>NW_024062792.1:52500-3039247 GCF_006381635.1 Hibiscus syriacus | reverse complement strand
GAAATTCTTGAAGAATGATACCTTCTTCGTATTCAGTGGAATCCTCGCGCATGATCGCTTCATGCAGCTTTACAAGAGAAACAGAAAGCATTTTGTAAGAAAACTTTTGAAGTATGCATGAACATAAAAGAAGCTCCCATGAAGGCTCTCCTTATCATGTATATGTATTTACCTGCCTAAGGAAATACAAAGATTTCATGCACAACTAAATATCATACATATTATATAATTACTCATAAACTCACCGAGTCAGCTCGAATCAATCAAGACTTGGTTTGTACTAAAAGCGTATCCAGGTCTTCACAAAACCTGAACAAACTTGTCTAACTTTTCGAGAAAGCTCATCAAGTACTTGACTGAATAACGAGCCAACTCGGTAATTCACCTGCATTAAGCCATGATTATTTCATAGTCAGTCTAATTCTTCTCATGAATAACAAAATGCATCATGTACTAGAGGCGTTAAAGCAATTTGTTCACGAACTGCCTCCCCAACTCATTGACGATGAGGACAAGAACAAGGTAACTGAAAATTTGAAGGAGGCTTAAACACAAATTATGCGACAAATCATTATTTATCATGTGAATGAAAACTGGGACAGGAAGGAGTAATAAGTGTTAACTCACCATTGGATCAAAAGGATTTCCCACCGTGTCCACAGGTTCAACACCGAGTGAACCCAAAATCTCCATGAACTGCTTGTATATGCTCTGATAGCTATTATTGATCTTCTCTTCTCCCTCTGTCTCGACCTTAATTTGGGCTTTAGCTCTCTCAAAATTATCCAAAACAGGCAACAAATTTTCCAAAACCTCTCCTTGGGCATTTGATACTAATGAATGGCGCTCTCTCTCGGTCCTCTTGCGAAAGTTGTCAAAGTCCGCACTAATCCTAAGAACCCTTTCCTTCTCCGCTGACAATTCTTCTAACAGAAAAGTCATTTTCTTTTCAAGATCAACTTTCTCATCTTCAACGGATTTTAAAGATGCTTCTATGTCAGCAACTTTTGACTCATCATTACTTGCCAAAGCTTCTTTGTATGATTGGAGTAATGATGAAATGGCTGAAGAAGATATTTCTCCAGCATCACTACTCTCATCTGCAGAAGCAGCGTCTTCAGCAGCGACAGCACCATCTGAGGAGTCCTGTTACATATTATCCATGAGGATGAAAAAAGCAGCCACAAATGTCTGACATTGCAATAAAAAGAATATCTATGTAAAGAAAATTTTTGAGTAGAAAAGATGAGTGGTTAAGTTATAGTAGTAATCTATTTGAGTAACAATACTCCTTTTCCATCATTCAAGGCTTCTACAGAAAATTGTGATAACATCTTATTTCACATATGGAACATACCAGCAGTCTAAAACATACCAAATGAAATGTATAACAAGAAGCAACCTTAGAAGATCTTAAAGTTGTTTATTGGCTTAATATACAACTTCAGATATAAAAAATCGTTAAAACCAGTAATTGTATACAGCAGAATTGATATTTGCAAACTTGCACGATGTGTAAAGATGTATCGTGATTGATAAACAAGACGGATTGTTAACATCAATTGTAAGATCTTAAAAATTACAACCCACTTTTATAGTATCTTGCAACGGATCGCCTACAATGACAGTAGGCTGCTTAGGGGCTGAGTTGGTTCTCACTAAGTGAATAGTATTTCAACTCAATTACCTTAATTATATTTATATTTATGTGGAAGAAAAGTAATCACTAAGACTTAAACTTTTTTAGACATAAAATAGAAGTATCTAGACTCTACCGAACATAAGCAAGTAAATATAAAGTCCAGAAAAAGGAAGAGAAAACTAAAGATTAAAGATTAATTAACACTTCAAAACATCGCAATCTAAATTTGCAGGAAATAAAGAGATTGTCACAGCAAAGTGACATTGATATATGAAGGACAAGATAAACAGCTTTTTCATCAAAGCACTCAAAGCTGGAAGTCGTTTTTATAGATATGCATAGGCAACTTTGAAGTAGGTGATTAATAAATCAAAGTTCAGTTGTGACATTATGGCTCAAATAACTGAAGCCAGGTTACATTCATCTCTAAAAAGGAGCCAACCACCAGATTTGGCTATAAAATTCTATTAAACCAAGTTTCACTTTCAAGATGGATAACATAGAACCAATTATAAAGTTTGCCTCTGTAAATTCGGGTTATAACCTGCCAAGCAACGGTGCAATAATTCTTACAAAGATCAATGCATTCGAAACTCAAGTCCCAATTCCCTTCTTCAAACAAATCCTCATTAGTTTCAGCTTGACCTCGTCTCCATGGCCCAAAAGAAAACAGCCTCCTAGTTCATTGCTAGGCTTCACTGATTCTCCAAATTCAATTCACAAAAATTGTGCATTTGCTCCTCCATGTATTTTTTTTTCAAATAATTTGATTGGCTTCCATTTAAAATCCCGCTAAACACTCATAATCATAGAAAGCTATACCCTATGTCGATTTAAACAATGTGTCGAACAATGGATCGGACAGCTCGATTAAATAGTAAATGTTGAAAAAATAAGTATCATAATTGATAAAGTTAGTGAGTAAAGCATATCCAATAGACAAAGCTACAAAGAACAGAAGATTGTCGACAAGAAAATTCCTTGATATAGATAAATTCTACACATTATCAAAGTACCCATCTTTTTTCCCATTTCTAGCAAGATTCAAAGTTAATTTACGAAACCCATATATATTTATGTCAACTAAACAAGAAAAAGGTTAATATAAAAGTATGAACTAGGAAAAAAAATTCCACCCGGAAAAACTAAACAATTAAAAAAAAAGGAACTTGAAACCATTGTATGTTACCTCAATTTGGGGTTCTTGAACTTCTTGGGTATCAGTAGTTTCGGTTTCACCAGCAAAAGGAACCAATTTCACGAACCGAAGAGAGGGAGTGAAGCTGAACCGGAGGGGACGGCTCGAACGAGGAAGTCTTTGTTTGAAGCAGACATGGAAGGGCTTTGAAGAGTTTAAGGTAGCACCACGTGGAATTAGAGGAGGAGACTTAAACGGGAGCGTTTTGAGGAGCGTAGCCATGGGAGAAGAAAGCTATCCTTGAGAATGCGAGAATAAGAGAGGGAGAGGTGTGGAGAAGAGGAGAAAAGGGTGTGTGACGGACAGATAAAATAGAAGCGGCTGAGGTTTGATTTCGACCGTTGGATGATTGTTTGCTAAGCTGACCTAAGCGACCGTTGGATGATATGCCACTTACTATTTTGGTACCTGAGCTTTCTTTTTTTGACCATATTTGTCCCCTAACTTGATAATTTTCCCGATTTGATTCTTGAATTTGAATTGTTGTCTTGATGTGGTACTATAAGATTTTGGCATATATCAACTTGAAAATTATATATTAATATTTTCTACCATATTATCAAAATTTTGAAAAGCTAATTCAATTGTTTTTACTAAAACGTTAAAATCAACTATTTTATAATTTTAATACTTTTAATTCTTAATGATGTAACGTAAAAAATAAAATATTATATGTTAAATTTTTAATAAAAAATGTTAATTATTTTTTATATATGGAAACGTTATCCAAAAACCTCTAAGCCTCCTCCACACTAGGGTATGTCAACACTTCATCAATAGTATTGGTCTTCGTACAAACATTTTTGTTTATTGAAGTTTTCAAAAGCTTGCGTCCCCCGAGCACTGATCTCTAAGTTAACTACGGTACCGCATAAACAAGTAGAGAAAACTTCTAATAACTTCATGTGATTTATCAAGATAAAATTTAAAGTGTTGTAATTAAATTTATCTAATATGTAAGTATACAAATAGTCATAGTGATTCTATAGTTTACACACACTAAATGTCACTATAAATACCTTTAATCAAGACTCGAAAACAGGTTATAATCTTTCTCAACCTACATATCGTCTTCTTCATCTTTCATGACCGATTCTCTCTAATATAAAAACATCGATTCACGGTTTTTCTCTCACCGACATAATTTTTTATCAAAATTAGAAAGGTGAACTATTATGGACGACAAGCCAAACTTGTTACCATCAACAATTTATGCAATGAACATAAACATAATTTATGATCGACAAAATCATTCGATATCCCTAAAAAAATCAAAGCAATCATCTTCGTTCTCAAGTCTTCTCCTAAAAATGCACCTCATGGCCATTCTCGATCGGCAAATGCTTATTCGACCTACAAAACTCGCATGAACAGATGAACTACCGACAAAAAACAAAAGGAACGGCTACACACGCTCCACTCATCAAGATTCTTCTTCCTACGAATTCACCTTGGACAAGGGTAGTGTCAGAGGATCAGCAAAGTGGACGAGAGAGCGTCTTTGGAGTTTGTGATTTGATTTCTTAACTTCTAATGTTTGCTTATAAGTTCACATTTATGATTGAATAAGTATGAATATCTAATTTTATTCGAATTCTAGTTAGACATAGTTCCGAATAATTAATGTGACATTTTTTTATTTAGTTCACGAATAGACGTGTAAGGGGTGTTACATTTAAAGAAAGATCTTGGTCTTCTTAAATATATTTTCAGGATTGAGGTGGTTCATTGGAATGTAAAAAGTTGAACCGATCTGTAAAACTGACTGAAACTGACTGAAGTTAAAATTGTTTGTAACCCGAGGTGGTGGTTATACAAAATCAATTCGAGTCTAAACTGGTGTTGACCTGAACCCGAATTAGAAATGAAAATTGTGAATTTGAACCCTGTCATGATGACTTTTTCATTCAGCGAGGAATTGGAGAGTCGCGTGTTTGACTAGAATATTAAAAATGTTTGGAAAAGGTTAAAATCGTTATAACACTCTTTATCGAGTTGAGAGTTGGATGTTTCTCCTATTAAAGAACCAATTGCCCAAAAGTTTTGCTAAGACGCTTTAGAGGATCATAAGGAACATCCAATTGTGCCAAAAAAAAATTGTGTAATAATATATTAGTTCAATGACAAACCTGTATTTTAGTTCCCAAACATTTAGAAATTCATTTTGGCCTCTCCTTTATGAAAGTTATGGTTTCGTGTCTATTAGATTCGACTGTTCAATTCTTTGTCCAGCAATGCCTTCCATGTTTGGTCAACGACAACTTCACATTTCTCGCCTTTTACCCAAAATCTGCTGGGCATTGTCTATAAACCAGGGGCTTTCCACAGGTACTGTACTGAGTAGTATTGGCACATGATCAGATGATGTGCTTACCAAATGTTCTACGCATACATTTGGTAATAAATTATTCCATTCAGTATTGTATTTTCAAATGGTGTACTAATGTATAAATTGAATAAAAATTAAAATTTTATATACATAATTATACCAAATCCTCGTATTAGATTAAGTTCATAGATAGTTTGAGATTTATCTTAAATTAAATAATAGAAATAACTTTTATTTACTCAAACGTTCAAAATGTTAAGCATTTATGATAAGAGAAATAAGGAACAATCATAATTCCAATTCAAAATCGGTTATTGTTCTAGTTAATTAAATACGACTGTATCGGCAATGTCGAAGATCATCCTAAAAGGATCTCGAAATCAGCCGCTTGAAAACTTGAAGCAGGACCAGGAGCTACTGGAGCTGGAGCTGGAGCTGGAGCTGGGGCAGCACCCTGTAGCACCGTGATCGTAAGCTTTTGTCCTGACTGGCAATGGCCGTTGACGCCGCAAATGTACCATTTATTCCCGGCGGTCGCCAATTTGATTTTGTCGTTCCCGGAGAATGAGCCGGAGCTATTGCTTGATGGAACAGTGCAGTCTTGGAATTCATCTCCGGTCACTTTGTACACGTTGTGATATCCAGCCTTGTATTTGAAAACTGCAACAACAACAAAAAGAATATAAAATTGAGTCTTTTACCCACAAGTAAATTTATAGAACAAAAATATGTCTAGTATTCCTACGTCAATGTCTATGCAAAACACAACATCAATCCTATTAAATATGTTAAAACCTTAGAATAAATATAACACACTACACACCATGCACATGTATCTGCATGGTGTGTATGCATTGTTAACCGATTAAAAAGAATTTAAATATTTATTACATTGTAATCATTTTATACTATTCGGAAAAAAATTATTATAAATAATTTTGGATAGAAAAGTAGACCGAGGTTGTCTCCAACAAAGAATTGTTTGCCTTGAGCCCATGCATCGTAATCGATTCCTAAACCCCAGCCTTGATCATCGCCCACTACGAATTCCGTAGCCATTGATATCGACGGAGCCATCAAAGCAGCAATTGCAAAAACAAGTAATGAACGATGAACTCCCATTTGGTTTAAGCTTTCGTTGCTTTAATTGTCGAAAATCATGGGTGGGGAGTAAGTATTTATAATGTTGCAGCGAATTGTTGGTCTCAAAAACGTTGGAGATTAAAGTTAAAACCTCCTCTTTTTTTAATTGTTTTTGTAAGGAAAACGATACCTTGCATTGCCGATTCAGTATGAGACAATTTGTAGAATTCTAGGATTAAATTTCATTGGATCATCTATGGATTTCGGAGATGATTACAATATGTTAGTCTTTTATATGCGGAAATTTTGCTACAATTAATAATTAATTTTTTAATAAATAAATTTAGCGTTAAAACCGAATTATTATAACAATTTAAGGACGGTAAAAGTTAAACCGTTTCATTGATTCTAAATAAATCCGTTCTCATTGAAGATTTTTTTAAAGATGAATATAAGACAGCAAATATTTGAACTTTTTTTAATAATGGGTATAAAACGATTAAGACAATAATGATCCCCAACTATAACAGTTTCCATTGTTAAGTCTTCCTACTATAAAAACTTATAAAATGATCTCCCAACTATTGTGCCCTGCATTGTTGAACCCCTTACTATTAAAAGTAACAAAATTGTGACCCGCTATTCATATGTTTTAAACTCATCATTTTTTCTATTAAAATTTTGACAATAGCCTGAACTGGACATTAATATGTTGATTGAGATATAATAAAATATGATCATAGAATTTCAAATGATATACAATACAAACAGATCTGAGATCAAAATTTAACATATCTTAATCAATATATTAACGCTCAATTCAGGCGATCATCAATTTTTTTTATGAAAATGGACAAATTTGAACATACAAATAGTCGGGTGACCATTTTATAACTTTTAATAGTTGAAGGACTCAACAAAACAATATTCTATAGTCGAATGATCATTTTATAATTTTTAATAGTCAGAAGATTCGCAAAGCAACATCCTATAGTCAGGGGACTTTACCCCTTTTTTAATTGGTATGGTCGGCCCCGCTACAAGAAATTTTTACTCTACTCTTATACATATGTAATTATGTTTGCAAGACATTATGTCTAGGGATGGCAAACGAGAGGGTCGGGTGCGGATACCCCTCCCCCATCTTCATACCCACCTAATATTTTCAAATTCACCACCCGCCCACCACCCATGATGGGTAAAATTTTTCAAATCCATACACGTCCACGCAGGTACATTCTCAAATCCATCCCCACACTCACTACCCAACTGGAGACGTACCCGACTATACCCGCCTGACAGCACCCTTAAGTTATACATAAGCAACAAACATAAAACAAACACGTCCATTAAGAAACATAATAAAATAAACCAATGATTATCTGAATTAAGTGTTAACATAGATCTTAAAGTACATAAATTATAAGTTATATCTTATACAATACTAAGATTTATAAATTAGTCTATAACATTATACCTAAATTTATAATGGTCCAAAATTTAATGGGTATTTAGTGGGCGGTCGGATGCGGGGCGGGTAAGATCTCAAACCAATCACCCGCCCACTACCCGCGACGGGTACCACTTTCTAAATCCACACCCGTCCTCTACCCACTAAAGTTATATTCATCCCCGCCCCAATTGGAGCGGGTACGGTACGAAATCCACGAAATTATACCCGTTTGCCATCCCTAATTATGTCTGAAAGTAAATTTGACATAAAAAAAAACCAACAATGTTTCTGGATTTTGAAGTCCGGACATTGGCAACTAAAACTAGTAAACAAACATGCAGGGGAAACACTATTGGAGGATATATCAGTCCATACATCACCACTTAAAGATATTTTGTAAGACAGAAATCAGACCATCATCACAATAATGAATGAAGTCAAAGCCAATTCAAATCATGCATATGAGTTCATTCAATCTATAATGTGATCACTTACAGGTTTGAATCTATATATAATGTCAGTACAAAAAAGAAAGAGAGAAGAAACAAATTAAGGCCGTATATTCTATTGCTTTTGCTTTTTCTGTGCCGGCTCTGAGGAAGTCCCAGCCTGCCAAATAAAAGACAAAAAAACAAGCTAGGAGTAATGTTCCTCGAGCATATGCCGATAAGACTAAACGACGGAAATGAAAGAGAATTCAAGATTCCAAATATAAGATACAAAAGCACGGTTGTATACTACATGACTAGGGGTAGCTGAAATATTCAAGACCAAAAGCATGAGAGGTAGTATGCAATGGCACTCACACCTTGAACACCCAAAAATCGAGTTCCTATTTCTCAAAACTCTTTTTAATGACCATAATGTTTATATCCATAACAAGATACCAAAAGGCACTCTTACCATGTTTGAAAGTTGTTCACTGATGTAAGTCAATGATCTCAACATAGCTTCAAGTGTGTCTTTAGTCAGCTGAAATTTCACTTCTATCTCATCTGAAGGAGACTTGGTATAATCTCGAAGCTGCTAACATGTACGAGAAAAGAAATAAAAGTCATTAACCACAGTTAAGAATTTACACACTTAAATGGATGAGAAACATGATTGTGGCATTGGATTTCCCATTAGAAGAAAAGGCTTTGCAGTGTTGTGTTGGATGACCTTACTAAAAAATAACCGACATTTAGAGGATTTGATTTGTAATAAACAGTATTTTACTCATATCTTTCTTGGCCAAAAGTTAAAAAAGAAAACGACGGTGTTTTAAATTTACCGTCTCCAACAATCATAGCAAAGAGGTCATGCGAATGGTATATACAACACAAGATTCTCAGTCTATCAGGCTCGGCGACAAAATATTCCCAAAACAAAATGTAAGACCAGAGCCGTTACTAAGGGAGCCCAAGCAATTTGATGAAGTAAATGAGCAATAGGTCAATTACTATGGATCAAACAATTTCAAAGGAAGTGATGGTAACAATCAGTGAAAAGCATTTGTTAACTAATATTATTTCCTCCATTGTGTACTATTATATCTAAAGTCGGAATGGAACATTCATGCAAGAATCTAAATACTCCCAATCAATAAAATCAATGCCTATCTGCCTAAGGGACCTCTTAATTGGGCACCATCTGGTGTTAATATGTCAATTTGACTTTTATGCCTGCCTTTAAAGCATCAGCTGACACTTTATGTTGCCCTAAAGCTGATGAGTAATAGGGATTTGGGAACAAGGAAAGCTAAGAAGAACCACAATACAATTTTTTCCCCTTATATTTTGTGGAGTATCTGAAAGGAGAGGTATAGAAAAACACTACGGAGGATAGACTCCAGATCATTTTTCTATCTGGTCAGAACAACTTCAAGAAACTTATTTTGTCAATATTCCCGGTGTTGTTAGTGTGTAAGCATCATTAATTCTCTAATAACTCTTGTTATTCTTCCACTGGAAGTTATAGCACATAGGATACTGGAAGAATAGATGTCTTTGTCTTGATGACATTTTACAAATAAGTTCATTCGGGATATCAGAAAATTCACAATGATGCAGTCAGGATTGCAGCTTCCATATTGATCACATACCTTAAGATGGATAATAGTTACTCCATTGGCTGGCACTGAGTTGAGATTATCCATGGTCCATGTCATTGATTTAAGGCAGGGTAAAACTTCCTATAACCAATATAAGGAGGTCATATCAAGAAACATTAACAACATAAAATGAGCCATAAATTAATATTAAGTACAATAGCATATTCACTTGCAATATTTGGGCTTAAGAAATCCAAGAGCTTAGTTTAAAATGGCAGCAAGATGATAATATGTATCCCAAAAATGCTAATTAAATCTCAGTGAAGAATTAAACCCAAGTAGGAAAGTCGGACCAGCTGCCATATCAAAAGAAATAGCATCCTTATGATTCATGTGTGTACGGGAGTCAGAACTTCCACCTTTTCAAGAATGAGAAAAATATACCTTTAACTAAAGAAAATAACACCAAACTCCTTTCCCTAACACAGATAAATTGTAATACGAAGTATGTGATTGATTTAGACTACTGAAGGATTAATGGTAATGTGGGGAAAAGGTGCTGCATAAATTTCATCGTTGTAAAGAAAGGCACAGCAATCCAAATGGTAGCTGGCAAATGGAGATGATTAGTTGAAGAGTACATGTACATGAAATGATATGAAATTAACTGATAATGCTTGTATTAATTGAAAAAGAAAGTAATGAACAAATAAGAATTAATATTATACCAGATTGCCTGGAGGATCAGCATCCTGTTGCATTGACAAGGGAGCCAGGTGAAAACCAGGCGCATCAGCAATGATTGGTGAAGCCCCAAAATCACCAAGGTTAATGCGGGAACTATGATCATGTTGACAAGGCCACAAGAAGGATGTCGGAATATCGGAAGATGGAAAAGCTGTGAACGATGGTGGGGTGTTTGCCATTATCTGATAGGAAACACTGGTCCTTGGCAATGAATGTGGATGCTGGACAAGATGAATATAATGCATTACAAACAAAAGAATATATATATGATGAGAGTTAAGGTGAAAAAAGAGAAGAATAGCCATTAAATTACCTAGCAAAACCAGCTTTTGATAGATGCCGTAAACAGTCTAAACTATTAATCAGAGTATATTATATTTACATAACAAGGCTCTGCTATAAAATTTCACTCCCACCTTTTCAAATTGCAACATTCTAAATATTTTTGCGTTTGTGCAAATGTAATGCATTAAGTAAAAGGTTTTGAATTTGTTATGAATAATTATTACAAACATCCTCAAGGTGCAATACTCTTTGCAGCTTGCAAAGAGCTCTGAATAACACAGCTGTGAGTAAAAGTAACTCGAAACTAATGAATCAACTTGTATGTCAACAATTCATATTAAATGGAAGGCACTGGATTTAATTTGAATCACAATTATAAGCTACTTAACATGCAATGTTTGTAAAAATAACAACACCCATATCACCAATGCACATTAGCATAGAGATAAACAGGCACATATATCATTATTCTTGGAACAATTTTGAAAGAAGTTGTTGCTTGCCTGTTCTTTTGCTAATTCTTCCCTCCATTTACTCTGACATTTCTGCAACGATAGAACCAGAAGACTTTGCAAATCAAGTGACAAATCAGGCGGAAATAGCTTCAAAAGATCATCGCCATTGTAATTTTCGTGTACGGATTTCCTGATAAGCAATCGAAGGCATGCCAACACCTATTCATCACATTTTACTACACCTCATTATTCATTTAACAGTTATCACTACAAACATGACAAAAAATAAGTGCCCGCAGCTCACTTATTTCTGAACAAATACTAATTTTGTTTTTAGCAATTTTTGAACATGTAAATGGCAAAAAAACATATGAAAAGGCGTAATCTTTTCAATGACTTAGACTTTCAAGTTTCAAGGTTTTAGACTGAAACGAAGTAACCATGCTAAAGGGGGTGGGGAGGGAGGATAATTGAAAGAGGCGTGTTTGGTTGCAGAGAAAGTGGGAAGGGAAATTACGGGGTCGAGGTCGGGGAGTAAGAGGAAAGATTGGAAGCGAGACTTGTCGGGCGGGCGAAGACCGGAGCGTCGGGTATTCCAAAGTGCAGTGAGAATTTGGTCCATAATTTCCTCCGATTTTACAGATGAAAGCTTGTGCAGTTGAACATACAACGTGTCTTCCGCCATTGTTTTCTTTGCTTTCCTTCCTCTTGTTTCAAAACTTCAAATGAACGGTTTTAGGACTTAACCCCTTTTATTCGGGTCGGTTAACAAATCTATCGAACATCAAGTTATTGGGCTGAATTCAATTATAAAAAATGGGGGCGGGGGTTCAATTATGTCAGGGGGTAAAATTAATTGATCCAATAGACCACTTTAATATAAATTCGCTAGTTTAATGTGACGAGTTTAAAAATTATTTTTAATACTCTCATGTTTTTAAGGTTTATGTGAGTTAATATTATAATATGTTTATATAAACTTATTACGTCAACATGATAAATCTCATAGAAAGTAATTTTTTTTAATTCGATAAATAATTTAAAAGCTAAAAAATGAAAGAAAAAAATCTTAGAACTTGTTACGTCATGAGTTACCTTGAAATTTAAAAAAATAGATTTTTATTATATGTCTACAACAATCTAGATTGTATCTAGTAGGGGTGATCAAAACCAGGTACCCGCATTTTCGGATACCCGAAGTACCGAGTACCTGATTCTTCGGGTAGTATATTTTTCGTCATGTGACCCGACCCGTTAAGCCTGGGTACTCGATAGTCTAGTACATGCAAAATTCGGATATCTGTATTTTCGGGTCACGGGTATCCAGTTCTTATATTTTTTTATTTAATTTTATTAAAAAATCACATAAGAAATATATAAAATTTTAAAAGTTCATAATACATAATCCACACACACAAAAATTAGTGATTTGAAGTTATTTTAAGGATACATATTTGGATATATATAATTAAAGTTTATTTCTAAAAGAAAATATTAAAAAAAATTAATATCGATCTTGATCTTTTTCGAATCTCATACTCACAAATCAATAAAAATTTCATTTAAAATTTTAAATCTTAAAAGTACATAATATAAATCTAAGAAAAATTTAAGGATTTAAATTTCATTTTAAGGTAAAAATATTAATAAACTAAAATGAAAATATAATTTAAGTTATATATATATATATATATATATAAACTATCAAGTCGGGTCAAGTCCCCGGTTATGAAAAATTTTGGCCCAGACCCAACCTAACTACCCAAAAAAATCACGTGTCTAGTACCCGACATGGTCGGGTAATTTGTTTTAGAAAATACCCAATTTTTTAGGTTCGGGTCGACGGGCCGAGTCAACCGGGTCGGGTATTTTTGAACACCCTTGTATCTTGTCACATTTCTGTGTGGTTTTAAGATGAACCCGACATTAATTTCAGCGCCGATTGAATGTTGGAGGCCCGAAACGCATACTTTCTATTTTTCGAGTGGTGAAGCGATGATTGCGTTGGAAGATGTCGCTTACCAACACGGTGTTTCAGTCAATGGTGTGCCACTAGTGAGGCACAACGATTTCAACTGATTCGCTATTGTTCAGATAGTTTTAGGAAAGATGTCACCACCAGAGGTCTTAGACGAGTACCGAATATGGATAACTTGGTTGCAATCTGAATTTAATGTGACTATGACTCTATCGATATTTAATAATTTTACTGAGTATCGTAACACTAGTTGGGGCTCGACCATTCTGACATTTTTATAACGAGAAATTTGCAAGGCTACAATAGTCGAAAGGGTCAAAAATTTGATGTTGCGAGTTGTCTAGTCTTGCTACAGTATAAGGCGTGGTACTGGTTTCCGTTTTTTACGTCAATTACAGTATCCCCATTGAGTTTTCTCTGGATGGAATGTATTTTTTTAACTTTATTTTGTTAGTAATTTTTTTAATTTTTATTTATTATATTATTTAGATGGCGGCATAAAATTATCGAGACCGAGTTGTCAGGTGAAAATAAAAATGATATACGAATGAGGATTGATATCGCTGCTCGACATGCGATAAATATTATTTTATTAATTTACTAAATTTTATTTATTTATAATTTTTTTTAATTTACTATTTTTTTATATTTATATTACCTTTTATAATTAATGTTTACAGCTTTCTTAGATTATGTATTGTGATGATGAGATTTATCGGTACTGTCACCGAGAGTTTTTCAAAGCTCGGAGTTGTGGTGTGTCATTACAACTATGCTTTACTTTGCGTTTGTTAAGGTGCACTCAGCATATAGAGTGTTAAGACAGTTTGTGTCCCATCAACCAATTCCTACCCAAATATTTGATATGGATGTGCTCCATAGAATTGATACGCGTGAAAAGTATAAAGAGAATTGGTCGAGGAAACATGTTGTACACATTCAACAATGGAATAAGCAACATTTATCTACCCTATGCATTTCAAAATTACAGTTGTTGATCTTGATCTCAATATTTCTCCCTACCTCCGAAACTATGAAACAAATGGGAAACTATATTTAACAACATCGGCAAAGAGGGAACAACAATGGGAAGAAATGAATGCCAAATTCATAAAGGGTAAGAAAGAATTATCATCGACATTTTCGTCTTCTGCTTCTACTTCTGCGTTTATTGAGTATTTTGCATCTCAGACCAGTTATGGTTTTTATCCTCCATATCATGCTTCAATGAAGAGTCGGTCGAATTGGGTTAGAGGTTCATGAGATGCAATGCAAAGTACTCGGGCATCTTTGACATAATATGTGGGTGAATAGGATCATATTATATATGGTTAACAACAAGGTACTAATTTAGATAGTCAATTTGAGTCAATGACAGCAATGATTGCGTTAAATACCTTAAGTACTCCATCACCGTATTTCGAAGGTGTATCTTAAAGTGGATTGATGATCAATACACCTCCTGTTGAAGAAGCAAACGAAGATGAAGATGATCAAGGCAGACGACTAAGACTTAATCGACGTGCCTCACACCATTATCATTTGACCCCTTCTCGGCATCATCAAAAATTATAAAAATATAAATACATTTTTATTATGCATTGTATTAGTTGTAATAAAATTTATTATTATTTTTTAATATATTATTTTGTATTAAACCATTTTTAAACTTATTGTTTATAAATTAATTTCGACGAAACAATTCGCGTTGACGTGACGGGTTTGAACAATTAAATTTTTTAAAATTCATAAGTTGTCTCTTACCAACGACTACTTCATTTTAAATTCTAAGGTAACTCATCATCTTTGGGTGACGAAGTTTTGATTTTTTTAATTAAAAAAAAAACTTTATATGGGTACGTTGACGTGATGAGTTCTGAAAATATATTATAATAATAACCCACATGAGACCTATTAATATGGGACCATTAAAAATATTTTTTCAATAAACTTATCACGTCGCCATTATATATAATGGATGATCAAAATAAAAATAATGAATTAAAAATTCTTTAATCATAAATACAAGTCTGACAACAAAAATGGCATAGACATATGTGTGCCATATCTTTAATCATTTAATAGATGTATATTTAAAAATTTATATTTAAATTCTTTAAAATTCGTATGTATATATAACCAATATGAAAATAGACAACATAAAATAGCTCGGCATTGTAACTTCATCCCCCGAGACGGAGGGCCCTTGGGGCCCCGAACCCTGCTGCAAATTTTAATTTTTTTTCTTACCCTAATAGGCAGTGTTTTGAAAATCGAACTGGACTGGCCGGTTCAACCGGAAATCGTTGTCTAGTCTGGTTCAATCTATACCGGTTGAACCATTACTAGTGAACCGGCCGGAACCGCTGAACCGTTCAAACCGGACTGGCTGAAAACCAGAAAAAACCGGGAAAAATCGGAAAAAAACAACCAATTTTGTTTTTTTTTTAAATAAAATTAAATCAAACGACGTCGTTTGTTAAACGAGCCAAGTCAAACTCGAGTATTGCTGAGATCGACTCGAACTTGAAAACTTTAAAAGTAAGCTCAACTCGACTCAAAACTCACGAGCTAAAAATTATCAAGTTCAACTCAAACTCGAAATATAATATTGAAACTTGAACTCGAAAAGGCTTGAACTCAAAAAAAAAAATTAGAAGCTCGATTGAAGCCTAAAATTTGAGCTTGATTGAAGTGAAAGAATAGTTCACTCAATGCTCACCAAAAGGCTCCATGATTTTGAATGTCAAATTACCTCTATTATTTATAGAATTTAGTTGGGATGCTCTTCTATGTTTCTTAGTCATGTAGGATTGTTTTGTTCTCATATTTTTACTCGTTAGACTTTTGGGATACTCTTCTATGTTTCTTAGCCATGTGAGATTGTTTTAAAAAAAAAGTAAACCAAACAATATCATTTTGTTATGATTTTTTTAGCCCCAAATTTATTTTTTAATTATAGTTATATAATTATATTTATTATTTAATATATTTTACCTTAAATATTATGTTGTAGTTAATTTGAATCATTTTTGTTTTACTTAATTTTATGGTTTTTAACTTATATATGTTATGACTTGCTTTGAATATGACTTGTGATATAAAAAATTATTTTTTTATTAAATATTTTTTGGTATTTTTATTTAATTTTTTAAATAATTATGACATCGTTTGGTTTTTCCGACCGATCGGACCGGTTCGACCGGTTGAACCAGTGAACCGGTAGCATAGCCGGTTCGCTAACCGGTCTGGTTCTGAAAACCATGCTAATAGGAGTCATCAAAAATTTGTAGTGCAATTGTATAGGGATTGTGTTTTTTCAAAATCAATATAAATGGAAATTATGGAATAAAGTTTTAGTATTTCCAACATACAATATTGTGAAAAAACCCCATAAGCTCCACAATAAAATTAAGTCTCTTCAACTACGATTGTCTGAAATTTACTAAAGTGATCTAAATTCAATTGAGTGATAATATTTAAAGGTAAGAAATTAAGTAGTATTATATTTATTATTTTTTAATGTGAATTATTTGATCTTATATTTAATTTTATTATTCGTTTGAGTAATTTAATAATTGTTAAGTTGAATGGTATTTTCTAAATTTATTTTTTATGTTCGTGAACTAATTTTAGATAAATACATATTGACATGGGGAAAATCCAACAATTATTAAGCTTTTTAAGAGAAAAAAACAGTTAAACTTCGAAAAATGCAATAACTGAAACTTCAATTGGCGCACCTGTTAATGCTTCACCTTCGGAAGATAGACCTTAAAAGATAGGTACAAAATCAGGATCCAAGTACAAACTCTAATTACTTGGAGCGAGATCTTGGTAAGAACTGGGAATATTCTTCTGAACAAGAAAGAAAGAAATTCGGAGGGCTTATATTGCCGAGGGTCCATATCAACCAATACTCTCTGAATTCAAAAAAAAATTGGACATGTTTCTCACCCTCGTCGATTTCAAGCTTCCTGGTATAAATATTTTTGTTCATGATTATAATATTCTCCTGAAAATGATGTTGCATTTTATTTTATTTTATTTTCTTTCTTTTTAACAAGCTAGATAGTCATCCATCGCACAAGACTTTCACTATGAATGAAATCCGAAATTGGAATAAAGTAAATGGAAAAAGTTGTTATTTTAAGATGTATATAGATTTAGAACCTAATTCACCTCATAAAATTGTCGAGCAAGAATTGGAAGATTTTTTAACCAGTCTAGACACTTGCCACAAGTGTTGAATATGAAAACACCATTACAAATTGTTAATAATAGACCTAGACTTGAAACCTCTATAGATGCATTACGTTGGCTAGCTTTACAAGGGCTTGTAATGAGAGTCTGTGACAAAAGTGAATCCTCATTTAACCGAGGAAATCATTGATTCACTTTCTCAATCATTACAACAAAAATCTCAGGATATTCTGAACTCACTGCATCTTGTTGAGAGTTCATAAATACTTTTGTAGAAATTTAGAGATAATGGATGGAATAATCTTTATATGGAGGTTACCTAATTTTGTGAAAGTCACAACATAGATATCCCGGATATGAGTTCTATTTATAGAGAAAGAAGAGGTCGTACTTGTCACCAAAAAATCATTTTACAGTTGAACATCATTATCGAGTAGAATTTTTTTATGCTACAGTTGATGTTCAACTATAAGAGATAAATAATAGATTTAATGAAAAGTCAATAAAGTTATTAACTTGTGGTTGTGCAATGTAACAAAATTTTCAAGGTGGAAGACATTTGCAATATTGTGAATAAGTTTTATCCGAAAGATTTCATGGAAGTTGAAAAGAATGTTACGAATAGAATTGCGTCATTATGAGGTAGAGTTATCTTGGAATTCATATCTAAAAAAATTGTAGACGATCTCTGATCTAAGTCAATGGTTGGTGGATACGAGGAAAGTAAACACTTATCTGTATATATTTTGAACGATAAAAATTTTATTGACTCTCTTTGTCGACACCCGTTTTCGTCCGGATATTTCGTTAATGATAATAATATTATTATTATTACTATTTATTTTCTGCAGACCATTACAACATGCCCAATAGGGCCCAATTACAAGTGACCCAATAGACCCAAACTTGAGCCCAATACAAGGTAGCCAAATGTTTTAGGGTTTTCTAAAACCCTAAGTTCTAGCTACCTCTATGCCGCCAACAGAAGATTTCTCCCATCGTCACTGTTTCGGCCACCCGTTCCCAATGATCTCGTTGCTGTTCAACTACTTCATCATCATCTTCTCAGGCGAACAATGACAACAAAATCAAGTAAAAGAAAAAAAAGTCAAAAACCTCATTAAAAATTAATTAAAATCCTAAAAAATCATGATGAATTAATGCGAGTTTAGGGGAAATCATCCCCCTTGGTTCTAGCCTCACCAAACACGCAAAGGGGAGATTATAAACAAGGTCCAAATGAGGGATAAGGGATTCAAATTTTTTGGGGGAAAACCGAAAAAGAAAAAGGAGAGCAAACAAAGAAATTTTACCTCGGGTAAAGGTAAGTATCGACGACGAGGGGGCAGGTCGAATGTCTAAGGTATTTTCTTCATTATGGTTTATAATTTGGGCGAGTTTGATGGTTGATTTGGTTCGATTTAAAAGGGATATGAGATTAGGGTTTATGTTTTGTGTATTTTCAAGAAGAGTTTGCCCTTTAAGGGCGGTGTATAGTGGTAGGCACGGTGGTTTGTGGCCATCAATCGGATCTTTCACAAATAAAAATGGGGAAAAAGATAGAAAGTTGAGAGAAAAAATGGGGGGTGTCGAGCTATTGAGTAAAAAAATGAGGGACTAGGTTTTCTTAAAACCCATAATGAGACTTATATAGGAGTCCCACAACTACGTCGTTTTGGGAACTAGGGTTTTCTTGAAACTGACGCATGGGTTATTCACGCAGGGAGGGTCTTGTGCTTTGTAATATTTCATTTTGGTCACTATATGAAGTTTTATTTATTTTTGTTTTGAGCTTTTAATTTTTTTGGTTTATATTTAGATCACTATTCTAATTAATATTATTTGTTTTGGTTTATTTACGTGTTTGGTCCTCACTCGAGGTTTTCATTTTTATGATTTTGGCCTTTTATTTTACGCGTGTTATAATTTGGTACACATAGTTTATTTATTTTTGTTTATTATAATTTTAGCACATAATGTTAAATATGTTCATTTTGGTCCTAAATATTTGGTTTATTACTCTGTTAGAGGTTGTAATGTATGATTCTTGTATTATATGTTATGTTATTTATTTGATTTACTGTTTTGACACTAAAAATTCTAATTTTATTATTTAGTCATATATTTGTATAATATGAATAATATGTGCTTTGAATGTTGTCCATGTATAAAATATATATTGATATCATGAAATATAAATATTTGTGTAATTTGTTGCATATAGGTTTAGGATTTAATTTGAGTTAAATTGTATGAAACCTCGTAAGCATGACTTGACTCGAATCGAAATAATTTGACTAAGGGTAATATTCGTTCATTTTAATATTGTTGTGAAATAATTGTCTTAATGTATAAGAAAGTTACTTTCGATAATTTTAAAATGAAAGTATATCCCATTAAGTGAAACAAATAAAATTGATTACATTTAAAATTTAAGACTGAGAAAAAGATTATGTTCTTTTAATTAAATTCATCGAGAAAAGAATGTTAGATCGAATATATGGTCTCCTCTCGATGTATTTAAATAATTGAACATTAAGGGTCGGTAAAATAATTAATTAATCGTATTTGTTTGATGTATATATCTAACTTTCGTTTTATTTTTGTATATATTTTAATATGATTACAAAAATAAATAACACTCGAATTAATATTGAATTTTAGGATAAAATAGTAATATTTCTTTATTTAAATTGGAATAATAAATGAATGCTTTAACGCATGAGAGGTCATTTCTTTTCGATTGGAAATAATTAAATATTACTGTTTCCCCTTTTAAAATTCAAAGAATATGTTTTAAAAAGAAAATCTTAAATTTAATTTTTTTTATTTTATTGTTATTTCTGCACTTAAATTTTGAATTAATAATAAACTTTAGAATGTAATTGTAATATTTCTTTATTTTAATTGGAGTAGGAATTGACTGCTTTAAGGTATGAAAGGTTGATTCTTCTCAACAGGAAATAATTAAATATTATTGTTTCAGCCTAAAATTCTAAGAATATTATTTGTATGGGATATTACATTAAATTAAACTCGAATTCGTAAATTTTATTGCAAAGACAACTAATTAATTGACTAGGTACCAATTTAGGGCGATGTGGGGGTGCTAATCCTTCCGACGTGTAACCAACTCATGAACTCAAATTTTTGGTAACACATATCATTAATTTGTTGTTTTAATTAAAAGTAATATTTTTATTAAAATGACAAATATGTTTTTGGGTGCTCAATCACACCCTAATCAAATATTGGTGGCAACACCTCGAACCATGTTTTATTATTAAAAGGTCACCAAATTATTCGAGATTATATCTTTTAAAAATCATTTATAAAAATTAAATTTATTTTTTTTAAATCGTTTTGACAGCTGAGCGACTCTTCTGGGGACTTTTTTATAGACTCGAGCCGTTAGTCAATTAATTAATTGCCTTTCAATGAAAATTTCAAGTTCATTCTAATTTAGTTTTTGATCCATTATGTTTTGATTAATCACTAAATAGTTGTACTGATTTGTTTGCTAATGCTTTCAGATTAAATATGTCTTAAAGGGATTTGAGAACTCTGTTTTGTGTTGGTTGTGTGTATTTTCGCTTTTCCTCACACATTGCACAGTCGTATCTGCATAACATAAGCAAAAACCCCGCTCCCTCATATTTAATTAGGAGTGAGAAACTACTCCCTCGTGTGGTCTTCACCTCTGTATGGGATAGTGGATCGCTCATGGGGCTCACGCCTTATGGTCCTCGTGATGGTTTTCACCTTTGTATGGACATAAGGAGGTGTGTCCCCTCGAATTACCTCGATCTGCAAGCTTGTGATGGGCCAGGATTGAGGGTCTGAAAGCCCAAGGGGGCACCGACAATGACAATTCAAGAACCTTTTACTTTAGAGCCAAACCCAGCATATAATAAACCTAAAACCCGGGTAGATCCTATCCCAAACCTTAAGAGTCCCTTAAGGAGAGTACATTAGGAAAAGCTCCTTTGAGTATTTTAATTTTTCTAGTTTAATTTTGTTTTTCGAATAAATGTATGCGAAATAGAGATTATGTGGTTAGGTTTATATTTTTTGAATAATCATGTGAACTAGAAGGCATGAGGTTAGGATTTTTATGTTAAATAAAGCATAGGGGTAAGTTTTATTCAATGCTTATAGTACTTACTAACTTGTTGTTTATCTTATGTGTACTAACCCATTTTTGTTTTGTGTTTATTTTATTTTGCTTTTATTTTCTTGCATTTGCATCTTCAAGTCATCCGAAGGTATTAATTCACAAGTGATTGACTAAGTAAGAAGATTGTTCATATTGAGACAAGAAACTATTAACCATGTAGTCAAAACCAGGAGATCCAAAGATGTTCAAACGATATATGAAGAAAGACGTTTGATGAATGAAGAAATTTGAATATGGTTGAAGACTTCCTTTGAAGACGCAAAGGCTAAGATGTTTCCTCAAGAGATAGATGCAATCATACCAAGGACGAGCAGACCCTTCATGAAGAGATGAAAACCACTTCTCATTGGAAGTAAAAATAGAGATCTCAAGATTCAACCATAAATAATTTAAGGACATTAGGAATCATCAAATGTGATAAAGTAAACAGACAACTTTGTGTGCAATGTTAGATTCTATGAAGAGTACGGCTCAAGGAAATGAAGAAATAAAGAATCATAATTTTATTTTGATTATCTGATGTAATGAAACCTTGTTGTCTAAATGAAGGTTGTTCTATGGCGGACACCTATGGAATTAACACATTTTGCATTTGCATTTTGCATCTAAATTTGCATTCGCACTACTTTAATTTAAGCATTTTTACATACATCAATCATGAAAATGTGAGAATAATTTGTGAAGGATACTGTGACGGAAGTTCTTAATGCAAATTGAAGTTACCCAAGGCGTGTCTATAGAAAGATCAAAAGCGATGAATGAGATATTAACACGTGTTATTAAGATCGAGAGAATCTAGGAACAACTTGTAAGGACCTAATAATAAATTATTGATGAAGCAAGGAAGTTCCAAGTTGAATACAGAGAACAAATGTCCAAGTTGATGAGCATGATGGCTATAGTGATATATGGGAGAAATAGTTAGAGGGCTCTATTATGTAAGAAAAGATGAAGACTTTGAGTGAAAATCTGAATGTTGGTTGTGCAACCAATGTGATGACAACAGATGATCAAGAATCTGTTGGGGAGTATGATAATCCAAGTCAACTCAAAAAATCAGGTATGATTCTAGAAAATCTGACAGAGATCATGCTGGGAAAAATGAAAATTGAGGTTGAAACTTTTAACATGAAAGTTGAGTCTGACTCAAAGAAGAGAGGCATATAGAGGAAGTTGAAATGCTAGTAAAGAAGACTAAAAAGAATAACAAGAAAAAGATGACGATGCCTCTCGTTCTGATTCTGGGGTCATATTCAGACTTGTTACCCTTTTTCTATTTCTCCAAGGCCTAATACTTATTGGCATCCAGATTGGCAAGGTGTCAAAAATTTATACAACTATTATTCTGGAGATTTTAGCCACTCTATGGAAAGTTGTACGGTTATGAGATTAAAGGTTCAAAACCTCATCATGGAAGGGTTGTTATACTTTGAAGATAAAAACCCTAAGCTCCCTAGAAGCTCAGAACTTGTTTATAAAAGGAGATCTACAGACCAATATCTCCCAAGAGATGTTAGTCGAAAGTTAAACCTTCAAAAAGAATATCTCAATGATCATTCACTAGGTCTTCAGATGATCAAAATAATGGCAAAGAGAAAATAAAGTCAAAAGAGCTTCTACTCAATTTTCCTTAATTTTTACACAACAAATTATATCCCAATTTGCTCGAAGCCCAACTGATTACTCCACGTCTGGCTAAGCCTCTGTTACCCCCTTATCCGAGTTGGTATAATGAGAAAGTTTCTTGTGAATATAATGCTAGAGCCCGAGGACACTCCATAGAGAATTGTGGTAACTTCAAACGACAAGTCCAAGATCTTTTAGCACATGGAGTTATAGAGGTAGATGTTAACAATCAGTCAGTTTCAGTTAAACAGTTGCAAGTCAACCCCATAATAGAGTTGATAGGGTCAAAACAAATGAAGTGTATACGAAAAAATGCGTGAGGAAATAAAATAACAAAATCAAGGAAAGTAAGGTATGTGAGGCAGAGTTAAAGGATTGAACTCTCAAGACTTCTATGATACTAAAAAATGAGAAGGAAATGAGAAATGACAATAAGGAAATTAAAAGATAAGTAATCTAAGACTGCCTGCTAAAGATGTTATGGAAAAATACGACCCTCAAGGTTTTTCAAGTGCCCATTTTTGACTTGTTATACCCTTTAATCAAGAGTCAGTACCTCACCCTAAGGCCCTTGAGAATGAGGACTAGCCCATATGCTTATGGCTATGACTCGAATAGTGCTTGCGATTTTCATCTGGGGGCATTAGGCCATCTCACTGACAAGTGTATACCATTGATGGAAGAGATAGAAAAGCTCGTTGACAAGGGAGTCCTGACACAAGAAATGATCAAGAGATGGAGAGCAAATGAGGGTAAAGACCCTAATGTAATTAGATACCCAACATTATAAGAGTAATGGGGCATTCTAGATGAACAAGTGGAGGTCGTTATCCACAACAGTTGCACCTTATGTTGAAAGCATCTTGTTTGAATTTGTTTTTTGTCCTTTCTCAGCTTTTTTGTAAGGATATTTAAATGAACTTATGCTACTTTAAAGATGGTGAACATTAAATCAAATTTGCAATCTCGTAGTTCTTTGAATATCAACTGAATTAAAAACTCTTTAAATGATTCAAATTATGAATATTTGACAAAGTGACAAGACTAAACTCGTATAAAACAAGAACCCTTGATCTTACTCTAGAAGATACACCAGAATACCATACCCTTCTTTTGCATGGAACAAGATAGCATTCTCCTTGCATGAAGAGACAATTAAAGGCTTAACATTCATGTATTTATAGGAGCAGACGAAATGAGGCATATTGTATATGAGGTTGCAAAGCTGACTGGTTTATACTTCTATTGATGAAGATCGATGATGATTCTAATCTATTCAGATGAAATAGTTGAGTAGATGAATTAGTTTTGGTCAGCTGCTTGAGAATTGAACTCTAAAGATGAGATTTCCTAACATTCAACGACACCCAAACTATAACAGGTTCTCCTCGACGAGCTTAAAAAATTGAATCTATATACCCATGAACGTAATTATATACTTATAAAATAAAGATTGAGATGTTCCTCTAAAGCAATTGGTTAAATGTCTCGGCCTTATGAATAAATTCAGCTAGCCCGATAAAGGCGGTTATAATATATATATATATATATATATACAATAAAGCTGAATTCAGCTAGCCAAACAATGGCAAATTAAATTAAATTTACTAAATAAGGAGTTTCTGTAAAAATAAAATAAGGGAGTTGATGAACACCTATTATAGTTGATCTTACACAAGCACTTAAGAATTTTATATTTAGACTGATATTTTCGACATTGCCTCTATTGAAGGAGTTTGTAAAACTTGAACAAATGAAAGATTTTAGAGAACTGAAACAAAAGTGTTCTAAAAAGTCTAACAATTCAATATGATAGTTGCTTTATTTTGTCTGCATCCACTTAATATGTCAAACCGAGAAAGAGGGACATGTCATAAGGTTCACATAGGTATATAAACAAATGAGGGTATCTTGATGGCTAAAACCCTAGAAAATATGAAGCCAACCTGAAGTTAACCCACCAGTCCTAACAATTGTCAAATGAGTATAACTATGGAAATTTAGAGAACAATTAATTTTTTTGATATTCTGTAAACTCATGTTTATGATTTGCTTCAATTTCAAGCCTGAATTAAGGGGTAATACTTTACAAAATTCTTTCGTTCTTTGATTTCTAAAATAAAAGAAATGAGAAAAACATTTTCAAACAAGACAACCCCTCGAGAAAGAGGTCCTTGAACTTGACGAGGCTTATAAACAAAAATCAAAGCCAAGAAATGAGTAATGAGGAAGCAATGAGACAATAGACTGAACAAGAAGGGGCACGACTTACCTCGAGATTTCCTGGTATCTCAATTCATGTTAAGGAAAAATTGGTCACTTATTAAATGTCCATCTGTTTTTAAGATCTCATAGAAAGGAAAGGTCCATAAACTTTGACAAGAACAAGGAAAACAAGCGGAAACACTTCTATTTGCTCAAGATGATAGCTTGTGGTCGTTGACAAATGGTATTAGGATCAAATTATTCAAAATCAAATGTTGACTATCGATGGTCTCGGATTGGGGCATGACCAAAGACCCAGATCATGTTGAGATAACAAGGTTCAGATCAAGAAGACCCTGAAGGAGAGCATCACCACTTAGAGTGACAGGGTCAAAAGATGAAAACAAAAAGAGCTTACTTTGAGAAACATACCATTCATGCTTCAGTTGGAAGACGAGTCTTGAAAAAGAAATTATTGAGCGGTCCTTGTTGTAGCTTTCATCATTTAGCTCAAATCAGCTCCCTTAAGTGTGGCCGAATGCACCTTTAAAACAAAACACAATATTAGTTAAGTATTTAAAGTAATAAATATTGAATATAAATATGTGGGCTAAGGCTATATACTAATAACTTCATGCATAACATAATAATGAATGAAATGTTATCATCATAGCTATAGATGTAATATATGTATATAAATATATCTATGTCATAAATGAGATATGAGTCATGTATTATGAATATAATCATCATTATCATAGTGTAAGAAAATAATAAGTTAGAGAAAGTCCCCCTTTAAATCTTATGAATGGTTGGAGATGCAAGGATGAATATGATGCTGAATCGGTTCACATCAAGATCACAACCGAATGAATTGTCATTTTTCATTCCAAAGAAAAAAGTTTCGAAGTGGGAAGAAGATAAGGTTTAATGGGTTGATTAAATCTACCCAAAAGCTTAGTAGTGAAGCATTTTGGGATTTAAGGTTTAACAGGGTTTCAGATTTGAGAAATGCTTATATATGAACAAGATGGTATTTTTCGGGATACTTGATCAGTTTGGGTCCAAATGAATCAACCCTTTAATTTTGTGCATAATAATTTAAGGGTTAACTAACAAATTATCACTTATGTTTGTGTTTTATTCACTTTTAATCAATGATTTTAAAAAACATAAGATATAATCATTTTTGCTTTTATTTAATTAAGATGTGTCATCCCAAGTTAACTGTTGTTAATAACAGTTAAATATTTTAATATAATCACATATTTGGTCTCTATTATCTGCATATATTTTTAATTTAGTCATACTTTTAATAAATTAAAATAAATTTAATCCTCCAATCGAATGATGTCACATGTCATGCCATGTGGCACATTTGGTTGAAGGACTAACTTTATTTTAATTGAATATATTTATTTTCACCAATCAAAGAGTGACATGTGTCACCCTCAGGTTGAAAGAAAAGGAAAGTAAATTAAGGCAAAAAAAGATTCAAATCTTGGTCACTTAAGAAACTAAACATGTTTCCAACCATTAAGCCAAAACCATTGCTTGGTGTAAAGCAGACAACACGATGTATTTATTTTGTCATTTAAAAGTATATATTATACGTTAAAATTTAGTAAGAAGCATGACTATATTGAGAGAATATGTAAATGATAAGGACCAAATGTGTGATTATACTAACTATCACGTCACATATTCTGTTAATTGTTAACAACAATTAATCTGTTATGACCGCATCTTAATTAAATAAAAACGAAATTGATCATATTTTAATTAAATAAAAACGAAAGCAAACACTTCTTATGTTTTTTCTGAAATCAGACAGTGGACTTTTTCCTAAGCATTTTATTTTATTTCTCAATTTTTTATTAGATAAATTATGCGTTTAGTATTTAAATTATTAGTTTTGATACGTTTTAGTACTTAAACTTTTATTTTTTTCATACCTAACATTTTTTTAATATTATTATCTCATTGTTAAAAATTTAACAGACAAGCTGACATGGCATAGCTATGGTAGATAGACGACCAATCCGAACGGTAAATCATGAGAGAATGACAAGTCGACCAACATAGTTTAGTTTCATTTCCATCAGACGGTAGACTATGGAGATCAGAGGATAAAGAAATCGAAGATCCCATCGTCGATTCGTCGATTTGGGGAGATTGAGGCGTTTTCCTATGAAACAGAGGTCGTCGAAAAGGAATGAGCTATAAAGTTTGGACTTCATTGGTCGACGAATGCAACGGCTGGCGACTGTAGACTTTGCAGTTGGTGAACCTGTCTGTTAAGTTTTTAACGGCGGTGGTACTAAAATGAAACAAAAATTGAACATTAGGTATGATTTAAAAAAAGTTTAAGTACTAAAATGGACAAAAACTAATAGTTTAGATACTAAACACAAAATTTACCCTATTTTATTTTGGACTAAAAAGGACTACATAAAAATGAAAAGTGTTAGTTAACAAATGATTAACAGTCTAAAATAAGAGTCGTTATATCCTAAAATAAAATATTAAGGGACAAAATACTTCAGAAAAAAAATAAGTCCAAAGTGATTATTCGATCAAACGTTAGAGGTCTTTCTGTCATAAAATAAAACGTCAAGGGTCACAATACTAAAAAAAGAGTAAAGATCAAAATTATCATTTTGATAAACATTAGAAGTTAATTTTAGTATTATGCCATTTTGCTCATCAAATTCTAAAATATTTCAATCTAAACCTCAAAACTTTCAAATTTTGCTTTTTAAGTCACTGTGTTGTTAATTTGTTGACATTGTTTTAATTAATTTTGAGGGAGTTGATGATACAATGTTCATTTTAAGATAAAATTCAGTCCAGCTTCCATGCATATCGCGTAAATGAAGTCATGATAAATCGAAACAGTAATAATGACCCAGATTCTCGAGTTACAAGAAAAATATTGTTGTTGCGCCGGAGAAGAGTGTTAAACCTAGTTTAATCTTTAAGGCTTTGAGCTACGAAAATAACGTTTTAACATTCTATCAAAACTAGTTTTTAAGTTAAACTTTGTGCTTTCGGTGGTAAAAAATTTTATTGTTATTTCACGAGGTTCTGAGTTTTAGCACCATGAATGTTAAGAGCACGAGCGTTTAATGTCAAATAATTGAGAATTGTCTTTGAACTAATATTACATTATTCTTACACCAGGTTAAATAAAAAAAAAAGGTTAAACTCTACCACCTATAAAATATGTAAAATTACTACTGATAGGAATTCAAATACGACCCCTTGCAAAGAGGGTCTCAAACTTAGTTACTGAATCAATCAAGGAATATGTTAAATTTCTATCAAAACAAATATTTAAGTTAAATTGTATACCATTTTAAAATTATGAAAAATAGATACTAGAGAGAATCAAACTTGAGATACCAATAAAGAGAGGTCGATGTTTCACCACCGAATCAAGTTATATAATTTTCTTATTTAGTTTAACTAAAATACAATTTTTGATAGAAAGTTCACATATTTTTCACTTAGCTTAGTGGTTAAAGGGTCCCTTTGTAATGTATTTTGTGTTTGATGCTTCTAGGTAGTAATTTTGTTATTTTTAAGGTGACATAGGGTTTAAGTTAAATGTTAATTTTGATGAGATTTTAATGTATTTTTTGTCTTACTTAGGAGTTAAGGTTTGGAGTCTTTTGCAAGGGTTCTTTTGTTTAATATGTCAAGTGAACCACTGATAAGGAGAAAAAATGACTTTAAAAATTAAAAAGAAGCATATTAGTATTATCGTTAATTTTTAATTAAGAATGATGACTAAAATGAAAAAAAAAATATAATATTAATGACAATTTTATAAAAAGATAAACAAAACGATAAGAACTAACAGTAACTGAGTTTTCATCTTCTTTTCTTTCCTGAACCCAGACATTTGATGTAAATCATTCCTTGGTAAACACATAACCAATGTCATTTACCTGATAAATGGTTCCAAAAAACCAGCACCTTTTGGCGATGAAGCACGGCTTTATTACCCCGTCGGCAACACTCATTTCGCTTCATTGGAACCCTTTTCGGGATCATCCTCCTTTGCAGTAGAAGCTTCGGATTTAGCATCATCCTCTATCTGCATTGACATGAGAGGGCGTTCCGAGGCCTTTGCTTGAGTCGCAAGCTTCAGTGCCTGCTTCTTCTTCACCTTCTTTGCCCAACCAAGAAGACTCGCTTGCACATCTTCATCAAATATTGCCTTGTTGAATGAACTTCCCATCTTCAATTCCGTAAAAAGAAAACAAGTAAATCGGAGTTCGGATTATGAAAACTCAAATAAACATTCCAGAAACTCGACTAACCTGTGCGACGATGGCATAAAGTGGCAGCGTACTGTAACTACAGACTACTTGAATGAACATCCTGTAGGAACCAACAGAAGATCTAAGGTTTGGAACTCGGAAAAGAAATGCACACATTAAAGGAAATGGTCAATGATTTTACCCAATAGTAAGCTTTGGAACGATATAATAAAGTTCACCCATTAGGCAGGATTCGAACCCTAATTGAACCTACATATGATGAAGAAAATTTCATTATGTTCATCCGGATTACTTACACTGTAGTTCATATTGCAGAATTGTGACCCAAAAATTTAAGCTTACCCAAATCCAAAAGAAAAATGCAATCTCGAAAGCATTTTGGAAGAGGATAAAATGGATCAACCTGAGAACCAGACGAGGATTGTCGAACCAAAAGAATCCATCCGATGGTCTTACCACTAATTCTCCTTCAATGGCTACATGTTTCTCAGCAACATCATGAGCCAAACTGGTAATCACATGCTCGAGCTTCGTCCCCACAGCAAGTAGAAGCTAGCAAAACAAATAAGTAGAGAAAAAAGGATCATATCTCGTATCCAAATCCGGATATGTGTCAGATATAGGAAGATTTACAAGAACATGAATCAATCGTTGAGTGACTTCTAGTCTCTTCAATTTGACATTAAACTTCCAGTCCTGTTTTTATGTAAATGGATGTGTTTGTTCAGTGCATGTATGTTTAAGAAACTATATTGTAACTACTCACAATGAAAGGAATGAAAGCTATCCAGAAATATGTATACCATCCTGCAGAAGAAAATCGAGAAAAAATCCATCATTATGAAGCTTTAACGCTTGGCAATCTCAACAAATAACATCTATTACATGCCATTGAAACAAAACAGAATGATCCACAGCAATCGATATTCCATACCATTAACATTCAGCAACAAGAAGATGATCACGAATGCCCAGAGATACCAACTGCAAAAAACCAAACATACCAAGCACGATTTGAAGTAAAAATGAGGCCACGAAACATAAATCTTCAGAAACATACTCTCAAACATGACTTGCCTTATACCAACAACTTCCTTAAAATCATCTTCCAAGGCTCGAATCATGTATTTGTGAAAATTAAACTTGGGATTCCCTTTGCAATGGGTCTGCAAATATAAATGACAAGTATTGATGACTGACTATGTCGAGGAATGACAACAAAACCGTAAGAAAGTCGTTCGGGAGAAACCAGTTTTCCATAGATAGCTTACCATGATGAAACCTAGCCTTAGTGCCTCGTAATCGGATTTGGTAACAGATGCATGGAATTGCTTGAAAAACGAATACTAGGAAGAAGATTAGAGTCATTGTTAGGAATGCATACAAAACTTGTGTTTCAATTTTATTTTTCAAAAAAGAAAAGAAAAGAAAAGGTGAGACCAGATCAGAACTGGAAACTTCATGAGGCACAGTATCATTTCTTACTGTAATGCAGTTTTCTTCCTTGTTACTCAGGATTTGAGTGCCAGACACGAATATGTTCATATTTTCTGGCAGGGGTATTGAATATGGTCTTTCAAGGACCCTCCAAAGACATGGAAAAACTTGGGAAAAATCGAACACACCCGATTCTAAGTAACATAGAAGGAACTTTAAGGTCTACCTCTTTCATATTAGGTTCAGTTGTTACAGATGTTAATGGTAAAAAGAATGTATCATAGATGAAATAGCAGCTTACCAACCACCGTAGAGGAACTGAACGTTTACCGAAACCCTGAAAACGATGTTTGATAAAATCATGCTGCTGGACATGAATGAATTTTTTCTCCAACTCTGCAATAACACAATGTATAAGTCAGAACCACCAAAGTAAGAAAAAGAAACCGAAGCAGCAGACAACTTTAAAGCAGACATATATTGAATAGTCTATCATAAGCTATATTACCCAAGACACATGGATGTGAACATCGTACAGAAGCACGAGCCACAATACAGTAGATTGAAATCCATGTTCGGAAATGTGTTGGAAATGGGTACTTCAAGAGAAAAATAATAAAAGTTGGACCAACATAGATAAGTAGTGACCGGCATCTCAAATGTTCAGGTCCTAATATGCATCTAATAATGAAAAGATATCATGGACAAAACAGGGAGCTTTAGATTAGCATTAATCCTTACGTCTCTCTTGATCATAATTCTCTTTCGCAATCTCATCTTCCCATTGTTTCCATTTTTGTATCTACATCAACAAACAACATCCTTTAGGCCTCCAAAAGTTGAAAATTAAGCAAATGATATATATAGTAGATAGATTACCTTAAGCCCTCCAAAAGAAACTGTGAGAACACAGAACGTGACATGGGCAATGGCCAGGACGAAGATAAAAATATGTAGATGATGAAGAGCCGAAAGGGACATCAATGGTACTTTATTCTAAAGAACATAAAACATATGGAAATGATAAGAGATTAAGAGTACATCAATTAAAGTTTGGCTTTTCAATGAAAAAAAAGGAGCCAGAAACTGCAGTAATGTATTAAATAAGAAAGGTCATACATGTGATCCTAAACCATAGTATTACTCTCACCATGAATTCCTGTGTAACCGATGACAAAAATTTGTTTTTCCTCATTTCAGCAAGTAAAGAAACAATCCTAGGCAAACTCTAACATGAATAACAGTAAAAAAGACATTTTATTTGGTCATGTTTGAATATATATTACCTGGGAACTGCAGTATCTGTCCGCATTTAATGAATCTGCGCTCAGAAGGTGCCGGGTGCCAGAAGCAAAATAGATTTCTAATTTGTGACCATTATGGCCGGCCTTATCATCATCATCATGGTAATGGCGGTTAACTCTGCAAGGAAGCATGTCTTTACGTAGATCCTTTGACATGCAAATTTTAGAAATTGCACTCTGAAATGCTGTCAACAACAGTGATATAAACCCCAAGAGCATCAACTCTGCCAACAAAAAAAACCAAAAAATCCTTCTTTTTGAAGTTAACAATTCCGGAAACTACAAATCAATTTCCCAATGGAAACACATTTAACAAAAAGGGTTACCTTCTTTGACTTTCAAAAGAGCCTCGTAGAGCGGTTTCTGTTGTTTCTCTTTCAAAACATCCCCTAAATGATGAAGTAAACGTTCCATAGCAAAAGAAATGGCAATAATCACAAAACAAACTACTGCTATAACCCATGTTGGAGTGTACTCTAACGATCCCTCATCTCCTTCTCCTCCTCCTCCCCCCATTATTTCTCTCTCGAAAAAGCTTCTTCCTTTATCACTCTCCTACGGCTTTGGTTCTCAGTAAAACGATACCCAAAGGCCAAGCCAATCTTCTGCTTCACTTTCAATTATCTACCGCCCTTTTTAAACATGCATTACAACAAAAATATTGTTTTTTTTGTTGATTTGTTCATTTCACGAGAAAACAAAAAAACGTGGGAGATTTGTTCTATGGGATTGCTTAATTATGTAACTTTAATGTATGAACATGCTAGTCCTACTGAACTTGAAAATAGGAAGGGGGCAAGAAAAGCTAAATAAAGGTGATGCCTTTACTGAAACTATATTCTGTCAAAATTAGTTATAATTTAGTTAGCACTACGGATCGATTTACACCAATTTAATTAAATATATATTATTGTGGAACTTCAAATAAATGATTAAAGAATCAATTTCTTCTATTAGTTCATGTACCATACAAAAGTTAGGATTTAGTCTGAACTTGAAAATAGGAAGGGGGCAAGAAGTTGCTAGTCCTATGAACTTTAGAAAAGCTAAATAAAGGTGATTTTCAAACTGAACTATATTTGTCAAATTAGTTTAACTAGTTAGCACTACGGATCGATTTACACCAATTTAATTAAATATATATTATTGTGGAACTTCAAATAAATGATTAAAGAATCAATTTCTTCTATTAGTTCATGTACCATACAAAAGTTAGGATTTAGTCCTTGTGTTGAAGTTTTATCATTTTAGGTAATGTGTTTTTCAAATGTTAACATTTTGGTACGTACTCAAACCGTAGTCATGAAATATGTTAAGTCCAATACTGTTGTTAGTCTTGTATTACCTGTAAGTTATAGATTTAGTTCATGTTTTTGAATTAGCTCCTCTAATTTAATTATATTGTCGTCGAATTATTTGATTCAGAATTGAAATTTTAATTTTTTTAAAAAAGTACATGGACTAAAATAGATCAAATAAGAGTATAAGAACTAAATCTATAATTTGTGCACATTATAAGGACTAGTAATAGAATTTGATCATTAAAAAAATATGGTTGTTAAGGAAACAACCCTAACGTCTCCAAATGTAAACATGGAAGCAAATCTCAAGCATTTATTTGAGGACTAAAATTAGAAACAAAAGGTTTTGAGAACAAGATGTAATTGTGATGAACTTTTCTTATTGAATTGTTAGGCACTGAGGAAAATAGATTGGTGGGCAATCCATGTGTGCTTGTTAGAGTACACTCAAATGTTAAATGAAAATGATTTGTTAAACTTTATTCTTAATTTTGTAATAATAAATAACAACTGCAAATTGGTATCTTAGAGAACAAATTGAATATTTTCTCCCTCAACGTTATACACGGAATAAGAGTTGTGAAATAGTAAAAAGTCCAAAATGATAATTTTATTAAGCTTGAGGGTTATTTTAAATATTAAGCCTTTATATTAATAATGATCCGAACTTACAAACAGGTTCGACCACGCTTGAATCAGATTTCAACCAGTAATTTAGAAAATGATGTTGAATAATTTCCTTCTTTTTCTTAGAATAAGAAAGCTGTTACATTAAAAACTCCCTAAACGTATATAGGGAGGGCCAAACAAGTCTCTATGCAATAAATGGACCAAAACCATAGGAGGAGAGGAGAGTGCATGAACAAATAAATCATGAGGGTAGTCCATCTTGGAAAGATAGTCAGCAACCATGTTGGCTTCGCGCGAAATCTGGATGAAATTAACCTACCAATCATTCTCGCAAAGAAGGGCCATGGAGCGAACAAGAGGAAACAGACTGAGAATATGGAGGAGACAATAGCTTTATTGCATCAGCATTATCAAACTGAACAATGAGATAGTTGATGTTGTTACGTTTTGCCAACTTTAAGCCATCAAGGATCCCCACAGCTCGACTTGAAGAACGGTTGTAATCTCGATGTTCCTAGCAAAAGACAACAAAAGCAAACCTTCATAATCACGTGGAACTCCACCAATGGAACCAGCACCCGTAGTTTGTGAAACAGATGTTTTCGAATTGAGACAAATCCAACCTGAAGGGGGTGGATTCCATTTAATATTAGCAGCTATTGCCGAATAATCCAGTGTGCTTTGGGAAGTCTGGTTATTATACATTCTTGCTCATTGAACACTAGTGTGTAAGAGGCTTGACAGATCCATGGTGTGACATGTGAAGATGAAGCCATTATCAAAGATAAAGATTAGATTATATTATTCAATCTAATCTAATCTAATTACAAATTATAATCAATCTAAGTATACCTTGTATAAATCTTACCTCGTGTATGCATTTGACTTTGCTTACCTTTATAGGATTAAGATTCTTTTGTAATCTTATATATACCCATCTCTTGTAAATTTAAATTTATCAAATACACAAATCCAAATAGTAGAATTTCTCTACTATTTTTTTCGCTATCTCACAAACCGTGAAGATACTAATTTTTATCCATATTATTATTATTACTATTATTATTATTATTATTATTATTATTATCATTATTATTATTATTATTAATATATATTAAATACATATATATATAAATAAATAATTACAGACCAATTACAACTGGACCGGCCCAGTTACAAACAAACCAGAACCGGTCCAGATCAAACCAGAAACCCTAAACATTTGGGGTTCCAGTTAGGGTTTCCTAACCCTAATCTAGTCGGCCGCCTCATCACAGCCGTTGGATCTGAGAGATCCAACGGTCCAGATTACTCCAGAAGAAACCCTAGGGTCTGATACCCTAGGGCCACGCGGCGCCGCCCCAGTTTCCACGCGGCTGCCGACACTCTTTCGCCGCCTCCGCCGCTGCACGTCCCAACCGAAGACTCCAGAAGCTAGAACACCAGCCGTCCACGCCATGGCTACGGGGTGAGTCACCACTGGTAGTCCGGTGACTCACCGAGACCCCCTCTTCGGACCGGTCCGATGGCCACACCGGTGGTGGCTATAAAAGCCACCACCCGAACCTGAAAGAAAAAAAAGAAACGGAGACAGAAAAAAAAACGGAGAGACAGAGAACACAGAGAGACGGAGAAAAAAAAAAACAGAGAAAAAAAATATACTAAAAATATACCAACGATCTCAGTCAACATCAACGCAGCAAGAAAAAAAAAGGAGAGAAGAGAGGAAAGAAGCTTACTGTCATCGGAGAACCCCAACCGTCGCCGGATCTCGCCAGAACCTTCGAAACGCCGAAGGTATTTTTATAGATTCGCTCCGATTCAGAGCTTTTAAGGGAAGAGAACACCGGACCGTCCTTAGGACGGTCCGATCTACCCAATAGCATAAAAATAAATTTTCCGGCCACCGGATGCGGTGGCCGGCGGTGACGGTCACGGCGGCAGATGGTTGCCGTCTGGTGACCGGCTTCCCTCCGTGAGGGAAGCTAGAGAGAGGGGAGAGCTTTGTTCATTCTCTCTCAGTTAGAGAGAGAATGAAATTGAAAATGAAAGAGATGGCCCGAAGGGCCGGCTGTCTCGGGCATTAAATAGCCCTTCCCAAACGACGTCGTTTTGGGGAGGCTATTCGTGTAATTAAAGAATAGTTAAATCATTTCCGCAGCCATCTAAACTTGTAAACTTTACATTTTAGTCACTAATCGAGTTTATAATACTTTCAATTCAGATCTTTAATTTTAATTTCATTTATTTAGTCCTTTATATTAAAATAATATATTTAGGATAATAACAGATTTAATCCCTTAATTTTAATAAATAATATTTTAATCCCTAGTTTATATTTTTATTTTATTTTATTATAATATCCTAATTTTAGATAATTTTATTTTAGTCATTAAATTATTAAATAAGAAATAGCATGTTTAATCCTCATAATTCTGATTAATTATGAATTGGTTTTTTTATTTTTAATTTTACTATATTTAGTCCTTTATTTTAAGTATTGTTTATTGCTTTTAAATATATGGCTATAATTGTATTTTTTATTTTACTTGTTTATATATATTTAAATATTTTTATTATAGTCATAATATATATGTAATAAATAAATATTTATTTTAAATAAATTATTTTAATATTTATTTTTCAATATCGAAGAAAAGGACAGTCTTAATACAACTGGATGTCCTATTCTGGTATTTTAAAATAAAAAAAAAATATATAAAAAATATTATCAATATCAAAGAAAAGAGCTGTCTTAAGGCACCTAGAAGTTCTTTTCTGATATTTTAAAATAAATAAATATTTTTTATATATAATTTTGAAATAATAAAATTATAAATTAAATATATTTTGAATTTTTAAATTTTAATAATAGAGACAATTTATAATTAAAAAGTACCAATTTTGGGTGTTGTAGGGGTGCTAATCCTTCCCTAAATGTAACCGACCACGAATCCCTTTTTATTATAAAAAAAAAGAACGAATTTTTGGTTAAAACGCATATCAGTTTATCTTTTAATTGATGTTTTCTTAAAAACTCTTTTAAAAGATATTTTTTAGGTATTCGACCTACCTGACCAAAAGGCCGATGGCGACTCCCAAATTATTTTCAAAACCATTTATTCACATCAATTTCCCAGTCAATTATAATATTTCGTGCCCGGACGAAAACCGGTTACGACAGCTTGGCGACTCCGCTGGGGACGTGGTCAAACTTTAAAATCAATTATAAATTGTCTCTATTAATTAAAAATTAAAAGTTCATATATTTAATTTTTAATTCTTTCTTTTCAAATTTTTATTTATTTATTATTTTTATAATATTTATATGTTTTATTTGCAAGTATTTTATTTCAGTATTTATTTTTCTGTCAAAGGTTTGAACATTTCTCCTCACACACAACACTTGCATTGCATAACATAAAGCTCTATAATTGAGTTGTCCCTGTTAAGTGGGAGTGAAAGCGACGTCTTCGTGAGAATTTATTCTCCGTGTCAGACCTAGCAAGTAACTTCCGGGGTTCATATGCTCTCTGTCTTCGTGAGAATTTATTCTCCGTGTCAGGCATAGAGAAATGTATCCCCTCGAATTGAACTCGATCCACTTTAGTCTGTGATGGACTAGGATTGAGGGTTAGTAACCCAAGGGGGCACTAACAAGGACAATTCGGGTACCTTGATTCTTAGATCTAAAACCCTGCATATAAAGAACTTTAGAAACTCTTCCGATCAGAAGTCATGCCGAAATTTTGTCCAAAATAGGTGTACACACAGGAGAAATGAATTCTGACTTTCTTGTTAATTTATTTATTAATTAAATTACATGTTTATTTAAATTATTTAAATTTAGAAAAGCATGTTTAAATAAAGAATATTTATATAAAGGTTATTATTAAATTTCTTTATTATGTAAACTAATTTATTTTCTTTTTGTGTGTTCTTTATTTTTCTGTTTGCATTGCATCATACATGATAAAAGACATTGATCCTTGTGTTAATTGTCTCATTGGAAAGCCTTCATCTATGGATAAAAAGTGTTCAAATCAAGTAATTCTAAACTCAGAAGTAAGACAGTGGGCTGAAGACTTACAAAGACTAGAAAGAAACAGCCTGCAGGATGATTATGTATCTGACTTGGCCAGTTATGCTCCAGTTTCACTAAAAAGAAATGATATGCAAGATTTGCGAAGCATTTGGGAAAGTTGGGATTCAAACAAAAAATTGCAGTTTTATCAGACTTACGGAGACATCCCATATTTGCTCTATGTTGAAGTTGATGATGAATTACTCAGAGCCATAATTCAATTCTGGAATCCAGGGTACAATTGCTTCACTCTCAATAAGGAAGACTTGGTCCCTACTATTGAAGAATACACAACTTTGCTACATATCGAAGAGGCTTTGGAGAATCGAATCTATTCAAAGTCAATTAAAACTCAACCCTTTCGAGTTAAATTAGCAAAGATTGCCGGGGTACGAGAAGAATGGGTAGCAGCCTGTACAAAACAAAAAGGCGAAAGCGAAGGCATTGCTTGGACCAACATTAAAGAACTTATTCAGAGCCATCCAGACTCTAAAGTACGATTCGATTTATTTGCTCTGGGTATATATGGTATGGTCATCTTCCCAAAAGTATTAGGATATGTTGAAGCTGCAGTGGTAGATTTGTTTGAACAGCTACCGAAAAAGATTAATCCTGCTTCTGCAATTCTAGCAGAAACCTTCAGATCGTTAAATGCTTGTAGAAAGTTAGGAGGTGGACGATTCTCAGGGTGTACTCAGTTGTTATATGTTTGGATCCGTAGTCATTTCTGGAGGACAGAAAAGGTTTCATACCGACGTTTTAATACGGATTACTCACCATTAAAAGAATTTCTGGAGCAGGAATGGCCGAAAGAAATTAAGAAAGATATGTGGATTAATGCCTTTCGAAATCTGCAAAGCAAGGATGTGGTTTGGCGAGCCCCATGGCAAATCCAAAGGGAATTCTTTTACAGATGTGGAGATTACAACTGGATAATGTTACTCGGATTATGGGGAGGAATTGGGTATGCACCACTTCTGGTTATAAGACAGTATGAAGGTCGTCAATTTGTACCTGTCACTGCTGGATTACAGTCATCTGAGTTCGCATTCCATAGCAAAAACTATAAAAAGAAATATCATGGAAGCCGTTACAGCTTGGAAAACAACTTTTTGTATCCGAGCTAAAGCAGCAAAGGAAATGTTAACTCCTGATTATGAAGAATGGAGATCTGTCAGAAAAACGAAAATATTCCTCTACCAGATCAAAATGAGGATATCTCTATGGAAGATCGCATTAAGGTGGTTCCGTCAGAGATTGAAATCTTGAGAGCTGAGTTTGAAGCAGAAAGAGAAGGCTGGTCGAAAGAATTAGAGCAAATGAGACAAGATAAAGCTATGTTGGGGGTTGACATTGACTTTCATTCATCACAATGTGCAATGTTGAGAAAAGATAAAGAAAAAAGGTGAGGATGAGTACAGAGCCTTACAGAAAAATTACCAGGAGTTATATAAATCCCGAAAAGCATCAGGACCCAGCCAATCGACGGTACAGATGACCAGAGAATTGAACATCGAGAAAAGACGAGTTGAAGATCTGAAAGGAAAGAATAGCCGTCTACTCAAAAGCCTGGAAAAAGGAAAGCAAAAAATGGAAGATTTTGAGGTCGACAGAAGAGAGCGAATTATAAAACACAAGGCTGAACACCGCGAGATCATGAATGAAATGCAAAGAGAAAGGGATCGAGCCAAAGATTTAGAAGAGATGAAGAATGACATCTTTAATAAATTTGAAGGTGAGAAAAATATCATGTTCAAGGGATTCGAATCTGAAATGAACCAGTTGATTACTGAACTTGAAGTCAGAGGCCAAAAGATGGAAGAATCCAATATTGAAAAAGAAAAATGGGAGCTGGAAAGAAAAAATTTCAACACCAGACTTGAGGTAGAGCAGGAAGTGGCTAGCAATTGGATGCAAAGATGCAGAAACAAAGATGTTCAAATCCAGAAGCTTAATCAAAGAACGCAAGAAGCACGAACAAAACTTGAAGAAGATCTGGATCAGTCTAGAAACAAAAACTCAGAGTTTAATGCTTACATTTTGCAACTTGAAGAATCATTGTTTCAAGAAAAGGTTCGTCTAGGACCTAATGATCTCAAAGAAAGTAATGAGGAAGATGTTTCACTGCGAAGACGCATTAGAGATCTTGAAAAAATTATGCACAATTGTCAAGTCAGAATCACTGAATTAGAGCAGACTCTTGAAGAAATGAATGAACAGTGGCAAAAGTCAACTGAGTTCTATGTTGAAAGAAGTGAAGAAAGAAGTAATATGGTATTTGAGGCCATGGTTCAAATGAGCGAAGTTGCCAGATATGTTGGGGAACTAGCTGTTGAAGCCAAAATAATTGAGCATCAAGTTGATCCAGTTTCTAAGTGTGGAAAGAAGGTTTCATGGTTAATGAAAGAAATTATAGAGCTTAATAGGAAAGCTATGCCTTATCTGTAGTTATGAACTATTATAAAGAAACTTTTGTATGCCGATGAAAGTTGTTCTATGACAGTTAACTTTTTGGGATCAATGTTTTTTACATACATGCATTTTGCATACATTCATCATTCATTTCATAATTTTCGCTATGAATTATTTTATTTATTAAGTTAAAATTCATTAATTAAAATTTGAAAAAATAATATTAAAAGATTTTTCAATCGCAGTTACTCTGGCCAAAAGAGAAACTACATCACTACGGTACTAAACAAGCTACTAAGAGAATTATGGAGGATAAAATACAGCGTATTGAGGAACAGCATCATAAAGAACAAGAAGAAATGAGAATGAAGTTGGAAAAAATTGAAGCCAGTATTGCAAATTCACAAGACAATATGATGAAAAAAATAGAGGATATGTTTAAAAGGCAGGCTATTATTGGAAAAATGCCTGAAAATCCTGTATCTTTTGATCAAGAATCTATGTATCCTCTAGGTTTTCCACCAGAACCAATTTATCATTCTGGTACTACCTATACAAATCAATGCTCGTACATCTGCATTACAAGAAGTCAAACCACATGAAGATCAACAAGTGGATCCTGCATCTTCAAGCAAAAATCTGCTTATATCAGATGTGAAAATAGGGGATCTTAATACTGATCATTTGATCCCGGATTTGAATGAGCTGAATGAGAAACAAAAAGTAAATGAAGAACTGACCAGACAGATCAAGAACTTAGAAGAACGAATGAAATCCGTGGAAATAACTGAATCATTCTATGGGTTTGATGCTAGTGAGTTGAGTTTGGTTCCAGACCTAATCCTCCCCATCAAGTTCAAAGCTCCCGAATTTGATAAATATGACGGTACTACATGCCCTTCATCCCACATTACTATGTTTTGTCGCAGAATGGCAGGATATGTGAAGGACGAGAAATTGTTAATTCACTGCTTTCAGGATAGTTTGTCAGGACCGGCTTTAAAATGGTATACTCAATTGACCAAAGCCAACATTAGATCTTGGAAAGATTTGGCTAAAGCATTTTTAGAGCAGTACCGCCATGTGACAGACATGGTCCCTGATAGATGGACTCTCCAAAACTTGGAGAAAAAGAATAATGAAACATTCAGACAGTATGCCCAGAGATGGCGTGACACTGCGGCTCAAGTTCAACCACCTTTGTCAGAAAAAGAGGCCACAGTAATATTTGTTCATACATTGAAGGCTCCTTATTTAAATCATCTAATGGGAAATGCAACCAGAAATTTTGCAGATTTAGTCATTTCTGGAGAACTAATTGAAAATGTCTTGAAAAGCGGCAAGATTGAATCGAATGATGGGTCTAGTTCCAAAAGACCTATATACCGGAAAAAGGAGAATGAAGTCAACAATGCAAATTCTTACAGCAAAGATTCATCGAAAAGTGTTACAATAACCCAGCCAAGGGTTAAGAAAGAGGAAACAAACACTAATCGAGCAGAGTCCAGAGGATCTCGAAAGGAAAATGAAAGGTTGTCTTTTACACCTTTACCAGTACCGTATGCAGAGATCTATGATTCGCTGTTAAAAGCAGATGTTATACGGCCTTATCCCTTGGTTCCCATGCAACCACCATTCCCTCCTTGGTATGATACAAAGGCACACTGTGTTTACCATGAAGGAATTACGGGTCATTCCATTGAAAACTGTTTAGCATTCAAAAGGGTGGTTCAAAATTTGATCAACACTGGGAAGTTGGAATTCAATACATCATCTGCATCAAATCATCCATTGCCAAATCATGGAGATAAAAACGTAAATGCAATTCAGGAAGAGAACAGAAAGAAAGCAAAGATTGACATTTCTGAAATTAAATCTCCGTTTGTTTGGGTATTCCAACAACTCTCTTTAGCCGGTATAATTCCACAACAATTCAAGCCAAAGCAGAATTAAGGCAAGAATTATTGTGAATATCATCAGGAGAAAGGGCATAAAATTCAACTATGTCCTGAGTTTAGGGATTTGGTGCAAAAATTGATGAACAACAGAGAAATAGAATTCTTTGAAGAAGAACCAAGGAAAAAAGAAGATGATGTTTGCTCATCAGAGGATTCTAAACCAAGTCAAAGAATAAATGATCCTGTGATCATTAATGTGAAATCATCTACGGCGATTCCTGCACCAATAAAGCCGAAAGTAGTTATTACCACTCCTCTACCATTTCCATACAAAGATACCCACAGGGTACCTTGGAATTATACTACCAATGTTTCAATGGTAGGAGGACCTGTTTCTTTAGAAAAAACAGAAGAGAAAATACAAAGCCTGAGTACAACATCGACGTCTGAAGCAGTGAGCGAGGTCGGTTTCTTTACAAGAAGTGGGAGATGTTACTCTCCCGAAACATCCAATGCTTCAGAACAAGTGAAAGCAAAAGGAAAAGCCATGGCAATACCTCAGAAGGTATTTGAGGATGAATCCCTTCCAGCATTTAATGAGCCTGTGACAGAAAAACAAGCTCAAGAATTTTTGAAATTTTTGAAACATAGTGAGTATAGTGTGGTTGAACAACTACACAAACAACAAGCGAGAATTTCTATTCTTGATTTATTGATGAATTCAGAAGCACATAGAAATGCTTTGATGAAAATCCTCAATCAAACATTTATCCCCGAAGATATATCCCTCAATAAACTTGACAGAATTGTGGGACATATAGCCGCTGACAATTACATAACGTTCACAGATGATGAAATACCGGAAGGCGGAATGGGGACAGTAAAAGCTTTGAACATCACGACACATTGTCATGGTCATGTGTTGCCGGGACTATTGATTGACAATGGATCTACTCTCAACTTGATGCCTCTAGTCACACTTCAAAGAATCCCTCTGGATCAATCACACATGAAGAGTTATCAGAATGTAGTACGAGCATTTGATGGTACTCAAAAAGAAGTGCTTGGGAAAATGGAAATACCGTTGTTAATTGGACCAGTCGTGTACAGTATTGACTTTGTGGTGATGGACATCCACCCTACATATAATTGTCTATTAGGGAGGCCATGGATTCATTCAGCAGGAGCCGTTCCTTCTTCATTACATCAGAAATTGAAATTTGTTGTTGATGGACAATTAATATGCGTAGGAGCTGAAGAAGAAATCATTGCGTCAGTAACAAGTGATGTTCCATATATCGAAACCAATGATGATGCTCTTGAATGCTCTTTCCGAGCTCTTGAATTTGTAAATGCAACCTTTATTGCAGAAGGAAGCAAAATTCCATATCCCAAATTGTCTGATTGCACCAAGATGACGGTACAACAAACTTTAGGCATCGGAGCTAAAGCTGGGAAAGGTCTAGGAAAGAATCTTCAAGGGATTTCAGTTCCTATCAGTATAAAGATGAAAAAAGACCGTTTTGGGCTAGGGTTTAAGCCCAATCTTCAGCAAAAGAACAAAGATATGAAAAGAAGATGTGAAAACAGAAAGGCAAAATTGAAAGGGGAAGAAATCCTTTGGAAACACATGTCTTTCTCACAGTTGAAGACCACATTCAGATCAGGGGGAACAATTAATGTAGAACAGCAGCTTGTTGAAGCCTTTAAAGAAGAAAAGTTGACGAAAGATCAAGACATAGTTGAAGAAGCTATGAATGGATTATTTATCAACATGATCATGAATGACAACAAAACTGGCAAATATTTGGATAGGATTCGCCCATGTCTTCCTAGAGAAACACTCACCAATTGGACCACTGAAGATCTTCCTATAGTTTTTAATAATAATGCAGAGTAATATTCAGAACTAATCTTTATGTTTAGCTCAAAAATATGAAAACTTTTTGTTATCTTATAAAAGAAATTATGTTAAATATAAGAAATTTTCTTTAAAATTTTCATATGGCAATCATTCTTTACATTTTCTTACATTTTTACATTTATTTATTTCATAAATTTACTATATTCTTTCGGAAATATGTCCGATTTAAATTTGCAGGTGTCACAGTGTTAATAGCATGTTTATTCCTAAATTTAATCCAGTGATAAATTTAGAGCAGCCTATATGTCTGGAAGAAATCAATGGGTGTGAGAATGAACTAGAATGTGATGTTCCTACTGAACTATTAAGATTGGTAGAAAAAGAAGACAAACAAATTCTACCCCACAAAGAAGAGGTTGAGACTGTGAATTTGGGAACAGATGAAGAAATAAAAGAGGTGAAAATTGGTACTACTCTGACCATCCAGATAAAACAAGAATTGCTAAATCTCCTTCAAGAGTTCAAAGATATCTTTGCATGGTCTTATCAAGATATGCCCGGTTTAAGCACAGATATAGTGATACACAAGCTTCCAATCAATCCAGAATATAAACCGGTTCAACAAAAGCTCAGAAGAATGAGGCCAGAAATGTTGTTGCAAATCAAAGAAGAAGTGATGAAACAAATCAATGCAGGTTTCCTACAGGCATCTAAATACCCAGAATGGGTAGCCAACATTGTTCCCGTACCAAATAAAAATGGGAAAGTTCGAATGTGTGTGGATTACAGAGATCTCAACAAAGCTAGTCCAAAAGATAGCTTTCCATTACCCCACATAGACACATTGGTGGACAATACTGCAGGACATGCATGGTTTTCATTTATGGATGGATTTTCAGGATATAATCAGATAAAAATGAATCCTGAAGACATGGAAAAAACAACATTTGTAACCATGTGGGGCACATTCTGTTATAAAGTGATGCCATTTGGATTGAAAAATACAGGGGCAACATATCAAAGAGCCATGGTAACTTTGTTTCATGACATGATGCACAAAGAGATTGAAGTATACGTAGATGACATGATTGCTAAATCTCGAACTGAAGAAGAACATATTCAAAATTTGAGGAAACTTTTCCAGAGATTGAGGAAGTATCAATTAAAGCTCAACCCCGCTAAATGCACTTTTGGGGTAACTTCTGGGAAACTTTTGGGATTTGTGGTCAGCAAAAAAGGAATCGAGATTGATCCAGATAAAGTCAAAGCAATTCAAGATCTTCCACCACCCAATACAAAAAAAGAAGTTCGAGGTTTTTTGGGAAGATTAAATTATATATCTCGGTTCATTTCTCAATTAACTGACAAATGTGATCCAGTGTTCAAATTACTTCGAAAGAATAATCCTGAAGTCTGGAATGAAGAATGTCAAGAAACTTTGGATATTATTAAGAAATATTTATCCAATGCCCCCATTTTAGTATCACCAATACCTGATAGACCATTAATTCTCTACTTGACAGTCTTCGAAAATTCGATGGGATGTGTACTAGGACAGCATGATGAATCAGGAAGGAAAGAAAAAGCTATTTATTATCTGAGCAAGAAATTTACTGATTGTGAAGTTCGATATCCACCAATACAAAAATTATGTTGTGCTTTGGTATGGACTACTCGAAGACTCAGACAATATATGTTATACCATACTACTCGGTTGATATCAAAACTTGATCCTTTGAAGTTCTTAATGGAATCACCAGCTTTGACAGGCAGAATGGCTAGATGGCAGATGTTATTATCTGAGTTTGATATTGTTTATGTCAACCAAAAAGCAATAAAAGGAAGTGTCATAGCTGATTTTTTGGCCAGTCGTGTATCAAATGATTATCAGCCTTTGAACTTCAATTTTCCCGATGAAGATCTGTTATGCATATCCATGAATGAAGAAGTCAAAACAAATGATGAATTTGCAACTTGGAAGCTTTATTTTGACGGAGCATCTAATGCTTTGGGACGAGGAATCGGGGCAGTGTTAATTTCTCCAGAAAATATTTATTATCCCTTTACGAGTAGACTGGAGTTCTTTTGCACCAATAACATGGCGGAATATGAAGCTTGTGTCATGGGATTGAAAGCAGCTATAGAAAGAAAAATCAAATGTCTCAAGATATATGGAGATTCATCGTTGGTGGTGTATCAATTGCGAGGAGAATGGGAAACAAAAGATCCCAAATTGTTGGAATACCGAAATTTTACCCTCAAATTAGTGAAAGAATTTGAGAAAATTACCTTCAATTATCTCCCTCGAGAAGAAAATCAAATGGCAGATGCTTTGGCTACATTAGCTGCTATGTTTCAGGCAACTAAGAAAGTTGATATGATGCCAATCAAAATGCAAGTGTATGAAATTCCTGCACATTGTTATAGTGTGGAAGAAGAGGTAGATGGTAAACCATGGTATCATGATATCCTGCAATATATCAAAAATCAAAGTTACCCACCAAATGCATCGGAAATTGATAAAAGAACCTTGAGAAGAATGGCTGCTGGATATTTTCTTGATGGAGAGATTATGTATAGAAGAAGCAGTGATCAAATGCTATTGAGATGTTTAAATACCAGCGAAGCTCGAAACGTCATTGAAGAAGTACACAGTGGAATATGTGGAACACATGCAAATGGTCTTTCCATGGCTAGAAAAATAATGAGATATGGATACTATTGGGCTACCATGCACACTGATTGCATTGATTATGCGAGGAAATGTCATAAATGCCAGATATATGCAGACAAGATTCATGTACCCCCATCTCCGTTACATGTAATGACAGCACCCTGGCCATTTTCTATGTGGGGAATAGATGTCATTGGAGCAATCACACCAAAAGCATCGAATGGACATTGTTTCATCCTTGTGGCAATTGATTATTTTACCAAATGGGTTGAAGCTGCTTCATATGCCAATATTAAGAGGTCCACAGTCTGTAAATTCATAAAGAAAGAGATAGTTTGCCGATATGGTCTACCAGAAAGGATCATTACAGATAATGCTCTGAACCTGAACAACAAAATGATGACCGAACTTTGTGCACAGTTTAAGATCAAACATTCAAACTCAGTGGCGTATCGTCCAAAAATGAATGGGGCAGTTGAAGCAGCAAATAAGAACATCAAGAGAATCATTACAAAGACTACTGAAACTTACAAAGATTGGTACGAAAAGTTACCTTTTGCTCTATATGCATACCGAACTACTGTCCGAACATCTACTGGGGCAACGCCTTTTTCTTTAGTCTATGGGATGGAAGCAGTCTTACCAATTGAAGTTGAGATTCCATCGCTTCGAATATTGAGAGAAACAAAATTGGATGAATCTGAATGGATCCAAGCTAGAGTTGATCAATTGAACCTTATTGAGGAGAAAAGATTGAAAGCTGTTTGCCATGGACAGATGTATCAAAAACGGATGATGAAGTCTCATGACAAAAAAGTACATCCAAGAGAATTCCAAGAGGGTGATCTAGTACTAAAAAAGATCTTGCCTATACATAAAGATTTCCGTGGGAAATGGATGCCTAATTGGGAAGGGCCATACGTTGTGAAAAAGGCCTTTTCCGGAGGAGCGTTGATCTTGGCAGAAATGGATGGAAAAATTCTGAAAAATCCAATAAACTCGGATTCTGTCAAGAAATATTATGCTTGAAAAAAAAAAAGGGGGGGGGTCAAGGTGAAAACCCGCAAAGGGCATCTTGTAACCAAAGGAAGGATTTGAGTTGAAAACCTGAAAAGGCGGCTCAAATACAGTTTGATATTAGGCATCTGGCAATTGAAATCTCTTAAGATTTTGACAGTTTGGGAGAAACTTCACATCTACAAGCATTTTGACAACGTTTGAGATCTTCCAGACAAAAGCTTACATCATTACTCTAAATTGTGTCAACTTGATTAATTTAGAAATACTTATGCTTATAATTTGTTGAGACATTTGAATTTTTATTATTCTTATGCTTGCCATAACTTTGAATACAATTATATCTATTTCAAGTTCAATTTATTTGAGATTCAATTTATTTTCGAAAATTCCATTTATTCTTCTATGAATCAACATAATTTTGAAATAAGTTAAAGATTTCTGAATATCACTTTATGTTAATACTTTTAAATACATGGAATACAAAATAAGCAAATCATCACCATCTTGAACAATAAGGTTGTTATGCTAGATATAACCGACAACAAGGTCGAATCCGCCAAATCTACTCATCAATTGCTCCAACCGATCACCATTCAGTTCTTGCACACCTGTTTTCAAAGATATACTAAGGCAATAGAAGGCAACCTTTGTAGCATTGATTCCGGCAAAAAGAAACAAGACATTGATATCACTGGGAAACATGTCTCTATACAGATCCTTGTGTATGGTTTTTAAGGAAACCTAGAAGCATTTCCACCTCATCATATTCAAGTGGAACAATTTTATTCTTTTCAACCCATACCAGATTCCATTTTCAGCACTCATCAAGAACATACTTCTGGACACTTGAAGATGACTCATTGTCATAAGCTTCAAGAGCCTTACAGATCCTTTCTGTCAATCTGGCACTTCCTGTACATGTTTATAAACAGTTCAACTTTATTCTTGGATCCCATGAAAGCCATCATTTCTTTGTCAATGGAAAAGCATCAGCACATGGAGGAAGCAGAATAAGAGAAAATCTGTTCTTAATTGGCAGAATTAAGAATATAGCCCTTTTTAGTGTAGCAGCATGGAAATGCTTCAAATCTACAAATTCTGGCTTTACATCAAATAAGTACTGTGATATCCCAGTCCAAACATTAAATAGAAGATGAATTTGCCAATAGCATCTTCTGGAAGTGTTCTTTGAGTTATCTGATCTGATTGAACAGAACAATCATTGAATTTAGAAGATGAATTTGCCAATAGCATCTTCTAGAAGTGTTCTTTGAGTTATCTGACCTGGTTTAGCAGAACCAATCATTGAATTGAGAAGATGAATTTGCCAATAGCATCTTCTAGAAGTGTTCTTTGAGTTATCTGACCTGGTTTAGCAGAACCAATCATTGAATTGAGAAGATGAATTTGCCAATAGCATCTTCTGGAAGTGTTCTTTGAGTTATCTGATCTGATTGGACAGAACAATCATTGAATTTAGAAGATGAATTTGCCAATAGCATCTTCTGGAAGTGTTCTTTGAGTTATCTGATCTGATTTAGCAGAACCAATCATTGAGTTTAGAAGATGAATGTGCTCATAGCATCTTCTGGAAGTATTCTTTGAGTTATTTGATCTGGTTTGGTATGAACCCAAAAAACCAATCATTGAATTTGGAAGATGAATTTGCTCATAGTAAAAATAAGGATACTCAATAGCATCTTCTGGAAGTGTTCTTTGAGTTATTTGATCAGAAGAAGTGCATCAGCAGCCTTAGTCATTTGAGCAGCACATATAAAATTAGCCAATTCTGCAATTGATGAATCTGGACCACATTTCTCCAGGGCTATTGAAGTTTCAGCCCATGAGAATCCCATTTTTGTCAAGTATAACAGTTTATTCTCCTCATCAGAATCAGAATTCAAGATTTCTCAGTATTAGAAGAACTATCGATTAATGTGAAATCATCTTGAAAGGTCACTTCATAATCAGATGAATTGTTATCAGAATCAACATGTTGCCTGAATGCAAGCTTTTCAAGAGCCTATACTATTGAGTTTTATTCTCAAGAGGTTTTGTGACATTATATCTACATTTGTCAAAGATGATAGATTCTCTGATTTGAAAAAGAAAGATCTATTGGGTTTTTACAATTGAAGAAATACTCAATTCACCAGTCTGAAATCAAATAAATTAACATTCATGCATCATATTTTAGGTGTTTACAAAAATAGGTGCATTTTCATTCATTTTCATCTATGTTGAATTTTTAACAGGAATTTCAAAAACTTTAGCAAAGATTCAAATCTATCATTTGATGGATTATCTTTTCCAGAGAAGGTTCATAATGAGAAGAACTCATCATTTGAAGGAGGAAGAAGAAGTTCATAATGAGAAGAATTTGTTCAACCTTTTATCTGAATTCATCACTTGATGGATTATTTTTGCCAGAGAAGTTCATAATGAGAAGAACTCATCTGAAGAAGGAAGAAGAAGTTCATAATGAGAAGAATTTGTTCAACCTTTTGCTTGAATTCATCATTTGATGGATCAACATTGCCAAATAGAGTTCATAATGAGAAGAACTCGTCATCTGAAGAAGGAAGAAGAAGTTCATAATGAGAAGAACTTGTTCAACTTTTTGTTTGAATTCATCATTTGATGGATCAACATTGCCGGGTAGAGTTCATAATGAGAAGAACTCGTCATCTGAAGAAGGAAGAAGAAGTTCATAATGAGAAGAACTTGTTCAATCTTTTGCTTGAATTCATCATTTGATGGATCAACATTGCCAAATAGAGTTCATAATGAGAAGAACTCGTCATCTGAAGAAGAAAGAAGAAGTTCATAATAAGAAGAACTTGTTCAATAATTCTATCACAGAAGGAGATAGATTAGCATCAGCCTTTCTAGAGAAAGTTCATAATGAGAAGAACTCATCAAAAGCTTATTCAACCTTTTGAATGACTCTATCACAGAAAGAAAGAGGTCAGCATCATCCCCAGCAGAAAAGTTCATAATGAGAAGAACTCATCTGAAGAAAGAGAAGAATTTATTCAATATCTCCATTATGATCAAAGTAAAGTCAAATGGATAAAAAAATTTATTATCTTTTCATCTTTGCCCTATTCTTGTTAACACAAGAATGAGCAAAGAGGGGCAGCTGAAGATACTAATTTTTATCCATATTATTATTATTACTATTATTATTATTATTATTATTATTATCATTATTATTATTATTATTAATATATATTAAATACATATATATATAAATAAATAATTACAGACCAATTACAACTGGACCGGCCCAGTTACAAACAAACCAGAACCGGTCCAGATCAAACCAGAAACCCTAAACATTTGGGGTTCCAGTTAGGGTTTCCTAACCCTAATCTAGTCGGCCGCCTCATCACAGCTGTTGGATCTGAGAGATCCAACGGTCCAGATTACTCCAGAAGAAACCCTAGGGTCTGATACCCTAGGGCCACGCGGCGCCGCCCCAGTTTCCACGCGGCTGCCGACACTCTTTCGCCGCCTCCGCCGCTGCCACGTCCCAACCGAAGACTCCAGAAGCTAGAACACCAGCCGTCCACGCCATGGCTACGGGGTGAGTCACCACTGGTAGTCCGGTGACTCACCGAGACCCCCTCTTCGGACCGGTCCGATGGCCACACCGGTGGTGGCTATAAAAGCCACCACCCGAACCTGAAAGAAAAAAAAGAAAACGGAGACAGAAAAAAAAATGGAGAGACAGAGAACACAGAGAGACGGAGAAAAAAAAAACAGAGAAAAAAAAATATACTAAAAAATATACCAACGATCTCAGTCAACATCAACGCAGCAAGAAAAAAAAAGGAGAGAAGAGAGGAAAGAAGCTTACTGTCATCGGAGAACCCCAACCGTCGCCGGATCTCGCCAGAACCTTCGAAACGCCGAAGGTATTTTTGTAGATTCGCTCCGATTCAGAGCTTTTTAAGGGAAGAGAACACCGGGACCGTCCTTAGGACGGTCCGATCTACCCAATAGCATAAAAATAAAATTTTCCGGCCACCGGATGCGGTGGCCGGCGGTGACGGTCACGGCGGCAGACGGTTGCCGTCTGGTGACCGGCTTCCCTCCGGTGAGGGAAGCTAGAGAGAGGGGAGAGCTTTGTTCATTCTCTCTCAGTTAGAGAGAGAATGAAAATTGAAAAATGAAAGAGATGGCCCGAAGGGCCGGCTGTCTCGGGCATTAAATAGCCCTTCCCAAACGACGTCGTTTTGGGGAGGGCTATTCGTGTAATTAAAGAATAGTTAAATCATTTCCGCAGCCATCTAAACTTGTAAACTTTACATTTTAGTCACTAAATCGAGTTTATAATACTTTCAATTCAGATCTTTAATTTTAATTTCATTTATTTTAGTCCTTTATATTAAAATAATATATTTAGGATAAATAACAGATTTAATCCCTTAATTTTAATAAATAATATTTTAATCCCTAGTTTATATTTTTATTTTATTTTATTATAATATCCTAATTTTAGATAATTTTATTTTAGTCATTAAATTATTAAATAAGAAAATAGCATGTTTAATCCTCATAATTCTGATTAATTATGAATTGGTTTTTTTATTTTTAATTTTACTATAATTTAGTCCTTTATTTTAAGTATTGTTTATTGCTTTTAAATATATGGCTATAATTGTATTTTTTATTTTACTTGTTTATATATATTTAAATATTTTTATTATAGTCATAAATATATATATGTAATAAATAAATATTTATTTTAAATAAATTATTTTAATATTTATTTTTCAATATCGAAGAAAAGGACAGTCTTAATACAACTGGATGTCCTATTCTGGTATTTTAAAAAAAAAAAAAATATATAAAAAATATTATCAATATCAAAGAAAAGAGCTGTCTTAAGGCACCTAGAAGTTCTTTTCTGATATTTTAAAATAAATAAATATTTTTTTATATATAATTTTGAAATAATAAAATTATAAATTAAATATATTTTGAATTTTTAAATTTTAATAATAGAGACAATTTATAATTAAAAAGTACCAATTTTGGGCGTTGTAGGGGTGCTAATCCTTCCCTAAATGTAACCGACCACGAATCCCTTTTTATTATAAAAAAAAAAGAACGAATTTTTGGTTAAAACGCAGATCAGTTTATCTTTTAATTGATGTTTTCTTAAAAACTCTTTTAAAAGATATTTTTTAGGTATTCGACCTACCTGACCCAAAAGGCCGATGGCGACTCCCAAATTATTTTCAAAACCATTTATTCACATCAATTTACCAGTCAATTATAATATTTCGTGCCCGGACGAAAACCGGTTACGACAAACCGAATATCTTCTCATAGCTCTATATTGCACCACCAACAATCTCGTGCATCTCAATGCACCATCCAATTTTCCAATCAAATTATGTATGTCAACTTCCTGTATGGCGTCGACAAGTAGATACCACTCTCATTGATTTTGGGCTCATCGATTATATTGATGGTTCACAGCCTTCCCCATTCCGGTTTACCGATGTTGCAGCAAAAATTGCTAATTATGAATATCTGCAATGGTTTCGTCAGGATCAAATTCTTATCAGTGCTCTTCTTGGAAGTTGTGATAATCTAGTCCAACCTCTTATTTCATCTGCTAAAATGGCGTGAGATAATCTAGTTGAAAGTTATGTTCGTGCATCTCCTAGTCATATTCTTTCCCTTAAATCCAAACTAGCTCGCAATGCGCGTGATTATAGATCCATCATCTACCTATATTGGTTGATATACCATGGAAAATTGATCTGTTGTAGTAGCAGCTACATCATTATGCTACAGTACCTATATAACAACCCGATGATCCTCCTGGTGTACCAACACCCATGGTTGATATGCCAAAGCATAATGATGTATCTGCTACTACAATAGATTAATTTTCGCAGCAAAATACTCGATAATCACGCACTTGTCGGCCAAATATGTGGTATTTTGGTCCTTCATTTGTTAATACCACTGCATGTCACTCTTTACCTTCCACATTAGAGTCGAAAACTATGTCTCAAGCTCTTAAAGATTCGTTATGGAGGCAAGTTATGGAATATGAGTTTAATGCTTTAATGCGTAATCATATATGGAATCTTGTTCCACAATCAAAGCGATCTGTTGTAGGATGCAAATGGGTGTTCTGCATGAAAAAGGCATCCAGATGGCTCTGTTGATCGATACAAAGCCATATTAGTTGTAAAGGGGTATTTTTAAGAGGCTGGTCGAGACTCTTTTGAGTCTTTTAATCTTGTGATGAAGTTACGGTACACATTATCTTTTACTGTTGCACTTCATCATGCGTGGTATATCAAGCAGCTTGATATCAATAATGCATTCTTCAATGGCACTTTGTATGAGGAAGTTTATCTAAAAGAACCTTTGGGATATGTTAACCCTACAAAATCTTCTCATGTTTGTTGGTTACGTAAGGCCTTTTATGGACTGAAATAGGCACCAAGGGCATGGTATATTGAGTTTTCTTAATTTCTTCTTCGATTTTGCTTTCAGAAATCAAAGGCTAATGCATCACTCTTCATTTACAATACAAAGAAAGTCATTTTGTATCTTCTAGTATATGTGAATGATATTGTGATTATTGGTAATAGTATTGATTTCATTTCTCATTTCACTAGCTTATTGTCTACGAAGTTTTCTTTGTAGGATATAAGGCTTCTCAATCACTTTCTTGGCATTGAGGCTATTTTCTCTCCGACTAGTTTGTTTCTATCTCAAGCACAATACATCTCAGATATCTTAGCACAATTTCATATGGAAAATGCTAAGGTAGTTTCAACACCTATGTATTCTTTTGATAAATTATCCAGATATTGCGTTTGTTGTTAATCGTTTGTCGCAATACATGCATGGCCCTATACTTGCACATTGAACAACAACTAAACATATCATGCATTATCTCAAAGGTACATTATGTCATGGCATTCTTTTTCGCTCAGCATCTTCACTCCATCTCACTACCTTTGCTGATACGGATTGGGGTGGATCCTTTACGCACGGCAAATCCACTACTGATTTTGCTATTTATCTTGGTTCCAATCTCATCTCATGAAAATCAACTTGTCAGAAAATAGTTTGTCGTTTTCTATAGAAGTTGAATATCATGTTGTAGTAAATGCAACTGATGAAGTACTTTGGGTTTAACATCTACTTCAAGAAATTGACGTAGCATTAAACAAACCACCATCTCTCTTTTGTGACAATCTCAACGTCACATATATTTGTAAGAATCCAGTCTTCCATTCTCAGATGAAGCATCTTGCACTTGATTACTTCTTTGTTCATGACTTAGTTGTTGCCTGTTCACTACTAGTTCAACACATCCCATTCAAAGCTCAAATTACGGATACTCTTACTAAACCGTTTGGACGGAATCTCTTCCTTCATTTTCGGTCCAAGATTGATGTCTCCGATGGATCCTCTATCTTGTGGGGATGTATCAAAGATAAAGATTAGATTAAACTATTCAATCTAATCAAGTCAAATTACAAATTATAATCAATCTAATTATACCTTGTATAAATCTTACCTTGTGTATACATTTGACTTTCCTTACCTTTGTAGGATTTAGATTCTTTTGTAATCTTCTATATACCCATCACTTGTAAATTTCAATTTATCAAATATACAATTCCTTTACAGCCATTCCGTCGTTTCCAAGATTGCCAGATTATGTAGCAAAGACGTCAAGAGGAGATGCCACCAAGAATCAATTCTTGCAGGGAGGGTTAAAGAAGTTGTGATGCAATATATTCCTCGGTAAAGAGAGCCGTAATCAGTGCATGCTCGGGCAGTCCCTTAAAATATGAAGAAGAGATTCATCGTGATCACCACAAAGAGGACATGAGGAACTCGAGGCAAGAGAATGCTTTACTCGATTGTGATTCGTCAAAAGTTTTTCATGGAGAGCCAGCCAGAGAAAGCCTTTTAAATGCTCAAGGACATTTAACGTCCAAACCAATGTCCAAGAAGGATTAGCGATTTGCCATTGGTTACGAGAGATGTGATGGTGAGCGTTTTTAACTGAAAATTCTCTCTTACTATTATCATTTCAGAAACAAAAATATGATTCAAAGGAGACTTAAGGAGGGTGGATGGCCTGGATATAAGGGAGGATTAAGTGATCAACCTGTTCACTAAAAAACTGTAAATTTCATTCCCCACTATCAAGAAAAAAATGGAGAGTAATATCATCACTACAGGTAGCAGAGGGATCACGTCACGCATGAAGTGGACCCAACTTCGGAATCCAAATATTTGACCAAAAATTGATGGTTCCGTCACCAACTGACCAAGCGACATATTGGAAATAGTGGGGCCAAATTGAAGCTGTGGATCTCCAGAAAGGGGAGCTGTTGGGACGAGTAATTGATAGAGGGTAGAGATCAAACATTTTATATCTTTCCCTTAGCACATGCACCCATAGGGATTGAGGAGACTGAACTAAAGCATGGCATATATCTAGAAGAAAAACAGTATTTTGATCTTTAGTGTGTCTAATTCCCAGATCTCCATATACACGGGACTGACATAAAGTGTTCCACTTAACCAGAGAGATAGATCTTGTGTTTCTATTCGCCCCCCAAATAAAACGTCTGACGATGCTCTCAATCTTGTCACAAATGAAAGTTGGGAGCATGTGAGACTGCATGGTGTAAGAGAGGATATTAAGCAAAACTGACTTCGCCAAAGTTAAACGGCTAGTGAAGGAGAGAGTGTGGGCTGGATAACTAGAAAGGCGACTTTGAATTTTGTTTATAATATAACAAAAACGTTCATTGGTTACACCAGATTGGCTAACCACAGTTCCCAAATATTTTCCCATATCAATAACTATTTGAAAACCAAGTTGACTGCTACTAGCCTACTGCAAAGCCGGATCAATTTTGGGAGAGAATTAAAATTTGGTTTTTTTGCTTATTAACCAAATGGCCAGAATGCACCTCAAAATCATTAAGGATACTATCAATGTTGGCATCTTGATTGTGACCTTTTTAGCGTATAGAATAAGACTATTGATGAGAAAAGATGAGAGATGGGAGTACCATTGCGAACCAGCTCGAAACCTTTTCTCTTTCCTCCCCTTACGAATGTCGTGAACCACACACTAAATTGGTTCAGAATTTTCATTTTCTTAATTAAAGAAAGAGTTCATGACAGCCATGGTGTCTCCAATGGATGAAGAAAACCTCCCAATTCTTTTCTCTTTCCTCCCCTTATGATTGTCCTGAACCACACACTAAATTGATTCAGAATTTTCATTTTCTTAATTAAAGAAAATGGTTCAAAATCATAATTAAAGGACACTTAGATAGTAACTCACCATTTAAAGAAAATTTGGGTAAATTAAGATCTTAGTCTTTAATCTTTTACATGCACATGAATGAGTTACGCAACTTTATTTACACTTTAAGTTGATAATTTCATAGATCTTGCATTTTAGTCATTAATCTTGAAATTTCAAAATTAGACCTTAATCTTTCAAAATTTTTTTGAATTTAATCTTAAAAACTTAATTTGAATATCATAAAGTAAATCTCGATCATAAAAAATTGATAAATTTACTATACCGATTTTAGGGGTGTTACAAAACCACCTTGAAACACACCGCTCGCCTTAGATCTAAGAAAATGGAGAGGTTACCTACGGTTGGTGAAGGTTCTTAGCTCTCTAAAGACGGTCGTAGCAAAGGTGGTGTCTTTCTCTCCTCCCTATCTCCTCTAGTTCTTTTTTGTTGTAGTTGTTGCTCTCTGGATTTTTTTTGTTTCTTTATCTCTGGCCTTTTGCTTTCTCTCAAATAGTTCTCTTTCTTGGGTTTTGCGAATGAAACTCCCATTCTTGTTTTGAGTGGTTGTTGTTGTTCTAAAAAAATTCTTCCTCCGCTCTTTTTTTGTGTTTTCGAATCGAAGTTCAATTCTCCTAATTTTGCATGCAGGTTAGAAGGAGAAGGAAAAGCTACAATTTTCCATTTTTTTTTATTTTTTTTCTTTTTACGCCTGACTATGGGGACAAAGCAGTAGGGACAATGCTCTGAGCTTGATGGTTGTGATGATCACGAGTTTACCCTCTGACGTTCGACGTGAACCACGCCTAGTGATGACAATAGGCTTTGGAAGATGGGGTTTTTACAGACACCCCGTTTGCTTTTAATTTTACTTTTCTGACACCGTTTGACTAATATTTTCAGAACTAGCACCCTTTCTGCTGAGTTGGCAAAGGCGCGTCCCCGGAGGCGCGCTTTACCCGTGTTTTTCGCTGAGTTGGATGCCACGTGTAAAAGGCGCGTCCCCGGGGACGCGCCTTTGCCAACTCAGCAGACACGTATTTTGTTTTATAATAAATAGTTTATTTTTATTATTATTATAAATTAATAATATATTATGTAAAATGTTTCGATTATAATGTAAGAATTATCAAGTTTCGAGTATTTTTGATTTTGATTATCGATCTATTAATTTTATCAGTTAATTATTTAAATGTTATCAATCTAGTCATCTCATATTAATATTTAACGAAACTATTGATGCATAAGTTAATAAATTAGTATAATTACATATTTAATCTTCAAGACTTACATATTTTATAAAATTAGTCTTATTGAAAATTTAATTTAATAAATTTAATCCTCCAATCAGAACATGAAATGTGTCATCGTATACATAAATTTTTTAATAACTTTTAATTTGTTTAATTTAATATTTTCTCTACTTAGAAGGTGGAATTATTATTATATTTAAAAAAATTATAACTAAATATTAAATATTATATTAAATAATATATTAAAATATTTATGTATTAAAAGTTAAAAAAAATTATTTAGGTGTACATACATTGACAAATTATATAAATGCAATAACATTAAATTATTAGAAATAAAAACATTCATTTAAATACAATATTAATTACATAAGAGTTAACGGTTATATGATGATAACAGAGCTGGACATTTTTTTCTATTGTGCCCGATGTTTCTACAATGCCCACATCGTTTTTGTTCTGTTGACTTCTCCCGAATATCCATATCACAATGTATTCTAGTAGATTTTGGACGACCTGAGTCCCTCAATAGCAATGGATCTGGTACAATTGTAAGCCAAGTTTGAATCTCATTTGGGTCTCTTTCGTTTCCTATGGGCGGAAACTCAAATTCATATACTTTGAAAACTTGTGAAAGTTAGTATACGGGATCAACATAATTTTTGAAGTCCAAATGCGAATGTGAGCAAGCAGCAATGACATGAGAGCATGGATATTTGAGTGCTTGAAAGAAACCACAATCGCACCACCTCTCTTGCAGATTAACTCTGAAAGAGTTAGCTTCAATCCCTTGCAGCGGACGTGGCATTTCGGTTACACGAAACAATTCACGGGTGCGAGAAAAATTTGTAACTAACATCCCATTTGATGCAGCCACTTTTTTCTGTAAATCGGCTACTAGTCTTGGGTGGTAAATATGTCCGTTTTGCATCCAAGTAAGAGCTTGTCCACCGAGTTTTGCAAAGAGTTGACCCAAACGAAAATAAGTCGTTTTGACCAACGCCGTGACTGGTAAATGACGCGCCCCCTTTAAGGTTGAATTTATTGCTTCAGCCAAGTTTGTTGTCATATGACCATAGCGATACCCCCCGTCATATGCATTTGTCCACATTTCTTTGCTGATGTCCATAATGTACTCGCACCCCTTCTTATTTTTGCCAAACAGCTCTTGTAGCATCGACTCAAACCTTTGAGGTAAGAGTTCGTAACCTAAGCCATTAGGAATATGTAATAGTTAATATGAAGTATAAATAAGTAATAAGAAATTGATAGAAAAATTGGGAAAAAGTAACATACCCATCCGCACGACTAACTGACGTTCATCATTCTTCTTGTATTTTCCGTAATAGTTTGCAGCAATATGACGGACACAATAACGATGTTGAACATGTGGAGGTCTATACATTGTACCCAAAGAGTCCATTGCTGCTTTTATCCCGGCTCCTCGGTCTGAAATAATGCATAGTCGTTCCCTGGTGACAACATGTAAACGTAAATTTTTAAGGAAAAAAGCCCAAGACTCAGTGTCTTCTCCTTGAACGAGGGCAAACGCAACAGGAAGAATATTGCGGTTTTCATCTTGGACCACAGCCAATAATAAAACTTGCTTGTATTTCCCATACAAGAAAGTACCATCAATTTGGACAATTGGTTTACAGTACTTGACTGCATTAATACACTGAGGGTAAGTCCAAAAGACTCGGTAAAATTGGCAGCGATCGCGAACCATTCGATCATTCACGTAATGATGTTGAGTTTCGAACTCAACAATTGTCCCGGGATTAAGTCTTTGCACAACATGAAACCAACTGGGCAACTCGTTGTAAGAGGAATCCCATTCGCCATGAAGTTTGCAAATGGCATTCTGTTTTGCCAACCACGCTTTTTTATATGAGACAGTGTACCCATATTGTGACTGTATAGCAGAAATCAACACTGCAACAGCTATATGAGAGCTTTGCTTCACAATGGGCATGATTGCTTGACAAATAATGTTGGAGTCCAAGTTGGGATGATCCTGGTTTATACCTGTTGCACAACATGTATGAGGACCGTTGTATCTGGTTAGTTCCCATAAGTTGTTCTTCCTCTTCCTCTTTGATACACGGACCATCCATTGACATCCGTTGTGACGTTGGACGCATGAGCAGACATATTTCTCCGTGTTAGATCGATCAACTCAGGACTGAACTGAGTTACGAATATTGTAACTCTTTATTGCCATCATTGCTTCCTCCTTCGATGCGAACTCCATTCCAATATGTAAATTACCGTCATTGACTGATAATTGAAGTCCATAGTTGCCAACATCAGGAAGATCTGGAAATTCAGGCTCATACATTGCATCATAATCAGCCTCATACATATGTGCAGGAAGTTCGGCTGGTGTTGTATTTATCGGAACATCATCCTCGTCATCATCAGAATGTACGTTAAACTGTGGTGAGTCAGGTTCAACGAATAATCCCGTTTCAGCACCATCTGCACCTGGCTCCCGAAGAGGTTCTTCTGGTGGAGATGAGGGTTCCTCCGATAATCCAATGTTGAGGTCAAATAAGTTCCCGCTTGCGTGTCCTCCCCTTGAACTTGAGGCCATTGTATCATGTGGGATGTGAATAGACTGTCGTCTCGTTGGCATTTCCATATGTAAGTCGAAAACATTGGCAGATGAATGTCTGCCCCTTGAAGTAGAAGAGATGTTGCCATATGGATTATTGGTGAAGACACGTGGGTTGAGATCATAAGCAGTTGCAGATGAATGCCTTCCTATTGAACTTGATGGCATGGTATATGGCGTTGGATCCGCCATTAATGATGTGAAATCATTACAGATCAGTTATGTCGGGCTATCAACTTGATCAGTTTGATATGCAATGCCAAAGTGAGAGGAATATGAGAGACCATGAGTTGCACGAACCTCAATAAAAGTGGCATACATTTCAATAAGAGATTGTGAACTCCCCATATGAGCATCAACCATCATAGAAACATCATCATCGTTTGAAAGCTGAAATGATGTATACGTGAGCGGAAAAAGTTCAGTAGGAAATCTGTACTGAAGTGAAGATAGTCTTCTCTGGCCTGCTACACGAATCTTTAACGAAATTTTTGTGATTAACTCCTCAATTGTGATGTTTCTCTTCAAGGTTAAGGGGATATAATGATCTGACTCAAAAACAACCCCCTCTTCAGCTTCCTTAATTTCTCCATCATACAAAACAACAGCAGAAAGACGACTCATTTTCAGAGAATTTGAGAATTTAGAGTTTGAGAATTTGAGAATTTGAAAGATTATGAACTGAAGTTTGTTTTGAAAGTTTATAATACGTTGCATATAATAGTGTCTATAATCGGTTCACTATTCACATGAAGGCGCGTTCCCGGGGGCGCGCCTTCCATTATTTCGTCAGAGAATATGTTATCATTGCCCTATTATGTCATTCATGTCCCTCGGGGACACTAGATATATCAGTACCTATTATTTCACTATTTACATGAAGGCGCGTTCCCGGGGGCACGCCTTCCATTATTTCGTCAGAGAATATGTTATCATTGCCCTATTATGTCACTCATGTCTCTCGGGGACACTAGATATATCAGTACCTATTATTTCACTATTCACATGAAGGCGCGTTCCCGGGGCGCGCCTTCCATTATTTCGTCAGAGAATATGTTATCATTGCCCTATTATGTCACTCATGTCCCTCGGGGACACTAGATATATCAGTACCTATTATTTCACTATTCACATGAAGGCGCGTTCCCGGGGGCGCGCCTTCCATTATTTCGTCAGAGAATATGTTATCATTGCTCTATTATGTCACTCATGTCCCTCGGGGACACTAGATATATCAGTACCTATTATTTCACTATTCACATGAAGGCGCGTTCCCGGGGGCGCGCCTTCCATTATTTCGTCAGAGAATATGTTATCATTGCCCTATTATGTCACTCATGTCCCTCGGGGACACTAGATATATCAGTACTTATTATTTCACTATTCACATGAAGGCGCGTTCCCGGGGGCGCGCCTTCCATTATTTCGTCAGAGAATATGTTATCATTGCCCTATTATGTCACTCATGTCCCTCGGGGACACTAGATATATCAGTTTGAATAACTTAAATTTAACTTCTTTTGAAAGTTCAACAAGTTAAGAATAACTTAAATTAAAACGTTATGTGAAGTTTGAATAAATTAGATAAAATGTTATGGATAAATTGAATAAATGTGAAGTGATAAGTTGATTGTGACATTGAAATTGTATGGAATGAGCATTGAAATGTGACATTGAATAAATTGCCAATTCACTCCCCTCTTGGTTGATTCCGTCGATCGATGAACTCAACATAAGTTGATTTTAATGTATACGTTTTAATATATATGTTAATGATAAAATCATATGTATGGATAAATTTAATTTCAATTTAAGTATTGTGAACTATAATTGGAATATAACTTTTAATTTCGAATACAATTGGAATATTAAGTTGAAATTTAATGTTAAATTTCGAATACTATAATTTATATTTTAAATTTAAATTTGAATAATATTATTTTATTTTTATTTTAAATTTCGAATAATATAATTTGTATTTTAAAACATTTATCAAACATTTAATGTTAAATGTGAATAAAAAATAACATTAAAAAATATGTATGTAACAACCATGAAACATTTAAATAACATAACCAAATTACATAAAATTCTGAAATTTAATTATTTAAATAACATTAAATATAACTGGATCACCGATGTTGTCTTCTCGAATGAGTTCCACATGGCGGTGGTTGCCTATTTCGTGGAGGATTTCTTCGTGGAACTTGTTCTTCATTCTCCTCATCTTCACTATCATCATCAGCAGCATTTTCTTCATTTGGTGTAGATGACGCTGAAGGGGCTGAAGGGCCTGTATAAAATAACGACCCTGGAGGAGTGCTAGTAACAATCCCACCGCTCCCCGGGAACTGTGGAAACTGTGGAAACATTGGCATCGATGTATGTGATCCAGATGAAGATTGAGGTGTCTGCGGAGAAGCACCACCAACCAAATAAGATGCATATGAACCATATGCTGGATCATTAAACATAGTCGTATATGCACCTCCATATGGTATAAAACCCTGCGGGCTAGGCATTTAACCTGGCGGGCTAGGCATGTAACCTGGCGGGCTAGGAATGTAACCCTGCGGGCTCGGAATGTAACCTTGCGGAGATGGCATATAAACTGGTGGGCTTGGCATATGAAGTGGAGGGCTGGGCATGTACACCTGCGGCATCGACGAATAAGGATGTTGTGGTGGGACTGATGCAGAACCGGTAGCGCCTTCTCTCCGTCCACGCGTCGGGGGACGATGATATTGAGACGGTTGACGTCTTTCTCGGCGCCTAGGAATGTTAACCCCTCGTGCTTCCGCCGAAAGTAGAAACGGCTTCCCATTTTCATTAAACCAGTCCATATAGTTATCCGTAACCATATGACCAGTTTCAGCGTAATATTGTCGAGGGGCCAACAGTGTATATCGGTTCTCCCAAAGCGCAATCCAATCTCTGTGTCTCACCACCCAGTTAACATCTTTCTTTCCCCGTCTATCTATGTTATGCACGTCGTCTAAATTTCTAGGAGCTCCAGGAATATATTGCGTACAACCATACTGACGGAGCACGCGATCAACTGGATGCCACTCAATAATAGCATAACATATAAGAGGTATAACCGATATCCATACCTTTAATGACCCACTAAGGTGGGGTGGGATGCAAGCTTTCACTTCATCGCTCGCATAAGGTATCCACTGAAACTGAAATATAAATATACAATTCAAATAAATAAAATATTCTAATTATATCTAACATTTTAAATTAAAATATTAATAATTAAACAAATTTAAAAACATACTCAGACCCAGCTTTCGTATCAATAAGTAAACGAATTTCCTCTAACCAGTAGGTATACTTTTATGGTCCTTTCTTTTCATCGACCACCTATGAAATATAATATAAACTAAATATCACCCTATTTAATTGAAAATATTTAAATCAAAATTTAGTTCGAAAATTACCTCAACAATAAGGGGAATACGTATGGTTCTTCACGATCGGGCATAAGAAAGGCATGCGGAACCACGCCCATGATTGTAGAAGCAGAAGACATCCACCGATAGCAGTTTCTTATAATTCGTCGCCCGACATTTCTCTAAAGAGAAATGCCAAAACTGCAGCACCCCAACTATATCTTCCAGCTTCATCAAATCGATCAGATACCGCAACCACATACAATGCACCTGGTTGCGAGATTTGTCGGGCATCATATTCCTCCAATTATTCGTAGAATATATGCCCGAGCACATGCCTTTGCTTGATCCTCTGAAGCATTTTCATTTAAAACCTCAAAATTAGCTTTCAACCAAGATAAAGCTATTCTACCTCCATTAAACTCTGGCGGAGCAGCTCCAAGATAATCAATGCACATTGATTGCCAATCACCATCCGCCATACCACACATCATATTTCCGTCGACGGGAAGCCCCAGATGCATAGAGACATCCTCTAATGTAATTGTTGCCTCTCCACATGGAAGGTGAAAAGTGTGTGTCTCGGGCCTCCACCTCTCAATCAGTGCAGAAATTAGGACAGGTTCGAGTTTGCAACCGCCTATAATTGTTGCAATATACCCGAACCCAGCAGAAGCCAAATATGGCAAAATACGTTCCGGTGTCGGTATACGTGGATTTTTAATAAAAGTTTCTAAAATACGATCAGCATCCTAAATATATATATTATAAAAAATAAAAATTAATATAAATTCATAATAACTTTAAAATAAAAATAAATTTAAATATTAACATTAATTATAAAAAATATTACCATATCGCTAAAATGTCTGGAGATATGATCATATCCAATCGCAACAGCATTTCGTTTTCCATTATAACTGTAGACAAAACAATATAATTAGCAAAAAAAATTAATAATTCTAAATAAATAATAATTATAAAATATTATTTTAATAAAAAATAATATTTACATAAATATATTAATATAAAAAATAATAACTATTTAAAAAAATACTAACATAAAAATAAATTTCTTACCACTAATAACAAATTTAAAACTCAAATAGTTGGAGAATTTGAGTTATATAAGAGAGGAGAAGATGATTTTGGTGTGAAGAATGAGTGAGGGTTGAGGGGGTTATATAGGGGAGGAGGAGGGGTAGTTAGGAAAAACGGATGGGGGCATTTATGACATTTAATGGAAGGCGCGTCCCCGGGGATGCGCTTTCCACACGTGTCTGCTGATATGGCAAAGGCGTGTCCCCGGGGACGCGCTTTTGTCAACTCAGCAGAAAGGATGCTAGTTTTGGAAATATTAGTCAAACGGTGTTAGAAAGGTAAAATTAAAAACAAACGGTGTCAGTTATGTAATTTAGCCTGGAAGATGGGGAGTCACGAGCATGTAGAAAGACTAGGCGTGTGCATCTCAGAACGGTCAAGATCGCCTGGCAACAGTTGTCATGTGATTAGGGTTAAAACCCCAACATGAAACTCGATCTAGGTCGTTGAATTTGACCAGATCCATTGGTTGACAACTAATGTGACTGTAGGAAAAGGGTGGGAAACCATAACTACTCCCAATATAGACTATTGACCTTCAGGTAGATCTAACGGTTGGTATCTGACGGCGCTAGTTCTAGGTTTGCTTTGTTCTTCACACGGGCCTCCATCTTTTGTGCTTTGGCTGTTGGGCGTTTTTGTTTTTGTAAATTGAATTTTGGTGTTGAAATTTAGATATGTTTGGAACTTGTAACTTGTAACTTCGGCTGCTGGCCACATTGGATCATTATAATAAAAAGGTGAAGAAGTCGCAGAGGTTGACGTACTTTTTTTTTTTAAAAAAAATATCGTTTTATCTTTTTATCTTAATATGACATTCCAATTCAGAAAATAAATTTAATATAATCAATATTTTTTTCTTTGACCATTACGGTACTGACGTGATAGTTCATGATGCTGGCATAATACTTCAAGATGCTCATGTGACAGTCCATCTGTCATGTTTGAGTTATCAATTTAGTTCATCTACCATATTATACACCACATTATCAACCACCATATACCGTTACATTAGCACTATGAACTTCAACGACGAAAAACATTGATCAAAGGGTCACATTAAGTTTATTTTCTAAATTAAAAGATCAATATGAGAAAAAATATTACGAGGATCACATTAGTTTCTTTTTTAAATACAAGGACCTCAAATGATTTTTTTGGCAATAAAAAAGTGTATTAAATAATATTTTAGGTGGCGTAAATCGAAAGAAACATTAATAAGCAAAATAAACTGAACTTGAATGAAATATGAATTAACATCAAAATCAATAATAAGTAAAATAGTATCTTAAGGGAAATTCCATTCAAAGAAGTCGGTCAGTGTAGACTTTATTATATTTTTTGTGCATTTTTCATTAATAACATATTTCATAAAAATTTCCTTTCTAGCGTTATTCATACCATAGATTAAGTTTTACAAGAGTTCGTCAAACAAAACGAGTTTGTGAAAGAGACCAAAATATAATGTAATATCGTTGCCTCATAAAATCTAATTACAAATCATTTGTTTTTATTGTTGTATTCAGTGCGAATCCTCCAGGTTTTTTGAGTTCAAATCATAATCAAGTCAACATATTCTAAATAACATTTAATGAATGGGGAAATCAATTTTCATTTTATAGTCATTTACAATGCTAGTCCTTACAACAGACATTATTGTATAATTCACATTGGTTAAACTTCATTTACCCAATATGAAAGCAGTGCATGAGGACAAAAGATTAATACAAGAAACAACGTGAAGACCGAAAAGCTCCATTACCTTCAATGATGTCGCGGCGGAATTCCGATTCAGCGAACAATGAGCCGATAACTGAATTCCTCCGAGCACACCCTTTGAATTGCTAGTAATGGAAGTTTGCATATCAAACCAACTACCCTGCTCAGTAGGCTACATCATTGTCAGCCTCAAACATTATTATCGATGTTATATGCCATTTTTAGTCACTTATCATCTAGGTGAAATGTCCTAAATTTAATCAATTTCCTCTACAATAGACATAGAGGGACTTAAACGAGTTAGATCTATATTCTTGAAGCATTGTCTATATATGGCAAGCCTCCTTTCTAGTAAAGTTAAACGCATACTTAAACTCGGGATAAGGCCATACTGATGCAGGCTCTCACCCAGTATTAGTTTGATTGAGTAAATGAATGCTAGAAAAAAGGCTTTCATACTGATCTGAATCATAACAGCTATAATTCAAGGGGCACAGAAGTTTCAGTTGAGAAACTATTTCATATATAACACATACTTAGCATGAGATAATTTCATATACAGAGACAGCATCATCCCCGCAACTCTAGCTTCTCTACCATTTCAACGAACTTAAATTCTCAATGTTCTTCTGTTTCCTCCAAAAGTTGAAAATGGCCAATCATAAACAGCAGAGGGAAACATGCTCCGATGGTTAATCGATTATGCTGAAAGATCTCAGAAGTCAAACAAGAAATTCTGAACCATACATTAAAAGCCATTAACCAGATAACCAAGAGGTGCAGAAGGAATACAGTATGTATTGTTTAAGAGAAGCAAATATCATTGAAATTAGTAAATATGAACAGGCAAACTAGATTTCACTTGATACAGGTAAAAATTCCTCAGTTATGAGCATGATATAACCCAAACTCCTATACCTGCAGAAATGCTTACGCAATCACAATGTTAAGCATACAACATAATAAGTGGATTATTTACTAAATAAAACCTGAGAAATTTGGTCCGCATCCGATCAAGCCAGACTTCTGGTTTAAGTTAAGAGTGTTAGACCCTCATACACAAGAGAGGGTCTCAAAATATTGATAGACTTGAATCCGATATAATTCAATGGACACCGATTGAGAATCTCAGGACACTGCTTCAGCTCATAAACATTTAGCAAAATTCCATCCTTCAGGTCAAAACAAATTGCTTTATAATCCACAAGAATCACAACTTTAGACTCTTCACCTTCAGATCGGATGACAGATAAAACATGGAATCCATAATAGATATCCACAACAGGCAACCTCAAGTCAGGGAAAGATTTCATTGTATCATCCATGTTCAGACAGTATTTAAGGAACCAATGGGAATAATCAGCCCCCATCTCAAAGATATTAAATTTAAAACAAAGTGGCATGTATGCAACTCCAAGATGCAAATGGCCCCGAGACTCTCCGAAATATCGGCTATCCTCATCCTCGGAGGATTCGGGAGCTTGAAATATAGGAGCCAGCATTGGCATTTTCTTTAACACTTTATTCTCCAAATCAAACCGCAAAGATTTCCGATCATTACTATTCCAATGAAAGATCCCATTAAAGAAAAATCCATGGTCAAACCTTATGTACTCGTTGGCTCGAAAGCTAATCCAAGAAGAATCTCATTCATTAGACTTGGATGAATAGATGTACAGACCAAACCTTTTATTTGGAGAAAGCAATTTCCTGACGCAAATGATCTTATAATAAGGTGATTTAGCAGGATCAAATGCTAAATTAACGGCACGTAAAGAACCTGATTGCGAAACAGGCAAAGAAATCATTTTGAACTTACGGGTAGTGGGGTTACAGATGAAATACCTCAACCCTTCATTTATATTGTAATAGAAATGACCCAAGAGCAAGCCATTGCAAGATTGGAGGATCTTGAAGTGTGGGTCGGCAATGAAATCCAATAGGGGAACCCTGGTTTCAGGGTTTAAGGGAAGGGCGGGTAATTCAAAGGGAGGCCTGTCATAGTTCCCGATGCCTAGGAAGAGAGCTGTTGGGGTCAGAAAGCCTCGATTCTGGTGGTGAAGGGAGTGGTAATGAGAGAATTGGAGGCTGAAGATGAGGGAACGCCATTGTTTTGAGACGAGTTTGAGTCTGAGGAGATGTTTTGAAGGGATTCTTATGAGGATTTCGATGAGGAAGTCCTGGTTGTGGGCTATGGTTTCTGCCGAATAGGAAGAAATTGAGGACCAGGGTTTGGATTTCTTCATGCTCACAAGCCCTAATTCTTCGATATTTGGGGATTTGGGAATTAAGCAGAGTCTGTTACTGTTAACACCTTCATCGCTCTATTCAATTGGAGCTTCGATCTTATCAATTTAGTCGGTTTTATTAGAATTATTATTTAGGGTAAACTACGTGTTTAGCATCCAAACTATTGCTTTTGTTCTGTTTAGATACCTTAACTTTATTTTCTTTTATAATATACATAATATTTAGTTTAAGTTTCATTTTAATACTTCGTGGTTAAAAACTTAACGATGATGTTGATGTTTCACCATAAGATAATATTACGTTATCATTAAAAAATTAAAAAATATCACATCAACAATTCTATTAATTTTTTAACAGTAAATACCATAAATATAGATATTAAAAATCATGTCATGACCTCAATCCAAAATAATATTATATTTAATTACTAAAATTACCTGATGATGAATTCATTTATGAAAAAAAATTAAAATTTAGAACTAATAGTAGATAATGTAAATTGTACGATTGACGTTATTATTATTATTTTAATTATTTTAGAGTGATTATAAGTAGTAATATTTATTTTAAAGACTATTAATCATTTGATAATTAAAGTTTAAATACTTACTAATTGCTTATGCTCAAATTTAATACCTCAATAAAAACAATCGTCCCTTAATTGCTGAAGTAGTTTCGTTCTTACAATTAATATTATTTTTAAATGATAATCATCTTCTAATATAAAACAGATATTATTTACAAACGTTGTCCAAAAGAAATACGTTAGTTACCAAGTGTATTAAGCAAATGGTAAAACCCTGATACTTCCCCATAATCTCATGCCTCTATCCGCTTCAACCCTCGCTCTTTTCAAAAAGGTCGCGCTCGAAATATCGATTCCAGGCGAGCCACTCTCTCCCCCTCTAGCAGTCAACGATGTCTAGTTTTTTCATCAGTTTCAAGGCGCTGTTAGCTTCCCCGGCGTCGGCGTCGTTAGCTGCAGCAGCCCAGTTTTCTTCTTCAGCTTCGATTGCCACTTCTGCCAAATCAGTTACTTCAAAAACGGCTAAGAAAACTCCGAAAAAGTCGACCACTTCAAAACCCAAGGCTGAAAAGCCAGCTACTCCCCGAACCACGACCCGACCATCCGGGATTTTTAAAATTGTCCCCATTTCCCCTGCTTTGGGTCGATTCCTTGGAGCCCAACAGGCTTCCCGTACCGACGCTGTTAAGCAGATCTGGAACTATATCAAGTCCCACAACCTCCAGGTCCTCTCTGTCTCTCTAGTGTTTCTTTTGCTTCCTTTATAAAGTTGATCTTTTTTCCTGGGTTTTCTTTGCTTTCTTTTCCTGCCCTATTTCCTTGTTTATTATTTTTATTGGAATTGCTTTATTTTAGTATCTCAGGAATGATGAAAAATGTAAAGGAATGTGGGCATGAGTAAATGTCTGGGGAAACGCTTTCAACTTCGGTGTTTTATAAGTTTGATTTATTATTGATTCTTCTCCCATGTTGTTTGCTTGCTGGGTTTCTGAGGTTTATGTATCATTTTCATTTTTTTTCTTTTCTCTCCCCCCTCTCTCTGTCGTTTCTAATGATGGGTTTTGCCCGTGTTTGGTTTTTATTGTTGAAGAGAAGTTAAGCTGTCAGCTGTAGTTGGATTAGTTTTGTGAATGTTCAATTGTTAATGTAGGTTTCATTTAGGTAGATTGAATTCTTAATGTTCATGAATCTAACTTTAGTTCTTTTGAAGGGTATTGAAATTTATGCTTGGATTGTTAGGGTGAAAAGATTTTTCCCCCTGTTGTGTTTTTGAAGTTACAATTATAGGAGAAAACTTGTTATAATTCAGTGAAATGATGTGAGTAGAAGGCATGTCATTTTCTTCATGTAAGAAAGTGGGGTATAGGTGAACCGAAAGAATAGAGTGTTCCAAAAGTGATTTAAAAGCTTTGGGCTCTGTGCTTTAATTAAGTCATAGGCTATCCAACAATAGCCATTCTTATTGCATCTCCTGATTTTCCACGCGCTAAGTTCTTGCTTGTATTTTGTAGAGAAAAAATTGAGACTCGAGCACTGTAATGGATCTTTCCTGTTTCTTGTGACAAATGTTGTATTCATTTATACAACATTTACCCTTTTCACAGTTTCAATTAATATGCTGACTGAGCATTTGAGTTTTCTAAATGCAGGTTGTATTTGGTGTTTGATATCTCTCTCTTTTAAGATTTCTATCTCCGAGGCAATATTTTCACCCTCTGCTTCCTTTATCTTCTTTAATGCTTACTTAAGAGTTTCTATTGATGAATTCTCTCGGGCAATGTTCATTCTATGCACACGGTTTAGAAATTTGACCTTTTAAGGGAATTTAATCGGTGCCTTACTATGGAGTAGCTATTGTTGGTAGAAAAGTGATCATGAGTGAACAATTACAAAAGTGTGGGATCATAGTTGAGATTCTCTCTATGGTGCTTATGGATCGTCATTACCTCATCCCTTTCATATTTTGTCTATTGAAGTTGAGTAACAGAAATTTATGTGGCTTATATTTGTGTTTACCCAAGGCAGAAACGGTAATTCTGTTAACAGAAATTTATGTGGACTCTTTCATTATGGCAGTATATGCTGCATGTTGTGATGTCAAAGTTGCTGATTTTACTACGTTGTGTTTAGTAGATTTTGCTTAGGTATCATATTTTGAGTGACTGACATTTTTGTATGCGGATACCGTCTAGTAACATGCACTGAAATATATGGAAACTTTTTCCTGCAGAATCATGATAACAAGAGGGAAATCTTTTGTGATGAGAAGCTTAAGACCATTTTCGATGGAAAAGAAAAGGTCGGCTTCCTGGAGATTGGGAAAATGCTATCACGCCACTTTGTGAAGTCTAGCTGACCTCTTTTTTCATATTTTGCCATTGGTTGCCAAACTCTTTTAATGTATGTTCATGTTTTGAGAGCTGAGCTGTCTGGGGGTAGCCTTGCAACTAAGAAAAAGGTCCAAGCTGGACCTCTGTAAAAATTCAGTAGGGACCAGGGAGTGAAAGTGGAGACATTTTAATTTGGTTTCCTGATTTTAACTGTACTGTTTATGGTAACTGGATCTTTGAACAATTACTGGTTTAATCATTGTATCATGAGGAAGCCATTGTTGATATTGAATTTCAGTGATCGGCCTTGTTTATGGCAAGTGGTATCAGTTGTTGTCTGACTGCCTTCAGCCGAGCTCCCTGAAGATACCAGAATATGAAAACTCATTAAAGAACAAAAACTATTGCTTTAATTCATATGAATGTCTCAGTTTATTAGGAATAATAACCCATACTGCAATTTTTGCTTTCATTGATCCCCACCTTGTCCAAAGTTTGTGTATAAGTAAATGTTTAATGTGTATGGTTTTATGTGAATAAACTTGAAGGAACCAAATCTATAAGACCATATATTTCGTACTTTCAAGTTTTAATTTTGGTTCATGATAAAGTTTTCTTGTGTTTTTCCATAATTCTTATATTCTTTCAAGTTTTGTAGAAAAAAAATGGTGAGTTGGCCCTTAAAATATGGTTGGAGGGCTGATTATAAAATATCCCTCTGTTTCATCTTTAGACTAACATGCTTTCTTCAAAAGGATTTTGAAGGTTATTTTCATGTGTCCGGATGTGTCAGACAAGAAAAACAAAGTGTTAGACTAAGACAATATGATTACTTTGAGAATATAAAATATTTTGACATTTATAATCAAGTAGAATCCATTGGTCTCAGTGGTAAAAACAACTTTTATGTTTTGTTATTTTTTACGTTGGCTGTTCTAAGAAATATTAAGCTGTTCTTTATGAGGCATTAACTAAAACATGGCAGTGGCACCATATCCACCAAGAATTCTGGATTGTTAAAAGGTCCCCCCCCCCCCAATACCAGACGGAAAAATTAATTGGCCCAATAGGTAAAAACAGATTTTTGATTTTCAATCTACAACATTCGTAAACTTGAAATTAGTCACTTCAATATGACAAGTTTCATTGAAAATATTTTTTTAATAGTCTTAAGTATGTGAGTCCCATGTAAACTAATATTTAATTATTTTCACAAAAACTCATCACCTCGAAGTGACGAGTTCCGTTAGAAATTAATTTACTAAATAATTTGAAAAGGTAGTCGTTGCACAATGGGCAACTGCAACGGTCACTATCAAACTCGTTTGGTATGATTTTTTTTTAAAAACTAGTCTTTTATGGTCGTTGGGTTTGGGGTTATAAATAGAAGTTTAGGTTTTTTTATTGTGTTTTGTTAAGAAAAATATTCAAAATTTTCGAAAAATGTCAATCTGTGATGAAATGTTACTCCTTGATAATGTCCACATTTCTTCGCTCAAGCTTGGTCTGATTGAAGGACGGAGCATTCATCGAAGAGGAATCAGTCTTAGAGATCCGCGTGAGCATATTATTATATATTTGCAACAATCTGGGTTGTATCCAGCGATGTTTTTGTGTGATTTTAAGGTGAACCCGACATTGATTATGACTCTCATTGAATGTTGGAGGCCGGAGACGTATACTTTTCATTTTTCGAGTGGTGAAGCGACAATTACGTTGGAAGATATTGCTTACCAACTTGGTGTTTCGATTAATGGCGCGACAATAGTGAGACACAACAATTTCGACCGATTCAGAATTGTTCATGAAGTTTTGGGAAATGTGCCACCATCAGAGGTTTTAGACGGGTATTGGATACGAATTACTTGGTTGGAGTTCAGATTTAATGTGACAAATGACTCTACCGAGAAAGAGGTGATTTTTACAGCTTGAGCGTATCTGCTCCAATTGATTGGAGGGGTATTGTTACCGAATAAATATGGTACTTTTGTGTGCATTCAGTATCTTCATATATCGAAGAATTTTATTGAGTGTCGAAACACTAGTTGGGGTTCGACGTTTTTGGCTTCTTTATATCGAAAACATTGCAAGGCTACAATTATCGAATGGGGTCAAAAAAGCAAATGTAGTGAGTTGTCTAGTCCTACTACAATCTTGGGTGTGGTAACGGTTCTCGTTTATGCCAATTACAGTTGTCCCGGTTGAGTTTCCTGCAAAGTAATTTTTTACCATTATTTTTTAGTAATTTTTTTTGTTTTCTTAATTTTTATATTATTTAGATGGCGACATAAAATTACTGAGATGAAGTTGTCGGGTGTAACTAAAAAAACAAACGAATGATAATTGATATCGTCGGTTGACACGTAGTAAATACTATATTTTAAAATTACTAAATTTAGTTAAATTTTGTAACACCCTAAACTCGAATGGGCCTAAAGTGCTATATTGGACTGCCAAGGCAACATCTGATTTTAAAAACATGTTCATTCTCTTTTTAAAACATACTCAATGGTATTATACAACATACAAAATAGTTATTAAAATATTTTATAAACCACAGCTTCGTGACACATAATTTAAAAAACAAATAATACATCTTGAGGTTTACAACTTAAATACATAAGTAATGTTCTATGAATACACATGCCCACTAAAGCTACATTGCAATAATCTAAAGGAGATTATGGAAGTCCTGCTACGACGGTGCTCCACGAACTCAAGCTACTGATCTTCAAATGAAAAACATCCAAAGACTGATCTTACAAAGCCCAACAGTATAATCGTTGATCTAATGTTGTAACACACATTTCCCGTATACGTTTCCGTACACAAGTCATAGGTGTCACATGACTTTTAAAAACATTCACCCATTTGTAAAACCCATAAAATTTTGTTTTGAAATTTAAAACCAAAAAATATTTTAGTACAACAATAAAACAGTCGTTGAAACCTATTACCAAAGTTATCACTTTCAATTCATTATAGAGCAATTTTTCTTAATTTCGATTACATGCCAGTAATTTTTTTCAAAATAACTTGATTGTCCTACTGTTATTGATTAGGGCCAACCTTATATTGATGATAGCTGCTCCTGCTCCCAGTACCCGACTAGTCTTTGTTGTTACCTATGCGTAAAATCAACACACGTTAAGTATATACTTAGTGAGACATAATATTGTAAAGAATCTGCAATTTATACATAAGTATCTCATGACTATTTAATGACGAACTAAATCGCATACTCCATAAGGATCAGATAAATCCTTCTTAGTTAAACCAGATTTTTCTTTCATACAATCATCAAAATTATTCTTAATAGTCCCAACATACCTATCATTATGTATATATTTTTCTCAATTATTCTTTATTTGTCATATGTACGTTAAATGAGAAAGTAATGTACATGTATTGCACCAAAGTGTCAAATGGTCTTTTATCTTTTATAATTATCATGAGCGACACCTTATATATCGTTAATATACCGCTATGTATTTTTATTTGTGGCATCCTTTAATGCTAATTATGCACTGTTATACATTTTCATTTATGGCATCCTTTCATGCCAATTATGTAATGTTCTTCATTTAACTTGTATTACTGGTACATTTTTGCCAAAATGCACCGTTAGGCATTAGTCTTTTATCCTAAAGGCATTTAACCTTTCTTCTAACTTTCATTATTGACACCTTTCTGCCAAATGCACCATTAGACATTTAGTCTTTTATTTTAGAACAGTTTCTACTCTAATAATTATTCATAATATCAATTAACTTTTTCAATTCATTATAAACTCTATAGTTTGCATACATAGTGCCAATACGATAATTTACCAACTTTCTAGTCATGATAATTTTATTAAGATGCACACGTAGTGCCTATACGGTTGTTCATCAATACAAGATGAATTCCGTGAGTTGCACACATAGTGCCTGTACGTTGTTCATCAATATATGATGAATTCCGTGAGTTGCACACATAGTGCCTGTACGGTTGTTCATCAACTTATAATGAATTCCGTGGGTTGTACACATAGTGCCTGTACGGTAGTTCATCAACATATGATGAATTTCATGGGTTGCACACATAGTGCCTGTACGGTTGTTCATCAACATATGATGAATTCCATGGGTTGCACACATAGTGCATGTACGGTTATTCATCAATATATGATGAATTTTGTGGGCTGCACACATAGTGCTTGTACGGTTGTTCATCAACTTATGATGAATTCTGTGGGTTGCACACATAGCTCCTGTACGGTTGTTCATCAACTTATGATGAATTATGTGGGTTGCACACATAGTGCCTATACAATTGTTCATCAACTTATGAAGAATTCCGTGAGTTGCACACATAGTGCCTATAGTACACATAATACTAATATACAATTGCAACATATACTTTTAACAACATACATTTATAACTCTTAATGTACATAATAAATGCACTCACCTGGCTTGCCTCGTTATTATATCCAAAACGCAAATCTGACTACTCAGCTACTTCATCTTTGTCCGTTTTGCTTGAGTCAGGAGTTTGATTACGATCTACATAAGCATCCATTAAAGATATATACCATACTAAATGATAGTATATTCCCTAAAATTTATACTTTAATAATATTCACAAGTACTATTATTTAAATTTCTATAACAATTTCAATTTATCTTATAATTTATGTCTCAATATTATCGGTACCCCTACCATGGTATTAATACTTCTATAATGTGGCACAAATACTCCCTTACAGTATCGATACCATTTCTGTATTTTGTAATCAATGGTATCGATACCTCCTCCATAGTATCGATACCCCTCTCAGTATTGATACCAATTGCATCAGTATCAATTTTGTTCAGCTGATTCTTCTAATTTTAAGCCTATAGTATTGATATTGTTCTATCAGTACCGATACCCTTACCTAGATATTCCATTTTTCAGCTTGAATCTTACCCAAATTTGGTCAAATTTCCTTATGTTTACACCCAACAATACTATTAAACTATTCTCTACTTATCCCTACTAACTTTCCTTCATTTAGCTTTTTAAAACATCTAAACTCTCCCAAGAACATTTCAATATAAGAATCACACCACTTTTTCTAACATGTTTTTAAACCAATCCAATGCTTCTAATCTATCATTTACTTCTTTGACAAGTCAAATATACTAGTAAACATCATTAAAAACTCATAAGTTAACATATCATTCCAAAACCTATTTTCTTAAATCTCCAATATTTCATCCATCTCTTAGTTTTGATCCTATTTAATCCTTCCTTAAGCTTCTATCATATTCGATGTTTCAAAAACCAACAAAAAACGAAAGAAGAAACTAACCAAAAGAAACCTTACCTTTGGATATGGAGGAGAGCTTTTCCATAAGAAAGAAGAAGAAAAAAGAAAACTTTTGTTAACTTACTTTCCCCTTTTCCCTTACTTTAATACCTTACTAAAAAATGAATTTCAAATTCATTTTCCTTTAAAGGACCAAAATGCCCTCTTTTTCATCTATTGTTACAAATTAGTCTAAATCACTATTCCAAATCATTTTGTCATCTTTTATCATTTATTCAAATAAATCCTCAAATTTTAAAACTTTTCACTAAAGTCCCTGACTTGATATTTGGGGTATTACATGAGCAGCATTATGAGTTTTATAAACATAAGCATTCTAAAGACATGACACTATGCAATAGATCCATGCATGATCTTGATCAGGTGCTACCTACTTAAGGTTTAACTATTTTATCACTAAAGTAAGAGTCTCATACTTCTCTTATCCTCTGCTAAGGACCTGCCATGAGTACACCATCTAAAGGTCTCTAACCCTAATGAATGTAACTACTACACATTATCTAAATACGATACTAACACTCCTATGCATTATCTGAATACAATCCTGACCTGATTCTGTTGTGCATTATTTGAATACAACCCTGACTATTATCTGGTCTCACACAACTAATCAGACACTAGTTAACTAAGGGAATCTGGTGTCACATAACATCAGTGAAATTCCTACTAAGTTTATAAATGATCTCTTGGTCCTTACATAGCCATCAGGTAGATCATTAAGGGGGAACCCGATGTCAAATAACCTCAATACAATTCCCGCTCTACTGAAGCATTGGCTTGGTCTCACATAGCCATCAAGACAAGCTTTAAGAATTCTGATTTACTAGACTGATGCAACTATACATGTATAACTAAGGGCCTAAGGGCCAAACACAACACTAACATCGTTAACTCATTCTTCACGAGTGTTCAGGCCTCGTGCCCTAGTTAGCCCCTAAAGTGCCTTACGCACTAACAATGCCCATTAGGTAAACTATAATAGCCTAACCATACACTATTGTAGCTTGACACACTAAAGTGAGGTCGACCCCTCACTAGTTACTATCTCGCTCATTCTTTCATCTATAATATTATGCAAGGGTTTAGGCGTCTGTTACTTCTTTTCATTATTAAGTTGCTCTGTTTTAGTTGCTCATTACTTAAGGACATTTTAGTCATTTTCTATCTTTAGCGAAGTCTCTACGTATTTGGGGGGTTTTACCATAACTATTGCTTTTACTGCTCACTGGCTGGCCCGATACCTGACTTAGGTTCAATTATGGGAAGCAATATTCTATTCGCTTTTACCATGTTCTCCCTCAATTTACCCTCGAATTAGAGGGATAATTGTTTGTTCATCATTCGCTGACATTCTCACATTACATAACTTCACCTTTTTTATAATTTGATGGATTCATCATACCACTTGTGTACATCCTCCGCAACAATCCTTCATGCTTAGATACTCGATACGTGTTCAACTGAAGATACTTAGATGCATTATGCCTACTTTGGTTACTCTGGTCATAACCCTCTCCTACGAGTGTTCTTGGGTCCCTTTGGCCATTTACGTCCCTCATGGACTGCGTTCTACCATTACGAATCATCCTTAGCTCTTATGGGCCTACTTGTTGTATCAATACCTTAAGGTCAAGTATCGATACCCCTATGAGTATCTATACTAAAAGTAGCTTTCATGTTCTGGAAAATAGCCAAGTATAGATCTTGTTACCCTAAGTATTTGTATTGTAGGGGTAGTATCGATACTCTATTTCCACCGATGGTATTACAGTATCGATACTCTATTTCCACCGCTGGTATTATAGTATCGATACTCTATTCTTTCGGTATCGCTATTGTTCTTCCAGTATCGATACTCGAGCCCAGAAATATCTTATTTAGGCTTAGTAAACACCTAAAATTCATCATAAATGACTTGGTTTGGTTCCAAATCATGTGCTAAAGCTTTAGGAAGTTGTTTAGGGCCTTAAAGTGTCATAAAAACACATATTTTACAATAAATTCTTCATCTATGGCTTAAATCAAGTTTAAAACCCTAAATGCTCAAATAATCAAATCCTAAGGTAGGAGAAATGTCAAAATCAAGTTCGGGGGGTGTAGTCTTGTAACGCATAGGAATTGAGAAATGACGTTGATTCCATTGCTTAATGTAATCACAATGTTTCCTCGGTCAATTATGGTTATGCTTCTCATGCGTATCAATTTTATAGAGCGTGTCCATATCAATAATTTGCATAGAAATCAGCTGATGAGACCCAAACTATTGCAACACTCTATATGACGAGTAAATTTCAACACTCTATATGATGAGTGAATTTCAACAATTGTAAAGTGTAGAAGAGGCATTACGGAACACCATAACTCTGACCCTTAAAAAAACCCCGGTGGCAATACCTGATGGATCTCATCTTCATAATACGAGATCCAAGAAAATTGTAAATATTAATCATAAAAGTTATTATAAATAAAGTGAAAAAGTTTATAACACCCCAAATTTATGGGTACTAGTTCAAGTTTGCGTGAGAGGTATGTGGACCTCATGAAAAATGATAATCAAAGTCGTTGGACCGATTTAGGCTTGATTGGGTTGGACTTGGGGCCCAATTAGCTATAAAAAAGGGAATTTTAGTTATGAGACAAAGCTTGGAGGAACAAAAGAGCAATTAGATCATTGATGGAAATTGAAGCTAAAATTTGGAGATTTATATCATTTTTGACATGGGGTGTCCCATTTCCTCTTCATCTTCTTCTTTTCTCTTCTTTCATTCTCCAAGTCTCTATAGCTCCAAGTGTTGGTAGGAACATCTTTCTCTACTCCTTTAGGCTTCTAATATATTTCAAACTCATCCTATAACCCTTTATATGCTAAGAAATCATTTCATCTTTGTGGGATAGAGAAAATGGTGGAAAATCAACCAAATCTTAAAGGAAGTGAGTGTGGTTAAGCAATGAGCTTCATTTCGAGAACCTAGCATCAAGGTAGTGCATTTCTAATCCTTTGTGGTGTTAAGACTTTCTTAAACATGATGGTTTCCTAGGATTTTATTATTTGATCTTTTAGGGTTTCAAACTTGATTTAAGATATAGATGAAGAAATCGTTGTAAAGCATGTGTTTTTATAACACTTTAAGGCCCTAAACAACTTTCTAAAGATTTAGTACATGATTTAGAACCAAATCAAGCCATTTAAGATGAATTTTAGGTGTTTTTGAGCCTAAATAAGAGAGTTTTGGGTTCGAGTATCGATACTGGAAGAAAGGTACCGATACTGAAAGTATAGAGTATCAATACTGTAATACTAGCAGTGGAAATAGAGTACATGTATTGTAATACCAATGGTGGAAATATATTACCGATTTTGTAATATCAGCGTTGGAAATAAAGTATCGTTACTGCCCCTATAGTCCAGATACTTAGGGTAATATTATCGATATTTGACTATTTTTCAGAACATCGAAGCTATTTTTAGTATTGATACTCATAGGGGTATCGACACTTGACCCTAGGGTATCAATACTACTCACCTTAGATGGTTATATTTGACCTATTTAAGGCATATAAGAGTTAAGGATGATCTGTAATGGTAGAACGTAGTCCGTGAGGGACATAAATGGCCAAAGGGGACCGAGAACACTAGTAGGAGGGGGTTACAACCAGAGTAACCAAAGTAGGCATGGATCTAAGTATATTCAATTGAATATGTAGAGATTATCTAAGCATAAAGGATCGTTGCGGAGGATGTCCCGACAAGTGGTATAACAAATCCATCAGATTATGAAAGGGCGAAGTTATGTACAGTGAGAATGTCAGCGAATGATGAACGTATAGTTATCCCTCCAATTCGAGGGTGAATTGAAAGAGAATGTGGTAAGAGTGAATAGAGTTTCAATACCCAGAATAGAACCCGAGTCAAGTATCATGCCAACTAGTATCACAACTAGTGAGCAGTAAATGCAATAATAATCGTAAAACCTCGAAACACGTAGAGACTTTGCTAGAGACAAAAAATGAATAAAACACCCTTAAGTATCGAGTAACTAGAACGAAGTAGTTTAGTAGATAACATAAGTTATAGACTCCTAAACCCTTGCATAACGTTCTAGACGAGAGAATGAGCAAGATAAAAACTAGTGAGGGGTTGACCTCACTTTAGTGTATCAATCTACACTAGTGTGTAGTTAGGCTACTTTAGTTGCAACAATGGGGATTTTTAGTGCGCGAGACACTTTAGGGGCTAACTAGGGCGCGAGACGCAAACACTCGCGAGGAGTGGGTTAGCAATGTTAGTGTTGTGTGTGGCCCTTAGGCCCTTAGTTATTCATGTATAGTTGCATCAGTCCAGTACACCAGAATAATTAAAGCTTGGCTTGATGACTATGTGAGACCGAGTCAAAGCTTCAACTATCAAATAATTTAATAATATGATTTATTACTAATAAAAAATAATATGATATACTAGATCATTTAAATATAATCAAAAAGGTCAAAAATAAACGTTACAAATGAAAAAAAAAGTTTATTGAGATAAATGATTTTTGTAATAGGTTAATAGATTAAATACTAATGCTTATATAAAAAAATAAAAATATTTATATTATTATTTATACAATATATAGATAACAACTGAGTTAGTGTGACATTACTCAATCATCGCATACTAATTTAATTATAAATCAGTAAAATATCTAAAAATTTATTTAATGTATATTTTTTTATTAATATGGGGTAAGTACAATGCAAAATGTATTTAAAGATAATTCTTAACCATTTAATATTGAACACTCATACCACTGGTATTTCTAGTGCTAGAACTCAATCATCGAGGTCGTTTGATTCATGTTTTTTAATATATTTTTTATTTAGTTAGGCTGAAAACTTTATTAAATAACATTTATCAATATAATTTATTTTGTATTTTTAAGTAAAATTTTTCAGTTATGTATGCATTTATCAAATATAAGTTTAAGACTATACATTAAATAAAAATATATATGCATTTTATTTAAAAAAAAGTATATATGGATAGAAAAGACAACCACATTGAAATAGATACCAAGTGGGGGAAATTAAAATAAAATAACAAACAACAAATTTTGTCTCTTTCAGTCACCCATGTGGGATTTCCCCAACTACCATGTTCACTTGTCCAACAAGAAATTCAATAAAATCATATACTATTATCCAAACTGAACAAGGTGTGGTCAAATAAACTAATAATCATAAAAAGTGGATAAAATGAATTTTTCAATATTAAAATGAAAACCAGAAGGTCATTTGTTTAGTTTATTGTAATACTTCCATATCACTTTCACCGAAATAATAATATATTTTAGTTATAATTATTTTCCATATATGTAATAGTGGATTTATAATTTTTTAGAATATTTATATATATTAATAATATAAAATCTTTGTATGTGAATGAATACATAAAATTCAAGAGGAATACACTCAACAAAATGAATAATAATAAAATAATATTAAAATTTTAAAAGAGAAATTTAAATTTTGGAGCGGACCCTTTATTCTTAACATGAATATGTGAGTAAATATATGTTATACGCATATGGCTTAATGTAAAAAATAAGTATCTAAACTATACTCAAAGTTAATTTTTGGTGTATAAAATTTTTTCGTTAAAAATAGATGCTTAACATTTCCCCGTTATATTTTTAGGTATCTACAATTAAAAATCATTAAGTGACACATGTCACATTTATATTTTTTTTAAAAATATTTTTAAATAATATTTTATTTAAAAAAATCAAAAAATATAAATGTGACATATGTCACTTAACAGATTTTTAATGATAAGCACCTAAAAGAATGATGAATAAAACGTTATATACCTATTTTTAACTTAAAATTTTTTAGGCGCCAAAATTTAATTTTAAATATAATTCAGACACTTATTTTTGCATTAAGCTTATATATATATATATATATATATATATATATATATATATATATATATGTGTAAAGCCCGTTTATAGTAATTTATATCGTATGAAACTACATATACAAGTAGTTATATATTTTTAAAAATTGGGAAAATATTATATGATTGAATCTAAACGAGTTTGAGTTACCTATTTGTAGGTATGGGTGGGCATAATTTGAGGTCATATTCCAGTTGAACAAAGCTTGGATAAGTAAATCCAAACTGATTCTCTACATAAACTTAATTTAAATTTATAATTTGATTGATATTATAATCAATATTATTATTGATGTAATTATTAAATTTTGATTTTTTTAAAGATACTATTTTTACCAACAATTGACATGGTTGTTGACATTTCAACTTGGATATGAAGAATAAACGATAAGCTTTTAATGAGTATCCTATAAACTATAATTACTCCCATTTTACAAAGGATAAGAAATGTAAACAAGAAACTTCACAAGGTGTTTACAAAGATTTAACCTCACAAAAAAAAAAACCAAAATATATTCAATTAAGCTTTATACACTTTTGTACAAGAGAAAAATGAAGGAAATAAGAATGAAAACTCTTTTCAATTGATCTCTATGCTTGGATAGGTGTAGTAACCTTATTCAAGTGTCCTTAGAGTGTTTTTATTGTGTGAAATGAGTTGCTAGCCATTTATGGCCGTTAGGGATGAGTTATAGTCGTTGGGAAGCTTTAAAAACATGCAATAAAGGTTACCTGCACATGGAATTTCGAAATTTTGTGAAAGTATCGAAATTTTTAAACACACTGTTCTTGAAAGTTTCAAAACTTTGATGAAAGTTTCGAAACTCTTACTTTAAAATATGACTGTTGAAGAAAATCAGACCGTTAAAACAATTTATGGGTGCAAAGTTTCGAAACTTTTGTAAAGTTTCAAAACTCTTACAAAGTTTCCAAACTATGAACAGTACCGTGTATAAACAGTGTCAAATAGTGACTGAATAGTGTTTTTCATATATAAAAATCCTTAAACACATTTTAAACACTTTAAACATATTTTAATTAACTCAAAAATATTTCACATATATAAAGAAATTAAGAATACATAATTTTTCAAGTTATTTTGGACTTTGAATTATTTATGAAAGATTTGATTAAGTCCAAAATCAATTTTACAAATATTTGTTATATCAAAATATAAGTTCAACAATTGAAGAAAGTTTTTTATCTCTAATATTGAATAGGTGTACTAACCTTCTTCAAGTGCCCTTAGAGTGTTTTTATTGTGTGGAATGAGTTGCTAGCCGTTTATGACCGTTGGGGATGAGTTATAGCCGTTGGGAAGCTTTAAAAGCATGCAATAAAGGCCACCTGCACATACAGTTTCGAAACTTTGAAGAAAATTTCGAAAATTGTGAGGAAGTTTCGAAACTTTGTGAAAGTATCGAAACTTTTAAACACATTGTTCTTGAAAGTTTCGAAACTCATACTAAAAAATATAACCGTTGAAGAAAATCAGGCCGTTAAAACAGTTTCTAGGTGCAAATTTTTGAAACTTTTGTAGAGTTTCGAAACTCTTAATAAAAAATTTTAAAACTCTTACAAAATTTCCAAACTATGAATAGTACTCGTGTATGAACAGTGTCATGAACACTTCCACATAGTAACTGAATAGTATTTTTCATAGTTAAAAAGCTTTAAACACATTTTAAACGTTTTAAACATATTTTAATTAACTCATAAATATATCACATATATATAAACCAATTAAGAACACATAATTTTAAAGTTATTTTGGAATTTGAATTGTTTTTGAAAATTTTGATTAACTCCATAATCAAGTTTACAAATATTTGTTATATCAAAATATAAGTTCAACAATATCCTCCTTTTTTATATAACAAAACTTCTTTGAAAAATTGTTTTTGACAAAAGCTACCCTTTAGAAAAATATATTTTGAAAAAGAGAATTTAATAAAAATATATTTAAGCTCCCCCTTTTACTTTGAGAAATTTAATTTTTCACTTACTTATACCCTTTTTGTTATATCAAAAATAATTCAACAATGGTAATTCAACAATGGAGAATAAGTAAAAAACAAAAGGTTCAAGCATATAAATCATTTAAAAACAAAGCTCGCCCTTAATGAAAGCATTCCATGAAAAGTTTTGGCACAAAAACACTTATGCACTTAAGAAGAATATTGAATTTCAATAAGATGAACAAACATGTTAGAAGCACATGAAATTCAAATATATCCAAGTCTAATATACTTTATGCAATACTAATTGTTGTATTTAAGTGCATGTGTATAAAGTTATCCAAAAATGTTATGCATTTGAAAAATTGATATCAATTGTTTGAGATATATCATTTGCAATAAATCACATGCATAAACATTTAAATTATAGTCAAAAATTAAAATTTGTAAAAACAAAGCATTAAAACCAATTTTCACAAAAATTCATTATGATGAACAAAAATTTATGAAAAATCATTAAAACTTTAGAAAATATTCATCAAAACACTTTTTAACATACATGAGATAGAAAACATAAAATAATTTAAAATAAAAAACTCCTGCATGATTAAACCAAATGAGCAACCAATTATGCAAGATAATCAAAATAAGCTTAGAGTTAGAGGTTACCCATTCCATATCAAGTGTGGCTAAATCATTTGAATATCTTCACTTTCATCACCATTGCTCTCACACACCTAGAAGAGACGTCCAATTGGATTTTGGTTTCCAAATTGCTTTGGATCACTGGATGTTAGTTTCAATGCCCTTGTTCCCATTGAAACCTATACTTGTCTAATTTTAAAACATTTCCCTTTCTTTAAAGGAGAAGCATGTTCCATGTGACCAATATAATGACAATGTGAGCATTTTGTTATTATGAAATTAGATGAATTATTTAAAATGATTTAGTTTTCTTTTGTTAAGCATTCAAGCTTGACTTTTAAATCAAAGCATTCTTTTTCAAAATTTTTAATTTTTACTTTTGAAAGCTCTAAATCATTTTTCAAAATTTCATTTTTTTTCAAAATCCAATTTTGCTTTCAAAAGAAAATCGTTTTCAACTTTAAATTTTGAAATCATTTTCTAGTATTTGGAGTTCATGGTCTCAAAGTCAAAAATAATTCATCATATACATCTTGTAACTCATTAAATAATATGAATCAAATTCATTAGAGCTAGAAGATACATTGGGCTATTCAAGAGCCATAAAGCACACCACCTTTGGATTTGAGAGGAGGTTTAAACTTGATGGATCTTCTTTCTTGTCACCATAAATTCTTCAAGCTTATCCCAAAGCTCCTTGGTATTAGAACATAAAGAAACTTCTTCATATATATCAGGACCAAATGCACAAAATAAAATGTGCATGACTATGGCGTTTTGTTGAAATTTCTCATGTTCTTGGTTACTCCACTCCTTTATCTTCTTTGTTGGAGAAGTATAGCCATTCATGATCATCTCCCATACTCCAAGATCAATGGATTGAATGAGTATCTTCAATAAGTTCTTCCAATGACCATAGTTAGTTCCATTGAAGTGGAAGCCATCTTTTCGGTTGAATAAGAAATTGACAGAGCACTTCTAGAATCTTCACAAGGTTATTAAACCATTGATTGCGACCCTCTCTGATACCAATTGTTGTCTCTTACGATTAATCAAAAACCATTGATCTTTAAAAATCTTTGGTGTGGAAGCAATAAAAGATAAGAATTAGACACAAGATTTATAGTGGTTCAACTTTCTCAACCAAAGTCTACATCCACTACCTTAGGTCCACACTAAGGATTTTAACAAATTCACTAATTTGTTCTTTCTTTTTCTAGGCTTAAGAGTAACCTTTACAATTCTCTAGTTTTTAAATGCTAAAGTATAACCACTCTAATTTTACAAATGATAAGAAATGTAAAGAAGAAACCTCACAAGGTAGGTGTTTACATAGATTTAAGCTCACAAGAAAAAAACAAAAGATAATCAATTAAGCTTTATACACTCATGTACAAAAGAAAAATGAAGGAAATAGGAATGAAAACTCTTTTCTCTTCATCTCTAAGCTTAGATAGGTATATTAACATTCTTCAAGTGTTCTTAGAGTGTTTTTATTGTGTGGAATGAATTGATAGTCGTTTATGACCGTTGGGGATGAGTTATAGCCATTGGGAAGCTTTAAAAACATATAATAAAAGCCACTTGCACATGTAGTTTTGAAACTTTGTGAACATATTGAAACTTTTAAACACATTGTTCTTGAAAGTTTCGAAACTTTGATGAAAGTTTCGAAGCTCTTACATAAAATTATGATCGTTGAAGAAAATTGGACTGTTAAAATAGTTTATGGTGCAAAGTTTCAAAACTTTTGTAAAGTATTAAAACTCTTAATAAAATTTTTAAAACTCTTACAAAGTTTCCAAACTATGAACAATACATGTGTATGAACAGAGTTAAATAGTGATTGAATAGTGTTTTTCATATTTAAAAAACTTTAAACACATTTTAATTAACTCAAAAATATTTCACATATATAAAACAATTAAGAACATATAATTTTCAAGTTATTTTGGACTTTGAATTATTTTTTGAAAATTTTGATTATGTCCAAAATCAAATTTTACAAATATTTGTTATATCAAAATATAAGTTCAATAAAAAATGATGAAATTAGACAACAAACGCTTAAACTCCTTAAAAATTAGAATCTAAATTTCAAATTTTACCATATATTCAATTTAGTCACTATCATCACTAATATTTTAAATGTAAAAAAATAAAATGAAAAGGAAAAAAATGTGTAAACTAGCTTGTTAATTAATATAAATTAATGAGTCGATAAGCATACTTATAAATAAGCTTATAAATGAGCTCATAAACGAGCTTATTCGTGAACATAAACGAACCGAACACGTAGGGACAGAGCTAGGATCTAGTTCAAAGGGACAAAGTATAAATACCAATAGAAAATTGGGGAAAGTATAATTAACAATAGGAATTGGGCGAGGCAAAATCAAAATAAATCAAACATTAAAATTCTAAATAGGTATTTTTCCTTATGTTTCTTAATGATAAAAAATTAAGGGGGCAGTGGCATCCTGAGCCACTAGATAGGGACAGAGTTAGGATCTAGTTCAAAGGGACAAAGTATAAATACCAATAGAAAATTGGGGAAAGTATAATTAACAATAGAAATTGGGGGAGTCAAAATCAAGATAAATCAAACTTTAAAATTCTAAATAGGTATTTTTCCTTATGTTTTTTAATGATAAAAAATTAAGGGGGCAGTGGCCACTGAGCCACTAGATAGCTCTATCCCTGCGAACACACCTTTGTTTGTGTTTTTTCGTTTATTAAATGAACATAAAAAAATTTACTCATTTATTTAACTTAACAAACGAACATTATATGAACGATTCACAAACAATTAACCAAATGCATTGTTGATTTACACCTCCATTTATGATGATTTGAACGTGACAAACATCTCCCTCCCTATATAAATAATAGTTGTACTTGTATATCATTAACCAATTATCCTTCTTATGGTACATCATTAACCAATGTTATGATGGCAAGCTATTTTGTGAGGAAGCATAGATTGTGGAAGAGCTGGAAAGTTAATTTTCATGATAATAATATAGTCAATGAGCAAAGAGAAATGATGGATTATCATTTGGTAGTCTGCTAAAATAAATGATCTTTAAGCAGTAAAGTTTCCAATTTTTAGTGAAGAAAGGTATATAAAAGTTTTCCTAAAAATAACTCGAGAATGCATTGTCAAATCATTGTACCATAGTAATTAAGATTTTTATTAGTTATTTAATTATGACATTAAAGAATTTTGTTACAAAAAGTATGTTATTTCTAACAAAAATTATTTTTGTCACTTTTGAATTGAGTAATTGTGACTTATTTGATTTAATCACTATTTAGATAATAATTGTGATTATTTTAAAGTTCATCACAAGTATTTCGTTACTAATAATGTTTTATTGTGATCAAAACAAGTTATCATGATCAATTAGTCACTAATAGAATGCTCCAATTGACATCAACTTATTTTTCACGAGAAAATTGTAATAGTGACTATATTAAGTAATCAATATTATTATTCATAATTGTGACGAAAATATTTTGTCATTAGTCTTAGTTGACAATTTGTGATGATAATTATTTTTGTAACTATTGAAGTAAATAGTTATTTCATACTTCTACTTGGTCACTAATAAAAAGTTTGAATTGACATCAACTTCTTTTATCAGGTAATGATGTAATAGTTATAATATAGTAAATGGTCACTATTATTATCCATAATTGTGACAATAACATTTTTTTCACTTGTAAGTTTACCATTTTATAATAGTATACTCATAACAATTTTACATCACAAGTATCACTACAAGAATAAAGTTTACCATTTATAATTTTTATTGAGATATATGTGAATTTTATAAACACTAAATAATTATGTAGTACTTTATATTTTAATCTAGGACTTTCACTACAAGGGTTAATACATTCTCAAATATTTTTATTTTATTTTAATTTTAAATATAATTTAAGGACACTTGATATTATTTTTAGGTTTTTAATATTTATATGTTTATATTTTAAAATCAGCCTAATTTTTTAATATTTATCTTCTATGAACGTATTTAATATAAGAAATCATAAAAAATTAATTAAATAATAATAATTAATATTATATATATGAAAATAATTAAAATTAATTATAACAATAGTTTAACTTAAATATTATTTTTTGTCAATAATAAATATTTTTTCTTAGCATAGTGGTTAGGCGTTGCAGTCTTTCTCTTAAAGTCTCAGGTTCAATCATCTTAAAAGTCATGCATTGTATTGATTTATCAAAATATAACATGTAAAACCAACAACTAGTTGGTCTAGCGAAATGAGAGACTAGATCGCAAATTGGGGTGGGATGGTTACCATTGCCTATGTAATATCTGATCTAAATTAGCTAAATAACAAATCAGATATTGGTGGTTATACAAAAAATAAATAAAAACGTGGATATGTCAGATCATCTATCGTTAACGAAATAACTAACTGATGATAATAATTCCAATCCAAGTTCCTAAAGTATATGATTACAACTAAAAATTTAATATCTATTATAATTGATTTCGTAATGAATTTTTTAATTAATCAATTTAATTATGTACTTGTGATATAAAATGTAACTATTAAGGATAATATTAATGCTTATTTTTTAACACTTTCATTAATATTGTTGTGTCAAAAAAACATAGTCACAAAAAATACAAGTAATTGTGACAAAACTCATTAAAGTCGTTACTAATATAATAGTGACGAAGTTATTGATAATAGTGTCAAACATTTGTGTTCAAAACATTTGATGTTTCGATATAACAAATAAAATATTATTGAATTTTAAGGTTTTATATTCAATTTTAAATTATATATTCGATTAAATTATTCAAATATCAAAAATATTACTCCAACTTTTTAAATGTCAATTTTACTCCTTACTTAAGTATAAAATTGTGTTTCAATCTTAAAATATTTTTGAAACAATTTTTACAAAGTATTTTGAACCTTAAACGAGCCAAAAATACGTTTTATAAAGGGGTGTACTGATACACTCCTCGAATGTACCGATACCCCTAAATTTCGAATGTAATAAGGGTACCGATACACAGCCGAATGTACCGATACCCTCATGTTATAATTGGCTCCGAGAAACATCGAATGTAATTAGTGTACCGATACCCCTGAGAGGTACCAATACATTTGGTCAAATAACGGTTGAAATATTTGAATTTTATACTGGGCGTACCGACCCTTCGAAGGTGTACTGATACCCCTACGCTCCCAACAGATATTTTAAATGGAAAACATACAACAACGACTCTATTGACTTCACCAATGATCCCCCAACGTTAATAAGTGATCCAAGGTGTATTTAAACAAGTCTTGAAGCCATTGATCAATAAGAAGAAACAAGAATTAAGAGATAATCAAAGAGAAAGCCTTAAACATCAAGTTTGAGCAATACAAACCTATTTTTCATTCAATATTCATTTTGCTTTCAAGAACACACTTTGTGCTCAATTGTATTTATTCTTGAGTGTTCTTTTCTTGTTCTAGAATTGTGCAAACAATCTACCTTGTGAGGTTTTTCTGTAAAGTTTGCGAATTTGTAATTTTCTCTTTGGGAGAGAGTGTTCTCAAGAATTTGGGGTATAATTCTTGAGGGAGTTGTAAGGTTACTCTTTGTCCTCAAAAGAAAGACAAATTAGTGAATTTGTGGAAAATCCTTAGTGTGGATAGCTAAAGTAGTGGACGCAGACTTTGGTTGAGAAAATCGAACTACTCTAAATCGTTATGCAAATATTTTCAATTTTCTGTCAAAGCTTCCACCAAAATTTTTATTGCCAATTCACCCCCTCTTGGCTATTTCGTCGACCGATTAACTCAAAAATTTGGTCACTAAAATACTTAGTGTGATAACATCGGTGGTCACAAAATATACTTTAAGTGTCAAACAAATTTATTACAATTTCTATTCATAATAGTATTGAACATTTGGTCACTAAAAAATACTTAGTGCAACAATATTGACAGTCACAAAATATATTTCTTTGTATCAAACAAATTCATCACAACTTATATTGATAATTGTGTCGAATATATTATAAAAAAATGAACAATTGTGACAATTTTTAGAATAATTGTCTCTGATATAATAGTGATTGAGTTATTAGTAACCACAAGTGACATCTTGAAAATCATTATACATTTTAGTGTTTAAATCTAATTCTTTTAGTGAATATTTACATTGTCACTAAAGATGTATTTCCTTGTAGCATTACAACTTACTAAACATTTTTTTAACCTTTTTCGCGAGGATGAATCACCAGTTACTAATCTAAAGAAAAAATAGATAGATCAAGGAGTGAACATCATTGACCAATTAGCCATAAACCTAGGATGTGCTGTTGTGAGGCGCCTAAAATAAGGCTAATAAACGACGTGACTAGTAAAAAAGCTAACAGATTAAAAGTGGAACACAAAATATTATAATTCGGAACCAAAAAAGTTATCAATCAGAGTAATATGACAAGTTGCACCTAAAATTTTATGAAGCGTAATAAAATAAGTTATAAACAGTAAATGTCATGAATATTATTAAGATTTTAGGTTGCACGTAAAATATTATGAAGGGTAAGAAAATTAGTTATATATAGTAAATGTCATTAATATTATTAATATTTTAGGTTGTGTCTTAAATGTTACTAGAGTTTAAGCTGATGGGACCTTAGTAATTCCCATGATAACCAATTAAGTTAAAATCTAAAACGTTATGAATATATATAAGAAATAAGTTTGTGCCCAAGAATGTAATGTTCACTAAGAAAGTAGGTTGCAATCTGTAATGTTAATATTTTTATTAATAAAATAGGTTGCGCCTAAAATGTTATTAGAGTTTAAGCTGATGGGGCCTTAGACATTCTCACGATAACAAAATAAGCTAATATATGAAAATGTTGTATATATCTATAATAAATAGGCTTGCTCCCAAGAATTTCATGGTTCACAAAGAAAGTATGTTGTGATATGGAATGCTAATATTTTTATTAACAAAATGGGTTACACCTAAAATGTTATCAAAATTTAAGTTGACGGGGCCTTGGAAGTTCACACGATAAGAAAATAAGTTAAAAACTAAAATGTTATGAATATATATAATAAATAAAATTGTGCCAAACAATGTCATGGTTCACTAAGAAAGTCAGTTGCGATCTGGAATGTTAATTTTTTTATTAATAAAATAGGTTGTGTCTAAAATGTTAACAGAATTTAAGCTAATGGAGACTTTGACATTAACACTATAAGAAAATAAGTTAAAAGCTGAAAATGTTATGAATATCTATAATAAATATGGTTGTGTCCAATAATGACATGGTTTACTAAGAAAGTAGGTTGTGATCTAGAACATTAATATTTTTATTAGTAAAATGGGTTGTGCCTAAAATATTACAAGAATTTAAGAAAATGGGGCCTTGGACATTCAAGCGAAAAGAAAATAAGTTAAAAGTTTAAAATGTTATGAATATTTATAATATATACAATTGTACGCTCTGTAATATTAATATTTTTATTAATAAAATGAGTTGCACCTAGAATATTACTATAGCTTTGAATAAAATATGTTAATAGCTAAAATATTATGAAGATTATAATAAATCATGTTGTGCCAAAGAATGTTATCGATAAAGACGTATTGATATTTATTATGAGTGAATCAAGAAAAAAATAATTAAGAAAGCAGTTCAAAATATAAAATTTTGATACTTAATCTATGATGATCGATACTTTGTAACAATAAAAGTTAAAATAATTAAGAAATCAGTTTGAAATAAAAAATATCAATACTTAATCTATGATGATCGATACTTTGAAACAATAAAAAAGTTTAAATAATTAAGAAAATGGTTCGAAATATAAAATATTTATACTTAATCTATGATGATTGATACTTTCTAACATTAAAAAGTTAAAATAATTAAGAAATCAATTCAAAATATAAAATATTGATACTTTATAACAATAAAAAGTTAAAATATCAATTCTTATACATTGATGATCGACACTTGTTTAATTGATTCTAGCATTGATATTGACATAATAATCAACAAGGTGAAACAAAATGATGAGTTGAGGTATGTCATTTTTCAGATCAACATCACAAGTGAGAAAATTTTGGCCACCTTGGAGGTAAGAAGCACAAGGCTAACGACTACAAGATAAAAAGCTCATAATACGGAGAAGAATTTTGGTACCAGTACCGATACCATAACATTTCAAAACATAAAGATTGAAAAGGATTTTTTTTCATATGAAGGCATCATCTTCTGGTGACATAACTTCTAGTACTAATATTTGTATAAGGATCTCTAAGTTTTGTGCTAGGTTTTGTGCCACCAAAAGAGGATCTCTTTATAAGTAGGGACCTTACGTTCAACATTAGGATCGGGTTTAACCTCACCCAAAAAGCTCCTTAGGCTCAAGTTACACGCTTGGCACCAGAAAAGGATGCCTTATGGAATCCATACACTTTGGGATCATAAGAGAACGTAGAGCTTTGAAAAGTTTAATATAACATAAATCAGGGAAGAATATCATATTTATAAATGAACTTAACTTGTAAGGCTACCCGGGAAATCAGAATAGCCTTATAACTTAATCGGTTAAAATAATAAAAAGAAGTAACCTATAATGTTACCTAGGAAACCAGTTTTCTATACCTTTTTAATAATATAAATGGTTGTAGCCTATAACTTAACTAGTTAACATAACAAGGATTAATCGGTAATGTTAGTCCTATAATAAGATTTTGAATGGTTTTGTAAAGTGTTAATCTAATACGACCCAACGATCAACGAGATAAAATATTACACGGGACCATCGGAGTGGCTAATCTAAAAATTTTCTTTTTAAAACAAATACGGGGATCCCCAAAATAAATTCATATTATTTTAAACGAGTATTTCAAAATACAGTTGTGGCTTGAACACAAGTAGGTTCATATACAGTACATGCCCTCTAATATAGACTCAAGAAGTACTCTGGAGCTCGTTTTAATTTGGAATACAAATTGCACGATAAGATCCTCAAACGTTGCTCCTAAGAATCTGTACACGGAAACAAATTTCACGAGTTGAGCTCACAAGCTCAGTGCCACACTAATAACTAAACTATACGACATGCGTCCACTACATGATCATGCTAGCAAAAATAGATGTTAGCATACAAAGGTGTTAAGCTAAACATACATACAGAGGTAGCCATCATGGTGTGATCGAAGTGTTTCGTTGCATCTCAAAGACACGCACCCATGTAGCCTACCTAGGGTCAGATCTATAATTTTTACATCAGAAACATTCACCCAACCAACCTACTCCTTACAAGTAGTTGGGCCATCTCAGCCCGACCAATATTAAAGTGCCTTGTACACTAAGATATAATCGAACATTCTAACATACAAAACGATCATTTTACAACTGGAGTACCTTGAGTATCATGATTGTTTCCGAGATTCATACAAAGGCTAATTTTATGTCTTCTTAATTTTTGTCGTTTCTAGTTGTATTTATAATCCTTATAATTGTTATCACTTGTAGTATTATTTATAGAGTTTTGATGACTTTTGATCCCCTACCCAAGATACTTGAGATGAGATGGTTCCTTACCAAAATCAAGATGAGGGTATTGATACTAGGCCTTTTAGCTTCGATATCGATCCTTGAGTATCAATACTAACCTAAGGTACCGATACCAAAATATGCTACTGGAATTCAAGGAGTTCTAGAAGTATTGATACCCCTAATTAGAGTATTAATACTTTCATAATGGGGTATCAATACTACCCTTAGTATCGATACAAAATTTGGCTTTGATGTTTGAAATATTAGCTTAGTATCGATACCCTAGCCATGATATTGATACTTCCTTGAGTATCAGTACCAAAATTGACTACTGGAATTTAAAATCTAAGAATGGCATCGATACTACCCTTTGAGTATCGATGCCTTATAAAAATATATCGATGCCTTATAAAAATATATCGATACCCTTAGAACAGGGTTAATAGTTTGGTTCAACCTGAGTGTGTTTAAATGAATCTATTAGCATTGTAAGAAGTCTTGGACCAATGGGTTTAGGGTGTTTAAACCCTCAACCTCTCTATTTTACCTTGGTAACCAAATATGGGTTTTGTGGAGGTTTAAGGAACATAAGTCTTTTAATCCATTTTTAAGGAGTTCAAGCCTTAGGAAATCATTTTTAATCTCTTCCTAACCTCTTAAGAAAGTTAGTAACACCTTTGATTTTTGTTAGTGCGAGAAGTGGGGGAAAGCTCCAAGGCCAAAAGAAAGAAGAAGTTGACCCTTGGACACTTTCAACAACTTAGAAATCCAAGGAAACTAGATGTGTTTTGATATGTTACGTGAGTTATGAAGTATGTTCATGGTAGATTTAACATATGACGGTTTTCAGATTGTTTTTATACTTATCATGACCTCTATTTCCATAAATAAAATTCTAATAACATTTGGGAACCTCAGTAGGACTCTTGGGGAATTTAGAGAGGCATTTTCATGCCCAAAACAGGGTATTTATGGGTTTGGGTATTGGTATTAGAAGAACACTACCGATATTGTTCATCAGCTAGCTTAAAATAAGAGTGTTTTGGGAAAGAAGTATCAATATTCATTTGTATAGTATCGATATTGTTGGTCAGGTTTCGATACTTTTAAGGTAGTATCGATACCGACACACTTAGCAAATTCTAGTAGGCAATATTAGTATCGATAGTCATGAGAGTATTGATAATCTCAGTCTGAATATCAATACTAAGGAATTTTTTTAAAACATCAAAGCAAAATTTTTTATTTATACTCAGGATAGTATCGATACCATTGTCCAGGAGTATCAATACTTAAGATAGAGTATTGATACTTTCCTTTTCATCTCAGATCTCAATAGTTAGTCGGTATCGATACCTAGAGGCTAATATTGATACTTAGAGGTCAGTACCGATACTGAAGGGCTTAGTATCAGTACCCACATATTGTTTTGGGTAAGAAACCCAAAGGTTTAAAGTGGTAGGTTCTAGGGGCCCAATAATAGAACGCAATGAAATAAAACTATAAATGAGAATATTAATGAATTCATACCAACTAGAAACAATAACACTAAGATGACATAAAACTAACCTTTTTTATGCTCAGGAAATAGTCAGGACACTGAGTTACTTTATCAAATAACGAACATCTCGTTGGATATATCTCAGTTAGTGTAAAGGTACTTCAGTTACCAACTGGGCGCAGATTCCCCAAGACTCGATTGAGTAAGTTGGTCGGGTGTACGTTTTTGATGCAGTTCCGGATCCCACCCTAGATGCCTAAGGGTATCCTTGGAAACCTAGAGGGGTGTGTGCTCTATGATGTAGAACATTCAGCCACACTATGATGCCTACTTCAGCATTGCATGATAACATTCTTACGTGTTCATACCTATGCTACTAGCATGCTCATTTAGTGAATGCATGTAGTACAATACAATTATTAGTGTGAAACTGAGCTCGTAAGCTCAATGTTTGGAATGTGTTTTCATGCACATGTTCGTAGGAGACCATTTATGGAGTGTTATCGTCATAAGATATTCTAGATTAACCAAGGCTTAATAGTACGTATTGATTTGTGTTAGAGGGTATGCACTATTTGTAGTCCCTTGAATTCAATCATAATTATGTTTTTGTATTAAACTTATTGTATTTTGCATGTTTTGGGAGATTCCACGTACTTGTAAACTCAATTTTTTTATGTTTTTATTTTATATGTCTATGGATGATTTTTATGTAATGGTTACAATCCTTTTAAAAAGAAAAATTTTGGGTTAGCCACTTCGATGGTTCCGTGTGACACTTTAAATCCTTCGGTCTCTGGGTTGAACAAGATTAGGGTGTTACAGTGTCGTTATTCCAATCAGCGGACCAAATCTTATTTCTCTAATAACATTTTCTTTTTCTTTCCCTTTAACTCTTCCATAAATTTGTATAATCTTATCAATCTACAACTTGTCAGTACTTCATATGTTTTTTTTAAATGTAATGTTTTACAGAACCTTTATCAGAAAATTTATAAGTTCAAATACTTATTTAATCAGGAAAGTCTAAGGAATACCTTCTTTTCTTGTAAACTCTTCCGTGCTTTATATTCCTTTTTATGTTTCTCAACAATTTTATATAAGGTTCTTTCTTCTATTCACTCAACAGCGTCCATTTCACGGACGCTTCTTGTCTCCCTGTAATAAACATTTTTTTATCAATAATATATTCTATTACGACTGTCATCTTTTACGTTAACCTTCTCAGTTCAATTTACATATCGAACCAGTCTTTTATTGACATCTTCCTTTAACTATTCACATTCACTGAAACTGTAAACATTTAAATTATTATTTTTTATTTTGCTAAGTAATCATTTTAAATTTGTCATCAATATAAACTTCTTAAATACTTTTAATCAATAATCATTCAAACAAGTATTAGACAAATACATGGTTACTTACTAAAAGTGAATACATGCAGGCATTGGTTCTTCCGCATTTATTTTGTCTCAATAATCTCTTCATCCTTATCGACGTCATCTTGTCGAACCGTAATTGACATATCGTTCATTTTTTCTCCCATGTTTTTCCCCAATGATATCATCTTCTTCTTCCTTTTCATTTATTGTCATATATGATCAACATATGTTTATTACAATTTATCCAATATAGTAACTGATTATGATAATCGATTATAGCAATACAATTTTCCCTTATAATTGATTATGTACATAATTGATTATGTACATTGAAGCAAACCAATAAAGCAATATATGTTTATTACAGTTTCTCCAATATAGTAACTAAATATGATAACCTATCATGCACACATGAATAATTTCTCCATTTCATTACAATTTTAGTTACAACCTATAATGTTATCTATAACCCAATCTATTCTATTTAACCTATAATGTTACATTCTACTTGTTTTACTAACCCCAACATATAATGTTAGGCAACCAATTATTTTCGATTCATTCAATCTATAACAATAATTGATCCATAATATTTTAGCTTATCCTTAAAAACTAAACCCTGATATCTAAACCCAAAATTGTTAATTGAAAAAACTACAAATTAAGGTTTCACGAACATACCTCTATGTTCTTCAAATTGCGATTTCAGTTTCGTTCACACCCTTTCTCTGCAATATCGACATCTATTGTTCAGATGGAAAATGGGTTTCAGAGAACAAAACCCTATTTTTTTGATTCAAATAATATGGCATTTCCCTAAAATCAATTATGTTATCTATAATTACTCGATACTTTTCACAATGTATCGATTTTGTGGAATAGTTCGATACTTTGCACTCTTTTCTTTTTTCTTGTTTTTTAAAATACAAAAATATCAATCTTTGGTGAAAAAGTATCGATGCAAATGGTTTAGAACATAAAATGTTATATTTCGGAAACGAAAAAGTAATAGGTTTAGATAACAATATTAGCTGCAATTGAAAATGTTACCCTTATAAACAGTAAGAAAATAAGTTATAACAATTAGTGTTATCAATATGATTAACATTTTAGGTTGCGTTCAAAATGTTACCAGATTTTAAGTGATGTGATCTTAGTAATTCGCACAATAAAAAAATGAGTTAAAAGCTACATATGTTATGAGTATCTATAAGAAATTCGGTTGAGCCCAATCATATTATGGCTCACTAAGAAAGTAGATTGCAATCTAAAATGTTATAAATTTTAAAAATATCGATATTTATTTTGAAGTATCAATACTTAACGATAACATAAGTTACCTGATTACGCCATTCTAAATTATTTTAAAATACTTACAATTTAATATATTATATATAATTCAACATTTCTAGTAACATTAAACTTGATTTTGTTAAATTTCTTCTAAAATTTCCAGTTATACCGGTTTTAATCTTATATTAACCTGATTTTCCTTAGAAATTCTCATAAACTTAAAAAAGTCTTGATGTGAGACATGATTTCTGTCCCAGAAAAAACGAGTCTGCATAGTAAACTATTAAATTCCGTCTGTTGGAGGGAGATAGAGAAAATACACTCAAGTGGTGGCAAGCTTTCCCAGAGTTGAGCGAGGATGGAAAAAAAGGATTTTAAAAACTCAAATGGACTTTAATAATATTTTAAGAGGTTCCTTAAAAATTCTAAAAATATTAAAAAATTCATAATATACTTTTAGAAGTTATTTTTTTAAATGGAGTATATAACTATGTTAAATTTCATTTTCATAGTGAAAAATCATAAAATCATTAAAAAATCTTAAATTTTAAAAAATGGTTTTTTAAATATAAGATTTTCCCTATTTTTGTAATTTTTAAAGATTTTTTTAATTTTATATTTTGAAAAGAAATTAAGAATAATTACATTTTCAAAAATAATATAATTTGAAAAAATAAATCTAAAATGTTGAGTTTTTAATAATTTTGTATTTTTATGATATTTTTATTATATATATTAGGACTTTATTATTTTTTAAAAAATTATACACATGAAAATGTCTCACTATCTACGTCATTTTACAAAAACTAATAAAATAAAAAATATTAATGTAATAACAAAATGAAAGTAAAAGATTAAATTGATTGGAAAATAATAAGATGGTTAAAATGATATTAATATGATATATATGAGACAAAAAAGTTATTAAACCATAAAAGAAAGGACAACTACCACAATCTTGGCAGATATAAGACATAGGGATTGGAAAATATTTTCATTTTCTTGATAGAGGAATCTTAAAATTCAAGAAATGGAAAAAACAAAATCTTGAGTCAAAGTGAAAAACATCAATATATTACAAACTATCCCCTTTCTCTCTCTTTGAAAATAATTATTACTGAATTCTCATGTTGTTTTAGTTCCCTCTTTCCCCTTTATCATAAAAAGTCTATGGTTTTATTTTAGAGTTATCAACAACAACAAACAACCTACCACACTTTCTTGTGAAATGAACATAGTATTGGCCCCATTTCCCTCATGCTTGCACATGCAATGGAGTTGTCCATATTTCTTGACTTCCATGTTCAATAATTTTTAACACTAAGACCATAACTATGTGAATATAAATACTTATTAATATAAAAATAATAGGAATAATGTTAATATTGACCCTTAATGTTTATCGAAATGATCATTTTTTGCTCATATTCTTTTGTTAGAGTATTTTGGCCCTAATGTTTCATCTTGGGGAAAAAACCTCTTTGTAGATGAAAATCGTTAGTAGACACAAGATTAACGCTCCAAAATAGAGGTCTTTTTTACCTTAACATGAAACATTAAGGGTCAAAATGATCCAAAAAAAATAAGGGAAAAATGACTATTCTATCAAATGTGTAGGGCCCTTTTTGTACTTAAAGAAAACGTTGGAGGCTAAATGCTCTAAAAAAACAAAATAACCATTTTGATAAATGTTGGGAACTGGTTTTGATATTATGCCAAAATAATAGATATAGATATAACTTTGTTAGTATCGGAGGTCATTTTTGAAAATTATCAGTTCTTCGTCATATAACACTTCTGAAAAGCCCCCTTTGCTCACCGAAACTTCTAAGGAACTCATAACAATTCAAGTTAGCTACAATGCATATAAAAGACATTTGACAAGTCCACATGATTTGCCAGAGCAAATTTTACTATCAGATTGAAAAAAGGATCCCCAAATCTATTTAACTTGTTGTCCTACTAGTAGTCATAATGACCTTATTCCTAACACCGTCACCTAAGGCCGTTATAAATACTCCTCGGCCATGATAGAGAAGGAGATCCCGAACCATTTTTCTCTATAGCGACCATTATCTTTTTCTCATGCCTTCGTCCCCTTCACAAAATGATATTAATTAATGACCGCTTCCTCCCAGACTCTCAATTCAAATCATAATGAATAAAACATCAAAGACGGATGAAATAATTGTATTTTAACCAATAAACTTATGTAACACAATTATGAATAATAGAATTTATGATATAACGATAAAATAAATTTTAATAAAATAGTATCCTAATAGATATTAAATTTTAAATTTATTTTGTAATAAATTAAAGGTAAAAGGGATGAAAAAGAAAATACCAAGAGATGGACCGTCAAGGTGTTTTGTTTGTTTTTGAACGTAGCATGTTGGTTGACAGTGCCATTGGAGACTTATGCAAGTTATGTTTGAGATTTAGCCTCCAAAGCACCTTAAATTAGGGCATGGAAAAAGAACAACCTTTTTTTTAATAATTTGTTTTCTTTTTCACATTAAAGATTCTTAAACAAAGGGTGAAAATAGTTGAATTTACTATATAATCCTTGTGTAATTGCGTCACACATGAGGTTATATATACCTAAGCTTACTGTTCATGTTCGTTACTTTTTTGCCTTTTATTATTTATCTCTTTTTTTAGTTTATTTTTCACAATATTTACTTTTTATTTAAATAGAAAGTAAAAGAAAATATTAAAACTTTAGTAGATTATTTTTTTAGTTTTTTACTATTACTTATGGAAAAAGAAAAGTCTGAATATTTTTATTTGAAAGTTATGTTTTAGTATAAAATTATTAGAAAAATATTATTATTTGATATATTAGAATGGAATTTTATAGCTCTACATATACATGTAAGTGAATCAAATGTTTAGCAAATCGTTTGTGACTATTCGGTGGGAAGTTCGGGTATGTTTGTTTATTTATTAAACAAACGAATATAAATAAGATTTTTTGTTTGTTTAATTAAATGAACGAACATGAACAAAGGGTTTGTTTGTTCATTTACGTTTGTGAATGTTTGATAATCCTTTTATTTATGTTTGCTCGTTTATATTCAATTAGCTTCGATAATTCATTCATTTATGTTTGTTTACATTATATAATCCATTCATTTATGTTCATTTGTTTAATTAAATTTATATTTATGTTCGTTTATTTATAGTCTTTTAAGAATTTTTGCTTTTTACATCGCTTGTGTTCATTTACCAATTTAACGAACAAACATGAACGAATACAAACAAGTTACATTCCTTAACGAATAAACACAAACAAAAAATTAAGTTCGTTTAGTTATACATATTCGTTCATTTGTTCGATTAAAGTTAAACGAATGAACATGAACATACTCTCGTTCGTGTTTGTTTGTTCGCTTGTGTTAGTTTATCACTTTAGCCAACAACATAAACGACCACAAACAAACTGCCTTTCTTAATGAACAAACACAAACAAGAAATTATGTTCGTTTAGTTGTTTACGTTCATTCGTAAGTTCGATTAAAGTTAAACGAGCGAACACGAACATTTCCTCGTTCGTGTTTATAGACACCCGTTTTTATTCGGGTTGTAACTTTTTACATTTTTATTATTATTATTATTATTATTATTATTAAAATGTATGTTTTCACCGACCACCATCTCCGATGGCCATTGGACCCCAAATTACCCCAACAAGCTTGTTTCGGCTCCTAGATCACATATTTGGCCTTAGGTTTGCCTAAAATCGCCACTACACCAACGAAAGGAGGCAGCGACTATTCGAATTTCTCAAAATCGATCTCTAAGTTGGACCGTCGGATCAACTTGGTTCAAAGGTATGTTGTTCTCCTCGACGGCATCATTCAACTGACCATTTAGATTATCGTACGATCACCGGAGCTACCGCCGATGAAGACCCGAAGGTAAACTCTTCCTTTTTTCTTTTTATTTTGGTTCTCTTCTCTCCTCTCGATTCTCTCAAGATCTTTCTTTTTTTCATTCCAATGATCAGGTTTTATAGTGAGGATTTTCTCTTTTCATTGTAGGTCGAGATGATGATAATGGAATGGCAAAAATGGCAAAGTCTGCGAGTGTTAGAAGCTAGTGACAGAGGTGGTGGCTGGTCTTGGCAGTGGTGGCGACGGCAGGTCTTGGCAGTGGCGACTGAAGTAGGGTATGATGGGACTAGGTTTAGGTTTAGGTTTAGGTTAGGTACTGGGCTAAGGCTTAATTTGGTCCTAATTGTTTTTTGTAATGGCCTGCAAAATAATAATAAAAACTAATATTTAATATTTATATAATAATAATAATAATAATAATAAAATGTAAAAAGTTACGACCCGAATAAAAACAGGTGTCTACAAACACGAACGAGGAAATGTTCGTGTTTGTTCGTTTAACTTTATTATTATTATTATATTAATATTAAATATTAGTTATTATTATTATTTTGCAGGCCATTACAAAAAACAATCAGACCCAAATTAAGCCTTAGCCCAGTACCTAACCTAAACCTAGCCCCATCATACCCTACTGACGCCACCACCACTGCCAAGACCAGTCACCGCCTCTGTCACTAGCTTCTGACACTCATCGACTTCGTCATTTTTTTCAATTCCATCATCATATCGACCTACAATGAAAAGAGAAAAACCTCACTATAAAACCTGATCATTGGAACGAAAAAAGAGAGGAAGATCTTGAGAGAATCGAGAGGAGCGAAGAGAACCAAAATAAAAAGAAAAAAGAATAGTTTACCTTTGGGTCTTCATCGACGGTAGCTCCGGTGACAGGAAGGTAGATCTAAATGGTCAGTTGAACGATGACTCCGAGGAGAACAACATACGTTTGAACCAAGTCGATCCGGCAATCCAATGAAAAGATCGATTTTGAGAATTTTGAATAGTCTCTGCCTCCTTTCATCGGTGTAGGGGGATTTCAGGCAAACCAAAGGCCATATCTGGAGTTGAGATAAGCTTATTGGGGTAATTTGGGGTCCAATGCTCATCAGAGATGGTGGTCGGTGATTGCAATCACGACGACCGATGACGGAGCACCTTGTTGGGCTCTAGGATGGAAGAGAGAATGGAAAAAAGGGAGGAAAACAATTGAAGCAAAAAATGAAATAAAATGAGGAAGATGGGCTTTAATTGGAGGGCAGCATGCACATATGGAGGATGGACTAATTGCTATACAGGTCCCTCGCTGCTTGTAATCTCTCACTTTGACCATCAAATGAAATTTATTTTCATTTATTTGGAACCTTATATTTTTTATGATTTCATTTTAGTCACCATTCATTTATTGTTATGTTTTGGTTAAATTCCTAATCATGGTCATTAATTTATGATTTATTTCATTTTAGTCCTCCGAGATTATTTCATATTGAAATATGCTCTTTTTATGTTTTGGCCCAAGTAAATTTTCTCATATTTATTTTGGTCACTATTTTGGTTTATCATTTTAGTTTATGAGGATTACTGACATGTTTGTCATGTTAATTCTATTTTTAAATTTAGCCCTTTAGTTTAATTCGTTGTTGTCTCTATTTAGTATTTAGTATTTTATTTATTTTAGTTTAGCCCCTGCATTATATGTATGTGCTTAATAGCTATAAATGTCAAGTATTATCTATTATACTATTAAATGTTACTAAAATATTTTATCATTATATTTTTCGTATGTGTAAATACTATTATTATTAAAGGTAACATTTATTTTATTTATTACTTATGTATTTGAAAAATAAAATGTTCGTTTAATATTTTAATACTTTTAAAATTGGTCAATTGTTCGACTAATCTATGGAAGACCTCCAAATACCTGGGCTGCTCTTCTGATGGTTATTCGAGTAAAATATTTTAACATTATCATCTCTTTCTTATTAAGTTAATTAGATATATATTATTCATTGTAAAACATTTTAAAATATAAAATATATATTTTTATAGGATGTATTATTATTACATAGTTATAAATAATTATTCATCTTTATTTTATATTTTGTATCTATCATTGTTTAATTATCTTATTTATTCATCCTTGCTTGATTTTATTTCATGTTGATATTTCATTCATCTTGTACATGACATTTTATTAATGTTGCATTCATAAATCAGACATTTGTTTTCCTGTTTTCTAAAACAATTAAAGGCAATGTTGTCGTGTGTCGTGGGTTAATGAAATTACATCCAACATGACTAGATTTCAAAATTCGTCAACCACATAGTAAGGGAACACCCTTTTTAAATAAAACTGAGTGAATTAAATCACCTTTATTGAGTCAAGTGTTTTATAAATGAATTCACTCTTTTTAAAAGAAATCGTAAGAAGTAAAGAGGATCGTAACTTAAATTTTAAATTCAAATATACAAAATTTTATCGCTTTAGACAACGTATAATCGAGGGTACCAATATTGGGCGCTGTGGGGGTGCTTAACCTTCCACATGTGTAATCTACTTCTGAACCCTTAAAAATGAATTTCTGGTAATACATAGACCAACATTTGTCTTTAAAATGTTTTTTTCTTAAAATTGTTTTAAAAGACATTTTTAGGTATTCGACTTACCTAACCCAAAGGTTGATGACGACTCCAAATTTTAAATCAAATAAAAATTCAATTTTTTAACAAATTTATAATTAGTTAAAATTTAATATTAAATAAAAAAATAGTTCTGACAGCTTGGTGACTCCACTGGGGACATTTGAGAGTCAGGCCTTGTTCGATTATACATTGTCTGAGTGAATGAAATTTTACAAATTCGAACCATTATTTAAGTTACGATCCTTTTAATTTTAATTTTTTTATCATGCATCATTTTTTACTCTTGTAAATAGTTGTACTGATGTTTGATTTCTTTATTTTCAGACTTGTTAAGATTTTCGAAAATGAGTCTTTATTTTTTATTTTGTCAAAGGGTTTGTGAGTTCTTCCTCACACACATCACGTGCATTTGCATGCCATAAAGATCTATACCCGAGCTTCATCCCGCTAAGTGGGAGTGAGTCTCTAGAACCTTTGTGATTAGCCCTCCGTATAGGCTAGTGAGTCATTCCCGGAGTAAATGCCCTTATGATCTTCATGAGCAACCCTCCATGTAGACATAAGGAATGTGCTTCCCCAAATTGAATTCGATCTATTTAACTCTATAATGGATGATGATTGAGGGTTTGGCAACCCAAGGGGGTGTCCACATCAAGGACAATTCGAGTATGCTTTCCTTTAAGGCCGAAACTTTGCATATAGTGAAACATAAAATCATAATCCTGGGTAGAGCCATATTGAATCTCTATCCGTCGATAGGTACCAAAATAGGTGTACACAAAGGAGGAATGACTCTGAACCTTCACACCCTTCTTTGAATTTACATAATAAATTTCTTTCTAAATGAAAGCACGCAAACTAAATACCATGCGATTTGGACTGATTTCTTGAAATAAAGAATATTGGGTAGAAAGCATGTCCGGGTAGGACTGCTATTTTAATAAAAGCATGCTTGGGTAGATTCCATATGTGTTATTTTTATCTTTAAATATAATTTTTTATCGATTATTTTACCTATACTAATTCATTTTTTTAATTTCTTTGCCATTTTTAGCCTTTTTTCATTACATCATCATGACATAACACGAAGGTGTTGATCCGTAGATGACTATCTAATTGGAAAATTTTCATAAATAGAGAAAATGTTTATCAATCAAGTAGTTGCATACAAAAACATGCACTGTTGACTAATTGAAGCTTAGAAGAGTGATAAGGAAGGTACTTAAAGAATCAAGCACCTGACTTTTCAGTAGAACGACATTCAAAGATTTTAAAGGTGATCACTTGATCCAAGAAATGATGCAGTTACAGAATATTGCCTACAAAGGTTCCACTTTTCGTTATCAAGGCACGAAGAACAACTTCAACGCCACATGGGCATCATCCGAGATGGGTCATATTTTGAATGAAGCTTCTACACAAGTCTAGGAGGTAAGAGAACACTTGAGGGCCATAGTTTTCAAGAACAAAGCTCTGAGAAAAAGCATCGACCTACTTTAGACCAAGCATACAAGCAAAAGCATGTATGTGAAAATGGATTATCTTGAATAATGAAGACTTTTGTCTCTAATGAAATTTTTTCTATGATATTCATCTTTAGTATCAATACCTTTTTGTATTGCATTTGCATTTTCTTCTTTGTATTTTGCATTGCATTTGTTTAAGCATTTTTTCATACATCATTCATGAAAACATGAGTTTAATTCGTGGAGAATTCCATGACAGTTGTCCTAATCACGCGATAAGATATTCAAAATGAAAGCAAAGTGTGAGGAAATGAAGAAAGAACTACAAGATAATTTGTAAAAAATGAAAAAATACTGGGAAGCCAAATTGGAACGATCACAAATATTAATATGGATCGAATCTTTGAACACCAAGCCAACATGTTTAACCGGATTGTTGAAAAATTAGCTAGGATCAACAAGGAAAAATGCAAGGGGAAGATTTCCTCAACTGTGGAAACCATTGACTGTGACGACACATGCTACTCTACAACTAATCATTTGACCCGAGAGGCTTCAAGGCCACCAAGCAAGTTTATATGCCCTTGAGACTCAAGAAGCCAGAACAATTGCTCACTGTAGCCCCATTGATTATGGTATGACTGATTGTAATAGAATGAAAAGAGTTAAGAATGAGATCCCTGATAATCTGAAGGATTGGTGCAAAGATTATCTCAAAGGAATGAGTAGACAGAGCTCCCAAGAAGAAGTGGATGCATGAGAAGTAACCTTGGTTCTTGACTTGGTGCTCCCGCCCAAATTCAAAATGCCCGAACTTGAAAAGTACAGTGGAACTAGTTTCCCTACTACTCATCTTACGATGTTTATTCGGAGGATGAATGGATACACCAGTAATGATCAAATGTTAATCCATAACTTTTAAGATAGCCTGGTTGGACCCACTTTTAAGTGGTATAATCAGCCGATCCACACTCAAATATGCTTTTAGAAAGATCTAGCCCATACTTTTTTTTTGAGTTAATACAAGCACATGAATGAATTGGCCTCTGACTGAACAACATTCCAAAACATGGAATTGAGGCATAATGAGAGCTTCCAAAAATATGTACAACAATGGAGGGACGTTGCTTCCCATGTTTACCCACCAATGACCAAAAATGAGCTCATCATCATATTCATCGACACCCTGAAATCATCATTTATCAATCATATGCTAGGGTTACCATAAAGAAATTTTATGATATTGTCATATGTGGAGAGATGATTGAAACAACTATCAAGAACGACAAGCTAGAAAGCACTGACGATAATGACACTGAGAATAAAGTTGAAATCAATATGGTGGTCGTTCATATTAAACTAAATATAGGTCGATCCGAGGGAGGAATCATATTGACTGGATTCCAATGACATATGAAGAATTGCTCCCAACACTTGTTGAAAATAATCTTTTTACTCAGGTTCAATCTAAACCAAAAGAACCCATGTATCCTGAAGGTTACGATGTTAACACAGTGTGTAGCTACCATATAGGAAGTGAACTGTGGGGCACCGAAGTGCAATTTCTAAAATGTTATTGATTTAGGGGCATTGACATTCGATAACTAATGGGGAATTATGACAAAAAAAATTAATATGCATTTACCATGAAAGAGACATTTCATTTTGTTTGAACTTGTTTTTCTTTATCTGTTTACAAGTTTATAAGTCACTGGACTTTTTGAACATGTTAAATAAAATGCTACCTTATGAGGCTATGAACAATAAGTAAATTTTAATCTTAAAATTCTTTAAATATCAACTGAATTAGATGTTTTCTTGAGAATCAAAGTTATGGCCTACTGACAAGTAGCAAGATAAACCCTCGTAAAACAAGGATCCTTGTTCTTTCTCCAGCAAATACACCCGAATATCATACCTTTCTCTTACAAGAATCAAGGTAGCCTTGTCTTCTCACGAAGAGATGAACAAAGGGCTTGGCATTCATGTATGTATGGGAGCAGACAAAATGGGGTACTTTGCATATGAGGTTGCAAAGCTGACTGGTTTATACTTTTGTTTAGGATGTTCAATGATGATTCTAGTCTTCATAAATGGAATAGTGGAGTAGATGATTCTAGTTTATATAAATTGCTTGGGAATTGAACTCTAAAGATAAGGTTTTCTGACCTTCAACGACACCTAGACTATAACAGGTTCTTCTCAATAAGCTTAAGAAATTAAATTCGTATACCCAGTAACTTGTAGATAATTATATATATATATAATAAAGATGAGCTATTCCACTAAACCAATAAGTCATAGAGGTAACTCAAAAGCCCTAGCTTTATGAATAGATTACATTCAAACCATAACATTTATTGGATACCTGGTAATTCGGTGTTTGCTCCACCGTGGTTGTCAAGTAAAAGACTTTGTGATAAGATGAATCCTCCAGCTATCTGAACTATTTCGCTAAAGAAATTGGTTCAAAGATCAGGCTTTATAAATATATTACATTTAAAATATGACGTCGATTAGAGATTTGGAAATTCGGTGTTTGTTCCACTGTAGTTATCAAGTGACAAGATGAATCTTCTAGCTTGCCAAATTAAGGTCAAAGAAATTATAATAAATTCAAGAAAGCAAATTTTTTTTAGGTTTAAATGAATAAGGAGTTTCAATGAAGATGGACTAAGGGCGTTGAGAAACACTTGTTATAGTCTACTTCACACAATTATTATTATTATTATTATTATTATTATTATTATTATTATTATTATTATTATTATTATTATTATTATTATTATTATTATATTAATGTTAATATTAGTGTTTATTATTATTTTGCAGCCCATTACAGAAAAAACATGCCCAAATTAAGCCTTAGCCTAGTACCTAACCTAAACCTTAAACTTAGGCCCATCATACCCTACTACCGCTGCCACTCCTAAGACCTACCACCACCATTGGAAAGACTAGTCACCGCCTCTGTTAATGGCTTCTAACACTCATCGACGTCGCCATTTCAACCATCCCATCATCATCATCTCAACCTAAAATGAAAAGAGAAAATTCTTAATATAAAATCCAATCATTAGAATAAAAGAAAGGAAGATCTCGAGAGAACCGATAGGAGAGGAGAGAACCGAAATAAAAAGAAAAGAGAAAGAGTTTACCTTTGAGTCTTCGCCAACAGTAGCTCCGGTGACCGAACGATAGATCCAAATGATCAGTTGAACGAGGAGGCCAAGGAGAACATCATACCTTGGAACCTAGTCGATCCAAAGATCCAATGGCAAGATCAGTTTTGAGAAAGCCAAATAGTATTGGCCTTGTTTCATCAATGTAGGGGAAATTTCAGGCAAAACTAAGGCCATATTTTTTTATCTAGGAGCGATACAAGCTTGTTGGGGGTAATTTGGGGTCCAATGGCCACTGGGGACGATGGCCAGCGATAACAATCACAGTGGCCGAAGATGGATCACCTTGTTGGGCTTTGGGATGGCGGAGAGAATGGGGAAAAAACAAAGGGAGGAAAACAAATGAAGCAAAAATGAAATAAAAGGAGGAAGAGGGCTTTAATACCCTACCCAAAACAACACCGTTTTGGGGGAGGGGAGCCTATGCATATGGGGGAAGGGCTAATCACTATCCAAGTCCCTCGCTGCTTGTAATCTCTCACTTTGACCATCAAATGAAATTTATTTTTCTTTTATTTGGAACCTTATATTTTTTATGATTTCATTTTAGTCGTCATTCATTTATTGTGTTATGTTTTGGTTAAATTCATAATCTTGGTCATTAATTTATGATTTATTTCATTTTAGTCCTAGATTATTTCATGTTGAAATATGCTCTTTTTATGTTTTGACCCTGTAATTTTTCTAATATTTATTTTGGTCACTATTTCGGTTTATCATTTTAGGTTATGCTGATTATTTACATGTTTTTCATGTTATTTCTATTTTTTTAATTTAGCCCTTTAGTTTAATCCGTTGTTGTCTCTATTTAATATTTAGTCTTTTATTTGTTTTAGTTTATCCCTTACATTATTTATATATATATATATATATATATATGCTTAATAGCTATAAATGTTAAGTAATATCTATTATACTAATAAATGTACATATATTACTAAAATATTTTATCATTATATTTGTCGTATGTGTAAATACTATTATTATTAAAGGTAACATTTATTTTATTTATTACTTCGGTATTTGAAAAATAAAACGTTCATTTAATATTTTAATACTTTTAAAATCTAGCAAATGTTTGATTAATCTATGGAATACCTCTAAATATCTGGGGTGTCTTTCTTATGGTTATTCGAATAAAATATTTTAACATTATCATTTGTTTCTTATTAAGTTAATTAGATATATATTATTCATTTTAAAAACATTTAAAAATATATATATATATTTTGTCGGATGTATTATTTTTACATAGTTATAAATAATTATTCATCTTTATTTATTTCATGTATTTATTTATCTATGCTGCCTAATTATCTTATTTATTTTCCTTGCTTAATTTTATTTCATGTTGATATTTTATTCATCTTGTACATGACATTTATTAATGTTGCATTCATAAATCATACATTTATTTTCTCATTTTATAAAACAATTAAAAGCAATGTTGTCTTGTGTCGTGGGTTAACGAAATTACATCCAACATGACTGGATTTCAATATTTGTCAACCCACATGGTAAGAGAACACCCTTTTTTTTAAATAAAATCAAGTGAATTAAATCACCCTTATTAAGTCAAGTATTTTATAAACGAATTCACTCTTTTTTTAAAAAAAAAATCGTAAGAAGTGAAAATGATTGTAACTTAAATTTTAAATTCAAATATGTAAAAATATTTTTCTTTAGGCAACATATAATTGAGGGTATCAATATTGGGCATTGTGGGAGTGTTTACCCTTCCCACGCGTAATCGACTTTCGAACTCTTAAAAATGAATTTCTAGTAATGCACATACGACGAAATTGGCTAAATAATCCAGGCGGGTGGATTATTTGGCCCAATAGACCACCCATACTTTTAATTTGGGATCTACAAATGCAAAAGTGACCAGTGAACTCGTCACGCCGAGGTGACAAGTTCCATGGGATATAATTTTATAATGGGTCATGTCATGTGGGTCTCGCAGCCTTAATAATTTTAATATATACTTCAGGACTCGTCATACCCGCGTGAAGAGTCCAAATATAATAAATATATATTTTAAAATTTTTAAAAGAAATGTAAAAAAATAATATTTTAATGCCCATGGAACTTGTCACGCCGGTGTGACAAGTTCCAACAGGTATAAATTTGAATTTTTTTATCGTTGGATTGATCGTTGTTCAGCGGTCAATTTTTTTTTAAAATTTCAATGGAACTCGTCATGCCAGTGTAACGAGTTCTAACGGAAAAAAAATTTGTCTTCCCTTTAAGTTATGCACATCATCTTCAATCTCTTACATAACACACTCCTTTCATCTCTTACATAAAACACTCCTTTCTTCTTCAATCTTTTACACAACAAGCTCCTTTCATCTAACCAAAAACATTTCAAACAATGAGCAACAAATTCTTTACAGTTGTCCATTATAATGGAGAAATTATAAAAAATGATGTTGGTGTTGTGTTTAAGTCACACAGGCCCATCAATATGATGTTCCCTGTAGATGTATCTCATCGCCAAATGAAGCAAAAAAATTGAGAGAAAACTTGAAGCTTCTGTTTCATGTTTAAGTTATCGAAACCTAATCTTCTCAAATCTAATGACATATGGAAAAGTTCAGCTTGATGATGATGACGATGTTGTTATTATGGTTGGACTTCATCAATCATCAAATAATAATATTGTGGAGATGTACGTCAAAACCATGAATGCAACTGATATTCCGACATCATTAGTATCAGGTCAAATAATAGAAGAAGCATGACCCTCTGAACCACATGCAAGTTATGGTGATGATAACCTTTTTGGACTGTTCGGTGAAAACCTTGTTGAATTTAATGAGGATGATGAATATATTGTTTCGTTGGTAGACGATGACGAGATACCATTAGTTTATGAGTCTGATATTTTTATACTACTTTATAGGGACAAGGTTTGGATTTTGAGGCTGATGTATGGGAGGCAGTTGTTTCACGATGTCAAGGATTGTATAATGCACCAAATGTTTAGGTAAGGACAGACCCTCAACCTGAAATATCTCACCATGATTTTCCTCAGTATCATCATGCAGTTCCAATGCACGACATTAACTATGATGCTATACGGAATCCTGAAATATTTGATGCGCCAGAGTTATGTGCTGCCTAATAGGGTTATTTAGACGAGCGGTCATTTGAGTTGGCTATTAGGTCTCAGTTTGAAACAAAAAGAAGAGGCACAACTAGGAATCAAGGAGTATTGTATCAAAACTCATCTTCAATTCTATGTTGCAGAGTCAGATCAAAAGTCTTATTTCGTAAGGTGTATACACCATGATGTTGGTTGCAAATGAAGGATATGAGTATCATACCTACAACAGAAGATGTTGTGGGAAGTCACAACGTTCAATGCAGAGCACACATGTACAATGACCTCCTTAACACAAGACCACATACATTTAGATTCGGATGTCATATGCTCTTATGTGAAGTTGTTTGTGGAAAATAATCTAAGAGTTCCCCTTTTTGTGTTAGTGGCATCCATTCGGAATACATTTGGTTATATTCCAACATATTACAAGGCATGGATGGCTAAACAGAAAGCAATGACCTTGTTGTATGGTGATTGGGATCAGTCATATAATGAGCTACCACCTCTCCTACAAGCAATGGGATCAGTCATATAATGAGCTACCACTTCTCCTACAAGCAATGGAATTTTTCATCCCTAAAACCATTATTAGGTATTATACTCATCCTGAAGTCACGCTTGAGGGATACGTTATCCCTGGGAAGAGAATTTTTGGTGGCTTGTTCTATCAAAAGGTTTAGATTTTGAAAACAAATGATTCAAGTCGATGGCACTTTTCTGTATGGTATCCACAGACACATCTTGGTGATAGTCGTTGCACAAGATGTAGACAAAAATATTTTTCCCATTGCCTTCGCCATTATTAAAAATGAATCATAGGAAACTTGGAATTTCTTTCTCTCCAACTTGCGTTCCCATGTTGTCACTCAAGATTGGGTTTGCATGATCTCAGATCGGCCGCCTGGGTTGTTAAGCACAATTTCTAGACCTGAAAATAGATTGGCGCCTCCGCACGCATATCCTGCATATTGTATACGTCATATTGCGTCGAATGCAATGAAGAGGTTTAAGCAGAAAAAGATAAAAAAAGAGATTATCAACATGGGTAAATACCTTAGCATTTGTCATTAATTATTTATGTTTCATTATTGTTTTTTTCCAATAACATTTAATGTATTGCTTTTTATGGTATGCTTTACTCCAACTAAACTTTCGTGCACGACTTGAAAATTTGAGAAGATACAGAGATGATGTGTATGAGTTCGCATCTGAAATCCCTAGGGAGATATGGTCACAAGCATATGATGTTGGGGGTCGACGTTACGACCATATGACTCCCAACCTTGTTGAATGTATCAACTCAGTGCTGAAAGGGACTCGACATCACCCGATAGCAAGTATTCTTAGGGAGACTTACTTTAGGTTGGGTAAAGTATGGGCAAAAAAAAGTGCACAAATTCATGCCATGATCAGCTATGGGAGAAATTGGGCTCCAGATTTAGAGAAGGCAATGCAAAAGAACCAAACACATGCGACATCAATGTTTGTCCACAATTTTGCCAGACTTGATTTTGATTTCGTTGTCCAAGCACTAGTTCGACCACATGAGGGAGATAATTCTACAACATACACTGGTAATCTGAATAGAAGATAGTGTGATTCTGGTCGATTTCAAGCTTTTAGGTTCTCATGCGCTCACACTGTTTTTTAATTGAAAACACAAATTTGTAATTAACAATTTAAAATTTTAATTTAAAACTTCATTAAAGTTTTTTAATTGAGAAGTTACTCAAAAGTAATCATTTTGATAACTATAACCTCCCATTTTAATGATAAATAAAATTTTGAATTTTAATGATTTAATAATTAAATAATAAAGACAACGTCATACATAAACTAAAATCGTACAAATAAATATTTGTACATATGTTATTTTTTTAGTTTTAATAATTTAAAACTTCTTCTTTTTCCCTCTCAACTAGTCGTTTGCTACACTGTTTCGGTAAATCTTCGCTCCATATAATCTAGATTGTGAAAGATATATCACCATCCGCTCATGTGGCTCTTCATTCGTCATTCCTCGATGACGAATGGCTCGTTCTTCTCGCTATAATTTGAAAATCAATTATTTAATACAATTACATAAATAATTATTATTAATAATAATATAAATATCATCAAGACGTAACATTTCTTCTCTTGAGGCCATTTCAACACAAAATCTTCAACACAAAAGTTTTTGCTCTCAATAAAATGTTTGATTACAAGTGAAAAATCAATCCGACCCAAACCTCAATTTATATTACTCTACCCATCGGCTAGTTTTTTCAGATTGAAAATAGTTGTTGGAGCTCGTCACACCGGCGTGATGAGTTCCATTTAAATTTTAAAAAATTTGACCGTTGAACAACGATAAATCCAATGGTCAAAAAATTCAAATTTATACCCGTTGGAACTCATCACACCATCCCATGGTCATTAAAATATTATTGTTTTTACATTTCTTTTAAAAATTTCAAAAAAAATATTATTGGGACTCATCACGCGGGTATGACGAGTCCCGAAGGATATATTAAAATTATTCAGGTTGAGGGACCCATCTTACACAACCCATTAAAAAATTATATCCCATGGAACTCGTCTCCCCGGCGTGGCGAGTTCCTTGGGCACTGTTGTATTTTCCGTAGATCCCAAATTAAAAGTTTGGGTGGCCTATTGGACCAAATAATCCACCCGTTTGGATTATTTAGCCAATTCTGCCTACACATACCAATTTTTATCTTTAAAATTATTTCTTAAAATTGTTTTAAAAGACATTTTTAGGTATTCGACCTACCTAACCCAAAGGTCGATGGCGACTCCAAATTTGAAATCAAACAAAAATCTATTTTTTTAACAAAGTCATTATTTTAAATTTAATATTAAATTAAAAAAATGGTTATGACATTATTTGGTTGATTTAGAGGCCTAGCTCTACAAACAAACAACTTTAACACATCATCACATCTGTTATTAATTTTTTAAAATATTTATTAAAGACACAACAGTAAATTAAAATTTATTGTGGAGATATAAAATTGTATCAAAGAATTATTCGTATTAAAAATTATTTTATATTTTAACATTTCAAATTATCTACTGTATGATAAGAATCAAACCGTAATTGAATTGATGAAATCATTAATTTTTTATTAAACAAATTTAAGGGTAAAATATAGTAATGCTAATGAACTTTTCTGAAGCTTGTATTTAGGTCCTCAACTTTTAAAATTTGCAACACAATCCTCCAACGTTTAGTCCATTTGTAATATGGTCCCCGACATAACCTGCCATTTGACGTCGTTACACTGTCCGTTTATAATATGGTCACTAAACTTTTTAGGGGCTTGCAATTAGAAATCCCAACTTTTAAAATTTGAAACATAATCCTCAAATTCACTCTAAACCCCAAATTCCTAAATAATTCAATTATATTTTAAACCCCAAATCATTTGTAATATGGTCCCCGACATAACCTGCCATTGACGTCGTTACACGTCCGTTTATAATATGGCACTAAAACTTTTAGGGGCTTGCAATTAGAAATCCCAACTTTTAAAATTTGAAACATAATCCTCAAATTCACTCTAAACCCCAAATTCCTAAATAATTCAATTATATTTTAAACCCCAAATTCTAAAATACTTTAATTTAGGGTTTTTAATATAATTGAATTATTTTGGAATTTGGGGTTTAGAATGTAATTGATGTTTTTTGGAATTTTGAATATGAATTTGTATTTGACAGTGTTTACTTCAATATAAATTTGAGGTTTGTTACATGCACATCCAACGGTTGTCGCACTTTAAACATGAAAAGTGCACCTATCACATTTATTGCATAAACCGTTGAAGTAAAAGTAACAAGGCCAATTTGTCTTGTTCGTAGCTGCCCCACTTTGGTATGATAATCCAATAGGTTTGGATGAAACTTGAGTATGCACATCCAACGGCTGGGAAAATAGTAAACAGTTTTAGTTCATAGGACTATAACATACGACCAAGAAATAACTAAAATAAACCAATAATATCAATTAATAACTCATTCAAAAAGAGGACTTAATAAATAAAGGGAAAGAGGTTCAGTCATAGTCACTCCAAGAGTCAAATGGGTTGTTTAAGATAGACATTAGAAGCCAAATACAATATTATCAGTTGCAAATGCATCAATGGCCTACCCTTTTAACATATAATTGCTTCTAATACTCCTTGTTTAATGTTCCTCAATAGCCAAACATGTTGAGAATCTAAAGCAGATAGCGAAACTAAAATCATAGGACCCTATAATTCTTGTAAATTCATGGCATGCCATTAATAAAATACATTGTAAAATATAGAGGACACTCCAACAAACATATATATGTCAGAAATGAAGGTGAAAATGTGCAATGATCGAGAAATATATCAAGTAGCTACTCCAAATATACCCTGTCATGATGCCTTTTGAGTTGTGTGCATAGAGAATTGTCTTCTAAAGCTTTAATTCAATACAGATTCAACTGCAAAATTTCCAAAACATTTAAAAAAATCAAGTTCGTTCACGATATATCAGTCCCATAATCAACATGAACTTATTAAAAAGAATACGAGCTCACAGGACTCCGAAAACCCCAGGTCGGATCAATACAATTCCCAGTAAACTAGTACCAGCAGTCTCTTGGATTGATCTTGACGATTTCACTATGTCGATACTCACAACCAATTCCCTAAATTAAAGAAAAACCAAACAAGAAGATCAAACAAATTTAGCCTAGGACCCCCTTTCACTTCTATTCTGATGGACTAAATATTTTTCATAAGGAGTACTAAAAGTTTTGATTAAGAAGAAAGAAAGAAAATTAGATGGTTTTGGTTCAAAACTAACACTGAATATCCAGATGCTTGACATGCAGTTCCAGAAACATAAAAATTTCAACAAAAAACACACAATGCGAGCTAAAAATGGAAAAGTACGAAAGAGGAAAAGCTTACTCCCGGATAGCCCAAAAGAGAAAATAAATACCTTCTTGCAAGTGAGAGGAGAGGCTAAGAAATAAACGCAGTCGATGTTGCGTTTAAGAAATTCTTCCTCCATTTTTTCTTTGTAAATAAAATGATGAAAGACTGAGCACTGCTTGGGTTTACAATCTTACATGGCGGAAAACTGAAGAACAAAAACCAAATGAGAGTGCGTGTGAGCAAAAGAGACTGAGAGATGAAGGCGTTGTTTGGAATTTCATTATATTTGATCATTTGTTGGAAAATCTTTAACCACAAGGATTAAACAAAGAAATTATTATATGCCATTTATACAAAATAATTCCAGCTTTGTTGGTGACTTTCAACAATGATACTTAGTTCATCTTAGTAGTATTTATCAACTATGCATTTTTAACCCCATTTTTTCTCACAATCATTTTATCGAACATCTATGCTTCACCTGAGATGACTTGTATCTAACATTACAACTTGAATCATTGATTGTCCCAATAGTCCTGTGGTTGGTTCTTCTCTCAATGGACCCTTATTCAAGTCAACACTTCCACAGAATTCAAAGTTAGATTAGAATTTCACATACATCCTCGACTGAAAAATTACACTGGAAATGAGAAGAGATAAGTGAAAAAGGGAATCGCATTAAGTCATAGAGGGATTTTCTAAGAAATTTCTGGAGCAATATTATCATGTCACTATTTGGTTCCTCATAGGTGGACTCTACAAAATATGGAGAAAAAATATAATGAATCCTTTAGAGAGTATACCCAAAGGTGGTGTGATATAGCTGCCCAAGTTCAACCATCACTGCTAGAGAAAGAGACTACTGTGATTTTTGTAAACACTCTGATGGCCCAATGCCTTGGACATATGCTAGGAAATGTAACCAAGAATTTTGCTGACTTGGTTATTTTCGGAGAACTGATTGAGAATGCTATTAAAAGTGGCAGAATCAAAGGAAGAGATGGGTCCAATTCAAGGAAGCTCATATACAAGAAGAAATAAAATGAGGTGAACAATACGTGTATAAGCGTCACAATAACTCAACCCAGAGCTGAGAGAGTATATACAAATGAGAACAAAGGACCTATGAGCGAAACTATAAGACTAATTTTCACACCTGTGCCAATCCCATATATAGAAATATATGATTCATTACTAAAAGCGGATATGGTGCGACCATATCACTTGATTGGGTCTTTAAACAGAATAATGTCTCAGAAATTAAATATCCTCTCAACTAAGTATTTAAGCAGTTGTGTGAAGTAGATAAGATTAAGTACGATCTTAAATCAAGGTTCGTTGGTTGTGGATTGTATTGTGAATACAATCATGAAGAAGGGAATGAGATTCAATTTTGTTATTTGTTTAGGAGCTTAATTCAGGGCTTAATGGACAACAAAAAAATTGAATTCTTTGATAAGGATAGAGGAAGAAAAGAATTTGACATATGCACATCTGAGAGCTCCAGGCACTAGTAGAAAAAACCCCTTTAATGGCGCGCATTACGCGTCATCTATGGGTGCAAATGAGACACATTTGCCTGTCATTGAAGCCACCGAAATGAATTTAAGATGACGTGCAACTGTGCGTTATAAATTTATGAAGCGCATTTATGACGCGCATTTATGACGTGCATTTATGACTTACATTGTGCGTCATTGAAGCCCCCGTCATAAATGAAGATGACACACATTTATGACTTACATTGCGTGTCATTGAAGCCCCTGTCATAAATGAAAATGACACACATTTATGTATCGTGATTGTATTTCGTGAATTATATATATATATATTTATATATATTGTAGATTGACAAATAATCAAACTAAATCACATTTAATGCCTCGTAATACTAAATATATATATCATATTATATATAAGTAATACATTTGTATACAATATATTCACACTACAAATAGTTTACAATAAACGATTAGTCAAAGAAAACAAACAAAATATGACATTGAGAAAGAACATATATAACCAATATATATATACAATAATGCACTTTGTTTCCACATACTTAGAGCTTTGAGCATCTGGATAAAAGCCACAGATATGTGCAAATAGGCAGTGTTGTCAAACCTGTATTGACAAAAAAAAAATAACGATGCTTAGAATATGCAAAAACAATATCAACAAATGGTAAGTAAAATAAAACAAAGATGTCAAAATTTTGCACAGCCAGTACATAATAAGCTCCATATCATATAAGCAATTTGCAGAACACATCACCATATGAAATGTTAACATCGGTCCTATATCAAACGTCTACAATCCCAACTTACCATGAAGATGGCGTGGCAAGATTAGTGCAAACAAAGCACAAAAAAGAAATGTCATACTGATATGTAGAGAAAACTGAAAAGCTACCTCATATCAAATACAACAACATAATGTTTTTAACTACTACTCTTACATGGAATCATCAAGAATATCCAGGGGGAGAGGAGATGAGGGTTGTTGAGGTCTCTAATGCTAATTGCTAACCTACAACTATAGTTCAGACTATAGCATACCAACAGAAAAAAAAAACTAAAGAAAGAGCAGGGGGTTGTGATATACGTAGTACATATGAGCAAGCAGTGCAATCGGCAAAAATATAATTGCTGCACAAAACATTTACTAAAGTATAACAGAAACTAAGGTTATGTGTCTCAGTTATGCCCAGGTCAGTGCCTAATGATTTTCCCACTTCTTGTGCTGGAAACAAAGGGACCACACAATATCCGTGAGAATCAAATATCAACACAACTGATGAACTAGATGATTTGGATTAAGGGGAAAGCACTAACAGTGAAAGGCAAACCAGTCATACCAGAACTGCAAACTCTGCCCTTGTGCAATTTGGGAGGACAAAAGTTTGATCAACCAAAGACTAGTTCAACCTTCAACTTTGTTTCAGATGATGTCTGCAAAAGTTTAGAAGTTATTAGTGCACCTAAATTTAGCTACCATCTTTAACAATAGTTGTCTATAGGGTTTAGAAGCATCAAGGTTGAGAGGGAAGAAAAAAATATCAACAAATTCCAATGTAAATAAGCAAGCAATAAAAAGAGGCTGCCATTCGTTTCATTTTCCATGCTCTCCTAAAAACGAGAGAGATGAGCATATACACTGAGACATGCAAATACAAAAAGCTCTGAACCAAATTTCAGAACACTTGTTTTGATTAAAAGATAACTTTGACCTCATAATTGTAAGAGTGACAATAGACTTATTTTTGAATAAACGTATATGCCTTTTTTCTGAGTAACTCCAACTACTTCAAGTTATTTTTGCAAGTTGAAATACTGAGTGGGGTGACTAGAACATCGAATTACATCATTTGAAAGGAAAGGGCCACAGTACATTACAAGCTAAAGAAAATGCATGATATCAGATCTAGAACTTTCCAAAAATCATACAAGAGTATACAATGTACCATCCTTTAATATTTTTTTGGGCACAATAGTTGGAATCAAGTTAGGGAATATTACAAAGTAAAAGATTATATTATATATTGCACTATAACACACAACCCAAGCTTCAAAACACCCTTGAAAGGAATCAACTAGATTGAATCCCATTGAAGGATGCCGAAAGCTCTGGCGAAATTTATTCCGTACAACACTTAGGCAAAGTCTGGTACAAGGATGGGAATGAGTGACGATGAAAAATTTGTTAATCTAATGGTTAAGCTATGCAGAGTAACAAAGTGGATATAAATCTTAACCATTTGATAACACCACTATAAACAAGTGCAGAACAGCTAAAATACTTTTGTTCTGTCTCATGAAAGTTATTTAAGACCGCCAGATGAGTAAATGTCACATGTTTACTGTCCCTAAAGCTTTACTTTTCTAGTCACACAAATTAAGACTGACAATCCTCTAATGAAAATGATGCAGGAGGATCCGAGACAGATGATGCTGAGCTGTCAGATTGCACCTTGATGGCGTTGAGATACCATGAATTGGCAGATCAGCGCAAAGACGAGAATTGATTGTGACATGTTCCTCATTGAGGTCGTTTTGAGTATGTTTCAGTCTTTTGGCCATAACTTTGGCTACAGGTGTCAGAATCGCGCATAAGACCCTAATCCAGAAATCTCTTTTCGACGCACACTCTCTTCACCATGTGGCCTTTTTTTCAACCTCAAATTCTACCGTTTTCCCCTCCGAATCACTAGATTTAGATATTTTTTACTATTTATGGTAATATTTCGATTGCCAATTGGGAAGTCAATTTAAATCCGATTTAGGCCGGATTTTTTGGAGATTGCTTATTTTATTTTGAATTTCAATTTAGAGTGATTTTCGAGATTTTTTTATTTTTGGCAAAATTTGAATAAAGACGATTTTTTCCTATAACAGTCCGGCTTGTGGACTGATTTTAGGCATGGTTTGATTTTATAATATTTTATTAAACCCTAGAGACTTTTTTTCTCTGGTTTTTTGGGCGAATTTTCTCTTGTGAATCATCTGTTGGAGCGCCTACAGGATAATCGTTATTCGGTCCAGCATCACAATCTTTGATTCCGGCTTCGGAAATTGATTCTATCAACATCTACTATCGTAGACCAATTACCGTTTAAGTTCATGGCGACCGACTCAGATTGTTACTTCTATAACCGTCAATTTCGATCTCAAATCCCTCTTGGCGAAGCTATCTCGCCAAGTGTGTTCCCAGGAAGTCGAATTACTTTCTATAAGCCGAATCTTCCTCCCACATGTTTAATCGCAACAACCTCTTGACCAAAGTCAATCTTTGATTTTGAAAACTGTTTTGATTTTGAAAAAGAATAAGCACAGAGATTGAGAGAGATTTCTGAAAATATTAGGGACCTGTTTCAATTCTCCTGTTGGAATTGAGTCATCGCGACAGCTCTCGGCTTATGAAAAGTTTAGCTAAGCATGACAAAAGTCACACTTAGCATATAAAAAACAAGTTTGAAAATAAAGAAAAAATAAAAGAACTTGAAAAGGAAAAAGAGAAAACTTTTCTAAAAACTAGAGAGAAAAGAAGAATGTATTCCGAATGATCAGTTTAGGCTTACCCCAAGTGGGTATTTATAGCCTCTCAAAGCCTAAAGCATAAGCAAAGAAAATAATTAAATAATAAAAAGATAATTTCTTTTAAATTTAAATTCAAACTTAAACTAGTCTCCTAATGCAACTCTACTCGTCAATCTTCCAGAAGGCGTGCGGATGAAGTCTTCTAGAAACCGCCACTGACTGTACCTTCTAGAAACTGCCACATCAGACCGCGTCGTGCCCATGTCTCCAGCCGTGACCAAATAATAAAAAAAAGTGCAGAATTTGCCCGTTTTATCACTAATTCTAGAAAGAAAGGACCTGCACGAAAATAGGCATAACACAACCAAATCAGCAGCAATAACTCCACAAAATCGAAGAAATAACGAACAAAAATTAATGATTCTGAATACTCATCAAATTCCCCCTCACTTATCTCATGCTTGCCCTAGTGTATGATTAACCAAATCAGTCAAACACTTCATTAAACGTTCTTTGTCAAGTTTCACATTCAAGGAAGCAAGGTAGAGACCACAATAACTATTCAAGTCAAGAAATCAATCAATTGAGCATCATCAATTGGAACAAGTCAAGTGCAATTGTAATATCCATTCATTCATTAATCTAAATGCTCATAACTCAACACCTTACTAGGATTCACTCAAATCACTCAATGTGTTTGGGGTAAAGAAACGCTCAATGTCAGAATTTACACGGTATTACCATAAGCCTGCAAGTAAATCAAATCTCCACTACTAATAAGAACAAGGATAAATAAAAGGTTTTTTTTATTGGTTGTAACGAGGCTTAGGTAAAGGTAGGGAAAATGCTAAATATAAGGCAAAAAATTCAAGGCAAAGAACTAACAAATAATAATTTCAACTCCATCAAAACAAATATTAAGCACAACAAGATAAAAAGACTACATATATCAAACATCAAAAAGAATTTTTTCTCTTTGTTTTTTGTTTCGTTTTCCATTTCACATCTTTTTTTTCGAATAACCTTTTTTTTCGTTCGAACTGCTGTTTTTTTCGCATTCAACCCTTTTTTTTTCGATGGAGCATACAATGGTAAAATTATTCACTTGCCCTGAAGAAGGTAGAAAAGAGGGATAAAATAAAAAGGCCCTGTTTTATAAATATGGTGAAAACAAAAAAATGAGAAAAGGCTCAAAAGTGTTTAACTAAGGGGAAAATGCATGGGTAGGCTATTTAGTGGGGAAACGCAATGGTTAATCCTAAGGTTCCCAAATCATCTTTAAGAATCATGTTCATGTGTATTCTCGACAGTATTTAACATGCAGGTTCTAGAATACCAATGCCAAATTCGACACACTCAATCAAACAAAATGAGAGCAAAAATAATATGCTTGTAAAGGCTCAAATCTCACCAAATTGTTTCATGCATTGAGCTAATAACATTTCAACCAACAAAGTCATAGAATATCACAAAAACACCAACTTATCACAATTCATGCTATTCGATATCAAGAACATCCTAACCTAAACAATTATGTGTTCCCAAACAAGCATAGCATTCCAAAAATTTTTTTTCAATAAGATAAATAAATTCAGTGAAGTTTCCGCAAATTCAACCAACACATACTTGAATCGAAACATAAAGATAAGCAAAGGGAAATCCAATCCTACACTCTACTCTACTCCCCCTCACTTAAAGTGTTTTGCCTCAAAATGAAAAAAATTAAAGTGCAAGAGAAGGAACAGAGTACTCCCCGGATTTAATGTCGACCACGACCACGTATATGGACATCACCCGGATTTAATGAGAGGCTCTAGGACGTATGTAGGAGAGGATCTCTGTGATGTTCGTCTCGATGGAGTGGAGGCGGTTGTGGACATCATCCATTTGGGATTGCATATCCGGGCGTGGTGCTGCAACACATGTGTGTTTCGACGAGTGAAGACTCGCTCGCTACGAGGAGTAAAGACACCTGGTGGAATGAAGTAAGGTGTGCTCGGGGTTTCGAAAAGTAGGTCCATTGAATCCAAACATCGCTCATCTAAAACATATGTAGAAAAAGCATAAGTAAATCGTGTTACATCAAAGTGAGCGATGCGAGAATCTAAATATGTAATGTAAGGGCCAAGGATAAATGGGCGATTGGATCGGATAACGATCTCAAAGGCCCGAGCAAACCAAAATCCTAGGTCCACATGCTCGTCGGTGGTCATGCACCATAAAAAGAATAGCTCGACTCGGGTTAAGGAGGATGATGAGTCGTCGTTCTGGCTGGAATAGTTGTAAGCGAGGAAGCGATGGATATAGTGCAAGGCTGGGTCGAGGATAAGATGGGCTCGCGTTGAGCGGGCATTGAATGTGCGTCCGACTAAACCCATAAGTCCCTCATAAGCCATGTCGGCATCGAAATTCAGTTCGTCATTGGAGAATTACAAATACCCGTGCATCGTTTCTTCAGAGGGACTGCGTATGATCGACCCCGACGGTTGTGCTCTGGGTTATCATGGGCTGGTGGTGGGCTGTCAGGTGCATCCTCCGGGCGAGGTGGACTGGTCGGCGAAGCATCACGTTCGTGGTATTACCGTGAGCTCGATGTTTCAGGAGATGGGTCCGGTGGTGGAAAACCGGCAGTAAAATCCTCTGTAAAACTGTAAATAGGATGGTACATTAGTAACGGTTGTACTAAAACAGGACTAGAGTTTACCTCAGGAGAGTTATCCGATTCCGCCAAATGTATCGAGTAAGACGTGAATGCAATCCGTTGTGAGCGTGACGGTGTTGCTTCAGTCAGAATTGAATGAAACGATGGAGATGGAGATCATGGAGGGGACAGACGGCGAGACGTGCTTGGCTCGGGACGGAAGGAGGCATTCAGTGCAAAAGCCAAGTGATATGGTGATATCGGTACTTGGCCACGACCTTGCATCGGTTGAGTCGGTGAAGGAGGCGGAATGGAGTCGGAGTTGCTCGTAACTCGACGAACGCCGGCACGTTTGAACGGTGTCCTCCTCCTAGGATGGTGGGCGGAGGAGCGTTGGTGTTCTCGGGTTGTTTCGCATGCGCACCATAGCAGGTTAGGGAGGAGTGGGTGTCGTGAAAACGTTGAAGCGAGTTGACTTGTTTGTTGGTGCCACCGGTGTTGAGCAAAAGGAGGAGGAGCGATGGAGTGGTGTGCGATTGGGGGGTCATCGATTTGAAGAAGGTGAAAGAGGTGGGTTTAAAATTGGCTTATGGTTTTAGAGTTGGAAGTAAATGAGGACTTTGGGTTAGATATTTCTAATTTAGAAAAAGATAGCTTTTAAAAATTGAAAAAGTGATTGAAAAAGATAAGGTGGGGTCCATGGTCAAAATAAAATATGAAGAGAAGGGATTAGGGGTTGGGCGGTAGGAGGATATTATAATGGGGAAAGAGAAAAATTGGGGTTTGCTAACATGTACCGACCCCTTCCATGGGTTCTGTTATCGTGCGTCATTTAGTAAAACGGTGGGCATGGCTGGGTATATTTTTTTTCTGCTTTGTGCGATTTTTCACTGCTTTGTAGGTTCCGAAAGTTGCACTGTTCGAATGAAATTTCCGCAATTTTATGTTCGAATAAATATATTTGGTTCCTGAAAAAATTAAAACAAAAATAAATTAAATTGAACATGCTTGATCGAAGAAAAAAATAAAAAAAATAAAAAAATATAATGAAATTGAAAATAATGGGTTGCCTCCTATGAAGCGCTTTTGTTTAACGTCGTTAGCTCGATGACCTGATTCAGACTATAGGTTCTTCTAAGTTGAGATCTTCAATTAAGCAAACTTCGCTATTCGCATAATACGGTTTAATCCTATGTCCATTTACTTTAAACCGAGTGCTCGAATTGTCTTCAATTTTGACTGCGCCATGAGGAAATATTCCAGTTACTGTATAAGGTCCGTTCCATTTTGATCGAAGTTTACCTGCAAAAAGTTTTAATTTTGAGTTAAAAAGAAGAACTTTTTGTCCGATAGAAAAAGATTTAGAAACAATTTTTTGATCATGGAATTCTTTTGTTTTGTCCTTATATATTTTGGCGTTGTCGTAAGCATCTCTCCAGATTTCCTCAAGCTCTTGTATATGTAACTTCCGTGTTCCACTAACCGCTTCTAGCTCCATATTGCACTGTTTTACGACCCAATATACATTGTGTTCTAGTTTGACTGGTAAATGGCACATCTTACCGAACACAAGGCGGTATGGTGACATGCCAATAGGTCCTTTGTATGCAGTCCGATAAGCCCATAAAGCGTCAATTAATTTCAAGCTCCAATCCTTGCGATTTAGCTTAACTATTTTCTCAAGAATCATATTTATTTCTCGGTTTGAAATTTTTGCTTGTCTGTTTATTTGTGGATGATAAGCCGTGGCAATTTTGTGATTCACTCCATGTTTTTTCATAAGAACATCAATTACTCGATTGATGAAGTGTGTGTCACGGTCGCTTATTATCGCTCTCGGTGTACCAAACCTGGAAAAAATATAATTCTTTATAAATTGAACAGTAGTCTTAGTATCTTTGTTTCGAGTGGCTTTAGCCTCTACCCACTTCGATATATAATCAACCACAAGAATTATATAACAATTGCCAAAAGAAGAAACAAATGGACCCATATAGTCAAGTCCCCAAACATCAAATATTTTTCATTTTGTATAGGATTAAGGGGCATTTCGTTTCTTTGACTCAAATTACCTGCACGTTGACAATTATCACATGACTTGCAAAACAAGTAAGCATCACGGAAAATATGAGGCCAAAAAAATCCGCATTCCAAAATTTTATGAGTAGTTCGCTTCGGTCCAAAGTGTCCGCCACACGAATAGGAATGATAAAAATTTAAAATTGAGCTTACCTCGCTTTGAAGAACACACCGTCGAATTACCTGGTCTGAACAATGCTTCTAGAGATATTGATCATCCCAAATGAAGAAACGAGACTCTCTTGATGTGGTTTACTTCGGCTCTCGTTAAATCAGATGGCAATTTACCTATAGCTAAGTAATTAACTATATCTACGAACCAAGGTGTTGACTTCTGCGCCATCATCAAGCTTTTCTCCGGGAATTCTTCACGAATGGGAGGATCAACTGTAGTGATTGGAAGCCGGCTTAAGTGATTGGCCACTAAGTTCTCACATCCTTTCTTGTCCTTGATTTCCAAATCAAACTCTTGGAAGAGTAAGATCCAATGGATTAGTCGTGGTTTTGCCTCTTTTTTGCTGAGCATGTACTTCAAGGCTGCATGATCAGAGAAAACAATAACTTTAGTGCCAAGAAGATATGATCTAAATTTATCTAATGCAAAAATAATAGCGAATAATTCTTTTTCGATTGTTGAATAATTCCGTTGTGCGAAATCCAAGGTACGAGATGCATAAGCGATAATGTGAGGTTCTTTCCCGATCTTTTGTCCGAGCACAGCCCCAACACTTCCATCCGAATCATCACACATAACTTCGAAGGGAAAGTCCTAATTTGGCGGTTGGACTATGGGTGCCGAAACTAACTTTTCCTTCAATACGTTGAATGATTGTTGGTATTTTTGGTCAAAATCGAAGATTTTATCCTTCTATAATAGCTTGCACAATGGTTGTGCCACTTTAGACAAGTCCTTAATGAATCTACGGTAAAAGCCTGCATGACCAAGGAAAGAACGAATTTCCCTCACCGAGGTAGGGTAAGGAAGTGAACGTATTATATCAGTTTTCGCCTTATCTACCGCAATTCCTTTTGATGAAACAATATGTCCTAGAATCAAACCTTTATCAACCATAAAGTGACACTTTTCATAATTCAAAACAAGGTTAAATTATAGGCACCGACGCAACACATTTTTTAAATTTAATAGATATTCATTGAATGAATTACCATAAACAGTGAAGTCTTCCATGAAGACTTCAATACCTTTCTCAATAAAATCAGAAAAAAATACTAATCATACACCTTTGGAATATGGCAGGTTCATTGCAAAGTTCGAAAGCCATACGTCGGTAAGCGAAGGTGCCAAAGGGGCATGTGAATGTCGTCTTTTCTTGATCTTCAGTTGCTACTGGAATCTGGAAGAAACCTGAAAATCCATCAAGACAACAATATTGAGATTTACCGACTAATCGTTCTATCATCTAATCTATGAATTGAAGAGGAAAATGGTCTTTTCGAGTTAAAGAATTCAACTTCCTGTAATCGATGCAGACTCTCCATCCATTCTGAACTTGCGTTGGCACAAGTTCCCCTTCAGAATTTTCGATCACAGTAACTCCTATTTTTTAAGGAACTACATGTATCGAACTTACCCATTTGCTATCCGAAATTGGATATATAATATCTGTATCTAGGAGTTTTTGTATCTCATTTTTACCACTTCCATCATTGGTGGATTTAGCCAGCGTTGACCCTCACGTGTTGGTTTTGCGCCTTCTTCGATTTTAATTTTATGCATACAAGTATATGGACTCAATCCTTTTATCTCAGCGATGGTCCATCCTATATCCTCCTTGTATTGGCACAAAACCGAGATCAAGTCTTTTTCCTCCTCTTCGGATAACCCTTTTGATATGATTACTGGCAGAGTGTTGTTTGATCCGAGGTGTGCGTATTTCAAGTGATCAGGCAGTTGTTTAAGTTCAACTTTGGGTGCCTGCAAAACAGAAGGTAAGACTTTAGTCTTAGAAGAAATCAAATTCATTTCTGTATGATCATAATTCACATTTTCATCATGACCTTCCAGCTCCCTGCATATATCAAAAGAAAAATTAGTCTTTAAAAATTCATCAGCCAAAGGATCAATTAAATCGACATAATTTAAACTTTCCACTTTATCAGGATATCTCATTACCTTATATACGTCAAATTTAACGATCTCACTGTCGAATTCCATAGTTAAAATTCCGCTCCTCACGTCAATTTTTGTGTGTGCAGTGCTCAGAAAAGGACGCCCCAAAAGAATATCAGACGATGTGCTCGTGCGATCATTCTCCATGTCGATTATATAAAAATTGGTGGGAAATATCAATTCGTTTACCTCCACCAATACATTCTCTAAGAGTCATTCAGGATAGATCACTAACCTTTTGGCAAGCTGTATCGAAATCTTTGTGTCCTTCAAAGGATCGTTAGTGACCATTTTATAGACAGATAGAGGCATTACATTAATTGATGCACCAAGATCACACATAGCTCGTTTAATCTCAACCTTACCAATTTTACAAGGGATTGCGAACATACCTTGGTCCTTCAGTTTAGGTGGTAACTTTCGTTGGAAAATGGCTGAGACGTTTACTCCTAGGCTTACTTTCTTGACTCCGGTAAGCTTTCTTTCTGTTGTACAAAGATCCTTTAAAAACTGGGCATACCTTAGAACCTTCCAGATAATCTCGAGGAGAGGTATGTTAACTTCCACGTTCCGAAGCACGTCTAATATTTTCTTTTCCTCAGTTTTTTTTATCCTTTTTAACTAACCTTGATAGAAAATGCACTGGCACGTCGTAGGGAGATGGCGTCGGATCGTCCATTTGTTCTTCATCATTCTTTTTCTAGGGTCCTGCGTCATTGATCTCCTTCTCTTTTTGGACTGCCTGGTCTGATGGGACAGGCGAAGCCACTACTGTACCACTCCGAAGAGTGATGGCGCTGACATTTTCCCTCGGGTTTATTTCAGTTTGAGACGGAAACTTACCTTGTGATTCCAAACAGCCTAAGGTTTGCGCCAGTTGGCTTATCTGTTTGTCCATCTCTTGGAAGTGGCGAATCTGGAATTTCTCCCGGGATAGTGCTAACCTCTCGACAATCGATTCTAATAATGTCTTTTGTGGCTGTTGTTGTGGTGGAGGTGGTCTCGCTTGATAGCCTTGATTTGGTCTTGAGTTCTGAGCATAGTTGAAATTCGGATGATCCCTCCATCCTGGGTTGTATGTATTTCTGTTGGGATTATAAGCTCTTTGGGGAGGTCCCGGGAAATTCCCGACTGCGTTGACTTGAGCTGCTGTGTCGTCTTGTATCAGTGGACAACCGTCTGTTGGATGATCAGGTAGTGCACATATTCCACATAATCGGTTTTGTCCTGTCTTTCTCGCAACAAGAGAGTTTAAGACTTCAGTTAACTTGTCAATTTTATTTTCTAAGGAAGATTAACTTATCTCATGAACCCTTCGAGAAGGTTCATTGTTTGTGCGAAACTGTTGTGAATTTGCAGCCATCGTGGATATTAAGTCCCTAGCCTCAGTAGGAGTCATATTCACCAAGGCTTCGCCGCTGGCTACATCGATCATCTTCATTTCCAAGGGGATAATCCTTCATAAAAGTATTGAAGGAGTGTTTGTTCGGTTAGCCCATGTTGTGGGCAACTAGAACACAACTTTTTAAACCGCTCCCAGTAGTCGTAAAGTGACTCTCCATCAAGTTGTTTGATTTCGAGTATTGTTCTTCGTAGTTCACTTACTTTTGCCACAGGGAAAAACCTGTCAAGAAAAAGATGAGTCATGTGAGCCCACGTAGTAATAGAATTAGAAGGAAGATAAAATAACCACTCGGCTAAGGAAAAAGGAAAAGCTCTAAGTTTGATTTGGTCCTCGGTTACTCCTTGTGGTCTCATGTTGGAGCAGACCATATGAAATTCCTTGAGATGTTTGTGTGGATCCTCATTCGGCAATCCGCGAAATGTAGGGAGGAGATGAATAAGGCCGGTCTTCAACTGGTATGGAGTTTCACCGTGGGGAAAATCAATGCACATAGGTCATTGTTCAGTGGGTGCCGCAGCTAACTCCTGAATAGTAGGTTCGGCCATCGAAATTGTATTAGCGAATTCACCTGAGTTTGATTCTTCTTCTAGATTTGTTTGTTGTCTCATTCTTTCCCGAAATGTCTGTGCGTGGAGTCTCCTAGCTTTAGCTTCAATCTCCGGGTTGTACTCCACTAATGCTCTCGGATAAGACCTGGTCATAAATCAAAAGCAAACAAAAATTAGTAACTTTGGCGAAGTCCCCGGTAACGGCGCCAATTTGACAACTGTCGTTTTGATGTCAAAATAATTTCTTTCTTCTCGGATAATAAATAAAGGAAAATTTGTAGCGTAGAGAAGTAGGGTCGAATCCACAGGGACTTGGAAAATTCTTAATTTATGTTTGATTGGTCTATGTCAGGCGTGAAAGATAGTAAAATGGGGTGGTTTTGGTAGAATGAGATTTAAGTAGTAATAAAAAATGATTAAATAAATAAAAGCAATTAAAGTAAAAAAATAAGAGAATAAAGGTTGTGATTAAATACGGTAAAAATAGCCTCAAGCCTTGCTTTGACTCAATTTCCTTTAGATCATCGAATAAGATTTTCTCTTCGGGATTTACGTCGGTTACTTTTTCTACGAGGGCTATCCCCGTGACTCTATCTTGTATACCGAATACCCAAGGCAATCTTTGATTCCGGCTTCGAAAATTGATTCTATCAACATCTATTGTCATAGACCAATTACCGTTTAAGTTCCTGGCGACCGACTCGGATTGTTGCTTCTATAACCGTCAATTCCGATCTCAAATCCCTCTTGGCGAAGCTATCTCGCCAAGTGTGTTCCCAAAAAGTGGAATTGCTTTCTATAAGTCGAATCTTCCTCCCACACATTTAATTGCAACAACCTCTTGAGCAAAGTCAATCTTTGATTTTGAAAACTGTTTTGATTTTGAAAAAGAATAAGCATAGAGATTGAGAGAGATTTTCGAAGTTATTACGGACCTGTTTCAATTCTCCCGTTGGAATTGAGTCATCGCAACAGCTCTCGGCTTATGAAAAGTTTAGCTAAGCATGACAAAAGTTATACTTAGCATATAAAAAACAAGTTTGAAAATAAAGAAAAAAATAAAAGAACTTGAAAAGGAAAAAGAGAAAACTTTTTATAAAAACTAGAGAGAAAAGAATAATGTATTCCGAATGATCAGTTTAGGCTTACCCCAAGTGGGTATTTATAGCCTCTCAAAGCCTAAAGGATAAGTAAAGAAAATAATTAAATAATACAAAAGATAATTGTTTTTAAATTTAAATTCAAACTTAAACTAGTCTCCTAATGCAACTCTACTTGTCAATCTTCCAGAAGGCGTGCGGATGAAGTCTTCTAGAAACCGTCGATGACTGGACCTTCTAGAAACTACCACGTCAGACCGTGTCGTGCCCAGAGTCGGGCCCTTGTCTCCAGCCGTGACCAAATAATAAAAAAAAGTGCAGAATTTGCACGTTTTATCACTAATTCTGGAAAGTAAGGACCTGCACGAAAATAGGCATAACACAACCAAATCAGCAGCAATAACTCCACAAAATTGAAGAAATAATGAACAAAGATTAACGATTATGAACACTCATCATTGATTATTTCCTTTTGATGAGCCTTAACAATAGCACGAGTGTTGTCATTGGGAGGTAATGTACCGTTATTTAAAAACGTTTTGCATTAGATATAATAGAGAGGTGACCAAACGAAAATTATTTATAAGTTAGTGAATAATAAATAAAAAGAGTATCAGTACCGTTATTTGGTTGTTAGACATATACATAAAATTTCTAGACTTGTATGCATATCAGATTTATAAACCACGAAAGGATGTTTCTTCTTATTTCTTTCAAATTAACACCACCATGGTGACTGGAGATATCGTGTTGAGACACAAAATTTCTTGCCATGGCACCGAAATAGCCCAACCAAAGCCCACTACGCAAGCCAATGAGCAAACTCTAGAAACTTTGCCGTAGCAAGTGAACCCATCCAGGATGCGACACCTCCTCAAACAATCTGCTTGACAAGTACTCTCAAACCCTACTGAAGGACCTATTGTTGCTCCTTCCCAACGCACATCCAAAGAATCTAAGCCAGACAACCCTCGTCAACTGAAAAGACATCGCAAGCATACAATTAGCAAGCCCACTCTACCATAATGAGGTACCTCTAGTTCATTACATTTGCATTCATGCATGTAACTGAACAAATTCTTTTACAATGAGTAAACACCATTGATCAAACTAATAGATCATCGAAAAATTTAAATATCAAGCATATGATTGTTGTCTTGATATCGTGGTTATGCAAGTTGCAGTAGATTTAAATTAAATTTTAAGGATCCCTAGTGAGAAAATATTATTTGTTGCTACAACTTTGTGGTACGCTTACATAGTTAATTTTCTTGTTAGTAGTGTTTTGCCTTCTAATTTAAATGGTCAGGACAAAAAGAAGTTTATACATGATGTGAGATTCTGCTACTAGGACAAGCCTTATTTATTCAAGAAATGTGTTGACCAAGTGAGTTGAAGGTGCGTCCCTGAGAAAGAGAAAAGAGAAATTTTATTTCATTGCCACACTGCCCCTTGTGGAGGCCACTTTGGTGGAGTTAGGATTGCAGCTAACGTACTTCAATCATACTTTTACTGGCCCACACTATTTAAAGATGCGCATGACTTCTACAAGACATGTGATCACTACCAATGCACAGGGAACATATAAAAAGGAAAATGTTGTGGCAAAAGATTTTAGAATTGGAGCTCTTCGACATGTGGGGAATAGATTTCATGGGACCTTTTCCATCATCCTTTGGTAATCTTTACATACTCTTGGCAGTAGACTATGTATCCAAATAGGTTGAGGCTATGTCAACTCTGAGGAATGACTCCAAGATTGTGCTCAAATTCTTGCACAATAACATATTCACTAGGTTTGGAACACCGAGAGCTATTATCAGTGATGAAGACACCTACTTGGACAATAAATTGATTACTAAAGTATTGCAACGCTATAGGGTGTGACATAAAATTGCCACAACATATCATCCCCAAACCAATACACAAGATGAAGTCTCTAACTGAGAGATCAAGCAAATCCTTGAGAAGGTGATGAACTCAAAAATGAAGGACTGATCACTAAAGCTAGACAAGGTGCTCTGGGCGTATCGCACAATATTCAAGACACCACTGGGGATATCACCATTAAAGCTTATTTATGATAAGGCATGCCATATACCCATCAAGCTCGAGCATGAGCATAAGGCCTATTGGGCGATCAAGAAACTCAACTTTGATACCCAGCTAGCAGAAGAAAAATGATTGCTAGAGCTAAATAAGATGGAAGAATTTTGTGCGCATGCATACAAGAATGTGCGTTTGTATAAGGAGAAAAAAAGAAGTGGCACGACCGACAAATTTTGTCGCATCATTTTTATGTCGGTCAATAAGTCCTCCTATACAACTCCAGGTTGAAACTATTCTCAGGCAAGCTCAAGTCTCGTTGGTCTGGACCTTTTCAAGTGCACCAAGTCTACCCCCATGAGGCAGTCGACTTCATGAACCTGGATGATGGGACAATTTTCAAAGTAAATGGGAAAAGACTGAAGGCTTACTATGGAGCCCCCATCATGCAAGACAAATTTATGATATTTTTCAACGATGCTTTACAGTTGGGCCATATCCCTAAAAAACTTTCACTATAGCATTTATTTTAGAAATCTATTCATAAATAATTTATTTATTTCAATTTACATGTGTTCTATTTTTTCTTTTCAATTTTCTTTTAATCTTTATTTTTGTCTCTTAGTTTTGCATCATGACAGGTGGTAGCTTAGGGTTGACGCAAGGAAAATTGGAAGACTAAACCCTAGGGTTTAATTGTTTGGACGACAAAAAAGAGGGAACACATATCCTTTATTTATTTTTATTCCTTTTTATTATTTCAAACAACCCAATCGTATTCTCTCTAATAATTACACCATTTTATCTTTCTTACTTTTCATTAATAACCCTAGCTAAAATCACCCACTACCCACTGTTTTCTTTGAAAATCACCCAACTTCTTTCTTTATTTTCCACATTGCCTTTTCATTTTCTCTTTTCACTTCCCTTCTATCTTTATTTGCCCCACCATTGAACCTCCATTTATGTCAAAACAAAGCGTTCCTTCTCCCATTTTCTTGCCTTTATTGTGTTACAACCATGGTACAAATCAATAAAAAACACAAAAGCCTCTTCTTTTGCTAGGAATGCCGACCAATTTCAGCAGTTCAAGGACATAGTTGTAGAAGCACATTTTAAACTATAAAAACTCGAACCGTCTATATCAAAAACATTTTTACCTTTTTGGCAGAAGGTGAAGAACCGTTCAGACCTGAGGTTATGAAGGTGGTTAAGAAGAACAAAGGGGAACGTTTTGTAAAACATTCTAGCGATGTGGCACCGGCTATGGTGAAGGAGTTTTATGCTCACCTCACCGACCCTTCACAACATGTTGTCTATGTAGGAGCTAAGTTAGTCTGTTTCACTCATTCAGCTATTAATTGATATTTCAAACATGACAATTTAGAGAATCCTCAGACGAAGTTCGTTATCAAAGCCGATAGTAAAACACACAATGGTGCTTTGGAAGATCTGTGGTTCCAATGGGCCAAATGGAAAGGTAACACACCCAACAAAATGAGTGTAGAACAGAGCTTCCTTAAGCCTCATGCGAAGTTATGGAACCACTTCCTAAAGAGTTGTTTAGTGTCGACCTCCCACCATACGATGGTGTTACTGCTACGTTCACTCCTCCTGTACTCTATCATTTATGGGCGACCAATTAAATTGGGGGAGATTATTGTGAAGGAAGTATATGGGTGTGTGAAGTGGAAAAAAGGCACGCTAATTTTTTCAAACTTGATTACCGCGTTGTGCAAAAACAATAAGGTCTTTGAGAAGCCCTTTGAGGAGTTTATTCCAACCAAGGAGGGGATTACTAAGAAAAAAATCCCTGAACTCATGAGCTTTGATGAAGAAGCCCCTGTGGATGCTTTAGAAAAGGGAGCAAAAACTCTTTCCGCTGCAAGAATAGTCGTTGCAGTGACTGCTTTGAGGGAGACAACAGAAAAACTTGACCGACTAGAGGGTCAAATAAGAACATTCTTCAATTATGTAAAGGAAAGGGATGTCATGCTTTCATTCTTCAAGGAGTTGTTTCCTATCTCCACTGATTAACTTCCACCCTTTCCTGCTGAGCTTATGGCCACTCCAAAGAATGTTGCGGCATCAAATGTCCCAGACGACCAAGAAAGAGACGCTGCGGTAGAAGAAGTCCAGTCTGGTTCCCAACCCCTGCTGCACTGACCAAGGAAGATCAAGTTTGTGAGCACAATAGCCCGGTGCCCTATGACAATACCCAGGTATCGGAACCTAAACTATTCAATGACGATGAAATAGCCTAGCCAGAGCCTACTACACAAGCCACTGAACAACCTCTAGAAAATTTGCCGCAGCAAGTGAACCAATCCAGGATGTGACACCTCCTCAAACTATCTGCTTGACGAGTAATCTCAAACCCTACTGAAGCACCTATTGTTCATCCTTCCCAATGCACATCCAAAGCATGTAGACAACGCTCATCAACTGAAAAGACGCCGCAATCATACAACGAGCAAGCCCACTCTACCACAATGAGGTACCTCTAGTTCATTGTATTTGTATTCATTCATGTAACTGAACAAATTCTTTTACGATAAGTAAATAACATTGATCAAACTAATAGATAATCGAAAAATTTAAATATCAAGCATATGATTGTTGTCTTGATATTGTGCTTACGCAAGTTGCAGTAAATTTAAATTAATTATAAGGATCCTATTATGAAAAATAAATAAATAAAATGAAAAGTTAAACCAGAAATATCGATATATAATTTTATGTATCTATCGTAACCGGCTTTCGCCCGGGCACGAAATTTTTACTCGGCGAGAAAAGTGATGTGAATAAATGGTTTTTAAAATATTTTGGGAGTCGCCATCGACCTTTTGGGTCAGGTAGGTCGAATACCTAAAAATTATCTTTTAAAAGAGTTTTTAAGAAAACATCAGTTAAAAGATAAACTTATCTGCTTTTTAACCAAAGATTCGTTCTTTTTAATAATAAAAAGGGATTCGTGGTCGATTACATTTAGGGAAGGATTAGCACCCCTATAACGCCCAAAATTTGGTACTCATTAATTATAAATTATCTCTTTTATTAGAATTTTAATTATGCAAAAATATACTTAATTCATAATTCTATTATTTTAAATTTATTATAATAATTTTAAGAAAATATTTATATTTTTATAAATAAGATATTTATTTACTTATAAATATCAGAAAATGACTTCTAGGTGCTTTAAGATACCCCATTTCTTAATATTAAAAAATAAATAAATATTAATAAAACATTTCTCTAAAAATAATTAAAATAAATTAATATATATAATTTATAAAAATAAAATATTTATTTATTTAAAAATATCAGAAAATGGACATCCAGTTGCTTTAAGACTGTCCTTTCTTAATATTGAAAAATAAATATATATTTAAAATATGATTATTTTTCTTAAAAGTAATTTATAAAATTAAATTTATAAATAGGATTTTAATAGAAAACAAATAAAATAAATAAATAAATAAATACTACTTATTATATATTTATATGACTAACTAATAATAACATAATAATTAAAGTAATAATTTAAACTGATTGAAATTGAAATAATAATAATATAAATTAAATTGCAAATAAATAGTGACTGAAATAAATAAAATTAAAATAACAGGAATAAAATCTAAAATATTAAAATTTACAGCCCTTATTCGAAGTATTATGAAAATATAATTACTAATAGTGTAATTAACCCTAATTATTAATTAGTGATTGAAATAAATATTAATTAAAATATGGGGGACTAATTAAGGTATTTGACCTAACATGTATATATATATATATAATCAATGATAAAAATATAAAAATTAAGGGATATTATTCAAAATATCATAAAGCATAAATACTATCAGGGTAATTTAACCTATATAATTATACGAGATTAAAATTAAATTTGTTTAAAATTAAAAGGATTAATCATGATATTTTACCTTAAAAGTATATATTAATTTAGTGACTAAAATATAATAAATTAAAATTTTAATGCAAAATTAATATGCTCAAAAATGAATTTCAGTGACTAAAATGAAAGGAAATAGAAATTAGAATGCAAAAATCGAAATAAAATAAATAAATAAATAAAAATATCGGTGACTAAACTGTAAATAGACTTCTAAATTAGAGGGATTATTTCGTGATTAACCCTTAAAATAAATGAACAAAATAAGAAGCTCCTAAAAACCAGTGACCTTATGTGTAGTTTACCCAAAAAATAAAATGATAACAACTCCCACTTTTTTTTTCTTTCTAGTAACGTGTTCCATTCTTTTTCATTTTTCTCCTTTCACACTCTCCTTTCTCTCTTCTTCTTTCAACTCAGTAACCCAAAGCTCTCTTCTCCTTGGCTCGGTCGAGAGCCATTCAATGCCTAGGCCTCGACACCGGCCACCGTAAATCGGTGGCCAAACACTCTTCTGATTATCCCACACAAAACCCGAACCTAAAAATTTATCCTTAAAAATATTTAAATCCCGATTTGGGATTAAACTACAAAAAATGAGACTAAAAATCTCAAGCCTTTCTCCGATTCTTCAACCGACGTTTCTCTAACGACCTAGACTCCGACGAAGAACTATGAACGAGACAAAAAACTGATTTTTTTTTATTTCGAAAAAAATAAAATATGAAATACCAAACTGAAAAATAAAGGCCAAATGTAAAAATAACCTTTGTTGTATTTTTGTTTCTGATTTTCTTTGTATTGTTCTTGATTCCTCTGTCCCAATTTACATATTGTTATGGGGTTTTTATAGCCCCAGTTTACATGTAAAAAATAAAGATTTACATTATGTTATTTTTTGTGATAATGGGCTGCTTCAGGACATGGAGCAAGGGAGGTCGTGGGAGCTACCGACGACGTGAAAGTTGCTGAAATGTGGAGGGACAACTGTTCTGGTGTTGGAAGCTACTGGAACATTGTTGTGGTGGAGGGACAGTTGTTCTGGGCTTGCTAGAATCTGCTGGAGCTGCAACGTGGAGATTGCTACTGTCAAGGTAAAAATGGTGATTACAGTTGCCCCTCTTTGCTCGTTGCTATAGAACAGGAATGGAGCAAAGACGTAAAGCACCATTTTTAGCTTGAAATGTTCAAACTTCTGAACTATAAGTTCTTCTATTCTTATTGCGAACTCCTTTTGGAAATGTTGATCCTCAAAAGAGGTGTCGTTGATTCAACTTCATATGTGATAAATTAAGGCAAGGTTGAACAAATTCTTCTCATTATGAACTTCCTCTTCCTCTTCAGATGAGTTCTTCTCATTATGAACTCTTTCTGGAAATGTTGATGTTGATGTTGATCTATCTCTTTCTGTGATAGCGTCGAGCAAAAGGTTGAACAAATTCTTCTCATTATGAATTTCTTCTTATTATGAATTTCTTCTTCCTCTTCAGATGAGCTCTTCTCATTATGAACTTCATCTGGAAATGTTGGTGCTGATCTATCTCCTTCTGTGATAGAGTCATGCAAAAAAAATTGAACAAGTTCTTCTCATTATGAACTTCTTCTTCTTCTTTAGATGAGTTATTCTCATTATGAATTTCTTCTTCCTTATTCAGATGAGTTCTTCTCATTATGAACTCTACCTGGCAATGCTGATCCATCAAGTGATGAATTCGAGAAAAAGGTTGAACAAGTTCTTCTCATTATGAACTCTACCTGGCAATGTTAATCCATCGAGTGATGAATTAAAGCAAAAGGTTGAACAAATTCTTCTCATTATGAACTTCTTATTCCTTCTTCATATGAGTTCTTCTCATTATGAACACTTCTGGAAATGTTTAAAACATTCTGCCCAGAGGTCTTATGAATGACCCGAAGGTTTTGAAAACATCAAAAAGCTCCCGAAGGCTTTTTGAAAACATTCTGCACTGTAGGGCTTACAGATATGGGAAATAGTTTACTAAGTAAGAAACTATGAAAATCGTTTTCTTACTATTCAACAATTTCATTTTTATAAAAGATTAAATGAGAAATTTTGGAAATCGTTTTCTCATTAAAATAACTTGTTGATTGGGTAACATGCCCCAAAATAAAGATAATGCCCATTCTTGTGGATTGAGTCCATCTATTCTTCAGATGTTTATGTGATTCCTGCATTTGTAGTTTTGAATACCTTCTTCTTGTAAGGTATTTTTCACCATGAATCTTCTTGATCATACGAAGATCTGTAAAACTTCATGTTTGAATGCACTCAGATGTATCGATGTAATGCATTGTCTATTGTGTAAATGATGTTATTATGAATGCATAAATGTTGATGCAATCTTCATTTGACTTCAAAGTGGTGAACTTGGTCTTCCTTCACTTGATCATTTATTTCCAGGGTTACCTCTTGATATAAGTGTAGCAACTTATGCTATCGAGCTTGTATTTCTGAAGAACCATCGATCAATCTGCATCTTTGTGTCTTCTTTGTTTCATGAAAGTTTCAGAAGAAATGCTTCATTTATGGAACTCTTGCCGTAATCAGAATTATAACCTAGATGCCCCATTTTATTGTGGATAAAACTGACTTTCTTTGTCTGGACTTGTGTAGAAATCCAATGAAGCTTTCATATTTGAAAAGAGAATTTATCATCTTTGAAGAGAGAATCTATCATCTTTGAAGAGTGTAGATGTAGATATGCCTGACTCAGCAGGGATTAATTAGGAGATCAGCATTTGTTTTGATTTGACTCTTGCAACACATTATAAGGGGATGTATCTTAATTCCTTTATGTCTCCACATCTAATCAAATCTCAATAAGGTAACTTGGACCATATCATGTCGAGATGCTTAACAGCAACCTGTCGTTCAACATTAGTTGGCTCCACTAGTTTCTTGTTATTAAAATTTCTGCTTCCCTTTTATGGAAAGAAATCTTCATGATACCTCATTTCAAGCCTTGGGGTTGAAAAAAAATTTATCTCAGATCAATAAATGAAAACACCATATAATAGCAACATTGGTTTAGCACCATAAGCACTGGTTCGGAAAACATTTGACAACACATTTATCCTCTCATGTGGTTTCTGCCCAAATGTTCATAAAACATTTGATAACGCATTCATCTCTTCCTGTGGCTTCTGCATAAATTTTTGGTCAAGGAAGCTTTTTGCACAGTGTTCAAAGCTTTTATATGATGTCACAAGACCTCTTGAGAACAAAACTCAGGGGAATACAGGTGAGAGGTTGGTGTGTTTCATGACCAAAAAGTTGGTCAAATTCACAAAATATGTTAGTGATAAATTGAATAAGAGATTCCAACTGATCTTGATATCATCTCAGGTAAGTACCAGTGTGATGCCGGTCACATTTTCTTCCATAACGAGTGTTGTAGGAAGTAGAAACACATCAACTATAGGAACCATGTACATAAGGATGTTCATGGAATTCTTGCCGCTGAGGATGAAACACACATGATAAAACCAAAATAGATGAAAACTCAGTTCACCCTGGCTGGCAATGATAATCCCAGTAACAACGGGAATAAGGATAATATACTCAAGATGAGTCTCTTTCTTCAATGTCATCAAGTAAGTAAAAATTGTTGTGAAAAAATAGCTTCGTAACTCCAACAGTATGGTTAAAACTAACTGTCAGAAATCTCAAAGAAATCTTTCCAATTATCACTAACACATAAAAGACCAAATTCAAAGATGAGATCTTGAGGAACTGGACCCTGGATCAAATAGTCTGCATGGGGACCATCTTTATCTATGCAACTGTGATGTAGCTTAATAAAGAACATGCTGTCGTGTGACACTTGGTTAAGAAGATTGGGTATTTGAAACCACAATTGCTGAGTAGATATTTATTCAACAACATGATCCTAATGTAACTGCTTGATGAACGAAGCAATTATGTATAATCAACTTGACAGTTACTGTTTCATCATTTTCATTCTTCATACCTTTCTGTCTTATTGGAAATATTTGCTCAAGTCAATAATCTTTTTTCATAAGATGTTATGGGTCTTCAGCATGCCCCAACATTGGCTAATACAGACGTTCAAAATGTACCAACATTCCTGATTCTGATTAAAAGGGCTTTCAGCATGTCCCAACATTTGCTGATACAAATGTTCAAAATGAGTCAATATTCTTGAGTCTGATTGAAATGGGCTTTTAGCATACCCCAACATTTGCTTCTTGTTGATGTGAGCTTTCAAAATGCCCAAATATTCATACTGATATGAGCCTTCAAAATGCCCCACATGGATCATTTCTGTTTGAAATGGGCTTTCAAGATGTCCCGTATGGATCTGTCTGAATTGGGCCTTCAAAATGCTTCAAACCTTCTAAATTGTAAGGCATACTCTCAACGTCTGTTTGACTTGAATATCATGATCCTCACGAGGTCCAATTTTGACAGTGCAGTATGGTGGGTACTTCTGGCTTTTATTCGTGCCCCAAATCTATTTTCTCATTCTGGTGTCACTAATCAGTAGTGTTGTCAAGTAATTTGAGTAATTCTCTTCATGTTGTCACAAACTTAAGAAGTGCTCAATCATTCTCTGGATATAGAGGGATCTAGTCAGACAGAGTGGTATAAATCGTTTGGTAATTTATTCCAGGCTGACACAATGAACCTTGTTTTCAATGAAGACTAATTTTGGAATATACTTTTCTGTGGGAGAGAAATTAATTTATGTGAGCAGTAATCTGATGTAATAACAAGACTACATATACAGTGGTACAGGCTCTTGAAAAATCCGCACCCATGCAACATGTTGATTCTGATAACTATTCATTTGAATATAAAACGATCTTTTAGGATGATTTCACAGATATTGATAGTTCTTCTGATACCAAGGAAATCTTGAATTCTTATTCTGATGAGGAGAATAAACTGTTATACTTGACGAAAATAGAATACTCAGAGGCTGAGGTTTCAATAACCATGAAGAATGTGGTCTAGATTCATCAATTGCAAAATGGATAGATTTTATATGTGTTGCTCAAATGGCTAAGGCTACTGACGCACTTTCTCCGATAAAAAGTAGGAAACCATTATGCAATGACCCCAATTACAAGAAAAGGCGAAACTCTAGCTAATTTTTGGAAAAGGAAGAAACAGGGGAAGCTTGAAAAGAAGCTTCTTAATGAAGACAATCATGCAGTTTATCTTTTAAATCTAATGAATTATTTTGGGGTTTCTACCGAACCATATCAGATAACTCAAAGAACACTTCCAAAAGATGCTATTGAGCCTCCTTATTTCTACTACGAGAACATGACACTTGCTCAAATTGGTGTTTGGACTGAAATGTCTCGGTACTTATATGATGTAGAGCCAGAATTTGTAGATTCGAAGTATTTTTTTGCTGCTGCACGGAAAAGGGGCTATACTCATAATCTACCAATTGAGAACAAATTTCCTCTTATTCCGCTTCCTCCACGCACCATACATGATGCTTTTCCATTGAAAAAAAAATGATGACCTTCCTGGGATTCCAGAACAAAGTTGAAATATTTACAAACATGTACAGTAAATTGACAAAAAGGAACTGTAAGGTTCTTGAAACTTATGACGATGAGCCACCTTCGAGTGTCCAGAATATGTTCTAGATGAGTGCCGAAAATAAAATCTGGTATGGGTTGGAAGGAATAACGTTGTTTCACTTGAACCTGATAAGGTGGAAATGCTTCTAGGTTTCCCTAAAAACCATACATGAGGAGGATTTGCTAGAGACATATTTCCCGGTGGTATCAATGTCTTATCTTTTTTTTGGGATCGGTGATGCAGAGGTTGCCTTCTAATGTCTTGGCATACCTTTGAAAATAGATGCGCAAGAACTAAATGGTGATCAATTGGAGTAATTGATGAGTAGATTTGGCGGATTTGACCTTGTTGTCGGTGGCATCCTGTGTAACAACCTTTCCGGAAGAAATAAACATCATCAGGATGAACTAGAAGATTTTTGTTAGTGCATTTTCTTGCAATGACTGCTACATCGAATATCTCTTCTGCTGCTCCAAAATACGCACTGTCATATCCCACTCTTCCCGAACCATGGAAAGGTTTGGCTGATAGTAAAACTAGTTATCTCAACTTTTGGAATCCTGTAACCAATGTTACCCAATATGAAAGGCATACAAGTGTAGAATCTGTTCCAATGTCTTATTCTGGGCCATAAGTTCTCAATTTCAAATTCAGCAATCTTCTGAAGGACATAATGGATTTAATCCTGACAAAGAAAATGATCAATATGGAAGAAGTAGCAATGATATTTCTCGACTTGAGCCAGTATCACAATATAACTAGAGTGCAATTGTGACTTGTTCATTCCCATAATACATCTTAATGGGACTTATAGCTCTGTGATGTAATCTTCTAGAGAACAAGGATTGATGGCTGGGGAAAATAATTTGTCTGGTGATGCTTATCGCCCTCAACATGAGATAAGTGATAATCTTTCTTGATGAATTGCTAATAATGTCACAAGAGAGCGTCATGAGTTCAATTCCCCAAACTTTGCGGCTTCTCAGACCACTTGATTTCAAGAATGCTTCATCATTTTGGTCTGACTTATTCTTTCTACAATAGATGTAGAATATGCAATAATCTACTTTAAGGACCTTCCTCATTTGAAACTGTCTTGTTTGATATATGTTTTTCCTCCTTTATTTATCGAAGAATGAAAGAATTTTGTAAAATGTTGCCTATCACAGGTTCACAATAGAATCAAATCATAAGCTTGAATTCAAAGAATATCAAAAGAATTAACAACTCTTTAAAATTTAAGAATTATAGCTCTTTGACAAATATCAAAATTTGGGTTGATTTCAGGATGGCCTTCCCATTTTCTATGGTTACATCTATTTAAGATGTCACTCATCTCTCGCTCTTTATGAACTTTGTCACATGCCTCACTTTGAGGACTTGGTATTTTAACCGGATACGTACAAAATGACGCAACTATGATTGCCAATTACTAGACCTTTTAGAGTCCTTTCATTTCAATTCTCTAGAATCTTTCATTTAGACTCATCTAATCAAAGTAGTGTGAAAATATCGGTCTAAAAATAAAATTTCTGAGTGCTTGTGTGAAGTTGACTTATAACAGGTGTTTCGTAACTCCCTTAGTCCATTTGTTAACACATTTGCCATTTTGGCTAGCTGAATTCAACTTTATTGTATATAATAATATAATCACCTTTATCAGGTTAATTGAAACTTATCCATAAAGCCGGGGTGATTAACCAATTGCTCTAGAGGGACAGTTTTATTGCATATAATAGTATAAATAGATTAGCTAAATATTATCCATAAAGCTGGGGAGATTAACCATTTGCTCTAGAGGGGCAGTTCGAGCATAACAGACTAACTGAATATTATCCATAAAGCTGTGGCTAGTAACCAATTTCTTTAGGGGGATAACTCAAGATTTATTGTATATAATAATAAAACATGGTATCCAAATCCAATTTCTTAAGCTTGTTAAGAAGAACCTGTTATAGTCTAGGTGTTTTGGTGGAATTCAGAAAATCTCTTCGTTAGAGTTCAATTCCCAAGCAACTGACTTAAACTAGATTTACCTATTTGTAAAAAATTATGTTCATCATCAAACATCATCAATAAAAAATATTCTAATCAGTTTTGTAATGTAATACATCAACGATGCCCCATGTTGTACGCTCCTATATATAAATACCAAGCCTTTTTGTAATTTCTTTCAATAGGATAGGCTATCTCATATTTGTAATAGGATAGAGTTTGGGTATTTCTTATGAGGTAAGGTCAATGGTCCTTGTTTTTCTGGTTTTCAATCCTGATATTCTATCAAAGATTATAACTCTAATCATGAAGAGCTTTTTAATCCAGTTGGTATTCAAAGAACTGCAAGATTGCAAAATTGACTCAATGCTCATAACCTTAATAAGCAACACAAATTTATTTATTGCACAAAAGGAGGATAAAGGAACAAAAAACAAGTTTAAACAGGATGTTGAAAATAGAAAAGTACTACAGTGGTAGATAACAACTTCCATTTGTTTATTTAGCCTATCCCATCATTCCAGTAATGTTGGGTGTGTAATTGGCCCAAGATTTTCCTCATTTGCCCCCCCCATTTCTTGATCATCTTTTGTGTCAACTCTCGGAGTTGCTCATTTTCCCTGGTAAGAGAACCTTTGTGTTCAAAAAGTTCTTGGACAAGATCTTCGTATATGTTGCAGTTCTTTTTCAGCTTGGTGACCCCTGTTATCCACTCTCCTGGGGTGTTTCCTATGCCAGCATTTTGAAAAGCTTGACTGATCTTATGGAAATCTTCATGCATGGTTTCCACTTCTGTGCTCAATTTCTTATTTTAGTCATTCAAGTCCTTCAAATAACATGCTTGAGCTTCATAAAAACCTCCTATACTCTGAATGCCCTAACTGAAAATCTCTTCGTTAGAGTTCAATTCCCAAGCAACTGACTTAAACTAGATTTACCTATTTGTAAAAAATTATGTTCATCATCGAACATCATCAATAGAAAAATATTCTAATCGGTTTTGTAATGTAATACATCAATGATGCCCCATGTTGTACGCTCCTATATATAAATACCAAGCCTTTTTGTAATTTCTTTCAATAGGAGAAGGCTATCTCATATTTGTAATAGGATAGTGTTTGGGTGTATTTCTTCTGAGGTAAGGTCAATGGTCCTTGTTTTTCTGGTTTTCAATCCTGATATTCTGTCAAAGATTATAACTCTAATCATGAAGAGCTTTTTAATCCAGTTGATATTCAAAGAACTGCAAGATTGCAAAATTGACTCAATGCTCATAACCTTAATAAGCAACACAAATTTATTTATTGCACAAAAGGCGGAGAAATGAACAAAAAACAAGTTTAAACAGGATGATGAAAATAGAAAAGTACTACAGTGGTAGATAACAACTTCCACTTGTTTATTTAGCCTATCCCATCATTCCAGTAATGTTAGGTGTGTAATTGGCCCAAGATTTGCCTCATTTGCCCCCATTTCTTGATCATCTTTTGTGTCAACTTCTTTGGGTAAGCCTTCAGATACACAACTCTTTGCTTTATTCTGAGCAATCTTCATCATCATCTTTTTCTTCTTTGGCTAGTAATTGAGCTCATTTTTGGATTCAGAACAATTTTTACTAAGGATGATAGCCTTGTCCTGATTCTGAACACATATTGTGGCTGTAATTGGAGTAATATTCACCAGACTCTTTATATCCAGACTCTTTTCACTGGTCTTCAAAAAAATTTGATATAGGCGTTTGAGGTTTCTTCAAAGTTTCATCTTTCCCATTCATTCTTAAACCTGTGGGCCAGTCTCGAATTACCTCTCCTTTTACTTTTTTATCATTTATAATCAGAGAAGTATTGAGAATTGAACGTTTTATCTTTGGCTCAAGTACTTTGTTTTCTTCGTTTTATGCGGCATGTACTTTACTTGTTTTGATACTACCAACTCCATTTTGATGTTTAATTCTCGATTGTTTGACCGAAACAGACTGATCATCCACTTCTATGATTCCTTGAACCAAAAGGTCTTGAACTCGTCGTTTGAAGCGACCACAATTCTCAATAGAGTGTCCTTGGGCTCCAGCATGATAATCACAAGAGAGTTTCTCATTATACCAACTTGGGTGTGGAAGCAGCAAAGGCTTAGCTCGACATGGAGTAATAATCTGGGCTTTGAGTAACTCAAGATATAACTTGCTGCACGAAATTAAAGGAAACTTGGGTAGAATTTCCCTTGACATCACTGCCTCCTTACAATTGCTTACTTTGCTTTCTTAAAGAACATGTGAATGATGATCAAAATGTTTGCTTTGAATGTTTGACTCTTGAACATCATGAGACGGATAGTAATTCAAAAATTTCTCTTTCTCGACCAGTTTTGAGCTTTTTAGGATCTTAGGTTTCCTATTTTCAAAACATAGCAATCCTTCTGTTATAAGATCTTGGACCTTTAAATTTACAATCCTACAATTCTCCGTAGAGTGGCTAAACTCTCCAGAATGATAATTGCATGAATTCTTGACACACACAAATAGGTATTAGGCCTTGGAGGAATTGGCGTTATAAGGTCATTTTCAAAAAGAAATGGTAATAAATCTGAATATGAGATTGGAATTGGAATGAGAGGTATCATTTTCTTTTTGCCTTTCTTAGCTTTCTTCAATGGCTTTTGAACCTCTTCTATGCTTCGCTTTAGCTTGATCTTTGTCGCCTTTTCTGGGAGCTTTATTGGATTTCCACATCTCTTGACGAGTTCTTGGTCATTTGTTTCTATTGCATCAGCTACATCATTCATAATCCCATTCAAATCTTTCACAACAGGATCCTCTAAGGGTTTCTCTCCATGGATCACAATACTCACCATATCCATTAGTTTTGTCATTTGCTCTTTTGAATTATCTTGGAATTTTTTTGCTTGATCTATTTGTTCACCCTGGAACCTTTTTACTTGATCAATCATATCTTTTTGAGTCTTGATAAGTTGCTCTTGTAGTTTCTCGATTCTACCAACCCTTGCTAAAATCTCATTCATAGCTATTATCCCTCTTTAGGAAGACCAAGTTAGCTCCACTTTGATTTCAAAAATTCTGTCATGGAATTCTCCACGAATTATTCCACGTTGTCATGATTGAATGTATGTAAAATAGTTTGAAATAAAATGTAATTATGCAAAGATGCAAATGCAAAAATGAAAATGTAAACACAAACGTAAAAATGAAAAAAATGCAAAATGCAAATACAAATGTAAATATGTGAATGTAACAATAAAAATGCAAATTGTACCATACAAAAGTAAACATAAAAGAATAAATGAAAATGCAAAGATGCAAAGTACAAATGTATGTATGAAAAGGTGTTACTCAAGAGTGATCATCTTAGAACGGATTTATTTGAACACAAAAGTTTCTGTGCATCAAACAAAACTTTTACATGTAGAAGACAACTTTCAATTCTGACTTCAACAAAACTGTACATTTAGGGGATAACTTTCCTTCATAACTTCTCTAAAGTCAAGTCAGTTTCCATTCATGCTCAAAAGTTGAGTTATCAGTCTGCTTCAATTCCTTGTAAAGTTAGCTAAGTCTATCATCTTATCGGCCATATTGTTTGTCGGGACTGCGGCTTCTTCCATGCCATTCTCTTTTTTCTTCATCTTCTGTGTCAATTCTCGGAGTTGCTCATTTTCCCTGGTAAGAGAACCTTTGTGTTCAAGAAGTTCTTGGACAAGATCTTCGTATATGTTGCAGTTCTTTTTCAGCTTGGTGACCCCTGTTATCCACTCTCCTGGGGTGTTTCCTATTCCAGCATTTTGAAAAGCTTGACTGATCTTTTGGAAATCTTCATGCATGGCTTCCACTTCTGTGCTCAATTTCTTATTTTGGTCATTCAAGTCCTTCAAATAACATGCTTGAGCTTCATAAAAACCTCCTCTACTCTGAATTCCCTGACTGATACTCTTACCATAGACTGCTTTTGGTATTAATCTGGAAGGATCTTTGTGGAGTACTTTTGGTATTAATATAACAGGATCTCTGTGTGCATTGCTCGCTTCCATCCTCGGAGTTTCCACAGGATGTCTTTCCTTGGCCGCATCATATTTTGTTTGATCATAAAACTTTTTGTTCATTTACGATTTCTTTCTAATTTGATGAACAGTCTTTCAAGTCAACACCTTTTGATTATGCCATGATCATGCAATGCAAACAAAAGAAATCCATGCAAACAAGTTAGAGCAAAATAAAATGAGAAAGGAAAATAAATTGGTTAGTACCAATTAATAGAAATAAAAATTCTATCTATCAAGGTATAAATCCTAACCTCATGCTTTCTAGTTCCATGCTTTGTTTGGAAAAATTAACCTAACTGCATGATTTCTAGTTCGCATGCATTTATTTAGGAAAAAGAAAATAAAATAAATTAAAAGCTAAAGCTTATTTCTCCTTTGTGTACACCTACGGACAGAGATTCAGTACAGTCTTAGATCAGGAGAATGTCTAAGATTTACTATATGCAGGGTTTCAGTTCTAAGAGTAAAGGTACCGAATTGTCCTTGTTAGTGCCCCCTTGGGCTGCTAACCCTCTATCCTAATCCATCACAGACTAAAGTGGATTGAGTTCAATTCGAGGGGATACACTTCTCTATGCCTGACACGGAGAATAAATTCTCACGAAGACATAGAGCATATGAATCCTGAAAGCTACTTGCTAAGTCTGACACGGAGAATAAATTCTCATGAAGACGTCGCTTTCACTCCCACTTAAAATGGACAAATCTCAAGTATAGAGATTATGTTTATGCAATGCAAGTGTTGTATGTGAGGAGAAATGTTCAAACCTCTAACAAATAAATAATAAAATTTAATATTTGAAAATAAAGCATTAATTAAAATAACATATAAATATTATGAAAATAATAAGTATATATATATAAATTTTGAAAAGAAAGAATTAAAAATTAAATATGTGAATTTTTAATTTTCTATTTGATAGAGACAATCAATAATTGGTTTTAAAGTTTGACCAGTCCCCAGCGGAGTCGCCAAGCTGTCGTAACCGGCTTTCGCCCGGGCACGAAATTTTTACTCGGCGGGAAAAGTGATTTGAATAAATGGTTTTTAAAATGTTTTGGGAGTCGCCATCGGCCTTTTGGGTCAGGTAGGTCGAATACCTAAAAATTATCTTTTAAAAGAGTTTTTAAGAAAACATCAGTTAAAAGATAAACTGATATGCTTTTTAACCAAAGATTCGTTCTTTTTAATAATAAAAAGGGATTCGTGGTCGATTACGTTTAGGGAAGGATTAGAACCCCTATAAAGCCCAAAATTTGGTACTCATTAATTATAAATTATCTCTTTTATTAGAATTTTAATTATTCAAAAATATACATAATTCATAATTCTATTATTTCAAATTTATTAGTATAATTTTAAGAAAATATTTATATTTTTATAAATAAGATATTTATTTACTTAGAAATATCATAAAATGACTTCTATGTCCTTTAAGACAGCTCATTTCTTAATATTAAAAAATAAATAAATATTAATAAAACATTTCCCTAAAAATAATTAAAATAAATTAATTTATATAATTTATAAAAATAAAATATTTATTTATTTAAAAATATCATAAAATGGACATCCAATTGCTTTAAGACTGCCCTTTCTTAATATTGAAAAATAAATATATATTTAAAATATGATTATTTTTCTTAAAAGTAATTTATAAAATTAAATTTATAAATAGGATTTTAATAGAAAACAAATAAAATAAATAAATAAATACTACTTATTATATATTTATATGACTAACTAATAATAACATAATAATTAAAGTAATAATTTAAACTTATTGAAATTGAAATAATAATAATATAAATTAAATTGCAATTAAATAGTGACTGAAATAAATAAAATTAAAATAACAGGAATAAAATCTAAAATATTAAAATTTACAGCCCTTATTCGAAGTATTATGAAAATATAATTACTAATAGTGAATTAACCCTAATTATTAATTGGTGATTGAAATAAATATTAATTAAAATATGGGGGACTAAATAAGGTATTTGACCTAACATGTATATATATATATATATATAGTGATAAAAATATAAAAATTAAGGGACATTATTCAAAATATCATAAAGCATAAATATTATCAGTGTAATTTAACCTATATAATTATACGGGATTAAAATTAAATTTGTTTAAAATTAAAAGGATTAATCATGATATTTTACCTTAAAAGTATATATTAATTTAGTGACTAAAATATAATAAATTAAAATTTAAATGCAAAATTAATATGCTCAGAAATGAATTTCAGTGACTAAAATGAAAGGAAATAGAAATTAGCATGCAAAAATCGAAATAAAATAAATAAATAAAAAATCGGTGACTAAACTGTAAATAGACTTCTAAATTAGAGGGATTATTTCGTGATTAACCCTTAAAATAAATGAACAAAATAAGAAGCTCCTAAAAACCAATGACCTTATGTGTAGTTTACCCAAAAAATAAAATGATAACAACTCCCACTTTTTTTTCTTTTCCAGTAACGTGTTCCCTTCTTTTTCATTTTTCTCCTTTCACACTCTCCTTTCTCTCTTCTTCTTTCAACTCAGTAACCCAAAGCTCTCTTCTCATTGGCTCGGTCGAGAGCCATTCAACGCCTAGGCCTCGACACCGACCACCGTAAATCGGTGGCCAAACACTCTTCTGATTATCCCACACAAAACCCGAACCTAAAAATTTATCCTTAAAAATTTTTAAATCCCGATTTGGGATTAAACTACAAAAAACGAGACTAAAAATCTCAAGCCTTTCTCCGATTCTTCAACCGACGTTTCTCCGGCGACCTAGACTTCGACGAAGAACTATGAACAAGGTAAAATCGTTCCTTTATATTTCTGGTTTTTTTCTTACTGATTTTTTTTATTTCGAAAAAAACAAAATATGAAATACCAAACTGAAAAATAAAGACCAAATGTAAAAATAACCTTTGCTGTATTTTTGTTTCTGATTTTTTTTGTATTGTTCTTGATTCCTCTGTCCCAATTTACATATTGTTATGGGGTTTTTATAACCCCAATTTACATATAAAAAATAAAGATTTACATTATGTTATTTTTTGTGATGATGGGTTGATTCAGGACGTGGAGCAAGGGAGGCCGTGGGAGCTACCGACGACGTGAAAGTTGCTGAAACGTGGAGGGACAGCTGTTCTGGTGTTGGAAGCTACTGGAACATTGTTGTGGTGGAGGGACAACTATTCTGGGCTTGCTGGAATCTGCTGGAGCTGTAACATGGAGATGGCTACTGTCAAGGTAAAAATGGTGATTACAGTATCAATAGATGAAAGTGACAATAATAAATTTCATTACTTCACAAAGAGGCTTGAAGGTACATGACCATACCCTTCTCTTATTTATTCTTGAAAAAAAAATATACTCTACTATAAAGGGGAAACAGATGAAACATTATTCCAAACAGGTGAATCCAAGTACAGACGAATATATAGTTTATAGGTGCACTCCCTACTTGTTAGCCCACCAGAATTTGGACTTAATATTTTTAACCAAATCTTTGTCCAATTGAAATGCCTTGACAAGAACATCAGCATTAATGGGAGGATTAACGACACCCGAATTCTGGCTGCTCAAACTAGCCAAGGCAACAACATTGGTTTTTCCAATATTAAACTGAAAGTGAACAAGAGCAATGGGAAAAACAAAGACGTCTCCAGAGTATAGGACCTTTGTAATGAGATGATTTTCGGGGCTGGATGTCACGAAGCCGACAGAGAGTGTGCCCTCCAAAACCAGTAGGATTTCTGTGGCACGAGGGTTAGTGTGAGGGGGTTCAGGCCTCCATTTGGTGCATAATTGATTTGAACCAATGAGATGCCGAGAGTGTTGAGCGCCGGTATTTGGGCAACATTGATTAGAGTCACGGTCAATCCCACTGGATTTGACGTGTTTCTGAGCATGTTGAGGCCTGAATAGTAGAAGTATTCTGCTTTGGCAAGCTTGGGGTCCTTGCAGAACTTGCCATTAACAAACACTGCATATATGAAGAGAAGAAAAGAAGATTGTTATCTCCATAATGGTACATCATGCAATGAAAATACTTGAAGCACAAGAAGAGAAACCTACCTGCATCCTTGGGGTCATCGATGGCTACGCAGAAGTCCTGGAGAGGGCTAGTATCAGAAGCATAGGCAAATGGGGAAGCCACAGACTAGAGATAATGCTAGGATGAAATGGGCACTTTTCATTGTCATAAATGTGATTTGATTGCTTCGGAAGGGATGAGGAACTCTACTGGAGAACACGACTATTTATACATTACAGTTTTTGAATTAGTTTATCTTGTGCATTATTTTATATAATTTTTTTATGAATTGTTTCTCGAAATCCTACTTGTTGCATATACTTCTTACATCAGTATCTTTGTCATGGAAGTAGTCAATTCTGTAAGAAAATTATGTCTTTTGTACTAGCACTTGATCCATTCCAACATTGAATTTAGCATACATCCAAGTCTATATAATAATAACAATAGCCTTGTTGACAACATTTTGCCATTTGGCAGCGTTTAAACATAAAACTGTACCTGCTGGGCGGATTCTCTAGATAGATAGGAACACTGCAACTTTGAAATGGTGGAAGAGGCTAATCAATTGGATGTTATTTTATTTGTTTTTGTTAAAAGTCAATAGAGTAGTTAAAATAAACAGACAAGACATTTGTCGATAAACAAACGATCAATGTCTTAAAGGCTAGCAATAATTCATAATCAGATATCAAAGCTGGAATTATATAACCCTTACAGATTTGTCGTAACGATCTCTGTCGTCAGCAGAGCAGATCTCAGCGGTACACCCCAAGCGGTGTTCATTCTTCCAGTAGATGTCTACAAACGAAAGAAACGAAAAGCTAAAGATCCGTTTCAGCAAACATTGAAAAGAAGAAAGAAAATATAATAGAGAGGAAAAACCTAAGAGATGGAATCCGCTAAAGAGAGCAATAAAGAGAGCAGGCTGCACAACGAGAGAGAAGAGAGACACCAAACATCTCTTCAACATCTTGGGATAGGGAAGGGTCAACAGAAGAGCCACCGCCGCCTCCGCTGCCACCACGTACGTTAGAAATACCCACTGCAATGCCATTCTTAATATTTTTTTCCCTTTTCTTCTTTCTCGTATTTCCGCTTGCGCTTTTGATGTTGAAGCAAGGAACCACTTAATAAAAGAAGTCTCTCTGGGTGAAGAACAAAAATCCCACATTTGGTGCGCAAGCAAAAATCCCGTATCATTAGACATTTTCCTGGCGGGGAGAAGAAGTAATGGCGTCGGCCATTGTCGAGAGAGAGAGGCAAAAGGCAAAACCGATTAGAGTAAAGACTAAAGAGAAAGGGACAGGTTTTGAAAATGATAGGATGTGAGATTTTGGGGGAGGTTTTTATATGGAGAATGTGATGATTGCGTTGAGGGAGGAGGATCAAATATGAACCGTTGGATATATAAAGCATAGTAAAGACTATATATTTAGTGGCGATTGTATACAAATGCCCATTTATATAAAAACGCCACTAAAGTATGAGAATTTCGAGTATTATGCGGCGTTTGTGCGTAAAACGCCACTAAAGTACAAGCTTTTAGCGGTGTTTGTATAAAAATACCACTAAAATATGAGTATTTAGCGGCGTTTATGCTAAAAACCACTAAAGTATGAACCTTTAGCGGCATTTGGATAAAAACGCGCTAAAGTACGAGTCTTTAGCGGGGTTCGTACAAAAATGCCACTAAAGTATGGTCTTTGGCGGCGTTTGTATACAAACGACACTAAAGTATAGTATTTAGCAACAATTATATAAAAACACCACTAAAGTATGAGTATTTACCGGCGTTTATTCAAAAAATACCGCTAAACACGCCGCTAAAAACCCATTTTACTGTAGTGAAATAAATTAAAAAGTTAACAAGAAACATCGATATATAATTTTATGTATCAATAGATGGAAACAATGACAATAATAAATTTCAATACTTCACAAAGAGGCTTGAAGGTACATGACCATACACTTTTCTTATTTATTCTTGAAAAAAAATATACTCTACTATAAAGGGGAAATAGGTGAAACATTATTCCAAACAGGTGAATCCAAGTACAGATGAAGATGTAGCTTATAGGTGCACTCCCTAATTGTTAGCCCACCAGAATTTGAACTGAATATTTTTCACATCTTTGTCCAATTGAAATGCCTTGACAATAACATCAGGATTAATGGGAGGATTTGATCCAAACACTGCATTGGCCATTGTAACGACTCCCGGATTTTGGCTGCTGAAACCAGCCAAAGCAACAGCATTGGTTTTTCCATTATTAAACTGAAAGTGAACAAGACCAATGGGGAAAACAAAGACGTCTCCAGGGTATAAGACCTTTGTAATGAGATGATTTTCGGGGTTGGATGTCACGAAGCCGACAGTGAGTGTGCCCTCCAAAACGAGTAGGATTTCAATGGTACGAGGGTGAGTGTGATGGGGTTCAAGCCTCCATTTGGTGCATAATCGATTCGAACCAATGAGATGCCGAGAGTGTTGAGCCCTGGTATTTGGGCAACGTTGACTGGAGTCACGGTCGATCCCAATGGATTTGATGTGTTTCTAGGCATGTTGAGGCCTGAATAGTAGAAGTCTTCTGCTTTGGCAAGCTTGGGGTCCTTGCAGAACTTGCCATTAACAAACACTGCATAAATGAAGAGATGAAAAGAAGATTGTTATCTCCATAATGGTACATCATGCCATGAAAATACAAGAAGCACAAGAAGAGAAACATACCAGCATCCTTGGGGTCATCGATGGCTACGCAGAAGTCCTGGAGAGGGCTAGGATCAGAGCCATAGGCAAATGGGGAAGCCAGAGACAAGAGAGATAATCCTAGGATGAAATGGGCACTTTTCATTGTCCTAAATGTGATTTTGATTGCTTCGGAAGGGACGAGGAACTCTACTGGAGAGAATTAGTTTGTCATGTGCATTATTTTATATAATTTTTTAATGAAGTTTTCCTCGAAATCCCACTTGGAAGTAGTCAATTCTGTCAGAAAATTATTCTTTTGTACTCGCACTTGATCCATTCCAACGTTGACTTTAGCAGATATCCAAGGCCATATAATAATAACAATAGCCTTGTTAACAACATTTTTCCATTTGGCAGCTTTTAAACATATAACTGTACCTGCTGGGCAGATTCTCTAGATAGATAGGAACACTGCAACTTTGAAATGGTGGAAGAGGCTATTCAATTGGATGTTATTTTATTTGTTTTGTTAAAAGTCAATAGAGTATCTAAAACAAACAAACAGGACATTTGTTGTGACCAGTTCCATTGCAAAATATGCATGCATGGGAAGTCTGAACTTGGACGAGGATCGACAAATAGAGTGGTTAAGGAATGATTCCACGAATTTTTCTTTTTGAGCAAAAGAACCAGGAGACTTGGCAAATCATTCATCTGTTTTCACTTTCCTTTTTAACATGGAATTATTAAAGAAATAAATTTACAATGGACCTGTTCAGAGCCTGCTATTTATAAATAGACATGCTTTCAAACCAGATTTCTCACCCCTCAAAAAGCAAGAATTTATTCAAGCTCAAGACTGCTACTTACAACAATGAGAGGTGTTGGATTCCTTGTAGCATTAGTCCTGTGGACTTTGGCTTCCAAACTTGCCTCAGCTTCGGATCCCAGCCCTCTTCAGGATTTCTGTGTAGCAGTTAATGATACTAAAGATGGTGGTATGTTCTTTGAAACTTCATCTTTGTAATATTTTCATTGAGAAGCAGCCAAGTGGTAATATTTTTTTCTTTCTATATTAATGCAGTTTTTGTGAATAGAAAGTTGTGCAAGGACCCAAAGCTTGCAGTCCCAGAAGACTTCTTCCTTTCGGGGCTCAACATTCCAGGAAATACATCAAACCAAGTAGGATCAATGGTGACTCAAGCCAATGTTCAACAAATTCCAGGACTCAACACTCTTGGCATTTCTCTTGTTTGAATTGACTATGCATCTTACGGTGGCCTAAACCCTCCTCACACTCACCCTCGTGCCACCGAAATTCTAGTTGTTGTGCAAGGCACCCTTTACGTTGGCTTTGTCACATCTAATCCTGAGAACCATCTCTTCACCAAAGTCTTGTACCCAGGAGATGTCTGTTGGAAATAAAACACTCACACAAACAACTTTTATTGAAACTCAAACAAATATTACAAGAGTACTCTCACTCAAAAACAAGAACTACAACTCACTCTTATAAGACTTTGCTTCTTCACTCACTTAGAAGCTCTTAATTTTTCTTGATACTTAAAACTAAAATGGGAAGGGGGTATTTATACTACTCAAGAACAATCCTACACCACACAAATAAACTAATTTAAACCATTACAAATTCAACAAATATCTAACTCTCACCTAACTAAATTGATGTAAGCAATGACATCATTACTTAAATGATGTAAGCAATGACATCTTTAATTAAATGATGTAAGTAATGACATCAATTTAGTTTGGGTTTGGGTTTAGGCTCCCATAATGGATCAAGTTTATGATCCAACACCCCCCTTAAACTTGATCTCGTGACCCCTAGTAGGTTCCTTAATCTTAAGAAGTCTTCGCTGGTCAGTGGCTTGGTAAAAATATCAGCAACTTGATCTTTTGACTTCACGTATTCAACTTCCACATCTTTTCTTGCAACACACTCCCTTATATAGTGGTAGCGAATATCAATGTGCTTGTTCGATCATGGAATACTGGATTCTTCGCTAAGGCAATGGCTGACTTGTTGTCGACACAAACCTTGGTAGGCTCTTCTTGTATCAAACCAATCTCCTTCAATAGATTTCTAAGCCAAATTGCATGACAAACACATGAGGTAGCAACAACATATTCCGCTTCACAAGTGGACAATGTGACAATCGGTTGTTTCTTTGACATCCATGTGAACGCAATATCTCCCATGAAAAATACGAATCCAGTAGTGCTCCTTCGATTATCTATGTCTCCACCCCAATCACTGTCGCTATATCCAACAAGCTTGTAATCATTAGAAACTGAATAGAACAAGCCAAAGTCAATTGTACCTTTCAGATAGCGAAGAATTCTCTTTGCGGCTTTAAAATGGGTGGTTGTTGGAGATTCCATGTAGCGACTAACCAATCCAACTGCGTGAAGAATATCGGGTCTCGTGCAAGTTAGATAGCGTAGACTTCCTACCAAACTTTTGAAGAATGTTGGATCTACACTTTCGCCTTCTTCATGTTTGGTCATCTTGATCCCGTATTCTGCCGGTGTGCTTATTGGCTTACAGTTCTCCATCTTGAACTTCTTCAGTATCTCCTTTGCATAGCTTTCCTGTGAAATGAAAATTCCATCATTTTGTTGCTTAACTTCAATGCCAAGGTAGTACGCCATGAGCCCTATGTCTGTCATCTCGAATTCTTTCATCATCACATCCTTGAATTCATTAAACATGCTTGGGTTGCTTCCAGTGAAGATCAAATCGTCCACGTAGAGGCACACGATCAAAATATCTTCATCTTTGATCTTGATATATAGAGCATGCTCGTAGGGACATTTGTTGAAGCCATTCTCTTGGAAGTACTTGTCGATTTGGCTATTCCATGCCCTTGGTGCTTGTTTTAGCCCGTAAAGAGCCTTCTTCAACACCAACACCTTGTCTTCGTGCCCTTTGACTTCATAGCCTGATGGTTGCTGAATGTAAACTTCCTCTTCAAGAACTCCATTTAGGAAGGCAGACTTTACATCCATCTGTTGTATCTTCCACTTGTTTTGAGCTGCCAAAGAAATGATTAGTCTGATAGTCTCCAATCGAGCAACAGGAGCAAATACCTCATCATAGTCAATTCCAGCCTTTTGACTATAGCCTTTAGCAACTAGCCTCGCCTTGTGCCTTTCAATCTCTCCTTTGGCATTTTGCTTTGTTTTGTACACCCATTTGACATCTATCGCCTTATGTCCCTTGGGAAGTGAGGTAAGTTCCCATGTGTCATTCTTCTCGATGGCCTTGATTTCTTCGTCCATCGCATCTCTCCATTTCTTTTCTTGTACCGCTTCTTGAAAGCTCACTGGTTCACAATCGGCAAATAGACAAAATAATGTAAGATTATCTTGTCGTTCAGTTACCTCATAGAGATCTCTAAGGCTTCTTGTGCGTTGCACAACTCTTTTACTTTGACTCCCACTTGACGATGATGAAGGTGATGAGTCTCCTTGAGTGGTTGATGTTGGTGAAGTGGGTGGAGTTGCAAGCTCTTGTTGAGATTCATCTAGTTGCTCCCTCATTGTCTGCTCATCTTCTTCAAACTGAGGAAAGAAATTGAAGTCATCTGTATGAGAGTTAAAATCCCATTCTCCTTCTTCGTTGAAGACCACATCTCGACTAATCACGAACTTCTTATTGTCTGGATTGTACAACTTGTAGCCCTTCGAATTAGCATCATAGCCGATGAAGATAAAACTCTCGCTTTTATCATCAAGCTTCGTTCTTCTCTCGTCTGGTACGTGAACATGGGCTATACTTCCAAAGGTTCTCAAGTGGGAAATTCCAGGCTTTCTTCCACTCCATGCCTCTTGCGGTGTCTTTCCCCATACACTTCTTGTTGGAGATCGATTTGATAAGTAGACTGCACACGATACTGCTTCCGCCCAAAATTCTTTGGGTAGTTTCTTGCTTTTGAGCATGCTTCGTGCCATGTCGAGGATTGTTCTATTCTTTCTTTCTGCCACACCATTTTTTTGGGGGGATCTAGGAACTGTCATTGGTCGACGAATTCCATTTGCTTCACAAAACTCTTGAAACTCCTTGGAAGTAAATTCTCCACCTCGGTCGGATCTCATGGCTTTAATCTTTCTACCGCTTTCTCTTTCCACTACTGCTTTGAACTTCTTGAAGACTTCGAAAACTTCTGACTTCTGTTTCAAGAAATATACCCAGGTTTTTCTTGAAAAATCATCAATGAAGAGAAGAAAATAGTTACTGTTACCGAGAGAGCTCGGCTTGATCGGTCCACACACATCGGTATGGATGAGCTCAAGTGGCTTCTTGGCTCTTGTCTCTGACTTCTTTGGAAAGCTTTTCCTGAATTGTTTCCCAGCTAGACATCCTTCACAAAGCTGATCAGGATGGTTGATGCGAGGTAGTCCCTTCACCATCTCCTTCTTATATAACAGCTCTAGACCTCCAAAATTGAGATGCCCAAATCGAAGATGCCAAAGCCATGATGCATCTTTATAGCAAGCTTTCAGGCACTTTGCAACATCATTTTGTATGTTGATCAAGAACATTCTATTCTTTGACATCGGCACTTTAGCAATGAAGTTATTCTTATCATCTTTTATAGAAAGATTATAATTATTCATATGAATATCATAACCTTTCTCTACCAGTTGCCCTAAACTTAAAATGTTACTTTTCATATTGGGCACATAGTAGACATTTGAAATAAATTGATGTCTCCCATCTTTCAAATGGATAAGAATGTTACCTCTCCCTTTCACTGCTATTGTGGAATCATCTCCAAACGAAACATTTCCACTTACTGACTCGTCTAGCTCCACAAACATGTCTTTCCTTCCACACATGTGATTGCTTGCACCACTGTCAAGATACCAGGAATTTGCTTGGCCACCATCAGTTTCCTTTCGTTCTAGAAGAAGAGTTTCTTTGCCATCTGTCTTTTTCTCCACGTAATTGGCCTTCTCCTCAATTTTGTTGTTGGGAGCTCTACATTCTGAAGCATAATGCCCAAATTTTTGACAATTATAACATCGAATTTGAGATTTGTCATACTTTGAGTTTGGATTAATTCTTCCACGGCCTTGTGTTGAGCTTTCTCCTTTCTCATAGTTGTTGTTGGAATTGTTATTGTTGTAATTCCAGCCTCGTCCACGACCTCGATTTCCACCTCGTCCATGGCCTCTACCTCTGCCTTGGCCACGTTGGTTTCTATCATTGCGTTGGCTCTCATGCATATCCTTGAGTTGCAGCTTGAGGAGTTGCTCAGTAAACTCATGCTTCTTTTTATGCTTCTCTTCGTATGCTTGCAATGATCCTTGGAGCTGTTCGATCTTCATTTCTTCCAAGTCTTTAGTTTCTTCAATCGTCACGACGATGTGCTCAAATTTGGGATCCAACGAACGGAGTATCTTCTCTATTATCCTCACATCGTCTAACTTTTCACCATTTCTTTTTAATTGATTAGAAACAGCTACTACTCTTGAGAAATAATCTGAAATAGACTCAGATGCTTTCATGTTTAAGGATTCAAATTCACCTCTTAATGTTTGGAGACGAACCTTCTTCACTTGCTCGGATCCTTTGTAAGAGGTTTGCAGCTTCTCCCACGCTTCCTTGCTAGAGCTTGCACATGAAATCTTTTCAAAACCATCATCATCTAATGCTTGATAGATGAGGTAGAGAGCCTTCTTGTCTCTCTTTCTTGAATCCTTCAAAGTTGTCTTTTGATCTGGTGTAAGAGTAGCAAAAACATCATCATCCGCAGGCTCATTATAGCCTTTCTCTATGATATCCCACACATCTTGTGATCCAAGAAGTGCCTTCATTTTGATACTCCAATTGTCGTAGTTGTTGTTGTTGAGTGTCGGAACTTGGAATGGTGCCATACCATTTGCCATATCTCTCAATATAATGAGATTTTGTAAAATCCGATTATACGGATGAATCCGGAACGATGAAAAAAAAACTTTGGAGGGACTTGGACAACTCGGTCAAGGGCTCCAACTCGGCTGAATCGGCTCAACTCGGTGAGTCAACTCGATTTTCTGGCAGCAGTCTTCCGGCGGTGCATGGCGGTGCGTCAGAACTCAGATTGAGAAAATTCTGGCGGCGTCGTATTCCTCTCGTCGAGACCTTCGATCTTTCCAACTCTCTCTGATGCCACTTTGTTGGAAATAAAACACTCACACAAACAACTTTTATTGAAACTCAAACAAATATTACAAGAGTACTCTCACTCAAAAACAAGAACTACAACTCACTCTTATAAGACTTTGCTTCTTCACTCACTTAGAAGCTCTTAATTTTTCTTGATACTTAAAACTAAAATGGGAAGGGGGTATTTATACTACTCAAGAACAATCCTACACCACACAAATAAACTAATTTAAACCATTACAAATTCAACAAATATCTAACTCTCACCTAACTAAATTGATGTAAGCAATGACATCATTACTTAAATGATGTAAGCAATGACATCTTTAATTAAATGATGTAAGTAATGACATCAATTTAGTTTGGGTTTGGGTTTAGGCTCCCATAATGGATCAAGTTTATGATCCAACAATGTCTTCGTGTTCCCTGTTGGTCTCATTCACTTCCAGTTCAACCTAGGCCACACAAATGCAGTTGCCTTTGCTGCTCTCTGTAGCCAAAACCCAGGCGTTATCACCGTTGCAAATGCAGTGTTCGGCTCACACCCACCCATCAATCCCGATCTTCTTTCCAAAGCCTTCCAGCTGGATAACAATATTGTTAAGCAACTTCAGTCTCGTTTCTGGTGGGATAACAACTAGAGTAATATTTCTATATTCCATCAAACTTATGTACTAGCTAAATAATTTTTTTCTGGATAATGTTTGACTTGTTTCTCTGTTGAACTTAGTATTTCATTTATTGAAAAAATAAAAATTAAAGAGGGTTGCTTATCAAAACCTCTCTTAATGTTACTTTGGTTTTTAATTGTGGACTAAAATGTGAGAGTGGGAAGTACTAGTGCATAAGTGAAAACTGAGAAGAAATAGAAGGATCAAGTGTATAGTTAGACACTTGACTCAATTTTGTGGGATTTGGCGACTAACTCTTTGGTATTAATTTGAATTATTTTATTTCTAAATGTTTTGATTTTCTTAATATGATAAATTTGTTAAGAATCAAATTTTTAAATGGGAAAACTCATGGAAGAGGATTTTTCCCTAAATCTCACGTTTGATAGAAGAGGGAAAGATAAAACATTTCATCATCTTTCTTATTATACCCTAAACACCAGTGTAAGAAAGCTTTCGATTACAAGCGTACATTTGTTAAAGAGTATTATATCATTGACCACCTAACCATTTAGCCCTTTTATTTTTGTCATCAATCTTTTAATTTTATCAATCAGAACACCTAACTATTTATTTATTGTCATTTAAGCCACTAACCGTTAACAATTAAGCCATTTCGATCATCTCTCTTGCTGTGACCAAATCAACAAAGCTCTTGGATGAGTTTCCTATGAGGTGGCTAATGAAAGGAGCTATCAGAGTGTACAAAGAGCATGTTGGTTTCCTCTTCTTCGAGTGGAGGATAAACTTGCACAACCACATCCCTCCACCTCTGGGTATATTGTCTAAAGCTTTCGTTAGATTTCTTCTACATGCTCTGCAACATGATTCGATTAGGCCATATATTTTTCACGTGTTTATATTGCTCTAGAAAAGCTTTATCCAAATCCTTCCAGGATTTAATGTGAGTCTTCCTCAACTGATTGTACCAACAAATGGATGAACCTGCCAAGCTCTCATGAAAGTTGTGGATCAACAGTTGATCATCCCCGACATAACCGGTCATTTTTCTGCAGAACATAGTAATGTGTGCAGAGGGGCATCTCGTGCCATCAAACTTTTTGAAATATGGAATTTTAAACTTGGGAGGCAACACTAAATCAGGAACCAGACTTAACTCTTTGGCATCGATCACATACATGCTAGTGTCTTCTTTCATGGCTCTGATTTCATTTTCCAGTTGTTTCCATTTCTCCTCGAACTTCTTGCTTTGCTCGTTTTTGCCATCCTCGTCGAAATATGGGACATCTTCAACTGGGTGCGGGTTTACAAAGATGTCAGGTAAGTTTATGTGTATTCTTCCTGGCTGAGTAGTCGCTGCTTGCTATGCTCTAACATACGGTGGTGCGAAGCCAGGGGATATAAGGGTTTTTTGGACGAACCAACAGTTAGAGCCTTTAAATGATTAGCCTGTGGTTTGAAGCCCGGGGGATACACAGGTTCCTCGATAGTTGCACCGACAATCAGAGTCTCTTCACGACTTGTATTATTTCCCTATAACAAGCCTGCTAGTTTTTCCATCATATCATTTTGAGCTTTCAACATTTGTTCATGCCTCTCCTCTTTAGTTTTCCTGAAACTCTCCTGCATTTCGAGCGGAGTATTCTCAATTTGACAATTATCTCATCCATTGCCTTTTTCGGGTATGGTACAGATGCATAGAAGTTTCTAGTATTTTGCATACTATCATTTTATTAAATTGATAATTTATTAATGAAAATGAAAAATATGACTATTAATGAATAAAATGCTATACGAAAAGTAAATGCAATGTAGATGCAAAAATGCATGGTGTTGATTATGGAATGATTACTTAGAATAACGTTTTTATAGTAGATGCAAAAATCCTCTGAGCTTCTTCAGTCTCGGGCTCCAATCCTTCGCTTACAGCATCAACTTCGTGTGATAAGTCATCCAAGTACTGAGCCACTCCTTGAGCATGTTGCAGGTAACTTGCGATGAGGTCATCCCTTTGCTTAACTCTCCACTGAGTATGTTCCCAACAACGGCGCCAATGTATAACTCCTTCATAGGGGACTATCGGTAGTTCACTTGCCCTTCTCTGAAAATCTTGAACGAAAACCTCAATTTCATTCATATACTTCTTCAATTTTTCAACTTTTGTGCGGTTTGAACTGCTTTCTCGACTCCGATACCGTCGTAAAGTTGTCTTTAAACTCAAGACCCTACCATTAAATTTCTCGTTTTGGGCCCGACTCTCTTGTAGTTGTTACTCTAATGCACCATTTTCCCTTGAAAGAAGTTTTGCCTGATGTCTACTCTGCTTAAGCTCTTTATTGCTTTCCCAAACTTCTCTCTTTAAACTAATGGCTATCTGAGCTTTTACCATTCGTTGGTATGATAGCTGGAGATCATCAAAATTTAATATGAGTTTCCCTTTTATTTTTTCAATCCGGTCAGCTCGACCATTTTGGATATTGATTTCTAAGCTTTTTGGTACACCTCATCCTCTATTCTCTGTAATGTCTCCTTCCACTATTTCCTTTCGGCCTCAAAATTATGTCTGGCTAGTTCTAGCGGAGATGGTATCACTCTGAGATGTTCTTCCATAGGCTGAGTATTTTCAGGATTGACAATCGGGATATTATCATTAACTATGTTGCTTCTCCACTCCTCGTATTCTTGTGACAGCTTCAAGTCGAAGGTGAAGAGGTTTACTCTATGACTATGTTTCCATGCATCAACAATCCCTTTAACTTTACTCTTATACTGATCTCCTTTGAATGCAAACTCTGACCCAGATAAATCTCAAGTTGCGGAATAAACTGTCTCGACCCATATTGTCTTGAAACCAGTAAAGGGGCATACCCTACAGAACCCCATATGCCTGGAAACAAAACCCAATCTTGTTCTCCAAACCTATACAGTATGTCTGAAGAAACATTCCACGAAGCAAGTTCCATAAAATATCACTTTCTCATATATCTTTAAAAATTACCATCCATTTATCTTCAGTGAAACCCCAAGGCCATGCTCGAGAAAGAAAATCATTCAAGGGAGAAAAAACCTTCTAAGAAAACTCGATCGGGTGCCCTCTCGAAATTTTTGACGTGATTAAGGATCCAAACTAGCAGCATTGGTTCTCACCCTCTAAAGTGTCCTTCTCCTTCTCATCTGTAAGAATTTAGGTAACGAAATGTTTCTGCCAAAATAGCCAGAACGGGATCCACATGTTTGTTCAACCTCTTGAAAAAATCAACCACTTATACATCAACGTGCCCCAGAACCTTCGGGAATATGACTAACCTATAAATACCCAGAGAAAACAGGTCAATCTTCTTTCTCCTATCGAGATGACGGTCAATTACTTCTCTCACAGCGATCCAGGTAATGCATTCACTATCTCCCTTCTTCCTGATGCTTTTTACGACCCATTCTTCACTCATGTTGGTCATCAAAAAGCAGTTTATTCTTGAAAGAAAGAGTATTTGACCGCTTAGTGTACATATTGTCAACTTGAAACCTCGGGCAACGAATCATAGCATGAGACTCCTATATGGTAGGTGTCATGCCGATTTGACCAAAATTAAAGCAACTGTAAATGGGATTCAGAACTGCGCAAGAGCCCTAAACAAATTTTGGTTAATCAGAACATTTAAGAAATGTGAGATGTCACCATAGAGTTGATAAAACAACTGCTTATCGGATGCTTCCCATTTTCCCCAAATTTCTTTTAGCTCGATCAGGTCATTTTGATGAACATTGATGTGTGTGTACCCAATCATATCTGACACGTACCAAGGATGTAAGTTGTCTCCATTTGTTAGATGGGACTGCTTGGACCATCTCAGAACGCCTGTATTATCTTCTACCTCTTTTTGAATCCTTCGTTCCATATTACTAGCTTCTATATAGACATCGGTCACAGATCAACACCATGGAATAAATAGTGTAATGCAAAAATAAAAATAAAATAAAACAACATGACAAGAGAAAATTAGTCAGTAGTCATAAAGAAATTAATCGAACATAATATAATTTGTCGATAAAACATGCCCCATATATTGGCTACACAATCATGTTTTAGCATATCCTAACCAAACATGATTTCTACCCACATGCTTTGTTTATAGAAAATCCTAACCTCATACCATCTATTTCGCATGATTATTCAAAAAAAAATAAACCTAACCGTATGATCTCTAGTTCACATACATTTATTCAAAAATTAAAATTACACCATAAAATTAAAAGGCTAAAAAAGGTTTTTCCTTGTCTACTCTCCTCACGAGATTCTTAAGGTTTGTGTAAGGCTCTATCTAGGTTCTAAGTTCACTATATGCTGGGTTCGGCTCTAAAGTTAAAGGTTTTCGAATCGTCATTTTCGGTGCCCCCTTGGGCTAGCAAACACTCAATTTTGGCCCATCACAGACTTTTGGATCGAGTTCAATTCGAGGGGCCACACCTTCTTATGTCCATACAGAGGTGAAAACCATCACGATTACCACAAGGTGTGAGCCCTAGGAGCGATCCACTATCCCATACGGAGGTGAAAACCACACGAGGGAGTAGTTTCTCACTCATACATAAATAGGACGTAAATAGTGTCTCAAAATCTTGTATATTTATTTAATCTGAAAACATTAGCAAACAAATCAGTATAACTATTTAGTAGTTAATCAATATTGCAAGAAAAACTTTTATTTAAACCAAACAAGGGATCAAAAATTAAATTAGAACGAATTCATAATTCTCATTGTAAAAATAATTAATTAATCGACTAATGACATGACTCTCTAAAAATGTCCCCAGCGGAGTCGCCAAGCTATCGAAATGATTTTTTTTCTTTAGGAAAAACACAAGTTTGATTTTTAAAATATGGTTTTTAAAAGATCTCGTCTCGAATAATTTAATGACCAATTAATAATAAAAAGTGATTCGAGGAGTCGACACCAACCTTTGATTAGGGTGTGATTAGGCACCCAAAAAGTATTTGTCATTTTAATAAAAATATTAATTTTAATTTAAACAACAAATGTGTAGCTTGCGTTACCAAAAAGTTGAGTTCGAGAGTCGGTTATCTGTGGGGAATGATTAGTTCCCCCACAGTGCCCTAAATCGGTACCTAGTCGATTAATTAGTTGTCTTTGCAAAGAAATTTAAGAATTCGAGTCTAATTTAATATAAGATCTCATACAAGAAATATTCTTTAAATTTTAGGACGAAACACAATAATATTTAATTATTTCCTATCGAGAAGAATCGACCTCTCAAGCCTCAAAGCAGACGATTCTTACTCCAATCGAAAAAAGAAAATATTATAATTATATCCTAAAGTTCAATATTAATTCAAAATAACAACACAAAATAATTCCAAGAGAGAAAACAATAAGATCTAATTATTTCCAATTGATAATAAATGACCTCTCACGCCTTAAACTAGTCATTTATTACTCCGATTTAAATGAAGAGAATTCACTATTTCGAATTAAAATTCAATATTGATTCGAGAGAAAACGATAATATCTAATTATTTTCAATAGAGAATAACTGACCTCTCATGCCTTAAAGCAGTCATTTATTACTCCAATTCAAATGAAGAGATATCACCATTTTGTCTTAAAAATAAATATTGATTCGAGAGAAAATGATGATATCTAATTATCTCTAATCGAGAATAAATGACTTCTCATGCCTTAAAGCAGTCATTTATTACTCCAATTGAAATGAAGAGATGTCATTATTTTCAATATTAATTCGAGTGTTACTATTTTGAAATCCCATTGAAAAATACATGCAAAAATAAAACAGAAATATGTGATAAACTAGAAATCACTCATGAAGGCACCAATGAGATAAAAGAATCTAAAATTAGTCTTATAACTCATAGCTATGAAAATTTCAGGATGAAACCTGATGAAGATATAAAAGCTATGACGGATAGATTTTCCATGATTGTCAATGGTCTCAAATCATATGGAGAGATCATTCCAAACGAGAAGCTTATGAGGAAGTTAGTTTAATCTCTTCCAAAAGCTTGGCAATCAAAGAAGATGACGATCATCGAGGTTAAAAACTTAAAATCCTTAACCCTCGATGAGCTAATTGGTTCTCTCCTCACGCATGAAATGATGTTTCAAGATGAGGTAGACCTCGAAAAGATGGACGAGGCAAAGAAGGAAACAGAGAAAAAGAAGAACGTAGTAGTTGCTCTCAAATCTACAATAGATGAGAGTGATTCAGATGAAGATGTTGATGACGAGGAAATGGCATTATTTGCCAAACGGTTCAGAAAATTGATGAAGCCCAGCCGAGGAAGAAAATTCAAACGAAATAAAGGCTTCAAAATTAAATCGAATGAGAAATACCCGATCATTTGCTATGAATACAAAAAGACGGGTAATGTCAAATACGATTGCCCACAATTGAAGAAGAAGGGTCAATCAAAGAAAAAACACAAGGCTCATATGGCTACATGGAGCAATGACGAATAATTCGATGAAGAGGAACAAGAAGTAGCAAACTTGTGCTTGATGGACATCGGGGAAAACTCTCAGGTAACCTCTTGCTCATTTAATTTTGAAGATTATTCTTTTGATGAGCTATTAGAGGAATATATTGAGTTGGCCTCAGATTATGAGAAATTATTTTTAAAATACAAAAATGATATTTCAAAATTGAAAAATGAAAATAATCTCATATCCAAGACCAACAACGATCTTGAAAGTAAGATCAAAGAATTGCAAATCAAATTAGATGAATTTGAAAAAAAATACTGATTTGCATAACTTACTTTCAAGAGTCAACGACGATCATCTAAAGAAAATTGATGATCTTAAAGATTCTTTTGATAAAGTTGGAACAAAACATTTTGAAAATGGAGAAAGTTCAAAATGCAACTTTGTTAGAAAAAGTTTTAAAAACTACAATCATAGAGGTCCCCAAAGAACCTTTAATGGAAAAATCGTTAGAAGTATATGGGTTCCTAAAGAACTCATTACTACTAAAGATAAGGATATCCTACACAAATGGATACCTACGGGGACTAGAATTTTGGAGCCTAATGAATATGGACCCAAAAGAAATTGGGTACCAAAAATCAAAAATCAATCTATTTATGTAGGAAAAGGAGCATTGCTACAAGGCACGGGAAAAAAATTCTAACTCATGGTACCTTGATAGTGGATGCTCAATACATATGACCGAAGATAAGAGCCGATTCATAGAGCTTAATGATAAAAATGGAGGAGAGGTGACTTTTGGTGATAACTCAAAAAGTCACATTGAAGGTATAGGTACTATAGGTAATACCCCTTCCATACAAATTAAAAATGTGTTATATGTGAATGAATTAAAGCATAATCTATTGAGTATTAGTCAATTATACGATAAGGGATACAATGTCATGTTTGAAACTAATGGTTATAAAGTAATCGACATTGCATCTAATCAGATTATGTTTGTTGGTCACAAAATAGAAAACATATACATGGTGCATTTAGATTCTATTAATATGACTAATTTATGCCTAGTTACTAAGGATGAACATGATAGTTGGTTATGTCATAGGAGACTAAGACATACTAGCATGAGTGTTTTACAAAGACTAATTCAAGGAGATTTAGTAAGAGGGTTGCCAAAGCTAAAATTTGATAATAATAAAATCTGTGATGCATGTGCTAAAGGAAAACATATAAGAGCTTCCTTTAAATCCATTAATGATGTATCAACTAATAGAATATTACAATTGATCCATATAGATCTTTTTGGGCCAATTAGTACTGTTAGCTTGGGTGGAAAACAATATTGCTTTGTATTGGTATATGACTATTCTAGATATACTTGGGTTCTATTTTTAAGTACTAAAAATGAAGCATTAGAAAAATTCATCACATTTTCAAAAGTAATCCAAAATGAAAAAGGTTACTCCATAACTAGTGTTAGGGGTGATCATGGTACTGAATTTGAAAATCTTGGATTTACTGATTTTTGTAATTCTAATGGTATTAGCCATAATTTTTCAGCACCTAGAACCCCTCAATAAAATGGAGTTGTTGAGAGGAAAAATCGAACTTTAGAAGAAATGGTTAGAACTAAGCTTTGTGAAAACAATTTGCCAAAATATTTTTGGGCTGAAGCCACAAATACCGCTTGTTATGTTAGAACCGAGTAATGATTAGGCCAATTTTAAATAAAACTCCATATGAACTTTTCAAAAATAAAAAGCCTAATATTAGTTATTTTCATCCTTTTGGATTTAAATGTTTTGTTTTAAACAATGGTAAAGAAAATCTTGGCAAATTTGATGCTAAAAGTGATGAAGGAATTTTTCTGGGTTATTCCTTAAATTCTAAAGCTTATCAAGTATTTAATAAAAGAACTTGTTGTAGAAGAGTCTATACATGTTGTTTTCGATGATAATCCCCTTCCTAGGAAGGATTCTTGTGTGAATGATGATTTAGGTATTGTAAACACAAATGACGAGAACGATCATCAAAGTAAGAAGTGAAAGATGAGGAAATTCATAATGTTCTCAAGAATCCAACCATTGAAAAAAGGGAAGTCTCTTACCCAAGAGAATACAACTATGTCAAGGATGGTGAAATAATAGGTGATTCATCCAAAGGGGTAACAACTCGATCTTCTCTTAGAAATATATGTAATTATGTTGCATTTATTTCATGCATAGAGCCTAAGAATATCAAAGAAGCATTAGATGATGAAAATTGGATTATGGCTATGCACGTAAAGTTAAATCAATTTGAGAGAAGTAAAGTACGGACATTAGTTGAAAGGTCTAGTAATAAATCTACGGTAAGTACTAGATGGATATTTAGGAATAAGCTTGATGAAAGTGGTAATATAGTGAGAAACAAGGCTAGACTTGTTGCTCAAGGCTATACTCAAGAAGAGGGCATAGACTATGATGAAACATATGCTCCCGTAGCTAGGATGGAAGCAATTAGAATGTTATTAGCTTTTGAATGTTTTCATGAATTTAAATTATATCAAATGGACGTTAAAAGTGTATTTTTAAATGGTTTTATAAAAGAAGAAGTGTATGTGGAACAACCTCCTAGTTTTGAAGATTCAAAATTTCTAGATCATGTTTTTAAATTGACAAAAGAGCTTTATGGTTTAAAACAAGCTCCTAGAGCTTGGTATGAAAGATTGTCAAATTTTTTAATTGAAAAAGAATTTTCAAAAGGGAAGGTTGGCACTACATTGTTTTTAAAGCATAAAGGTAAATATTTATTAGTAGTTCAAATTTTTGTTGATGATATAATATTTGGTTCTACTAATGATGTTCTTTTCCAAGAATTTTCTAAGCTAATGCAGAGTGAATTCAAGACGAACATGATGGGAGAGCTCTCATTTTTCTTGGGAATCCAAATCAAGAAAATAAAAGATGGCATCTTCATCAATCAAGCAAAATACGTCAAGGATATGCTCAAGAAATTTGGATTGGAAAATGGGAAACCTCATGCCACTTCAATGAGCTCATCAACAAAGCTTGACAAAGATAAAGGAGGTAAATGTGTGGATGTTAAATTATATAGGTCAATGTTTGGTTCTTTGCTTTATCTAACCGCAAGTAGACCGAACATTATGTTTATTGTTTTCTTATGTGCTAGGTTTCAATCATGTCCTAAGGAATCACATCTACTAGCCGTTAAGAGAATCTTTAGATACCTTATGGACACTCCTAATTTAGGACTTTGGTATCCTAGAGACTCTAGCTTTAGCTTGCATGCCTTTGTCCCCGTGTGTGAGTACTATAAAATATATGCAGATAATGTGCAAGTATACACAATCGTTCAAGTAATATAATGATGAATGAGTATCGTCTCCACAGGGATTGGGCGAAATTACAAAAGTCTAACCCAAGCTAAGTATTACTCTATCTATGTATAGTTAGTCTTTATATATACAAATGTCACGACAAATGAAAATGTGTATGCTGATGGATGCAGATGAATGGTCTGATGGTGTAGCAGATGGAAATGTAGTGGCAAGATAAGATGTTTAGTGTTGAAAATGGTATAATGTCAAGGCAGTGAAAAATGGTAAATAAACAGTAAATAAATAAAATGAAAAGAATATAATCCTCACGTGACAAGCTTCCAATGGAATAAATGATAGGGATTGATTTAAGGATGCTAAACTTATCTCTCAGGCATATTTAAGCTATCTATTCTTTACTTGCTCGACAGGGCTTTCTTAAAATGTTCTCAAAGGAACCTAACAGAATAGGATGCCAAGGCATCTGTTCTCACTCAACGATGTTAGACAGCCTACCCTATTAATAAAGACACCCTTTTTAGTCATTGAAATCCTATCCTAGTCTCTTCCGAGATCTAAGGGATTAGGTTATAATATCCCTAGGCTGGTTCAAAGCCCCTTGAAAATACTATAATCCATTGCTTATGAGGATCTTGTATTGCAGATTTCTCGAATACTTACAAGTATTTTTAGCTTAGTTTTATCTGGAATACCTAAACTTCATTTAAGAAATGGATATTTCCATGCCTCTTACAAGCCTAGATAGTGAAGCATTCATAAGCAAAGCAAATAAAAAATCAAAATAAACTTAAACATACCATTAAAATAAAGTCTAAATATCCATTAAACCAACCACCACCAAATAAGTTAGTTCATGGTAAGGTTTGAAATATCCAAACACAAAGTCATGCAAATATTCGTTCCAACAACCCACAAATAAATAGAAAAATAGTAGCAAAAAGGAAAGTGAGAAGTAGCCTTCGACGCGCTACTAGAGGTCTCCTCGGCCACCACGAACCACCTTAGCTCGCTAGCTCCTTTCGACACTTAGCTCGCCACTCCTTGGAGCTTTATCAATAGAGGAAAACCTAAGGTAGAAGAAAAGAAAAAGGAAATAAAAACCTGATTTTTTTCTACTCTATGCGTGTGCCTCTTCACGTGTTCACCTCCCTCTCTTCCATGAGGTGTAATATATAATAAAAATATCTAGGGGTAATGATGAGGTTGTTGTGTGCAAAATACCCTTCATACCTCTAGAATCACATGTAGTGCATGAATCTTATCTCCAGGTAGCAGTGTTCCCATAGCAGCTCTGGCAGGCGGTTACATCAATCATTTCACATGCAGAGCCAGCTGTCCTCATAAAGCTGTATCTTTTTGTCGTTTTATACGCCAGAAATGCCAAGGTATTTCAATCTGCTTCAGCAACGTGTGATGTCGTGGCATTACTTCCCATCTAGTCCTTTTTGCTTGCTATTCTTTGCACACGACAGACAAACTGCACCTCTCCCTCAAGCAGCATCATTAAGAAATAAAATAGCACTACCACCACAAATGCAACTATATGCAACTACATGATCCTAAAATGCCTAAAATGAGCTTTTAAACAAACAATAACTTAAGTGAAAAGGCTTTAAAAATAGCCTTTTTAGGAAGTTAGCACACCCCCAAACTTAAGTTATTTTTTGTCCTCAAGTAATGGATAGCAGTTACATAATCAAAATGTCATGGCAATGTTCAATAATAAGACAATATGACAAAATTGGATTTCAACCCTCAGAAAAATAGGCTTCAACATGTTAGACTTATTAAGAATTCAAGTACTTTTCCCTAGGTCAAGATCCTTTTGTGGTATTGTGTGTGCATGATTGTATCCAATCTATACTTAGCAAACTTAGACAATTTCTACTCAAGTCCTCTAGTTTTTCCCAAGGCATTTACTTATTCATTAAGAACATTTTCTTTACTCCCTTTCTTTTTTACTGCTGTTACGAAGGGAGCCAACTCATCACACCTACTCTCCCACACTCTAGGTGAAAGGGAGCATACCTTCCACCCCCGAGCTAGTTAAGTAGAGTCATCCCGTGACTTCTTTCATTCACTCATATGCACATGGCTACCATTTATTAAAGAGAATTCCAGGCAATGCCACGGCAAAGAGGAGTGTCCCTCTACAGCTATGCCTAAGCATTTATTTACAGTTTCATATATACGGGAGTTGTTTTTATTTTTATTTTAAGCACTATACCATATTTCAATTCCAAAACTAACTAGATTTCCTTCATAAGAATTTTCCAAATTTTCTAAGTATAGAGAACATACAAATAGTGTAAAAGTTTTTCACAAAGTACCAAGCCCTAGAGTGAGTTCTATCATTCTCAACAGTCATTTACATTCAGATTCTAGCCTAACAAGATCATCATCATCGGGTATCCTCAAAATAATCTATTTAACTATCCTACCATTTACTGATGCCATGGCATAATACTACGCTAATGCTATCATGCATATGTCCTAGCAAGAACACTACCTCCCCCAAACTTAAGGAAAGAATTATCCTTAGTGCTTAAAGAGAACTAAACTAAATTCCATGCAATGAAATGAAAACTAAATGAAAATGAATACAAGTGAGGTACCTCAATGTTTACGTGGTGGTGTTGCCTTGGAGGTGCTAGCAGCTCCTCGTCGGGTGCGCTTACGAAGGGGTGTTGGGCTGGATTTTGAGGAAGTAGAGTAATAATGCGCAATATTCTTATGTCCAGCCGTGGTCTTAGTGCTTCGACCACTACGTGGTGCAGGAACGGGACTGGGTCTTTCTTCGACAGGGACAGTGAGCGGATATTCAGGGGTGTCAGAACACTGTTGATCAGGAGTCGGGTCATAAACTGGAGGATCTTCTTCAACTTGTTCGGGCTCTGGAGATACCTCGACATTGAATGCCGATAGAATTTCTTCTGGGAAGCCAGGGAAATTCCGTTGACCGTGTGGAATAATTTCTTGAAACATCGATTCTACCACATCATCTCTATGCTTCACATATCCAAAGAAATTGTGGATGTCACCGTGTAAAGCATGCAGATGAGTCTGAGTCTGTATCACAGCTTTCTCGAGAGCAAGTACCTTTGCCTCGGTATTAGTTTCTATAGATTACTCATGAACAGGGTCTTTGGACTTGGGATTTCAATTCCTAATAACAGTGGAAGTCTAGCCCTAGTAATGCCCGATAATCCAGGTAAAATTTCATCAAAAACATTTTCCTCGACCTTTTTCTTACGACACAAAGAAATAATTAAGTTAGGAAACACTAAAGCACTTGCCTTTTTACTCAAGCAGTCATGAACTTGCTGAACAATAATACGACCAACATCAATAGGACGGGATACCATGATCTAATGTAAAAGCAGTAAGCGAGAAAGTGATATCGTCGTATTGTGAGAAGTAGGCATGAGTTTATGCTTAAGGAAGTGATTCCATAACTTCGCATGCGGCTGAAGACGTTCTCTCTTGACCGAGTAACTACTTATTTGGTGCTCATTCCACTCAGTGTTTTTGAAGTATAAGTCCTCAAGGATTTCATCGTAGGTGGTGCTATCGGCTTCATCCTCGAACTGGGCATGTCGGTCCACCACATCCTGCAAATGATAATATCTATTAATCGTAGTGGGTGTAAAACGAATTTGTTTACCGCGCACAAAAATGGCATGTTGGTTTGGCTTGGAAATATTTGCATAAAATTCCTTAACCAACGAGGCATTCACTGAACCCGGATGGTGTGCGAACTTCTTCCACTTGAGCGGTGTCACAATGTCCATTACGTCGGGTCCAAAGCCGCCATCAGTCTCCTTGATAAAAATGAAACCCAACTAGAAGAAGATTTTACAGTTCTTGATGTTTTAGAACCGAGCCTTGGCCTCATCATCCTCAAACTGTTTCCAAGTGGAAGCATCGGTTGGAGCAAGTCTTGAATGCACCATTTTCAGTGTTGTTAAAGTAAGAAAAATGGAAAATGAAGTATCTTTCAAAAGCTTTGCGAAGTTTCAGCTATGGAGAGAAGAGTGAAGAAGATGAAGAATATGAGAGATAAAAAGTAAAAGCTAAAAATGAAATTGAAAAGTTAAGGAATAAAGAAAGAGAAAAGAAAAAGTTAAAAGTTTAAGAGGAAAAAGGGGTGATAGGACGGTTAAGAGAGAAATTAGTGGGTGAGGGGTTATGCGTGTGTGGGGAAGGAAAATATGCCAAAAGAAATGATGATGATGGGACAAAACTCTGGAGAGAGAAAAGAAATGTCAGAAATAAAATAAATTAAAAAGAGACAAAATCAAAGAATATCTCTCCCATTAATGCGATGTTCTTTCCTCCATTTGGGTAACCGCTCCCTTCACGGTTTGTAGTAACGTGGGCCCTACAAATCATATCAAATATTAATTACAAAATAAAATAAAATGAAAGAAAAGCTTAAATTTTAAATTTTATTTATGCACAGACACAAATTCCATGCCGTGGCATCGAATTTTGGTTCTCCTCTTAGCACATTTTAGCATCGTGTAGACGTAACACGTCCTTGTTGTGTGGTGGTGGAACTCCATTGTAGGCTTTCAGACACTGGCCATTGACCTTGAAGATTGTCCCATTGTCTATTCTCTTGATGTCAACAGATCCATAGGGGTAAACATAATGCACCTCAAATGGCCCTGACCATCGAGATTTGAGCTTCCCAGGAAAGAGTTTGAGTCTGGAGTTGTAAAGCAAGACTTGTTGTCCCACATGAAAATTTTGTGGCATCAGTTTCTGGTCATGCCACTTCTTGGTTTCTCCTTGTAGATCCGAGCATTCTTATAGGCTTGTGCTCTAAACTCTTTCATTTCATTAAGTTCCAGTAATCTTTGTTCCCCAGCTAGTTGAGCATCAAAATTCAATCGCTTGATGGCCCAATATGCCTTATGATCGAGTTCAACCGGGAGATGACAAGATTTACCATACACTAGCTTGAATGGTGACATTCCCAAGGGAGTTTTGAACGCTGTTCTGTACGCCCAAAGTGCTTCATCTAACTTTGGCGACCAATCTTTACGCCTTGGGTTCACCACTTTCTCTAAAATCTGCTTGATCTTTCAATTGGATATCTCTACTTGGTCATTTTTCTGCGGATGATATGTCGTGGAAATATTGTGTCAAACTCCATATCTCTTCAATGCCTTGGCAATCAACTTGTTGTCAAAGTGAGTTCCTTCATCACTAATAATAGCACGAGGTACTCCAAACCGAGTGAAAATATACTTATGCAAAAACTTGAGTACAGTCTTGGAGTCATTCCTTGATGTCGTTATTGCTTCCACCCACTTTGACACATAATCCACAGCAAGCAAGATATATAATTTTCCTTCAAAAGATGGGAATGGTCCCATGAAAATGATGCCCCACACATCAAATAGCTCTATCTCCAAGATATTTTGCAGTGGCATTTCATGACATCTGGAGATGTTTCCAGTCCGTTGGCATCGATCACAAGCTTTGTAAAATTCTTTAGCATCTTTAAACAGAGTTGGCCAGTAAAAGCCTGATTGCAGGACCTTAGCAGCAGTCTTTGCTCCACCAAAATGACCTTCACTTGGGGCCGAATGACAATGGTACAAAATATCACGTTGTTCCTCTTCGGGTACACATTGTCTAATAAGCTGATCGGCACAATGCTTGAACAAATATGGGTCATCCCAAAAATAGTTCCTTGCATCGTGCTTGAATTTCTTTTTAGCCTGACTATCTAAATCAAAACGCAGAATTCCACTAACAAGAAAATTAACAAGGTTAGCGTACCACGGAATTGCCGTGGCATATAAAAGTTTCTCATTGGGAAATTCCTCTTGGATATCTACAGTGTCATGGCATTCAGAATTATTCTCTAGCCTAGATAAGTGATCAGCAAATTGATTTTCAGTTCCTTTTCTATCTACCACCTCTAAATCAAATTCTTGCAAAAGTAAGATTCACCTAATAAGTCTAGGCTTGGCATCTTTTTTGTTCACTAAGTATTTTATAGCCAAATGATCAGTGTGAACAATAACTTTTACGCCTATTAGGTAAGGTCTAAATTTATCAAAAGCAAATACCACGGCAAGTAATTATTTCTCAGTGGTGGTGTAGTTCAATTGTGCTTCATTTAAAGTGTGGTTAGAGTAATAAATAACATGAAAAAGTTTACCTCGGCGTTACCCCAAAACAGCTCCTACGACATAATCGCTTGTATCACACATCAGCTCAAATGGTGATGTCCAATCGGGAGGAACTACAATAGGTGCCGAGATCAGTTGTCGTTTCAGCTTAGTGAATGCACTGAGGCATAGTTCGTCAAACACAAAGGGCTGATTTTGTTGAAGCAATGTGAACAAGGGCTTAGAAATCTTGGAGAAGTCTTTGATAAACCTTCTATAGAATCCGACATGTTCAAGAAAACTTCTTATCCCCTTGACCGAAGTTGGTGGTGGCAACTTTTCAATCACTTCAATCTTCGCCTTGTCCACCTCGATACCCTTGTGTGAAATTTTGTGGCCTAATACAATGCCTTCAGTCACCATGAAGTGACATTTTTCCTAATTTAAGACTATCTCAACCTCTTCGCATCTTTTGAGAACCTTTGCTAGATTGCCGAGGCATCGTTTAAAATCGTCCCCACAAACAGAAAAATCATCCATGAAGATCTCCAGAAAATCCTCAACCATGTCTGAGAATATAGCTTGCATACAACGCTGAAATGTTGTTGGGGCATTACAGAGTCCAAAAGGCATCCCCCTAAAATTAAAAGTGCCATAGGGACAAGTGAATGTAGTCTTTTATTGGTTCTCTGGTGCGATGGCAATTTGATTGTACCCTGACTACCAATCCAAAAATAATAGAATGCTTTGCCAGCCAATCAATCCAACATTTGGTCGATGCAAGGTAAAGGAAAATGGTTCTTCTTCGTAGCTTTATTGAACTTTCTATAGTCCATGCATATCCTCCATCCGGTAATAGTGCGAGTGGGTAATAGCTCATTATCCTCATTAGTAACCAGAGTCGTGCCTCCTTTCTTCGGAACACACTAGACATGGCTCACCTATGAACTATTGGAGATAGGGTAAATCACTCTAGCATCAAGCCATTTCAGAATTTCTTTCATCACCACTTGCTTTATAATAGGGTTGAGTCTTCTTTGTGGTTCGATTTAATTGTCGTGGCAATCTTCAAGCATAATATTGTGCATGCAGCTAGTGGGACTAATGCCTTTCAAGTTGGCCATAGTCCAACCAATTGCTTTCTTATGCTGCATCAAAATACTTAACAAACTTTGCTCTTGATTAGCAGTAAGGTTAGCGAAAATAATCACCGGTAAAGTCTCATCGCTCCCTAAGTAAACATATTTAAGATGCCCTGGCAAAGTCTTAAGCTCTAAAGTTGGTGCATGCAATAATGAAGGCTTAAGAGGAATAAATTCATCAAAATTCATAGGTTCAAAATTTATACATGATCTAGTTTGTAGTAAGCTAGACTGCTCCACCAAAATTGAAAAGTTGTCAAACTCCACTAAGCTTTCATCATCCACCAAATATTCCTTTTCTGCTAGCTGAATGAAATTGTTCTAGCAAAGATGTTTAGTCTCTTCTTCAATTACTGAGTTCAATTCAGAAATGCCTTGGCATTCTTCAGTGTCATCAATATATTTGAGCGTTCGAAGCACATTGACAGTCACACACTGATCAACCACTATCATGGTGAGTTCACTTTTTTCACAGTCTATCAATATACGTCCAGTGGCTAGGAAAGGTCTTCCCAGAATAATCGGTGCCTTGGCATCAACTTCGCAATCCAAAATTAAGAAGTTTACTGGAAACACAAACTTATCCACCCTCACTATAACATCCTCAACTCCCACTTCAGGTTTCACATGGGATCTGTCGGCAAGTTGTAAAATAATCGAGGTGGGTCTTGCATCTCATATGCCATGCTTCAAGAATATTGACTCTGGCATTAAGTCGACACTTGAGCCAAGATCACACAGTGCCTTTCCAACGAAATTAGCTCCAATCAAACAAGGAATAATAAAGTTGCCCGGATCATTTTTCTTTGGCAGCAACTTACTCAATGAAGAACAAACTTCTGTTGTCATGGTAATAGTCTCTACTTTCCTCTTCTTGGTACAGATTTCCATCATACATTTAGCATACATCGACATCTGCTCAATAGCTTCCAAGAGAGGTACATTGATATGGAGCTGATCAAGAATGTCCACGAACTTTTTAAACTGAAATTTATCATTATGCTTCTTCAATCTTTGCGGGAAGGGTGGTGGAGGTCTATCTTCCTTGACTGCAGTAGTTGGAATTGCTTTTGCCTTGGCATCAGAATCTGGTGCCTTAGTAGAATCCTCCTCCTTGTCCTTCTCAGAAATGTTATCATCATGTAATTCAGCTTCACCACTTTCAGTAGTGGGAGTAGATTCATCATGTTGTGCCCCACTAGCTTTAACTTGTTGATTGATTTATGTTCCACTCCTAAGAGTTAACATATTGCAATGCTCCTTTCCATGCCTTTTAGTGACTTCAATATCACTTGGAAAACATCCTTGATGACGCTCTTGCAATGCCGTAGCAATCTAACCAACTTGACCTTCCAAAGCTCTAAAAGACAAGATATGGCTTTGAAGTAAGGCGCCTTGACTATGAAGTAAAGCTCATTGATTCTTAATTGAAGTAGAATGGTCTTGCAGCATTGTCTTCGTAGTAGATATGAACTCTTGAATTGTAGCTTCCTAGGAACTCATGCTTGCTGAAGTTGAAGCTCCTTTGTTAGTATTATGCCATGGCATAGAATTCTGGTAACTTTGAGGCTCATTGTGATTCTGTTGCTGAGTAGAGTGATTAGCATTGTGGGCTCCTTTATTTCCCCATGAGAAATTGGGGTGCTGACGCCATCCATCATTATAAGTGTTAGAGTAAGGATTGTTTTTGCCTCGATTATAATTACTCACAAAGTTGATGGACTCATGGTTGCTCGGGCATTCGCTCTCATGATGATTGCCTTGGCATAACAGACATGCCAAGCTAGTTGCTTTCACTTCCTTCACCTCAGTAGAGTGTTTTAATTTTTTCAGCATATTGGTGATAGTTGAGAGTTGAGCGGACACCGAATCCTTGGTATCTAACTCAAATGCTCCAGGTGCCCTCCTCCCACTCCCAAGTCTTGAGGAAGGAAACTGATAATCATTGTTAGCAATTCTGTCCAAGATAGCAAATGCCTCAGTAGGTGATTTATCCAACAATGTCCCATTTGCCGAGACATCAAGTAACATCCTTGTGGGTGCATTGACTCCATTATAGAACATGACTACTTGAGTCTAATTGTAAAAACCATGATTTGAACACTTTCCAAGCAAACTCTTGTAACGATCCCAACACTAATACATGGATTCGTCGTCACCCTGGCAAAAAGATGATATCTCATTCCTTACCTGCGTATTCATGTTTTGTGGGTTGTACCTCAATAAAAAAATCTTGCAAAGATCAGTCCATGATTCTATCGAACTGGCTGGTACACCACTCAACCAAGCCCTTGCTCGGTCACGCAATGAATACGGAAATAGCTTTAATTTTAGAAAATTCTCATGTACTTCCTCTTGGCGAAAAGAATCACAAACTTCCAGAAAATTTCGAATGTGCTGCCTGGCATCTTCATTTGGCATACCCCCAAACTGCCAAATAGAATTCAACATGTTGAACATGACTGGTTTTAGCTCGAAATGTGCAACTTGAATATCGGGTGCCATGATTCCAGGATTCAGATCATCCAGTATCGGATTTAAGTGATCACGAATAACACGCGGCCTAACAGCAGGATTAACATTGTCTAATGCCGCGGCATTCTAATTTCCGTCATCCTGACCAATGCCTTGGTTTCCAATCTGATACATGATTCCTCTAGCGTGTTGAGCACGTCTCCTTTGTCTAAAGATTCTTTCAATCTTAGGTTCTATCGGTTCCAAAGGCTCTTCAGAATTTCTTCTAGGCATACACTAAATAAACTTGAAAAATAAAATAAAAAATATAAAGTAAACTATACAAAAATAAAAATGCAAAACAAAATAAAATGCTCTGGCAAAACTAAATAACTTCAAGCTGTCAATCCCAGCAACGACGCCAAAAACTTGTCCGCGTGTGTGAGTACTATAAAATATATGTAGATAATGTGCAAGTATACACAATCGTTCAAGTAATATAATGATGAGTGAGTATCATCTCCATAGGGATTGGGAAAAATTACAAAAGTCTAACCCAAGCAAAGTATTACTCTATCTATGTATAGTTAGTCTTTATATATACAAATGTCACAGCAAATGAAAATGTGTATGCTGATGGATGCAGATGAATGGTCTGATGGTGTAGCAGATGGAAATGTAGTGGCAAGATAAGATGTTTAGCGTTGAAAATGGTGTAATGTCGAGGCAATGAAAAATGGTAAATAAACAGTAAATAAATAAAATAAAAATAAGATAATCCTCACGTGACAAGCTTCCAATGGAATGAATGATAGTGATTGATTTAAGGATGCTAAACTTATCTCTCAGGCATATTTAAGCTATCTAATCTTTACTTGCTCGACAGGGCTTTCCTAAAATGTTCTCAAAGGAACCTAACAGAATAGGATGCCAAGGCATCTGCTCTAACTCAATGATGTTAGCCAGCCTACCCTATTGATAAAGACACCCTTTTTAGTCATTGAAATCATATTCTAGTCTCTTTCGAGATCTAAGGGATTAGGTTATAATATCCCTAGGCCAGTTCAAAGCCCCTTGAAAATACTATAACCCATTACTTATGAGGATCCTGTCTTGCGGTTCTCTAGAATACTTACAAGTATTTTTAGATTAGGTTTCTCCCGAATACCTAAACTTCATTTAAGAAATGGACATTTACATGCCTCTTACAAGCCTAGATGGTGAAGCATTTATAAGCAAAGCAAATAAAGAACCAAAATAAACTTAAACATACCATTAAAATAAAGTTTAAATATCCATTAAACCAACCACCACCAAATAAGTTAGTTCATGGTGGGGTTCGAAATATCCAAACACAAAGTCATGCAAATATTCGTTCTAACAACCCACAAATAAATAGAAAAATAATAGCAAAAAGGGAAGTGAGAAGTAGCTTTCGACGCACCACCGGAGGTCTCCTCGGCCACCACGAACCACCTTAGCTCGCTAGCTCCTTTCGGTACTTAGCTTGCCACTCCTTGGAGCTTTATCAATGGAGGAAACCCAAGGAAGAAGAAAAGGAAAAGGAAATAAAAACCTAATTTTTTTCTGCTCTATGCGTGTGCCTCTTCACGTGTTCACCTCCCTCACTCCCATGAGGTGTAATATATAATAAAAATATCTAGGGTTAATGATGAGATTGTTGGGTGCAAAATACCCCTCATACTCCTAGAATCACATGTAGTGCGTGAATCTTATCCTCCAGGTGGAAGTGGTCCCATAGCAGCTCTGGCAGGCGGTTACAGCAATCATTTCACATGCAGAGCCAGCTGTCCTCATACAGCTGTATCTTTTTGTCATTTTCTGCGCCAGAAATGCCAAGGAATTTCAATCTGCTTCAGCAACGTGTGATGCCGCGGCATTACTTCCCATCTAGTCTTTTTTGCTTGTTATTCCCTACACACCACAAACAAACTGCACCTCTCCCTCAAGTAGCATCATTAAGAAATAAAATAGCACTACCACCACAAATGCAACTATATGCAACTACATGATCCTAAAATGCCTAAAATGAGCTTTTAAACAAAAAATAACTTAAGTGAAAAAGGCCTTAAAAATAGCCTTTTTAGCCTTCTCTGATGCGGATTATGGAGGATGCAAAAATAGATAGGAAAAGCACCTCCGGTACTTGCCAATTCCTAGGAAATATGTTGATTTCATGGTTTTCAAAGAAACAAAATTGTGTTGCATTATCTACCACTGAAGCGGAATACATTTCAGTCGGTAGTTGTAGTGCACAAGTTTTATGGATGAAAAACAACTTTTAGATTATGGAATTGAAGTTAGTATCATACCTATCAAGTGTGATAATACTAGTGCTATTTGTGTCACTAAAAATCTCATCCAACACTCTAGAACTAAGCATATTGAAATTAGACATCATTTCATTAGAGATCATGTCACTAAAGGAGATATAGTTCTAGAATATGTTGATACTTTGCATCAATTAGCTGATATTTTTACAAAACCTTTAGATAAAGAAAGATGTTGGACACTTAGAAGAGAATTAGGTTTGACCAACCTACCTTGACTTAGTGTTTAAAATAATTTTAGCACTTTTAATTAAAATTGAAAAATGTTCATAAAAATAACACTTGATTTCATTCTTTGCTATTATTTAAGGGGATTTTATGATTCTTAGTGAAAATTAATTATATGTTCAAATAATATATTTGATTGATTGAACATTGTTTTCGATATATGAGTTGTCAATACCACTAGAGCTAATTAATTTAGCATTTTAAGTGTTTAAAACAAATTTTGACATTTTGTGCAAAATGCATCGATACACTAGAAAGTGTACTGATGCATCCCTTGAATGTGCATCGATACACTATGAATGTGCACCGATGCATTCCTTGAATGTGCATCAATACACTATGCAGTACATCGATACACTCGTCAGGTTTTGGGTACTAAATCCCTAAAAATCCTATTTTTGCCAAAACCATCTCTATCAAAAACACTCACCGTTCCATTCTCTCTCAAACCCAAATGTCCATTTTTTCAAAACCTTCGATCTATAGCCAGAATCCAATAGTTCGTCAACTTCTAAACCTGTTGGAATCATCAAACTCATGCAAAAATCATCATATTCTCACAAAATTCGAATTTTCAAGGTAATATTTCAAAAAAAACCCTGTTTTATTGATTTTTGAACATAGGACTAGTTTTTTATTAGTTCTAGGTTGAACTAAATATCAAACATTGATTGTATAATGTTTAGAAATTAGATTTTACAACTAATTTTATCAAAAACACACAATTTTTCAAAAACAAATTAGAATTTTCGAAATAAAAAAAAATTGCAAATTATTTTTAAAAAAAAAATTGATGTTTTTAATTTAATTATATTGTTTTGAAAACTAAATAATGATTTCAAACATAGTTTTCAAAATTGCCCATTAGGATCCGGTTTAGAGAACTTTGAATATTGCAGACTCTTATTGAGTTTTGGGATTGATTATATTGATACATATGTTTTTAAAATTGCAGGTATCTATTCTATCCCAATTTCTTGAACCATGTCTAATCCTAAACGCCCTAGGTCATCCTCTAGTTGTTCGAGTCAAAACCGACCTCTTATTCCTCCTCTACCTCAAAATCCAAATCCAAACGAACCTGAAATTACCATTCTTAATTCTTGTTTCAATCAACTTGGTTGTCGTCGAGGAGAACTCTATCATAGGTTCATTAATTCTTTCCAATCATACAAAATTCAGGAAGAACGTATCTCATCAATTCAAGCAATAGTCGATATGAACTTCGAATATCTTCTTATCCTTCATTCCTGGAAGTTTGATAAACTGTTTCACATTAAGCCCATCGTTTATCACCAATTAGTTCGCATTTTCTACTCCAATGTAGTATGTATCCAAAATGAGCGTCAAACCGCAACCATAGGAATTCGATCCTATCTCTTAGGTGAATTCATTTATATCGACTCGGACACTATCGTTAATGCCTTTGGTTTAGATAACGTGGGTCTAGATAATGAAAAAGAAATTATGGCTATACCCTATCAATCTAAGGGTAGTGTAAGTACCTTACGAACTCATCACGAGCGATTCCTTCACTTGATCATCTCTTGGTGGTTTAGACCATCCGGAGGTAGGTACTCATCTCTAAGAGTTATAGATTTATGGTGGATACATTGTATCCAACATAAAAAGAAAATAATTTGCCACATATCATTTTCAGTGAGTTAGTAGATACCGTAAACGTTGTCCCATCCAAAAATATCAAAACTTTAGTTTACGGTTGTCTCCTTAGTAACCTGTTTATCAAACTCGGGCTTCAGGTTTTGCTTGATATTCTCATCCCTCTCTAAAACCAAATCAATCTCACATCCTTAAAGAAATCATGATGGAAAAATGATGGTGATCAATGGGTTCGAACCACTGAGAAAACACCAGGAGCTAGTTCTTCACGAGCTCCACCTCCACCGGCACCGGTAGTGGATGATGATCCAGAACTTCAAGAGCTATTTCAAGATATCAACGATCATGTACTCAAACACGAGCCTGCACAGCAAGAAGAACAAATGCCTCTATACTTTCGATCGTTTGTGGAGTCATTTGATCTAAGGTTTGCATCCATATAGTCCCATCTAACTGCTATGGGGGCTCAACAATTGGAAATTCAATGGGACATGTGCGCAAATGATGAAGCTATAAACGAACGCATAAATGCGATTACACTCGAGATGAGAGCACATTATCCTTCTCCTCCCGATCCTCCTATGGATGATTAGACCTTGCCTTGTTTTGTTTTCTTGGATCGAACTTAGGATTCATTGTTAAAACATTTTGGATGTTTTTGGATTGTTTTATTTTAGACGTTTGAATTTGTTATGGATGTTTTTGGATGTTTAAACTTGAATGCTTATATTTATATATTTGGTTTGGTTTATTAAATTTTGCATCATTTACATTTTAGATAAATATGACCAATTTACCATTACACATTGTTTATGAATATTGAATTATGAAACTAATGGCTAACCTTTCTCTTGATTGTGATCTTAGCAGCTTAAGATATATTTAAATTTAAAATTAATTCTCTAAATTTATAAAATCATGTTTAAAAACGTTTATAGAGTCTTTTTGATTTAACAAAAAGGGGGAGAATATAGGGGGAGAATATAGGGGGAGTAATTTTCAATAGTAAGGGGATTAATTTTCAAAATTGATTTCAAAAATTATTCAAAGAAAATCTTAAAATTACTCGAGTGCTTTATTATATTAAAAAAGGGGAGATTGTTGAAAAATATTTTGATGTTTCGATATAACAAATTAAGTATAAATGAATTTTAAGATTTTACAATCTTTTTTCAAAGTATATTCGATTCAATTATTCGAATTTCAAAATATTACTCCAAGTTTTTTCAAATATCAATTTCAATCCTTACTAAAGTGCAAAATTGTGTTTTAAACTTAAATTATTTTTGAAACAATTTTACAAAGTATTTTAAACCAAAATCGAGCCAAAAATTAAATTTTCAAAGGGATGTACCGATGCACTATTTGATGTATCGATGCACACCCTATTTCGAATGCATTTTGTGTACCGATAGACAACTATGCATCGATGCACTCTTGAATTTGTTGAAACATCGAATGCATTTTGTGTACTGATGCACAAACCATGCATTGATGCACTAATCATGCATCGATGCACTGATCATGCATCAATGCACTGACCATGCATCGATGCACTCTTGGTTCTTTTGAAACATCGAATGTAATTAATGTACCGATGCACTAAGTCTTATAACGGTCAAAATATTTGAATTTTACACAAGTGTACCGACGCACCTTGATGGTGTACGGATGCACCCACGCTGCCAACCTGATTTTTAAATGATAATTACACAATAACGGATCTATTGACTTCACCAATGATCCCCAACGTTCATAATCAATTCAAAGTGTATTTAAACAAGCTTAGGAGCCATTGATCAACAACAATTGTGAGAGAATCAAAGAGAAAGCCTTGAACTTATCGTTTGAGCATTTTTAAGCTAATTTTCATTCAATATTCATTTTTTTCTTTCAAGAACACTACTTGTACTCAATTGTATTATTTTTTAGTGTTATTTCTTTGTTCTAGAATTGTGCAAACATATTGCATAGTGGGGTTTTTCTGTAAGTTTGCAAATTTGTGAATTTCTCTTTGGGAGAGAGTGTTCTCAAGAATTTGGGGTATAATTCTTAAGGGAGTTGTAAGGTTACTCTTTGTCCTCAAAAGAAAGAACAAATTAGTGAATTTGTTGGAAAATCCTTAGTGTGGATAGCCAAGGTAGTGGACGTAGACTGTGGTTGAAAAAGTCGAACCACTCTAAATTGTTGTGCAATTATTTTCTATTTTATGCAAAAGCTTCCACCAAAATTTTTATTGCCAATTCACCCCCTCTTGACTATATCGTCGATCGATTAACTCAACACGATGGATTTGAACAAAATAAAAATGTTGATTCACCTCATTCTGCGATGGAATCGAAGGAGATGTTGATGCTGATCGACCTCCTTCTGTGATAGAATCAAGAAAAATATTGATGCTGATCCAACTCCTTCTGCAATGGATTTGAGTAAAATAAAAATGTCGATCCACCTCTTTCTGCGATGGAGTCGAAAAAAAATTTGATGTTGATCCAACTACTTCTACAATGGATTTGAGCAAAATAAAAATGTCGATCCACCTCCTTCTGCGATTGAATCGAACGAGAAGTCAGTGCTGATCTACCTCGTTCTCCTTATGTGATAGATTGGAGTGAAATGAAAATGTCGATCAACCTCATTCTATGATGGAATCGAACGATATTGGGGCTGATCTACCTCCTTCTATGATAGAATCGAGCAAAAATTTTATGTTGATCCAACTCCTTCTGTGATGGATTTGAGTTAAATGAAAATGTCGATCCACCTCCTTTTGTGATGGAATATAACAAGATGTCGGTGCAAGGTCGAACAAGTTATTCTCATCATGAACTTCCCCTCCCTCGTTAGACTAGTTCTTCTCATTATGGACTCTTCACTGGAAATGTAGATCCAAGGTTGAACAAGTTCTTCTCATTATAAACTTCTTATCCCTTGTTGGATGAGTTCTTCTCATTATGAACTCTCTACTGGAAATGTTGAGCCAAGGTCGAACAAGTTCTGCTCATTATGAACTCTCCACTCGAAATGTTGATCCAAGGTTGAGCAAGTTCTTCTCATTATGAACTTCTTCTCCCTCATTAGATGAGTTATTCTCATTATGAACTCTCCAATGGAAATGTTGAACCAACGTTGAACAAGTTCTTCTCATTATGAACTTCTTCTCCCTCGTTGGATAAGTTCTTCTCATTATGATCTCTCCACTGGAAATGTTGATCCAAGGTTGAACAAGTTCTTCTCATTATGAACTTCTCTCTCGTTGGATGAGTTCTTCTCATTATGAACTCTCCATTGGAAATGTTGATCGGTTTATCTTCTCTTTGAAGATTTTCAAACCTGCAAAAGATTATCATGTGTCAGTAATAATTATGTTTGAAGTACCTAAAGGTATTAACCCTAAAGGTCCTCGAATCATCATTGAGATCCACATTCTCAAAGATTGAAAAGTGGTCTAATTTCTTGCTGAAATCTTTTTCTTCAACATGGAATTGTGAGGGAAATAAATGAATAAAAAGAAATTTGTTTAAAGAAAGACTATCTCAAGTGAGATAAAATTTGTTTTGAGAGAAACTGTCTCTAGAGAGACAAAACTTTGTTTCAAGAGAAATTGTCTCAAGAGAGACGAAATTTGTTTCAAGGGAAACAAATTCAAAGATTTTGTGTTTCAAGAGAAACTGTCTCAAGAGAGACGAAATTTGTTTCAAGGGAAACATATTCAAATATTTTATGTTTCAAGAGAACTGTCTCAAAAGAGACGAAATTTATTTCAAGGGAAACTAGCTCAAGGGAGACAAAACTTTGTTTCAAGGGAAACTGTTTCAAGGGAGATAAAACTTTGTTTCAAGGGAAACTATCTCAAGAGAGACAAAACTTTGTTTCAAGGGAAATTGTCTCAAGAGAGACTAAATTTGTTTCAAGTGAAACTATCTCATGGGAGACAACTTTTTTCAAGGGAAACTGTCTCAAGAGAGACAAAATTTGTTTCAAGGGAAACGTTTTCAAAGATTATGTTTCAAGAGAAACTGCCTCAAGGGAGACAAAATTTGTTTCAAGGGAAACTATCTCAAGCGAGATAAAATCTTTTGTTTCGATGGGACTGTCTCAATCGAGACAAAATTTGTTTGGAAATGTTGAATCTGAAGATGATTATTCCCTCTTGTTGAGGACGTCTTGTTGTCTTTTAATCTCATCTTCTCCTGAAAGATCTGTAAAATGTATCTGGATGTAACTATCCTGGTGATGGATGTTTGATGCAAAGATGCAAATTCATGTATGTATAATGCATGTTCTTCTTGATTAATAGCAGTGAAAATATGCTCAAGCAATCTTGGTTTTCTTCTTGACGTGTTCATCTTTATTTTTCTCTCACACTAGGGTGTACCATCGCATTTCTTTGCAAACATCTACTTTCCTAGCTTCCTAACATTCAAATTCTTTGCCCCAATTTCTGATTCTAAGCTTCTAGGTCTGAGGGACCTCTATCAATCTCCAGGCTAAACTCTCTAGAGAGATTGTCCTGTTTGAAAATTCTTTCTTTTTATTTTAAAAAATATGGAAAGTTTGTTTAAGCAAAACATCATTCGTTTAGGTTCACAATTGAAGCAAATCAAAGAACATGAATTCGGTAAATATCAAGAGAATCAATAACTCTTTTAATCTTTAAAAGTTATACCTCTTCGATAAGTGTCAAAATTGATGGGTTGGTTTCAGGTTAGCTCCTTTAAGTTTTTAAGGTTTTAGTCATCAAAATGTCATCTTTTCTTCGATCCTTGTGAACCTTATGACATGCCCCTCTTCTTTGGCTTGGCATTTTAATCGGATGCGGAAAAAATGACGCAACCAGCATAGTTAATTACTAGACTTTCTAGAACACTTCTGTTTCGGTTCTCTGAAATCTTTCATTTGTTCAAGCTTCATAGACTTCCTTTAACAAAGGTAGTACAGGGACATCAGTTTAAACATAAAATTCTTGCGTGTTTATGTGAGGTTGACTATAACAAGTGTTCCCCGATTCCCTTAGTAAATTTTCATCGAAACTCATTATTAGATCAATTTGATTTAATTTGCCATTGTCGGCTAGCTAAATTCAACCTTATTGTATATACCTTATAATCACCCTCATTGGGCTAGCTGAAGGGTTCGTCTCATCACAAGATCTTTGACTTGACAATTACAGTGGAGCAAACACCGGACTGCCGAGTATCCGAATGATGTCATGGTTCGAATGCAATCTATTCATAAAGCCAGGGCTTTTTAGTTGCCTCTATAACCAATTGCTTTAGCGGAATAGCTCAGCTTTATTGTATAATCTATAGTAATAATTTATTAGCTTTTTTAGCATTCAGATTTAAAATTTCTTAAGCTCATCGAGAAGAACCTGTTATAGTCTAGGTGTCTTTGATAGTCAGGAAATTTCACATTTAGAGCTCAGTTCCCAAACAACTGACCTAAACTAAATTCATATACTCCACCATTCCATTTGCGAATATTAGTATCATCACTGAACGTATTCAATAGAAGTGTAGTCTATGCAGTTTTACAATGTCATACACAAGAGATGCCCCATGTTGTTCGCTCCTATTCATACCTGAATGCCAAACCTTTTGATCATTTCCTCATGAGAGGAGAAGGCTAAAGTGGTCACTGTAAGAGAAGGGTATGGGGTTTGAATATATCATCGATGGTAAGGTCAAGGGTCCTTGTTTTATCAGTTTTTAATTTTGTCATTTTGTCAAAGATCTATAACTGATTCTTAAAAGAGCTTTTAATTCAGTGGATATTTAAAAAAAATTCAAGTCTGAAAATTATTCATTGCTCATAACCTCAAAATGTAGAATTTTACTTAAAATGTTCGATTATCAAGTGATTTACAAACTTTTTAACAAAAAGAGAAAGAAAAGAAATTCAAACAAAACAATATGCGAGTGCATCAAAAGTTTCTAGTGGTTGCAATGATTTTTCTCAGTTTACATCAGAATGCCCCATTATTCATCAAATGTCCATGCCCCTGAATTGATTAAATTTTGAACCTTGTGCTTCAATGCCCCATAATTCTAAGTGAGGTGCCTTGATCTTTAGATGATGCTAACATCATGTCCATAGCTTTCAATTCTTTCTTGTTACATGTAGGGCGACTTCATCTTACCTCAAAACTTTTATCGCAAGATTCATTACGAATTACTCTCGGGATCCGTGATTAATGCAAATGTTGCGATACAATATATACCATGTAATGCATAATGTATATGTGTTAATGCAAAGATGCGCATGCAAATGCAAAAATGAGAATGCAAAATGTGAAATGCAAACGCAACAAGGAATTGATCCTAAAATAACTATTCCTAGAACAATTCATGAAAAACTGACAATGTCTCGGTACACTAGGGAAGTGCAGATCTGGTTCATCTTCACGTTATCCAACTACTATGAACATCTGGGTACTGCATCGTCTTCAAAGCTTCTATTTCATCTCCTACTTTCAGAAATCTTTCGAGCTGGTTCTTGATCTTCAACTGCTAACTTCAGCATCGAACCATCTCGAGTCTAACTTGTTACCTCAGCAGGTATACGTTTGACTTCTCATTAGGTAAACTCTCCCCTGACGTTACTTGATCTACTACTTCCAAAAATCTTTCGAGCTGTTTCGTGATCTTCAATTGTTGGCTTCAGCGTCGAATCGTCTCGAGTCCAACTTGTTACCTCAGTAGGAAAATGTCAGGCTCTTCTCTTTGGTAGGTAGACTCACTAATGACGCTACTCAATCTACGTAGAGCATCTTCGAAATCCTACCGATCTCAGCGAAAGGCATTATTTTTCAAGAATCTTCTAAATGACCAGTTATTTAGGGATCAATACCTTAGAATGATATGTCATGTTCATGAAAAAATGCAATAAGAGCAGAAAAAATGAAACCAATGTTAGTAGAAACAAAACAGAAAGAATCAAGTTAGTTGAAATGATTAGTCCAAAAATGTAATCTTAGCAAAAATAAATAAATGTGACTCAAAGTTTAAATTGAAAAAAAAAACATACAAAGAAAATTAATAATCCTAACCGCATGTGTTCTAGTTCTCCTAGGCTATCCCAATGGCTTTAGTGGGGTAGGCTTACTAAATTCTCTATATGAGGCTGGGTTCTAACAAAAGTTCCCAAGCCATCTTTACAACCTGCTAAGGTTGCCCCCCCCCCGATTTTGGCCCATTAAAGACTTGCTAATCAGATTCAGTTGAGGGGATCACACCACTAAAAATGTACCTCGAATCTGATATCCGGATAGGCAACTTAGGGTGCTTTCCAGAGGTACTTTATCATACCCACACAAGAAAGCCCAATGTTCCTCGTGACGTATAACGTTTCTCTCTACGTAAGTAAACCGGGTTAGAGCTCGGATTTAGAGCTATGATATGCAACAATCCTAAATATTCACAGAAATGTAAGCATTAACTAGAAAGAAATGTGTTTTTAAATAACATAATGAACCATAAATTAAATAAGATCGAACTCATAATTTCCAAAATAATAAATATAGGGTAACCAACTCGTGGCTTGACTCTCAATTTGTTTTAAAAACAAAATTCCCCAGCGGAGTGGCCAAGCTGTCGACACCGTTTTTCAACCGGGCAAGGAAAGACCGATACCGACTCGGGGTTTTTCTGATTGAAAATTGTTTCAAAAATGTGAAGAGTCGCCACCAATTATTTAAGGTGCGATTGGAACACCATAAAACCGGGTGATTTTAATAAAATATTTTATTTTAATAAAATATCGAGTTTTGGGGTATGCGAAAAATCCAAAAATCATGTCCGGGAGTCGATTACGCGTGGGGAAGGATTAGCACCCTCACAAGCGCCCAAGAATTAGTACCTAGTTGATTACCCTATATTTAAAATCATAAATTTTGAGTTCGATCTTTATTTAATTTAAAAAAATTATTGAGGATGCAAAGTTGAAAAGGGTATTCGTTTATTGAAACCGATAGCATTCGCCCCTGAGCATAAATGCGGGAGATCAACTATTATGTCTAATAACCGAACATTGCCTTATTTTTAGAAAACATGATGCGATTTTGAAAAAGATGTCGACTTATTTAGGGAATTACCAGTACTCACCCCCTGAGCACGATCACAGAGGATATACTATTAACTCCTTAATAAGTGAACAGTCCCTTAAGTTTTAAAACCAATGCAATCAAGCAAAATTTTATTTAATCATAATTATACTAAAATTAAATTAAGGCTTTTTCTAACTTACGGTGAAATTTTTTGAAAATTAAAGAACATAGGGGCTTAAATCTAAAAACGTAGGCTCTAATATTAATCCTATTTAATTTTAATTAATTATTGAATCGAATAACCAAGATGGTCCCTCGAACGTTTACGCGATGGCCGACTCGAATTATCCACTAAATTAAACACTAGTTTAAAATCTAAGCTAAAATGGAGGCTCTATTTAACCTATTTAATTATGTAAATATTAAAAATGTAATCGAAGGCGAGGGACTAAAAGGATCAAGGTCTAAAGAATTGAGTTCCAAAAGCTTTAAAAGAATAAGGACCTAAAACGACAACTTCTAAAGTTATAGGACTAATTAAAAATCTAATTAATCTAAGTTATTAAACTTAAAGTTTTTTAGAAGATATTAATTATTAATTAATTTTAAAATTAGAACAATCAATTCGAGTAATCGGGCATCTATTGCGAAAACTCGACTCAAATTGCTCCCTAATTAAAACTAGTGTGAAATCCTAGTTACTAAGCTTGATTCGAATATTAATTTAATTTAAAACTAAATCTAAGAAATAAAGCTATAACATATCAAAACAAATAATAAACTTAAATAAAATAATGAAAAAACAAATAATGATAAAAACAAAAATAGTAAAAAACAATATAGAATAAAAACTAAAAAAAATAAAATAAGTACAATGACCTAATTGCATAAATTTTAAATCAGTAAACTAAAATTAAACATGCAAAGGGGCTAAATTAAAATAAAATAAAAATTGAAGCTTAATTCAAAATAAAATAAAATAAAAATGACAAAAATAAAAGAAAATAAAAGTCAGTAACTAAATCAGAAATAAACAGTGACCAAAATGCGAAAATTATAATAACAGTAGCTAAATCAGAAACTAACATTGTCTAAATGAAAATAAAACAAAACAGAATAATAAAATTGTAACAAACTAGAAATAAAAGGTCCAGTGACCAGAATGTAAAAAATACGGCAAAGTTTAGGGGACTAAACCAAAAATATAAAACATGCCTAGCAGAAAGGTAAAATACCAATTATGGTCCCTAAAGGTGACCAGAATGCAAAACATGCACAAATCTGAGGGATTTAAAATGAAATTTACCCCTAAAATCCTTCTAAAAATTGAGGTTTGTTCGTCTCGTCGCGGGGGTCACGGATCTGTGCTCCATTTTGTCAGAGGACGCTCCGATCGTCGTGAAATGGCCAAATATCGCTTGGCTTTCCCGGGCTCCGATATATGTCGTCCGTAGTTGAATCGGGCCCAAATTTTAGTATGCTCATCCCCTCCTCGAGACACTCCTTCTAACCATTCGGATCGTCGAACCGAACCTCCAAACACTGGCCAGGCTCCGACAGAACGGTAAAACACCCTTTTTTCCCCTTTTTTGTTATTTTTTGTTTTGAAAGCTAATAAATAAAATAAAATAAAAATACCAAAAAATCTTTGAAATTTTTTCTCTGCTTTTTATTGATGAATCGAACCCCCTTCCTTACAATATCATTCGGGTTTTTATAACCCATTCTTAGATTGATTTTCATTAAAAAAAAAGGCAGGTTGCTATGTGATGATTTCCTTTTAGTTTTTGCATCTTATCCTATGTAGTGGCAGTGGGAGCTGGTGTGTAGGTAATGGTGGTAAGCTGTTTTTTGACTTTTCATTTGAAAATTGGTGACGACACTTTTCTAATCTAACGAGTTTATTAACTACGAACATTAAGAGTGTGGGATCATGATATCCAGTAACAATAGTGTTTTAAATTTTTTTCAATGAAATCCAGACGGAAGCATCTATTATATACGTTTTGTTTCATTCATTACTCAAGCGAGTAACTTAATTTGGTGGTAAAATGACTTGCATTTCACCTCTTGGACCTAAGTTTGAGTCTCTCCTTTTATGCATTTCACCAATTTTCATTGTTCCCCAAAACCACAATGACACATGTCATTCTCTGATTGGTTCAAATTAATAACATAAAAATATAAATAATAATTTTTAAAAAATGACATGGCAGTGCCACGATAGCGATCTCGATGACCTGGACGTCCACGTCAACTTTCCCCTCCACGCAAGCGCGCTTCGTCAGCACCCGACGTTGATCGTCAGTTGATTGATGATTTTCATCCACCGTAGGTTATTTCTGACCCAAAATTAAACATTTAGTGAAAAAATGTTCCACAAAAAATAATACAGCTAAATTTGACATTGTTATCAAACGTTAGGGTTATTTTATTGTATTATGTCATATTTGTTTCCCTAAATTGATTTTTCAAAAAATAATTTTCTCATTTTTTTTAGTGTTTGGTTAGTGGAAAATAGATGAACAATGCAATTCATTTTCTTGATCAACTGAATTTTCTTTAATTTTTTTTTTTGAAAAATAACTTACATCCTTATTTTCCCGTAAGTCATTTTATGAACTTTTTACTTCAAAACATAAACACTCAAAACATTATTATTTTAAATATTTAATATTAATATATTATTTCGTATCTTTTTAATAAAAATATTAATTATTAAATTATATTTTTTTGATTCTTTAAATAATATAATATAATATTTTTTATTATTATAATCATATTATTATAATATGCAATATTATACTTTATTTTAATAATATACAATAAATTGATAATAAAGTTAATATTATTTATTAACTTTATAAAATAGTGCTATTAAATTATTGAATATTTAAATTATACTCCTTAAAATATAATGTAATATTCTTATTTTACTATTATAATTTTTAATATTTTAATAAATAATTAATATAATTTATAAAAAAAAATTATTTTAATCTTAATATTTTCAAATTTTAGATATAATATTTTAATAACAACATTGACATAAATAATATTAAATAAATTATTCTATTGTTTTAAAGTAATATTATTATTTTGTTAATAAATAATATTATTTATTGTATATGATGTTTGTAATAAAAATTTCTAAAAAATTATCAACCAATATAAAATGAATTATATAAAATCATTTAAACACCATAAAATGATTTCTAAAAATTATTTTATAAAATATATAATTCATTTTACTAAATTTATTTTCTAATTTTTCCCGTAAAACAAAGTACCCTGAGTAAAATTTTCTCCCCCTTGTCTGTTGAGCAAGCACATTTTCTTTCTTCTTTTATTCGCTTCTCTATCTTTTGGGTCCTATTTTCTTTCTATAGATCTTTTCTTTCAAAGAATCTAAAAGTTTGCATGCAACTCTAATTACACCCACCAAAATGAAAATCATTTCTAAGATAATAATTTTTTATCACGTCAAGATAAGCTTGATTATTTTCTTTAATTATTGTTACAGTTATTGCTAGTGTCACGGGCCGTGAACAGGTTCTGAGGGCGTGACATTAACAATATCCGTTTTGCAGATGTACAATGAACCAACAATAACTCATTGTAACGTTGGTTTTCAGTTGAATCTTTCCTTTTGAGCCTCAACAATTGTGCGACTGTTGTCACTGGGAGGCAGAATATTGTTATTAAAAAACTGTTAGCATTATATCCAATAGAGGGGACCAAACCAAATCTTTTTATTAGAATAGCAATCGATATACAATGATAAAGGTATCGTTTGAAAATATTATCGTAAAATTGTGATATATATAATAATTGCACTACCATTCATTATTGTTGCAATTCAGATAAATGCAACACAACTAAAAATATGACTACAACCGTAATTTAAATCCCTGAACACAACTGAATAACCAATGAACGCAATTTAAATCGACATAAAACATATTTAAAACTTAAACTAAATTGGATGAAATACACAAATGGTCCCTCGACTAATAGGGTATTACTTTGTTGAATCCATCGACTACCAAAAGTTATAAAATGCTCCCTTGACTATAGGGTATTATTTTGTTGAGTCCCTTGACCATTAAAAGTTACAATATGGTCACCAAACTATTCATATTTTCCAAACTCACTTTTTTTGTTAAAAAATTAATGGTCTTTTGAACTAAATATTAATCTATTGACTAAGATATGATAAAATCTAATCTCATAATCATTTGAGTTGTATAGTCGTTTGAGATTTTGAGATCAAATTGTATCATATCCCAATTAGCATATTAACATCTTGCTAAGACTATTGTCAGTCTTTTAACGGAAAATGATGAGTTTTGAAACATATCCATAGTCGGGTAACCATTTTATAAATTTTAGTAATCAAAGATTAAAAAAACCCAATATCTTATAATTAAAAGATCACTTTGCAATTATTAATAATCACGGTGAACAAAGCAACAACCTTAATGAGGGATCATTTAATATTTTATTTGTCAAAAAAAAAAATAAACAGAGGAAAATTTATAGATACTTGAAAACTCGAATCCATAGTTTTACATCTGCCACAAGAGATACATATTACATATAATCACTCTATGTAAATTAATCAGATTTCCCTTTACACTTCTCACCTTGAAAATCTTCTCACCTTGGCAATATTCCTACTAGAAACCAATGGCAAAAATGATGCAACCTTGTAACCCTTTTCGGCACCGGTAGCCACCGTGGGATGAGAGCGATTTGATCCAGCTTATGCCAAACCGAAACAGCACATTTTTTTACTATTGGCTCGATTATGTGAAAAATGATTTTTGCCAATGCAATCACCACTGTGGGATGTTGGACCTCCGGAGACCTTTGTGTGACTGCAATAAGTCGGGATGCAAGCTGTTCGATGAATCTAGAGGCTGTGTTGCCTACATCAGCAGTACGCTGGACCCAGTAGGGCGGCCCCCGGTCATTCCGGAAGCGTTTTAAGCAACCGAGGTGGCCACTGATGCGACTATCAATCTTTGCTGCGGCTTCGGCATGCTTTACATCAGCCATAACTTGGAACCCTTTGATGGCATTTGATGGGGCTTGTTTGAAGAATCCCAAGTCTGTGATGAGCACTTTGGCACCCGGAACCTCTGTAGCCAAACCGGTCACTCTTCGAAGATTTTCTGCAACCGACGTGATACCAAAGAACTTTACGAGAACCCATTTAACCAAGCTCTTAACCATTTCTGCAAAAAACTTTCGATACAAGCTAACAACAACTCGCTCGATGATAACGATAACAGGCTTCAATGGTCCTAACATTTTCTTAACTAGAATGTATAATTTGAGTAAACGAAGAGCAGATGATTACAAAGTTATATCAAGTATCAAATGCATCAGCTTTTGTAGTTCTTCAGGATCAACAAAAAGGAAATATAAGTTAAGCAATTTCAGAAAAGAAAACTTCAATTACCCAAAATGGAAAATTTCTTGAGGCAGAACTCAACTCACCAATTCAGAATGCTGGACATTACTAGACACACCTTCAACAGCCGGGACGGAGCCGGAGGAGATCTGCTCGAGGAATCCGTAGGAGGTATGCACATCCACAGTCATTCCTAAAGCATTTCGGGCGGAACAGATGACTTTGGATAAAATCTACTTTGTAACACTCAAATTTAATGAAATTAGGGACTAAATTGAAAGTTCCGGAACTTTGCAGCCTATATTTGAACTTTTAGGGAGTTTAGGGACTACTTAGAATTATTCCATTTTTTCTTATCCGTGAAAAATAAAAAGGAAAATACCCTAAATTTGTGAAATCAAATTCCTAAATCCCTCAACCAAAACCTCGCTGGTCTCCCCAAATCTTCATCGTTCGGCCACCGTTCGGTCCACTACTACCCCCGTTTAATTCTTCGTTGAACGGTGACCAAAATCCCTCCATCATCCCGTCGTGAAACGATGTGTAACATCATGAAACGATGTGTAACATCGTGATTTTAATCGCAAAGCTTCGACAAAATAACCTAACCACGTCGCTGTTATTTTCATCGATTTCGGCCTATTCAACAACCATCTCGCCTCACTGCCATCAATAACTTGTTCCCCAGCTTGTTCCACACAAAACCCGACCCAAGGTGTTTCCCATCGTCGTGTTTTCGGTCTGACATTTGACCGTTGACTTTGACCAAAAAAAGTAAATTTTCTGAAAAGTCATATTTTATGTTTTTCAACGTCTTGAGTCTAAATCCGAAGTTTGTTTTGCCAAATTCGCACTCGGTGAGCCATTTTTCAGTATTTTATCTTCAGAATCAAATTTGGTTTTTCAATTAAGTTCAAATTCTGATGTAAATTCATTTTCTATGTATATGAGAGAATATGGGATGTGGAATTAAAGTTTGAAAGCGATCAAATGGAGTTTAAATCGTCGATCGATATGGCTTGTAAATTGAGTTAATACTCTACTATCTTTTGTATGCTTTTCGGAACACATTGATAATGGGTAAATGCATGAATGGAAATGATTGGTCAATTAGGTGTATTTAATTATCATTGGACTCAAACTGAATATAGAATAAAGGCAGAACATTGTAAAAGACTCAGACAACTCGTAAAAGAAATAAGTAAACCGACCAGAAATAATTCTAAGTTCATGGATTATGTAGTAATAAATTGATATCAGAATCCAAAATTATGATTAATTTCTTCCAAGGTTAAATGAGGGGAATACTTGATTAAGAAATTACAAAAATAACTTTACGGAGTAAAATTACAAAAATGTCATTTTACAGTAAAAAGACCAAGATTGCCTTTGAAAGTGAAAAATAATCCAGAAATGACATATCTGACCAATTATCAGTAAAAGTGCATATGTTTGGATTGAAAAGAATTATCAAAATGTCATCGAGTTGTGAAATAACTAAAATAAACTCTTATATTCAAATGACTATATTATATGACCAAGTTGAACTAAGTGGAAGTATTGTATGTATCCAAATTGTGGGAATGAATGAATTACTCTGGAAACTCTAAAGTGACAGGGATAAACTTACCTAATAAATGACTTAGGTACCCTCAAAGACCTAGAATTAAATGAATGACATAGATAAGTCGGTAAACGCTGGTGAACCTATATGTTGTACCGTTCATAAGGGTTTTGAACCAAGAATCAAGCACGCCGACATTTCTAGATACCGTTGCAATACAGAAATGAAATAAATACCATTGGAATACCAGTTCGTATCCCTAAGATCCATTCAACGATGATTCTGATGATGATTAGTTTACAAGAGTTGTCAGTATTAAAGTGTGAATACCCTTGAAGTACATTGATTTGAACAATTGACAGGCATCAGAATGCTTGGATTTGTTCATTTCGAGTTAACTCAATATCCTGATAAATCAACACGAATCTTAAATACCATGAATCATCGTTTCACCCTTATTAGATCAAATTACTAAGAATTCTATAAGAACCAAATGTCAAAAATACCCCAGATTTCCTAAATAATGGAATCACTCCTGTCATACTTGAAATCTCAATGTACCTCTGATGCAAACGATTCTGAATATCTTTTTGATTACTTAGTGCCTCCGAAAATACCCAAATACTATATGATATTGATAAACTACTTCCAGAATGACTAATGAATTCGTCAGCTATCAAACCCATTTTATATAGGGATCTCATTTCTGAATTTAAGCAGTTTGCAGACGTTTCGTGTTTCCCCCACTTGATAATTGCTAAGTACCTCTGGAAAATAATTGGATCCTCTAGTGTGTTCCCTATGTACTACATGATTGTTTTATCTGTTTTAAAATGTGTTTCACCGAAATTTATGAGTTACTGATTTATTGGCTTATGATGGCTACATGGTATGTGCTCTCTTACTACCGTTTTCACTGGAAAATATAATCGTTCTTGATTTATGGATCATAGGATCTATTGGTTACTACTTGAACTATTTTATTGGGACATTATCTGGGTATGCTGAAGTATGGAGGTTCAGCTCTGACAAAACTGGTAATTCCTTACGGACCTAAGAAGACCTTGGGTCGGCTTTAAGGCCCCAAGGCACTCCCTTGGGTAAATCATGGTACTGCATATGGTGTACGGGTGGAGGGCAGTTATGTGGTTTATTTCGTGGTCACTCTTACGAGATTTTATTGGATCACGATCTTGATATTTATTGTTACTATTAAATCTGATTTCTACTGGATATTATATGGGTAGGATTTTGGAGTATGGAGGTTCAACTTTGATCAAGTTGGTAATTCCTTACAGACCTAAGGAGACCCTTAGGTAGGCCCATAGGCCCCAAGGTATTCCCTTAGGGTGGCTCCTTTGCTGTGTGCTTAGGGTAAGTCCTTATAGATGCAGTTATGGGGAACTGTATTTTGGTGTTCGGTTGGAGGGTTTTATTATGGTTTTAAAAATATGTTTTAAATTGTTATTGTTTTAAAAAGATCTGTACCTTGTAACTAGTTGGGAACACACTAGACACCTTATTCTGATCTCCTGAACCGGGTCGTCTGAACGTTTCTTCTGAACTGTAAGCTTCATGTCTTGAACTTAAAGAAATATCAGTGGAATCCTCAGCTCATCACAAAAATCTATAGAAGTCTATATCATTAGGGAATATTTTTATGCTTGTTATTATCTGCATGTCCTTCAGCTTCACTTGGTAGTTTTGTATTACTGAGCTTCCCAAAACTCACTCTTTACTCACCATTTCAGGTTAAAAGAATCGAACCAGTGCAGTTATCGACATCAGTAAAGGAGTTCCACCGGTGTTGCTTGCAGAGTACGGTGCAAGTGATTAAGGGACATGTAGTTTGTATTCTGTTTTTTTATCAGGGTCTGAAACCTGTTTTATTAATGGATATTGTTGAATTATACTTTTAATATATAATGATTAATTGAATGTGTGTTTCAAATATAAATTATTTTATGATTTTACACGCCTTAACATAAGTTATAATTTTTTCGAGATTTTTATTGTGGGTCGTTCCAATGGCCCTAATGTGACATCTCTGATCGGATTGGGTTACCCGTACCGGTCTGTGTGTGTTACATGCTTGATGATTGAAGGTACAAGCCTATCAATTTTAGTCACAAGTTCACCGACCTGCAATAAAAACAAACAATAATTCTTGAATCTCCTCTCATTTCTCATACATCATCAACAAATTGAATGAAAATGGCTTTACCTTGTCTTCAACCAATTTGAGTTGCTTGTAAAGGGTATTAAAGAGCTTATCGAAAACCGTTCTGAGCACAGTTTTAACTATTCTTTGAACTATCTCAAGAACAGGCTTCAAGAGCCCCGACTTTTGATTTAGGTTAGTGTAGAGGTTGGTGAACAACAAAACCAAATGGACATGACTACTTGCACAATCGCCGAGTATTTCAGCTTCTTTGTTTCTTCTTCAACCATCAAATTCCGATTGACTAAAAAGCAATTAGAATAAGAAGAAAAAAGATCAACTAAGAAAGTTTTACACTATAACTTAACCATGGGAAAGGAAGTGGAAATAAAAGAAATCATGAGGCAATGCTCAGACCTCCACCATGCTTCAACTTGGTAACCAAACCTTGGGTAGCCGGGATGGTTTGGGATGACACATCTTTGATGAGTCCAGTGGCAGGCTCGAAATTCCACAGTGCCGAACACCAGAAGCAACTCCAGCAGCCACTCCTGCAATCTTTTGTAATCCCTATCATTAACCATGGCCGATTCTGATTCCGATCCTGAGCTCCAGGAAGATCTGATCGCAACGGTTGTAAACATTTAGACTGAAGACAACGATAAGAAACTCATTGTGGAACATCCTGTTGTAATCCCTTTACTTGCTCAAAGAGAAACGCTGCAGCTGCTCTCTTCACATTATTGACACTCAATTCGAAAAAGATCAGAATCAGAAATTCCGGTGCTCTTGTGCCTTTAATGGTATCCCTTGGCAGTCAAGGAAGCTGCCTCAGCAATATTCAGCCTTTGTGAAGTATTTGAGAGCAAAGATAAGTTTACTGAATTAGGAGCAGTGAAGCTAATCATACAGAATATGAGTGATGGCATACTTGTTTTTGAGCTATTGAGCATTATTGCCCTTCTATGTCAACATCCAGACACCATTGATCAACCTTCGCTCCTGTCAACAATGTGCAGATACCAGGACTTAACACTCTTGGGATATCATTGGTTCGAATTGATTATGGACCTAACATGGCTCGTGCCACTGAGATTCTCATGGTTTTTGAAGGCACACTCTATGTCAGTTTCGTTTCATCCAACCCGGATAATCTTCTAATTACCAAAGTGTTGAACAAGGGGATGTGTTTGTGTTCCCGGTTGGTCTAGTCCACTTCCAGTTCAATGTGGGAAAAAGCAAGGTTGTTGCCATTGCTGCTGTGAGCGGCCAGAATCCAGGTGTTATTACAATAGCAAATGCAATGTTTGGGTCAAACACATCCATTAACACATATGTTCTTTCCAAGGCCTTTAAATTGGACAGAAAAAATGGTGGAAAGCCTGCAATCCAAATTCTGATGATACAGCAAAAATTTTGAATTCAAATTCTTTCAGAAAGTGTAACATAAAGTTGCAAATTGTTCAATGAACAGAAATAATATATTCCATTAAAGAATCTCTAAGAGAAATACAACACATTACATTCCTTATTCAATGCCGCCAAAAAGAACAAATGATGTGATCTAAAGAATCAGCCTAAGCAAGTAGTTGAAGCCATTGGTAAACCAAAACCTAAATGAGCTTGTAATAGCAGTTGTTTCCAGAGAGAAGAATTTTGTAGCCTTTGCCGCAGGGGCGCTTGAAATGAAGGTCCAAGCATTCCCCTATCTTCTCCAGTCTCACTGCTTCTTCACAATCTTCATCACCCTTTTCCTACAACAACAGCCTTAACATATTAACACCATGAAATCAGAACTTCTTTTTTATATATATACCATTTTCTTGGAAACCAAACAGAAAGTAACCTTTGGCCCTGAGAGTACATCTTCAACATCTTTTATAGTTTCACCCCACCAATTGTTCATTTCTTTCACCCTCTCCTCCATTTTTTTTCAATATCTGCCAACAAATCCTCAAGATTATTCTTTTAAAGAAACACGTGAAAAGAGTTCCAAGAAGAAGAAAACATATAAAACATACACCTTGGCAATGGAACTCTCTTCCTCGATCAATTCCACACCCGATTCTTGTGGGCTTGAAGTCCTCGACAAGGCTTAGTGGGAGAGAAAATGGGATCGCATATCGACCTTATTAAAGCAGGGGGTTTATGAGGCAATGAAGAAGAAACACTTCCTTTAGACAATGAGGAATCTTCCAAGACCTTGGCTAGTTTTGTAGGCGTCAAGGGTTCAGAGACAAAGCGGTGAAGCTGTGGGAGTGGGATCTTGGAGAAGCCAGAGAGGGAGTACGGCGTTTTGGATTTGGGTTCGGGAGAAGGGCGTTTCATTGGGTTGCATGTACAGGCGGTGCATGAATGACGGTTTTGGTGGGTGGTGGTGTTCTTGAAGTTGTCGAGGTGGAGGAATTTATGATCATCATCATCTTCTTCATGGCGTTAACTTTCAAGCTCTGGTTCTTGGGTCATTTCATTCATTGTTGATTCTTCAAGCTTTTTGATCTTTCTACCGTAATACTCGAGAGGCTGTGTTTCTTAGTTGAATAGACGTGGGAAGAGATGGAGAAGAAGATAACTGTTGAGGGTTTTTAATATGCAACTTTCTTTTGTACGGATGATACTTGAAGCCAATGAACGAACGCCCTGTCAAATTTCAAAATTCAGAAAGGGGAAAAAATAAAGGGTTTAATTCTACAAAAGTTCCTAGACTTTATTTTTTTCTCTGTCTAAACTTTTTTATTTATCAAAAAAAGTATCTTAAAAGGGTTTAATTTGTTTGAATTTAATGACTTAACTTTTAAATTATTTATATTTTAATCACTCTAATTTATTTTATTAATATTTATTTATATTTTAATCACTCTAACTTATTTTATCAATATTTTATAAAATATGACATCTTTTAAGTATTATTTTATTAATATATGATTAAAGTAAAAAAAAGAAAGGAATAAGTTGGAGAGGCGATAAGAGTGAGATCGTTAGGGTCTGAGTCGGGGTTTTAGTATATTCGCATCATGTTTAAGATTTATATTTTTGGGACAGGGTAACCATAAAACCAGCCCGTCCAGCCCCATGCCCATCCCTAGAGATCGTGAGGGCGAGGTGAACAATTTGTGATTTAAGATTTGTGGTATAATTTTAAATTTAATTTTTTATTTAAATTATATATTTATTTAAAAATAATAAATTTCATGTCACAAAAAATATTAATAAAATAAATTAGAATTTTTAAAACAATAGCAATTTGAAAGTTTAGTTAAATTAAAAATTTGTAAACTTCATATACCAAAATAGGAGTGAATAAAATTGAATAATGAATGATGTAATTTAATCATAAAAAATACTAAATATACATCAATTTTGTTAAACTTTTAACGACGGATACTAAAATGAAACAAAAAATAAACATCGATATGATTTTGAAAAAAAACTGAAAGTTGATAAAAAAAAACATTGGAATCTGCTCAGTCCGGAATTTTGGGTATTTTGAAAGGCCTAAGCTTTGGTTAATCGAAATGATGAGCATTGGAATTTATTTTATGTTTAAATTAGATAGATTTTATGAATTATTCTAACTTCAATCGCAAAATCTAAATACCTTTTAAGTCCATTTGAAATGTGATTGAAAGAAACAAGTGTCTTTTCCTATAAATATAATATAAAAAGTTGAAGATACCTGCGTTATACACACTAAAATGCTTCATATCCATAACTAATTCAGAATCATTTGTTTTTTCACCAGAAGTTCTTTGGTGCTGGTATACTTCTTAACCCTCCATCTTTCTGATGAGGGACAACTGTATTAGAGAATCTCCTAGACTTGTTGATCTTCATCTTAACACTGGGAACCTTGCGTGCCAATGACTGCCATATCATCTGCACCGCGTCCCCGTTTCTCGCCGGATAATGGTATTCGAACAATGGCTCAACCTCTTTCAGCTTCTCCCACATTTGAGTCCATTCTTCCTTGCTTATGCTCCTAATGAGTTCTATAAGGTATTTTTCTTTGACAGCATCCGAAGTACGAACAAAAACGCAGAATTCCGAGTAGTCGAGAACGTCTTCGTAGGGGAGCTCGATGTCGTCGCTGATAATAACGGGAACACAATGGCTGGCAATGGCGTCGAAAAGGCGGCTCGACGATGGAGTGTCCCCTGCTATGTTTAGGCAAAACTTGGATGAGTGCATTCCTTGGCTGGCTTTGTTGACTCCATCGTTTTTTAGACTTCCGAATGAGAAATGTACATCTTCTTCATCTTTTAGAAGATAAAATAATTCTTGTCGAGCAAATCCACCCTACAAAAACCAACCCAGCTATAGGAGACAAACAGGTAAGCATCACACAATGGACTAAGATGGGGATACTTACATCTTTCCTGTAAATGGATCCTTGGAAGAACAGCAAAGTTTTACGGCTATCGAAATCGGAAGTATCATTGGCATAGCTTTTGACCATATGTCGGTATGGTGCGATCACGTCTTTATCGACATTCGCAATGTTCAACGGATACCTACCGAAATCTGCGAGTACGAAAATTGCAGGCCAAAGTTGCATCCTAGCATCTATCATACTATTGGGATGGTGAGACAAAATAACATGGTCTCTTCCACCTGACATCTTCCATTCCTTTTGTGCGGTCAGCCACTTCACCAACTTGGCCTGCAATACCTTGTTCCAACTCTTTGTCTGGTGCGGATTCACCTTCGAAAACCGATTGTAACTCAAGGACGAAAAGAAGGGTACAAATATAAGATCAGCTTCACTGGAATTCTGCACTCTGATTACAACTCTGTTGTTTGGATTGTCAGAAATTTCTGATGCTAAGAGGTCCAATGTGAGCCAATATTCTATACTATGTTGCAAGTTCAATCCGCCGGGATAAGGCGGGATTTCGGTTAGAATATCGGGCCAAACACGACCACCTTGGGGCTTCCAATTCAAGAGTCCGAAATGAAACTCGGGGTCTAAATCATACATGAAAATCTTGAGCGGTTCTTTAACAATGCCAATGCAAGTCACTGCCCCATCTTTATCTTGGAACCCTTGTTCTGTCTTTGGAAGTCCTTCTCTTCCTCCTCCATCGCGTTGTTTCTCGTTGTTCACAAGAATCGTTCGACTTAATCCGTTCGAAGATCGAAAGACGGTAGGAAGCTTAGGAATCGGCAACGATTTAGGATCGAATGATCGAGGAGGAAGGCCTGTGGAACGCAACAGAAACAACCAGGACAATACAAACAACATTATGATCACCAAAAACAAGCCGAAGAAAGATTTTCTTGCCATGGAAGAGCTCTGCTTCTCGGCCATGGTAATGTATAAATACAGTAAACCAGGAACCAAAAGTGATTCAAATTACTATGACCATTAAGACACTTTGTTTCGAAACAAGAACACAACCAATGTAGAAAACAAAGCTACCCCAGAGTTAAAAAAACACCAATCCTTGTGAGAATTGTTGTGGGGGTGGATTGATGATCAAGAAAATGAAGAAACAATATCGAAAAAAAATTGAAAAAGGTTAAGTGGAAGTATATGTAACGCTTTGAAAGTTGTGATTTTTTGTTTCGGCTTTGTCTCACATTCTCAGGGAAGAGGTTAAATCAAAAGAGCAGAGGGGAGATTGAAACGTGGGAATAGGCCTTTCTGAAGAACCGGGCTTTCTTTTTATTTTAGAATTACTTGTTTATTTTATAAATAATTAATTATATTAATTGTAAATTTTGTAAAGTGCTTTTATTTTAAAATAAAATTATAATTTACGAATATATATATATATATATATATATATATATATATATATATTTAACATTATATTTTTTATGAAAGAAATTCATTTAATTTCAATATTAATGAATTTTAAAACTAGTTTAATTTCCGGTATAAATACAAGTTTAATTAAAAATTTAATTCTTTTTATTATGTACCATCAAATGCTTTAATGAAAGAATTTTTTTCTCCAGAAAGAATTTTAATGAAATTAATACTTATGAAGTAGGTTAATTGAAATAACAAAAATATTAGTAATTAAACTTTAAAAATATGAGTATTTTGTTATATAAAGGGTTATTACATATAACTACATAAATAAATTAGATTAAATTAATAAAATTTTAATCATTCAAATAATTAAATAAAGTTGAGAGTTAAAAACGATTTTTGATGACATTTTTTGCTGTACTAATTTGTTTTCTAGGTTATTTTTAAATTAATAATATATTATTTATAACAATCAATAATGAATAATTTTAATCATTCTCATATTAGAGGTGGATTTATTTTATTCTTAGGACCCTCAAAACCAAGGTAATTTTATTAAATCCAAATAAATATATTAAATTTCATTTTAATTTTTCTTCTTTGATTATCAATATGTCTTAATTACCCTATCCTATAAACTTAATTTTTTTTTAAAAAAAATAACAGTATAAGGTGATCACAATGTAATATATGTTCAGAATCTTTTTTAACCATTAACAAAGCATGAATATCCTACAAATGCAATTGTTCGAATTCAGGTCCTATAAGAAAGATAACACTCCTTTTAAATTTTAACGACTAAAACCACTTGATGAATAAACTGAATTTTTTAATCTAAAGTAATTACATGTTTTTTAATTAATTTAAAGTAAGTATAAGGCAATATATGTTCAAAGATAACCTTAACTTTTTGACATTGAAGTCTCATACCCCTGGCATTTATTGTGCTCGAACCCGAGTCCTCAAGAATAACTACAATTCCTTTGTCATGAAAGTCACTTAGTTCGTACAAAGTAATTACAAGTTAAACTGAAAAAGAACGTACTAATCTTGATTTAATTTAGATAAGCTTACACGTTACAAACAACGTTAAATGTATTAATAGTTTATTTTTTTTGTTTAACGTTTTGACTAATTATTGAAACACATTTATAAAATAAAATCCACGGTAGTTAATAAAATAGGGCTGGCATTAAAAATTGATTTAACTTTGAGATTACATAAATGAGAAAAATAATTATAATGTGATAATAATAATAATAAATAATAATACTTTTATGAAATGAGTATATAATTATTTCAAGTCTAATATTATAAATTATTAATAGAATCTATATAAATACAAAATATTTTAAAGACGCTATGTAATATATTTTTTAAGATCCAAGTAGAGAATAGAGATTGACTCAATATTACATTTTGAATATTTCATAATTTATATAAAATAAAATATTTACATATTAAAATTTATATAAATCTATTTGCTTTGAGGTAGTTGTGGATATATGTATATACACACACTGGCAATCACATATAAAGGATGAACTTTCAAAATTCCATGGTTATTGTAGTAGGTTGAGTACACCAATCGTATGCTTAAATAATTTGATGTGAAATTTTATGTTAATAAAGAATCACGTGGAGGCATCGCCATGGTTTCAAAAACATTTTAACTGTTAGGTTATTCACGTTATATGTCCCAACATTATCAATTGAATTCTAAATTGATCTTTAAATTTGAAAATAATCTAATTATAGACATTAATTTTCGTCTTGATTCAAATCACAATTTAAATGTAACGAATGTTCTTGACTTACTTTCTAAAAAACTTTGATCCATTAAATCGATCTTCATAAATAAGGTGAATATTCGATCAGGTCGAATGTAAAAAGATTTAGTTAGTCTAGTTTAAGAGTATCATTTTATCATTCAAACTTCATTCGAAATGTTTTGAAGTTGAGTCTCATTCCTATCTTATATATTTAAGTTCTGAAAATTATTTGTCAACACTCGTTTTTCGTCCCATTTTTGTTATTGTTGTTGTTATTATTATTATTATTAAATTTTATTTTTATTCCTTTCAGGCTGTACAACAGGCCCAATCGGACCCGAATTACAAAGGGTCATCTGACCCAAACCCCAGGCCCCAAATACAAATTATAGCCCAAGACCCGAGGCCTATATCGAACCCAAATCTCGATTAGGGTTTTACCCTATCTCCCCAACCACCTCCAACATCAGCTGTTGGATATGGATCCATCCAACGACCCAGATCGCCTACAGCTTAGGGTTTCAACCCTAAAAAAATTATATCAGTCGCCGCCACCAAATCCCATCTTTTGGATATGGGAGATATCCAACGATCCCGATGAGGTTCTGCCGCTACGGTCACAGATGCCCAATCTCAGGCCACCTCCTTGCTGCACCAACCCCGACCACTAACACTACCACCAACCATGCGCCGAGTCCCCTACCATGTAAGATTACCCACATCAGCAAGGCAACAAAGACCACACGCAAGAGCCATTTCAAATTTTTATTTATTTTAATTTGTCCATGTAGTTTTAATTTACTTAATTTAGTCCCCATGTTTTATTTATTTTTATTATTTGTAATTTTAGCACTTAATATTGAAAATGCTCATTTTAGTCACTTATATACTTTATTTTGTTTTAATTTGGTATGTTGGTATGCTGGTTTATGTTTTAGTCATACTTTTATTTTAATTTTAATTTTTGCAATTTGCTTGCATATTAGTTCATTTTAGTCCTAATTAATTTTGTATGATACCCTCATAAGCATCACATAATTCAATCGAAATAAATTACGTAAGGGTAATATTCGATCATTTTAATATTGTCGTAAAGTGACTGTCTTAACGTATAAAGTTACTTTCGATGATTTTAAAATTAAAGTCTATCTCATTTAGTGACACAAATTAAATCAAATTTATTTTAAATTTTGGGGATTAGGAAAAAGATCATGTTCTTTTAATTATATTCATCGAGAAAAGACTGTTCTATCGAATCTAAGGTTTCGTCTCGAGATATTTAAATAATTGAACATCCTTATTCTCATTAAATATTGGTAAAATAAATAAATAATTACTTGCTTAATACGATTTTAATTTGTTTTATTTTTGCATGTGTTTTCCAATAGATTTTCAAAATAATAACAAATCGATATCAAGAATAGTAATACCTTTTTATTTTGGTCTGAGTGATAAATGACTGCTTTAAGGTATGAGAGGTCATTTATTCTCGATTGAAAATCATTATATATTATCGTTTTCACTCGAATCAATATTAAACTTTAAGATGAAATAGTAATATCTCTTTATTTCAATTGGAATAATAAATGACAGTTTTAATGCACAAAAGGTAATTTATTCTCAATTGGAAATAATTAAATATTATCATTTTCACTCTTAAAATTATTTTGGGTGTTGTTATTTTGAATTAATAGTGAACTTTAGAATGTAATTTTAATATTTCTTTATTTCGATTGGAGTAAGAACTGATTGCTTTAAGGTATGAGAGAGCGATTCTTCTCGTTAGGAAATAATTAAATATTATTATGTTTTGTCCAAAAATTCAAAGAATATTGTTTTTAGGGGATCTTAAAATAAATTAGACTCGAACTTGTAAATTTAATTGCAAAGAAAATTAATTAATCGACTAGGTACCGATTTAGGGCGTTGTGGGGGTGCTAATCCTTCCCCGCACGTAACTGACTCCAATACTCGAATTTTGGTAACGAAGACCGCAAGTTTTTTGTTTTAATTAAAGTTAATATTTTATTAAAATGACAAATACGTTTTTGGGTGCCTAATCACACCCTAATCAAAGATTGGTAGCGACTCCTCGAACCACATTTTATCATTAACCGATAGCCAAATAATTATTTCGAAACGATGCCCCCTTTCCCCATTCGGAAAAAACCGTTTTGACAGCTTTGAGACTGCGTTGGGGACTTTTTTTAGAGAGTCAGACAATTAGTCAATTAATTAATTGTCTTTGCAATAAAAATTACGAGTTCGCTCTAATTTGATTTTTGATCCCTTGTGTGGTTTAAATAAATTTTTCACTAGTAATTTAATTAGCCACTAAATAATTGTACTAATTTGTTTGCTAATGTTTTTAGAGTAAATAATTGTTCAAGGTTTTGAGTTTTCTGTTTGATGTTGTTTGCTTTGTTTTCGCTTTTCCTCACACATTACACAACTGCATTTGTATAACATTAGCTAAAACCCTTCTCCGTCCTATTTAAGTAGAAGTGAGAAGCTACTCCCTCGTGTGGTTTTCACCTCCGTAAGGGACAATGGATCGCTCATGGGGCTCACACCTTATGGTCCTCGTGATGGTTTTCACCTCCGTATGTACATAAGGAGGTGTGTCCCCTAGAATTGAACTCGATCTGAAAGCCTGTGATGGGCCAGGATTGAGGGTTTGATAGCCCAAGGGAGCATCGACAAGGATAATTTGAGGACCTCTTACTTTAGAACTAAACCCAGCATGTAGTAAACTTAAAACCTAGATAGAGCCTTAGCAAAATCATAAGAATCCTGTGAGGAGAGTACACAAGGAAAAACATGTTTGAGTCTTTTAATTTTTGCAGTGTAATTTTAATTCCCGAATAAATGTATGCGAACTAAAGATCATGCGGTTAGGTTTATTTATTTTTTGAATAAACATGTGAACTAGATGGCATAAGGTTAGGATTTTCTATAAACGAAGCAGAAATCCAGTTTGGGTAGGATCTACTAAAGCATGATTGGGTAGCTAGCACGTGGGGTAGGTTTTATCGATAAATTATATTATATCTGATTAATTCATTTATGATTACTGACTAATTTTCTCTTGTCCTTTTGTTTTATTTTGTTATCATTTTGCATTGCACTATTCATCGTATTGGTGTTGATTCGTGACCGATGTTCATATAGAAGGCTAGTAATATGGAACGAAGTATTCAAAAAGAGGTAGAGGATAATGTAGACTTTCTGAGATGGTCCGATCTGATTAGGTACTCTCACATCAATGTCCATCAAAATGATTTGTACTAGCTGAAAGAGATTTGGGGAAAGTGGGAAGCATCCGATAAGAAGTATTTTATCAACTCTATGGTGACATCTCGTATCTCATAGGTGCTCCGATTGACCGATATTTGTTTAGAGATCTGGTACAATTTTGGAACCCTGCCTATAGTTGTTTCACTTTTGGCTGAGTCGACATGACACCTACTATAAAGGAATATCATACCTTGATTTGATGTCCAAGATTCTAAGCAGAAAATGTGTACACCAAGCTGCCAAATACTCATTCCTTCAAGAAGAAATTTCTTCTGATGACTGGTATGAGTGAAGAGTGGTTAATAAGAGGCATAAATAATAAGGGGAATAGTGAGTGCATTAATTGGATCGCTCTAACAGAAGTGATTCACCATTATCCCAACAGAAGAAAGAAAACTGACATGTTTGCTCTAGGTATTTATGGGCTAGTCATATTCCCGAAGGTTCTGGGCCACGTAGATGTATCAGTGGTAGACCTGTTCGAGAGACTGGATCGACATGTGGATCATGTTCTAGCTATCTTGGCAGAAACCTTCCACTCCCTGAACTCTTACAAACGAGAAAGAGAAGGACACTTCATAGGGTGCATACCACTGTTGCTAGTATAGATCTTCAGCCACTTTAAACACGTCAAGAGGGCACCCGGTCGAGTCTTCTTAGAAGAATTTTTGCCTTTTAATGATTTCCTTTCTTGAGAGTGGTCTGGGGGGTTCACTCAGGATAAGTGGATGGTTATTTTCAAATATATCCGAGAAAATGATATTTTGTGGTTTGCTTCGTAGAATATCTCCTCAGACATACTGTATAGGTATGGAGAAAGAGATTGGGTTCTGTTGCCAGGCATAGGGAGTTCTGTACGGTATGCTCCATTAATGGTTTCTAAGCAATATGGGTCGAGGCAGTTCATTCTAATAATTTGGTATTTATCCGGGTCTGAGTTTGCATTCAGAGGAGAGCAGTATAATAATAAAGTCAAAGGGGTTGCTGATGCATGGAGGCACACTCGTAGAGTAAATATATTTGCCTTCAACTTAAGGTTGTCACAAGATTACGAGGAGTAGAGGAGCAATAGAATTAATGATCATATCCCGATGGTCAATCCTGAAAATACTTAGCCTATAGAAGAACATCTCAGAGTGGTATCATCTCCGCTAGAACAAGCCAGGCTTGATTTTGAGGCAAAAAGGAAATAGTGGAAGGAGACGTTACAGAGATTGATGGATGATTCGCACCAGAGAAGTTTAGAAATCGATATCCAAAAGGGTCGAGCTAACTAGATCAAAAAATTAGACAAACAACTCATATTGGACTTCGTTGATCTCTATTTATCTTACCAGCGAATGGTCAAGGCTTATATGATCACTAGCTAAATTAAGTTTCATGCTGAAAGGAGACAAGAAGTAGCAGGTTTAAAATGAGAAGTTGGATAAAGCAGCAAAGAGCTTAAGCAGAGTTGACATTAGCCAAAGCTACTTTCAAGAGAAAATAGTGCGCTAGAGCAACAGCTACAAGAGAGTCGGGCCCAAAATGAGAAATTGAAAGATAGAATCTTGAGTTTAGAGATAGCTTTGAGATGGTATCAGAGTTGAAAAAACAGTTCAAACCGTGTGGAAGTCAAAAACTTGAAGAAACGTGTGAATCAACTCGAAGCTATGGTTCAAGATTTTCAGATAAGGGAAAATGAAATGCCAATAGTCCCATATGAAGGAGTTATATAGTGGCTCCATCGTTGGGAACATGTTCAGTGGAGAGTTAAGCAAAGGGATAACCTCATCGCAAGCTACCTGCAATATGCTCAAGGAGTGACTCAGCACTTGGTTGACTTATGATATGAAGCTGATGTTGTAAGTGAAGGGTTGGAGCCCGAAACTAAAGAAGCTTAGAGGATTTTAGATTTACTAGGGCACAACAAAAAATTAGGAGAGATAGCTCAGATTTATCTGTGATATGTTTAAGCCTTGTAACCAAACTTCGTTTCTAATATAAAAAGTTGTTCTGAGAAATCGTTCCAGAATCGACACCTTGCATTGAATCTTCATTGCATTTACTTTTCGCATTGCATTTTATTCATTAATAGTTATATTTTTCACATTCATTACTAAAATAAAATATTAATAAAAGGATGTTGTGGTAGAATTTTTTAGAGCCATCTGAGAGTTACTCGGAGCGTGTTTCTGGAAAGATTAAAAGTGATGAATGAAATATTAGTTCGTGTTAGAAGGATCAAAAGAATCCAAGAGCAACTCATAGAGACCAAACAAGAAATGATTGATGAAGCAAGAAAGTTCCAAGTTGAATCCAAGGAACAAATGTCCAAGTTGATGAGCATGATGATTACAATAATATATGGGGAGAAATCGTTAGAGGACCATATTATGCAAGAAAATATGAAGGCTTCGAGTGAAAATCTCAATATTAGTAGCACAACCAATGCGGTAATAACAAATGATCAAGAACTTGTTGGGGAATGTGGTAATCCAAGTCAACTCCAAGAATCGTGTATGATTCCAGAAAATGTGACAGGGATCATGTTGGGAAAGCAAAAATTGAGGCTGGAACTTCTTACACGAAAGGAGTCTGACTCAAAGAAGAGAGGCAAAGAGGAAGTTCAAATGCCATTAAAGAAGACTAAAAATAATATAAAGAAAAAGAAGAGGGTACCTCTTGTTCCGATTCCAAGGTCATATTCATACTTGTTACCCTTTTTCTTCAAAAGTCAGCTCTTAACGCCTATTCCTCCAAGGCCTTACACTTATTTGCATCCAGATTGGCAAGGCATAAAAAATTCATACAGTTATCATTATGGAGAATTTTTCCAATCTACGGAATGTTGTGCAATCATGAGAATAAAAGTTCAAAACCTCATCACAGAAAGGTTGTTATCTTTGAAGATAGAAAAACTAAGCTCCCAAGAAGCTCAAAACTTGTTGTTGAAGGGAGATCTGCAAACCAATGTCTCTTCCAAGACGTTAGTCAAAAGTTAAACCATCAAAATGAACATCTCGATGATCATTCACAAGGTCTTCAAGATGGTCATAATAATGACATGGAGAAAGTGAGGTCAAAAGAGCTTCTACTTATTTTTCCTTCATTTTCGTACAGCAAGTTATATCCCAAGTTACTCCAAGCCTAATTGAATATGCCACATCTGGCTAAGCCTCTACTACCTCCTTATCTGAGTTAGTATAATGAAAAAGTTTCTTGTGAATATTACGTCGGAGCCCGAGGACACTCTATCGATAATTGCAACAACTTCAAGCGACAAGTCCAAGATATTTTGGCTCATGGGGTTATAGAGGTGGATGTTAACAATCAGTCTATTTTGGTCAGACAATTGGGAGTTAGTGCTCAGAATAGAGTTGATGGGGTCGAAACGAGTGAAGTGCATACAAAAGAGAGCGTAAAAAGGAAAAGAGCAAAATCAAGGAATGTGAGGTATGTGAGGCATAGATAAAGGATTCAACTCTCGAGAACTCTCTAATGCTAAAAAAGGATAAAAAATGGGAAATGATGAGAAATAGTTAAAGGAGAGGTAATGTGAGACTGGTCGTAAAAGATGTCTTGGAAAAATACGACCCTCAAGGTTTTTCAAGTGCCTATTTATGACTTGTCAACCCCTTTAATCAAGAGTCAATACCTCACTCCAAGGCCTTTGAGCATGAAGACTAGCCCATTTACTTATGGCTATAACTCAAATAGTGCTTGCGATTTTCATCTAGGGGCATTGGGCCATCACACTGACAAGTACATACCATTGATGGAAGAGATAGAAAAGCTCATTGAAAAAATAGTCATGAAAAGAGAAATGATCGAGAGAAGGGGAGCCAGTGAAGGTAAAGACTCTAATCCAATTGGACACCCACCATTCTAGGAGAAATAGGGCATTATAGCTAAACAAGTGCAGGTCGTTATCCACCACAGTCGCACCTTATGTTTGTAACATCTTATTTGAACTTGTTTTTTTATATTTTCTCAGCTTTCTTTTTTTGTAAGGATATTTAAATGAATTTATGTTAATTTAAATATGGCGAGCATTGAATTAAATTTTCCATCTTAAAGTTCTTTGAATATAAATTGAATTAAAAACTCCTTAAATAATTAGAGTTATGTATCTTTGACAAACAAGATTGAAAACTGATAAAACAATGACCCTTGACCTTACCCTAGAAGATACACTCGAACACCATACCCTTCTCTTGCAGGGACCAAACTAGCTTTCTCTCTGCATAAAGAAACAATTAAGGGCTTGGCATTCAGGTATGTAAGGATGTGGTGAGACATCTTGCACATAATATTGCAAAGTTGATTGGTTTCTACTTTTGTTGATGATGTTCAATGATGATCATGATCTTCACAGATGGAATAGTCGAGTAGGTAAATCTAGTTTACGTCAGTTGCTTTGAAAGTGAACTCTAATGACGAGATTTTATGACTTTCAACAACACCTGAACTATAGCAGGTTCTTCATGACAATCTTAAGAAATGGAATATGTATACCCAGAATGTAATTATATATGTATAAAATAAATCTTGAGTTATTCCTCTAGAGCAATTTGGTTAAACACCCTGGTTTTATGGATAGATTCAGCTAGCCCGATAAAGGAGATTATAATATATATTTTTACACACACACACACACAATAAAGCTGAATTCAACTAGCCTAACAATCTCCAATTAGATCGAATTTACTAAATAAGGAGTTTCGGTAACGATGAACTAAGGGAGTTAAGGAACACCTGTTATAGCCAATTTCACACGAGCACTCAAGAATTTCATTTTTAGACCAATATTTCTGCATTTCCTTTGTTAGAGGAGTTTACAAAGCTTGAACAAATGGAAGATTTCAGAGAACTGAAATAGAAGTGTTATAAAAGATTTAGCAATTGATTATGCTAGTTGCGACATTTTGTTTGAACCCAATTAAATGCCAAGCCAAAAATAAGGGGCATGTGTAACACTCCAAATAGCATGGACAAGAAGAAGAAATTGATGTCTGAAACCTTAGAAAATAGGAAGCCAACCTGAAACCAACCTATGAATTTTGACATTTGTCAAAGAGCTATAACTTTGAAAATATTAAAGAGTTGTTGATTCTTTCGATATTTTATGAACTAATGTTTATGGTTTGCTTCAATTGTGATCCTGAATTAAGGGGAAATACTTTACAAAGTTCTTTCATTATTTCATTTCTGAAATAAAAGAAAGGAGAAAAATATTTCAAACAGGACAGTCTCAAATGCGAAAGGTTCTTGAAGCAGGTGAGGCACATTCTGCCTCTATTAGAGAAAAAGAATAAGTAATGCAGAATAAATAAACATTCCAAAATCTTGAAAGCAAATGGTTCGAAAGATCATAATGACTGGAGGATATAACTTGTAACGCTTCCTCGTGACATTGTCTATAACCCTCGATAACCCATCGAGAAGAAGATGATTGCCTTATTTAAAAGGGGCACATATCCCAACTCATGGCAGAAGGCAAGAGTGAGAGCAGTCAAGGATGAAATTTTAGCACCCAAATGGGGTTGGGTCATGAAAATACTCAGTTTAGGGCATTACCAGAAATCCAGATCATGTGGAGATAACAAGGTTCAGACCGAAACGATATTGAGAATGAGTCTCACAACTTGAAGTTTCAGGGCGAACCCTGAATATGAGTAGAGCTTACCTTATAAAGCATATCAGTCAAACATCAACTAATGGCAGAGTCTCGAAAAATAACTCTGATAGTGCATTTGAGTCAAGGACAAAAGGGGCATCAAGGTCATATTAGAATTCAAGAAGCATCTCTTACGAGACTTGAACACATATAAGAGGCAAGGAAGATAAAAAGACCACAAGATGATTGGGCATATCATCAGAAGTTGTAAGCTTAAAATTATGAGTTGCTACACCGATATCTAAGTAAACCTTAGAGTAGAGTGATCAAGAGGAAGAAGACATGGTTCTCTATTTTGGAGTCAGATGAAAATTAAATCAACATTTGTTCATGCATAAGAACATCATTTGCATAAAAGAAAATGCATTACATTGCATTCACATTTTACACATAAAAGTATGGTTTTTAAAGATCTTCCAATGAAAATAGAAGATTCATGATGTCCAAATCCCAACAAGTGAAGGCTAGAGTTTAAACCTCAAATGCAGAGAATTATATTTAGGGAGACAGACTCCAATATTCGGTGCCTGCTAGACAAACTCTCATGTGAGAAATCATTTTCCAAAGATTATCCTCCCAAGTCTTTCAGGTATGATGTTTTCGAATCCTCAAACATGTACTAACAAAGTTTCATGTTTAGGGAGGCAAACTCCCATATTCAGTGGCTATGAGACAAGTTTTCACAAGAAAAATCAATTTTCAAAGATTATCTTGAAATCCAAATCTTCAAGTATGATTTCTCAATTTTTCAAACATATACTAACAAGTGGTAATGTTTAATTTGAAGATTTGATATTTTCGAAGACAAAAGAAGCGAATGAACTCGATTCAATCTTTCCTGAGTGACAGTGGAATGAATCAACGTCCCCATATCTGATTTTCCCTCAAGAAAAAATGGAACAGATCCACTTATTCCAAGATTTGATATTCTTTAAGTAACAATGGAACAAGTCGAATTCGATTCAATCTTCTTTGAGTGACAATAAATGAATCAATATCCCCAGATCTGATTTTCCCTCAAGAAGCGGAACAAATCCATCTCTTTCAAGATTTGATATTCCCTGAGTAATAGTGAAACAAGTCGAACCCGATTCAATCTTCCTTGAGTGACAGTGGAATGAATCAACATCCCCCATATTTGATTTTCCCTCAAGAAGAAGGAGAACATATCCCTCTTTTTCAAGATTTGATATTCCCTGAGTAAAAGTGGAACAAGTCTGCCTTAATTCAATCTTCATTGAGTGATAATGGAATGAATCAATGTCCTGAGATTTGATTTTCCCTCAAGAATAAGTGGAACATAACCCTCTTTTTCAAGATTTGATATTCCCTAAGTAATAGTGGAACAAGTCTTCCTCGATTCAATCTTTCATCAGTGACAGTGAAATGAATTAACATCCCCATATCTGATTTTCCCTCAAGAAGAAGTGGAACATGTCCCTCTCTTTCAAGATTTGATATTCCCTGTGTAACAGTGGAACAAGTCTTCCTCAATTCAATCTTCCCAGAACAACAATGAAATGAATTAACGTCCCAGATCTGATTTTCCCTCAAGAAGAAGCGGAACAGATCCCTCTTTCTCAAGATTTGACATTCCCTGAGTAACAAAGGAACAAGTCTGGCTCGATTCAATCTTCCCTGAGCAATAGTGGAATGAATCAACGCCCCCAGATATGATTTTCCCCCAAGAAGAAGCGGAATAAATCCCTCATCATATTCCAAAGCATGAAGTTGATCGGACAAAAACTCAATGTCTTTTCGTCTTTGCCCTATTATTGTTGACACAAGAATGGGCAAAGAGGGGTAGTTGTCGACACTTGTTTTTTGTCCCATTATTATTATTATTATTATTATTAAATTTTGTTTTTATTTCTTTCAGGTTATACAGTAGGCCCAATCGAGCCCCACTTACAAAGGGTCATCTGACCTAAACCCTAAATACAAATTCTAGTTGAAGACCCGAGGTCCAAATAAACCTAAAACCCGGCTAGGGTTTTACTGCTTATGAAGCCCTAAACAAAAAATGTAATGAGGGTTCTCCCCCTTTCAGTTTCCATAAAGCAATAAAAATAAAACGTTCAAGGTATATTTTTATTTTTCTTTTATTTTTTGAAATAGCATAGGAAAAAGAAAAACTTTGCATGTAAAATCGAAATGTGAGGGTCGTCGATTCATCTTAGCGACGGTCAAAACACGAAAGAACCAAAGAATCGAGAGGTGTTTAGGGATGTTTAGGGTAGTTTTAGCCTAAGGTAGGGGTCTATAGTTGTAGATCTAGACTCGAGGGTTATTTTGGTTTGTTTTGGGATTTTTGGTAACCGTGTGCAACGATCGGAGTGGCAGCCGAGGGCGAGTGAGGCGTCCGACAGTTGGCCGACCGAGGGATTTTGAGAGGAAAAAATGGAGAAAGGGTTTTATTTAAGAAGCCAGTTAAAATGAGTGAAAAAATAAGTTTGTATTTATAGAGTAAGTTTAGGGAAATTACGCTCATGTCCTCTAACTTAAACTTGTTTTTACAAAAAGGTCATATGTAGGGACCTGATTGATAATTTACACATTTATGTTTATGCTTTGTAATTTTTGGTTTAATTATTGTTTAGTCCCCCTAGTTTAGCCGTTTTTTTTCATGTTAGTCACTTGTAGAGACTGTTTTTTGTGATTTACCCATTTTTATGCATGTTATATATTGTTAGGGTTATTTTCAGTTTGGTCCCTATATATTTATGCGTGTTTTGAATTTTGGTCATGTGTAGTGGCTTTTTAATTTTTTTTTTAAAAAGAATTAGGAACTTATTTAGTAATTTCCCCTTTTTATTTCGAATGTATATTTTAGGCTAGAAAAAATGGAATATTTAGGAAATAGCCCATGTGGTTTTTGCATGTTTGTATTTCGAACCTGAATATGTGTTTTAATTATGTTAATTTGTCAATGTATTTTTAATTTATTTTTATTATTTGTAATTTTAGTACTTAATATTGAAAATGCTCATTTTTGTCACTTGTATACTTTATTTTTTTTTAAATTTTGGCATGATGGTTTGATGGTTTATGTTTTAGTCCTACTTTTATTTTTATTTTAATTTTTACATGTTGCTTGCATATTATTTCATTTTAGTCCTAATTAATTTTTTATGATACCCTCATAAGTATCACTTGATTCAATCGAAATAAATTGACTAAGGGTAATATTCAATCATTTTAATATTGTCGTAAAGTGACTGCCTTAACGTATAAGAAAGTTACTTTCTATGATTTTAAAATGAAAGTCTATCCCAGTTAGTGACACAAATTAAATCGAAATCATTTTATAATTTGGGGATTGGGAAAAATATTATGTTCTTTTAATTAAATTCATCGAGAAAAGACTGTTAGATCGAATCTAAGGTATCGTCTTGAGATATTTAAATAATTGAACATCCTTATTCTCATTAAATATTGGTAAAACAAATAATTAATTACTTGCTTGATATGCTTTTAATTTGTTTTATTTTTGCATGAGTTTTCCAATAGATTTTCAAAATAATAACATTTGAATCGATATTGAGAATAGTAATATCTTTTGATTTCTGTCTGAGTGATAAATGACTGCTTTAAGGTATGAGAGGTCATTTATTCTCGATTGGAAATCATCATATATTATTGTTTTCAATCGAATCGATATTGAACTTTAAGACGAAATAGTAATATCTCTTTATTTCATTTGGAGTAATAAATTATTGTTTTAATGCACAAAAGGTAATTTATTTTCGTTTGGAAATAACTAAATATTATTGTTTTCACTCTTAAAATTATTTTGGGTGTTGGTTTTTTTGAATTAATAGTGAACTTTAGAATGAAATTTTAATATTTCTTTATTTCGATTGGAGTAAGAACCGATTGCTTTAAGGTATGAAATGTTGATTTTTCTCGATAAGAAATAATTAAATATTTATTATTTTTCGTCCAAAAATTACAAGAACATTGTTTTTAGGGGATCTTAAAATAAATTAGGCTCGAACTTGTAAATTTCATTGTAAAGACAATTAATTAATCGACTAGGTACCGATTTAGGGCGCTGTAGGGGTGTTAATCCTTCCCCACACGTAACTGACTCCCGGACTCGAATTTTGATAACGTAGACCGCAAGTTTGTCGTTTTAATTAAAGTTAATATTTTATTAAAATGACAAATACATTTTTTGGGTGCTCAATCACACCCAAATCATATATTGGTGGCGGCTCATCGAACCATGTTTTATCATTAACTGGTTACCAAATAATTATTTCAAAACGAGACCCCTTTTCCCTCTTCGAAAAAAACCGTTTCGACATTATTGATGGGTCGAACATGAAAATTTGTGGATAACGTCCATGTTTTATTAAAAATATGGTCTGTACTTAGGGCTACACTTGGATTTAAATCTACCATCAGGCTATGCATATTATTTTGGGTATGGACACTTTCTATCTAGATGTTTGGATTCAAGGATATATATGGCCTTTTTTAATTATTTTTTCATGGATATTATACTTTATAGAAGTTTAGGCTCATTTATTTTAATTTAATTTTATTGTGCATTATTTGAATTGGACAATCCTTGGTATTTTGATCTCGGGAGAAGACGCAAAGAAAAACTAAAAGTCATTGATTTTACAAGTTAGTATGATTCGAGGCACCATTTTTACTAACATTATAAGATTGTTTATGTATGTATTATACTCAAAAGAAAAGCATCAGCTGCTACTAATAAACAAAGAATCCCTCTACAAATGAATGAATTCGATCCTTAATTCCCCATGCTATACAAAACTAAGAATCTATCTTCCTCCTGCCTATTCCTCTACTAACAATTTTCACATGCATGATTTCCTTAATACACTCAAGGAGCTCCCTTGAATCCTTAAAACATTCCTAGAACATCTTTTGTTCCTTTTTTCCCAAATAAGATACATGAAAGCATTCCACACTATTTTAATAATAAACATAGATGAGGAATTACCCTTCCAATTGTTGAAAATTGGTTCTGCACATGCACCGAAAGTGCATGGCTGATATTGCTGAAAAAAGAATAGCATTAGTCAACAATAGGGGCACCGAAAGTTGTAGCTTGATTTTGTTGAAAATATGGTAATGGGAAAATTACAAATTTAGTCCCTACACTTTAAGATATTTATAATATTAGTCTTTAAGCTTCAACTATAAATATCCTAACTCATTTAGCTTCAAAATCATCACAAATCATTCTAGCTTTCTCCCATTACTAGAGAATTTAGAGAGTTTTCTTGAGAGTTGTTTTCTCATTTTTATTAAGAGAAAATTGTTATTGTTTTCTCCTTGTTAGATCGAGAAAAGTTGTAATTCCTATTTTCTGATAGTGAAATTCTTCTACAGTTGCCTGTGGTTTTTACCCTATATTATTTAGGGAATTTCCACGTAAAATTTGTGTCTTCTTTATCTTCATTTTTATTTTCTCAAATTATCAGTTGCGATTTTGCTCTATCCGATAGCCGTATTCCGCAACAATTAGTATCAAGAGCCAAATTAGAGTGTGTAATATCTACTTATTGTCTTTGTGGTTTCCAGCAAAATGTGGATCCTCCAACATAAGAAAGTAAGAAGGTATTACCCATTCTTTGAAGGTTTCAGAGAACTATTCACGATAGTGAAATAGTGAGAGCTATCCGTAATAGAAGCTATGACAACGAAATTTCGTATTGAAAAGTTTAATGGGAGAAATTTCTCATTGTGGAAATTGATGATGAAGGCCATCATGAGGAAAGACGGTTGTCTAGCAGCTATCAGTGAAAAGTCGGTAGATTTCACAGATGACAACAAATGGATCGAAATTGATGGGAATGAAATGAAAAACTTTCATCTAGCATTAGCAGATAAAGTATTATCAAGCATCGAGGAGAATAAGACAGCTGTGGAGATATGTGATCATCTCACCAAACTGTACGAGGCCATATCGTTGCACAATAAATATTTTCCTTAAGACGAAATTGTACACTCTTCGGATGCCAGAATCTACTTCAGTGACGGAGCACTTAAACACGTTGAACACTTTATTTTCTCAGCTTACATCCTTAAGATGTACAATAGGAGAACAAGAACGTGCTGAGCTTCTACTTCAAAGTCTATCTGATTCGTATGATCAACTCATCATCAACCTGACAAACAATAATGTCACAAGTCTAGTCTTCAATGATGTTGCAGTTGCTGTTCTACAAGAAGAGAATCGGCGCAAGAACAAAGAAGATAGACAAGTAAATCTGCAACAAGCAGAAGTGTTGACAATGATGAGAGGGAGATCAACAGAATATGGCCAAAACAACAGTCACAAACTTGGTAGATCAAAGTCGAGAAACAAAAACAATTTAAAGTGCTACAACTTAAAGAAGGATTGTTGGAGTCTAAATAAAAACTCAAATCCACAAGGTAATACCGCAAACACTTCAGATGATGGAGATGCTCTATGTTGTGAAGAGTCAACCACCGTGGAAGGAAGAAAGAGATTTACAGATATATGGCTCATTGATTCGGGCGCAATATATCACATGACCTCAAGAACAGAATGATTCCATCATTATGAACCTGTCTCAGGAGGATCTGTGTATAGTTGTAATGATCATGCCTTAGAGATCATTGGCGTGGGAACCATCAAATTGAAGATGTATAATGGAACAATTAAAGTTGTTTGAGATGTGCGGCATGTGAAAGGCCTGAAGAAAATTTTATTATCCTACAGATTGTTGGATAATAATACAAGCAAGATTGAAACACGGAAAGAAATCATGAAGGTGTTATGTGGAGATCTTGTGGTGATGAAAGGGAAAAAGATACCAGTAAACTTGTACATACTGAAGGGAGAGACTTTGCTAGAAGCATAAGCCTTTGTTGTCTCGTGTAGTTCAGATTCTGCAATGCTATGGCATAAGAAACTTGGACACATGTCAGAACAAGGAATGAAAGTCCTTATGGAGCAAAAGCTACTTCCAAGCCTAACAAAGGTATCACTTACTTTATGTGAGCATTAAATAACAAGTAAGTAGCGCCGGATGAAATTCAACACGTCAAATTCTAGAGGCAAAAGTGTTCTAGAATTGGTTCATTCTGACACATGGCAAGTACCAGTTACATCCCTAGGAGGAGCAAAATAATTTGTCTCATTTATTGATGACTACTTTATGAGATGTTGGGTGTACCCTACTAAGAAGAAGTCAGATGTGTTTTCAACTTTCCAAAACTTCAAAGCGCGAGTGGAACTTGATTCTGGAAATAAGATAAAGTGTTTCATAACAGATAATGGAGGAGAATACACAAGTGAAGAATTTGATGACTTTTGCATGAATGAAGGCATCAAAAGACATTTCAAAGTGGCGAACACTCGTTAATAAAATGTAGTGGCAGAGCAGATGAACATAACATTGTTAGAAAGAACAACAGCAATGTTGAGGGCTACAGGCCTAGAAAAATCATTTGGGGCAGAAGCAGTCAATACTGCCTGTTATTTGGTGAATCGAGCTCCATCAACTGTAATAGAGCTGAAGACACCAATGGAGATGTGGACTGGTAAACCAACTGACTATTCAAACTTCCATATATTTGGAAGTATAGTGTACGTGATGTACAACTCCCAAGAAATTTCAAAGTTGGATCCAAAATCTAGGAAATATAAATTCTTGGGGTATGCTGATGGAGTAAAGGGGTATCACTTGTGGGATCCCACTGCCCGAAAAGTGATCATCAACATGTATGTTATCTTTGTAGAAGATAAACTACAAAGAAAAGAAGACGATGATAGCGTTGAAAACTCAGAGACTACACAGATACATATGGAAAAGGATTTTGAACAATTAGATTCTTCTGAAGCAGAATCAGTACATGATGAACAAGAAGTAGAGAGTTTTGAAGCTTCAACAGCTCGTCAATCAGATCGTGTGAGAAGACGTCCCAATTGGCACTCAGATTATGTTATAGAAGGAAATATTGCATACTACCTTTTAACAGAGGACGGTGAGCCATCAACATTCCAAAAGGCTATAAATAGCTCAGATGCTTCACTTTGGATGATGGTGATGCAAGAAGAAATTGAAGCCCTTCATAAAAATAATAAATGGGACCTTGTGCCACTACCACAAGGAAGGAAGCCAATTGGTAACAATTGGGTCTTCAAAATCAAGTAAAATGGTGACGATCAAGTTGAGAGGTATCGTGCAAGACTGGTGGTCAAAGGATATCCTCAAAAAGAAGGTATTGATTTCAATGAAATCTTTTCTCTTGTGGTTAGACTAACAACAGTTCGAGTAGTCTTGGCAATTTGTGCTACATTGAATTTACATCTAGAGTAACTAGATGTTAGAACAACTTTTCTTCATGGAAATATTGAAGAAGAGATTTACATGTTCCACCCTAAAGGTTTTGAAGAAAAAGAAAAGAAGAGCTTGGTTCACAGGTTGAAAAAATCTCTGTACGGTCTAAAGCAGGCGTCGAGGTGTTGGTATAAGAGATTTGATTTCTTCAATATGCGCCGTGGATACAACAAACTTAACGCAGACCCTTGTGCTTATTTCAAGAGGTTTGGTGATAATGATTTTGTTATATTACTGTTGTATGTGGATGACATGTTGGTTGCAGGACCGAACAAAGATTATATTGAAGAATTAAAGGCATAACTGGCTAGGGAATTTGAAATAAAGGACTTGGGATCAACAAACAAGATTCTAGGGATGCAAATTCACCGAGACAGAAGTAATAGGAAGATTTGGCTTTCACAAAAGAAATACTTGAAGAAGATCTTGTCAAGATTCAACATGCAAGATTGTAAGCCAATTTCTACCCCTCTTCCTATAAACTTCAAATTATCCTCCAGTATGAGTCTTAGCAGTGAAAAAAGAGGATATAGATGTCTCGAATGCCGTATGCATCGGCACTGGGAAGTTTAATGTTCACTATGATATACACAAGACCAGATATTGCACAATCAGTGGGAATGGTTAGTCGGTACATAGAGAATCCAGACAAAGAGCATTGGAATACAACAAAGAGGAACAAGGTAGAAAGAATGGTGTGAAGATATGATTGTTCCAATCAAATCTTCAAGTGGGAGATTGTTAAAAATTGGTTTTGCACATGCACCGAAAGTGCATGGCAGATATTATTGAAAAAATAGTATTAGCCAACAATAGGGGCACCGAGAGTTGCATCTTGATTTTATTGAAAATATGTTAATGGGAAAATTGTAAATTTAGTCCCTTTACTTTAGGGTATTTATAATATTAGTCCTTAATCTTCAACTATAAATACCCTAATCCATTTAGCTTTAAAATTATCCCAAATCATTCTAGCTTTCTCATAATACTAGAGAATTTAGAGAGTTTTCTTGAGAGTTGTTTTCTCCTTTTTATCAAGAGAGAATTCTCATTGTTTTCCCCTTGTTAGATCGAGAGAAATTGTAATTCCTATCTTCTCATAGTGAAATTCTTCTACCGTTGCCCGTGTTTTTTATCCTATATTATTTAGGGATTTCCACGTAAAATTTGTGTCTTCTTTATCTTTATTTTTATTTTCTCAAATTATCAGTTGTGATTTTGCTCTATTCGATAACCGTATTCCATAAAACCAATAACAACCCACCGCACCTCTCTATCATAACCCTCTACAATATGTCGATCACTACAAATGGAGAGAACCACCTTCTAAAGACCAATCGAGAAGGTACACTCAAAGAAGATATGGTTTCTTGATTTCTCCTCCACCGTGCAAAGCATGCATAGCCCAACCACCATAGCCCCAAAGTGCAACGACCTACCCTTGGTAGCTAGGAGATCTAACATGGCTAACCAAGAAATAAAAGTATGCCTGGCATATGCAAAGGAAACCATATCAGGTTTCTCCATGGAACTTTGGATTTTTTAACTTGCAAATCAAACCAAATCTTCCTTGTCGCGGTGCTATTCAAACCAGAGGAAACGAGCAAGGTTCCAACTACCTCTCAAAGGGAGAAAACCTTCCTTAAGCTCTAGTTGATCCAACTCCTAGGTTAGAAACTCCATAAATCAACCCATTTGGTGACATACGATCTCACTCAAGCCACGGAGCTTCCTGAGCAATTGAAAAAGGCAAACACAATTCTATCTTATTAGGTCCTTTAGACTTAGCCCACCTTTCGACTTAAGAGAGCACACATGGCTCCAACTTACATTAGCACTCAAAGCAGGAAAATCTGCTCCCATCCAATAGAAACTCACACAAATCTGATCAATTCTCCTCACAATAGCCTTGGATATGACAGGTTGCTGATGTTGACACCTGTTTTTGTCCCGACACCATTATTATTATTACCATTATTATTATTATTATTATTATTATTATTATTAATTTGTGCATGCCATTATAAAAGGCCCAATCAAGCCAATAAAAAATTTAGAATCGACCTAGAACCCATTACACCTAAGCCTGATACAACAACAACTGGTCCAGTACCCAAAGAAATTAGGGTTTTCAAACCCTAACCTTATTTTGCCACCGCAGCCTTGCACTACCAGTCCTTTGCGACTTTTATTTCCACCAATCATCTGACGTCGCCTTGTTGCACCAGTCCCCTACCACTGCCATCTCCGCCAGCCGTGCAAGGCAACCCTGCAATGTCAGTTCACCCAAATCAGCAAGCAACCAAATACCAATACAATGTAATGATTTCATTTATTGAAAAAGAAAAGGAAAAGTATGTAAACATTAGGGGTTATAAAACTCGAGTGGTTGTAAAGAAAAAGGGTTCCTCTTTCCTCGAAAAAAAAGGAAGGCAATAAAAAAACATTTTAAAGGGAACAACTTTCTTTTTTATTTAAAATATAATACTTTTTGTTGGGATTATCGAAGCTCAATTTGACAACCGAAAATATTTGTCAAGAGGGGTTGAATTGGTTTTTGTGGTTAGGGAGTAAGGAGATTAAAGAAATACACAATTGACCCAATGATTTATAGTGGTTCGACTTCTCAACTAAGTCTACCTCCACTACCTTAGCTCACCACCAAGGATTTTCTAACAAAATCACTAATTTGTTCTTTCTTTTTACATGATCAAGAGATAACCTTTACACTCCCTAGTTTTTCACTTGGCTAAACTAGAACCAATCCCCTTTAGGAAAAGAAATGTAAACAAAGAAAACCTCTAGAAAGGTAGGGTGTTTACCAGAATTTAGCTCACAAGAACAAAATATTTACAAGAGAAAGTAAAATAGGAATGAAAATCTCTTCTCTTGTGTTTGATTGATTGGATAGGTGTTCTAACCCTTCTTCAAGTGTCCTCAACTTATAATTATATGTTGGAATGAAGTTGTGGTTGTTTCTAGCTATTGGGAGTGATTTGGAGCCATTGGGAATGTTTTTTTCTACAAAATAAAACTCTCAGTACAGAGGGTATCGGTACTCCTATATGGAGTATTTGTACTACCTTTGTTATTTTTAAATAAAACTAGTTGTTACTAGCCGTTGGGCCTGACGGTATCGATACTACACCTATGGTATTGATACTACTATGTAAAGTAGTATCGGTACCCCATTTGACATTGGTACCATTTTTTGCATTCTGGAATTTGAGCAATACTGGTAGTATCGATACTACCTAATGAGTATAAACTTGCCTTACCTTTGGTATCGGTACCATATGAAGAGTATCGGTATTGTTCATGAGGTATCGATATTGTGAGAACAATATCGGTACTTATAGTCCATAAAAACATTTTGTGCTGAATTCCAAGTTAAATGGACTTTGAATTATTTTTGAAAACTTTGAATAAATTCAATTCAAGTACAAAAACATTTTGCCATTAATTGTTATATCAAAACATAGTTCAACAATCTCACCCTTTTTGATATAACAAAACCTTTGAAAAATTGTTTTTACAAAACTCCCCCTTAATAAAATATTGAAAGAAAAATGATACCAATTGTTGGAAAAAATATGAAAATGTTCAGCTCCCCCGTTTCATTAAGAAATTGATTTTTTTCAAACCATACTTCTCTCTCTTTTTTTATATAAAAAATAATTCAACTTTAAAGTTCTAAAATAACATTGGAGAGTAAATGATAAACTTGACATTAAAAACAATTGAAAAATCAGAGTTCCTCCTCAAAAAGTTCATTCCAAACAAAAATTTGACTTTAAAAGCTTGACAATTAAACAAAATTGAATTTCAACAAAGAATAACAAACATGTTAGTAGCACATGAAATTCAATATATCCAAGTCTAAAATACTTTATGCAATATCAATTGTTGAAATTAAGTGCATATGCATAAAGATATCCAAAAATGTTATGCATTTGAAAATTTTGATATCAATTGTTAGAGATATATCAATTGCATTTTAAATTGCATCCATAAACATTTAAATTTAGGTTAAAAACTTTAAAAAAATTAAAAAAATCAAAACATTTTGAAAAATGATATCAATTGTTAGAGAGATATCATTTGCATTTAAAATCAATTTTGACCAAAATTCATTGTGATGAAAAAAATTATGAAAAATCATTAAATCTTTAAAGTGTTCATCATAACACCTTTTTAACATACATGAGATAGAAAACATAAAATTATTAAAATCAAAACTCATGCATGATTAAACCTAAATGAGCAACCAAATAATTAAAAACAAAAATCATTAGGCTTAGAGGTTACCCATTCCTTTTCAAGTGTGGCTAGAGCATTTGAATTTCTTCACTTTCATTATCATTGCTCCACAAAGCTACAAGATACATTTAAGTTGATTTTGGTATCCAAATTGCTTTGGATCACTGAACGTTAGTTTCAATGCCCCTTGTTCCCTTAGGAACACATACTTGTCTAATTTTAAAATGTTTTCCTTTCTTTAAAGGACAAGTATGTTCCAAATGACCATGAAAATGACAATGTGAGCTTTTTTTATTTTTAAACATAATGAGTTGTTTTTAGAAATTAATTCTTTTTCTTTTGTTAAGCTCTCAAGCTTAACTTTCAAAAAAAAAATTTCTTTTTCTATATCATTGATTTTGACTTTTGAAAGCTCTAAATCATTTTTCAAAATTTCATGTTGAGTTTCAAAATCAACTTTTACTTTCGAAACCAAATCATTTTCAACTTTAAGTTTTGAAATAAATTTCTTATATTTGGAATTCATGATCTCAAATTCCAAATACAAATCATTATAAGCATCTTGTAACTCATCAAAAGAATGTGAATATAATTCATTTGAGTTAGAAGATACCATTTAATCTTCTTCGATGGCCATGAGGCATAGTTTGGCTACTTCATCTTCTTTATTTGAGTCATATTAATCACTCCAAGCTGCCACAAATGCCTTTTTTTTCTTGCTTGATCCCTTCTTCTGTAGGAGGGGACAATCATACTTGACATGCCCTATTATTTGACAATTGAAGCACACCGGGGGACTCTTCTTCTTGCTCGATTCATGCTTCACTTCCTCGGAAGTCATGAATCTTTTGAACCTTTTGAAGGGCTTGGTTATCTCTTCTTCTTCATCATCGTCTTCATCCACCTCTTCAATTAAATCTTTATTGCTCTCATTAGTGGATTTGAAGGTAATGTCTACCTCCTTCTTCTTCTTGGTTTGCTTCTCTTCATCTTCTTCATCTTCCTTCACCATTAACTCATGAGTGAGAAGAGAACCAATCAACTCATCGAGAGTGAGAGACTTTAAATTCTTAGCCTCAATGATCTCTGTTTTCTTTTATTGCCAATACTTTGAAAGAGAGTAGATTATATTCCTCACAAGCTTCTCGTAAGGGATTACTTCTCTAAATCCTTTTAGACCGTTAACAATCATAAAAAATCTATCTGTCATAGCTTTGATATCTTTATCTGGTTTCATCTTGAAATTCTCGTAGTTATGGTTAAAAAGACTTATCTTGGTTTCCCTCACTTCATTGGTTCCTTCACAAGTGACTTGGAGCTTATCCCATATCTCCTTGGCATTGAAATAAGAAGAGACTCTTCCATATTCATTCGGGCCTAATGCACAAAAGAAGATGTGCATAGCCTTAGCATTGAGTTAAAACTTCTTATTCTCTCCATCACTCCAATCATCCATCTCACCGGGTGGAGTGGTGTAACCCTTCATGATTGAGTTTCAAGCTCCTAGATCATTTGCTTTAATGAAGAGCATTATCATATCCTTACAATAGGCATAATTAGCTCCACTGAAATATGATGGCTTGTTGACCGGTTGAGAATCTTCAAGGTAGTAAGAGCTGGAGGTCGAAGCCATCTTCTTGTCGGTTGCTTTGGGAATACATAGAGCTTCTTTTAGGATCGCCTCAAGGTTGTTAGACCTTCTAATGAGTCAAGCTCTGATACCAATTGTTGGGATTTTCAAAGCTCACTTTAACAACCGAAAATATTTGTCAAGAGGTGTTGAATTGGTTTTTATGGTTAGGGAGTAAGGAGATTAAAGAAAAAGACAATTGACCCAAGGATTTATAGTGGTTCGACTTCTAAACTAAGTCTGCCTCCACTACCTTAGCTCCTCACCAAGGATTTTATAATAAATTCACTAATTTGTTCTTTCTTTTTACATGATTAAGAGATAACCTTTACTCTCCCTAGTTTGTCACTTGGCTAAACTAGAACCAATCCTTTTTTCAAGGAAAAGAAATGTAAACAAAGAAAACCTCTAGAAAGATAGGGTGTTTACAAGAATTTAGTTCACAAGAACAAAATATTTACAAGAGAAAGTAAAATAGGAATGAAAACTCTTTTCTTGTGTTTGATTTCTTGGATGGGTGTTCTAACCATTCTTCAAGTGTCTTCAACTTGTATTTATATGTTGGAATGAAGTTATGGTCGTTTCTAGCAGTTGGGAGTGATTTGGAGCGTTGGGGATGTTTTTTTTCTATAAAATAAAACTGCCAATACAGAAGGCATCGATGCTCCTTTAGGGAGTGTCAGTACTACCTTTGTTATTTTTAAATAAAACTAGCCATTACTAGCCATTGGGCCTGACGGTATCGATACTAAGCCTATGGTATCGGTACCTCATTGTGTATTGGTATCATTTTTGCATTCTAGAGTTTGAGCAATGCTAGTAGTATCGATACTACCTTGTGAGTATCGAAACTTGCCTTACATTTGGTATCGATACCATATGAAGAGTATCGATATTGTTCATGAGGTATCGATACTGTTCTTACAGTATCGGTACTTCTTGTCTAGAAAAATATTTTGGGCTCAATTCCAAGTTAAATGGAATTTGAATTATTTTTGAAAATTTTGAAAACTTTGAAAACTTTTAATAAATTCAATTCAAATCCAAAAATATTTTTCCATAAATTGTTATATCAAAACATAGTTCAACACTTATTTTAGCAATAACAAAGTAAAAAAAAATGGAAGAGAAGAAGAGAGAAGAGGTTACCTTAGGCCGAGCACTTCATCGGGTGTTCGAAGGCTCTATCGACAAATCTGAACGGTGAAGAAAAGCGTCAGGAGAAAGGAAGTGTCATACCTCTAGATCGACCCAATCCAACGGTGGACGGTGGCGATCGAGCCTTTGAAAGCGGAAGGGTCTCGGCTATTTTCACAATGTTGGGGCCCATTTCACGAGAAACATATCCCAAATCTAGGATGAAGGGTTGAGGCGATCTCTTGGTGAAATTTGGTTGCCAACGACCATCAGCGGCGGCCAACGAGGGCCAAAACGACCGACAAGGGGCCGAAATCTAGAGAGAACAGAGAGCTTTTCTATTTATTAATTGAAAAAAAGAAAATGAGAAAAAATGAAAAAATGAGGAAAGGGGGGAATTTATAGGCGCCCGGAAACGGCGTCATTTTGGGGTTATACCTGTTCGTTTTGGCTTTCATGGTATAATCACGCGCGTGTTCCTTGCTAGTTTACCCGGGTTCATTTTGGTCACCATGTTGTGTCATTTTCGTTTTTATTTTAAATTTAATGTCCTTATTTTGCTATTTTCCATTTTTATTTTTAAGTATTAACTTTTTGGTTTATTTTCTTTCAGGTCCCCCTATGTTTGCAGTGTTTTTATTTTTTGGTCATTGAACCTCCATTTCGTAATTTATTACACTTTTATCATTATTATTTTATTTTATTTTAATTTAGTCACTATTTTGTTTTTTACATTTGTTCGAAATTGGTTACTAATTCTTGTTTTGTTTTGTTTTAGTCACTTGATGTATTCTGTTTTATTATTTAGACATGAATTTTGTGCTTTATTTTTAATTTATGCATTTTAGCCACTAGTTATTTCTTATTTAGCTATTGTTCCTTTATTTTTTGCATTTTAGTCACTTTCTATTTTTTATTTGGCTATGTTTTTTTATCTGATTACATTTTGGTCCCTGTACCTTATTTGTTTTTATTTATTATAATTTTAGCAGTTAATATTAAAAATCTTCATTTTAGTTACTTTTGCACTTTATTTTGTTTTAATTTTTGACATAATGATTTATTTGTTTATATTTTTAGTCCTATTTGCATTTTGTTTTATCTTAATTTTTGCATGTTGCTTTTATGTTATTTCATTTTAGTCAATAATTAGTTTTGTTATATGTTAAATTGCATATTAAACCTCACAAGCATTTCCTGATTCGATCAAATAATTTGGCTAACGATAATATTCGTTCATTTTAATATTGTCGTAAAGTGATTGTCATAACGTATAAGAAAGTTACTTTTGATAATTTTAAAATAAAAGTCTATCTCATTAAGTGATACGAATTAAATTGAACCCATTTAAAATTTGGGGAACGAGAAAAAGATCATGTTCTTTTATTTCAATTTAATGAGAAAAGATTGTTAGATCGAATCCAAGGTCTCGTCTCGATGTATTTAAATAATTGAACATCCTTATTCTCATTAAAGGTCGATAAAATAAATAATTAATTGTACTTGCTTGATGTATGCTTTTAATCTGTTTTATTTTTGCTTGTATTTTTCATTGGGATTTCAAAATAATAACATCCGAATTAATATTTAATTTTAGGATGAAATAGTAATATCTTTTCGTTTCGATTCGATTGGAGTAATAAATGACTTCTTTAAGGCATGAGAGGCTATTTATTCTCGATTGGAAATAATTAGATATTATCATTTTCTCTCGGATTAATATTTAATTTTAGAAGGGAATAGTAATATTTCTTTATTTTGATTGAGTAAGGAATGACTACTTTAAGGCATGAGAGGTCGTTTCTTCTCGATAGAATATAATTAAATATTTCCTTTTTTTCCTCCTAAAATTCAAAGAGTGTTTTATTGTTATCTTAAATTTATTTTTATTTGTGCATTTAAACTTGGAATTAATAACGAATTTGGGGATGAAATTGTAATATTCATTTATTTCGATTGGGGTAAGAATTGAGTGCATTAAGACATGAGATGTCGATTCTTCTCGATAGGAAATAATTAAATATTATTGTGTGTCATCCAAAAATTCAAAGAATATTACTTGCATGGAATCTTAAATTAAATTAGACTCGAAACCTTAAATTTCATTGCAAAGATAACTAATTAATCGACTACGTACCGATTTAGGGCACTGTGAGGGTGCTAATCCTTCCCCACTTTAATCGACTCCCAAACTCAACTTTTTGGTAACACAGATTGCAAATTTGTTCTTTTAATTAAAATGAATATTTTTTATAATGTCAAATACTAATCAAAGATTGGTAGCGACTCTTCAAATCACGTTTTATTATTAACAGGTCATCAAATTATTCAAAAACAAGATCTTTTTTAAAAATCTTTTCGACAGTTGAGACCAAATATTGGTAGTGCTATGATCACAGATTGTATCAACTGAAGCCTACAGCCCTTCCTCGAAATAGGCTCTACTAGACTATGGCAATATTTATCAGATAATTTTCTGGTCACCAATGGAAGTCCCAAATATCGAACCGAGATTTTCTCAATCTTGTAACCCAAGATTTGCCTTATGTGGTCTGATTCAGTTTCAGCAACGCCCGAAGCAAACAACTCCCACTTGGTCGCATTAATTTTTAATCCTGACATCTCACAGAACTTCTCCAAGACACTTTGAATTCCCAACAAAATCGAAGAGCCTTTAGAAAAAAATAAGAAGGTGATCCGCAAAGCACAAGTGGGTCAAGATATCTTTTTTACATGTAGGGTCGAATCGAAAATTTTCATTACACACTGCCAAATCGAGTATTCTGAACAACACATTCATCACCAAACCAAACAATATGGCTAGAATGGATTTCCATGCCTAACCCCCCCCCCTCGCCCCTCGAAATAGCCTACCAAATTTCCATTAAACGCAACAGAAAAGCAATGAGAGGTTATACAAATTCGAATTCATTCCTTAGACTTTTTCAGGGGCCCAATGGCTTCAAGTACATCAAGAATGAACTCTCAATCCAAACTGTCGAATGCTTTGTGCAAGCCAATTTTAATTGCACACTTTGGACTCAACGTTTTCCGAGCATAGCCTCGGACAATCTCATGAGTCAACAATGTATTGTCTACTTTGTCCCCCTCTTTACAAAAATAGATTAAATCGAAGCAATCATTTTCGAGAACAAGACAATCATCCTACCCACCAGAGTGGCGGTTTTATAAACAATCGAATAATAAGCAATGGGCATATATTCCTTCATGGTGCTTACATTAATCACTTTTGGAATAAAGACTAGTGTCGTGGCATTAAAAGCTAGGAACAAAAATGATTCTTTAAAGAAAAACCGCACTGCTGAAATAATGTCATCACCTACAATCCCCTATGCTGCCTTGAAGAATTTGGGAGAATAACAGTCCAGGTCCGGCACCTTATCATCCCCTTGATGGAAGAAGGCTTTCTTGATCTCGTAATTAAAACCCTCTTAATTAGATCAATACTAGCATTCGTTGGGACTCGGAATGCAATAATATCACTCAAAGTGTCACCCCACATCCCTTAACATTCTGATCTACAGTACCCACAAGTTGCTTAATGAAATTTACGGCTTCCCCCGATATTTCATCAAACGTATTAGGTTGTTGCCTCAAATCATTAGGAAGCGTTCGGATGGTGTCATGACACTGTTTAATCGTATCCGAGAAATGAAAAAAAAAAAACTTTGTAATAAGGTCTCCCTATTGCAACTATTGGATTTTTACTTTTGCTTGTAAAAAGATTTTTTAGGGCCCTTTCCATTTCCACCCCTCAAAATTACCCGCAGACAGATTAAACAATTGTTGCCTCTCAATTTAATCTCTCTTTAAAGCAACTCTTTTTGAGATATCACTATAACATTGCTTGTTAAGAGCTTTAAGGTCCCCTTTTAAGCACTTTAATTCCTTTTCAGGATAAGCATGAGGTCACCTTGAGCAGGCATTGTCCAAGAGCGCTTAACAATATCCAAGAACTCACGATTACGAGAGCAAAAATTGAAAAATTTAAACATTTTCGACTTTTGAACATTTAAGGACTTTTCCAGCCATAAAACCACAAGGTAATGATCTGACACACCTGGAGCAAGAAATTCCACACACGAACTACGAAGCTTCGTAAACCAGTGGTTATTAGCGATCACCTGATCTAATTATTCTAGCAAAAAAAGCATTAGTTTGACGATTGCACCATGTAAACAAAAGACCACTAAATGGATGATATAAAAGCTCGAGAGACTCCATACATTCCAGAAGCTCACACATCTCAGCCGAGGGAACTTAAATCACATTCCAATTTTGGGGGTTTATTTTAAATACTTTAAAATTCTGGTATCGGTTTAAAAGTTCTCAAAAGAATAGTAGTTTAGTTTGTAAATTACCCAAATTTTAGGTATTTGAAGTACCCACTCCTGCTTTCTTTTCTCCTTTTCCCTCCAACCGTTCTTTTCATCTCCCCAAGTTTTCTCCTAACTATTATTGTTCATATTCTTTGATTTGTCACCCCTCAGACCATCATGTATCTCATCTTCGACACTATTGTGTTCCTTTCATCATTATCGTTCGTCCAGTGGCTTCGATGTTTCCATCATCGCCGACGTTGGCCTTATTAGAAGGACAAAATTTTAGGTTTCTTTAAAAACCCCATCTCCGTCAATCTTTTTCACAGTCTGACCCAAGTAAGTGGCTCCCCATTGTTTAAAATAGTTTTATGAATTTTTCTATAATTTTACGGCTACCAGATGACGTCTCACGCGCCATCCTGCCCATGTGAAAGTGTCTTGGTAGCTTAAAATCGGCTGAATCAATCATTTCTGGACCGAACCAACTAGACCCATTGATTGACCTAACTCATTGACTGACCCGACTCGTTGACTGAACCGACCTGTTGATTGAATTGGCCCATTAATTGACCCGACCCATTGACTATTGATTGTTAATTTTGTCCGTTGACTTTGATCGTTGATTTTTTTGTGGAGACCTCTATCTCTATGTTTTTCATCGTCTTGAGTCTATTTTCGCAGTCCGTTTTACCAAATTTTGAGCCAAAAGCCCTATTTTACGTCGTTTATCACTTAAAGTCATAATTATATTAGGTAGATGTTGAGGTTTTGGACTTATTTTTTTGATGTTATTTTCTGAAGGTGATCAAGGTTCACCGTATCTTTCTCTAATAGATCCTGACCATCCTCGTTCAGCTCAGTTCAATTTCGCTCGCTCGTCTCAAGATACGTATAAGTATTATTCAATGACATTATAGTTTATTTCTGTTTAGGATTATGGTTTTCGTACTCATATAGTAGTATTAATTTTAGGTCCACACTCCGTATGATCTGGTACGACCGACCATGGGAAGCGTAAGGCTTAGCTGGTGTTATTTAGCTACTATTTAGGATCCTCATCTGATGGCTAAATCCCCATTCTAATTTTTGTTTATAACTGAGATCCTTTTCAGAGGGAACATCCCCATTCTATTTATCCATGGCAAAAGGTAAAGTAATGTGCTATTGGTGCTGCATTCTATTTATTAAATTCTGATTTATTGTTACACTTTATTTGTACTATTTTAGAAATACTTTGATACATGTTTTACTGTAGAGGACACACTAGGCTTCATATCTCACTTTCTAGTTTCTTTCTTTTCAGATTACTCAGAAACTTAGGATTACGTCTAGTATTTGGAGGATCGTTAGTAGCCGTTTATTTTCGAACATTATATGGACTTTTTTAGACTTTATTTTATTTATTTTTTATTGATTATATATAGATATTTTTATGGGATTTTGTGTTTTATTTGTTTTTGACGTTAGAAATTGTTTATTTGACTTTGTTATGAATCAATGCTTTTGAACTTGGAATTATACTGGATTTTTGATGATGAATGTCTTGAATTTGAAAGTTTCATTGTTTCTGTAAATTTGAATATGAATGTGGTCTCCAAGATTCGATCGTAACGTCCAGGTCGTGTCTAGGGGGTTACATTTAGTGGTATCAGAGCCTAGGTTTAATTCTCGAGCTGTTATTTGTCAAAATTTTGTACTATTTTGTAAAATAATTTTTACATTTATTAAAAATTTTGGGTATGGAAAATATTTTCTAGAATCTACTATGACTGTAAATTTTTACTAAATTATTTAAAATTTGTTTCTTTTCAAATTTGAGTATTCTGTTTTGAGACTTAATTACCATATATGACTTTATCTTATTTATACTCTTTTATTTCAGAATTTATAACTGGCATGCCACCCTATAGGAGTACATCGTCATGTACCATGTAGTAGATATGCTAGCGCTTTAGGCCATGGTAGCCGAGTGATTGATTTTGATAAAGGTCTTCCAGTTCTTGAGTCGAGTCATCTGATGAACATACTCGAGCATGTGATTCTTCTAAGTCGATTGGATGCACTCGAGCATCTGATTCTTTTTAATAAGACGAAGCATACTGAGCGTACTAAGCATACACCTATCACTGGACGCATATCTGCGGATGATTTAGAGGATATTGTTCTGGGTCAAGTAGTATTTCGTTTACTTTAAAAATTTGTTGGAGTTTAGCCAAAGGACACTGCCACTACTATCTCATCGACGATGTTGCGTAACAGAGCAGAGTATTTTAGAGGGTTTTCTCAAGCATCCCCGTCTGTTGGGGAGTACTGGATTTAGGATACTGAACGTGTTCTGGATAAGATGGATTATCCAATTGAATGGAGACTTCAATATGTTGTTTCACTACTAAAAGATAATGGCCTAAATTGGTAGAATTCAATGAAGATGACTACTCCAAGGGATCAATTGAATTACAAGTTTTTTTAAAGTACTTTTCATAGTCGATTTGTGGGAAATCGATATCTGAAAGAGTGAAAGAAAGAGTTTATGGATCTGAAACAGAGTGATATTTCAATTCAAGATTATAAGTTAGAGTTTTTGTGTTTCAGTAGGTATTCTACTAGATTTATCACTACCGAGGAAGAAGTGTCTACTGTTTGAAAAAGGTATGCATGTTGAAATTCGTAGCCAGATTGCTACCCTTCATGAGAGGGAATTTGTTAAGCTCGTGGATCGAGCTAAGAATGTTGAGGATATTGAAGATCTTAATATAGAGCATTACAATCGAAAAATAAAGCAATCAGGTTTTAAGGGTCCTTTTGGTTCTTTTGCTCGTCTTTGAAAACACTTGAAAGATGATACATTGAGGTTTGATTCTGGGTCTATACATGTTGCTTCTTCTGGTCAGTTTGGGAGTAAGGCTATTTCTTTTGTACAACTGGTTATTCCTACTTGTACTTTTTGTAGTATGCAGCATGATGGGGAGTGCCTCAAGAAGTTAGGAGCATGTTTCAGGTGTGGATCCATTAAGCACTTTCTGAGAGATTATTCATAGCTTACTATGACTTATCAAAACTCCTGCTCGTTCTCAGGGATCATCTCAGACTCCGAGGGTTCATAGTCAGAGTTGATTGTCTCAATTGGTCATGTACTAGTTCTTCAGGTATGGGCGATTAGCCCCAGTTAGAGGTTCTGTGAGGTATTAGTCTATATAACCTACTATTGTTTGTACTACGAGACGTCATAAGGAATGAGATGATCCAGACATCATATCAGGTACTTTTATCATTCATTATGTTCATTATTTTACGTTGCTTGATGGAGGGTCTACCATTCATATATTACGAGTGTTGTAGCTCATAACCTTTACATTCTTATCAAGCCGACTAGCTATCCTATTACTGTTCAGTCTCCTATCGGTCAATTCGTAGTGGATGATGAAATCTACCGTAATTTTCCTCTTGAGCTCTGTGGAGAGACTTTTCATACAAACCTTATGGAACTTTCTCTAGATGATTTTGATATTATTTTTGGTACTAATTGGTTGAAAGAACATCGGGTCAATTTGAACTATGAACCAAGAAAGAAATTTTGAAGATTTCTGATAATAGGGAGATTTTCTTGATCGATAAGCATAAGGGTTATATGTCTAATGTTATATTAGCCTTGGCAGATGATAGTGTGATCCGGAAGGGTGTCATAGCGTACCTTGCTTATATTATTGATTCAAGGTAGTCTACTTCTGGAATTGAATAGATCAGTATCGTGAGAGACTTTCTAGAGGTATTTCTGGAAGAGTTACCATGTGTACCACCTGAGAGATAAGTAGAGTTTGGAATTGAACTCTATCCAAGTATTGCACCGGTGTCCATGGTCCTTATCGCTTGATACCTAAGGAATTGAGGGATCTCAAGGTTCAGTTACAGGAGTTATTGGATCGTGGAATTATTCAGCCTTGTACCTCCCCTTTGGGAGATCCCATGCTCTTTATTAAAAACAAATATGGTACCTTGCATTTGTGCATCGATTACTAAAACCTAAATAAGCTGACAATTAAGAGCAAATACCCATTGCCATGCATCGATGGTCTATTTGATTAGTTCTGTGGTAAAATTGTTTTCTCTAAGATTGATCTTCAGTCCAATTATTATCAGCTTAAGTTGAAAGATTCTAATGTTCTAAAGATAACCTTTCGTACTCAATATGAGCATTATAAGTTCTTAGTGATGCAATTCAGGTTGACTAATGCCCCTGTTGCTTTCATTGATATGATAAATTAGGTATTCCAACTGTATTTATATTAGTTCATTGTTGTATTTATCGATGATATCATGATTTACTCAAAATTTGAGATAGAGCAGGATGACCATTTGATGGTTGTTTTATATACTTTGAAGGAAAAACAACTTTATGCGAAGTTCAGTAAGTGTGAATTATGGCTTAGAGAAGTGATGTTCTTGGGTCACATTATTTATGCTAAGGTTATTTTTGTGTATCCGAAAAATATTGACATTATTATGAACTAGAAACAACCTAAGAATGTGGCTAAGGTTCGTAGTTTTCTAGGTTTGGTGGGTTATTGTTGGATGCTTGTTGAGGGGTTTTCTTTGATTGCAACTCTTTTGATGAAACTTTTGAGGAAAATGTGTCTTTTTTCTGAGGTGAAGCTCAATAGTTTAGTTTCTAACAGTTAAAATTTGTTCTAACTTAGGCACCAATTTTGACCCAACCCGAGTCTTGGAAAGATTATATGATTTATAATTATGCTTCATATACTAGTTTGGGCTATGTTATGATGCAGGATTGTATAGTAGTAGCCTATGTGTCTCATCAGTTGAAACCACATGAGTGTAATTACCCTACACATGATCTCGAGTTCGTCGCAATGGGCTTTTCTCTAGAAATCTAGAGGCACTATCTTTACGAGGAGAAGGGTTATATTTTTACAAATAATAAAAGTCAGAAATATATGTTGACTCAAAAGGATCTGAATTAGATATAGTGTCGATGGTTGGATTTTTTGAAAGACTATGATTTCAATATTAAGTATCATCCTGGAAAAGCTAATATTGTTGTTGATGCTTTGAGTCGTAGAGCGACTACTAATTTGAAGGCGATGTTAACTAGTATGAGCTTATTTGATGATGGTACATTGTTACCGAATACGAATTTGGCAAAACGGACTTCGGATTCGGACTCAGGATGTCGAAAAACATAAAATATGACTTTTCTGAAAATTTGATATTTTTGGTCAAAGTCAATGGTCAGACCGATCAACAGTCAACGGGGTGGTTCAAAGTCAACGGGTCGGGTCAAAGTTAATAGGTCAGGTCAAACAGACCCGGTTCAGACCGGGTTGGCCGGTTTGGGCTGGTCCTATCAGAAAAAATCATAGTTGGGAGACGAGCCCCACTCTCGAACGGCTACGCGTGACAGCGACGACGACCTCAAGGCGGTCGGCCAATTACTCCACGAGTAGTTACACATCCTTTCCAACCAAACTTCAACCAAACCAAGCCAAAATAAATGGAAACATCTGAGACTTACCCACGCCGGCGATGGAGGGAAATCGATTGCGATAACTCGACCCATCGATTAGGTCTTGACCGAGAAGATGCAGGGAGATTAGCTGAAGTGGCGGTGAAGTGAACCAATGTCCGAGGTGACCGAAATTCATGAAAAATCGAGATCTAGTGGGTGGGTTTTGATCGGGCTTTGATGGTGCTTCACCTAGGGGTTGGTGTTGCTCACCGACGAGCAGAGACAGAGTAGCGATGATGGGTTTCTAACGACTGATATCTTGAAACATGCCAAACGATGGTCGATTTCAATGAGCAAATGGACATGGTTGGGTTACGAGAGGATACCAGAGCTGCTAGTGGCGTTGGTGTTGTTTACAACTAGTTGGAGATGGGTGAATCGACGATCGAAGGCTTGAGGATGGGTTTGTTTGGTTTAGGGTTTTGGAGATGAAACACGAACACGAGGGGATTTCTGAAACTTTTATTTTTCACGAACCAAAAAATGGGATAATTTAGGGTTAAGTCCATGAACTTCTCATAGGTTCCAAAATCGAGTTGTAAACTTTTAAAAAATTGGAATTTGGTCCTCAACTCTCTTTTAATTTAATTTTGGGGTGTTACACATCGCTTCAACCTTTGGCTATGAAAAACATAGCTAAGCATGATAGAAATCATACTCAGCATTTTTAAAAGAAAATAACTTGAAAATAAAATAAGAGCGAAATAAAAAGAAGAAGAAGAATTTTATAAAACTATAAAAAGAAAAAGAACAAGTAACTAGAAATGTTTGGAATAACTGGGATGCTCTCTAAGGCTTAACCCAAGGGGGTATTTATAGTCTCTAAACCTCTAGAAAATTACATTTGAAATAATTCAAGATAAATCCTAAAATTATCCAAATAAAATTAAAAAAATAAAGATAATTCCAAATTGAATGTCTGAATTTGTGGCTAAGTCTGTTGCCGCCATGGAAATGTTGACTAGACCTTCTAGAAGATGTTGACTGGATTCCATGTCAGCGCTGTCATGCCCAGTTTCATGCCCACTAGGTTGCTCTTGATTATGGAAAAATGAAATAGGTGCAGAACTTCGTCTTTTAAGCGTAATTTCTAGAATTCAGGGTCCTGCATTGAAAACAAGTAGAAATGCCCAAATAAGCAATAATAATGAACAATCAAAGAGTATTTAAACACAAATTATAGCACAAAATAAGAACTAGTCAAATATTAGCACAAGGTATAAAACCACAACTATTTACAAAAGTGGGACCCCAATTTAAAAACTTGATAAACAATAAATAATTAAAATATTACAAGTCGGCTTATTTTAAATCATGACCTCTACATGTCCACTAAGTCATCATCATTGTATTATGGTACTTTGCTGAGACTTCTTCGATGATATCATTGTTCCATCGTACTTCATGTGACCTGTAACCTACGAACAAAAACATATTATGAACGCTGAGCTCACAAGCCCCGCACCACACAATACCACTACCACTACTATGTTGTCAAATATGATTCATACCACTGTCACAAGTATTAGACAAATAAAGATTAAAATTGTCAAATTAATATTCATTTGATTGCGCTTTTGGTCTCTCCACCATCAATTTCAATTATTTTAATGGTATCTTAGGCATCCCAAATGTCTCCTTAAAAACTGAAAGAGTAAAACCTTTTTCTAATGATTTTAGTTGCAATAAAATTTTTAAACTTAGATCACCACCTTTAACTTAAATAGAATATGCAAAATAAATAACATTTTTCAACAAGTTAATCTCCAATTTTCTCGCGTCCTTGACTCTTTTTTTTTCCTTTGACGTAGTAAAAGTGTCATGTACCTTTGCTTCCTCCAAAATCAAATCCAACACCAACAAATATTAATGGCTTGCACTGTCATTCATTAGACACATGATCTGCACAATTACATGTCATACATTATTTAAGAAAAAAGAATTTTCTTTTTAATACATGAAATTTAACAAATAAAAACTAATTATTCTTACCATATCACATTCAGTAACTTTTGTATAGCCATTTAACATGGGACCATAAACTTATGCAATATGCTTATAAACTACTTTCTTACTTAAAAGCATGAGCTGCAATTCCTTTTCCAAATCATTACTAATTTACCATCCATAACACTTCATTTTATATATAAATTTACCAATTAAACTTACCGATATGTTGGAAGGAAATAATGCAATTTTTTATGACCATGAACTTTTATGAGATACCCACACCACAGTCCACTCGACCATATCAGTAACTTAACAGAGTTAATTAAAAAATTATTACTAATTTGCATATCAATATCAATTTACACAAAATTCAAAATTTATAACATATTGTTCTCAATTAACCCCTACGACAACTCATTCATTCAGTTTTAATGTGTTCCTGTCCTGTACAGTTATGTGTTGCATGCCAAATTGGACAATGACGTTGCCGAGTCAAAAGTATGTTTAGTTATATTTAGACAAATCATAACTTAATTCAACTTGAATCCAGTATATAATACTTACCTCTTTGACAAGTCATTATTCCAAATGTAATCACAATATGCTTATTATGTATTCTAAATCCCTATTGGTACTTTAACCTGTGACATTAGAAATTAAAATTATGAATACAAATATTCATCAACAATAAAAATAATTAAGTGCACGAATATTATTTCCATTTATGTAGCAAAAAAATATTAATCCATAATTGCTTGCCACTAACAATTCATGTTTCAACATAACCTTTTTACGGATCATTTTAGTTTCTAACGATTTTTTCATTTTTCCACTCTAATAACAATTACTTGCCACTAACCTTTCTCACAGATCCTACAACCTACAAAGTTTAATTTATATTAGTCACAACAATAAAAGAAACAATAGCAATTGCATGTATTACTATTCATCTTATCTTTTGTTTTTTCAGCGGTGTAGCACAATCAAAACCAAATTCATTATCAATGCATATATTATGTGTCCTAAATTCAGAAGCAGACACCTCAACAATCTGATGGCCTTTTGATGGTTCATTTACTGTTTTTTCCATATCATAATTTTTTTTTCAAATGATCCAAAAAAAACTCTTAATCTCATTCATTTCTACCCTCAATTCACTATTTCATTCACCACTAAACCCTTTCTCAGTTAATCAACCCCATTGAATAAATTTTTTTCAAGTTCACCAACACAACACTTCATCTCTTTTATTTCACCCCTCATTTTATCAACTTCATACACCACTCTATCCAATTATGCATTAGTTTTTTTCCCTCTAACTCATTTCCATCAAACTTGAGGGTATCAATCGCTTCATCGATTCTGATTTGTCTTTCACAAACCTCAAAAACAATTCGTTTAATTTGCATCAACTCAAACATAAATAATTCAAGTTTCTCCATCACCGTTTCATTCGTACAAGTCCCTTTATCAGAATCTTTCTGCACGAGAGGAACCTTCAAAATTAAATTACAATATTAAACGAAGTTGTTCAATGCTTAATAACATAATCTGACTTTTATTACATTTTCTTTCCTTTTGGGTCTTTCTAATTTCAACTTTGTCATAAATCAAACCATATCTTCCTTGCAAGAATGCATGGCATCCCCCTTTTTTTTTTTTTTGCAGTCGGCACACTTAAAGAATTCGACCAAAAATCAAACAATACAACCTACATTCAAAATGAACTTAGTCATTTTTTTCACTACAATTTAGTTTGTTTAAATAAGTATTATAACATAATACATCTTTAATACTCATTTACCTTTAATATTGCAATGCAACCTTTTAGGTATGTGTTCTTTTCGAGCTTCTGAAAGTTAACTATTACATCTATCAATTTGTCCGCAACAAATTTCATCCAATTTAGTTTACCGTTCATCCTTTCATCACACAACAACTTCAAAATGTCCTTGCTTGGACATGTATCACCCGTTGGAAAAAGAAATATTCTAGCTATGTACAAAAACACTCTCACCTTTAGTTAATCCCACCATAATAATCGCTTTTTATCTCTCCCTCGGGATCAGCAAATGTAACCTTAGTCTTTATGTTATATATCATGTTAAGTTTTTCCAATCCTCCCTCCCAATTACTTCTTCGGCACAAGTCCCTTCATTTTTAGCCCCAACACCGCTACAAATTCCTAAATCCTAGAGGAAATGAATATCCACTGAACCTAATTCTACAGTTTCATATATCAAAATTCTCTATCAACTCCTGAAACAACTCTCTACGAATTGGTCGTTCTGTTATTTCAATCAAAGTCTCAAATTCTATTTCTTTAACAACATTTAGTTTTTCTTTCCTTTCAACTCTTCCATCAATTCATGCAATCTTATCGAGCTACATCTTGTTTGAGACTTCCTACATTTATTAAAAAATAAAAATGTTATGTTATGTTCTACACAACCTTTATAAAAAAGTTACAATTTTATTTAATCATGAAAGCACAAGAAATACCTTCTTTTCATGTGTACTACTCCATGTATTATATACTTCTTTTTGTTTCTTCGACAATTTAACATAAGGTTCTTTCTCCTCTTCGGTCATCAACTTCCATTTTACAGATGCTTTTTTCCTCACCTGCAATCAACGTTTCCTTATCGATAATGTTTACAATCCCATTCTCTATATACTTACAGACATAACAAACCTTTCTATCTAAAATTCCCTTCAATCATCGATATTTACTCACACTGTAAACATTTCAAATTTGTCATCAATATAAACATCTAAAATACTTTTAATCAATAAACACCATTCAAACAAGTTTTAGACAAATACATGGTTACTTACTAAAAGTACATATATGAAGGCATTGATTGCTTCGGCCTTCCTTCTGTCTTAGTAGTCTCTTGATCTTCGAAGTCATCTTCTTCACAAACAAAAATTGACATGTCATTCGTTTTCTCTTCCCACGTTTTTTGTACCCTTGACGTCATTTTCTTCTTCTTTCTTTTCATTAATTAAAATATAGATTTGAGTAATATATGTAGTAATAAACAGTTATGTAATTATAAATGTAATTGTTTTTCATAACCGATTAAAGCAATAACTGATCATTATAGTCACCAATTATGTACGACCTACAATATTATCTACAACCTAATATTTTCTTGATATGGTCGTGCCTACCCCAGATCCGGAAGTCATGCCACAAGGTCCCATTACTAGGTCAAGGGCCAAACAATTCAGGGAAGTTCTCCTAACTAAGTGTCTTGAAGCTTTTGATTCATTTAATAACTTAAGACCCTCCTATGTTATGTTATATAATGTTTTAATAGTTAAAGAATAACTTAGTATGAACACAACATGCACATTGATATTTAAGCATATTAGGATAGTTTTATAATCATATTAAGCATGATTACATTATATACATCAAGGCAGCATCATTATAATTCATTTTAATAGATCATATGCATTCATATTAACTCTTAAGCTTCATGCATTATCTTACACATATTATGAGATGATATATTTAGCTCATGACCTTCAATCATAGCTCACATTACCATATTCTTACATGGCAGCAAGGTATTTAGCTCGTCTTAGCTCAATATCACGAACTTAGCTTATTTCCTTGCACATATAGGTACAATGGAGTGTGATGAACGTTGAGGTAGCTTGGTGGATGATTTGGACATCCTATAAAGCTCACAAACAGCTCACAAAGGACAAGGCAGCTCATGGAACATTAAGGAAAGCTCAATTCAGCTAGAGGAGCTCAAGGCTAGTTGAACTCAGTTAGTTGAACTATTTGGAGCTGAGTTGTCAAAAATGATATCAATGGTAGCTGAATATAGCTGAATGTGCTGTTATGAAGCTCATAAGGATTTGGCTAGGAAACTTGTTCACAAAACAACCCATGCTTGCTAGCTAGCTCCACACTCAAGCTAGCTTGGAGGAGACACATACACGCCTAAGAAGGGAACACATGACCAGCCATCATCCCATGCAAAGGGCTGCACCACAAGGCTCCCTAGAATACCCATGTGCTTTGCATATGATCAGCCCCATGTGCCTTGCATGTGGTTCATTTAGGCGCCAAGATGAAGAGCCATTTAACAATTCGGCCAAGCATCATCTTCTCTCCCATTTGGCACCAAAGTGAAGGGATACAAGTGTTATTCGGCCAAGGATCATTTCCCTCCATCAAGGGCCGAACCATCATCTCTTTTAGCGTTTAAATCATGTCATTTTAGGAAGGTACAAGGGCTGGCCGAACCAACATGTACCTATTCGGCCAAGTCCCTTCAAAAACTATAAATAGGCTTTCCTATTTCATTTGTAAGCATACCTTTTTTATTAATATAAGTGAGATTATTCTCTTCCTTAAGTCCTGGTGACTTTTATCGACTTATCAAGTATTTATTACTTGTGGCGTCAACCCCTTTCTTTTCACCTTGATACTTCTGGTTCCTAGTTCATATAACTAGTGGGTCAAAGTACTTAATACCACCCCTTGAAGAAGCAATATAAAGTTCGGGTCTTTGCTCTCTATAGCACTGGTTCTTCTTTGAGACTTCTTCAAGATACTATCCTCACTTCCATCCCTTTGTTTCATAACCGTAACCCTAGCCATTTCAATCATCTTCCGCTTCCATCTCTCATTTAAACAACCCACCTAATCAGCCATACGTTTACCACCCTTAACCATCTCTTTTTGAGCCATTCACTTGTGCAGGTTGTTTGCTTCCTTCCTAGATCCACAATCAATTGTTAAGGCATCAGAAGAGCCTTACATCATTTCCATTCAACTTGTAATGTTGCATTCTACTTGTTTTAATAATCTCAATTATTTTCCATTCATTTAACCTATAACAATAATCGATCCACTATATTACATATTTTCCCTATAAATTAAACCCTAATCCCTAAATCCAAATTCATTAATTGAAAAAAATGCAAACTAGGGTTTCACGAACGTAACTCTCTATTCTTCAAATTGCAATTCCAATTTTGTTCTTCAATTTTTACTTTCTTCTCTTCTCTGATTCTGGCCTTTACTTTCCCTAAACTGGTTATGTTATTTATAAATACTCTATACTTTTCCCTATGTATCGAAATATGTGAAAAAGTTTGATACTTTTAAAGTTTTCCTTCTCTTTTAAAATTTGAAAATATCAATACTTAGGGGGGAATATTGATAAAATCGGTTTACAATACAAAATTTTCTATCTACATCGTAAAACTAACAGTAAGTTAATAACCACAACGACAACAGTACCAAAGCAGCACATGCAATTGATAAACATTGGTTTCCACGTCTTCCAATTGTAGGTTATGATTGGATGTCAAGTCTTCTTGGTCGAATTCGTGTGGGAATTTGAATGGCACCACAACAGTACATCGTTTAATTTGCGACTCTAAAGGATTGAATTGGAAATTTTTCAATTTAATGGGCAACGTAGACTGATGATGAAATCGATGATGATTGACGGTGATGATGAATGACAGCCAATGACAGGGACTTCAACTAGTTTCTGTTGAAAATATATTTCATATATTTCATCATAAAACCTTACAGCAAACATTCACATATGTACAACCAAGATAACTAGCTAACCTCTTATAACAAACTCTAAACAGAAAAGAACTAACTAAAGAGCTACAAATTTAACACTCCCCCTCAAATTGGAGGGTGGAAAATATCACGAACCCCTATCTTGGACACCAAATAATCATGCTAACCAATATTCAAAGGCTTGGTCATAATATCTGTTAATTGATTTGCAGAAGAAACATGTGTGGTTTTAATGAGACCAGCTTGAATCTTCTCCCTGATGAAGTGGTAATCGATTTCTATGTGTTTAGTGTGCTCATGAAAAACAAGGTTAGCTGCAATTTGTAAGACAACTTTGTTGTCGCAAGACAATTGCAGAGGCTCCCTACTGACAAAGCCCAATTCAGCTAAGTGACCTTCCAACCAAATGATTTCTGTAGTAGTGATTGTCATGCTTCGAGACTTTTCTTCTGCAGACGATCTTGCAACAATATTCTATTTTTCTGACTTCAAAAAAATCAAAGAGTTTCCAATTTTAATACAAAAACCTGTTACAGAATTCCTTCTTTTTGGACAGGATGCCCAGTCTAAATCGCAATAAACGCGCAATTTACAACTTGTACTATCCATCAAGATGCCTTACTCTGGTTTCCTCTTAATTTACCTCACAACTCTGAGGGCTGCTTCGAGATGAGACCTCTTCGACCACTACATAAACTGACTCGGGTGATGAGCTGAGTAAGTTATATCAGGCGCGTCAAGTATATAAGGCATCCAATAAGTCTTTGAAAAACTGTTTTATTATGAATCAACTCATCATCACTGTTCTACCTTGTTCCTTCATCATACTCTGTTGTAGTAATTTTGCAGTTTTGATCCAGGGGAGTAGATGCTAGCTTAGCTCCACTTAATCCAAGACTTTCGATTAGCTCTAGTGCAGACTTACGTTGGTTGATTAAAATCCTTTCCTTTAACCTTAAAATTTCCAACCCAAGAAAGAACTTTAAATCTCCCAAGTCCATCATCTTAAAGTGTTGGTGCAAAAATAGTTTCAATTCCTCAATCATATCACCATTATTTCCAGTAATGAAGAGGTCATCAACATACACAAGCATTATCACTACCTCTTTGCCTTTCTTTTTGGTAAACAAAGAGTAATCATACATACTTTGTTCATATCCAGTAGTCACAAGCGTTTCAGTCAACTTCAAGTTCCACTCTCTCGATACTTGTTTTAGGTTTTATAATGATTTTTTCAATCGGCATACTCGATGCTCCTCTTGGCTACAAAAACCTTCGACGCTCCCTGGCTTCAAATAGTCCAATACATCACATTCAGTCCCATCAAGAACTGAAATAGCTTATGTTAAACAAGATGCTTCAAGTTCTACTGAGACACCACACATTCGCAAGCAGAAAATGGAGCCAGAGACTCGAATACTATCCCAGCAGAGAGTTCTTTACTAACTGAGTTTAGAATCCAAGATAAGACAATCACATTGCAACACTCCCACTGCAACGCAATTCCAACTCATAATCGTCTTGGCAAAAACTGCCATTGACAAATCCCGACTTGTTCTTAGCCAATAACATTATTCGCATTGAACAACTCCAAATGCAATAATTTTTTATTACACTAAGTTGATGACAAATCAGAAGACCTCCTGGGGCATCTGAAGGATGTAGAAATAAAGGATGATTGAAATTGAGTGGTGAATTCACCATCGCTAGAAAGAAAAGCGATGAACAGGATAAAGGAATAAATGAAAAACAAAATTGGGCAAACTAGCTGAAGATATTAATTTTTTATCCATATTATTATTATTAATATTATTATTATTATTATTATTATTATTATTAATATTATTATTATTATTATTATTATTATTATTATTATTAATTTATATTAAATATATTAAATACATAATAATATTTACAGGCCCAATTACAACTGGACCGGTCCAGTTACAAACCAACCAGAACCGGTCCAAAACTAACTAGAAACCCTAAATGTTTAGGTTTCCAGTTAGGGTTTCCTAACCCTAATCATCCTCAGCCGCCTCATCACAGCCGTTGGATCTGGCACGATCCAACGGTCCACACTCATCCAGCACAAACCCTAGGGTATGATACCCTAGGGCCACGCGGCCGCCGCTGCTGCTGCTTCCAGAAACCCTCACCGCCTCCGCCGCTGCCACGTCCCAGCCGAAGACTCCAGAAGCTAGAACACCGGCCGTCCACGCCAAGGCTACGGGGTGAGTCACCACTGGTAGTCCGGTGACTCACCGAAGCCCCCTCTTCGGACCGGTCCAAGACGAACACCGGTGGTGGCTATAAAAGCCACCACCCACCTGAAAAAAAAAGGGAGAGAGACAGCAAGAAGAGACAGAGACTGAACCAAAAAAAAAAAAAAAAAGGGAAAATAGAGAGATATAAAACTACCAACGATCCCAACAGAGCAAAAACAAAAAGAAGAAGAGAGGGGAGAAGCTTACCAAGGAAACCTTGACCGTCGCCGGAAACGCTGAACATCGCCGGAGAACCGAAAAAACCGAAGGTATATTTGTAGATCTGCTCCGATTGGGAGTCATTTAACGGAAAAAAGTATCGGGACCGTCATTAGGACGGTCCGATCTACATTTAGATATAAAAAAATTTTTTCCGGCCACCGAATACGGTGGCCGGCGGCGGTGGTTGACGGCGGATGAACGCCGGCTAACGGCTGCCGGCCGACTGAACTTCTCTCAGTTTAGAGAGAAGACAGAGAGTTCTTCTCTCTGTTTGAGAGAAAGAAAAAAAAAAAAGAAAGAAAAAATGAAATGGCTGGCCCGAAGGGCCAGCCGATTTGGACTTATATAGTCCTTCCCGAACGACGTCGTTTCGGGAAGGGCTATTCGCGTAATTACAAAATAGTTAAATCCCTTCCGCAGTCCTTCATATTTGTAAACTTTACATTTTGGTCACTAAACTGAATTTATAATAATTTTAATTCAGTCTTTGAATTTTAATTTTATTCATTTTAGTCCTTTTTATTAAAATAAATTTAGGATAAATTACAGATTTGAACCATTAATTTCAATAAATAATATTTTAATCCCTAGTTTATATTTTTAATTTATTTAAGTCTAATATCCGAATTTTAGATGATTTTATTTTAGTCACTAAATAAATAAAATAAAGAAATAACATATTTAATCCCTATAGTTTTGATTAATTATGAATTAGATTTTTAATATTATTTTTATTTTAATTTAATCAATTATTTTATATGTCTTCATTTATCTTATTATTTTTAAATATATTATTTTAGTAGTATTTGTATTTTTATTGTTAAATATTTTTTAAATATATAATAAATATTATTTTTAAATATTTATTTTTAATATCGAAGAAAAGGACAGTCTTAATACAACTGGATGTCCTATTCTGATATTTTAAAATTAAAAATTAAATAATATTATTTAAAACTAATATTTATCAATATCAAAGAAAAAGAACTGTCTTAAGGCACCTAGAAGTTCTTTTCGGATATTTTTAAATAAATATTTTTTTTACAATTTTGAAATTATAAGATTATAAATTAAATATATTTTTGAATTTTTAAATTTTTAATAATAGAGACAATTTATAATTAAAAAGTACCAATTTTGGGCGTTGTAGGGGTGCTAATCCTTCCCTAAACGTAACCGACCACGAATCCCTTTTTATTATTAAAAAGGATGAATTTTTGGTTATAAAACGCAGATCAGTTCAATTTTTTAATTGATGTTTTCTTAAAACTCTTTTAAAAAATAATTTTTAGGTATTCGACCTACCTGATCCAAAAAGGCCGATGGCGACTCACAAATTATTTTCAAAATTATTTATTAATATTAATTTCCCCGCCAAATTTTAATATTTCGTGCCCGGACGAAAGCCGGTTACGACAGCTTGGCGACTCCGCTGGGGAATGGTCAAACTTTTAAAAATTAATTATAAATTGTCTCTATTAGTTAAAAATTAAAAATTTATATATTTAATTTTTAATTCTTTCTTTTCAAATTTTTTTTATTTATTATTTTTATAATATTTATATGTTTTATTTGCAAGTATTTTATTTCAGTATTTATTTTTATTTTTTCTCCTCACACACAACACTTGCATTGCATAACATAAAGCTCTATAATTGAGTTGTCCCTTTTAAGTGAAAGTGAAAGCAACGTCTTCGTGAGAATTTATTCTCCGTGTCAGACCTAGCAAGTAACTTTCGGGGTTCATATGCTCTCTGTCTTCGTGAGAATTTATTCTCCGTGTCAGGCATAGAGAAATGTATCCCCTCGAATTGAACTCGATTCACTTTAGTCTGTAATGGACTAGGATTGAGGGTTAGCAACCCAAGGGGGCACTAACAAGGACAATTCGGGTACCTTTACTCCTAGTTCTGAAACCCTGCATATAAAAAAACCTTAGAAACTCTTCCAATCAGAAGTCATGCCGAAATTTTGTCCAAAATAGGTGTACACACAGGAGAAATGAATTATGTCTTTCCTGTTAATTTATTTTACATGTTTATTTAAATTATTTAGAAAAGCATGTTTAAATTAAATAAATGTTATTATCCTTTAAACTAACTTATTTTCTTTTTGTGTGTTCTTTATTTTTCTGTTTGCATAGCATCATACAGGATAAAAGACATTGATCCTTGTGTTAATAGTCTCATTGGAAAACCTTCATCTATGGATAAAAAGGGTTCAAGTCAAGTAATTCTAAACTCAGAAGTAAGACAGTGGGCTGAAGATTTACAAAGACAAGAAGGAGATAGTCTGCAGGATGATTATGTATCTGACTTGGCCAGTTATGCTTCAGTTTCACTAAAAAGAAATGATATGCAAGATTTGCGAAGCATTTGGGAAAGTTGGGATTCAAACAAAAAATTGCAGTTTTATCAGACTTACGGAGACATCCCATATCTGCTCTATGTAGAAGTTGATGATGAATTACTCCGAGCCCTAGTTCAATTCTGGAATCCAGGGTACAATTGCTTCACTTTCAATAAAGAGGACTTGGTCCCTACTATTGAAGAGTACACAACTTTGCTACATATAGATGGGACTTTGGAAAATCGAATCTATTCAAAGTCAATTAAAACTCAACCCTTCCGAGTTAAATTAGCAAAAAATTGCCGGGGTACGAGAAGAATGGGTAGCATCCCGTACCAAACAAAAAGGCGAAAGCGAAGGCATTGCTTGGACCAACATCAGAGAACTTATTCAGAGCCATCCAGATATTAAAGTACGATTCGATTTATTTGCTCTGGGTATATATGGTATGGTCATATTCCCAAAAGTATTGGGATATATTGAAGCTGCAGTGGTAGACTTGTTTGAACAGCTACCGAAGAAGATTAATCCTGTTTCTGCAATCCTAGCAGAGACCTTCAGATCGTTAAATGCTTGCCGAAGGATAGGAGGTGGACGATTCTCAGGGTGTACTTAGTTGTTATATGTTTGGATCCGTAGTCATTTCTGGAAGACAGAAAAGGTTTCATACCGACGCTTTAATACGGATTACTCACCATTAAAAGAATTTCTGGAGCAGGAATGGTCGAAAGAAATTAAGAAAGATATGTGGATTAATGCCTTTCGAAATCTGCAAAGCAATGACGTTGTTTGGCGAGCCCCGTGGCAAATACAAAGGGAATTCATTTACAAATGTGGTGATTACAACTGGATAATGTTGCTCGGATTATGGGGAGGAATTGGATATGCACCACTTCTGGTTATAAGACAGTATGAAGGTCGTCAATTTGTACCTGTCACTGCTGGATTACAGTCATCTGAGTTCGCATTTCACAGCAAAAATTATAAAAGAAATATCATGGAAGCCGTTACAGCTTGGAAAACAACTTTTTGTATTCGAGCTAAAGCAGCAAAAAGAAATGCTAACTCCTGATTATGAAGATTGGAGATCTGTCAGAAAAAACGAAAATATTCCTCTACCAGATCAAAATGAGGATATCTCTATGGAAGATCGCATCAAGGTGGTTCCATCAGAAATTGAAATCCTGAGAGCTGAGTTTGAAGCAGAAAGAGATGGCTGGTCGAAAGAGTTAGAGCAAATGAGACAAGATAAAGCTATGTTGGGGGTTGACATTGACTTTCATTCATCACAATGTGCAATGTTGAGAAAAGATAAAGAAAAAGGTGAGGATGAGTACAGAGCCTTACAGAAAGATTATCAGGAGTTATATAAATCCCGAAAAGCATCAGGACCCAGCCAATCGACGGTACAGATGACCAGAGAATTGAATATCGAGAAAAGACGAGTCGAAGATTTGAAAGGAAAGAATAGCCGTTTACTCAAAAGCCTGGAAAAAGGAAAGCAAAAAATGGAAGATTTTGAGGTCGACAGACGAGAGCGAATTATAAAGCACAAGGCTGAGCACCGCGAGATCATGAATGAAATACAAAGAGAAAGAGATCGAGCCAAAGATTTAGAAGAGATGAAGAATGACATCTTTGTTAAATTTGAAGGCGAGAAAAATAGCATGTTCAAGGGATTTGAATCTGAGATAAACCAATTGATTGCTGAACTTGAAGTCAGAGGCCAAAAGATGGAAGAATCCAATGTTGAAAAAGAAAAATGGGAGTTAGAAAGAAAAAATTTCAATACCAGACTTGAGGTAGAGCAAGAGGTGGCTAGCAATTGGATGCAAAGATGCAGAAACAAAGATGTTCAAATCCAGAAGCTTAATCAAAGAACGCAAGAAGCACGAACAAAACTTGAAGAGGATTTGGATCAGTCTAGAAACAAAAACTCAGAGTTTAATGCTTACATTTTGCAACTGGAAGAATCATTGTTTCAAGAAAAGGTTCGTCTAGGACCTAATGATCTCAAGGAAAGTAATGAGGAAAATGCTTCATTGCGAAGACGCATTAGAGATCTTGAAAAAATTCTGCACAATTGCCAAGTCAGAATCACTGAGTTAGAGCAAACTCTTGAAGGAACGAATGAACAATGGCAAAAGTCAACTGAGTTCTATGTCGAAAGAAGTGAAGAAAGAAGCAATATGGTGTTCGAGGCCATGGTACAAATGAGCGAGGTTGCCAGATATGTTGGGGAACTAGCTGTTGAAGCCGAAATAATTGAGCATCACGTTGATCCAGTTTCTAAGTGTGGAAAGAAGGTGTCATGGTTAATGAAAGAAATTATAGAGCTTAATAGGAAAGCTACGCCTTATCTGTAGTTCTGAACTATTATAAAGAAACTTTTGTATGCCGATGAAAGTTGTTCTATGACAGTTAACTTTTTGGGATCAATATCTTTTTGCATACATACATTTTGCATACATTCATCATTCATTTCATAATTTTCGCTATGAATTATTTTATTTATTAAGTTAAAATTCATTAATTAAAATTTGAAAAAATAATATTAAGAGATTTTTCAATCGCAGTTACTCTGGCCAAAAGAGAAATACTACATCACTACGGTACTAGACAAGCTACTAAGAGAATTATGGAGGATAAAATACAGCGTATTGAAGAACAGCATCATAAAGAACAAGAAGAAATGAGAATGAAGTTGGAAAAAATTGAAGCCAGCATTGCAAATTCACAAGACAGTATGATGAAGAAGATAGAGGACATGTTTAAAAGGCAGGCTATCAGTGGAAAAATGCATGAAAATCCTGTATCTTTCGACCAAGAACCCATATATCCTCTAGGTTTTTCACCAGAACCAATTTATCACTCTGGTATTACCCCTATACAAATCAATGCTCGTACATCTGCATTACAAGAAGCTAAACCACATGAAGATCAACAAGTGGATCCAGCATCTTCAAGCAAAAATCCGCTTATATCAGATGTGAAAGTAGGGGATCTTAATACTGATCAGTTGATCCCAGATTTAAATGAACTGAATGAGAAACAAAAAGTAAATGAAGAGCTGACCAGACAGATCAAGAGCTTAGAAGAACGAATGAAATCCGTGGAAATAACTGAATCATTCTATGGATTTGATGCTAGTGAGTTGAGTTTAGTTCCAGACCTAATCCTCCCTATCAAGTTCAAAGCTCCCGAATTTGATAAATATAACGGTACTACATGCCCTTCATCTCACATCACTATGTTTTGTCGACGAATGGCAGGATATGTAAAGGACGAGAAATTGTTAATTCACTGCTTTCAGGATAGTTTGACAGGACCGGCTTTAAAATGGTATACTCAATTGACCAAAGCCAATATTAGATCTTGGAAAGATTTGGCTAAAGCATTTCTAGAGCAGTACCGCCATGTGACAGACATGGTCCCTGATAGATGGACTCTCCAGAATTTGGAGAAAAAGAATAATGAAACATTCAGACAGTATGCCCAGAGATGGCGTGACACTGCAGCCCAAGTTCAACCACCTTTGTCAGAAAAAGAGGCCACAGTAATGTTTGTCCATACATTGAAGGCCCCTTATTTAAATCATCTAATGGGGAATGCAACCAGAAATTTTGCAGATTTGGTCATTTCTGGAGAATTAATTGAAAATGTTTTGAAAAGTGGCAAGATTGAATCGAATGATGGGTCTAGTTCCAAAAGACCTACATACCGGAAAAAGGAGAATGAGGTCAACAATGCCAATTCTTACAACAAAGATTCATCGAAAAGTGTTACAATAACCCAGCCAAGGGTTAAGAAAGAGGAAACAAACACTAATCGAGCAGAGTCCAGAGGATCTCGAAAAGAAAATGAAAGGTTATCTTTTACACCTTTACCAGTATCATATGCAGAGATCTATGATTCGCTGTTAAAAGCAGATGTTATACGGCCCTACCCTTTGGTTCCCATGCAACCACCATTCCCTCCTTGGTATGATACAAAGGCACACTGTATTTACCATGAAGGAATTACAGGACATTCTATTGAAAACTGTCTAGCTTTCAAAAGGGTGGTTCAAAATTTGATCAACACTGGGAAGTTGGAATTTAATACACCATCCGCATCAAGTCATCCATTGCCAAATCATGGAGATAAAAACGTGAATGCAATTCAGGAAGAGAACAGAAAGAAAGCAAAGACTGACATTTCTGAAATTAAATCTCCGTTTGTTTGGATATTCCAACAGCTTTCTTTAGCCAGTATAATTCCACAAAAATTCAGGCCAAAGCAGAATGAAGGCAAGAATTATTGTGAATATCATCAGGAGAAAGGGCATAAAATTCAACTATGTCCTGAGTTTAGGGATTTGGTGCAGAAATTGATGAACAATAGAGAAATAGAATTCTTTGAAGAAGAACCCGAAAAAAAAGAAGATGTTGTTTGCTCATCAGAGGATTCTAAACCAAGTCAAAGAATAAATGATCCTGTGATCATTAATGTGAAATCATCTACGGCGATTCATGCAACAATAAAGCCGAAAGTAGTTATCACCACTCCTCTACCATTTCCATATAAAGATACCCGCAGGGTACCTTGGAATTATACTACTAATGTTTCAATGGTAGGAGGACCTGTTTCTTTAGAAAAAACAGAAGAGAAAATACAAAGTCTGAGTACCACATCGACGTCTGAAGCAGTGAGCGAGGTCGGTTTCTTTACAAGAAGTGGGAGATGTTACTCTCCCGAGACATCCAATGCTTCAGAACTAGTGAAAGCAAAAGGAAAAGCTGTGGCAATACCTCAGAAGGTATTTGAAGATGAATCCCTTCCAGCATTCAATGAACCTGTTACAGAAAAGCAAGCTCAAGAATTTTTGAAGTTCTTGAAACATAGTGAGTATAGTGTGGTTGAACAACTACACAAACAACAGGCGAGAATTTCTATTCTTGATCTTTTGATGAATTCAGAAGCGCATAGGAATGCTTTGATGAAAATCCTCAATCAGACATTTATCCCCGAAGATATATCCCTCAATAAACTTGACAGAATTGTGGGACATATAGCCGCCGACAATTACATAACCTTCACAGATGATGAAATACCAGAAGGCGGAATGGGGTCAGTAAAAGCTTTAAACATCACGACACATTGTCATGGTCATGTGTTGCCAGGAGTATTGATTGACAATGGGTCTGCCCTCAATTTGATGCCTCTAGTTACACTTCAAAGAATGCTTCTGGATCAATCACACATGAAGAGTTATCAGAATGTGGTACGAGCATTTGATGGTACTAAAAAAGAAGTGCTTGGGAAAATGGAAATACCGTTATTAATTGGCCCAGTCGTGTACAATATTGACTTTGTGGTGATGGACATCCACCCCACATATAATTGTCTATTAGGGAGGCCATGGATTCACTCAGCAGGAGCCGTTCCTTCTTCATTACATCAGAAATTGAAATTTGTTGTTGATGGACAACTAATATGCGTTAATGCTGAAGAAGAAATCATTGCGTCTATAACAAGCAATGTTCCATATATCGACACCAATGATGAAGCTCTTGAATGCTCTTTTCGAGCTCTTGAATTTGTAAATACAACCTTTGTTGCAGAAGGAAGGAAAGTTCCATATCCCAGATTGTCTGATTGCACCAAGATGACAATACAACAAACTTTAGGCATCGGAGCTAAAACTGGGAGAGGTCTAGGAAAGAATCTTCAAGGGATTTCAGTTCCTATCAGTATAAAGATGAAAAAAGACCGTTTTGGGCTGGGGTTTAAGCCCAATCTTCAGCAAAAGAACAAAGAGATGAAAAGAAGATGTGAAGACAGAAAGGCAAAATTGAAAGGAGGAGAAATCTTTTGGAAATACATGTCTTTCCCACAGTTGAGGACAACATTCAGATCAGGGGGAACAATTAATGTGGAACAGCAGCTTGTTGAAGCCTTTAAAGAAGAAAAGTTGACGAAAGATCAAGATATAGTTGAAGAAGCTATGAATGGATTATTTATCAACATGATCACGAATAACAACAAGACTGGCAAGTACTTGGATATGATTCGACCATGTCTTCCTGGAGAAACACTCACCAATTGGACCACTGAAGATCTTCCTATAGTCTTTAATATTAATGCAGAGTAATATTCAGAACTAATCTTTATGTTTAGCTCAAAAATATGAAAACTTTTTATTATCTTGTAAAAGAAATTATGTTAAATATAAGGAACTTTCTTTAAAATTTTCAGATGGCAATCATTCTTTACATTTTATTACATTTTTACATTTCATAAATTTACTATATTCTTTCGGAAATGTTCCGACTTAAATTTGCAGGTGTCACCGTGTTAATAGCATGTTTATTCCTAGATTTAATCCAGTGATAAATTTAGAGCAGCCTATATGTCTGGAAGAAATCAATGGTTGTGAAGATGAACTAGAATGTGATGTTCCTACTGAACTATTAAGATTGGTAGAAAAAGAAGACAAACAAATTCTACCCCACAAAGAAGAGGTTAAGACTGTGAATTTGGGAACAGATAAAGAAATAAAAGAGGTGAAAATTGGCACTACTCTGACAATCCAGATAAAGCAAGAATTGATAAATCTCCTTCAAGAGTTCAAAGATATCTTTGCATGGTCTTATCAAGATATGCCCGGTTTGAGCACAGATATAGTGATACACAAGCTTCCAATCAATCCGGAATATAAACCAATCCAACAAAAGCTCAGACGAATGAGGCCAGAAATGTTGTTGCAAATCAAAGAAGAAGTGATGAAACAGATCAATGCAGGTTTCCTACAGGCAGCTAAATACCCAGAATGGGTAGCCAACATTGTTCCCGTACCAAAAAAGAATGGGAAAGTTCGAATGTGCGTGGATTACAGAGATCTCAACAAAGCTAGCCCGAAAGATAGCTTTCCCTTACCCCACATAGACACATTGGTGGACAATACTGCAGGACATGCATGGTTTTCATTTATGGATGGCTTTTCAGGATATAATCAGATAAAAATGAATCCTGAAGACATGGAAAAGACGACATTTATAACCATGTGGGGCACATTCTGTTATAAAGTGATGCCATTTGGATTGAAAAATGCAGGGGCAACATATCAAAGAGCCATGGTAACTTTGTTTCATGACATGATGCACAAAGAGATTGAAGTATATGTAGATGACATGATTGCCAAATCCAGAACGGAAGAAGAACATATTCAAAATCTGAGGAAGCTTTTCCAGAGATTGAGGAAGTATCAATTAAAGCTCAACCCCGCAAAATGCACTTTTGGGGTAACTTCCGGGAAGCTTTTGGGATTTGTAGTCAGCAAAAAAGGAATCGAGATTGATCCAGATAAAGTCAAAGCAATTCAAGATCTTCCACCACCCAATACAAAAAAAGAAGTTAGAGGCTTTTTGGGGAGATTAAATTATATATCTCGGTTCATTTCTCAATTGACTGACAAATGTGATCCAGTGTTCAAATTACTTCGAAAGAATAATCCTGAAGTCTGGAATGAAGAATGTCAAGAAACTTTGGATATTATTAAGAAATATTTATCCAATGCCCCAATTTTAGTATCACCAATGCCTGATAGACCATTAATTCTCTATTTGACGGTCTTCGAAAATTCGATGGGATGTGTACTAGGACAGCATGATGAATCAGGAAGGAAAGAAAAAGCTATTTATTATCTGAGCAAGAAATTTACTGATTGTGAAGTTCGATATCCACCAATACAAAAATTATGTTGTGCTTTGGTGTGGACTACTCGAAGACTCAGACAATATATGTTATACCATACTACTTGGTTGATATCAAAACTTGATCCTTTGAAGTTCTTAATGGAATCACCAGCTTTGACAGGCAGAATGGCTAGATGGCAGATGTTATTATCTGAGTTTGATATTGTATATGTCAACCAAAAAGCGATAAAAGGAAGTATCATAGCTGATTTCCTGGCCAGTCGTGCATCAAATGATTATCAGCCTTTGAACTTTAATTTTCCCGATGAAGATCTGTTATGCATATCCATGAATGAAGAAGTCAAAACAAATGATGCATTCGCAACTTGGAAGCTTTACTTTGACGGAGCATCTAATGCTTTGGGACGAGGAATCGGGGCAGTGTTAATTTCTCCTGATAATGTTTATTATCCATTTACAAGTAGACTGGAGTTCTTTTGCACCAATAACATGGCGGAATATGAAGCTTGTGTCATGGGATTAAAAGCAGCTATAGAAAGAAAAATCAAATGTCTCAAGATATATGGAGATTCATCGTTAGTAGTGTATCAATTGCGAGGAGAATGGGAAACAAAAGATCCTAAATTGTTGGAATACCGAAATTTTACCCTCGAATTAGTGAAAGAATTTGAGAAAGTTACATTCAATTATCTCCCTCGAGAAGAAAATCAAATGGCAGATGCTTTGGCTACATTAGCTGCTATGTTTCAGGCAACTAAGAAAGTTGATATGATGCCAATCAAAATGCAAGTATATGAAATTCCTGCACATTGTTATAGTGTGGAAGAAGAGGTAGATGGTAAACCATGGTATCATGATATCCTGCAATATATCAAAAATCAAAGTTATCCACCAAATTCATCGGAAATTGATAAAAGAACCTTGAGAAGAATGGCTGCTGGATATTTTCTTGATGGAGAGATTATGTATAGAAGAAGCAGTGATCAAATGCTGTTGAGATGTTTAAATACCAGCGAAGCTCGAAATGTCATTGAAGAAGTACACAGTGGAATATGTGGAACACATGCAAATGGTCTTTCTATGGCCAGAAAAATAATGAGATATGGATACTATTGGGCTACCATGTACACAGATTGCATTGATTATGCAAGGAAATGTCATAAATGCCAGATATATGCAGACAAGATTCATGTACCCCCATCTCCTTTACATGTAATGACAGCACCCTGGCCATTTTCTATGTGGGGAATAGATGTCATTGGGGCAATCACACCAAAAGCATCGAATGGACATTGCTTCATTCTTGTGGCAATTGATTATTTTACCAAATGGGTTGAAGCTGCTTCATATTCCAATATTAAGAGGTCCACAGTCTGCAAATTCATAAAGAAAGAGATAGTTTGCCGATATGGCCTACCAGAGAGGATCATTACAGATAATGCTCTGAACCTGAACAACAAAATGATGACCGAACTTTGTACACAGTTCAAGATCAAACATGCAAATTCAGTGGCATATCGTCCAAAGATGAATGGGGCAGTTGAAGCAGCAAATAAGAATATCAAGAAAATCATTACAAAGACTACTGAAACCTACAAAGATTGGCACGAGAAGTTACCTTTTGCTCTATATGCATACCGAACTACTGTTCGAACATCTACTGGGGCAACACCGTTTTCTTTAGTCTACGGGATGGAAGCAGTCTTACCAATTGAAGTTGAGATTCCATCGCTCCGAATATTGAGAGAAATAAAACTGGATGAATCTGAATGGATCCAAGCTAGGGTTGATCAATTGAACCTTATTGAGGAGAAAAGATTGAAAGCTATTTGCCATGGACAGATGTATCAAAAACGGATGATGAAGTCTCATGATAAGAAAGTACATCCAAGAGAATTCCAAGAGGGTGATCTAGTACTAAAAAAGATCTTGCCTATACATAAAGATTTCCGTGGGAAATGGATGCCTAATTGGGAAGGGCCATACGTTGTGAAAAAGGCCTTTTCCGGAGGAGCATTGATCTTGGCAGAAATGGATGGAAAAATTCTGAAAAATCCAATAAACTCAGATTCTGTCAAGAAATATTATGCTTGAAGAAAAAAAAAAAAAAAAGAAAAGAAAAAGAAAAAAAAAAAGAAAAGAAAAAAAAAAAAAAAAAAAAGAAAAAAGAGGGGTCAAGGTGAAAACCCACAAAGGGCATCTTGTAACCAAAGGAAGGATTTGAGTTGAAAACCTGAAAAGGCGGCTCAAATGTAGGTTGATATTAGGCATCTGGCAATTGAACTCTCTTAAGATTTTGATGGTTTGGAAGAAGCTTCACATCTACAAGCATTTTGACAACGATTGAGATCTTCCAGACAAAGGCTTACATCATTACTCTAAGTTGTGTCAACTTGATTAATTTAGAAATACTTATGCTTATAATTTGTTGAGACATTTGAATTTTTATTATTCTTATGCTTGCCATAACTTTGAATACAATTATATCTATTTCAAGTTCAATTTATTTGAGATTTAATTTATTTTTGGAAATTCAATTTATTCTTTTCTATTGAATTAACATAATTTTGAAATAAATTAAAGATTTCTGAATATCACTTTATGTTAATACTTTTAAATACATGGAATACAAAATAAGCAAATCATCACCATTTTGAACAATAAGGGTGTTATGCTAGATATAACCGACAACAAGGTCGAATCCGTCAAATCTACTCATCAATTGCTCCAACCGATCACCATTCAGTTCTTGCACATCTGTTTTCAAAACAGTAGAAGATGATCTTTGCATTACTGATTCCAGCAAAAAGAAACAAGACATTGATATCACTAGGAAACATGTTTCTATACAGATCCTTGTATATGATTTTTAAGGAAACCTAGAAGCATTTCCACCTCATCAGGTTCAAGTGGAGTAACTTTATTCTTTCCAACCCATACTAGATTCCATTTTCAGCACTCATCAAGAACATACTTCTGGACACTCGAAGGTGGCTCATTGTCATAAGCTTCAAAAGCCTTACAGATCCTTTTTGTCAATTTGGAACTTCCTGTACATGTTTATAAACAGTTCAACTTTGTTTTTGGATCCCATGAAAGCCATCATTCTTTGTCAATGAAAAAGCATCAGCACATGAATGAAGCATGATAAGAGAAACTCTGTTGGCAGATTATGAATATAACCTTTTTTAGTGTAGCAGCATGGAAATGCTTCGAATCTACAAATTCTGGCTTTATATCGAATAAGTACTGTGATATCCCAGTCCAAACATTAAATGAAAGATGAATTTGCCAATAGCATCTTCTGGAAGTGTTCTTTGAGTTATCTGATCTGATTAGACAGAATAGCATCTTCTGGAAGTGTTCTTTGAGTTATCTGATCTGGTTTAACAGAACCAATCAATGAATTTAGAAGATGAATTTGCCAATAGCATCTTCTGGAAGTGTTCTTTGAGTTATCTGATCTGATTAGACAAAATAGCATCTTCTGGAAGTGTTCTTTGAGTTATCTGATCTGATTAGACAGAATAGCATCTTCTGGAAGTGTTCTTTGAGTTATCTGATCTGGTTTAACAGAACCAATCAGTGAATTTAGAAGATGAATTTGCCAATAGCATCTTCTGGAAGTGTTCTTTGAGTTATCTGATCTGATTAGACAGAATAGCATCTTCTGGAAGTGTTCTTTGAGTTATCTGATCTGATTAGACAAAATAGCATCTTCTGGAAGTGTTCTTTGAGTTATCTGATCTGTTTTGGTAAGAACTACAGAACCAATCATTAGAATTAAAAGATGAACTGCATGATCTTCTTCATTAAGAAGTTTCTTTTCAAGCTTCTTTTGCTTATTCCTTTCCCAAAAATCATAGCACAAGTTTCGCCTTTGCTTGTAACTGGGATCATCACGTAATGGCTTCCCATCTTTTACCGAAAGAAAGCTATTTGAAGTTTCAGCCTTTGAGAATCCCATTTTTGTCAAGTATAACAGTTTATTCTCCTCATCAGAATCAGAATTCAAGATTTCTCGGTATTAGAAGAACTATCGATATCTGTGAAATCATCCTGAAAGATTACTTCATAATCAGATGATTTGCTATCAGGATTAACATGTTGCCTGAATACAAGCTTTTCAAGAGCCTATACTATTGAGTTTTATTCTCGAGAGGTTCTGTGACATTATATCTACATCTACATTTGTCAAAGATGATAGATTCTTTGATTCGAAGAAGAAAGATTTATTGGGTTTCTACAACTGAAGAAATATTCAGTTCACCAATCTGAAATCAAATAACTTAACATTCATGCATCATATTTTAGGTGTTTACAAAAATAGATGCATTTTCATTCATTTTTATTCTTGTTGAATTTTTAACAGGAATTTCAAAGATTTTAGCAAAGATTCAAATCTATCATTTGAAAGATTAACATTGCAAGGTAGAGTTCATAATAAGAAGAACTCATCTGAAGAAGGAAGAAGAAGTTCATAATGAGAAGAACTTGTTCAACCTGTTGCTTGAATTCATCACTTGATGGATCATTCTTTTCCAGAGAAAGTTCATAATGAGAAGAACTCATCTGAAGAAGGAAGAAGAAGTTCATAATGAGAAGAACTTGTTCAACATGTTGCTTGAATTCATCACTTGATGGATCATTCTTTTCCAGAGAAAGTTCATAATGAGAAGAACTCATCTGAAGAAGGAAGAAGAAGTTCATAATGAGAAGAACTTGTTCAACCTTTTGCTTGAATTCATCACTTGATGGATCATTCTTTTCCAGAGAAAGTTCATAATGAGAAGAACTCATCTGAAGAAGGAAGAAGAAGTTCATAATGAGAAGAACTTGTTCAACCTTTTGCTTGAATTCATCACTTGATGGATCATTCTTTTCCAGAGGAAGAGTTCATAATGAGAAGAACTCGTCATCTGAAGAAGGAAGAAGAAGTTCATAATGAGAAGAACTCATCAAGAGCTTATTCAACCTTTTGAATGACTCTATCACAGAAAGGAGGTCATCATCATCCCCAGCAGAAAGTTCATAATAAGAAGAACTTATTTGGAGAGAGAGAAGAATTTACTCAATATCTCCATTATGATCAAAGTAAAGTCAAATGGATAAAAAATTTTATTATCTTTTCATCTTTGCCCTATTCTTGTTAACACAATAATGAGCAAAGAGGGGCAGCTGAAGATATTAATTTTTTATCCATATTATTATTATTAATATTATTATTATTATTATTATTATTATTATTAATATTATTATTATTATTATTATTATTATTATTAATTTATAATATATTAAATACATAATAATATTTACAGGCCCAATTACAACTGGACCGGTCCAGTTACAAACCAACCAGAACCGGTCCAAAACTAACTAGAAACCCTAAATGTTTAGGTTTCCAGTTAGGGTTTCCTAACCCTAATCATCCTCAGCCGCCTCATCACAGCCGTTGGATCTGGCACGATCCAACGGTCCACACTCATACAGCACAAACCCTAGGGTATGATACCCTAGGGCCACGCGGCCGCCGCTGCTGCTGCTTCCAGAAACCCTCACCGCCTCCGCCGCTGCAACGTCCCAGCCGAAGACTCCAGAAGCTAGAACACCGGCCGTCCACGCCAAGGCTACGGGGTGAGTCACCACTGGTAGTCCGGTGACTCACCGAAGCCCCCTCTTCGGACCGGTCCAAGACAAACACCGGTGGTGGCTATAAAAGCCACCACCCACCTGAAAAAAAAAGGGAGAGAGACAGCAAGAAGAGACAGAGACTGAACCAAAAAAAAAAAAAAAAAGGAAAATAGAGAGATATAAAACTACCAACGATCCCAACAGAGCAAAACAAAAGAAGAAGAGAGGGGAGAAGCTTACCAAGGAAACCTTGACCGTCGCCGGAAACGCTGAACATCGCCGGAGAACCGAAAAAACCGAAGGTATATTTGTAGATCTGCTCCGATTGGGAGTCATTTAACGGAAAAAAGTATCGGGACCGTCATTAGGACGGTCCGATCTACATTTAGATATAAAAAAAATTTTTCCGGCCACCGAATACGGTGGCCGGCGGCGGTGGTTGACGGCGGATGAACGCCGGCTAACGGCTGCCGGCCGACTGAACTTCTCTCAGTTTAGAGAGAAGACAGAGAGTTCTTCTCTCTGTTTGAGAGAAAGAAAAAAAAAAAGAAAGAAAAAATGAAATGGCTGGCCCGAAGGGCCAGCCGATTTGGACTTATATAGTCCTTCCCGAACGACGTCGTTTCGGGAAGGGCTATTCGCGTAATTACAAAATAGTTAAATCCCTTCCGCAGTCCTTCATATTTGTAAACTTTACATTTTGGTCACTAAACTGAATTTATAATAATTTTAATTCAGTCTTTGAATTTTAATTTTATTCATTTTAGTCCTTTTTATTAAAATAAATTTAGGATAAATTACAGATTTGAACCATTAATTTCAATAAATAATATTTTAATCCCTAGTTTATATTTTTAATTTATTTAAGTCTAATATCCGAATTTTAGATGATTTTATTTTAGTCACTAAATAAATAAAATAAAGAAATAACATATTTAATCCCTATAGTTTTGATTAATTATGAATTAGATTTTTAATATTATTTTTATTGTAATTTAATCAATTATTTTATATGTCTTCATTTATCTTATTATTTTTAAATATATTATTTTAGCAGTATTTGTATTTTTATTGTTAAATATTTTTTAAATATATAATAAATATTATTTTTAAATATTTATTTTTAATATCGAAGAAAAGGACAGTCTTAATACAACTGGATGTCCTATTCTGATATTTTAAAATTAAAAATTAAATAATATTATTTAAAACTAATATTTATCAATATCAAAGAAAAAGAACTGTCTTAAGGCACCTAGAAGTTCTTTTCGGATATTTTTAAATAAATATTTTTTTTACAATTTTGAAATTATAAGATTATAAATTAAATATATTTTTGAATTTTTAAATTTTTAATAATAGAGACAATTTATAATTAAAAAGTACCAATTTTGGGCGTTGTAGGGGTGCTAATCCTTCCCTAAACGTAACCGACCACGAATCCCTTTTTATTATTAAAAAGGATGAATTTTTGGTTATAAAACGCAGATCAGTTCAATTTTTTAATTGATGTTTTCTTAAAACTCTTTTAAAAAATAATTTTTAGGTATTCGACCTACCTGATCCAAAAAGGCCGATGGCGACTCACAAATTATTTTCAAAATTATTTATTAATATTAATTTCCCCGCCAAATTTTAATATTTCGTGCCCGGACGAAAGCCGGTTACGACACTAACCAACTAGGCTGAATGCCAAACAATATTTGGCCACTGAGTAACACATAATGAAGCCCAAAAAAGCTTGGGAAAAACTACAAGCCACAAAACCAAAGAAACTTCACAGGAAAGAACCCTCTCAATGATACCATGTTGAAAAAATATTTTATGTATTTCATCATATAAACCTTATAGCAAACATTCATATATATACAACCAAGATAACTTGCTAACCTCCTATAACAAACTCTAAACAGAAAAGAACTAACTATTTAAATAGCTACAACTTTAACATATTCAAGGGTCAAATTAATATTTTATTTAAAGTTTAAGGGTTAAATTATTATTTTATTTAAATTTTATGGTTAAATTAATATTTTATCTAAAATCCAGGAAGCTAAGTTAAAAGTTAGCTCTTTTTACTAGAGTTCCACTTCATCAATATGACGAAAGTAAATATTTTAGTGACCAAAATGCTTTGAACTGATAATGTAAGTGACTAAAACGTTAATTTTTTCAAAATTAGTGACCGAAATAAGACATGTCAAAAATAAAAGTGACCAACAATATAGTTTATCCAAAAAAATATTATTTTTTATTAGTATGAGGCAATTACAATGTGTTCAAATAATTTTCTATCATTTGACAATGAACGCTCAAATAGTTTTACAAAAATCATGCTCGAATCTAAAACTTCTAAAGATAACAATCATTGCTTTAATTCGGAGTAGAGAAGGCTAACAGTTTTGCAACCTCCTTGTATTAAAAACCCATGTCTTAAGAATGCTTCAGAAGTTGGCACTGCTCCTCTTGGAAATCAAAGATCAAAGTGTGCATGTATGAGTTTAGTTTATAAAGGAACATTCCCTTTGATATTTTTTGTGAAACTTCCATATCCGTTTTCGGTACCAAATTGGAAGAAGAAGCTTACTACTCTGAACGTCCTAAAATTCTTGAAGTAGAAGGTTTTAATAACATATATTCTTCCCTGAAATTATCGGTGGAGATGGCCCTTCACTCTATCACACAGATTTTCATGAGATTAAGGTGTAAATTTGAATAAATTTCAGCTGCAGTGGGTATAAATTTGAATAAATTTCAGCTGCTGTGGGTATAAATTTGTATTCACTCTCTTTGTTCATTTTTGTTTTGTTCAATTTAAGAGAGAAAAAAATGAGTTGTAACCTCAAGCATTGATACTAAAGCAATCCTTTCCAGGGTCACATGAAAATGTGGTTTGAAAATGAGCAACTCTATATTCAAATGAAGCTTTGTGATTAAAGTTTGCCTAGGGACAGACGCAGGATCATATTAAGACAAACGAATTTCTAAAATTTTAAAAGAAAATGAATTTATACAATTTTAAGGAAGAAAAAAATAAATTATAAATTATAAATACAAAAATAAAAAATATATAAAATATATAATAATTTGAAAATTTCATACCTTAGTCCATGGCTGACTTATCTTAGAAGCTGAAGGATATTTCCTGAGAGCCTTGCCTCAGCTGAGCATTAGCTGAAATACATCATCTCTGCAAGAGAAAAACATGATTGTGTACGCATTATATTTTGAAACATAAAAAGGTCTCATACCTATTTGTTAGATTGGTTGGTTTGAATCACCTTAATATATAGAAAAATTAAAATAACAACTAAAAATATAATTTAAAGATAAATTATGAGCTTTTACAAATTTTATATTTTATTATTAAAATCATTACTTAAAAATATTGAAAAAGTATTAAAATAAAATTCGTAGTGGGTCTAAAACCCATGATTTAAAGAAATATGATGGAACAAAGATGAGCAGTTTGACCAATTAATCAAATGTGATTACCGAGTGTAATGCAGTATTCATTTTAAAACAAAATTAATTTTATAATTTTTAAAAATTCTAGCATCCAAAAATATCATTAAGAGATAATTTAATAATATTTTTTAACTTTACCCTAAAATCAATCCTATCAAAAAATAATCTTACTAACACTTTGACTGGAACAATCAATTTCATTACTTAGGCGTGTTACAAATATCGTATTGGCATGCAAGGTTACAAAACAAAACCCTTAAAAAACACAGTGAAACTCAAACAAAATATTTCCAAGTTATATATTTCTCTTGTAAGAACACTTAAATATGGATTTGGTTTATTTAGTTTAAAAGTACCATCAATAGATTCAAAACGAAGTAATCATGTCAAACGGGGACGACTTTCAAGCAAAATCCAAGCAATTTAGAAGCCTCTGGCTCTGCCCCGTCGTGTGGGATTAAAAACTCTGCAATTTCTTCTAATTTCCCCAGCTGCTCCTTCAAGAACCTGAATTTCTCCCATCTTCACCATTGCCTCAGCGAACCTGGTTCTAAATAGACTCGTATTCGCCGTGAAACCCGAAACGATACCTCTCGATAATGGATCGTTGGCCAACGCTTGATCGATCTGCATCACCCCTCTCCTCGAACCAATCTGCTTGAAGAACTCGTTGTCAACCGTTAAAGGTGTCCCCTGGTCGAGAAATGCCGTGGGGTCAGGATTCGAACCATTGGCCGCACCACATATATCATTTAGCTTCTTACGCAGATTAGGATCCATTGTGGGATCGGATCTTATAATCCGATCTAAGAAGAAGGAACAATGAGCGACACCAACTGTGTGTGCTCCCAATAGTGTGACCATGTCATCCATTGTCAAGTTTTTAGCCCTGAAACTTTGGAAAGCCTGAGAAACCGAGAGTGTTGGGATCGGTAAGTTTACTTCGTCGGGATTTGAGACGAGACCCATCTCGTCGTCCCGTTGGGACGAGATAAAATGGTCCTCCCTAGAGGAGTACGGCGTCTCGGGTTGCTAATGCTATGATATCTGCACAAGAGACTCTTGAAGGGAAAGTGGCTTCAACAGCTCTCTTTGCATCGTCTATGAGCTCGAATCCTCGTACCGTCAAGTTTGGCCCAGCGTCTTTCTCCGATGGCTTTTTTCTGGTTGAGTCTATGAGAATCGAGGCATCACAACCCTACATAAAAGTAGAGTATCGTAATCGTTATAAAATATCAAAAGAATTATAATTTATAACCTCTGAGCTAGGAATTGTTTTTAGAGGAACATAGTTATCAATAAGATATTTATTTAAAGTTTGTTTATGTTAAATTATTAAGCTAAATAAATGAGTATAAAGAAAATTTAATTATAGAAAGATGTGTGTTTATTTAATAAATAAATGAACACGAACATAGGTAAGTTCAGTTCGTTGATAATTACGAAAAACCTTGTTTATTGACTGGTTTATGACTCATTTATAAAGTGTTTTTCAGTTTTCCATCTCCTTTTATTTCTTTTTACACCTTTAAAATTAAACAAACGAACATAAATACAACTTTAATCGATGAAGCCCAGTTCATTTACACAATTAAATTAAATGTTTTTAAAAAGAAGAAAGCTTACCCTAACGAAACAGTCATGGAAATGCATGCGAAGCAAGGCAGCGGTGATGGATTTATCTAGATTGAAACGTCGTCGAACAGCTGCTTGAACAATGGATTCGGCATTTGGACAAGTTGGCCCGTAAAAACCAACCCTTAGCTTTGCAAAGGCAAGTGGAACAACCAAAAGCAAAAGCAGAAATGTAACCTTCAATCTCATGTTGTTTGGGATATGAAGAAGAACACATTTGAGAATATGCATTATTATATAGATAGTTGGGTAGATCAATGGATAGTGGTTGGCCTCAAAAGTGTGTTTCAAGTTAGAAACGTGCAAAGCTCAAAGCTTCAAGTATGGAACTTGGGTAATCTTACTGTTAAATTAGTGCAACCCAATTATAGATAGTTAATGACTTGACCAAAAAATATTAAGAGAAAAATAATTTTTATATAAAAAAAATTGTAATTTGAAAATAGTGGAAGAATTTAGATGTCAACATTCATATTTCATACTTTAGGATATTACGTTTGGTATAATTTCTTTTGTAAAATTATTACTACTTTATTTTATATCAAATTTACTCATCAAAATATAAATTAATTAACTATGATCGATATAATGTATGGATTGATTAATCTAGATCAGATTTTGTAGAGACTCATCATGGGAGTGTCGCTATCAACTCAATTTGCTTCATTTATAGACTGATTCTAAGGGGATCACCCTGAGCAACCGCTCAACCCCCCCCCCCATTTTTTATTTATAATTCATACCCCTATTTTTTATATTTATAATTAGGACCCATAATTTTTATAATTTCATAAATTTTTAGTTTTTACCCTATTTTCCATTCTCTTATTAGTTCATTCAATTTTGAATTAAATTTAATCATATTTTTCTCTCTTTTAATTTTAATCTTCCATTTATCAAATATTCCTTAATTTTTAGTCTTCTTCAATCTCAATCTAATAATAAAATAATATAAAATTATTTTTATTTATTTATCATTCACAATCAAGCTATGTATCATACACACATTCAATTTTTTATATTTCTTCTCTCTTAGTTGTATTTAAGGTATTTTCTTAATAAAACAATAAAAATAATGTTTTTTTCATAAAATTTAATTATTTTTCTATGATTTATTTATGTAATATTAAATTTGGAATATACTTTCATCTTATAAAGGAAAATTTTTGAGTTTTCGCTCAGGGCCCAAAAAATGTCTAAGATGGTTCTGTCCATTTACAATCACCAAGATTCAAACTTCTAACATTGCTTAAAAATATAATTTCTCGTTTACTAAACCAACTAATAGTTGGTAAAGAGAGTAGTTTTCTAACTAATAATAATTAATTTTATTCAATAGAATAAAAATAAATAAAATAAAAATATATCTTAAAAAAACAATCTATAAAATTAGAATAAACCAATCACATCAACCAATTATTTCCATTAAAACCATCAAAGAGCATAAACCATCTATGAATAATAAATTCATAGATACAAACAAACACAATTATTTTCAATAAACACCATCAACACTATCATAGAAATAGATATAACGATGACGATACATTGATAAACTAAATTTATCATAACTCAAACGCAACTTATTTGGAGTGATTGTGAGCACATATAAATATGAAAAAAATGATGCACTAAAATCAATATTTTTGGGCACATATGTATAATATTATCGTACTTTATGACATAAAATTAAATGAAAAATTATAGTATATGTGTCATAGGTAGGTTGTAAACAAGCCGAGTCAAATTTGAGTATTGTTGAGTTCGATTCGACTCGAAAATTTTAAAATAGAGCTTGACTCGACCCGAAAGCTCACGAGCCTAAAATTTTCAAACTCGACTCAAACTCGAAACCATGAATTGAAGCTCGAAAAAGGTTGAAATCGATTTTTTTTCTCAAACTTAACTTGGTTGAAGCTCAAACACAAGCTTGAAGTTGAACCTTAAATACATGAAAACATTATACTGTATTTTTATAAATAAAAAATCAACACAAAAATATTATTACTAATAATTTATTTTTTAAAATATAATATTAATATATTATTTTTTGAGTTGCTAGCAAGCTTTTTAAGTTGATTATCAAGTAACTTGTCTCGGCTCGTTAAAAACTCAAGTCGTGTTTGAATCCATTTGAGTCGAGTATTATCGAGCTATGACCGAGTCAAGCTAGATTAGCTCACGATCTGTCTCGTCTCATTTACAACCCTAGTCATAGATATTAAAGTGGCATGAAAATAAAGTGTAGATATCATAAGTTGTATTTATATTTTGATGAGAGACAAAATTATAAATACTTAAAAGACCGACATAATATTCAATCTATATAAAGAGGTTTAATCCCAAAAAAAAAATGCTAACTTGTATTGTTTTTATCCTCCTTAGCGAATTTTATGGAAAAATCAAACATATTTTATTTGAAGATCACAATCACCTTCTAGATTTTCTGAAATTGAAAGAAAGCACTACGTGTAAGATAAGAATAGAGGGTTGCACGTTTTGAGAATCCTCAATGCATTGACCACCAAAAAGAAAGAGGCTAAACCATTAATACCACACACAACAAGAAAATATTATATTGAAATTTCATTTTTTATATCTCAAAAGTAATACGTAGTACGAATGAGTCGGCCAAATATATAAAAACATACTTTTTTTGAAAGAAAAAAAGGTCTTTTATTGTTATCCTTTATTATATTAGAGAGAAACATGGCATTCTGCTCAAATTTGTTTCGCTCATTCATGTTAATTTTATTAAAGTATGTTGAGATTCCAACATCCCCACGATACAAATTACATTCTATGCCTTGAAGATCTTAACAAAATATCACTACTCAAAATTCAAAAATACGAACTGATACTATTTAAGTAGTCCCAGCTGCATACCATCATGTTATGAAAAACTTATAAATTGAGGAAAAATCCGATAAGAAAGTGCCTCTCATTTATTCAGCACAATAATATCCTTTTATAGGAGTTATTAGATGAGACAACTGTACTACATTCCTTTATAACAAATTACCAACTCATGAAACAACCTAATAATTTTTCACCGCCTATGAACAATTCACACAGCCTCAGCATTCTTCCTACTCTTCCAGGTCTTCACTGCTCACAACACGAACCCTTTGACGAAACAAAATAAAGAAAGACTTGATTAATGGTTTGGTCATGTCATCTGCAATCTGGTGAGCTGGTACATGATTAATAGATGGTTCCTTATTCACCACCTTCTCCCAAACAAAGCACATGTCAAGTTCAACATGCTTTGTTCGGGCATGGAATACATGATTGACGCTCACTGTCACGGCGTTGGTGTTCTCACACCAAGTCACATGTGCCTCCCCCATAAGTTCACCTAAATCATTTAATAGTGTCTTGAGCCACACTACTTCAAAGACCACATCGGCTATGCTGCGAAACTCAGCCTCGGTGATTGAACGAGCAATAATTTTCTGTTTCTTGAAGCTCCACAAGATCATATCATTGTCAAGGAATACACAGGAACCAAAGATAGAGCGACGGCTATCAGCATTGCTTGCACAATCAGCATAAGTGAAGTAAACCACCTTGCATGGCGAGTTATCAGCACAAAATATAAGACCATAATGCAATGTACCACTTAGATAGCTGACGAGCATCGAAATTGTCAAATAAATAAATACTATAATCTCAAATAAATAAATAAATAAAATAGTATAGAGAAGTAGAGGTTGATCTACATAGACTAAGGAAGTCTAAATAATTTTCTTATTTCGATCATTCGATTTTAACAGTAAAAATAAAATGAGGTTTTGAAATAATGAAGGTAATAAAATAATAAAACTAAATAATAAATGAAAATAATGAAAAAATAAATAAAATAAATAAAGTAGAAGAATTAATGGAGATGATACAGTCTTAGGTTTTGCTTAGCCTCAATTTCGATTGATCATCAAAATAAAATTTTCCCTTCATGATGTATGTCGAATATAGTCAACACGGCCCAACCCTGCATCTAAGTCTTCTCTCCATTTAACAAAAATTTTAAGTCTATCTCCGAAATTCGGTCTTTGTTTGTCTAGCCACGTCTACCGCCATTAGATCTAAAATAGTTTTAAGTTTTGGAAAATTCCTACTCGAATTATAGTGTCTCACCGCCTTAACGGGCCGCGACTAAGTTTATTAAGAGGAAGTCGAATTACGACTAATCGATCCAACTTCCAAACTTCAAGCAAAATTGTCTTCAAATCAACGTTCACCTTTTGAGTTTAAGATGTAATAAATTTTAAGGGAATGGTCGATTGTCACACCTAGTTTCTATAGAATCAAAGAATATTTGAAGGTATGAAGATCAAGACTTAATTCTCACAGTTAAAATTGAGTTTCGCAAAACCTTTAACTAAGTGAAGTTTATCTAAGCATGGATTGGATCATGCTTAGCATTATGAAAAGAAAATAATGAAAGAAAATAAAGAAATAAAAGTGGAGATGAAAGAAAATTAGAACTTTAATAATTAACGAAGAAAAATAAATTTCAATTTGTCTTTCATCTGCTAAACCTATGGGTATTTATAACCTAAGAGTTTTATGTAAATAAAATAATTATTTGTAAATAAAATAAGCAAACTAAAAATCCTACTAGAAGTTCTAAATATATAAAATAACTAATTCTTAATTAAAATAATAATAAAATAATCAAACTAAAAATACTAAATCAACAAGATTTATCACAAAAAATAAAAATAAATATTTAAGCTTGTAGTTCTGGTTGAATTCTACTTCATCTTATGGATAACCTCGTCCCATATAAATTTCAAATTAAATATTTAAGATAATTTCGCTCGTCTTCTAGAAGATGTTGATTGGTCCGTCAAAATCAATAAATTTTTAGCTAATTAATACAATGAAGCTCCTATACAAAATAAACCCAAAATAAAGATAAATCAGTAATATTCAATCGAAAATAAAGAGTAAATAACAACAAATATATGCAATATTAAACACTTATCAAACTATCCATCACTTATTCAATGCTTGTCCTCAAGCATACCTCAGTTCAACATACTAACTTTTCTATTTACCTTCCATCATCTCGTTTCAGATCTCAGAATACCAACAAAGTCAAATCACATTAAATATATGAATCAAAATTACAATAAAGTATAATAGCATGAATATGATAAATTTATGGAAAATCAGAATATTTCATTAATTCATCAATTTCAAATGCAACAAGATTTAACACTCTCGCATGGATTCACTCAATACTCTCAAGGTGTTTAGGGTATAATCAACCCTCAAAGTTAGAACATAACACAATATTACCATAGGCTTGTAAGTGAATCAAATCTCAACCATTATATATGAATCTGATTATAAAATCAAAGAGTCTTTTAAGGGTTGTAACGGGGCTTAGGTAAGAGTATGATAAAAGACAAAAATATAGGCTTAATAGTAAAGCAAGAGATGATCATAAGATCAGATCCACAAAATAATATCAAATAAAACTCAATCAATCAAAAGAATTTCAACATCTATACTTCAACCTTTTTTTCTTTTTCTTCACATTTTCCCTTTTTCAGTTCTTTTCTTTTCGATCACATTTTTCTTTTTTCTTTCTTGAGAATTTTTTTTTCTCGAACATTCTTTTTCGTGGAAAATTTGTTCTATTGTCTCGAAAAATGTAGCAAAAGAGAGATAAAATCAAAGGTTTCTAGTTTAATGTATAGTAAAACAAAGAAAAGTAAAATGGCTCAAAGTGGCTAACTAATGTAAAATAAATGGGTAGGCAAATTTTTAATGTATGAGAAATGGGTTAATCCTAATTGCCCCTATCATTTTAAAGCATCAAATCCTAATTTTTTTCTCAATATGTATCCACAAGCAAATTCTAGAATATATATGTTAAGTTAGACACGCTCAAGACAAGAAAAAATAAGCAAGAATATAAAGACTTGCCACAGATACGTCAACATTGCGTTTAAGTTTGAATAACCATTTGCATTCGATGGGCACACGATTAGGTGGGAGAGGTACAACCTGTCAGGTTTCGTTTTTTAGCAGGCCATTGTATTCATTAAACACAACTTGCCTCCATTTAGAACCTTGAAGGGCTTGTGAGAGTGTCATGGGTTCAACTTCATCAACAAACAAAAAGGTGTATGATGAAAAAACCTTGGGTTTAAGCACTCTCATTTTTCCTCTGGTCATCATGGGGTGTTGATTTATAACAATATTAGAGGGTTGACTGACATCATCTCCTATAACATCATGGGGTGATGTGTCACCCACATGGGTCACTTATAAGGGTGAAGGAACTTGACCTTCTGCTTGTAAGTCATTCATATGAATGCCCAAATGAACTAGTGCTGAGTATGTGGCACCCATATATGTGGAAAATATGGACCCAAAACCATAATCGACACTAAGATGATTTTTGTTCACATGAGAGGTTGATATAGAGTAGAAGACGACTAGGTTTAAGCATAATTACCAGCTTGGTCTAAACTCTGAGGGACAGAACAACCCCTAAAAACTAGCAATGCTCAAGCTATCATTTGTAAGGAAGAGCTCACATTTTCTGTCACACGCACGTCTACAGGATTCATGTCTTTATTGGTATAAGGAAACACACTCATCAAAGACAATGTGACAAGAAATATAAATCATGCCACCTGAGGCTAAGTAAAGGTAACCTCGATGTTGCAAGTTGTAACCGAGAAAAACATAAGGCTTTAATCGAAAATGAAGTTTATGAGACTCGAAAGGTCAAGTATGAGAAAAACACAAGCAACCAAATACTCGAAGATGATGATAGGTTGGATTCTTGGCAAAAAGTTTTTCAAAGGGTGAACATCCTTGTAGCACATCAGTTGGAAGGCGATTAATGAGGTACACAACTATTTCAACAACATAGGACCAGAACCTATAGGGTAAAGATGCTTGAGCAAGTAAGGTGAGAGTCATTTCAATAATGTGTCGGTGTTTTCGCTGAACAAAACTGTTATGCTGAGATGTGTAGGGGCAAGTCACTCGATGTTGTATGTCTGCTTGTGAAAAGACCTTAGTCAAAGGAAAAAACTCTCCACCCCAGTCACTTTAAATAACCAAAATGTTCACATCAAACTGTTTATAGATCATTTGTTTATATAAATGAAATACACCAAGAACCTTGTTTTTGTTCTTTAGGAGATAATATACTGTGAGAAGGCATCTACAAAAGACAAATAATATTTCAAACCCTTGGAAAAGATATGCGCAGAGCCCCATAAATAAGTGTACACTAACTGGAAAAGTATTGTATAGACCGTATTGGAGCGAGGGAAGGGCAAGGAATGGCTTTTTCCCAATTAACATGCACAATATAATGAAGACTCGGTTTATTAAGATTCTTCAAATGAAGATCAGTACAATTAGCATTTAATTTATGTAAAATAGAATATGAAGGATATATTGGAAATGAAACAATCACAAACAACTTTTATTGAAACTCAAACAAATATTACAAGAACACCCTCACTCAAAAACAAGATACTACAACTCACTCTTATAAGACTTTGCTTCTTCACTCATTTAGAAACTGTTAATTTTTCTTGATGCTTAAACTAAAATGGGGAGGAGTATTTATACTACTTAAGAACAATCCTATATCACACAAATAAACTAATCTAAACCATTAAAAAGATGAGACATACCTAACTCTCACCTAACTAAATTGATGTAAGCAATAACATCTTCACCTAATTGATGTAAGCAATGTCATCAAATTAGTTTAGGTGTGGGTTTATGCTCTCATAATGGATCAAGTTTATGATCCAACACCCCCTTAAACTTGATCTTGTGACCCCAAGTAAGTTCCTTAATCTTATGAAGTCTTTACTTCTTAGTGGCTTGGTAAAAATTTCGACAACTTGATCTTGTGACTTCATGTATTCAACTTTCACATCATTTCTTGCAACTCACTCACTTGTATGGTGGCAGCGAATATCGATGTGCTTTCTTCGATCATGGAATACTGGATTCTTTGCTAAGGCAATGGCTGACTTGTTGTCGACACAAACCTTGGTAGGCTCTTCTTGTATCAAACTTATCTCCTTCAATAGATTTATAAGCCAAATTGCATGACAAACGCATGATGTAGCAGCAACATATTCCACTTCACAAATGGACAATGTGACAATCGGTTGTTTCTTTCACATCCATGTGAAAGCAGTATCTCCCATGAAAATTACAAATCCAGTAGTGCTCATTCGATTATCTATGTCTCCACCCCAATCACTGTCGCTATATCCAACAAGCTTGTAATCATTAGAAACTAAATAGAAGAAGCCAAAGTCAATTGTACCTTTCAGATAGTGAAGAATTCTCTTTGCGGCTTTAAAATGGGTGGTTGTTGGAGATTTCATGTAGCGACTAACCAATCTAACCGTGTGAAGAATATTAGGCCTCGTGTAAGTTAGATAGTGTAGACTTCCCACAAAACGTTTGAAGAATGTTGGATCTACACTTTCGCCTTCTTCATGTTTGGACATCTTAATCCCATATTCTTTTGGTGTGCTTATTGTCTTACAGTTCTCCATCTTGAACTTCTTCAGGATCTTCTTTGCAAAATTTTCCTGTGAAATGAAAATTTCATCCTTTTATTGCTTAACTTCAATACCAAGGTAGTACGCCATGAGCCCCATGTCTGTCATCTCGAATTCTTTCATCATTACATCCTTGAATTCATTAAACATGATTGGGGTGCTTCCGTTGAAGATCAAATTGTCCACGTAGAGGCACACAATCAAAATATCTCAATATTTGATCTTGATATATAGAGCGTGCTCGTAGGGATATTTGTTGAAGCCATTATCTTGGAAATACTTATCGATTCAGCTATTTCATGCCCTTGTTACTTGTTTTAGCCTGTAAAGATCCTTCTTTAACTTCAACACCTTGTCTTCGTGCCCTTTGAATTCGTAGCCTGATGGTTGCTGAATGTAGACTTCCTCTTTAACAACTCCATTTAGAAAGGCAGACTTTACATCCATCTATTGTATCTTCCACTTATTTTGAGCTGCCAAAGAAATGATTAATCTGATAGTCTCTAATTGAGCAACATGAGCAAATACCTCATCATAGTCAATTTCATCCTTTTGACTATAGCCTTTAGCAACTAGCCTCGCCTTGTGCCTTTTAATCTCTCATTTGGCATTTTGCTTTGTTTTGTACACCCATTTGATACCTATCGCCTTATGTCCCTTGGGAAGTGAGGTAATTTCCCATGTGGCATTCTTCTCGATGGCCTTGATTTCTTCGTCCATCGCATCTCTCCATTGCTTTTCTTGTACTGCTTATTGAAAGCTCACTGGTTCACAATCGACAAACAGACAAAATAATGTAATATTATCTTGTCATTCAGCTACTTTATATAGATCTTTAAGGCTTCTTGTATGTTGTACAACTCTTTCACTTTGACTCCCACTTGAGTGGTTGATGTTGGTGAAGTGGGTGGAGTTTCAAGCTCTTGTTGAGGTTCACCTAGTTATTCCCTCATTGTCTGTTAATCTTCTTCAAACTGAGGAAAGAAATTTAGGTCATATGCATGAGAGTTAAAATCCCATTCTCCTTCTTTATTGAAGACCACATATCGACTAATCACAATATTTTTGTTGTTTGGATTGTACAACTTATAACCTTTCAAATTAGCATCATAGACGATGAAGATAAAACTCTCTTTTATCATCAAGCTTCGTTCTTCTCTCGTCTGGTATGTGAACATGGGCTATACTTCCAAAGATTCTCAAGTGGAAAATTACAGGCTTTCTTCCACTCCATGCCTCTTGTGGTGTTTTTCCCATACACTTATTATTGGAGATCGGTTTGACAAGTAGACTGCACAAGCTACTGCTTCTGCCCAAAATTCCTTGGATAATTTCTTGCTTTTGAGCATGTTTCGTGCCATGTCGAGGATTGTTCTATTTTTTTACCACGCCATTTTGCTAGGGGGATCTAGGAACAATCATTGGTCGACGAATTCCATTTGCTTCACATAAATCTTGAAACTCCCTGGAAGTAAATTCTCTACCTCAGTCGGATCTCATGGCTTTGATCTTTCTACCGCTTTCTCTAACCACTACTGCTTTGAACTTCTTGAAGACTTCGAAAACTTTATACTTCTGTTTCAAGAAATATACCCAGGTTTTTCTTGAAAAATTGTCAATGAAGAGAAGAAAATAGTTACTGTTACCGAGAGAGTTTGGCTTGATCGGTCCACACACATCGGTATGGATGAGCTCAAGTGGCTTTTTGGCTCTTGTCTCTGACTCCTTTGGAAAGCTTTTCCTGAATTGTTTCACGACTAGACACCATTCACAAAGCTGGTCAGAATGGTTGATGCGAGGTAGTCCCTTCACCATCTCCTTCTTAGATAACAACTCTAGACCTCCAAAATTGAGATGCCTAAATCGAAGATGCCAAAGACATGATGCATCTTTGTAGCAAGCTTTCGGGCACTTTGCAACATCATTTTGTATATTGATCAAGAACATTCTATTCTTTGACATCATCACTTTAGCAATGAAGTTATTATTATCATCTTTTATAGAAAGATTATAATTCTTCATATGAATATCATAACCTTTCTCTACCAGTTTCCCTAAACTTAAGATGTTACTTTTCATAGTGGGCACATAGTAGACATTTGAAATAAATTGATGTCTCCCATCTTTCAAACGGATAAGGATGTTACCTCTCCCTTTCACTGCTATTGTGGAATCATCTCCAAACGAAACATTTTCGCTTACTGACTCGTATAGCTCCACGAACATGTCTTTCCTTCCACACATATGATTGCTTGCACCACTGTCAAGATACCAGGATTTTGCTTGGCCACCATCAGTTTCCTTTCGTGCTAGAAGAAGAGTTTTTTTGCCATCTGTCTTTTCCTCCACATAGTTGGCCTTTTCCTCAATTTTGTTGCTGAGAGCTCTATATTCTGAAGCATAATGCCCAAACTTCTGACAATTATAACATTGGACTTAAGATTTGTCATACTTTGAGTTCGGATTAATTCATCCATGACCTCGTGTTGAGTTTTCTCCTTTCTCATAGTTATTGTTATTGTTGTAATTCCTGCCTCGTCCACGACCGCGACTTCCACCTCGTCCAACCACGACTTCCACCACGTCCATGCCCTTTACCTCTGCCTAGGCCACCTTGTTTTCTATCATTGTGTTGGCTTTCATGCATATACTTGAGTTGAAGCTTGAGGAGTTGCTCAGTAAACCCATGCTTCTTTTTATACTTCTCTTCGTATGCTTATAATGATCATTTGAGTTGGTCAATCGTCATTTCTTCCAAGTCTTTAGTTTTTTCAATCGTTACGATGATGTGCTCAAATTTGGGATCCAACGAATGGAGTATCTTCTATATTATCCTCACATCTTCTAACTTTTCACCATTTTTTTATTTGATTAGAAATAGCTACTACTCTTGAGAAATAATCTAAAATAGACTCAGATGCTTTCATGTGTAAGGTTTCAAATTCGCCTCTTAATGTTTGAAGACAAACATTCTTCACTTTCTCGGATCCTTTATAAGAGGTTTACAGCTTCTCCCATGCTTCCTTACTAGAGCTTGCACTCGAAATCTTTTCAAAGTCATCATCATCTAATGCTTGATAGATGAGGTAGAGAGCCTTCTTGTCTCTCTTTCTTGAATCCTTTAAAGTTGTCTTTTGATCTGGTGTAAGAGTAGCAAAAGCATCATTCGCAAGCTCGTTATAGTCTTTCTCTATGATATCCCACATATCTTGTGATCCAAGAAGTGCCTTCATTTTTATACTCCAGTTTTCGTAGTTGTTGTTGTTGAGTGTCGGAACTTGGAATGGTTTCATACAATTTGTCATATCTCTCAATATTATGAGAATTTGCAAAATCTGATTGCATGGATGAATATGGAATGCCGAAAAACCTTGGGAAGGACTTCGACAACTAAGTCAAGGGGCTCCAACTCAGCTGACTCGGCTCAACTCGGTGAGTCAACTCGATTTTCTGGCAGCAGTCTTCCGGCGGTGCGTGGCATCAGAACTTAGATTGGGAAAATTCTGGCGGCGGCGGATTCCTCTTGTCCAGACCTTCGATCTTTCCAACTCGCTTTGATACCACTTTGTTGGAAATGAAACACTCACACAAACATTTTTTATTGAAACACAAACAAATATTACAAGAACACTCTCACTCAAAAGCAAGATACTACAACTCACTCTCATAAGACTTTGCTTCTTCACTCACTTAGAAGCTCTTAATTTTTCTTGATGCCTAAACGAAAATGGGGAGGGGTATTTATACTACTTAATAATATTCCTACACCAAACAAATAAACTAATTTAAACCATTCAAAAGATGAGACATACCTAACTCTCACCTAACTGAATTGATGTAAGCAATGACATCTTCAACTAATTGATGTAAGCAATGACATAAAATTAGTTTGGGTGTGGGTTTAGGCTCCCATAATGGATCAAGTTTATGATCCAACAGGATGACCCAGGTGGTCATGCCATGCACCATAATCAACAGCACCTCCACTAGCCATATACATTTAATTTTGAGTCTTCATTGTTCATGCATGTATTGAACTCGTATAAACCATCAACTTCCTTCCCACGCAGCAAAAACATTCCTCGTGTCTTTATATCGAACAAAGAAGCTATGAGCATGAAATTCCAGGAAAACATGGTTATCACGAGCAAGCTTAGAAACGGATACAAGATTCTTGGTAATACAATGAACATAAAGCATATTCGACAATTTCAACGACCGAAAGGTAGTATTTAAACAGGTATGACCGACTCTAGTAATGGATAATGTTTTACCATTACCGACTATCAACTTACCAAGTCCAACATACTCGGAACTATCAGCAAGTTCACCTTCATCATCTGTGACGTGATAAATAGCCCCAGAGTCTATACATCATGTAGTAAAAGCACCAACATCATTGGAACTATAATGACCATGACCCTGAGTCATATTAGAACCACAACAACCACATCCATGACTATTGTTGTTATTGATGTGGCTAACATTAGCAGAATCAGGCTTCGATTTATCTACTGAAGCTGAGACATCATGGAAAGTTTGATCAAACGGTACCAACACTGATCTACCCAATGCTCAGTTTTACCATAAAGTTGACATTGTACCCTATTATGACAGCGGCCCTGACCACCTGAAGACATCTGAGACTTTCCTGATCGTCCACCAGAAGAACCAAAACTCTGATAGATAGTAGAAACTTGGGCAACAATAGCACTTATGTGTAGATTAACGAACTGCTCAATGTTTTTTTTTTTTGTTGTATCTCGGTATCAACCAGCATTGAGACTACACATTCAATTGTAAATGGCTCACAAATTACTGTAATGACAGCAATGAATTGACAATATTCAATAGGCAAGCTATTGAGAATGGTAGCAATACGTTTAAACTCTGAAATAGGGCACCCACAAGCAACAAGGGCATTGCATATTTTTTTTCACTTGAGAAATATCTGACCGAATCCCAAGGTCTCCCTTCGTGATTGTCTTCAACGGGTAGTGGAGATTCATAGGAGTAGTTGTAGACTTGCTGGCAACGAACACGATTACAATTTTTCAGATCTCAAAAGCAATCTCAACGTCAACCAACTGAGGAAGAAGCGACAGACTTATAGTGGAGAGTAACCAAGAGGCCAACGCACCATCATGTTCCATGAAGACCTCAAATTATTTGTTCTCCCTCAAGGGCCCATCTTCTCCTTCCACCATTTTAGGCGACAGTTTAACTGCATCGGTTAGGAGTTTCTCCAGGCAATGACTCCGAACAACAAGCAAGACCTGTTGCTTCCACAAAAGGTAGTTATAATCATCAAGGACAATGATGATTTTTTGGTTGGTGAAGACTTTTCCTCCAAAGAAAAAATATTCAGACCCGTTGACACTAGAATCTGGAGAAGGATCTCCTCGTCTGGTCATGAATACAACGGAAGAGAACCCCACGAAGAGAAATGATAACAACTAACAAGGAAATGGCACACAGGCCTGGAGCAAGAGCGGCTGATACCATGTTCTGAAAAACTTATAGACTGAGGAAAAACCCAATAATGAAGTATCTCTCATTTATTCAGCATTTGCACAGTAATATCCTTTTATAGGAGCTACTAGATGGAACAGCTGTACAAAGTTCCTTTACAACAAATTACCAACTCATGAAACAACCTAACAAACTTTTCACCACCTATGGATAGCTCATACATAACCTCAACAAATCATATAGCACAACAATGTCGATGTATCAAGCAAATCACAAACCCTCATGTTTCTTAAAACACCTCCAATGCAGTTAAGTTTAATTGATAAGAATAACCTAAAAATGAGAAATGATCATACGGTTAATATAAGAAAAGTTCGAGCATTCTAATTCTTTTTAAATTTCTCTTTATACGCAATATTTTGCATATATACTTGTTTAAATAAGAGACATGTTTCATATAGCCTACTATAATCATTGAGATATGATCGCATGATTTATCGTTCATTAAAATGGATTTGGATAAGAGTTGCATTAAGAACATGATGAAATCTCTTAAATTGATGGTATGGTGTTTAAATGAGTGTTAATTATGTTTGGTATGCTTAAATATGTTTACAAATGTTTCCATGTGAATAAAATAAGTCAATATATGTTAGAATATGATTCTATAAAGTTTTAAATGGTCTTGATGTTAATCAAATAAGAATCTCCTACCCCTTTTTGTGTCCCTTTGTATGCCCCAACTTTTACTTTTCTACCTGCCGACTAATCACCTCTTTCACCCTTCTCTAGGGATTTTTGCCTTTAGTTTATTGTCGACGAAAAAGGATAAGGCAGAGATGTTTTAACGGAGAAAAAATGGGTAGACATCCATTAGAGTAATTTGGCTTTGTTATTCAACCGTCAATTTTTAATTGTTGGTACTAATTTTGTGGAATGAAAGCTTAGCTACATTCTTATCAAGATTTTTGCTTCATCTGCATTCTTATCAATCTTCTTAACTTCTTCAATGAAGTGATTCCATGAGCTACTAACAGCGAATTGTTCTAATAATAGTGAGCTGGTTCACAAGCTTGTTGGTTCCCGAAAAAGAAAAATATTTTCGTTTATCATTCATATATGTTTTCTTTTTATTGAACATTATTCTATATTTTTGCTTCATCTTCTTTGTTCTTCTTCTTCACTTATCTGTTAGAAGTACGATAGTTTAATCATAAGCTTCTCGGTGCAATCTGAAATTTTTATTAAGAAAATGTATTTATCAAGTTAATTGAGAGCAAGGCTATTAAAATCTTTAACCTCATGGTGTTAAGCATCAAGATCTAGGTATATTTAACGAGAGAAACAAACAATTAATGAAGAAATGAAACACAATATTATCTTTTAATAAGAGCTCAATATTCATTAGATTTCAGCAGCAATGCGAGATTGTGTGCATTAGACAATAACATCATTGACAGTAGAGGCTGACATAGATGTCACACACATGATAAGCAAATGATAAAAATCTGAACTACATATTACACATACATCATCTAATGACTCAACGATTTCTAGACAAGTTTATGACTTAATACCAAAAAAAAAAAAAACTAAATACCAGTAACCTGCCAACAATATACTTGAATCCTCAATTAAAAAAAAAATCATTATTAGGAACTGAGGCAATAGTAGTCTCTCATTCAAACAACAAATATCATTAGGAATATCTTTTCTGCAATTTGTATGTCAATAAAGTAAATATATATAACTATATAAATGAGCAATGAATCATCATGAAAAACTCATATTTCCAGCTAAAATATCCACATTTCGATAATTAGTACATGATTTTATTGATTTCTAAAGATGTATAAATAAACTGCCCTTTATATGTTGCCAAATTGCCAATGACTTAATGCCACGTGTATTGATGACTTTTATTCAAATTAACAAAAAATATTTCTTCAATTTATCTATACATCTTGAGAGGACTACCTTTTTAATTAATAAAATAATCAAATAATTATACCTGGAAATATGAGTCTGCCATGATGGTTTATTGTTCATATTTTTTTACTTTATTAAAATACAAATTGCTGAAAAGGTATTCCTGATGGTACTTGTTGTTTGAATAAGAAACTGTTGTTGGTTGCTTCAGTTTTTAGCAGAGATTTTTTTAATTGAGGATTCAAGTATAACATTGATAGATTACTAGTATTTAGTTTTTATAAGTCGATGAACTTTGAGTTTAGAAACTGTTGAATCATCGGAGGATGCATGTGCGATCTGTGGTTCCCATTTTTATCTTTTTACTTATCATGTGAATTAAAATTGTTGTTTCAATGCTTCTAAAGTGACATTTGTGTCCGTTTCTATTGCTGAATGCACACAGTCTCGTATTGCTGCTGGAATCTAATGAATATTGAGCTCTTATTAAAGGATAATATTTGAAGACACTCAATTTCGTACTTCAATGTTATTATATTATATTATATAATATATATTTATATTATAAATCATATTACATAATATATTCATCTATATTTATTATTATTTATTTACATTCTATTTTTCAGGCCCAAGTGGTGTCCCAAATACAAGCAAGTTCACATGCGTGGCCCAACACACCAGACCCAAACCCCACGTGGTCCATTGGAGCTGCTACCCGTGACCCGAATTTGCTGACCTGCATCAGTTAGGGTTGTTGAAACCCTAGCGCTGCATCCCTTGCTTCCAGCCGAGGACTCCTCGCTAGTCCTCACTTTGCACGACCACTTCTCACGCAACAATCACACCTTTCTCGGCCTCCAACCGGCGTGCATGTATGGGACAACAACAACCAAAGCAACAAATCAATATTAGAGTTCTATTAGGACTCGAAATGGGTCTAAAAATAGCATTATTTGTACTATAAATAAATCAACACACACGATTTTCAGAGAGAATATTAGGCACAAAAAACGCAAGAGTATTGCAAAAGCATCCAAGGCCATTATAAACGATTCAAAAAGGAAAAAAATGGTAGCATTTTTTTACCTTGATTCGTTCGTTTCTCACATGTGCATGTTGTTCTTTTTTGATATTTGGCTCGAATAACCGAAGACGAGGGTAACACCGATGAACAGGGGGTATTGGTCGAGATCTTCGAACCTAGATCTACCTCGAGGCCCATTATGTTTTTAAAAAGTTTTTGATTTTTACAAAGGGGGTTTTGAAAAGCTTTCAAAAATTGTTTTTTTTAAATAAATTTTTTTCCCGCCGATGAACGGCGGCGGCGAGGCGGCTCATGGTGGTCGAGTTCTGGGTTCTTGAAGAATCCGGTCGTGTTCTTCATTTTTTGAAGAACAGGCGAAAGCATTTGAAAGAGAGATGGGGACTTCAGTTTGTAAAATGAGAATATGAGAATTTGTTTTTAAAAAATTAACCTAAATAGTCGACCCGCCAACCCGATTATGACCTGCGCGACGAATCGATGGATCCCCTAGACCTGTGTGTTTTCGATTTAAAAGGGAGTAATCCCATTTTTGGCCCCTCGTCATTTCAATCCTTGAATTTTGACCTTAAATTCTATTTTTTACCCCGAATTCTCCTTAATTTAGCCATCCAACTTTTATTTTATTCGATTTAATCCATTATTATATATACATAATTATATCTTTTTTTCATTTATTTATTTTACACATTTTTTCTCCCTATTTACTTATTTATTTATATTACTAATTGTTTTTATTATTTTACTTTATTATATATATTTCGTTTATATCATTTTTATATATGTACATGTATTACTTTTATTATTTTGTATATTTTATTTATTCATCTTTTTTTTCTTATTGTTTTTATTTATTATGTACATATTCTTTTTTACTAGGATTTCCTATGTTTTATTTCATTTTTTTATTGTCTTCATTTTTTTATTCTTTTATTTTCGTTTCGTTTCGTTTTGTTTATTTTATTTATTTATTTATTTTATTTACTTATTTTTTTATATTTATTTCTTTTTTTCATTTTGTTTGTTTTATTTACCTGTTATCTTTACGTTTTTCCTTTATCTTTCTTACTCTTTCATTTTATCTTCATTATTTCAATTATTTTTGTATTTTGTTTGTTTTTATTTCCTTTTTATTTAACACATTTCTTGATTTCTTAAGCGTTCCTTTTTAAATCAAACAGTGATAAGTTTTGGATCGTTATTTTACCTTTTAATTTAAATTTACAACTTTCTTAATTAAAGACAATTGGAAATTACGTGGTACCGAAAGGGCAGTTCAAGGGTGCTAACCCTTCGTTGACTGTAAATGACTCTCGGATCCGACACATCTTTGGTAATACGCAGATCAGGTAAGAAATAAGGTATCCGATCAATCCATTTTATTCTTAAAATAAATGATCGGTGGCGACTCTAATCCATTTAATCCAAGTCGAAGCCTAATTCTGGGCCCACCCGAAAGGCGGTTACGACAGCTTGGTGACTCTGCTGGGGAGTGGTAAGTGAGTCAGGCTAAGGTAATTTTCAATTTTTTTTTAACGAAAAGGGTAAATTTAAATTTTAAGGTAACATTTCGATCCTTATTGCTTACTTTTGATTATATTTTCGAGTAAATAGTTGTACTAACTGTTTTCTAATGATTTCATCCTTCCAAACTTGTTTTTCATTTAAGTCTCTAAACTCGAACTCCAAACCCTATTTAGGTGGGGATGAAAATGATGCCTTCGTATGAATTTATTCACCACACAGGCCTAGAAAGTATCATTCGGGATTCATATACCTTATGTCTTTGTGTGAATTTATTCACCACACAGACATAAGGGAATGTGTCCTCTTGAGTTTAACTTGGTCCACACAAGCCTGTGATGGGTTTAGGACTAAGGGTCTGGCAAGCCCAAAGGGGCACCGACAAGGAGAACTCGGGTACACTTTTTAGAACCTAAACTGTGAGACTATGGAGAATTAGAGCCTACCCCAAAACCCCATTTCAAAACCTAGGATATTTTTACCCTAACCATGATGTTTGTTTGTCCTTTACCTTTCGTTCTTTCTTTCATCATTTATTTATTTTTTTAATTTCATTTTACTAACTTTTTGCCTTTGTGTTTGTTTTTTTAGCATTTACATCATAACAAGAGGCTATTAATCCCTAAAAAGGTGTTTGTTACACACAAAATAATCTGAATTAATAGACAAAGGTATTGTAATACAAGAGATAAAAACGCCGAGGTACGACTATGGTCCGAGAAGACTCAGAAGGAAAAGGGAGATAGTCTTCAAGGAAGCTATGTGTCAGAGCTGGTTAGCTACGCCTCTATCAGCCTAAAGTAGAACGATGTGCAAGAGCTTCAGAAATCTGGGACAGGTGGAAGAGTGACTAGAAATAGAAGTTCATCCAGCGGTACAGTGACATTGCACTTTTACTTCATGTCAAGACTGATGAGCCCTTAATCAGAGCCTTGGTTCAATTATGGAACCCAAAATACAGCTGCTTCACTTTTAACCAGGAAGACATGGTGCCCACCATTGAAGAGTACACTATACTGTTGCACTATGAAAATATCAGATTGGAGCGAGCTTACATTAAACACATCAAAAGCCAGCCTTTCAAGAATGCACTGGTGGGGTTGACGAAAAATAGGTAAATGACCAGGCTCGATGTAAAGGCAGCGGGGAAGGAATTTCTTGGCTTCATATCAAGTAACTGATGAAGAACCATCCCGATGAGTGGAATACAATAGATCTCTTCACCCTGGGTCTGTATGGCTTGATTATATTCCCAAAGACTTTGTGATACATCGATGCAGCTGTGGTAGAGCTATTTTAACAACTCCCAAGGAGAGTAAATCCAGTACCTGCAATCCTATCTGAGACCTTCCGCTTTCTCAACCACTGCAGAAAAACTGGCGGAGGAAGGTTCATTGGGTGTGCTCAGCTTCTTCAAGTCTAGATTCACATCTATTTTTGGAAAACTAACGGGGTTACCTATCGCCGATTCATTACCACTTATTCACCTTTATGTGAATTCATCACTTTGAAATGGCATGAAGGCACCTCGAAGGAAAAATGGATGAAGGTCTTCACGCATCTTTAGGACCGGGATATTTCCTTAGAGAGCCTCTGGTTATTCCTTAGTGACATTCTTTTCTGGTGTGGGGATTCTAATATTATGACCTTACTTGGACTATGGGGTGGAGTTGGATATTCTCTGCTTCTGGCACTTAGACAATATGAGGCACGTCAGTTTGTCCCAGCAACATATGGACTAGCTGGATCAGAGTTTATGTACCATGGAGACACTACTAGAAAAAAACCCCTTTAATGACGTGTATTGTGCGTCATCTATGGGCGCGGATGACACACAAATGCCTATCGTTGAAGCCACCGACATTAATCTTAGATGACACGCAAAAGTGTGTGTCATGAATATATGACGCGTATCTATGACACACATTTATGACGCTCATTTATGACACGCATTGAACGTCATTGAAGCCCCTGTCATAAATAAAGATGACACATATTTGTGTGTCATTAATTAATGACACACATGTATGGCTTACATTGCGTGTCATTGAAGCCCCCGTCGTAAATGAAGATGACATACATTCGTTTGTTGTGATTGTATTTCGTAAATTATATATATACACACACACATATATATATATATATATATTGTAGATTGACAAATAATCAAACTAAATTACATTTAATGCCTCATAATACTAAATATATATATCATATTCTATATAAGCAATCCATTTGCATACAATATATACACATGACACCCATGAAAAATGTTGCCACTGGCACTGTAATATTGCAAACATAAATAGCCAGTCTGATACATGCACCAGATTCCATAATACATGCTTCTTTGGACTAATGTTTCTACTCGAACCTATTAGAAGAACAAAGTCTCGAAGATTTAAAGCATATCTATTCGGTAAGTATAATGTGAATGAATCATTAAACGATTCTAATGTTGCTCCCTTTAATGTTTCAGATTGGAGGTCGAATCTTTTTGAAGAAAGGGAGGATGATACATGCATCACAAGGCTCACATCAAAGGAAGAAGTAATAACTCTTCCAAATGATCCACTCGTCCAAGCATTGGAAAAGAAGATTTCTTTGATTAATAATATAACGAGAGTTCGCTTTTGCAAGTGCTGATTGCCTTGTGCCTTCGAAGCTTCTTCTCCTTGAGTTCTTTCAAGTTCTTGTGAGGGAGATTAATCTTCACACTCCAATTTGCCTTTTCATCGCGACTAGGAGGGTTGGTTAGAGCCATATTATCGTGTTTGCCTTTTCATTGCGACTAGGAGGGCTCGATAGGACATTATCCATCGATTTTCCACATATCCATCCACGTCATCAATCATATTTACCGTTCACCTTCATAAGGGAGATCTTTTGATTTCTTGGTTATCTTATTTTATTTGCAATTCCTTTATATTTTCTTTATCTTGTTTTAATCTTATTTCTTATCTTGTTTCCAGCACCAAAAAGAAACCCTAAAGAACCCTATCTATTGCCGCCACCTTCCCCATTCATCCCTTATTGTTCTTCATCGAGTCTTAGATCTTTTCTAGGTTTGATTCTTCAACAAGAGCAACGTTCATCAATCCGCCACCGCTTCCCTATCAATTGGTATAAGATTTGGGCCGACTCTTGGAAAGAAGCAAGCAATCTTGTTTGTTCTTGCACACAAAACCGTCAAGGTACCCCAATGGAGGTAGTTCACAAAAGATTCATCATTTCAGGTTCTTTATATTTAATTTTAATTTAGATTCAAATCCTTCTTGTTAGTTTGCTATTTTTTTCAAAAAAAAAACAAAAAAAGGCAAAAAAAAATAAAAAAGTCAAAATTTCAAAAAAAAATGCAAATGAAGGTATTTAGGGATGATTTTCTCCATATATCATAGTCATCTTAATATAAATCTCCAGTCCGAAATTCACCCAAATCGGAGTTTATTAGAGCCTTCAAATACGTTCTTCAAGTTTCATCGGTAGATTCGGTCTAGGATATTGTCAAATTTCTTGAAAATTCTACAGGAATAATTTTGTGGTGAAAATTTCCATATTGAAACTTTATATATTGAATATCATTTACACAAAAAATCAGAATATTTGGAGATCAATAACACCTTCGAACAAAGTGATCAAGAAAAACAGATTGTTTGAGGACTCACCGTTCAACAGAGTCCAATGGATACTACTGAAAGTATTTGGTTCTGAAATTTTACAGGTGGTTTCTTGACGTATCGAAAGACATTCAAGAAGTTTCCCAAAATTGTTGGACACCTGTAACCCCCTCAAAAACGTTGCTCAAGTTGATCCAGCGTTTTCCAGGTTTCTGGGTTGGTTCTTTTTTTTTCCTTTGACTCTTAGTGCTTTAAGTTCTTTTGTTTTTTCTTTTTATTGTTCTTGTGCATTATCTAACACATTATCTTTCTTGTGTTAGTAGGACTAAAGAGTTTGCATAATTCTTCCTTCTTTGCATTCTTGTTCTCTTGGAGTCTAACCCTTGTTTGGCCTCTTAGAACTTTTAAGTTTTTTCTTATCGCCTTTGCTAGTAATCAAACTCCGATATGAACTTTGGAAGACTACTTGGTAAAGTGAGTTTTAAAGAGTACAAGATCGACTTACTTGCCTCTCGTTGTGTTACTTTCTTGGAGTGACTTGTGAGGTTTCTTGCTTTGTTGAATTTTCTTCCTTTTATTTTTATTTTACTTTAAAATTTTCTTTTGAGTTATGATTTCAGGATGGGCAACAATAACAACAAGACACTTACGGCTATCTTAGCCACACTTACCCGACTCACAAATCAAGTTGAAAGATTTGATGAAATTGTGAGAGAACGACAAAAACCACAACTGGATCTACCAAACCAGAATCCAAGACCAAACAATGTTGAAATTTTGGTACCCTGGCGAGAACAACCACGTTTTCAAGCACCCAAACTCTTTGCAAAACCAAAGTTCACGATCCCGTCTTTCAAAGGAGACAATGATCCAGACAGGTACATCGAATGGGAAGGAAAAGTTGATCTCATGTTGCCTACCATGACTGCCCCCAAGTCAACAAGTTCACCTCATCACCACACAATTCGAAGGATATGCTCGAACTTGGTGGATGCAAACAAGGAAAAAGATCCAGAACTTCTGAATTCCATCAATCACTTCTTGGACCGACCTCAAATAAACCATGAGAAAGCTATTCCTACCGACACATCACCGTGTCAAGATTCATCATCAGCTTAAACTCAAACATCATTGATCTTTTTTATCTACAAGGGTACAAAAACCTTGAAGACGCACTAAAGAAAGCAATGACAATCGAAGCACAAATCTAAAGGAGATCTTGATTCAGTGAACATTACCAAGGTACTTCATCCTCTTACCAAGGTAATCCCTCAAATCCTTCCTCATCTTCTACTCCATCTTCGCTAAAAAATCCAAGAGATGACAAACCTGACAAGGAGAAAGAACGACCAGCAAAGAATGACACACTTTCAGTCCCTAAAGAACAAATGATAATTTGTGAGGAAGTACGGAAAGCAAAAAAAGAAAAAGTTGAGAAAGAGGCAAAAGCAAAAGGTCACTAGTTATAAAAGCCAAAAATAATGACCATGGGAGGTGAGTGAACCTAAATGTGAGAAGAAAAGAGTGACTCAAAATCTATGTGTGAGCACAAAAGAATTAAGAGAGAACCTTCTTTACAAATAGCCTTGCATCCTTGTTCACTTTAGGGAATCAATTGTTTCGATTTCTAACATTAACAAGGATTTTCCTAGTGTGTTTTCATCTCTTTTACAGGATTTTCGAGAAGTGTTAGGTGATCTACCTAACGAACTACCACTGAAAAGAGGAAAACAACACCAAACCAATCTAATTCAAGGTCCCATCATACCTCGTCAAACATACAATCTCGAAGAAACCAAAGAGTTGGATTTATTACAAAAAGGCTACATCCAGGAAAGCCTTAGTCGTGACGCCATCTTAATGATGAAACATGATTTGAACAACTCTACAAGCTTTATAGTTCGTGCACAGAAAATCCATGTAAATGATGAAATAGTAAAAGCAACACGAGACTTGCCCACACCATCTTCCATAGCCAAGAGTTGTCGAATAATATTAGGTGACCCTCCTGACGGGTTACCACCTGAAAGCCCTAATCACTATACCATATCAATGAAGATTCATGATTTATGGGAGTCCAAAGGTAAGTATTTTATTACTCATTTTAATGACATTGTAACATACTTCTTCTCCTTCTTACAAGGTAAGGCCCGTGAAGTTGTCATCCATACTAAACACAACTCCTTTAAGTGCGTAACATACCGAGGTAAGTAAAACATAGTAGACGATACACTACCATGAAGGTATACTCTTACCTATCAAACTCATACTACTATTACGGGAATTGAACATATCAAAGATTTATATCACGATAACTCGAATATTTATGATATTTCTACCATACTTTTAAAAGTGCTTTTAATGAGCTTTATCTTGTATATGAGTTTTCTTGCCAATTAAACAGGTTCTACAATCCACAAATCTCCTGCCGAGAATTATTAATTCATAAACCACACTTAGGAGACTTAATGGATTACTTTAACAAACCAGTTTACATGGTTTTTAAACACTCATTCTCACCACACACGAATAAAACCATGGAGAAATTATCTGGAGAAATCATAGAGAAAGCAAACAGTGGTCGACACCACGTTGAATTTCAACCTAAACATCATATTACAAGACTTGTATGCAAAAGAAGATTTCAAGACTACAAGAAATCAGTTCCTACAAAGAAGAAACCTCTACTAAAACACATAAAGCATGGAGAAAATATCTGGAGAATCAGAGAAAGCAAACAGTGGTCGACACCACGTTGAATTTCAACCTAAACATCATATTACAGACTTGTATGCAAAAGAAGATTTCAAGACTACAAGAAATCAGTTCCTAAAAGAAGAAACCTCTACTAAACACATAAAGACCATCACATTGATCCTGGTAATGTTTCACAGTTTTCCTTCACACATCTAAGTCTCTTTCTCTTGGATTTTCAGATTCGAGGATGAATCCTTTTGAGGAGTGGGGGAATGATACATGCACCAGATTCCATAATACATGCTTCTTTGGACTAATGTTTCTACTCGAACCTATTAGAAGAATAAAGTCTCGAAGATTCAAAGCATATCTATTCGGTAAGTATAATGTGAATGAATCTTAAACGATTCTAATGTTTCCCTTTAATGTTCAGATTGGAGGTTGAATCTTTTTGAAGAAATGGAGGATGATACATGCATCACAAGGCTCACATCAAAGGAAGAAGTAATAACTCTTCCAAATGATCCACTCTTCCAAGCATTGGAAAAGAAGATTTCTTTGATTAATAATACAACGAGAGTTCGCTTTTGCAAGTGTTGATTGCCTTGTGCGTTCGAAGCTTCTTCTCCTTGAGTTCTTTCAAGTTCTTGTGAGGGAGATTAATCTTCACACTCCAATTTGCCTTTTCATCGCGACTAGGAGGGTTGGTTAGAGCCATATTAGCGTGTTTACCTTTTCATTGCGACTAGGAGGGCCGATAGGACATTATCCATCGATTTTCCACATATCCATCCACGTCATCAATCATCTTTATCGTTCACCTTCATAAGGGAGGTCTTTTGATTTCTTGGTTATCTTATTTTATTTGCAATTCCTTTATCTTTTCTTTATCTTGTTTTATCTTATTTCTTATCTTGTTTCCAGCACCAAAAAGAAACCCTAAAGAACCCTATTGCCACCACCTTCCCCTTCATCCCTTATTATTCTTCATCGAGTCTTAGATCTTTTCTAGGTTTGATTCTTCAACAAGAGCAACGTTCATCAATTTGCCACCGCTTCCCTATCACAGTCATTACATCATAGAGTGATTTCATTGGATGTAATTTTGGAAAAAAAATTAGTAATTAAGTAATTGGCAAAATTGAGGATTTAATCGGAACAAAATTTTAGGCCATTTAGAAGTAAGGAAATTAAGGGACTAACCCTGAATTTAGCCAAAGAGTGTAGGCAGGATATGTGGTTTATACATTCACTGCATTTCTTTAAAAAAAAAAACTTTTGTAAACAAAATTCCTCCTCTACCCCTTCTTGCAAGTCTGATCCCGACGCCGTTTGACATCCGATCGTCAAATTGAAACCACCATCGTGTTCATATTTGACTCGTGAACAAAGCCCAATAAACCAATTTTAGTGAAACGCTGCCAAACGCTGTGAATGTCGAGTTAAAGTATCGACGATTTTTTAGCACCACCGCTGGGAAAATCTTAAATTCATCTCCGATCGTTGATCAGTTTTCGAAACCTCCTGCACCATCGTGTTCCTTGTGTCGTTTCGAGTCTTCCGGTGTCAACCTTGTTCGCCGTTGACGGCGGCGCGTGAGGAGGTGGAGCAGTTAAAGATTCGGCTGAGTTGAAATCGAGCTCTCCGCCGTTCAAAAATTTGAACCGATCTTTGTAAGTATCTCGAAATCGCTTAAAATAATTTTTAGAAATTTTTCCAAAATTTTTAGACCCCCGGAGGAGGCCTCACGCGCCGCATGCGCCGCCACAGGGAGAGTGGAGGGTTGGAAACCGGTTTGACCAGTTTTCAACCGGTTCTGACCGGTTTGACCGGTTTCGACCGGTTTGATCGGTCTGAACCGATTTAACCGGTCTGACCCGACCCTACTGTCCCGACCCGACTGTTGACCGTTGACCGTGACCGTTGATCGTTGACTTCCTTTGACCAAAACTTAAAATGGCTTTGACCCACCCTTAAACGACCGTAAATCTTTTCCGAGTATACCTATTCTGATAGTTTTCGACGTCCCGAATCCGTTTCCGAAGTCCGTTTTGTCAAATTCGAACTCGAAGGTCTCCAAATTGACGGTCAAAGTGGTTGACTTTGACTTTGACCAAGAATCTGAATTTTCAAAAATTCATACTTTATGTTTTTCGACGTCCTGATTCTGATTCCGCAATCCGTTTGGCCAAATTCAGACTCGAAATACCCCAAAATGATAGTAAAACCCGAAAAATGCTTATATACTTAAGAATTTTAGCTTTGAACAATTAAGTAAGATTTATGGTTGATTAATTATTATTGTTTGAAGGTACAAGAGACTCTCCGGATCGTTCGACAGCTCGACCCAGCTCTTCTAGATCAGTTAAACCACGTATACTAGTATTCACCCGTTCGAAAACTGTAATAGAGCGTGGTGAAATTAGCAATCAGTAGATCTACTATCTGAACCCATTATCGAGGTGTGTTCCTGTTTACTACATAATGGTTTTATATGTTTTGAAATATGGTACATTGAAATCTATGTTTTATTATTGTTGGTACACCGATTTATTGTTGATGATTTATAGACTTTGATGACTGGTATATGGATATTGATTTTAGGATGATTGAACTACAATTGTATAGCTCTGATCAAGCTAATAAACGGGCCTAATGTGACTCTTGAGGGCCTCAAGATGTTTCATTAGGTCGGCTTTCCTTTGTTGTGTGCTTAGGGTAAGCTATATGGACTTATTGACTTGGGCTTAAGGATACAAGCTTATAGCCTATCCTTAAGTCGACTTTCTTTTTGCTATGTGCATAAAGTAAGCTATATGGAAAATAATTTTGGAACTACTGATGGTGTACCAGAAAAGGGTTTAAACTATGATTTTCAAAAGTTAAACTCTTTTACGAATTTGTGATTTTATGGTAATGTTGGGACACATTGAGCCTAGCTCACCTTTCGAAAATATTTTTTCCCCTTTCAGATACTGTTGGTTAGATACCTCGGTTCGAGCACTTGGAGGATCAACATATCTCTTGAAGTATATCTGATTGTAATATTTTAAACTTGCAAGTTGACTTTATTCTGGTGACATGGATCTATTTTAAAGTATTGGATTTTATAATTATGATACTTTTGCTAAAACTATTCAGTTTATCGTGTTTTTGATTGTTAAGATATGTTTTAAATTAATTTATTACTTATTAGTTTTATATTTAAGAGTTGAGTTTTAATAGTATAATTTATTATAATTTCATGTCATGAATAATGTGGTTTTACATTGATTGGATAACGGTTTCAGAAAATGTCTTTAAGAATCATGTATGTGGTCCACTAGACTTAGTCGAAACGCATAGGCCGGGTCTAGGGGGTTATATTTATTGGTATAAGAGCTTTTGGGTTTTAACCCTCGGACCGTGTATGAGTCCATATTGAAAATATGGTTTTGAAATATTTTACAAAACAAGTTACAAAGGCCATGTCACAAAATTATTAAGATTTTTAAATTGTGTTCGAGACTCCAAGTGCTTATCTAACCCTAAGGTTTATCTTCTGTAGTAAACTTGAGATCCATCAAAATGAGTGTTAGACGTGGTCGTCAAACTAGCCGTGGACGAGGTCGAGTGGCTAGATTTGCAGATTCGATTGATGAGATACGGGTAGATCCCCACCTCTGATAGGTGATCCTTCTCCTACGACCCCAACGAATCTGCCTCCTGCCGCTGATATTGGCATGACTACACCGATCATAGGAGCGACCGATATTGAGTCAGAGTCTACCGGAGTTGCTTTAGATGAGAATTTTGGTAGAAAATTTCTGCAGTTGATACAGGGGAGCAGTCAGAGCTACTGGTGTTGTATCAGAGGTTCCTATTTCGCAGTCTTTGATTGCCAATGGAGTTAGAACTTTTGGGGGACAGATTGGTGGAGCTCCTACTGAAGCTGAGGATTCGCTCCAAGATACAGAGAGACGCATGGACCAGTTGGGTTTAGACTCAACTAAGAGATATCAGGGTGCTGTGGCAATGTTAGATGGCAATGCCTACACTTGGTGGGAGTCAGTGACCAGTAGTGTTCCTACCGATCGTTTGACCTGGAATTTCTTTAAGGATCGCTTTCGGAGTCGTTTTCTGGGAGAGCGCTACTTAGCTCAGAGACGTCAGCAGTTTCAAGACCTAGTTCAGGGAGACATGACTGTTTCTGAGTATGAGATCGAGTTCTTGAAGTTGCTGAAGTATGGATTCAGTATGGTACCTACTGAGAGAGAGAGATGTCGTAAATTTTCCCTTGGACTCAGATACGAGCTGCGTAGACAAGTTGTAACCCATCAGGATGATATATTTGATGTGCTGGTGGGTAGAGCCAAAGATGCTGAACAGGTGGAGGTTTTAGCTTCTGGTAGAGAGCGTGTTGAACAGGAACAATCTAAGAAATTTTCAGGCTCGATGGAGTCATTAGCACAGTCCGAAAAAAGGACTCGTACTTCAGTCCCTCAGATAAGCAATACACGTTTCAGGCCTGCATCATCTTCACCATTAATTGGCAGTCGAGGCGGTTCCTCGTCGTATTATCATAGGTTCCTCTGTGAGTTTTGTGGTAAACAACACACACATGAGAGTATCGTAAGAAGATGGGTCTTTGCTATCAGTGTGGATCTAGTGGTCATTTTCGGAGGGATTGTCCTCAGCTAGCTTCGTTTGAGCAGACCGCTACTCAGACTCCTGTGCGTTCTCAGACTACAGTACAGACTCCAATTAGAGATCGTAGCCAAGTAAAGGCTCGTGGTTCAGCGTCCAGGACTGACAGTAGAGCCCGACCTCAGCAAAATAGAGGGCCAACAGTTTCTAAGGCTAGACAACCAACTTTGGTTTATGCCACTAGACGTCGGGATGACAGAGATGAGCTTGAGGTTATTGCAGGTACATTTACTATTTATTCTATTCCATACTTTGCATTACTGGACAATGGCTCCACTCACTCCTATGTATCGAGCTCGGTATCTAGAAACCTTCAGATTCCGATCGAGAACACTGAAAATACTGTTACATTTACGAGTCCAGTAGGACAAGCGGTATTAGTGAATAAAGTATTTTGGCATTGTCCTCTCGAGGTTCAGGGAGAAATTTTTCTCGCTGATCTTATGGAACTTCCTTTAGAGGAGGTTCGATCTAATTCTTGGGATGGATTGGTTGAATAAACACAAGGTAAATCTGGATTGCGAATACAAGCGGGCTACTCTAAAGACTTCAGATGGTCGGACCGTTGTGTTAATTGGTGAACGGCGTGGCTATCTCTCCAATATAGTTTCAGCAATGGAAATTGATCGTATGATACGGAAGGGGTATGAGACTTTCATTGCTTGTATTTTGAACACTAAAGGTTCATTGTCCATGATCGAAGAGATCCGTACAGTTAGCGAGTTTCCTGATGTCTTTCCAGAGGAGTTTCCTGGTTTACCTCCTTATAGAAAGGTAGAGTTCGAGATAGAGACTTATCCAGGATCTGCACCTATTTCTATGGCACCTTATCGCATGACTCCAAAAGAACTTATCGATCCAAGCAAGATCGAGGCTATTGTGAATTGGAAACGACCTAAGAATATCTCTGAAATCCGCAGTTTCTTGGGCTTGGCTGGTTATTATCGACGTTTTGTTAAGGGCTTCTCGATCATTGCTTCTCCTTTGACAAAGTTGTTAAGGAAGAATGTGCCGTTTGACTGGGGTGAGGCACAACATGAGAGCTTTGAGAAATTAAAAGCAGTATTGACTCAAGCACCAGTGTTGATTCAACCAGAGTCCGGGAAGGATTTTACAGTGTATAGTGTGATGCATCACACTCAAGACTCGGCTGTGTTCTAATGCAGGAAAGTAAGGTGGTGGCTTATATATCCCGTCAGCTGCGACCGTATGAGTGTAATTATCCTACTCATGATTTGGAGTTAGCAGCAGTGATTTTTGCCTTGAAGATTTGGAGACACTATCCTTATGGAGAGAAGTGTTACATTTTCACGGATCATAAGAGTTTAAAGTATCTTCTGACCCAGAAGGAGCTTAATTTGAGACAGCGACGCTGGCTAGAGCTTCTAAAGGATTATGATTGCGTGATTGATTATCACCCTGGTAAAGCTAATATTGTAGCGGATGCTTTGAGTCGAAAGACAGTAACAGAGTTTAGATCTTTAATGGCCAGGATGAATTTATATGACGATGGCACTCTGTTAGCAAAATTACAAGTTAAGCCGACCTTGGTTGATGAGATCAAAGCTAAGCAGCCCCTTGATAGCTCCTTGCTTTCCATCTTTGAGCAAGTAAAGTAAGGGACAAGCTCAGATTACACCCTTGATCAGGATGAAGTTTTATGCTTCAAAAATCGGTATTGTGTGCCGGATGATGTTGAGTTGAGGCAGACTATCCTCACGGAGGCTCATAGTAGTCCATACGCTATGCACCCCGGTGGAGATAAGATGTATCAGAATTTGAGAGAGAGGTATCATTGGGTCGGCATGAAGAAGGACATCTCAAATTTTGTGGCGAGGTGTTTGACTTGTCAGCAAGTTAAGGCAGAACATCAACATCCATCAGGTTTGTTACAACCTATCAAGATTCCTGAATGGAAATGGGAGCGTATTACTATGGATTTTATTATTGGTTTACCTATGACTCCTTCAAAAATGGACTCAATGTGGGTGATTGTTGACAGACTTACAAAGTTACCTCACTTCATTCCTGTACGGGTAAATTATACATTGGACAAGTTGGCGAGGTTGTATATTTCAGAGATTGTTAGATTGCATGGTGTTCCGTTATCTATCATTTCAGATCGAGATCCGAGATTTACTTTGAGATTTTGGAAGGCACTACATACGGCTTTGGGTACGAGATTGGATTATAGTACCTCCTTCCACCCACAAACTGATGGTCAATCTGAGAGAGTAATTCAGATTCTGGAGGATATGTTACGGGGTTATGTAATTGATTTTCATGGTAGCTGGGAGAACTTTTTGCCTTTGGCTGAATTCACTTATAATAACAGTTACCAGACCAGCATTCGTATGACACCCTATGAAGCACTCTATGGGCGTAGGTGTCGCACCCCGATTTGTTGGACTGAGTTGCGTGATAGGAAGACTTTGGGACCTGAGTTAGTGCAGGAGACAGAAGACACAGTCAGATTGATCCATGACCGTCTGAAAGAGGCATTTGATAGGCATAAATCTTATGCAGATCAAAAGAGGAAGGATATACAGTTTGACGTTCAAGATCAGGTTTTTCTCAAGGTATCTCCATGGAAGAAAGTATTGAGATTCGGGCGTAAGGGTAAATTGAGTCCAAGATTTGTTGGACCATTTAGTATCTTGAAGAGGGTAGGACCTGTTGCATATCAGCTTGAGTTGCCTTCCCAGCTCAATCGTATTCATGATGTCTTTCATGTATCAATGTTGAGGCGATACCATCCAGATCCAGATCACATCATTCAGGTTGAGAATGTAGAGCTAAGACCTGATTTGTCATATGAGGAGGAGCCTATTCAGATCTTAGAAAGGGATGAGAGAGTTCTTCGGAATAGGCGCATTCCAATGGTAAAAGTTCAATGGAGTAACCGAGGCCCCTCTGAAGCTACTTGGGAGACATTGGAGGCGATGGAGGCTCAGTTTCGTCAACTATTCTCATAAGGTAAATTTCGAGGACGAAATTGCTTGTAGAGGGGGAGAATTGTAACAACCCGGAATAAAATTTGGAAAAAAAATTATTAATTAAGTAATTTGGCAAAATTTGAGGATTTAATCGGAAGTTTTCAAAATTTTAGGCCATTTTAGAAGTTAAAGGAAATTCAGGGACTAAGCCCTAAATTTAGCCAAAGAGTGTCGGTAGGATATGTGGTTTTATACATTCACTGCGTTTCTGATTTTAGAATCAGAAACTTTTGTAAACAAAATTCCTCCTCTCGCACCCTTCTTGCAAGTCTGATCCCGACGCCGTTCGACATCCAATCGTCAAATTGAAACCACCATCGTGTTCATCTTCGACTCGTGAACAAAGCCCAATAAACCAATTTTAGTGAAACGCTGCCAAACGCCGTGAATTCTGAGTTAATGTATCGACGTTTTTTTAGCACCACCGCCGGGAAAATCTTAAATTCATCTTCGATCGTTGATCAGTTTTCGACACCTCCTGCACCATCGTGTTCCTTGTGTCATTTCGGGTCTGTCGGTGTCAACCTTGTTCGCCATCGACGGCGGCGCATGAGGAGGTGGAGTAGTCAAAGATTCGGCCGAGTTGAAATCGAGCTCTCCGCCGTTCAAAAATTTGAACCGATCTTTGTAAGTATCTCGAAATCGCTTAAAATAATTTTTAGAAATTTTTCCGTAATTTTTAGACCCCTGGAGGAGGCCTCACGCGCCGCACGCGCCGCCACAGGGAGAGTGGAGGGCTGGAAACCGGTTTGACCGGTTTTTAACCGGTTCTGACCGGTTCGAACTGGTTTGATCGGTCTGAACCGGTTTGACCGGTCTGACCCGACCCGACCGACCCGACCCGACCCGACCGTTGACCGTTGACCGTGACCGTTGACCGTTGACCGTTGACCGTTGACTTCCTTTGACCAAAACTTAAAATGGCTTTGACCGACCCTTAAACGACCGTAAATCTTTTCCGAGTATACCTATTCTGATAGTTTTCGACGTCCCGAATCCGTTTCCGAAGTCCGTTTCGTCAAATTCGAACCTGAAGGTCTCCAAATTGAATGTCAAAGTGGTTGACTTTGACTTTGACCAAGAATCTGAATTTTTGAAAATTCATACTTTATGTTTTTCGACGTCCTGATTCCGATTCCGCAATCCGTTTGGCCAAATTCAGACTCGAAATACCCCAAAATGATAGTAAACCCCGAATAATGCTTATATACTTAAGAATTTTTGCTTTGAATAATTAAATAAGATTTGGGGTTGATTAATTATTATTGTTTGAAGGTACAAGAGACTCTCCAGATCGTTCGACAGCTCGACTCAACTCTTCTAGATCAGTTAAACCACGTATACCAGTATTCACCCGTTCAAAAACTATAACAGAGCGTGGTGAAACCAGCAATCAGTAGATCTACTATCTGAACCCATTATCGAGGTGTGTTCCTGTTTACTACATAATGGTTTTATATGTTTTGAAATATGGTACATTGAAATCTATGGTTTATTATTGTTGGTACACCGATTTATTGTTGATAATTTATGGACTTTGATGACTGGTATATGGATATTGATTTTGGGATGATTGAACTACAATTGTATAGATCTGATCAAGTTAATAAACGGGCCTAATGTGACTCTTGAGGGCCCCAAGATGTTTCATTAGGTCGGCTTTCCTTTGCTGTGTGCTTAGGGTAAGCTATATGGACTTATTGACTTGGGCTTAAGGATACAAGCTTCATGGCCTATCCTTAAGTCGGCTTTCTTTTTTCTATGTGCATAAAGTAAGTTATATGGAAAATAATTTTGGGAACTACTGATGGTGTACCAGAAAAGGGTTTAAACTATGATTTTCAAAAGTTAAACTCTTTTACGAATTTGTGAGATTTACTGGACTATAATTTGTTTAATGTACCTATTTTGATTTTATGGTAATGTTGGGATACACTGAGCCTAGCTCACCTTTCGAAAATATTTTTTTCCCCTTTCAGATACTGTTGGTTAGATACCTCGGTTCGAGCACTTGGAGGATCAACATATCTCTTGAAGTATATCTGATTGTAATATTTTAAACTTGCAAGTTGACTTTATTCTGGTAACATGGATCTATTTTAAAGTATTGGATTTTATAATTATGATACTTTTGCTAAAACTATTCAGTTTATCGTGGTTTTGATTGTTAAGATATGTTTTAAATTAATTTATTACTGATTGGTTTTTATATTTAAGAGTTGAGTTTTAATAGTATAATTTATTATAATTTCATGTCATGAATAATGTGGTTTTACATTGATTGGATAACGGTTTCAGAAAATGTCTTTAAGAATCATGTATGTGATCCACTAGACTTAGTCGAAACACATAGGTCGGGTCTAGGGGGTTACATGCAGTGTTGCCAAACATGTATTGACAAAAAAAATGAGGATGCTTAGAATATGCAAAAACAATATCAACAAAAGATAAGCAAAATAAAACAAAGATGTCAAAATTTTGCATAACCAGTACATAATAAGCTCAATATCGTATAAGCAAATTGCAGCCTATAGCATAAACCTTTGGCAACTCAACAACTTAAATGCATTTAAAATTTAATTTTCATTAAAAGTATAAGAAAAACAAATTAGTGTTGTCAGAACCAATATTTCTGGGCAAGGCATTAAGATATGAAAACATAGAGCAATACAAATGGCAGTAATTCAACAATTATGATCATGTTTAAATTAAGAAACTTCATTATGCAGAGAAGGCAACTTGATGCAACAAAACAGAAAAAACTCATTAAACGACACAAACCACACCATAATAAGGAAAACACTACACCACACACCGAACACAAATTCCAGTCATACCACAGTTAAATACTTACTAAAGACTTGATGCAAAGAAGGCACTTATAGGTATTACACATGTTGCATATCTACAACACCGAGAACATTTGTTTAGGAAAGAGAACATCGATACTGTAGCTAAGCAGTAATTGACAAATAATATCAGCTATTTTAGAAAAAGAATAGCACTTACATTTCAAATGTCATTTTGACAAGAGCTACAATTGAAAACCTTAAATACTAATAAGAAAATGAAAATTACTAAAAAATAAGCCTAAAACCAATAATTTATTTCAAACCTGTGGAGAAGCTTTAGCAGTCTTCCACAAAATTGCAGCACAGGCTTCTGGACTATACCATTTAAAGAAATAGGAAAGAAATGAAATATCAGCACAATTAGAAATGTCATCTAAAAAAGATCAACATGTACAAGGAGTAATATACAATCTTACCAGTTACAACAAGGAAAAATAAGGTTTTAACCAATTGCAATATCATATATTGTGTGGGATCAAAAAGGCAGGTTGTATAGGCTTAAACGACATCTCAATACCTGGCAACATAAAAGACTGCATTTTCCAACATCAACAATTTATTAGCACAACCAATGGCCAAGGCACCGCCAGAGCCACCTTCCCCGAATTGTGGGCAATATCTTCACCCTACATGAATGTAACGCATAAAAATCAGTTGTGCTAACATTAAAAGTAGACCTGGTATGCTTCATAATACAATAGTCCTCATACTTGACCCAGCTCCTCAGATTTAAGTTCAGCATACGCCCCAAGAGTGTCAATAAAAGTAACTATAGGAAAACCATGATGATCTGCATAATACATCATGCGCAAAGCCTTCTTGTAACTATAAGCATTTCCTAAATATCAGTTAAGAGTGATAGATTCTCTCTTTGAAAGGTGAAATTCAACATGCAAGTTTCATATACTTACTCATGGGGAGTTGGCATTCCAAAGTTACGATGAATATGAAGATAAAAGTGTTTCTACCCTTTTGCTGACCAATAAACATGTATCGCCTACCATCTATGGTTCCTATACCAGTAACAATAGTTGGATCGTCATACCCCGATCGATCTCCATGAAGTTCCACAAATTAGACACAGGAGAATATATAAAACATTTATTAGAACAATTCTTCACCCTCCACATAATGGGTGTTAAAGATAATGTTGACGAAAATATGCAGAATTTAATATCTGAGTTAAAGGTCATGCAACCACCAAACCTTATCAGTAATGCTAAATACATGATCAAGGAATGTAAGTCTGTTAGGGTGTCGGGAAATGTTCACATGTTGTATAGGGGTTAAATGTGTGTATAAGTCCTTCAGGGCCTGAAATAAATAACAGAAAGGATTATAAAAGTTAACCAGAAATCACAAACATAGTGAAACATCAATATCTTTGACAGCACATCTACACTAAATGGTGTGCAAGCCTTTTCTGAAACATTGAATTAAGCTCATCCCTTATTAAGGTATCAAGCTTACATCAGACTTAAAGAAGAATCATAGATTTTTGAGTTTAACACCACAAAATTTCATGCAAGCATATAAATGTTCTACTATTGATAATCCTCTACAATAAGAGAATGAATCCAAAAATAAAATCAAGTACTATAATAAAATTCTAAATAACAAATAAATGACATAGAAAATACAACATCGGAAACATTTTATCAGCCAATATTAAATATAACTTCCTGACCTAATTTTCAGTTTTGGTATAATTAAATTGAGCACATGAAAACATATTCCATACTCAACTTCACTCTTATTAATAGGTTGAATATGTATCCACTCAGAGGAACATATAAATGTATAACTAGAAATTATATTACTTCATGGAAACAACTAAAGTACTCTCAGATTATCTCAAACAAAATAATTGTACCTGTTGATATTTATTCTCCAATAATATAATCTGATCGCTGAAGTCAAATCCAGTTTCATTTTCCATCCTCCTCACATGCATATGAAACAAACACAAAATTTGAAGCAACCACGGGCTTGTTATGATCAGAAAAACCAAAAGTCACTAAAAATAAGGAATTTCATCAATCATCTTCTTCTCAAAATTTACAAGGGGATTCTCTAAATCCAAAGTAACAGGCTTTTACTTTTCTTTCAAATGATTGAAATGAGAAAGATGACTTAGGACTCTTCCTTTCATATTTGGATCCAGATCTGCAGGCCACAAATATTCATGCTTAACTTTCCTCAGCTTTGCAACTACAGTTACACCCCTTTTTGACACATCAAATCGTGGCGTCCCTAGGGTTTCAAGAGGGGTGCCGCTCACACCATTACTGGAGCTTTAAAGAATATCAGAAGCTGAAGTTCCAGTAAATGCAGCTGGAGAATACGTCATAGAAGCCATCACGCCTCGAGCTTAGATATCTCAGAACTCTACATGAAACCCAAACAGTCAAATCTCCAAATTCCAGTCTAATGATTAGAAAAAAAATAAACTTCAACTGACATTAAAAGAATAGATGCATTACAAACATAAATCAATGCAAAAAATAATCAGATTTGAAAAAAGAGTGAGACTTAGAAATAACCGGAAACACCAGACGAAAATGGAGGTCAATATTGGTCAAGAAAAGGAAAGAGATTTTATGGGAGGAGGAGGAGAGGTGGGATGAGGCGGAAGAGAGACGGTGGCGCGGTGGAAGAGATGGAGATCATCGAGTTCATCGGAGGTGGAAATGGGTGGCAGAGGCTGGGGATTCAAACTCGGGCCTAACAAGAAGAAGAGAATCGGGATGAAAAGCAGGAGAGAAAAGGAGATAATGAAAGGAGTGGAAAAAATTAGGCGGGTGAAGAAGCGGGAAAGGATGAAAATAATAGGGGAAATTAGAATATGACTCCTAAAGATGACACACAATTAAAAAGTATACTATGTGTTTTTGTAAATTTTATGGATTATGACTATTAAATATGACACACATTATTGTAAGTCATAAATCGTTCAGATTTTAAAAAACATGACATTTATTTTATGACACACATGTTTTACAAGTCATAAATTAGGGTTTGTCATCGTTCGTGTGTCATTAAAGGTATATTTTCTTATAGTGAGAAAACTACAAAAAGATGATCAAATAGGTAGTTGAATCATGGAAGAAGGTATTCCGGATGAATGTCGTAGCTGCTAAAGACATGCTTACTCCGAATTATTTGGAGTGGAAAAGATTGAGAAAAAATGACAACATCCCGGTGCCAGACTATGAAGACACCCGGACCATAGAGGAACATCTCAGGTCTGTCCCTTCCGAACTTGAGATAGAAAATGCATATTTGAAGCTGTGAATAATGAACTGAAGCATAGGATAAGGGAACTTGAAGCTGAACACTATCAGTGGAAACTAGATGCCGACACTCATAAAGATCGAGCAGACAAACTGGAGAAAGAACAGAAGAAAGTCTGTTTCGAGCTCGAAGGCTTGAGAAATGGGTATCAAGATAAAGTCATGGATAAATCCAAGTTAAAAATGACCTCTGAATACTGGAAAGATGAAGCTCACAGCCTGAAAAGGAAGTTCGAGGGGATTGATGAGAGAGCTTGGAAGGAACAGCTGAAGACTGCTCAGAGGCGCTTAGCAGATAGTCAACATCAGAACCAATGCTTGAGAATCCGGGTGGCTGATCTAGAGAAACAACATGAGAGAGATGGCAAGACAATAGCTGAGTTAGAAGCTATTATAGATGGGTTCAAGAAGCAAGCGAGCGAGCTTCAGATAGTGCCCTTTGACGGATGTTTACAGTGGCGTTTCTATTGGGAGAAAGTACAGCAAATGGAGAAGGCTAGAGAAGCTAGATCAATTACAGAAGGCAGCCCGTCATCTACACAGCCTAGCAAGAGAAGCTGGAGTGGTTCGAAAAGGCATTCAACCAGTGACAGATGAAGGCATAAGACTTGACAACCTACTAGAAGATGTTCAGGGTCTAGAGGATTTAGTCCGGATGTACCTTTGATTGTTTTTATGTCTCTTAAAAGATAAAACATTTTTGTCTAAATAAGGATTATTTATAATAATGGAAACTTTTCTGGATTAATGCCTCTAAATTATAAACATCATGCATTGCATGTTTTGCATTTTATATTTCTTATTTATTTTTTATATTTTCTATGTTTTTACATTCGTATTAACTAATATAACATGTCTCAGAAAGAGACAGAGCAAACACCAAGCTTACCACCACAAACTTAAGACACGCACCATCCACACAACACTCGAACAAAAAAGAGACAAATGGAGGCCAGAATTAAGAAAATCGAGGAGAACATGGAAAAATTACAGAAAGAACTGGAAGACAAAATGGCCAAGAACAGTCAGAGTACCTTGGATTCCATCACGAAAAGTCAGGAGTCCCTGGTTGAGCAAATCGTGGCTAAACTGTTTGGTTTACAACAAGCCAGTATACTAGGGTTAGGTTCATCTAAAAGGGTCACTATACCACCAACCCCACAAGTGGTTGTCTCACCCGGGATCTTACCCAGACTACAAGGGGACTCATATGCTATCAAGAGAAAAGCCATATCTGGTGCAAATATACAAGCTTCTGCAACCAACCTTGACAATCATCCAGATGACTACCCTATCCCGGATTTTGACGATAAGTATAAGGCAAAGAAGATGAAAAAAAAGATCAGAATGCTGGAAGACCAGATGAAGATGGTCAAAGGAGACCGTGATTATTATGGAATGGATGCCATATAGCTGAGCCTGGTTCCCGATTTAGTGCTTCCACCAAAATTCAAAGTCCCAAAGTTCGAAAAGTTTGACGAGAATAGTTGCCCCTCAACCCACATCAATATGTTCTGTCGAAAAATGACAGGGTATATGGGAAATGACCAACTCCTAATCCACTGCTTCCAGGAGAGCCTATCCGGTTCAGCTATCCGGTGGTGCAACCAGCTCAGCCGAACTCATATCAAGACATGGAAAGACTTAGCCAAGTCTTTCTTGGAGCAATACAAATATATTAACGATATGAGACCAGACCGAGTTATGCCACCAAGCCTGGAGAAAAAGCATAACGAAAGTTTCTGACAACACGCACAACGATGGAGTGATTTAGATGTGCAAGTTCATCCACCTTTGAATGAAAAGGAAACTAGGAAGCTATTTGTATAGACCCTGAATACACCTTACTTCGGGCACCTGGTGGTAATCACATCGGGAAGTTTCTCAGATCTAGTTATAGCTGGTGAGATGATCAAGCTAGCCATAAAACAAGGGAAAATTGAGGGAGGAGATTCCAGTAAAAAGCTTCCCATGAAGAACAAGGACCAAGAGATCAACAATATCAACACCTACAACACTAATAAAGGTGTTACTATCTCAAGTTCAAAAACCACTGCAGTTGTATCATCTGATACTTCTAGCCAAACTCAGAGAGAACCAAGGAATGAAAGGGAAAGGGAGCAATTCGATCCCATTCCCATGACATACAAAGAGTTGTACCAACAGTTCTTCAACACTCACGTGGTGTCACCTTACCCTATGAATCCAATCAAGCCCCTTTACCCGAGATGGATTGACGAGAAAGCTCAATGCGAATATCATGGCGGTGTGCAGGGGCATTCAATCGAAAATTGTCTCACATTCAAGAGGCTTGTACAACGAATGCGGAATAAGAATTGGATCCATTTCAACTCCAGAACACCGAACGTCGCCTAGAATCATCTAGAGACTGTAATCAATACAGTCACCACCGAGAACGGTAGTAGAATCAAAACTAGTGTTTCTAAGGTTAAAGCTCCTCTAGCTTGGGTATGGAGCCAAATGGTAAAGGCGGGGCTTCTTGCACCCTAGTCAGGTGCAGTAAGGAATGAAGACGATAACCATTGTTGTTACCACAACGAAGAAGGGCATGAAGTGCAAGAGTGCCCAGAATTCAGATTGTTAGTCCAGCTCATGATGGACCAGAAAGAGCTGAAATTTTATGAAGAAATTCAGGATTCCCCAGAAGCAGACGTTTGTGCTACCGGAGAATCATCAGACAAAAGATTCGGCAGGGGTAGTCCTTTGATAATTACCCCTAAAGCAAAGATAACGACAACAACACCAGCCAAAGTGGTGATCACAGTACCTCGGCCTTTTCAATACAAGGACAGTAGACAAGTTCCATGGAAGTACGAATGCTAAGTGAGTTCTTCCAAATGATGTGATAGCAAAGTGGGGCAGAGACCACTTGAGTCGTTCAAAGAAGATGTGTTGGCTATAAACGAACCTATAAAGGAGGAAGAAGCTAAAGAATTCTTCAAATTCCTGAAGCATAGTGAGTACAGTGTTGCAGAACAACTCCACAACTTGCCAACTCGCACCTTAATGTTGGCGCTATTGTTAAACTCAGAGGTATATCGGGAGGCACTGTTGAAAGTCCTAAATCAAATGTTCGTGCCACAAAACATACCAGTCAATAAGATGGATCGACTGGTGAACAATATTCAAGCTGATAATCTCATCTCATTTTCGGATGATGAGATTCCATCTGGAGGAAGAGGCCGAACAAAGGCATTGCACATCACTACATATTGCAAGGGGCATGCCCTACCAAGTGTGTTGATCGATAACAACTCGGCCTTGAACGTGATGCCTTTAGTCATATTGAAAAGACTACCAGTAGATACCTCACATATGAGAACTTTTTAGAACGTGGTCTGAGTATTTGATGGGACCAATAGAAATGTTATTGGTAAGATTGAGGTGCCATTGACCATCAAACCTGTCACCTATGATGTCGAGTTTCTAGTGATGGATATCATGCCAACCTATAACTGTCTTTCGGGAAGGCCGTGGATTCATCAAGTAGGTACAATACCATCTACACTGCATTAAAAAGTTAAATTTGTTATTGACAGGGCCATAGTGAACATCAATAATGAGGAAGATATCATGTCAAGTGTAACCACGGAGCCATACATCAAAGTAGATGAGAAAGCGGTAGAATGCTCATTCCATTCCTTGGAGTTTTTGAATGCCACATTCCTGGCAGAAGGAAGAATGATTCCTAAACCCTGACTTTCCAAGTGTACCAGAATAAAGATCATACAGACTTTGGGAAGAGGTGCCAAGACCGAAAGGGGGTTTGGGAAGCTGTTACAAGAAAGGATTAATCCAGCCCTTTCTATTTCGAAACTAGATTAGTTTGGGCTCGGTTTTCAGCCCAGCTACCAAGAAAAGATGAAGGAAATCTAGAAGAAACGGGAAAGAAGGATAGCCAGGTTAACTGGAAATGACGTTCAATGGGAACCCATGGTATTCCCACCTCTTTACCATACATTCAACTCAGGTGGTTATGTGTTTGAGACCACCTCATTAGATTTAGAAGCAGCTATGGAAGATTTGAACGATTTATGACTTGCTAAAAATGTGTGTCATAAAAAAATATCATGTTTCTTAAAATCTGAACGATTTATGACTTACAATAATGTGTGTCATATTTAATACTCATAATCCAAAAAATTTAGCAAACACACGGAGTACACTTTTCATTGTGTGTCATCTCTAAAAGTTATCTTTTAATTTCCCCCATAATTTTCATCAAGTACGCATGCTTTCCCACTGTAAAATTTCAAAGCCTACGTTTCCTCTGTCTTTACACACAAAAAATCTATCTCTGCCCGTACAATCCCCTCACCACGCCATTGTTATATCTCCTTCCCCAAATCTTTTGTTTTTATTAGAGAGTTAATAATAATGGTGGTTGGTCGAGAAGTAGCAATATCACTCGATGGTGTGAGGGGCAAGAATGTGATGCTGTTAAAGAAGCTCAACAGTGCTATCTTCCCCGTTCATTATAACGAAAAGTACTACGCTGATGCTCTGGCTTCTGGTGAATTCACAAAACTTGGTTTGCCTCCTTTCCTCCCCCCAATCTTTTCTGGGTTTTCGTTATTTTTTTAGAAAACATGTTATTCTCCTGTTGTTGTGTTCGATTCTTGTTTGGGTTTTTTTCTTCGCAATTATTTCTTTTTAAATCTTGGGGTTTTCTTTGTCGTTCTTCTGTATATTTCATCTAATGGAAAATTTATCAACGTTCTTTAGTAAATTAAGGAATTTAATCTGTTGGTCTTGATTTATGCCTTCATTTCTCTTGTTTTTTGTTCTTTGCATTGGTTAATTGTTGGTCTTTTGTAGTTTGATGTACATTAAGTTTTGATGATATACTACGAGTGGCCTTTAATACAAATAAGGTATTGTAAGTTGTCAATTCAGTGTGCTACCATTTGATCATTGGCAAAAGTAATTTATTTGTTGGATTAAATAGTTCCACTTTAGATTACATTGTTCTATTGATTATGTTCGAAGGCATTTAATAACTAACACATTTAATTATTTTTCAATTGTCAATTTTTTGGGGGTTTATTGAAACTAAGAAATGGCTAGATATTGTTCAGTTTATGCCTCAAAAACACTCTTTAGTTCTATTGTTGTGCTTGTACTGCCTTGCACTCATATGCTACTGATTGTATTTGGTGCACTTGTTGATTCTGCCATGATCTTCTGCTTATTATGAAACGTTATTTGATCCATCCCTATCTTGCATTTCTTTTAAACTTTTAAGCTATAGGTAGTAGCAATAAGTAATTTTTTTCTGCAGAATTTTCAAGTCATAAAATCCCTAGCTAAAGATTTCCTAATTCTGAAATTTGCTACCCTGTATTGGAGGGCACTTATTGAGATTTGATTGTCTATAACATTGAAACTGTAGGAATTTCAAAACCTGTTAGTTTTTGGAGAGTATTTATCCTATAACTTTCTTCTGCCTTGGTAATTACATATTTGTTTTTTCTCCTTAATCCTTAGGTCATGCTCAAAGAAATAAACTCGATTGAAGTTTTGAGTGACTAGCCTCATCTAATTCTATGATCTTAGCAATGGGCATATCATGTTTGAGATGTCTTTTGTCACAATGCCTTCAGCATTTGGCATCAATTACTAGTATGGTGCATTTATGGTTAGAAATAATAAATGTTATTGTTTTTGATGGCTTGAAACAAATTGTGGATGGTTACACATGGACACACTCATATAGCATATTACACGAGTTGGGGCCTGATGAGAGATTAAGTTGGAAAGTGACATGTATAATTCAAAAGTTAGCATGTTATTCTAACAATCACATGTTTGCTTGCTAACTCAGCATATTACAGTGAAGGTGGGGCCATCTATGTGTTCATCATGACATTGGGTGTTTTAGCACCATATCGTGGGCTATGAATTGGTGAGTTCATACATATGGACCTTTAAATTGTTCTAAGCATCTGAGCATTCTTGTTGTTACTCGGGATGCTTAAGTATCATGAAATCATAATCAATTTTATGCTTAGCTAATTGCCTAAAACATGCTTTTGCTGAAATTACATTGCCATTGATTCTTAGTAAGAGCCATAGTTTGTTAAAAACCATGTATCATTGGTTTTTCGGTTTGTCTGAAATTTTTGCTTAAATCTTGAATTTATGCAGGTACTAAGCTATTGAACCATGTTCTCGAGCTTTGTTTGAAGCAACACATACCGGAGATCTAAATGTCAGCCTATATAATCCTGGGTTTGTTTTTTCATTTGATTATCAATATATTTTTGTTGCTTTCTTTTAGCTGGAATAAAATTACTACCTTGTTATTGGATAAATGTACGGGACTATGAATCACTTCATATTTTGTGGTGTTGGTCTTTTGTAGTGTATGTAGGAGTGGTTATAAACTTTTCTTGTTCGTTTAGTCCTAGCAACCAATGTTTAGGATCTTTGTAGACATATTTGTTAACTTATATTAAAAAAATAAAGAAATAAGATGTGTATACCTTTTCTTGCCAAGGGAAAGATACTCCATTGAATCATGAATTGATTGAAAATAGGTACTCTGTCATATTGTTACATCCTTAGTGAAGTTGCAGAATGAGGGATTGGATGGTCACGAGAAGATTAAGAGTTATATATGTGTCTATTTTTTCTCTCAAGCAGTGAGATAAGTCCTTCCTACATGTATAATTCTTGAAAATGTTACTTGGACATTTACAAATCATGCTATTATTCTTTCATTACAGATGGTGGATTTCACTTGGCTTTGCAATACTAGAAGCTATTATAGTTGCTTGTTATTCTCTTCCTTAATCAAGTTATGCAGCCAGTTACAGGTACTTTAGTAATATAAACATGAAAGCAACAATTTCTTATGATTTTGCTTCTCACAAGAAACTGGCAAGATATGACACATATTCAACCTTTTCCTGGAATAAAACTTAAACATAATTTTCATATGTTCTCTATTCATTTTTTCCATTTATGTCTTATATTTGAGCTTTTATTTGTAAACTAAATTCTTATGGTTTTTGCAGGGTTAAGCATGTGATGGTGACTGCTTTACTTTTGGTTTGTGGTGCAATGACTATGACATGGATCAGTGATACGATATCAGAATCCGAATTTGGTATCATTCTTATAACATTTACTCCTTATTTATTTCAATTGTTACAGACAAGTTTTTAATTTAATAAGAACAACTGAGTAACTGACCGAATAAATATAAAGCTAGTGATTATTTTCTATAGAATCTATAATGAGGAAAACTCTGGAAATAGAGCTTTAAGCAAAAGAGTTTATTAGATGTGCAAAGACCTTATGTTGGATTGAAGGAAATAATAGGAAATAGTGATATTCTTCTCATATATTCACCTTGAGACGGGAAATATGCTTTTATCCAAGATTATAGAATTTCATTAAAAGTTTCAGCCTTTCACCTTGTCCAAAGTCAAGGAAAGTTCATATAAAATTGGTGTGCTTTTTAAAGATCCTGTTTTCTTACATTTTGAAAGTGATGAAGATGCACATTACTATGATGTTTTGAGTATTGTGGCCTTCTTAATTCACTGCTTGTGTGTTTTAGGTCAAGGTTTGTCTCTAATTATATGTGTTTGAATATTAACTGGATACATAGATAAGATGTACGAGATATTGACTCAACTCTCATGTATGCCATATGTGCTAACTAAGGTTGTCTTCTTAAGTTGGGTGGAGCTTTTGTCAGAATTATAACTTTTTAGTTCAAAAACTATCACGTTTTAAAAGTAAAAAAATGATTTCATGATTTCTGTTTTCCATGCAAAATTTTTATTAGAAATAAGTAAAAATATCCTAAGCGGTTATTAACTAACAAATTAAGTTTAACTAGGTAGGCAGCTTGAAGTTGTGGTACCAAAATTTGATTTCATTGTAAAGAGTACATTTTGTAGCTATTTCAATGAAATTAATTCAGTATGTGGGTCATAGTAAGGTGAGGAAAGTGATGTGAAAATTGTATATGTACACTAGTCCTTTAGTGATTATTTGCTCAACTGCAACGACCTTGGTTTTCTGTAGATGTGAACATCAACTATATGCGTATTCTGCATTTTTTTTCAGTGTGCATCATTATTGGTTTCTTGCATCCACAGGTAGTGATGGGAGTTGGTGGTCGTACATGCTTGTTGTATTAGGTGTTTTTACTATAGTCACCATGTGGGCAGTTGTTGTAACTGAGGGTTGTAGGAAAATAAAGTTGTAGTACTATGGGTTTAAACTAGCATCTGCTGTAAGGTAAAGTCAGTTCTACTTACCTATACATTATATGCATTTGGTGGAGAGACATAGGCTTTGGTTTCAATTATTCTTTGTGCAGCATAGATAGTACAATTCATGGCTAATCCGAGCAGGGAGCAGTAACTAATTTTATGTGAACTAGGACTATTGTTGAATTCATTTAAGGAGATCTGTCATATCATACATACACATTAGTCATACAACTATCATATGGACTTGAAGTAGGATGCTATTCTAAACAAATTAATGCAAGTACTTGTTAGCAAGACTGAAAACTGTGAATTCGTGCCGTGATAATGTATATAATTTGTATGGGAAGTTTTACTAATTAAATATGTAAAATTTATTTTTACATATGCTTCAAAGAATGCATATGTAAAATTGGTCATGTTAGTACTCTTTGATAGTTATATACTTCACTTTAAATAAGTATAATTATATACTTATTTCATATTTTTTACTTAAGTTGGCGATGGGAAGGAAGAATACACGGATGATGACATTGATAATATTCGTAAAGAATGGGTATCTTATGTGGCAAACTTTATTATGCCGTGATATTTTATATCAACATATGATTCCAATATTTTTGATAACTTAATGTTAATATATTGCATTCAAATGGATTGCTTATATATAATATGATATATATATATTTAGTATTATGAGGCATTAAATGTAATTTAGTTCGATTATTTGTCAATCTACAGTATATATATATAATTTACGACATACAATCATGACACACGAATGTGTGTCATCTTTTTTAATGACATGTGCTTCAATGACACGCAATGTAAGTCGTAAATGTAAGTCATAAATGTGACACACAAATGTATGTCATATTCATTTATGACGGGGGCTTCAATGACGCTCAATGCGCATCATAGATTTATGACACACAATTATGTGTCATTTGTGGTTTATGATGGTGGCTTCAATGATGCGCATTTGTGTGTCATCTGCACCCAAGATGACGCGCAATGCGCGTCATTAAAGGGGTTTTTCTAGTAGTGACTACCTATGGTTTACAAGAGACTTTCAGAGTAATATTCGAACTATCCCTATTTGCCTATACCCGGGGTAATAGGTGATCTTTTGTAAGAGTGAATAAACATTTGGTTTAATTTCAATAAATGATACATTTTTTCTTTTTCCATGGCAAACAAGTTTTCTTATTTCATTTCTTTTTGAATTTATTTTCTATTTTCTTCATTTAAGTACCCCGTTCTATTCTCTTTCAGACTTAATTTTTTATCGTTCCGTGTGGGATATTTTTATCTCGCGCATACACATTTCTCTTTTCCTTCAGGTCCCCAGATAACGATAGTGCAGGCAGTGATGATCCTGATCTGGAGGTGGATTTTGAATCGGCCATTTGTCTCGGGGAATTTGATGAATGCGACAATGAAGAGGAAAGCAACTTACCTACCGAATTGTTGAGAATGGTAGAAAGAGAAGAAAAACAAATACTGCCACATTAGGAGACGATCGAAATCTTGAATCTGAGCACTGAAGATGATAGAAAAGAGGTTAAAATCAGCACAACTCTTTCGACCGAAGTAAGACAAAACCTGGTAGTCTTACTTAAGGAATACAGAGATGTGTTCACCTAGTCGTATCAAGACATGCCGGGGTTAGACACAGATATGGTAGTTTACAAACTGCCAATCAAACCAGAATGTAAACCTATGCAACAAAAACTAAGGAGAATGTGACCAGAAATACTCCTTAAGATCAAATAAGAGGTCAATAAGCAATTTGATACCGATTTATTTCAAGTGGCCAAGTATCGAGAGTGGGTGGCTAATATAGTGTCTGTTCTGAAGAAAGATAGGAAAGTACGCATGTGTGTCGATTACTAGGACCTTAACAAGGAGAGCCTTAAAGACAACTTTCCTCTACCTCACATTGACACATTGGTGGACAATACAGCCGAGAACGCTTTCTTTGCATTCATGGATGGATTCTCGGGATATAACCAGATAAAGATGTATCCTGAAGACATGGAAAAGATCATGCTCGTCACAATATGGGGAACTTTCTTTTATAAAGTGATGCCCTTCGGATTGAAGAATGTTGGGGAAACATATCAGAGAGCAATGATAACCTTGTTCCATGACATGATGCACAAAGACATCGAGGTTTATGTCGATGACATGATTGTCAAGGAACAAACTGAGAATGAACATGTTAAGAATATAAGAAAGCTCTTCCAGAGATTGAGAAAGTTCCAGCTCAGACTGAACCCTAGCAAGTGCATCTTCGGGATAACATCCGGGAAGCTATTAGGCTTTGTGGTCAGCAGGAAAAGCGTCCAGGTTGATCCTGATAAAGTTAAGGCTATCCATAACCTACCTCCTCCACAAACACAAAAAGAAGTCTGAGGTTTTCTAGGCAGATTGAACTATATAGCACGGTTCATATCTCAGTTAACTGACAAATGTAACCCGATATTTCGCCTTCTCCGAAAGAACAACCCAGGATCATGGGATGAAAACTTCCAGATTGCATTTGAGAAAGTAAAGGAGTATTTGTCTCACACTCTTGTCATGATGTCCCCTATCCCGAGCAAACCTCTGTTCTTGTATCTCTCTATATTCCAGAACTCAATGGGGTGTGTCATGGGTCAACATGATGAGTCCGGAAGGAAGGAAAGAGTGCTCTAGTCTGGGCTACAAAGAGACTCAGGAAATACATGTTGTATCACACTACTTGGATGATTTCCATATTATATCCTTTAAAGTACATGATGGGTGTACCTACTCTATCAGGAAGGTTAGCCCGATGGAAGATGCTATTGTTTGAATTCGACATCGAGTACGTGAGTCAAAAGGCAGTAAAAGGAAGTGTCATATCGGAATTTCTGGAAAGTAGAACGGACGAAGACTATGAGTCGTTGAGCTTTAACTTCCCTGATGAGGACTTGATGGCTATCACCTTAGAAGAGGAAAATATTTTAACAGACAGTTCCTGGAAAATGCATTTTAATGGTGCATCAAATGCATTAGGACATGGCATCGAGACAATCCTGATCTCCCCAGAATAAAATCATTATCTATTCACTAGCAGGCTGAATTTCGATTGCACCAACAACATGGCAGAGTATGAAGCTTGTATCTTGGTAATTTGAGCTGCATTAGGGCAGAATATAGAAACCTTGCAAGTATTCGGAGATTCAACTTTAGTAATCTATCAGCTCCGTGAAGAATGGGAAACCAAGGATGTAAAACTGGTAGAATATCGGAAACTAGTACTGGATCTGCTCGAAGAGTTCAATGAAGTCACCTTCCACTATGTGCCAAGAGAAAAAAATCAAATGGCTGAAGCTTTAGCTAACTTGGCAGCCGTATTCAAATCGAGGAAGTGAAAGACACTAAGCCTTGGTACCATTACATTCTGTAATACATCAAGAATCGGAGTTATCTAGAGGAAGCCAGGGAAACCGATAAAAAACCATTAGAAAGATGGCATCTGGATACGTCCTTGACGGGGAGGTCTTGTACAAAAAAAGCCATGATCAAGTCCTATTAAGGTGTGTCGATGCGGAAGAGGTAAAGATTATAGTGGAAGAAGTACATGACGGGGTTTGTGGAACACATACAAATGGATATATGATGTCGAGGCAGATAATGAGATACAGATATTTTTAGTCCAAACTGGAAATTGATTGCATCAACTATGCTAGAAGATGTCATAAGTGTCAAATTTACGGGGATAAAATCAATGTTCCACCTCATCTGCTTCATGTAATGATGTCATCATGGCCTTTCTCTATGTGGGGCATGGATATTATCGGGGAAATCTATCCGAAGGCTTCAAATGGTCACCGATTCATTCTTGTGGCAATCGATTATTTCACCAAATGGTAGAGGTTGCATCATATGCCAGTGTCACTCAATCCACTATTTGCAAGTTTTTGAAAAATAATATCATATGTCGGTATGGTTTACCTGAAAGGATCATTATCGATAACGCTACAAACTTGAACAACAAGATGATGGATGCTGCTTATGTGCAATTCAACATAAAGCATCACAACTCTACTGCTTATAGACCAAAGATGAATGAAGCAGTAGAAGCAGCAAACAAAAACATTAAGAATATAGTGGAGAAAACAACCGAGACTTACAAAGACTGGCATGAGAAGTTGTCTTTTCCTTTTTTCGCTTACCGAACCTCTGTACGAACCTCGACTGGAGCAACTCTATTTTCACTAGCTTATAGAATAGAAGCAGTGTTGCCCATTGAAGTAGAGATTCTGTCACTCCAGGTCTTGACAGAACTCAAACAGGATGATGCAGAATAGGTGTAATCTAGTTATGACCAGCTTAATCTGATATATGAAAAGAGACTGAAAGTTATTCACCATGGTCAAATCTATAAGAAACGAATGATTCGAGCACATGACAAAACAGTGCGCTTGAGAATATTCCACGAAGGAGATCTGGTGCTAAAGAGAATTTGGCCAGTCCAGAAAGATTTCCGAAAAACAAATAGCAGATTCGATATAAAAGAGAGTTGGTCAATGAAGGAAGGAGTACAGTAGGGGCGGGTTGAAAGGATCTCAACACCTTAGGAATTGCCTTTACATTATTTTCCATTGATGAAAAGCAATAAGACAGAGATGCTTTAACGAAGAAAGAAAAGGGTTGACATCATTAGAGGAATTTGACTTTGTTTTTCAACCATCACTTTATAACTGTTGGTACTAATTTTATGGAATGAAAGCTTAGCTACTTTCTTATCAAGATTTTTGCTTCATCTGTATGCTTATCAATCTTCTTAACTTCTTCAATGAAATGATTCTATGAGCTATTCACAACAAATTGTTCTATTGAAGCTGAGTTAGTCTATAAGTTTTTTTGGTTCCTGGAGAGAAAAATACTTTCTTTACTTATTCATCTCTATTTTATTCTTCTTTAACATTAATCTAAATTTTTACTTCATCTTCATGTTCTTTTTATTCACTTATTTGTTAGGAGGAAGATAGTTAAGTTATAAGCTTTTTGGTGCAATCTAAAATCATTATTGAGTAAGAAAGCACCATTTTTTTATCAGGTTTATTTAGAGTAAGGCTGTTAAAATTTTAAACCCTCGCAAGAGAATTTTTTTCATGGCGTTAACTATCAATTTCTAGGTATATCTAATGAGAAAAACAAATAATTAATGAAGAAATAAAATAAAATATTGTCGTAACTGCCTTTCGGGTGGGCCGGAATTGTACTTGGACTTGGATTTAATGGATTAGAGTCGCCACCGATCATTTATTTTAAGAATAAAATGGGTTGATCGGATACCTTATTTCTTACTTGATCTGCGTCTTACCAAAGATGTGTCGGATCCGGGAGTCATTTACAGTCAAGGAAGGGATAGCACCCTTGAAGTGCCCTTTCTGTACTACGAAATTTTCAGTTGTCTTTAATTAAGAAAGTTGTAAATTTAAATTTAAAGGTAAAATATCGATCCAAAACTTACCACTGATTGATTTAAAAGTGAACCCTTAAGAAATCAAGAAATATGTTAAATAAAAAGGAAATAAAAACAAACAAAATACAAAATAAATGAAATAATGAAGATAAAATAAAAGAGTAAGAAAGATAAAGGAAAAACGTAAAGATAACAGGTAAATAAAACAAACAAAATGAAAATAAATAAATAAAATAAATAAATAAAATAAATAAATAAGTAAATAAAATAAATAAATAAAATAAACAAAACGAAAAGAATAAAAAAATGAAGACAAGAAAAAAATGAAATAAAACATAGGAAATCCTAGTAAAAAAGAATATGTACATAATAAATAAAAGCAAAAAAAATAAAAAATAATAAAATAAAATAATAATAAATATAATAAAATAATAATGTATATAAAAAATAATAAAAATGAAATATATATAATAAGTAATAATAAAAAAATTAGTAATAAAAATGTAAAAATAAATAAATAAAAAAAAAAATGAAAATAATTATATATATAATAATGGATTAGATCGAATAAAAGCAAAGTTGGATGGCTAAATTAAGGAGAATTTGAGGTAAAAATTAGAATTTAAGGTCAAAATTCAAGGATTGAAACGACAAGGGACCAAAAATGGGATTACCCCCTTTTAAATCGAAAACATGCGGGTCTAGGGGATCCATCGGGTCGACGCATAGATCATAATCGGGTCGGCGGGTCGACTATTTAAGTTAAAATTTTTAAAAAATTCTCATATTCTCATTTTACAAATTGAAGCCCCCATCTCTCTTTCAAACGCTCTTGCATGTTCTTCGAAAAATGAAGAACACGACTGAGTTCTTCAAGAACCCAGAACCCGACCACCGTGTGTCGCCTCACTGCTGCCGTTGAACGGCGCCGACCACCATTTATCGGCAGCAAAAAAAATATTTTTTTAAAAAAAAAAACAATTTTTGAAAGCTTTTCAAAACCCCCTTTGTAAAAATAAAAAAACTTTTAAAAAATAGAATGAGCCTCGGGGTAGATCTAGGTTCGAAGATCTCGACCAATACCCCTTGTTCATTGCTGTTACCCTCGTCTTGGGTTATTCGAGCCAAATCCCAAAAAGAACAACATGCACATGCGAGAAACGAACGAATCAAGGTAAAAAAATGCTACATTTTATTTCATTTTCGAATCGTTTACAATGGCCTTGGATGCTTTTGCAATACTCTTGCGTTTTTTTTGCCTAATATTCTCCGTGAAAATCGTGTATGTGTGTTTATTTACTTATAGTTCAAACAATGCTATTTTTAGACCATTTTCGAGTCCTAATAGAACTCTAATGATTTGTTGCTTTGGTTGTTGATGTCCCATACATGCACGTCGGTTGGAGGCCGAGAAAGGTGGGATTGTTGCGTGAGAAGCAGTCGTGCAAAGTGGGGACTGGCGAGGAGTCCTCGGGTGGAAGAAAGGGATGTGGCGCTAGGGTTTTAACAACCCTAACTGATGCGGGTCAACAAATCTAGGTCACGGGTAGCAGCTCTAGTGGATCACGTGGGGTTTGGGTCTGGTGTGCTGGGCCACACATGTGAACTTTCTTGTATTTGGGGCACCACTTGGGCCTGAAAAATAGAATGTAAATAAATAATCATAAATATAGATGAATATATTATATAATATGATTTATAATATAAATAATCATAAATATAGATGAATATATTATATAATATGATTTATAATATAAATATATATTATATAATATAATAACATTGAAGGACAAAATTAAGTGTCTTCAGCTGCCCCTCTTTGCTCATTATCGTGTAACGAAAATAGAGCAAAGATTAAAAGACATAAATTTCGGCCATATCGAATATCCTCTGTTATAGAGTTGAAATCTGATATTTGGATTAAATCACGAAATAACTCCCTCGTCGTGAGGTTGAGTTGAACTGGAAACTTCTGAGCACGATATCCTTCGTTGTGAAGTTGAAATCGAACTCGGAGTATTAGAAAGTAGTTCATGGATCGTCTTCTAGCACAAGATACTTCGTCGTGAAGCTGAAACTTGACTTGAAGACTTCGGTGTTGCTGTGTTACATATGACTCCTTCATCGTGAAGTTGAGTCAATCTCTTGGGGTAAGATACCCTTCGTTGTGAAGTTGGAATCATATATGGCCCATTCGTCGTGAAATTAAGCATTGGAATTGGATATCCTTCGTCGTGAAGTTCAAATCCAAAGTAAGTTGCGTTGTTTCGAGGCCAATATCCTTCGCTGTGAAGTTAAAATTGACTCAAAAACTGGAAAGTTTATTGACATACACTCATTCTTTGAGTTAGATATCCTTCGTCGTGAAGTTGAAATCTAATCTAAAGATAGACGATGCTTGTGTGCACGATTCTCTTCGTCGTGAAGTTGAAAACGTGGATGGTCCCTTCGTCGTGAAGTTGAGCCTTGACTTGAATATCCTTCATCGTGAAGTTAAAATCCAATCTTGTACTGTTTCGAGTCCAATATCCTTCGACGTGAAGTTGAAATTGGCTCTAAATGAAACTGGGAAGCCTCTTCGCCGTGAAGTTGAGCTTTGAATTGGATATCCTTCGTCGTGAAGTTGAAATCAATGTAGAGTTGGCACGATATCCTTCGTCGTGAAGTTGAAATCATGGAAATGGGCACAATATCCTCCGTTGTGGAGTTGAAATCGTGGATTTATGGGTACGATATCCTCTGTCGTGGAGTTGAAATCGTGGATGGCCCATTCGTTATGAAGTTGAGCCTTGACTTGAATATACTTCGTCGTGAAGTTGAAATCCAAGTATTGAATATTGCTTTAAGTTAGATATCCTTCGTCGTGAAGTTGAAATATACTCTCGAGCAAATTGTATCGCTTCGAGTCCAATATCCTTCGCTGTGAAGTTGAAATTGGCTATAGCTAAAACCTGCAAAGTTATGCATATATGTGATGTTATGGATGTAATGCTCTTAGGTGTGCCTAAAATGCATATGCAATATATGTTATTTTGGGATTTGGAGAGAAATATCGATCTCAGGTTGCCTTTCTGGAATCTTTATTCTGGGATCTTGAAGTTCTGATTCCCGATATTGAATTCTTCAACTGTGTAAATATGATATTCTTTGTTCCTTGATTTGGGAAATACTTCTCGACCATCTCAAGTATGTGCATGAGCCTTGATCAGCTTCTAGGTACTTGTACTTTTCAATGAATCTTTGTACATTAATATGCAATCATCTTTTGCAAAAGTAAATAAATCATTAGGTTTAAGTTCAATCCAAGATGCTCAAAAGAAATTGATTTAGAGAAAAAGATTGTATTTATTCATAAGGAAAAAAGGGCAAATGATACATAACAAACATTTTGGAAAATGAATACATGATGAAGTGTGAATGAATGTCTTAGGTTTCGATAATGTGGGCACTTCTGAGATGAAAAGCCGTTAGGTGACCTTGAATCGCCCTTTCAGGTTTTCAACTTAGATCCCTCCTTGGTTTCAAGTCGCCCTTTATGGGTTTTCATCTTGAACCCACCTTATTTTTTTCTCTTCTTTCTTTTGTTCTTTTATTCTTTTTTCTATTTTTCTTTTTCTTTTTTTTCCAATTTAGGGCGCCCTTTCGGGTTTTTATCTTTTTTTGTTCTTTTCTATTCTTTTTTCTTTTTCTTTTTACACTTAGGATGCCCTTTCGGGTTTTCATACTAAGCGAAGTATTTCTTGACTGCATCTGAATTGATGGGATGTGGCAGCTCGAGTCCGTCCATTTCAGCCAGGACAAGGCTGATTTGTGTTAGGCGAAATGGTCGTTTGGGGTTGATTTTCTTCTGAAAATATTGTATACAATATCTCCAGTTTTGAAGATGGATGATGTATGATCCATTAAGAAAGAAAGTTGAGTAAATGTGAGGCTCTCTTTTATTCCTTTATGTAGTTTTTTAGTAATGACATTTAAGCAAATCAAATGCAGTTCATCACGGAAGTCTATATTTCTTCATATAGGCAGACCATTATGTCTAGGGATGGGCATTTAAACCCGACCTGACGGGTTCCGACCCGATCGGGTCGGATTTTTCTAAAACAATTCGGGTTCGGGTCGGGTTTAGGTAAAAAAATCGACCCGACCCGACCCGAAAAAATATATAATTTTCCCTATATAGTTAGGGATAATTACAATAATACCTCTCTATATATAATTTTTTTCAATTAAGTCACTGTTTTTATTAAATAAAAATAATTTTTTTATTATTTCGGGTCGGGTCGGGTTTCTATGTCATATATTCGGGTCGGGTCGGGTGAAACCTTGTTTTGGTCGGGTCAGGTCGAGTCTCGGGTGGAGGCTCTCTTGTTCTCGAGTCGAGTCGGGTGGACCAAAAACCCGACTCAACCTGACCCATGCCCTTCCCTAATTATGTCTTTCTTTACACTTTTTCTTGCTATCTTTTTTACTTAATAACTTTAAAGTTTTTTAGATAAAATATGAGAAATTATGATCAAAAGGTAAAAAATTCAAAATACCACAATAATTTAAACAAGAGATGATATCAAAGTTATCCTCCAATGTTTAACAAAATGGTAATTTTGGTTCATATTCCCTCTTTTTTAGCATTTTGTTTCCAATGTTTTATTTTAGGATAAAATGAACTTTAATGTTTGACTTAATAGTCATTTTGGCTTTTATTATTATTTTTGGAGTATTTTAACCCTTAATGTTTCATTTTAAGGTAGAACACCTATATATCTTTTAAATATAAATCGTTAACTAATATGATTTTCATCTATAAAAAGGATATTTTTGTTCCAAATGAAACATTAAAGTTAAAATACTTAAAAATATAACGATTAAAAGGAGTATTTAATCGAACGTTAAAGGTATTTTTTGTTATTATGACTTGAAACAATATGAACGTGATTCATATACACAAAAACCAAAATTTAGAAATTAAAACATTTTTCATTGATAAAAAGCAGGTATAAAAAGTTTGCTCAACCCCGAAAAAAGGGTTCATTTTGAAAGATTGTATTTGTATACGATTCTTTTTCCTTTTTCTGTGTGTGAGAAGGAAGAAGATTCGATTCAACACGCCAGGGGAAAATCCTTCTCATTTCCTAAGAAAAATGGCAATAAATCCATATAGAAACTCATTATCATCATCATTCAAAATAGCAAATAACCGAGAGGATAAATGTATTATACAACAACAATAACAGAACCCTATTCCCATATACAATGGGGTAAGGGAGAGGTAGGGTAGTAGGCTGCCCCCAACACCAGGATTGAGAGTAGCTTCCGTGGAAGACCTCCGGCGGTCAGAAAATTAAAAATAGAGATAAAATGCAATGCATATATAAATAAATAAATAAATAAATAAATACATACATAGTTGAACATTCTTCATATGCAGTCTTCATATGCGCGTATGTAGTGGGGAGTAATCCCTGCAAATAAATCCCTGCGTAAAAATCTCTGCATTTAGACAGAAACGTAAGACCCGACTAAATTTAAAAAGAGGAAACCTGAAGGGAAGGATACACAATAGTTAACGATAACAAGTTATGAGAAGGAATAAAGTCAAATGGGTTAAAACCTAAACTGAGGCAACACTACTCTGTTACCCTAGTTCTAAGCATTCTTAAATTCTAATAACAGAAACGTATATAAAGTAGGAGTCATGGCAATTATTACAATGGCATTAAAAAGAAGACAGAGATGTTACACCCTATGTCTGTTGCCCGTAGTACTCGGCTACCCTGGTTTTAAGTCTCCATACTTTCCTATCAGAGGTCATGTCCTCGGTAATGGCTAAGTCCTTCATATCCGATCTCAAGCAGTCTTCCCACTTCCGCCTTGGTCGTCCTCTCCTTCTGGCACTGTCAACTGTAATCGACTCTACCTTCCTGATCGCATCCGAAGGTTTTCTCCTAAGGACATGCCCAAACCACCGTAGTATTCCCTCTCTCAATTTTTCGGATACAGGCACCACCCCCAAGGACGTCCTAATAGTAGAGTTTGGTGTCATGTCCCACAGAGTCCTACCACATGTCCATCGAAGCATTCTCATTTCTGCGGACTCCATCCTCCTTATGTGATCCTTCTTGATTGCCCAACATTCTGAACCATACAACAGCGCTGGTCTTATTTCCATTCTATAAAATTTTCCCTTAAGTTTTAGAGGCACCTTCTTGTCACACAAAACTCCAGTAGCAACCCTCCACTTTAGCCATCCCGCCTTTATACGATGTGTAACGTCATCATCTACACCCCCATCTTTATGTATCATAGACCCTAGGTACTTGAAACATTCCTTTGAGGGGATAACGTGTCCTTCTATGCATACTTCTACATCTTCATCATTTTTGTTCCCACTGAAGTTTGAACATAAATACTCTTTCTTGTCAATATTGATCCTTAGACCTTTTTCTTCCAAAGCAATCTTCTAGGCAGCCAGTCTACTATTCAGCTCAGTTTTTGTTTCAGCAACTAGTACAATGTCGTCAGTGAAAAACATACACCATGGAACACCGTCTGGTGTCGCACAATAGATGTCATCCATAATCAAGGCGAAGATGTAAGGGCTAAGAGCCGATCCTTGGTGGAGTCCGATTCCACCGGGAATGCCTCGGTGTCGCCAACTGTAGTCCTGACGTAAGTAGTAGATCTACAATACATATCACGAATCGCCCGGATATAAGCAGTTGAGATCCGTCTTGCTTCTAAGGTCTTTCATATCACCTCACGGGGAACTCTATCATATGCCTTCTTAAGGTCAATGAACGCCATGTGAAGATCTCTATTTTCCCCTATATTTCTCCATAAGCCGTCGAAGTAGATGAATCACCTCCGTAGTAGACCTGCCTGGCATAAAGCCAAATTGGTTTTCCAAAACCCTAGTAACATGTCTCAACCTAGCCTCTATCACTCTTTCCCATAGCTTCATGGTATGGCTCAGTAGTTTAATACCTCTGTAGTTACCACAACATTGGGGATCTCCTTTATTCTTATAGATTGGTATCACTGTAGGCTCTCTCCACTCCTCTGGCATCTTGGCAGTCTCTAAAATAATATTAAAGATATTGGTCAACCACTTAACTCCCTCTTCTCCTAGGGCTAACCACACAGTGATAGGAATTTGATCTGGACCGACAACTTTGTCCCTCCCCATCTTTCTAAGAGCCATTTTGACTTCCTCAAATCCAATCCTACTTGTAGGGTAGTCATTGGCCGTCGTATGATAGTCGATTGACCCATCCACAGTACTATCTCTATAGGGGAAGGCACCGTCATTAAATAAGCAAAAGAAGTAACTACCCTAAACCCTCTTAATATCATGATCTTTCACTAAAAGAACACCATTGTTGTCCTTAATAAACCTAATGCTACCTAGATCCTTTTTCCTATTTTCCCTGGATTTTGCAAGCATAAAGATGCCGTTTTCTCCTTCCTTGGTGTTTAATCGCTTGTACATTTCCTCGTATGCCTTATCATTTGCTTTAGCGACTGTTTTCTTGGCTTCCCGCTTTGCCTCCTTGTATCTTTGTTTAGCTCTCGATCTTTCTTCATCGTCGTTGCATTGTAGAAACTTCTTGAAGCAAGTTTGCTTTGTCTTCACCTTAGTTTGGACTTCGTCGTTCCACCACCACGACTCTTTATGTTCTTTGGCCTTCCCTGTCGACAACCCAAGGGTGTTTTTGCCCACCTCTCTGATGGAATTTGCCATATTTTTCCATAACATATATGCATTATTTGAGTTTGTAGTTCCAAAACCTGTATAAGACAAAACCGTACTCCTAAAGTCATCAGCTGTCGCTCCATGTAAGTTCTTCCAAAGGATCTTAGGTTTACTAAGTTTAGCCCTCCTATGAGTGCTCCGCCCGTGGCGTACGCGGAACACCAAAACCAAAAATCTGTGTTGTGATGCACATGCCTCTTTAGGGAACACCTTACAGTCAATGCAAGCCCATCGATCCCGATTTCAAACCAAGATGTAGTCGATTTGGGTACAATGTCCCCCGCTATGAAACGTAATCAAGTTCACATCTCTCTTTTTAAAGGAGTTAGTGACCACTATATCGTGTGCAGTAGCAAATTCAAGCAATGTATGCCCCTCCTCGTTCCTACTACGAAAACCAAAGCCCCTATGAACACCGTCATACCCATCGATTACACTACCTATATGGCCATTGAAGTCTCCTCCTATGAAAACTCTTTGGTCCTCCGGAATGCTCCTAAGTACATCATCTAACTGATCCCAGAAGCAACGTTTCTCCCTCTCCCCTAGGCCAACGTGTGGGGCGTACACTAAAAGGACATTCACCACTTCCGCTTCTATAATAACCTTAATCATCATGATCATATCCCGGTATCTACAAACTTCAACTACATTTTCCTTGAGCCTAGAGGATACCAAGATACCCACCCCATTTTTAGCGTTATCTACGCCTGAATGCCACAACTTGTACTCATTACACTCTCTGGCGCGAGCCCCTTTCCACCTAGTCTCCTAAATACATGCAAAATCTATTTCCTATTATTAAGTACGTGGGTCAGCTCCAGCAACCTAGCATTTAATGTGCCTACATTCAACGAACAAACTCTAAGTCTAGTCTCCTTGACACCACTCTGTCGAGCCTTCCCCCTATACGGCTTATGGGATCTAAAAGAAGGACATGACCTCAAGTAATCATCTATGGCCGAAGCTATGAGGAACTATGAAAAAGGAATCCAAAGAAGACAGAAGATGCACCAATAAAACGCTAGAGAATTGAGGGGTACTAAGAAGCCTAGTTGGTTACTTAATAGGATTTAAAGACAAATTAACATTATCTTACTTAACTATAGGCCAACACCTAGAACTGAAGTGGTAAAACCACAACAAAATTTATATATCTTTATAACAATTATACTCAATTTGAAATATCGACAATGATATAAGATACTAGGAGTCTAGGAAAATGAAAAAATACAGATCCAATAAATCCTACTCAAAGCAAAATAGAAAAATATAGATCCAGTAGATCCTATTCAAAGCAAAACTACTTTTTAAGTAAATAACAAATTCTATGGAAGTTTAAGACGTCATCAACTTAAAGCCTTACTCAAAACATGAACTTTTTCAGTAATTTTTTTTTATAAATAATCCAAGCAAACCTCAGAATCTCAAGTATAAATTTGAAGAATAAAAAGAATTAACATCTAAATCCTATGTCAGACAAATAATAATCTAATATATGATAAAATTGCATTTACAAGATGTTTGATTATGGCTGCAACGCGGCACTATTTTTTAACCATAAAAACAATCAAATATATTTCTCAAAATCCCTTAAAATGAATCAAGAAAAAAAACCCAATCATATGGCCTTTTTCAATAAAAAATGTAACGGTAAATCAAACAAAATATCGTGATCGAACTCTTAGATTAACTTCCTGAGCAAAAATATACATATGCATAAGCATATGATGACGGAATAGATATTAGCAACCGGAAAAAACAGGGGGAGATGGGGAAAAATACAAAATTATTTAAATTGTTTAAAAATAATTTCAATAAAGAAAGCGATCTAGTAAAGAAAAGCTTCTAAACCTTATAGTTCTTCCTTCGATTACATAAAGTTCTTGAACTCATAGAGTGGCAAAGATCAAGCAAAAAGAGGAGTTAAAACAACGAAAATCAAAGATCAAAAAGGGGAAATGAACACAAAAGTAAGGCCAAAATAATGAAAAATAAATATAAGACGAAAATCCAAGCTGAAACACAAAATCCTTTGAGCTAAAGCAGATCTAACAGGAAAAGAGAGAGATGGGTGAGAAAAGATGATGTAGAAAGCAATGGAGAGATGGGTGAGAAAAGATGATATAAATGTATTATATATAATCTCAAATGAAAAGATAAAATTCTTTAACAGCATTTGAAAAATGTAAATTTAATGATAAAAATATAGTTAAAAATTATAGTAATAGTTTTTTTTTAAAATAATCTAGGGCATATTTATTTAGAATTCTTTTAGATTATGACAACACGCACACACTCGTCAAATTTAAATCCTTTAGAGAAAGTAACACTCTCTTTTATTTTTGAGACAAGCTAATAAGTTCAAATTATAGTAGTTTTGAAGTTGTACAATATTAAATGAAAATGATTCAAGTATAATAAGGTTAAAGCTAATCCTTGCTTTTAAAATTTGAAAACAAGAATGGAAAGAAAATGTTTCCATAGAGAAAAGCATTGCATCAAGGCATGTCCTTGTGTTGCACGCTTGCTAATTTCATATTATAACACTTTTATTATTTCCTCTTCCTTTGTCAATAATTACAAACTTTTTATTCAAGTAAACAAAGTGTAACATCTCCAACCCGTATCCGACCCGGATACAAGTCTGAGATATCACATCGACCTTTGAAATCATTTACTTGTAAAAAATAGAGGAAAAATTCAGACTTAATTTAACATACTAAATAATTTACATATATTAACTCAAAAAGTATACAAAAACTGTTCAAAGCTTATACAATTTAATCCTTTAAATACATGCCAACACTATATAATACAACAAGAAACCTACTGTTAATTCTTCTGATTTGATCTTTGTTGCAGTTATACTGTCTCGGCTGGTTATCCTTACTCTTCAGACTTCTTGAATCCTACGTGTGAAATACTCACACACTAAGTCATAGACTTAGTGAGACATATAAACGAATAATAGAACTTTAATTACAATAATATCATACCAAATCATATAACAAGTTCTTCCATACTTATGTACCATCATTTTCATTATTACCAATCTTATCATTAGTCCTTAGAATTATATACTTTTATACCTAACATTCGTAATCATCATATCATACAATAACCAAGTAATACACACAACATCACATACACTATTTATACTATGTCTTTTAATAGCCCATGTATACTTATGAGAACTAAAGATAAGTGAGTACATAGAGGTTGAACTCATAGCTTCTTATCACGTATATCATGTAATATTCTCGTGGAGTCTCATCTCTCATTATCATATATCTCATATCACATATTCTTGTATTCATATAAACATATAATCACATAGATCACTTTCACATATCTCTTGTCATATGTCTTATCTCTTATTATAATATAATCATATAACTTATTATCATATAGCTCATAGTCACATACTTTATCACACATACATGCATTCATATAGATTACATATAGAGATGCACTTAACATCTAGACATATGCATATACTCATATATACCTAATATCGAAATTAGACTCATCGCAAGTCTTAATTCCCTAACATAACTTATACTTACTATCATGTACTCACCTTGGTCTCACTAGTCAATACAAATCTCTTATCACTCTCGATAAATCTTACTTTGTTGACTTGTCGGGACTTTGTTTTCGATCGATATCTATTGTTTTCGATCGATATCTACATGAATACACAATCCAATAAATATCGGATTTTAATTATTCGAAAAGATTATTACTAATATAAACTAAACAAAACACTAATTTCTTATTTCCAATTTAAGTAGTATTGATACTACAGTTACAGTACCGATACCTTCATGCTTGTAGTATCGATACCATCCCACGGTATCGATACCCAATATGGATTCTATAATTTCATTTCAAGAATGGTATCGATAGCTCTCTATTGGTATTGATACCCATGGTACCGATACTATCACTTCAATATCGATACCCCATGAAGCTTTTATCCCACTATTGCCTTATGATATCGATATTGTTCATGCAATATCGATATCCTACGCATAATTATCACATATTTTGCCTTGTAGTATCGATACTTACTCAACCAGTACCGATACTTCTATCCCATAATAGACTTCTTTAACCAGAAATTTACTAACACTTTACCCAAACTCTACTTATTTAACTCTCTTCATGCCTTTAAACTCAACTATACATACTTAAACAATCTTTTAGCACTATAACACTTCATCATCTTCAATAACTCACTATAACTCTTGAATTTAAGAATTTTACTAAACTTTCAATGTGTTCTAAACTCAGTTCTAGTAATTTAGACTTCTTAATCCTTCTTATGACAAGTCAAATTTATCAATAAAACTTCAAAAACTTCTTCATACCAACAATTCAGTTCTACACTCTTTTACAAATTCCTTTCTAATTCTCTTCTCTTGGTATTTTAATCTTATATAAGTTTTTCTTAAGCTTATATAACACCCAAAGAATAAAAACCAATTTAGAAATTCAATAAATAAACAACTACAATTCAATTCACCTTCGAAATGAGGCTAACGGGAAAAAGAAGAAGACAAGAGAAAATAAGCTTCCAGATAACTCTCCCAAATCCCACGTACTTATCTCTTAATAAAGGAGATAAAATATCATTTAAACTGAAAAGACCATAATACCCTTCAATGCTTCCAGATAACTCTCCCAAATCCCACGTACTTATCTCTTAATAAAGGAGATAAAATATCCTTTAAACTGAAAAGACCATAATACCCTTCAATCCTTCCATCTTTACTATTTAATACATTGCCAAGAGATTCCAATTTAAGTCCTTGAACTTTTCTAATTTTTCGAAATTAGACCCGAAGTTCCAAAATCTTACATTTTAGTTACTACTTAGTTTTTGGGATGTTACACAAAGATTGGGAATTTCCGGTTAGTCAGTTTGTGTAAACTAAAATTTACATTATCTGTGCAAGTATAATGTTCCTATGATATTACTTCTTATGTTTTATTTGGATCACACTAGGATTTTACTTCTTTCCTTCCTTCTAGGCATCTCAAGAAGATCGGTTATCAAATATTGATTCACACTTCCACTGCTATTTTTGTTTATTGATTTCAAAATTGTTACTTTTTATTTCTGATTTTATCTGCATTCACTTAGTGTAAGACAAATACCTCCAAAGCTGACTTTGGATTTTAAGTCTGACTCATCCTTATTTTTGTACAAGAAGAATGGTGGTTTTACATATATTCTGGTCTATGACCACAATATTTAATTCCACTTGATTGCTTTTTCTAACGCTGATTGGGGCAATGATGAACGTTCTATTTCCAACTATTGTGATAATCACCTATTTTCTTGCACTAAAAAGTAGAGGTCAATGTCTCTTTTTACTACTGAGGCAGAATACATGATTTTAGCTGATGCCACTTGTGAAGTTATTTAGGTTAAAAATGTCCAGTGACATGGCCATACAGTTGAAGGAGGTGCCCAAGATATGGTGTGACCCACACCGTTTCTATAACTGCTAATCCGGTCATGCATCATAAACAGCATTGCCAGTTAATTATGTTCTACCTAATCATCAGGTTACAAATATTTATAGATGCGATATTTTATACAAGAGGGAGAACATATAAAATTTTAGCAGGAAACGAATTTACAAAATTTTGAGGGACGATGATAGATTTTTAATAGAAAATATACAGAAAAAATAAAAATATAAAAAGATTTCAAAATTTCAGTGAGGCACATCCCTCGCTTCATCCCTAATTGACAATACATCATGTTAGACACGAGAAATGAAGCAAACACGACTCAATCACTGTCTTCTATGTACGCAACTCTGAAAAGATACATTGCCTAACCTGTCAATAACCGGAGCAGTTTTGCTTCCTCTGAGCTTTGAGCTGATGCAATTTGTTGACTACGATAAGCTCATAGCATATTAAACGCCGAGAGTTCGAAGCAAATATTACGAGCGGACGCTTAAGTGCTCTCTTGAAATGTATGAGAACGAGAAAGGGCTGCAGGGTTTGCTTCCAAGATATGACTGCCATCTGCTAGTTGATCTTTGCCTTCTACTTTAGATTTGAAGGCGTTGAAGATTTTACCTCCACGTAAAGGATTCTTCTCGCCGGGTTTAATACCTAATGTAGCCCATATAGGACTCCTTGAAGCTTCGTTAGGATCATCGATTCTTAGTATTTTTGGAACCAGAATACACTTCTCTGATTGCTCCTCTTTGATGAAATTCGCTTCTCTGAAATGTTTGCCTAGGGACGGTAAGCCGTTGCCTGAGCAGCAACTGTTGCTAGTAGAGGATGATGGAGATAGGCAACCCTTGGTTGAGACATTTCCTCCTCCAGGAGCCCATACAGGCACACAACCCCAATAAGCAGGCACAAACTGTAATGGAATGTTTGGTGGGCAAAAGCCCGGAACGGCCACCATTGGTGCAGGGCACCATTGAATTGCATTCAAAGTAGTGCTGTTTGATGCACCCGTGCGTTCTGAAGAACGCTGACCGACAGCCATTGGAGCTACATTATTTGGGCCCTGATTCCAAGGGAAAATACGAGGAAGAGGATAGCACTTTGGTGGATGCATTGTGTTCGGCTCATTCAGTCCTGCCAGACCTATCTGCTCTTTCGGCATTACATTTCCAGGTAATTCACTCCCCCGTACACTGCAAGGCATCATGGAAGACCCACACGAGTTTTCCTCTCGTATTTCTCCACAACTGACTGTACCGGTCTCAACACATCTATTCTGGTCTCCGAGGCTAAGCAGTCTCCATGGATTGACAAAGAGGTGCTTCTGCACCAAATTTTAGAACTGTTCCATTTCCCATGGAAGTTGTAGTTTCACCAGGAGAAAGAAGTTGTTGAGTTGCTGAGTCGGGATCGTCTATCTGAGTCACCGGTACTCCGCCTGGAGAAACTATTATCTGACGGTACTGAGAGGCCAAGTGCTTGTTCTTCCTTCTCCCAGCACCTATAGGAACATTCCTCATCGTTCCACCAGCTGTCCAATATCTTTGGCAGTTCTTGCAGAAGTGCCGAGGTTGGTTAACATTGTAGTTATTGAAGTAACAGAATTTCGTGTCGAAGCTGTTGCATCGTGGACATGGAAGGATCTTGTCTGGTCTCTTAACAGCTTTCTCTTGATCTGTACTATTTGTCTCTAGTAGTTCCTCTTTCATCTTAGAGTTCATCAGTATCTCATTCGATTTTGTAGAAGCTCGGCATTCATCCTTATCATGTTCTACCATAACAAACTTACCCGGCTCCCCAGATGCATTCGCGTGAGACGTTTCAGACTCGGGGTTCGTTACATCACTACTTGAATCCTGTAATTCAGAACCAAAATAACCCATCTCATTTTCAACCATAATAAAAGATCCAACTTCAACAAAGCACAAACATAACAGCAATTAGCAGTCACTAAACCCATTCATCAAATTGTAGTTAAATTAATGCAAAAGAAAGTTGGTCCTTCACCAAATTCAAAAGAAGAATGTTGAAACAGAAATCTTGCAAGAAATTTGAATGGCAAAAGGCTAGAAAGTATGGTTGTGACAATTACAGTACTTTATGCAATGGTACAAGCAATGAAGAGCTTCTACTAAACTACTTTTTCCCATTAACCAAACACAATAAAATAGAAAAAAAAATCATCATCAAACGCCAGCTTTTTTATTCAAAATGCAGGAAAAGATGGTCTAAAAGAAATGATCCGAGTTCCAATCTAATTGCATCTTCATTTCTGAAAATGAAAACCTTTCACAACACACATATACATGTTTTAGAAAATTCCTGATTAACATATAATCTCTACTGACAAATCATCCAAAAGTTTTCAATAAATGAAAAAAATAGACATTTAAATGATTAAAAGAACTAAACATAATCTGTATGTGCTTACTTGCCGGAGCATCCAAAGCAAAACTTGACCTTTTTTTTTTTTGCGATATTTATGACTTTCTTTAGTTAATTTAAAACCCAAAACAAAAGCATTTAAAACATCAAAAAAGAAACCATTTCATTATTCATTTACTCATTCATATACCATAAAAGCAAACAAAAATCATTCCAACTTCAACTCAATAAAAGCTTCCAATCAAGACAAGTGAATATTGAAGCTGAAAAACTTCAACTTTGGAACCATAACACAGCTTGAAAAAACTCGAAACTTTCCCAACAAAAACAACAGCAAAAATGGATAATTAACTTCAGTAAGAAAACATGAAAAGCATAAGCATAAACAATACGAAAAAAACCCCATCAAAACCAATAAAAAGAATGAACTTTGAATATATTTATATATGTAAAAGCTTAGCTTACCCCAACATGAATCTGAGATTCAGGCACAAGAATCTTCCTTCCAAAGAGCTTGAAAGCTAGATCTCCACCGTTCATTTTCTCGCATAAATATTTTGATGTTTTTGGAACTATGAAGGGCAAGAAGCATTACCCTTTACACAAAGAAAAGTGTTGTTAGAACGAGGAAAAGGAGGCATTTAGTAGAAGAAAGGAAGCAATTTCTTTTTTAGTGTTTTTGGGTCTTTTTCACTAAAATCTCATAAAAAAAAATAATTATCCGTTGTTATCATAGGTAATGGGATAAATAGAAGTAAGATAGTAGGTTATCTTCAACATCAGATTGAGAGTAGTTTTGTAAAATATCTCTAAATTATGAAATACATTCGATCGCACAACCTCAAGATTAAAAACCTTATACTCTACCAACTAAACTAAACAGTCATCTCTCACCAAAATCTCATACAACCCCTTAAAAACACAAAGAAAAAGGGGGAAATTTTGATTTAAAAAAATTATGAGATAAAGCATAAAGAACGTGGAGGATCAGAGTTCAATTTTAAAACCTTTATTTGCCCTTTTTTGCTGGCTTTTTTCTTATAATATTTGTAAAGAAAAGCTGTCTATTTGGGAAACCTTTTTTGATTTCTTTGGCAGGGTTATAAAATCTAGGCCATGTCAACTTATTTTTTATCGTAAAAAATTTACTATTGATTTATAGATTAATAAATTTACAAAAAAGAGATTATTTAATATTTAAAGGATAATTTTATCCTTAAACTCCCTTCGCATTAGATAAATCAATTTAATCCTTCAACAAAAAATGTGTATTCAATTTAATTTTTGAATTTATAAATTATATTAATTTAATATTTTAATTAACAATAATAGTTTATATATGAATGTTGTGATAAAAAAAGATAGTATTAGTTATTTTTAAAAAAAGTTTAATAATTTAATTTATATTTTGAAAATTTAGGAGTTAATTGTTTTTTATTTAATACTTAAAATTGAGAATATAATAAAAATTATTAAAAATTATTAAAATAAAATTATTATTAAAGAATTTAAAAAATTAAATAAAAATTATAAAATTTGAAAAATATAAATGATAAATGTTAAATTTTAAAAAATATTTATGAACCAATAAAATATAAAATAAATTTATAAATTTATTAAAACAACTATATTTATAATGCCAAATACTTCCCAATAAAATTTTAATGATTTATCATTTATAATTTCTGACATTCTTAATTTTATATTTTTATTTAGTTTTTAAAAATTTTAATAATATTTTTTATTTATATACTTTTTAAATATTTTTTATTTTTCAATTCTTATTATTATTTAAATATTATATACGTCATCAATCATTCGTCAACTATTATCCAACACCATAGATCGTCATATTATTGTCATGAACTATCATATTAATACAATGTATCATTATATTAATATTATTAACAGTTGTATCAATATATTAGTCGATAGATAAAATTAGTACAATTCGTAAGCTCAAGGCTAAAATGAATCAAAGAATTAAATTACTTATTTGATGTGAACTTAATAAATAATTTTTAAAATAAATTCAAAAATTAAAATATAAAATCACTATTTAAAATTATAATATTAATTTATTTTCAGTACTAATCAATATATAAATAAATAATCAACTACCGTATTTAATAAAAACTAATTAATATTACAGAATATTCTTGAAAACATTAATAAGATTCCATCAATTTATAATAAGTTTATAAAGTATTCCATTAATTTATAATGCATGTACTTTAAACATTATTTAAAGTTGATATACAATTATTGTCTAAAAAATAAACAAACAGCACAATAAATGTCACAATTTTGTGTACAAATCAGATTATAATTAACCTTATGTTACCCAACATAATCTTTTCGTTGATTTGTTTGCTCTGTTATTGTTCTTGATTTGCTTGGGTTATTATTATTTATATACAGCTCAGTGTTAAAGAGACAGGATAGATCTTCTTCACCTGCGCCTCCGTTGATTCCTTCCTACGATCTTTGGTGAATTTTATCTGTTGGTTTCACTTTATTTTTCCAGATCTGAACCTCATATTGCTTTTCCTATTAAGAAATACCATTTTCCATTTTCTCTTTTACAGTTTCATCACAGTATTATTATTGCTGCTATTAGGCCCTGTTTTCTGAAAGTTTATGACTTCTTTTCTGCTTAACTTCAACACAGATTTTTAAGCTTTTATATTTTGTTGTATCTTTCAGATCTGATAGTAGATCTTCAACTGCTGACGGCCGTCTTCTTTTTGCTATTGTTGTTTTTATTATATTTTTATTATTATTGTAACTTGTTTACCGTTTGGTCTATAGTTTCTCTGCAACTGACAAACTTTGAGAACTGCGAGGTTCCACCTAGCTTGAAGCCAAATTCAAGTTTATTTATTTCGTAGCTCCTCCGATCCAGATTATTTCTTAGACAATTGTTTCTGGGTTCTTTTATTTTGGTAATTTTTAAGTACTCAATTTTTCAGATCATTGTTGTTTTTGGAAGAAAACAGGTGGGGGTCATTTTCTTCTGCATACAAACAAGGAAAATTCGATGTAATTTTCATCTGGTCAGCTTCTTCAAACTCTCACTTTGAGCAAAGATCTGAAAGCCATACCACTGAAAATTGAAAACATAAAAAGAACAACTTTTTATATTTTTATTTTTGTGCCTTTCCAGTTTCTTCCAAGATATCATCCTGCTCTCTGTGTTATTTTTTTGTTCTTTGTTCTAGGTAATTTTTCTAGGTTTTGAAGTTTATTTTCCAAGTAGTTAAGTGTCCCATTATTCTGCTATACTGTTCATTTAAGCCACAAAGGTTTGGTCTTTTACTGATATTTTTTTATTGGTGCATCTTCTGTATTCTTTGGATTTGATGTTTTTCAATTAGTTGAGTAGGATTTCATTACTCTTATATCTCGTGTTACAATTTTAATCCTTTTTTGCTTAGCTCGGATATTTATTGAACTTTTTAAATTATAGTTTCTAGATATTGACCTATAGTTAAATAAGATAGTATTATTATTTCTTAAAATCCTATTAAGTAACCAACTAGGATTTTTAGTACTCCTCAATTCTCTAGCGTTTTATTAGTGCATATTCTGTCTTATTTGGATTCTTTTTTCATAGTTCCTCATAGCTTCGGTTACAGATGATTACTTGAGGTCATGTCATTCTTTTAGATCCCATGGGGCGTATAGGGGGAGGGCTCGACAGAGTGGTGACAAGGAGACTAGATTAAGAGTTTGCTCGCTGAATGTAGGCACATTAAATGCTAGGCTGCTGGAGCTGACCGACGTACTAAATAATAGAAAAATAGATTTTGCATGTATTCAGGAGACTAGGTGGAAAGGGTCTCGCGCCAGAGAGTGTAATGGGTACAAGTTGTGGTATTCAGGCGTAGATAGCGCTAGAAATGGGGTGGGTATCTTGGCATCCTCTAGGCTCAAGGAAAATGTAGTTGAAGTTTGCAGATACCGGGATAGGATCATGATGATTAAGGTTATTATAGAAGAGGAAGTAGTGAATGTCCTTTCAGTGTACGCCCCACACGTTGGCCTAGGGGAGGGGGAGAAACGTTGCTTCTGGGATCAGTTAGATGATATACTTAGGAGCATTCCGGAGGACCAAAGAGTTTTCATAGGGGGAGACTTCAATGGCCATATAGGAAGTGCAACCGACGGGTATGACGGTGTTCATGGGGGTTTCGGTTATGGTAGCAGGAACGATGGGGGGCGTACGTTGCTTGATTTTGCTACTGCTCACGATTTGGTGATCACTAACTCCTTCTTTAATAAGAGAGATGCGAACTTGATTACGTTTCATAGCGGGGGACATTGTACCCAAATCGACTACATCTTGATTAGAAATCAGGAACGATGGGCTTGCATTGACTGTAAGGTGTTTCCTGAAGAGGCATGTGCATCACAACACAAATTGTTGGTTTTGGTGTACCGCGTACCCCACGGGCGGAGCACTCATAGGAGGGCTAAACTTGGTAAACCTAGGATCCTCTGGAAGAACTTACATGGAGCGACAACTGATGACTTTAGGAGTAAGGTTTTGTCTAATACAAGTTTTGAAACTACAAACTCAAAAAATGCAGATATGTTATGGAAAAATATGGCAAATTCCATCAGAGATGTTGGCAAAAATACCCTTGGGTTGTCGACGGGGAAGGCCAAGGAACATAAAGAATCGTGGTGGTGGAACGACGAAGTCCAAACTAAGGTGAAGACAAAACAAACTTGCTTCAAGGAGTTTCTACAATGCAATGACGACGAAGAAAGGTCGAGAGCTAAACAAAGATACCAGGAGGCAAAGCGGGAAGCCAAGAAAACGGTAGCTAAAGCAAAGGATAAGGCATACGAGGAAATGTACAAGAGATTAGACACCAAGGTAGGACAAAATGGCATCTTCAGACTTGCAAAATCTAGGGAGATTAGGAAAAAGGATCTAGGTAACATTAGGTTTATTAAGGACAACAATGGTGTTCTTTTAGCGAAAGATCACGATATTAAGAGGGTTTGGGGTAGTTACTTCTTTGGCTTATTTAATGACGGTGCCTCTCCATGTAGAGATAGTATCGTTGATGGGTTAGCCGACTATCATACTACGGCCAATGACTGCCCTACAAGTAGGATTGGGTTGGAGGAAGTCAAAATGGCTCTTAGAAAGATGGGAAGGGACAAAGCTGTCGGTCCTGATCAAATTCCTATCACTGTGTGGTTGGCCCTAGGAGAAGAGGGAGTTAAGTGGTTGACCAACATCTTTAATATTATTTTAGAGACTGCCAAGATGCCAGAGGAGTGGAGAGAGTCTACGGTGATACCAATCTATAAAAATAAAGGAGATCCCCAACGTTGTGGTAACTACAGAGGTATTAAACTCCTCAGCCATACCATGAAGCTATGGGAAAGGGTGATAGAGGCTAGGTTGAGACAAGTTACTAGGGTTTCGGAAAACCAATTTGGCTTTATGCCAGGCAGGTCTACCACGGAGGCGATTCATCTACTTCGACGGCTTATGGAGAAATATAGGGAAAAGTCTAGAGATCTTCACATGGCGTTCATTGACCTTGAGAAGGCTTATGATAGTGTTCCCCGCGATACGATCTGGAAGACTTTGGAAACTAGACGGATCCCAACTGCTTATATCCGGGCGATTCGTGATATGTACTGTAGATCTACTACTTACGTCAGGACTACAGTTGGCGACACCGAGGCATTCCCGGTTGAAATCGGACTCCACCAGGGGTCAGCTCTTAGCCCTTACATCTTCGCCTTGATTATGGACGACATCTATTGTGCGACACCAGACGGTGTACCATGGTGTATGCTTTTCGCTGACGACATTGTCTTAGTTGCTGAAACAAAATCTGAGTTGAATAGTAGACTGGCTACCTGGAAGACTGCTTTGGAAGAAAAAGGTTTAAGGATCAATATTGAAAAGACAGAGTATGTATGTTCAAACTTCAATGGGAACCAAAATGATGAAGATGTAGAAGTATGCATAGAAGGACACGTTCTCCCCTCAAAGGATTGTTTCAAGTACCTAGGGTCTATGATACATAAAGATGGGGGTGTAGATGATGACGTTACACACCGTATAAAGTCGGGATGGCTAAAGTGGAGGGCCGCTACTGGAGTTCTGTGTGACAAGAAGGTCCCTCTAAAACTTAAGGGAAAATTTTATAGAATGGCAATAAGACCAGCGCTGTTGTATGGATCAGAATGTTGGGCAACCAAGAAGGATCACGTGAGGAGGATTGAGGCCGCAGAAATGAGAATGCTTCGATGGACATGTGGTAGGACTCTGAGGGATATGACGACAAACTCTGCTATTAGGATGTCCTTGGGGGTGGTGTCTGTTTCCGAAAAATTGAGGGAGGGAAGACTACGGTGGTTTGGGCATGTCCTTAGGCGACTACCGTCGGATGCGGTAAGGAGGGTAGAGTCGATTACAGTCGACGGTGCCAGAAGGAAAGGACGACCAAGGCGAAAGTGGGAAGACTGCTTGAGATCTGATTTGAGGGATTTAGCTCTTACCGAAGACATGACCTCTGATAGGAAAATATGGAGGCTAAAGACTAGGGTAGTCGAGTAGTGTGGGTCACATCTATAGGGTGTATCATCTCTGTCTTCTTTTAATGTCTTTGTAGTATTTTCCATGACTTATACTTTTAATACGTTTCTGTTATTGGTATTTATTAAGGATTAGAACTGGGCTTGCTAACGTTGACTTCTGTGTATCATTCTCTTCATGTTTCCTCTTTTAAATTAGACGGATCTTATGTTTCTGTCTATATGCAGAGATTCTTTCGCAGGGATTATTATGCAGGGATAAATTCCAGTTACAGACGCACATATGATTTTAATGACGGCATATGAATACTGATTAGCTATGTATTTATGTATTTATTTATACATGCATTGCATTTTATCTAAATTTTTAATTTTCTGACTGCCGGAGGTCTTCCACGGAAGCTACTCTCAACCTGGCGTTGGGGGTAGCCTACTACCCTACCTCCCCCTTACCCCATACATATGGGAATTGGGTTTTGTTGTTGTTGTTGTTGTTGTTACCCAACATATGTTTATCAAATTTTCTAATTTTATATGAATATTTTCTGTTGTGATGATTTTAAAATTATTTTTTATTTAAAATTGGTAAATTTATTTGTTTTAATTGATATAAAATTAAGATTTAAATTTTTATCTTAAAATTTTTATTTTAAAATTAATAAACTTCATATAATATCTCTCAAAGATTTTAGTCTCCTATTTCTCAAAGTCTTAAAATTTTTATCTCTATTTTTATTCTTGGTTGATAAGCGGTGGAATCAATCTTTATGTTGATTGTCGTTGTTATTACTTCTTGTTTTTGTATGATCTTTAGTGTTTAATTTTTGTGTTATTAGTTATAAAAATATTTTAATTATATATTTAGTTTACATTTATAGTCGTAAATCTTTATTGTAATTTTGTATATTTTCTTTTTTGAGTTTCGTACAAAAAATTCAGTTTTTTTAATACTTATGCTTTAGTTGTAGTTGTTTTCGATTATTATTTAAATTATTTTTATTAGTTGATTGCAAAATCAGTGGGGTGCAAAGTGGCATCCTAATCAGTAAAGAAAGATTTTAGGGGAGGAAATGTAGCGGCTAAGAATGGAGATAATGTACTGACTGCAGGGTCATTTCTTAGATTATATAAATGAAATAATTAAGATACATTATAATTTATGTTAAATTAAACATTGTATTTTTTTTCATTACGCAAATATTTTGACGTTAAAGTAGAGAAAACAAAGCAAAAGTGCAAAAATGTGGGGCCTTACGTAAACAGAAAAGCGAAAAAGAAATATGAAAAGCGTCGCTTTTTACGCCGCCTTCAATGTCTTTGCTTCACCCACTCTGCCTTTCTTTTATTTATCTAATCCCATTTTAGTTTCTCATTTCTGCCATTTACCAATCAATTCGCTTCATTTATCTTCATTCACAAAAAAGTTCAAAAATAATTTATAATTTTATTAAAAAAGTTGATATCTTTATGTCTTGGGCATATATATATATAAATGTAAGAACAATCTCATCCTCATTTTTAGGCCTTTTGTGGGTTGATAGTCCAATAAAAATAACGAGTTTTCTGTAATGATAAACTCATAACCAAACTTTATAATTAAAGTTTTGAGATTAAGCTACTCAAGTAGATCGGAGAATAAGGTATTTGGCCCAGACTTAGACAAAGTGCTTTGCCTCAAAAGGTTCTACACTAATGTACTGAATTGGAGAATTTTGGAATCATGCTTGTTTTAATTCTATGAGATTGAAACCCAATAGGTGTCAAGCCATGTGCCTTAATAATTTGACATGTATGAGATTAAAGTAAATGTACAAATACTAGTAAAAATATAAACTCGAAGTGATGTTGCTCGTATAAAGGAAAACAATTATGTATGCATGTTGCACTGAAAGTAAGCAAGTGTTATTTTGATAAAGGAAAAGTTTTGCCTAGAACTCTTATTCAACTGGTTAAGGTCTAGTAGAGGAATCATATACATGTAAAGGATACCTGAGAGAATGAAGACTGAATGGAAACTCAATTCCGAAATTTTTATGACTTGAGTAAATTTCGAGGAATAAATTTCTTTTAAGGATAGAAGAATTGTAACACCCCAAATTTAATAAAATTATGGACTAAATTAAAAGTTTCTGAAAACTTTAGAGTTAATTTCAAAAGTTTGAGAAGTTCAGGGACTAGTCTCATAATTTTCACATAATCTATATGATACCAAAAATAAAAACCAAAAGCCCCAGTGAATCCCAAAACCTCGAACTCATACAACCATTCCCCGTTGCTAGCTCCGTTCGACCATCTCCAGCCAGTCATGGATGGAACTGACACCACTAGCAACTCCGACATCCTCCCGCGACCCAACCCTGTCTGTTGGCTCACCGAAATCAACAACCATTTTGCCAAATCAAGAGAGAGAGAAGTTGCTTGACTTGCCCCGTCGATTTGTTCACCGTTTCTTCCTCAATTGATCTCAGGTGAGTGTTATCGCCACGTCCATCTTAAACGCCGACGTCGTCCGACCAAAATCCCTAAGGTCAATCGGTACGAGCTGTCGTCGTTCGTTGTTGGGAGTTTGCCAAAATCCAATGAATCCCTAGCCCCATCGCTTGATTTTTTTTTTGAAATTTGGTCACCTCGCTCATTGTTGTGCCTTACTGCCACCATAGTTGTGTTCCCCATACCATTCCGGTCAAGACCTAACCGGTTGGTCGAGTCGTTGTCGTAATTTTCCCACCATCCATCATAGGTAAACTTCTGGTCATTTATCTGGTTATTTCTTGTTGGGTTTTTGCTATTGATGCGTTAAATTTATGATGTTTGATTTTCTCGTATAAAGAATCGACCGGTTAAAATGGCCACATCGCTGCCGCACGCACCGTCAGTGCGCGTGAGAATCGTCCATCGATCCAGGAAGCTTCTGGAATCGGTCTAACCATACCGAACTAGTCCAGTCAAATCCGTCTGAACTGGGTCTATTTGACCCGATCGAGCAACCCGAACTGAGTCAACTCGTCCGATCCGTTGACTTTGACCAGTTTACTTTGACCATTGACTTTGACCCAAAAGTCATGTTTTATGTTTTTCGACGTCTTGAGTCCAATTCTGAAGTCTGTTTTGCAAATTCGTACTCGGTAAGCTATTTTTCAGTGTTTTACCTTCTGATTCAATTTGGTTTCTCAATTAAGCTCAGTTTTGATGTAAATTCGATTGCTATGTATCCGAGGAATTATTGGACGTTGAATTCAAGTTCGAGAGTGATCGAATGGAGTTTAAATGTTCGATCCATGGAGCACAAAAATTAAGGTAATATTTTTCTACCTTTTGGATGCTTTATGGAACTTGTTAATTATTGGTAACTGTATCGATGAAATGATTGATATTTTGGGTAAAATTAATTATTTTTGGACTCGAACATAATTTTGGTAAAAGGACTGTAAACTGTATAAGACTCAGATGGCTCGTATAAGAAACTGAAAGATCGATCGGAAATAATTATAGGTTCAATGATTTATTAATAAATGAATTTACTTCAAGATTAAGTTAAATTAATGAGAATTCTCCAAGAACCAAATTGTTTGGAATACCCCTTTTTGTTTGAGTAATGGAATCACTCTTGTCATACTTGAAATCTTAAGTAACTCTAATGTACAAGATTATTCATACCTTCCTAATTACCAAGTAGCTCTAAAGAATATTTGGATCCTCTAGTATGTTTCATATGCACTACATGACTATTTTATATGTTTTGAAAATATGTTTCACTGAAATTTATGATTTACTAATTTACTGATTTGCTGGCTTATGAACTACGGCTGCCTGAAATGTGCTATCTAGTTTCCTATTTTCAATGGAAAATATAATTGTTCCTGATTTATGGATTATGGAATCTATTGGTTACTACTTGAACTATTTTCTTGGGACATTATCTGGCTAGGATAATGGAGTATAGAGGTTCAGCTCGATCAAACTGGTAATTCCTTATATAGGTTCAAACCGATTGAGTTGGTAATTCCTTACGGACCTAAGATGAATTTAATTAAAAGAGCATGATCTTTTTCTCAATCCCTGAATTTTGAAATAAATTCGATTTAATTCGAGTCACTAAATGGGTTAGACTTTCATTTTAAAATTATCTAAAGTAACTTTCTTATACGTTAAGACAGTCACTTTACGAAAATATTAAAATGATCGAATATTACCCTTAGTCAATTTATTTCGATTCGAGTCAAGTAATGCTTATGAGGGTAACATGCAAAATTAATTAAGACTAAAATGAACTAACATGCAAGCAACATGCAAAAATTAAAATAAAATAAAAATAGGACTAAAACAAAAATAATCAAACCATTATGCCAATATTAAAATAAAATAAAGTATACAAGTGACTAAAATGAGGATTTTCAATATTGAGTGCTAGAATTACAAACAATAATACTAAATAAAACATGGGGACTAAATTAAAATTCATGACCAAATTAAAATTCATGGCCAAAATAAAATAAATAAAAAATAAATTTGGGTTCAAAATACAAACATGCAAAAACTACATGGGTTATTTCCTAAATATTCCAATTTTCCTAGCCTAAATTTTACATTCGAAATAAAAAGATGAAATTACTAAATCAATCCTTAAATATTTAAAAAATAAAATAGTCACTACACATGACTAAAATACAAAAACATGCTAAACATGCAGGGACTAAACTGAAAATAACCCTAAAAATATTAAACATACCCAAAAATGGGTAAATTATAAAATCAATCCCTACAGATGACTAACATGCAAAAACACGGCTAAAATAGATAGACTAAATAATAATTTAACCAAAAGTTACAAAGCATAAACATAAATGGGTAAATTATTAAATAGGTCCCTACACATGACTATTCTGCAAAAAGGTGTTAAAAGTCAGGGATTAAATATCAATTTTCCCCAAAATATTTCTATAAATAACAACTTTTTTTTTCATTTGCACCGAAATTTCTAAAAAACCTCTCTTTTCTCTCTTATTTCCTCTTCGGTCGGCCACTGTCGACCGCCGTGAGCTAACTCTAACCATCGTCCGGCCACCACACATGGTGGTTAGAAATCCCAAATCAACCCAAAACTTCCCCCGAGTCTATATCTACCACCCTAGACACTTCTCTAAGGCTAAAAATCACCTAAACATCCCTTAAACATCCCAAAACGAGCCGAAAAAGCCACGACTTTTTGGCTTCAAACACACTCCAGCCATTGTGAAGACCTCCCTCTCCCACGACTCAGGTACTACTCGACCCCTCTTCTATCTTTTTCTCTGTACATGCAAGATCTCTTTATTATCAATTTTTTTATTTCGAACGTACACACAAAAATCAAAATAAAAAAGATGCCTTCAGTGTTTTTTATTGCTTTTTTGGGAAAAAGGTGAACCGAGAGCCTTTTTTACAATAAAGGTTTGGGGTTTTATAACCCCATTTTTACATATTTTTTCTGATTTTTTCTCTATGAAATTATTACAAAAATAGATTTTGTGTGTGGGTTTGTACTTGGTCTTGCTTATTGATTTGTTCTGAGATTTCTGACATTGCAGGGCTTCGGATTGGTGGCAGCGATGGTGGCCGAGGAGTGGGTGAAACGGCGGTGGATCTGGGGCTCGATCTGGACCGTTAGATAGGTCCAAATCCGATAGCTGAGATGAGTGGTGGAGCCAAAGGGTTTTCCGAAACCCTAGTTGCTGATGCATGTGAACCGTTAGATCTCCCACATATCTAATGGATGATGGTGAGCGGTGCCTGCTGGGAAAAATGAAAAAACCCTACTTTGATGGGTCTTCACGTGTGGGCCCAAGTTGTTGGGCTCTAGGTTTTGGGTATGTTGGTCTTGGGTCGGATTGTAACTTAGGGCCCAATTGGGTTGTAATTTATCCTGAAAAAATAAAAATAAAAAATAATAATAAATTCTAATATAATAATAGCGAGACGAAATCGGGTGTCGACAATAATATACTTTGTTAAGTTTAAAATTAAATATTTTCGGGTATGAACTACCAACTACTCTTTTATATTATATTTTTGTTATATCTATCTATGAATATCTCTGATAAATGAATGATATGTTATTTAGTGAAAATTTTCCATAGTATGTACATTGAGAGTTGTAGTATCTTGGGAGACAGACGATCAAAGATCTCGAGCATCAAGGAGTGATCGAAAATCTATCTTAAAGAAACTGTGTAGCTACAAGCCTCTATTAGTTTTCGGGTCATTATTTTGTTTACATTCGAGTTTTTTAATTCTAAATTATACTATTTATTTATTAATAAAAATTTATTTTTCTTTTTTGTCTCGGATTGTTATACTTATAACATGTACATTGAGAATTCTTGGTATAGTTGGCATACCATAGAATATTAGAAATTGCATTAGGTAAGTAGTACACATGTTGATGATGATACAATACCTTCAAGATACATTATATAGTACATATGTGTTGATAGTGCTACAGTATTCCTAACCTTTGGTATATGAATACATATGTGTTGATGGTATTTGTGTACATGTGATTCTAGACTAAAAGTGCATTATTAGTGACTTGCAAACCTAGTGCTCTCATTTATTTACTTTGGGCTATGATTTAAAAATAATTTAGAAAGTACAAATTTGACTGATGAATTTTAAAGTAAATATTTCATTTATTATAATATATTTTATATTTGAATTGATGTTTTTTGGTTTATACTTGAAATGAAATGACTTTGATATAAATCAAATTTTATTATCATATATTATTATATGATATATTTCATTCTATCATTATATGACAGATTTTGTATTATCAATATTTATTATCTTGTATTTTTATTAATTTCTCACTAAGTGTTTACTTAGTATGTAATCAATTTATACGTAGGTTGATCATAGTTATTGGAAGTAAGGAAGAGTTGTGCATCATTTCCTGTTCGAGGGAAATTCACATGCTACTACAATAATTACATATGTCTTGATGTATTTTGATTTCATAGTTGACATGTATATGTTTTTATAATCAATTTTGTGATGTGTCAGCTCTGTAATAATTGTAAAAGTTAGTAGCTTTTGTGTGATGTTTGAAATTGGACTTAAATAGTCTATATATATATATATATATTGTTATAATTATTTTATAAAAAGTTTTGAAGAAATGAAATTTTTCTGAATTTGGATAAGGAATGTTTTGAAGTTTCAGGTGACGACTGTTGGGAAATAAACCGAGAACGAGTATTTTCCCTATAACCAGATTAGTGAGAATGCGAAATAAAAGCAGAAAAATAATACCCGAAATTGATAACGGAGTTCAGCCAATTTTTGCTTACTGCTGTAAATATTTTACTAAGAGAGAAAATTTACAGGTGTTTACAAAACACTCACTACTCACAAGAAAACTCTCTAGTATTGGGAGAAAGAAATGATTAGGGATTTTGGGATGATTTTGAAGCTAAATGAGCTAGAGTATTTATAGTTAAAGCTTAAGGGCTAATCTTGTAAATACCCTAAAGTTCAATGACTCAATTTTGTAATTATCCCTATTATAAAATAATAATAAAATATAGCAGCCCCCCACTTGCTTTTGCAGTCGCCGGCTGCTTGAAGAAATTTCAACAATCTCCCACTTGAAGATTGATTTTAATCTGTCTTCACACCTCGATCGATGCAGCAATATTTCTGGTCTTGTTATTCTAGCATGCCAACTGAAGCTGAACACAACTTCAATTTGTCCGTAGTCACCGTCTTTGTCAACATGTTTGCCGGATTTTGAGCTCCACTAATCTTTTCAAGTTTCAAAATCCCATCTTCCAGAAGAGACCGGATAAAATGATATCGTAAGTGTATGTGCTTCGTCCTGGAATGAAAAGACGGATTATTTGCTCGATGGATAGAACTTTGACTGTCGTAATACAAGACATTGTTTTCTTGTTTCTTGCCTAACTCTTCCAAGAAACTTTGGAGCCAAACCATCCCCTTACTGGCTTCCGTAACAGTGACATATTCTGCATCAGTTGTGGAGAGAGCAACTATCTTCTGTAGTTGAGAAACCCAACTCACTGCAGTACCTCCTAGAGTATAGACATACCCTGTAGTGCTCCTTCTGATGTCAACATTTTCGGCTAAGTCAGCATCTACATAGCCTGTCAGTATCGTATCTCTACCTTTGAAACAAAGTGCTTTGTTTGTAGTACCCCGCAGATATATGAGGATCAATTTGACTGCTTCCCAGTGTACCTTGCCTGGATTATTCATGTACCTGCTAACAGCTCCCACTGCTTGAGCAATATCTGGTCTGGTACAAACCATGACATACATCAGACTTCTAATTGCTGAGGCATACACCACCTTCACCATGTGTACACGTTCTTCCTCTGTCTTTGGTGACTGTTCTTTGGAGAGTCTAAAATAAACTGGTTTAGCATTTTGCATGGTGAACCTGGAGAGTACTTTGTTGATGTACTCAGCCTGTGATAATATCAAAGTCCCCGACTTTGTGTCTCTCTTGATCCTCATCCCAAGAATATGCTTTGCAGCGCCCAAATCCTTCATAGCAAACTGCTTCGACAATTTTTGCTTCAAGTTTATAAACTCTTGCATGTCTGAGCCTGCAACGAGCATGTCATCAACGTACAACAATAAAATAATGAAGCTATTGTCGAACCTCTTGATATAGAAACAATGATATGCTTGGCATCTGGTAAAACCACTGCTACTCATGAAACTATCGAACTTCTTGCACCACTGTCTAGGAGCTTGTTTTAAACCATACAAGCTCTTCTTCAACCTGCATACCAGGTTTTTCTTACCTGCCTTTATGAAGCCTTCTGGCTGCCTTATATAGATTTCTTCCTCCATATCACCATGAAGGAAAACTGTCTTTACATCTAACTGCTCAAGATGTAAATTCTCTACAGCTACAATTTTCAACACCAGTCTGATTGTAGATAGTTTTACGGTTGGAGAGAAAATTTCATTGTAGTCAATACCTTCTTTTTGTTGAAAACCTTTGACAACCAATCTAGCTTTGTAGCGTTTTCTCTCATCGTGCTCTTCTTTGATCCTGTAGATCCACTTGTTATGGAGCGCTTTCTTGCCTGGTGGTAATTCATCAAATTCCCACGTTTGATTTGACATAAGCGAGTCCATCTCATCTTTCATGGAAGACTCCCACTTGACTGAATCCTCCACCTACATTGCTTCATCATAGCACTCTAGTTCACCATTGTCAATCAGCAACAAGTAGTGTAAAGAAGGCAAATAACGCTGGGTTGGTTTAGGAATTCTGGAGGAACGTCTCAATTCTGGTGTGCCTGGTTATTCTTGAACTGCTTCAGAACTGATTTGAACATCATTTCCAGAAATCTCCTCGAACTCAACAAATTCCTTTGTTTCAACTTCGGTATTGGAGCTACTTGATTCTATGGTTGCCTTGTCTTTGTACATCACATTCTCATTGAAAATAACATCTCTGCTTTTGATGATCTTCTGATTTTCATAGTCCCAAAATCGGTAACCGAACTCATCACCACCATAACTAAAAAAGTCACATTTGTTGGACTTGGCATCAAGTTTACTTCTTTCAGCAGAATCTATGTGTACATAAGAAATACAACCAAACACTCTTAAGTGTGAAAGGTTTATTTCTTTCTTGCTCCAAACTTCCTCTGGTATTCTGTCATCCAAAGGAACTGAGGGCCCACGGTTGATCAGGTAAGCTGCAGTGTTGATAGCTTCAGCCCATAGAAATTTTGACAGTCCGTCATGTATCCTCATGCTTCTGGCACGTTCATTCAGAGTTCTGTTCATGCGCTCTGCTACGCCATTCTGTTGCGGTGTCATGGGAACTGTTGTCTCCATCTTTATCCCATTGTTTGCGCAGAAATCTCTGAATCTTCTATTTTTGTACTCTCCTCCTTTATCAGACCTCAACCGCTTGACTTTCAAACCAGTCTCATTTTCCACTATGGCCTTCCATTTTCTGAAGGTATCAAAGACTTCTGATTTCTTCTTCAGAAAATAAACTCACACCTTCCTTGTAGAATCATCGATGAATGTGACATAATATAATGAGCCTGCAAGAGATGGAACTGGAGATAGTCCCCATACATCAGTATGAACCAACTCTAACTTTTCAGCCTTGGGTGTTTTACCAATCTTTGCAAAGCTGACTTTCTTTTGTTTGCCAAAGATGCAATCCTCGCATAGTCCGACATCAACACTCTTCAGATCCGGCAGTTTCCCTTTTAACAAAAGTGTCTTCATCCCTTTCTCGCTTATATGACCAAGCCTTTGGTGCCATAGGTTTGATTTTCCATCAGCATCTGCTGTAGTAATGATATTCTCTAAATTTGATGTTACATAGAGAGTACCAGTCTTCTTACCACGAGCAATGACGAGTGCTCCTTTGGTACTCTTCCATTCACAAATTGTAAAGGTTGTGCTATATCCTTCTCCACCAAGCTGTCCTATATAAATCAAAATTCTTTTGAGGCCAGGAATATGTCTTACTCCTTTCAGCGTCCAGGTGGTCTGGTTTGGCAACTTTAGTCGGATGTCTCCTTTTCCGACGATCTTCAAGGTTTCATCATCAGCTAGATGAACCTTCCCAAAATCACCACTAACATAGTTCTCCATGATTTCTCAGCATGGAGTGGAGTGGAAAGATGCTCATGAATCCAAGATCCATGATTCAATCGGACTGTTAACGCTTAGAATCATGGAATTACCTGTCTCCTCTGTCACGTTGGCAGATTCCTGTGCGCCAGTATCTTTCTTCGGTGCTCGGCAATCTCTTTTAAAGTGTTCCTTCTTGTCGCAATTATAACAGGTAAAATCATTCTTCCCCGTTCTTGATTTTTCCCTTCTGGATTTGGATCTGCCACGATTTGAATTTCTTTCTGAAGTTCTCCCTCTAGACTCCGTGTGTAAGGCTGAGGAGGTTGATGCTTTATCCGATTCTCTCCGTCAAATTTCTTCGCTCAGTACCAGATCCTGAACATCGTCGAATTTTAATTTGTTGTTTCTCGATGAGCTGCTGACTGTTGTAACAGTAGCATTCCAACTGTCTGGTAGAGATGATAAGAGAATTAAAGCTCAAACTTCATCATCGAATTTAATTTCCACTGAACTCAACTGGGTTGTGATTGTGTTGAGTTCATTTAGGTGTTGAGCCACTGATGCCCCTTCTGTCATCCGCAAATTGAATAATCGCCTCATCAAATGAACTTTGTTTGAGGTCGATGGCTTCTCATACATACTGGAGAGAGCCGCCATAAGACCCGTCGTGGTCTTTTCCTTTGCTATGTTGAAAGCAGCATTGCGGGATAACGTCAGTCGGATAACTCCGAGGGCTTGTCTGTCGAGAAGGGCCCAGTCTTCATTCTTCATAGCCTCTGGTTGTTTTCCTGAGAGAGGTTGATATAGATTTTTCTGGTACAGAAAATCTTCAATCTGCATCTTCCAAAAGCCAAAGTCCGCACCATCGAACTTTTCAATTTTCACATTCCCTCTGCAGTCATCGCTCTCACTCGAATCTGGCTTATTTAGATCGTTTCTGACAATTTTTACGAACCACCGTGTATTATAACACCTCTGTCGACAAACTCGTATCGCCGACAAAATTTTTACTATTCTCGAAATTAACTATTCACATGAATAGTAATGAATAGTAAAAATTGAAAAAATTCACAACCAAAAGCTCTGATTACCAGTTGTTGGGAAATAAACCGTGAACGAGTAATTTCCATATAACCAGATTAGTTAGAATGCGAAATAAAAGCGGAAAAATAATACCTGAAATTGATAACGGAGTTTAGCCAATTTTTGCCTACGTCTCCGGACTGCTGCAGATATTTTACTAAGAGAGAAAATTTACAGTTGTTTACAAAACACTCACTACTCATAAAAAAAACTCTCTAGTATTGGGAGAAAGAAATGATTTGGGATTTTGGGATGATTTTGAAGCTAAATGAGCTAGAGTATTTATAGTTGAAGCTTAAGGGCTAATCTTGTAAATACCCTAAAGTTCAATGACTCAATTTTATAATTATCTCTATTACAAAATAATAATAAAATTTAGTAGCCCCCCACTTGTTTTTGCAGCCGACGGTTGCTTGAAGAAATTTCAACAACGACATCTCTTACTCGTGTTTAATAAATACGAGAAATGAGTGTTATATTCATATTCAATAAGAAATACTTTTCCCCACCACTCGATGATATTCCTAAAAGTTAGATTATTCCATGCATACAGAGGAATACCACAATTGGAAACCATATTACTCTATTCACAAAAGAAAAATCTTTCAACAAGGGATTAATTCAGAAAATTATTTGAAAATCATTTTCAACTCAAACAAAGACATTACAACCTAGTTTCTTCTCGTTCAAACTCCAATAAAAATGAATTTTTAACTAGGTTTTGAACAAATACCCATTAGTACCTGTTGACACCCGTTTTGTCCAGGATTTTTATTGTTTTTGTTTTTATTTTTATTATTATAATTATTAAATATTAATTTAATTTTTTTTTAATTTTTTAGGTCATTATAAAGACTCAATTTGAGTTTAAGCCCAGTAACCTGAAACAAGCCCGAACCAAAGCCAGCCGAGTCTCATGAGCCAGTTGTCCCTCCTCAACCGTTGGAAACATACCTGCAGCAAACAAGGAGATGATTACATAACACTATTCAGCATAATGTGGGGGAAAACCATAAGAAACAACTGAATGAAACCGTTCGTGGAGAGAGGCATTCATCATTCGTAAAAAGGGAGTAAAGGGAGAAGAAACAAAAAAGGAGGGGGAACCACGAGAGGAATCAACAACTAGGGGGAATGAACCACCAAAAAAGAAAAAACCACTTTCAACGAGAAGAACCAAAGACCACAGACAGAAACGAAAAAGAACTGGAGATATATCAGTAATTCATCACCATTACGAGAAGGACCAGAGACCATTTTATTTGTTTTTTTACACAATAGAGCAGGAACTAAAAAAGTGTGTGTAAGATATTTCTTCGCTGTATATTCAAAGATCAATCGGTGTAATAAAGGATTCGGTTTTCTCTTACGAAAAGCAACATAAGAAATACAAGCAGGTTATTTTCTTTATACTTTAGATATACTAAGTGCCCATGTTTATCGCTTTTCTTTCGAAGCAGTTAGAAATATTAAGCTGGTCTCGATTTACCTATTATGCTTCAGGTATAGATTCAAATTTGTTTCAGGAGTGGCTCGCCTAGTCGTAGTTTCATTATACAGCAGTGTCGGTCGAGAGCGTAAGTGAGGGCTTGAGAGATTAAAAAATCAGAATATTGAAAAATATTTTAAAATTTCAAAGCTTTTTCGAAGTTATTAGCAAACAGTGGGTTTTCTTTTGAGGTGTGAAATAAAGGAAAAGTGTAGTGTTTTACCTGGTGCTTGGTCGTGTAGAATGGTCCATTGGAGGTTTTTTTCGGCTGTGCATGTTGGGGTCGAAGGTCGTTCTCTGTTTACGGTGGTTGGGGTTAGGGGTTGTGAGCTGCGCCGTATTAGATAAGTGTAGTAGACTTGAAAGTTTTGAAGAGAGAGAGAGAGTTGTTGCACACAATCACAAATCTCGTGCGTTAAACGTTACGAATGCTTTTGCTGAAGCCATTGTTAAATTGTATATTCGTTGGCAGATCTTGAGAAAGAGGGAAATGGAAATGCAAGAAAGGGAGGGGTGAGAAAGCCAATTGCGGTTGAGTTGTTTAGTTTAGAGTTAGGTTAGGTTAGGTTTAGGTTTTAGTTAGATTATATATTAAAAGTTTTGGTTTAATTATTCATTTGGTCACTGACGCTTTAGGGTTGAATTATAGTTTAGTCCTCCTAGGTTTAGTGTTAATTTGCTCTTTAGTCACCTACAGGGTTGCTTTCGAATTTAATCTTTTGTGTTTGTCCTGATTTAGCTATTTTCCCAGTTTTAATTTTAGTTGTAATTTTGTTGGGTTATTTAGGTGTAGATCCCTTGTTTATGCATGTTGTTTTATTTAAGTCCTTGGTTTAATTTTCAATTTGCATGTTTAATTTTATGTTTATTTAAATTTAGTCATTATTTTAACATGTATATATATGTTTTTTTAAATTTATAGTTTAGCATGTCATGCTTTTATTTTTATATTTGAGTCATATTTGTACATTATAGGTTAATATGCATGGTTTATAATTTTTAATTAAAATATATGTATATAATTTTTGTATTAGAATGTCACATTGTATGATGTTTTTAATCATAATACTTGTTTAATTAATTTGGCATGACATCCTTTTTGCACAATTTGTATGATACCCTCATGTGCATAACTTGACTCATATCAAATAATTGGATTAAGGGTAATACATTTTTAATTTAAAATTGTATTGAGTGGCTTGTCTTAACTCATTAGAGGGTCGTTTTGATGATTTTAAATTAAAAGTGTATCCCGAAAGTGAAACCTAAAAAAATGATTCGTCCCTTAAAATTTGGGAACGAAAGAAAAGGAAATGTTCGGTTATTTAAATTTTTCGAGAAAAGATTGCTACAACTCATCTAAGATATGGTCTCAATATTTTTAAATAATCGAACATTCTTTATCTTTCTAAAACGACTCGGTAATTTTAATTTAATCTATCTTGGGTGCTTTTGAATATTGTAAAGTTCATATTTGTTGTTTTATGGGGTCAAAAGTCAAATTAAGTTAGAATTTGTAAAGTTCATTGCAAATACGTTAATTAATCGACTAGGTATCGATTTAGGGCGTTGTGTGGGTGCTAATCCTTCCCCACAAGTAACTGACTCCCGAACTCGATTTTGGTAACACAGACTCTAACTTGTTGTTTTAATTAAAATTAATTTTTATTTAAAATGAAAAACCGTTTTTGGGTGCCCAATCACACTCTAATCAAATATTGGTGGCGACTCTACGAACCGTTTTTTATATCGTAAAGGAAATCCAAAATTTTTTGAAACGAGAGGTTTTTTAAATAACATTTATTTTTAAATTAAAAATCAATGGAAAAAGATAATTAAAAATGTGTGGTTTAAAAATTTCACCTTGAAGAAAAAATCGTTTCGATAGTACCTTATACGAGAACAAATTAATAACTATTATAGATTTGCAACAGTAGATCCTACAATGTATTGTTCTAAATGTAGTAACATCAATCACCCCTTCAACCTTCATTGGAGCCTTTACCTTTGAAATACCACCAACAACGTCAGAATATGATGGCTTATAAATTGATGGCTTATAAATTGATGACTTATGAATGCATGTTACATGCAAAATAAATGCACATGAGATCACATTGGATCTGTGGATTGGTGCTTGACAGTTGTAGGTGATCTAACACTTTTCTAGTGGTTATCTGTGTAATTCTGTTAAAACACGTGTGATTAATACTTTGTATATCCATTATACCATAATGTACATCATCCTTTTATACAATTTAAAAACAAACTAATACACTAACTAATTTCTAACTGATCATTAACTAAATAACAAACTTTCTAACAAACTTTTATCACCTCAAAACTCCCCCTCAAGTTGGTAGTCTAAAGACATCTTTGACTCCCAACTTGGAGATTAAATATTCATGCTGCTGAGTACCCAAAGCCTTGGTTAAAACGTCTGCTAGCTGATTTGCAGATGAAACAAATTCTGTACAAATCACCTCTTCTTGTATTTTCTCACGAATAAAATGGCAATCTATTTCAATGTGCTTCGTCCTCTCATGAAACACCGAGTTTGCTGCAATCTGCAGTGCTGCCTTGCTGTCACAGTAGAGTTTAACCGGCTGAAGATCTTTCACACCCAAGTCTACTAACAGACCTTTTAGCCATACAATTTCTGCTGCTACCATCGCCATGCCTCTGTATTCTGCCTCTGCTGATGACCTTGCTATGGTATTCTACTTTTTGACTTCCAGGAGATTAAGGAATTTCCTAATTTGACACAAAACCCAGTAATCGATCTCCTTGTCATCAAACAAGCTGCCCAGTCAGCATCACAAAAGGCTTATAGTTGATATTGTCCTACAGAAGACAACAAGATCCCTTGACCAGGATTCTTGTTTATGTACTTAACCACTCGAAGTGTTGCTTCCAAGTGCGAGCGTTTTGGTTGCTGCATGAACTGACTCAGATGATGTACCATAAAAGTGATATCTGGTCTTGTATGAGTGAGATAAATCAGCCTACCTATCAACCTCTGGTAGATTTCTTTTTCACCTTGCAACACTTCATCATTTATCTTCTTCCCATTATTCTTGATTAAACTAGAATCATAACCAGCAGTGGTAAGCTTAATATTTTGCTCCATAGGTGTACAAACAGGTTTAGCACCTCCTAATCATGTTTCTTCTATCAGCTCTAATGCATACTTCCTTTGGTTCAACAAGATCCCTTCATTAGATCTAAGTATCTCAAAACCAAGAAAGTATTTAAGTTCACCTAAATCTTTCATTCTGAAGCTAGCATGCAAAATCATTTTCAATTCTTCTATCATGGCAGCATCATTTCCAGTAATCAGCAGATCATCAACATATATAAGCATAATTACTATTTTTGTTCCCTTTGTTTTTGTAAAAAGTGAGTAATCAAACTTACTTTGAATATATCCAGCAGTTATCAAAGCTTCAGTTAACCTCATGTTCCACTGCCGAGACGCTTGCTTCAGACCATAAATAGATTTCTGCAGCCTACAGACCATGTTCTCCCCCTGGCTGCAAAATCCTGGAGGTAATGTCATGTAAACCTCCTCAAGCAAGTTCCCTTGAAGGAACGTGTTATAGACATCCATTTGAAACAGAGCCCAATTTTGTAAAGAAACAAGAGCCAAAACCGTTCGGACGGTGACCATCTTAGCAACAGGGGAGAAGGTTTCAACAAAATCCACACCTTCTCGCTGATTGTAGCCTTTCGCAACCAAACGTGCTTTGTATCGTTCAACCTCACCAGTAGACCGAAACTTAACCTTATATACCCATTTGCATCCAATGGGAACCTTTCCCGGTGGCAAAGGAACTACGCACCAAGTGTTGTTTAATTCTAATGCTTGAATCTCCTCTTACATGGCATTAAACCATAATGAATCTTTAATGGCATCATTATAACTAGTAGGTTCAACAATGGAAATAGATGAAAGAAAAGATTGGGTGTGAGATGGAAGATGAGAATAAGAAATGCTATTTGAAATGGGATGAAAGCTAGAAGTGGATGATTGGCAAGAAACATATTCATTTAACCAAAGTGGAGGCTTGGACACCCTAGAAGACTTCCTAACAACATGACCATCAGGAACAGGAACACTAGAAGAAGGAGAATTAACAAGTGGAGGAGACTCTGTACCAACAACAGCAGGACACGAATCATTAGAAGAAGGACTAGAAACAGACTGTTGAGAAACCGAATTAGGAGACACATCAGACAGAGGTAAATCAGTGACAAAAAACTCAGAATCAGAGACAAAGGGTTGTGAAGGAAACAACCGAGATGAAAGCTCAGGTGAATGAAAAGGAAAAGAACTTTCATGAAACCGAACATCTCTACACACAAATAAAATCTTAGACACAAGGCTAAACATTAAATAACCTTTTTGAGTATCCGAATATCCCATAAAAACCGAAGGAATAGCCCTAGGAACAAACTTGTCACGAGGCTTAGTTTGAGTAGCATAACCTAAGCAACCAAAGACCTTTAAGTGTAACAAAGAAGGAGGCTTATGATGAAACATTTCATATGGAGATTTCCAATTAAGGACAGCTGAAGGCAACCTATTAATTAAGTAACACGCAGCTAAGACACACTATCCCCAAAATTTAATAGGAACCCGAGACTGAAAACGAAGTGCTCTAGCTATTTCTAATATGTGTTTATGCTTTCTTTCAGCTACCCCATTTTGCTGAGGAGTGTCAACACAAGATGACTGATGAACAATGCCAAAGGAAGAGAAAAGTAAAGAACACTCTTTGTTGAAAAACTCAGACCCATTATCACTACGAATGGTTTTGACAGAAGACTCAAAATGATTAAGGACCAAAGATAGAATTTTCCTTAAAGAGATAATAGCATCAGACTTAAGTTTTAATAAGTAGACCCAAGTCATTCTTGTATAGTCATCAACTATTGTTAGAAAAAAATCTATGACCACTATGAGTGGAAATTCGATACGGACCCCATAAATCCATGTGAATTAACTGAAAAAGAAAATCAGAACAAGACTGACTAACTGGAAAGGGCAGACGAGTTTGCTTAGCTAAAGGACAAACAATACATGAATGAATAACAGAAGAATCTAGTTTACAATCATTCAAGGAGATATGATGCAACTTGAGAAAAAAGGCATGACCAAGTCGGGCATGCCAAACGGATGTTTTATTAGCAACAGAGGACATACAATGAGGTGTAATAGCAAAAGACACATTAGGAGCCTTAGAAACAGTACTAAGAAAAGAACCAAAAGAATGAAGAACATACAAGCCTCCCTGTTTCCTACCAATCCCCAGCATCTTGCCACTGGAGAGATCCTGAAAGATACAAAAGTCAGGATAGAATTGAACAACACAATTTAGATCAATGGTCAATTTGGAGACAGACAACAAATTATGAGTAAATGCAGGAACATATAAGACATTCCGTAAGCAATGAGACGAATCAAACCAAAAAGAACCAATGTGTGTTATAGGAAGTGTTTTACCATTTGGAAGATGAACAAAACGTGATAGGCATTCAACAGGATTACTCAAGCATTCAAAATTAGACAGCATATGGTCAGTAGCACCAGTGTCAAGAATCCAGGGAATAGAATTATTCATAGAAGCAGGTAAACCATCTTGAACCATACCTGCAAAATTGGCAGCAGCATTAGCACCAGAGTCACGAACATCTCTGTCAAGAAGCTCCAACAAACGATTGTACTGATCCGAGGTGAATATCGGAGCCAGAGGAGGAGACTCCGAAGAATTATCAGCCTGATTCGAATTAGCTACCATGGCCGAAGAGGCTTTCTTTGTCTTGGTGAACTTGAAGTCAGGAGGGAAGCCATTGAGTCTATAACACTGATCACGCTTATGGCCACGGATCTTACAAAAGTCTCACACACCATTAAATCGTCCTCGACGAGAATTAGCAGAATTGGAATACATGGCCACTGTATCAGACAGTGGTGAAACACCTGAAGAGAAACCACGTTGGGACTCCTCCTGAACCACCATCGAGTACGCCCGATTCACCGAAGGCAGCGGATCCAGAAGAAGAATCTGACTCCGAATGGCAGAATACGTTTCATTCAGTCCCATTAAAAACTGAAACAAACGTTGCTGAAGAACATGATTCAACGCTTGGGAAGCATCAACACAATTGCACGATGAGACAGAAACTAACGCACTGTACTCATCCCAAAGAAGCTTTAGATGTGAATAATAGGCTGAAACGGAAGAATCACCTTGAGTAAACAGAGCAATCTCCCGATGTAGAAAGAAAATCCGAGAGCCATCAACTTTACTAAATCGTTCCTTCAAATCAGGCCAAATATGCGCGGCCGTAGAAGCAAAAACCAATCCCGCCGAGAGATCAGCGCTCACAGTATTTAGGATCCACGAAAGAACGATTGCATTGCATCTATCCCACTGTGATTGCAGCAGTTCACCAAAATCATCACGAGTGCAATCGCCGTCGACGAACCCTAACTTATTCTTCGCCAATAACGCGATACGAATCGAGCGGCTCCACAGATTGTAGTTCTCGATTCCAATCAGCTGATGCGAGACCAGCACTGTCCCCGGCGTATCCGATGGATGAAGATAAAGGGGATGAGTAAAATCGATGGAATCCATGAAGGAAAAGAGGGGAAAAAGAAATGAAACTCTGGAAAGAAAAAAGAAAGGGGAAAAAATTAGAGAGAGTGAGATATCACACGAGACTTTTCAACTGATACCATGTTAAAACACGTGTGATTCTGATCATTAACTAAATAACAAACTTTCTAACAAACTTTTATCACCTCAACAAATTCCCTTACTATAAATGCTTACTTTTAAACACCGAATAAAATAGTATACTTCCAACATTTCTAGAAAAGTGGGAGGAAAAACGTGTAAAGCTAATATGGTATCAGGGTTGAGTGGTTCTGGGTACTTTTCTTCTTCTTTTATGTTCTGTTAAAACCTTGTCTGTGCGATGCTGGTGTCGGGGAGTTTTGGTGAGAGTGAGTTTACAAACAAAAGGGTGAGTGTTACCCTTGATGAGCATAATTTCCTGCTATGGAAACAACATGTTATGCTAACTATACGCGGTCACCAGTTGGGCGAAGTCAGGCCTCCAACTGCGACCGTCACTTTGACTGATGGTTTTACTGTCGACAATGATGCGTTTAAGGTTTATATGGCTCAGGACAACGCTCTTGCCTCCTGGTTAATATAGATTGTTAGCACTTCACTCTTGCTGCATCTCGTCGGGCGGAAACAACAGTTGAGATTTGGTTGAGAATCACATAGTTCTTTTCCAGTAAGTCCCCTTCCACCATAATGATTTTACACTAAAAACTCAAGCTCATGAGGAAGGGAAAGAAAATATGCGCTCATATATCTCGGATGTTAAAGAGATATGTGATGTGTTAGCTACTTTTGGTGCTCCGGTGTCAGAATATGAGCAGGTGGTAACCATTTTGAATGGTCTTTCGATGGAGTATCGACCTTTTGTCCCTGTTATAACCAGTAGTCGCGGGCCCTTTTCACTCGAGAATGTTGTTTTTGAGTTGTTCGATGCTGAAATGGAGAAACAAAATTCCGATCACCTGGAAAGCTTTCAGTGAGTGCTAATGTGGCTAAATTATCGATTGGTGATTCATCGGGCATTGAAATAAACTCGCCTAGTGTTGGTGCTCCCTCTACTACCTTGTTTCACTCATCGTCTTTGCCAGGAGGTCGTGGTCATGCTCAGAGTAATATGTATGGAGTCGTGGTCGAGGTCGTAATAAGTTTCAATGTCAACTTTGCGGAAAGATGGGCCATCTTGTTGATCGGTGTTGGTATATGTTCGATCAATCCTTTCTTGGTGTTGGGGTGATCGACATTCCAAATGAGTCTCATGGCTCGGTCAATCTTTCTTCTCGACTGTCGGTGCTTCTAATTCCTGTTCTTTCACATATGTTTGTGCGAAAGGACTTGAGCAACTTGGCAGTGCTCTTGTTGGGACGTTTGGTCAAGGTAACAATCCGATATAATAAGGTCAGATTTACCTTTTAGAAATTTGAATTCGGATTTGATGGGGTTGAAATTTTTAAGTCGGTGAGGTCAAGTCAGATAAGGTTTGGATGAAGGATGAATTTTTTTTTTTGGATCCGGTCTGATTTATATTTAAAAATTTGAGTTAGGTTAGAGTTGGGTGGAAGATATATATTTTTCACATTGGGTCGAGTCGGATAAATAACATATAATTTTAGGATCGGGTTAAATTCGGGTGAATGATACCTATTTTCATATCGAATTAGGTTGACCAAAACCCTGACCCTAACCCTAACCCTAACATAACCGGTTGTCATCCTATCTAAAACTTTATCTCTCATTAATTTGGTTTTAATATATTTAATATGTATGCGAAGTAAGATCCAATTATGATATCTAATTTTTTTTAAGTTTTACACTTTTTTAGGATCATTAGATAAGAGAAATTAAAAGTTGAGATTAACAGTAGAAAATGAAAAGATATTAACTACAAAATAATGAGTTAATATCAACTTTTGATTTCTCTCAATCCAACGGTTTTAAAAAGTGTAAAACTAAAACAGTTTTATACAGTGTAAGTGGATCTTATACATACATATATATATATATATATATATATATATGATAGATTCTTTATAGATATTATTTTTTTAATAGAGATTTTTATTAGTAGTTGTTATAAAATGGTATTTGTTTAAACTATTCTTGATTATTTTACAATGAACGATTAAATATTTATTAAAGATGATGTGTTCGAACCCAAAACCTTTAAGAATAACAATTATCCCTCTAATCATTAAGGTCGATTGGTTTATGCTGAGATATTATAGGTTGCTTTGAAAAATATATAAATTAAAAAAAATCAGCTTTTTATTATATTTTTAAAGAATATTTATTTTATCAAATGTTTAATTATATCTGTTAAAAATTCATTGAATGAATTATTTAGTAAAAGGGATGTTGATTTTTTTTAAAAGATTTGGCTTCAAACAATTGCATCTATAGGATATGGTACGTTGTCAAATGCCTATGAAAGTTATTAACAAATATTATCTTGTAACCACTCTAAACTAATTAAAAACTATAATTATATCTTTTAAAAGTTATAAATTCACATTTCAATTATATTTATCAAATAATTTAATCATATTTATCATATAATATTAAAAAATATATTTAAATTTTTATTTGATATTTTATTTAAATTTATATTAGATATAATTATATTATTTGATAGATGTATATATTGTATTTAAAAATATAAAAGCATATATAAAAGAAGAAATTTATTCCATAGATATGTTCTTAGAGTTGATTTTTTTCTTATTCAATTCTTGTTTGATCGCGATTATCAACAAGAACCATTTTAAGTGTCTAGAGTCTTGTAGGAAAAACTAACTTAACGAATCGATCATCTTCCACAACAATCGTATCAGTGATCCTATATAAGTTAATCCAATATTGTTTTATGATTTATCCTCTGAATAATACATGTTTTCTTCACTTTGATAAATAAATTATTTGTCTTACTTTGTTATCTAAATTATAAATAGGGTAAACTACACCAATGATCACTAATGTTAGGGTAAGTGTTCGTTTTTACCACTAATATTTAAAAAGTCACTAATGTTATCGTTTGTTATTAAACAGCCACTCGACGTTAACAGTCATTAATAGACGTGATGAAAAGTACAGCTGAACCGTTATCTACTGAGTTGGATCGTTGACCGACAACTGGACCATTTTGACATGCTCTTCTTCTCCTTCTTTTCTTCGTCTTTCTTTTAATTTTCTTCTCCTCGCCACTTCAATGGAATTTGTCTCATTCCTTCGTCACTAAAGCTCTTCGATTCTGATCAAATGCCTCCACGAAACAAAACCGATCAACATTTTCTTCTCCTCGTCACTTCAATGGAATCAAGTCCTTACAAGTTTCGATTAGATACCCAATCATTCTTTCAGGAAAATGATCCAAGATTGGTGCATGGAGAATCGGAGCCATGACGTTGAAAGGATCCCGACGCCGAGAATACATGTCAGCTCAGTTGAGGTCTCCGAGGTTCTGTTTTCGGTTACCGATTCGAAGAGACGACTGGACATGGTTTTTAGAACCGGACCGGTTAACGAACCGGCCATGCTACCGGTTCACTGGTTCAACCGGTCGAACCGGTCCGACCGGTCGGAAGAATCGGACGACGTCATAATTATTTAAAAACTTAAATAAAAATACCAAAAATATTTAATAAAAAATAATTTTTTATATCACAAGTCATATTCAAAGCAAGTCATAACATATATAAATTAAAAACCATAAAATCAAGTGAAACAAAATAATTCAAATTAACTACAACATAATATTTAAGGTAAAACATATTAAATAATAAATATAATTAAAAAATAAATTTGTGTCTAAAAAATCATAACAAAATGATATTGTTTGGTTTAATATTTTAAAAAAAACAATCTCACATGGCTAAGAAACATAGAAGAGCATCCCAAAAGTCTAAAGAGTAAAAATATGAGAACAAAACAATCTCACATTGCTATAAGAAACATAGAAGAGCATCACAACTAACTTCTATAAATAATAGAGGTAATTTGACATTCAAAATCATGGAGCCTTTTGGTGAGCATTGAGTGAACTATTCTTTCACTTCAATTAAGGTCGAATTTTAGGCTTCAATTGAGCTTCTAACTTTTTTTTTAGTTCAAGCCTTTTTGAGTTCAAGTTTCAATATTATATTTCGAGTTCGAGTTAAACTTGATAAATTTTAACTTGTGAGTTTGAGTGGAGTTGAGCTTACTTTTAAAGTTTTCAAGTTCGAGTTGAGCTCAACAATACTCGAGTTCGACTTGGCTCGTTTAACAAACGACGTTTGGTTTAATTTTTTTTTTTAAAAAAAATTCTGGTTTTTTCCGGTTTTCAGCCGGTCCGAATCGAACGGTTCAGCGGTTCTGACCGGTTCACTAGTAGCGGTTCAACCGGTTTAGATTGAACCGGACTAGGCAACGGTTCCCGGTTGAATCGGACGGTCCAGTCCGGTTTTCAAAAAAGAGCGACTGGACCAATGCGACTAAATTCCGCGACTGTCTAAATTCCGTTCATAAAATCAAGAAATGGGTAGCAAGCGAAACAGGCGATGCATTGTTGCGAACGATGCCGCGGGAATCCTCGCTGCTGCGTTCGACGCATTCGCATGCGACTCATTGGAGAAGAATGCCATCTTGGAGGAAATATTGTATTTAATGAACTAGATGTTCCCACTTGCTCGAGAAGCTCAATTGTTCCTTGGATCAAAACCTTCTTTGCGTTGCATGGTCTGGTTTTTGAAATCAAACGACATTTAAGTGAAGTAAAACTCCATTAGCATGCTGAAAGAGATGACCACTTGTGACCAGCTATACGGAGAACAGTTGGCCGCCATTGATGGAGTCAATGAAATCCTATTCAAGAGCTATGCGAGACCAAACAAGGGAAGGGATTTGCTTACGATGACACTCTGGTAATGCCGGTTCTGATGAAGAAGATATTGCTTGTTTCGGAACTGGCAACCGAGTACTCTGTTTCAGCCATATGGAAGTTAAGCAAATATGAAGAAAAGGTGTTGATGGAAGCTAGCTCTTCAAGTTGGTGCATTTCAAAAGCTTTTGTTGCTCATACAAGTTGGGTCCAGCGGTGAAACCAAAGAGAATGCCACTGAGCTTTTGAAATTGTTGAATCCTTACAGACCTGGATTGAAGTGTATTGATTCTCTGGATTTCAAGAACATCAAGATATCTTTTTGAATTTTTCTTCTTCTTAATTCTTTGAAAATCCAAGCTAAATGTGTTTGGGTTCATTCATTTGGGGTTCATTTTATTGTAAAAAAACTAATAGATAACATTTTTAGCCGAATAATTTGTTGTTTTTTTTTATATTTGATGGGGAAGAGAAAGAAAAGAATAAAAGTGAAGAATAAGAAAAGAAGAAGAAGGGGAACGGGTTGAAGAAGAAGAAGAAGAATCAGTCAAAATAGTCCATCTATGTCGGTCAACTGTTCGATTGTGTTTTCCGTCACGCCTATTAACGGTTGTTACATCCGAGTGATCATTTTGTAACAAACGATAATGTTAGTGATTGATTTGTGATTTTTAAAACATCAGTAATAAAAACGAATACTTACCTTAACATTAGTGACCATTGGCGTAGTTTATCCTTATAAATATCTTTCGAGTTTTTAAAAAAAGAAAATTTTTCGATAAAAAAAATCTTAGAGTTGACATATTCGTTGGTATTTTAAAAATGATTGGAATAAAATTGATAGTTAGAATACCAAAATAAAAGAAAAGAAGTTTTAAGTATCAAATTGAAAGGGTCAAATTATAAATGAAACCTATTTTATGGATACATTTTGGGAATAAATCTTGAAGTTGCACATAATAATCTAATCGATTGATGGTTTACAAAATAAATAAATAATAAAACAATAAGAAAGAGGGTATATGACATTTAATAATATCATAAATTAATAGTATAATTATTCGTTCCCCCTTAAATCATTAAGCAGGAGACATTGATGGCTTATTTTTAAGATTGGAATAGATTTAGTCCTATACTCTGCTATAAAAGCATCTTTTAGACGATGAATAAAACCCACTCTCAGCTAGAGAGGGCAAACGAATACATTTTCGTGGATTTTGTATCGTATTCGTTTTAATTGGGATAATAATAGATATAACTTAGTAGGTAGTGGGTGGATGTGGATTTAGAAAATGGTATCCGTCGTTGGTAGTGGGCATGTGATGGGTTTAAGACCTTACTCGTTCCGCATCCGACCGCCTATTAAATACCCATTAAATTTTGAACCATTATAAATTTAGGTATAATTTTAGGGTTTGTCATTTATTTGTGCCCAAGAACAAAAATATTATGTGTTTGTCATTTATGTTTCTAGGCTTTAATTATATCTTTTATTATGTTTTTATGTACTATGAGATCTATGTTAACACTTAACTTATATAATCATTAGTTTATTTTATTATATTTCTTAATGGACATATTTGTTTTATGTTTGTTGCTTATGTATAACTTAAGGTTGCTGTCAGACGGGTCTAGCCGGGTACATTTCCAGTTGGGTAGTGGGTGTGAGGATGAATTTGAGAATGTACCAGCGTGAGCAGGTGTGGATTTGAAAAATTTTACCAATCATAGGTAGTGGGCGGGTGGTGAATTTAAAAATATTAGGTAGATATAAAGATAGAGAATGAGGTATCCGTACCTGATCCGCCCGTTTGCCATCCCCACTCTCAGCATCTTCTTTGTTTAATAATAAAAGAGGTGGTGTCTGTACTTAGTCATAGAATGAGTCCAGCTTCATGGACATGAGAATAATTTTATTTAAACTACTTTTTGTTAATCATCTACTACTTAGTTTCTATTTTAGTCACGTAGATACTCATTTTGTTCGAGTTTATTTTTGAGTTTTGTTTAATCTTATTCCGTTATTTTTATTTGATTTGATATAAGGGTATTAGTGGAATAATTCATATTTTAAATATAGGCATATATATATATATATATATATATATATATATATATATATATATATATATATAATGGCGGATTAAGAAATATTTTTGAATGTGGACACAGATATGTTAACAATATAAAAAAAATTAAATGTTGTGCGTACAATTAAAATTTTAGAATGTGTATGGTCAATAAAATAAGTAACTAGTCAAAGAAAACTCATATTTCAAGGTAGGCACAAAATTTTTCAGGATAAATGCTATTAATAAAATAAGTAATTAATCGAAAAAAATTTGAATACATACTCATCCTCACCAAGTTGTGACTCTGTCACTATGTTATATGACACTCGTGTGAATATATTTTTATATTATTTATTTTAATTTGATTTTGTTTCATTAAGTAAGTAAGTAGTGTTAATATTAATTAAATTTTATTTGACACACATATACATATACATATATATATACATACATACATACATGAGTTTCGGTTCATATTCAAGTACATAAATATATAGTTATTAAGTATAATACATATAAATATATTAATGTTATTAAAGAAATACAAGACTAATTTTTAATTTTTCAACAGGCCTATTACAAGTCCAAGCCCCAAAGATTACAATCAGACTCAACTACAATACAAATGACACAGTTGATTGGAGGCACAAATGTGCACAAGTCCGTACACGTAAGAACTCAAGTGGAGCTCGGGTTTGCTGATATTTTCCTAACCGTCACACGCACTAAAACTATTGAATCTGAACCAATCCAACGGTCTAGATTAGAAGCAACAATTAATTTTTCGACTTTTAGCTAGCGACGCCTACCTATCGAACCGTTAGATATGCTCCCAATCTAATAGACCGAATCAATAGCAACACTTAGGGTTTCTTAACCCTAGATATGAGATCTTGCGCAGTCGTTTGTCCATTGTTAGATCTAACGATCCAAATACAATAAAGAATAGGGTTTTACCTTAACACCTCATGACTTCTTGCCGCCGATGCCATCAACCATTGGCTATTTGACCTAACTAACACTTTTCCGACGTAATATGTCGGATTTAGTACCGTTTGACCAATATTTCCCGAAGTAACACCCTTTCGGGTGAGGTGACACAAAGGCGCATCCCTAGGGACGTGCTTTACCTAGGTTTTTGCTGAGTCGGATGCCAGGTGGGTAAGGCGCATCTCCGGGGACGCGCTTTCACGGGTTTTTGCTGAGTCAGATGCCACGGGGGTAAGGCGCGTCCCCGGGGACGCGCCTTCCATTAAATGTCATAAATCCCACCCGTTTTTTCTCAACTACCCCCTCCTCCTCCCCTATATAAACCCCTTCAACCCCCTCATTCTTCACACCAAAATCATCTTCTCTTCTCTTATATAACTCAAATTCTTCTTTTATTTGAGTTTTAAACTTCTTATTAGTGGTAAGAAATTTATTTTTAAGTTAGTATTTTTTTAATAGTTGTTATATTTTATATTAATATAATTATATAAATGTTATTTTTTTATTAAAATAATATTTATATAATTATTATTTATTTAAATTTATTACTTAATTATTATTTGTACTAATTATGTTTTTTGTCTACAGATATAATAGAAAGTGAAATGCTATTCCGATTAGATGCAAACCATATCTCCAGACATTTTAGTGATATGATAATATTTTTTTAATTTATGTTAATATTTATTATTATTTTAATTTAAATTTATCATGAATTTATATTAATTATAAATTTTTGTAATGCATATTATTTTGGAAAATGATCGTATTTTAGAGACATTTATTAAAAACCCACGTATACCGACACCAACGCGTTTTTTTCCATATTTGTCTTCTGTCGGGTTCGGGTATATTGCAACAATTATTGGCGGTTGCAAACTCGAACATGTCCTAATTTCTGCATTGATTGAGAGGTGGAGGCCCGAGACACACATTTCATCTTCCATGTGGAGAGTCTACAATTACATTGAAGGATGTCTCCATACATCTAGGGCTTCCCGTCGACGGAAATATTATGTGTGGTATGGTCGATGGTGATTGACAGTCAATGTGCATGGAGTATCTTGGAGCTACTCCGCCAGAGTTTAATGGAGGTAGAATAGCTTTATCATGGTTGAAAGCTAATTTTGAAGTTTTGAATGAAATTGCTTCAGAAGATGAAGCAAACTCATGTGCTCGGGCTTATATTCTACGAATCATTGGAGGAATATTGATGCCTGACAAATCTCGCAACCAGGTGCATTGTATGTGGTTGCATCATCTGATTGATTTTGATGAAGCTGGAAGATATAGTTGGGGCGCTGCAGTTTTGACATTTCTTTTTAGAGAAATGTGTCGTGCAACGAATTATAAATAAAACTGCTATCGGTGGATGTCTCCTGCTTCTCCAATCATGGGCGTGGTTCTGCATGCCTTTCTTATGCCCGATCGACAATGAACCATACATATTCCCCTTATTATTGAGGTAATTTTCGAACTAAATTTTGATTTAAATATTTTTAATTAAATAGGGTGATATTTAGTTTATATTATATTTCATAGGTGGTCGATGAAAAGAAAGAACCATAGAGATATACCTACTGAACTAGAGGAAATCCGTTTACTTATTGATACAAAAGCTGGGTCTGAGGTATGTTTTTAAATATGTTTAAATATGAATATTTTAATTTAAAATGCTAGATATAATTAGAATATTATATTTATTTGAATTGTATATTTATATTTCAGTTTCAGTGGGTACCTTATGCGAGCGATGAAGTACAGGCTTGTATCACACCCCACCTGAGTGGGTCATTAGATGTTTGAATGTCAGTTGTACCTCTTATATGTTATGCTATTGTTGAGTGGCATCCGGTTGATCGCGTGCTCCGTCAGTTTTGTTGTACGCAATATAATCCTGGAGAACCTAGGAATTTAGACGACATGCATAACATAGACAGACGAGGAAAGAAAGAGGTCAACTGGGTGGTGAGACACAGAGATTGGATTGCGATTTGGGAGAACCGGTATGCACAGTTGTCCCCTCGACAATTTTATGTTGAAACTGGTCATATGGTTATAGATAACTATATAGAGTGGTTTAATGAAAACGGAAAGTCGTTTCTACTTTCGGCAGAAGCACGAGGGGTTAGCATTCATAGGCGCCGAGAGAGACGTCCACCGTCTCAATATCATCGTCCCCTACTCGTGGACGGAGAGAATATGCTATCGGTTCTGTATTAGTCTCACCACAACATCCCTATCCACTAATGATGATGCCACAGGGGTACATGCTCAGCCCTCCAGTTCAGTTGCCATCTCCGTAGGGGTATATGCCAAGCCCACCAGTTCATATGCCATTTTCGTAGGGTTACATTCCTAGCTCACCAGGTTACATGCCTAGCCCGTAGGGTTTTATGACACCCTATGGAGGTTTTGTTTAATGATCCAACATATGGTTTATATGCATCTTATTTGGTTGGTGGTGCTTCTCCACATACGCCTCAATCTCCATCTGGATCACAGACATCGATGCCAATGTTTTCACAGTTTTCTCAATTCTGTATGAGTGGTGAGATTGTTAGTAACACTCCTCTAGGGTCGTTATTTTATACAAGGCCTTCAGCGTCATCTACGCCAAATGAAGAAAATGCCGATGACGATGATGATAGTGAAGATGAGGAGACTGAAGAGCAAGTTCCATGAAGAAATCCTCAGCGAAATAGACAACCACCGCCATGTGGAACTCATTCGATAAGACGACATTGGTGATCCAGTTGTATTTTAATGTTATTTAAATAGTTATATTTCAGAAATTTATGTACTTTTGTAATGTTATTTAAATGTTTAATGGTTATTAGAACAATATTTTTAATGTTATTTTTGTTCAAAATTAACATTAAATGTTTGTTAAATGTTTTTAAAATACAAATTCAAATTCAACTTAATATTCCAATTGAAATTTAAAATTGTATTCGAAATTCAAAGTTATATTCCAATTATAGTTAACAATACTTAAATTGAAATTAAAGTACATTATGTAATTTTGTAATGTTATTTAAATGTTTAATGGTTGTTACAAAATATTTTTAATGTTATTTTTTATTCAAATTTAACATTAAATGTTTGTTAAATGTTTTTAAAATACAAATTCAAATTGAACTTAATATTCCAATTGAAATTTAAAATTGTATTCGAAATTTAAAGTTATATTCCAATTATAGTTCACAGTACTTAAATTGAAATTACATTAACTTGTAAAAATTATTTAAAAAATAATTCGACAGTACTTATTGAGCATCATTATAAAATATATACATTAAAACCCATGTGTTATAATCCATTAACAAAGGCTCGCAATGGAAAATAATTCGTAAAAACTTTTTGATGCTCATTCCATACAATTTTAATGTCACAACATAAATGTTAAATTTATCACTTCACATTTATTCAATTTATCCTTAACATTTTATTCAATTTATTCAAACTTTACATAACGTTTTAATTTAAGTTATGAACTTAAATTTATCCATATGTATGATTTTATCCTTAACTTGCTCAACTTCCAAAAAGAACTTAAATTTAGGTTATAAGTTACCCGATTTCAACACTTTGCTTCGTCTCAGGGGACATGACTCACGTAATAGGGAAATTATAACATATTCTTTGACATAATAATGGAAGGCGCACCCTGAAATGCGCTTTCACCACTTTATTGCATCCCCTCAAACATGATATGGCATATATGAATAGTGCCGCCGGGGGACATGAGTGATATAATAAGGCAATGATAACATGTTTTCTGACAAAATAATGAAAGGCGCTCCCCCGGAAACGCGCTTTCACCACTTTGTTGTGTCCCCTCAAACATAATAGGGCATATATGAATAGTGCCACCGGGGGACACGAGTGACATAATAGGGCAATGATAACATGTTCTCTGAAAAAATAATGGAAGGCACGCCCCCGGAAATGCGCTTTCACTACTTTGCTGCATCCCTTCAAACATAATAGGGCATACATAAATAGTTCCCCCAAAGGACGTAAGTGACATAATAGGACAATGATAACATGTTTTCTGACAAAATAATGGAAGGTGCACCCCGGAAACGCACTTTCACCACTTTGCTGCGTCCCCTCAAACATAATAGGGCATACATGAATAGTGCCCCCGGGGGACATGAGTGACATAATAAGGCAATGATAACATGTTCTCTGACAAAATAATGGAAGGCGCGCACTCGGAAATGTGTTTTCACCAATTTGTTGCGTCCCCTCAAACATAATAGCGCATATATGAATAGTGCCCCGGGGGACATGAGTGACATAATAAGTCAATGATAAAATGTTGTCTGATAAAATAATGGAAGACGCGCACTCGGAAACACACTTTCACCACTTTGCTGCGTCCCCTCAAACATAATAGGGCATACATGAATAGTACCCCAGGGAACATGAGTGACATAATAGGGCAATGATAACATGTTCTCTGACAAAATAATGGAAGGTGCGCCCCCGAAAATGTGCTTTAACCACTTTGTTGCGTCCCCTCAAACATAACAAGGCATACATGAATAGTACCCCGGGGGACATGAGTGACATAATAGGGCAATGATAACATATTCTCTGACAAAATAATGGAAGGCGCCCCCCGAAAACGTGCTTTCACCACTTTGTTGCGTCCCCTCAAACATAATAGGGAATATATGAATAGTGCCCCAGGGGACATTAGTGACATAATAGGGCAATAATAACATATTATCTTATAAAATAATAGAATGCGCGCCCCCGGAAACTCACTTTCACCACTTTGCTGCGTCCCCTCAAACATAATAGGTACTAGCATGAATAGTGCCCCGGGGGACTTGACTCACATAATAGGACAATGATAACATGAATAATGGAAGGCGCCCCCCAGAAACGTGCCTTTACGTGAATAGTACCTCGGTTATAGACATTATTATATGCAACGTTTTATAAACTTTCAAAACACACTTCGATTAAAACCTTTCAAATTCTCAAACTCTTAATTTCTTAAAAGTCTCAATCCTCTATTCTTTGAAAATGAGTCGTCTTTCTGCTGTTGTTTTATATGATGGAGAAATTAAGGAAGTTAAAGAGGGGGTTGTTTTTGAATCAGATCATTATACCCCTTAACCTTGAAGAGAAACATCACTCTTGAGGAGTTAATCACAAAAATTTCGTTAAAGATTTGTGTAGCAGGCCAGAGAAGACTATCTTCACTTCAGTATAGATTTCCTACTGAACTTTTTCCACTCACATATACATCATTTCAGCTTTTCAATGATGATGATGTTTCTATGATGGTTGATGTTCATATGGGAAGTTCACAATCTCTTATTGAAATGTATGTCACTTTTATTGAGCTTCGTGCTTCTCATGGTCTCTTATATTCCTCTCACTTTGGCATTACATATCAAGCTGATCAAGTTGATAGCCCGACGCAACTGATCTGTAATGATTTCACATCATTAATGGCAAATCTAACGCCAGATGCCATGCCATCAAGTTCAATAGGAAGACATTCATCAGCAACTACTTATGATCTCAACCCACATGGCTTCACCAATAATCCATATGGCAACATTTCTTCTACTTCAAGGGGTGGACATTCATTTGCCACTGTTTTCGACTTACACATGGAAATGACATCGAGACGACAGTCTGTTCACAACCCACATGATACAATGACCTCAAGTTCAAGTGGAGGACACGTGAGCGACAACTTCTTTAACCTCAATATTGGATTATCTGAGGAACCCTCATCTCACCAGAAGAACCTCTTCAGGAGCCAGGTGCAGATGGTGCTGAAACGGGATTGTTCATTGAACCTGACTCACCATAGTTTAACGTACACTTTGATGATGATGAGGATGACGTTCTCATAAATACAACACCAGCCGAACTTCCTGCACATATGTATGGGGCTGATTATGACGCAATGTACGAGCCTGAATTTTTGGATCTCCCTAATGTTAGCAACTATAGACTCCAGTCATCAATCAATGAAGATGATTTACATATTGGAATGGAGTTCGCATCGAAAGAGGAAACAATGATGGCAATAAAGAGTTACAATATTCGTAACTCAGTTCACTCTCGAGTTGATCGATCTACCACTGAGAAATATGTTTGCTACTATGCCCAACGTGACAACGAATGTAAGTGGATGGTACGTGTATCAAAGAGGAATATGAAGAACAACTTATGGGAACAAACAAGATACAATGGTCCTCATACGTGTTGCGCAATAGGTATAAACCAGGATCATACCAACTTGGACTCCAACATTATTTGCCAAGCAATAATGCCCATTGTGAAGCAAGGCTCTCATATAGCTGTTGCAGTGTTAATTTATACTATATAGTCATAATATGGGTACACCGTCTCCTATAAAAAAGCTTGGTTGGAAAAACATAAAGCCATTGTCAAACTTCATGCGAATATGATTCCTCTTACAACTAGCTGCCCAGTTGGTTCCATGTTATACAGAGACTTAATCCTGGGATAATTATTGAGTTTGAAACTCAACAACATTAAGTGAATGATCGAGTGGTTCGCAATCGCTACCAATTCTACCTTGTCTTTTGGACTTAGCCTCAGTGTATTAATGCAGTGAAGTACTTCAAACCAGTGGTCCAAACTGATGGTACTTTCTTGTATGGGAAATACAAGCAAGTTTTATTATTGGCTGTGGTCCAAGATGATAACCATAATATTCTTCCTGTTGTGTTTGCCCTCGTTGAAGGAGAAAACACTGAGTCTTGGGCTTTTTTCCTTAAAAATTTACATTTACATGTTGTCACAAGGGAATGCGTATGCATTATTTCAGACTGAGGAGCCGGGATAAAAGCAGCAATGGACTCTTTGGGTCCAATGTGAAAACCTCCACATGTTCAACATCGTTATTGTGTCCATCATATTGCTGCAAACTATTATAGAAAATACAAGAAGAATGATGAACGTCAGTTAGTCGTGCGCATGTGTATGTTACTTTTTTCCTATTTTTAATCATTTTTGTATTACTTATTTATACTATATAGTAATTATTACATGTTCCTAATGGCTTAGGTTACGAACTCTTACCTCAAAGGTTTGAGTCTATGCTACAAGAATTGTTTGGCAAAAATAAGAAGGGATGCGAGTACATTATGGACATCAGCAAAGAAATGTGGACAAATGTGTATGACAAGGGGTATCGCTATGGTCATATGACAACCAACTTAGCTGAAGCAATCAATTCAACCTTAAAGGGGGCACGTCATTTACCAGTCACGGTGTTGGTCAAAATGACTTATTTTCGTTTGGGTCAACTATTTACAAAGCTCGGTGGACAAGCTCTTACTTGGATGCAGAACGACCATATTTACCACCCAAGACTAGTAGCTGATTTACAGAAAAAAGTGGCTGCATCAAATGGGATTTTGGTTATAATTTTTTCTCGCAGCTGTGCATTATTTCGTGTAACCGAAATGCCACGTCCTCTTCAAGGGATTGAAGTTAACTCTTTCAGAGTTAATCTGCGAGAAAGGTTGTGTGATTGTGGTTTCTTTCAAGCACTCAAATATCCATGCTCTCATGTCATTGCTACTTGCTCATATTCGCATTTGGATTACAAAAATTATGTTGATCCTGTATATCCACTTTCACAAGTATTCAAGGTATATGAATTTGAGTTTCCGCCCATAGGTAACCAAAGAGACCCAAATGAGATTCAAACTTGGCTTACAATTGTACCAGATTCTTTGCTATTGAAGGACTCAGGTCGTCCAAAATCCACTAGAATACATTGTGATATGGATATTTGGGAGAAGTCAACAGAACAAAAAAGATGTGGGCATTGTAGAAACATCGAGCACAATAGAAAAAAAAAAGTCCAGCTTTGTTATCATCACATAACTGTTAACCCTTATGTAATTGCATTTTCTATAATTTCCCAATGTATGTACACCTAAATAAATTATATATTTTTTAAAATTAATATTTAAAAATTATTTTATGATATTTGGTTAATATTATATAAATGATTTTTTATTGGTAATTTTTTAAAATGATTTATTATAATTATTGAATATAATAATTAATATTATTTATTATAAAAAATTTATTATTAATTTTAATATATTATAATAATTCCACATTCTAATTAGAGAAAAATATTAAATTAAACAAATTAAAAGTAAGAAAAAAATATTTTATGATGCATCAATATTTTTCGTTAAATATTGACAACAAATGACTTTATTGACAACATTTAAATAATTAAGTAATTTAATTGATAAAATTAATAGATCGATAATCAAAATAATATTGACAACAGATGACTTGATTGATAACATTATAATTTCATACATTTTTCTTATAACTACAATACGATCAAAGTTGGTTTTCATCTATTGTTCCATTGTCCGAGAGTCGGACACCGTATAGTTCCATCCGATTAATGTCGCGTGGAATGGGTGAATGCCAAAGTCCCTGAAACATATAACACTTTAACCTAAATTCACTCCACCTTTAACACACATCTAAAAAATACCTTCAATAATTTTTAAATTATAATCGAAACACTTTACATAATAAATTACTAATTTATAATAATAATAAACATTAAATCTTTATTAAAAAAATCAGTGTGGCATCCGACTTAGCAAAACCCCTTTGAAGCGCGTCCCAAGGGTTTCGCCTTACCCGCGTGGCATCTCAGTCAGCAAAAACCCAGGTAAAACGTATCCCCAGGGATGTGCCTTTGTGCTACCTCAGCCGAAAGGGTGTTACTTCGAGAAATATTGGTCAAACGATACTAAATTTGACATATTACGTCAGAAAAGTGTCAATTAGGTCAAATAGCCTCAACCATTAGATCGAGTCACCATCCAATAATCCACATGAGACCTAATGATCAAACAGTTCATCTACTCACGCGTCTGATACACACGCTACCTCCAGAGCACCCCAACGCACCGATGATGACATCTCTAGCTTTGACGTGTCTACTCTCGGTCCTCACATCGCTCACGTGCCTCTATCAAGGCATCCTCTGCCATGGCCAGAGTAGAGAATAACACCCTCATCTTGCAAAGGCATCAGATGGCCATTTTGAGAAAATATTGTCCTTCAATCTATACATGGTGGTCAAATCAAGAGTAAAGATCCATCTTTTTTGTTTCTTTCGTAATATGCAACAAAGAAAAACAGAAGAAACGAATCAATCGAAGCCCTCGGATGGATTCACACAACTAGATCTACGATGGAATGAGGTTTCTTTCCCTCCAAGGCTCTCGTGCAAAGCCAAGAAACAAAAATTTTTGATATAATAATTTTAAGGGAAAAATATTTTTGGACTAAATTGAATTATTCAAAATTTTCAAAAATAATTCAAAGTTCATAAAATTTGAATTTTAACATAAAAATGATTTTTTAGAAAAGAAATAACGATATTATTCTTACAGTATCGATACCACATGAATAATATCGATATTGTTCTTATAGGATCGATACCCAAGGTAAGGGAAGTATCGATACTCTCATAGCAGTATCGATACTGCCTATTTGTTTTAAATGTGTTCAAATTCCAGTAGGTATTTTTGGTACCGATACTCAAAGGAGTATTGAAACTACTTTGTATAATAGTATTGATACCATGACATAAGTACCGATACTCTCAGCCCAACAGTTGAAAAACAATTAGTTTTATTTGTGCAATATTGATACTTCAAGCTCGAGTACCGATACTCCCTAGTTTGGGCAGTTTTATTTTGCAGGAATTAAATCCCCAACGGCTCCAAAACATCTTAAACGACTAGAAACGGTCACAAACACATTCCAACATATGAAATGAAGTTCAAGACACTTCAGAAAGGTTACACAACACCTATCCAAGAATTGATCATCAAGAGAAAAGCAATAATTCTTTATTCTTCATTTTCTCTTGTAAATAGTGTGTTTTTAGTGAGCTTAATTTGTAAACACCTTCATTTGAGAGGTTTTCTATTTACATTCTTTTTATTTTTTTGAAAAATGGGTTGGTTTGTAGTTTAGCCATTGAAAACTAGGGAGTTGTAAAAGGTTACTCTTGAGCCTAGAAAAAGAAAGAACAAATTAGTGAATTTATTAGAAATTCTTAGTGTGGAGCTAATTAGAAATTCTTAGTGTGGAGCTAAGGTAATGGATGTAAACTTTATTAAGGAAGTTGAACTACTCTAAATACTTATGCAAATTTTCTATATTTTCTCTTCATACTCCCAAAAAAATTTATTTAGCCAATTCACCCTCTTTTGGCACTTTTTCGATTGATCGATAAAGCATTATAAATCCCAACAATCGGCATCAGAGCTTGACTCATTAGAATGTTTAACAACCTCTTGAGACGATCCTTTAAGAAGCTCTATCTATTTCTGACGCAACCGAGAAGATAACTTTCACATCCGACTCATTCTTCATGAAGGACTCCCGACCGATCGATAAACCTTCATATTTCAATGGAGCTAACTATAGTTATTGGAAGAAATTAATGAAACTATTCATTTAATCCATTGATCTTAGAGCATGGAAGATGATCATGAATAGTTATTCTTCTCCAACAAAGGAGTGGAATGACCAAGAACAAAAGAAATCTTAACAAAACGCCATGGACATGCATATTTTATATTTTGCATTTGGTATCGATTTATATGAAGGGGTTTCTTCATGTTCAAATGTCAATGAGCTATAGGATAAGCTCAAAGAACTTCATGGTGACAAGAAAGAAGAACCATCAAGTTCAATTCTTCCAAATTCAAAGCTCGTGTGCATAATGGCTCTTGAAGAGCCCAGGGTAACTTCTAACTCTTGTGATTTAAATTCTTATTCTCTTAAAGAGTTACAAGAAGCCTATGATGAATTGCATTTGGAATTTGAGACCATGAATTCCAAATATAAGAATTTGATTTCCAAATTTAAAGTGGAAAATGATTTTCTTTAGAAAGCAAAATTGGATTTTGAAAAGAAAAATGAAATTTTGAACAATGATTTTGAGGTTTCAAAATTCAATATCAATGATTTAGAAAAGGAAATTTTTTATTTGAAAGTTAAGCTTGAATGCTTAACAAAAGAAAACGAAATAATTTCTCAAAACAATTCATCATGTTGAAAATGACAAAATGCTCATTTTGTCATTTCTATGGTCACATTGGCATTGAAACTAACATTCAAGGACCCAAAGAAATCTGGGTACCAAAAAACAAAGTAAATGTCTCTTGTAGGTGTGTGGGAGCAATAGTGATAAAAATGAAGAAATTCAAATGCTTTAGCCACACAAAATGAGGAATGGGTAACCTCTAAACTAACTCTTTTTTTTTTTAATTTTACATAATTGGTTACCTATTTTGTTTTATGCATTCATGAGTAATTGAGCAAAATGATTATATGTTGTTTTTCATCTCATGTATGTTAAAAAGTATTATGATGAACATTTTAAAGTTTCAATGATATTTTTCTTTAGTTCATCATAATATGTTTTGGTCAAATTTGCTTTTAATTTTTTTTACAAAATTTTACTTTTGATCTTAAATTTAAATGTTTATGCATGTGGTTTTATTACAAATGATGTCTCTCTAACAATTGATATCAATTTTTTAAATGCATAACATCTTTTTTGATAGCTTTATGCATATGAATTTTAATGTCTAATGTTAATATTACATAAAGTAGTATAGACTTGGATTTATTGAATTTTACATGTTACTAACATGTTTGCTCATATTTGTTGAAATTCAATAGTTTTTAAGTGTCAAGTTTTTAAAGTCAATTTTTTTGGAATGCATTTGTTGAGGGGGAGCTTTTGGTTTTTTAAATGGTCTTTATGTTAAATTTTTTACTTACTCTCCATTATTGTTTTTGAGCTTAAATATTTGAATTATTTTTTATATAACAAAAATGGGGAGAAATATATGTTTGAAAAAATCAATTTCAAGAATGAAAAGGGAGAGCTTTAATATTTTTCCAACATATTACTTTTTTTCATTAAATGTTTTATTAAGGGAGAGTTTTGCCAAAAATATTTTTTCAAATGTTTTGTTATAGTAAAAAGGGGAGATTGTTGAACCTATTTTGATATAACAATTTTAAGGGAAAAAATATTTTTGGACTAAATTGAACTTATTAAAAATTTTAAAAATAATTCAAAGTCCATAAAATTTGAATTTGAACACAAAAAATGATTTTCTAGAAAAGAAGTACCAATATTGTTCTTACAGTATCGATATTGTTCTTGTAGTATCGATACCCAAGGTAAGGGAAGTATCAATACTCTCATGGCAGTATTGATACTGCCTATTTGTTTTAAATATGTCCAGATTCCAGTAGGCATTTTTGGTATCGATACTCAAAGGAGTATCAATACTACTTTGTATAGTAGTATCGATACCATGACCTAAGTACAAATACTCTCAGCCCAACAGTTGAAAAAAGACTAGTTTTTATTAGTCCAATATCGATACTCCAAGTTCGAGTACCGATACTTCTTGGTCTGTGTAGTTTTATTTTGCAGCAATTAAGTCTCCAACAACTCCAAAACATTTTCAACAGCTAGAAACAATCACAAACACATTCCAACATATAAAATGAATTTCAAGACACTTGATGAAGGTTACACAACACCTATACAAGCATTGATCATCAAGAGAAAAGCTTCCATTCTTTATTCTTTATTTTCTCTTGTAAATAGTGTGTTTTTAGTGAGTTTATTTTGTAATCACTTTCTTTTGAGAGGTTTCTTGTTTACATTCTTTTTATTCTTTTGAAAATGGGGTTTATTTCTAGTTTAGCCATTGAAAACTAGGGAGTTGTAAAAGGTTACTCTTGGGCCTAGAAAAAGAAAGAAAAAAAATTAATGAATGTGTTAGAAATCCTAAGTGTGGAGCCAAGGTAGTGGATGTAAATTTCATTGAGGAAGTTGAACCACTCTAAATACTTGTGCAAAATTTCTATTTTTTCTTTCCATACTCCAAAATTTTTTATTTAGCCAATTCACTCCCTCTTGACACTTTCTTGATTGATCGATAGAGCATCATAAATCCCAACAAGAGGAAACCAAACAAAATTAAAGAAAAAACAAAAAAAAAGGAGTGAGAAAAAAATCAAAAAAAGAAGAGAAGATTTGCCTTTTTCTGGATAAGACGATTATCGTTGATTCATTGGAGTCAGGAGAGTCCTCTGAGCATAGAAGATAACCTCTTTACTTTTTGGGTCTTCATTTTGGTCGAGAGTAGGACATAAAGGGGGAGCTTTTAGGTCTCTGGGCTTCAATGTTTTGATTTTGGAGAGATGAATGATTGAAAGGTTATTTTTGGATTCAATTTTGGCGTTGTGGCCATCGACTTACGGTGACCAGAGGGAGTTGTTTCATCTTTCATGGTGAAAGAGAGAATGGGGAAAGGATCTTTTTAGGTTCTCCATTTTAGATAAAAGAAAAAGAATTAACAAATGAGGAAAATGATCATTTTTTACCTAATTTCGAGCTTAAATACTAACTGCCAAATGACACCGTTTTGGGTGATAAGGTTCACTGTGTTTTGGGAAGGGTAAATAGCAAGCTAGGTCACCTTGTTTTTGTAACTTTACATTTTAGTCATTACTCGAGGTTTATTATATTTATGTTTTGAACCCCTTTAATTTCTTTACGTTTACATTATGATCTTGCATGTTTGAGATATTGTTTTAATTTGTTAAATATGATTTTTGGGCTTATTTGCATGTTTAGTCATTATTACCTTTACTATATTATGATTTAATCCCTATTTCAAATGGTTAATATGTATTTTAGACCTTGTACCTTTTTAATATGTTATTTTAATCCATCTATTTTAAATATATATATATATATATATATATATTAAAGGTAACTCTTTTAATAACTTTAATACATGTAGTGTATATTTTTAACAAAAACATCATCTTAATGTTTTAGTATTTATGAGATATTTGTTGTTCGATTAATCTATGAAATGCCTCTAAAACCTAGAATATCATTCCAATGGTTATTCGAATAGAAAATATATATATTTTGTTACTACTTATTATTTATTTATACTTTATAATATTTAAAAGTATATAAATATATTTTAAATATAGGTACCCTCTTTTATAAACATTTGTATTTTATAATAAAACTATTTTAATATAAATAAATTATATTTTGTTTTGTGGTAACGTCTTGAACAAAGAGTAATCTATGGGAAAACATCAAAAAACTTGTATTGTGATTCTTTAAGACACGAGTGAAAAGATATCTCACCAAATTTTAAATCTTAATAAATATAAATATTATGTGTGTTATATGTCTTTATTATTGGTCTCGTTCTATTTGACATTTCATTCATCATGTACATATAATTTATTACTGTTGCATTTATAAATCATTTGTTTTCTCGTTTCCTAAAATAATTAAAGGCAATGTTGTCTTGCGTCATAGGTTACTAGAATTGCGTCTAACACGACTGGATTTCAATTTTCGGTAATTCACGTAATAAGGGTACATTCTTTTTAAATAAAATAGAGTGAATTAAATCGTTTTCATTAAGTCAAGTATTTTAGAAAAGAGATTCACTCATTTTTTAAATTCGTAGAAATAAAAAGATCGTAATTTTAATTTTGAATTCAAATTTGTAAAATTTCACTATTTTAGACAACATATAATCGAAGAGTGTCAATTTTAGGCGCTGTGGAAGTGCTCACCCTTCACCACACATAATTGACTCTTAGATCCTTAAAACGAATTAATAGTTAAACGCAACCTATTTCCATCTTTTAAACAAAAAAATTATTTTAAAAGATATTTTAATATATTCGACCTATCTAACCCCAAAATCGATAATGACTCCAAACTTGTTTTAAAAATAAAACTCAAATTCGACCTACCTAACAGTCGATAATGACTTCAAACTTGTTTTAAAAATAAAACCAGAATTTCTTCAATTATAATCGAGAATTCTTCAATTATAGTCGAGTAACGTTCTTGAGCTTAAGGACCGGACAAGTGACTCTCTTGAGCTTAAAAACCGTTATGACAAATCGCTTAATTATAATTTTTAGAATCATACATAATGATATATTTTAAATCTATCGTGATTATCGATTGTTAAAAATTTAACAACATTATTGATATTATATTTTTTTCATTATTGTCGTAATATTACCTTACAATAACACATTAGAAGCACTGTTAAATTTTACAACGAATGATCCAAACATATCTTAAAGTAAGATTTTAAAAGAAAATAATAGTCGGATATAACAGAAACTAATAATAGGTAAATAACCAAATAAGTAATTAACCCTTTAATTTACTACAAAACCCCTAATTCGATTAGAAAAAGACTTAACTTTTATAATAATTATATACAAGAACCCAAAAAAAAAAAAATGAGAAACAACATTTACATATCGCACATTAATAATAGATATAAACACGTTTATCGAAGGTTTTTTCTTAATAACCATCAAGTTAGTTCAAATAGTAAGCAACTTAATATCGCCCAAACACCACCAAAACAAGGTGTGTGACACGGTCAGAATTAATTAAGACAAAACCTTAGAACCAAAAGAACAACAGAATAAAAAGTTCTTTCTTAATATACAAAAAAAACAAAACAAAACAGAGATAATACAATTTTCTTACGGAACCTAAGACCAAATTATACTGTAACAGCATATACCAAACATGGTCACGGACGACATCTAGCAATAAAAGAAAAACACACATTCATAAGAGGCAAAAGGCAAATGTATTCGTCAATTAGTTATTATTTATTAATAATAATGTTCATTTTCATTTCCACCATGCCCTTTTCTTTTGTTTTACCCCCATCTAATGTCCTCAAATGTTAGTTATAAATGCAATGTACCATGTTTCACCAGCGGCGGCTGTAGCAGCACTATTCTTCTTGCCTTGGACTCCCTTCACCGCCACCTTCTTCAAGCTGAACCCACACACCTTGATTTTGTTCCCCTCCGTTTTCCCAAGTTTCTTGCCTTACACTCCTGTTAATTGTATCGCCACCATCAGAAAACTGTGCCCACACGCTTCGGCTCTTTCCCCCACCGCTGAATTCTTCCTCGCAGCCTGCAACTGTCTTGAGTATCTCCGACTGCAGTGACGGGCAGTTTTCTTTGAGATACTCGAAACCATCTGAGCGCATAACAGCTGCATCGAATACAACAATTAGTTACATGGCAAGTTAGGGTGCTGAGAGAAAAGTGGTTTATTATATGAATAACGAAAAGCTTAGTTCTGAAGAGAAAAATTCTTCACTAACAGAAGAGAATGACCACAAGAGATCTTAGCTAATATCGACCTTACTAATGGGCAGGGACAGGCTGGCTTAGGCTTGGAAAACACAACAGAAGCCTGACCTCAAACAGGCAAGGCTAGCAGGCTGGCACCAGCAATGCTAGAGCCGAAAACGGAAAATATGACCCATCTCAAAAACCAAGTTCTCCCTAAATCTGAATGCCTAGCATCATCTCAAGACATTCTTGGATTTGGAATACACATAGACATGCCATGAAAGCGAAATATTCAACTTTTTCCATGCTCATCATACATGTGAATGCTGAGATTGAACATTATCTCAAGACATTTTATCTTAAAAACTAGTAGTTTATCATTAACGGGCAACCATACTTTATCTCGATCATGACAACATCAACCATTTCTATGTAATGCAATATTTGGAAAAGCAATAAACGAAAGGAAGAATTTACCAACAAGATTTTCAGCTGCGAATTTTAAGCAGACAGCTTTTAGATCCATAGCATGATGACGATCAGCAAGGGCTAAAATGTTTGCGACTGAGTTCACAGATATTTCCTTGCAGAGTACAGACTCACATATCAATCTAAGTCTAGGTAAGTCATATTTGTCTGCAGCTTCCAACAATTTTGCTGTTAATGCATCAGGTACGGATGACATACAAGATGAACTAGTCCCGGAAAGCTCCTCAACCTCAACAAGGCTGTCTCTGTAGATGAAGTGCAGCAAAGCCTGCCGAAACAAATGTCAGGAAAATACGACAACCATATTGACAGTAAATTCTAATGCCATATAAAGAGCAATAAAATGAATTTAGCAGTATTACAACCAAATCCAAGGTAGATGAAATGGGGTAGAACATGCTACCTTAAAAACCCTGGGCTCCATATTTGTAACAACTATTTCGTTATCATCTTCTTCCATCCGATCAGAAAATTCAGCTTCAAATACAGGGGACCTAGCAGCTAACACCAGCTTGTGAGCATGAAACTTTTCCCCAAACACATTAAAAATAATATCTGAACCTTCTTCATTTTCCAATAACATGCCAAAATGGGAGCCAATATCAGACTCAGGGACCTGTATGGAATGCAACCTTGGGCAGTCTATTTCTGAAACCACAACACCAACAGTGCAATTTATTTTTAAGCAATCATCCTTCAGGAAATCAGATGTTTCAAGCATAGCCCGCCTGAAGAAACGCTTGTATCCCCTGAAAACAAAGAAAACATCGAAAGTAAAAATGAGTCACATGTCAAAACTTAGGCAAGCAATTGCATTCAAATTATATGCTTCAGATAAGATAGGAGGAGAGAAAAATAAATTTGGTTCCGAAAGAAGTATTGATCATTATATAACAGTTAACTTTTGCTGTGTGTATATATATATATATATATGGTAAATGTACTAAAATCCATCATGTATGGATCTTGTTCAGAATTATTCTAATCCATATTTGTCCATTGTTGACTTTATAGTTAGCGTTTTCAACAATTAATAACTAGTTCTAGTGGTACAATAGAAAAAACATTTAAGGCGATAAACTCTTCGTAAGAGATTACTAGAGCCATGTATGACAATTAAACAGTTATGTTCTATGTTGCTCCAACTCTTACATTTTTGCTGAAGAATTTCTGTCGGACACATATTTAGATATAAATATGAAAGCAGGACCCTCTAAATAAACGGAAATACTTAGAAAAATGAACAGACCTGTCAAACAGATACACGTGCCAACATTCAGCCCCCAATCTGAGTAACATACGGTATGGTTTAAAGTTGAAAAGTGGACAAGACAAACATCATAGGTGAACTAGGAGAAGAGATTCCTCACATGGTTGAAATCCAATGATCATAATAATAACTTAGTGAGTACAATCTATTGAGATTTTATCTTGGGAAGAATTAAAAAATGTTAACTTGAAGGAACCAAATATTTAATTCAAAGATATGCTAATAGCGTGAGAGGATTTTAAAAAAGGCAGAAATTGTTCCTCATCTCCTTTGACTTCCTCATAACCACACAGACACAAAGATATAGATATCGTAACAGAACTCCAAGAACAAATAAGGCACTGAGATACTATCTCCTTCCATGTTCACATATAGGCAAAGAGAGGGTACTCATGTAGAAAGAGTTTATGGAAGTGTTAACACTGGGAAGTGGATCTCATAAATGAAAGGATCTTCCGTTTGAATCTTTTTCTCATTTTCTCTATAGGAGACAAATAACCCATATAAATGCATGCATCCCATGCAATCTGGTGTATCTATGTGCTGGCTAAGTATTTATCTGCACCAATAATTCTTCTACCATCTATTCCTTTTGGTTGAACATTTATTATTTAATATTCTGTCTTATGCTAGTTCTATTTCCTTAAACTTCACTGTCTTGTGTTTTCTTTCTTTTTCAGCTCCCTTCGGAAAATGAAATTAAGTCTACTTCAGTTTCAAGTAAAATTAATTTCCTGCCGAGAAGCTTTAACAGAACTTGCATGTCATGACTATGATAGACTGACCATTTCTTTGTTAGTCTAGGACATAGACAGATGCTTATCTTAAGAATGTTTATTAACAAATTATGATGGAACTGTGACTATAAAAATCATACCAGAAACTTACTCCATTCGCTTGAAGAGGCAAATAACCGCATTGATAGTTTACAATTACATATGATTCGAAAAAGTTTAAGAATAAATGCAGGTTTGGCAGAGATAGACATACCATGAACTTACAAGCCTGAATCTAAAAGAGATTTGTTTTCTCTGTGACAAGATCACTTGCTTTGGTAATGTAGCAAACATTTCACCTCATTTTGACCTAAAAACTCGGTAAAATGGTATATCATACTTGGGTGTGCAATTACAAGTTCCACAGTTTCCATTGGTGCCAATTAACATAATTAACTAGAATCTGTTCTGATTAATCCCTTCTATTAACATTCCTAATCTACTGATCCCAATTTTCAATTCCTTAATGATTCTCTTTTTTCCAGTATTTATTTTTCTCAGCCCTTTAAAAAAATTTGTACAAAATACCCATCACAAAACTTAACTACAAAAAATATAACAATTACAAACCAATGAACTAGAAATAATCAAAATTATCTTTGATTTAGTTCGGAATAGAAGGGAGCATTGTGTGACCGCTCGAACCTATAATTCTAACTCATATCATCCGTCCTTAGAACTTGAGCAGCAAACTTATCCTCAATTCCCATTGCATTAATCATACATCCTTCATCAAAAAATCATTTCTCATTCAGTCTAATTCTTCAAGAGCATCAATATTTGGCCATTCCCCCAGTTTTCTAACACTTATTTCCTTAACCTACTTCCAAAGTTATTCAAACCCAACAACCAGAATTCCACCACCCCCCCAAAAAAATTTAACTAAGAATTTAAAGAATTCAATCGTTAACCTTACTCCAACCATTTTTCCTAAAATATTAAAAAAAATCTGCCAAAAAATCAAAAGAAACAACGTTCATGAAAATTAAAGAAGGCCCAAAAAATAAACAAATTCAGAAACGAAGAAGAAATTTCCTTACCACATACTTCCCCTATACTTAAGCGTATATGGGCCGCTCTCGAGAGCTCGATCGAAATGGCTATGAACTTTATGTTTCCCTTTCCCACTTTGGTCCAGAAGAGTTAACTGGAAAAGGGCTCTAACATCGGTGCCTTCGCTTGCTAAAGCCACGAAAACGGAGACATATGTAGAATGATCTTCAGAGTTTTTGCCATCGGGGTAAAAGTAAATTGCCCATTGATAACCTCCCACGGTGAAGGTCTCGCTGGCTATGTGTTTGCCTACGCCCATGCCTTTGGCTAAGGAATAGCCCTTGATTGTGAAGTGGTGGGAGCCATTGACGGTCTTGGTTACAGACCGGGAGCCCGTCGGCGAGCCCAAGGGAGATGACGGCATGGGTCGGTGGAGTTTTGAGGGTTTTCCGGGGAAACTGACGGACAAAGAAAAGGGGGAATGATTTTGATTGCTCTGGAAGATATTCCTTTGACGTTTTAAACTTAATTCCATTCTTTATGAGTTCAAATTAAACATACATAGTTTAAATAATTTTAAAATAAATAATTTATTTTTCGAACATTTCACTATAAAGAATTAAGGATAAACTATAAATTTAGTATTTCAGCTATTAATTTTGTTTTGTTTTAGTATTTGAATTTTCATTTGTCTCGAAACTATACTTAACGTTTATTTTTTTTCATTTTAGTGATGCAATTTTTTATGGGTATATTACATCTTTCCTCATTTAATTATCTTCACACTCCTATTTTGGTCACTAAAATTTAAAGCATTTCAACTTAACTATTCAACTTTCAAATTGCTCCTATTTTAATCACTCTAATTTATTTATTAATAATTTTTGTGACATTATATTTTTTTATTATTTTATTAATATTTTATTAATATATACTTAAAATAAAAAATTAAATTTGAAAGTTATACTGATTAAATTAGGACTAATATGAAAATTAAATAATTAAATTAAAAAATCAAACTTTAGTGGCCAAGATAATAGTGAGAAGATAGTTGAAAGTTAAATGAAGTAATTTACCCATAGAAAAGGCCACACACAACTCACCCATTAAGTTTTGAACGGCGAGGTAATAAAACGAAATAAAAACTGAATGTTAAATATGGTTTTGAAACAAATGAAATTTTAGATACTAAAACGAAACAAGATTAATAGTTTATGTACTAAATTTATAGTTTGCCCTAAAAAAACTTGTGGAAAACGTCTTAATATCATGGGACTATTGTATAATTTACCGTGTTTTCCTATTAAAAGTTTTTCAATTATATCTCCGGTAATGAGGCTTTAGATGTATTGACGAGATTGAGAATATTCAGATTCAATATTTCATATGTTACCTTGAATAACACAGATTCAACGATCATTATTTTTAAACGTCCCAAATTTAAAAACTACATATATAATAATATTTAAATATTCATTGTCAAATCTTAACGTTATAAATAAAATAAATTAGATTGAAAGAGTATTACTTTATATGTATCCGTGTTCGACGCATATCCGAACATGGTTGTCAATAACCAGACCCTCCAACAGAAAGCACTCATATCTGGCACACACTCGAATCCATCCCAGTAACATAACCGCATACGATTCCCAAAGCTGGGGCTAAATTTCCAAGGAGGAGTAGTTACCATCAATTATCTACCTCAGCTGCTACAAGTTAAATAATTTGAACCCGCCGGAGCCTCGTTCCTCTTCACAATCAGATGAACACGATTTGCTTCCAACCGATTCTTCTGAACTTTCACATGGAAGGAGTTTTATCCTGTCAGCGTGTTCAATCATCCAATCTGTAAATTCTGGGGTTGCTGTCAATTCTGCCATGGCATCCCGGGTGGATTCGCGGCTGAAATCTTCCCATTCTTGTTTCGTGAATTTGTTCCGATTACGCGTCTTGTGAAAGGTAGAATAATAATCTCGATCATTCGTGCCACCTACAACGTTTAAAAGAACCAAATCAGATCATTCGTGCAAGGAAGAAAAATAAAATGGTGCTCCAAGAAAAATGTGCTATTATGAACTGTGACATACCTTGAAAAGCAGTACCTCTTGCAGGAAATCTAGTCCATGCCACTGAAGTCGTCGGAGTATGTCTATTCCACACAGTTCTATCAGAATACATTCTCGGAGCCCTATTAAAAAAGTCGGCACGACTTTGGTTTATCATTCCCTGCCTTGACCGGTGCACCCAAGGACTCCTGTCCCAAGAATGTGGTTTGTGCCTACATAAGCCAAAATGCCAAATTCATGGTTCAGTTAAATCAAGGCTATGAATGGAAAGTAAGACTTACAATCATTTGTTGAATTTAGCTTTCAATTAGACAGTTTATGTGGCAACGGATATCGAACCGAAATCAGGGGCAGTCTTATTATGCGACTAGTAAGTGGAATGAATACAAACAAAGACTTTATCAAACATAGACTAACAGAATCACCTTCTTCCGGCACACATGAATTGTAAAATTGAAAAGAATAAGGTAATTATGTTTAACTTACGAATGACATTTCCTTCTTGTTGATGTAATAAAAGAACAAATAGCAGAAGAAGAAGCCAATGCCACCACTGCTAGCCAAGTATCAAAAGTGCTCTGGAGAGAGTAGAAAAGGGGTGCAAGATAGGAAAAATAGGCATAAGATATCCTTTTTGAAAGAAGATCTTGAGGTTGCCAGCTATGTTGCTCAGGCTCCAATTTTTTTCCCTATATCCATCCATGTTTGACACCCATGTCTGATACATATTTCGTACTCAATAAGGGGAATGACCTACAAGGATCCTCAAAATACATGGAAAATATTACACATATCTATGTCGGACACATACTAATGATGCTCGCACCCGAGCTCGAGTAAACATCGGTTGACAAGGTTTGATCCCTAATAATTGGAACTAAAATATAGCACTCTACCAACTAACCATATGATTGTTGACAAACCATATGCTTCTTTCTTTTAATGGGGTCCCCGAAACTATAAAGGGGCATTAAGGTCTTTTTTTTTATAAGATTTGAAAGTCTCATTAAAAACCACCTTCTTGATTAATGGAGTTTATGTGTAAACTCCTTAATCAACGGAAGATGGAAAAGAGTGCCTTAGAACTTTATTAAATAAAGTATGAATTACAACCTAGAGAAAGAAAACCCAATAACCCTTACAAGTAGCTACTCGAAAAATCAAAATACATAAAATTCAGCCTATACCAGCCTTTGCTACGACATCAGCAACCATATTAGCTATCCTTGCAACCCATCTAACAATTCCCCCACAAAACCTAAGTTTTACAACTATATCTTTAACAATAAAAGCATATACAGCTAGACAAGAATCAACTTTGATAATCCAGTCCACTGCAACCCTGCTGTCACTCTCAACAATCAATCGAAATTTTTCCCTCCCTTGTATAGATGAGACGAAAACAAGTCCCCTTTGAATAGCTTTGAGTTCCTTCAATGTCGGAGGACCCGAACCATCTGACTCCTGAAAAGTTCCTAATATTACACCAAGATGATCCCTTAAAATGCCTCCCAACCCGCTTTTCTTCCAATCACTACTAGTGGCAGCATCCACATTCAATTTAATGAAGCCTATAGGAGGAGGACACCAGGGAATAATAGAAGACTTCAAGAACTTGTAGGACGAATAAGAATCCCCTATTGAAGGGTCCGAAATTAACGAGTCTTTAGGAATAGAGATATCCTTATATTTAGCTAGGAACCAAGAAGCAAGCCTGACTCTTGCTAAAAAGAATAATTCAATCTGATCCAACTTCCCCCCTTCAAAAACAATAAAATTTCTGGTTTTCCAAATGGTTCAAATAACAAACCCAGAAATGAATGACCATATAGTAGAATTTGGCTTCAACTCTTCCCAGCCTAAGAGGAAAGTTTTAGCATCTTCATGAAGACCAGAACTAAAACTCCACAATTGTAAAAATTTATTCCATAATGCCCACACAACCAAACAAGAAAAGAATAAATGCGAGGAAGACTCTTCAACCTTTTTACAAAAAGGACAAAAAACATCATCAATTCCTTTAACTCCTCTTCTTGCCAATTCTGTTTTAACAGCAAGGTTTTGCTGCACAATTTGCCACAATAATGTTCCAACTCTTGGTGGTAGTAATCCTCTCCAAACAACCTTCATCCAGAATTGAACCTCTTCAGAACCAGTAGCACAGTTCTTAACACAATAACTGACTGTAAACATACCATCCCCACTGCCTTTCCAAATCAAGCCATCACTGGATTCCTTAGACAGAGAAACAAAAAAATAGTGTTCATCAAGTTACACCATTGTTCCATCTCCCAATCATTTAAATTTCTTCTAACTTGAACATCCCAAATCCAGCCCGATGGATGAAAATCTCCAAACTCACAAAGTTTTCCTGATTTATTAGTAGCAATCAAAAACAGTCTTGGAAAAAGGACATGTAACGGATAATCTGTTGCCCAAACATCCTGCCAAAATTGAATGTGCTTACCATTGCCAACTTGAAAGATACATAAGGAACGAAAATTAGAACCAAATGGATCTTGCTTGAAATAATTATTAACCACTGATCTCCACTGCCAAGAAGTACAAGCTGGAAGTTTACTGTCAAACAATAACCTAGAGGAATCAAAACTGTATTTAGAACAAATAAATCTCCTCCAAACAGAATTTCTCTCGTTTGCAAATCTCCAGGACCATTTCCCTAGCAAAGCTCTGTTCATGTAATTCAAATTACGTACTCCCAACCCTCCCTCATTCTTAGGTTTACACACTTCAGCCCATTTAACCCAGTGAATTTTCTTTTTACCATTGCCACCTCCCCATAGAAAATTAGACATAATAGAATTGAGAGCCTTAAGGATTGAAACGAATCTTAAACATTAACAAAAAATATATGGGCAGTGAGCATAAGACAGATTTAATCAAAACCATTCTTCCAGCTAGTGATAAAGTCGCTGCCTTCCAACCTGCTAATTTTGAGTGAAAATTATGCACCATCGGTTCCCAAATAACTAAGGAATTCTTTATTGCACCTAGAGGCAGGCCTAGATAATTAGAGGAAAAACTACTCACTGCACAGCCAATGGAATCTACCCAAGTTTGAACCTCCTCTAGAGATATATTTACGCCGAACAATCTGCTCTTCTTGAGGTTTAGCTGCAGCCTAAACATAACCTCAAACACTCTAAGCACTCTCTTCACATTCATAATCTGCATCTTTGAAGCCCCACAAAAAATGATTAAATCATCTGCAAATTGTAAGTGTGTAAGATTGAAAGACCCTTCCTCCTTACCAATTTTCAAACCAGAAAATAATCCCTTTGAAACCGCCCTTAGGATTAGTAAATTCAACAATTCCCCTACTAGATTAAATAATAAGGGAGAGAGTGAACAACCCTGTCTTAGCCCCTTTTCCATTGGAAACTCCTCCGTTGGAACCCCATTAACCAACACCGAAATCGAAGCTGTAGTAACACATCTCCTAATCCAGCTGATCCAAGTAGAGCCGAATCCCATTTTTTCCATTACCTTGAACAAAATAGGCCAATCAACAGTATCGTAAGCCTTCTTGAAATCAACTTTAAATACATAGCCCGTTAGCCCTTTCTTTCTCCAATAATCTATACCCTCGTTTGCAATTAGAGAGCAATTCAAAATCTGTCGACCGGGTATGAAAGCAAATTGAGTCGGGCTTATGATATCTCCTATACAACTTCTAAGCCTCCTTGAAAGACACTTGGTTAAAATTTTGTAAACTCCTCCCACTAAGCTTATGGGTCTAAAATCATCAAGGCTCCCATTGTTAGTTCCTTTAGGAATAAGGGTGATAAAGGTATGGTTAATACCATGTTCCCATTCTTTCCCCAAAGAGAATTTGTGAAAAAAATCCATAATGTTATCCTTTAGCACAAACCAAAACCTTTTGAAGAAACCCAAATTCAATCCGTCCGGTCCCGGAGCCTTGTTACTATCATAAGACTTTAAAGTCTCCCACACTTCCTCCTCGAAAAAAGCCTTCTCTAAAAGACCACTTTGTTCGAAAGAGATTTTAGGAAAAGTCAACCCTATATCTTCAACCTCCAGTGTAGACCTCTCATTGAAAATTTTAAAAAAGTGATCTTTTACAGCAGCTTTAATAACATCTGGGTCTCGTGTAAAATGCCCATTCACTTTTAAAACAGTCAATGCATTTTGTTTTCTCCTCACCGATGCACAAATATGAAAGTATCTTGTGTTTCGATCTCCATCATTCACCCACCTTTGTCTAGAATTTTGATGCCAAATCTGTTCCTCAATTCTATGAAGTCTCCACAATTCTATTCTACACGCATTTAACTCTTCAACAATCTCCTGAATCGAACTATCATGCCTTTGCTGTGCTACCACCTCAAGCTTTTGAATTTTGTTTTCTAAATCAGAAATTGCAGCTCCCGGAAACTTGTTTTCCTTCCCTGCCCATTGTTTGATGGCTAATTTAGAGTTCTTCAAAATACTAAGAATTCCCGATTTTCTCTTGCGCTTCTTGCAATCTGTAATTGTTTGACAAACCATTTCCTCGAAACCATCTTCCTCCATCACATAATTGAAGAGTCTAAAAGGCTTATTTCCCCAATTAAAACCTCTGTTTTGTAACAATACGACATTGTGATCTGAGATGGACTTAGGAATAAGAGACTGAATAATCTCAGGAAAAGAAACCAAGAATTATCCATCCACCAAAAACCTATCCAATCTAACAAAAGTGGGATCATCTTGGTTATTACTCCAAGTGAACTTTCCCCCCTCCATAGGCAGATTAATTAATCCTACAGACTGAATAAAATGAGAGAAAATCCTCATTGAAACTCTATTATGAGCTCTACCCATCTTCTCATCTTCACATAAGTAAACATTGAAATCCCCTCCAACACAAACCGGCAGATTTTGTCCCGAAATGAACTGACTAAGTTCTTCAAAGAAGCTTTCTTTTTCCTCCTCCACAGAAGGCATACACATTAATGAGGATGCTTCTGAACTGATTAAATCTGAATTTTCCTGTAACCACAATGAATCTTCTGTTTATGCAATGATCTTCCCTCTCAAACACTTTATCATCCCAGCAACATAATAACCCCCCTGAAGAACCAATAACTGGCGATTCAACAACCCCTTGAAAACCATTTAACTCGTTTCTTCTTAGAAAAGACCTTTGTATCTTCTCTGTTTTGGTTTCTTGTAGCCAAAGAAAAGAAGGATGAGAGTTTGCAACTAATCTCTACACCGCTCTATGTTTTTCCTTTTTACCCAAACCCCTTATATTCCATGTAATTATGGCTAAGTTTTCCTTCATGAATAATAACAGAACAATCTCAAAACCCCAATATGACTCCTCAATTAGCCATATTACAGTCTTTCTCTAAGTTAATTATTTTTTCCAAAAAAGGTTCCTTCCCCTGCTTGAAGAAAACCCCCAAAATCTGACTAACTTGCCATGTAGCGACTGCTTCATCTAAGAGGTCTGAGAAGACTGAAGAAGCTGCTGTAGAAAGACCGACTTGATCTATAGCTTCCCTAAGCAATAATCTTTTAACTCTTCTACTGGTCAATCGGGAATTGGAAAGAAAAGATTGTTTATCCAAATCACATCCTACAGACTCTCCATCTAAACCTCCATCACCAGTTTGCAGGACTGAATTTGGATCCTCACAATCTAGTAAATTAAGCCCTGCTTATTAGAAGTCTGCTGAACAGATGAGCAAAACTGATCTTTAATCATCTTTGAATCTGAAACAACCTCGTTGACAATATTTCCATTCTATTCATTCCCATGCCAGTAATTCCTCTCCTTACTTCTTCTGTAAACTCTACTATAACTAGGCATTATCCTCTTCTCTAAAGGCACACTCTTGGAGGAATGCGTGCTTCTGTTCATTGTCAACGAACAACCTTTGGAATGGCCTTTTAATAACTCTGAATTAGAAACTAACATCAATGACTTAGTTTCTTTAGCCTCACTATCTTCACTGCCAAATGAATCAGAATTCTTACTGGACCCTTTTAACTGTTTCATATCACTGCTCTCCTCTGCTATTCTTCTATTTTTAACCAGTTTACCAAACTTGTTAATTGTGTAAGTTGGCCCAAAAGGAATTATTTTATAAAAAATCCAGTCCATACAGCTCATAATCATCCGGTTGGGCCTGTGATCCATTAGCCGAAATATTTGAATTCCTGATACCCAAACCTGCAAACTCTCCTCCTCTGTTATTCCCAACGTTCTGTGAACCTGACAATCCTTTTCTAATACTCTTCCCATGTTTGGTAAATCTTGGAGAATGTGTTTCCCCATCAGTTTCTGCTGAACCATAAAAAACTCCCTCATCTATCCAAAGGTCAACCATTTGTCTGCATTTCTCTGCTGATTTGACTGAACTTTCCTCAAATTCTGACATATCCCTATCTTCCTCGTCCTCAAACCTCAGCACACCACAGTTTTCTCCAACTGCCCCGACCACTGGAGAAATTTTGAAAAAAGGCTTTGAATCATCATAAGCCGATCCAATCTTGATATTAACTCTGAACGATCTCCCATAGGATCTAAGAGTAATAAATTCTGGCACATCAAACGGGCTAGCAACTCTCATAAGAATCCTTGCAGAAGTGAGATCTTCCCTGTTCTTGGTGGAGTCATGAATTTCCACCATATTTCCCCATCTCTCAGCTATTCGTTATAAGAAGGATTCGTTCCAGCATAACAGAGGAATCTCGAATATCTCAACCTGGCAAAAAGCCATAGGAACTCCATCCTCATTTAGTAAAGGAGTCAATCTTTCAAACCACAAGCTTATCACATCTTTCTTCTTTTTCCATGCCTCCATCATATCTTCGTGGGATTTGAAAGAGATAACGCAGGAATTCCTGGCATAACCCTAGCCAGTAATCTGAACTTCATAACCTTCAATATCAAAGAACTCCTTAACTGACTTAAAATCCAAAGAAAGCTTAATAATCCCCGTTAAAGAACTTTTGACCCAACTCGAGCTCTCAGACGGAATATGCATTTCCAGAACATTCTTCCTTGCTTTCTCCCTGTGACTCCCTTCAGAATGAAGCTCCGAATACCCCCTTGCATTATTTCTCATACTTACAGACAGTAAAGCATCTTTATACTATCTTTCATCCCTAATATTCCTGTTGGTAAAATCTGTCGCTTTCAACTTTGAAGGTCCTGCTGCAGTCGAATCTGGGGCCGGAATTACTGGATTGATCTTCCCTGCTATCCTTGGACGAACATCATTGTATTTTGCAACTCCAACTGAAATCCTTCTCCCATCTATCAATGATCCATTTAACATATCTATCGCTCGCTTTAAACCAGATTCCCGCTCAAACTGAACAAAAGCAAAAGTCGAAGATCTATATTTAGGATTCCTAGTTTCTTTTGGGATAAAAACTCTCTCCACTGCTCCCTGAGCCGAAAAAATTTCCCTTAGCACACGGCTAGATACTCTCCTACTGAGATTGTCAACAAACACCTTCCAAACCTCATCGGAATCTATTTTCTCTCTCTACTTTTCTCTCTCTACTTTTCTCTCACCCATTTCTCACTACGATAAACCTTACGTTAAGGTCTTTTCAAAGTTGGACAAATGATCCATTTATCCACCCTCCAGCAATTAATGTGCATATAACAAATAATCTACTGGATTTGACATGCTTAAAAACAGCCCTCTCATAGGTTTCAGAAGCTACCGCCTGACTTTAAGTAAGTTTCAAATAAATAAGAGAAAACATGCTGCATAACCTAGGCTGCATACCAAGTAATACAGCTACCATTAGTAGTAGAAGCACACCTGGAAAATAAACGCAGATGCAATGATGCGCATAGCCCATTTTACAAACTCGGCAACACCAACATCTACGATTCCATCTTCTGAGATCACAAATTTTCTTACCATCCAGTACCCTAATGCAGCTCCCGAGAGGAAAATTCCAACCAATACAAAGATGGCAACCTGTAACAAAAATAAGCAAAAATGAATTACTTGGTTCACTTTGAAATATCACTTCCTTTTAAAGAGAAAAGGTTCACAACTACAAATAAATCATTAGAGAGTAAATCATATTCACATAAGTCCTGGACGATAAAAGGAATGATATTAAATATCATTTGTTGAAAATATTAACTCCAATGAGGGGAAAGGAGGGAGATCTGAAGGACAGTTGTTAAGAACTTACTGTATTGTGCATATCTTCACTGAGCCCAAAATTGATAAGAATAGAATTTACCAACCCAGACAATTGATGTAAAAGAAAAGATCCAGCTCCAAGCTGAAAAATTAATAGAACAATGAGTATATTGGCTGGCAGCCCAAAGTAGATGAAACATTAATTAACCTATATATAAATGAAAATAAAGACTCACCACTGGGACATATATGCTAAGATAGAAGATATTTGTCCTTCCTGTAGGCAATAATTTCATTCCCTGCTTGGAAAAAGAAAATCCACATAGTTAAAAGCTGAAGCTAAGACAGTATTGGCATAAATTCAGCATAAATATTAAGGATACAAATAACTAGTAGATTCCCAAGTCATCCAGTCATCATATGTGAGCCGATGAACATCTAATGGGGCATCAAAAATCAATTGATTTAAGTTTGAACTATGTAAGAAATCAAACAGACAGGTTTCGGTTACAATGTTGTATAGAACTTCTGAACTGGAACTTCAATACAGATCCATGTTCTTCAAAATAAATGGAAAACAATCACTGACTTCCAGCAGTCAACAGTGTAAGGTACTTCAAATTTGTAAGATATATACAATATCATTGAGATTTGGAGAAAAAATGGGGAAGCAAAAATGAGGGCGATTCTAAAAGCAACAAAGGCAGAATGAATTTGTGGACGAACAGCAAAATACCTGAAAGAGAAGGATCAAAATGACAAGAATAATGCCAATAGCCATTGAACTGCTGTAATAAAAAGGAACCCACTTGCTGACAATTGGTGCCAACAGAAACAAAACAAATCCTAAAGCTAGAAACACAAGCCTCCATCGCTTAATAGCTACAAAAAAGATAGCAAATCAAGGTTGAAAATGAAGTTCAATCCCAATGAACTAACAATCACAAGCAAAAGAACTGAAAATAACGTATAATAATACCTTCTTCAACGGTAACCGTGATAGAGCCAGACACATCATCTATAAATTTCACATCTATAAATCTATCATCATAAGGCGACATAACAGCGTTCCATATACCATTTTCCACCGTCTTCCAATTTTCATGCTCACACTGGCATAATCCAAGTGAAGCATTCCTGCAAGACTTTTTCAATCACCAAAGGTGACAACAAACTTCTGAAGTGATCTCATGCAGAACAAGTGTAGATTGAGAGCAAAACTTACCGATGAAAGCAAACTTGTATTTTTCTGTGTAGTCTTTCTGGTATTAAGACAGATGGAGTCAAAGTAACCCGAACAGAATTGGCATAACTCCTAAGTTTCAATCTTGAGTGACCAGAAATTCGAACTCGGTCACATAATATAACATCTTTTGAACTACGGACAGATGAATGCCCACAAAGGGGAGTAGGGGAGACATCTAATGCTGAAGTTGTACATCCCAAGTCAATGCCTGCAATTTTAAAACATCTGAAAAAAACATGAAGAAGTATGGCTAGGGTGCAAAAGAAAACTAAAAGACATCCATCAAGTTACTGGCATAATCCCACTTCACATCCGATTCACAAATGGCATAGTATACTTTCTATAGGATATAACTAAATGATACATTGATAGAGCTCGGTTTTAAAATTAAAATGATCACAAATCATCAAGGCATTATTCAATCCAAACATTTATTTAAACACTAAAAATTCCCCTCATATAAAGACCTCCAAGTACCTCTTGCATGGGACATCTCATCTTAGTAATTTATATTTGAAAAAAAAATAGCTGTAAATCTAAAGAAACCTGTGGAAAACTGATGATCACTTATAAGAAATGAGAAATAAGTCAATAACAAGATTTCTACTAAGAAAATGATACCATAAAAATGGAAAACATACAATGGTTAGGCTTCATCTAGGATTAGTCTTACTTTTTACCAGCATTTGAAGAACATATTTTAAAGCTAATATAATAACAATTTGCATTTGACAAAACAACCCCACTTTATATTTTAAAGCATAAATTCTAGATTCACTTCTCTCAAGAAGCCAAGCATATATTCTTATTGATCCGTAAATTTTCTTCGGAAACAAATGAATTGAAGCCGAATCGATTCAGGGTTCTAAACCAAATCGAAGAACAACGAGAAAATCCCAAACTAAATCGGTTAACCCCTTTGCTACTTTGCCTCAGAAAGCAAGCAAAATGGTACTAAGCGGATGAAAAACACAGAGTTCAAATCCTATGAGAAAAAAGAAGGAAATCATAAGAATGTTGTACCTTTAAATTGAGTGGGGTCCTGAGAAGCAAATGATAAGAAGAAAATATAATATAAATTGAAGAAGAAGAAGAGGATAAAAGAAGAGGAAGCCATTGTCGGCAGCCCTCTTCCCTCTCTCTCTCTCTCTCTCTCTCTCTTTTTCTCTCGCTCTCTGTGTAATTTGCTAAATAGAAACTTGAATGAGAAATAAGGAAGCTGTCGATTACAATTAAAAACGGCTACGATGTTTCAAGTTTGTGGAAAGCTGAAAATTACATTTTATTTTAATAAATAAATAAAAGGGTAAAGCACATAAATGGTCCCAATTATATTGTGTTGTTTTGTTGATTCCCTCAACTATTAAAAATTATAAAATGATCCCTTAACTATAAGACGCTTCTTTATTGAGTCATCAACTATTAAAAGTTACAAAATAGTCATTCAGCTATTCAAAATTTCCAAACTCATTCTTTTTCGTTAAAAAATTGATGGTCGTCTAAGTTGAACATTAACCTGCTAACTAAGATATGATAAAATATTATCATAGTATCATTTGAGTTATATAGTCGTTTGAGATTCTGATATAAAATTTTATCATATCTCGGTCAACAAGTTAACGTCCCAGCTCAGACTGTCATCAATTTTTAATGGAAAAAGGCATTTTCCCAGATAAATTTATGATGTTAAATGTATGGTGTATTTTTTGTAAAGAAAAAAAAAATTAAAGCCATATTATAATATAATTAATTTGTGTTTGGGAAACGGCCACACCAATGATAATTACATCAATAATAAAAATAAAATAAAAATAATATCATACATAGTATAAATTAGGGGGAAAATTAAAACCATAACCAATTAAGAAGATAATATATATTAAATATTATATAGGAAAATAGAGTTGTTTGAACAATAAAAGATGAAGTTGTTGTGTGTTGATCGAGAAACTATAAAATCATCGTGTGTTGTAAATGATTTTTTTTTTTAAATTCTTTTGAGAAAGAAGTTGTTAGTTACCAACAACTTTAAAAACTGTCCTAATCTGATAATGATATTGATTTCATGTAATACATGTATTTTCATTGGGTGCACATTTGAGTAATTTTGAACAAAATATTATTGATTGATAGAGTGACATATCTAACACAATAAATAATTTATTTCAATTTAATAAAAGATTAAAAAATTAAATTAGAGAATATTTTTAGGGTTGAAAGAATTTGCGTAACGACTCAGATTTTTGGGTCAACGTTCGAATATTGACATGAATCTTGAAAATTATTTTGGTTTGTTAGTTTGGGGTCATTGGATTAATTTTAAATCTGGATTGGTTATGTTTTGGATCAGTTTGAGATTAGAAAGAGGATTTTTTATTTAGTAAATGATCTAGAGTGTGAATTACTAATCCAAGAAAACTAAATAATCTTCTCATTGATTAATCATTTGACATTTGACGATCACATCATTGACATTTTTAGTGGTTGAACTCAGGGCCTCGAGAAACAACAATTCCTTTATCACCGAAATCGTTTAGTTCGTATTTCTACTTGATTTATTTATGCTATATGTAGAAGTTTAACTGAGGTAATTAATGGGTTGGACATATGAGACAATCATTTCCTTTTATTTTTTCTTCCTCTTTCCTTTCCTTTTCTCCTCTTTTGTTCTTCTTCCACCTAAAACCCAAAAGAATAATATTCTAAAGAAATTATTTTCTCTAAAAAAATATAACCTCTTAAATTAAAAAATCTTCGATCATTCTTATTACTCTAATTCCAAATAAGAAATGTATTACCACAAATAATGTACTGTGAAAAAGATTACTATGATGATCTTTGAGTCTTATATCTTGGTAGATTTGGACGTTTATTTTGGAATAACCTTCATTCATACAAAAGTCATATTTCTTTAGTTGATGTCCCTCTTTAATAGCTATATTGTTATGAATGTGATTGAATTCATTCTGGCCCTTTAGCTTTCTATGAAGTAATGGATTCGATACCAATTTATCTTGATCCTCTTTCATCCAATAAACTTCACTCAATATCGCTCTAAATTCATATATGTAAATATTTAATATTATTTATATACTGAAACATTCATCAGTATATTCATATGAATCAATATTAATATTATCATGTGTATAATTACATGATTTCAAGGATATTAAAGTGTCTGAAATCGACCATAATCATACCATTTATTATGAAGGTTGACTTAATATGTTATAGCATCCATACCTTCATGTGGACGTGTTAACTCGTCGACTTGAAAAGTTTTTATGAACTGATTTAACCTGTGAATGAACATGATGTTGTCATTATCTTTTTTTTCATATCTTAAAAAAAAACATAGGAGTCCATCGCTGAAAACACATAGTATTAGGAGATTGTGTCCTTTTCAATATTAAATTTGTGTCCTCTACAAAGTTGGTTGTCATATGATTGTAGCGTCAACTTTTATTGTATTATTGTGTCCATCTTTAAATATTAGGTTGATCTCCATTCTATTTAAATATTATATTATTTTTATTTTCATTTGAAAAATATAAAGAAGTATAGAGAAACCTCAACATGAGGGAACACACATATTATATTATTCATATTTTTCTTTGAAAAATACAAAGAAGTATAGAGAAACCTCAACATGAGGAAACATATGGAACTAAACTAACAGTAAGACATCATATTAGCAAAATGTTGCGCAAGAAATGGGAGATTAAGATCACACATGTGAATCGCAAAGGAAATCAGGTGGCAGATGACATGGTCAAGATAATTCAAACCAGATATAGTCTTCTTCTCCCTCTTCTTTCTCTATTCTTCCTCTTGTAAGTTTGCTAATTGTGAGAACTTGATTATCCACCATTCTTAGTCTGAGATTGTGAATGTAAGAATCATAATCTATTCTTATAGAACTCTCAATTAAGCCTTCAATCTCAAGGTTTGGCCATGGTGGTCATGGTGGGAGGGGGGTTAGAGAAGTTTTGGGGTTTAAAGCCTAAGGATGGTTCTAGTTCGTTTTTAATGTTTAGAAATCCCACTTCTCCCAAGTCAAATAAGTTAATAACTCGTTTTTTGCTTGTGATTATTAGCATTAGTGTCTTAGGCATATTGTATGGACATGATATTTTGATTATTGATTTTTATTATTATCATTGGTGTGCAATTTTATTATTAATATCCTTGAATAATATTGTTAATTATTCTAAATATCCTTAATCGGTTATTATTATGGGAACCATAATAAAATAAAATTAGTATGAAATATGATAGATATTCATGGCTAAATATGTGAATGAGATTCAAACTAAATTCATATATATCTGTTGAGAAAAAATGTTGGATCGACTTGTTTTGAGATTAATATATGAATTAAAGTTATATATTAGTTTCAAATGGTTATGTCATTGAATCCTTATATTTTAAATTATTATAGTTCTCAACATGATAATTATCATGTTTTGACATAATCAAACGTTGTCATTAATCGGATAGTTATAAAGATTATTCTTGAACATGAAATGAATCATGTAGTTAGATGGGAGCAATTAAGATCAAATTTATCACTTTTATCATTAGAGAGATATTTTAAGGCCCTTAGATGATTGAGACTGAGAAATGCTTGGTCGTAATTAAATGAGTTAATAGAGATCAATGACATTTGTTTAGTTAGTTCAATCGGGTATCGAGAAACTGAAGATAGAGTGATATAATGTTGACATTTTTCGTGTCTTATATTCTATCAAGATATCGTGAGATAAAAAGATTGTGACACGAGCTGAGTTAAGGTTGTCTCAGATGATGAGCTTTACATTTAACTTGGGTAGTCATAATGTTTTGCTAGAGGTTGCTTATGACTTGTAGGATCAAATGTGATTTTATCTACTACCAACGTTAATTGAACATGTAAGGTTACACAGAAATAATGAATAAGAATGATTGTGGTTATTACTCTCAATAATAATTTAAGATAATGACATTATTTTAAATTATATTTTAAAAATATTATTTATTATTCAAATTTATGGAGTTAAATTCGTATTCTTTTCATAGAATATTTTATTTATTATTTCTTTATTTGATTTAGAAATAATATTAAAAAACATATTTATTAATTTTTGGCTGAAATTAAATTCCTAATTAGATAAGGGATATGATTTAAATTAGTATTTAATTTAAAATTAGCTTTAAATTAATAATGATTAAATTAATTAATTAAAAACGAAAGATTTAGCATATTCCTAATCAAGTCATATATATATATATATATATATATATTATATGTACAAGGGTAAGGTTAATCACCTTTTACTATCGTCCAAAACCAAAACTATAAAAACAATTTTTGAGAAAAAATATATTAGAATTAGCATTCTATAACCATTAGCTATTTATTTGCGTGTGGATACTTGTAGAGGGTGGTCGCCTTTTAGAAAGGCAACACCTTTAAAGATTGACAGAAAATCAGAGACAACACAAACGGATTTTCGAATCAAAGATTAAGGTTATCTTAGAACTTTATTTTACCGTAGTTAGTATGATATACATGATATCCTAGGATTAATCGAGGTTATTTTAGTTTTTTTTGTGTTTTCTTGCCTTAATTTTCAACCGTGATTAGTGAAAGAGTCGAGTGAAAGCTCCAAAAGCAAGGGTAAGGAAAAGTTGATACTTGGGTGAACTTTTGGTTGTGTCTTCAACAACTAGTAGTAAGATAACACACTTATAACCCTTTTATAACACTTGTAGATCAACATATGTAGTTTGATTGTTTGTATGAGTGCATGCGACATTAAGAGTGTATTTGTGTTCATGGAAGTGATATGGTACTTTTAATGTTATTCATGAATAAAAATGGCCTATTATGATCCCCTTGAACTTACATAAGCTTTAAATAACGTTTGAGGGCCTTAGGAGGGCTTTCGTAGAAAAATAGAGTTTTTTGGATTTTGGGTATTGGTATTGGAGGAATAGTAGCGATACTATTCATTTGAGAGGCCAAAATTAGAGATTTTGGTCAAGTAGTATCGATATTGTTCATCGAGTATCAATATCATGGATGGTTTTTAAATTCCAGTATCCAAAATTGATTCTGGCAATCAGGGTAGTATAAATACTATAAGAGTGTACTCTTAATCCTCTAAGTAGGGGTACCGATACTGAGGTAATTTTTCTAAACATTGATGTAAAATTGGTATAGATACTCAGGGAAGTATCAATACCTTGAAAGGGCAGTATCAAAACTCTACCTAGGGGTATCGATCCTGGAAGGCTATTGTAAAAACATCGAGAGTAAAAATTGTAACACCCATTCCCATATACGTTTCCGTACATAAGTTATAGGTGTCACATGACTTTTAAAAAAAACATTTCTTTATTTATAAACCCATAAAATTTTGTTCCATTAATAAAACATTTTAGTGTAATAAAAGTAAAAGATTGTTAACTTTCATTAGATAAAATAAATCTTAAGGTTATAACATATTACAATAATCGTAAGACAAATACATCTAAGAGCAATACATGCCATCTAATTATCAAAATTAGAAACAATTGTCCTAAATTTACTGATGAGTCAACCTTGGATTGATGATCTCCGCTGCACACCTTACTCGGCTAGTCTCTTGCTAATACCTACGTGTGAAATCAACACATGCTAAGTATTTACTTTGTTAGGCATAAAAATATAACTAAAGTCAAATTCATGCACAAGTACATCATGACTATCAAAATAAGAACTAAATCGTATAATTCATAAGAATAATTAAAACTATTCTAGTAACCCAAGTTTCCTTCACATAGTCATCAAAACCGTTTAGTATGCCCACCATACCTATCTATCAGTATATTTTTCCAAGTAAACTTTATTTTGCAAAATGTATGTCAAATGAGAATACAAGGTACATGCATTGCACCGAAGTGCCGAAATGAAAATTTACAAACTTATTATAAATTCCATGGATTTCACATATACTGCCAAAATGGTCATTCATAAACACATTATAAATACCATGAGTTGCACATTTAGTGCTGAAAATGCACTGCTATGCATTAAACAAAATCGATCGATAACTTATATACATAATTGTATATCTAAATGGTAATTCATAAACTCATTATGAATACCATGATTGCACATATAGTGCCAAAAGTAAACATAGTACCGATACGAAAATGCACTGTTATGCATTGAACAAAATCGATCGATACCATCATACACAAAGTATGTCAAAATGCACCTATGACTCTCAATGCACAACAATGGGCTTTTAAGTCAAATTCACATATTTAAACATTTATTTCTTCAATATTTATAACCATTGAGAAACATCAACATTCATCTATTCATTTTAGAGCAGTTCATACTCTTAAACTTATTCATAATATCATTCCCATAAACATTATGAAAACATATCAAAGTACTGTAAAACATGCTTTATCAAAACCTGATATGCCTCACTAATATGTTATAATGATGTTCGACTATTTGACAACTTTATCCTTGCCCTTTTTCTTACTTGACTCAGGAGCTTGGTTACGATCTACACAAGCCTTCATTAATTACACATACCATACAAATGCTAGTATACTTTTTAACATTTTTACTTTTAATAATACTCAAAAGTACTATTATTTTCAATCTCTATTAAAATTCATCCTATCTAAAACTTCCAGGCTCAATAGTATCGGTACCCCTACTATGGTATCGATACTTCTATACTATAGTACCGATACTCCCTTCAGTATCGATACCATTTTTGCATTCTGGAATCCACAGTATCAATACCTTCATCTTAGTATCGATACCCACAATAGTATCAATACTAATTGCATCAGTATCGATATTGTTCATTATATTTCCTCAAATTTAAATCTACAGTATAGGTAATGTTCTTCCAGTACCGATACACTTACCCAGATTTTTCATTTTTCATTTTAATTTTTACCCAAATTTCGTTTAATTCTCTTACTTTTATCTCCAACAATACAATTAAACTCATCATCACTAAACCCAAATAACTTTCCTTTATTAATTTTCCTATAACATCTAAAATCTCTAAAGAACACTCCAAACTAAGAATCACACTACTTTTTCATACATGTTTTTAATCACATCCAAGGCTTCTAATATCTTATTTACTTATTTGACAAGCAAAATTTACTTGCAAACCTCAATAAAAATTCATATTTCATCATATCACTCAAAAACTCATTTTCTTAAATCTCAAATAATTCACTAACGACTTAGTTTTAATCATCCTTGAACTTTCCTTAAGCCTCTATAACACTTAAGGTTTCAAAACTAACCCATAAACTAAAGGAAAAACAAACTTGAAGAAATCTTACATTTGGCTATAGGGGAGAGCACGAGACGATAAAAAGGAGAAGAAGATAACTTATCCAACTTTCCCCTTTTCTTCTTCTTAAATATCCCTAACAAAATAAACTTTTAAATTCATTTCCCTCTAAAGGACCAAAATGCCCTTTCATTCATCCATTATTACTCTTAGGTCTTAAACACAATTTTCCCAATTTATTTCTTACCATTTATTCAATTTAATCCTTTTATTATGGTCACCGACCTGATATTTGGGGTATTACAATTCTCCCCTTAAGAAAATTTATCCTCGAATTTAAAGAAGTTCCTGATATGAAGAGGTGTGAAAACTGCTTCCTCATATCCTCATCTCTTTCCCAAGTAGCTTATTCTACCTTATGGTTTTGCCAAAGTACTTTAACTATAGGAATCATCTTGTTACGGAGTTGTTTTGCTTTCTCAAGCCAAGATCAGTATTGGTTCTTCCTTGTAAGTTAAATCTAGTCGAATCTCTATTTCTTCGGGTGTGATGATATGGGATGGATCTGATCGGTACTTTCTGAGCATCGACACGTGAAAAACATTGTGGATCTTATCCATATCGGGAGGCAAAGCTAACTGATAAGCTACTAGTTCGACCCTTTCTAAAATCTCATAAGGTCTAATGAATCTTGGACTCACAGTTTCCCTTTACGCCCAAACTACAATACTTTCTTCCAGGGCGATACTTTCATAAATACCTTGTCTCCTACTTGAAATTCAATCTCTTTTCTTTTTAGATCAGCATAATACTTTTATTGATCGAAGGCTATCTTCAGATTATCTTAAATAATTTTCACCTTCTCCTCCATTTCTTTCATCAAATCCAGACCAACTAAGTCTCGATCTTTTAATTCAAACCAATTTAAGGGTGTTCGACACTTTCTCCTATACAAGGTTTCATATGGAGCCATCTTAATACTCTATTGGTAACTATTATTATAAGCAAATTCCACTAAAGACAAATACCTTTCCCATGATACTGTGAACTCAATCACACATGCCCTTAGCATATCCTCAATACCTGAATAGTTCGTTATGACTGTCCATCTGTCTGTGGATGAAAGGTTGTGTTGAAATTCAATCGAGTACCCAAAGTTGTGTGCAAAGAATTCCAGAATCTTGAAGTAAACCTTGGGTTTCGATCGGACACTATCGAAATAGGCACTCCATGCAGCCAAACTATCTCTTTTATATACAATTCCGCATATTTATCCATCGAATAATCTACCTGAACTGGAATAAAGTGAGTTGTCTTGTTCAATCTAGAAACAATTACATATATTGAGTCCTTTTTACCAGGTGATTAAGATAGCCCCAAAACAAAATCCATTGTAACTCGTTCCCACTTCAACTCAAGAATGGATATCGGTTGTAGCAATCCATAAGGCACTTGATGTTCAGCTTTCACTTGCTGACATGTCAGACATCTTGCAACAAACTAGGATACAGTTCTTTTTATGCCAGGCCACTAATAACGACTTTTCATATATTGATACATCTTATTCCTTTCTGGGTGAATCATCAAAGGACTATAATGTGCCTTGGAAAGAATATATTTCCTCAATTCTTTATTATCTTAAATGCAAAGTCTTCCACGATAGTATAAACATCCATCAGTTCTGATTTCGAAGTCTTTGGTCTCTTCTTTCTCTACTTGTGAAATTTTAGTCAAACATTTTTCATCTTGTCTTTGCTGCTCTTTCACCCGATCCAAAAGAATCAGCTTTAACTTAAGCTTAGCAATCAAGAAACCATTTTTCTTTAATGATATACGTACATCTAAAGCTCGTAGAGCTGCAAAAGTCTTTAGACTATGTGCATCAGCTACCACAGTAGCCTTCCCTGGATGATAATCGATGATCACATCATAATCCTTTAAAAGGTTGATCCATCTTCTCTGCCTCAAGTTCGGTTCTTTTTGAGTCAGCAAGTACTTTAGACTCTTGTGATCTGTATAAATATGGCACCGCTCACCTTATAGATAATGACACCAAATTTTCAAAGCAAACACGACCGCTGCTATTTCCAAGTCATGTGTCGGATAATTTCTCTTGTGATTCTTCAGTTGTTTTGAGGCATAAGCCATAACTTTTCTATCTTGCATAAGTACACATCCCAACCCATTATGAGATGCTTCACTAAAGACTACATAGTCTTCACTCGATTGAGGTTGTACAAGCACTAGCGCCTCTGTTACGATTCTCTTTAGCATTTCAAAACTTTCTTGGAATTTCTCCGACCAAACAAAAGGAACATCTTTCTGTAACAACTTAGTTAGTGTTGAAGCTAACATTGAGAAGTTCTTCACAAACCATCTATAATAATCAACAAGCCCCAACAAACTTTAAACTTTAGGAACATTCTTTGGGGGTTGTCAATTCACTATAGCTTGAATCTTTTTGTGATATACTCTTATGCCTTTTGTGGAGACTATATGACTAAGGAAAGCAATCTCAGCTAACCAAAATACACACTTGGATAATTTGGCATACAACTTCTTCTCTCGAACTGTCTGAAGAATAACACGAAAATGAGCATCATGTTCCTCTCTTGACTTGGAATACACCAAAATATCATCTATAAATACCACTACAAATTGATCCAAGAAAGGTTGGAATAATCGGTTCATTAAGTCCATAAATGTTGCAGGAGCATTAGTCAATCTAAATGGCATCACCACAAATTCTTAATGTCCATACCGAGTCTGAAAAGTTGTTTTTTAAATATTATCCTCTTTAATCTTTAATTTGTGGTATCTCGACCTCAAATCTAACTTAGAGAACACTGCTACGCCTTTCAATTGATCGAACAGATCATCAATCCTCAGAAGAGGATACTTATTCTTTATGGTTACTTTATTTAACTGACGGTAGCTTATGCATAATCGCATAGACCCGCCCTTTTTTTCACAACCAGCACAGGTGCTCCCCAAGGAGAAACATTGGGTCTGATAAATCCCTTATAGAGTAGCTCTTGCAATTGGGCTTTTAATTCTCTTAAATTCATTGGACCCATTCAATATATAGCTATAGAAAAAGGTTTGGTACACGGGTAAACCTCAATCTTGAATTCCACCTCACTGTCTTGAGGTAAACCCAATAATTCTTCTGGAAAAACATTTGGAAACTCCCTAACGGTTGGAATATAATATAATCTCCCTTTCGATACTTGAGTGTCTATCACTTTAGCTAGGAAATATATACATCCTTTTGACATCATTTTCTTTACAGTCATGGCTAATATCACATTGGATGGTGATTTCGCTTTTTCGCCAATCACTACGATTTCAGAGCCTTTCGAATCCTTAAAAAATAATCACTTTTTGCAACAATCAACCCATCCATGATGTCAAGACAACCAATCCATGCCCAAAATGATTTCAAACTTATCAAAGGGTAACTTAATCAAGTTTTTCGGAAACACAACCCCTTGAATCTTTATCGAGCATTTTCTATATACCCGCGTTACTCTCGCATTGTGACCCATAAGGTTTATCGCTATCATCTCACTAAAAATTAGTTCTAAAGGAATTCCTCTAGCTTTAACCAACTTTGTACTAATATATGAGTGTATAGAACCAAGGTCAACCAAAACAAATATAGGTTCATCAAAAAGATGGAATGTACTAGTTAAAATCTCAGGGTCATCCCGATCCTCGTTAGTAAAATATTGTAAATTCTGGCTACTCTTCGAGCCTCTTGTCTAAGTAATGACTCAGATTGTCCTCTGCTTCTATTAGAAGCTACCACTGATCTCTCAGATTGTGCTGAATTATCCCCGGATTTCTTAGGATAGTTTCGAGTATAATGACTAGTGTCACCACACTGGAAACAAACTCAACTGAGAAATCTACATACACCACGGTGAAATTTTCCACATGTCTGACATGGAGTAGTTCTCTCTCCAAATTCTCTACCCGAGCTAGTAGTAAAAGACTATGATTGTTTATTTTTCTATGAAGCTACAGCAGAACCATCTCTATCATTATATCAGGAACTCGAGCCCTTGCCTCTCTTAGCATGATGGAAGTTGAAGACATTCCAACTCGTTTTCCCGTCTGTATACTCTACTCCACTACTAGAGTCTCCTCTTGAGCTCTTTCAATAACCTTAGCTCGGTTTATAACTTCTTGTAGACTAGGCAAGTTTAAAGCCAACATCATATCTTTCAACTTTGGCCTCAAACCTTCGATTAACCAATCATGTTGAGCCTTGTCATTGGGAACTACCTCAGTAGTAAAACAGCTCAGCTTGTTGCACTCAGCCTTGTACTCATGTACTACTCGATCACCTTGTTTTAAATTGTTCGCGTGTTGTGAGTACTATAAAATATACGAAAAATAATGTGCAAGTATACACAATAGCTCAAGTAATATAATGATGAGTGAGTATCGTCTCCACAGGGATTGGGTGAAATCACAAAAGTCTAACCAAAGCAATGCAATATTCTATCTAAGTATAGTTAGTCTTGATATATACAAATGTCATGTCAATGGATATGTGTATGCTGGTGGATGCGGATTGATGGTGTGATGGTGTAGCAAATGGAAATGCAGTGGCAATGATGGATGTTTAATGTTGAGTATGGTGAAATGTTGAAGCAATGAGAAATGGTAAAGACAGTAAACAAAATAAATAAAATAAGAAGAAAATAATCCTCACGTGACAAGCTTCCAATGAAATGAATGGTAAGAATTGGTCTAAGGTTGCTAAACTTATTTCTCAAGTATATTTAAGCTATCTTGTCTTTACTCGACAGGGCTTTCCTAAGGTGTTCAAAAGAACCTAACAGAATAGGATGCCAAGGCATCTACTCTCACTCAACGATGTTGGACAGCCTACCCTATTGATAAAGACACCCTTTTTAGTCGTTGAAATCCTATCCTAGTCTCTTCCGAGATCTAAGGGATTAAGTTATAATATTCCTAGGCCGGTTTAAAGCCCCTTGAAAATACCATAACCCATTGCTTATGAGGATCTTATCTTGCGTTTCTTCCGAATACTTACAAGTATTTTTAGCTTAGGATTCTTCCGAATACTTAACCTTCATCTAAGAGATGGATATTTCCATGCCTCTTACAAGCCTAGATGGTGAAGCATTCATAAGCAAAGCAAATAAAGAACCCAAAATAAACTTAAATATACCCTAAAAAATAAAGTTTAAACAATCATTCAACCAACCACCACCAAATAAGTTAGTTCATGGTGGGGTTCGAAATATCCAAACACAAAGTCATGAAAATATTCGTTCCAACAACCCACAAATTAATAGAAAAATAACAGCAAAAAGGAAGTGAGAAGAAGCCTTCGACGCGCCACCGGAGGTCTCTTCTCGGCCACCACAAACCACCTAGCTCGCTAGCTCCTTCCGGCGCCTAGCTTGCCACTCCTTGGAGCTTTATCAATGGAGGAATATCCCAAGGAAGAAGAAATAAAAATGTGATTTTTTCTGCTCTATGCGTGTGCTCTCTCTCCTTTTTCTTCTCTCCCATGAGGTGTCATATATAATAAAAATATCTAGGGGTAATGATGAGGTTGTTGGGTGCAAAATACCCCTCATACCCCTAGAATCACATGTTGTGCATGAACCTTATCCTCCAAGTGGCAGTGGTCCTTTGGCAGCTCTGGCAGGCGGTTACAGCAGTCCTTCACGTGCAGAGAGAGTTGTCCAGTGCCAGCTGTCCTTATGCAGAAATATCTTTTTGTCTTTTTCTGCGCCAGAGATGCCAAGGCATTTCAATATGCTTTAGCAACGTGTGATGCCGCGGCAGTACTTCCCAAATAATCCTTTTTCTTGCTATTCCCTGCACACCATAGACAAACTGCACCTTTCCCTCAAACAGTACCATTAAGAAATAAAATAGCACAACCACCACAAATACAATTATATGCAACTACATGATCCTAAAATGACTAAAATGAGCTTTTAAACAAACAATAACTTAAGTGAAAAAGGCTTTAAAAGTAGCCGTTTTAGGAAGTTAACACACCCCCAAACTTAAGCTATTGCTTGTCCTCAAGCAATGGATAGCAGTTACATAAGCATAATGTCATGGCAAAGTTTGATAATAAGACAGTAGGACAAAATTGAATTTCAACCCTCAGAACGATAGGCTTCAACTTGCTAGACTTATCAAGAATTCAAGTACTTTTCCCTAGGTCAAAATCCTTTGTGGTAGTGTGTGTGCGTGATTGTATCCAATGTATACTTAGCGAATTTAGACAATTTCTAATCAAGTCCCCTAGTTTTTGTCAAGGCATTTACTTATCATTAAGCACATTTTTACTCCCTTTTCTTTGATTTTCTTTTAAATGCTGTTACGAAGGAAGTCAGCTCATCACACCTACTCTCCCACACTCTAGATGAACGGGAGCATACCTTCCATCCCCGAGCTAGTTAAGTAGAGTCATCCCGTGACTTCTTTCATTCACTCATATGCACAAGGCTTCCATTTATTAAAGAAAGTTCCAGGAAATGCCACGGCAAAGAGGAGTGTCCCTCTACAGCTATGCTTAAGCATTTATTCACAGTTTCATTTCTAAGAGAGTTTGTTTTTTATTTTTCTTTTAAACACCATACTATATTTCAATGCCAAGACTAACTAAAGTTCCTTTATAAAAATTTCCTAAATTTTCTAAGTATAGAAAACATACAAATCGTGTAAATATTTTTCACAAAGCATCAAGCCCTAGAGTGAGTTCTATCATTCTCAACAGTCATTTGCATTCAGATTCTAGCCTAACAAAATTATCATCATCGGGTATCCTCAAAACATTTCATCTAACTGTCCTACCATTTACTGATGCCATGGCATAATACTATGCTAATGCTATCATGCATATGACCTACCAAGAACAATACCTCCCCCAAACTTAAGGGAAGCATTGTCCTCAATGCTTTAAAGAGAACTAAACTAACTATAAACTATATGTTATGCAATGAAATGCAACTAAATGAAAATGGATGCAAGAGAGGTACCTCAATGTTTACGTGGTGGTGGTGCTTTGGAGGTGCTAGCAGCTCCTCGTCGGGTGCGCTTTAGGATAGGTGTTGGGCTGGACTCGGAAGAAGTGGAGTAATAGTGCGCAATGCGTCCAGCCGTGGTCTTGGTGCGGCGACCACTACGTTATGCATGAGAAGGATTGGGTGTTGAGACGGGGCTGGGTGTTTCTTCGACAGGGACAGTGGGCGGATATTCAGGAGTCTCGGACCGATATGTATCAGGAGTAGGGTCAGCAGCAGGAGGATCGGGTGCATCGTGCTCAGGCTCTGGAGATGCCTCGGCATTGAATGCCGGCAGAATTTCGTCTGGGAAACCAGGGAAATTCCGTTGATCGTGGGGAATAATTTCTTGAAACAACGATTCCACCATAGCATCTCTATGCTTCACGTATCCAAAGAAATTACGGATGTCACCGTGTAAAACATGCAGTTGAGCTTGAGTCTGCGTCACAGCTTCCTCGAGAGCAAGTAACCTTGCCTCGGCATTCGATTTTGTAGTACCTGCTGATTACTCATGAACAGGGTCTTTAGACTTGGGATTTTCAAGTCCCAACAATAGTGGAAGTCTAGCCCTAGTGATGCCCGATAATCTAGGTAAAATTTCATCAAAAGCATTTTTCTCAACCTTTTTCTTACGACATAAAGCGGTAATTAAATTAGGAAACACCAAAGCACTACCCAAACAGTCATGAACTTGCTGAACAATAATACGACCCACATCGATCGGACAGGATACTATCATAGAATGTAAAAGCAATAAGCGTGAAAGTGATACTGTAGTTTTGTGGGAAGTGGGCATTAGTTTATGCTTGAGAAAGTGATTTCATAACTTTGCGCACGGCTAAAGACGTTCTCGGTTGACCGAGTATCTACTCGTTTGTCGTCTATTCCACTCAGTGTTTTCAAAACAAAGGTCCTCCAAGACCCCATCGTATGTGTTACTATCGGCTTCCTCTTCGAACATGGCATGGCCGTCTACTACCTGCTGTAAATGAAAATAACGATTAATAGCAGTGGATGTAAAACGAATTTGCTTACCTCGAACGAAGATGGAGTGTTGATTGGGCTTGGAAATGTTCACATAGAACTCCTTAACTAATGAGGCGTTCACTGAACCAGGATGACGGGCAAACTTCTGCCACTTGAACGTCCTCACGATGTCCATAACATCGGGTCCAAAACCACCATTGGTTTCCTCGGTAAAAATAAATCTCAACTCAAAAAAGAGTTTTCGGTTCTTGAAGTTTTGGAACCGAGCCTTAGCCTCATCGTTCTCAAACTGTTGCCAAGCGGTCGTGTCGGTTGGAGCTGGTCTTGAGCGCACCATTTTCAGTGTTTTTAAAGTAAGAAAAATGAAAAAGGAAGAAGCTTTTGAAAGCTTTAAAAACTTGGATGTATTTCGGCTATGGAGAGAATAAGGGAAGAAGATGAGTAAAAGAGAGAGAAAAAGTAAAAGTTAACATGAAAAAGAAAAAATGAATAAAGAAAGAGAAAAGAAAAAGTTAAAAATTTGGGAGGGAAAATGGGTGATAGGACGGTTAAGAGAGGAATTAGTGGGTGGGAGGTTGTGCATGTATAGGGAAGGAAAAAAAACTGCCAAAAGGTAATGATGGTGATAGGACAAGTCTATGGAAAGAGAAAAAGAAATGTCAAAAATTAAATTAAATAAAAAGAAACAAATCAAAAGAATATCTCTCCAATTAATGCTTTGTCCTTTCCTCCCTTTGGTAACCGCTCCTTGTACGGTTTGCAGCAATGTGGTCCCTACAAATCAGATCAAAAATTAATTACAAAATAAAATAAAATAAAACTAAAGAAAAAAAACTTGAATGTTAAATTTTATTTATGCACAGACACAAATTCAATGCCGAGGCATCGAATTTTGGTTCTCCTCTGAGCACGCTTCAGTATCGTGCAGCCGTAACACGTCCTTGTTGTGCGGTGGTGGAATTCCATTGTAGGCTTTCAGATGCTGGCCATTGACCTTGAAGATCTTCCCATTGTCTATTCTCTTGATGTCAACAGCTCCATGGGGATAGACATAATGCACCTCAAATGGCCCTGACCATCGAGATTTTAGCTTCCCAAGAAAGAGTTTAAGTCTGGAGTTGTAAAGCAAGACTTGTTGCCCCACATGAAAATGTCGTGGCATCAGTTTTTGGTCATGCCACTTCTTGGTTTTCTCCTTGTATATCCGAGCGTTCTCATATGCTTGTGCTCTAAACTCTTCCATTTCATTAGTTCTAATAATCTCTGCTCCCCAGCTAGTTGAGCATCGAAATTCAATCGCTTGATAGCCCAATAAGCTTTATGTTCAAGCTCAACCGGGAGATGACAAGCTTTACCATACACTAACTTGAAGGGTGACATCTCCAAAGGAGTTTTGAATACTGTTCTGTACGCCCAAAGTGCTTCATCGAACTTTGGCGACCAATCCTTTCGCTTTGGGTTCACCACTTTCTCTAAAATCTGTTTGATCTCTCGATTAGATATCTCAGCTTGGCCATTTGTCTGCGGATGATATGTCGTGGCAATCTTGTGTCGAACTCCATATCTCAGCAATGCCTTGGCAATAAACTTGTTATCAAAATGGGTTCCTTCATCACTGATGATAGCACGAGGTACTCCAAACCGAGTGAAAATATACTTGTGCAAAAACTTGAGTGCGGTCTTGGAGTCATTCTTTGAAGTTGCTATTGCTTCCACCCACTTTGACATATAATCCACAGCAAGCAATATATATAATTTTCCTTCAGAAGATGGGAATGGTCTCATGAAATCAATGCCCCACACATCAAACAGCTCTATCTCCAAAATATTTTGCAGCGGCATCTCATATCGTCTGGAGATGTTTCCAGTCCGTTGGCATCGATCACATCCTTTGTAAAATGCTTGGGCATCTCTAAACAATGTTGGCCAGTAAAAGCCTGACAGGACCTTAGCAGCAGTCCTTGCTCCACCAAAATGGCCTCTACTTGGGGCCAAATGACAATGGTACAAAATATCACTTTGCTCCTCTTCAGGTACACATCGTCTAATGAGCTGATCGGCACAATGTTTGAACAGATATGGCTCATCCCAAAAATAGTGCTTGAACTTCTTTTTAGCCTGACTATTCAAATCAAAAGGCATAATTCCACTAACAAGAAAATTAACAAGGTCAGCGTACCACGAGATTGTCGCGGCATATAAAATTTTCTCATCAGGAAATTCCTCTTGGATATCTACAGTGCCATGGCATTCAGAATTGTTCTCTAGCCTAAATAAGTGATCAGCAACTTGATTTTCAGTTCCTTTTCTATCTACCACCTCTAAGTCAAATTCTTGCAAAAGTAAGATCCACCTAATAAGTCTAGTGTTGGCATCCTTTTTGTTCACTAAGTATTTTATAGCCGAATGATCAGTGTGAACAATAACTTTAGTGCCTATTAGGTAAGGTCTAAATTTATCAAAAGCAAATACTACGACAAGTAATTCTTTCTCAGTGGTGGTGTAGTTCAATTGTGCTTCATTTAAAGTGCGGCTAGAGTAATAAATAAAATGAAAGATTTTACCTCGGCGTTGCCCCAAAACAGCTCCTACGGCATAATCGCTTGCATCACACATCAGCTCAAATGGTGATGTCCAGTTGGGAGGGACTAAAATGGGTGCCGAGATCAGTTGTCGCTTTAGCTCAGTAAACGCGCCGAGGCATAATTCGTCAAATACAAAGGGTTGGTTTTGTTGAAGCAATGTGCACAAGGGTTTAGAAATCTTGGAGAAATCTTTGATAAACCTTCTATAGAATCCAGCATGTCCAAGAAAACTTCTTATTTCCTTGACCGAAGTTGGTGGTGGCAATTTTTCAATCACTTCAATCTTTGCCTTGTCCACCTCAATACCCCTGTGTGAAATTTTGTGGCCTAATACAATACCTTCAGTCACCATGAAGTGACATTTTTCCCAGTTTAAGACCAACTCAGCCTCCTCGCATCTCTTGAGAACTTTTGCTAAATTGTCGAGGCATCATTCAAAATAATCCCCACAAATAGAAAAATCGTCCATGAAGATCTCCAGAAAATCCTCAACCATATATGAAAATATAGCTTGCATACAGCGCTGAAACGTTGCCGGGGCATAACAGAGTCCAAAAGGCATCCTCCTAAAGGCAAAAGTGCCATAGGGACAAGTAAATGTAGTCTTCTCCTGGTCCTCTGGTACGATGGCAATTTGATTGTACCCCGAGTACCCATCCAAAAAGCAATAGAATGCTTTGCCGGCCAATCGATCCAACATTTGGTCGATGAAAGGTAGAGGAAAGTGGTCCTTCTTCGTAGCTTTGTTAAGTTTTCTATAGTCCATACATATCCTCCATCCAGTCACAGTGCGAGTGGGTAATAGCTCATTATCCTCATTCGTAACCACCGACGTGCCTTCTTTCTTCGAAACACATTGGACAGGGCTCACCCATGAGCTATTGGAGATAGGGTAGATCACTCCAGCATCAAGCCATTTCAGAATTTCTTTCATCACCACTTGCTTCATAACAGGGTTGAGTCTTCTTTGTGGTTCAATTGAATTACCGTGGCAATCTTCTAGCAGAATCATGTGCATGCAGATCGTGGGACTAATGCCTTTCAAATCGGCCATAGTCCAACCAATTGTTTTCTTATGCTGCATCAAAACACTTAACAAACTTTGCTCTTGGTTAGCAGTAAGGTTAGCGAAAATAATCACCGGTAAAGTCTCATCGCTACCTAAGTAAACATATTTAAGATGCCCTGGCAAAGTCTTAAGCTCTAGATTGGGTGCATGCAATAATGAAGGCTTAGGAGAAATGAATTCATCAAAATTCAGAGGTTCAAAATTCATACCTGATCTAACTTGTACTAAGCTAGATTGCTCCTCTAAAATTGAAAAGTCGTCGGACTCCACTAAGCTTTCATCATCCACCCAATATTCATTTTCTGCTAGCTGAATGAAGTTGTTCTGGCAAAGATGTTCAGTCTCTTCTTCAATCACTGAGTTCAATTCAGAAATACCTTGGCATTCTTCAGTGTCATCAACATATTTGAGCGTTCTAAAAACATTGACAGTCACACACTGATCAGCCACTCTCATGGTGAGTTCACCTTTTTCACAGTCTATCAAGATACGTCCAGTGGCTAGGAAAGGTCTTCCCAGAATGATTGGTGCCTTGGCATCAACTTCGCAGTCCAGAATTAAGAAGTCGACTGGAAACACAAACTTGTCCACCCTTGCTATGACATCCTTGACTCTCCCTTCAGGTTTAACATGGGATTTTTCGGCAAGTTGTAAAATAACTGAGGTGGGTCTTGCATCTCCTATCCCAAGCTTCAAGAATATCGATTTCGGCATTAAGTTGACACTTGAACCAAGATCACATAAAGCCTTTCCAACGAAATTAGCTCCAATTGAACAAGGAATAATGAAGATGCACGGATCATTTCTCTTTGGCGGCATCTTACTCAATGAAGAACAAAATTCTGTTGCCGTGGCAACAGTCTCTACTTTCATTTTCTTGGTACAGATGTCCTTCAGAAATTTGGCATACATCGGCATCTGTTCAACAGCTTCCAAGAGAGGTATATTGATATGGAGCTGATCAAGAATGTCTACGAACTTCTTGAACTGAATTTCATCATTGTGCTTCTTCAATCTTTGTGGGAAGGGTGGGGGAGGTCTAGCTTCCTTAGCTGTAGGAATAGAATTTTCTTTTACCTTGGCATCAGAATCTGGTACCTTGGCAGAATCCTCCTCCTTGTCCTTCTCAGAAACTCTATCATCTTGTAATTCAGCTTCAGTAGTGGGATTAGAATCATCATGCTGTGGCCCACTATCCTTGACTTGTCGATTGATTTGTGTTCCACTCCTAAGAGTTAACACATTGCGATGTTCTTTTCCAGGCCCTTTAGTGACTTCAATATCACTTGGCAAACATCCTTGCTGATGCTCTTGCAATGCTGTAGCAATCTGACTAACTTGACCTTCCAAAGCTCTCAGAGACGAGCTATGGCTTTGAAGTAAGGCACCTTGACTATGAAGTAAAGCTCCTTGATTATTAATTAAAGTAGAATGGTCTTGCAGCATTGTCTTCGTAGTAGATATGAATTCTTGAATTGTAGCTTCTAAGGAACTTATGCTCTCTGAAGATGAAGCTCCTTTGTTAGCATTATGCCATGGCATAGCATTTTGGTAACTTTGAGGCTCATTGTGATTCTACTGCCTAGTAGGTTGATTAGCATTGTGGGCTCCTTGATTTCCCCATGAAAAATTAGGATGCTGACGCCATCCAGCATTATAAGTGTTTGAGTAAGGATTGTTGCTGCCTCGATTGTAATTGCCTACAAAGTTGATGGACTCATGGTTGGTTGGGCATTCGCTCTCGTGATGATTTTCTTGGCATAACAGACATGCCAGACTAGTTGTTTTCACTTCCTTCACATCAGTGGAATATTGTAAGTTCTTCAACATATTAGTAATAGCGGAGAGTTGAGCGGACACCGAATCTTTGGCTTCTAACTCGAATGCTCCAGGTGCTCTCCTTCACTCCCAAGTCTTGAGGAAGAAAATTGATAATCATTGTTAGCAATTTTGTCCAAGATAGAAAACGCCTATGTAGGTGATTTGTCCAGCAATGTCCCATTTGCCGAGGCATCCTGTAACATCCTCGTGGGTGCATTGACTCCATTATAGAACATGACTACTTGAGTCCAATCATGAAAACCATGATTTGAACACTTTCGAAGCAAACTCTTGTAACGATCCCAACACTCATACATGGATTCGTCATCGCCCTGGAGAAAAGATGATATTTCATTCCTTAGCTGCGTATTCATGTTTGGTGGGTTGTACCTCAATAAGAAGCTCTTGCAAAGATTGGCCCATGATTCCATCGAATCAGCTGGTACACCACTCAACCAAGCCCTTGCTCGGTCATGCAATGAATATGGAAAAAGCTTTAATTTCAGAAAATCCTCATGCACTCCTTCTTGGCGGAAAGAATCACAAACTTCCAGAAAATTGCGAATGTGCTGCCTGGCATCTTCAGTTGGCATACCCCCAAACTGCCCAATGGAATTCAACATGTTGAACATGACTGGTTTCAGCTTGAAATGTGCAGCTTGAATTTCGGGTGCCACAATCCCAGGATTCAGATCATCCAGCATCGGATTTAAATGATCTCGAATATCACAAGGCCTGATAGCAGGTTCAGCATTGTTTAATACCGCGGCATTCTGATTTCCGTCATTTTGACCAATGCCTTGGTTTCCAATCTGATACATATTTCCTTGAGCACGTCTTCTTCTTCTAAAGAGTCTTTCAATCTCAGGTTCTATTGGTTCCAAAGGCTCTTCATAATTTCTTCTAGGCATACACTAAATAAACCTGAAAAATAAAACAAAAATATCTAGTAAACTATACAAAAATAAAAATGCAAAACAAAATAAAATGCTATGGGAAAACTAAATAACTTCAGGCTGCCAATCCCCGGCAACGGCGCCAAAAACTTGTTCGCGTGTTGTGAGTACTATAAAATATACGCAAATAATGTGCAAGTATACACAGTCGCTCAAGTAATATAATGATGAGTGAGTATCGTCTCCACAGGGATTGGGTGAAATCACAAAAGTCTAACCAAAGCAATGCAATATTCTATCTAAGTATAGTTAGTCTTGATATATACAAATGTCACGGCAATGGATATGTGTATGCTGGTGGATGCGGATTGATGGTGTGATGGTGTAGCAAATGGAAATACAGTGGTAATGATGGATGTTTAATGTTGAGTATGGTGAAATGTTGAAGCAATGAGAAATGGTAAAGACAGTAAAAAATAAAAAATAAAATAAGAAGAAAATAATCCTCACGTGACAAGCTTCCAATGAAATGAATGATAAGGATTGGTCTAAGGTTGCTAAACTTATTTCTCAAGTATATGTAAGCTATCTTGTCTTTACTTACTCGACAGGGCTTTCCTAAGATGTTCAAAAGAACCTAACAGAATAGGATGCCAAGGCATCTGCTCTCACTCAACGTTGTTGGATAGCCTACCCTATTGATAAAGACACCCTTTTTAGTCGTTGAAATCCTATCCTAGTCTCTTCCGAGATCTAAGGGATTAAGTTATAATATTCCTAGGCCGGTTCAAAGCCCCTTGAAAATACCATAACCCATTGCTTATGAGGATCATATCTTGCGTTTCTTCCGAATACTTACAAGTATTTTTAGCTTAGGATTCTTCCGAATACCTAACCTTCATCTAAGAGATGGACATTTCCATGCCTCTTACAAGCCTAGATGGTGAAGCATTCATAAGCAAAGCAAATAAAGAACCCAAAATAAACTTAAATATACCCTAAAAAATAAAGTTTAAACAATCGTTCAACCAACCACCACCAAATAAGTTAGTTCATGGTGGGGTTCGAAATATCCAAACACAAAGTCATGAAAATATTCGTTCTAATAACCCACAAATTAATAGAAAAATAGCAGCAAAAGGGAAGTGAGAAGAAGCCTTCGACGCGCCACCGGAGGTCTCCTCTCGGCCACCACGAACCACCTAGCTTGCTAGCTCCTTCCGGCGCCTAGCTTGCTAGCTCCTTCCGGCGCCTAGCTTGCCACTCCTTGGAGCTTTATCAATGGAGGAATATCCCAAGGAAGAAGAAATAAAAATGTGATTTTTTCTGCTCTATGCGTGTGCTCTCTCTCCTTTTTCTTCTCTCCCATGAGGTGTCATATATAATAAAAATATCTAGGGGTAATGATGAGGTTGTTGGGTGCAAAATACCCCTCATACCCCTAGAATCACATGTTGTGCATGAACCTTATCCTCCAAGTGGCAGTGGTCCTTTGGCAGGTCTAGCAGGCGGTTACAGCAGTCCTTCACGTGCAGAGAGAGCTGTCCAGTGCCAGCTGTCCTTATGCAGAAATATCTTTTTGTCTTTTTCTGCGCCATAAATGTCAAGTCATTTCAATCTGCTTTAGCAACGTCTGATGCCGCGACAGTACTTCCCAAAGAATCCCTTTTCTTGCTATTCCCTGCACACCATAGACAAACTGCACCTTTCCCTCAAACAGCACCATTAAGAAATAAAATAGCACAACCACCACAAATACAACTATATGCAACTACATGATCCTAAAATGACTAAAATGAGCCTTTAAACAAACAATAACTTAAGTGAAAAAGGCTTTAAAAGTAGCCTTTTTAGGAAGTTAACACAAATTATGGAACTTCAGCAGCATCGCCCATCTAAACTTCTCACCAATGTACTTGTTCTTAAATTCCTCCTGAAAGAACTGCTAGGTCATTTTCTCCGGTGGTGCATACATCGTAGTATTTGACCACCACACTCGAGTTGATCCTTGAAGTAAAGATACAACTCCTCCCAAATTTTTAGAATCCGAGCTGTGAAGACTTTCAAGCATTATCATAACATCATTTAGCCATAAATCATCCTCTATAGGACCTTCATCCTCTTCTCTCTAGAACTCGGGAGCTCCCAAACTTTTCAGCTCTTTCGAAATCTACATCCTCAGTACTAGAGGATAAGGGGGAGGCAGAAGAGGTTAGAACCGAGTCAAAATGGCATTGAGAGCTTGCATAAAAACTCCAAACTCAGGCACAGGTATACCCTGATGTGCATGCACACTAGCCTTTTTACATGGAATCGGATGCTCACTATTAGCCTCACAGCTTTCGCTACCCGATCCTTCTCTAATTTATTGTTCAGTCACTCTTCGTGAGTTCGAAGATTCTGACATCTAATATGACTTACATAATAATAACACTCAAGTTAGTAAAGAGTGACATCAATCAAACTCTAATGACACCATATCAGTAACCTTGAAAATCTTAGTGGCATCTAATCCTTTCTTTTAAAGTCAAATAAACCTGGTTTAGATGTCACATGACTTTTTAAAAATATTTCTTTATTTGTAAATCCATAAAATTTTGTTCCATTAATAAAACATTTTAGTGTAATAAAAGTAAAAGCTTGTTAACTTTCATTAGATGAAATAAATCTTATGGTTATAACATATTACAATAACCGTAAGACAAATACATCTCAGAGCATTTTTATAAGTCCAATACATGCCATATAATTATCAAAAGTATACACAATTGTCCTAAATTTATTGATGAGTCAACCTTGGATTGATGATCTCTAATGCACTCCTTACTCGTCTAGTTTTTGCTAATACCTACGCGTGAAATCAACATATGCTAAGTATTTACTTAGTGAGATATAAAAATATAACTGATGTAAAATTCATGCACAAGAACATCATGACTATCAAAATACGAACTAAATCGTATAATTCATAAGAATAATTAAACTATTCTGGTAACCCAAGTTTTCTTCACATATTTATCGAAACCGTTTAGTATGCTCAGCATACATATCTATCAGTATTTGTTTCCAATTATCCTTTATTTTGGCTAATGTATGTCAAATGAGAATACAAGGTACATGCATTGCACCGAAGTGTCGAAATGGAAATTCACAAACTTATTATGAATTTCATGGATTGCACACATAGTGCCAAAATGGTCATTCATAAACACATTATGAATACCATGAGTTGCACATTTAGTGCCGAAAATACACCGTTATGCATTAAACAAAATCGATCGATAACTTATATACATAATTGTATATTGAAATCATAATTCACAAACTCATTATGAATACCATGATTGTACATATAGTGCCAAAAGTATACATAGTACTAATACAAAAATGTACCGTTATTTATTTAACAAAATCGATCTATACCATCATACACGAAGTATGTAAAAATGCACCTATGACTCTCAATGCACATACAATGGGCTTTTAAGACAAATTCACATATTTAAACATTTATTTCTTCAATATCGATAACCATTTAGCAATATCAACTTTCATCTATTGATTTTAGAGCATTTCATACTCTAAAACTTATTCATAATATCATTCCCATAAATATTATGAAAACATATCAAAGAACTATAAAACATGTTTTATCAAAATATTCGAGGTTGACTCGTCGCAAGTCTCCTCATTTCATAGAAGTATAACAAATGCACTCACTTGATATGCCTCACTAGTATGTTGTAATGATGTTCGACTTTTCGGTAACTTTATCCTTGCCCTTTTTCTTGCTTGACTCATGATCTTGGTTACGATCTACACAAGCATCCATTAATTACACATACCATACAAATGTTAGTATACTTTCTAACTTTTATACTTTTAATAATACTCAAAGTACTATTATTTTCAATTTCTATAAAAATTCATCCTATCTAAAAATTACAGGCTCAATAGTATCGGTACCCCGACTATGGTATCAATACTTCTATACTATGGTACCGATACTCCCTTCAGTATCGATATTATTTTTGCATTCTGGAATCCACAGTATTGATACATTCCTCTTAGTATCGATACTAATTGTATCAGTATCGATATTGTTCATTATATTTCCTCAAATTTAAACCTATAATATCGATATTGTTCTTCTAGTACCGATACCCTTACCTAGATTTTTCATTTTTCATTTAGATTTTTACCCAAATTTCTTTTAATTCTTTTACTTTTTACCTCCAACAATACCATTAAACTCATCATCACTAACCCTACTAAATTTCCTTCATTAATCTTCCTATAACATCTAAAATCTCTAAAGAACACTCCAAACTAAGAATCACACTACTTTTTCATAGATATTTTTAAACACATCCAAGCCTTCTAATCTCTCATTTACTTCTTTGACAAGTCAAATTTACTTGCAAACCTCAATAAAAACTTATATTTCATCATATCCTCAAAAACCCATTTTATTAAATCTCAAATAATTCACTAACAACTTAGTTTTAATCATCCTTGAACTTTCCTTAAGCCTCTATAACACTTAAGGTTTCAAAACTAACCCATAAACTAAAGGAAAAACTAACTTGAAGAAATCTTACCTTTGGCTATAGGGGAGATCACGGGATGGGAAGAAGAAGAAGAAGAAGATAACTTATCCAACTTTCCCTTTTTCCTATTCTTAAATATCCATAATAAAATAAACTTTTAAATCCAATTCCCTCTAAAGGACCAAAATTCCTTTCATTCTTTCATTCTTACTAATAGGTCTTAAACACAATTTTCCCAATTCATTTCTTGTACTTTACCATTTATTTAATCCTCCAAATTTTAAATCATTTCATTATAGTCACTATCCCGATATTTGGGGTATTATAAAAATGGTATCGATGCCTAAGGAGGATATTAATACTCGAGGGCCAATACCAATAATGTAGGGTTGAGTATTGAGACCATCATACAAAAATATGCTAAAAACCATATTTCACGTAGAGAATCGAGTAAAGGGTCTAAGGGCATAAAACTTTAATATTAAAATCTTGCAAATGGAACATTGAATAAATTATGTGCATTACATATGAATGTTATGAGATAAGAATCTATAAGACTTATGTCTTTGTTTAACACTCAGAAAACGATGAGTACACTCGATTTAATCGTGTACGATAATCATCTATTTATATGAGGAATATTCGGGTATATCAAACTAAGTGTAAAAACACTATAAATACTAGTTGGATGTCTCTCTGATACTCCGTGACCTAGACACGTTCCAATTATTTTATAGGAGTAGATTATTTGGGTTAGATGCTAATGTTACGTGACCCAGATCTTCTCCAAGGTACTTGGAATATAGTGTCATTTGCATGTAGAAACTGATTCTATGTGACCCAAGTCTCATCTAAGGTACCTCTTCGTAAGCAAATAAGGGTGTGAGTTATGTGATGCTGATGTGACCCTGAACTATACTATGATGCTTAATTATGTTTATATTCTTGATGCAACATTTATTCATGACTATATCGGCTAACATACTCATATGGTGAATACATGTAGTATAGTATAGCTATTTACGTGGCACTAAGCTTGTGACCTCAACATTCAGAATTTGTCATCGTGCACAGGTTCTTAGGTTCTAGTTCAAAGAGGTCATCATTAGAATGTGGATTCCAAACTTGATCAAGTTATCAGAGTATGTCTCGAGTATTTAGTGAGGATGTATTTTCATAAAACTTATGTCTATTCGAGTTGTAAATCTATATTGATAAACTCTTATAATTTAGGATGTATTATTGGGAACTTCCCACTTTTATAAACTTACAATATACTTATGTTTTAAACTATGAGATTTGTTGTTGTGTGTAAATGATGTTTTCAAGAAAAAATGGTTAGCCACCTTGGTGGTTCCGTTTAACACTTGGATCCTCCAAGTTTGAGTCAAATTAAAATTTGGGTGTAACATTTAGTGGCATTATAACTCCAAGTTCAATCTTTCCTAAGACCTACATGTTAGAGTAATAAGTGTTAATGATGTATATGCCACTAGTGTGTTAAGAAATTTCATGTCTAGAATGGTTATAATAACTCATCTCTTTTTCTTGAATCTCTTAGGGTATGACTAACGATCTCACTCTTAGTCATGAGGGTAATGATGAGATTTGTACCTCACTTGTCGAGGATATCAATTATAAGTTTATCCTAGACTCTGAAGAAGTCCATCAATGGTAGGGGTATGAATGATTCGAACATGAACAAACAAGGTTATGCTCATGTTCGTTTGTTTATTTTTAAAGGTGTTCATGTTCGTGTTTTTTTATTTATTTTTGAAAGTGCTCGTGTTCATTTATTTATTATTCACAAACATGTTGGCTTAATGTTCGTGAACATGCTCCTTTATATGTTCACGAACATATTCATTTAATGTTTGTTTAGTCTTCGTTTATATGTTCAATTTTTTAGTTTTACCATTTAAAGCAAAAGAAAAATAGTAAAATTACGCAATGCTTAAACATAATTCACAATTTAACTTTTAATTTTTATCATGTGTTCAATTTATTCACTACCATCATCAATATTTAAAATTTAAAAAAATGAAAAGGAAAAATGGGTAAACGAACTTGTTCATGAACATAAATAAATAAGATGATAAACGAGATGAGCTTATAAACGAGCTCATAAATAATATTGTTCATGAACAAAAAAAAACACACTTCTTTTCGTGTTCGTTCATTATTAAATGACCATAAAAATTTGTTAGAGTATGCCCAAAGACCAACCATATGATGATTGTAATAATATATTTATTTTCCGCTTTTATTGAATAAAGGCATTGTCACTATTATTTTCAGTTATGTGTTTGTGTTTAACATAAACTGAAATATAATAAAGTCCATATAATAACATTATTAAAATATCCATAGTCAAGTATTATTATGGACATGGACAATAATAATACGCTTAAGACTAACATGTTATTGATTCATGACAAGGAGTTGTCATTGACATAGAGACGTCAGAATTGATACATGATTATATTGTTAAAGAAGAATGTATTGGATTGACCCACCATTAGCATATGTCTTGGATTATTATGTAACGGTCATAACATTGCTCATGGTGATGACTATATGTATAATCCTCAGACTTGAGATCAATGTCATCCCAACATATATTGTTGTATGTTTTGATACAGTTAAACATGCTCCATAATTGGTTGCACTATAAAGACTGTTATTGAATATATTTTGATATATGTAGTGGGGTGTATATGGTTAAGATAGGATTTGTCCTTCCTATATAATAGGAAATATATCACGGGCCACTTGATTGAGTGAGACTATAAATGCATGGCCATGCTCGAATAAGTTGATATGTGATATCATAAATTATTCATTAATTATAGTATACTCTAGATATCAAGAAACAATAGATGGGTTATACAAGTGTGACTATTCTAATACTTGTGCCCATTTTAGATATAAAGGACAAAAGTATGTAATACATAAAAGAGTTAATCACGAAGATGATATGTCGAATCAAAATTTCTTGTAACTTAGGTTACAATGATATATTGCTAGATGTCACTCATTATATGTAATATTAGAATTGTTCTAATAATTACTACTAACATTACAAGAACCTACAGGGTGTGATGAAATGAGAAAAAATGTACAATTTGTTGTATGTTACTAAAATATATCTAGAGTTAAGATATGTATATTTGATATACATATGATTTTAATTATCCCTAATATAGTAAGTAAGCATTAAAATAATGTAATTTAGATTACAACTCTTTTAATTGGTATATATAATTCAGAATAATTAAATAAGTTCTTTAAATAAACATTAAAGAATATAATTCAGATTATAAGTCTTTATTGTATATTTAATTTAATTAATTAAATAATATTTTATTTATTAATTCAAAATAACTTTAAAAACCCTAAGATGTTAGGGTAATGGTTATAAAAGTGTGTGTTAGGTCTAGCAGCCGTTTTTAACACACACATATAAACCTTCAGCCGTTTTCTCTCAAAAACAGTTTTAGGAAAAACAAATATTGCTCTCAATCGGGTGAACTGAGTAGAGGTTGAGACGTGATTTCGTGGAGGCTAATAATTCAAACCGATCTACACCACCAGTATGCATTGATGTCCTTGTTATTTTTCAAGGAACCCACTGTAAGTATTCGCATCCCTTCCTCCCGATTTCGATTTTTCGTACTTGGATTGCTAGTGAGACCATCGAGTTTTGTTTTCGTTGCGCCATGGGGTGAGCCGGCGGTCCCAACAGTGGTACCAGACTTGTACGATCCAAATTCAGGTTAAATTATTGGATGATGTGATATGTATGAGATTCATGTTCTAGTTTTATCGTTTTCGACAAATATGCATGATATCATTGTTTGAATCGATAATTGCGATGATTAATATGTTAATTTTATTAATCTATTTTTCTATCTATTTGTTACTGCAAGGATTTTACGAAATCTATATGTCAATTGTTGACATGATGATCCATGGGAATGCGATAGCAGATCACATTTGGCAATAGAACAAAGGTTGTTCCAATGCAGAAAAACCTTCGGGATTGAAAATCCCAAAAGCACGATTCTATTGATAAGTGTTATCAAATCGTGAGGTTTTTCTATAGAAACGGAAGTACTATTTTTCAAAAAAATCCCACCGGCCGTCGCGGTACAAATTGAAGGCCCATATTAATTTTTTTTAACAAAGGCGTGAGAACGTATATATATATGATATGTTCATTTTGCACGATGTTTGACTTGCATGGTTATAGCCCTTGTTCATTTTATAATGGTTTGATTTGAAATACGGTCTGCGAGCCATGCCTTTCTATATCTCTGTTATATTTCTCTTCTCATCTTACTCCCTCGTATGTAAAACGAGTTTTTTTTTAAAATTGTAAACCTATTAAGATTCACAAGGAGCATAAGAATGGCGAGAAGATACCTAGAGAGTAGTCTTAGGCTTTAGGGTTCTTGGTTCTCCCATAGGCTTGGGATGGGCCACCTTAGTCATTATTTTGGGATATAACCATTGCATCTTATTTATTGCTATATTGGTTATGTATGCAATGCATCAAATGATAAAATAAGAATGAATATTGATAAGATCAATAAGGGCCTAATATTAAAACGAACAATGATGAGATAATTACGCAAATCCCTCTTTATAATCTAAGTTAACTTAATCGTTCAATATTTACCCTCGTTAAGGCTTCGATCGTTATTGTGTTGGCTTTTCCAAAGCATTGGCACATAAATATATCTTGGTTAAACGCGAAGAATAAGCAAGTGATATTCACCGGTTGAAATATTGGTAATAACTTAGCTAGGTTATTCTAATAGGATTAGAAACCTAGAGGTTAAATATTTGGATAAGTCATGAGATGACTTGAACAAAAGTTGTTCACCAAAATGAGGAGTTACGTGAGATGTAACTAGTAAAGTGTTACTTACCTACATAATCATTATCCTAAAAGAAAAGTCAAAGCTGATTTAGGAAATTGATGTATTATGGATCCTCACCCACTAGAAAAATTTTCGTTGAATTTTTCCGAAATTAAAACAGAGAGGTTTTTTTTTAATTTTGAATAAAATAGTGGGAGTAATTTATAAATAAAGTCCTATTTATAAATTTTAATACGGTAAATTTACTTACTTTAATATTTCCATTGTTGTAGATATAATGGTAAACAACACTTTATCACTGCGATAACTCCTTGAGAATGATAAACTTAATGACATAAACTTCCTTGACTGGTTTCGTAATTTGAGAATTGTTCTCAAACAGGAAAGGAAGGAATATGTCATTGAGGAACCTATTCCTGATGAAGTTGCAGCTAATGCTTCAAAAGCTGACAAAGACAAATTCAAGAAACATATGGATGATATGTTAGATGTTGGATGTCTAATGCTTGCCACTATGACTCCTGATCTTCAGAAACAACATGAGGACATGGTTGCATATGAGATGATTCAAAATCTCAAAGAAATATATGAAGGGCAAGCACATCAAGAGAGATATGAGACCTCTAAAGCTCTATTTCAATGCAAAATGGCATAGGGAACTCCTGTAAGAGCTCATGTCATCAAGATGATGGGCTACATCCAAATGTTGGAAAAGCTGAGATTTCCTCTCAAAAATGAATTGGCTACCGATGTTATCATGCAATCGTTTCCATATAGCTTTAGCCAATTTTTCCTTAATTTCAACATTAATGAAATTAACAAGACTTTGCCACAGTTACTTGGCATGTTACGAACTGCTGAAAGTAACATGAAAAAGATTGGACCTAAGCCCATTCTGATGGTCCACAAGGACAAAGGAAAGGGAAATAAAAAGGTAGTGGCAAAGTCTAAGGGAAATGGTAAGACCAAACGAAAAAGGAAAAATACATTAAAACCCAAAGGGGGAGTTAGCAAGGAAGGAAAATGTTTCCATTGCGATAAGACCAGACACTGGAAGAGAAACTGCCCTATTTACCTTGAGGAGGTCAAGAAGACAAAAGCAAACAGCGTTTGTTTCAGGTATTTATGTTATTGATGTTAATTTGTCAACATCTACTACTTGGGTATTAGATACTGGTTGTGGTTCTCATATTTGTACTTCTGTACAGGGACTACAAAAGAGAAGGAATATGGCTAAAGGAGACGTGGACCTACGAGTGAGAAATGGAGCAATAGTTGTTGAATTAGCTATAGGGACATATGTTTTATCTTTGCCTAGTGTACTTGATTTAAATTTAGAGGATTGTTATTATGTGCCTAGTTTGACTAAGAACATTATTTTTATTTCTTGTTTGGACAAGATTGGTTTTGAGATTATTATTAATAATAATTGTTGTTCTTTTTATCTCGATAGTGTTTTTTATGGTTCAACATAATTGGTTAATGGTCTCTATATTTTGGATCAAGAAAACACTATTTATAACATAAATACTAAGAGATAAAAAATAAATGACTTGAATCAAACTTATCTTTGGCATTGTCGTTAAGGCCATATAAGTGAGAAACATATATCAAAACTCCATAAAGATGGATTCTTAGATTCATTTTTTTTAACAATATGATGTATGTGAATCTTGCTTGTTGGGGAAAATGACTAAAGCTCCTTTTAATAGTAAAGGTGAGCGAGCAAGTGATTTATTGGGGGTAAATACATAGTGATGTATTTGGACCAGTGAATACACAAGCCAGAGGTGAATTCCATTACTTCATTACTTTCACCGATGACTTCAGTCGACATGTGTATATTTATCTTATGCGCCATAAATATGAAGCCCTTGAAAAGTTTAAAGAAATTAAAAATGAAGTACAAAATCAATTAGGCAAGAGTATTAAGGCACTTCAATCAGATCAAGGTGGAGAATACTTAAGCATAGAGTTTGATGAACTCCTAAAAGAATTTGGGATTGTCTCACAGCTTACACCACCTAGTACACCACAGTGGAATGGAGTTTCTGAAAGAAGGAATTGAACACTATTAGACATGGTTCGATCAATGATGAGTCATAGTGATCTTCCGACTTCTTTTTTAGGACATGCACTTGAAATAGCCGATTTCACACTAAATCGTGTTCCATCTAAATCGGTTCAAAAGACACCATACGAGATATGGACTGGGAAATGTCTCAGTATGTCTTTTATGAAGATTTAGGGTTGTGAAGCTTTTATAAAACATCAGATGTCTACAAAGCTCGAACCTAAATCTCATAAGTGTATATTTGTTGGATATCCAAAAGAAACTAAGGGATACTATTTCTTCAACCCTAAGGAGAACAAAGTGTTTGTTTCTTGAACAGAAGTTTTTCTCGAAAGAGAATTTCTCTTAAAGAAATGGAAGGGTAGAAATATTGAACTTGGAGAAGTTCAAGAACAACATATAAATGAACCTGAAGTTGAGCATGTTTCACAAGTTGTTGAGGAGCATTCAACATATTTAGAAACAAAACCACTACATAGCCACAAGAGAACGTCGTGCACCTGAGAGATTTGGATTTCTCGTTACGACACATGGAGATGTTCTTCTTATGGATCAAGATGAGACCATGACTTATCAAGAGGCAGTGTCTAGCCCAGACTTTGACAAATGGCTTGAAGCCATGAGATCTGAGATGGATTCCATGTTAGTAAACCAAGTATGGACTTTGGTTGAACCACCTGAAGGGGTCAAACCTAAAGGGTGTAAATGGGTTTTCCAGAAGAAAACCGACATGGATGGTAATGTACAAACATACAAGGGGCGATTAGTCACTAAAGGCTTTCGACAAGTTCATGGCGTAGACTATGACGAAACATTCTCCCCTGGAGGTATGTTTAAGTCCATCCAGATCTTACTCGCAATAGATGCATTCCATGATTATGAAATCTGGCAAATGGACGTCAAAACGGATTTCTTTAATGGAATACTTGAAGAGGATGTGTATATGACACAACTAGAAGGTTTTGTCATTCCAGGAAATGCTGGAAAGGTTTGTAAACTACAGAGGTATATTTATGTACTAAAGCAAGCTTCTCAAAGCTGGAATCTTCATTTTAATGATGCAATCAAAGATTTTGGTTTTATCAGAAATGAAGATGAGCCTTGTGATTATAAGAAGGCTAGTGGGAGAATTGTTTCTTTCCTAATCTTGTATGTAGATGAAATACTCATCATAGGAAATGATATACCTACTTTACAGTCTGTTAAGACTTGGTTAGGTAGTTGTTTTTCTATGAAATATTTGGTTGAGGCAGCGTATATCTTAGGAGTTAAGATCTATAGAGATAGATCAAGACGACTTCTAGGTCTGAGTCAAAGTATATGTATAGATAAAGTGATGAAAATGTTCAGTATGGAAGAATCCAAGAAAGGATTTTTGCCTATGAGACATGGCATTTCTCTTTCGAAGGAAATGTATTCTTCAACTCAACAAGAAAGAGAACAGATAAATAAGATTCCATATGCTTTGACTATTGGTTCTATCGTGTATGCCATGATATGTACTCGACCAGATGTATCGTATGCTTTAAGCATGACGAGTCGGTATCAAGCGAACCCTGGTGAAAATCATTGGGTTGCGGTTAATAATATCCTTAACTACTTAAAATGAAATAAGGATAAATTTATTGTCTATGGAGGGGAGGAAGAGCTTTGTATAAAAGGTTATACTGATGTCAGCTTCCAAAGTAACAATGATGACTCACGATCGCAATCGGGTTTTGTGTTTTGTCTTAATGGAGGTGTTGTGAATTGGAAAAGTTCGAAGCAAGACATAGTAGTTGATTCTAGAACAGAGGCTGAATACATTGCAGCCAGTGAAGCATCAAAATAGGTTATTTGGATCAAGAAGTTTATATTGGAATTAGGGGTTGTTCCCAGCATATCAGATGTTGTAGAACTCCGTTGTGACAATAATGGAGCCATTGCACAAGTAAAGGAACCCAGATCTCATCAACGATCCAAACATATTCTTAGGCACTTTCATCTCATTCGAGAGATCATAGATCCAAGAGATGTGGAAATATGCAGAGTACACATGGATGAAAACATTGATGATCCCTTGATGAAGCCTCTTACACAGCAGAGGCATGATCGTCACACTGAGTCACTCGATATTAGATATGTGAGTGATTGGTCTTAGTGCTAGTGGGAGATTGTTAGAGTATGCCCAAAGACCAATCATATGATGATTGTAATAATATATTTATTTACTGATTTTATTGAATAAACGCATTGCCACTATTATTTTCAGTTATGTGTCTGTGTTTAATATAAACTGAAATATAATAAAGTTCATATAATAACATTATTAAAATATCCATAGTAAGTGTTCTTACGGGCATGGACAATAATAATACGCTTAAGACTAACATGTTATTGATTCAAGACAAGGAGTTGTCATTGACATAGAGATGTCAGAATTGATACATGATTATACTGTTAGAGAAGAATTTATTGGATTGACCCACCATGAGCATATGTCTTGGATTATTATGTAACGGTCATAACATGGCTCATGGTGATGACTATATGTATGAACCTCAGACTTGAGATCAATTTCATCCCAACATATATTGTTGTATGTTTTGATACAGTTAAACATGCTCCGTAACTAGTTGCACTATAAAGATTGTTATTGAATATATTTCGATATATGTAGTGGGGTGTATATGGTTAAGATAGGATTTGTCCTTCCTATATAATAGGAAAGATATCACAGGCCACTTGATTGAGTGAGACTAGAAATGCATGGCCATGCTCGAATATGTTGATATGTGATATCATAAATTATTTGTTAATTATAGTCTACTCTAGATATCAAGAAACAATAGATGGGCTATACAAGTGTGACTATTCTAAGACTTGTGCATATTATAGATATAAAGGACAAATGGATGTAATACATAAAAGAGTTAATCACGAAGATGATATGTCGAATCATAATTTCTTGTAACTTAGGTTACAATGATATATTGCTAGATGTCACTCATTGTATGTAATATTAGAATTGTTCTAATAATTACTACTAACGTTAAAAGAACCTACAGGGTCACACCCTAGGATTGAAATGAGCAAAAATGTACAATTTGTTGTATGTTACTAAAATATATCTAGAGTTAAGATATGTATATTTGATATATGTACGATTTTAATTATCCCGAATATAATAAGTAAGCATAAAAGAATGTAATTTAGATTACAACTCTTTTAATTGGTATATATAATTCGGAATAATTAAATAAGTTTTTTAAAATAAACATTAAAGATTGTAATTCAGATTATAAGTCTTTAATGTATATTTAATTGAATTAATTAAATAATATTTTATTAATTTGAAATAACATTAAAAAACCCTAAGATGTTAGGGTAATGAATATAAAAGGGTGTGTTAGGTCTAGCAACCATTTTTAACACACACGCATAAACCTTCAGCCGTTTTCTCTCAAAAATAGTTTTGTGGAAAACAAATATTTCTCTTAACCGGGTGAACTTAGCAGAGGCCGAGACGTGATTTCGTGGAGGTTTATGATTCGAACCGATCTACACCACCAGTATTCACTGCTGTCCTTACTATTTTTCAAGGAACCCGCTGTAAGTATTTGCATTACTTCCTCCCGATTTTGGTTTTACGTACTTGGATCACTGGCGAGACCATCGAGTTTTGTTTCCGCTGCGCCATGGGGTGCGCCGACGGTCCCAACAAAATTTTGTTCATACTCTTTTATTTAGCTAAACAAACGAACATAAACGCACATTGTCTAACGGTTCACGAATAATTCTCTGAACGCTCTTTTCATTTACACCCCCAATCAGGGGTCGAAGGCCTGTAAGAGACCTTTGGTTTCATCCTCTATGGCAAGCACTGATGGATCAACTAGGATCATGTAGCCCCTACGTGTAGGCAGTACAATAAGATGTATTTAAGCAAGTGCCATTAGATTTTCAAAGCATATTATGGCTATGGGTCACTTAAGCACTTAATTAGTAACTATCTAGAGGTCAAGAGTATGGCATCGTTAACTTCTTAATGATTGACTCAATTAGTTTATAGGGTTGAAGATCCTTCTATAGAGGGGGTGGCTCTACACTAAGGCAATAAATTAAAGGCACTATTAGATCAATAGTTGTACTTGAGGTTAGAGTTACCTCGAGGTAGTATACAATGACGAGTAGGAGGAATGTGCGGAAGTTGATGTCCTATCAGATATATTTATAATGTTTGATACTCATATTATTACTTTAGTAGATTTAGGGTCTACTCATTGTTATATATGTTGTGAGATTGTCCAAGATATGAGTATTCCAACCAAATACCTTAAGTTTAAGGTCCGAGTCTCAAGTCCTTTAGGGCTAGATGTCTTGATAAACAAGGTCTATCATATGTGCTCAATTGAGATCCAAGGTCAAATCTTTCTAGTTGATTTGATAGAGCAACCATTTTAAGAGTTCGATGTGATATTAGGAATGTATTATTTATCAAATCATGATGTTATTATAAGATGTACAACTAGACATCTCAAACTTCAAAAAAATAGATGATACCAAGATATTGATGGATGGTGAGAAGCTTATTTGTACCTCCAAAATTGTTTTTCCTTAGAGGCTCATAGATTGATAAGTCGGGGTTGCGAGGCATTCTTAGCCTACATGGTAGATACTTGAGTTTTGAGTCTGACACTCAATGATATTAGGGTAGTAAGAGACTTTTTCGACATTTTTCCATAGGAGTTGTCACGGTTGTCTCTAAATAATAACTAGAGTTTGACCTCAAGGTTATGCCAAGATTAGCTTCGATGTCTATTGCTCCCTTTTGCATGGCATCGGTAAAGTAGAAAAAGCTTAAGGCTTAAATTTAGGAATTATTAGAGTGAGGATTCATCCGACCGAGCATATCATCGTGAGGAGCACCAGTGTTATTCATGAGAAATAAGGACATGTCAATAAAGTGGTACATTAACTAGTGCCACTTAAATAAATTAACTATAAAGAAACAATATATACTCCTGATGATCGATAATTTGTTTCACCAGCTCCAATGACATAGAGTGTTCTCTAAGATCAACTTAAGGTTGATTTATTATTAGCTTAAAGTGAAGGATTCAAATATTGCAAAGACATATTTTAGAAGTTGTTATGGTCATTATGAGTTTTTGGGTGATGTCGTTCAGACTCACCAAAGGCTTTGGCATTGTTTATGGATCTAATGAACTGAATCTTCCACTCATATCTTGATTAGTTGGTATTAGTTTTTCATCAATAAAATTCTTATGTACTCACAGTTAAAGAAGGATCACGATCACCACCTTTGTATTATTCTTTAGACGTTTCGAGAGTGCTAATTGTATGCTAAGTTTAGTTAGTGTGAGTTACGTATCTTTCTTGGGTCATATTGCGACTACAGAAGGCATTCAAGTAGACCCTTAAAATATTCAAGCTATGATCGAGTAGGAACTACCAAAGAATATATCTAAGGTGTGTAGTTTTCTAGGGCTTATCAGATTCTAACCTTGTTTTTCAAGGGGTTTTCTATAATTATGTCCCCGATGACTAAGTTACTTCAAAAGAGAGTTCTATTTACTTGGAATGAGAGGTGCTAACATATTTTTTAGTAGTTAAATAAAATCTTAACTCAAGCCCCCATGTTGACTCAACCATAGTCCGATAATAATTATATCATGTTCAATGATGTTTCGCTGGATGGTTTGGGATGTATCTTGATGCAAGAAAATAGGGTGGTTACTTATACGTTCCGACAACTTAAATTATATGAACGCAACTATCGTACTCATGATTTAAAGCTTACCATTGTGGTTTTTACCTTAAAGATTAGGAGGCGCTATCTGTTCGAGGAGAAGTGTTATATGTTCATCGATCACAAGAGTCTCAAGTACTTACTTACCCAGAAGAAATTAAACTTACAACAATGCCGTTGGGTAGAGTTTTTGAAAGAATATGGTTGTGTTATAAACTATTATCCAAAAAAAGTGAACGTGGTAGCAGACACCCTAAGTCGTAAATCAATTTTGACTTTGTGAATAATGTTTGCACAATTAAGTATGACCAATGATGACAGATTATTGGACGAGTTGCATGAAGAACTAGAGTTGGTTTAGGAAGTAAGAGAACTACAAAGGACCAATGATCTCTTGAGTTATAGAATATAGTAGGTTCACCGAGTTATGGCTTTGAGTTTAGAAATAGTAATGTATTATACGTTCGAGGTCGTTTATGCGTCCTAATCGATTAATAATTCAGGAAAAAGATTCTTCATGAGGTACATTGTATTTTGTACTTAGTTTATCCTTGTGGTAACAATATGTACCAGGATCTTTGACAGTTGTATTGGTGTTCAGGCATGAAAAGGGAGATGTACAAGTTCGTGTCTAGGTGTTTAGCTTGTCAACAAGTTAAGGTGGAACATTAGATTCTTTTGAGTTTTCTTTGACCTATCTATATTCCTCAGTGGAAGTGGGATAGGGTGACTATAGAATTTGTGATTGGGTTACCGATGATGTAGTAGAAATATGACATTGTTTGGGTAGTAGCGGATTGTTTGATCAAATCGACTCATTTTCTTCCGATAGGATGGATTTCACCTTAGAGAGGTTGGATCATTTGTACATTCAGGAGATAGAAAATCTTCATAGAGTGTTGACTTCGATCATTTCTGATAGAGATTCGTGTTTCACTTTGAGGTTTTGGAGAGCACTTCATGAGACATTGGGTATGCGATTATACTTCAACATACTTTTTCACTCTCGGACTAGTGGTCAGTCTGAGCGAGTGATCCAGATCTTCAAACACATTCTTTGATATTGCATCATTGACTTCTTCATTAGTAGGGAGGATCATCTTTCGTTGATAACATTTTCCTACAACAACAAGTACTAGTTTAGTAATCAGATGACTCCATACGAGGCTTTGTATGAGCGAAAATGTAGGACTCTGTTATGTTTGATAGAGCTTAGTAAGAGAAAAGTAGTCGGTCCTAATTTTATTCAAGAGGCAGAAGAGAAGGTTTGTTTGATTCAAGGCCAATTAAGATAGGCTTTTGGAAAATATGGATCATATGTAGCCTTGAAGCGTAAGGATATTGAGTTCACGATAGGTGACAAAGTATTTCTCAAGGTGTCGCAATGGAAGAATGTACTTCATTTTGGATGAAAATGAAAGTTGGCCTCACACCTCATAAGGTACTTAAGAGGGTTGAAACAATATCTTACCATGTAGCTTTATCGCTAGAGATGAAGTGCATCCACAATGTGTTTCATGTGATGATTCTTAGAGGATTCCATTCATCCTTTTCCCACATTATTCTGATAGAGTAGATCAAGCTGAGTAAGGACTTGTCGTACAAGGAGGAACCGTTGAGGATTTTGGCTTAATATGTCAAAGTTTTGAGGAACAAGCAGATTTCCTTAGTGAAAGTCCCATGGAGGAATCATGTTGCCGATGAGGCAACTTTGGAGCCTAATGAGACTATGCAGTTGTAATATCCATATTTTTTTCTATTTAGATAAATTTTGAGGATGAAGTTTCTTCTTAGGAAGGGAGAATTAAAACAACCCGATTTACAGGTTAGTAATTTTAGGTTGACCTGAGTGGGCCTCGAGATAATTATAAGATAATTGACACCATTGGACTAAGATTAGGCTTGATTAAATGAGAGTTGAGTCCAAATAGCCATAAAAGGGGATTTTTGAATTAGGGGCAAAAGAGGAAGCGCCAAATGAGTAATTAACCTATTATGTTCTTATAAATATGATTTCCATTTAAATTTTGTGATGTCATCTGGGGAAAATAAAGGAAAGGTTGAGTTACATTCCTCATCTTTTTCACCATGTTTGTCTTTTTTTCCTCTTCTTTCTCCCATTTATTCCTCTTGTAAGTTTGCCAAAGGTAAGAACTTGATTATCCAAAATTCTTAGTCTGGTATTGTGAAGGTAAGAATCATAATCTACTCCTATAGAGCTCTCATTTAAGCCCTTAATCTTAGGGTTTATCCATAGTGAGGATTTTAGAGGGGTTTTGAGCTTTAGATCCTAAGGGTAGTTCTAGTATGCTTTTAATGTTTGGAAATCATGTTTCCATTTCTCCTAAAACTTTAGATAAGTTAACAACCTATTTCTTCTTGTGATTAGTGAAAGGGATGGGTGAAAGCTCCAAAAAAAAGGTAAGGAAAATATGGTCCTTGGGTAAACTTATGATTGTGATTCCAACAACTAGTAGTAAGGTAACACACCTATAACTCTTTCATAATGTTTGTAGATCAACATGTGTAGTTTGCTTTATGAGTGCATGAGACATTATGGGTACATTTGTGTTCATGGAAGGGATGAGATGTCTTTGATGTTGTTCATGCATAAAAATGACCTATTATGACCCCTTTGAACATACATAAGACTTAAATAAAGTTTGAGGGCCTTATGAGGGTTTTCTTGTTTTGGGGTATCAATACTAGAAGAATAATACCAATATTATTTGTCTGAGAGGCAAAACTCATGGATTTTGTTTAGGTAGTATTGTTACTTTGTTATCAAGTATCGATACCAAAGGTAGAGTATCGATATTAGGGATGGTTTTTAAGTTCTAGCATCCAAAATTGATATCGGTACTCGGGGTAGTATCGATACCATAAGAGGATAATATTGATACTTTAACTAAGGGTATTGATAGTAAGGTAATTTCTCCAAACATCGAATATAAAATTGATACCGATACTCAGGACAATATTGATACCTTGAGAGGATAGTACTAATACTCCACCTAAGGTATCGATACTGGAAGTTTATTTCAAAAATATCAAAAGCAAAAGTGGTATCGATACCTAAGGAGAGTATCGATACTCAAGGGTCAATACTAATACTACACGGTCAAGTGTTGACACTAATACTACATGGTCAAGTGTCGATACCATCAAATCGATATTGGTTGAAAACCTTATTTCGTGTAGGGACTCAAGTCAGAGGTCTAAGGGCTTGAAACCTTAATATTAAAAGCTTGTAAGTAGAACATTGAATAAGTTTTGTGTATTACATAAGAACATTATGAGGTAAGATTTCATAAGGCTTATGCCTTTGTTTGACATTCGAAAAACGATGAGAACGCCTGAGTTACTTGTGTACGAAAATCGTCTAGTTGTATAAAAAAATTTCGGATATATCCAAACAAGTGTAAGGGCATTATAAATGCTAGTTAAACATCACTCCGATATTCTGTGAACCAGACACGTCCTGAGTACTATAGGAGAGTAGACTAGTTGGGTTAGATGTTGATGCTATATAAATAGATCTTCCCGAGGTAGTTGGAAGAGAATGTCATTTGGTTGTAGACATTAACACCCAATGTGATCTAGGTTCCGTCTAACTAGTCTTTCTCTAAAAATAAATACCTAATATTCTGACATTACACTATACTCATTAAGTGACACATGTCATATTTATATTTTGGCTAAATTATAAGATTTGAAAGGGAAAATAAATTACAACCACATAGATTAAAATACTATTTAATCCTTCATGTATAATACTTGAGAGTTGGAAAAGAAATGAAATGGGAGGTAAAATTTTAAAAAAGAAACAAGGGTTCCACGCAAGCAGCAATTCATATTGTTTGATAATCTTACAAATTCTATTACAACGAATTGCTCCTCCAATTTGGGCTTTTAGGAGCAAACAGTCGTATTTTGCCAGCAACATTAGTACCAGAAAATAGATAACTCAAATACACGACATTGACACAGTTACATTATAAGCTCAAGGAATAGGATTCAACATCAAGAAATTAGAAACCAGTAAAAATAAAAACCCGGAGTTGTTTGAGAAGCAGAAAATCAAACCCAATTCAAAGAAATCATCAACCAAACTAAAACAGACTATAGTACTTCATTCCCAAAACAGGAAGCTAGAGCAGTCTTTTGAGTTCTGCTAACACCACCACCCTCGGCATTTTTCATGGAATGATGCCAGCTTACAATCTCCAACACTGCACTTAGTCAGCAGTCCAGCTCTGCTCCACAATTTCACGGACTCTTCTGTTGTACTCCCGCTTATTCTCACTAAACATTCGAGCAGCTTCGGAGTTTGCTGGAGAGTTTGGGTTTGGATCACAAAGTAGAGACTAGAAAAAGCACAGCATTGTCATTACATTGTTTAGTCTGCCTTAATTGAGAAGCTGAGATTCACATTTCCAAGCTTTTGAGCAATGCAAACTAATATAATCAACCATATAATGATAATTAAAAAGAACCAGTTAATATGCAACCAAGGCTGTCCTAGAGCCCACTTTCACATTAAAGGTGAGCAGCAGCAAACATCTTAGATCTCTTCACAGCCATAAAAAGGATTAAACTCGATGCTCATATGATGCCATAAGTAATTCAACCAAAATGTGTAGTCTTGACTGCCTACTGAAACTGTTGAACCATGGTTTAAAAGAGACATGTGCTTGCCTCCTTTTGCACAATTCATATTATGGATGAAAATGTTTCCATGTAGTTTTGAGAATAATGATTAAGATGCCAGTGTATGGTACTAGAGGTACTCATCAACCAAGGGAAACGAAAAAAGAAGAGAAAGGTTAAGAGAATCGATAAATTCCAATGGAGAAAGGAAATCCGTTATTTCCATGTTCAGTCGAAGATGATATGCAAAAACATCGTTCCCACAATATGTAACTACTTTACTTGTTTCTGACATTAACAATCATTCTAGAAACTGGCTTCTATGGATATACCTTAGATTTATTTATTTACAAAATCTTCCTTGTTTAGTGTCCTGTCTCATTGTCAACTGTTTTCGGTGCACTCTTCCGTATTTCCCTTCAATGTGAAGCATAACAAATAGGAAACCTTTTTCAACATTATGAATTTTACTTCCATTGATTAGAAAATGAAGAAGAGTCGATAGAAAAAAAGTTTAATTCAAAGTTCTCCAACCTCTTCCCCAATTATCTAGTTATAGAAAAATATTTGAAACACAAAAACCTTTTTCACTTAGATTTATAAAACTCCTGTTTTATAGACTTTGTCATACAGATAGGAAATTTTCACACATACAAGAAGAAACCCGCCATCCCTTAATTGTGGTCCACCCTAGAAAAGAACTTTGCTAAAGAACAGAGACAATTTTACCTATGAAAACAAATTTGACACTGACTACTTAATAACTTCTCTGCATGGACAAAAACAACAAGGCAGCTAAAAAGAAGAAAAGGACAAAAGCTAAAGGTGAGGAATATGACAGGTTGCTCATTTTCAAGCTGGCCTACCATTGGATCATAATACATACACATAGAGCTTGTTTATGCAGCATGTATCTCAACCACGCGTGTCATCCTCTATTTTCAGTTTATTTTGCAATATCCTCATAACCACTGCAGTCCGTTCAAATATCTTTGTTTTACAAAAGTTTGATATACACAATTTCATGGTTCAATTATGGAGTCCAATCATTGGCTTTAGAAACTGTTTATGTTTGTCAAATATCTATGTTGTGAGAAAAATATCCATGTACTGCATGTCAGTGTGTGTCAATTTCTTTTTTCTGACCTGTTTTCTTTTTTATTAAATACAAATACTGATTGGCCAAATAAACATAAACACTGAATGCAAACACACCAGCAATACATGAATGGCTTGTACAGTACACATTAATATTACTAACTGAAATATATTCAAGTAAAGGGTTCTCATAAGGATATGCTTTAAGAAGGTAATCCTGGTGACTGAAATATCAATGAGAAGTATGCTCATTGTTATTGAAGGTTGTGATGTGATAGACTCAACTTAAGAAAAAGCCACATGTTTTGTTGCAGGAAAACAGATTCACCAAGGAAAACAATCACTCATGTAAAGACATGGATAACTCATTTTAAATTCAGCAAACCATGAATGCCATGATTTTGGTGAAGCCATTGATGAAGAAAGAAAAGAAAAGGCTAAAATGGAATAAAATGCCACACCTGGATAGAGGTGAGTATAGCTGCAACATCATAAATAGGACTCCACTGGTTTTGTAAAATATCCAAACAAATACTGCCATCTGCATAGACTGATCAACCCAAAACCGATCATTTTAAGGAAAATGAAGCAAAAACAGGAATATTAGAACATTAGACTACAATTAAAATCAATGATACATACTATTTGGATGAAACATTCGTGAGACGAAATGGACAGTTGGAGGCTCATTTGGATAATCCTCTGTAAATTGCAAAGTTAACTTGAACGTACCTGAGAAATTTCAAGAAAATGCTCATGTTACATGAGAAATAAAAAAGAATTTATTATGCTAAAAACATGACAATAAAGTATCAGTTAGGTGGTGAAAAAGTGTATCCAGTAATTAGATGGAAGAAATCTCAGATATCAATGACTATGGTGTCAAAGCTCACTGATAACTCATAATTTTCATTTATTAAATTTCCATTACAAATCTCATCAAAGCTCAAGAAAATACAACTGAAAACATTTTTTCAGGGGGCAGGAGGGAACTGAAAACCAAAATGAACAATCACTTTTATTGAGACTGACGCTACTACCCTTACCCCATTAAACCCGAGCAAGGTATAGCATTAATTCCCTGAAACAAGGGCCAAAAATCCCCCAAAATCCCAATAACCAGGCAATTCATTGAACACGAGTCATTAATTCTACACATTATAATGGTCAAAGAAATGGCGGACGATGAAAATGGAAGAGAAAAGTAAGATAATGCAATTGTTATTATGGCCAAAACCAATGGTCAATTGACAATAATCATCAGGACTCATGAACATCAACAAAACACAACAGAAGAACATACAAAATATAAACGCTAGAGCCATAAACTAAAAACAGTTCATCAACGACAAAACAGATTGATCCAAAATTCAACAGCACTCCATCTCCACCAACTCAAAACAAAATCACGCGTGCTTGAATCAAGTATAACTGCTTATTGATTAAAGAAAGCATGCAAAAAAAATACAGAGCATTTCATATTGTATGGAAAATGATTCAATCAGCGAGAACTGGAACAACAAAATCGTACAGTTTTATTAACTTCACCAAAAACCCAAAAATACAACATAATTGACAGCTCAAATTTCAAAACTCCGACAAAATCCCATAAGAAAATATCAACATCCCAACAAATTAAACTAAAAACCCATGAATTCAAATAAAAGAAAACAAAAAAGACGTGTTACCTCCATCCCACGGAGTATCGTCGGGTCTGCAAAAATGTCGAAAACCCCAGTAATTAAAATATAACAATAAAAAGAGAAGGAATGACGAAAATTGAGAAATACCCAAAAATGACAGCGTTCCAAAGCATGATATTATTATCTTGAGGAGCCCCACTAATACCAGCAGGTGGATCCTGTTGTAGCCTCTTGAAGTCTCTCATTAGCCTCTTCCTTGCCGGGGTCGACATCGCCTTCCTTATTTTCTAAAGCCAACCGAATCCGATCCAAATAAAATAAGTTAATAGGAAGAGATCTGAGGGAAATCTACTAAAGATCCATCTTTCCCTGCGATTTGTTTTTTTTTTTCAGCTAGGGTTTATATTTTGTTAGCAAAGGAGAAGTAAAATAGGGGTCATAAATATTAGGGTAAGGTATAGTAATGGTCATTGAAGTTTTTTAAAATTTTTATTTTGGTCTTTAAATTTTTAAAATTTGTAATACAGTCCTCTAATATTTATTCCATTTGTAATATGGTCTCCGACGTTACACTGCCATTAGTACGTTTGTAATATGGTCACTGAACTTTTCAGGCGCTTGCATTTAGGTCTCTCAACTTTTAAAACTTACAACACAATCTTCAATTTCATTCTAAACCCAAATTCATTTTCGATATCGAATTTTCTTTAGAAAATAAATATGAAAATTTTATCTTAAATATTGCTATATCATAGTCTTATAAAATCAAAGCTTAAAGATATAACCTACAAAACTTATTATAAGAGAAATAAAAGAGATAAAAACTTTAAAAATTCAGATACTAAATAAAAAACCATGAAATTCCTTCCAAATAAAGTCAATAAGTTAAAGGATAAAATAACAATTTCATTATGATAATCCCTAATAATTAATTAAGGATTATAGATCTTTATACTTAATGTGTACATGTTCATAATTAATTAAGGATTATAAAACTTTAGTATGTTCCTATTTGATTTGAAATATGCTACTCTTTGTACTTGTGTAAGTATGATAATCCCTAATAATTAATTAAGGATTATAGATCTTTACACCACTATCAACCATCCTTTAGCGTCACTCTAATTCTATAAATTTCTAAATTTAAATCTTAAATCCAAAATACCCAACTACTAAATCCCTAACACTCATATCGCCGACTTGCTTCTGTAGTGCACCAACTACGCGCAATAAAATTGAGCGTTAGAAAGAGTCGTTGAGATTGGAATTTCATAGAAAATACCCCACGATTGATTTTAATTTTTTTTTGCTAAAAACAGCCGTTGGGATTAGAATTTTATTGCAAATACCCCTTTCTTAATGCCAATCATAGAAAATGATTGATTTTAAACCCCATTTCGGATTGCATGCTGATAAGCGGTAGAATGGGTGATCGTCGAAAGTAATAATGATCGATGACAGAATTACTTTTGACGTTAGTGATATTTTGAAGAATTTTAGAATTTTTCTTTTTGAAAATAAGAAAATTAAGACTTTTAAAAAATCATGAAATTTAATTTTAAAAAAATAAAAGAACTAAAAGAAATTGAAAATTAAGTCGTGTATCAAATACTAATTGGTTGATTAATTTTTAGTTGTATTTTTAACGTTTGTCACATATCGGACATTTAAACTAATAACATTAGTAACTTTAAGTAACTACATTGACCTAAAAAAATTCAAACACAAAAGAGTATAGTTAAGATATTTTTTATTAAGCCTACACAAATTATAAATTTAGTTCTTATTAATTAATTTAATCATTTTAAATCTCAATATTTTTCTTTCATTATCTTTGTATTTTTTGAATCAAAGTTAAAATTTCATAAAGTCTTAATACAAAAATAAGTGTCCAAATTATACTCTTTTCCCCATTTAGGTGCCTAAACTTTTTTTCCGGTCAAATTGTGTATCTAAGTTGCAAAAGTTACTATTTTAAGTGCCTCGATCGTAATGATGTTAAAAAAATTTCGTTAAGTGACACGTTCCATGTTCAAATAATTTTAAATTTTTATTTTAAAAATCATAATTTCTTTGAAGTTATAAAAAAAACTCAAATCCCCAAAATCAACCCTAAAATCCCTAACCCTAACCTTATCATCTCCATTGTCGACCACCGTCACCTCTGCCACTCTTGGCATCTCCTTTGTAACTCCCAAATCCAACGGATTCGAGTGTCGCACGGAATCAACGAAGTGACTAACCCTTTTTTTATTAAAATCATATTCACTTTTAAAATATTTACGCAATGTATAAAACCATAACAATTTACAAAAGCGGAGCTCCAATTTAAAAACTTGATAAACAAAATAAATAATTAAAATATTACAAGTCGACTCATTTCAAACCATGACCTCTACAAACCCACTAAACTGTCAACATTGTACTCTGGTACTCTGATGATACCGTTGTCCCATCGCACTCCAAGAAACCTGAAACCTGTGAACGAAAACACATTTTGAATGATGAGCTCGCAAGCCTCATGCCACACAATACCTCTACTATACTACGTGCATTCATAACGTAAAGAATGCAAGCAAGTACAGTCAGATAAGTAGTACTACAACGTTATCAAACTACTAAACCATCTATTCAAGTTACATCACTATTACAATGGTCTGAGTCTCATGTTTCCCTTAGTCTAATGCTAAGGGCCTTGCCATGAGTATACATTTACTGGTTTCTAACCACAACGTCATACAACATACATCATCATACATAACACACAATCAAAGGTATGCATCATGGTATAGTCGGAGGATCACACAACATCTCGGGAATCACACCCTATATCCTACCTAAGGTACCCTAGATAAGACTCGAGTTACATAACATCATAATCTTCATCTAGAAAGGACCTCATTGCTTGTACCTTGGACACCTTCGGGGTTACATAGCATCGAAGCCTACATCCTTCTAATCTACTCCTCAGAAGTACTTGGGATACCTCCGAGGTCACACAACATCAGAGCCTACGCCTAGCTAGCATTTTAAGTGTCTTGGCACTGACTTGGATATATCTAGATATTTCTAACAAACTAGATGATCGTCGTACACACATAAATATACAAGGGTACCCATAGGCTAAACGCCTCAATATGTCACACAAGGGCAGTTAAGGTAGCTCGACTACTCATTAACATAGTTATCACAATCGGGTGAGGATATCCCCTTACTTGCCACTATCTCGCTCGCTATCTCATCTAAAAGGTTATGCAAAATTTTATTAGTCTTTTAGTATTTTATACCTTTAAGGAGGTTAATACTCATCTTTATGCACCTAGTATATTATTACTAGTCTAACACCCGACTTGGGTTGGCTAATCGATATCAACTCTCTAGTCACTCTCATCATATTTTTCCTCAATTCACCCTTAAATTAGATGGACGAATTGTATACGATAGTCATATAAAACTATCTTGGGTGTCCTGGTTGTTTCTCGATTATAAAGCAAATTTATAAGTCGTATAGAATCTTACTTCATAAGGTTCTTATGCTTAACACATAAGTATTCAAGGTTTTCACTTGTAAGTTTTTATTATTAGGGTTTTGGTAGTCCTTAACCTTTTTCTGATTCCTTAAACCAAAAATATGCTTCTTGCCTAATTCAATCTGATGGTACCGATACTAAGCCTCTTAATATCGATGTTGACCTTTCAGTATCGATACTCACCCTTGGTACTGGTACCAATTTTGGCTAATAGAATTTGAACTTAGCGATGGTATTGATACCATACCCTCGATATCGATACTCGAAGAACAGGGTACCAATACCTACCTAGCCCAAAAACTCTAATATTAATTATTTTGAAATTTCTTACATATTATTCATTAACAAGCTCTTATTAAAGAGCTAAACATGTCATATCATTAGTATCGCATTTTTTATCTCGTCAGTATCAATCACAACATTTCTATATTCCTCCCTCGAATCTCAATTTATTACGTAGTCATTTAGTAACTCAACTCTTACTAGTGTAGTTTATTTCATCCACTTAGGCCCACAATGACAGTTTAATAATTTTAGCCCTTAAGGGCATTATAGTAATTCACTATACTCTCAATTATATTAGATGTTTAAGACTTATGGAAAATGTAATCAATTAATCATCAGAGTCTTAGCATCTTTTATGTGTGTTTATAGGCTTTTAATATCAATTATTATGGCTCAAGTGTGTTTTGGTCATTTTATGCATTCGAGAGTATTTTAGGCTTCCTCCCATGTTTAACTAGTAATCAATTAATCAAACGTACTTTTCAGATCCTTATAAGGCATTATTCACAACTAGGGGCAATTTGTTAATTCATCCTATTAAGGGTATTATAGTAATTTCTCACGTTATCAAGTTATATCCTCGATCTCTAACATTATTAAATTCCCCACTCTTGGATTTATTCAGCATCTCGAAGTCCATAACCAATCATTAAAGATGACATCGATACCTTTATATAGGTATTGAAACATATTCTAGGGTATTAGTACTCTTCTTGAGTATTTGTATTGAAACAGCCCTAAGAGTCCTCTAAAATACCCTTAGTATCGATACCATGCATACATGTAGAATCGATATTCCCTTGAGTATCGGTACCAAAAATGGCTTTAAAATGACCCAAAAATCACCCTTTGTATTATTCAAAGGATGAGTATCGATACTCCCCTCTAGAGTATCGATACTCCCTTTATAAAAATCCTAATTTCACTTAGAATATGAACATTATCGATACCAATTCATCCAGTATCGATATTGGTGCCTAGAAAGACACTATTTTGCTCAGGAAACACCCCCAAACTCACCCTAAACCCTTGTTTTAAGGTCTAAGTTAATTATTAAATCTTATGAAAGTCATTAGGGTCATTATACTTCATTTTTACACTAACTTAACACCAAAAATATCCATTTCAAAAAATCGAGCACCCTAACCCCTACATGATCTTCCACCCATACAAGCAAAAAAAACTCATGTAGATGACATACAAGTAGTAAGGAAGAGTTATAATGTGTTAACTCAACTCCTAACAACCCAAAACATCTATAGCTTGCCCAAGGATCAACCTTTCCTTGACCTAGCTCAATAGCGGTTCTTGCACCACTCTTCCACCACTCAAAAGCCACCAAACGATTTCAAAATGAAAACAATGAGTAGTAGTTGTTAAACAACAACTAAATCAAATGAAAAACAAATGCAAATCAAGGGATGGGACCTTTGGAGCTCAAACCCTTCCAAAACTTCATGAAAGCTCAAGAACACCATTTATGAAGATGGTGAGCTTTTCATGAAGCTCAAGAACTCTAAATTAAGAATCTTACCTCTAGATTTTCGGATTGAAGAAAGAGATAAAGAAAGGTGAAGCCTTTTTCTTGTTCTTGCTTAAGAGAGTATGAAGAAGAATAAGACCAAATAGAGACAACGATGGAAGGGGAAAAATGTATAAATGAAAAGGAAAAGCCTTTCTATTCTTTTAGCCTAAAATGGACGTCCATGTCACCCAAAAATCCTTTCAAATCTGTCATGTTTCTCTTAAATGGTAGAATTACCATCTATATCCTCATTTTTTCTAAGCTTAAAAATCCCCTTTTTATCTTCTACAATGTTAATTTATTACCCAATTAAACTTAATTCGAAACTAATTGACTTCCATGCTATAATAAATCTATCAAATAAATTCTTGGGTCAATACGAAGCTACTAGACCAGTATTTGGGGCGTTACATCCCTTGTCAACCATCGTCACCCTTACTATCATGCGTGTCGTCGAATTGTATGAGTGTTATGATTTTAGGGTTTTAAGTTAGTCGTTTGGGGGTTATAGTTCATTTTCTTCATTGGGGATGTCTAATTTCTGAGTTTCGAGTCGTCAAGTAGAGGTTCTAGTGGAAGTTCAGTCGATGAAAACGACGATAAAACGATCAACATGAGTAAGTGATTGGAATTAGAGTTTTCAAAGTTATCGATTTTTTAAGGTTTGAGAAACTTATGGGTTTTTTCTTAATATATATATATATATATATATATATATATATATATATAATTTTAATTTTAAATAATTTTTTAAAATTATATAAATGTGACATGTGTCACTTAAAGGAAATTTTTAACAACAATTACAACTGAGACACTTAAAATGGTAACATTTATAACGTTAACTACTTGAATTAACCGAAAAATAATTTAGACACCTAAATAGAAAAAAGTATAATTTATACACTTATTTTTATATTAATCCTTTTAGAAATAAAAACTACATACACTCAAATAGGAAAAAAATACTAAGTTAAATCCATTGTTTAACCTAAACCAAATTATTTTTAGGTAAATAATGTAATAAATCACTCATCTATTTTTGTAATTTTGTTTTAGTTACTCAACTTTTGTTACATTATCACTAAACTTTTTGTTTTTGATCCGTTTTGATCACTCATTGTTAAAAAATAAACAAAACTGTTAATATGATAATTTTTTCAAAGATGATGTGACATTATTTTATGATGACTCGTTGATATTGATGTTAATTTTTTAAGACAAATGATCAAAACAAAAAAAAACATAAATTTAGTGATGATTTAAAAACAAAATAGTTAAGTGACCAAAATAGAACCATAGAATAGTTAGGTGACTAAATATGTAATTTACCCATTATTTCTTTATCATTAAAATTTAAGAGAAACGGGACATATGTACCAAAATTTTGAATTTGGCCTTAATGTCAATCCTTGCCACTAGGATTGTGGCTTTATTAACAATGTAAAATAAAAGCAGCAGAGATATCATATGTTATTTGGTATTTACTTTTGTACCCCCAATGAATCTACAGCCATAACTATGAACTAGCAAAGGGCAAAACCTAATGGCTTTTATGTCAAAATTTCCTTTACTCTCTTAAATTCTTTCCATTTAACATCAAAATGTACTTACAAGGCCTATGCCAAGCTCTTCCGCAAGCTCATCCCATACTGGCAGCAGTGTCAACAAAACAAGGAAAATAGCAACACCAACCGCGGTTTTCCTCCATGTTCCAACTTCGGTTACGTCATTTAAGCAGGGTTTTTCGGGAGTCCTCTGAGCATTTTTAGTTAAAAATAGGATAATAAGGAAGATGATTGTTAATTCTGCTTCAATTTCTTATACTAAAAACTTTCGATTGACATACCTGACATATCAGCACATACAGGCCCCAAGGAAGCGATAAAGGTCCTCCGATCTGCAAATAGGATAAAAGAGATTAGCCAAATTGTTTGAAAGACTGGGAGAAATCATTTATAACGAACGATCCAGGATGACTAACTAGAAGGTGTATACCACTCCTAGTCCAAGCAGTGTGTATGTTGTCAGACCAAACCCAACCAGCGCCCCTTTTCCGAAAGCACCCTGAAAAAATGCAGCAAACGATCAAAGATCTTGCAACCGAGATAGCATGAAAGCTAAAGAATGGAATGGCTTGAAGCTACGTATCGGTAAGAAGGTACCTGCACGGCCCTTCCACCATCAAGACACCCCACAGGAAGCATATTAAATGCTGTCGTAGTTAAGCCACACCTGAAATGGCAGGTAACGTGAATGGTAAGTATACCGAAAAAATCCAGATTAAGATTTAAGGTAAGAAGATAATCCTTGAATTTAAACCTACCATCCTGCAATCACAAGCGGATGAATTGATACCGTTGCAGCATGCATTGCCCTGTACATTGAGAATGTCCGTTATATTCTTTGGAAAAAATTGATCTCAATGACCTCACATGTACATCTGTTAGATTCATATAAAAGGAAAAGTGGAGAACAAAATTATTGGATCTTTGGATTTCATCAGAGGGCATTCCCAAAGAAGTCGATAAGAAAAAGGACATACGCATAACCAAGGGTTGCTCTACTGATGAGTCCAAGAAGCAAAGAACCCTGAAACAGCATGCTAGGAACCTGCACCAAATCCCCAGCTACATCCGGATTTGATGAAAGCAACAAACCGACAATGAACATTGAAAAAGACAGTGCAGCACCAGCAAATGGGCCAGCAAGGGAAATGCCGACTTGTGTACTCCGGTCAGGAAGAATAGATTTGAACTGCAGGAAGTGAGAGTCAAGGAAAGCTTTTAAAGTATCGGTTAAAAAGCTAAAGTATTTCCATCGGGCATTCCCCATTATTTGTATCAACTATCAAGTCAAGTTAAGTCAAGATAAAAGGTATAGAGAGGTCAGGCAGAAAATAACTGAAGAAACGATTCCATCAAAGGAAACTTATGACAGTCAAAAATATAAAATATATGATGTGCAATCTCAGGAAACAAAGACAAGGTCATTTTGACCCCAAGGAGAAGAGGGAGGAGAGAGGCAGACAGAAAGAATGAAGCATATATTCAGAAAGAGATACTGAATCATCAAAAGATGGATGTCAAGACAATAAGCTTAAGAAACCATAATTACTACACATCTATCAGTAAAGATCATCTAAAACTAAATCGAATAAAAGGACAAGTTACAGCGCATGTAACAAAGGTTTTCAAGTTATTGAGAATGTTGGAATAACGAAGTTCCTGAGCAATTCTCAACATAATGCATACTGGCTTAAATATCCTGTTTATACAAGGCAACCACCAGATCTTTAAGAAAGGCACTTTGGACAAAAACATTAAAAATATAAACAGACATAGCATTCTACCTTGAGTACTCACCTGAGTAATTGCACCAAAGCTTCCAAGAGTGATGTTCGGAATGAAGAAAGGAATGCTTAGCTTTACTTTCTTTGGAAAAGCAGCCAGAAAATGCCCAAGTTCCTGCAGGCAACAAATTTCATATGTTAGCAAAGTCGAAAAAAAGCATATAAAGGTAAAAAATTGATCAAGTTCACTGATTTTACTCATAAGCAGATGATTTTTTTATAACTACATTAAGTAAAAAAAACTGCTCAAACTAAAAGGAAAAAAATGGATAGTAAAACATCAGAAAACCATCAAAAAGCATCTGCATACATGAAATAAAAGAACGCCCAAAACACCATATGCTAGGGGCAATGCTGAATCGACAAATGGGTATAGCAGTTCCATATCTGGTGGATCAACTGCATTTGGATCTGTAAAGTATTTTACAACTTCTGGAGGAAGTCTGTTTATCTGTAAGAGATTGCACATTATCAATATATTCAGGAACATAAAGATTGTGTGCGAGAAAACTGCAGAAAACGTAACTCCCATCTTTCTACAGATAAATGCAGAAGTCTCAAAGTGTTTCTACAAAATTGGAATACCTGAGATGCAATACCTAACTCTACACTGGAACCTATAGTCAGGAAGAACAACAAAATAGCAATCACGTATTGCCAAAGTGTAGTTGGTCCAGGTTCTGACACTTCTTTCCTCAACAACCCAAAACTCACACGTGGCCCACCACGCGGATCTGGTGCTTCAGAATCAGGCTCCTCAACCATGAAAAGATTGTATTTATCACCCATGATCTCAGCCAGTTGAGTCTGGAGTTTTGCAAAAACATCCTCTCTCTTTCCTCTTAGATTTCCTAGAAAAAGGATGCCCTCACCGAGATCTCCAAATGGCTCTTCCTTAGTCACCCAAAATGTTGAATAGCCAAAAAGCTTGTCCTTAATTAGCTTTACATCAGCAGGATCAACTTTCTCAGGTCCAAGAAGCTCCATCAATTTAAAAGAATCAATTTGGAAATCAGTGTAGACTGATCCAAGAGGAGCTATATTCGGTGGCTGAAGAAAGAAAACATCAATAGATTATAATTCCTTAAATCATTCCACTTTTCTCACAAATTTTAACTCTCTTCATTCGTCTCCTTAGTATTTAGCATTTACAAGATTTAGTGGTATTTTATATAAAGCTATGTTATCTGGGCTCCGGTGAGTATCAGATACAAGTATGTTTAGGATGCTTGGCATGTTCAATTTCTTCTAAGTTCTTCAATGTGTTTAGAAGGTGCTTGGACACAAGATTCGAGTAACATAGATGAAAAAGATAGGCTTCAGTTGGTTGTTAAAAGTTGCTAAAAAGCAAAACCATAATAGATTATAAATGAATAGTTATGAAAATACAGTTCTATATAGAAGTAAATTTGGCATTTTTTGTGGAATGTACTATAATAAAAAAGTTGTTATTTGCTCTTATATTCAAAACGCAAGGAAAGCTTAACTACAAAACTTAACCTAAAATTTTCTCATAAACATTTATTCTTCTTCTTCTTCTTCTTCTTCTTCTTCTTTTTCATTCATTCTAACAAATTTCTATTAAAGTGCCAACTAAATTTAGAGAATAAAACAAATAAGAAAAGTAAACAAAAAGAATATCAAAACGATGTACCCTAGAGGGAACAGATGGAGGCAGGTCACTGCTGGTTCGCTTCTCCTGCACCGACTTTTCTTCAGGCGGAGAGGCCGTCGTGACGGCGGATTCCGTGGATGAAGCAGTATTACTACTATCCTCCTTAATGTCTCCATCATTTTGGGAGTAATCGCCGTCATTGCTATTATTATTATTGCTGCCACTAAAACACCTAATTCTGAGAAACTTTTCGCGATAAATATCCTTGGAAAATGCTCCTCTACATAAATAACACAAGTTCCTCTTGGATTTTCTGGACTGGAAGACTTGAACGCCAACTCTTTCGCGGAAAATTGGACTGAAATTGAACCTGAGATTCACAGCGCTAAAACTAAAGCTCGTGAGAGTTCCCATCCAAACGATAAACCTCCAATCAACTCTTCCTTAAAGAGTTTGAAAAATGGAAAGGAAAGGTCCTCAATTATTTATTTCTTTTTTTCTGGGTTCTGAAACAGAGAAAGAGGGAGCTGAAAATTTATCCGCTTCGTTGTGGGATATTCAAAACAAATATCTATTGTGCCTTTCCTTTTATTTGGATTTTTTTAATTAAAATAATAAAAAGATTATACTTCTATTTCATTCAAATAAATAAGATTAAATGAGTGCATGGGTCGGGTTTCGGCCAACCCGACCCGATCCAACCGAAAAGTTTGACATCATTCGTTTGATCCGAAAAATATATACCCTTCACCCTATTTGAATCTGACTCAATTTTTTGAGATAAAATTCGAATCTAATCTGATCAGACTCTAAATAATAAAAAATATTATTTTTATTTAATAAAAAAAGTGATTTAATTGAAAAAAATAATAGATAGAAATGTATTATTGTAATTATTCCTAAACATATAAGGTAAAATTATATTTTTTTGAGGTTAGATCAAATATTTTTTACCCTAAATTCGAATCCGAATTAAACCTGATTTTTTTTTAAAAAAAATCTTACCTGATCGAATCGAATTAAGTCGAAACCCTTCAAATTTGAATTTCATGCCCATCCAGTAAGAAATATTATTGTTAAAAAATGTGAGTTGAGGTACTTTTATTATTAGTCTCTCTTATTAAATTTTTAAAGAGACTTGATGCTTTTTAGTGGATGTCTTTCCATATTTTTTACTGTATGATTTAAATTTTTTAATATTATATTGATTTAGAATTATTGAAAAAATGAAAATAAACGATTGAAATTGTTTTTTATTGACCTATTCTTATTCAATTTAGATAATAAAAAAATGATTTAAGTCGTTTTATTTTTATTTATCTTATTATTATACATTAATGTAACACTTTATAATTTTACATTATGTAATGGAATCCTACCTCATTTTAATTATTTAAATTTATTAATATTTTATTAAATTAATCTCTTCGTGTATCGTTATTATGTTTATAATTTTGAGTTATACATGATTAAAAAAATTATCATTTCGAAGGTGATTTTATTCAAAATGTTATGAATCGTACAATACTTACGAACTGAGAGGGAATACATCCTCACCATTTCAATTAAAAAAACATTATTGTTGCGATAAATTATTTCGTACGATGTGATGATTAAGAAGCCATGAAATTATAATTTAAAAAAAAAGTATTTCTTTTTGATAATATATTTTTCGTAAACCAAAGGTCGATTAAAGTTCCTCGTATATGAGAATAGTTATTTCATGTATCATTGTCTTTATATTATCCATGATTTTCAATCATTAAAAATAATCAATATCAATCTATTCAAAATTAATTAATAGGAAGATAATTTTTCCTAAATAAATTATAGTAAGGAGAAAATTTGTCAAAAATTCGAATTTCATGTAAGTTGATTGTTGTATTCTAAGGGTGGCAGTACAATCTATAAGCTCCTGGTTTCCATTGCAAAGGCGACACGGTGTGGAGGTTCAAAAGGAGAGCCCGGAGATCCTTCGCTGCTCTGGGAATCGACCTTCCATGCATCTTGAACTTGAGCTGCAAATTGCAAGTTCCATAGTACATCATCAACAGAAGGCCTCTCTGCAGGGTTCTTCACTAGACATCTTACACAAATCTCCATCATTGTCTTCAATGACTGATCCGAACAAGACGTCCGAACTGCCGGATCCGCTACAAGTCTTCTCATTACATCATCGGTTGCCGTGATTGCCTCCAACTGCACAGGTTTGAAATATAGTGAATTAATGGTTTGTATACGTTGAGTTCCATTGGATGTTCCAAGTATTGCCTGTTTTTTAAGAATTTGCACTTGTTTCCTGGATTTTGATGGCCTCCCAAGAATCATTTCGAGTAAAATAACTCCGAAATCATAAACATCAGACTCATCATCATACCTTTCCCTGTCATGAAACAACAGCAAAGGGAAACAATTTTAATTAAACATCATAATTTAGAAGCTCTTTTATTGACACTGACTTAATTATAAACCTTGTACTAGTACTTGAATCTTTGTGTGGAGCAGAAGTTCCACGGCCCACCTGCAAGATCGAGTAGCAGTAAATACGATCACACACCGGCGAATTTGAAGAAAGAAGTCTTTCGAGAATGAAATTTTTATTCGGTGTCCATACCTTGTCTTTGGTCTCTGCTAATAAGGGCAGGTTGTAACTGCTAATCTTTGAAACAAGGTTCTGGTCCATCAAAATATCAGTTATTTTCAGATGATTACACACCAGGCACAATCCCAGTATGCAAAAATTGGATGCCCTTTGCTATCCCGATTGCAGCCGATATGCGCTGTGCCCATGTAAGTGAGTGTTTGCCATTGCCTCCTGCAAACCATAATGTCAGACACATAGATATGGTAAAATAAACATTATTTGAAGGGCCCTTCAAGGGTCATATACGGAAAAAACAAAAGAGTCGAGTTCTACGGGGAAGAAGGGTTAAATAGTATGGCCTTAAATCTCAGTACAGAAAATTTTATCACAGAGATTAAGGATTACCAGATATCCAGCTCCTGAGAGAGCCATTTGGTACATATTCAAAGATCAGAAAAATTCTGCTGACACTTGAATCATCCAAGTAACATTCAAAGCAATGGCCAAGAGCACTGACTAAATGTCGATATCTCAATTTCGAAATAAGCTCTACATGATGCATAAAGCTTTGTGTACTATGGCTTTTCTTCATTTTCAGGCATCTAATGGCCACAAATGTTCCATCTTTCAGCCTACCTCTATACATCTGAAATCATAAAAGTCAATGTGTTGGAAGATTTACCAAGGAAATTAATTTTCCCATATTTTTGTTCAAGATAATCGAAAAAACAATATTCAGTTGCAAAATTGTTGAAGCACAAGCTCACTTCTTCCATATGAATCAGATTCAGTTTTATCAATGATAAGGCTATGGGTTTCGAACTCCGATCACCGACCAATACAAAACTTCAATACCATATCGGAGAATCATTGAAATTTTAATTAAGCTCTTGTTATGATAACTATATCAGATACATGTCCCTGAGAACCTTCACCCATGAAAGCGGTTGTGTCAAAGTTGTTTGTAGCAACCTCAAGTTCTTCTAATGAAAAGGTTCGATAAGCCGGTAGTCCGAGTGCTCCTGTATTCATCGTTTGCGACATATACCCTTCAAGTAGACAAAATTCATATAGTTCGAAATCTGGAGTCGTCATTAACTAGAGGAATAGAGATAGAATGAGATCTTACTTGCATCAGTATATAACTTCGATGAGTACACAGTTGATGCTTTCTCTGCAATCAATCTTGTAGTAGTTTTTTTTATGTCTTACCGGCATTTGACCTCCTAACAAACATGAAAACAAAACAGATAACTACTATTCCACCGATAATTCCTCCGGTTATGGCCATGGCAAGAGCTACTTTAGAAGTTTTGGACTTCTTTTGGTGAGGTAAGATTCCCACAGCTAAGGCTTCGTTGTAACAGAAGGAAAACGGATGTTGGTTTTCGTTTCCTGTAACGAGGCAATTTCAAGCATACAGGGAAACTCGGTTTTTAGAATTTGAGAGAGAGCTTGGCAAGTTTCCGGACAAAGGGTTTGATGATAAATCTGCAAATTCAAGCTCTGCATTGCAGGAAGTGTTTTCAAATAGCATCCCACTAAGCTTGTTGTCTGCAATATTCAAGTAAGTAATGGAAGGTAGGGATAACAATGATGGAGGAAATGGCCCAACAAATCTATTGAATGACAAGTCAAGCCATTCAAGTTGGTAAAATGAGCTCAATTCAGAAGGAATGCCGGATCGAAACCTGTTCTTTCCCAATACAAGGCGGACCAACTTGTTGCCAAGCCGAGGAAATCGAGGCCGAAAGAATTATCTTCTAGATCAAGCTTTTGAAGATTTGTCAAACTGCTAAGATCAGGAACTTCCCCAGAGAAATGGTTATGAGAAAGTGCAAGAATTCGAAGATTCACCAAACGGTTAAACAATTCGGGGAAGTGCCATTGAACAAATTCTTCCTCAAACTCAGAACAGTCAGAATGGGAAACGAACCGAGCCATTCAGGTAGCTGACTGGAGAACAAGTTATCATCAAGTATGAGTGTTTGAAGGCCAGTGACAGATGAAAGCTCATGAGGGATGGTCCCGTATAGAGAATTCGAACTCATGTAAAGTATCTCCAATGAAACTAGACGCGAAATTTACCAGGAAAGGGCCCCCCGTATACAAAGTGTCGTATCCGGTTTTTGCTCATGCAAGAAATTTTACTTGGTGGGAAAGATAATATGAATAAATGGTTTTTATTGAAATGTTTTGGGAGTCGTCATCGACCTTTTGGATGTAGGTCGAATACCTAAAAACATAAGTTAAAAGATAAACTGATATGCGTTTAACCAAAAAATCATTCTTTTTAATAATAAAAAGGATTTGTGGTCGGTTACGTTTGGGGAAGGATTAGCACCTCACAACGCCCAAAAATTGATTCATGTCAATTATAAATTGTTTCTAGTAGTAGAAGTTTAAGAATTCAAATGTAAATTTAATTTATGATTCTCTTATTGCAAATTTATTAAGATAATTTTAAGAAAATATAATAAAATATAAAAGTAAAGTAAATATTTATATATATATTTAAGTTATTATAAATATGATATTTATTCATTTAAAAATATCAGAAAATGACCTCTAGTTGTTTTAAGACAGCCCATTTCTTAATATTAAAAAAAATAATAATAATAAAATGTAATAAATATTCCTAAAAAATAATTTAAATAAAACTAAATTAAATATATATAATTTTTATAATATTTATTTATTTAAAATACCAGAATATGACATCTAGTTATATTAAGACTGCCCTTTCTTAATATTTAAAAATAAATAAATATGATTATTTAAACAAATATATATTTATATGACTAATGTGAAAATAATAATAAAACAATAATTAAAGTTACAATTTAAACATATCGAAAGTAATAATAAAAATAAAATAAAATTGCAATTAAATAATGATCAAAATAAAAGAAATTAAAATTGTAAAATCAAATTGTAAAATATATAAAAATTATCAAACTATTAGGGATTAAAATGTAAAATATATAAATTAATGGCCTAATTCAAATTATCATAAAATATAGATGCCTACAGTGTAATTTAGCCTTAATTAATTAATCGAGTTAAAATAAATATTAATTAAATGATAAGGGACTAAATCGAGTATTTATCCTATATATCAGCAGTGACTAAAATAAAATAAATTAAAATGTAAAGACAAAATTAAAAATGTAATAACAATTAATTAAGTGACTAAAATAAAAATTTATAAACTATAAGGGATTGAGCATATGGTTTGCCCAAGAAGGAAATTACATGGACGTCCCTCACCAAAACTACGTCGTTTTGGTGAGGGTATAAATACCCTTTATTAAGCCTGAAATCCTTCATTCTTCTCATTTTTCACTTTCTTCTCTCTCTCTAGAAGAGAGAAATTTTTTTTTCTCTCATCTCTCTCTTAAAGCCTCCGCCCGGAGGGAGCCTGGTAACTGGCCGGCACCTTGCTCTGGTGCCGGCACCGTCGTTGGCCACTGTAATTCGAGAATATAGTTCTGAATTTTCCTTTTTAAACCTAAGGTCGAATATAACATTCTCTCGTCTTAAAACCCTCTAGATTTCTCTAGATCTAAAAGAGACCGTAGGTATTACCTTTGGTTTTACAGCGATTCCGGCAGGCGGGGTAAGTTCTCTTCTCTATTCCTCTTGTTTTGGTCGTTTTGCTGGTTGTTTCTCGGTTTGGTGCTGCTGTGTTGTTTCCCTTCTTGCCTCCTCTGTTCCATTCGGTATCTCTCAGTTCATTTTCTTCTCTGCAGGGGATGGCCATTTATAGACCTCGTCGATATGGCTCTCGGACCAGTCCCAAGAGTGGATTTCGCTAAGTCATCAAACTATGTGGTGACTCACCATAGAGCTTCGACGTGGATGGCTTTGTGACGCTTCTAGAGTCTTCGGTGAGGCGGTGGCGTCGTGGCATTGTCGGAGTGGAGCACTTGGCAGTGGAGGCATCGGCAGTGGCGGTGGCAGCAGAGGTGGCGCCGCGTGGTCCCTAGGGTATCATAACCCTAGGGTTTATTCTGGATGCGTATGGGTTTCCTCTGTATCCGGTTTTGTTGGGCCAGCTCTGAACTTGGGTCGTCTATTGGGCTTCCAGATCTGAGCCTTGTAATTATTTATTATTAATAATAATAATATAATAAAAATAATAATACTTATAATAATAATAATAATGGAAAAATTAGTGTCTACAGCTGTCCCTTTTTTTTTCATTCTTGTGTTAACAAGAATAGAGTAAAGACGAAAAAGACAATAATTTTTTTCATTTGCCTTCTTTTGAGTAGGTTGGAAATGTTGAAAACATTCTGCCCAGAGGTCTTACGAATGGCCCTGAGGTCTTATCATCTTGCACTGTAGGTCTTATAGATGACCCGGAGGCTTTAAGATCAAGAAATCTTTGAAAATCAATTTCTTAAAATCTCATTTGAAAACATCCTGCTCTGGAGGTCTTATGGATGGTCCTGAGGTCTTATGGATGGTCCTGATGTCTTATCATCTTGCACTGTAGGTCTTACAGATGACCTGAAGGCTTTGAAAACATCAAAAAGCTCCCGAAGGCTTTTTGAAAACATCCTGCACTGTAGGTCTTATGGATGACCCGAAGGTTTTGAAAACATCATGCACTGTAGGTCTTACAGATGACCCGAAGGCTTTAAATATCAAAAAGCTCCTGGAGGCTTTTTGAAAACATCCTGCACTGTAGGTCTTACATATGACCCGAAGGCTTTGAAAACATCAAAACGCTCCCGAAGGCTTTTTGAAAACATCCTGCACTGTAGGTCTTATGGATGACCCGAAGGTTTTGAAAACAACATGCATTGTAGGTCTTACAGATGACCCGAAGGCCTTGAAAATATCAAAAAGCTCTCGAAGGATTTTTGAAAACATCATGCACTGTAGGTCTTATGGATGACCCGAAGGTATTGAAAACATCATGCATTGTAGGTCTTACAGATGACCTAAAGGCTTTAAATATCAAAAAGCTCCTGAAGGCTTTTTGAAAACATCCTGCACTGTAGGTCTTATGGATGACCCGAAGGTTTTGAAAACATCATGCACTGTAGGTCTTACAGATGACCCGAAGGTTTTGAAAATATCAAAAAGCTCCCGAAGGCTTTTTGAAAACATCCTGCACTATAGGTCTTATGGATGACCCGAATGTTTTGAAAACATCATGCACTGTAGGTCTTACAAATGTGGGAAATAGTTTACTAAGTAAGAAACTTTAGAAATCGTTTTCTTACTATTCAACAATTTCATTTTCAGAAAAGATTAAATGAGAAACTTTGGAAATCATTTTCTCATTTTTCAAAATAACTTGTTGATTGGGTAACATGCCCCATTTTAAAATAATGCTTCATTTGTGGATTGCATCCATCTATTCTTCAGATGTTTGTGTGATTCCTGCATTTGAGGTTTTGAATTCTCTCATTTTTCAAAATAACTTGTGGCTTTATTCGTGCCCCAAATCTGTTCATCTTGAATGCTCTCATTCTGGTGTCACTAAACAACAGTGTGGTCAAGTAATTTGAGGAATTCTCTTCATGTTGTCACAAACTTAAGAAGTGATCAATCATTCTGACGGAAATGTATGAGATATGTGCCTCTTCTGAATGAGGTGTCCATTTTTTGGATCTGTAGGTATTTAGTCGGACAGAGTGGTATAAATCGTTTGGTAATTCATTCCAGGTCGACACAATGACTTATCATCTTTCGGTCTTAAGAGACATGTTCCCCAGGGGTATCAATGTCCTATCTTTTTTCTCTGGGATTGGTGGTATAGAGATTGCCCTTTATCAGCTCAACATATATTTGAAAGCAGATGTGCAAGATCAGAATGATGATCGGTTGGAGCAATTGATGAGTAGATTTGATTTATTCGACTTTGTTGTCGGTGGCATCCCGTGTAACAACCTTATTGGAAGAAATAAACATCATTGGGATGAACTATAACATTTTTGTTGGTGTCTTTTCTTGCAATGGCTGCTACAACGACTGTCTCTTCTGCTGCTCCAAGATACGCACTGCCATATGCCACTCTTCCCAAACCATGAAAAGGTTTGGTTGATAGAAAAACTGGTTATCTCTACTTTTGGAATCATGTAATCAATGTTACCCAATACGAAAGGTCTATAAGTGTAGAATCTGTTCCAATGTCTTATTATGTGCCATAAGTTCTCAAGTTCAAGTTCATCAATCTTCTGAAGGACATAATGGATATAATCCTGGTAAAAATAATGATCGGCATGGAAGAAGTAGCAATGATGTATCAAGACTTGAGCCAGCATCACGGTATAACCAGAGTGCAGGTGGTGGACTTGTTCATTCCCATAATACACCTAATGAGACTTATAGCTCTGTGATTGGATTATCTGCTAGGGGACATGGATTGATGGCTGAGGGAAATAATTTGTCTGGTAATGCTTATCGCCATCAGCATGAGATAAATGTCCCTTTTAAATAGGGTAATATATCTTGATGAATTGCTAATAATGTCACAGGAGATCTTTACAAGTTTAATTCTCCAGACTTTCTGGCTTCTTGGACCACTTGCTTTCAAGAAAGTGAAATGTTTCATCCTTCTGGCCTCGCTCATTCTTTTTCTTCAATAGAGGTAGAATAGGCAATAATTTGCTTCAAGGACCTTCCTCATTTGAGACTGTCCTATTTGAAAATGTTTTTTCTCATTTATTTATCAAAGAATGAAAGAATTTTGTAAAGTGTTGCCTATCACAAATTCACAATAGAATCAAATCATAAGCATGAATTCAAAGAATATCAAAAGAATCAACAACTCTTTAATGTTTGAGAATTATAAATTTTTGACAAATATCAAAATTTGGGTTGGTTTCAGGATGGCTTTCCTAATTTCTATGGTTACATCTATTTAAGATGTCACTCTTCTCTCGCTTTTTGTGAACATTATCACATACTTCACTTTCTTTGACTTGGTATCTTTAACTAGATGCGTACAAAATGACACAATCTAGCATAACAGTTACTAGACCTTCTAAAATAATTCCATTTCAATTCTCTGAAATCTTTGATTCTAGCCAAAGTAGTGTGAAAACATCAGTCTAACAATGAAATTTTTGTGTGTACGTGTGTGAAACAAACTATAGCAGGTCTTCCTTTTCAAAAACTTCTTTTTCCATTTTGGCTAGTAGATTTCAGCTTTATTGACATTAGCCTTCATTGGACTAATTAAAGGGTTCAACTCAGCACAATGTCTTTGACTTGACAATCACAGTGGAGCAAACACTGAACTGCCAAATACCCGATCAATGTTATGCTTTGAATATATGACTCTTTTTTTAGGAGAACTTGTTATATCCTATGTGTTTGGTAGAATTCAGAAAATCTCATTACCAAATTTTAATTTCCAAGCAATTGACTTTAGAATAGATTTGACAAAGTTTCATCGTCGAACTTCATCAATAGAAAAACAATCTAGTCAGTTTTGCAATGTTACACAAGATGCCCCACATTGTACACCTTTATATGTAAATACCCAGCCTTTTGCCTAATTCCTTACATTGGAGAAAACTCTCTCATTTTTGTGAAAAAGGGTAGTCTTTGGGTATATTTCTTCTGAGGTAAGGTCAAGGGTCCTTGTTTTTCCGATTTTCAATCTTGATATTTTGTCAAAGATTATAACTCTAATCATTTAAAGAGTTTTTTAATCCAGTTGATATTCAAAGAACTGCAAGATTGCAAAATTGACTCAATGCTCATAACCTTAAAAGCAACACAAACTTATTTATTGCACAAAATGCGGAGAAAGGAATAAAAACATGTTCAAACAAGACGCTGAAAATAAAAAGTACTACAACGGTAGATAACAACTTCCACTTGTTTTGTTTAGCTTGCTCTATCTTTCCTCGAATGTTGGGTGTGTACTTGGCCCAGGATTTTCATCCTTATTTGCCTCCCATTTCTTGATCATTTCTTATGTCAAGACTCCCTTGTCAATAAGCGTCTCTATTTCTTTTAACAGTGGCCAACAACTCCCTGTTGAATGCCTCTTTACCCCCAAGTGAAAATTACAAAAGCTATTTTGATCATAACTATGAGCAGAAGGGTTTGGTGGCACTTTCGTTGGTCTTGGTGTGATGTATCGACCTTTAACCAAATGAGGGTACAAGTCTGAAATGGAAGTTTGGAATACTTCCAAAGTTTTTCTTGATCGCATGACTTTCTTTGGTCGATCAGAACAATTATTTTCTCTTTTTCTTTTGCAATTGCGGAGACTCTAGATGCAACATTCATTCACATCATCAGCTTTCGTTTTTTGATCCGTCGGGCTCTTGGATGTGACTTTTAAGTTTCCTTTGTTGATCACATTTCTAATTAATTCTCCATTTATTAATAAATTCTCGAATTCCCTCATCAGATTTGCCAATATTAACTCGAAGAAAGAAGCAGGAAGAGAATCGTGAAACATATGTGATATCTCTTCTTCTAACATGGGAGGTTGAACTTGTGCTGCCACTCATCTCCATCTTAAGGCATACTCTTGAAACCCTTCATTGGCTTTCATTTTTACTCCTTGAAGATCCATATGTTTGGGGGCTAAGCCTTTAACATACTGATATTGTCCCAAAAATGCATAAACTAGATCAACCCATCTCTTGATCTGTTCTTGGGTCAACTGATTGTACCAGACTACTGTTGGGCCAACGAGGCTATCATGGAAAGAGTGAATTAATAGATCATCAGAACTTAAATATCATTCCCTTTTTCTACAAAACATTCTCAAGTGGATTAGTGGACAACTGGTGTCATCATATTTCTCAAAATCAGGCATTCTGAATTCATGGGGAATAACCAAATTTGGAACCAAACTAAGCTCTCTTGCTTCTAATGCTTTGTGGTAGGAACTAACACTGTTCATATTTCTGATTGTTTCATCTGCCCTCTTGAATCTCTCCTCATATTGTGAATAATTAATGAGGGATGCCCCAGGGTATATTATCATTCTCGACTCATTAATCTGATAGCACTGTTACTCTTTAGCAGTTATCTCTTCTTTATCAAATGCCATCCCATGAGTAATTTGATTTGATCCATCTTGTGATGCTTCTTTCCTTGTATCCTGAGGTAACCCTGTCAATTATTCTGGCCACTGATCTTGTAGTCTTTCATAAGATTGCTCTATTATTTTCATGATGATGATACAGTAATATGAATGAATGATCTCAGTTTTACTATTACATAAACCTCTCCGGAATTATTTACATGTTTTTATAATTAATGTATATAACAATACTTAAATAAATAAAAATGTAATGTAAATGCGAAAATGCATAAATGCAAAAATAAGAATGCAAACTATGCAATGCAAAGATGCAAATATAAAATGAAAATGTAAATGAAAATATAAAAATGCAAACGCAAACATAAAAAATACAAATGTAATGAAAAAAATACGAATGCAAAATGCAAATGCAATAAAGGTGTTAATCAAGAGTGATCATCTTAGAACAGATTTCATTGAATACAAAAGTTTCGGTGCATCAAACAAAACTTTTACATGTATGAGATAACTTTCACTCCTAATTTCTCTATTTCCCTTAAAAGCCAAATTAACTTCCACTCATGCCCAGGTGTGGAATTGTCAATCTTCTTTAATTTTCTTGTAAAGCCAGCTAAGTCCACCAATTTATGAGCCACATTGTTTGCTTGAGCAGCAGCTTCCTTCATGATATTGTCTCTTTCCTTCATCTTCTGTGTCAATTCTCAGAGTTGTAAACAATGTTGTTCATTTTTTTCTTGTGAGAAAATCTTTATGTTCAAGAAGTTCTAGTACAAGATCTCCATAATCATCTAAACATTTCTTCAATGTCTTGTTCTTGGCCATAGTGGCTTTTAATTCAGTATCGATCTCAATCTGATAGATCTAATATGATGCTTCCATGTTGGTCATAGCACTATTCAACCTTTGATTTTCGACTTGAAATTTTCCCAATTCAATTACAATTGTATTGCGTCTTACTTCTGCAACTCTTAATTCATGAGAAAACTTCTTGGCTCGACCTTCATGTATGGCACAGTTCTTTTTCAATTTGGTGACCCCTGTTATCCACTCTTCTGGGGTGTTTCCTATACCAGCATTTTGAAAGGCTTGATTGAACTTCTGGAAATCTTCATGATTGGTTTCCATTTGGTGTTCAATTTATCGTTTTCAATCTTTAAATGACGTATTTGAGCCTCAGACCTTAGCAAATCTTCTTATTTCTGGGTACCCCTACTGATATTCTTACCTTTGACCTTTTTTGGTATTAATCTAGTAGGACCTTCAATTACCAAACTAGATACATCATTTATCATAAATTGTAAGATTCCATGATCCAAAAGACTTTGGACTCTACGTTTGAAGGCAAGAAAATTCTCAATGGTATGTCCTTGAACTCCGGCATGATATTCACAATAAACGTTGGTGTCATACCAATTCAGATACGGAGGTTGGAACGGTTTTATGTAGTATGAAACCACTTCTCACGCTTCAAGTAGCTTTTCATACAGCTCTTTATATGATATAGGAATAGCATCAAAATGAGAACCTCCTTTTGTCTTGGATTGAACCTGAGTTTTAGACGTCTGGAGCAGACTAAACTTCGACGATTTCAGATTACATGATTTCTTCTCATCTCTGGGAGCTTTTACATTTGTCACCATTTCCTGGGTATCTCTAGATAATTTGTGAATACGAATGATGATTGTCTGTAATTTCTCAAATTCGTTAGGATCAGAAGTCCCTTGTATATCTGAGATTGCAGGATTATTTTCATTGAGCTCTCTCTCTTTTTGTGTATGAATCTCTTTTCCTTTGGCCAAAACAATATTCTAACCATCATCTTGGACATTTGTTCTCTTATTTCTCGTATCTCCTTTTGCTCCTCAACAGACATACAATCTTTGGGTGCATAGCTCTCCTCTATCTTCAGAGTTCCCTCAAGATGTCTTTCCTTAGTTGTGTCATAGTTTGCTTGATCATAAAACTTTTTGTCCATTTATGAATTCTTTCAAATTTGATGTTCACTCTCAAGAGTCAACACCTTCTGGTTATGTCATTATCATGCAATGCAAGCACAAGAAATCAATATAAACAAATTAGAGCAAAATATAATGTATCTACAAAATAGATAACAATAAAATGGTTAGTATCAACTAATAGAAAGAAAAGATTCTATCATCATGGTATACAATATATCCTAACCTCATGCTTTCTAGTTCCATGCTTTGTTTGGAAAAATTAACCTAACCGCATGATTACTAGTTCGTAGGCATTTATTTAGAAAAAAATAAAATCAATTAAAAAAAAGTTAGAACTTATTTCTCCTTTGTGTACACCTACAGACAAAGTTTCAACATTGTCTTAGATTGGGTGAATTTCTAAGGTTTATTATATGTAGGGTTTCAGTTATAGGAGTAAAGGTACTCGAACTGTCCTTGTTGGTGTCTCCTTGGGCTGCCAAACCCTTAATCCTAGTCCATCATAGACTTAAGCGGACCGATTCGAGGGGACATATTTTCCTATGCATGACACGGAGAATAAATCCTCACGAAGACATATGATATATGAACCCCAAAAGTTACTTATTGGGTCTGACAAGGAGAATAAATTCTCACGAAGACGTCGCTTTCACTCCCACTTAAAAGGGATAAGCTTGATTATAAAGATTATGTTACGCAATGCATGTGTTGTGTGTGAAGAGAAATTTTTACACAAAAATTAATATCTAAAAAGCAATTAAATATAAACATATATATAAAGGTATAAAATAAATTGAGGATAAAAAAATAGTTGAAGGAAATAAAAAGAATAAAAAATTAAATAAAATTGGATTTTCAATTTCTAATTATAGAGACAACATATAATCGACTTAGGTTGACCAAAGTCCCCAGCGGAGTCGCCAAGCTGTCGTAACCGGTTTTTGCTCGGGCACGAAATTTTACTTGGCGGGAAAAATAATGTAGATAAATGGTTTTTATTGAAATGTTTTGGGAGTCTCCATCGGCCTTTTGGGCCAGGTAGGTCGAATACCTAAAAATCAACTTTTAAAAGAGTTTTTAAGAAAACATCAGTTAAAAGATAAACTGGTATGCGTTTAACCAAAAATTCATTCTTTTTAATAATAAAAAGGGATTCGTGGTCGGTTACGTTTGGGGAAGGATTAGCACCCCCACAACACCCAAAAATTGGTCTCTGTCGATTATAAATTGTTTCTAGTAGTAGAAGTCTAAGAATTCGAATGTAAATTTAATTTATGATTCTCTTATTGCAAATTTATTAAGATAATTCTAAGAAAATATAATAAAAATATAAAAGTAAAGTAAATATTTATATATATATTTAAGTTATTATATATATGATATTTATTCATTTAAAAATATCAGAAAATGACCCTAGTTGCTTTAAGATAGCTCATTTCTTAATATTAAAAAATAAATAAATATTAATAAAATGTAATAAATATTCCTAAAAAATAATTTAAATAAAACTAAATTAAATATATATAATTTTTATAATATTTATTTATTTAAAATACCAGAATATGACATCTAGTTATATTAAGACTGCCCTTTCTTAATATTTAAAAATAAATAAATATTATTATTTAAACAAATATATATATATATATATATATATATATATATATATATATGACTAATATGAAAATAATAATAAAACAATAATTAAAGTAACAATTTAAACATATCGAAAGTAATAATAAAAACAAAATAAAATTGCAATTAAATAATGATAAAAATAAAAGAAATTAAAATTATAAAATTAAATTGTAAAATATATAAAAATTATCAAACTATTAGGGATTAAAATGTACAATATATAAATTAATGGCCTAATTCAAATTATCATTAAATATAGATGCCAACAGTGTAATTTAGCCTTAATTAATTAATCGGGTTAAAAAATATTAATTAAATGATAAGGTACTAAATCGAGTATTTATCCTAAATATAATATATATATATATATATATATATATATATATGCAGTGACTAAAATAAAATAAATTAAAATGTAAAGACAAAATTAAAAACGCAATAACTATTAATTAAGTGACTAAAATAAAAGTTTATAAACTATAAGGGATTGCACATATGGTTTGCCCAAGAAGGAAATTACATGGACGACCCTCACCAAAACTACGTCGTTTTGGTGAGGGTATAAATACCCTTTATTAAGCCTGAAATCCTTCATTCTTCACATTTTTCACTTTCTTCTCTCTCTCTAGAAGAGAGAAATTTTTTTTCTCTCATCTCTCTCTTAAAGCCTCCGCCCGGAGGGAGCCCGGGGACTGGCCGGCCACCTTGCTCCGGCGCCGGCACCGCGGTGGTCGGAATTTGGGAAAATAGTTCCGAATTTTCCTTTTTTAAACCTAAGACCGAATATGACCTTCTCTCGTCTTAAAACCCTCTAGATTTCTCTAGATCTAAAAGAAACCGTAGGTGTTACCTTCGGTTTTACAGCGATTCCGACGGGTAGGGTAAGTTCTCTTCTCTATTCCTCTTATTTTGGTCGTTTTACTGGTTGTTTTTCGGTTTGGTGTTGCTGTGTTGTTTCCCTTCTTACCTCCTCTATTATGTTCAATATCTCTCGGTTCTTTTTCTTCTCTGCAGGGGATGGCCATTTATTGGCCTCGTCGATGTGGCTCTCGGATCGGTCCCAAGAGTGGATTTCGGTGACTCACCAAACTATGTGGTGACTCACCATAGATCTTCGACGTGGATGGCTTTGTGGCGCTTCTAGAGTCTTCGGCGAGGCGGTGGCGTCGTGGCATTGTCGGAGTGGAGCAGCTGGCAGTGGAGGCGTTGGCAGTGGCGGTGGCAGCAGAGGCGAAGCCGCGTGGTCCCTAGGGTATCATAACCCTAGGGTTTATTCTAGATGTGTATGGGCCGTTGGATCTTGCCAGATCCAACGGCTGAGATCGTTGGCGGCTGGAGGCTGAGAAGTGTGAAACCCTAGGGTTTCCTCTGTATCTGGTTCTGTTGGGCCAGGTTTTGACTTGGGTCGTCTATTGGGCTTCCAGATATGGGCCTTGTAATTATTTATTAATAATAATATAATAATAATAATACTTATAATAATAATAATAATAATGGAAAAATTAGTGTCTACACAAAGAGAAACCAATGTAACAAAGCTTAACAAGTGTTTTGACAAAGGAATCCATGGAAAAGTTTCTTGGCAGAAAAGGAGTCCCTTTACTTCCAATTATATGCAGCTAAGTTATGCTTTCCTCATAGCACGCCACAGTTACTTGGGATTCGGTTCGGTGTTGCAGATGTCAATCGAGCTATTCCAATTACTCAAAATGTCTGGATTGCTCAATAGCGATCGAATTCGTAAAAGGTTTCGAGTCTGCGACGATTCTTTCTGCTCTACCTTATTGATTAACAGTAAGATTACAGCGAGAACTAGATCCATCTGATGGTTGAATCTCTTTGCCATTGGAATTTGGAAGCATATACAGCAGCAGCATTAGGCGAAATTCGGAACCGAATCAAGCAGCTTTAAAGGACTAGAAACTGAGCATAAGTTGCAGATATACCATCAACTCAAAATATGCAGCAATCTTGAAATAGTGTACAAAATTATGCAGAAAAACCAGCAAAATGGGGTGTGGTAGTTTGTCACAGTCTATCACTGATGCGCATATTCACAAAGATCACATTAAGGAAACATCTGCAAACATTATCATAGTCATGAAAATTAGGAAAACGAATAAACTCAAACAGATAGAGAACTGAAAATTTAACATTACAGTAGCTTAAATCAGATACAAAACTGAAAATGGTAAATATAGACAAATTTGGACCTTGAACTTCCTGCTGGAAAGCATTCAAGAGACAGTTAACAAGTCAGAAACATAAGATCAAAGAAACCAATAATTGCGACTTGAAAATGAAGAAACTCCCAAACCAAAAACAGGAAACCTCTCAAAAAGTAACTTAAACCAGATTCAGATTATGGACTCCCACTTGCATATGGCGCCCACTTCAGTTTGTTTTTTTTTTTTTTTTTGAACTGTCCTTTTTAACACTTTTTAATCACCATTGCCAGCAAGAGGGGAAAAAACCATATCAACCATATAGGAGTCTAAAATAAAACCGAATAATATAATATTACAATTGGTTATAACCGAAAAACTTACAAATATATGACTCATTTTAAGTTTAAATCGAAAATATTACATTTTCATACTAAATAAGGTAAATTACATCGAAAATATTGCATTCTCGTAATAAATAAGGTAAATTACATAATTATTCTGATAGTAATCTAAAACGTTCGGTAAAAACGTCTGTTAATTAGCCTTATCAGAACTACCACAACAACACAATCAGTGATGAACCTCTAGACCCTATAGAGCTGTGTGAGTTTTGGGTTGATGATGCAAGCCAAGACAATCAAGCGACGCAGGTTCAAAGAAGAAAACTTGTAAAAAATATGGCAAATGTTTGAAAACCAAAGCTGACCTGTTAGCTAAGAAAACTTGTAAATCCCACAAACCGACAGTTTAGGTCAGAAACAAGTTTCTTCTTCCATCTTCCTATAGCTTTCGTCACTGTTGTTCAATTACTTTTATATATTTATTTCCTTAAAAAGGGTGTTAAAGAGAGAAACTGGATTTGAAAGACAAAGAAGAGCAATGTTTCCACAAACTGTGATGTCAATGTTTCCACAAACTGTGATGTCAATGTTTCCACAAACTGTGATGTTAATGTTTCCACAAAGCAGTTTCAGATTTACGATTTACTGCTTGTAGTGTTCTGCGTAAATAATATATGATTTTCTTATAGGCATGTGTTTTGGTCTAATGCTTTAAATTTATCAATAGTTTTGGTCTAATTCACATATTTATTTGTTTGTAAGCTGAGTTAGACATTTGATTCAAGTTTTATCGTCTAATTTATAACCCTGTTTATCCATAATGTGTGTTTAAGTAACATGATCATTTCACTACATTCTTTATGTAATTTGAATTACTATTTAAAAGCTAACAGGTTATTTGTTTTTAGGTTTGAGAGTATAAGAAATTTTCGATCTTTTAGGAAAAAATCAACTAATATTCTTCATTTTCTTTTATATATTTAAACTTTTAATTAATAAACCTTATCGGTTGAACTTTTTAATCAACGATTTTCATTGTAAAAATAATCACTAATCTTATTAACATGATTATAATCAAGGTATCAGTCATGACGTGATAGGTAATTTTTTCAAAAAAAATTAAATAATTAAATCTTTATTTTAAAAATTTCGTAAATTTATTTAATTTTTAAGAGAAATAAAAAGAGTTAATTATATGATTGATCACTTATATAGTTATATTTGTGTTTTGTCTACTTTTCCTCACGGAGTTAAAAAATGATATATGGTCAATTTCGTTTTAATTTAGTCATACTTTTATGTTTGGTCATACTTTTAATAAATTTATTAAAAGTATAACTTAAGCATTGGTCTTAGTTCAATGGTTGAGTCCATGCATGGTCACGTAATTGTCGTTAAATATTCTGGTAAAATCACTAGTTCATGTTGTCATAACCATTTTTTTTTGAAAAAAAACAATAAAGTTTTTTAAAAAAAACAATTATGATTTTTATTTGAAAATTTTGTCGATTTTGAATTAATTTGAAATAAATTGAATGGGAGTTGTCATCGACTTTTAGATTAGGTAGGTCGAGAACCTAAAACATTTTTTAAAACGATTTTATGAAAAATTATTTTTAAGACAAAAATTGGTTTGCGTTTACCAAAAGTTTGATTTAACGGGTTCGGGAGTCGATTATGCGTGGAGAATGATAAGCACCCCCACAACACCCAAAAATTGGTATTTAATTGCTTACACGTTGTCGTAAAATGGTGGAAATCATAAATTAAATATAAAGTTAGGATATGATCAATTTATCGAACATTGATTAATTTATTCCGAATTATTTATTAGGAAAAATCTTTTAATTCAAAAAGAAATATTGAGATTTGCTCATCCTACGACGAGAAGGTTATCTCCTATTTCTTAACTAAAAAAGATATTCCCTCCTCGAAAAATGTAAACCGCATATAAATTGAATATCGACAATTTGCATAAAATAAAATAAATTACTATTTAGAAATATGCATTGCATTGTTAAACTTAAAATAAAAATAAATGAATTAACAAAATAAAATCGATTTATTTCAAGTTCATATTTTGTTCGAATGTCATATCAGATTGCACTACTTCGATCAAGCAATGCTTTCCATGCCCATTTTACAAATTGATGTTCTCGAAAATGTTCGAATAAACCACTAAAACACTTTAATATCAAATAAGGAATACACATAATATTGACAAAAGAAAATTTCATGAAACAAAATAAAACAAATATGATACATACATAAAGGTGAACATTATACAAGCATTCAAGGTTGATAACAACAACAACAACAAAACCCTGATTCCCATATGCAATGGGGTAAGGGGGAGGTAGGGTAGTAGGCTGACCCCAACGCCATGTTGAGAGCAACTTCCGTGGAAGACCTCCGGCAGTCAGAAAATTAAAAGCAAAGATAAAATGCAAATGCGTGTATAAATATATAAATAAATACATAGATGAACAGTCTTCATATGCAGTCTTGATATGTGCGTCTGTAATGGGGAGTAATCCCTGTAAATAATTCCCTGCAAATAATTCCCTACATAGAAATCTCTGCATATAGACTGAAAATGTAAGACCCCGCTAAATTTAAAAAGAGGAAACATGAATAGAAACGATACACAGAAGTTAATAATAGCAAGCTACGAGAAGGAATAAATTCAAATGAGTTAATTCTTAAACTAAGGCAACACTACTCTGATACCCTAGTTCTAAGCCTTCATACATTTCAATGACAGAAACATGTATAAAGTAGAAGTCATGGAAAGTACTACAAAGACATTAAAAAGAAGACAGAGATGTTACACCCTATGGCTGTGAACCGCACTACTCAACTACCCTGGTCTTAAGTCTCCATACTTTCCTATCAGAGGTCATGTCCTCGGTAAGGGCTAATTCCTTCAAATCAGATATCAAGCAGTCTTCCCACTTCCGTCTTGGTCGTCCTCTCCTTCTGACACCGTCGACTGTAATCGACTCTACCCTCCTGACCGCATCCGACGGTTGTCGCCTAAGGACATGCCCAAACCATCGTAGTCTTCCCTCCCTCAATTTTTCGGATACAGGCACCACCCCCAAGTACATCCTAATAGCAGAGTTAGGTGTCATGTCCCACAGAGTCCTACCACATGTCCATCGAAGCATTCTCATTTATGCGGCCTCCATCCTCCTTACGTGATCCTTCTTGATTGCCCAACATTCTGATCCATACAGCAGCGCTGGTCTTATTGCCATTCTATAAAATTTTCCCTTTAGTTTTAGAGGCACCTTCTTGTCACACAAAACTCCAGTAGCAGCCCTCCACTTTAGCCATCCCGCCTTTATATGGTGTGTAACGTCTTCATCTACACCTCCATCTTTATGTATCATAGACCCTAGGTACTTGAAACAATCATTTGAGGGGATAATGTGTCCTTCTATGCATACTTCTACATCTTCATCGTTTTGGTTTCCACTGAAGTTAGAACATACATAATTTGTCTTTTCAATATTGATCCTTAGACCTTTTTCTTCCAAAGCAGTCTTCCAGGTAGCAAGTCTACTATTCAGCTCAGTTTTTGTTTAAGCAATTAGGACAATGTCGTCAGCGAAAAGCATACACCATGGAACACCGTCTGGTGTCGCCCAATAGATGTCGTCCATAATCAAGGCGATGATGTAAGGGCTAAGAGCCGACCCCTGGTGGAGTCCGATTTCCACCGGGAATACCTTGGTGTCGCCAACTGTAGTCCTGACGGTAGTAGTAGATCTACAGTACATATCACGAATCACCCGAATATAAGCAGTTGAGATCCGTCTCGTTTCCAAGGTCTTCCAGATCATATCGTGGGGAACGCTATCATACGCCTTCTCAAGGTCAATGAACGCCATGTGAAGATCATTATTTTTTCCCTATATTTCTCCATAAGTCGTCAAAGTAGATGAATCACCTCCGTAGTAGACCTGCCTCGCATAAAGCCAAATTGGTTTTCTGAAACCCTAGTAACCTATCTCAACCTAGCCTCTATTACCCTTTCCCATAGCTTAATGGTATGGATGAGTAGTTTAATACCTCTGTAGTTGCCACAACGTTGGGGATCTCCTTTATTCTTATAAATTGGTATCACCGTAGACTCTCTCCACTCCTCTGGCATCTTGGCAGTCTCTAAAATAATATTAAAGATGTTGGTCACCCTAGTAAATATACATATACATGATATAGCAAAGTCAAACACATATAATAGTAATAAAAATACTTAATAATATTTTCATTAGAAAATGGAAAGATATTAATAAAATTGCGATAAACCATATCATATAAACAAATAACGATTAGCATTAAAATAAATAAATAAATAAATAAATGTTGAATCGCACAAAAAATAAAAAGAAAAATAATATCTACATATGCGACCAATCATGCAACTTCATATAAAAGAAAATAATTAAAATGAGAACAAAAAAAAATAATCATACATCATGACTAAATATACATATTAATTCAGTAGGCATAAGGGACCAAAATGATTCATAGCGTAAATTGCCAAATAAAATCAGTAATTAGCCAATACATATATCAACAACAAATAGGGACTAAAATGCACTAAACTAAAAGTTAGCAATCGCAATAAGTGTTTATCCGAAAATAAATAACAAACACAAAGTGACCAAAACAAAAGATGCATAAATCACAGGGTCAGATTCAAAAAATAAGCAAATGTAATATAACATATGAATTGGTGACTTAAATGTAAGTATTGAAAAACAAATGCTTGAAACAAATATCATTTTTTCATTTGATGACCAAATCATGAGATTACAAAGAAGTAGGGACCTAAACTGCTATTAACCCCCAAAAATTAAAAAACACGGGTGAAATTACAAAGCAACAGGGACCAAGGCTGCTATTATCCTTTAAACCCATGATCTCGGTCTCCCCTCTTTGCCCAAAATGACGCCGTATACAAGTTAATATATAACATGCTTTAAGGGTTTACACCAAAACCCTATTTCATTTTGTTTCCCATCTGTCGCCTCTCTCAGTCTAAAAGGGAGAGAACCCCCTCGAGCCTCACCGCCGTTCAACTTGAACGACCTAAAATCTTGTCGTTCTCAATGTCGTTTAACCCTATTTAGAACCCTAATTACCTTTCCTCACATTTCCATAGCGAAAATCTCCCTTAATCAACCGAACATACCATTTTCCCCTTAAACCAAAAGGAAATCAAATATATTTACATAGCTTATTATGAGCTCTTTCTAGAGCATTAGCTCGATTGACCACCTCTTAAAACAATGACAAATTCAAGGCTAGCAACAACTCTTTTAGCCTAGGGCGTAAGCCCTCCACAAACCAATCACATACATCATTTTTAGTCGGAATAAGATAAACAGTGAAACGACTTAACTTGTTAAATTCACATTCATATTCATACACTGTATATTCCCTTTGTTTCAAATTCAAAAATTATTGCTTCATCTGTCTAATAAATTGGTCACTAATGTGCTTATGCTTGAATTCTTCCAAGAAAAATAACCTTGTCACTTGATCACTTCTCAATCTCATTGTGACATTTTTCCACCATATTCTAGCTTGACCACATAACAGAGAAACTATTCCATCTAATATCTCCACTTCAGAACAGTGGAGTCATCTAACATTATCTTAACATCATTTAACCAAAGATCCGCAGCAACATGATCTTACTCAGATTCACCCTTGAACTCGGGTGCTCCTAAACCTTTCAATTCCTTAGCTATATTCATTCGAGGAGATAAGGGAACAGGAGGTTGAAAACGTGACAAAATAGCGTTTAACGTCCCTAAAAGCAACCCTTGATCTCTCCCTGGCACTACTGGAGGTGTTCGCTCTTCACCCTGCCTGGCTAGGGCAGGTGAATTACTACTACCTTCAGGTCTATTACTTCTTCTTTCACTTTGGGAACTCTCACGATCAAACATATAAGACATAACCATATAAATCTATTAGAAGACAACATACTCATGACTCTATATCAGATCAGAAGCTTTCACTTTTTGTTGGCATGTATATTTTTTAAAACACTTTTGACTTTGGTTTAGGCCTAGAATCGGCTAAATCTTAGCTTTGATACCATTAAATATAACACCCCAACCCGTACCTGACCCGGATACAAGTCTGAGATGTCACATCAACCTTTCAAATCATTTTCTTATACAAAATAGGGGAAAATTCAAATTTAATTTAAACACACTAAATAATTTATATATATTAACTCAAACACTTTTTATAAACTGTTCAGAGCTTCAATCCTTTTTAACTCTTTAAACACATGCCAACATTATACAATATAGCAAATAACATACTGAAAATTTTCTTCTGATATGATCTTTGATGACGTTATGCTGTCTCCCGCTACCTATCTTCGCTTTGAAACTTCTCGGATCCTACGTGTGAAACACTCACACACTAAGTTATAGACTTAGTGAGACATGTAAATACATAATGTAAACTATAACTAATTAACAAATGCATGTACATATCATGAAAACAATGCTTGTATATATACATAAATCATCTTTATTATGTTTATCATTACTTATATTATTGTCACTGATTCCTTTTTATCATATGAGCATATACTTAACATTTATATACACATCATCGAACACATATGTCATTTCACAAAAGAGAACACATAATATCATACCAATTGATTTATTTATTCTCTTTAAAGCCCATGTATACTTCTGAGAACTTAAGGTATGTGAGTACATAGAGGTTGTGCACATATTATGTCACCACAAATCATATAATTCCCACTAGGGACGCGTAGAATTTGTCCATAAGGACACATATAACACATATTTCCCGAATGACCACTCCTTAAGAACTATATACATATTCTAATGGACCAAATAAGTGTGCCAAAGTACCGCATATATGTTCCAAGGGATTACATATATGTCCCGAAGGACCACGTAGAACCCTCGACTCTTGGCATGCCAACTATACCCCTAGCTCTCATAACACATAACATGGGCATTATTAATTATATTTATCACACATTCTCATATTCATATCACATAGGCATATAACTCATAGCTTCTTATCATGTATCTCATATCACATGTTCTTGTTTTCATATGGTCACATAACTCATGTCACTTAATCTCTTATAATCACATATCACTTGTTCATTTCATATATATATCATGTAACATTCTCATAGAGTCACATTTGTGATATTCATATAGACATGTAATCATATATACATGTATTCATATAGATCACATATGGATATGCACTTAACATCTAAACATATGTATTTAATCGTATACATTTAGCATTTTATCACTATATGTTTATGTTCCGGTATCCATATAACCTAATATTGGAATTAGACTCATCACAAGTCTTAATTCCCTTACATAACTTAATCCTAATATAATGTACTCACCTTGGTTTACTTGCCAATACAAATCTCTTGTTCCTTTTTCAAAATTCTTACTCCGATGACCTATTCGAACTTTGCCTTCGATCGCTATCTACACAAATATAATCCAATGAATATCGGGATTGAATTACTTGACAAAATTCATATCAAAGCAAACTAAATAAAACACTAATTTTCACTTTCCAGCTTAAGTAGCATCGGTACTATCAGCACAGTACCGATACTTCTATACTAGGGTACCGATGCCCCTCCCTGATATCGATACCAAAATTAGCTTCGATGTACCCTAGTATCATTACCCTCCACATTGGTATCGATACTCCTAGTATCGATACTATCACTTCATTACCAATACTTCCTGATGATTCTTACTCTTGTTCCTTATGGTATCAATATTGTTTATGTAGTATCGATACCCCTTGCATAAATTTCTCATAAATGGCCTTGTAGTATCGGTACCTACTCAACTAGTACCGATACTACCAACCCAGAATTCATTTCTTAAACCCGAAAATTCCCCAAAACTTTGCTATATTTCCTTTTTACTCTTTCATAAAGCCTTTAAACTCAACTATACATAATTAAACCCTCTTTTAACACTATAACACTTTATTATCTTCAATCTCTCGCTATATCTCTTGAATCAAAGAATTTTACTAAACTTTCCATGTATTCTAAATTCATTTCTAATGGTTTAAACTTCTTAATCTTTTTTATGACAAGTCAAATTTATCAATAGAACTTCAAAAACCTCTTTATACAAATAATTCATTTTTACACCATTAATATAATTTCATTTTTAATTCTCTCTTCTTGATGTTTTAAGCTTATATAAGCATTCCTTAAGCTTATATAACACCCAAAGAATCAAAACCAACTTAGAAATCCAAGAATTAAACAACAAAATTTAAATTCACCTTTGGAGCTAGAGCAAACGTGAAGAAGAAAGCAAGAAGAAAAGAGTTCCAGATAATTCTCCCCGAAAACCCACATGTTATCTCTTAATAAGGAGGAAAATATCCTTTAAGGGAAAAAAACCATAATACCCTTTCAATCATTCCATAACTACCATTTAATCCAAAACTAAGATATTCATATTTAAGTCCTTGAACTTTTAATTTTTTCCTAAATTGATCCCCAAATTTTAAAAATTTTAAAAATTTTCATTTTATTCACTAATCCTAATTTTAGGATATTACATAGAAACTTAATAAACTAAAAGATTTAATAAATTAATAAAATATTACATAATATTCTAGATGAGAGAACAAGAAAGATAACAGCTAGTGAGATGATGACTTCACTTTAGTGTGTCCAGCTACACTAGGGTGTAGTTAGGCTAATTTATTTGCCTTACTGGGGTATTTTTAGTTCACAATACACTTTAGGGGCTAACTAAAGTGCAAGGTCCGAACACTCATGAGGAGTGAGTTAGCGATGTCAATGTTGTGAGGCATTTGGGCCCTTAGATATATATGTATAATTGCATCAATCCAGTTCAACAAATATCCTTAAAGCTTGGCTTGAGGACTATGTGAGACTGATCGAATGTTTCAGTTGAACAAGAATTGTATTAATGTTATGCGACATAGGGTTCTCCTCCATGATCTACCTAATGGTTATGTAAGGACTAAACGATCATTCAACAGCTTAGTGGGAATTTCACTGATGTTGTGTGCCACTAGGTTTCCGCAGTTAACTGGTGTTTGATGGCTATATGAGACCAGATACTAGTTAGTGTGCCATTCAGATAATGTACAACAGAGTCAGTGTTACATTCATATAATGCAAATGAGTGTTAATGTCACATTTAGATAATGTGTATCAATTAGAGTTATTAGGGTTAAAGACCCTTTAGAGGTGTACTCATGGCGACACCCTTTGTAGAGGATTTAGGAAAGCGTATACTACTACTTTAGTGATAGAACAGCTAAACCTTAAGTAGGTAGCACTTAAATAAAATCAAGCATGTACCTACTACTTAGTACCATGTCTTTAGCATGTTTATGTTTATGAAACTCATAATGCTACTCTAGATTAGCGATTATACTACTGGGCTTTGTAAGCTCAGTGTTCGGATGTTTTATATTCGCAGGTTAGTAGTCAGAGTCGCGTTCATGGAGCACTATCGTAGTAGGACTTCCAACATCTTCTTTAGAGGACTATAATGTAACTTTAGTGGGCATATATATTCATAGAACCTTACTCATGTATTTAGATTTATAACTCTGAGTTTGTATTATTTTGGTTTTAAATTATGTCTCACGGATCTCTGATTTTTATAAAGTGATTTTGTAACTATTATTTATGTATATTATGATACCATTCAGTATATTTGAAAAGAAAATGAACAAGTTTTGAAAATTAAGGGTTGCTTAGGTAGCCCAATATCGTACTTTAGGCCCAATCAAGTTTAGGGTGTTGCATTTAGTGGTATCAAATTCAGGTTAAGTCAGTCTTAGGACTTAGTGGTCCGTTTTAGTAAGATGTCAGTGAATATATGCCCTTACTTGTATAAGTCTGGAATCCTAATGATGCTCTATTTCTTAACCTGTGTTGTAGGAAAATTAGATAACAGATAGTTTCAAGTGTGGTCTCGATGATAGAATAGAGAGGCGAGACTCTTATCCTGATAGCGTCAGTGAGGAGTTCATGCCTAGGATAGAGGATCATGGGATCCTGTTAGGTGCGGGATTTGTAGAAACGACCTTCTTCAGTGGTTTGACTTTCACTCTCAAGGAAATAGTAGATGTCATTCCTAGAGCGCAGACTACTCAGCCAACTACCCAGAGTACGTTAGAGCCGTTAGAGTCCCCAGTAGAGAGACTGAGGAGGTACAAGACAGCTGACTTCTTAAGTTCAAGAGATGATGATCTGATTTTGGTTGATCAATGGTTGAAGGAGACCATGAGGACTTTGAGACAGATTCACCTTACCTAAAGGGTAAGTTATAGTGCATCACTGCCTTCATCATATCGACTGGTGGGAGACTATAGAGATCGATCTATAGCCAGAGGTGCCTATGTGGGATCGTTTCTTGAGCGAGTTTAAAGGAAAGTATATCGACGAGGCAAACATAGATATGTTGAGGTTGAAATTCTCTCAGCTAGTTTAGGGAGATCCCTTGGTGTACGAGAATGAGAGAAATTTTCTACGGTTGAGTCGTTATCCTCCAGAGTTAGTTGTGATCGATTCCTTGAGGTACAAGACCTTCCTCGATGGGCTTCATATTGATATCCATACGTAATTGGGAGTAGACCTGCTTATGGTATTTTTCAGAATTGGCACAATATATTAATCCTGTGGAGAGGGTACAAAGTATGAGGAAGAGTTATTTTGGATTAGTCATGCACCCCAAGTAAGAGGAATCGTGTACTATTAGATCTATCTCAATTGGTAGTAAAGAGGGCTAAAGGTATTCCAATCTAGTCAGGTGTTAAACGTAGGGTCTCAAAGGAGACTTCCAGCTTCACCGTCTGTGGTGAGCTTTAGAGGCTCTGATAGAGTTGTGAGTATCCAGTGTGCGAGCATTGTAGAAAAAATCATCGAGGAAGGTTCTTTAAAATCTCCATGAAATGATATAGATGTGGTTCCTTAGTGCATATGGTAAGGGATTACCATAGTTTAGATGTCGATGTCTAAGCTCAACCTAGGGGAGCGATTCCAATGGTTTAGTAGAGAACCTACCCAAAGAGTTGTTAGTTGTATGCTCACACATAAGATTAGAGGAGCGGATCAACTAGTTCTCCATTTGAAGATATGCGATTTAGATTGTCAGATCGCAGAGAGACAAGGTCAGGATATTGATGTTGTAGATGATATACCAGGTATGTTCTCAGCTACCTCAATTTTTTAAGTTGTTCCAGAAGGTGTAAGTGGATGCATTCTTTTTCTGGGTCAAGCGAACTAGGTAGGAAAAGTATATGTGTAGAGGATCCAGGGGCGAGTGTCTAAATGACTAGTTGTTTGGCTTTAATGGAATAAACCAGGTGCACCTTATAAATTCTTTTAGGACTTGGGTCAAACTCGATAGTTGACTTAAAGGAAGTTATTAGCACAAACGTTTCTTGACATTAAGATATATCTCAGCTAGTGCCAAGGCACTTTAGTTACTAACTGGGTGCAGATGCCCCAAGTACTCGCGAAGAATAAGTTATCCATTTGTACTTTTTGATGCAGTAGTTCTGAAATTTCACCCTAGGTACTAAGGGAACTATAGGTATGATAGTGAGTTGTGAGTCTCAAGGTGCAATGAACCCTCTGACATAACTAGGATGTCTTATTGCAAGAACAATAAATGAATTAGATTAGTGATCCAAGTTTCATCAGTGATATCATCGTGTTTGTATATGAGCACGAGCTATATACAACACATAGCAGTATGTAGCATTGTGTAGTACAGTGAATTTTAGTGCTGCAGACTAAAAGAGATTAAGTGCGTTAAGCGTCGTTTGACTAGCGTTATCCGTTATCAAATAGCTCAGTAGTGGTAAGTGATAATGAGTGCAATATGTAGAGTATCAAGAACCTTAAGTCAGAATGTGGTGGCGAGAGATCTCAGCTTTGTGAGGTGTGCCCTCCAGGAAAGCCAGATGTTGCTAGTTTCGCTCGACAAGTCGCCGATTTCTAGTTGTGAACACCTTAGATGCTCGATCAGGAGAGTGGCACGTAAGTAAACTATAAGGCAAATGAGAAAAATTCAGGTAGTGTGGATGAGTATTGAATTAGAGTTGCGCTGCAGAAGTGTAAAGATCAACGCTAGGAAGTCAAGAATTGTCATCATGTCTTTAGTAGTCAACAGCGAGATCGTATTGGCAAGTTCCCGTAATACCTTGACGTGTAGCATGACGAGTTACCTAAGTTCTTCAAGAATGAGATTCTTTAACCTTGGGCTTCTCAAAGTTTGTTAATGGTTTGGCATAGGTAGCGCCTTTAGAAAATCATAGATTGATTTTATGAGTTCCAAACTGCATGTCATGTTGCAGGGCCTTCTTCCTTGAGGATCAGGTGTGATAAAGGTTTATGTGAATCATGTCTAAAGTTCAATTTTTGTTTCATTTTAGTACCCCGTTCAAAATTTAAAATTAAGTTTTGAAAAAAAACGAAAGTTTAGGTACTAAAACTAACCAAAACTGATAGTTTAGGTATTAAATGTGTTAATTTTAACGATGGGGGTACTAAAATGAAAATAAAAACTAAACGTTAAGTATAGTTTTGAAAAATTGAAAGTTAAGATACTAACCGGGTCAAAACTAATGATTGTAAAATAATGTAAAACTTTTAATGTTATATAGTGTAAACCAATCTTAACACCTATTTTAAAATAAGTAAAATCCAAGAATTCAAGTCAAACAAAAAGACTAGAAAATATCTATAAAAAAAAGTATGCCTTTAACTGTTGGGATTTCTCCAACGTAAGATTGTTTAGGGTTTGGCCTTTGTGAATAAAAATAATTCAGTTATTTTCCAATACGGTAACTATTTCTTTAAAGATAATAAAATTACATTTTTATATATAACTTTTTAATATAAACAGTTAGCTTTATTGAAAACGAAAATACTCAAAAATACACTAAGAGTATTAGAGCCGTCTCAAATATTTTCGGAGCCACGAGCGAAATTAAAAATAGATCTTTATAGAAAAAAGTATATTCTATTACTTTGAAAATTAATTTAATATCACATTAATAAATCTTAGAAAAATGATTAAATTAGGGGCCTAAATTATAAAAGTAAAAAAATTAGATTGAAAAAATTAGAGGCCTCAATTATAAAGATAAAAGTGAGATTAAAAAAATAGGGGTCAATTTATAAAGGTAGAAAGTGAGATTAAAAAATAATGACTTTAATTATAAAAGTAAAAAGTGATATTGAAAAAAAATTAGGAGCTTTAATTATAAAGGTAAAAAGTGGGATTGAAAAAAATTAAAGTCCTCAATTATAAATGTAAAAAGTTAGATTAAAAAAAATAGAGGCTTTAATTATAAAGGTAGAATGTGAGATTGAAATAATTAGGGGCCTCAATTATAAAGGTAGAATGTGAGATTGAAATAATTAGGGGCCTCAATTATAAAGGTAAAAAGTGGGATTAAAAAAATTAGAGGCCTCAATTATAAAGGTAAAAAGTGAGATAAAAAAAATTAAGGGCTTCAATTATAAAGGTAGAAAGTGAGAATAAAAAATTATGTGTCTCAATTATAAAGTTAAAAAGTGGGATTGAAAAAATTATGGGCCTCAATTATAAATATAAAAAGTGAGATTGAAAAAATTGGGAGCCTCAATTATAAAAGTAAAAAAAATAGATTAAAAAAATTAGGGATCTCAATCATAAAACAAATTAAAAAATTTAAATATATCAATTTTAAAAATAAAATGTATAATTGAAAATTTTGGGATCTATAAAAAAATGGGGCTCTAAGCAGTCGCTCAACTTGCTACCTATAATAGCCAACTTTAAAAGGTTGACAACTATCATTGCAAACTAAATATATAATTTCGGTATTTTCTTATAACATTGATACAAGAAACTAGCCTCTTTAGATCCTATAAGGACTATGCATAGAAAAAGTTAAAAACTCAATTTAAAGACTTGAATGAAAAATAAATGCGAATAAATTTAATTACATAAGCAAATGAACCACAAAAGAGGATTGAACTATTGAAATACTACTGAGAATTGCAAATCAGAGCCGAACATCATGAGAAATTATTCACGAATACAATATTGTGTATTTAAATTCGATCAAATTCAGAATTAAAAAAAATCAACATAATTACAAATAAACATCATCTTTGTTTGTTATAACGTTGTCAAACCTAACACTAAGAAAGCATAAAATACATTATAAACTTTAGGGTTTGAATTTGAATTTATTTATTTTTTGTCATCTTCTGATAAATTTACATCTAATTTCAAGTTACTTGTGTTGTTACATGCAAAATGCAAATGAACATTGATTTTCATTTCAACAAGTCTCATTCCTGTTTGAACGTACATAAAAATATTACATTAAATATAGATTTTGTAATTTATTTTAAACTATTCAAATAGAGAAATCTCATCTCAATTTTGATTTAAATTATGACCCAAACAAATAATTTTATGTTAAGGGGCGAATTTATAAAATTTTATTGTATAACAAAATTATAAAATTTTAAGAGAAATAAAAACAGATTATCAATAAAAAATATATATAAAAAAGTATAAAATTTTAATACTTTTAGGGGTAATCTCAACCGCCCCTCGTTCCATCCCTGATTGTGATGAACTTTCTAAACAAATGAATATACTAACCGTTCAACAGATATAACTGAATTTGCAGTCTCGGATGATAACAAGCAACTTTCGACAGATTTTCTAATTTCATCTCAAGCAAACAACGGACATTTTGATTGAAGGGCTTACAGGCGCCGTTTCCAGAAGAAAGAAAAGAGATTAAAATCTTCATATTAACAATCTGATCAGCTCAAAACATCAAATTAACAATCTATAATCCGGAACTCTGCATTTATATCAGCGAATGGATACAGATCAAGTACACAAACTATAATAACTTCGGCCATAGTTCTTCCAATTCTTTTCACTTGTATTCCGAATCAACAACTTCCTCTTCAATGCAAGTTTGAAATGACACCATCCATTTTTGTCATCTGTTCTTATATCAAAGCGCTTCTAGTTAAAACTTGCGATCCTTCTTAACATGATCACAGAATCCAGAAAAACAAACCTTCGTGCCGAGGAGGAAAAAAAGGGCAAATCACCGGGTCCATTTCCAGAAGAAATACACAATGAAAACTGTCGAAACCATCCCCACATATTTGATCCATGAATCAACCCGGTTCCTCCTCTCGATGAGCCTCAGGACGGTGTTGGAGAGCCCCACTGTGTTAAGTATATCCAAGGCCTTTCGTTGTGCTCTCTGATAAAAAACAAGATGTTGGTTCAAGAACTTATTAGTGATCACAACTTGCAGTAACATAAAAATGCATTGACAACCATCATTTTCTTGTTTCAAGAATATTACTTGAGCTATCAACAATTTACGAGTAATCACTTCAGCTGCGGCACCTGAGAATCTATATTGTTAAAAAAAATTAAACAATTCACAATTCACAATCTAGTGCACTCAACTATAGATTAAAATATTAATGCAGTATCCACTAACTACTCGGCACGACAGCTGGCAGAAAACCACTACGATTAATAAAACCAATTGTGACTATAACATACATTAAAGCTGCTAGATCTGCTGTGATGTTAACTGCATGTGCTCATTTTTAATTTAAAATGTTTAACTAGAAATGCATCAGGGCCTCATTTGTTTGTACCTTGAGGCGATCTCTTTGTTCTGCATATTTGGAAAGGATAGCTGTTCCAGTTTCAAAAGATTCTTTCAACATTCTAGATGAGTTTCGAACTGATTGCATTGCTTGTGCTTCCTCATCAAAAATTCTCAGGACATGAGCTGACTCTCCATTCTAAGAAAATAAAGTAAAATGAATACAAGACGGGCTAAAATCAGTTCCATTTGCCAACAAAACAGAAAGATTTACATACAGCTCTTCCAAGCAATTCAGCTCTCTCTTTCGCTTCCAGCATCCGTTTCTGATTCCTCATAGAGTACTTGTCTAGACTATCTTTCAAAGAGTCGGCCTCTTCAGCTACTTGTTCAACTTTTCTGCTTGCCAAATATAAATAACCGCAAGGTGTAAGACAATAAAACTAATATGATTTACAATAACATCGAGCATGGTAATCGAAAATCAACAAAGCAGCTCTACCTCTTTCAAATTTCACCAAAGCAAGGCACACCTCTTAACCAAGTAAAGAAAAATTCTAACAACGAATACAACTAAGGAAAGTTTTTTCGTTTACTAAAACTTATTTGACAATTTGATAGAGCAGTTAGACTACTCGTAAAGAAGCTTTGTCAATCAAGCCTTGAGCTCAAAATAATTTTCCATCAAAAAGATAAAACCTGTTGCTGTCGTTTTACAGGACAAAACTTTTAAATACTCACTCTCTTTTAGATGTTTTAGTTGGCTCACAACCTAATGCTTGATATTTGAGTCTATGATTTATTCAAGCATGAAATTTGATTTCCAGTTAACCAGCAAAGCTACCGTCCGTAGTAATTTATTAAACTTAGAATCAACTGAAAGTTGCACACAATTTTCTTACTAAAATTTGCTTGAAGTCACTTAGAACCCACCATCAAATCAATTGAAAGAAAATTAAACTTAATCATGGGGACTTCTCACAATCATCGACTTGTATTAGTAAGGATAATTGACAAATTGAAAACAAGTTAAGCATGCCCACTCCCCTCTCTTGTTCATAATTCTCATGGATAGACATAAAATGAGTAATACAACTATAGCTAAAACACTCCAGAACTAAAATTAAACTTTCATTAATAAATAGTTCAATGAAACAATGAGGAAAGAAACGATCATTGCCAATCAATTATCCAAGACCTAAATCTTTCGAAGATTAAAGGCACTATTGGATCAAATTGAGAAAATAAAGCTAAATAATAAAATCAAATATGGAGAAATGCAAGGAAGCAAATAGCAAAAAAACCAGAATATTCATAAACAAGTGAGAAACGTGATATTAAATGTTAGGCGTTTTCGCGGTGATACCTTTTCCAGAGATCGCGTTGGGATTTGGCGGGGATGGAACGCCAGAGGCGATCCATATCGGCGCATAGGGAGTGGATCTGAGAGATATCTTTTTTAACGGCGAAGGAGAGTTCGGGTGAATCTGCCCCGGAGACGGAGCTCTCGAACCTCTCCAACCGTTCGATCCCGTCCCTTGCTCGAAGAAGTAGCTTCCTGGCGCTCTGATAGACTTCCGATAATGTCCCTCCTCCTTCGATCCCCGCCATGGTTCAAATTCCAAACGAAGAGTGTTCTTGAATTATAGTATAGTATAAATGGGCGAAAAACCGATGGCGATGGCAGGTAAATAAACGGTGATTGTTTCGATTTTTGTTTTTCAGATGTCACACGGCTCCATGGCCAAGAACACATCATTTTAGCCTATCATGTTATGCCACATCAGAAAACAGCCACCCCGGTTTTGTTATTCTGTGCCTTCCGGTATTAGGTTTTATCTAAATTATCAGTTTTATTTTGTTTTAATATCTAAACTTTTATCTTTTTAAATTATATTTAAAATTTAGTTTTTATTTTATTTTATTTTAGTATATCGTTCAAAATTTAACGTTAATTTTTTTTTAAAAAATAAAAGTTTAGGTACTAAAACGGATAAAAATCAATAGTTTAGGTACCAAACACGTTAAATTTTTAATTGTGGGTACTAAAATAAAACAAAACTAAATATTATATATGGTTTTAAAAAATTAAAAATTTAAGTTTGTGTCAATTTTAACTCTAGATTTTCAAGATCTACACTATCATGAATTTAATCTATTGAACCAAACGAGATTGATGTGAAACTTGAAATGACATTTGAAGTTTATATGATGAAGTGTATTGGTTGGATGGGTTACAATTTGATTTGAATGCATGATGTTAGTTTATAATTAGGTTGTGTTCAAGCATGCAGTATGTATACTTAGATGTGTTGTGGTATGCTATGTTTTGTATGATGTTCGATTGGAGTCTAAATAACATAGTTGGCAAGTGGATGGTATGTTAGAATAGGTGAATACATTTATTTTCCTTGTATCATCAATGAAATGCTTAATATTTATCATTAGGATTTGATGTACAAATTTGATTTCTAAAGCATGATTGTTTGTTGATTTGGTGATATAAAGCATGGATTGCTTGTGAATCGGGGTATATTTAAGGGTAAATTACACGTTTACTTACTGAATTTTACTCTCTCTTATTTTACTCACGTACTTTTAATTCTTTCAATTTGGTCACTTAACTTTGGAAATTACGATTATACCTTTAAATTATACCTAAATTCTCAAATTATATCCCAAACCCTAAACCCTAAACTCTAAAATACAACCCCAACCCACCATCACCTTTGAAAAGTTCACCCTCCACCGGTGAACGATCAAGCTCACCTCTGTCCCTCACTATCTTGTTTCTCTTACAACCCTCAACCCAACCAATCAACACAACCATAGAATTAACCTTTGTTGATTCAAAACCAAACCCCAAGCACAACAAAAATTTCAAAAATTCCAACAAAGAAATCAATGATTCAAGACCAAAGGGGAAAATAAATTACTCGGACTTAATCAATGATTCAACACTAAAAAATTCCAAAAAAAAAAAAACAAAGAATTAACAATTTAGCAAAGAAATCAAAAAGAGAAAATAGAGAACCTTACCTTTGGGTTTTCAAAATGGATGACTCCGGCGATCAAACGATAGATTCGAACGGTGAGAAGTGACACTGTGACAGAGAGACCAATATATCTCTATTTGAGCTCCATCCATGGTGGTCGATGGAGATCAAAAGTAGGAAGTTGAACGATTTCAATATTGATTCGTTAACATTTGGGCATTTTTCGACGAAACTAAGGGTGGATTCTTGCTCAGGAGATAAAAATGTTTGGACTGAAAAGTTTGGAGCTCAACGAGCACCAAAGACCATCGTGGTAGCCACCACGATCGTAGCCACTGATGGGGCTAACCCAATACTATCGTTGAAACTTGAATGTGAAGGTGGGAGTTTTAATTTTAGGGTTTGGATGTATATTTTTATATTTTAAAATTTAATTTTTATTATAATCTTAAATAATATTAAAATATTAATAAAAATATGGCATGCCATATGTGAAAATAATAAAATAATAAAATAATTCTTATCATCAATGAGTGATAAAAAAGATTCAATGTATAAAGTTCAGTGAACAAATTAAAAAAATTAAAAGTATAATTAGTAAAATATAAAAGAGAGTCAGTGAGTAAGGATGTAATCTACCTTATTTTTAATGTTACAAGCATGTTCCTTAGAATCAATTATGAATTTTTGGTTAGCTTAATTTTGTATGTCTAAACTCAATTTTATGATCTCTCTATAAAAGGATCGATTCTTTGAAGAATTAAACTGATTTAATGACTACTATAATGAAAACGACAATGCTTTTGTACGAGGGATCGATTCTTTTACAAAAAAATATTGTTTCCTCTAAAAATATATTGATCCCTCGGGTTTTAATTCGTGAAAACTCTTCCTAAATTGACTTTTTAAATCTCTAAAGTTGGTTTTTAGCCTTTGACTTTCAAATGCACAATATTGTATAAATTGGTTCCTAAAATATAGATTTGAAATTAAGGATGAATCTTAAATTGAATCGAGCTAAAATTTCTATACTAAAGAAATTTAGGAAATGTATGATAGTAAAGAAATTAAACAACAATTTACAATTTAATCGCTAAAATATCTTATTTGTGCACTTAAAGTCTTATTTTAAAGTTTGTTTGAGCTGCAATTTCGCATGACTCTCGTAAGCATGTTTTATTGATGTGTTGGAGCTTAAGATCCAAATTTTGGCATGAAATTATGTGAGGTGTGTGAAAGGTATAAAATACCCCTAAGTATGCATGGTCAATTTCGTGAAATTTTTGTATCTCTCAGTTAGTAATGATGTATGATCTTTCTCTATATGATTTATTGTTACGATGGATGGAAATATTTAGTTTTAATCATACTCAATAGTAATCATTAATAGCGAATTCGTATCGAATCATTTTGGTGATTAATGTGACATTCGATATTTAGGTCAAATTTTTTAAAAAAAATATTCTATGTATGAAAATAATATTCATCATTTCCACCATATTTTAGATATAACGATAAATAACACTTTATTTTAGATTTTTTTTAAAAAAATAGTACAACTGAAAGTTTATAATTCAAAATTATTATAATTAATTTGATATGTTAAATTTTACTAATTGTTACAGTATTAAATAAAATATTATTTTAAAAGTACCGAAAGTTTTATAAAAACTTCAAAGAAAACAAGAACATATTTGTTATGATCATAAGAAATACATAATATTAATCATTAAATTTTATTACAAGTTAGATGGATGATAGAAGGGTAAGACCGTAAGAGTACAAGTAATAAAAAATATGAAGGATTTTATTAAACTTTATGAATTATAAAAATTATAATTTAAAATATATTTTTGTAATTTTAAAAAAATTATAATTTTTTATATACTTTTAAGAGTATTCATATTTTTATTATTTTTCAAAATCATTTCTTAAAAATATTTAAAAAAAAAAATTAAAATAAAATATTAATTATAATTGATAGACCAAATGAGATATTACACATTAATGTAACACATCATCTTATCCTTTAAAAGGAAGTAATAACAGCTAATAAAAATTATTGAATAATTTATATATATATTTATATACTTCACCCAAAAGGTAAAACTCAGAGAATTTAATTTACCGATTAATTAATTTTATATATTTTTCGCCAAACAATAGAACGAAAGGTTCGAAATTCATTAATTGACCAAATGATAAAAATATTCCTTATATCTCACCCTCTTATGAGAATTTGAATATCGACATTTACCTTAAAAATATGATATTTAATAAAAATAAAACATTTTTCCTTTCTCATTATTATTTTTTCTCAAAAAGAAAAAAAAAATATGAAAAAGAACAGAAGGAATTATTTAGGAGAGAGCAAATACTATGTAAGTGCATAAAATTAGCAAGCAAAAGTTATTCCAATCTTATAACATAGCAAAAATTCTTACCTTCGGTATTGGTTTTAGTATGCATTTGCTTTGTTTAAGCCTAAACAGATTAGCCTGGCAAGATCATCTTTTCTGTTAGGATTTTAAACGCAACGATGTTTAAGCATTTGTCTTACGGGATATGGCATTAGGATTCACAATCGGAGGCTCGTCGGAAAGTTGCACTTCTGTTCCCAGATGCCGGGAAAGCTTGTCGCCGTCTAGCTTGCAGAAATTGTTTAGATCCATCATCTATTTCAAGTCGCCCGACTGCTGAACCTTTTTTCTTACCTGCATAATTTGCATGGCTTCCTGATTCTTCCTCTGCATCTTCTCCAAACTTAACCTCTTTCCTGGCTGCTTCATAATCAAACGGCTTTATTTGCAGAAGACCACTCGTTCTTTCGATTTCTTGACTTTAACTGTTTTTCTGTTTTGATTCAGACTCAAAGCACTGTTGGAAGCTCGTAGATAAATCGGATAAAGACATGGTCTCGTCTTCTTTCTCGATTTCAGAGGAAGGTGTCGTGGAACTCTCCTCAGGTCTATCAGTTACTTCCACATTATCGCTGGCATCAATTTGTTCATCTTTATTCGAATTATCTTCCAACATGATAATATCTTCTGCTGTCGACGATTTGGTAGCTATCACATCAGGAGGTTCCTCGGGTTGTGGAACTTCTGGAAGTTTACTTGGCTCAATCGCTGGGGTTTCCGACAGCTCCTCTGTGCCCGAAAATGAATGAAATGAAAGATTCACTGAAGATCTTATCTGCGCCAACTTACTCTCTTCCTTCTCCTAAATGACAATTAAACAAATTAGCTTCATTATTGCAACAAAATCAAAAGCTAGAATAGCAAGAGGAAAAACATAAACTTAGCATTTTCTCAATACCAACTTTTTTCTTCGTGGAAGCATTCCCCAAAAGTGCTCCGAGGCCACGGCTCGGTTTCTTTAGAATCTGAATAGTTTCTCCAGTTGCCTACAGGAAACAAATATTTTATCACGGCTACTTGTCTGAAAACAGATAATCACACATCTATAAAAGGATTAGCAACTTACTACCTTTGCAGAAGGTGGAATAACTGTAGAAGCATTTGCATCTCCACTCTCCCCCGAGATGGCAAGATTTCCTCTAACATGCACTAAGCTACCATTCACATGTGGCTCAAAAGAGAAACCTTCTTGTTTTTTGCCTGTGTCAAGTTCAGTGACACTGCTTCCAATCTTGTTCGATTCCTGTTTATGTCGTGTAGAAGCCAATGTTATTAAAACCGGATCGGACCGGCCGATTCGACCGGTTGAACTGTGAACCGGTGGCCTATCCGGTCCGGTTAACTCCAAAAACCGGATTAGCACATAACCGGAAGAATCGACTGAAAATCGGGAAAATCGGGGTGAACCGGCTGAAAACCGGCAAAACCGGTTTGAACCGCTGGTTCACTTTTTTTCTTTAAAAAAAAATTAAACCAAACGACGTCGTTTGTTCAATGAGCCGAGTCAAATTCGTGTATTGCTGAGTTCGACTCGAACTCGAAAACTTTAAAAGTAAGCTCAACTCACTCAAAAACTCACGAGCTAAAAATTATCAACTCCAAATATAATATTAAAACTTGAAATCAAAAAGGCTTGAACTCAAAAAAAAAAAATTAGAAGTTCGATTGAAGCCTAAAATTTAAGCTCAATTAAAGTCTAAAATTTGAGCTCAATTGAAGCGAAAGAATAGTTCGCTTTGTGCTCACCAAAAGGCTCCATGATTTTGAATGTCAAATTACCTCTATTATTTATAGAAGTAAGTTGAGATGCTCTTTTATGTTTCTTAGCTATGTGGGATTGTTTTGTTCTCATATTTTTACTCTTTAAACTTTTGGGATACTCTTCTATGTTTCTTAGCCATGTGTGATTGTTTTTTTTTAAAACAATTAAACCAAATGACATCATTTGTTATGATTTTTTTAAACCCCAATTTTATTTTTTTGATTATAGTTATATAATTATATTTATTATTTAATATGTTTTGCCTTAAATATTATGTTGTAGTTGATTTGAATCATTTTTGTTTCACTTGATTTTATGGTTTTTCATTTATAAATGTTATGACTTGTGATATTTGTATACCTTTTAATATTGTAAACTTAAAAAAAGTTTTACATATATATTAATATTGCTTTGAATATTATATAAAATTAAAAAAATATATTATTTTATATAAAATTCGGTTCAACCGCGATTGAACCAGTGAACCAATACATTCACCGATTCAATGTCCGGTCCGATTTTGAAAACATCGGTAAAAGCAGATTGTGCAGTTATCCCATCAGGTCCCACCATAGCACCATCTACGATTTTTTTCCGTCATTCGCAATTTTCAAGTCTGTTGGAACCTCAGGATGTAAGACCTTGGCTCCCTCGTTCGATGCTATTTGTTCTTTTGCCTACGCAGTAGAAATCTTACAGTTATCTCGACAAACAGTAATTATAAAATTAACATTTTCCCTACCCATGGCCAGTTCAATGAAACAAACAGTAATGAGGAAGCGGCGCAAAGAATGGTATGAAATCAGCAATTTTCAACCCATTCTTTGGACTAAAATGGTTTCTAATAAGCATAACATTTTTTTATCAGACTTCATGTAACTGAATCAAATCAATTGGCACACTTCGCTTTTGTAGCTTTAATATATTAACATTAGGTATCACTTGGTGGACTTTGTTTTCCGAGTCACACAAACATCCTAACAAAATATTACTATAATATATTAGGACTATCAAATCACTGTATTGAATCTTACATTTAGTGTACGTCCCATTTTAAGTTGTTGAGCAGCAGCTTCAAATGCAACAGCATTCTGCATAGATTGCCTTATGATGCTAACAAGCACACCAAGATTTCGTTCCACATATGGGTGTTTAGATTTCAACAATCGACGCAACTTATGAGCAGTTATAGGCATCTACTTGGCTTTTAGTGGTAAGAAAAATAAGAACGCAAGTAAAAACACCAATAAGAAACTACATATATACTAGAATTTGATAAAAACGTTAAAGTTCCTTCCGATTTCAAGAAGTGTTTTGTTTGGCAATACGTAACCAGTACTTTCATCCTCTACACGGGCAATATTGTCTCGCCATTCGCAAAGCCCCTATAAGCCATATAGTTGAGACATATAAGCACAATAAATGGAAATCATCTATTTTTGCTAGTAAGACTATTGTACATCAAATACGTTTATCTGAGTTGAAATTATACATTTCTTATGATTTAACAACCAATCTGTATGTTATTTTAAAAGTAAACAAAGGGCCACATATAGATATCAAAACAACAAAAACTTACAGCAACAATTGCTAGCTGCTCAGCATTGAAACCAGCCACCTGCAACCTATATTAAATAGAAGATTAATTATTTAGTTGAAGTTTACGGAATACATTTAAATTTTATAGCCTGAGCAAGTAACAAACCCATATATATGGAGATATGAATTCTCTGTCAGGATATCTTTCTCATACAGTTGCATACATACGTCAAAACTTCGCTTGTAGACCTGCAAACAAGAGAACATTTTCTACTAAGATAATAGTCAAGAATAAATAACAAGAAGCAATCAAGTTCACAGATTCATGCATCCATTTAAACTTATTTTGAAAAAAGAACAAAAAGAATTTCAACACAGCCTCGTCTTTAAGTTATACATTGAAGAATGAACAAAATAACATGTCAGAAGCCAGCGGAATGTGGAAACAAACACAGCTCTTACATGAATGCAAGTAAAAATTAAGACTATCAAAATCTCTTAGCTAGTGTTATTCTAGAAGAGCTAATATATGACATGGCATGCTTTGTCAATGTAGAAAATGCTGCCAGCCATGATTTAAAGCATTGTACCTCTACCAAAGGAGCATCTAAATGTTCACCTTCCTTGGGCATTGATAGCAATTCGATTCTCATTAAATCATAAATGTAGAGCAAGTAGTGAGTGTCTTCTCTAGCATATCTGTCATAAAAATGGTAATAAAAAGGAACACTTGAGAGACAGACAACAACGGAAGTTTCCTCTTCAATAATTGCAATCACAGTGATAGGACCATGAAACTTTCTTCAAGCTTGGAGAGTAATATTTTAGTACAAAAAGTACAGTCATAAAAAGAGAGCAATGTGTTTTAACCCCATATTGGTTAAAAAGTCAAATTTAACTACTATTTACATCTGTCTTTGATTTTTTTCTTCTCATAAAACATAAAATGGTATTCATAGATTTGATGGTTAAGTTTTTTCCTTTTCTGATAAGTTTGACAGGGCTAACGCTCAACCACAACCACTACTTTGAGAACAGGAAAATTAAAGATGTCACAGTTGGCGTAAAATTGTTCAAAAGAGACAACGGTGTAGAAAACCTAGAAAACAACAAAAGTTTGATGCATAAACTATGTCAAATTCATAGGTGAAGTAATGCTTTATTTTGTCTCTCTTGTTCTTTTTTAAAAAAAGTGGTCAATAGCAATCAACCATCTACTTTAAGGACAAATGCAAGTGCAGAATTATATATTATTTAACTAGCGAGGGAGTAAGAGAGTCAACTGAAGAGTGAAAACGCAGTGTTACCCGAGCATTTCATCAGGAAGAGGACGCAATCTCCAATCTGCATTCTGGTACCTGCATTGAGTTGGCTAATCAACTGTAACGAAGACGGCACAGATGATGATCAAAGAGGAGAGAACTAGAAAGTAAAAACCATAAACAAGAAGTTCAAATTTAGACCAAAACCCACTCTTTGTTGGCTGTAACTCCACAAAAATGTTGCAGAAGATGCTCCAAACTATTTCTTTCCAATTTCAAGACCCTTGAGGCCTGGGAAACATGCAAAATCATAAGGCAACATATTGACAGAAGTCCAACACAACTTTTAACTTCAAATTCAAAACAATCAATTCATGTGTATAGTAATTGCACTTAAAAGTAGTTAAGTAGATGGTAACTTTATCAATAAGTTCCTATGAGCTTAGCATCCTTGTAATCATCCATAAAATCAGTTAAGGTAGTTTAATAATCTAAACCACAAGTAAAGAGTGTTCATATATAAACGTTGTACCAATTTCCTTTCCCTTAATTCATTGTCCCACTGCTAATTAGCTAACAAATAATTTCATAAAAAGTTATCGTGGTCCACATAAACTTAGCTTCTTAACATATATCAACAAAAAGAAGCATTTATCAAAAAAAATTCTAAAATTAAATCATCAAGTTCATAGAAGTGGGTCAATAGTATAAAACCTGTCTAGTGTCAAAAAGATTGCATACATATATGCCAAAGTCTCGTTGAAGCCACACAATATCCCTGTCTGCTCCGTGCATAACCTATTTGAATTAAGGATATCAAACAATGCAGTGAACTCCAAAAACAAAAAACTATCAGAAGACAAACCTTTTTCTTGGTGGGGTCCTTGAAAACTTCCCTAAGATATGGGCCAACATGAATTCGAAGCTTTAAAGTATCTACAATAAAATCCTCAATTCTGGTAGAAATTTGTATCAAGCAAGTTAGTCCTTGAAAAGATCGATATTGGTTATGCTCCAAATCAACCTGAGAATAATACAGAGAAAATAAACTAAATACAAAGAGGAACATATTGTGAGAATAAAGAAACTAATCCGATATTTATTCATACAAAGACCAGGGTAACTGGTAGCCCTGATATTAGAGATACACACACCTTTCTTCAGATCAGGCAAACACTTCATTCTATAACTTACTATAAACCTATAGCAAAACATGCACTAAGATAAAGCATATTAAAAGCTAGATTTTTACCGCAAACTCCTGCACACTGCGCAACTTTGCTGCTAAATCCTTCAAATCTTTTACTTCCTCAACCAGCTTGAATGAGGTAGACTCGATTGATGGGGATTTAACAGGCTCAATATCTACTATATCTTTATCGACAAAATCCATAACAGAGAGCTTCTCCTGTAAAAGAGAAACAAAATTGTTTTTTTTCTCTTATTTTGGCAAGCACCACAAATTAACATTAGATAAACCAGTAAATTTTAGAATCTATTGTTGAACATAGTTGTATGTGTGAGATTATAATCTATATGAACAAGACAAAAAGTGAACTTTATCACATCCATATCTAATTATTGTTACTGAGGTACTATTATGAACATGGTAACATTCTTAAAAATAATTGTATCCTTCCCATCTTCTAGTTCCTATTATCAACGTCGCAATTTGCCCCAATAAATAAATAATGACCTTGATTACAAGATATGTTCCTACAAACCAACTCAAACAGAAATACTATCACTTCAATGACATATTTTATTGAAATCCCCCTCCCCCCTTCCTTTTAACCGTGCAAGGTGCCTCTTAACTCTAGAAAACTTTTAAAAAACAACTATGCTCTCCTTAATCATCTATTTTGACTCCATGGAAAAGATTTCTTTGCTGTGAAAACAATCAAAATAACTAAATTAATTACTCTTGCTACTTCTTGCACAGAAATTCGTGGCTAGGAATATATGCAAGTGCATTATCACTCAAAAGCAAATAAAAGCACCAAGCACAATGCCCTAGCAATGCCAATAAGAGAATATCACATTGTCCTACTGTACTATTCCCGACCACAAGCATCAAAACTTCCAAACCAGTGTCATTAAGGAGTGAGCCTTAGCACCAGAAGAAAAGGTTTCATAAACCCTTAAACCCTTTAGGCCAAGGCCCATTGATCAGACTCACACTTGGTGAGTGTAGGGACACCTCTTTGTAAGGAGTTTAAAGCAAAAAAATAAAGCTTCTCATTGAAATTCTCTCCAATTTCTTTATTTTTTTATTAAATGCATCTTTAATTGTAAAAATGGAACAATATCAAAATTTCTAGGTCTCAGTGTTTAAACCATCAACAACAAACACGAGAACATAAGAAACGAGTGTATTGGTCCATAGAAGAAAAAGTTGCATGTTTTGTAAGATAAATTAGACCACTTTTGAAGTTTCATTATCATAATTATATTTCTTAAGCTTATACACACAAATACACAAACACACACACAGAGAGAGAGAGAGAGAGAGAGAGAGAGAGAGAGGGGGGGGGAGACAAAAGCACACAAATGAATTGCTCCTTCGTTTAGTCAAGCGAGAGCTTTTTTACCCTTTTCACCTCAGTACAGAAAGATTATAATATCATCCTACAACATACAAAATTCAACACTCATTGAATTAACCAAACAAAAACGAAACATTGTGCGGTTATCCTATAACATAAGTAACCAACTAAAATCAGAAATATTACGTAAGCATTTATAAATCAACTACAACATATTTGTACCCAAAAAGAGAAAAAAGAAGAAAAACCATAGAAGACAAATTAAAAAAAAGAAAAAAACCAACCAGTGGATGAACAAAACGCTGCACATCCTCCCTCCTCTGCAACCAAACATGTTCGAAAGGCTGATTCGAATTATTTACAACTATGTTATACTCTTCTTGGGGCTTTCGTATGGTTGGAATATGAAATGGAACCTTCGCTTTCCTTGTCGTCCCTGTAGCCAACGCCCCTTGCTTCAACTTTACTCCAGAAGAACTTGAACCCCCACCTCCGATCCCACTCACTGACACTCCAGCCGAGTCACTCATTAACCCACCATCCACCTTCTTCTTATTCTTCCCATAAACCAGCTGAAACCCAATATTATCCGGATCCGTCCCTATGAGCCGACCCATTACCTCTTCCTTCTTTCGAATCTTTTGAAACTCGTCCATGGAAAAGTCGAATCGATCCCAAATTTCATCATTGATATCAACGAGCCAATCATAAGCTTCATCATCGACCATACTTTCAATATTGTTACGGAAATTGATCACCTTGTTAGCGCCCCAGGTTTTAGCCGATGCGCCAATGGATTCAAGCAACGAATCTGATATTTTGGCGATTTGATCGATAGGAAGCTTGAAATCGTTGAAGTTGTTGAAGAAATGGAAGTCTTGATTGGAAGGGAGGGTTCGAGAAGAAGAAGAGAGTGAAGAAAGAGAGGAAGAGAGAGGACCTGAAGCTAATGTTTGATCAGTTTCCAGATTCGCTACGCGAACATCGACTATCGCAACGCGAACTTCGACTATCGCAATGCGATTTTTCAAATTCGTTGCAATAGTCCAAGTTCGCGTTGCGATTTATTTCAAATTCGCGTTGCGATAGTCGAAGTTCGCGTTGCGATTTATTCCAAGTTCGTTGCGATGGTCGAAGTTCAAGTTGCGACTTATTCCAAGTTCGTTGCGATAGTCCAAAATCGCAACGACTGGTGGTATTGCATTTGTTTCTTAAGAATTTTCTCTAAAAAGATAGTATTCGCGCGGACGTGTCGAAGACATGTATGACCACGACCACGGCCACGGCCCGAGACGAGACGGACGGCGATGGCGACGGCGCGCGAGAGTCCCCTTGTTCTCTATCACTCAATAAGGAAATGGAAAGCCAAGCCTTAAATACCATTCCCAATAGTGTTTCCAATACTATGTGGGATTGAGCATTGCCAACACTTGTTCCTAATACTATGTGGGATTGAGCCTTAAATAGTGATATTATTTGTGAATTATAGTTAATGACTTTAATATTTGTATGAAAAATATTTGTGGTTCGTTTAGTTTTCATGCAATTCTAATTTATTTTCAATTGATTGTAATTGCACGATAATAATTTTTTTTATTCTCGCGAGTGATGCAATTTTTTTTTGAATGTTTTGTTTAAAATTGCAATAATCGCGATTGATTGTAGATTGACTTTTAATTATGACATATTTAATCGTATAATACTAATGCAATTGGTTGTTGATTCAGTTGTTTTAAGGTGCATGATTGTTAATTGTTTCCTGAATAATCACATAGTATTGGAAACAAGTGTTGGTAATGCTCAATCCCACATAGTATTGGAAACACTATTGGGAATGGTATTTAAGGCTTGGCTTTCCCACTTCCTTGTTGAGTGATAGAGAACAATGGGGACTATTGCGCGCCACCGCCGTCCGTCTCGTCTCGTCTCGTCTCGGGTCGTGGTAATACGTGTCTTCGACATGTCCGCGCGAATACTATCTTTTTAGAGAAAATTCTTAAGAAACAAATGCAATACCACCAGTCGTTGCGATTTTGGACTATCGCAACGAATTTGGAATAAATTGCAATGAACTTGGAATAAATCGCAACGCGAACTTGGAATAAATCGCAACGAATTTGGAATAAATCGCAACGCGAACTTCGACTATCGCAACGAATTTGAAATAAATCGCAACGTGAACTTCGACTATCGCAAATCAGTTTCCAGATTCGCAACGTTAACTTGGACTATCGCAACGCGAACTTGGACTATCGCAATGCGAATATGTAAATCGCAATGCGATAGTCGAAGTTCGCGTTGTGAATATGGAAACTGATTTGCGATACCGGAGATCGCGTTGCGAATTATCGATCGCATTGCGATTTAGTTGGTCTTTTTGGTAAATCCAAAAAAAGTTGGTTAAAATCGTATATTATAAGGCATTTTTGTTCACTGAGGTTATTTTCTCTTTTGAGAATTGTAGGTTGTTTTTCATTTTATCTCCAAAGAAGACGATTAATCCAAAAAAACGTTGATAGGGTAAAATACAAATAATGGTCACTTAAGTTTTAGAGTAGTTTCACTTTGATAATAAAATAGAAAATGTTACATTTTAGTCATTATCATTATCGAATGCATTCGTTTTGATCATTCTTTTTTTATTGGAACCGTTAGTTTTATTAACAAGAGAAAAAAATTAAAAGTTACAATGAAATGGTATACCATAATCATAAACTAAACACATAATTATGATATTTTCTTATAAACACTGACACAAAACTAACCACATTAGATCATATAATGAAAAATATTAAAACACAAAAAAAAAAACTTTAACAAAAGATATATACAAGCATATCTAACTGAATTGGAAAACAAACCACAAAGAGATTCCAAACTATTGAAAGACTATCGATAAAATCATAAATCAGAGACAAATGCCATGTGAAAACTATCAACGAACGCAAACTACATATTCAAATCCAATATCAGGGTTCAAAGTAGAAAATATCAGTATGAATATTAATAATGTTATCTTGATTAGTCGATGTGATGTTAAATTCAACCTTGAAAAAAGATAAACAAAAATATTGGTCAAATGACTAAAAATATACCAAAAGACATAGGAAAATATGTCATAAAGGTATATAAAAACGTGTCATAAAGACAAAATTATTAAAAACTAAAAAACAACAAAAGAAAAACAAAGATGAGATATACAAAAATACATGAAAACAAGGACTATAGGTGGTTAATGACCAACTCCAAGTGTAACACCCTTATAGTTATACGGGTCACCCGATCCAATATGAGGTGTTAAGGCCACTAGAGTGACCCTCAGTAAAAATTTGGGGAAAAATAAAATTTTATCAAACAAATTCAAGATCGTAAAATAATTTCAACATAACCATATAAAATTCAAAAATCGTTTAGATGTTAAAAAATTCAATAATATAAAATATCAAAATAAGTTTCAGACACTGATATAAAAAAGGTGAACTGCATGACCCTAATTACCTTACACTGTACTTTGTAAGTGACATTGAAGGAACTCCCATCATTGATGTTGATAATAGAACATGATCAAATCTTTTAACTTGAAATGATAAGTAATAAAATGAGCTTTGGGGAAGCTCAGTAATACAAAACTACCAAAAGATGCTAAAAGCCAAGCAAATCTATGATAAAGCATGAAACATTCTTAGTGATCTAGACATAAACAAGTTCTCGTGATGAGTTGAGGTTCTATTAATTAATTTTTCATGTAGCAATCAAGAAACCTATAGTTTAGAGGAAACATTCAAGGAGATAGGATTAGGAGATCGAATTAGGGTGCCTGGTGTGTTCCAACAAAACCAGAAACAAGTGTACATATAGTTTAAAAATAATAGTAGTTTATTTTTAGGAAAAACATATTCTAAAATCACAGTAATACCCTCCAACTGAACATTGATATGTAGTTTCCCAGAACTGCATTCTTAAGGACTTACCCTAGGCCCATTGGGCGTAGGTGCCAACCTGAAGGGATACCTCAGGTCTATAAGAAATTACCAACTTGATCGGACCTGAACCTGCAGAGACTCCAGAACATATCTCGGGTTGTACTCCAATATAAATTAGATTAAATAGTAAAAAATAATATTAGAAATCGTGAGCTAGTAAATTATCATAAAAGTGATAGTGATGTTTATTTAAATTACATAACTATCCTTTACCCGTACACCGAAATATAGTCCCCTAGAACTCCTTCCATAAAGACTTACCTTATACCTAATAGGTATAGGAGCCAACCTAAGGTAGTACTTTGGGGCCTAAGAGTCTACCCAAAGGTCACCTTAGGTCTATAAGGAATTACCAGCTTGATCAAATTTGAACCTGTAGAACTCCATAATGCGTCCCAAAAAGTACCCCCAATAAAACATTTTCAATGATAAACAATAGTATCAAGATTCCATAAATCAGGCACATTTATACTTTTTAGTAAAATCAGTAATAAGAGAACATGTATCAGGCAAACATAGTTTGTAATCAATAAGTCAGGAATCATGATTTCAATCAAATATTTTATTCATAAGCTAAAACAGATAAACCAATCACATTTCAAAACCTACAAAACATTCATAAAGTACATTGGAACACACTAGAGGATCTAATTATTTTTCAGAGATACTTAGTAGTTATCAGGAAGGGAAAACATAGAGCTTCTGTAAATTGATCATATTTAAAAAAATGAGGTTCCTATTAAAAGGGTTCGATTACTAATAGATCTAATCAAACATTTAAAAATTGATGCTTTAGGACCATTTAGGGTTCAGGTGCATCAAGAAGGTATTTAAGAACTTTTACATCAGAATTATTTAAGATTCAGACATAACAAAAGTGATTCCAATACTCATGCCATCATGGGCATTTTAAACATTTTTTTATTCATGAATAATTCTTAGTAAATTAACCCAATAAGGGTAAAATAATTATTTTCAATATTTAGGATTTATATCGAATTATCAAGATTTTGAGTCAAATAGATTTAAATAGATCCTAGTTCTACGCTATTTCCCAATCATTCAGACTGAGATGCTTCACAAATATTCACTTCTTAATATTGACTGTACTATATAGTTAAACTGGCCACCTTCAGAATCATCATTAGATGAATTTCGATGAGACAAACAAGTATTCCGGTGACATTTAATTTATTTCTATATTACAACAATATCAAGAATGGCCAACATGCTTGGGTCATGCTCTATAACCTTTAGCGGTGGTATAACATTTAGGTTTATTTCTATTTTCAGAATTTATCTAAGGGTAATCACTTATTCTAAAACACGAGCATATTCCGTTCATTTTTTGTACTCATGGTTATTTTGGTTTTTTCAGAGTTCGAGGGTATTTCGATCATTTCATTTGATCTAATTATATGTATTATTTTAAGTAATTTGGTCTTTGGGTGTTTAATAAAAGAAATAGAAATTTTGAGTTTTCTACTTTCTTGGAGGTCAGAAACTGAGTACTAAACTTTTTATAAATGTGCCAGGAATTTAATAAGTGAATCAATAAGTTTATCAAATAAAAAATGAGTATTCAAGACAATTTCACTATTAGAGTCAATTCAAGTCATTTTTACATCTCCGAGGTAATTTAGTAATTTTTTATTCCAATCCTTCTGACATTAAAATTTCTAACGAGAAATATAGGAATTTAATAATTTTGTGGTTAATTACTTTATCGATTAATCATTGAACTTGAAAATTATTTCTTATCGATATATTAGTTTACTTATACGAGTCATCCGAGTCTTATTCATGTTACTAATATTTTACTATAATTAGATTGAATTTAAAATAATCATTCGTAACTCAATTTTTAAACACATTCATCCATGCATTAACCACTCACCAACATGTACATCAAATCATGCATAACTTAGTAAAGTATTACATCGGTTTCTGAGCTATATTGGTCAACCATAAAAACTTTATTCGATCACTCTCAAACTTGAATTTGATGTCTAATAAAATCCCATATACATATTAAAACAAATCACATTATAAACAAAACTTAATCGTGAAAAACAAATCGAATTAGTAGGTGAAAAGATGAAATGGACTTAGGACGTTGAAAAATTCAAAATAAGACTTTTCAAAAAAAAAATCAACGTTGATAAACATTCAACTCCGATCAACGATCAACATAGGTCAACGGTTAATGCCTCACCTAGACGCGGCTCAACTCAATTCAAACGGATTGAATCAGACTGATCCAGCTGGTTCAAATAAGTTCAAACGGTTCCTGGTTGTAGATAATCCCACGCACAAGGGTGACATGTGGGGCACGTGCGGTGTCTCTAGTCATCCAAACAATGCAAAATTTTCTAGATTAAAAAATCGTACGATTTTAAACCTCGTTCCAAACTTGGTTTGTGATGGTGAACGACGAAAATATGGTCTCGTAAACAGCTGAAACTCCTCGTCACTCATCCTTCATGATGATGACGATGACGAAGACAACACCTCTAATACCAAAAGAAACAAAACTACAAGGGGAGCAAGATGACACTGATAATGAGATAAATTGATGACTAATCGATAACAAATAAAATAAAAACAGTGGCAGTGAGTTATTTTCTGAGAAATCTTTATAATGTTCTCCATGGTGAATGAAGGTGATTTACGGTGAGTGATCGATACAGTTTTGATCGAGGGTCGATGATGATTATGAAGGTGATAACAGTGCTCAACACGACTAGTTAGACAATACAAATTTGAGCTCGACGATGACAGGAAGTTTAAAGGTTTGTGGGTACGATTTGAATTTCTGATGAGGAGGAAAGGGTTTTATGGAAAAATAAATCTAGTCCATATAATTATAAAAGATGATATGATGGTGGAGGCACGGTGATAACTACGTAAAAAGACTATATTTTAGGTCTTTTTACTCAAGTTATTGATTGTCTAAAAGCCATTGACATAGAAATTTAGTTGCATATAGTTTCATTTAGGACATTTCTGCATGTAGTGGATAAGTTTTGCCTCGAAAAAGTTTATTTGATTAAACTGATACTACTGATGAGAAGGGTTGTGTGTTGGCTGTGATGATCCAGGTGATATGAAATGACCGAGGAATAATTTATTTGTCAAGACAAATTTTGTGTTAGGGCTAAAAGAACAGAAAATGATGACCGTGAGGAATAACTTTTGCCGCGACAATTTTTATTTTGTAAGCATGACGTAGTACGAGATAAAATTGCCGACGTCGCATAGCTAGCTGTCTAATGCACCTCACGTGAACCCTTGCCCCTACTTCTAATTTGGGACCATAGTCAGCCGTCTTGTTTTCATGAATTGGACATGAATTCAAGGGAAATTTGGGGAATTTCAAGGGCACTAAACCCTAAAACGTCCCCATTATAAATAGGACATGATGCCCACCATTTGCGAAATATATACCACATACCCAAAAATCTTGGATAAAAATGGATGCGACATCCACTTTTCCATCTTTCCCCCTATCGTCTGTCCTTGGTGCTCTCCATAGCCAGACTTCGTCGAAGCAGCGGCTAGGCCCTCGAGAGAGGCTAGCGCGCTAGATCAGTCTTAGTGGTGGTCTGACGTCACGACAGATCTCTGATATGTGAGTTTTTCTTCATGTTTTTCTTTATTTCTTATTTTTTAGGGCTTGTACTTAACGAATATTTTTTGAGAATGTTAGCCACACCATAAGTTGTTTTATATGGTGTTGGAAATGCTTGGATTATATTTTATTTTACGGTTAATGAATAATTAAGTATGTTTTGTTAAATGTTGTTTTGTTTACTGTTTTGCCAAACCAAGGGTTGCAGTTCACGCTGAGTAGTATTGTCGCAGTAATAGTTTATCTTGTTATGTGCTAGAGATACTCTTGGAAAACTTTAGTAAATCATGTCGGGTAACATATGCATAGTGTACATAGATCATCCTAACCATATAATAATTTCTCGCCGTAGCAAATCAAACCTAAGTGCTTCATTAAAAGTCGGATTTTGTGAGGTTGTCAGTCTATTTCCATTTTTTTTTTATAAATTTTAGCCTTCAAAACTTTTGTTTGTTTACTATTGCATATTTTTCTTGCCACGACAAAATTTATCTGCTTACTTCACTTCACGTTTTACTTGCCTCGGTGACATTTTCCATCTGTTCATACCATTTGATACTATTTATTTTCCTTGTTTATATCATTAGACTTAGATACTTAGGATTAGTTAGTGATATATATTCCTAGCTGAAGTTCATATTACATACTAGCACTGCAATTTACATTGAGGGGATTGTCACAACAACAGTTTGACAAACCAAGGGTTGCAGTTCACGCTGAGTAGTATTGTCGTAGCAATAGTTTATCATGTTCTGTGCTAGGGATACTCTTGGAAAACTTTAGTAAATCCTGTCGGGTAACATATGCATAGTGTACTTAGATCATCCTAGCCATAGAATAATTTATTGCCGTAGCAAATCCAACCCAAGTGCTTCATTAGAAGTTTTATTGTGTGAGGTTGTTAGTCTATTTCCATTTTTTTAATAAATTTTAGCCTTCACAACTTTTGTTTGTTTACTATTGCATATTTTTTGGGCCACAAAAAAATTCATCTTCTTACTTCACTTCATGTTTTTCTTGCCTCGGTAAACTTTTTCCATCTGTTCATATCATTTGTCACTGTATATTTTCCTTGTTTATATCATTAGACTTAGATAAACACATATTCCTAGATGTAGCAATCTTTTAAAAGCCCTCCAATCCATGTGGAGATAATACTCAATCACTACTATTTTACTTGTATCGATTGTGTATACTTGCACAGGTTTACGTGCCACAACACTATAAATTTACACTCGATCAAGTTTTTGGTGCGGTTGCCGTGGATTGGCAATTAGTGTTTTTATACCATTTTCTTGTTTCTTTATTATTTTCTTTATTGATTTATACACTATTTTTGTTTACCCTTTTCAGGTGTTGTGTTGTTGCATGACTTGTAGAAGTTCCAATGAACCATTATCTCAATTTGAACCTGAGATCGAAAAAATTTTATGTCAAAGAAGATGTGTTCAAGGAGCATAAAAAACTATATAAGAAGTTCAAAATGAAGTGGAGTAACTTGAAGAATTAAATGTCGCGAAAAATTAAAATACAAAAAATGTTGCAAGACCACAAACTATTAGAGATCACTTAGCTCCCATATTGGACGACCTAAAACCTGCTTTTGTAGCTCCCAAGATTCAGGAATCATACTTCGAGCTCAAACTGATTATGTGATATGTTGGACTTGATTGGATAGTTTGGTGGTACTCCTCATGAGGATGCAAGGCAACATGTTCGAGCATTTTTGAAGGTATGTGACTTCAATTGACAAAAAGGTGTGCATGAGGATGTGTTTAAATTGAAGTTATTTCCATATTCTTTGAAAGATCACGCATGGGCATGACTTAATGGAGTATCTTCCGGCTGGATAAGGTTTTGGGTAGACTTGTGCAAAACCGTTTTGCAATGGCATAATCCACCCAACATGAACAAACATCTTAGGAATGTCATAAAATCTTTTCACCAAGGCGATGAAGAGTTTATGTATAAGTGTTGAGACCGATACAAAAGTTTTCTTCGCAAGTGCACCAATCATGAATTCCATGACTGGACTCAAGTTGTGATGTTCTACAATGGAGTCAACGCATCCATTCACATGATGTTGGATGCCTCGACGAATGGTACTCTACTTGACAAATCACCTGAAGAAAGCCTTTGATATCCTTGAAAGGATAGTCAACAACGATTATAGATTTCTATCTACAAGGCTTGGAACTGAAAGGAAAGTGTCTGGGGTGTTTGAACTTGACGCCAAGGATTTAGTGTCTGCCCAACTTTTTGCCATAACAAATATGTTAAAAAATTTACAGCGTTCCAGCAAGGTGAAGGAAGTCAAGGTAATAGCTCAACATTCATTTTTTTCCACGATAACCATCATGAAAGTGAATGACTAGAAAATTAGGAGTCTAACGATTTCGTGGGCAATTTCAATACAACAAGAACCCCTACTCTAATACCTACAACCTTAGATGGAGTCAGTATCCAAGTTTTTCTTGGGGTAATCAAGGGACCAACAAAAACCATGCAAGCAACCTTAATAGGCCACATCAAAATATTTTCGAACCTCTAAATTTTCAGCATCAATAGATGCACTAGAAAAATATTAACAAGGTTCAACATCTTCCTCAAATTTTAGCTTTCTTGAAGCTTTACTGCAAGAATTTATGGCCTCAAAAAAAAGATTTTATGGCTTCAACAAAGGCCCTACTAAATGAATATTCATCAATAATCAATAACCAAGGCACTCTGTTACAAAGCCAAACAACTTTATTGCAAAGTCATAGCTCATATTTGAGAGCGTTGGAGAACCAAGTGGGCCAAATTGCCACGATATTACATTCTCGCCCACATGGCATTCTACCTAGTGATACTGAAGTCACTAAGGCTCAGGGCAATGAGTATTATAGTGCATTCACCTTAAGGAGTAGTACCTATATCTACAAAGAAGCTAAGTTTGGGGGGAGACGCTCGAAGAACCTAGCCATAAAATTATGCATGAAGATTCGGAGATGCTAAAAGACTCACATTCCATAGAGAACACGAATGAGATTTCGAAGAGTGCAACTAATGAAGACAAGAAAAATGTTACCACAAAAAAAGATAAATCACACCAACAGGAGTGAATGAGCAAAGGGTAACTTTCAATGTCGTCAACACTGTCAAATATGTTGATGATTCTAGGGAGTGTCAATCGTGTCAATCGTTTCAAGATGTGGAATTTATGATGGAAGAGAAAGCTGAAAAATTTTGCTGTAGTAAATTTTTATGCACTGATGATCACTTGAAGCTCGATGAAGAAGACGAATAGGAACTCGAGGATATTTCAAAAGAGATGAGTCAATCTAGTTTAATCATAGCTAGACCATGTACGGAATTTGAACCTTTGGATTTCATTAAATTTACTTATCCTAAACCCCAAGTAGTTTCTTACCTGTGTAGACTAGAAGTTATGAAAAATATTAAGGAATGAAATAGAGATTAAGGAAAAATTCCCTGATGAGAAAATATTATTTGTCGCGGTATTTTCGTGGTATACTTACATTGTCAATTTTCTCATTAGTGGTAATTTGTTTCCTTACTTGAATAGTTAGGGAAAGAACAAGGTCATACACGATGTGAGCTACTGTCATTAGGATGACCCCTAGCTCTTCAATGAATTTGCTACCCAAACGATTAAAAGTTGCCACAGTAAAGAGGATCGAAAAGAGATATTATTCCACTAACATTCATCTTCATACGGAGAGAAATTTAAAGGAGAGAGAACTACCGCAAAGGTCTTACAATTCAGATGTGTAAGACATGAAATGTTAGAGAAAATATTTTGAAGGTGGAACTGTTATATGTGGGGGGAATTTTGGTCTATACTGGTGCTCCGATCGAACACGACAAAACTGTCATATCAAATCAGGATGTTTAGAGTTTGTATCCCTTCAACCCTCTTTCTTTTTTTTATTATGGTAAAATTATTTTTTTGTTGTGTGTTTGTTTTATTTGCTTTATTTACTTTTACTATTAGTTCTTTTATAAGAACAAGCTCCCAAGCACGTGGATAAGGGTAAAACTCTTATGGATATTGCACTCACTTAAAAAGAAGACTTAATTGGTGTTGGGACAAACGATGACATTGTTGATGATGTCCACCCATCTATATAAATGCCAGGGCAAATTGAACACCTCTGATCAAACATCGCCTGAAGAGGACAACTAATCACGTTTGAACTTCTCCACTTAAGGAATCTGTGCAAAACAACCCCTCCACCATCAAAGTAGATGTTAGTCAAGGTACCTTGCATTGTATTTCATCTTTAGTTTAGTCTTCATGCATTGAGGACAATGTATCCCTCAAGTCTGGGGGATGTATTGTTCATACTCAGTTATTTGCATTGATATTGCTTAGTAGATTTTTTTTTTTGTTATGACATTAGTTATGATCAGGTTAGTTACTTGGAATAAGTTGATGATGCCCGATAATGATAAAAAAATTTCATGGCTAGAAATTATTGTACATGACAGTTTAGGAGGATAGAACGAACCCTAGAACTTGATTATTTATGAATCTTTAAACACGATTATATATCTTCTATGTTTAAGGAACTTAGAAAAGTTTTGTGAAAGAACTTTTGCTCGTCATAGAATAAAATTCTAGTAATGAACTAAACTACTATATCAATGTTTGAAAGGCTAAGTTAAACTCCTTAATGTTTTGAATTGTAGTGACTTGTGAATAAATGCCTCAACATAATTATAGAGGGACACTCCTCTGCGCGATGACATTACCTAGAAATCCCCTTGAATAAATGGCAGCCATAGCACATGAGTGAATGAAAGTAGTTACGGGATGAGTCTACCTTACTAGCTCGGGGGTGGAAAGTATGCTCCCTTTCACCTAGAGTGTAGGATGGTAGGTGTGATGGGCTGACTCCATTCGTAACAGTGTTAAAAAAAGAAAAAATCTATGAAATTAAGTGTTGAATAAATAGGAGTGACACTATGCTTAATGAATAATTTTATGCATGGATAAAACAAAAGAACTTACTTAAGAGCTTTCAAAATTCGTTAAGCATATACTAAATACAATCACGCACGCACACTGACAAATGATCCTAGCCTAGGGAAAGGTACTTGACGTTTCGGTTAGTCTATCATGTTGAGGCCAAACTTGTTGTTGAGGGCTGAAATTTTAAACCAGTTGATTGTCTTGATTTAGACTCTACCATAGCATTTCATTTTTCTATTGCTCATTACCAATTGCTTGAGAACAAGTAATATCTTAAGTTTGGGGGTGCGATAACTCCGTAAAAAGACTATATTTTAGGTCTTTTTACTCAAGTTATTGATTGTATAAAAGCCATTGACATAGCATTTTAGTTGCATATAGTTTCATTTAGGACATTTCTGCATGTGATGGATAAGTTTTGCCTCGGCAAAGATTATTTGATTAAATTGATGATGTTAATGAGAAGGATTGTGTGTTGGTTGTGATGATACATGTGATAGGAAATGGTCGAGGAAGAATTTATTTGCCTAGACAAATTCTGTTCCAGGGGCAAAAGAAACTAAATACAATGATCGTGAGGAATAACTTTTGTGACGGTAATTTTTATCTTGCAAGCCTAACACAGTACAAGAAACAATTACTGACGCCGCGTAGCCAGCTGTCCAATGCACCTCACGTGAACCCCTGCCCATGCTGCTAATTTGGGACCACTGCTAGTTGTCTTATTTTCACAAATTGGGCATGAATTCAAGGGGAATTTAAGGGAATTTGACAATTGTCGTTTTGTTGTCAAAATAATTCCTTATCCTCAATCAATAAATTAAGGAAATGCGTAGCAAGGAGAAGTAAGGGTCGATTCCACAGGGACTTAGAAAATTATAAATTTCTGTCTGAATTATTTATGCCAGGCGTGAAACAGTAAAAATGGGGGGATTTTAGTAAAAGATAATAAAGTGATTAAATAAAAGTAATTAAAGTAAAAATAAGAAGGTGAAGATTGTTGTCTCCTTCTTTCCCGAAGTTTCTGTGCGTGGAGTCTCCTAGCTTCAGCTTCGATCTCCGGGTTGTACTCCACTAATGTGCCCGGATTAGTCCTGGTCATAAATAAAAAACAAACAAAAATTAGTAACTTTGGCGAAGTCCCCGGCAACGGCGCCAATTTGACAACTGTCGTTTCGATGTCAAAATAAATTCCTTCTTCTCGGATAATAATTAAAGGAAAATTCGTAGCGTAGAGAAGTAGGGTCGAATCCACAGGGACTTAGAAAATTATAAATTTCTGTCTGATTTATTTATGCCAGGCGTGAAAAGTAATAAAAAGGGGGGGTTTGGTATAAAGGTAATAAAAGCGATTAAATAAATAAAAACAATTGAAGTAAAAATAAGATAAAAAAGACTGTAAATAAATACTGTAAAAATAGCCTCGAGTTTCGCTTTGACTCAATTTCCTTAGATCATCGAATAAGATTTTCTCTTCGGGATTCACGTCGGTTACTTTGTCTACAAGGGCTATCCTTGTGACTCTATCTTGTATACTGGATACCCAAGGCAATCTTTGATTCCGGCTTCGGTAATTGATTCTAACAACATCTATTGTCGTAGATCAAATACCGTTTAAGTTCGTGGCGACCGACTCGGATTGTTGTTTCTATAACCGTCAATTCCGATCTCAATTCCCTCTTGGCGAAGCTATCTCGCCAAGTGTGTTCCCAGGAAGTCGAATTGCTTTCTATAAGCCGAATCTTCCTCCCACACGTTTTAATCGCAACAACCTCTTGACCAAAGTCAATCTTTGATTTTGAAAACTGTTTTGATTTGTGAAAAATAAGCGCAGAGATTGAGAGAGATATTCCGAAGATATTAAGGGATCGTTTCAATTCTCCCGTTGGAATTGAATCATTGCGACAGCTCTCGGCTTATGAAAGCAAAACTTGAAAAGTAAAAAGAAAAGATTTAATAAAAACTAGAGAGAAAAGAAGAATGTATTCTGAATGATGATTTTAGGCTTACCCCAAGTGGGTATTTATAGCCTCTCAAAGCCTAAAGGATAAACAAAGAAAATAATAAAATAATACAAAAGATAATTGTTTTTAAATTTAAATTCAAACTTAAACTAGTCTCCTAATGCAACTCTGCTCGTCAATCTTCCAGAAGGCGTGCAGACGAAGTCTCCTAGAAACCGCCGCTGACTGGACCTTCTAGAAACTGCCATGTCAGACCGTGTCGTGCCCAGAGTCGTGCCCATGTCTCCAGCCATGACCAAATAATAAAAAAAATGCAGAATTCGCCCGTTTTATCACCAATTCTGGAAAGTAAGGACCTGCATGAAAATAGACATAACACAACCAAATAAGCAGCAATAACTTCACAAAATCGAAGAAATAACGAACATATATTAACGATTCTGAACACTCATCAGAAATTCAAGGGAAATTTAGGGAATTTAAACCCTAAATATTTCTCACTATAAATATGACATGATGCTCATAATTTGAGAAATATATACCATATAACCAAAAAGATTGGATAAAGGCGACCGCGATGTCCTCTCTTTCATCGTTCCCCCTCTCATCCGTCCTTGGTGTCCTCCATAGGTAGGCTTTGCCGAAGCAGAGGCTAAGCCCTCGAGAGAGGCTAGCACGCTAGAGTAGTCTTGGTGGTGGTCTGACGTCATGGTAGAGCTCTGATCTGGGAGTGTTTCTTCCCCTTGTTATTCATTTGTTATTTTGTTAGGGCTTGTAGTTAACGAATATTTTTGGGATGACGTTAGCCACAATATAAATTGTTTTATTTGGTGTTGGAAATGCTTGGATGATATTTTATTTTACAGTTAATGAATGATTAAGTATGTTTTTGTTAAATATTGTTTTGTTTACTGTTTTAATCTTTTGCCTTAGCACTGTAAGAGCTTTTGAAAGATTGTCTGGTGCATTGGCAAAATATTCCTAGTATTTGTAAGAACTTTTGAAAGATAGTTGTTTTTCTTGGTGTTTATACATAATATTGAGAGAGTTAGGTTAGATCTACGTGAACTAGGGAACTAATCCGGGATGGTGAGGTTCTAATCCACCTTAGATATAAGGAGAGGGTTTCATTGGACTAAGAAGGATAAATGTTTGAGTAGATAAGCTAGTATTACAGTTTACACTGAGGGGCATTGCCGCTACAAGAGTTTGACAAACCAAGAGCTGCAATTCACACTGAGTAGTATTGATTAGCAATAGTTTATCAAGTTTCGTGCTAGAGATACTCTTGGAACACTTAAGTAAATCATGTCGGGCAACATAGGCATATTGTACTTAGATCATCTTAGCCATAAAATAATTTCTCGTCATAGGAAATCCAACCTAAGTGCTTCGTTAGAAGTATGATTGTGTGAGGTTGCCAGTCTATTTTTTATTTTTTTTTTTGACAAATTTTAGCCTTAGCAACTTTTGTTTGTTTATTATTGCATATTTTTCTTGTCATGACAAAATTTATCGGCTTACTTCAGTTCACGCTTTTCTTTCCTCGACAAATTTTTCCATATGTTCATACCATTTGCCACTGCATATATTTCCTTGTTTATACCATTAGACTTAGACACTTAGGATTAGTTAGTGACACCTATTACTAGTTGTAGCAATCTTTTAAAAGCCCTCCAATCCATGTAGAGATGATACTCACTCATTACTATATTACTTGCATCGATTGTGTATACTTCACAGGTTTGTGTGCCACAATACTATATATTTACACGCGATCACATGGGCTCCCTTATTATTACCAGTCATGGGTTCAACACCCAATAAACGCAAATTTATTTTTTCTTATAGTTAATAGAGGTGGTTAAATTTGGGGAAATTTCGTCTTCAAATTTTACCTAAATCAAATAGATGCGAAAAATTGATTCTTCATTGATTCCTCTATCTCTCATGTAGCTTCTGTGGGACTATGATTACTCTACTTTAAGGGGATCACCTTGTCAAAGCTTGGACAAATTACCCTGCTCTTCAATCCACTTGGGTAGCAGTTCTTAATCTTGAAATTTTGCTTATTAAAACTTGGCTACGAGCTTATTATTATAGAAAATTTTGGGAAAAATAAATCCATATCGGGAGACATGTTATAATTCTCAAACAAATAACTCGTATGTTACTCGTGAGGTGTTTTTCAGAATATATATGAATGTTAATGATATTATTGTTTTTTTTTGCACTGATTGAGCCTTAATGGATAAAATACTAAGGTACTTTTGTTACACAGAAATGACTTGACATCAGAGTTATGACTCAAAGAAGTATGACTATAATCTAGGGGCATGTACTGATCAAACATTCTATGATAGACAATAGATCGACCTATCCAGAAAGACTCAATACTAGACTCTAATACCACTAAATATAACACTCTCAGATTGATATGGGTCACTCAATCTGATTTGAGGTGTCACATTAAAATAAATATCATTGGAATATGTTCATCTCATCAATATCTTTTCAATGATAATTTTAAAGGTGATCAATCCGACCTTATAGTATTGTCAACATTAAAAAGTGAATATTCATTAAGTATCTCAGTTTGAATTATTAGCAAGTAGCGTAGCACTAGGATCCATTTAGTTCGATTTGACTCAAAATCCCTAATGGCCCTAATGGTATGAGTAATGAAATCACTCTTGTTATATCTAAATCTTAAATAATTCTAATGTAAAGGTTCATGAATATCTTCCTGATGCACCCGAATCTTTAATGGTCCTGAAGCATCATTTTCTGAATGTTTGATTAGATTTGTTAGTAAGTGAACCCTTTTTAATAGGGACCTCATTTCTAAAATCTGATTAATTTGTCCTCTTCTTGAAAATTACCAAATGCCTTTGAAAAATAACTAGATCCTCTAATGCTTGTCAGTCTATTATATAAATGTTTTATATATTTTGAAATATGATTGGATTAAATGTTTTGGCTTATGAATGAAATATCTTATTAAAATCCTTATTCCTAATTTATTGATTATGAACTATGTTTGCATGATACTTGTTCTCTTGTTACCGATTTTATTAAAAAATATATAAATATGTATGATTTATGGAATCCTGATACTATTGTTTACCATCTAAAATTGTTTTATTGGGGGTACTCTTTGGAACATATTATGGAGTTATGTAGGTTCAGCTTCGATCAAGCTGGTAATTCCTTATGGACCTAAGGTGACCCTTGGGTAGTCTTTTAGGCCTCAGGGTTTTTCCTTAGGTTAGCTCTTATACCCATTGAGTATAGGGTAAGTCATTATAGACTCAGTTCTAGGGGATTGCATTTCGATGTATGGGTAGAGGGTAGTTATGTAATTTAAAGAAACATTGCTATCACTTTTACGATATTTTACTGGCTCATGATTTATGATTTTATTGTTTACTATTCAATCTTATTTATATTGGGATACATATGGGATCTGTTTTTGGAGTCTTTGTAGGTTCAACTCCGATAAAACTGGTAATTCCTTATGGACTTGAGGTATCCCCTCAAGTTGACACCTATGCTCAATGAGCCTAGGGTAAGTCCTTATGGATTCGGTTCATGGGAACTGCATATCGATGTTCAGTTGGAGGTATTATTATGATTTTATATGTTTTTCCTAAAAATAAACTACTACTATTTTTAAACTATATGTACAATAATTTCTTGTTTTATTGGAACATATTATACATCCCAATTCAATCTCTTGAATTTGTCTCTCTGAATGTTTCCTCTGAGCTATAGGTTTCTTAACTATTACATGAAGAATTAATTAATAAACCTCAACTCATCACTAGAACTTGTATGTTTCTGGATCACCAATAATGTTTTATGCTTTACCATATAATTATTTGGCCTTTAGCATATTTTGGTAGTTTTGTCTTATAGAGCTTCCCCAAAGCTCATTTAGTTACTAATTCAGGTTAAAGGATTTGATATTGTTCAATTATCGATATCAATGAGGGGCCATGTAGGTCACATTTCATTTTTATATCAATGTTTGAAATTTATTTTGATATTGTATATTTTTTTAATTTTGTTTAACGTCTAAACGTTTTTAAAATTTATATAATTATATCGATTTTTTTTACAATTTTGAATTTGTTTGATAAAATTTTATTTTTCTCAGATTTTTACCATGGGTCGCTCTAGTGGTTAAAATATCACAAAAGCATCAAGAATGACCAACATGCTTGGGTTGTGCTCCATAATCTTTATCTAAGGACATTCACTTATTCTAAAACATGAGGTTATTTGGGTCATTTCAGTACTCGATGTTATTTTAGTGTTTTCAGAGATTAGAGATAATTAAATAATTTCATTTGATCTAATTGTATGCAATATTTCTAGTAATTTGGTCTTCGAGTGTTTAATCAAGAAATTAGAAATTTTGAGTCTTTTACCCTCTAAGAGGTAAAAAACCGATTACTAAAATTTTCATAAACATGTTTGAGATATAACAGGTGAAACAATAAGTTTATCGGGTAAAAAACGTGTCCTCGGGTCAATTCTAATATTAGGGTTAATTCATATAATTTTTATCTCTCTAGGGTAATTTTGTAGTTTCTTATCCCAACTTTTCTGACATTAAACCTTTTAATGAGAAATATTAGAATTTAAGGATTCTATGGTTAATTATTTTATTGATTAATCACTAAATTTGGAATTTATTTCTTATCGATCTACTAGTTTCCTTATATAAATTATCCTAGTTTTATTCAATTTACTAATATTTTACCGTAATTAGACTGGGTTTAAAATAATCATGCATAACTCAATTCCAAAACACGTTCATTCATTCATTGATCATTTACCAACATGTATCATTAACCAGACATAGGATAGTAAAATATTACCTCGATTTTTTAGCTATATCGATCAGCCATAAAAACTTCATTCGATCACTCTCGGACTTGAATTTGACGTCTAATAATATCTCAGACACATAGAAAAACAAATTACATCAAAAAAATTAATTGGGAAAACATATCGAATCGAAAGGTAAAACACTGAAAAATAACTTACAGAGTTCAAATTTGGCAAAATATACATAAAAAAACATACTCAAGATGTCGGGAAACACAAAATATGACTTTTTTTTAATCAAAGGCTAATTAACGATCAAGGGCTCACCCAGGCGTAATTCGGCTTAAAAGGCTTGGTTCAGACCAATTCAACCAGTTCAGACTGGTTTAGTTGGTTCAGTAGACTCCCCTAGCTTGCAAATGATGCCCACAAGCAGGGGTGGCGTGTGAGCGCACGTTCGGGTTCTCCAATCATCGGAAAGACGTCAAATTTGTGTGAACCTCTTGCGGTTCTAAACCTCGTGCCTAGTTTAGTTTGTGAACCCCAAGTCGCTCACCCCTTACGAAGGCAATGATGAGGACAACACCTCCGGTACCGGAAGAAGCAAAACTATAAGGAGAGCATGATGGTGTTGATGGTGAGGCAAAAGGACAACTGATCGACGATGAAGAAAAACAATGGCATTGAGTTATTTTTGAACGAAGCTTTATAACGCTCTCCATGACGAACAATGACAATTCACGATGAGTGATTGGTACGACTTTGATCGAGGGTTGACGACGATCATGAGGGTGATGGCAGTGGTTAACAGAACTTGTCAGATGATGACAATTGGAGCTCGACGATGACGAGAAATTTAAAGGTTTATGGGCACGATTTGACTTTTAGACGGGAGGAAAGGGTTTTGTGGAAAAGCGAATCTAGTCCATATAATTATAAAAGATTATATGGTTATTTAATCTAAAACAAGAACTTGGTTTAGATGGTAGAGGCATAGGCTCCCTCACTTATAAGCCATGGGTTCACCGCCCAACAACCACAAATCTATTTTCTTTCTATAGTTAAGAGATGATTAAATTCAAGGTTAGGTCCCTGAACTGTCTAAAAATTTAAAAAGTAACCCAAATGTTTTAGAATCTAACACTCTGGTCCTCAATATTTAATTAATCAAAATAATTAAATAAAAAATTAAGGGTGTGAAACCAAGGTTGACGGTGTCGCCTGCTAGCAAAGATGAAAAAAAAAAGTAACAGACGACTTGTAGAGAAAAAAATCTAAACTCTTCTGAATCGTTATGTTCACGTGTCATTTTTTAATAAATTAATATCATCTACTAAGATGATAACATGAACTGTTATTTGATTTATGAGAAGAACGAAAAAAATATGGAATATAGACTATAAAAACAAATGTCATTTATATTGTAAATATATTATTATAAAATTTTATAATTTATATTATAATCAATATATTTTTATTATTATTAACTTTCTACTTTTATCCATTAATCCTTAGTTATATAAAACAAATAATAAATATTTTTTATTAAATAAACATATTTTAATTAATATAATAATTTATGTTATAATTAATGAATTTTCATAAAATAAATATTTTTTTTGAAAAAATAAATATAATTTATTTTAAAATATTAATTTTGTGAACTATATAATAATTTCTTATTTTGGTCTTATCACCTCCATATATATATGCATTCTTTACAAATAAAATAACTGGCATGTATCATTATTTTATTAGAAGATATTGATTTGTTAAAGAAAATGACATTTAAAGTCTGTTTGATAGGTTGAAAATAAATTCTAGAAAATGAATTACATTTTTTTGATAGGTTGAAAATGAATTCTAGAAAATGAATTACATTTTTTGAAAAATTAATTCTGAAAATTATTTTTTATTGTTTGAATGATAGTTTTCCTGAAAATAATTTTCAAAATCTATTTTTAGTAAAACGAAACATATTATATACTTTATTATTAATTTGATTACCTTAATTATATGTAATAAAATTTAAAATTAATATTACAATGTATTAGCTTGATCAATATCTCAAAATTGTATATATGTTAATGTTGAATTTTACTTGTATATAAAAAAATCTCATGATGAACGCAACATGTAATGCCCTTATAAATATTCAATATCAAGTTACACCATTTGATAACAGTCCTTCTTAGCTACATAAGCAACATCAAATCAAAGATTAAATTTGTTTCACCATAATCATTGGCCGACAACACTATATAATTACAAAATTTCCAAAAAATTTAGAGATCAACAGCACAATCAAATCTTTACAATCACACAACATATTTCTTTAATCAATTTAAGCATATTTTCAAGCCTGTGAAAAAATCATCATAGAACACCAAATTGTGCTATTCAATAATTTAAGCACCCAAACCCATCGAATAATCTCAATTATAAAAGTAAAAGTCATTTCTCCTTAAAAGATTTGAATTTGAACAGATGAGTATATAGGGTATGTCTTTTTCTTTTTTTTAAAAAAATGGTACTTTGTATTAAGATAGTGACAAAGTACACCACAACAAGAATCTCATTAAAAAACCTTCTTAAGACCTAATTTGGAGGAAAAAGAGTATACATTGAAGTGGTAGCAATCTATGAACAAAATTAAAATACAACAGATTATCAACTCCCAACCCGTGCAACTAAGAAAAACTATCACAAACAAGAACCAAAAATTGCTTAAGGAACCAACCGCCAAGCTACTGGAAAACAGATTCCAAACCAAGGAACAAAGAAACAGAACCTGCTATGCTAACGTCCACCCACAAATATCAGTAAATGTAGGAGACAAAAACAAAAGAACATACAACAATGATCTTTACAATTATTTACTACCCTTTCAGCAACAACCAATCACTAAGGATTCGGTGCAACGAACAAAGTCTTGAACGCTCGAAATCATCGACGACCAAATCAAATTAGCCCAAAAACCTATCTAAACCTTAGCTAAATAGAAAATCTGATCAACCGAATAAGATCTTCCCTTAAACCTGATTTTATTTCTGCACAACCAGATTTTCCAGATCATACCGAAGAACCCGAGAGTCCATAGTGCACGAAATTTCTTTTTGATTTTCTAGGAAACCCAAACCTACAACAAATCCTTAACATTCAAAGGAAACACAATACTAATATGCCACACAGAACACCAGCGTTGCCAAACCTGCCAGACACACTCGCAGTGACACAGGACATGATTAATAGTTTCGGGAACTCGATTGCAGAAAGAACAAAAAGAATTATCAGTACAAAGAACTCCTCGCTTTTCCAGCTCTGTGGTAACCGGCAACCTTTGATGCTCTGCTTTCCATACAAAACCAGAAACTTTTGGAGGGACGAATTTACACCAAACCACTTTCCAAATTGAATCTTCCATTTTTCCAGCAGATGCCACCTTAGAACAAAAAGATTTGGGTGTATACCTACCATCAGTAGAGCCTACCCATTTCAATCTATCAAGAGCGAGAGCTAAACTTATAGCTCTACTTAGGACCAGTAAAAAATCCGACCAAAGAACTTTTTCCCATTAAAAAAGATCTCTCCTCAACTCAGTCTTCCATTCCCAAGCTCCGTTCTCCCAAGTCCCAAACTCATAAATTTGTCCAGATTTTTTAAACACCAGACCAAAAATTCTAGGGAAGGATGCTTTAAGAGAATTCATTTTAGTCCAATGATCATTCCAAAAATCGATTTTAGCACCATCACCCATGATGCAAATAATGTCAGCAAACAAATTCCCCTCATTGGATACGACCGGGTTGACAATATTACACCACACCCAAGAAGAATTACGCTTGTTTACTACTTTTGGAACAATAGAACCATGAACGTAATTATACTTAGCAACTATAATTTTTTTCCAAAGACTATCATTCTCCTCACCAAACCGACAAATCCACTTATTATGCAAAGCTTGATTCCTAGTTTTAACATCATAAAAACCCAAACCCCCATGAGATTTTGGTCTACATACAATTTCCACTTTATCTAATGAATTCCCCTCTCCGAATTCCCCTTCTAGACGAATGAAGATATGAATATGTTTATAGTATCTGTTATGGACTTGGGAATAGGGAATAAAGACATATAATAAATAGGTAAATTAGTTAACACAGATCTAATCAAAGTAAGCCTGCCTCAAAGGATAAAAGTTTACCTTTCCAGCTATGTAATCAAGACTTTATCTTATCCAACACTGGTTGCCACAGAGACTTTGAATTCTTTTTGTGGCCTAACAGAAGACCCAAGTATGTCGTAGAAAGCAAAGCCCATCCCCAATTTATTGATTCCGCCCAACTTCTAATTCTACTTTCATCAACATTGATACCAAAAATCTTGGACTTCTTCATATTTAATTACAGACCTGTAACCAACTCAAAAATTTTAAGAACACGATTGAAATTCTTTAAACTACATTCATTTGCTGCCAAAAATAAAAAAAGATCATTTACAAATTGGATATAAGATATTTCTACACTTCCAAACCCAACTCCAACACCACCACACAACCCAATTGTAATCGCTTTCTTAAACATGCCACTAAGGGCCTCTCCAATTAAATAGTAGCGACGATAATGGGAAGCCCTGCCTTAGTCCCCTCTTAATTAAAAAATTGTTCGAAGGGCAGTCGTTTACTAGAACAGCAATGGACGGAGTCGAAATACAAAAATAGACCCATTTTCTCCATATTTTTCCGAAACCCATATTCTTTAGAACCAGGTTCAGAAACTGCCAGTTAACTGTGTTATACACTTTACTAAAATTTGCCTTAAATAGCACATCTTCTTTCTTACTTTTGGAAAGGTCATCAATAACTTCGTTAGCAATCAGGATGAAGTCCACAATCTGCTTACCGAAAATAAAAGCGAACTGATTCTCCCTCAACACTTCCTTTGAGACAACTAGTCATTCTCTTAGACAAAACCCGAGACACTATTCTGTACAAGCTCCCACCAAGGAAATTGGTCTGTAGTCCTCTGGATAAACAACCTCAACATTCTTCGAGATAAGAGCGATATAAGATTTATTAAATGAAAGATCCTCAACTATACCCTAGTAAAAATATCCATTAACAACATGACATCATCCTTTATAACCTTCCAGAAATTTTTGAAGAAATCCAAGCTGAAACCATTCGGACCCGACGCTCTCGAACCATCGGACGAATTAATTACGAGCCATACCTCTTTTTCAAAAAAATGACTCTCGATGAACCTTCTAGTGGCAGCACATAATCTTTTGACCGGAATATCCACTTTTTTTACTGGAATTGTTTCCACGTCATTATAATTACACCGAAAGTGACTTACAAAGGCTTGTTGAATCCTTGCCTAATGTTTAAAGACCAAATTATTGACCTTCAACTTTGAAATCTGGTTAAATCTTGTTCTTTTTGTAGCAGTTAAATGAAAAAACTTCGTGTTTCTATCCCCTTCTTTAAACTACCTGAGTCTGGATTTTTGAAGTCACTCTCATTCTTCCTTCCTCAATATTGCCCACAAACGAGCCTTAATTGCAACAAGTTTGGAGTGAGCATAAACTAAACTGGGGTTCGAAATACACCTTTTTTCTAAATCATTAATAAATTTCCTAATTTTTTCAGTATAGTCTAGATTTCTTTCTCGAATTGATCTTTCTCTTTCTTTTGTCACAACCTTAGTTAGCAGCAAGGATTGTATAATTCTTTTACCTCTGTTTGTCTTCCACACGCCCTTAATTCTATAAAAAAGAATTGGATCTTCAGCCCAATGGTTAAACCATTTAAAAGGCCTAATGAATTTTCTATGCTTCATTTCTTTTAGCACAACCGGGTTATGATCTGATAAACTTCTTGGAAGAGTGAACTACATGAAATCAGGAAATACACAGACAATATCAAATGAGATCATAAACCTATCCAACTACTTGCAGCCACATTCGGCCCTCCACTAAACCAAGTGAAAATACTGCCCAAAATTGGAACTTCAATCAGCTACCACCTTGAAATGAATTCTTCAAACAATCTTATCGCAACAGAGTTATCAGGGGCCCCAATTCTTTCCGAGGTAGACCTTACTACATTAAAATCCCCCACTATAACAAGATAGTTGGGGTTTAAAAAGACATTACTTAGATTCTCAAAAAACTCAGTTCTCACTTTGAAGGTTCGACCCATAAACGTTGACAATACCTATCTCAGAATTGTTCAAAATCAATCTACCTTTTATAGCTACATTTCTCCTAAGAATAATATTGCTAATCATCTTAAAAGCATTGCGATCCTATAATGTAATGAGACCTCCTGAAGCGCCTTCTGCAGGCGCAAAAACCAACTCGCTACTAACTCTACCTTTAAGCTTTTGCTCAACAGAAACATAAATCTCATCCACTTTTGATTACTATAAGAACACTATACTTGGCTTATTAGACTCTAAAACCCGACTGATTGTTCTTAATTTAATAATTTTCCCCAACCCTCTAACATTCTAGCTTAATACAGAGAAACCCAAATCCATAATAGTTCATTAACACAAAAGAGAGAGTTTCTACATTGCTCAGACCCAATTCAATGCTTACCTGAGAGCTCATTCAACTCCAATCGTTGAATCACAACCTCTCTCGACGCTAAGAAGACTACGCCCAATGCCTCACCAACACTAAACGTTGCCACCACTTCGTTTTAATGCCCCGAACGATCAATTGAGTTCACCCCCGCAGCAAATCCTCGATCAACCACACCCCTTCTGTCATTTTGTAACATATATTGCCTTCTCATACTCTTGTTCTTTCTTTTTAATGCGTTGTTTTTCATAACACTTCTATTCTCCACCAAAATCGCCCCCTGACCAGCTCTTGAAAAAAATAACATTTTCTTGTGATTTGGGAATTTCCTGGTTAGGCGTCAGGGATTGAGAATTATCCCATACGCGAGAATTAGCTACATAGCCCTCATCCACTACTATAATTGAAGACACCTCTTCAATGGGAATATCCAATAATCTTGAGTTGTTGGATGAAGACTGGGTCAGCCATAATTGATCAACATCTCTATTTATTTACATAAGCCCAACACTTACATCAATAGATTAGTTCTTAATCCCAACGTTAGAATAAATTGGGACATCGTGCAAATTCTCTTCTTCAGCAGTACTCATTTCCACCTCAATATCCACGTGCCCCATACTAGCTGCAACCGATCCGTTATCATTGTCACTCCTCTGACAGAGCGAAGCATGCGTAGCTGCCCCATAACATTTCTGCCTCGGGACCAACTCCATCAACATATTCTTCTTTGATCAATGTAAACTCACCCGCTTCCTCAGCATCTGAGCACCACGCGCTGCCACCAGCCATCGAGCCATCTATGAACACTCGAATTTCTTCCTGAACTTCTGTTGAGATTTTTATGGAGTATAATCTTCCATTGAAGACAATGGATACTTTCTATGGAATGTCTGAAACGTACTGAACTTCCATCAAAATCTTTTCTACATCAAAGCTTATCCGATTACAAATATCTTCATCAATCCGTAATACTTTGCCCTACAGGCTTCCCAAATCCATGAAGAAATTCTTAATCCACATTGCTAGAGGAACATCCGTCAAATGAATCCAGACTTTAATTATGACTTTATTCTCATAACCCTCCAACATTTCCAGCTCGTTGAACCAACGATGAACCCATGCCTCTTTATTAGACCAACACCCCTGTCGATCAGATTCATTTTTGAATTGAATGACTACCAGTAACTCATTCCAAATACTAACCTTCACATCATACCCTTCTACACTGAATGATGTTTGAATAATATCTTCATTGTACATCTTTTTTTATTTTCCCCACCAGACAAGTATTTCTCCACTATACCTCCTTCTCCTTAATGAAAATAATCATGTTTTTCTCACCATTTTTAGGTTCTGGTCTTGAATCTTTACCTTCTTCAATCATAACATGAATCACGTTATCCAGTCCAGATGACATAGAATGTTGAATATTATCAACATATTCTACTGCCCTTCCTTTAATAGTATGCAACCCTCTAAGTACTTCCTTAAACGACTTGGAATCCCTTAACGATGGCTTCTACACTTTTTTTTTAAAAGATCTACCTTCCTCAGCCCTCTTGACTTTGCTGCTCCCTTGTTATCATGAAATACTCTGATCTTAAAACCATCCATGATCCTACCATCAGCCCTACGGACCGCTGTGTCTGCTTCAGATTTACTTCTGAACCTAACAAAAGCAAAGGTAGAACCGACTGTTTCTCTCCTTCTACTTCTATACGCTATGAAAACGTCAGTCACAACTCCATACGCCTGAAACGTCTCCTTGAGGGTTTCAGAGTGAATCCTTTTACTCACATTGTTGACAAACACAGTATGCCATTTCGAGACTCGATCATGCCACTCCACTGCTGAAGCTCTTCTCTTCTCCATCTCCAATAACATAATCAATTAGCATATATTATCAACAAATTATATATAGGGTATTTGTCTTATCAATAATTTAAACTCTAAATAAATACCAACTTACATACTAATAAAGAAAAGAATTTTGGCCAAGTAAATTCGACATCATTAACCTTCACATCCCACTGGAGCAAACAATATACGCATGCATGTAATAATGAGGTAAATCTTGAAATTATTAATAATTAACAAGATTTTATGTAAAAATTTGAAATAATAAAGGATGATTTGGAAAAACCCAAACAAATTATGCAAGAAATTTGAAGAGTTTTATGTAACAATGGAGAAAAGAAAACATACCTAAAAGATGATAAAGTACAGAGAATGGTCAAAGATGCTAGAAATCTGGAACAATGGAAGATGTTTTTACCTTCGTTACTGGTCGTGGATAGAAAAAAGTTGATGTAGGTGCCGGTTAGAAAGAAGATAAAGTACGGCTATTTTTCACACAAAGAATAGCTGGAGAGAATGGTAGTGTTTTACCGAGAATAAAACGATAAAACACTTTGCTGAGTTTGTAAAAAAAAAAAAAAAAACTTTGACTGGGAAAATAAATGCGTTGACTAAAGCGTTGACTTGTACCAAATACTGTAAAATGCGAAAATAAACTAATGAACATTTTACTGCAATAAAAAACAACCTTAGATATGATAAATAAATTCTATTAATAATTTAAAGACATTAGCGTTAGGGTTACTGAAATAAAAGCATTCTTTAATCAATAGTGTAGTTTAAAGCTAAAAAAATAAGCAAATATTAGTGGATGACACTATCCTTCAGAAATTATTTAAAAATAATTAAGTCTAATTTGTATGCAATTCTTGTATTCTTCAAATTATTAATTTAGTATTTATTAATTTAGTCTCTCTAATTATTTGGTTTATAAATTAATTATTGTTGAGGAATACGTAGAATGACGGCTGACTAGTAGAGCAGAGAAATTTGTCCGAGATTGATGGTTTATCTCTTTTAATTTGAATAGAGAGTCATTAATCGATTATAATTTATCTTAAAAATCTTTCTTTAATATGACTATGAGAAAGGGAGTAAACTTATAGAAAGAGTCTTCTTTTCTCCTAGGAAAGCTACCATATGTATTTTAAATATCTAAGAGCTACATTAAGAGTGTAAATCTCTTACAAATTGACAAGGGAATAACACTTATCCCCTCTTCTAATTATGGAAGTGTCACACAATGACGCGATTTGAAATTTATCACTGTTTGCTTGGTGACCTTTACCTTAGTGAGGAATTATTTTCCTTGGATAATGTCGATTAGAGTGAAAGAGTTGGCTTAATACATTAGAAAGTCTCTCTGTAATTAGTAATAACTGAACATTTCTTCTTTTTAATTTTCTTTGAATAATAGAAAATATTACCATCTTTTTTAAAAAATGTAATATTTCTTTATTTTAATCAAAGAAAAAAAATATCTCAACACATTTGAAACTTCATCTCTTCAAAACTTGACTTCTTAGAATAAACTGCCATTGAATGTATAGGTATAGCATATATATATTGGCCAAGCATGCATGCATATATGTGCTCATCATGGTGACTTCTGAGAACACTTTCCTTCGTTTTATTGCTATAATCATTTGTAAATACTAATTACACTGTACAGTCATTCCTATAGAGAAGAAAATCTAACCTGTGACGATAATATATGCATATTTCAAACCAACATTCAACTATGTTTTGGGCGCAGTAAAGTGTGAAGCATGCCTATTCCGGGTTAATAGGGGCCTCGTCAATGACCCGAATAGGAGTAGGTGGGATTGAGTCCCACCATTCTTTCATCCGCCGATCTCGATCTCGATCTTCTTGGTTGTTTCCGATATACTTCCCTACCGGTGATGTCGTGACCATGGCATGAAACACAACAGCTATTATGATATACTTTAAGGGAATCAGAGCAAACAACATCGCCAATCCGGTCATTGTGAGCATCACCGTATTTGCATGCTGAAATGGATAATATATTAGAAGTACTTTTATGCAACCAAAGATTTCTCCAAAAGAAGAAAAAAAAAAAAGAAGTCTCACCAGAAATCTTGGGGAGGAATGCATTTACTTTTGCTTAATCTTAAAGTTCTCACACTAAAAGAATATGTAATTGCATGAATACCTTGTGAGCCCTCGAAACCAGAACTGAATGCAATTTCAGTATCGTCACATTCGCCTCCTTTATCGTCTCCCGAAGGGTAAAAAATCTGTATTGAGAAGAAACTATATTTTCTCTCATACTTGCACTAGGGTCGGAGCCAGTGTACACAACTATCTCCTTTTGTTTATCTTTAAGCCTTTCTTGTCTTGCTCGTGCCAGGTTTTTAAATAGAGGTTCGCGACCGCAATAGCGCCAGCAAAAATAGCGGTAGCGCCTGCTATGGCCGCAATTGCGGTAAATGCGATATGACCAAAAACACTGTGACCGCGATCAGAATCCCTGCTTGCCATATTCGCTACCACCAGAAGCAAGCCAAAACATATCGCCTTGCAAATCCATTCCCAACAATAACAACATCATGCCTAGTTTCTTTACTATCCTTTGGCTTTGAATTTGCATCAAGATTATGAATTTTTTTTTACATATACTAGGTGGAAAAGAGAAAGCAAGATCGACACTGACTTACTTGTATACTAACAGTGCAACTATGGCAAATGCCAGAAGAGAAGTTACTGGTTTTTCCCATGAAAAGATGTCTCGAAACCAAGGGAACATACTTCTAAGTGGCTTTAGTAGCTCCTACATATGCCAAAAGAATAATTGCAACCCATAAGTTCAAGTTCTTAATCACCATGAAAAGTTCGTTTGGCTCATCGAAAGCAAAGCTACAAGGTCCCGGATCATGATATGATATGTACCCTGTTACCATGATTCAGAGTGTGCATGTTATTCTCACCCTGCAAACGGAATGATGGACATTCGAGTGGAAAGAGTGAGTAATTACCATAAGAAAGATAGCACTTTCACTGATCCCTTCCTCTTTCGGCCCCTCGACCGTGGCTCTAGCTTTGGCAACTCCTCTTCCTTCCTTCCTCGCTTGATTAATGGCAGTCTCGAGTGAAATCTTATCATCATCATCTTTTCCAACTGCAATAGTTTTACTCACCTCACTCACTCTTTTCGCTTCAATTCTTGATATGATGTGCTCTGGAAGGTTCAGTTTCCTCAATATCAAGCTTGCACTACATGGTTGCACACTATCTACCTCCTTTAGACTCTGAGCAAGCTGTTCGAGTACATAATCCCCTTTAGGTAACTCTTCATACAAAGCAAAAATCAAGAAACTTGTTGGATTTGGTGGACAAATTCTTAGCATTTCTCTTGCTGCATGAAGCCTTATTATGCTCAAAATGGTCCTTGCATGCATCTCCCATGCTTGTATGGGACATTCCATCTCAAAATCTGATAAAAATTTGTGCATTAGCAGAATCTCTCTCGTAAGTGCTAGCCAATGGTCGTGCCTTGTGGAGCTTGTAATCTCGGGAAACACCAGCAGAACTCCTTCTGGCCTAGAAAAACTCAAAAGCTGAAGTCAGAAGTAACTAGTTCTTCACATTTGTCAGTACAAGGTAAAACATTACTTTGAAATTTCGGTAGTACCATTTAGCTAGACCAAGAATAACTTACAAGTCACGGGACTCGTAGACTATGGCTTTGTCGAAAAGTGGAGCACCCCACGGGCCTAGTGCAACTGGTTTAACACTGATGAATCTTCCTCGAAAGATCAATCTTCAGTGCATCTTCATAGTTTATCGCCTCAGAAGCCTCAAAGTAGAGAGCGTAATTAGTCAGTGTAAACCTACCTAGAAAAGTGCCGTTCATAGTGAGTAATTACAAGGTAACAATCACTTAAATTGTAATAAGATGAAACATTTATTTGATAGAAAAAGAAACAGAAAACTAACCAGGCCAACTTGTGCCTCCTATATGGCGAACTACTCTTTGTGAGCTAGCTGTTCCCTCAACATGTAATATGAATTCACCATCAGCCAACTCTACACCCTTCGGTTTCGCTTGTTTCTGCAAATGCTTCATGCAACTGTTGATCGACAGTTTGCATATTAGGGATATTAAACACTTGCAGTATTGCAGTTAAAACGACTGAAATTAATTGTTCAATTCTACCACTGCCAGTATTTTGTTATACTTTTTAACAGAGTTGTGATAATTAGCAGGGTTTTAAAAAACGGTCTGCGACAGCGATTTCGGCCGCGATATAGCGGTTTCGCCGTTGTCCGAGTTACCCGCGACGGCCGCAATAGCGTCCGCGATGGCCGCAATCACGGTAAATCCGAAATAACCGAAAACGCGACCGCGATTTGAAACCCTGATAATTAGTTTAAGTCTCACCGATAGTGTTGGTTTATTACTATATGATAATTGATGTTTATGCAGATAAGATAAAATTAAAACTAAATGAAAGCAAACTGACAACCGAAAGTGCCATCTATGACAATAATATAATCAAGTTAATCCCGCAATGATAAGTCCTTAGAAAGCAGCATTTCTTTCGAGTAGAGTTTGGATTGCATACTTGTGAATTTCTTTTAGGAACCTATCATATGCAGGGAAAAAGAGGCGATTTCCGGTTGGTGCGATAAGCGGTTCAAACGTGAATCTCCCATTAGTGATATCAGCAGCTAATGGAACTAATGAACTCGACCACACAAAAGCATCTCCTTCGACACTCGGATCATGATTAACCTACCAAGAAAAGTGCACAAATCAACTGTCTAACAATGACAAAACACTCTTGATAAACATAACACAAGCAACAGTTTATCCAATCGATTCTTGGTGAACAAATTAAAGCAATTGAATGATGGGAAGTAAATTTTCTTACCAGGAGTGACATCTGGGTCTGAATAGAAAGGAGAGATATCATCTTGTTCCGTCGGTTCTTTTACTCGTATAGCTCGATCTTCTTTCCCCTTCCCAGAGTACTCCTGCTAACTCAACATAATTATATCAAAACTATGCTTGTGGGTAAAGTTACCAACAGATAAATTTGATCAACTTTAAAGCAAATATTACAATGAACATGAAAAAACCATAATTTCACAACAAATTTCTTCCAAAATGGATTATTCAGGCAAAAAGATTGCAACTAAAAATTGAAGAAAATTCCAATTTAGACTATGATTGAGAGGTTAATATATGCCCACCAATTGTGGCTCTTCGTTGACAGCTCTAGGTTTCTCCCAAGCAAGCATCATATCATATGTAAACCGGCTATATGATCCATTGCTTATCTTTTCTTTCATATCTTGACAAATTAATCAGGGCCTTTAAGCTGCAAAATTCCACTAATTTCTTCGAATAATCGCCTGCTTCAGGTTTCCATTTAGCTTCAAATTCTTTTACCAAATGATCCACTGAAGAACCAAGTTCCCTGTGCAAATTTAGATTATTGAAAGCTCTTTGATTATGCTGTACATGCAACTTGTTTGAGCAAGCAAATAAATATAGGGAAAAAAATGATAAAATGCATACAACACACACATATATAAACACACTTGTTCATATCCAGCGCATAGTATTAAATTGTGGCCGCATTGTAAAATTTTTCAAGGTAACCACCAGAATACCACAAACCATAGCATAATATAATTACTTTTAAAAAATAAATTACGTTACATTACAACCACGACCGCAATTTAGAATATAACACTATCAAAAAGATCAAACTGACAGTGTGATAACACTACGAACAACACAGATATCATATAAGAAAAAAGTGTGTATATATAGATTTATATTACTCTGCTGTTCGTTGAAGAACATGGTTGGCAATAGAAGAAAGATGCTTCCTCTCCATCATCATGTTGTTCGACTTCTTCAATCTCTTGCTATTTTTGCTTTGATCAATGAAGAAAAATAGCTTTTTGAATCTTCGATTTTTCGAAGGAAATGAAGGCGGCAAAAGACCCGAAGGGGTGGGTTCTCCTATGCCTGACACGTTGGGCTGGCCATGCAAACACCTGTTCTCCTTACGTGCCTATATCTCATTCTTTTTTTTCAATTCTTCGTTCTTCTACGTAGGCTTTTATTCACGTATGTTATCGTAAACATAAAGTTGGTGGATATCGTAATTTCGAAATATATCGTTATCATTATATAATAGTCATTGATGTAGTTCTATACAGTTGTTTAAGTAATTATTATTAATAATAAGTATTGGAAAAAATAAATTATAAAGATAATTCCATAAAATATTAATTTTTTTTAATAATAAATAAAAAATAAATTTTAAGAATATACTCTTAATAATAATTATTGAAAAAAAGATTAAACCTTTAATAAAATAATTGAAAAAATAGATTCACAATAATAAATAAATATTAAAAAATAAATTTTAAAAATATACCCCTAATAGAAAATAACTGAAAAAAATAGACCTATAGTAACAAGTATTGAAAAAATTAAAGATATAAAATATTTTTTTATAAATATAGTGCATCATAAAAATTATGGATATTGGGCAGGTGTCCCTTCTGCCCAAGCCCAAATATGACCCTGTCGTTAGAGGATGATAAGGGATTTTTGGCACAATAGGGTCAAAACTTTAATTATTTAGCCCAATAGGGAATATTGATGTTTAATTAGGGATCTACGACATTTGTGATAATGAACCTGGAACTCGACATCTCGAGGTGGAGAGTTTTGTTGAAAATAAATTTTTAATGGTCCTAGGTACGTGGCCTCATGTGGGCCAATATTTTATTATTTCCAACTGAACTCGTCACTTCTACTTGATGAGTCTAGTTAAAAATTAAAATTTTTAACCTTTATTGAATAATTTGAAACTTAAAAAAACCCTTAAAATTGTCACCTCAACGTGATGAATTTGGTGAGAATTTTGAGAAAAGTATCCATTGTGCAACGAACATCTTTTGAGATTAAAAAATAAACCGTTGAAACTCGTCACGTTGAGGTGATAAGTTTCATCAGATTTATTTTGAAAAAATTGTGTAAAAAAAATAAATAAATAATTAAATAAAAAATTAAATAAATAAGTTTATTACAAATTAATACAATGGATAATAAATTTTTTGTATATTTTCTAAGTTCTTGATGATGTCAAGGAGTCGTCGAATGATAATGGCGCCAGGCTTGTCGAGTATGTCGGGGTCGTTCGCATTGATCGTCTTCGTCTTCATCTTCGTTTGCATTTTGAAGAGGAGATGTACTAAACATCACTCCACTTTGAGATGCACCTTCGAAATATGGTGATGAACTTATGGTATTTAACGCCATGATTGTTGATAACTCCGTAAAAAGATCACATTTTGGGACCTTTTCACTTAAGTTATTGAATGTCTAAGAGCCCATTTAGGACCATATAGATGCATTTAGGAGCATATAATTGCATGTGGTGGAATTCTGTTTATCGCGGCATTTTATTTTGTAAATAGTGCTGCTTTATTGGGAAGGTGTTTGTTTAGTGATGTGCAGGAATTGAGAGCAAGGAAAAGAGAAAGGGAAATGTCGTGACATAAGGAGACTGCTAAGCAGAATGAAAATGTCGAGTTGGATTGGCATTTCGAGAGAGAACAAAATGAAAGAAGATATTTTTGGGGCCAACTGTCCCTACTTTCTCGTGATCTCTGACCAAAAGTGAGAAATTCACCTCGAGGATCTGCCTAGAGGGATCAGCGCTGCTACAACCGATTAGCTGGACCACGCTGCCCTACTGCTGATCTTTTCTGTTCTTGAGCTTTTACAGCAGGATCATGCCGAGTACTCAGCCAACAACCTAGGCTGGATCAATGCCAACCGCCCATCTGGACCACTGCCAGCTCTGCCTGATCCTCACTTGAATTAAACATGGTTTAGGGTACCCTAGAAATTTCAATACCAAGTTCTAGGGTTAATCTTCCCCTATAAATAGAGGATGAAGCCACAATGAAAAAGACTTTGGTTCCATGTCGTTTTGAGCTTAAAAGTCAGAGGGAAAAAGTCTCTTATTTCTCCGTCAATCCTATTTGTCGTGGCATTTCTCCATTGACAAGCTAGAGGGAGTGGTGTTCTAGGCGTTCGAGAGGTGTTAGTTCGCTGGGGGCAGTTCCTGGTGGTCGAGGGAAGCTCTGGCAGTGCATGTCGAAGGCTTTTCCTCCTTCCCTTTGCTCTTTGCTTCCATATTTTATCATTTGGGTTGTAAGGAATGGATTAACTTGCTTTGTGTTTGTTTATTTCGAACCCCACCATGAACTAATTCTATTTGGTGGGAGTTCATTTTGGATATTTATGTTTTACTTTAATGAATGATTATTTTTCTATGCTATAATCTGTTTTGTTTATGAAGCTTAGTGCCTTAAGGTTGTAGGAGCTACGAGAGTAGCCATTCCTTAGGAGATTACTTAGGGTTTGAGAGAATATCTAGGTAGCACATCCTTAGTGTTCGAGAGAAACTAAGAAGGAACCACATAGGCAAGGGGTTCTAAACAGTAACTAGGCCTAATCCACCTTAGATATAAGGCTAGGATTTCATTCGACTAAAAGGAGTTGTGCATGAACGATAGGTTAGATGTTAATGATGCCGCAAAAAGGTATTGCTGAGACATATCCTGTTATCTGGACCAATAAGATCACTGCAGGGGCTGACGCCAATCGGTTTTGCCAAGACATCTTTAATCTGTCGAGTCCCTTACTAGAGATGGCATAGGGCACCCTAGTAGACTCTGTTAGGAAGGTAAGGCATAGAAGTAAGACCATTCAGAAAAGTAGACTCAGGTTTTCCTTAGTGACTCCTATCACTCATTCCTATAGTAGCTTGTCGTGTGAGAAAGACAAAGTCCTAGAATTAAATCCAACATTTACATTTTATTTTTCCGTTGCATTTCCATTTGTTTGCACTCAACATAGTTTAATTTGCCAAGACATTTTCATCCACTTTACCACAGTATATCCATCAACTACCATATTACCACCATTTTATTTCTACAATATCTACTTCATTTTGCCACAATATTATCATTTGTACATACCATCACTAACTTTACTTAGGTGACAGAGTAAAGTGCTTTGACCGAACCTATTAAATTTCCTCCAATCCCTGAGGAGACGATACTCACTTATCACTGTATTACTTGTTCGATTGTGTATAATTGCACATATTTCTGCACCCATATATAATACTCATACAGAGCAGACAAGTTTTTGGAGTCGTTACCGGGGATTCACAACTGGAAGTTAATTTGTTTTGTCATAGCATTTTAATTTTACATGTTTATTTTTCTTTTATATATAGTTTTACTTTTTATTTTTCTTATCTTTTTCAGGTTTTTCTTAGTGTATGACCAGAGGACACTCTCACGACCACTAGAACTTGAGATCGAGAGGCTTTTTAAGAGAAGAAGACGTGCTCAACGTGCAAATATGTATCAAATCGGAAATAAAGGCATTGATAATGAGGAAGATCAGGATGCCGAAGCAATTCCAAATGCTGGGAATGCAGGCAGACCTTGTGCTATTCGTGATCACTTAAACCCTATATTGAATGACTTAAATCTTGAAATTGTGGCACTAGAAATTTAAGCAACCCACTTCGAGCTCAAACCTGTCATGTTTAATATGCTGAATTCTATAAGGTAATTTAAGGGCATGCCAAATGAAGATGCCAGGCAACATATTCATAACTTCTTGGAGGTATACGATTCTTTTCGTCAACAAGGAGTGCACGAAGATTCTTGAAGTTAAAGTTATTTCCATATTCTCTGTGTGACCGAGCAAGGGCTTGGTTGAGTGGCATTCCATCGGGTTCAATGGAGTCATGGACTGATCTGTGCAAAAAACATTTGATGCGGTATATTCCTCCGAACATGAACACCCAACTGAGGAATGACATCACCTCTTTTCGTCAAACTGATGATGAATCAATGTATGAATGTTGGGATCGATACAAAGGATTGCTTCGCAAATGTTTGAATCATGGTTTTCAAGATTGGACGCAAGTGGTGATGTTCTATAATGGAGTTAATGGGACATTACTTGACAAATCACCAGTAGAGGCATTTGACATTTTGGATAGGATTGCCACCAACGATTACCAATTTCCCTCTACAAGGTTTGGACTTGGCCGAAAATCATATAGAGCTTTTGAGCTAGATTTTAAGGATACGGTGTCTGCCCAACTTGCTACTATCACCAATATGTTGAAGAATTTGCAAAGGTCAAGTGAGATGAGAGAAGTAAAGGCAGCCAATTCAACATGTTTATTATGCCACAACAATCACAATGAGAGTGACTGCCCGACCAATCAGGAATCCATCAATTATGTAGGTAACTTCAATTGATGTAACAACAACCCCTATTCTAACACATATAATCCTAAATGGCGTCAACATCCAAACTTTTCATGGGGAAATCAAGGAACCATCAATGGTCATCAACCAGTTCGGAAGCAGAATTTCAATGACTCCCAAGGTTTTCAAACGAATCTGCCATGGCATAATTCTCACAAGGGAGGACCATCTTCATCTAACACCAGTTCTTTGGAAGCTACAATGCAAGAGTTCATAGAAACAATAAAGACAATACTACAAGATCATGTGACCTCCATAAAAAATCAAGGAGCCCTGCTTCAGAGCCACAGTTCGTCGCTGAGGGCATTGGAGAGTCAGGTTGGTTAAATTGCCGCATCATTACAAGAATAACGACCATGACATTTGCCGAGTGACATTAAAGTCACAAAACCTCATGGAAAAGAACAATGCAGTGTACTAACTCTACGGAGTGGTACACAAATTAATATAGAAGACAAGTTTGGGGGAATATTGAAGGTTGATTCACCCCCTGTGACCGTTCAAGCTGAGCAAGAAGTGCTGGAAGAAGCACCAGTAGAAAAGGAAACATAAGTGACTTAATGGGCAAACAAATATGCCATAGCAAATTCTATTCACACCCCGTCAGTACAAGAAGTCAAACCCCCACATCTTTTCCCGTAAAGACTGAAGAAGCACAACGAGGATATTCAATTCAAGAAGTTTGTTGACATTCTGAGTCAACTTTAAATCAATGTTCCTTTTCTGGAGGCTATGGAACAAATGCCTACATATGCTAAATTCCTCCAAGAAATTGTTACCAAGAAAAGAAAGGTTGGGCAGTACGAGACAATTGCCATGGCAAAAGAATTTTTCTCTACTTTAAGCAAGCTGCCACATAAGAGATATGATCCAGGCAGTTTTATCATCCCATGTTCGATAGGAGACAAATTTGTTGGGAATGCGCTATGTGAACTTGATGCCTAAGTCGATTTTTGTAAAGCTTGGGATAGGAAATGCGAGACCTACCTCTGTCATCTTGCAATTAGATGATCGTTCACATGTTTGTCCCGAAGGGCGAATCGAAGATGTCATTGTACGGGTTGACAAATTCATTTTTCCAGTCGATTTTCTGATTCTGGACTGTGAGGTCGATGCCTTAACACCCATAATTCTGGGGAGACCTTTCCTAGCTACCAGTTGTATTCTTATCGACTGCGAGAAGTGTGAGCTGACCATAAGAGTGGCCGACCAATGTGTCACTGTAAATGTCTTCCGATCTCTCAAATATATGGATGATTCTGAAGAATACCAGAGCATTTTAGAAGTGGATACAATAATCACAAGAGAAGCATATCAATTTCACCATGACAATTTCCTTCAGCTGGAACCTGATGAGAGGCTATTTGAAGACGTAAAGGATGGAGAGCCTAATGATTTTTCATCCGAGGAACAACATGCTAGCTTCCTCAAAGCTAGCCTGGCTACGCGTTTTGAACCTCTTAATTTCAAAGAGTTTATTCCTTCTAAGCCCTCATTACAGCATGCACCTACCCTAGAGCTAAAAAATTTGCCATAACATCTTAAATATGCTTATCTGGATAGTAATGAAACTTTACCTGTAATTATTTCCTCTTCCCTTACTCCTAACCAAGAATCTAATTTTTTAAGTGTTTTGTCACAACATAAAAGAGCATTAGGATGGACGATGACAAATCTGAAGGGAATAAGTCCAACTATTTGCATGCACAAAATCCTACTAGAAGAATGTCATGGAAAATCCATCGAGCCATAGCGAAGATTAAACCCAAACATGAAGCAAGTTATGATGAAAGATATTCTCAAGTGGCTTGACGTTGGAGTGATTTACCCCATTTCTGATAGTTCTTGGGTGGTGACAAGTGGAGACAACGAGTTGCTACCAACACACATTGTCACCGGGTGGCGAATATGCATGGACTACCGCAAACTCAACAAGGCTACCAAGAAGGATCACTTCCCTTTACCGTTCATCGATCAAATGTTGGATCGACTTGCTGGAAAGGCATTTTATTATTTCTTGGACTGATACTCGGGGTATAATCAAATTGTCATCGCACCAGATGACCAAGAGAAGAAAACATTCATGTGTCCCTATGACACTTATGCTTTTCGAAGAATGCCTTTTGGACTCTGAAATGCCCCGATAACTTTTCAGCGCTGCATGCAAGCCATATTTTCAGACATGGTTGAGGATTTTCTGGAAATTTTTATAGATGATTTCTCTATTTCTCGATATGACTTTCAAAAATGCCTCAGCAATTTGGCAAAGGTACTGAAGCGATTCGAGGAGGCCGATCTCGTGCTGAACTGGGAAAATTACCACTTCATGGTGACCGAAAGCATTGTTGTAGGCCATAAAATTTATGGAAATGGTAGTGAGGTTGACAAAGACAAGATCGAGGTGATCGAGAAGCTACCCCCACCAACTTCTGTCAAGGGCATTCGGAGTTTCCTTAGACATGTCGGGTTTTATAGACGAATCATCATGGACTTCTCCACGATATCCAAGCCATTGTACACCCTACTGCAACAGAACCAACCATTCGTGTTCGATCAGAAAGGCCATGGCATATTCAATGAGCTGAAGTGAAGACTTATCTCTGTACCGATCGTGGTTCCCCTAGTTTGGACATCATCGTTCTAGTTAATGTGTGATGCAAGTGATTTTGCTGTGTGAGCTGTGCTTGGGCAACGTAGAGGTAAAATTTTCCATGTTATATATTATGCTAGTCGTACCTTGAATGAGGCACAACTGAACTATACTACCACTGAGAAAGAATTACTTGCTGTGGTATTTGCATTTGACAAGTTTAGGTCATACTTGATAGGTACCAAAGTCATAATTCACACTGATCACTCAGCTATAAAATACTTAGTGAACAAGAAAGATGCCAAGCCTAGACTTATTAGGTAGATATTATTGCTGCAGGAATTTGACTTAGAGGTAATCGATAGGAAAGGTACTGAGAATCAGGTTGCATATCATTTATCTAGGGTAGAGAACATTTCAGAATGCCATGATATATTTTATATTAAAGAAAATTTCCCTGATGAGAAAATTTTATATGCCACAGCAATCCCGTGGTACGCTGACCTTGTCAATTTTCTTGTTAGTGGTATTTTTCTTATGAATTGAACATCTAGGGCAAGAAGAAGTTTCTGCATAATGCCAAGTTCTATTTTTGGGACGAGCCATACTTGTTTAAATAATACGCCAATGAAATGATTTGACGTTGTGTCCCTGAAGAGGAGCAACGAGAAATCATACACCATTGCCACACAATACCAAGTGGAGGGAATTTTTCAGAATGCCATGATATATTTTATATTAAAGAAATTTCCCTGATGAGAAAATTTTATATGCCACAGCATCCCGTGGTACGCTGACCTTGTCATTTTCTTTAGTGGTATTTTTCTTATGAATTGAACATCTAGGGCAAGAAGAAGGTTTCTGCATAATGCCAAGTTCTATTTTTGGGACGAGCCATACTTGTTTAAATAATACGCCAATGAAATGATTTGACGTTGTGTCCCTGAAGAGGAGCAACGAGAAATCATACACCATTGCCACACAATACCAAGTGGAGGGAATTTTGGAGGTGCGAGGATTGCTGCAAAGGTCATCCAATCAGGATTCTATTGGCCATCACTGTTTAAGGATGCTCACTAGTTTTGCAAAGCATGCGATAGATGCCAGCGTACTAGAAGCATTTCCAGATGACACAAAATGTCATTGCAAAATATTTTGGAGATAGAGCTCTTTGACGTTTGGGGCATTGATTTCATGGGACCGTTCCTATATTCTTTTGGAGATTTGTAAATTTTGCTTACAGTGGACTACGTATCTAAGTGGGTTGAAGCGATTGCCACACCGAGGAATAACTCTAAGACGGTGCTCAAATTCCTTCATAAGAACATCTTTTCTCGATTTGGAGTACCAAGAGCCATCATCAGTGACGAGGGGACCCACTTTGATAACAAGCTAATTGCTAAGGCATTACAAAAATATGGAGTGTGACATAAAATTGCCACGGCATGGGTAAGATGAAGTGTCCAACTGTGAAATCAAACAAATCCTCAAGAAGGTGGTGAACCCTAGACGGAAAGACTGGTCCCCAAAACTGGACGAACCACTCTGGCCTTATCGGACGACATTCAAAACACCTCTGGGAATGTCACCTTTCAAGATGGTATTTGGAAAAGACTGTCACCTTCCAGTGGAGTTAGAACATAAGGCATAATGGGCTAGCTGGGGAGAAACAGTTACTCGATCTGAATGAAATGGAAGAGTTTCGAGCACAAGTATGTGAAAATGCCAAGGTCTACAAAGAAAAAACCAAGAAGTGGCATGACAAAATGCTTTTGTAACAACATTTTCATATTGTCCAGCAAGTGCTCTTGTTCAACTCTAGGCTCAAGCTCTTTCCGGCCAAACTGAAGTCACGATGGTCGGGACCATTTGAAGTCCACCATGTTTACCCTCATGGCGCTGTGGATATCAAGAACATGGACGATGGGTCCATATTTAAAGTTAATGGCCAATGTCTAAAGGCTTATCAAGGAGTCCCACCCATGCGTGACAAATCTGCACTCCTCTTGCATGATGTCGATACTGGCCAAGCATCTTGAAGATGCCAAGACATTTTAGATTTACTCCTATGCATAAATAATATTTTATTTTGCTTTGCTATCATTTTATATTATTTTCTTTTAAGTGATTATTTTTATTTTTCTTTGCAAGATCCATCCCACACAGCCAACACCTGATACCGTACTATGGAAGCTAAAAAAAATTGGCGTCAACAAGGTAAAAAAAGAGGGAAAACTTTTTCACTTTAATTTTAGGGTTTGATTTATTTTTTACTTTTACTTTTGTCTTTTCCTGCCCATACCCCACCAACTCATTAAATATCCCCCAAAGTTCTATTTTGTTCTTATCTACCCCACTTTTTCACTTTACTTTCTTTCATCTTCTTCTTCCCTCCCTGTAATGCTTTTCGAAGAATGCCTTTTGGACTCCAAGATCAAGGTGATCGAGAAGCTACCCCCACCAACTTCTGTCAAGGGCATTCGGAGTTTTCTTAGACATACTGGGTTTTATAGATGATTCATCAAGGACTTCTCCACAATATCCAAGCCCTTGTACTCCCTGCTGCAACAGAACTAGCCATTCGTGTTAGATCAAAAATGCCATGGCGCATTTAATGAGCTGAAGTGAAGACTTATCTTTGCACCGATCATGGTTCCCCCAGATTGGACATTATCGTTTGAGTTAATGTGTGATGCAAGTGATTTTGTCGTAGGAGCTGTGCTTGGGCAACGTAGAGGTAAAATGTTCCATGTTATATATTATGCTAGTCGTACCTTGAATGAGGCACAACTGAACTATACTACCACTGAGAAAGAATTACTTGCCGTGGTATTTGCATTTAACAAGTTTAGGTCATATTTGATAGGCACCAAAGTCATAGTTCACACTGATCATTCAGCTATAAAATACTTAGTGAACAAGAAAGATGTTAAGCCTAGAGTTATTAGGTGGATATTATTGCTATAGGAATTTGACTTAGAGGTAATCGATAGGAAATGTACTGAGAATCAGGTTGCAGACCATTTATCTAGGGTAGAGAACATTTCAGAATGCCATGACATTTTTTATATTAAAGAAATTTTCCCTTATGAGAAAATTTTATATACTACGGCAATCCCGTGGTACGCTTACCTTGTCAATTTTCTTGTTAGTGGTATTTTTCCTTATGAATTGAACAGCTAGGGTAAGAAGAAGTTTCTGCATAATGCCAAGTTCTAGTTTTGGTATTAGCCGTACTTGTTTAAACAATACGCCGATGAAATGATTCGACGTTGTGTCCCCAAAGAGGAGCAACGAGAAATCAGACACCATTGCCACACAACACCCTGTGGAGGGAATTTTAGAGGTGCGAGGATTGCTGCAAAGGTCATCCAATCAGGATTCTATTGGCCATCACTGTTTAAGGATGCTCACTAGTTTTACAAAGGATGCGATAGATGCCAGCGCACTAGAAGCATTTCTAGATGACACGAAATGTCATTGCAAAATATTTTGGAGATAGAGCTCTTTGACGTTTGGGGCATTGATTTCATGGGACCGTTCCCATCTTCTTTTGGAGACTTGTATAATTTGCTTGCAGTAGACTACGTATCTAAGTGGGTTGAAGCGATTGCAACACTGAGAAAAGACTCTAAGACTGTGCTCAAATTCCTTCATAAGAACATCTTTACTCGATTTGGAGTACCAAGAGCCATCATCAGTGACGAGGGCACCCACTTTGATAACAAGGTAATTTCCAAGACATTACAAAAATATAGAGTGTGACATAAAATTTCCAAGGCATATCACCCACAAACAAATGGGTAAGCTGAAGTGTCCAACTGTGAAATCAAACAAATCCTGGAGAATGTGGTGAACCCTAGATGGAAAGAATGGTCCCCAAAACTGGATGAAGCACTCTGGGCTTATAAGACGACATTCAAAACACCTCTGGGAATGTCACCTTTCAATATGGTATTTGGAAAAGACTGTCACCTGCCAGTGGAATTAGAACATAAGGCATACTGGGCGATAAATAAGCTGAACTTCGATGCACAACTAGCTGGGGAGAAACGGTTACTCGATCTGAATGAAATGGAAGAGTTTCGAGCACAAGCGTATGAAAATGCCAAGATCTACAAATACAAAACCAAGAAGTGGCATGAAAGAATGATTTTGTCACAGAATTTTCATTTTGTCCAGCAAGTGCTCTTGTTTAACTCTAGGCTCAAGCTCTTTCCGGGCAAACTGAAGTCACGATGGTCGGGACCATTTGAAGTCCACCATGTTTACCCTCATGGCGCTGTGGATATCACGAACATGGACAATGGGTCCATCTTTAATGTCAATGGCCAGCGTCTAAAGGCTTATCAAGGAGTCCCACCCATGCGTGACAAATCTGCACTCCTCTTGCACGATGTCGATTCTAGCCTAGCATCTTGAAGATGTCAAGACATTTTAGATTTACTTATGTGCATAAATAATATTTTATTTTACTTTGCTATCATTTTATATTATTTTCTTTTAAGTGATTATTTTTATTTTTCTTTGCAAGATCCATCACACACAGCCAGCACCTGATACCGTATTGTGGAAGCTAAAGGAAAAATTGGCGGCAATAAGGAAATAAAAAAGGAGGGAAAACTTTTTCACTTTTTCACTTTTATTTTAGGGTTTAATTTATTTTTTACTTTTACTTTTGTCTTTTCCTGCCCATACCCCACCAACTCATTAAATATCCATCCAAAGTTCTATTTTGTTCTTATCTACCCAACTTTTCACTTTACTTTCTTTCATCTTCTTCTTCCCTCCCTTGTGCCGAACTATCCATAGCCAAGAAAAGCTCCAGGATTTTTCACTCTGCTTTGTCTTGTTCATTCATCATGGTGCGATCTCGTCCATCTAGCTAAGTTGCAATATCTGCACCCCGCTTTTTGGATGAAGCCGCACAAGAACGGTTCCAAAACCTCAAGAACCGTCGGGTGTTCTTCCAGTTGGGATTTTTCTTCTCCGATGAGGAAGATGCCGACCTAGACAGTGATGTGCTTGACATTGTCAACAAGCACAAGTGGCAAAAATTTACCAAGCGCCCTAAGAATGTAAACACGTCGTTGATGAAGGAATTCTATGCCAATATCATTAAGCCGAATCAACATGTCGTTGTGGTTCGTGGCATATCCATTCGCTTTACTTCTACTGCTATTAATTACTATTTTAAATTGCAGGATGTTGTCGACCACTACACCAATTTCGCACACGAGGCAGAAAATGAAACATACCATGACATTCTGGAAGACCTTTGTCTTCCCGACACACAGTGGAATGGCCATGAGTCGTAGGATGGTGGACCGTGAGAAGTTGCAACCGAAAGTCAAGTTGTTGAATCACTTTATTAAGCACAAACTTCTCCCCACTTCCTACAACACCACTATTTCCTATCAGTGGAAGCTTCTGTTGCATTCAATTATCTTCGGGCGTTCCATTGACATAGGAAAAATTATTGTGGAACAAGTTCATACATGCCTGAAGCGACCTGCTAGTGCCTTGGTATTTCCAAATCTCAGCACGGCTATCTGCTGTAAGAAGAAGGTCCCCGAGGAGAAATTTGATAAGATCTTACCTGGCGTGGATGGTATTACAAAGGCTAAGATCCCTATGTTACTTGTATTGAAGGAAGACAAGGGAAAGGAGAAGGAGGATACCACTCCTCGCGTTGTCGTAACTCCAAATGGCAGGGTAAAACCAGATGCCCTGGAAGAGGTCACTATGCGCACTCAACAGCAAGTCGAGTAACTGTTTGACAAAATGATGACCTACATTTCCTATGTCAAGTGTCGAGATGAGTTCCTCACCAACGCTTTCTTGGAGATTCTCCCGTATGCAAATTTCAACATCCCAGTGTTCCCTGAAATGCTCGTGCAACCAACCAAGAATGCTGAAGCATCTGCAGATGTTCCCCATCCTGTCACTGAACATGCTCACTAGCCTGCCAGTGAAGAGGTTAACCAGTCCATCAATGAGGAAAAGCCAACTGACCCTGATCTATTCCATGTTGTATTGCCCACTGAACATCGAGAAGCCAACCTCCTACTCGCACATGTTCCAGAATCCCCACAATTTGTTTAACCACTGGCGGAGGAATAACTTGACATGCCAAAGCCTGCTGCGCCAATTGAGGAGGAGCACCCTGAAATACCGCAGCCCACCAAGTCAATGGAGGAGGATCAATCTGAGATGCCACGACAAGTTCCTATGCGAAGGAGTAGACGTCGCGTGAAGAAGGTGTCTCAGCGTAAGGAGCCCCAGCTGTTGACAATCTTAGAAGGCCCCAGTACTCCCTCTGCTGTACCAGCATTTGACTCTGAACACTTCAACCCCACACAACTAAGAAAGCGCACCCGTCGCACGACCGCCGCACTACCACTTACATGAAGTCGAGGTACCTTGCATTGCATTTCATAGCATGTAGTTTAATTTTCCTTAGTTTTTAGTAAGCATTGAAGACAATGCTTCTCTCAAGTTTGGGGGAGGTAGGGTCTCAAATCATTACATGATAGTATTAGTAAAATAAATATGCCATGATATTAGTAAGTGTTTGAATAGTTCTCTGGAATAAGTTAAGGATGCCTGATGATGATGAATTCTTGATGGTTAGGATATAATTTACATGACTAGTTGAGGATGATAGAACCAACTCTAGGACTTGCTTCTTTGAAACCCTTGAATACACGATTGTATGTTTTCCATGCTTGAGAAACTTAGAAATTTTTATAAGAGAATTCTTATATGTCGTGGCATAAAACTTTGAATGATGAAAACCCAACACAATAAAAAAAGTTATGAATAAATGCCTCGGCATATCTGTAGAGGGACACTCTGTTATGCCATGGCATATGAGTGAATGAAAGTAGTCACGGGATGACTCTACCTGACTAGCTCGGGGGTGGAAGGTATGCTCCCTTTCACCTAGAATGTGGGATGATAGGTGTGATAGGCTGACTCCCCTTGTAGCATAATTAATGAAAGAAAAAGAAAACAATGTGGGTGTAAAAATTTGTAAATTTCGTGGCAAATTAAGAAAGCTTGCTTAGAAATTTTTTAGGTTTTTTAAGCATGGACTGGATACAAACATGCATACACCCACACAGAGAATCTTACCCTAGGGGGACAATATTTTATTTCTCAAACTAGTCTAGCATGTTGAAGCCAAATGTTGAGGGCTGAAATTTTATCCCATATAACTATTCTGCTTCTGAACTTGCCATGGTATTTTTATTTTGCTTAGTAATATCCATTGCTTAAGGAAAAACAATAGCTTAAGTTTGGGGGTGTGATAACTCCGTAAGAAGGTCACATTTTGGGACCTTTTCACTTAAGTTATTGAATGTCTAAGAGCCTATTTAGGATCATATAGATGCATTTAGGAGCATATAGTTGCATGTGGTGGAATTCTATTTACCGCTACATTTTATTTTGTAAAAAGTGCTGCTTTATGGAGAAGGTGTTTGTTTGTTGATGTGCAAGAATTGAGAGCAAGGAAAAGAGAAAGGGATATGTCGTGACATAAGGAGACTGCTGAGCAGAATAAAAATGCCGAGTTGGATTGGCATTTCAAGAGTGAAAAAAATAAAAGAAGATATTTTTAGAGCCAGTTGTGCCTATTTTCTCGTGATCTCTGACCAAAAGTGAGAAATCCACCTCGAGGATCCGCCTGGAGGGATCAACATTGCTACAGCCGATACTGCTGGACCATGCCGCCTTGCTGCTGATCCTGTCTGTCCTTGAGCTTTTGTAGCAGGCTCATAACGAGTACTCAGCCAGCAACCCAGGCTGGATCAATGCCAACTGCCCATCTGGACCACTGCTAGCTCTGTCCGATCCTCATGTGAATTAAGAATGGTTTGGGGTATCCTAGGAATTTCAACACCAAGTCTTAGGGATAATCTTCCCCTATAAATAGAGGATGAAGCCACAATGAAAAACACTTTGGTTCCACGCCATTTTGAGCTTAAAAGTCAGAGGAAAAAGGCCTATCCTTTCTCTGTCAATCCTATTTACCGTGGCATTTCTCCATTTAGAAGGTAGAGGGGGTGGTGTTCTAGGCGTCTGATAAGAGCTAGTTCGCTGGGGCAGTTTGTGGTGGCCGAGGAAACCTCCGGCAGTGCACGTTGAAGGCTTTTCCTCATTCCCTTTGCTCTTTGCTTTCATATTTTATCATTTGGGTTGTAATGAATGAATTAACTTGCTTTGTGCTTGTTTATTTCAAACCCTACCATGAACTAATCATATTTGATGGGAGTTCATTTTGGAAATTTATGTTTTACTTTAATGAATGGTTGTTTTTCTATGCTATAATATGTTTTGTTTATGAAGCTTAGTGCCTTAAGGTTGTAGGAGCTACGAGAGTAGCCATTCCTTAGATAGTAATTAGGCCTAATCCACCTTAGAGATAAGGCTAGGATTTCATTCGACTAAAAGGAGTTCATCATGAATGATAGATTAGATGTTAATGCTTCTGTAAAACGGTATTACTGAGACTTATCTTATTATCTGGACCAATAGGATCATTGCAGGGGCTGAAGCCAACCGGTTTTGCCAAGGTATCTTTAAACTGTCGAGTCCCTTACTAGAGATAGCATAGGGCACCCTAGTAGACTCTGTCGGGCAGGTAAGGCATAGAAGTAAGACCATTCAAAAAAGTAGACTTAGGTTTTCCTTAGTGACTCCTATCACTCATTCCTATAGTAGCTTGTCGTGTGAGAAACACAAAGTCCTAGAATTAAATCCAACCTTTACATTTTATTTTTCCATTGCATTTCCATTTGTTTGCACTAACACAGTTTAATTTGCCAAGACATTTTCATCCACTTTGCCATGACATATCCATCAGCTACCATATTACCACCATTCCATTTCTACAACATCTACTTTATTTTTCCATAACATTATCATTTGTACGTACCATCACTAACTTTACTTAGGTGACAGAGTAAAGTGCTTTGACCGAACCTATTATATTTCCTCCAATCCCTAAGGAGATGATACTCACTTATAATTGTATTACTTGTTTGATTGTGTATACTTGCACATATTTCCTCACCCATATATAGTACTCATACCGAGCATACAATTATCATCATTAGCTCGACTTGACTATGTTGTTGACCATATATAATATTATCCCATTCACCTTCATACACATATTGGTCGAATATGCTTGAGTGTTTTACATTTCATTCCATGAACCTCCAACCCAATTCGGCTGAGTCTCCGTTGAAGCATAATTTGGAGGATAAAAACAAAAACTGGTCTGAGATGTAAAATAATCGGGAGAAGCAGAAGACAAAGATGATGATGATGACGATGATTTCTTCTTGTCCTTTGTGAATTTGACATTTCCTCGTTCCCATTTTTCCCTCTCTTGTGGTGTCGTTAAATATGGTTTCCATTTGCTTCATAATTTTGGAGGTAGGGAGAAATGTCGAAATCAAGATCGACTAGTGTAATCTCGTAATGATAAGGGCATATAAATGAAGATGATTCCATTACTCAATGTAATCAACATGTTTCCTCGGTCAATTATGGGTATACTTCCCACTCGTATCAATTATATTGAGCACGTCCATATCCACAATTTGCATAAGAATTGGTTGATGAGATCCAAACTGTCGCAACACACTATCTATCACGTGAAACTCAATAATTGTAAAGTGTAGCAGAGGCGTTACGACGCACCACAACTCTAACCCTTGAAAAAAACCTCGATGTCAATACCCTCTGGATCTTATCATCATAATACGAGAACTGATACCACCCTAAGATTATAGCAGGAGCAGACAACCAGTTATATCTGCTTTTTAACCTTGTTGAACGATTGAAGCCGTGCAAAGTTCCCTGTATAATAAAGTCAAAATCGTCAAGCCTCAACTAGTGTTACGACACACTTTAAAATTCTCCAATATCCGAAGATAATGAATGTGCGCCAAATTACCAGATTTATTCGGAAACAATATCCCTCTAATCAATTGGAGCATATACGCTCGGGCAGCAAAAATCATCTCTTGCTCAATAGAGTCGTCCGTCACATTAAGTTCAAACTCCAACAAGGTGTTCCATATTCGATACCCATCTAAGACATCTGATGGTGACAATGATAATTACTTAATTTAGTAAATATTTTACCTTTAAATTACTCTTCAATCATTATTTTTTGTGGCTTATTTGTTCGTTTTGATTCATTTTCTGTGCAGGACATCAAATTCTGAAAATTGCACTAAAAGGAAAGAATTCTGCAGTTTTTTTTATTTTCGAAATCGAATCTGGACTAGTGGGCATGAAACATCCGACGAGCCGATGACGTCAGCACATTCTAGAAGATCCATTCAGTATTTCTAGAAGCACGAATGGATTGGCTGCACATTTCTGGAATTCGGATTTGGATTGAACTCAAGTTTAGGATAATATTTTAAACATTATAATTTTTCTTTGTATTTTAATTAGGATTTAGGATGTTATTATAAATAATATTTTAGTTTAAATAATTTTAAGTGTTTTTATTAGGATAACAAATATTATTTTAAGATTTATCTTTAGCTTGTTTTTAGGAATTTGAAGGCTATAAATACCCTCTAAGGGTGAGCCTAGAAACATATCTCTCTCATCTTAGAATTAAATATTCTTTTTTTTCTGGGCTTATTTTTCAAATCAAAACGATTTTCAGCATTTTTCTGTATATTGTTATGGTTAACCTTGGAAGAAGGATTGGCTTTTTGAAGCACATTCAACTTCCTAAGAACACACTTAGCAAAATTATTTGCTAAGAGAAAACGGAGATCGAAATCAGTTATTGTTGAAACAAATCTAAGTCGGTAGCGAAGAATTGTTCTTATTGTTCTTGTAGTAACCAACGTGAATCTTGGAGTAAAAATCAGTTTCGATGATCCGAGGAATTTGAGGCAAAGCTGAAGTCTGAGGCTGCTTTTACAATAAGTTTTATTTATCCCTATCTCTTTTATTTATTTTTAATCTTTATCTTTTATTTCTTTAAATAATTTAAAAAACCCCTTTTATATTGATTACTATTACTATTTATTATTTTATTATTTTTCCTTTTTAAATTATAATTATTTATTTTATTATATTTTTTCAACTTCATCTGGAACTCTATTTTCTTTTAAATGAAGAAAGAGTTTTACTAAATCAGAAACACCACAGTCCTTGTGGATCAAGCTTGCTTCTCTAGACTATTTTTCCTTTATATTTATTAAAAAGCCGAAATTATTTTGATAGCAAAACAACGGTTATCAAATTAGCACCGTTGCTGGGGACAAACGACAAGTACTGATTTATTTTTCTAGCTTTTGATTTATGACCAGAAAAAATCCAGGTGAATTAGTAGATCTAGATCCGGAGATCGAAGCACGAGCACGAAGAATCCATGCACAAATGCTTCGAGGAAAGAGAAAAAGACAAGAAGAACAAGAGCAGAGTTCAGAAACAGAATCAAATCCGAAGACAAATTCTGAAGCAGACACATACAACGAAGATCAAATACCGATTGCAGAAGAAGAACAAACAACGCAAGAGCTAGCCACAACTCCTGTTACTCAGACACCATTATGCATCAATTTTCCTAGTGGCGAGACTCTGTTTCAATTAAAGACAAGACTCATTCATCTTCTTCTCATCTTCCACGGCTTTCCCACTGAAGATCCTCACAAACACTTGTAGGAATTCCACATGGTTTTCACTAGCATAAAACCACAGGGAGTTACCGAAGATCAAATTAAATTGAGAGCTTTCCCTTTATCTTTAGTCGATTTGGCTAAAGATTGGTTATTTTATTTACCTCCAAATTCAGTTAATTCATGGGCTGACATATATTGAATTTTTCTTGACATGTTCTTCCCAGCAGCTAAAGCAAGCGAGTTACGAAGGAGCATTCTTTTCATTCAAAAAAAGACCAAAGAAAGTCTTTATGACTATTGGGAACGATTTAAAAAACTTTGCGCACGTTGTTCGTAACACATATTAAGTGAGCAAATGTTACTTAAATACTTTTATAAAGGTCTTTTACAAATGGAGATGAAAATGGTGGATTCCGCCAGTGGAGGAGCATTAGTCAACATGACCCCAACAACGGTAAGGGAATTAATTTCAAACATGGAAGCCAACTCTCAACAGTTTTCAAGTACTTTTTCCCTTGAGAATAAGTTAGGCAAATTAACTGAAGTAGTTAATTCACTTGTTGCAGGAAAATCTGGAGCAACAACAGTATGTGGGATATACACAAAGCTAGACCATCCGACAGATTGCTGCCCGCTGATACAAGAAGGAGACAATGTAGAAATCAATGTCGCAGGGAACTTTCCAAGTCCTCCACAAAGACAATATAACCCATACAACAATACTTATAATCCAGTATGGCGAGAACACCCAAACTTCAACTATGCGGCAAATCAAAGACTAACTTATCGACCAAGACCTCCTCAATAGCAAACGAAAAAACCATTATTGGAGGAACTCATAGGGAAGTTAGCAATTTCACAAGAAAAGTTCATTGCATCCCAGTAAAAATTCCATAGCCGAACCGAAACACATCTTCAAGAGAACCAAGTAAGTCGACTAGATTAAACTTTGAGAAAATTGGAATCACAAGGAATACTACATTCTCAAACGGATTTAAATCCAAGAAAGAATGTTAGTGCCATCACACTCCCAAGTGGAAAAGTTATCTCACCTGACGTTCCAGCAGAAAAAGCCGTACATCAGAAAGAACAAGATGACATACCACCTTCAGAAATACAAGGTACATCTGACTCACATCCTTATCTATCTTCTCATGAAATCATGCCACCACACTTCCCATCAAGGTAGATGAAGTGTGATAAAATAGCTGAAGAAAGGGAGATCTTAGAGGTGTTCCAAAAAGTTCAAGTCAGCATACCTCTTCTTGAAGTAATTCGACAAGTACCAAGGTATGCTCGATTTTTAAAAGAACTTTACACTACAAAAAGGACATTTATGGGACAAAAAAGGTAAATTTGGGAGAGCATGTCTCTGCAATTTTTCAACGAAAGCTCCCACCAAAGATGAAAGATCAAGGTATGTTTGCTATACCTTGTAAAATAGGTGATTTTAAATCTAAACGTGCAATGTGTGACTTAGGAGCTTCAATTAATGTTAAGCCATTTTCTATTTATAAAATAATTACTAATGAGCCTTTGAAGGAAACATGAATAACCATACAGTTGGCTGATCAATCTATGATCTAGTGGGAGTAATGGAAAATGTCTTAATAAAGGTCGATGTATTATTTTTTCCTGCAGATTTCTATGTCATTGACATGGAACTTGATAAGTCGGATTCTGCAGGAAAAAATAATACATCGACCTTTATTAAGACATTTTCCATTACTCCCACTAGATCATAGATTGATCAGCCAACTGTATGGTTATTCATGTTTCCTTCAAAGGCTCATTAGTAATTATTTTATAAATAGAAAATGGCTTAACATTAATTGAAGCTCCTAAGTCACACATTGCACGTTTAAATTTAAAATCACCTATTTTGCAAGGTATAGTGAACATACCTTGATCTTTCATCTTTGGTGGGAGCTTTCGTTGAAAAATTGCAGAGACATGCTCTCCCAAATTTACCTTTTTTGTCCCATTAATGTCCTTTTTGTAGTGTAAAGTTCTTTTAAAAATCGAGCATACCTTGGTACTTGTCGAATTACTTCAAGAAGAGGTATGCTGACTTGAACTTTTTGGAACACCTCTAAGATCTCCCTTTCTTCAGCTATTTTATCACACTTCATCTACCTTGATGGGAAGTGTGGTGGCGTGATTTCATGAGAAGAAAGATAACGATGTGAGTCAGATGTACCTTGTATTTCTGAAGGTGGTATGTCATCTTGTTCTTTCTGATGTGCGGCTTTTTCTGCTGGAACGTCAGGTGAGATAACTTTTCCACTTGGGAGTGTGATGGCACTAACATTCTTTCTTGGATTTAAATCCATTTGAGAAGGTAGTATTCCTTGTGATTCCAATTTTCTCAAAGTTTAATCTAGTCGACTTACTTGGTTATCTAACTCTTGAAGATGTGTTTCGGTTCGGCTATGGAATTTTTACTGGGATGCAATGAACTTTTATTGTGAAATTGCTAACTTCCCTATGAGTTCCTCCAATGATGGTTTTTTTGTTTGCTATTGAGGAGGTCTTGGATTTGCCGCATAGTTGAAGTTTGGGTGTTCTCGCCATCCTGGATTATAAGTATTGTTATATGGGTTGTATTGTCTTTGTGGAGGACTTGGAAAGTTCCCTGCGACATTGATTTCTACATTGTCTCCTTCTTGTATCAGCGGGCAGCAATCTGTTGGATGGTCTAGCTTTGTGTATATCCCACATGCTGTTGTTGCTCCAGATTTTCCTGCAACAAGTGAATTAACTACTTCAGTTAATTTGCCTAACTTATTCTCAAGGGAAAAAGTACTTGAAAACTGTTGAGAGTTGGCTTCAATGGTTGAAATCAATTCCCTTACCGTTGTTGGGGTCATGTTGACTAATGCTCCTCCACTGGCGGAATCCACCATTTTCATCTCCATTCGTAAAAGACCTTTATAAAAGTATTTAAGTAACATTTTCTCACTTAATATGTGTTACGAACAACGTGCGCAAAGTTTTTTAAATCGTTCCCAATAGTCATAAATACTTTCTTTGGTCTTTTGTTGAATGAAAAGAATGCTCCTTCGTAACTCGCTTGCTTTAGCTGCTGGGAAGAACCTGTCAAGAAAAATTCAATATATGTCAGCCCATGAATTAACTGAATTTGGAGGTAAATAAAATAACCAATCTTTAGCCAAATCGACTAAAGATAAAGGGAAAGCTCTCAATTTAATTTGATCTTCGGTAACTCCCTGTGGTTTCATGCTAGTGAAAACCATGTGGAATTCCTACAAGTGTTTGTGAGGATCTTCAGTGGGAAAGCCGTGGAAGATGAGAAGAAGATGAATGAGTCTTGTCTTTAATTGAAACAGAGTCTCGCCACTAGGAAAATTGATGCATAATGGTGTCTGAGTAATAGGAGTTGTGGCTAGCTCTTGCGTTGTTTGTTCTTCTTCTGCAATCGGTATTTGATCTTCGTTGTATATGTCTGCTTCAGAATTTGTCTTCGGATTTGATTCTGTTTCTGAACTCTGCTCTTGTTCTTCATGTCTTTTTCTATTTCCTCGAAGCATTTTTGCATGGATTCTTCGTGCTCGTGCTTCGATCTCCGGATCTAGATCTACTAATTCACCTGGATTTTTTCTGGTCATAAATCAAAACCTAGAAAAATAAATTAGTACTTGTCGTTTGTCCCCAGCAACGGTGCTAATTTGATAACCGTTGTTTTGCTATCAAAATAATTTCGGCTTTTTAATAAATATAAAGGAAAAATAGTCTAGAGAAGCAAGCTTGATCCACAGGGACTGTGGTGTTTCTGATTTAGTAAAACTCTTTCTTCATTTAAAAGAAAATAGAGTTCCAAATAAAGTTGAAAAAATATAATAAAATAAATAATTATAATTTAAAAAGGAAAAATAATAAAATAATAAGTAGTAATAATAATCAATATAAAAGGAGTTTTTTTTAAATTATTTAAAGAAATAAAAGATAAAGATTAAAAATAAATTAAAGAGATAGGGATAAATAAAACTTATTGTAAAAGCAGCCTCAGACTTCAGCTTTGCCTCAAATTCCTCGGATCATCGAAACTGATTTTTACTTAAAGATTCATTGACATGGAACTCTTCCATACTTTGACCGGCCAAACATCTCCATCCACCAAACTCCTCTTTATTTTCTTTTATTATTCCATGGATCCACCTATCATTTTCAAACTCTTTTAAACTCAAACTCTCCCTTTTCTTTATATCCCACGTGACCTATACCCCTTATTATAAATAAAAAAAGAAACTTTTTCTTTACCCAACCGTTCCACTCTCAAACCGAGTGCACTGTTGTTTACCATACCATCGTTCTCAGCTCTTCACCGCTTCTAGTCGATTGCAAGACACCATTGTTTCAACAAGAAGTTCAACTTTAGTAGCCATTAGATTGGGGAGTATTCCTTTTCCCTCTCTTTGTTTTTCAATTTAATATATGTTTTGGGACAAAACAAAATAAGTGAGGGGGGAAGGATAAGCATGTCGTCAAATTTTTCCTTGACTTGTTTGATTATTTTGTTCTGATATTGATGTGTTGAGATCGTTGATTGCTAGTCTTGAATTTCGCTTTATATTTTTGCTTCCTTTTGTATTGTGATCATGTTTTGATCGAATTTAATTTGCATAATTGGTAATTGGTATAGCTGGTGAATTTTTTGTTGAGTATTGATATTTCATGTTTTTTTCGATATAGATGAACTTGACTCAATGCACATAAACTTTTCTTGTGAGATTTGAGCTTAACGAGTATACATTTTCTTTCTTGCTCATTGTTTGACTTGTGTGTGCCAGACTAATTAGGATGCTCTAGAACTTGTCACAATGCATATCGAGACTACATGTTGAACGTAATGTTTTAATGTGATAGGGGCACCTAGGATAAACCTATTTTTCCCAAAAAGCCTACCCATTTGTATATCCACTAGTGAACCACATTTAAGCCTATTTCCCTTTGTTTTACACCTTATAATTAAACCCAAAGTCTTTCTTTTTATTTTTCCTCTCTTTTCACACCCTTACCGAGACTTGAGATCTTGTATCACTCTTGTTCCACGAAAAAAAAATCACTGTTTCAAAAAAAATCGAAAAAAAGTTGTTCACTATTTCAAAGAGCAGAAGAAAAATAAAAACAAAACCTTTGTTCGAAAAAAAAGAAAAAAGAAGGAAAAATCGATCGTTTCAATTGTCTTTCAACTATTCTTTTTTCTTTTTTATTTTTCATTGCGCATCATGTCAATTCGTGGATTGTTCTTAATTATTTTGATCTCTTGTTTTGGTATTTTAAACCTTTCTTTTTGGCATTTTCCCTACCCTAACCTAAGCCCCGTTACACCTTGTTTAAAGACCCCTTGATTATTGCATTATGTTCATTTTTCGTAGTGGAGACTTGATTGGATTCCAAGCCTATGGTAATATTTTGGTTAGTTTCGGTTTGAGCAATTTCATTTACCCCAAACACTTTGAGCCGATATGTGTGAATCTTTGTGAGATTTTGAGTCATGTTTCATTGAAATTGGCAATTAATTGGGATATCTTACTTACTTTAAATTTATTTAGTTGTGTCCTTGCTTGATTGCAACTTGAATTCGGTAAATGTCATGGACTTAGGTCAATTGGAAGTTTGAGGAATAAATTGAAATTGAATATGGCAACTTGTGATTTTAATGTGTTAATTGATGAATGCTTGAGGACAAGCATTGAACAAGTGAGGGGGAATTTGATAAGTGCTTAATTTAATTAATATTTGCCTTTAAATTACTCTTCAAACATTGGTTTTTATGGCTTATTTGTTCGTTTTGATTCATTTTCTGTGTTGGACGTCAGATTATGGAAATTGCACTAAAAGGAAAGAATACTATAGTTTTTTTTTCGGAATCGAAGCTGGACTAGTGGGCATGAATTCGGGCATGAAACATCCGACGAGACGATGATGTCAGCATCTTCTAGAAGATCCAGTCAGCGTTTCTAGAAGCACGAATGGGTTGGCCACACGTTTCTAGAATTCGGATTTGGATTGAACTCAAGTTTAGGATAATATTTTAAACATTATATTTTATCTTTGTATTTTAGTTTAAATATATGTTAGTATTTCAATTAGGATTTTGGATATTATTTTATATAGTATTTTAGTTTATCTTTGTTTTAGGTATTTTAGTTTAAATAGTTTTAAGTGTTTTTAGTAGGATAAAAAATATTATTTTAGGAGTTATCTTTTATCTCTCTCATCTGAGAATTAAATATTCTTTTCGCATACTTCCTTTATTTCCCTTTAAAATTTTATTTTCAAATATGCTAAGTATGACTTTGGTCATGCTTAGGTAATTTTCTTTTAAGCCGAAGGCTAAAGCGAAGGTTCAATTCCAAACGTGAGAATTGTAAGGTACTTAAATCACTTCAGATTTTTCTCTTTGTTTTATGGGCTTATTTTTCAAATCAAAACGATTTTCGACATTGTTATGGATATTGTCATGGTTAACTTTGGAAGAAGGATTGGATTATTAAAGCACATTCAACTTCCTGAAAACACACTTAGCAAAATTGTTTGCTAAGAGGAAACAGAGATCGAAATCAGTTATTGTTGAAACAAATCTGAGTCGGCAGCGATGAATTGTTCTTGTAGTAAGCGACGTGAATCTTGAAGTAAAAATCAGTTTCGATAATCCGAGGAATTTTAGGCAAAGTTAAAGTCTGAGGCTGCTTTTACAATAAGTTTTATTTATCCCTATCTATTTTATTTATTTTTAATCTTTATCTTTTATTTCTTTAAATAATTTAAAAATCCCCTTTTATATTTATTACTATTACTATTTATTATTTTATTATTTTCCCTTTCTAAATTATAATTATTTATTTTATTATATCTTTTCAACTTCATCTCGAACTATATTTTCTTTTAAATCAAAAAAGAATTCTACTAAATTAGAAACACCACAGTCCCTATGGATCGACCTTGCTTCTCTATACTACTTTTCTTTTATATTTATTAAAAAGCTGGAATTATTTTGATAGCAAAACAACAATTATCACACAACTTTCCCAAAGCTTTGGGAACAATTCTGAACCAAGTTGAAATCGTGTACCTCACTACCGCTAAACCGTTAACTATAACACCGAGTTGGTAAGTGACATCTTCCAGCATAATTGTCGCTTCACCACTCGAAAAATGAAAAATATGCGTCTCTGGCCTCCAACGTTCAATTAGAGCCATGATAAATGTTGGTTTCACCTTAAAACCACGCAAAAGCGTCGCTGGATACAACTCATATTGTTTAAAATATATAATATGTGCTGGTGCGGATATGAGAGACCCATTCATCTTTAACGAACACTCCGTTCTTCATCTGGTCCAAGCTCGAGCAAAGAAATATGGACATCATCGAGGCGTAACATTTCATCACTGGTTGACATTTTTCGAAATATTTGAATTTTTTCCTGATTTTTTTTCTTAACAAAACACAATAAAAAACCTAAACCTAAAACTTCTATTTATAAGCCCACTCCCAATAGTATAAAACGACTACTAATTTCAAAAATCCACTAAATTCGTCACCTCGAGGTGACGAGTTTTATAGTGACCGTTGTAATATGCCCGTTGTGCAACGTTCATAAATGGCTAGTTAATTCAAAAATATCACCGAACTCGTCACCTCGACGTGATAAGTTTGGATTTTTTTTAAAAGAATTTAAATTATTCAATAAAGGTTAAAAATTAATTTTTAACTAGACTCGTCACCTCGATTCAATGTAGCAAATACCGTAGATCCCAAATTAAATACCAACATGTTCTATTGGGCTAAATAATTTTTTTTCCCCTATTAGGACCAAAAAACTAGAAGTTAATCTAAAATAACCATCAACAAGATATGAATGCTTCTCTCTTTCACCATGGAATTGGAACATGAAGATCAACGATCAATCGGAAAAAAAAAAAAGAAACCATCCTCCCAACCGACCTATAATAAGAAAGCTTTAAAAAGGGTTCACAACAACAGAAACCAGCCAACGCATTAGAGACTCATGTTTTGCTCGAGGAAAAATCGAACAATATGCTCAAAGTCATCTCACCTATCCGTGCAACTGATGGCATTTCAAGTACACCAAAATCCAATAATGACAAGCAAATGACTACAACAGAACTACTCTTAAGACCTCAATAGACAAGAAAAAGTATATCACATTCAAATGAAATTACACCCGTCAAACTCAACACCATCGAAAGAAAGGAAAACATTATAAGAAATAACATTCAGCTAGTAAAGCAGGGCGACATGTAGGATTTAATTTTAGGAGCAAATTTGAACTTAATAAATTTTAGAGTGGACGAACATGAATTAATAAAATTCAAGGGGCTGAAAGGAAATTTTGAATAAAAAATACATAAATAAAATCTAAATATATAATAATTTTAAATTTTCAGAGGGACGATCGTCATTCCCATCCCCGCTTAAGTCAGGGGCAGAACTACAAATTTACTATAGCAGGGCTAAAATAACTTTTTATTTTCTATAAATATATATTTTTTTAATTGAAGGATAATTTTTTTTTATTTTTTAAAAATATATATTTTTCTATATTAATTAATAATTAAAATATAATTGGTGGGATCAAGGGACCACTTGCCCTCCCCCCGCCCATGGCTTAGGTCCATCCCTGCAGGGAAGCCCTGAAAATCTGGGCGTACATAGTTATTCAATAACAATAGCCCTAAAACCTTTTCTTCAATATATCTGTCAGTTTCTCTAAACCCTAGTGGCAAGCTTCATTTCTTTGATTCTTTTTCCTCTTTCTTCTGCTTCTAATGCTCCTCCTCCTGTAATCTGGTGCCGTTTGCAATGTTCTTAATAGTAGACTGTGCTCGTGGGACTTGAAGTTCCCTGATCATAGTACTAAATTATGATTGCAGTCGCTGTTGCGGTTATGATTACATTTCACAATTATAGATATTGAGAACATTACGACTTAAAGTTCTCGATATTTTTGTATTACGAATAAAAATTGTAATGTTACATTAATCTTAAAAAACGTTACATTGCGGGAGTGACAATTTAACACTATGTGCCTAGTAGATGTGTCATCGCTATGTCACAGTGGAGAGCGACTGCTTGTAGGGATAAAGTTGGTTATGAATATGTACGTGGCAACTGGCCTTATGATTTGTAACTACACTATTTACTAAAAGAATAAATATATATTAACTATTTTTGAATATATATATATATACACTATTTAAATAATCCTTTTGGAGAAAACATATAAATAGCATTGGGAAATATAGAGTAGCGGTTTTTGACAAAATTGTTTGGGGGTTTAATTTAATTCTTTAAGTAAAGGTTTAAATTATTTTTTAAAGTGTAAATTACGTGTTTAATTATTTATCTATTCTCAAAATTTCATTTTAGTCACTTAATTATTTTTATGACATTCTCTCACTCAAGAGAAGGATATTGTTGCATCAAGTGTTATACCTGCTTCGTAAGTTGCATCTTTGTTGTTGTTCCTCTTCCTGTCGGAGCCTCCGAAATTTAATATTCTTCGGACGACTATAATCCCTTAATATGACCTTTAATTGACTCACGTGATTTGTCAAAATCAAATTTATTATACAACAATCATATCTTTTAGCTCTATTAGCCTACAAATAATCATCATCGTCTTAGATCTAACACCAACATTAAGGGTCACTTTATAAGTCACCATGCATGACTATAAGAGATCCTAAACTCTGTCTCTAAATAGATTCTTTGTTTTTTTTATAAATAACTAAATAGATTTAAATATTCATCATTTCCTTCAGTTCACATGAACTAACGATGGTCATAACTCTCCCCTCAATTTAAAGAAGTTAATCGTCTAAAACCTTCATAACAATTACGCAACACAATTAATATCGTTAATTTTTTGAATGAAAATTAATTTAATTTATATTAATTAATTCAAAAGAGAGAAAAGCCAACGAAAGGGAGGGCTTAATTTTAGTTCTCCCTCATTTTTATCCTATAAAAGTAAACTAAAATTAGGCAAAGAGGAAATCCACAATATAATCGCAATGAGGACAATATAGTAATTTATACAATAGATGCAAATGTATAAATGACAACCTCATAGCATATCTTTTCCCATTGCAATAATAAAGATCATAATAGAAAAGTTGAAAAAATGTCAGGAATTGTAGATAAGTTGAAGGACATGATGGGAGGCGACAGCGAGGACCAGAAGAAAGGAGAAAAGAAGGACAAACATCACAAAGATCATAAAGATGAAGGGATAATAGATAAGATTAAAGATAAGATTACCGGTGACAAAGACGATGACGATAAGCATCACAAGAAAGATAAAAATGATAAACATCACAAGGATCATAAACATCACAAAGATGATAAAGATGAAGGGATAATAGATAAGATTAAGGACAAGATCACTGGCGAAAAAGAAGAAGATGACAAACACCACAAGAAAGAAAAAGTCAAAGATGATAAGCATCACAAGAAGGACAAGGACGGCCCTGACAACGATGGAGAGAAGAAGAAGAAAAAGAAGGGGAAAAAGAAGCATGAAGACGGCCATAAGAGCGGCAGTGATAGTGACAGTGATAGTGATTAGATCATCATCATCTTCGTTATTGCATGTGTAAGGTGTGAATGAAATATATTGATGATATGGAAATAAGGTATTCTTTTACTGAAAAAGTTAATTATTATTCGTTATTACATGTGAAGAACATGTGAATACTACTTAATTTATTGATTTTAGTTTTTATTTTATTTTGTTTGTGGTAACGTGGATACACACGTTTAATTTTTTATTATTTAATAAAACATTTTATCTTCTAAATTTAATCTGAGTAATATAATTAGAGATATTACGACTTTAAATCATAAGTGTGATAACTACGTTGGTATGACTTTAAACAATGTTGTTTAGAGAAGGATACATACATCTAAATCCACTGAACGAAACATTGTTAAATGACGTAGTCTTTTCTAAACTCTAACTAAGTTAAAAATGTGACTTTGATTAAAATAGTTTTAAATTATTCGAAACTCTGCCGCATTTCATCTACTCAAACGAAACTACCTTTAGGATCAAATTAGTTAAAGAAACGAAAATAATCAACAATACCTTAATGAACTGTTAGTAGTATTATGCCAGCCAAAGGAAACTGCAAACCTCTAAAATGTCCCTTAGTGACTTGTGATGATAGAGAAGCAGTTCCCGGTACAACAGGCTAAAAGATACAACACTGAGCTTCGATGTCGATAGAGAAGCGACAGTGGGTGAATGAATGTTACTCTTATTGACGAATCAAACTTAGAAAGCTCTAGACTCGATCAAAGAATGAGAGGAAATATTAGATGTGGTTGACGACAAAGATGGATGATGTATGAATTAGGGTTGCTAAATATTAAAACAAACACAAGATTAAGACAATAAAAATTAAGATAATGAATCAGGTTTAGGGTGTTACATTTAGTGGTATCAGAGTATTAGATTGAGTCAGTCCTAGGACCCGGTGGTCAATTTTAGTAAGGTGTTAGTGAATACTTGTCACGAAGTACTTAAAGTACTTCTATAAGTCTGGAATCTTGATGGTGCTCAATTTTTTAATATGTGTTGTAGAGTTTTACGATGGTCGATAGTTTCGAGCGTGGTTTGGAGGATATGATGGAGAGTCGAGCCTCTCATCTTGTTAGCGTTAGCGATGAGTTCCTGCATAGGGCAGAAGATATGAGATCCCATTAGGTACAGGAGTCGTAGAGGCAACCTTCTTCAAAGATTTGACTTACATTCTCAAAGAGATAGTTGGCATCATTCCTAGGGCATCAACCGTTCAGCCAACCACATTGAGTACGTTAGTGCCCATAGAGTCCCTAGTAGAGAGATTGAGAAGGTAAAAGATATTTGACTTCTTTAGTTCAGACAATGATGATCTGATTTTGGTTGATCAGTGGTCGAGGGACATCATGAGGACTTTGAGACAACTTCACCTTACCCTAGAGGGTAAGTTAAAGTGCATCACCTTCTTACTCAAGGGTGATACTATTGATTGGTGAGAAACTATAGAGATGGCTCTACAACCAGAGGTGTCTTTGTAGGATAATTTCCAAAATGATTTTAGAGGCAAGTATATCGGTATGACATATATAGATGGTTTGAGGATATAGTTCTCTCGATTAGTTTAGGGAGTCCGCGCAGTAAAGAGTATGAGATAGATTTTCTTTGGTTAATACGTTACAATCCAAAATTAGTTGTGACTGAGTCATTAGCTGCAGAAGGTTCCTTGAGGGACTTTATATTGATATCTATGTGTGGTTGGTAATTGACCCGCATATGGTATTTTTAGAGTTGTCACGACAGGCTAAGACCGTGGAGTGGGTATGCAGAGTATGAACAAGAGTTTTTCGGGTGAGTCAGGCACCCTGAGTATGAGGACTTATGTACTAGTAAATATATCTTAGTGAGTGGCAGAAGGGACATAGGTCTATGTGTTTAGAGGAGATTGGCATCAGATTTGTCACTTTAGTTGAGTTAGAGGTCAGATATAGGGTTTCGTAAGAGACCACCAACTTCACTGTTTATGATGAGATCTAAAGGCTTTAATCGAGTTTTGAGGTATCTAGAGTGCAAGCATTATGGAAGAAATCATCGAGAAAGGTGATTTGAACTTTCTAAGAAGTGCTATAGATATAGATCCAAGACACATATAGTGAGGGATTGCCCTAGTTCAGATGGCAATGTCTCAGCTCGACTTTAATCCTAGTAGTTCAGCATGGAAGATAGCCTACCTAGGGGGTGTAGATTTTATGCTCAGAAATGGGAGTAAATGAGTGGATCGACCAATTCCTAATTTGACTATGCGCAATCCAGTTTGTCAGATAACAAAGAGGTAGGGTTAGACGTTGATGTTGCTGATGACATGCTAGATATATTTTATTCTACCTTAGTTTTTTGTGTTGCTCCAATAAATGTTAGTGCATGCATTCTTTTGCGGTATCAAGTGAACTGGGTCGGAAAAGTATTCGTGTAGAGGATCCGAGTGGGAGTATCCAAGTGCTTAGTTGGTAGGTCTTAGTGGAATAAACAAGGTTACCTTAGTTATTCTTTGAGGGCTTGGGTCAGGCTCGGTAATTGACCTAAAGGAAGTTGTTTGCACAAGTGTTGTTTTAACCTCATGATTGCGGGTTTAGAGATAGGAGAATAAGTGGTTGTTCCTTGTTGAGTTGAAGGTTTAAGAAAATGTTGAGCCATGGAATCATCCACCCTTGTGTGTTCCCCAGGAGAATATCTGTGTGAGTTGTCAAGTTATATACTAGACTTTAAGGATGTTTTTGCATTGCCAGTAGAGGGTTTATATGATCAACCCGTAGAGGTTTAGTAATCCCAAGTTCATCCTAGGAGGTAAAGATCTCCACGAGAGTGTTGAGAATACCCAGGTTGTTATAGCCAATATGTCGATCACCTTATTGCTATAAATACCAGGATATGTCTCAATTAGTGCCAAGGTGATTTAGTGGCTAACTAGGGAAAGAGCCTAAGTACTCATGAGGAGTAAGTTAGTAGGGTATATATTCCGATGCAACAGTACTAGAATATCACCCTAAGTACGAAGGGTACTATAGGTAAGATAGTGAGTTGTAAGTCTCGAGGTACAAAGAACCCTCCGATTTTGTCATGATGTATTCGTGCATGATCAGTAAGTGGTTTAGTTAGGTGAGCCAAACCTCATTCATGATATCTTTGTGTTGGTATATGAGCGCGAGCTATATACAACACATAGTAGTATGCACGTTGTGCAGGACAATGAATTTTAGTTCTTTCTCAAAAAGAGACCAAGTACTTTAAGCGTTGATCGACCAATGTTAGTTTTCATCGAATATCTCAGTGGTGGTAAGTGATCATGTTTATAAGTCATAGAGTCATAGAATTCTTAAGTCAAAGTATGATGGCGAGAGATCTTTACTCTATGAGGCGTGCTCTCCAAGAGAGCTAGATGTTGCTAGTTTTGCTAGATAAATGGCCAATTTTTCCAATTGTAAGTACCTTTGATGCACGATTTGGTGAGTAGTGCGTATGAAAACTATAAGGAAAATAAGGAACAGTCAGGTAGTGTGATTGAATATTGAATCAAAGTTGTGCCATAGAAATGTCAGAACAATATGTAAAGAGATAGGAATCATTATCATATCTTCAATGGACGACTTTGAGACTAGGTTTGGCAAGTTTCCATAAGATCTCGTCATGTACCATGATGAGTTACCTAAGTTTAGTAAGGATCAGAGATTTAAATAATTATGTAGTGTGTTAACTCGACTTAGCAGGTGTTAGCCAATGAAAGGGGTCAATAATAGCAGTTTAAATCGTAGATTAGCATTTTTCTTGTGAAATGTTCGAGCACTCAGTATTAGACGTGAAGAATGAGATTCTTTGGCCTTGGGCCTCTCGTAGGTTGTTGCTTATTGATCGACGTAGGTAGCACCCTTTAGAAAATTGTAGATCGATTGTGCGAATTTCAAGTTACATATAATGTTACGAGGTCTTTTTCTTAAAGGATTAGGCCCGATAAGAGTTTAGGTGTTTTGAGGGTTCTAAATGTTTGACCCAAGAGTAAGAGTTGTTCCACCTAAGTAAATTTCAAGGACACAATTTATTTCAAGGAGGGGAGAGTTGTAATACCCCAAATTTCGAGCTAGCAGTTTAAAGTTTACCTTAGAGGAATGTGGGCTTCGATGAATTTATATTAAAGTCGTTGGGCCGAGTGTTGCCTTAATTGGATAAAGATATTACCTCATAACCATAAAAGGGGGATTTTTGAATTGTAGAAAGATGAGAATGACCTAAAGTTTAATTATCCAATTTTTAAAAGATATGATATTTTATATCTCTTTTCATATTCTCTTCACTTTCTTCATTCTCACTTCTCTTCTTCCTTCTCTTCCTCTCCAAGTGCCATTGCTAAGGGTAAGTCATTTGAGTCATTTCATACTTCTTTTAAGCTTTATTTTTGTCCATAATTCCTCCAACAACATCATTTTAATGACTCAAAGCTTTGGGTTCTTTGTTTACAATAAAAATGGTGTTTTATCATCCAAACTCTATAAGAGAGTGTTGGGTGGTTAAAGAAGCTCCATTTCCGGATTTTAACAAAAATGTAATGTATTTATAATCCTTTGTAGTGTTAAGGCTTTCATAAGAATGAAGATTTGTTATAATTTGAGTATTTGAGCATTTTAGGTTTATAATTGATTTTTAATTAGATAAAGAATTTTGATGTAAAGTATGTGTTTTTATAACTCTTTATGGCCCTAGGTAACTTCCTAAATCTGTAGCCCTTGATTAGGAACCAAACTAAGACCTTAAGGTGATTTTTTGGTGTTTCTGAGCCTAAATAAGACATTTTTAGGTTCAAGTGTCGATATTGGATGATATTAGACGAGTTTTGGGAAAAATTAGATAGAAGTATTGCTATTGTTGGGGCGAGTATCGATATTTCCCTTATAATATCAATAGTCAAGATACTGGTATCGATACTGAGCCAAATGTTTAGCACCAGAAACCATTTTTAGTACTGATACTCATAGGGGTATCAATACTTGACCCTAAGGTATTGATAATGTAAGTAGAATATCGATACTACTCATGGGAGTATCGATACTGCAAGTAGATTATCAATACTACTCACTTTTGATGGTTAGATTTGACCTCTTTAAGGGTCGTAAGAGCTGAAGATAATCATGGTATTCTAAGTCAACCAAGTTGAATAATCAGGATATGTTATAGTAGGAAACAATGTGGTCTCTAGAAGATAGTGATGTTTACGTCGACTGATAATATAGAGACTGACAGATTGAGACCAAACGATATAATTATCACTATTCAATCAATGACAGGTGATAGAGGCAAAAGAAACATTAGTGATGTTTTAATTAGATGAATTTAGGAGGATTTTCGAGGTAATATCCGATTTAGATGAGGTGAAAGTCAAGGTCGGTGGCTAGGGTTGTGGGAAATAACGATCGACTAAGGTTAGGGAGAATGATCGTTCACCTAACTAATACCATGTTGATAAACGTAATCTGGAAAAAAGATGAATGAAAGTTTATAAATTTAATCAACAAAAAAGATGAATGGAAAAAATTTTAGTGGTGTATTGATAGAGGTAAGTACATACTATTTTATACAAGTAGTTAGGGTAAGTATTCTAATAGAAATAAAATATTTATTATTAATCCTTATATATCTAATATTCTAAGAGTTAGAATTATGTTAGCCTTCTAAATAGTATACAACTATCACATAACCTGTGAATTCTTTTCATCTTAAATTTTTTTTAAGAAGTTCAATATCGATTCCTCATTTCTTTAGCCATTTCATTACTTTTCTCACATTTTATTTGTTTCTTGTAGCCACCCTTTTTTGCTACACATCTTCCTACTACCTAATACTTTATTTCAGTCAAATTCCATAAGAGACCTTGTCAAGCCTTGAGGAAGTTCTAATAGGAATTGTAAAGCAAGCAAGACTGCTAAAAGGCAAGTGTGAACATCAAGGGTAAAAGCCATCCTGAGTGAAACATAAGTAGGAGTGACTTTTCTTTTGGAGTGAATTGGTGAGTTTTTGTGTTGGTGAGGTTATTATTCTTTTTTATTACTAATAATGTCTCACCAATTTAGAGACAATTTTCATATTTTAGGAGAATATGACAACCAAAATAATGGTGGTGCACCAAATCTACAAATACAAGCAATGGTTCATGAGTTGGCTAGATTATTGAGGGAAGTCACTTCATGAAAGGATAAATCACATTGAAGATGAAAGAAATCAAAGGAGGCAAAGGCAAGATCAAGGACATGATGCCTACAAAGAAGAATTTGAGGAAAAAGAAGTTGAAGGGGCAGAAGTAAAACATGCCTCACAACAAGGAAATCAAGGCATATTAGCTCAAAAGTTTCGTCCAAAAATGGAGGACCACCTTAGTAACACCAAGATTTTCATTCCACCTTTCCAGGGAAAAATGGATCCCAAGATATACCTAGCATAGGAAAAATCTAACCTTTGCCTAAACTATTATGAACTTAATAAGGTAAAACTCGCTACTATTGATTTTACGGACTATTCACTAACTTGGTGGGATCATATGACTACTAGAAGAAGGAGAAATAGAGAACATCATATCTCTACTTGGAATGAGGTGACAGCGATGATGTGGAGGTGATTCATTCCAAACCACTACCATCGAGAGTTATTCAATAGGGTTCAACATCTCACGTAAGGAAATTGGAGTGTGGAAGACTACTAGAAAGAGATGGAGGTCGCCATTATTCGTTCTAACACAGACAAGGAACAAGAAACCATGACAACCGAGAAGCCACGATAGTAAGATTCCTAGCGAGTCTTGATCCTAACATTTCCAATGTTGTGGAGTTGGAACATTATGTGGAGATTGACGACATGGTACATATGGCCATGAAGGTGGAGAAACAACTCAAGAGAAAGGGACTTCATGCACCTATGATAGTTTTACATCAAAATGGGGACAAAGCTCTTACAAAAAGAGTTCTCTATTTCCTTTCAATGAAATAGGTGGACCACCTAAGAGAAACAAGTTTATTGTCGAAACAAGTAAAGGAAAGAGTTCGACCAATCCCGTTCATTCCCTTCATGTATAATGCTTCAAGTTCTTGAGGTGAGGACACATTGCTAGTCAGTTCCTAAACAAAAACAATATTCTCCTTCAAGATGATGAGGAGATTGAATCAGACCAAGAGGAGGATGAAGAAGATTACATTCTTATCCAAGAAGAAGAAGAAGAGTTGAATCATGTTGTTGAAGGAGAGGCTCTTATAGTTAAATGGATCCTAAGTGTGCAAGTCATTGAAGGGGATAACGATGCAAGAATATTTTCATACTCGCTGCCATGTTAATAGGAAGGTATGCTTTGTCATTATACATGTAGATAGTTGTACTAACGTTGCTAGTACTTTAATGGTAGATAAGCTCGACCTACCAAAAACAAAGTATTTATATCCTTACAAGGTACAATAGCTCAACGATGGAGGGGAACTCATGGTAATCAAGAAATTTTTCATATCTTTCTCCATTAGAAGATATAAAGATGAGGTGCTCTGTGATGTCATTCTGATACATGCTGATCATCTACTACTTAGATTACCATGTCAATTTGATAGGTGAGAGATTCACGATGGCTATACCAACCGGTATAGGTTCCCTCATGAAGAGAAAAAGATCACCTCAGCCCCACTTTCACCAAAACAAGTCAACAAACACTGAATCCATTTGAGAGAGTTTTGAGAAAGGACAAAAGAGTGAGGGAAAAGTTAAGGGAAAAGAGAGTGATAAATAGATGGGAAGAAATCAGTATCTTTGCGCGGGGTGGGGGAGGAAATAAGAAAGTGTTTGTTGTTGGAAATGATGGTACTTGTACTCATGTACAAGTAAAATTATTTAAACATCTTAACCCAAATTTCCCTTCTTATATTCTTTCACTATTACAGGAATTTGAAGAGTTATTTCTAGAAGAGATTCCAAGTGGGATGCAACCTATTCGAGGTATTGAGCATCAAATTAATTTTGTTTACAAAGCTACTATTCTAAATCGACCAACTTAACAAAGTAATCCAGAAGAAACTAAGGAGTTATAAAAGCAAGTAGTCAAATTAATGGAAAAAGGGATATGTGAGGGAAAGTCTTAGTCCTTGTGCTATGTCGGTTGTCATAACCATTTTTTTAACTATTTTTTTGATAAAACAATTAAAATATTATTTTAAAAAAATAGTTATGACTTCGGTTCTACTTGTTCCAAAGAAAGATGGAACATGGAGCATGTATGTATATTTCTGCACAATAAACAAAATCTCAATATGTTTAGATGGTATGTTGGATGAACTTAGTGGATCTAACATTTTTTATAAGATTGATCTTAAGAGTGGTTACCTTCACATAAGAATATGAGAAGGTGATGAGTAGAAAATCACGTTTAAGATAAAGCAAGGTCTTTATTTGTGGTTAGTTATGCCTTTTGGCTTAACTAATGCACCAAGAATATTTATAAGGTTAATGAATCATGTACTTAGATCATTCTTGGGTATGTTTTGTTTGGTATATTTTGATGATATTCTCATATATAGCAAATCAATGTCTGAACATGTTCAACATCTCAAGTCAGTTTTGGACGTTTTGAGGAAAGAAAAACTTCACGCTAATTTGCAAAAGTGTACATTTGCACTAACAAAGTTGTTTTCTTAGGTTTTGTAGTGAGTTCTGATGGATTAGAAGTGGATCAAGAGAAGGTCAAGGTAATTGAAGAATGGCCATGACCAACAAGCATTAGGAAAGTTAGGAGTTTCCACGGACTCACTAGCTTTTACATTCGTTTCGTACCCAATTTTAGCACTTTAGTTGCCCCTTTGACTGGAATCATCAAGAAGAATACAAACTTCTTTTGGGGGAAGACCAAGAGAAGTCCTTTAACGCCATTAAAGATTGTTTAACTCATGCCTTGTTACTTACCTTATTTTACTAAAATCTTTGAAGTTGAATGTGATGCATCAGGTTTGGGGATTAGATAAATTCTATCACTAGAAGAAGTCCCATATCCTAATTTAGTGAGAAGTTGTGTTGTTACACTTAACTATCCAACCTATGATATGGAGATTTATGCTCTTATTCTGGTTTAGAAACATGGCAACATTACCTTTGGCCCAAAGAGTTCATCATTCATACATACCATGAGGCTAAGTCGAAAGTCATGCCCCATGAGGCTAAGTCAAAAGTCATGCCCAATGAAGATTTATTCTCTTATATGTGAACGTTGCATCACTTATAGGAAGGCCAAGTCCAAAGTCATGCCCCATGGACTTTACACTCCACTACCTATTCTGGAAGCACCTTGGATAAACATTTCTATGGACTTTGTATTAGGAATTCCTCATACAAAGAACAAAAATAACTCTATTTTTTGTAATAGTTGATATATTTTCTAAGATGACCCATTTTATTCCTTGCAACAAGACTAATGATGCCTCACATATTGCTACTTTATTTTTCAGGGAAATCATGAGACTACATGGCGTACCAAGGACTATTGTTTCTTATCGAGATGTGAAGTTATTAAGTCATTTTTGGAGAGCACTTGGAGTAAGATCAGAAAGAAGTTGTTATTTTCTACCAATTGTCATTCACGAATGTACGATCAAACTAAAGTGGTGAATATAGTATTGTCCACGTTGCTAAGGACAATTATTTGGAAGAACTTGAGGACATGGGAGGAGAGTCTACCCCATGTTGAATTTACATACAACCGATCCATACATACTACCACGAATTGCTCACCTTTTGAAGTAGTATGTAAATTCAATCCTTTGACGACATTGGATTTGTTGCCATTTCCCATAGATCAAATTGTGAAAAAAAAGATGGAATTAACAAAGCTAAATTTGATAAGAAGCTTTATCAACAAGTGTGATAAAACATTAAGAAGAAAATAATGCAATACGAGTAGCAAGCCAAGAAGGGACATAAATGAGTCACTTTTGAACTAGGAAATTTGTTATGGTTGCACATGGGGAAAGAAAGATTCCCAGCTCAACGCAAGTTAAAATCGGCCTTCCAGGTGAGTATAATGTTAGTGCAACATTTAATGTAGCGGACTTATCTCCCTATGATGTAGCTGATGATTTAGGGACAAAGCACTTTAAAAATGGAAAGATTGATATGATCACTAATGGAAAGAACCTAAAGTAGTTCCTTGGTGGACCTATTAGACGTGCAAGGGTCAAGAAGTTCCAAGAAGCCATGTAGGACTTGTTTTTTCAAGCTTGGGACGTGAGGAATGAAACACCAAGTTTGAGGGAGGATTAATATCTTTTACTTGTGCATGAATTTGTATGAACATTTAAGTTTGCATGAAATAAATTCACATGAATAGATAACAAGCTACTCCATTAAAAGAATGTTTCATTAGGTTCATTTAAGTTAAAGCAAACTATTCATGCAAGTATGCTCTTCATTAAATAAAGTCAGTTCACTAATTAAACTAGTTCATTAATCAAACTAGCTCATTTAATGTTTGCATGGCATGGCTATTTTTACTTTATTTTAAATCTTGAACATTTACTAATTTGTGTCTAGGTGCGTTGGACGTTTTGGATGAGCTTGAACTAAAGAAGAGACCTTTCACATTTTACATAGGATACATGCATTCAAATCTATCATTTAAGCCTTTCTTTATCATTATTTTGGAGGCTTTTCAAATTCTGCAAAGAGACATGAAACGTAGGCCTTCTTAATTCCTATTATTATGACATTCAAGAGGGTTAAATGGCTTAAAGATGAGCATGGAATAGCTAGACACACTTCCCTTTTGGATGCCTAAGTGTCTACATACATCAAGTGTCCACCTTCATCCTTCATTCTTTCATAAATGAGCAAGCCAAGGAAGTTCAAGGGTCTTCCTCCCCTTTGGACGAAATTGAGTCTTAATTCATCCTCAAAAGTGTCCAAATTCACTCTAATTACTATAGAATATTCGACCACTTAAGGAGAAATAAGAAACAAAGCATTCATGAGCATTCATCACCGTTAAGATGAAGCATTCATCTTTTTTTTTTTGTGAACTTTTCATATCAGCCTAAGAGCATTATAAATAGGCTCCACCTTGCATTGTAAACACATATCTTGAAGAACTTTATTGACTTTAAGTTTGTTATTTTGTTCTTCATCCATTTCATTTGTTTATAATGTTGGTTCCTAGCTCCTTTAGAGTTAGAGGGTTACCTTCCATCCGCTACCATTTCAATCTATCATTTTGTATTGTTGGTTCCTAGCTCTATATAGCTAGTGGGTCATAATCCACATTTTTTTCTTCCCTATATATCCCACTCCATTAACATCCACCATCGTCACCATTTTTCCTTTTCATCAAACTACAACTTCAAGCACTTTTCACGCTATTTCCAAATCACTATAACCATCACATCATCAATCCTTTATCATCATTTACATTCCTATATTTTTTATAATTTTACAAGTTACAATTTCAGGTTCTAAAAAAGTAAGTTCACACACTTACTAGAATCACGATCAGACAACATCATTTGATTCAATAACATCACAACCAGAGTCATATCACTCACTTCTACTTCTGTTTCTGTTTGATTTAGCTGATGATTTCAATTTATTACAATGCACATAAATAAGGTACAATCAGAGTTATGTTAAGTGCGAAAACGGATTACAAATAAAAAAATAACGAAAAGATTTAAAATATATGATAATTTGAATTTTTAGGAAATGATTTTTTCCAGTTATCCCACTTCTATCCATCTCGAAGTTTAGATAATCGTTCTTATTAGACCATTTTTAGTTTCTTTCAAAGTTGTTATGGTTAAATCTTCTCCGTTTTCTTTGGAGTTGTTCAACCCCTGTCCTAATTAAACTTTAAAACCTTCTGTCATTCATCTGATTTCAAATTAAGAAATCATGTTAAAGGTTTTAATGTTTTGATTGAATTTTATAAATAATTTTGGTGATTGCATTTATTAAACTTGAGAAAAATAGAAAAACATTATGGTGTAAATATTTTATTTAATGTTAGATTGTATTCTAACATTAACTTTTTATTGTATAACATAAAATTTCAATTGTATATGTTATGGCATCAATACATAAAATATCTAAGCATGCAAATTTGTTGATAATTATAAAGTCAAGGCAACAATATCAAGCTTGGAGACATTTGATTTCTACATGTTGACCTTTAATAGGCATGACAAAGTTAAGTACATTCAATGTATTTCATATTTATTAAATAGATGTGTTTGAGAAGAATTGTGATAATTCTACCTATATTGTAATTTGTGAAAAATTTAGGGACCATGATTGTAATTTTAACAAAAACAAATTTTAATCTATAAATAAATAGTTTATCATAAGAATTGGGTTCTCTATGAAAGTCATATTTCTATCCGAAATTTGTGTTAAGAACTACTAAGCGATAAGTGCGGTAAAGTATTCATATAATCGCATCGAATCGGAAGTTTACAAAAATTTGAAGGATTGTAGTATGGGGTTATAAATATTATATTTTTATTTTTAATCAGTAGAAATTAATATGGATTAGTGGAATTAAGTGGATTTTCCATGTTAAAGTGGAATAGTGGAATTTAAGTGACTAAATTGACAGTTTGGAAAATTGAAAGAGAATAAATGGAAATCAATAAATATGATTTTTATATTTATTTATTTTTAGGAAAATGGTGATGAAACGATGGCATGGAGGTAAATTTTGAGATTCATTAAGGGTAGATTTGACTTTTGGGGCTAAAACAATTTTAAAATTTATTTTAATTAGAATAAAGCCATATCTACATAGATATTTTGGGAGATGACTCAAGAAAGCTTTTCTCCCCTTTTAAATTGACGTGAATTCCTTGGGGAAAAAAGGCAAGGTATGTTTTCTTCTTTTTATTCATTTTAGTCCTTTTTCCCTTTGATTTTTGGACTAAGTTATGAAATAGAAAAATGATCCATGTCAAATTCTCTATCATTTGGTGATAATATTTCATTGTTTCCATGCTTGAATCATCGGTTTGATTGTTTGTGTGGATGATGAGTACATTAGATTTTAATGATTTAAGGATAGATTTTTGTGTTGTTAATATTATAGAGTTATTTTCAAGTTTGAATAATGATTAAAATCAATTGGAAATGTTTAAAAATGAATTTGGTTAAGGTTAGGATTTATGGAAAATATTGAATTTTGATTTTCTTTATATGAAATTGATTGAGATTGCATGGAAATGATTATAAGAACTTGAATTCATGCATATGTGTTTATTTGATAAGCTAATAGAATTAGTGAATAAGCTAAGGATGTAAATTAGTTAAATCTGCCCAAATTGGTAATCTGAACAATAAATTTATAAAATCACCATAAATTCTAAAAAATGATTATAAGATGATTTTTATTACATTGGATTTGTAAATCAATCTAGTTTTGTTTAAAACAAATGATTACTAATTTAGAAGTGTATAAAAAAATATTTGAATTTTTAACTGATGATAGGTCAGAAATTTGGACAGCAAATTCTGCTCAAAACAGATTATGTAAGTGAGATTAGAAAATTTACCATAAATTACATGTTGAACTAAAAGAATTTCCTTATATGGTTAAATTTGAATTCGAGTGTAGTTTCTAAAGGTACAAACGGAATAATTTTTAAGTTTCTAGAGTAATACAAAATAATATTTCTTTTAGGGTAGTGCAAACCACCAAAATATGAAATTGAGGTAGATTGTGCATTTTATGGTACCCTTATGTTACATGTTATCTTAATTGTTTGAAATGAGCCAACTCTATTATTTTAGCATGACAATTATGACATTAGGCATATGATGAAATTATGAGAATTTCATGGAAATGTTGTTTAGAGGATGAATTCATACTTTAATAAAAACAATGCAATCCATGCTAGGAAACCTTAAAAGTATTTGGCTAAAGGTAAAGAAATGAAAAACAAATTGTGGGAAAATTATACAAGGGTTAGAAATGATGTATTAGTGATTCTACAAGCTTTGAATGTGATTTGGAATAATTTGGAAAATTGTGAAAGTATAGAGACCTATGTGTATAAATAAGAAATATAAGGACTAATGTGATATTTTTCAATAGATGATGTATTATGCTGGAATTTATTATTAAAATGTTGAATTTGATGTTAGAATGTGAAATTGGACTAATTTGAAAAGGTGATAAAGTTTGAGTATCAAATCATAAATATGAAAGAGATAAGGAACTAAGTGAAAAATGTGCAATTATTAAGGTATTATGTTTGAATTAAATTCTGGAATTTGAATTAAATTATGTAATTTTTAGTTATATTAATTGAAGCTTGCATTAAAGTTAATTTGTAAGATTGTCAAGATTTAGGACTAGATTGCAAATTGTATAAGTTGTGGGTCTGAAATGAAATTTGGTATAAAGTTGATGAATATAATTTGAATATGTTGTTCAAATGTTTGAAATTTTCTTATAATGCTTGAATTTGGAATTAAATGCCCAAAAAGGATCATATTGAATAAAATATAAAACTTGAAATGAATTTTAAAAGAATTCATCTTATGGTTAGTTTATGAAGTTGGTATCGCATTTGGAAGGTTGTAAAATGTATAAGGGTTAAATCGCAAAAATGGAAAAAGGTTGAGGACTTAAATGGAAACTATGCAATTTTTTAAAAAGGTTGGAATGTTAATTTTAGGTTAATTTGTAAGTTTGTTAATGTTTTGTGACCAAAACATAAATTACATCAATTGTGAGTGTGGAAGTTAGTGAATGAATCTAAGTATTAAGTGTAAATAATAAAATGGTAATTTTGATGATTAAATTATTAATTAGAATTGATTTGAAAAGTATGTAAAAGTTAAAGGATCAAATTGTAAATATGGAGAAATTATGAGATAAAATAGAAATTGAGTATAAGATGATGTGTGAGTTTCAAGCTAGTTATAATGATAAAAGATTATTAGAGGGAATTGAAAGGTTAAATAGGAAACTAGTTAAATTGTTGAGAACTTTCTTATATTACTTGAGAAATTGAAGAATTAATATACAAAGGTTAGGAAGTTAGTGTATTATGCTGAAAATTATATATATTTGAATGATGAAATGTTGGATTTGGATTAATATGGAAAGTTGTATAATTATGTTTTAGGAAAGTTGGTGGTTAAATGATAATTATGTATGGTTAATGCATTAGATTGGAATTAATGTGAAAATGGTTGAATATGATTATTAATATCAATTTAAAAGGAATTGTTTTGGATATTTTTGGAAATGTTAGATTATATTTAAAACAAAAGTTTATTGGTATCTAAATCTGAAATGATGGACAGTTAAGTGAATTATTGTGAGAAATAATTATTTAAGGAACTTGGATGGCTAAATTGATATAGCTAAATTTAGTTGGAAGAAACTTAATATTGAATATACATAAATGGTATTTAAAATATATTTATATGAATATGAGTTTGTTTTGTTTGTTAAATGTATTAATATATGATTGAAACAATATATGAATATGATAATCTTTCTATGAATAATTTTATATATGAAAAATGATATAAGATTTAAATAAAAGCGCAATATATGAGAATTGAGAATTAGTGATACATGAGGTGGAGTGTTATAGATAAATCTTGATTAGTGTATTTCTGCACTCCATTATCAGTTCTTTGTTCACTCTTGTATCAGTGCCTTCGTGCACTCCTATAGCAGTGCCTTTGTGCACTCCTGAATTAGTGCAATTGAGCACCTTGTATTAGTGCGAATACACACCCCTTTATAGTGCAATTATGCACTCCTGTATTAGTGCAAATACACACTCATGTATTAGTGCTTTGTACACTCCCTATTAGTATCATTGATTAATCTTGTAGTTAGTACATTCATGTACTCTTGACACTATGTGTGCAATTGTGGGGTTCATGGTGTTTTAACGTCATGAACTACCATACGATACCTAGTATAGTGTTACAGTGTTCTACAATACCTATGCTCCTGTTTAGCACTTGATGAGATTGATTTACTTGATATTCTTAGTTAAAATACATTGGGCTATAAAACGAAGATAAAAGATATATTACAGTAAAAGATAATGAACAATAAATGAAATAGTTCAGTGAAAAGAACAATACATGGAAAAAGGAAAATACAGGAAGAAAAGATAATACAAGTTTAATTATTGTATTACAGTAAAGTTTTATATGCAAAGCTTGATTTATATTTAATGATATATAGACAAGAAGTTACATTTTTTGGATTGGAATACAAATGATAAGCATATGTGTGTAATATGGATATTATAATAGTTGTTATTTGCGGGTGATCGTGTGGCAGTAGATAACAATCATAAAGAAGATGTTTCAATAAATTTTAATTATAAATATTGCAAATGTTATATGTAGGGTGATGAAAAAGTACATGATAAGAGTTGTGTTAAAATTGTAAAGTGATATAATATGAAAAAATGTAATAAAGAAAAAAGAAAATATGGTAAGTCGATAAGCGGTTATGTATGAGTAGTAATAAATCATGCTATAAAGATTAATCGGTAGATTTTTAAATTAGTATGTTTTTAATTGTGATATGAAATAGTATTAAACTACCTAATTGCTACCTGAAACTGAATGTGAATTGGAAATTAACTATTTCATTATGTTTTATGTGATAAAATAGTTTAATAATAAATGTTAAATTTGGAAATTTTAAAAGAAGCAAAAAATTTACCAGCTTCAAGTATGAAATGTTATATAGAAATAGTGTGACATCCTTAACTAGTATTCGGGTACAAATGTGAGTTAAGGGTGTTACATATATGACAAAATTAAATTAGTAAGTTGTATTATATATATAATTATACAAGTATATAATTGTAACACCCTAATCCAATCCGGCCCGAAGATCTATGGATTAAGATGTCGCACAGGACCACCAAAGTGGCTAACCCAAAAATTTATTTTAAATCAACTGTAAAACATCACTTAAAATTCATCTCAATTAAAATAAAATAAAACATGGGGAGCTTCCAAATCATCCAAAATAAATACATTGAGTTTAAAAATCAAAATAGAGTTACGATGGAATACAAAAGGGTCTACAATAGTACATGTCCTCTAATATAAATAAAGATGTATTCTGAAGCCTAGGTAGTGTTGGAATATCTGGTGATGATAACACTCCACGGACGTCCCCCTAAGAACATGCGTACTGAAACACATTTCGAGCACTTAGCTTACGAGCTCAGTGTCTCACTAATAATTGTACTATACTACATGCATTCACTAGATGTGCATACTAGAGGCATGGATATGAAGATGTTACGAAATGCTGATATGACATGTCAAGGTAGGCATCATGGTGTGGATGAGGGTTCTGCATCTCGGAGCTCACACACCCCTCTAACCTTCTTGAATACCCTTGAGTATTTGGTCTGAGATCCGAAACTACATTGGAAACGTACAACCGGCCAACTTACTTTGTCAAGTCTTGGGGCATATGCGTCCAGATGGCGGCTAAATGCCTTGGCATTGACTAGGTTATCCAATTGCACGATCGTATTTACTAAAGTAACTCGGATGTCCTGAATGCGCCTCGAGCATCAAACAAAGCTAGTTTTATGTCATTTTAACCGTTAATGTTTCTAGCTGTTATGAGTTTGTTCATGTTCTCACTTGTAGTTTTATTTCATGGTGTTCTAGTATTATTGGGTCCCTCAATTCTATCCCTTAAAACTCTTGGATTTCTTACTTGAAACTGTTCGTGGGTACCGATATTAAGCCTCTTAGTATCGGTATTGACCTCTGGGTATCAATACTAGCCTCTGGGTTTCGATACTATTGACTATTGAAAATTGAGAGCAAAAGGGCTAGTATCGATACTCTAGTTTAAGTATCGATATATTTGGTCTATGGTATCGATATTGTTCTGAGTATCGATATCAAACTTGTCTTCGATGTTTTGAAAAATACCTTAGTATCGATACTCTACCCCTAGTATCGGTACTCCCATGAGTACTGATACCAAAAATAACCATTGGAATCTGCTAAGTATGTTCGATATAGATACTACCCTATGGGTATCAAAATCAAGCTGCAATATCGATACTCTATGGATGAGGATCGATACTTTCCTCTAAAAACTCTATTGTTTTAAGCCAACTGATGAATAATATCGATACTATTCTTCTAGTACCGATACTCGAACCTAGAATACTTTGTTTTTTTAGCATGAAAATGCTTCTCCAGCACTCCCATGAGTCTAAATGAGGTTCCTCAAACGTTAATAAAGTGTTATGTCAGATAATATGGGTCATAATAAGTTCATAAACATGCTGAGAAAACACCAAACACTGAAATCTATTATAAACATGTTTCATGACTCATGCAAGCTAACTAACTCATCTAGTGTTCTACAAGTGGTTTAGTTGAGTTAGAAGTGAGCTACCTTGGATTTATAAGATTCTAGAAGTGTCCAAGGTTCAACCAAGTGTTAGTTTTTCCTTTCCTCTACCTTTGGAGCTTTCTCCAACCTCTCACTATATAAGAATCAACCACAAGTGTTAGCTTGATTTAAAGGTTTAGAAGGATTCAAAAATACTTCCTAAAGCTTTAACTCTCTGAAAACAAATTGAAACACTAAAGTTCCTTAAATCCCCACAAAATCCTTGTTTCTGACACCATAGCCAAAGCTTGCAAAGAAGGCTTGAAATGGAGCTTGGAAGGAGAGGATTATGATTCTTACCTTATAATTCTCTTGCAAAACTTAGAAGACCTCAAAGTTTCTACCTTTCTATCTTAAGTTGGGAAGGAAGACAAAGAAAAAGAGGAAGTCTATTGGGAGAAGAAAATGACAAAGGGAAGGAAAAAAGAGGAGCAACGAGTGACCTCACCCTAATTGAAAGATTTCAACCTTTCAAAAGTATAATTTTCTCCTTGGTCCTCCTAACTTTGGTTACAACGCTAAAATTTATCACCCAATGGGCCTAAGCCCAAACCAATGCTCACTTAGTCCACTCCTACAATACTAATGGATTAATCTTAAGGCCCATTCGGGTTAACCCGAACTACTAACCCGAGATTTGGGGCATTACAATAATTGAATATAAGTGGGTAAACTATGCAACTGACCACTCAACTATTTAGCCTTTTTACTTTTACCACCAATTGTTCAATTTTTTCAATCAGACACCTGACAATTTAATTGTTGTCAATCAAACCACTTGTCGTCAATATTTAACGGAAGTATTGATGTAGCCGTTAATAAAATTGGTATTAATTATACAATTTTGTCCTTAATAATCTTAATTTAAATTTGATTTAATAAATTAAACCTTCAATCAAATTATTTTTATAGTGGAAAACTTATATGAGAGCTTATATCGGGTCGTGGGTTGATTGAACACACATCCAAAGCTCATCAAAGCCATGCCTCAACCATTGCACTAGCCTCTCCATTGCGTTGTTTTCTACAACATTTTTTGTCTATACTATTAACAATAATGACATAAAAAAAGAAAATAGAATGGTGATGATATGATTTGAACCTAGGACTTAAACGTAGGATGTGATCAATTTAGCCATTAGAATAAATTACATATTTTCTTATTAGTTTGTAATATTTTATATATGACGTATATGATATTGTTAATAATATTAATAATTTTTTATAATATTAGCCATTAAATCTAATAGACAATATTATAGTTAACGAAAAATTATTCATAATATTATTTTATATTATATTTAAAATATTTTATATTAGATATATCTAAATCACTTATTTTTTATTTAAAATTATTAATAATATTTTATATATGATTTATTTAATATTATATATTAAATATAATATTTTATAATAATTTAAATCACATATTTTTTTATATTAGATTTATTTAGTATTATTATTAATATCACTTATTTAATTATTATTTAATATTTATATATTAAATATTAGTAATAATATTATCAAATTACATATTGTCTATTAGATTTATTTAATGTTTTAGGGGCTTTTATATCTTTCATATATAAAATATTATAATTTAATGTCAAATATGCACGAACCAATTGAACATTATGGTAAAGGAATTGTTATTATTCATGAGGACTCGGTTCGAGCACCATAGATATCAGGGGTGTGAACGTTCAATGTTGAAAGACTAAGAGTTATCTTTGAACAGATATTATCTTGTACTTACCATTAATCAAAAGAAATATCAAATATGTGATTTAGCCTTGCCCTAGTTTCTAAGTGGTGCCCAACCTACCATATAGCCCCAGGTTCAAAACTTGCCATTACATTTTTTTTTTGCCATTAGTGATAATAAAATATATAAGTAATGTTGTAGCAATTTTTTTTCAATTGAGAGACTAGTTCAGTGGTTGAGGCGCGCGTTTGCCACCCATTGATGTGGATTCGACTCTTAAATCCATTTTAGCTCCTACAAATTTTTTTACTCAATCAAGTGTTGACACGTGTTAGATCCTGATTGAATGGTTAAATTATTAAATTTAATTTAAATTAGGATTAAATTGATAGAATATAGAAATATTAAGGACTAAATGTATAATTAAATCAATTTTTTAATTGTCACATCAATATTTCTGTCAATTGTTAACGACTAGTGGCTTGATTGACAACAATTAAATATTTAATTGGTTTGATTGATAAAATTGAAAGATTAATGGTTAAAGTAAAATAACTAAATAATTGAATGGTCAATAATATAATTTGCCTTAATTAATATGATATATATTCATTCACATGTAAATTGATATTACATATGCATGTATTGAATGCACAAGTTATTAAATGTTACAAGTTACTGAATGTTACAGATGTTTATATGAATATTGTCCAAATATATTATATGAGAGTCTTAGGTATAATAGTTTACCATATAATTCATAACTAGATGTGGAAAACGAGTCATTCAGATAGGATTTGGATCGTGTTATTTCAAGTCGGGTCATTTCGGGTTTAGATTATATTTAGTTTAATTTTATTCAGGCCGAATCGGGTCTGGTTCGGATTTAGTTTGGGTGTATGGTAAATTGGGTTGAGTCAATTTTTGGGTCGAGTGACTATTGGATTGGTTGTTTTTTGGTTCAGATCAATATTAGATCGGTTGATTTTTGGGTTAGGTTAATACCAGATAGAATGATTTTTTACTTGGGTTAACCTTTGGATCAGGGCAATTCAGATTGAATTAGTTATAAGTCTAATCAAGTATTTATAGAATTATTGATATATTCTTGTAAAAATGTCTTTGTTTGTTCATCTTATTATTTAGGCTTAATTTGATTATAAGTATAATCAAGTTTATATAGATTTTAGGTTTAGATTTCTTTTCATTCAGATTAATTTTGGTTCGAGTTAAATTCGGTTAAGGTTGCTTTTCAGTTCGGGTTAAATTTAGTTCGTATTGTTTTGGTTCAGGTTATTTTCGATTCGGTTGTTTTCGGTTCATATTATTTTCGATTCGGGTCAAATTGGATATGGATCCATATTGGGTTAGTTAAATTTTTGATCGAGTGTGGGTCGGTTCGGGTTTCGGATCAAATTTAATCATCATATTCAGTTTATTATCGGGTATTGGGTCGGATAAATTAGTTCAAGTCAAGTTTGCTAGGTCTATTTACAACTGTATAGATTATATCCTTCGAAATGATGCATAATATTCCATCATTCGGGATGATGCACAATATTCCATCATTTGAGATGATGCACCGTATTCCATCCATATGGGTAAAGCATCGTATACTTATTTAATTTATCCATTTTATATTAATTTCGATATTTAAAGAAAATGAACATGTTATTACAGTTAAAAATTTTACAATTTACGGGAAATGACAAAAAGAGACCTTTATGGTTATGCTGTTTGGGCAGTTATACAACTTATAATATACTGATGTTATGATTATATTGCTGCTTAAATATATGTTTAATTATGTCTCACTAAATTAAATATTTAGTGTATGTTTTACTTGTGTATACGTAGGTGATACAAGGAGCTGAAGTGAGCAGTTTCGATTCAGTACCTTCGAGAGGATCTATCAAATATCATAGTATATTTTGACATCCTATATTATGACTTTTGATACAGTATGTATAATTAAGTTAATTATTTTGCTAATGATATTAATTTGATATTATTATTAATAGGTAAAATTATTAGAAACGTTCATTTTTTAAAAAGTGTAAAGTATTAGAGATTATAAGAAAATTGTTTTTAAAGTATAATGGCATTTCTAACTCGTAATTATTAGCAATATGAGATAAGGGTGTTATAGTTTCCCCAACAACAAAAAAAAAAAAAAGCACATACAGATGAATATATCAGCATTCATTCAGTTTGCTAATAATTTTAAAATAAGAGACACTATAAATTTCTTTATTCAACTTTCTCCTTACTCTTATTATTGTTGTTAAATTAAAAAATAATTTACTCACTAAACTTTTGATTCACTTCTATTTTAATTACTCCATTATTAAATATTTAACAACCTTATAGTTAAATTTTTTTTTTCAAAAAAATTATGAAATGACTCCAAAATTTTCTTCATTTTTGGTGAAAAAATCCCTAATTTCGAGTTCTTTTTGATTTTTCGATTATAAAAATTTCTTTTAAATCCCAGTTGTGGAGAAGTGAAGGAGGAAAATAATTGTATATCTTGATTATAAGTTGATCAGTTGATGAATATTATAGATCAAAGTGATTTGAGGTTTTGCGATTTTTAAATTAATGATAAATTTTTATAAACTTTAAAATGATTTAGGTAAAATTTAAATTAATAAAATAGTAAGAGATAATGAGGTGAATTCGTCGATTTTTTAAGTGGTCAAAAAAGATGTTAAAGAATAATAATTACAATGTCGTGCCACGTGGATAAAATTGTAAAAAAAATTTGTCGGAGAAAATAAAATTAAAAAGAAAGAAAGAAAGAAAATATAATGTGAATGACACATTCAATAAAAAGCAATAGACATAATCACATCTAATTGTCCTGTCTTTTATTTATAATTTAATATTCAAGCAGCTGATATTGCAAGACAAATATAGGTGGTTGCTGTAAAAACGCCAATTCAACAATAATTACAAGCTTGAATGCAAAGGCGATTCCAATAAATAAAAACACGTTATGAAATCTGAAAGACTAACCTTTTCCAAATGGATAATAATAAGGAGAAGAAGAATAGTCGGTGTAGGTGCTTCCATAAAGAAGAAAGACCAGATTGCTTGATATATATGCAACCATAATAATCACCAATCTAGAATACCCAGAAAAGCATTAAGTTATATATTTAACAAAGTTTTGGCATATGATATCCAGAATTTAATCTAGCAAAAGCTGCTGATGGAATTAACAATATTCATCAGACATCTGTTCCACATCGATTTTGGATAAAAGTTGTTTACAGCAAACACACTTTTGGTATAACAGGTAAGCAGAAGCTTCCCTTGGTCATAGCGAAACCGCTCAATCCCCTCCACTTCAATCATTTCCACATTGCCTGTTAATAAACTGTAACAAAACACCCTTATTCCAGGCCAAACTAGTATCAATTTCTTATTCTGAATGCTCACAAGTTGAACTTTGTAATTATCTTGAGAAAGATCACATGTGAAGATATAGCTTTTAAAAATTTAATTAAAATCGGGATCATAGATTCGAGTCCAATGCCCTTCAGTATGATTGAAAACCCATACATGAACTACTTACCCCAGCAAACACCAACATGTTAGCCGGCCATCCATCTCTAGCAGCTTCAACCTCTGGTTGAATCGTTCAGTTTCGCATCGATCAGACAATGTATGAAACTCTTCGATTTCTATTTGTAGACACCCGCTTTTGTTCGGATTTTTTAAAAAATATTATTATTTATTATTTTATTATTATTATTTTTTTGTAGGCCCATGTTCAAACCCTCACCATTCTACTAAACCCCTAAAAATTCGGCTAGTGCAACAACACTCAACCGAAGGTGGACCACGGTGGAACGTGGGAGCCTCATATCTATCACAAGTGGTGGTCCGCCAAAGAACTCTCCTTATCTCTCTCTCCCATTCCCTTCTCTCGCTTATAAATCCTTCTCAAAGAACACACGGGGGGAAGCAGAAACGTAGAAGCAAAGGCTCAAATGGCAGTCGAGGCTCCGAGTATGAATCTTTTCCCTCAGTCTCGTGTTCCTTTGGTCGATACAATGCAAGAAGCTGCTGTTTATCAAACCCTTTGCAAAACTTCAAACAATAAGGCCGGCAGTAACCAGTAGAACGATTGTATCCGAGAATCCAGGACCATCACAGGCACGAATGACACCCCCTGCAGAGCTCCGCTTCAGGCGACCGAAGACAGCACCATCAGAGTTTAAACAGACCAAACCAGTTTCCCTCTCATCATCGTCGGTTCAGGGACGACCAGCCACTTTTCTCGATGATTTTAGAATCACTTGGTCGGATTCCCATATTAAGCAAATCGATGGAGGGAGGGCCATCCAACTTATTCTAGACCGAAATTCAGGCTGTGAATTTGCTTCCAAAAGTATTTGTTCGGACGTGTCAGCATGAAGATAAAGCTCGTTGCCGGCGATTCTGCCGGAACAGTCGCCGCCTTTTACATGAATTCGGATACGAATAATGTAATAGACGAGTTAGATTTCGAGTTTTTGGGAAACCGAGCCGGCCAGCCGTATACTGTCCAAACCAACATCTACGCTCATGGAAAGGGTGACAGGGAACAAAGGGTTAACCTTTGGTTCGATCCTGCAGCAGATTTCCATACGTACTCAATTATGTGGAACCATCACCATATTGTGTTCTACGTTGATGAAGTTCCCATCAGGGTTTACAAGAACAATGAAGCTAAAATTATTCCATATCCAAAGCTTCAGCCAATGGTAGTGTATTCGACGCTTTGGGAGGCTGATGGTTGGGCAACGAGGAGAGAAGGTAATACGCGTGAACATGGCCAACATTTTGCTTCTGTGCGTGAAAGCAAAATGAATTTTTCGGCTGATTCCACGAGATAATGTTCTCGATTTTTTTATTTCACGAGATAACGTACTCTCAAGATTAATTGCTCAAATAGGGCGAATTGCACAGTGTTGGCCGTAGGTCGCCATGCACTCCGGGCGACCTACGGCGTGGCAGCTTCAAAACGATCAAAAATCGAATTAACGTCGCATGAATTAACGTTGCATGGGACATGCACAACCCGAAACATAGGTCGTCATGCCCTCCGGGCGACCAAGGAGGTTGCCATGCACTCCGGGCGACCAAGGAGGTCGCCATGCACGCCAGGCGACATGGTAGGTCGCCATGCATGCCCCGCGACCTTGTCTTTAGCCCTACTCCCCGCTGCATGCTCGCCTGCTCCCCACTGCATGCTCGCCTGCTCCCGCTGCTCCATGCACCTTTATTCGCTGCATTATTGCAGCATAATTTTCGCTGCTTCATGCAGCAATTATTGTTGCAATCCACGAGAATCAACGGCTCGTGATTCTTTAATTATTGGTGCATGGCAACCGACCCTTTAATATATAGGGGGTATGATATGGGGTTAAGGAAGCATAAGAAAGAAAGGGAGAAGAGTGTCGAGAGAAAGGAAAGGAATAAGAGGAAAAAGAAGAAAGGGAGTCCGGCAAGCAAACATCGAGGTAAATTTTCATTTTATTTAATTTAAATTAGTTTATTATTTTAAATTATTAGTTTGTTAGTTTAGGGTTAGGGTTAGTTTAGGGTTAGGGTAAAAAATTTACTTAATTAGTTAGTTTGTTAGTAGTTAGTTATATATAAAAATATGTAATTAGTTTGTGTTAGTTAAATAGTTAAGTTGCCATATGATTTGTTGAATTTATAGTATATAAAAATTTTAGTTAATTAGTTTTTTAGTAGTGAATTATAATTAAAAAATCGTTTATTAGTTTAAGTTATATTAAAGAATAGTTTATTAGTTGTTTAAAGAAAATTCACGTTTAAGTTATATTTTAAAAAGTTTAGTTTGTTACTTTATAAGTTTATTATATTATAAGTTATTATATTAAATTTTTTTGTTGGGTTGTAAATTAGTTAGTTAGTTAGTTAGTTACTTAACATTCGATTATATTAAATGATTTTTAAATACTGTTGTTTAATTTTTTTTACAGATTCATTTCAATGGCTGACCAAATTCCACTGCTGAGACTTGACAATGAACATATTTCAAGTCATTTGGGAATAATGGTGAAAAAAATATTTGTTTAATGAATTATAATTAATAAATATTTGAATATTATTTTATGGTGATTGTGATAAATGTTTTGCATTATTTAATTGTAGGAGGACGAGCATCGAGTCCTTCGTCTTCGGTTACATAAAGTGCCCAAGCCACACCCATTGATAGAAGAAAACTTGCAAGAGGCTGGATTTTGGTATGTAACATTTGTGCGAGATTACAAGTTGGTCCCAGGTTTGATCAGTGCGTTGATTGAACGTTGGAGACCAGAAACGCACACGTTTCATTTGCCGTGTGGCGAATGCACGATAACTCTGGAGGATGTGGCATTTCAACTAGGGGTCCAAACAAATGGGATGCCAGTGGTAATGTCACATGAGTTTAATAATGTGGCACAACTTTGTAGCTTGTTTCTTGGGAAAACGCCCGTACCACCAGAGTGTAAAGGGTGGCGTGTGAGGTTGTCATGGTTGAAGAATGAATTTCAGCTTCAACCAAGTAGTACAGAGCACGAAATTATATATGCAACACGAGCATATATATTACAGTTGATTGGGGGTATTTTAATGCCGGATAAATCCGGTAGTTATGTTCACACTCAGTATCTTCTTTTTTTAAGAAATTTTGAGAATACTAGGCAATATAGCTGGGGATCGGCGATATTGGCGTTATTGTATCGTGAGATGTGCAAGGCGTCATTAGTCGTGAATGATAATAATACAGCAGAAATCGGTGGATGTCTGTTGCTGCTACAGTCATGGGCTTGGCATAGACTTCCGTTTCTGACACCGATTAGTCGGACTGCGGTTGACTTTCCTCTTGCCGGATGGTAATATGAATTTTCTATTTTAATATAAAATATTAATTATAAAATAAAAATTATCATATTTTTGTTTTGATTGATATACAGATTGAGGCATAAAATTGAAGGCACGAGGTTGGTGCACAACAACATTAAAGAGTTCAGGCTGAAGATCGACATTAAGGCAAAAAAGGAGGTATGTATAATCTGTTATTTTTAATTATTATTTAAATTAACTATATTATTTGATTTAAATAAATTTTATTATTTTTGTAATTTTACAGTTTAATTGGAGACCATACATGAATGAAGAAATACTTGCGTTGATACCGCACGATATTTTAGATGGGTTTCAATATTGGTGTGCTGTTACACCATTGATCAATTTTTCTTTTGTTGAGATCCAGTTTGGGGATAGACTGTTGAGGCAATTCCACTTCCACCAACCTATTCCGCGGAGTCCATGGGATCATGACCTTCTCCAAATCTTAGATGGTCGTCGTCAGGTGAATTGGGTTGAGACGCATGACCAGCTGCACAGATTTGATGGTCGTCGTAAAGAAAATGTTAATTGGGTTGAGAAGCATGCAACCTACATTAATGCTTGGAACAATAGGGCTTCATTCATGCCAACTCTTGACGACACTTAAGACGACGACTTTAATTTTGAGACTTCGGCTTACCTTGTTTATTTTTTGGATAATGGAAAGCCATTCTTGACAACAATTGTAGAGAGGCGACAATTTTTGAGGTTTAAGAAAAGATTTGGTAAAGCTGAATACTCTCTACCAAGTGGGAGTGGGAGTTCATCTCAACAACCTGAAGCGGAAATGACCGATGTGGATAATAGCGCACCACAACCGTTCGGCGATGCATACATACCAGAGTTTGTGCAGCCTGATGCATCCATCTACTCTCCCATGTTTTCGTCGACGTATGACTTTGAACACATGTCAGTTCAAATGCCCCCAATGAATGAGGAGGATGGGTACCATACTCCTGAGCAACCGCAACGGCCACAACGCATCAGACGTCTGCCCCAACATTATCATTCAACAACACCCCGACATCTGCAACAATTGTAAACTAGTTTGTTATTTGTTACAAATTTAATATTGAAATTAGACTAGTTTTTTCAAACCTTAACAAATCATTACTAAATCATTAAATATTAATAATAATTTCATTATTACTAATCATTACTATATCATTAATATCAAATCATTAAATATTAATAATAATTTCATTATTACTAATCATTACTAATCATTATTATCAAATCATTAAATATTAATAATAATTTCATTATTACTAATCATTACTAAATCATTACTATCAAATCACTACTAAATCATTAATATCAAATCATTAAATATTAATAATAAATTATTATTACTAATCATTACTAATCATTACTATCAAATCATTAAATATTAATAATAATTTCATTATTACTAATCATTATTCAAACATTAGTATCAAATCATTAAATATTAATAATAAATTATTATTACTAATCATTACTAATCATTACTATCAAATCATTAAATATTAATAATAAATTATTATTACTAATCATTACTAATCATTACTATCAAATCATTAAAAATTAATAATAATTTTATTATTGTTAATCATTACTAAATCATTAATATAAAATCATTAAATATTAATAATAATTTCATTATTACTAATCATTACTAAATCATTACTATCAAATCATTATTATTAAATCATTATTATAATGATTATTATTAAATCATTATTATAATGATTATTATCAAATCATTATTATAATGATTAGTATCAAATCATTACTAAATCATCAAATCATTAAATATTTAAATCATTATTAAATTATTATTATAATGATTATTACTAAATCATTATTATAATGATTATTATCAAATCATTATTATAATGATTATTATCATATCATTACTAAATCATCAAATCATTAAATATTAAATTCATTATTAAATCATTATAATGATTATTATCAAATAATTTTTATGGTTAATTGAACCACACGTCCATTCAAATCTATTCAAGCCCTCGAATTATAAATGTCATATCAATTAGGTCCCTCTATTTAAAAACTCCGATCGAATATTTTATCGACAAAAATTACATAATTTCAACTTAAATGTGAAGATATAATAATTTATCACCCTATTAGTAAATCATTATTATTATAATTTCATTATTATTAATAATTACTAATCATTACTATCAAATAATTAAATATTAATAATAATTTCATTATTACTAATCATTACTATCAAATCATTAAATATTAATAATAGATGGGTGCCTCAGAATGCACAAACTCTGGTATGTATGCCGGGACAATATTAGTTATGTAACGAAAATGGCGTTAATTGAACCACACATAATCCAGATAAATACATAGAAATACATATATGATTACTAATGATGAGGCCTATATCTTGGTAAATTAGGACAATTATTTTTTGAATGGCCTTCACCCCTACATAATCCGCATCTCTTTGCTTGACCTCTCTCTCTAGCATGGAAATCCATACTGGTATGAATTCGAGTGGACTCAGGTCGACCCTTCGAACTTCTGCGAAGCATTGGATTTGGTAGCCATTCATCATGATCTTTTTTGGGCCAATATGATTCATTCGGAATCTGTCTGAACGCATAGCTGTAGACATTTAATATCCTACGTAGGTGGAAGCATTCATCAACATAAGTGTATGCGCTTACACCAGCATACATACATGCAGCGACTGCATGAGCACATGGATATTTCCATGCCTGAAAATGACCACAATCACACCATTTGTGTCGTAAATCAAATTTAAATGTTTGGTCTTCTCCTCCGACGTTACGGCGTATGCACGACACGACAAAAGTATGACCAACTCGGTCGAAATTATGAACAACCATTGATGTTGCCAATTGCTCATTTGCTTCCATTGATTTCACCACTGTAGGAGCCCAAGTTTGACCTCTATTTATGAGACTCTCAATTTCCTTACCTTTGTCCGACTAAACTTTAGCCAATCTAAAGTACGTCTCTTTCACTACACTCGCTATTGGGAGATGGCGTATACCTTTTAGTACCGAATTAATGGCCTCAGCAAGGTTTGTGGTCATATGTCCATATCTCCGACCTTCATCGTATGCTTGCGACCATTTTTCTCGCAGTATTTTTGAAGCCCACTTCCAAACACGCTGATAATCGTAAAATACCTTCAAATTCTCCAATCTCTTGTCAAAATTTGGTCGACGTAGTTCGTATCCTGTTCCATAATATATTTTGTTAAACCGCAATTAAAAAAACCACGTAAAAAATGCACAAATATTGTAAATAAAACTTACCCATGCTGACTATCTCGCTACGAATATGTGCGTTATGAAATTGGTCGATACTATTCTTGCCAATAAGATGGATACAAAATGTCGGATATGCATACGGAGGTATCCAAAGACTTCCTGGTCGTTCAATTGTCGCCAAAATACCCGTTCCTCTATCGGATATCAAGCAAACTCCATCTTCACGAACGACATATTGACGTAGATTGGTTAGAAAGAAATCCCAAGCCTCTGTTGTCTCTCCCTCAACAATGGCGAATGCAATTGGGAAGATATTTCGCTCACCATCTTGAGCAACTGCCATCAAAAGTACATGCCTATATTGACCATACAGCCACGTACCATCTACTTGGATCATACGTTTGCAAAATGAAAATCCTTCAATACATGCCTTGTGAAGATAGTCATTTTTTTCATTTAAATGTTATTTATATTATTATGATTATTATAATAATAATTATTATTATTAATATATATTATTTATTAATATTACAAAACCCAAATGGTGGCCCAAATCCAGAAGCCCATAACAAACCCTAACATATTAGGGTTTCCCTCTTCCCCCAGCCGCCTCAGCTTGCTACCGTTGGATCTGGCAAGATCCAACGGTCCAGATGGTTCCAGCAGGAAACCCTAGGGTTATGATACCCTAGGGCCACGACGCCGGCCGCCTCTCTGACCCTTCCATCAACTGCTACCACGCTTCAACAGAAACATCCAGAGGAAGCAAGGAATGCCGTCCACGTTCCAACCATGGGGTGAGTCACCACCTACGGTTTGGTGACTCACCGAACTTCACCTTTAGGACCGGTCCGATACAAGCGCCGGTGATGGCTATAAAGCCATCACCCAACCTGCAAAGAAAAAAAGACGGAGAGAAAAAAAAGAAAAGAAAAGAAACAACAAGGAAAGAAAAGAGAGATCAAACCAGCAACTCCAAATGTCAAAATAAGCAAAGAGAACACGGAGAAATACTTACCGAGGAAGCTGCAGCATCACCGGAACCTTCACGCGTCATCGGAAACCTTCGAAAAACGAAGGTATTTTCGTAGATTTGCTCCAATAGGGAATGTTTTAAGGGAAACGGTCATCAGAACCATCAATATGATAGTCTGATCTACGTTTAGGTGTAAAAAAAATTTTTCCGGCCACCAGATGCGGTGGCCGGCGGTGTGGATTACGGCGGCAGACGGCTGCCGGCCGACGACCGGCTTCCCTCAGTTAGAGAGAGAAGAGAAAGAAGAGAAATGAAACGCTGGCCCTGCGGGCCAGCTGAAAGGGGATTATATACCCCTTCCCAAACAACGCCATTTTGGGGAGGGGTATATCTATAATTTTGCTTTCGGATAAACTATTCCCGCAATCACTGTAACTTTAAAAAGTTTCAATTTGATCCTTATAGCATGTTTTTATATATTATAATTCGATCTAGTAATTTTATTTCATTTTATTTTAGTCCTCTACATAATATAATAATATATTTAGGATAAATATCATATTTAGTCCTTTAAGTTTATTAATTAGTATTTTAATCCCGAGTATATATATTTTTAATTTATTTTAATCTGATATTTGAATTTTAAATAAGTTTTATTTTAGTCACTAAATTATTAAATAAAAAAATAGCATGTTTAATCCCTATAATTTTGATTAATTATGAATTAGATATTTAATTTTAATTTTACTATAATTTAGTCACCAATTTTAAATATTTTCATATAGTTCTAATTGTATTTTTATTGTTTTAATCTTACTTGTTTATATATTTAAATATTTTTATTATTATTATAAATATATATATAATAAATAATAATTTATTTTTTCAATAAATTATTTTAATATTTATTTTTCAATAAAAAAGAAAAGGGCAGTCTTAATACAACTGGATGTCCTATTCTGGTATTTTAAAATTAAATATTATTTAATTTTATTCAAATTAATATTTATTAATATCAAAGAAAAGAGCTGTCTTAAGGCACCTAGAAGTCCTTTTCCGATATTTTTAAATAAATAAATATTTTTTATATAATTTTGAAATAATAGGATTATAAATTAAATATATTTTGAATTTTTAAATTTTAATAATAGAGACAATTTATAATTAAAAAGTACCAATTTTGGGCGTTGTAGGGGTGCTAATCCTTCCCTAAACGTAACCGACCACGAATCCCTTTTTATTATTAAAAAGAACGAATTTTTGGTTATAAACGCATATCAGTTCATTTTTTAATTGATGTTTTCTTAAAACTCTTTTAAAAAATAATTTTTAGGTATTCGACCTACCTAACCCAAAAGGCCGATGGCGACTCCCAAATTATTTTCAAAACCATTTATTCACATCAATTTTCCCGCCAAATAAATATTTCGTACCCGGACGAAAACCGGTTACGACAGCTTGGCGACTCCGCTGGGGAAGGTCAAACTTTTTAAATCAATTATAAATTGTCTCTATTAATTATAAATTAAAAAAAAAATCATATATTTGATTTATAATTCTTTATTTTCAAAATTTTTTTATATACTTATTATTTTTCATAATATTTATATATTTTCTTATTAATATTTCATTTTATTTGCAAGTATTTTATTTCATTATTTTTTCTGTCAGAGGTTTGAACATTTCTCCTCACACACAACACTTGCATTGCATAACATAAAGCTCTATAATTGAGTTTGTCCCTTTTAAGTGGGAGTGAAAGCGACGTCTTCGTGAGAATTTATTCTCCGTGTCAGACCTAGCAAGTAACTTTCGGGGTTCATATGCTCTATGTCTTCGTGAGAATTTATTCTCCGTGTCAGGCATAGAGAAATGTATCCCCTCGAATTGAACTCGATCCATTTTAGTCTGTGATGGACTAGGATTGAGGGTTATCAACCCAAGGGGGCAATAACAAGGACAATTCAGGTACCTTTATTCTTAGATCTGAAACCTTGCATATAATAAACCCTAGAAACTCTTCCGATCTGAAGCCATGCCGAAATTTTGTCCAAAATAGGTGTACACACAGGAGAAATGAATTCTAACTTTCCTGTTAATTTATTTATTCTCTTACTGATTAAATTACATGTAAATTTAAATTATTTAAATTATGAAAAAGCATGTTTAAATAAAAATATTTAGGTAGATATTATTATTAAATTTCTTTATTATGTAAACTAATTCATTTCTTTTTGTGTGTTCTTTATTTTTTTCTGTTTGCATAGCATCATACAGGATAAAAGGAATTGATCCTCGTGTTAATTGTCTCATTGGAAAGCCTTCATCCATGGATAAAAAGTGTTCAAATCAAATAATTCTAAACTCAGAAGTAAGACAGTGGGCTGAGGACTTACAAAGACAAGAAGGAGACAGTCTGCAGGATGATTATGTATCTGACTTGGCCAGTTATGCTCCAGTTTCGCTAAAAAAAAGATATGCAAGATTTACGAAGCATTTGGGAATGTTGGGATTCAAACAAAAAATTGCAGTTTTATCAGACTTACGAAGACATCCCATATTTGCTCTATGTCGAAGTTGATGATGAATTACTCAGAGCCCTAATTCAATTCTGGAATCCAGGGTACAATTGCTTTACTCTCAATAAGGAGGACTTGGTCCCTACTATTGAAGAGTACACAACTTTGCTACATATAGAAGGGGCTTTGGAGAATCGAATCTATTCAAAGTCAATTAAAACTCAACCCTTTCGAGTTAAATTAGCAAAGATTGCCGGGGTACGAGAAGAATGGGTGGCATCCCGTACAAAACAAAAAGGCGAAAGCGAAGGCATTGCTTGGACCAACATTAAAGAACTTATTCAGAGTCATCCAGACACTAAAGTACGATTCGATCTATTTGCTCTGGGTATGTATGGTATGGTCATCTTCCCAAAAGTATTGGGATATGTTGAAGCTGCAGTGGTAGATTTGTTTGAACAGCTACTGAAAAAGATTAATCCTGCTTCTGCAATTCTAGCAGAGACCTTCATATCGTTAAATGCTTGTAGAAAGCTAGGAGGTGGACGATTTTCAGGGTGTACCCAGTTGTTATATGTTTGGGTCCGTAGCCATTTCTGGAAGACAGAAAAGGTTTCATACCGACGCTTTAATACGGATTACTCACCATTAAAAGAATTTCTGGAGCAAGAATGGCCGAAAGAAATTAAGAAAGATATGTGGATTAATGCCTTTCGAAATCTGCAAAGCAATGACATTGTTTGGCGAGCCCCGTGGCAAATCCAGAGAGAATTCTTTTACAAATGTGGAGATAACAATTGGATAATGCTGCTCGGATTATGGGGAGGAATTGGATATGCACCACTTCTGGTCATAAGACAGTATGAAGGTCGTCAATTTGTACCTGTCACCGCTGGATTACATTCATCTGAGTTCGCATTCCACAGCAAAAATTATAAAAGAAATATCATGGAAGCCGTTACAGCTTGGAAAACAACTTTTTGTATCCGAGCTAAAGCAGCAAAAGAAATGCTAACTCCTGATTATGAGGAATGGAGATATGTCAGGAAAAATGAAAATATTCCTCTATCAGATCAAAATGAGGATATCTCTATGGAAGATCGCATTAAGGTGGTTCCATCAGAGATTGAAATCCTGAGAGCTGAGTTTGAAGCAGAAAGAGAAGGCTGGTCAAGAGAATTAGAGCAAATGAGACGAGATAAAGCTATGTTGGGTGTTGATATTGACTTTCATCATAATGTGCAATGTTGAGAGAAAACAAAGAAAAAGTTGATGGTGAATTTAGAGTATTAAAGAAAAATTACCAAGAGTTATATAAATCCCGGAAAGCATCAGGACCAAGCCAATCAACGGTACAGATGACCAGAGAATTGAACATCGAGAAAAGTCGAGTTGAAGATCTGAAAGGAAAGAATAGCCATCTACTCAAAAGCCTTGAGAAAGTAAAGCAAAAAATGGAAGATTTTGAGGTCGACAGAAGAGAGAGAATTATAAAACACAAGGCTGAACACCGCGAGATCATGAATGAAATGCAAAGAGAAAGGGATCGAGCCAAAGATTTAGAAGAAATGAAGAATGACATCTTTGATAAATTTGAAGGTGAGAAAAATATCATGTTCAAGAGATTTGAATCTGAAATGAACCAGCTGATTGCTGAGCTTGAAGTCAGGGGCCAAAAGATTGAAGAGTTCAATATTGAAAAAGGAAAATGGGAGCTGGAAAGAAAGAATTTCAACACCAAAATTGAGGTAGAGCAAGAAGTGGCTAGCAATTGGATGCAAAGATGCATAAACAAGAATGTTCAAATCCAGAAGATTAATCAAAGAACGCAAGAAGAATGAACAAAACTTGAAGAAGATCTGGATCAGTCTAGAAACAAAAACTCAGAGTTTAACGCTTACATTTTGCAACTTGAAGAATTGTTATTTCAAGAAAAGGTTCGTCTAGGACCTAATGATCTCAAAGAAAGTAATGAGGAAAGTGCTTCACTACGAAGACGCATTAGAGATCTTGAAAAAAATCTGCACAATTGTCAAGTCAGAATCACTGAGTTGGAGCAAACTCTTGAAGGAACTAATGAACAATGGCAAAAGTCAACTGATTTCTATGTTGAAAGAAGTGAAGAAAGAAGTAATATGGTGTTCGAGGCCATGGTACAAATGAGCGAAGTTGCTAGATATGTTGGGGAATTAGCTGTTGAAGCTAAAATAATTGAGCATCACGTTGATCCAGTCTCTAATTTCGGAAAGAGGGTGTCAAGGTTAATGAAAGAAATTATAGAACTTAATAGGAAAGCTACGCCTTATCTGTAGTTATGAAATATTATAAAGAAACTTTTGTATGCCGATGAAAGTTGTTCTATGACAGTTAACTTTTTGGGATCAATACATTTTTGCATACATGCATTTTGCATATATTCATTATTCATTTCATGATGATTTTATTTTATTAAGATAAAATTCATTAATTAAAATTTGGAAAAAATAATATCAAAAGATTTTTCAATCGCAGTTATTCTGGCCAAAAGAGAAATACAACATCACTACGGCACTAGACAGGCTACTAAGAGAATTATGGAGGATAAAATACAACGTATTGAGGAACATCATAATAAAGAACAAGCAAAAATGAGAATGAAGCTGGAGAAAATTAAAGCCAGTATTGTAAATTCACAAGACAACATGATGCAGAAAATAGAAGACATGTTTAAAAGGCAGGCTATCATTGGAAAAATGCATGAAAATCCTATATCTTTTGACCAAGAACCTATGTATCCTCTAGGTTTTCCACCAGAACCAATTTATCATTCTGGTACTACACCTATACAAATCAATGCTCGCACATCAGCATTTCAAGAAGCCAAACCACATGAAAATCGACAAGTGGATCCTGCATCTTCAAGCAAAAATCCGCTTATATCAGATGTGAAAATAGGGGATCTTAATACTGAGCATTTAATCCCAGATTTGAATGAGCTGAATGAGAAAGAAAAAGTAAATGAAGAATTAACCAGACAGATCAAGAGCTTAGAGGAACGAATGAAATCCGTGGAAATAACTGAATCATTCTATGGGTTTGACGCTAGTGAGTTGAGTTTGGTTCCAGACCTAATCCTCCCCATCAAGTTCAAAGCTCCCGAATTTGATAAATATGACGGTACCACATGCCCTTCATCCCACATTACTATGTTTTGTCGCAGAATGGTAGGATATGTGAAAGACGAGAAATTGTTAATTCACTGCTTTCAAGATAGTTTGACAGGACCAGCTTTAAAATGGTATACTCAATTGACCAAAGCCAACATTAGATCCTGGAAAGATCTGGCTAAAGCATTCTTAGAGCAGTACCGCCACGTAACAGACATGGTCCCTGATAGATGGACTCTCCAAAATTTGGAGAAAAAGAATAACGAAACGTTCAGACAGTATGCTCAGAGATGGCGTGACACGGCAGCCCAGGTTCAACCACCTTTGTCAGAAAAAGAGGCCACAATAATATTTGTCCATACATTGAAAGCTCCTTATTTAAATCATCTAATGGGGAATGCAACCAGAAATTTTGCAGATTTGGTCATTTCTGGAGAACTCATTGAAAATGTCTTGAAAAGTGGCAAAATTGAATCAAATGAGGGGTCTAGTTCCAAAAGGCCTATGTACCGGAAAAAAGAGAATGAAATCAAAAATGCAAATTCTTACAACAAGGATTCATCGAAAAGTGTTACAATAACCCAGCCAAAGGTTAAGAAAGAAGAAACAAACACTAATCGAGCAGAGTCCATAGGATCTCGAAAGGAAAATGAAAGGTTATCTTTTACACCTTTACCAGTACCATATGCTGAGATCTATGATTCGCTGTTAAAAGCAGATGTCATACGGCCCTATCCTTTGGTTCCCATGCAACCACCATTCCCTCCATGGTATGATATAAAGGCACACTGTGTTTACCATGAAGGAATTACGGGTCATTCTATTGAAAACTGTTTGGCATTCAAAAGGGTGGTTCCAAATTTGATCAACACTGGAAAGTTGGAATTCAATTCACCATCTACATCAAATCATCCATTGCCAAATCATGGAGATAAAAACGTGAATGCAATTCAGGAAGAGAACAGAAAGAAAGCAAAAATTGACATTTCTGAAATTAAATCTCCTTTTGTTTGGGTATTTCAACAACTCTCTTTAGCCGATATAATTCCACAACAATTCAGGCCAAAGCATAATGAAGGCAAGAATTATTGTGAATATCATCAAGAGAATGGGCATGAAATTCAACTATGTCTTGAGTTTATGGATTTGGTGCAAAAATTGATGAACAACAGAGAAATAGAATTCTTTGAAGAAGAACCAGGGAAAAAAGAAGATGATGTTTGCTCATCAGAGGATTCTAAACCTAGTCAAAGAACAAATGATCCTGTGATCATTAATGTGAAATCATCTACAGTAATCCTGGCACCAACAAAGTCAAAAATAGTTATTACCACTCCTCTACCATTTCCATAAAAAGATACCCGCAGGGTACCTTGGAATTATACTACCAATGTTTCAATGGTAGGAGGATATGTTTCTCTAGAAAAAACAGAAGAGAAAATATAGAGTTTGGGTACAACATCGACGTCTGAAGCAGTGAGCGAAGTCGGGTTCTTTACAAGAAGTGGGAGATGTTACTCTCCCGAAACATCCAATGCTTCAGAACAAGTGAAAGCTAAAGGAAAAGCCATGGTAATACCTCAGAAGGTATTTGATGATGAATCCCCTCCAGCATTCAATGAGCCTGTGACAGAAAAACAAGCTCAAGAATTTTTGAAATTCCTGAAACATAGTGAGTATAGTGTGGTTGAACAACTACACAAACAACAAGCGATAATTTCTATTCTTGATCTATTGATGAATTCAGAAGCACATAGAAATGCTTTGATGAAAATTCTCAATCAAACATTTATCCCTGAAGATATATCCCTCAATAAACTTGACAGAATTGTGGGACATATAGCCGCTGACAATTACATAACGTTCACGGATGATGAAATACCTGAAGGCGGAATGGGGTCAGTAAAAGCTTTGAATATCACGACACATTGTCATGGCCATGTGTTGCCAGGAGTATTGATTGACAATGGATCCGCTCTCAACTTGATGCCTCTAGTCACACTTCAAAGAATGCCTGTGGATAAATTACACATGAAGAGTTATCAGAATGTGGTACGAGCCTTTGATGGTACTCAAAAAGAGGTTCTTGGGAAAATGGAAATACCGTTGTTAATTGGACCAATCGTGTACAATATTGACTTTGTGGTGATGGACATCCACCCTACATATAATTGTTTATTAGGGAGGCCATGGATTCATTCAACAGGAGCCGTTCCTTCTTCATTACATCAGAAATTGAAATTTGTTGTTGATGGACAACTAATATGCGTCGGAGATGAAGAAGAAATCATTGCGTCTGTAACAAGTGATGTTCCATATATCGAAACCAATGATGATGCTCTTGAATGCTCTTTCCGAGCTCTTGAATTTGTAAATGCAACCTTTATTGCAGAAGGAAGCAAAATTCCATATCCCAGATTATCTGATTGTACCAAGATGACGGTACGACAAACTTTAGGCATCGGAGCTAAAGCTGGGAAAGGTTTAGGAAAGAATCTTCAAGGGATTTCGGTTCCTGTAAGTATACAGATGAAGAAAGATCGTTTTGGACTTGGATTTAAGCCCAATTTTCAGCAAAAGAACAAAGAGATGAAAAGAAGATGTGAAGACAGAAAGGCAAGGTTGAAAGGGAAAGAAATCCTTTGGGAACACATGTTTTTCCCACAGTTGAAGGCCACATTCAGATCAGGGGGAACAATTAATGTAGAACAACAGATTGTTGAAGCCTTTAAAGAAGAAAAGTTGACGAAAAATCAAAACATAGTTGAAGAAGCTATGAATGGATTATTTATCAACATGATCATGAATGACAACAAGACTGGAAAATACTTGGATATGATTCGCCTATGTTTTCCTGGAGAAACACTCAACAATTGGACCACTGAAGGTCTTCCTATAGTTTTTAATATTAACGCAGAGTAATATTCAGAACTAATCTTTATGTTTAGCTCAAAAATATGAAAAATTTTTGTTATCTTGTAAAGGAAATTATGTTAAATATAAGAAATTTTCTTTAAAATTTTAAGATGGCAATCATTCATTACATTTTCTTACATTTTACATTTATTTATTTCATAAATTTACTATATTCTTTCGGAAATATGTCCGACTTAAATTTGCAGGTGTCACCATGTTAATAGCATGTTTATTCCTAAATTTAATCAAGAGATAAATTTAGAGCAACCCATATGTCTGGAAGAAATCAATGGGTGTGAGGATGAACTGGAATGTGATGTTCCTATTGAACTATTAAGATTGGTAAAAAAAGAAGACAAACAAATTCTACCCCACAAAGAAGAAATTGAGACTGTGAATCTGGGAACAAATGAAGAAATGAAAGAGGTGAAAATTGGTACCACTCTGACAATCCAGATAAAACAAGAATTGATAAATCTTCTTCAAGAGTTCAAAGATATCTTCGCCTGGTCTTATCAAGATATGCCTGGCTTGAGTACAGATATAGTGATGCATAAGCTTCCAATCAATCCAGAATATAAACCAGTCCAACAAAAGCTCAGGCGAATGAGGCCAGAAATGTTGTTACAGATCAAAGAGGAAGTTATGAAACAGATCAATGCAGGTTTCCTACAGGCAGCTAAATACCCAGAATGGGTAGCCAACATTGTTCCCGTACCAAAGAAAAATGGGAAAGTTCGAATGTGTGTGGATTACAGAGATCTCAACAAAGCTAGTCCGAAAGATAGCTTTCCATTACCTCACATAGACACCTTGGTGGACAATACTGCAGGGCACGTATGGTTTTCATTCATGGATGGCTTTTCAGGATATAATCAGATAAAAATGAATCCTGAAGACATGGAAAAAACAACATTTGTAACCATGTGGGGCACATTCTGTTATAAAGTGATGCCATTTGGATTGAAAAATGCAGGGGTAACGTATCAAAGAGCCATGGTAACTTTGTTTCATGACATGATGCACAAAGAGATTGAAGTATATGTGGATGACATGATTGCCAAATCCCGAACTGAAGAGGAACATATTCAAAATCTGAGAAAGCTTTTCCAGAGATTGAGGAAGTATCAATTAAAGCTCAACCCCGCAAAATGCACTTTTGGGGTAACTTCCGGGAAACTTTTGGGATTTGTGGTCAGCAAAAAAGGAATCGAGATTGATCCAGATAAAGTAAAAGCAATTCAAGATCTTCCACCACCCAATACAAAAAAAGAAGTTCGAGGCTTTTTGGGAAGATTAAATTATATATCTCGGTTCATTTCTCAATTAACTGACAAATGTGATCCAGTGTTTAAATTACTTCGAAAGAACAATCTTGAAGTTTGGAATGAAGAATGTCAAGAAACTTTGGATATTATTAAGAAATATTTATCCAATGCCCCAATTTTAGTATCACCAATGCCTGATAGACCGTTAATTCTCTACTTGACGGTCTTCGAAAATTCGATGGGATGTGTACTAGGATAGCATGATGAATCTGGAAGAAAAGAAAAAGCTATTTATTATATGAGCAATAAATTTACTGATTGTGAAATTCGATATCCACCAATACAAAAATTATGTTGTGCCTTGGTGTGGGCTACTCGAAGACTCAGACAATATATGTTATACCATACTACTTGCCTAATATCAAAATTTGATCCTTTGAAATTCTTAATGGAATCACCAGCTTTAACAGGCAGAATGGCTAGATGGCAGATGTTATTATCTGAGTTTGATATTGTATATGTCAACCAAAAAGCAATAAAAGGAAGTGTCATAGCTGATTTTCTGGCCAGTCGTGTATCAAATGATTATCAGCCTTTGAGCTTCAATTTTTCTGATGAAGATTTGTTGTGCATATCCATGAATGAAGAAGTCAGAACAAATGATGCATCTGCATCTTGGAAGCTTTACTTTGACGGAGCATCCAATGCTTTGGGACGAGGAATCGGGGCAGTCTTAATTTCTCCAGAAAATGTTTATTATCCCTTTACAAGTAGACTGGAGTTCTTTTGCACCAATAACATGGCAGAATACGAAGCTTGTGTCATGAGATTGAAAGCAGCTATAGAAAGAAAAATCAAATGTCTCAAAATATATGGAGATTCATCGTTAGTGGTGTATCAATTGCGAGGAGAATGGGAAACAAAAGATCCCAAATTGTTGGAATATCAAAATTTTACCCTCAAATTAGTGAAAGAATTTGAGAAAGTCACCTTCAATTATCTCCCTCGAGAAGAAAATCAAATGGCAGATGCTTTGGCTACATTAGCTGCTATGTTTCAGGCAACTAAGAAAGTTGATATGATGCCAATCAAAATGCAAGTATATGAAATTCATGCACATTGTTATAGTGTGGAAGAAGAGGTAGATGGTAAACCATGGTATTATGATATCCTGCAATATATCAAAAATCAAAGTTATCCACAAAATGCATCTGAAATTGATAAAAGAACCTTGAGAAGAATGGCTGCTGGATATTTTCTTGATGGAGAGATTATGTATAGAAGAAGCAATGATCAAATGCTATTGAGATGTTTAAATACCAGCAAAGCTAGAAGCATCATTGAAGAAATACACAGTGGAATATGTGGAACACATGCAAATGGTCTTTCCATGGCCAGAAAAATAATGAGATATGGATACTATTGGGCTACCATGCACACAGATTGCATTGATTATGCAAGGAAATGTCATAAATGCCAGATATATGCAGACAAGATTCATGTACCCCCATCTCCTTTACATGTAATGACAGCACCCTGGCCATTTTCTATGTGGGGAATAGATGTCATTGGTGCAATCACACCAAAAAGCATCGAATGGACATTGTTTCATCCTTGTGGCAATTGATTATTTTACCAAATGGGTTGAAGCTGCTTCATATGCCAATATTAAGAGGTCCACAGTCTGCAAATTCATAAAGAAAGAGATAGTTTGCCGGTATGGCCTACCAGAAAGGATCATTACAGATAATGCTCTGAACCTGAACAACAAAATGATGACCGAACTTTGTGCACAGTTTAAGATCAAACATGCAAACTCAGTGGCATATCGTCCAAAGATGAATGGGGCAGTTGAAGCAGCAAATAAGAACATCAAGAGAATCATTACAAAGACCACTGAAACTTACAAAGATTGGCACGAGAAGTTACCTTTTGCTTTATATGCATACCGAACTACTGTTCGAACATCTACTGGGGCAACACCATTTTTCTTTAGTCTACGGTATGGAAGCAGTCTTACCAATTGAAGTTGAGATTCCATCGCTTCGAATATTGAGAGAAATAAAATTGGATGAATCTGAATGGATCCAAGCTAGAGTTGATCAATTGAACCTTGTTGAGGAGAAAAGATTGAAAGCTATTTGCCATGGACAGATATATCAAAAACGGATGATGAAGTCTCATTAAAAAAAAGTACATCCAAGAGAATTCCAAGAGGGTGATCTAGTACTAAAAAAAATCTTGCCTATACATAAAGATTTCCGTGGGAAATGGATGCCTAATTGGGAAGGGCCATACGTTGTAAAAAAGGCTTTTTCCGTAGGAGCGTTGATCTTGGCAGAAATGGATGGAAAAATTCTGAGAAATCCAATAAACTCGGATTCTGTCAAGAAATATTATGCTTGAAGAGAAGAAAAAAAAGAAAAAAAAGAGAAAAAAAGAAAAAGAAAAAGAGAAAGAAGAAAGAAAAAAGAGAAAAGAAAAAAGAAAAAGAAAAAGGGGGGTCAAGATGAAAACCCGAAAAGGGCATCTTGTAAACAAAGGAAGGATTTGAGTTGAAAACCTGAAAGGGCGGCTCAAATGCATGTTGATATTAGGCATCTGGCAATTGAACCCTTTTAAGATTTTGACAGTTTGGGAGAAACTTCACATCTACAAGCATTTTGACAACGTTTGAGATCTTCCAGACAAAAGCTTACATCATTACTCTAAATTGTGTCAATTTGATTAATTTAGAAATACTTATGCTAATAATTTGTTGAGACATTTGAATTTTTATCAATCTTATGTTTGTCATAACTTTGAATACAATTCTATCTATTTTAAGTTCAATTTATTTGAGATTCAATTTATTTTCGAAAATCCAATTTATTCTTCTATGAATTAACATAATTTTGAAATAAGTTAAAGATTTCTGAATATCACTTTATGTTAATACTTTTAAATGCATGGAATACAAAGCAAACCAATCATCATCATCATAAATCCATGAACAAGTCATTATTTGCACTCTGGATATATAGGGTAACATTGGTTACAGTATTTCAAAAGTTGAAGATGACCAGTTTTACTATTAACTAAATCGTTCCATGATTTGAAAAGAATGGGATATATTGGAACAACAGAAGAGACAGCTGTCGTAGCAGTCATTGCAAGAAAATGCACCAACAAAAATCTTCTAGTTCATCATGATGATGTTTATTGCTTCCATTAAGATTGTTACACGGGATGCTACCGTAAACAAGGTCAAATCCGCCAAATCTACTCATCAATTGCTCCAACTGATCATCATTCAGTTCTTGCACATTTGTTTTCAAAGATATGCTAAGACAGTAGAAGGCAACTTCTGCATCATTGATCCCAGAGAAAAGAGACAGGACATTGATACCACCATAGAACATGTCTCTATACAGATCATTGTGTATGGTTTTTAAGGAAACCTAGAAGCATTTCCGCCTCATCAGGTTCAAGTGGAGCAACTTTATTCCTTCCAACCCATACTAGATTCCATTTTCAGCACTCATCAAGAACATACTTCTGGACACTCAAATGTGGCTCATTGTCATAAGCTTCAAGAGCTTTACAGATCCTTTCTGTCAATTTGGCACTTCCTGTACATGTTTATAAACAGTTCAACTTTGTTCTTGGATTCCAGGAAGGCCATCATTTCTTTGTCAATGGAAAAGCATCAGCACATAAAGGAAGCAGAATAAGAAAAAATCTGTTCTTAATTGGTAGAATTATGAATATAGCCCTTTTCAGTGTAGTAGCATGAAAAATGCTTTGAATCTACAAATTCTGGCTCTACATCGAATAAGCACTGTGATATCCCAGTCCAAACATTAACTGGAACAAATGCAATGTGCTAATAGCATCTTCTGGAAGTGTTCTTTGAGTTATCTGATCTGGTTTGGTATGAACCACAGAATCAATCATTGAATTTGGAAGATAAATGTGCTCATAGTATCTTCTGGAAGTGTTCTTTGAGTTATCTGATTTGGTTTGGTATGAACCACAGAACTAATCATTGAATTTGGAAGATAAATGTGCTCATAGTATCTTCTGGAAGTGTTCTTTGAGTTATCTGATCTGGTTTGGTATGAACCACATAACCAATTATTGAATTTGGAAATGCAATGTGCTAATAGCATCTTCTGGAAGTGTTCTTTGAGTTATCTGATCTGGTTTGGTATGAACCACATAATCAATCATTGAATTTGGAAGATAAATGTGCTCATAGTATCTTCTGGAAGTGTTCTTTGAGTTATCTGATTTGGTTTGGTATGAACCACAGAACCAATCATTGAATTTGGAAGATAAATGTGCTCATAGTATCTTCTGGAAGTGTTCTTTGAGTTATCTGATCTGGTTTGGTATGAACCACAGAACCAGATATTGAATTTGGAAGAGGAATGTGCTAATAGCATCTTCTGGAAGTGTTCTTTGAATTATCTGATCTGGTTTGGTAGGAACCACAGAACCAATCATTGGAATTAAAAGATGAATTGCATGATCGTCTTCATTAAGAAGCTTCTTTTCAAGCTTCTTCTGTTTATTCCTTTCCCAAAAATCATAGCCCAAGTTTCGCCTTTTCTTGTAATTGGGATCATTGCATAATGGCTTCCTACCTTTTACTAGAAGAAGTGCATCAGCAGCCTTAGCCATTTGAGCAGCACATATAAAATCTGTCAATTCTGCAATTGATGAATCTGGATCACATCTCTCTATGGCTATTGAAGCTTCAGCCTCTGAGAATCCCATTTTTGTCAAGTATAACAGTTTATTCTCCTCATCAGAATCAGAATTTAAGATTTCTCGGTATTAAAAGAACTATCGATATCTGTGAAATCATCTTGAAAGGTCACTTCATAATCAGATGAGTTGTTATCAGAATTAACATGTTGCATGAATGCAAGCTTTTCAAGAGCCTATACTATTGAGTTTTATTCTCAAGAGGTTTTGTGACATTATATCTACATTTGTAAAAAATGATAGATTCTTTGATTTGAAGAAGAAAGATCTATTGGGTTTCTACAACTGAAGGAACACTCAGTTCACCAATCTGAAATCAAATAACTTAACATTCATGCATCATATTTAGGTGTTTGCAAAAATAGGTGCATTTTCATTCATTTTCATCCATGTTGAATTTTTAACAGGAATTTCAAAGATTTTAGCAAAGATTCAAATCCATCATTCAATGGATCAGCTTTTCCAGTTCGAGTTCATAATGAGAAGAACTCATCTGAAGAAGGAAGAAAAAGTTCACAATGAGAAGAATTTGTTCAACCTTTTGCTTGAATTCATCATTTGATGGATCAGCTTTGCCAGAGAAAGTCCATAATAAGAAGAACTCATCTGAAGAAGGAAGAAAAAGTTCATAATCAGAAGAATTTGTTCAACCTTTTGCTCAAATCCATCATTCAATGGATTAGCTTTTCCAGTTCGAGTTCATAATGAGAAGAACTCATCTGAAGAAGGAAGAAAAAGTTCATAATGAGAAGAATTTGTTCAACATTTTGCTTGAATTCATCATTTGATGGATCAGCTTTGCCAGAGAAAGTCCATAATAAGAAGAACTCATCTGAAGAAGGAAGAAAAAGTTCATAATCAGAAGAATTTGTTCAACCTTTTGCTCAAATCCATCATTCAATGGATTAGCTTTTCCAGTTCGAGTTCATAATGAGAAGAACTCATCTGAAGAAAGAAGAAAAAGTTCATAATAAGAAGAATTTGTTCAACCTTTTGCTCAAATCCATCATTCAATGGATATGTTTTTCCAGTTCGAGTTCATAATGAGAGGAACTCATCTGAAGAAGGAAGAAGAAGTTCATAATGAGAAGAATTTGTTCAACCTTTTTCCCAAATCATCACTTGATGGATCTGCTTTTCCATTTCGAGTTCATAATGAGAAGAACTCATCTGAAGAATGAAGAAGAAGTTCATAATGAGAAGAACTTGTTTAACCCTTTGTTCAAATTCATCACTTAATGGATCAACCTTTACAGAGAAAGTTCATAATGAGAAGAACTCATCTGAAGAAGAGAAAGTTCATAATAAGAAGAGCTTATTCAACCTTTTGAATGACTCTATCACAGAAGGAAAGAGGTCAACATCATCCCCAGTGGAAAGTTCATAATAAGAAGAACTCATCTGAAGAAAGAGAAGAATTTATTCAACATCTCCATATTAATCAAGTGAAGTCAAATGAAAAAAAAACTTATTATCTTTTCGTCTTTGCTCTATTCTTATTAAGAATAAGCAAAGAGGGGCAGCTGAAGATATTCATTTTTTTCATTTAAATGTTATTTATATTATTATTATTATTATAATTATAATTATTATAATTATTATTATTATTATTATTATTATTAATATATATTATTTATTAATATTACAAAACCCAAATGGTGGCCCAAATCTAGAAGCCCATAACAAACCCTAACAGATTAGGGTTTCCCTCTTCCCCCAGCCGCCTCAGCTTGCTACCGTTGGATCTGGCAAGATCCAACGGTCCAGATGGTTCCAGCAGGAAACCCTAGGGTTATGATACCCTAGGGCCACGACGCCGGCCGCCTCTCTTTCCTTGCATCAAATGCTGCCACGCTTCAACAGAAACATCCAGAGGAAGCAAGGAACGCCGTCCACGTTCCAACCATGGGGTGAGTCACCACCTACGGTTTGGTGACTCACCGAACTTCACCTTTAGGACCGGTCCGATACAAGCGCCGGTGATGGCTATAAAGCCATCACCCAACCTGCAAAGAAAAAATGACGGAGAGAAAAAAAAGAAAAGAAAAGAAACAACAAGGAAAGAAAAGAGTGATCAAACCAGCAACTCCAAACGTCAAAATAAGCAAAGAGAAGACGGAGAAATACTTACCGAGGAAGCTGCAGCATCACCGGAACCTTCACGCGTCATCGGAAACCTTTGAAAAACGAAGGTATTTTCGTAGATTTGCTCCAATAGGGAATGTTTTAAGGGAAACGGTCATCGAAACCATCAATAGGATGGTCCGATCTACGTTTAGGTGTAAAAAAAAATTTTCCGGCCACCAGATGCGGTGGCCGGCGGTGTGGATTACGGCGGCAGACGACTGCCGGCCGACGACCGGCTTCCCTCAGTTAGAGAGAGAAGAGAAAGAAGAGAAATGAAACGCTGGCCCTGCGGGCCAGCTGAAAGGGGATTATATACCCCTTCCCAAACGACGCCGTTTTGGGGAGGGGTATATCTGTAATTTTTCTTTCGGATAAACTATTCCCGCAATCACTGTAACTTTAAAAAGTTTCAATTTGATCCTTATAGCATGTTTTTATATATTATAATTCGATCTAGTAATTTTATTTCATTTTATTTTAGTCCTCTATATAATATAATAATATATTTAGGATAAATATCATATTTAGTCCTTTAAGTTTATTAATTAGTATTTTAATCCCGAGTATATATTTTTAATTTATTTTAATCTGATATTTGAATTTTAAATAAGTTTTATTTTAGTCACTAAATTATTAAATAAGAAAATAGCATGTTTAATCCCTATAATTTTAATTAATTATGAATTAGATATTTAATTTTAATTTTACTATAATTTAGTCACCAATTTTAAATATTTTCATATAGTTCTAATTGTATTTTTATTGTTTTAATCTTACTTGTTTATATATTTAAATATTTTTATTATTATTATAAATATATATATAATAAATAATAATTTATTTTTTCAATAAATTATTTTAATATTTATTTTTCAATATCGAAGAAAATGGCAGTCTCAATACAACTGGATGTCCTATTCTGGTATTTTAAAATTAAATATTATAAAAAATATTATTTAATTTTATTCAAATTAATATTTATTAATATCAAAGAAAAGAGCTGTCTTAAGGCACCTAGAAGTCATTTTCCGATATTTTTAAATAAATAAATATTTTTTATATAATTTTGAAATAATAGGATTATAAATTAAATATATTTTGAATTTTTAAATTTTAATAATAGAGACAATTTATAATTAAAAAGTACCAATTTTGGGCGTTGTAGGGGTGCTAATCCTTCCCTAAACGTAACCGACCACGAATCCCTTTTTATTATTAAAAAGAACGAATTTTTGGTTATAAACGCAGATCAGTTCATTTTTTAATTGATGTTTTCTTAAAACTCTTTTAAAAAATAATTTTTAGGTATTCGACCTACCTGACCCAAAAGGCCGATGGCGACTCCCAAATTATTTTCAAAACCATTTATTCACATCAATTTTCCCGCCAAATAAATATTTCGTACCCGGACGAAAACCGGTTACGACACCTTGAATGCCCAAAATAGTCTATGAAATATTTTCATCCCTCGCAGAAGTTGACCTTCTTCGTCATATACAGGCATGGTTTGAGACTTCACTATGGTTCCTGGGATAAATCGCTTCATTGCTTGTAGCAAATGTGGTAGCTCATTGTATGATGTATCCCAATCTCCATACGTCAGCTTCATTGCCTTCATCTTCTCATTCCACACCTTGCCATATTTTACTTGATATCCAAATTGGCTTCGAATAGATGCAGCTAACACTGAACAAGATATCCTTGGATCCTTTTCAACCATCACCTTCACGTATTCACATATTACATCGGAGTCCAATAGTCGGTGGTCTTGTTCGATGGAGTTTCGCAAACATGTGTGCGGACCATTGTACCTCGTGATGACCCAAACATCGTGCCTTTGATTTTTCGACACTCTGATCTTCCACTTGCACTCTGGGCCATATTTTACACACTTCGCGTAGGGTTTTCTGGTTGGACTCTGCAACATGGACATCAACATGGCATTTGATGCAGTACTCTTTAATCGCCAGCGTAGCTTCATTTTTTCCTCTGAATTGCACCCCAACTGAAAATTCACCAGAATTATCGAATGATTCAGTCATTTGGTACGGAGGTAAATGTGGCATGTCTGGGAATTCAGGTGCCCTTATCGCATCATAGTCTATCTCGTACATGTGAGAAGTAGCTTCATACGATGCCGAAACTTCATCAATTGCACCTCCACCAAAAATATTTTCATCGTCGCCCAAAACGGGTTCTTCGGTTTCTTCATCTTCGCTTGAATCATCGTGAATTTCTCCCCATCGATTTTCAGCGTCAATATCAACAACCAATTATGGTATGTTTCTCGTCTCATACTCTGCTGTTGCAGATGTCCCCCCGACTTCATTTATACTTTCCAATAGTGCCATAAAACTGTTCGGGAACCTGTATGTCGGCTCCTCAAACTGACTATATAAAGCCATTTCAGATGGATTTTGAGCCATACCTCTTGATGACCCAGGAACATCACATATGTTACGCACATCAACAAATAACTCAATAATTGCTATATTGGTTGACTCATGTAATCCAACCATGGTTCCAATATCATCATCTTCTTCAAGTGGAACTGCAGTATATCTGACTGGGTTGGGGCATATCATAAACCTATACCTCAAACCATCAACTGCAGCTCAAATTTTTCTTTCTATCTTATGCTTCATTTCTATAAATGTGATGTCTTTTTTGAATATCATATTTATTGGTTTTTCACACTGAAAAACTACTCCGACCTCATTTTCCATAATCTGTCCATTATAATGGACAATCGTGAAAAAGTTGTTGCTCATTTTCTCTACAAATAAAAAAATAAATTAATTTAGATTAAAATATTAGATAAGATAATTTCATAAAACATTAAATCATTAAATATAATATAATATACTATTATATTAATGATCAAATAAAATTTGTTATTTAACTTGATTAAATGATTGATTACTAATATTACTACTAATGATTTAATAATTATTATTAATCTAATGATTTGATATTTAATGATTTAATAATAATATGATTTTGTCATGATTACTAATAATTATTTATTATAACTATTTAATGATTTAGATTTGATACTAATCATTTAGTAATTATTACTAATAATCATGATTAGTTTGATAATATTTTTTATTTTTTAAAAATATCAAACAAATTTGTTAGGCAAAATATCGTGATAATGCGTTGGCTGGATTATTTCATTCAATTAATTTTTACTCCTTACTAATTTACACATACAATATAAATTAAACAAAATATTTTTTTAAAACAACACTAAATATTTTTAAACACAATATTTTTTTTAAACAGAAATTATCTCGCACAAATTAGTTTATATAATCTAATATAAACTTACTAACTAACTAATTTACAACATACACAACAACAAAAAATAGACAACAAAAAATAATAAATTACTCACGTATTTATGCCTTCCTCCTTTCCTTTCTTTCCTTTCTTTTCCTTCTTTGTTTCTTTCTTCGAATCAATTTGAACATAGGCAAATGTTGTGGAATAATGCCCTGTATGTGTAAACCGTTTAATTTATTTAAACAACAATAGCTCCCACAAATTAATTTTATATAATCTAATATATTATAATATAACTTAAACTAATAAACTATTTCTTTATTATAATATAACTTAGTTAAAATAACACACTAATTAAGCACTAATTAATTTTTTTTATAATATAACTTCAACTTCAAAGAACAACCTAATATACGTTTAAAGACACTAACAAATTAATTAATATTTTTTTATATTTAATAACTTAAACTAATAAACTAATAAACTAATTTTTTATATAATATAATATATAACTTAAACTAACAAACTAATAATTTATACTAACAAACTAATTAACTAGATTTTAGTTTTACCCTAAACTAACAAACTAATAATTTCATATAATAAACTAAATTAAACAATAAAAAATTACCTCGCGAACTATGTTTGATCCTTTATCTTATTTTCTTCTTCTTCATTTTCTTTCTCTCGGTAAAGTTTATATGTGATTATGCTTATGCTCCTGGTTCTGCTTATGCTTATACCCTAAACCCCATATCATTTATATAAAGCAAAAAATCATTGTACAGAGTCATTAAATTTGACTATTGAAGAAAATAATATTAGGATTGAATCGTATAACTATTGAGCATTGAAAGTCTTCAATTGAACAACAATATTTGTTGCATTTAGCAGCTAAATTAACGCTGCAATCATGCAGCTATGGATGCAATGCATGTAGCTACGGATGCAGGAATCTCCTAGCCATGGATGCAACTCATGCATGAGTGATAGGGTTAAAGCTTGGTCGCGATGCAGGAATCTCCCAGCTATGGATGCATGATGAGGGATAGGGTTAGATGAGGGATAGGGTTAAAGTTTGGGCGTGCAAGACTCCACAGCTTGGTCGCCAGGACTCCATGGCGACCTACCATGTCGCCGGGACTCCATGGCGACCTACACACTCCCCATGCATGCACGATCTCCCCATGCATGCACCGATCTCCCCGAGCATGCACGATCTCCCCATTCATGCACCGATCTCCCCCCCCCCCATGCGTGCATGCACCGATCTCCCCCCCCCCATGCACACCATGCAGCTCCCGCTCCTTGGTCGCCCCGAGTGCATGGCGACCTCCTTGGTCGTTGGGCGTGCATGGCGACCTCTTTGGTCACTGTAGAATTAACCCTATCTCAGCAAATAATATGTCCAAAGCATTATCTCGTGAAAAAAAAATTCGAGAACATTATCTCGTGGAATCAGCCGAATTTTTCCTTCAACTATTATGGGTAAATTCTTCCATAACACTTCAAATATTGTGGCCAAATTATTCTTATGGTCTCCTTATCTTTGATGCATTTCTTTGTAATTTAATTTTGATATTTAATTTTAATTATTGTCAATCTAACCCCTAATTTATTTTTATAATTTGATTTAATATTTTTATTTAATTATTATTCTATTTTCACTAACATTTTTTGATTTTTCGTAGGTTTTTTTTATTTATTTCGCTTATTTTATTACTTTTAAATTTTTTATTTTATTTTATTTTATTTCCTTTTGATTTATTTAATATTTATTTGATATTTTTTTACCTAACATTTTTTTTACTTTTTAGGGATAGTTTCAATCGATCAAAGGTAATTAATTTGAATTGAATTGTTAAGTTTTAATTTAAATTTCAATTTTCGCAATAAAACAACCAACAAATTAATTGGTACCGAAAGGGCTGTACAAGGGTGCTAATCATTCCTTGACTGTAACCAACTCCCGAACCCGACACATTTCTGGTAAAACGCAGATCAGGTAAGATGGTGTCCAATTAGCCTAAATATTTTTTTAAATGATCGGTGGCGACTCTAAACTATTATTTCAAGTCGAAGCTCAATTTCGGGCCCACGCGAAAGACGGCCGCGACATTTTCACATGTGGAGTGAGTAGCATTAGATTGCATACCGCCGGTCATCCAATTAAGAGTGTTATCTAGTATCACCGGCGAGGATCCGAGTCGAACACTGTTAGGAAGGGTGCAGAGGGTTCTCCATTTGGTAGAGCCTAAGTTGAGTATGGCATATTCATATTCAAGAATGGTGTCTGTGTTACCCGTACTACGACGATGGAGCTCTTGTTAATGCTCAGAATTAAAATATATTAATTTTGTTTTGAATAGCATGTTAAGATTGTTAAATAAAATGACAATTTTACCTTTATTATTTAATCTATAAATGGCAGATAGTTTTACTTATTCTATATCATTTTTCTAAAAAGCAATTGATGTTTGCTTTGAAATACTTTTTGAAACACTTTCTTGAGTGTTTTTTTTTAGTTGAGAGAAGAATAGTATCATTAAAGTTCACTCCATATTTTGAGCGTATAGAATTTGGATAGCCGTGCTAACGTGGGAGTCATTCGTCTATTGTAACAATTACACACATCGGGACGATTTCGCTTTTAAGACAGTGAATTGTGACAACACGATTATAGTTCTATTTAATTATTTTATGTAATATTCCAGTCCATACTAATATCTCATTTTGCAACAATATAATTTTCAACAATTTAAAAACGAATTTGAATGCTGCTGTTCAAACTTGTCATTTGTAAATTGAACATTGAACGATGAAAATGGATGTCGAATTTTAATGGTGCTACTGCCGTTAAAGCTATGGGATGTTGGCTCCATACACTTGGTATCGCAGTTGAAAATTGCTCTGCCCTTTCTAAACTATCACCGTGAGTTCAAAACTAATAATAGAAGAGTTGAAAATTGCTCTGCCCTTTCTAAACTATCACCGTGAGTTCAAAATTGGTAAAAATAATTCATTTCAGGTGAATTTCAATTACAAATAAATTTTCATTGAATATATTATGCTATGCTTAATGAGAATGAAATGATTAATTCCAAAATTACAGAACTGAAGGAAATTAAAAAGATAAATTTATTAATGCTACGCAATTACTAATTCAACGACAACTATTGAGTGTAAAGCTATATTAATGCCCTTTATAAAACGTTAGTTTGCTTTTGATAAAAACATGCGTTTAATAGTTTTTAAAATTTCTTGTCAACCGAAAATTAACTATTAAATAGCAATTTAAATAGTGAAGTGTTTCTATAGCTTTAATTTTGAATGGTGATGATGAATCATTTAAATCTTGAAACTTACGTTTAATAGGTTGAGTATGTTTTTTATGCATTCAATGGTCGGTATTTAATATGTATGCTCTATAAATTTTGTAACATGTGTTTGTCGTAAAAGTGGGTTTAAAACGTGTTTTCAATGCATGTTTGAAATGAATGCAATAGATGACAAGTCATTTCGTTTTTAGTCATTATGAGATTGCTTAACTATCATAACAGTTTAAATATACAACTTTTACAGTTTTATGTGAATAATTTATCAGTGTGATTTTTGTTTTAAAAGACACAAAAATTGATAAATTTAGAAATATCAAATATCTATGCAAAATTATTATAACATTGTGGTTTATCATTCATGATTTTAAGAGCAAAATAATATTGCAGAAGAATTTTTTTTATGAAATTATAAGGCATGGTATTACGTAAATGGCATGTTTTATTAACACATGTACCGTGTTCATAAATTCTGCAATAGTTATGAGATTTACATGCATTGATATAACATACTGTTAGCATAATGAGAATTTATATATTTATAAATATGCTATAACGGTTTCACTTGCTTTTTGTAACTCATTATGTTGTTACTATTAAAAGTCCTTTTATTGTCCTTCATAAATTCTATTTTTAATTGATGATTATGGTAATCTTTAAATGTTTGTCCTTAAAATAATTGGTACGTAGAAATGAGCGATCATCTATTCTCATGTGGGGTAAGATTATTTAACATCGAGAATTTAAGGTAAAAATATTTGTGAGTTATTTTTATCATGCTAATAATTTCCTTTGAGAAATTTGTAAAAACACAAGACATGTGTAAATTTTTTTGAGAAGTATGGAGCTGGTGAAACTGAAATAAGAAGATTCGTCAAATCACATAGTTGTTAAATTCAGGTTTGATTTCCACAATCTACTGAAGATATGGAACCAAAATTTTAAAGATAAGAATCTTGTACTATTAGTAAATTATTTTAATTTTATTACTGTAAGTGAATTATTTTCGTGACTAGCCTTATATAATTTTCATTTGAATTTAGAAGATTCAAAAGAGGTGTTGGTTCGCATGAAGTGATTGTCACAATAGATTTTGGGGTCATCTGATTAAAGATGCCGATGTAATGGCTGAAGTTGCACGTATGACGAGAATGAACAAGTTTGTTTAAGAGTTATAATTTTAGATACGATGTCAAATTATTTAGACTTGTTGCATATTAGTTCATACTTTTTAAATACATGAATTAGAATAATTGAGCCTTTTAACTTAATCTTTTAAACTTAGTGGAAATACTATGAAATGAGATAAACAACTAGTAAAGACTAAGGTAGTGAAAAAAATACTAAGGTTAAGGTAGTAAAAGCCTAAAATATATATGCTTAATAAGATACTATTGCGAGTAAAGTATCTATCATAATTCTTTAAGAAGCCTTAAGAAAGAGAAAATTCATAAATGATTTATTGGAAAGTAGTGTGATAAGTATGAAAATGCATATCTAGGATTGGTTCTATGAGACCTGGTACTTAAGCGTGCCTAGTGCATCACCTCTCTTTCATAGAAACCTACATTATGCAATGTTCATTACTATGCTCACTATTTCAAATTTAGTGCAAAAGTTAAAAGAGTAGATATTAATTTGGTTAAGTGGAATACCAAATTTAGTCATATTAAATAAATATATGATGGTCTCTTTAGGGCTAATGTATTGAATAATATAATGAGAAACTGATAGACACTACTACTACTAAAAGATTGATTGTAGTTATTATATATGTTTGAGTAATTTTCCTAAGTAGAGGAAATAAAAGAGATGATATATTGCAGGAGTTGTGTTGAAATATCTTATGATAAACTTGAGATAATTTCTCCAATTTTTAGGAAAAGTTGAAAATTCCTCATAAATATTTGTATAATATTCTTAAATACTTGTTATGAAGAACTAGGATAAAACAAATTTACTTTTGAATGAAAAAAATTCATGAATGACTACTGATGAGATATAAGGAATTTCATAATCGTTTGAGAATATAATAATGTGTAAACAAAATTTGAGTTTGTTAAAGTATAATTTTATGGTTAAAACTAATAACAAACTTTACTCAAGTATGAATGACTAAATATACAAGAGAATTTATTTACATGTTGTCCAAGACACTTATGGATTTATTTCTATCCTGAAAATATTAGAAATGTGAGGGTGTCTTAAATGATGATCAAAGTGAGAGATGAACCTAGTTGATCCACTTACCAAAGGTTAAAGTCGAAAGTTGGTTCTTGATTCGTCGAGTTTGAGAAATTCATGGTGCAATTTAGTTAACTAAGTTCAACGTGGTCAAACGAAGTCGTGAAAAGACTCATAGTGTACATTTCTACCTACTTTCCCTATGACGAATAATGTACATGCACAATATGAGCTTAATTGCTCTTAATAAATTTATAGTCCAGATTTTGGGTGGTCTTAGTGAGAAAGACTTTATGAATTTACTAGTTTTAGTTGAATATATATTTTTAATAAGTTCATAACCAAGTGTTGAGTGGGTAGTCCAAATCGCGAAGGACTAAATGGAATTACTGCAAAAGAGGATGAGTTTTCTGAAAACTCTTAATTAATTCAAACATAAGAGTTTAGGAGTTCTTAGTGAGAAGAATATATTGAATTCACCGATTAATGAGATTGAATATTTATTCTTAATTTCTTATCCTAGAGTTTGGATAGTTCATTTAATATGAACTTGAAGAAATTCACCTTACTTATTGCAAGGATGAGCTACCGTAAAAGCTCTTAATTATTTCATAGTTCCTAATGACAAGGACATATTGAATTCACCAATCTCATTATTGCTCTTATCATGATTTAACTTCAATGCTATCATTTTTACGAAAGAGTTTATTCGCATTAGTGGGAAAATGTTGTTAATGTTCAGAATTAAAACATTTGAGTGCTATTTAATTTTATTGAATGGAATGGCAATTTTTTCCTCATTATTTAGCCTATAAATAGTGGGAAATTTTACTTATTCTATTTCATTTTTCTAAAAAAGAAGTTGTGTTCGCTTTAAAATACTCTTGGAATTCTTCCTTTAGTTTTTATTTTTTTGAGTTCAGATAAGAGTAGTACCACCAAAGTCTACTTCATCTTTCGGGTGTACGAAATTCGGAGAGTCCTGATAACCTCGAGGGGTATTCGTACATTGTAACAATTTCACACATCAGGGCGAATTTGCTTTTAAGACAATGGATTACCATGACACAATTATTGTCCTATTTAATTATTTTATTTAATATTTCTAGTCAGTACTAACGCCTCGTTTTGCAAATGATACATGCACTAAATGCCACAACTCTAAAGAAGATGGACTAACTCTTCCACTTGACCCAATCACAAGAGATCAGACCAAAATCCTAAAGGACAAGCTTCAAACTACAGTTCAAGCCTTCATCAGTGAAGGAATACAATCCCACATAGATACTGAAGAGTTTAAGGAATGAAACCAATTCATCGCTCCTCCCACATCCACTTGGATCACCACAAAACAAATTAAAAGTAATTTAGGACCAAATTGCAAGATTCAAGGAGATAATCATGAAAATATTTTCAAACTCCCTTAAATAAATAAAACCTTTGTAAAAAGTATCCATTGATAAAATTATAAAGCATGGGTAAATATTTTCAAACTTTCCATAATAGATTTTAGTTATTTAAGTTCTTACCTTTTATTTTATTAGGATAAGGGTAAAGGGGTAATTGTTTGTAATGATAAAACCCTAAATAGCTTCTCAAACAACCCTAACTTCCTATCACCTTATATAGCTGCCTATCACCTACTTATCAAGCATATCAACTTAGTTATCAAAAGCTTGATCACCTATCATCCTCCTTATCAAACTTACCGCCCACTCTTCTTTCCAGAAGACTCATCAGACCATCCATTAAGCTAAAGGGTTGTATCATGCTTTCAAACTCCTTATTTTCATCACAACCATTGGATCAAACACTACATCAAGGGATCACATTGCTACCGCCCATGCCATTTCTATTAGGATAATTTTATTTGTTATTTTTATTCTTATTTTATTACTCAATCATGTTACAAAAGGGACTCATTCAGACCTATATAAATGATGCTTCTCCCACCTTTGTAAACACATCTTTTCTTGAATACAATACATTGAGAGTTTATTTTTGCAAGTTTTGATTACTTGTGCCTTTGAAGCTTCTTTTTATTGATTTCTTTTCAAGTTCTTTGTGAGAGAGATCTTCACACTTTGATTTGCCTCTACTTTGCAATTATGAGCACTAGTTAGAGTCGATTATCGAGTTTTCCTAGTTAATTGTGACTAAGACGGTTCGTAATACATTTATCCATCGATTTCCATCATATCCATCATCATCAACAACATTCAGTCGCCCACCATCTCCATCCATTCAAGTTTGCATTAACTCGTACATACTAGGGGAAATATTTCAATTGCAATTTTCTCTTAATCTGTTTATAATTTTTAATTATGTTTGCAGATTCATATTCCTTATTTAATTACCTTTCTAATGCCTATCTACTTGTTCCATTGTGTATCAGGATTAATTTTGCTAAAATCCCTAATTTGGCTAAGTTCTTCTTATCCTATTGATGTGTGTTCTGTGAGTGCTATAAATTGAATGCAAAACATGTGCAAGTATACATAATCAATCAAGTAATATAGTAGTGAGTGAGTATCATCTCCACAAGGATTGGAAGGATTTTAAAAGATGTTATAGAAAAAAGGGTGTCACCAAGTATATCTATGTGTAATGATATAAACAATGAATGAAATTCTAGCCATGGAAAAAATGATATGAACAAGTGAAAATTATTATTGTGGTAGGAATTTTTGTGAAGTGTGAATGTAACAAAAAAATTTATGTTGTAACAAGAGTTTTAATGAATGTTGAAGTGAACAAGAAAAATTGTGCTAAGGCAAGATAAATCTGAGCTCTGGAATAAGACTTGACAACCTCACACAAACAAGCTTCTATAGGGGTAATTGGATGGATTTGCTATGGCGAGAATTTATTCTGTGCCTGGGATGATCTAAGTATTCTATGTCTATGTTGGCCGACAGAATTTGCTAGAAGTGTTCCTCGGCTATCTCTAGAAAGGAACCTAATAAAACTATTGTTACGACATTACCTCTCAACGTGAATTGTAGCAGTAGCCTATCGATTAAATTTTATCCTTTTGACTCGTTTGAAACCCTCTCCTTATCTCTAAGGTGGATTAGAACTTAACCATCCCTGTTTAGTCCCTTACTCACTTAGATCTAACCTAACTCTCTTGATATTAGATCTCTCAAAAGCTCTTACAAGACTAAGCACTTAATAATATAAACAATGAGCAAAACAACATTTAAACATGAAAATACTTAATCATCCATTAAAATAAAATAATCATCATCCATAACAAACCTATCACAAAATAAATTAGTTCATGGCAGAGTTAAGTTCATCCATAATCATCTTTAAGTACAAATACAGTATAAAAATAAAAGCGCAAGAAGAATAAAAACTCCCAAGGGGTTACTGGCATGAAGAATAAGACCACCACTGTGAACAGCTCTAATGAGCCAGCCTCTCTCAAAGGCCTAGTCGCTACCCCTTTGAAGCTCAGCTATGGAGGACACCACGAAAAATGATGGTGAAAGGAAGAAGAAGATGGAAATGGTGTTGTCGCCTCTCTCCCAAAAAGCTCAAAATAAATCATCCAAAAAGCTCTTTCAAATGTAGGGTATCCTTAAGTATTTATAGTGGGGAATTTATAGAGTTTTGTGCCCTTAAATTCCCTTTATACCCTAGGAATCATACCGTACACGTGAATATAAGATAGGTTGGTAGGTGGTCCTAAAAATATCATCAGGTCAATGCATTCACGTGAGTCTTAAACAGCTGGCAGCGTGACATTATCTTCCTTGTCCTTTTCTGCACCTAGTAATTGTTGCAAAGTTTTTCTTCAGCAAAAACTTTTGTCCTTTTCTTTAGAATGCTACAATGAAAATTTCTTCTCAACTATTCTCCTTTCCTACACATCACCACAATAAGACCCTTCTCCCCAGTAGCATCATATTAATCAATAATTTTATGCCGCGAAAAGATTTTTCCACCACATGCAACTACATGATCTAAATACAACTAAATGGTATGCAATTAGCTTTTATACAATAAATAACTTAAGTAAAAAGGCCTTAAAACATGATCATTTACGGAGTAATCACCTATTATATCTATTGCTATTATTCTATATTGTCTTTACATTATTCTTATCTATTGTATTAATATCTTATTTTTCTTAATTTCAAGAAACCCTAATTCAAACATCATCCACATTTATTTCCGCCTACATCTATGTTTCCCCTCTCATTCTTTGATCGAGTCCAGAGCTTTTTAGGTTTGATTCTTCATCAAGAGCAAAATCCATTCATCCGATGCTTTTTATATATCATTTTTTATCATATTTGGGATGATTCTTGGAGAGAATCAAGTACTTTTGATTGTCTTGCAAGCTTACACCACCAATGGAGCTAGTTCACACAAGTTCATCAATTTTAGATTATTTTTCAATTTTTTCAATGAAGTTTCAATTCTTTGTTGTAGTTTGCTGATTTTTCATCAAACATAAAATAAAAAATAAAAAAGGAGAAAAAAGCCACACAAAAAATCACAAATCGCAAATGAAGAAATTTCAGACAGATTTTTTATAGGTAAATTCTTCATTCTAAGATAAATATACAGTCCAAAATTCATACCAATAGGACTTTATTTGACCCCTCAAATCCATCATTCAAGTTTGATTGGAAGCTTTGGGTCTTGTCATTGACGAATTTCCAGAGACTTTTCCAAAAAGAATTTCATACTGAAATTTTCTAGATTGAAACTACATCCATTGAGCAACATTCACAAAATATTTTAGAATTTTTGGAGATCGGTAACCCGTAAAATATGTTTCTCAAGTTGATCCAATGTTTAGGTTCTTCCGAGTTTGGGTTTTCCAACTTTTTTTCTTATTGCTTTAGGTTCTTTTGTATTACCATTTCTTTGTTCCTCTACATCTTCTAACACATTCTTCTCCTTGTGTTAGTAGGATTAAAAGAGTTTGCATACTTTTCTTCCTTGCATTCTCGTTCACTTGGAGTCATACATTTTTCCCCTTAGAGCTTTCTCAGTACTTCTCTTCTTCTTTGTTAGTGATTGAACTCCGATATGAGCACTCAAAAGTTTTTTGGTAAGAGAGTTTTAAAAAGTACATGATTGACTTACTTTCCTCTCAATGTGTTACTTTCTTGGAGTGATTTGAGGTTTCTTGTTTTCTTTGATTTTCTTTTCCACTTTAAAATTTTCTTTGAGTGTTGTGATTTTCAGGATGGCAAGAGAATAAGCTCTCAACGAGACAATAATTGGTCTCTTGAATTCTATAAAACTATAGACAAACATACCCATCGTACTTTAACAAAAGTTTAATGAACTCAATCTCACCTTAAGGCAACAACGACGACAACCAAACAATCTAATTGTACCAAGACGAGGACAACTAAGACTCAACATGTCAAAACTCTTTGCAAAACCAAAGTTCACAATCCCACATTTCAAAGTAGAATATGAGTTGGACGACTACATAGATTTTGAGAGCAAAACTGACCTTTTATTTTCCTAGCACGACTATCATATGGAAGAACATGTATCACTCATAACCTTAGGATTCCAATATTATACTCTCACTTTGGGGATGTAAACAATAAATTCTATACAAGAATGGCGAATACAAGCAATCTCCTCATGGGAAGCTCTTAAATAAGTCATGATAAATTGCTTTCTTCTGACACATTACATCATTGAAGTTAAGGAACGACTTCACCAACTACGATAAGGAAGAAATTTAGTTGAAGACTACTATAAGGAGGTCCAATCCTGGTTAAATCGTGTCAACATCACTAATGATGAGGAGGAAACATTTTCGAGATTTATAGTTGGCTTAAATGCAGGCATAGTCGACCTCCTTGATCTACACTACAATGAGAACCTTGAAGTTACACTAAAAAAGCCATGAAAATTGAAACATAACTCTAAAGAAAGTATTTCTTTAGAGATAATATTCAAGGTACTTCATCTACTTTCCATGGTACTTATTCTACTCCCACTTTATCTTCTACCCAACCTTCTGTCACGATAAAGAAAACGAGGGGTGAAATGCCCAAGATAGCTAATAAATAAATGATAGAAAACCCTAAAAATTCCTAAATGAGAGATATCTTATGCTTTAAATGCAAAGGATATGGTCATGTCAGTCGTGATTGTCCGAGTTTGAAACATCTGATGATTAATGAGAATGGTACTTGATGGTTCGAATCAGAAGTAGATTGTCCCAACCCTAGAGATAAAGATGAATACTTGGATTTGGATAGTGATGGATTTAATGGGAATTGCTTGGTTATCCGGAAAAACCTATATATCTAAGGGGTAGATGATTTGGATGTACAATGAACAAACATCTTTCACACAAGATGCATGATAAAGAACAAGGCAATTCATTGATCATCAATAATGGGAGCTGTGTCAATATGATAAGCAATTATATGGTGGATACACTTAAATTGCCTTGTCAACGTGATCCAAATCCATATTGTTTACAATGGCTAAACGAGAGTGCAAAATTGAAAGCAACGAAGAAGTGTCTTATCAACTTGAAGATGGGTAAATATTGTAACGATATATTGTGTGATGTACTTTGATGCAATCATACACATTCTTCTGGGAAAACCATGGCAATATGAAAATGATGTCACTTACTATGGTAAAACAAACAAGTATTCTTTGATTATCACGACAAAACCTTACAACCTTAGGTCGATGTTACCAAAAGACATTATACAGTATCAAAAGAGAATTTGTGAGGAGATTGAGAATTTCAAAAAAGAGGCAAAAGAAAAAGAGGTCAAAACTGATAAAAGTAAAAAACATGGCCCACGGGAGGTGAGTGAACCTAGTTGTGAGAAAACAAGAGTATCACAAAACATTTATGCAAGCATAAAACAATTGAGAGAAACATTTTTCCAAAATAAGTTGTGCATCCTTGTCCGTATCAAAGACTCCACTTTTTTATTTGTACTAATGTAACAAGTTTTCCTAGTGTGTTTTCTTCTCTTTTTTATGATTTTTTTATGTCTTAAATGACCCACCAGAAGGTTTACCACCTACATGAGGCATTGAACATTAAATTGACTTCATTTCCAGTTCTTAGATTCCTAACCGTCTTGCATATCGATGTAATCCTACAGAAACAAAAGAATTAGAACGACAAGTGGAGACATTGTTACTAAAAGGCTACATCCGTGAAAGCATTAGTCCTTATACAGTTCCAATCACCTTAGTCCCGAAAAAAGATGGCAAATTCCGAATGTATGTAGATTGCAGGCCCATCAACGAAAGCACAATCAAGTATAGGCACCATATCCCACACTTAAATGATATGTTAGATAAACTTCAAGGTGCATTCATCTTCACAAAGATTGACTTGAAAAAGCAATTACCATCAAATCCGAATAAAAAAAGGTGTCAGATGGAAAATGACTTTCAAAACAAAGTTTGGACTTTACGAATGACTTGTCATACCTTTCAGACTCACAAACATGCCACACACATTCATGAGACTAATGACCATATCCTGAAAGAGTTCATAAGTAAGTATGTTGTAGTTTATTTTAATGATATTCTTATCTACTCATCTTCTATTGAATCTCATATTATTCATGTTCGTTCGATTTTTGAAGTTCTCCGATGAGAACACTTATATGTTAACATCGAAAAGTGCATGTTTTCCAATGATAAGCTTATCTTCTTAGGCTTTATAATAAGTGCACAGGGAATCCATGTCGTTGATATAAAGGTAAATGCAATTCAAGAATAGCCCACACCATCTTCCATAATTGAGGTAAGATATTTTCATGGCTTAGGAAGCTTCTACCACCGCTTTGTCAAGTATTTTTTCTACCATTGATGCACCACTAACCAAAATCATCAAAAAAAAATCATTGAATTCAAATAGGGACCACAACAATAAGATCCATTTGAACTCCTCAAAGGTAATTTATGTTATGCTACCATCCTTCATTTTCCTGATTTTTCTAATACTTTCGAGCTGGAATGTGATACTTCATGTATAGACAAAGGCACATTTCTCATGCAAGAAAGAAAACCTATCACTTACTTTAGCTAGAAGTTAAAGGGTGCACAGTTAAACTACTCCACATATGACAAATAACTTCCCACATTAGTTCGAGCACTCAAAGTATGGAATCACTATCTTATTTCTCAAGAGTTTGTCACACACAAGGATCACGAATCCTTGAAGTGGTTAAATGGAAAAGGTAAGTTAAACAAATGACATGCTCGATGGGTTGAATTCATTGAATCTTTTCCTTTTGTTATCAAATAAAAACAAGGGAAAGATAACATTGCAGTTGATGCATTATTCTAAATGTACACAATTATAACTCAAATGCATACTATTATTCTCGGGTTTGAACACATCAGAGAAATTTATCCTACTGACCTGTATTTTTTTAGATTTACTCACACTATTTCAAAGGTGCTTTTAACAAGTTTTATCTTGTAGATAGATTTCTTTTTTGTTTGAACAGGTTATGCATCCCACAAGGCTCACTGAGAGAGTTTTTGGTTAAGGAATTGCATTCATGAGGACTAATAAGTAACTTCGGTGTTAACAAGAATTTTTATATGACCATCGAGCACTTGTTTTGGTCGTACATGAGGAAACCCATAAAAAATGTATGTGCTTCATGCATCACATGCAAACAAACCAAATCTAAGGTAAACCCAAACGATTTTATTATTATCTTGCCTCACACCAAGAAAAGACGAGATAATATATTTTTGGTTGTGGATAGGTTTTCGAAGATGGCACACTTTATTCTATGTCATAAAGTAGACAATGCCACACATATTATTTATCTTTTCTTCTTACAGATTGTACAATTTCATGGTATTCATCGTACTTTGTATCCGAATGGGATACAAAATTCATAAGCCACTTTTGAAAGGTATTATAGAGTAAGATAGGTACGAAACTTCTTTACTCCATTACTTTTAACTCACAAATCGATGGACAAACGGAGGTAATAAACCACATTCTAGGTTATTTACTTAGAATAATTGTAGGTAAGAACACTAGTAACTGGGAAGAATGTTTACCTTCTGTTGAATTTTTATGCAATAGATCGATTCACTACACTATAGGAAATTCTCCATTTGATATTGCTTACGGATTCACTCTTCTAACTACTTGAGATCCTATTCATTTACCTTTAAATCATGTTACAATCTTAGATGGAGAGAATAAAGTGACATTAGTGAAAGACATTCAGGCCAAAGCTAAGTAGAGAATAAAGAAAACATATGAAGCAATTGCAAGTAAAGTCAATAAGAGATGACGACATATCATCTTTGAACCTGATGTCTGGGTTTGGGTACACATGAGGAAAGAGAGGTTTCCAAAGCAAAGGAAATCTAAACTCGACCCTAGCGGGGATGGCCCATTCCAAGTCATCGAATGAATCAATGACAATGCTTATTGCATTGATCTCACCGGGTGAGTATGACTTGAGTTCTTCTTTTTAATGTTTCTAACTTATCTCATTTTGATGTTCCATATTCGTGGACGAATCCTTTTAAGGAGGGGGAGATGATACATGCACCACAAGCCACAACTCTAAGGAAGATGGGCTAGCTCTTGCACTTGGCCCAATCACAAGTGGCTGGGCCAAAATCCTAAAGAATAAGCTCCACACTGCAGTTCAAGCCTTCATCAACAAAGGAATACAAGACCACATATATACTTAAGAATTTAAGGAATAAAACTTACTCATATTCCTCCCACATCCAATTGGATCACCACAACACAAATTGAAAGTAATTCAAGAACAAATTGCAAGATTCAAGGAGATAGTACTAAAAATATTTTAAAATCTCTTGAAATAAATAAAACCTTTAAAAAAAGTATCCATTGCTAAAATTATAAAGCATGGGTAAATTTATTCGTTAGGTTTTAGTTATTTAAGTTGTTATCTTTTATTTTATTATGTTAAGAGTAAAAGGGTACTTGTTTGTAATGATAAAACCCTAAATAGCTTATCAAACAACCCTAGCCGCCCATCACCTTACATAGTTGTGTATCACCTACCTATCAAGCAAATCACTTTTCTTATCACAAGTTTGATCACCTATCATCCTCCTTATCAAACTTTCCAGCCACTCTTCTTTCCATAAGACTAATCCAGACCATCCAACTTCATTATGCTTTCAAACTCCTTGTTTTCATCACAACCGTTGGATCAAACACTACATCAAGGGCTCACATTGCTGCCGCCCACCCCATTTCTATTACAATAATTTTATTTTTTATTTTAATCTTATTTTATTAATCAATCATGTTACAACAATGAATCCTTCAAACCTATATAAAGGATACTCCTCCCGCCATTTTAAACAAATATTTTCTTGAATATAATACGTTGAGAGTTTATTTTTGCAAGTGTTCATCAATTGTGCCTTTGAAACTTCTCTTCATGTTCTTTGTGAGAGAGATCTTACACTCCGATTTGCCACTTCATTGCGAATAGGAGGGCTAGTTAGAACTAATTATCGAGTTTGCCTAGTTAATTATGACTAAGAGGGTTCATAGGACACTTATCAATTGATTTCCATCATATCCATCGTCAACAACAACATTGAATCACCCACAATATCCATTCATTCAAGTTTGCATTAACTCATACATACTAGGGGAAATTTTCAATTGCAATTTTCTCTTACTATGTTGATCATTTTTCAATTTCGTTTGCATATTGATATTCCTTATTAATTACCTTTTTAACGCATATGTAATTGTTCCATTTTGTGTCAGGATCAATTTTGTCAAAAACCCTAATTTGGCTAAGTTATTCCTTATCTTTACATTATTCTTATCTTTTCATTGTGTTAATATTTTTTTGCCTTAATTTCTAGCAACTCTAATTCAAACATCATCCACCTTTGCCTCTACCCACATCTACTCTTTCCCTCTCGTCTCTTGATCAGGTCTAGAGCTTTCTAGGTTTGATTCTTCAACAAGAGCAAATTCCATTCATCCGCTGTCGCTTATCTATCAACAACATTCTATTTTCCTATAGGATCAACCTATACTATTGTGTCCGATAGTCATAAAAGAATCCACAAAAACAACCTGTCTTATATGGATGGATCATGGATCATAGTTATCAATTCTCCAGTGATCGGATTTCTGATGTAGAATTCAGTTGAAGAACGAGAATATCTGCGAGATTTAAACAATACCAACCCATTGTAGGAAACAATGGGAACAACAATACGAACATCAACCTTTTGATAAACAATGATACCTCCTCCTCCTCCTCCTCGTCATAAAGAAGAAAGAAATCCACTTTCCTATACACTCTAATTGGAAAAAAAAATATGGAAGGAGGAGATTGTGGGAGATGTGCAAGAGAGCATTTCATCTCTTGCATACCGGTGACACCTCCGCCACAGGAGCTTGGCAGGGAGCTCAGTAACTAAATCATCAACGAGATATTTAAAACCTCTTTCATTATCATTATCAACCCTAGGATTCTTAAGTGGATTCATGGTCAATCTTTTAGAAATAAACAAAACACAAGAAAATGTAAGGGCTGCTATTGGTTTTGCATGATATGGGTCATATATACAATAAACTTCATTTAATTTAACTTAATTAAGAAGTCTATTGAAGGAGAAAACCCGACTTAAACAAACATTTTAAGTATGGTGAATTTATAAAGTCACTATAAGTCCATTACATAAATTAATTCATATACCTTTAGTCTTTTACAAGTGAATAAAATACAAACATATTCAGTGTTCTGAGAGTCAATGCCAAAAATGACCACAAGAGCAACATCAGATATTTGTTGCAATTAATTAAAAAAATTGTTACCTTCACTTAAAATTATGGGTGATCAAACAATTAATTCGACCATTGATTAAATTAAATTAGTTAAAATTAAATTAATTAAAAAAAGTAGCCATCAATCGCATCAAGTTTTTTTTATATAAAATTATTAATAAAAACGAACAAAGTTCAGTTAATTTGGTCGATGACCAAATGAATCGAAATTTTATATTTTTTAGTTCTATTAATTGGAATTTAATAAAAATATTTTTTATCTTAGTTAAAATATGATTTAGTCTTAAAAGTTTAATTTGTCTAGTGTGGTTAAAAAATAATTAAACCCTAATTCTTGATAAATTTAAGCTTAATATATATTATTAAAATTTTAATTTGATTGATTAATCAATTTTAAATTGAATTAACGGTTCACCAAACGTCAAACATTTTCTTAAAAGACCTATCAAACATAAAATTAATCAATCGATTCATTAAATTAAATTCTAATTCGATCAATTAATTTAATTAAAATTGAAAAATGAACCACTACTTAGAATGAGCAAAGAAGATGCTAGTAGATTTAACTATAGATAAATGGGCTATTTTCCCGGTATATCATCGGTGATCGGTATTATTACCGATCTAACACTGGTCAGACTATATTTCCCGATCTAACACCCTTAGCAGGAAAGCGCGCCCCCTACACCGCGCTATATGCTGATTTGGCGCCACGTGGGTATAGCGCGCCCCCTGCCCCCGCGATATACGGTGATCTGGCGCCACATGGGTATAGCGTGCCCCCTGATCCGCGCTATACCTGGATATCTGACACGTGGGGTATAGCGCGGTGCAGGGGCGCGCTATACCTCTAATTACCAACCCTTCACGTCCCCATCCTCCCTATAAATACCCCCATCCTCAATCACTTTTATCACACCAAATTCTCTAAATTTCTCTCAAATACTCTCTTTTTAAGGTATATTTTATAATATTTTTACTATTATGTTTTTACTTTATTTAATATTTTACTAATATAATTCTTTTGCAGATATATAATGGAAAGCAGTCTACTTCGCTCGGATGGAAATCATATATCTATACACTTTGCTGATACGGTAACATTTTAACGTTTTAATTTAATTTAAATTATTAGTAATATTTAGTTGATTTATTTAATGCATGATTATTAGATTAAGAATTAAATATCTCGACACTTTGCTGATACGGTAACATTTTAACGTTTTAATTTAATTTAAATTACTAGTAATAATTAGTTGATTCATTTAATGCATGATTATTAGATTAAAAATTAATTTTTGTAATTATTTATTTTTAGGAGAAGGACCGTGTATTAGATCTTTTTCTTAGGAATCTTAAGTTAGTGATACCCAGCCGTGTCTTGCCGTATTTAGTAGAGGCTGGATTCGGTTACATAGGTAGATATCAAGGCCACTGTAAGATAGAGCCAGACATGATTTCTGCCTTAGTAGAGCGATGGAGGCCGGAGACCCATACATTCCATCTTCCGTGCGGAGAGTGCACGATCACGCTTGAGGATGTTTCTATGCACCTGGGGCTTCCGGTGGATGGAGATGTGATATCGGGGATAGCTTCCGGTTCTTGGACTACTTTGTGTCGGGATAGTCTAGGACATGTCCCAGAAAATTTTATCGGAGGTAGGATACCGTTAAATTGGTTAGATGCCAATTTTCAAGAGTTGAGCGCAGACGTCTATGAGGATGAGGTTAAGATTTATGCACGGGCATGCATACTGCAGCTGATAGGAGGGTTGCTGATGCCGGACAAATCTTGCAACCCAGTTCACTGCATGTGGTTGTGACATCTTAACGACTTTCATCTCGCCGGATCATTCAGTTAGGGCTCGGTAGTTTTGGCTTTGCTGTACAGGGAGATGTGTGGAGCCACTGACTACAGGCGTAATGCTATCGGCGGATGTCTCCTGCTGCTGCAGTCTTGGGCATGGTATCGATTGCCCTTTTTATGTCCCGTTGTGAAGAACCCATTCGTATTTCCACTACTTCTGAGGTAATTATAAAACTGATTTTGTATATTAATAATTTTATACAACGCATAACAAATTTTTTTCCTTGAATAGGTGGTCTACTGATAGGAAAAATCATCAGGAGCTACCTGATGATTTAGAAAAAATTAGGGTGCTAATCGATCAGAAGGCTGGCACACATGTATGAATTTTAATATTTAAAAATCGATTTTAGATTATAGTTATATAATTAGATTATTATTTTGATAAAAATTATATATTATTTGTTTTAGTTTGAATGGGTGCCATATTCTACTGATGATGTGAGGGCGGTGATCCCACCTAAGTTGAGGGGTCCATCAGATGTTTAGATGGCGATGGTCCCTCTGATCTGTTATGTGACCGTCGAGTGGCACTCCACTGATCGCGTGCTCCGGCAGTTTGGTTGTTTTCAACCAATTCCGGAAGCACCTCGCAATATGGACGAGTTGCATAGCTTAGATAGACGCGGCAAGACAGATACAGATTGGCTTGTGAGGCATCATGAGTGGGTCGTGTTGTGGGAGGATCGAAATTGGCGCCTTCCACGTAGAGAGCCCATTTTTACTGACTTCTTGATGTATGCTGAGGATTATTATGAGTGGTTCAACAGTAACGGGAAACCGTTTCTACTTCCCGAGGATGCACGAGGGAAGACCTTTCCACGACGTCGACAGAGATGTTCACCGATACAGCACCATCGTCCCCGACTCGTGGACGGAGAGCAGGTGCTTCCGGTTCATCCTCAGCTGCACCAGCAGGACCTTCCCAGCAGCCACCACAACCATATATGATGCCGCAGCCATATATGATGCCGATATCGCCTTTCCATTACCAGATTCCGCCGCCGCCGCCTTCACCTGGTTTTATGACCCCGCCTTCATCTATGTTTGTAGATTCGACTTGGGGTTCATATGTTATTTGGCGGGTTCATCCTCATCACCCATGGCCGCAGCACAAACACCTCATGTACAGTTTTCACACTCAGCGATGTCTGGGTTTTCCCAGTTTTCGTATGCCGGTGGGATAGTCACTCATACACCTCCAGGGTCCTTATTCTATGGAGGTGATTCATCGTCATCAGCTCCTTATCAACCTGATGTACCTTCTCAGGATGACGACGATGACGATGACGACGATGACGATGGTGACGACAACGATGATGATGATGATGACAGCGAGGAGTCAGAACCAGTGATACGAAGAAATCCTCCTCGAGACCGACAACCACCGCCATGCGGAACACATTCGCGACGCAGGCATCGATAGACTTTTTTATTATATTTGTATTTACTTTATTTTGTTTAATTGTAATTTTTATTATTTCTCATTTAATATTTACTTTATTTTGTTAAATTTGTTGGACTTTTTTTAATATATTTTAGTTAATTTTGTTTATTACCATTTAATATCAGTTATTGTAATTTGGTTATCATTTACCATTTAATTCTTATTGTAAGTTTGTTGTATTTAAATATCAAATTGTTATTAGTTTGATAAAATTTAATAATTGTGTTTGTTTTTTTTTAATCTTCATCAGCGATTATCGAATGACATTAACTTGAAGTAAATGCAAATTAAAATACAAGAATTATTATTTGATTAAACAAATACATCATTTCTCATCAATTGTTACTTGATGACAACAGAAGTGGACATGTTTTTGTAGTGTGTCCTGGGTTTCTACAATGGCCACATCTTCTGTCTTGTCTAGATCTTTCTCGAATATCCATATCGCAATGAATTCGATTGGATTTTGGATGACCACGCTCCCTCAATAAACTCGGATTTGGTACAATCGAAAACCAATCTTGAACCTCATCAGGGTCTTTGTCATTACCTATGGGGGAAACTCAAATTCGTATACCTTAAAAACTTCAGATAGTAGGTATACGAGATCCACAAAATGGTTATAGTCTTGACGTGTATGCGAGCAAGATGCTATCACATGAGAGCATGAATACTTCAGAGCTTGAAAAAACCCGCAGTCGTACACTCTGTCCCTTAGATTTACTCTTAACGACACAGCTTCAATCCCTTGAAGAGGTCAGGGCAACTCTGTGACACGAAACATTTCATGCCTTCTAGAGAAGCTTGTTACAGACATTCCATTTGATGCAGCAATTTTTTTCTGTAGATCTGCAACTAATCTAGGGTGATAGACATGACCGCCTTGCATCCAGGTTTGAGCTTGTCCCCCGAGCTTCGCAAAAAGCTCCCCCAAACGAAAATATGTAATTTTTACCAAAGCCGCTACAGGTAGGTGACGTGCACCCTTTAAGGTTGAATTGATTGCCTCAGCCAAGTTGGTCGTCATGTGTCCATATCGATATCCACCATCATATGCGTTCGTCCATATTTCTTTATCGATGAGGCTGATGTAATCGTATCCTTCCTAGTTCTTCGCCCGCAAATCTTGAAGCATTGATTCAAACGTTCGAGGAAGTAGTTCGTAACCTGATCAAAAAATGTATAACTTACTAACTTGCTTTCTTTGCAAAATTAAAATGATCAAAAAATGTATAACTTACTAACTTGCTTTCACTTACCCACGCGCACAATTAATTGACGCTCATAATTCTTCTTGTACCTTCCATGATAGTTCGCAGCAATGTGTCGGAGACAATACCTATGTTGGACAAAGGGTGGTTGCCACATTGGACCCAAAGACTCCATTACTGCTTTGATCCCAGCTCCGCGATCTGAAATGACACAAATTTTTTCCCTCGTGATAACATGTGCACGTAAATTTTGGAGAAAAAAGCCCAAGAATCTGTATCTTCTCCTTCGACAAGAGCAAAAGCAACTGGAAGAATGTTGCGATTGCCATCTTGGACAACTGCCAATAATAAAACTTGCTTGTATTTTCCATACAAGAAAGTCCCGTCGATCTGGACCACAGGCTTGCAGTATTTGGCAGCATTAACGCACTGTGGGTAACTCCAAAAAACCCGGTAGAATTGGCATCGATCGCGAAGAACTCGATCATTATGGTATGCATAGGAGGTTTCGAAGTCCACAATTGTCCCAGGATTCAACGTCCGCACCAGCCTAAACCAACTTGGAAGTTCGTTGTAAGATGCATCTCATTCGCCATGAAGTTTGACAATGGCATTTTGTTTTGCCAACCAAGCTTTTTTATAGGAGACGGTGTACCCATACTGCGATTGTATAGCTGAAATCAACACTGCAAAAACTATATGAGAGCTTGCTTTTACCATGGGCATGATGGCTTGGCATATCACTTCAGAGTCCAAGTTCGAATGATCTTGGTTGACCCCTCCAGCACAACATGTGTGAGGACCGTTGTATACTGTTAGTTCCCATATGTTGTTTTTCCTCTTCATTTTCGATACGCGGACCATCCAATTGCATCCGTTTTCGCGTAGGGCACAGTAGCATACATATTTTTCGGTCGTCGATCGGTTGACTCTGGACTGGACAGAATTACGGATATTGTAATTTTTTATAGCCATCATCGCTTCTTCTTTGCTTGAAAACTCCATGCCTAAAGATAACTCACCATTATTTATTGATGAGTAATATCCATAGTCACCGAGATGAGGCATATCCGCAAATTCTGGCCCGTACATTGCACCATAATCAGCTTCATACATGTGTGCATGAGGGTCAGTTTGTGCCACATTTCCTGGAACTTCATCATCATCGGAGTTGAATTGCGGTGATTCTTGGTGGAGATGATGGTTCCTCCATGCTCTCCACATTTAGGTTGAAGAACCTACTACTTGCACGCCTTCCCCTTGAACTGGAAGACATATCGACATTGAGATCGAAAAAGCTCGCAGTCGAATGCCTCCCCCTGGAGCTTGAAGCCATCGTGTCAAATGGAAACTGCACAGATGGTTGCGTCGATAGCATCTCCATATGGTCAAAGAAATTTGCAGATGAATGCATTCCCCTTGAACTGGACGCGGTGTTGCCATACGGATTATTCGTGGACCCACCTCGGTACATATCGTAAGGAGTTGTGGATGAATGTCTCCCCATTATGGCATTAAAATCATTACACATTATTGTAGTCGGGCTGTCAACTTTATCAACTTGTTCAGCCAGCCCATAGTGTGAGCTTAAATATTGACCCCGAACAGCACGCACTTGAACAAAATGTGCATACATCTCAATAGCGGCGTCTGAATAATTACTTTGAGCTTCAACCATCATTTGAACATCATCATTGTTCGAAAGTTCGAACGCTGTATAAGTTAATGGCAACAATGATATTGGAAATCTGTACTGCAACGACGACATTCTTCTGTTACTTCCAACATGAATCTTCCTTGAAATCTTCGTTATTAGCTTCTCAAGAGTTATATTTCTATTGAATAATATTTTAACACGCTCATTTGATACGAAAACAACGCCGGTTTCATCTTCTCGAATTTCACCATCATAATAAACAATAGCTGAAAGTCGCGTCATTCTTTGAGTTTAAAAGTGCGGTAATATTATATCTTCAAAACAAATAACTTTAACAAACCTGATTAAATAAATTATATATGAACGAAAATATAACACAATAAATTTTTTACACATCAACGTAAATAATTTAAATAATATAATTTTATATTATTACCTGCACCGCAAAACTATTTCGACGTATGCTCCCGCTTTTCAATTTTACAAACATAAAAATTAATTGAAAATAATTAGTATAATATTTTTTCAAATAATGATAATAAACAATAAGTATAATTAAAAAATTATAACAAAATTACCTTATAACGAAAAATCGCACGAACTTATAAATCAAATTTGAGAAGATTGCGAGGATTATTACTCGTTGACGGAATTGTTGTATTAATTTATAAGAGAGGAGAGATGCGAGGAGATGTAAGCCGGAGGAGTGTATTTATAAGCATATAAGGCGCGGTACCTGCACCGCGCTATATGTAATTATTCAGATAAAAGATATAGCGCGGATCAAGGACTGCATTAAATATAATTTTGGTACGGCTCATAGCGCGACCCTGATCCGCGCTATACCCCTACGTGACGTATAGCGCGGATCAGGGGGCGCGCTATACCCACGTGGCGCCAGATCACCGTATATCATGGGGGCAGGGGGCGCGCTATACCCACGTGGCGTCAAATCAGCATATAGCGCGGTGCAAGGGGCGCGCTTTCCTGCTAAGGGTGTTAGATCGGGAAATATAGTCTGACCGATGTTAGATCGATAATAATACCGATCACCGATGATATACAGAAAAAATAGCCAGATAAATGGAGGCAGTGGCAAAACCTCCTACTACTAGGGCCATGACCCCCCAAAAATATTAAAAACTAAAACATATATAGTATTTATATACATTATATGTTAAAAGGAAAATTATATTATTCATAACTCAATTGTCTCCTCAGTCTTATATTGGTCATTAAAGTTTAAAAAATTCTAATTTAATCACTCAACTTTTAAATTATTTTTATTTTAATCACCGATGTCGTCTTCTCGAATGAGTTCCACATGGCGGTGGTTGTCTATTTCGTGGAGGATTTCTTCGTGGAACTTGTTCTTCAGTCTCCTCATCTTCACTATCATCATCAGCAATATTTTCTTCATTTGGTGTAGATGACGCTGAAGGGGCTGAAGGGCCTGTATAAAATAACGACCCTGGAGGAGTGCTAGTAACAATCCCACCGCTCCCCGGGAACTCTGAAAACTGTGGAAACATTGGCATCGATGTCTGTGATCCAGATGGAGATTGAGGTGTCTGCGGAGAAGCACCACCAGCCAAATAAGATGCATATAAACCATATGTTGGATCATTAAACATAGTCGTATATGCACCTCCATATGGTATAAAACCCTGCGGGCTAGGCATGTAACCTGGCGGGCTAGGAATGTAACCCTGCGGGCTAGGAATGTAACCCTGCGGGCTCGGAATGTAACCCTGCGGAGATGGCATATGAACTGTGGGCTTGGCATATGAAGTGGAGGGCTGGGCATGTACCCCTACGGCATCGACGGATAAGTATGTTGTGGTGGGACTGATGCAGAACCGGTAGCATCTTCTCTCCGTCCACGCGTCGGGGGATGATGATATTGAGACGGTTGACGTCTTTCTCGGTGGCTAGGAATGTTAAGCCCTCGTGCTTCTGCCGAAAGTAGAAACGGCTTCCCATTTTCATTAAACCAGTCCATATAGTTATCCGTAACCATATGACCAGTTTTAGCGTAATATTATCGAGGGGCCAACAGTGTATATCGGTTCTCTCAAAGCGCAATTCAATCTCTGTGTCTCACCACCCAGTTAACCTCTTTCTTTCCTCGTCTATCTATGTTATGCACGTCGTCTAAATTCCTAGGTGCTCCAAGAATATATTGCGTACAACCATACTGACGGAGCACGCGATCAACTGGATGCCACTCAATAATAGCATAACATATAAGAGGTATAACCGATATCCATACCTCTAATGATCCACTAAGGTGGGGTGGGATGCAAGCCTTCTCTTCATCGCTCGCATAAGGTATCCACTGAAACTGAAATATAAATATACAATTCAAATAAATAAAATATTCTAATTATATCTAGCATTTTAAATTAAAATATTAATATTTAAAAACATACCTCAGACCCAGCTTTCGTATCAATAAGTAAACGAATTTCCTCTAACCCAGTAGGTATACGTTTATGGTTCTTTCTTTTCATCGACCACCTATGAAATATAATATAAACTAAATATCACTCTATTTAATTAAAAATATTTAAATCAAAATTTAGTTCGAAAATTACCTCAACAATAAGGGGAATACGTATGGTTCATTCACGATCGGGCATAAGAAAGGCATGCGAAACCACGCCCATGATTGTAGAAGCAGGAGACATCCACCGATAGCAGTTTTCTTATAATTCGTCGCCCGACACATTTCTCTAAAGAGAAATGCCAAAACTGCAGCGCCCCAACTATATCTTCCAGCTTCATCAAAATCGATCAGATGCCGCAACCACATACAATGCACCTGGTTGCGAGATTTGTCGGGCATCAATATTCCTCCAATTATTCGTAGAATATATGCCCGAGCACATGTCTTTTCTTGATCCTCTGAAGCATTTTCATTTAAAACCTCAAAATTAGCTTTCAACCAAGATAAAGCTATTCTACCTCCATTAAACTCTGGCGGAGCAGCTCCAAGATAATCAATGCACATTGACTGTCAATCACCATCCGCCATACCACACATCATATTTCCGTCGACGGGAAGCCCCAGACGCTTAGAGACATCCTCCAATGTAATTGTGGTCTCTCCACATGGAAGGTGAAAAGTGTGTGTCTCGAGCGTTCACCTCTCAATCAGTGCAGAAATTAGGACAGGTTCGAGTTTGTAACCGCCAATAATTGTTGCAATATACCCGAACTCGGCAGAAGCCAAATATGGCAAAATACGTTCCGGTGTCGGTATACGTGGATTTTTAATAAAAATCTCTAAAATACGATCAGTATCCTAAATAATATACATTATAAAAAATTAAAATTAAAATAAATTCATAATAACTTCAAAATAAAAATAAATTTAAATATTAACATTAATTATAAAAAATATTACCATATCGCTAAAATGTCTGGAGATATGATTAATATCCAATTGTAGCAGCATTTCGTTTTCCATTATAACTGTAGACAAAACAATATAATTAGCACACAAAAAAATTAATAATTCTAAATAAATAATAATTATATAAATATTATTTTAATAAAAAAATAATATTTATTTTAATATATTAATATAAAATATAATAACTATTTAAAAAAAATACTAACATAAAAAAAAAATTCTTACCATTAATAACAAATTTAAAACTAAAATAGTTGGAGAATTTGAGTTATATAAGAGAGGTGAATATGATTTTGGTGTGAAGAATGAAGGAGGGTTGAGGGGGTTTATATAAGGGAGGAGGAGGGGTAGTTAGGGAAAACGGATGGGAATATTTATGGCATTTAGTAAAACGCGTCTCCGAAAAAGCGTCTTTCGTCAGTTCAGCCGAAATGATGCAACTTCGAGAAATATATATCAACCGGTCTTAAAAAAAATAAATATTTGATTAAATAATGTTAGTTCAATCAAATCGTCCTTACGCCCTTTATGGATGATTTGACGGGTTCTTTATGGATTGTCACTATCTTCGGGTAATTTTATTGGTGCTACGGTCTTTTATGGGGGAAAAATCAAGCGGTAAGGAAGAGAAGTACTAACAAAGAGAAGAAAAAAATAAACATCTCTCCTCTCTTAGATATGCAATAGGATAGCCGCCAAGTACGAGCCAAATAACAAATAGTACGGACCAAGTCGACAATTCCATCAAAGTGACCATTTCAAGCATGGATAGAGGACTGATTTTTCAAATGGACTATCCCAGTAAAGGAAAGTAGTGGACAAGGTTCTGGAAGTAGCAGCAAGAGGAAGAGTAGCGACAAGCATGGAGGCAAAAAATGCAACAAAAAGATATATGGTAGGGTGGACTACACGAACACGCTCACAACGATGTACTCAAAAGCTATGCCAAGTGAAGAGGACCAAAGTGAATCCCCTGGGGATCAGGTAGATAACTTAGAACCAGCGCTGGTGGCTACAAAGCAACCCGTCGATCCCCATGATAACTATGTGTTGGAACTATCAAGGGCTTGGGAACCTATCAACAATTCAAGAGCTTAGGAGACTCATCTCTAAAAGGACTCAAAGCTTGTTTTTCCAAATGAGTCTAAACTTCAGAAGAATAAAACTTAGCGAATTAGGACTAGGCTGGTAATGAAGGGTTGTTTTGCTATCGAAAAAATCTAAAAATTGTATTGGGCTTTTGTTGTTATGGAAAGATGATGCCTAAGTAACTTTGATTGGTTTCTCTAATTCTCTTATTGATGTTGAAATTTTGTGGCATAACTTTTACTTCCAATTTACAAGTTTTTGTGGTTGAAGTGCCAGAATGCAGAAAAAAGATAATTGGGCTCTAATTGACCGTTTAGCTGGTGCTTCCCATCTACCTTGGGTGGTCGGAGGTGATTTCAATAAGATCCCACACCCTGGGTAGAAGCTTGGGGGTCGAAGGAGATCGAGGGTTGACATGGAGGACTTAAGACTTAGCCTTCAAAAAGGCTGACCTCTGGGATGTGAAACCTAAGTCAGGATGGTTCACGTGGACTTTAGGTGGACAAGTAAATAATCATAGTCAAGAAAGGATTGACTGATTCGTCACTTCCCAACATTAACTTCAGCTCTTTAGAGATTGTAGCGTGACAAGTGGGATCACTCTTTGTTTGGTTTATGTGACTATTTTCTTGGACCTTCAAGGTCCTTCCAAACCACCCACCAAGAGAAATACAAGGGGAGTATTTCAAGTTCAACCCTGGTTGGGTTGAAGCGGATATGTGTAGGAAAGTGGTGAGAGAAGCATGGAATGGCACGTCGGTAACCACCATGGACAAGATAATTGCAGTTGGAGCTAGACTGAGCAATTGGCATAAAACTAAAAGAGCAAGTGCAAAGAAAGAAGAGGACTTACGCTCTCTCATTGACCATCTTGAAATAGATGCGAAATGGAGGACTCTATAGAGAGACTTATCCAAGCCAAAAGAAATTTGAAGGTGCTTATTGACAAAGATGAAGCCTACTGGATGCAAAAATTGAGAGTTTCTTGGCTCAAAGATGGTGATAGGAACACTTGTTTCTTCCACGCTAGGGCAAACGGTAGGTGGAAAAAGAACTGGATCAATGGGTTGTAATACAATGAGGGGTGATGGGTGGAGTAAATTGAAGGGGTGTTCAACATCGCTACTAGCTTCTTTTCCTCTCTTTTTGGATCCTTTCGGGTGGATCCTTTAGATGCAATTCTCAAAGCCATTGATAAATTTATTTCATGTGAACATAATTCCAAGCACTGCCAGAAGTTCACTACCAAGAAGTTCCTCCGCGCCTTCTCCAAAATCAATCCCAATAAAGCCCCAGGTATTGATTGTTTTTCTAGATCCTTTTATTGCTCTTTTGGGCATATTGTATGTCAATATTTTTTTAATTTTTTGTCTTGATTTGCTAAATGGTTTGGATGATTTTGAATTTTTGAAGCGTACTGTTATTGTTCTCATTCCTAAATTGAACAACAAAATCAATGAAAAACTTTCGACCGATTATCTTGTGCTCAGTCATCTACAAAGTGGTGTTTAAATCTATTGCTATCCGCCTTAAGTCCTTTAATCCTAATTGTATTGCGGTTAATCAATGTGATTTTGTCCCGCGTAGAAGATTTTTGTATAATTTCTTGGTTGCTCAGGAGTTGATCCATTATCTCAGAAGTTCTAAGAATGGCCCAAATATGGGGCAACTTTAAATCGGATATGAAAAAAAGCTTATAATAGGGTTGAGTGGAAATTTATGCTTGCAGTTATGGGAAATGGGTTTCAATGACGACTTTATTTCGCTTATTAGAAAATGTATTAGCATTGTTTCATTCGAACTTAGAATTAATGTTAAGCTTTCATATGCTTTCATCCCAGAATGTGGGCTCTGTCATGGGGACCCCTTTTCCCATACTTGATCCGTTTTTTTGCAGAGGGACTGTTAGCATTACTCCTCGATGCTAAAAAAAATGGCCTCATTAAAGGGGTCATCGCGAGTGTTATAGGTCTAAGAATCTCTCACCTTCTGTATGCGGATGACAACCTTCTCTTCTTTAAAAATTCGTTAAAAGAAGCCAAGAAGGTAAAAGAGTTGCTCAACATCTATGAACGACCCTCCGACCAGAACAACTATGACAAATCAAGTATCTGTTTTAGCTTTAACACCCATCAAGATCATCGGATGAGTATCCTCAGGGTCTTTGGAATGAAAAAGAATGAAGAACCAGTATCCTATTTGGGACTCTCACTCTGTGGGGAAAGGAAAATTTAGCACTTTCAACTTTGTCAAAGATAATAGCGAAAAGTATTCAAGGATGGACCAATAACCTTCTCTTTTGGGAGTGAGAAATCTTCCTGAAGTCGATCGCTCAAGCCCTCCCCACATATACAATGTCCTGCTTGAGGAAACATAGAGGACATCACTGCGTAAATATGACCTTTTTGGTGGTCTGGAAAGCCAAATCTAGAGGATGGGCCATGGTCTCTCGGGATAAGGATTTTTGAGCTAAGAGAGAAGGTGGTATGGACTTCAGAGTTCTAAAGCTTTTCAATCTTGATCTTTTGGGTAACCAAGTCTAGAGGCTTATTCAGGACCTAAACTCTTTGGCAAGCAAAGTTTTTATAGCCAAATATTTTTCCAACACCTTTTTGGAAACAAAGTTGGGAGATAGGGCATCCCATGCGTGGTCAATCATTTTCAAAGCAAAGGAAGCTCTAAGAGGACTCTTCAGGAGATTCGGGTATGAAGGGGAGGAAAATATATTATTGGATCCATGGGGATATGCTTCCCCTATATCTTGGGCTATCCCTAATTTGACAACGTGAACATCATTTGAAATGTTCGGATTTTATGCTGGGACGAAGTAAAAATCAAACTGGTTCCGACACCGAAAGACTCAACCAGAGTCATGAGTACTCCCACCCGTGAGGACAAACTGATCTGGAGTCACCGTAACACGGGTTTCTACTCGGTAAAATCTGGATACAACTAGCTTCTTCTACAGAAAAGGGCTCCCTCAAGAACAAGGAAAAATTTGGAAGATGATCACCAAGCTTCCAATTTTTTCAAAAAATAAGATTTTTGGGTGGATAATGTGTCACGAAACGATCCCTTATGGAGAAAAGCTTAAGAATGCCGGAATTGTAGACGGTTGTTGCCCTATGTGCGGTGGAGCCTTGGAATCAACGATTTATACCCTAAAAGAATGCCCTAAGGCTCGGTCCACATTACAAATCTCAGGACTTAAAGAAAAAAATATTGATTGGTAAAGGGACTATTGCAGAGAATCGTTGGAATGCTCGGCATCTGAATTGGACATTGAAGCCCTCTCAAGACTTGTGCTGCTATAGAACATATGGAATGGAAGAAACAAGTGGGTTCATGATATAGAAATGCAAGATTATAGAGATCTAGTTATCGCAGCGTGCAGTCTCTGCAAGTCCGGTCCAGACATTTTAAGGGTCCTAGGTCAGAAAGTGATGACAAGAAGACAAGTGGGGGCTCATATCTAGATTTCTCCATCATTAAAATGGGGCCCCACTAAATTATTATATTTTCGAATTTTTTAAATAAAAAATGATGTTTAAAAATATTTTTTAATTATTGGGACCTACTAAATTATCATATTTTCAAGTATTTAAAATAAAAAGTATGTTTAAAAATATCTTTAAATTATTAAACTTAAAAATAATTTGAAAAATGGGCCCCTCTAAGTTTGGGGCCCTAGGCGGTCGCCTCCCTAGCCTATGGCCAGGGCCGGCCCTGAGTCTCTGTGTCGAAGTCTTTAAAGTTAGGAACATTTCTACGTCTAGCCCTCTGAATTTGAGTTATTGGAGGTGGGATCGACCTTCGCATAAAATCATCAAGATTAATGTCAACGGGACTTTTTGTTCTATCAAAGCGGTAGCAGAAATTGGCGTTGTAGCGAGCGATAACAATAGGATGATTGTGGCAGGCTTGTGTAGTTAAATTTCCCCCTTTTAACGTCGAATCTACGGTGGTCATTGACTTCACCCGAGGACTTAAATTTGCAATTGGGAATAGGTGGAAAAATGCGATTGTGGAAGATGTAATTTCCATTGTTAACAGACTTGCTAATCGGTAGGAGGACCTATCAACCATCAGATTGTTACTCAACGAAGAGCAAGGAATTATGACCAGCTACCGAGACCTCAGAGTGTTTTACGTCAATCGTGAAGCCAACTGAGTAGTCCATTCAATGGCACATAGGGTTTTGTTGAGACGCAATCCGTACTGGTTCTACTATGATGACATGAATGTATTAAATCTAATGTGATCCTTAATGCCATTAGAATCTAATGAATTATTGTTTAAAAAAAGAATCTACCCCTCAAACACTTGGTAGCTTCAACGACCCTTTCTCGGATGCCTCTTATAGCAACTGAATACCACGTTAGATGCTGACAAAGTATGTACCAAAATAAGCTTTCCATACAAGCCCAATTGTGTCTTCCTTAACAATAAATATTCCCTAGTTTCTATAGGAAGCCATAATTCTACAACCAAATATTTGCCCATTTTTTTTGTCGTATGTTGGAGGCTCGAGAAATCATTCATAAAATTCTCAATTGGGCATATTAAAATCTTAGACAAATAACCAAAACACATATCTTCTATCACTCAGATTTGAAATCGCAATCCCTCAAGTGGATTCCAAATATACTCAAAAGTCAGCTCCTAGATTTAAATTTTATTAGGTTTACTGTAAGAAAAATATCCTACAAAACAATTAGCAAATGATACTACCCAATTTTGATTTCACTCAACCAACTGCAATTCCTCATCGTTGAGCTTCAATGAATGCACCGGTGACCGTCAATGGTAATCATCAATTATGGTAAACAATGATCAGTGGGGGATTATAATTGAATTCAGGGGTCAAATTGATTTTCAAAAGTTTAGTGGTTAAATTAATATTTTATCTAAATTTTAGAAGTTAATTTAAAAATTAATCTTTTCACTAACATGTCACGTTACCATACTAATAAGAGTTAACGGTTTCATGGTCAAAACATAGCAAATTAAAGCTTAACTACAGAAATTGTTACTTTCGTTTGGGTTTAATAAACTTATCCTCATTGAATTAAAAAAAAAGATTTTGTCACTTTTATTTCGTTTTAAATATGACGTGGTCATTGAAGGTTAACGGTCGTTATACCTTTAACAGTTTGCTAGCGTGACACGACAAATATATAAAATTAAAATTACACCATTTTCACGTAGATAATACGTGGATTAAGTTTTGGTCACTTTCTTTTCATATTTGTATACTTTTGGTCACTTATGTTATTATTTTATTAAATTTTGGTCACTTGAACGTTGAGTGTTGTTAGTTTGATAACATGATTCATTAGTAAAATGGTTTAATTTTTATTTTAACCCATAAACTTTATACAAAATATTGATTATGAATATTTTTGTATATTTAAATTAGTTTTGGGACAACATTTCTATTGACCAATTTTTTAATATTTTTTCTCCCCAACGCCCAATATTACTCATCTTCCTCATGCTTCTTGTTAAGACATCTCTGCTCCATTGCAATAGCTTTCTTGTTTCTAATTATTAGTTGTAATTATCTGAAGTCAAATTAGGTAGGTTCTCAGTTGTAAGAAAATATATAAAAAAAAAGTAATGAAGATCCTACAGGGAATTCTCTATTAAAACTCTGAAGAGATGTGACCACTACAACGATGCCACCGCCTCGAGCCGAGAAAAATAGAGCTTCTTCAATGGTGACGTTATTGATGACACAATACCATGTTTCCATCTCTGAAGCATTGTTGACCCAAAATATCATCGTGATGCGAAAGATCGTCGAGAACGTTTGTCGCATCTAAATGTGATCAACCTTTATGATATTTATGAAGATCAAACCTGTGTTCACTTAGTATGGAAGCTTTATTGTGCTGATGAGTTGTTAGATCGGTTTATCAAAAAAATAAGGTATTCAAAGGTCGGTGTGGTGGCGGTGGAGCGATAGATCGCACATGCCATAAGGGTTAACAGTGATTCATAGGGATCTAGAATCAAAAAATTGCTTGTTCTTGAGCAAAACAAGAATTCGACGTTAAAGATCATGGATATTTTTATTGAGTTTAGTGGATGAATTCACAAATCCAGTTATCGGGTTGTTTGGATCCATTGATTATGTTTCACCGGAGATGCTCTCTAGGGAAAATCATCACGAAGAGTGGTATTCGGTTATCGGGATATTTAGATCCATTTATTTGTCTTGTTGTTCCTTGTTGGATTTGGCATTATGCAATCTCAATATCTCGAAATTGAATTTTATTTTGTATAACTGAGATTACGCGGTTTCATTTTATCTCTAGATGTCTACCCTCTTATTTTTCTTTGAACTTGTGGTGTTATTATTTGTTTATCGAATTTTGGAAATCTTTCATTATTCTTGAAAAGTAGCATGAGTTCTTGAAAGAAGGAAAATGAAGCAATTGAGCAATAGAACAAAGATGTCTGAAGATGTAGGGAGAAGATGAACAATAATGAGGTCGGGAAGAAAACATATAAAAAATGAATAAATTAAAATATTATCCCTAAACTAATTTGAATTTAATAAAAAGATCCATAATCAGTACTTTTTCTAAAGTTTAGGGGCTAAAATAAAAATTAAACTATTTTACTAACATTCTACATCATCAAACTAAAGGCATTCAACATCCAAGTGACAAAAACTTCATAAAATGATAAAGTAAGTGACCAAAACTTATGTTTTCTAAATTTAGTGAGCAAAAGTGTACAAATATGAAAGGAAAGTGACCAAAACTTAATTCATGTATTATGCATGCGAAAATGATGTAATTTTAATTTTATATATTTACCATGTCACTTCAGTAAACCTTTAAAGGTTTAATAGTAACTAACCTTCAGTTACCACATTTGAATTAAAACGAAACGAAGTGACCAAATTTGAATTAAAATGAAATAAAAGTGATCAAATCTTATGTTTTTTGAATTCATTGAGGAAAATTTTATAAAACTCAAACGAAATTGACCATATAATTGGTAAAAAATTTCCAATAATGTAGTTGGAAAAAAATTAAAATATTGGACTGAATAAATTATTTCCTAATATAGGGCGATTGTTAAAGTAAATATCAAAGACACATAACATTCACGGCTCACCAAGGGTGTTACATGGTATTCCATAAGTATTTGATGAAAGAGGGCATCGCATGGCGTTCCATGCATCTTCGGTGAAGGGGTGAGAGGAGTCCATCTTCCATTACTTTGAGCCATGAGGAAGCTAATAAAAATTTGATTGCCATAGCTATCAACCTATATTGGTATTCGATATGCAACCCATACCCTGCCAACTATTTATATAGCTTAAACATAATTTTTTTCAGCTATATATATATGTCTGAATGATTGAGTCCGGGAATGGACATCACAAACTAAAAAAAGATTAGAAGATGGAAAGGGGGAGAAACCGATAAAGGGATCATTTACAAAGAAGATTAATAGAGGAAGTTGTTAGCCCTTACGAACAATCGAAATACGCCAAGAGGGAATGAATTGGCTTTTAAAAAAAATTATGGTGGAAGCAACCGAAAAATAAAATTTTTAGAGTGATTCGACTTCTAAATCAAGTCTACATCCATTACCTTAGCATCCACACTAAGGATTTCTCAAATCCATTATATTGCTAACCTTTGAGGATAAGGTGTAACTTTACAATAATACACAAGGTTTATACCCTAAAACCTTGCTTACACTCTCTCCAATACAGGAATTACAAATAAAGCAAACAATTGAGAAAACCTCACAAGGCAAATATGTTTGCAATAATTTAACTTTCACCCAAATAACACTTGAGTAAATTAAACAATAAAGCTCACAAATGTGCTAAAATGAAAAATACAAATATTAAGTACAAAATACTTCTTTGATGTTGGTACATTTGTTCAATATGGTTCTTTTTTCCCTTGGGATGCTTTGACCTTCAATTAATACATTCCCTACCAATTCTAGTTGCTTAGAGTCATTGAGGAACATTATAGTTGTTACCTACAACCAAAAAGAACATTTAATGCACAAGGGTTGATCTTTTGATGAAATTGATCGATCCTTTTTAAATAATTCGACTGTTGTAAGGAAGGGATCGATCCTTTAGGGGAAGAGATCAATCCATTTCATTGAGGGATTGATCCTTTTGGTGAAGGTATTGATATTTTTTCTCGAGAGATTGGTTCTTTTTTAAAAGGGATCGATCTAAAACTTATTGGAATCTGAAAAGCGAGTATGTTTTTGAAAAGGTTCGACTATGTTGGAAAACATTTAAAACATATTTTTCAAGTTAATTTGGACTTTGAATTCTTTTTGATAAATTTTTGAAAAATTCAATTAAATCCAAAATCAATTTTACAAATTATTATTATATCAAAATATTAATTCAACAATCTCTCCCTTTATGATATAACAAAACTCTTTAAAAAATATTTTTGAAAAAAAATGCTCCCTCTTTGAAAAATAATAAAATAATTTCTGAATTTCTGAAAAAAAATTAAGCTCCAATTTTGATTTTGAAAAATCATTTTTTATTTTATAATTTACTTCTCCCTCTTTTTTATATCAAAAATAATTCAACAATGTTAGTATCATATAACAAAGCAGATAAAGTAATAAAAATAAAACTAGAATCAAGAATAAGCATATTAAGGTAAAAATCAAGCATCATAATAATTTAACATAAATAGATAAATACATAAAAAAATAAAAATTACTAAAGTAATAAAACCTAAATAACCAAATAAGAACATTCAAGTACTAAATACTAAATAAAATATCAAACGTTCAAACGTCAACGTCATAAATGTAAGAAAGTCTAATGACATGAAATAATATGATTCAATACGATACGATATGATATGCATGCGCACTAAGAAAGAGATGAATGAGGAAAATAAAATCTTTTGAGCTTACGTTAAATTGCTCGAACCTCCTCAATTATACGAGCCTCAATAGCATCATGATGATGCTCAATCATATCAAGACGAACATGGGCTCGAAGAGAACTGATAGACTACAGAGTCATCTCCCCAAGCTTCAAAAGTAATTCACGGGAGGTTTTGGGTCTACATAAACCCTCTCTCAGGATCCTTAACATCATCGTCATCATAAACATCATCCATATACTCATCTCCATCGTCATCATCATCAGGTTCGTAGTAACTATGGATCCAATGTATGGATCCCTTGGGCTTCTTTACGCAGCTGATATTTTCCATAGTGTTGTGGCCAATGGTCCTCTCATCGAAAGGTAATGTATCGTCCTTGTATGAAGTGTCGACAGAGAGAAGCTCAAACAAATGACTGAGATACATCCCATATACTAGGTTTGGTCAAGCTTTAGACTTTATGACACTCAAAATTTCATTGAATATCATGTTAGCTAGGTGAAGCTTGTGACCTTGTTAGATGGAAAACATCCACCAATAGTCATTCTTGCAGATGGTGGAAAATTTTTTGTCAGGAGCACAAATGCAATGGGTGACGATAAGATGGAGCAAACAGTCGTTATGGGAGAAAAGTGTGGCTCTATTATTTATAAGGTGCATTTCGAGAGGAAAAAGGATTTTTTTTCATTGTCGTCGCTGGTAAGAGGAAAATCAAAAGATTGGGCGATAAAGTTGATGATAATGGTAACGATATGACCCATAAGATAAGAAACAATTATCTAACAAGTGGTGTCATCGTGAGTAGCGGATGAAACATGAGCATTCAAGTAAAAAACTCAAACCAAAGAAGGGCAAGTAAGGTCATGAAAGTTAAGAAAACTAAAAAAATTATATCTTTTAAATTTTGCTCATAAGGAAAACCCAATTTTTCTAAAATTTCAAAATTGATTTTTCAAGTTTCCTTAATCGAAAGATATGAAAAGTATGAATTATATCACTTACGGGCTTTGGTAGTTTTAAAAAAAACGATCAATCCAAGAAGTAATTTGAGGATTGCATGTGGATTGCGCTTTTGAAGCCATTATTTTCCTTTTTGGCATAATGAAAGAATTTTGAGTAAAATATGAATTTATGTCAAAATAGATGTTTAAAGGATGTTAAAAAGTAATTTAGGAAGGATTAAAATAACCTTTTAGGCTAGAAAAATGGGTATGGCCTAATGGGTTTCGAAGGTTGTTTTGGATGGGGACTTTTATTAAACACCTTATATGTGGACGGTAAAAATTTAGGTTTTTAAAAAATTGATAAAGGGAAAAGCTTCTTCCAAGAAAAAAATAATATTTACAATGAACAATTGTTCTCTAACCACCTAATTCATCCTAATTTAACCGAATTTGAAAAATTAACAAGTTAGACTTTTTGAAAAATCTTGCTGAATTGTGATGATTCTTCAAAAATTGAAAATAGTTCATTGAGAGGATTGAAAGAGGACTATTTTTCACATAAAACCAATTAAAATTAGTCTAGTTTGAAGAATTTTGATGAAATTCAAAGTTTGGGAGTGTTTGGGTGTTTAGATCTGAAACATTGGGTGAAAATGGATGATATGCGCGTAAATAAGCTTAAAATAGCCTTCCCATACAATTTTGGCCAAAAGGGATCGATCCATCATAAAAAGGGATCGATCATTTTTCTAGAAAATGCAAAAGATCGATCCTTTACACAAAGGGGTCGATCATTTTTTTTTAGAAATTTGCATTTTTTATTCCAGAGACCAAATTGGATGACACTAGACTTGAAATTGATGCAACCTAAGTCGTATTATTGATATGAAATTATTTTAATGTCTTAGAGGATACTAAATGTGAATGAATGTCAACTTGAAACATCAAATTATTCAAATTTTTATTATTGATCAATTTAGTCCATAATTTACACATGTAAAGTTCAAATCAAATCACACAAACATACAATGGCTCTAAAGATCATATTCTCATTTAAACATCATATTCTCAAAATCAATATATATGATCAATACAAAACATGTAGAAAATAATTTTACAACAAAAATCAACATTGCAAATTTAATGCCAATAATCATCATCATAAGCATATTAGGCCATAAATATTTCAATTCATGAAAAAATAACTCACCATAACTAATTGCAATTAAGCACTATGTGGTGACACTCAATCATGCATATAAACATATAAAAGCATAAAATTGCATAAAATTAAAACTTGTTACCACTTGAATTAAGGTTGATTTCTTAGACTCCCTTTCTTTATATGTCCTTCCTTAATGTGTTTTAGAGCCTCCAAATAGCTTGACGTTGCTTATCATTGCTCCAACACACCTATAAGAGACACTTAATTGATTTTTGGTACCCAAATTGCTTTGGGTCCTTCATTGTTAGTTTCAATAACTCCAGTTCCCTTAGGAACCCATATTTGTCTTATTTTATAAAATTTTATTTTTTTATAGGACAAGTATTGGAATTATGGCCATGATAATCACAATGTAAAAAATTTCCATTATTGAATTTGATGCATTTTTAAAAACAATTTATTTTTCTTTTATTAGGCTATCAGGCTTAATTTTCAGATTAAAATTTTCTTTTTTAAAATTTTCATTTTTCAGTTTTGTAAACTTCAAATCCTTCTTCAAAATTTTATTTTTGCTTTCAAAATCCAATTTAATTTTCAAAAGATAATCATTTTCATTTTTAATTTTAGAAATTATTTTCTTATATTTGGAATTCATAGTCTCAAATTCCAAAATCAATTCATCATAAGCATTTTTTAACTCATCAAAAGAATATGAATTTAATTCATTTGAGTTAGAAGATACATTTGAATCTTCTTGGAAGGCCATAAGGCAAAGGATGACTACTTCATCATCAATGATGTCCTCATCACTCCATGTAGCCACAAAAGCCTTCTTCTTTTGGTTTCTTGATCCTTTCTTCTTCAATAGTAGACAATCATATTTGATATGTCCTATTTTTGACAATTATAACATATGATGGGATCCTTCTCCTTTCTAGATTCATGTTTTCTCTCTTTTTCTTTGGATGACATGAATTGCTTTAATATTTTGTAGAGATTGGATTTTTCTTCATCTTCTTCATCTTTATCTTCATTAGAATTGCACTCTTTGTCTGTGGAGGATCCTAAATTAATACCAACTTGTTTTTTGTTTTCTTTCTTCTCTTCTTTCTTTTCTTCTTCTTGCTCCTCCTTTTTTACCATCAACTCATAAGCGAGTATGGAACCAATAAGCTCATCAAGAGTGACACACTTTAGGTTCTTTACTTCGATGATCATTGTCTTCTTCGATTGCCAAGACTTTGGAAGAGAGTAAATTATCTTCCTCACAAGTTTTTTATTAAGGGTTATTTCTCCATATCCCTTGAGATCGTTGATAATCACGAAAAAACTATACGTTTTTGTTTCCCTCATAACTATGGTTTGAGAAGACCAATTTTGTTTTCCCTTACTTCATCTTATCCTTAATGAGTGACTTGGAGCTTGTCCCAAATATCCTTAACATTTGAAATATGGTAGCTTATTGATCGGTCGTTAATCTTCAATGGAGTATGAGCTAGAGGTTGAAGCCATATTTATCAGTTGATTGTAAAAGTTGAAAGAACTCTCCAAGGACCTTCTCGAGGTTTTTAAACCGTTAATAAGGACTCGCTTTGATACCAATTCTTAGCTCTTACGAATAATCGAAATACACAACTAGAGGTTGAATTGGCTAACCATACAACAAAACTCACAAGTGTGTTTCAATGAAAAGATAGAAAAGGTATAACCTTTGAGGATAAGGTGTAACCTTACAGCAATACACAAGGTTTATACATCACAAACTTGCCTACACTCTCTCCATTAGAGGAATTATAAATAAAGCAAAAAATTGAGAAACTCTCACAAGGTAAACATGTTAGCAATAATTTAGCTCTCACCCAAATCATACTTGAGCAAATTAAACAATAAAACTCAAAACTGTATTTCAATGAAAAGATAGAAAAATTAAGCGTAAAATATATCTTTGATGTTTATATATTTGTTCAATATGGTTCTTGTTGACTTTGGGATACTTTAACCTTCAATGTATAGCTTCTCTATCAATTCTATCCATTTGGAGTCATTGAGGATCATTATACCCATTACCTACAGCAATAAAAAAACATTTAATGCTCAAGGGATCGATCTGTTGGTGAAAAGGATCGATCATTTTTCAAAAAATTCAATCGTTGCAAGAAAGGGATCGATCTTTTAGGGAAAGGGATCGTTCCTATTGGTGAAGGGATCGATCCTTTGATCAAGAGATTGATCTTTTTGCTTGGTGATCGATCCTTTGAGCAAAAAAATGCTTGATAACTTGATTTTAAAGCGCGAAAATGATCAAATATGTTTTTGAAAAGGTTCGACTAAGTTGGAAAACATTTAAAATATATATTTTCAAGTTAATTTGAAATTTGAATTATTTTTTATAAGTTCTTAACAAATTTGATTAAAGCCAAAATCAATTTTACAAATTACTATTATATCAAAATCTTAATTCAATAAAAGCATTTCAAAAAATTTGGTGCGTCTTTTCTTTCATTATTCTGAGTTTATTAAGTATTATATGGTAAATTTATTTAAATTTTTTATATTTCTCTCATATTATTCTAGTAAATATTATTTATTTAATATGATATTTTTTTGCAGACAAAAGAATGATCAAAAGATTTTTTTTTTCAAATCTAATTGTTGGAAGAAAGGGTCAAGTAAGTGTGAAGAAATTTTATTTGAAGTATTTTATGATTTATTGTTATATTAATATCATTTTCTATAATATTTGTAGTTGAGTTTTATGATTTATTTCTATGTTATTAGGTTAGGTTGTGTCAATATTATTTTTTATAATATCATTTTACGATTTATTATTATCTTGTTATGATCATACTATAACTATTTATGTACATATATTTTTTTTTCTAAATACAAATTTTTAATTTGTAAAGAAAATGAACAAAAATTGTTTTCATGATTCTCCATTATAATGGAAAGATTACGGAAAATGAGGTCAGAGTTGTTTTTTTTTTTTTTGTAACACCAAATCTGATTTAACCCAAAATCTAGAGGATTTAAATATTACACGGAACCAATGAGGTGGCTAACTCAAAATTTTTCTTTTTTAAAAACAATAATTAACTAATCATAAAATCATAAAATAAACATATGTTTTAAACATACATTTATATCGTTTACAAAATAAGAGCTCCAAATAGTGTGTACTAAAATACATAAGTTTTTAAAAGTTGAGTTTAGGACTCAAATACAAATAAGGTCACTAAAGTACACTCTAACTAAAATACCTGAGATGTAATCTGATCACCATATCTCCACTAGAAACATGTACTGGAGATAAGCTCCTCGATTCGCCCACCTAAGAACCTGCGAATGGAAACACATTTCGGATGCTAAGCTCACTAACTAGTGCCATGCAAAATATATCTACTATACTATATGCATTCATTACATGAGCATGCAAACAAGGATATTCATGAAAATACAATACACAAGTAGGCCTTATAGTGTAGTTGGAGGGTCAATTAACATCCTATGACTCACAACCCTCTATCCTACCTAAGGTACCCTAGATAAGAATCAAGTCACTTAGCATCGGAATCTCCATCTAAAAAGTCCCTCATTTTCTAGTAACTAGGATGCCTTCGGGGTCACTTAGCATCGGAGCCTGCATCTAACTAGCATTTAAGTGCCTCATCACTGACTTAAACATATCCATATATTCCTAGAAAACAAGTAATCATTATTTATACCAGTGACTTAGGTTTCTTTGTTCTTTCTCAACTGTCACACAAAGCTAGCATTATGGTATCTTTTTTTTGTAAGATTCTTAAGTTCTGTTACATTCGTTATTTTTTTTACTTGTAAGGTCATTAGAGTAATATCGATGGTCATAACCCTTTCCGAAACCCTTAAATCAAAGCTAGGCTTCTTGCTTAAATCATTCTTGTGGTATCGATACCAATTTTGGCTACTAAAATTTGATAAGACTCGTAGTATCAATACTCTTATATGAAGTATCAGTACTATATTTGGATTTGATGTTTTGGAACTTAAAATCAGTATTGATACTCTTTTCTAAGGTATCAATATATACTCTTTGAGTGATATCGATACTCCCTAAGTACTGATACTAGAAGTGGATAATGGAATTGTAACTTAAAAATAGTATTGATTCCCTATTCATCAGTATCAGTACCTGAGGAACAATATCGATATTTTATAAATAGAGTATTGATACTATTCAGTAAAAAACCTTTTGTATTGACTATTTGACAAACAATATTGATATTGCTCATTCATTACTGATACCCAACCTAGAATTAATATATGTTTACGTTATTTTAACACACAACTCAACTCATAAGTCACTCTAAGGCCATTAAGCATTATCTGAAGCTTATGTGAGTAATAGGAGATCATAATAGGTCATTTGACATGCATTTTCATCCTTAAAAACATCTAAAACCATTATCAACAAAAAATGCACCCATATGCTCAATGAGCTCATACAAGCAAGAAAACACATGTAAGGACATACAAATGGTATAAATGAGTTAGAAGTGTGTTACTTGAATCATAAGCTACAATAAATCACTCTTACTCACCAATGACAAGCTTATATTTCCCCTTTCCTTTGGATCTTTCTACAACATATTTCACTAACCAAAAGACAAGTAAATGAGTTAGTAACTCATTTAGGAACTTAAGAAGAAGTTAAGAACACTCCTTGAAGTCTAAATCCACCCCAAAACGAGTTAAATCCATAAGGGTTCCTAAAACCTCTCAAAACCCCAACAATGGCTCCCATGGCCAAAACTTAAAGAAAAAGACTTGAATTGAAGATTAAAGGGTGAAGATTTCCTAACTTACCTTTATAATTTTAGATCTGGGATGTAAAGTAACAAAGCCTTCAGCTTTGCTCAAGTCATCAAGGAGAAGGAATAAAGTTTGAAAATGGAAAAAGACAAAGGTGGGGTGAAAATAAGATACAAGAAAGGTTCAAACTTTTTCCTCTTCTCATGCCCAGTGAAATCACAAAAAATTGAATAAAAATCAAATTAGGGGTAGTTAATGGATAAATTACTCCTTTGGTATTTTTTTATGCCTTCATATAAAAAGGTCATTTTATGTCTAAATGGGCTCAATTCCAAACCTAAAACAATTTCACCCAAACCCAACACCACAACATGGTCATCTTAATTATTTAAACTCATACAGTCTACCATAATTTGAGGCGTTACAACTTCCCCTCCTAACAGGAAATTTTGTCCTCAAAATTTACTTGAATAAAACAAGTACGAATACTAAAGTAGCATACCTTTTTGATTTCCCAAGTTTCCTATTTGATGCCATGGTTTCTCCAAAATACCTTCACTAGAGGGATTCACTTATTCTTCAATTCTTTAAATTCATGAGCCAAAATATTAAAAGGTTCTTCAACGTAGGTCAAGTCACGACCTACCTCAATCTTCTTCAATAGAATGATGTGAGAAGGGTCGAAACGTTATCTTATGAGCATTGACACATGAAATATATGTGAATATGTTCTATCTCTAGTGGTAAAGCTAACTGGTAGGTCACAGATCCAACCTTTTCGAGCACCACGTAAGGTCCAATAAAGTGCAGGGTCAACTTCCTTTTTCCCCCAAAATGAAGCATCTTTCTCTAATGAGGTACCTTAAGAAAAACCATATCACCAATAGTGGACTCTATCTTTCAGAATATGGATTACCCTTTCGAACTGGCCATCAGTTTAAGGGTGAAAAGCAATGCTAATATGTAATCGAGTGCCCAAAGCTTAATAGAGGGCCTTCTAAAATCTTAAAGTGAAACATAGATCTCGATAAAAAAGGATTGACGTTGGCACTCAAATACAAATAAGGCCACTGAAGTACATTCCCACTAAAATACTCGAGACGTACTCTAATACCTAAATCTATGTTGGAATCACGTAATGATGATAAGCTCCTTGATCTTTCCTCCTAAGAACCTGCATACCAAAACACATTCTGAATGCTAAGCTCACAAGCTCAGTACCACACAAATAACTCTACTATAATATATGCATTTATTACATGTGTATGCGAACAAGTGTATTCATGAATATACAGGCACATTAACACACACATACACGGGTAGCCCTATGGTGTAGTCAGAGGGTCAATTAGCATCTCATGACTCACACCCTTGTATCCTACCTAAGGTACCTTAGATAAGACATGGGTCACTTAGCATCAGAATATTCATATAGAAAGGTCCTCATTGCCTAGTACCTAGGACGCCTCTGGGTTATATAACATAAGAGCCTATGTTCTGCTAGACTACTCCTCAAAGTAATTGGGACGCCTCTGAGGTCAATTAGCACTAGAGCATATGTCCAACTAGCATTTAAGTGCCTCAACACTGACTTAGACCTATATGAATATTCCTAACAAACAATTAATCATCGTTTACACCAATGACTCGAGTGTCTTTTTTGTTTCATGTGCGTCACACAAGGCTAACATTATGGTATTTTTCTTTGTAAGATTCTTAAGTTACGTTATATTTGTTATTGTTTCACTTCTAGGGTCATTAGAGTAATATTGATGGTCTTAACAACTTCCTAAATCATTGACTCAAATTTTGGCTTCTTTTCTAAATCAGTATGATGATACTGATACTAAACCCTTTTATTATCGATATTAACCTTGTGGTATTTGTACCCACCTTTGGTACCGGTACCAATTTTAGCTACTAGAATTTGAGAAGACTCGCAGTATCTATACCCCTATATAGAGTATCGGTAATATATTTGGATTCGATATTTTGCAACTTAAAATTAATATTGATACCCTTGTCTAGGGTATCGATACCTCCTCTTTGAGTGACTTGAGTATCGATACTAGAAGTGGATACTAGAATTGCAACTTAAAAATGCTATCGATGCCCTATTCCTCAGTATCAGTACATAAATAGTAGTATCAATAATTTATAAATATAATATCGGTACTATTTAGCCAAAACCCTTCATTTTAACTATTTGACGAACAATATCGATACTTTTCATCCAATATTGATACCATAACCCAAAAATACTTTGTTTTACATCAGTTTAACACCCAACTTAGCCTATAAGTCCCTCTAAGGACATTAAATGTTTTATGACGCTTATGTGAGTTATAGGGGATCATAATAGGTCACTTGACATGCATTTTCAACCTCAAAAAATCTAAAACCATAATCAAGAAAAAAAGGCACCCATATGCTCAATGATCTCATACAAAAATGAAAAGACATTTAAGAACAAGAGAAACAGGTTGTATCAGGTGGTCGAATCGGACGGGTTAGTGGATCGGGTTGACCTGCTTTTAGAAAACCACCAAGTAGTGGACAAGCCCTACATGCAGTGACAATGCATGGGGGTATATTCAGTAGTGTTAGATGACAAAAATTCATGAAAAAAAATTAAAAATATTTCAAGGTATTTTAAGGCACTTACCAATCTCGGTTCACAACAGTGAATAAAGGAGAGCTCGATATCGACTTATCAAAAACTTCCTATTTCTTATCCCCTCCACACGCCGACTACGATGACTATGAAAAGGAAACCGATGAACTCAATACGACACAAAGATCGCGATGGTGTGTGTAGTTTGAAAATGGAGCTACGATCGGCAACGAAACATCATTTAATGTTTTCCCGTGAAAAAATGTTAAAAACGAAAGTTGAAGAGAGAGAAAAAATGGGTTTCCAAATAAGGAAACTTTCAAATTTTGGGATTTAAAACCCCAACATATTAGGAAATGGAAAAAGCATGCTATAAGTTCATAAACTTTTATTATTTTTATTTGGGTCCAAATTTAATTAAAAATTAATTTTGGTCCCCAAATATAACCAAATTTAATTAAAATTTAATTTTGGTCCCCAAATATAACCAAAATTTCAAAATTAATACCCAAAATAAAATTAAGAAACAATTAGTCCCTAAAATTAGGGTGTGATAACTCTCCCCCTTAAAAGAAATTTCATCCTCAAAATTTACTTGATCTAGAAAGATGTGGAAACCAAGCCTCCATCAACTCCAAAGTCTCCCAGGTAGCTTCTTCGAGACCGTAGTTATTCCACTGAACCTTAACCATTAAAATCTGCCTGTTCCAAAGAAATCTCCCATCCTGATCTAAAATCTAAATAGGTTTCTCCTTATAGGAAAAATCAGGTCTCAAATCCACATCCTCATTCTAAAAAATTGACCCGGATATGGACGATATTGTCTTAGCATAGATACATAGAAAACATGATGAATCTGACTAAGCTAAGATGGCAACTCAATCTTATAGGCAACAGGTTTGACTCTCTTTAGAATACGATATGGCCCAATAAATCTCGGACTCAATTTACATTTTCTCTAAATCTCGGTACCTTCTTCCACAGAGATACATTCAGAAATACCTGATCCCTAACCTCAAACTTGATATCCTTCCTCCTTTGATCAGCATAAGACTTTTGTCTATCAAAGGCCTCTCTCAGGCGATCACAGATCAATCTGACAATATCCTCAATCTTCTAGACTAACTCTGGACCAATGTCCTTCTATTATGCAACTCAGTCAAACATATAGGACTATGACATTTACGTCCATACAGAGCCTCATACGGTTCCATGTTGATGCTAGCCTGATAGCTATTATTGTAATTGAACTCAAATAACATCAAAAAGTCATCCTAACTACCACGAAAGTCAATCATACAACCCCGTAGCATATCCTTCAGAACATATATCACTCTCTAAAACTGACCATCAGTCTGTAGATGGAAAGTTGTACTAAAGTTTAAACGAGTACCCAGACGTCATGCAAAGCCTTGCAGAATCTAGAAGTGAATATTAGATCTCAGTTAGAAATGATATATAATGGAACACCATGGAGTCTGACGATCTCAGAAATATAAAACCTTGTTTTGTTTTCTAGAGAGTAATTAACTCGAGCATGGATGAAGTGAAGTATATCAACAATCACCCAAACAAAATCCTTTTTAGAATGAGTCAGAGGAAAACTAGTCATAAAATCCATCGTAATTCACTCTCATTTCCACTCTAGAATCTTAATGGGATGCAACAAACCAGATGGATGCTGATGTTCTGCCTTGACCTACTGACAAGTCAGGCCCTTCATCATGTAATCAAAAAATATCCTTCTTTATACCAACACAATAGTAATACTATTTGAGATTCTTGTACATCTTATCCTTATAAGAATGCATAGCATATGGACTACTATGGGCCACCTAAATAATAGTTCGTCTCAACTCATCATCTTTAGGAACACAGTAACAAAGTGGAAGCGCATAATACCATCATGATCAAAGGTATATTTTAAACTTATCTATGCTCAGATTACTCAATAATGGAAAGTAAGGAGCTATCTAAGAGTTGTTTAGTCTTAATCTCCTCAGCTAAGGTCAGTTTAACCTATAAATCTGCTAATAGACTACCATCGACATACAAGCTCAACCGGGAAAACAACACTCTCAAATCAAATATTGTCTTACAGTTCAAGGAATCGCCCACTACATTGCCCTTGTCTGGATGATACTCTATCTCATAATCATAGTCCTTCAAAAGCTCTAACCAGTGACATTAGCTCAGGTTCAGCTCCTTCTATGTAAGTATATACTTTAGAATCTTATGGTCGATATAGATATAACACTTCTCTCCATAGAGATAGTGTCTCCATATATTTAGATCAAAGACCACTGCAACTAACTCTAGATTGTGGGTAGGATAGTTCCACTCACACGACTTTAATTGATCGGATGCATAAGCTACAACATTCCCATCTTACATCAAAACGCATCTCATTCCATAGTGAAAAGCATCGCTATAAACTGAAAAATTCATCCCATACTCAAGCTGAATCAACACCGAGGCTTTAGTTAGAACAATCTTTAGCTTCTCAAAACTAGACTGTTGAGCTTCGAACCAGACAAATGGAAGGTCATTCCTTAATAACTTCGTTAGAGAACCTGCAATGATGGAGAACCCCTCGATGAAACGACGGTAATAGTCAGCTAAGCCAAGAAGTTACTGATCTTTGAGACGTTCTTATGTTTCTTCTAGTTCTGAATAGCCTCAACTTTACTTAGGTCCACTCAAATACCCTCAGAAAGTACGATATATCCCAGAAAAGCCACTTCATTGAGCCAAAACTCACACTTGGTCAACTTGGCAAACAACTTATGCTCCCTCAAAGTCTACAGAATAATCCTCAAATGTTCATCATGTTCTCCTTCAGTCCGAGAATATACCAATATGTAATCAATGAACATGACCACATACTGGTCAAGATAAGGTTGAAACATATTATTCATTAGACATTGGTTAACCCGAATGGCTAGAAACTCTTAATACTCGTATCAAGTATGGGAAATAGTCTTTGGGACGCTAGAAGAATTCAAATTTTTTAGTCTAAATAGAGATAATTAGAATAAATATAACATATAATATAATAAAATAGAATAGCAAAAAATTAATATAATAAAATAGAATAGATAAAAATATAACTAAGATATAAAAAAGATATTTAATATCTTGATAAATAAGAAATATATAACTATTTTTATAATTATTTTTAAAATTGAAAGACAATATAATTATTATATTCTATCAACATTAGATTGAATATTAGATTGAATATTAGATCAAATATTAGATTGAATATTAGATCGAATCTACCATTATATTAATTATAATAAATATGTTATATTGTTATATTGAAACCAGCTTTGAATCCAACACCTGTTTTAGTCTCTGTTGTGGTGACATAAGTCCCTCCCTACAACTCATGAATTAAGAATTCTCGCAGCAAAAAGGTTTACTCGACATAAACGAGGAGTTAAAGAAACCTTTTCAGAGAAATATTTAAAAAATTATCAACTAAGCTAATCCGAAGGTTCCATATTAGACCATGGTATTTGATTCGCCAAATACATCATTATTCCATATTCTTTCATATGTATGGCGTAACTCAATCTGTGTTTTTCAAGTTTATAATTCCTTCAACATTTTTTTGAATCGAAATGCAAATGAAATAGAAATATATAAATGATAATAAATAATATAAAAAGAATATAAAAATAATAATATTATTAAATATTAATTTAAATATAATATATTATAACTAAAATATATAAATAAATTAGAAGATATATTAGAATATATAAATATAATAGAATTAATATTCCACAAGTGCAAATTCCACTTTTTATAGGTTCAAATATTCTTTCACAAAATAATCCATCCATTTCTGATTTATTGGTTTTGTAATGAAAACTATAGGGTTTTGTCACCTCTCCAATGGTTTATCCATTTGGTAGGATTTTCTTGGCCCAAGCACTTATTTGTTGGGGAGAAACTAGTCCAATTCGGAGTTGTTGATGTTTATATCGACTAATCATAGAAGAAAAATTATGATTCATTCTGATTAAGCTTCTTTCACCATGAGTTGGTAGTAATCATGCCTCAATTATATCTTCAAAATGATGGTAGCCCCACTAAACTGGTCAAACATATCATCAATATTGGGTAAAGGATATTTGATTTTTTTTACTATAAGCATGTTTAGCTTCTGGTAATCAATACAAAGTCTTAATGCTCCGTCTTTCTTCTTGACAAAGAGAACTAGAGCACTACACAGTGAAAACTAGGACAAATGAATCCTCTATCCAATAACTTCTGGAGTTGGACTTTCGGTTCTTTAAGTTTCTTATGGGTCATACGATAAGGATCCATCGAAATTGGTGTCGAACCAAAATAGATTTTTATATCAAACTCAATTTCTCTATCTGGTGGTAACCCAGCACCTCAATCATCACTATTTTCCTGTCATGGAGTCTTCAAAATAGCTTTCTTAGTCTCACATCGAGATTAACTTGATGCTTGTCTAGCCATCCATGCCTCAATTCGAACTTCTCTAAAGGAAACTCCATCAGATCGACCAAGAAGATCTCTCCATGGATCTCTATAGAATACCCTCTATAAATTTGGTCCAACTTTATGGACTAACCTACGGAACTGTGAACTGCCATAATACTCTCAGTATTCTCAACCGTGATATTAGGACTCCCATATATAGAACTTGATAAATAGGAATGGGTATAACCAACATCAAATAAAGAAAATTATGAACTGAATAAATGGTAATAATACCTACAATTACATCAGGCTCATCATGGTCTTGTCGACGTCTAGCCGTATACATCAACCCAGGTTGTTTGGCCTTAGTCTGAGCTGTAACCGTACTCTGAGAAGATCAGCCTCTACTAGTAGACCCAGATGCTCTCTACTAACTACAATACCCCAAGAATTGGTCGTTGGACTCACACCTAAAACAAGTACCCATCTTCCTCATGCACTTTCCAAAATGATGTCTCCTTAATACTCACAAGTGGTCACCGGCGGTACTTCTGATGAACCACCCTAACTAAAAGATATAATTATTAGATTAACTAACACTCAAGTCATAAAACTCATACCACTTCTCTGAGAAGACTCGCCCCTACATTTCTTTCTAGGATACGTAGAAACATTAACAGAACCAGAAAGCCTCCTAAATCGGTCTATGCTCTATCTTTCCCATGCTCCAAACCCACTCGCTTAATCTCCTCAACAGTCTTGGTTGTATCAACCAAAGCATCAAAGTTCCTCTCTCGGTGGGTTGCAGCTCAACTCTTGATCTCATATATGAGTCCATTCTTGAAACTCAAGCACCGATCCATCTCGGTGTCCACCAGCCCAGTAGCATAGCTGCTCAATCTAATGAACTCAATCTCATAATCCAAGACAGACATGTCACCCTACTCCAAATTTTAAAACTCCTAGCGTATCTTCGACATGTATCTCTTTATGATGTAACGTCCTTAAAAACATTCCTTAAAAATATCCCAAGTCGATTGATTCATCGAGATATTTCTAGAAATCGATCGCCACCATTTAAACCTTTATTTCTTAAACAAGGCTAGTACTTCCTTTAACTTATGCTCAAGCCTCATCTCCATCTCATTCATAGTCCTCTATGTATCCTCCAACTAGTACTTAGTATTAGTTCAAGGTCTCCTAATAATTCCCTCGAGGGCAACTACACCAGTAGCCACCAACAACGATGATATATCTACAACAAACAAAATAGAAAGATTTCTAGTCGCCCTCTGAAACATGTGATAGACAACTCTATCAATTTCATCCTCATCCATCTTAGTATACTCAGTCTTAGTGACAAGGGGTCTCTCTTAGGCTTAATTGGATCGTCTCAGAAAGTAGACAGATGGATACATGTAGCAGGAGGATCTCGCTCTAATGTCGGATCCTCTATAAAAATTGAAGGTTGATTCACTCACCCACGACTATGACCACAACCTGGTCTACAACCTAGAGCACTCATCAGAACAGACTATAATGCTCTATAGAAAGAATTTAAACCTAAATTAGATGGACATAAGAAATCTCAAATATATTTAAAACTCGTAAAATAAGAAGACACGGTGTTTGTAAATATAAAAAAATATCTTTTGAAAGTACATTATTTAGGACTAATCTACAGTCCAAGTGTTTAAAATTGAAGGCTCTAATACCACCAAGTGTAACCCCCTAGACTCGACCCAGACGATACGAACGACTTTAGGCGGTCACATATCATATTCAAATATCATTTATATTTTCAAAGCGTAATTAAAATTAATTCTAGTGAATAAAAGACATATCATGGTAAAACACAAAAATAACGATAGGGTTTATATGATAAGTATATACATATACCAACATTAGAAGTCGATATAAAAACATGTTCAAAAAATATTGGTTATACAGATACATATAGAAAGTACTAAAAACATAAATCACCAAAATATAACAGAGATGGGGATAAGAGAATATACAATGGTAAAAAATTGAGAATGATAAATCTTATTGATGCCAAGTCTTCTAGCCTACTGTCAGATAGTATTGGAAAATCTAAAAATTAAAGAGTGAGCTAAAAAGTCAAGTGTGCTCCTTACGATGTATAACAATATTCAGATAAATACTTTAGTAAAATTTATTTTATAAAACATGCTTTTAAAACATGAACACTACCCATATCTAAAAGTCATAATGTGTAGGTTCCCCTAAACTATACACCCACATGTCCACCCGGTAAAGACCTTATATTTATAGCATAAGGGCCTATGGTAAGGTCTTACCCAATGCAAAAAGTAAAGGAGCATGCAGTAAGGTCTTACAATTCATAGAATAAGCCTGAGATACTTCCTCCAATCATACCCCCAATGATAGTAAATATGCATATATTTGAGTTAAGATAATAATTCAATTTATTAAAACATTAAAGCATGCCATATTCTAAAATCAGATACAGAATTACGATAACCAGAGATTATGTAAAAAATATACAGTAAATCAAATATCATGCAATCAGAATATTTAATATAATCAGAATTTTAAAATAGTTTATACATATATTTAAAAATAGTACTGTAACACCAGTAGGAACACACATGTATCAGTTTGAGAAGTTGGATACAATAGCCTACTCTCAGGTCGAGTTGGAAAAACTATATCAGCATCCTAACATAATAATTAACAAACTTTAATTCAACTATTTACAGAAACCTATGAGTTGCTTTTGAAGAACATGAACCGTACATATCTCGTAGATAAGAAATGTTGGACCTAGTCGACCCTCCATCAGGGGAATCACGAGTACCTTCATAAAAAAATATAATCTCATATCAATTCCATAATCAAATATCAAATAAATATGAAAAATTCTAAAAACACTAAGCATTTTCTATTTAATTGACTCATTTCGGGACTTTTGGATCAAAATTTGGTAAAACGGACCCCAAAATCAGACTCATGACATTAAAAAAAACGTTAGAATAGAGGTTTTTAGAAAAATTCAATGCTTGTTAACAGTTAAAGTCAACGCCAATCAACGGTCAATTACACCAGTCAACAGTTAACGAATCAATGGTTTAGTTGGGTTGGATCGATTCAGTCCGATTTGACTGGATCGATTTGGTGTGATTCGGTTAGTCTGGTTTGGATGGGTTGATTTGAGGTTTAGGTCAGTTTGGACTTTGATTTGAACATATCAAACATGTTAGATAAGGTGGTTGGGTCGAAGGGGTCAGCGAGCCAAGTTGACCCTCTTCTAGAAGACCACCAAGTGTTGGATAAGCCTCACGCGTAGCGACGACACGTGCGGCAGTGTTGGGTTACAAAAAATTCACGAATTTTTTTTAAAAAAAATACTTCAAGGGATTTAAAGGAACTTACCAAGCTCGGTTCACAACAGTGAATGACAGAGAGCTCAATATCAACTTGTCGGAAATTTTCTATTGCTCATCCCTCTAAATGTCAGTGACGATGATTACGAAAAGGACACCCATGAACTTAGGTTAACACAAGAATCAATATGGTGTGATTGGTGTCGAAAATGGAGCTACGGTTGACAAGGAAACGTCATTTAAAATTTTCCCATAAAAAATTGCTGAAAAAGGAAGTTGAAGATAGAGAGAGAAATGGGTTTCCAAATGAGGAAACTTTTAGATTTTGTGGTTTAAAAATCCAAAATATTAGGAAATGGAAAAATAATGTCATAGGTCCTTGAATTTTTTAATTTTTGATTTGGGTTCGAATTTAATTAAAAATTCATTTTGGTTCTCGAATTTATTCAAAATTTCAAAATTAATCCCCAAAATAAAATTAAGAAAAATTTAATCCCTAAAATTTGGGTATGATAAAAGTAGGGATTAAATTGCACAAAAATAAAAAAAAAAGACAAATTCGAAATAAAAATAGACATGCAAAATTCGAATTAATTAAAAACTAAGCACCAAGTAACCAAAATGCAAGAAAATGCTAAAACTACAATGGCTTAGACGCAATTATCCCAAACAGAAGTTATATAAATACCACATTTTACCATTTCAGGCCCCTTTCAAAAAAATTTATTTTTTGCCTTCTCTCCAACTCTCCTCCCACACGCGGTCGTGATTTTTTTGGGGTTTATAAACTTAGTTACAAATAATAGATCTGTAAAATGCAAACAAGTACATTTTTTTGCTAATTTTCCTTATTTCTTTGCTTGCATGGTAATCTGGTGCTAACAGGGTTGCTCTTGCTAACTTGGTGCTGCCATGGCAAGGAGAGGGGATAGTTGGAGGACTCGTGTGGACAAAAACGAGGGGTCCACAGGCGTGTGGTCCTAACCTACGTCTGACATGAGAAGCGAAAGGACACGAGTGTTTTTCACGCTCACCAACTGGTGATTACTGGTCTTCTAGAAGGTTCGTCGGTGCCAAGAGATGTCTAGTAGCAAACCTTAAAAGACTTGCATCAAGGTCTTTAATTAATTCCTGGATCTGACGGCATTAGTTTAACAATGCTTCAGCATTTAATAAATCCTAATCTCTACTTTGGTTTCTACGGGCCTTCATTCCGGGCCTTCATAATTAAATTTTGATGTTACATGACTAAAAATTCCAACAAATGGAAACTAAGAAACTCGATTGGCTGATGATAACTCGGGCCTTGATTTGACCATTGATGAAGTTACAACAATATATCAACCTACTTCTCATATGTACGAGATATATTATGATGCAATAAGGAAACCTAAATTCTTAAAAATGTCATATTTAATTCCATACGACATGGTTGAATCATTCGAAAACTCATGTGATTTATTAGTTGGGATGCAATTTAGAGTGAAAAAATGAATCCACATTGGTGATTAAATATTATTACATCAAAGGCCATGTTAATTTTTATGTTGTAGAGTTCAACCAGAAAACTATATATGCAAAGTGTATTAAATATGGTCTAGAGTGTAAGTGAAAGATCTAAGTGTCCAAAATTTAGAGGTAAGATGTTTGGGTCATCACAAGGTACAATGGTCATCATACATGTTTGTGAAACTTCGTTGAACAAGATCACTGACTATTGGACTCCGATGTAATATGCTAATAATAGAAGATGTTGGTTGGAAAAAATCCAAGCATCCCTTGTTCAGTCTATTCGAAGTTAGTTTTATACCATGTAAAATATGACAAGGTTTGGAATGTGAGAGAGAAGGCAGTGAAGCTGACGTATGGTAGTTAGGATACATCGTACAATGAGCTACTAAATTTGTTACAAGTAATGAAAAGATTTATCCCGGGAACCATAGTGAAGTCTCAAACCATGACTGTATACAACAAATAAGGTCAACTTGTTTTAGGGACAAGAATATTTCATATACTCTTTTAGGTATTCAAGTCATGTATAGAAGGATTTTTATTTTACAAACATATGATCCAAGTAGATTATACGAGGTTGCATGGTCAATATAAACATATAATGTTGATACTAGCTATGCAAGATTGTCAATGAAATATTTTCTCAGTTACATTCGCTATTGTTGAAAGAGAGACATCATAGGTTTATGATTTCTTTTTTACCAATCTACTTCAATATGTCATTCGAGAAGATGGATTTTACTTGATATTTGATCGAGCAATAAGCATTTTAGTGGTATTTTAATTACCACAAAGTCGTTGGATACCTCCGCATGCATTTCCCACTTATTATATCTGCCATATTGGTAAGAATAGTATCGATACGTTTCATAACACCCTCATTAATAGCAAGATAATAAGCATGGGTAAGTTTTATTTTTAGTATGTGTATCCATTGATGTGTTTTATTAATTGATGTTTAACACAATATATATTATGAAACAAGATATGAACTACATCAACTAAATTTTAATAAGAGGTTGAAGAATTTAAATATGTTTTTGATGAGCGTGTTTGAAAGTGGGTTTCGAAAATCTTGTGGGAAAAATGGTCACAAGCATACGATGGTGGTCGACAATACAAACATATGACAACAAACCTTTATTAGGCCATTAATTCAGTACTAAAAGGTATGTTTCATCTCTCAATAGTGAGTGTGGTGAAAGAGATGTACTTTTGGTTGGCTATGGTTTGGTTTGATAAAGGGAATGAGGTTGATTGTCTCATAAATAGAGGTACAATTTAGGCTCCTGCAGTGGTGGAAATAATGGAAGCAAACGAGTGATTGGCAAACCTCAATGCTTGTTCATAACTTTGACCGAATTGAACATACTTTTGTTGTGACATGTATACGCCGAAGAGGAGAGATTTAAACATTTAGAGTTGATTTAGGTGTGATTATGGTCATTTTCAAGCATGGAGATATATGTGTGCTCATGCAGTCGCTGCATGTAAGCATATTGGTACAAGAGCGTACCCAAATAAATCATATCGACTGAAAAATGATTAAGATGAATGAATGTCAATTCCAATGCTTCATAGAACTCCAAAGAGTTGACCTGAGTCTACCCGTATACATAATCGTATGGATTTTCATATTAGAGAGAAATGTCAACCGAAGAGATGTACATTATGTAAGGGAAAAGGTCATTTAAAAAATGTACAAATCTACTAAGATATAGGCCTCATTAATCGTATTTGTATTTTAATGAATATTTGAATTTATTTTTTATTTCTATTTAAATGAATGTTTTTTTTTCTTATTTGTTTTTTGAATGGTGTGATGGATTTTCACATATGATTTGGAATGAATTAAACATAATTTGTATACATGAATTAAATGAAATTAAACCATCATTTGAATAAATAACATTTTATTTTCATACCAAAAACAATGGATCTTTTACAATTCTTGTAGGTACTAGGGTGTTATGGAATAATAATGTTGAGGCACACATCGATTGTGTTGTGGTTGTTATCTTTGCTTAGGAGTCTGGTAGGCAACCTCCTCATTCATTGAGGTCATATGATTCGGTGTTGTAACTACATGTCCACCACTAAACTCTCCCATCTCTGATGAAAATATAGAATGGCAAATAGTCGTGTTTGACAACATAAATTTCATGTTATCAAACTTATATGTTGATCCAAGAATGAGGGATTAGATGAGTAACTGAGGATGAATAAACTCGGGTATGTAAGGTATAATAGCAAAATCATCAAACGATGGATGAAATAATCTTGCATTGCCTAAAGGTTGTGATAAACTATTATCCACAAGTTCTATTTCCACTTCATGGTGAGATGAACTCCCACTTGGTATAGATTTTTTGCTTTACTAATTGTTTCTTATATTTTATAAATTATCGTCATTCTCTCATCGTTGTCAAATACAACTTTTCATTAAATCAATAATAATTAAGGTAAGTCGAAGTATGAAAATCAAAGTTATCAGCTTGAATGAGAGCAAGTGTTGGCAAGTATAAATCCCTTTTGTTCTACATATTAATGTAGTTCATATGCTTTTCAATCCAATTTTCATTGTGCTCACTTTATCCATTAAATTTGTGGATGTCATCATGATTGTATGGAATATACGAAATAGGCTGGTGGAATCCTAACTACCTCAACACTCTATCCAAAAACTGAAACTCAATAAAAACAAAACGGATCAATGGTGTAACATTACACCAATATTGAAAACCATCCCAAACATATTGTGACACACATGCAATAATTTCTTTATCTATTTACTATCTTCAAATAAACTGTTAAATTAAAATTTATATAAATTAATTATAAATAATAAATAAATATAAAATTTGATTTAATTTAATTTAACTGAACTAAAAAATAAAAAGAAGTTACTTTAAAATTAAAATTATATATACCTAATTTTTTCTTTTAATGTCAATCTTCAACCTAAATTATTTAATACTATTATACACCAACCATGTTCTTTCTATTTTATGCCTCCTTATGTATATCAATCAAAAAAATATTCTTTAATTATTTTTAATCAAAATAAATAAATTATAATTAATATTTTAAATAAAAATAGAAATATTACCTTCCAACAAGAGAAAAGTCAACCGTAGTTTACTAATCAGTGTTAAATGGAAGTTTGTGTCAAGCCAATGATTGTAGTAACATCATATATACATTGAGTTCCATTGTATTAATATTATTTATAATTAATGACGTCTTGTACATCTTACGGTACAAAAAGCTAATATCATTGATCCTCAACTATATTGATGAGTATCCTTAAAATTTTCCAAAAAAGGGAGATATTGTGTGTTCCCAAGAAATTTTGTTTTACTGACGTCTTCCCAATAAATCCATTACAAAGTGGATACACCTTGTAATCATTTTTCCACACCACTGACATCCAATTTGTTGGGACGTCGAGTTGCAGGGTCATACTTCAGAGTTATCGTGTATTCTCCACACGAAAAATAAAATGTATGTATTTTTTGTCTCCATCGTTCATCAATTCACTGATCAAACAAGAGATTAACTTATACTCTCGATCAAATATTACATTATAAAATCTAACCTCTTGCAAGTTATCAACAATAAAAGGGAGTGGCTTATCACAAATATTGAATCGATGACGGATGACTCGCTACTCATCTTCTTACAATTAATTATTTCATGAAATTAATTAATTAATCATAAAATAAACTTCTAGTATTTAATGATAATAATAATTCTTTCTTAAATAAAATATATTATTCTATTAAATAATAACATCATTGTTCTCAAATAAGTAAAAATATGTTGATCGTCTAATCTCAGTACTTGATTTTATTCTACCATTTGAACGAATTTGTAGAAAAAATAATTTTTCAAACAACAATAATTTAATCTAAACATTAATTTAAACAAAATTAATTTAATCTAAATTAATTTAAACAAAATTAATTTAATCTAAATTAATTTAAACAAGAAAATAATTTAAACTGTAACAAAAAAATTACCTTTTTCGAATCTTCCCTTCCTTAAACTGACTTCGATATCTCCCAATTAAACTTATCTTCTTTTCTTCTTTTCCCGTGCAAAACAACTCACTTCCATAACATCCATATAAAACTCTCTTAAGTCATTCATTCACATCATTTATTGCTACTAGGGGTGTAAAAAGCTAACCCGACATGTAAAACTGACTGAAATCGACTTAAGTCAAAATTATTTTTGACCTGCGCTCTGGTGATCTGAAACCGATTTGAGTCGGAACTGGTGTTGACCTAAACCCGAATTGGACCTGGAAATTATGGATCTGAACCCGACTTGAGAATGACATGAACACGAATTGAACCGAAAATATGATACCCGAACCTGAATTGCATCCGACTGATATGAACCCGAACCCGAGATTGACCTAGTAAATAACTGGTATTATCCGACCTGTTTTCAACCTGACATGTAATTAACTTAACCTGTAAATGATCCGACATGTTATTAAAATGATCTGATATTATCCTGACTTATAATTAAAGTTACAATTAATATAATTATGTTTTTTAAATTTATAATAAACTTATGATAATTAAATTAATATGATTACTTTTTGAAAATTAGTTTTTATATTAATTATAATTTATATATTATAAATTTGGTTTTAAAATTAATTCCAATTCTTTATATTATTTATATTTCTTATATTATAAATTTTATTTACAATCACTAAATTAAATTTAAATATTGTATTATTGAACTTGATTTTATTAAATTATATTAATTAAGTTAAAATATTCATAAATCTAATTTACTTTTAATGTGAAAATTGATTAATAATTTAAGTATAACTTAACTTGAAATTTTAAAACAAAAATATATTAGTTGAAATGATAAAATTATTAAATATTTGAAACTTGAATAACGTTACAAATACTAAAACAAAAAAATTATAAATGAAATTAATTTTATTATACTTGAAAACACTAAAATTACAATAAAATCAACTAAACAAAATAAATTTATGTTGAAATAAATGCTCTCAAATCTTATAGCTAAAGTTTTACAAGGCTAAAAGCCTAACTATACTATCAGAAATATCATCATCGAGCCTTTATACCAAAATGTTGCCAACATGTTTAATTATGGGCAACTTTTTAGCTTTAAATGTCAAAATGCCACCAACATAATTCCACATGAGTAACTATTTAGATAAGAATTTATAAGGTTCAAAAATTGATTTAAATCACACCAACAATAATAATTTACAAGGCATCAATGAGTAATAGACAACAGCAACCGACAAGCATCAATATACCAATTCATCAAGCATTATTGCATCAATTCAGCAAGCATCATGCATTAAGAAAACATACAATCAATGGTAAAGCCAAAGGAAATTCGATGGCCAACAGTGCCAAACATTTCCGACTTTACCAAACCCTTACAAATATCAAGTAGAAGCAAACAATATAAAATAGAATAATGCAAAATCAAGCACCAAATATTGCTTCTTGTAAGGCACCCTACAAAAAAAATTATTAATGAACTATTTGAAACTTTTATTAAATAAACATAATAAATATAAAATATTAAGTTACCTTTGAAGGGAATAAATAAGACATAATCTCCAATTCCAATAGTTTCAAGGACCATTAAACACCCTAAAAATTTAAAAGAAAAATTAAATATTCTCTTTTCAAATAATAATGAAAAAATGATGGAAAAGGTGAGTTATCATTAAATAGTTATATGTAGGCAATAGCACATTTTGTTTTCTTCTATTGCTTTATGCTATGAACAATTAAAATGTTACTTCTGTGCAATTGAGTTGAAGAATATGAAATGATTTTAACTTACACTACCCCACGATGCACATCACCATGGTTGCAATGACCCGAAACACCATAGCAATCAAATGTAATAATCTGAAAAATAATAGAAGCACAGATAAGAGAAATAAGAAATGAAAGATATTAACAAACAAGCAGTAACAGAAAACTTTCAAATGATGTATATCGCTTCCACTCCCATATGCATCCATCACTCAGCATAACTTGGACAGTTGGACAATTTATACAGTAACATTGAAAAAAAAAATCAACTTAGAACGAATTAAAGGAACCAAGCATGAAGGTGAAAAACCAACAGAGCCAAGAGTGTACCTCATCAATGACTAGAACATAAACCTCCTCTTCAATGATATTTGCCAATAAACCATGGTTCCAGACTCGGCCAAAACCACCCTGACATGAAAAATAAGATTATAAACTCCTAAATCTTTTTATCAATTAACAATAGACTCTAGATTAGATAGGCCTGGCGCTATATCAAGCCAAACAAATTTTTGTATTTTTCACCGCATTTGAAAAAACATCAATTTCCAAAAGCAAACATACCAAATTATGAATAGACCGGTTCAAAATTCATAAACTAAAAAGAGACTTAATAGTATAACCTGCAAATCTGGTACAACTCACATGGTAAAATAAATTTGATGCTTCGAAATCCAAAATCCCGATGTTCTTGTGCACACTGATAGAACCAATAAGCTTATCCCCGTCGAAGACCGTCGATAACACTATTTCAGTTCAAACGACTCACATGGCGCTCACCACTGTAGTGAAAGAGGAACAACATTTTCGTCATCAGAATATGAAGCTAAACTTCATTGCAAAATTCCATTAACCATCATGCATGGATATAGAGGCACATAATGATATAATACAAACAAAATATACTAAGACAAACATAAATTGCATTGTTCGCTAATAAAAGCTCAACCAGGAAACTTCTTGGAAAGAACAAACAGATTTAACTATCTGTTTGCTTAACCTAATTAAAACAATCTAGCATCCATAACCAAATTAAACAAAGGGCATTTACATGAACCAGTCCAAGTTAGCATGGAAAACTAAGGTCACCTTCAATAAATACTATCATATGAAAGTGAGATGAAGAAAATTTCAGAAAATTAACGATCCCATGGCTTAAAAGCTTTGCAACTATGCCAAATGCATTAAAAGAAACAAGAACAAATAATCAAGGTCTCCTTCAATAAATACTATCATATGCAAAGTGAGAGTGTGAGAATAGGGCGAGAGGGGGTTAAAATAACCAGGCGGACTCAGCGAGTGGCAAGCGAACAGAGAAGGGTAATCATTGTCTTCAAATCCTCCAGAACCGAGTTCAACTGAGCCTGCAACTCATATCCCTTATTGACCCGTGTTCGGCAACTTTTGGATGCTGAGCGGGGAAGAAGAGGGAAAACGAGGGAAACATAATTTTGGATGCTGAGCGGGAGAGATTTTGGATGCTGAGCGGGGAAGAATAGAGACCGAAAATAAAGGAGGGAGGGTTTGGCGGGAAGAGGCGGGAGAAAATGTTATTTATAATTAATATTAAAATAATTATTTATTATAATTAATATTAATATTAACATTAACTTATATTAACATAATATAGTTTATAATTTGTAATTAATATTAATATAAAATATAGTCTATAAAATTAATATTAATATAAACTATATGTTATAAATTATATTGTATAGTTTATAAACTATATACTATATTAATATAAATTATAGTTAAGATAATTAACATTAATATAAACTATATAATACATTAATATAAACTATAGTTTATAAATTATATAAAATAGATTATATGTAACCCCCCAGACCGATGCAGGTAGCCCGATCCGATCCAGGAAGTCACATTAGGGCCACCGGAGCGACCCACTGTAAAAATAGCGGAAAATTTAAATCTTTTTATCCGAACATGTAAACTTATAAAATAATTTGTCACTATTTAAAAATAAAACATATTTCCAGACTCATATATAAATCAAAATACAATTACATGCCCCCTATTCACATGTACCATACTCTGCTACAACGCCGGAAAAACTCCCTTACTGAAGTCGATAGATGCACTGGTACAATTCTTTTAACCTGAAAAGGTGAGTAATAGAGTGAGCTTCAAAAAGCTCAGTAATACAGAACTACCAGATGATGCTGAAAAACGTGCAGATACAGATAAACATATTTTCCTTATTGGTTCAGATATTTACAGATCTTTATGTTGAGCTGAGGTTCATTGATATCGCATGTAGTAACAAATAGTATTCATTTCAGATGGAAATATTTCGGATGTCTAGGTTCAGGAGATCAAAACAGGTTTTCTAGTGTGTTCCCAAAAATCATGTAACTTTTCAGATCTTTTTTAAAAACATATATATATATACCCCCATCCAACAAGTCCAAGTTGTGTAGGTTCCCCAGAACCATACACCCACCATCAAGTCCAGTTGGCCCTGAGCACACAGCCGAGGAACCGGTAAATAAGGCCCTGAGCACACAGCCGAGGAGCCTCCAGGTATACTTCCTCCAACATTACCCCCCAAGTAAGATATGTCTGTCCGTAAACAGATATATCAAAAATCAAAACATAAATCAGGTCAAGTATCATATCAGAAATCAGGTCAAGTAACAGATCAGAATCCAAGTCAGATATCAGATCAGAATCCATGTCAAGTATCAAATCAGAAATCAAATCGAAAATCAGGTAAAATATTCATGTGAGTAGGGAACACACCAGAATTTACAGATAGTATTCAAAGATATTGGATAATCTTAACAAGTAGGGGAACACGGATCTTTAGTATACCGATAGAATATCGGAATTATGAATCACTATTGAAAGAGTTCAATAACTGACAGAATCATCAGTTATTCAGAAAGTGACTTGAGCTGATAAGGAAGAAATGAAGGTTCAGGACATTTATATTATCTATCGATTGATCGAATTATCGGACAACTCTTAGATGAATAGTTTCCAGAACTAATGCCTGTCGATTGGTCAATTCATTGTTCTTCCAGGGTATTTACTCTTTAATACCACAATTCTTGTCCATAGACCATTTTCGGAATCATTGTTGAATAGATCTTCCAATGTCTTTATTTCATTTCCACACTTCTACAATATCATGAAATGCTGACGTACTTGATTAATTTGTTCAAACTCATTGTAATTGTACACTACGTAAACTCATCAGAGTTTCCAGACTTATCCAAGTCACTTACTAAATCCTCAGTCATTGAAGTTACCTATTTCATTTAGCAGTCATCTCTATTCCAGTTACTTCAGGATTTTCCAGAGTAATTCAAACATTCCTGAATTTCAGATACATGTTGTACTTCCATTCCATTCAATTTGGTCTTCATGGTTGATTGTCGAACAAACGTCCAATTCTTAGTACTGAATACAATCTAAAGCCGAGTTGAATACTTCCAAAATTTATCATCGAGCCAAACTTGAGAAGATGAACACATGTTCCAGTAATATCTGTGTCATTCAGGTATTGACATAGCTTTAGGGTTGATCTATTCACTTGAATTGTTTTCCATTACCTTTAAAGGTAGTCCAATACTTATCTTACTTGGATTCCTTAATTAATCCAAGACATTTACTTAATTTAGGCCATAAGGGTATTTTGGTAATTTTGATGTTCAGTTTTATTCCATTCATTTAAGAGCTCGAGGATATTCAATCATTCCTGAGCTTGGTGATATTCTTGGGTCATTTCTATTACAGGGGTATTTTGGTCATTTTATAGATTCACGGTATTTCAATCTTTTCCTTCCATCCGATCTTATTATTTAATTCAATCTTATCATTTACTTCAGTCCTTTCGAACAATTCTGACAGCAGAATACCCCCGATAAATTACTCTTCCAGTATTTACTCATTATTCGAATATTTTCAGGTCAAGTGTCTTCTCAGACTTTACAAACGGAATATCATAAATTTTCCTGCACTAAGTCGGGATCTTAACAATTAAATCCGTACTTAATCGAGTTAAGTACGAATCCTCTAAGTATTTTCTCATTCAGAGTCATCTCAGACTATTCTACCTCTTAAGGGCATTTCCGTAATTTCTTAACCAGATAAGTTCGATATTAGCTCTTAACGAAAATAATATAATTTAGAGATCCTATGATTAATTGCTTTCTTGAACAATCTCTGATCTTGAAATAATTCCCTTAACACACTTCTAGTATCTTGCATAAACCTTCTTGGGGTTAAAAACCGGTTCTCCATAATTTCCAAGTAAAACTAACATTTCTTATGCACATCAATAGTTTTAGCAGATCAATAATTCTTTTCAGATTTATTAATCCACTTCCAGAGACAATTCTTATCATTTTCCAACATAAGGGTAATTTCGTAATTTTCCCTAATCGAAATATTCTCTTAATTTATCATCTAAGTACCTTTAATGAGATAAATTATAATCTACAATCCATGGTTAATTCTTTTATTACTTAATTCCAGAACTTGTAATTTAATTCAAACCGTCCTCCAATTTCTTATAATAGTCATCTGAGCCATATTCAGTTATCTACTTTCTACCGTATTCGTACCTAGTGTAGATCTTCATTAATTACACATATGAGACCAAACATTTCCATTCATGCATTTATCAATACCAACATGTTCCATAAAGCATAAAGAGGTAGTAAAGTATTACCTCGATTTCCGTGCAATACTGATCGACCATAAAAATTCCATTCGAACGCCTTTGATCTTCAATTCAACTTCCAATAATTCCTCAGATACATATCAACATAAATTATATCAGAAACGGAGCTTAATTACGATAAACGGATCGAATCGGGTGATAAATCAGTGAAAGACGGCTTACCGAGTTCGAATTTGGCGAAACGGACTTCGGATTTGGATTCAGGACGTTGAAAGCATAAAATATGACTTTTCAGAAATTTGGAATTTTCGGTCAAAATCAAAGTCAACGGGTTTGACTGTCAATTTCAAGGCCTTCGGGTTCGAATTTCGAAAAACGGACAGCGGAATCGGATTTGGAACGTCGAAAAATGTTAGGATAGGTATACTCGGTCGAAGTCAAAGGTCGTTTAATGCCCGATCAAAGCCAGTCAAAGTTTTGGTCAACAGTGGTCAACTCCGGTCAACGGTCAATGGGTCAACGGTCAACGGGTCGGGTCAACGGGTCGGGTCGGGTCAACGGGTCGGGTAAACAGGTCGGGTCGGGTCAACGGGTCGGGTCGGGTTGTGACCGGTCAAACCGGTCAAAACAGTTCCAAAACCGGTCAAACCGGTCACTTTTCCCTTCCCCACGCGCAGTGGCGGCGCGTGGGGGCGCGTGAACAGTGATAAAATCCCGGAAAAATTTCTAAACATTATTTTGAGCGATTTCGAGATACTTACAAAGCTCGGTTCACAATTTTGAACGGCGGAGAGCTCGATTTCAACAAATCGAGAAGTTTGACCGGTTCACCTCCCAACGCGCCGCCGCCGCCGGAGAAAAAGGAGAACACCGGTGGACTCGGAACGGCACAAGGAACACGATGGTGCGGGAGGTGTCGTAAACAGATGACCCGATCGTTGTGAATCGATGAAAAACCAACTAAAACCGAGTTATTACCGACGATACTTCCGACTGAAATTCACGACGAACGGCGATGATTCACGACGAAAGGTTTGAGGGGTTTTGTTCCTCGTTTGACAACGAACACGATGGTTGTTTCGGCTCGTCGTTTGGAGGTCGGACGGCGAGTAGATCGGAGTTGGAAGTTGGGTTGCTGGAGAAGGGAAATCTGGAAAATTTCTGCTGCCTGCGCACGAGAATCAGATTTATAATTCAACATATTAAAAAAAATGGTTAAATCATGGGTTTAGCACTGAACTTTCTGCACTTCTGAAAACGGTCTGCCAACTTTAGAACTTTACAATTTAATCCCCTGTTTCTTTCAAAATACCAAATTAAATCCACCAATTTATATTTTCTTAAATTTAGCCCCTAAATTGGGGTGTTACATTATAAAGTATAAACTATATAGTACACTAATATAAACTATTGTTTATAAACTATAGGTTACATATATAGTTTATATAACATATAAATAGATTGTATATATACATATATTATAGGTTATATATATATAGTTTATATATGCTATACATAGTTTATACATACATATACTATAAGTTACATATATAGTTTACATGTATACATATACTATAGGTTACATATATTAACTATTGTTTATGCACAGTGTTTAGGGTTTAAGGTTTAAGGTTTAAGATTTAAGTTTTAGTGTTTAGGTAGGGTTTAGGGTTTTTATAAACTATATATTTTATTACTTAATATAGTTTATGCATAGTGTTTCTATAAACTATATATATATACTATAAATTACTTATATTAGTTATACATACATATATATACTATATTAATATAAATTATAATTTATAAACTATATATTTTATATAGTTTATACATATATAGTTTATATATATATATATATATATATTAATATAAATTATATTTTATAAACTATATACTTTTTATAGTTTATACATATATATTTTATATACATAGTTTATATATATAATTCATATAAACATAATATATATATATATAGCTTATAATATAAATATAGTTTATAATATAAATATAGTTTATATATAAACTTATATTATATATAAATATTATAATTTTGTTTTCAATTTTTTAAATGAATGCAATTTTTTAAATATAGTATATAAAGTTCACTAATAAACTATATATATAGTTCATATGTAAACTATAGTTCATATGTAAAATATCAACTATAATTTATATGTAAACTATAGTTAGTATATAAACTATATACTTTATATGTAAACTATAGTTCATATATAAATATCAACTATAGTATATATATAGTTCATATGTAAACTATATAGTTTATATATATAGTTCACATGTAAACTATAGTTCACATATATATAGTATATATAGTTTACATATAGTATAAGTTAGTTTATATTGTTTATATATAGTTTAAATACTACTATCTATAAACTATATAATTTATATATAATTCCATAAATTAACCCTAAATCATAAACCCTAAACCTTAAACTATATATACTATATATATACACTATATAGTTTATATTAATAAATATATAATTTATACAATATATATTATTTATAATTATACATAATATATAAATATAAATTGTATAGTTTATATATATTTCATATATAATTTATATATAAACTATATAATTTATATTAATAAACTATGTAGTTTCTATATAGTTCAATAGTTCATATATAAACTATATAGTATTATAGTTTATACATGGTATATATAGTTTATACATAATATATACATAATATATAGTTTATATATAGTATATAATAATATAAATACAAAATATATAGTTTATATATATAATACATATACTTTATATATAAACTATATAGTTTATTATATATATATTATTATAGTTGTTTCAATTTTTTTCTCACATTTTGCAATCATTTCGATTTGATCCCTTTATGTTGTTTAATTTATTTAAATTTTAATTTGTAATTTCATATTTGTTCAATTTAGTCTTTAAAATTATATTTTCATCTGAAATTGACCTATACTTCTTACTTATTTCTATTTTTTAATTGTTCCATAATTTTTTAAATGGGTATAATTTAGCACTTTTTTGTATTAATTTAAACCTCACAATTTAAAATTATTTTGATTTGATACTTCATCAATGTGTGTTGTTTAATTTATTTAAAATTTCTTTTTAATTTCATATTTATTCAATTTTTTCCTTCAAATTATATTTGTATCTGAAATTGACCCATACTTATTACTTAGTTATATTTTTTAATTGGCCCATAACTTTTTAAATGGGTATCAAATTATATTAGTACTTTTTTGTATTAATTTAAACCTCACAATTTAAAATTATTTCGATTTGATTCCTTTGTGTTGTTTAATTTATTTAATTTTTTATTTGTAATTTCATATTTGTTCAATTTAGTCTTCCAAATTATATTTGCATCTGAAATTGACCCATACTTATTACTTAATTATATTTTTTAATTGGCCCATAACTTTTTAAATGGGTATAATTTAGTACTTTTTGTATTAATTTCAACATCACAATTTAAAATTATTTCTATTTGATCCCTCATCAATATATGTTGTTGAATTTATTTAAATTTGAATTTGTAATTTCATATTTGTTCAATTTAATTATTGAATTTGTATTTTTTTCATAAGATTGAACCATGATTATTTATATTCTTAGTAATATACTCTAAATCATATACAATTATAAATTGCACTTCAACGTTTGCGAAAGACGAAAGTAATTAATCTAAAAATAAAAATTAACCCGATTTGAACTCAATCTGTATCTGATAGAGATCCGACCTAAATGTTATCTACCAATGATGTGACCCGATCTGAACGAGATCCGCCTGAAGTCCATTCGAACCTAAATTAACCTGCTTTTTAACTGCTCTGGACCTGAACTATTTTTACCTGAACTGACATCGATCTGAACTAAAAGTAACTCGACCTGAACCTAAACTGTATCTAGTGTCAAATTAACCTGAAAATGACCCGATCTGATTTGACTTGGAGCCGACCTGATCCGAGTCGAAGTATCAAATTTATCTGACTTGACATGTATCCTATTTTAACTGATCTAACAAGATCTGACTGAAACTGAACGATTACCCGATTTTACAACCCTAATTACTACACCCACAACCCGCCTCTATTATTACTACACCTATCACTCGTTAATTGAAGAATCTCTGACATTACATGCAGCTCTCATGGTGCAGCTATCTCATGAATGAATTAGTAGGTGTGTCAGATGGAGAAACGCACTGCTCTCCCTAAGTCACCCCCTTCAAACACCCATGGTCTTCCATGCGACACACGAGGTGGATTTGAAGACGCACTATCATTCGTATGTCTCTCGTATGACGCTTCGACTCCAATATTTCTTCGAATTTTATTGTACCATTAGCTCTAGATAAACAAATAATTCTCGAGGTATATTATATAAAGAATTTTTTTCAACATCAACATTTGAGATATTTTTCCCATTTAAGTCTTATATATAAAATTTATATTTCGATGTTATTAATATAATATAAGATTAATGAGAAAGTTTAAAAATTTTAATAAAATAAATGAAATTTCTTTAAATATTTTAGGGTAAAGTACAAAATAGTATATTATTTTGTTGACTCACCAACTATTGAAAGTTATAAAATGATCCTCTAAATATAGGGTGTTACTTTGTTTGGTCTATCGATCATTAAAAGTTATAAAATAGTCATCAAACTATTCATATGTTCCAAGCTCATCATTTTCTATTGAAAATTGACGGTCGTCTAAGTTATACGTTAACATGTTGATTGGATATGATACTCGTTTGAGATTCTAGGATCTCATATCTCAATTAGTAGTTTAACGTCTAACTCAAAATGCAATAAATGTTTTAACGAAAAAAGAAAAATTCGGAACATATGAATAGTCAGGTGACCATTCTGTAACTTTTAATAGTCGAGGGACTCAATAAAGCAATGTCCTATTCATAGGATCATTAGTCGATAGACTCAACAAAGTAATATCCTATTTATAGGACCATTTTATAACTTCTAATAATCGAAAAGAATCAATAAAATAGTATATATAGTCAAGAGACAATTTGTGTACTTTACCCAATAATTTAATGAATCTAATGATAATTTTTAGAGAAAATAACCTCAGTGATCAAAAATCCCAGATAATATACGATTTTGACCAACTTTTTTTGGATTTGCGAAAATGACCAACAAAATCGCAATGCGATCTCTAATTCGCATTACGATCTCCACTATCGCAAATTCGCATTGCATTTCGCGTTGCGATTTTCCATTTCGCGTTGCGATTTTCCAGTTCGCGTTGCGATTTTCCATTTCGCGTTGCGATTTTCCATTTCGCGTTGCGATAGTCTACAGTTGTCGTTGCAATAGTTGAAAATCGCAACGCGATTTTCCATTTCGCGTTGCGATAGTTGAAAATCGCGTAGCGATTTTCCATTTTGCGTTGCGATAGTCTACAGTTGTTGTTGCGATAGTCTACAGTTGTCGTTGCGATTTTCCAAATTCGTTGCGAAAATTCGTTGTGATAGTTAAAAAAAAAAGATTTTGTTTCTTAAGAATTTTCTCTAAAAAGATAGTATCCGCGCGGACGTGTCGAAGACACGTATTACCATTACCATTACCATTACCACGACCACGACCACGAGACGAGACGAGACGAGACGAGACGGACGGCGGCGGCGGCGGTGTGCGAGAGTCCCCCTTGTTATCTATCACTCAACAAGGAAGTGAGAAAGCCAAGCCTTAAATACTATTCCCAATAGTGTTTCCAATACTATGTGGGATTTGTGCATTACCAACACTTGTTCCCAATACTATGTGGGATTGAGCCTTAAATAGTGATATTATTTTTGAATGTTTTGCTTAAAATTGCAATAATCGCGATTGATTGTAGATTGACTTTTAATTATGACATATTTAATCGTATAATACTAATGCAATTGGTTGATAATTCAGTTGTTTTAAGGTGCATGATTGTTAATTGTTTCCTGAATAATCACATTGTATTGGAAACAAGTGTTGGTAATGCTCAATCCCACCTAGTATTGGAAACACTATTGGGAATGATATTTAAGGCTTGGCTTTCCCACTTCCTTGTTGAGTGATAGAGAACAAGGGAGACTCTCGCGCGCCGCCGCCGTCGCCGTTCGTCTGTGGTCGTGGTCGTGGTCGTGGTCGTGGTAATACGTGTCTTCGACACGTCCGCGCGGATACTATCTTTTTAGAGAAAATTCTTAAGAAACAAAATCTTTTTTTTAACTATCACAACGAATTTGGAAAATCGCAACGACAACTGTAGACTATCGCAACGCAAAATGGAAAATCGCAACGCGATTTTTAACTATCGCAACGCGAAATGGAAAATCGCGTTGCAATTTTCAACTATCGCAACACGAAATGCAACGCGAATTTGCGATAGTGGAGATCGCAATGCGAATTAGAGATCGCATTGCGATTTTGTTGGTCATTTTCGCAAATCTAAAAAAAGTTGGTCAAAATCGTATATTATCTAGAATTTTTGATCACTGAGGTTATTTTCTCTAATTTTTAAAGGACCCAATAATACTTTTTTTTGAAAGGGACTATGGACACTTGGCCTTCGCTATGCTCCACTACAGTACGGGTTGGAGTAAACGTTTTTGTACCCATATGTATTTATATGTGTATATTATGATATATTATTTTAAATTTATTATATTTAAATATAAATCACATCAAGGGCCACTCATTTATAAATGTAGACACACAAATGTAGACATACATTTTTGTCCGACCTTATTTATATAATATATGTTTTATATTATATAAATGTATTATTGTATTTATATATTATTCTGTATAGTATATAGTATGTTATTTATGTTGCTTATTTATATTATGCGGTACATACATATTATATAATTATAATATATACTTACATTATATAGTGTATATATTATGTCGTATATATTAATATTAATATTATATATTATATGTATCATTATATACTTATACGTGATATTTATTATTAAGTTAACAATTTTTGTTTTGTTTTGCGTGTAGGCCTAATACAACCCGAAAGGAGGCCTGTGTTTTAAGGTCCTGTTGGAGTTAGGGTTTGTTGTTTCCTTCAGCGCCACACACATCGGTCAAGAGGTGAACCGTCAGTCAAACCGAGGGCTTGGAGAGTCCTCATCCCCAGTCGCAATAAACAACCCCGATTTTTTGACACAACGTGGTTTCGTGAAAATCAAAACCAAATGGAAAAATTCATGTAGTATTTCAATCCCAATAAAACACTAAAACCAAACGAAAAAGGGGGATCTTCAAGGTTATAAATCCTTGCAAAATGAAAAGAAAGATAGGTTAAAAAAAGGAAGAGAGCACTTGTAACACTCGAAAGAAAAACGAAATATAAACAAGGTAACTTTTTTCCTTTCTTGGTTGTTCACTTGCATGTGTGGGTTTGGGTTATTTTGTTTTTTTTCGTTTTTCTTACTCAAAAACCAAGAAAAAGAAGGGAACCCGAGGATCAAAGGGGAGGGTTTTCGAAAGATCTTTCTCAGATCTAGCCCTCCCCGAGACTTTTTTTGAAAACAAATAGGATTTTTGAAGAGAGGAAACCAAAAGCTTTCGGAAAATGCAAAAAAAAAAAAAATCACCGTCGACGAACAGTGGTCTGCTGGCGGAGCACGATCGATTCTAGGTTCACTATGAACACCGGTCGTGTGTTCTTCATGTTCGAAGAACATTTCAGAGGATTTGGAGATTTTTTGTTTTGAATAATTTGAGGGAGAGATGAAAAATGAAGAAGTGTTGTTTCATCTTGGATTTTATAGTGACCTGAAAATCCACTTGGATCCCCTAGGGGATCTGCGTGTTTTCATGCGGGTAAGGTCTAATTGCAAAGATAGTCCCTAAATTATTTTTAAAACCCATTTTGTGCCTTAAATTTAATTTTTAATCACTATTTTCTCCTTATTTTCACCACTCCTTTTATTTCTTTTTTAATTTGGTCCCTTTTTTATTTAATTCATGTTTTATTGAATTATTTTTTAGGTTATTATATTTTATGAGTTTTAATCCGACGTTTTTATTTATTTTTTTTTTACTTTTTTGATTTATTTTATTTTATTATTTTTGTTCTCGTTTTAATTTAATTAATTTTGGTCTTTGTTTGTACTTAATCTTGTAATTGGCATATTTTTATTTTTGGTAATTGACCTTTTTTTTCCTTTACGTCATTTTTTTATCACTTTGTGTTTTCAATAGGTGTGATTAGTATTTGTTTTGTTTATTTCTGTTTTTCATTCTGTTAATTTCTATTTCTCGACATGTGTATATTTCTTTTTTCCTATTTTGTTTAAAGTATTATAATTTAACCTTTGCTTCTTCTTCTTTTAATTAATGCAATATATTTTATTTTACAAATCTAACGTCTTATTGACCTTTTAGGAGTACTTTTTAATTGATCGGAGGTAAGTAATTTGAATCGGATTTTTACTTTTTAATTTAACTTACAATTTTCTTAATTAAGACAACTGAAAATTAAATTAGTACCAAAAGGGCAGTACAAGGGTGATAATCCTTCCTTGACTGTAAACGACTCTCGAGCCCGATATATTTTTGGTAAGACGCAGATCAGGTAAGAGAGTGTCCGATCAACCTAAATATTTTTTAAATGATCGATGGCGACTCTAACGTGTTTTATTTAAGTCGAAGCCCAATTCCAGGCCCACTCGAAAGACAGTTGTGATAGATTGTCGACTCCACTGGGGACAAGTAAGTGAGTTAGGCTAAGGTTAATTTCCAGTTATCTTCTTAAGTGAAAATTGTAAGTTTAAATTTTAAGTTAATTTTTCGATCCTTATTACTTACCTTTGATTATTTTTTAAGTAAATAGTTGTACTAACGTTTTTTCAATGATTTCATGTTTTAAAAAATTTCATCTCATACTCTATACCAGAGCTCTAAACCTTTTTAAGTGGAGGTGGAAGCGACGCTTTCATGATAGGGAAGCGGTGGCGGGTTAATGAACGTTGTTCTTGTTGAAGAATCAAACCTAGAAAGCTCTAGACTCGATGAAGAACAAAGGTGATGAATATGGGAAGGTGGCGACAGTCGCTAGGATTGTTTCGGGTTTCTTTTATGTGCTGGAATCAAGACAACACGATTAGAATAAAATAAACAAAAGATAAATAAATGAAAGATGAAATAAGATAATAAAGAAATCAAAAGATCTCCCTTATGAAGGTGAACGGTAAAGATGATTGATGGTGCGGATGGATTTGTGGAAAAATAGATGGATAAGTGTCCTATCGAGCCCTCCTAGTCGCAATGAAAAGGCAAACACGATAAATGGCTCTAACCAACCCTCCTAGTCGCGATGAAAAGGCAAATTGGAGTGTGAAGATTAATCTCCCTCACAAGAACTTGAAAGAACTCCAGGAGAAGAAGCTTCGAAGGCACAAGGCAATCAGCACTTGCAAAAACGAACTCTCGTTGTATTATTAATCAAAGAAATCTGATTTACAAAGTAGAATGAAGCCTCCTTTATATAGGGGATGAGTTCTAAAGGTCCTAAATAACTAATGAATAAGATAATAAAGAAATCAAAAGATCTCCCTTATGAAGGTGAACGGTAAAGATGATTGATGGTGCGGATGGATTTGTGGAAAAATAGATGGATAAGTGTCCTATCGAGCCCTCCTAGTCGCAATGAAAAGGCAAACACGATAAATGGCTCTAACCAACCCTCCTAGTCGCGATGAAAAGGCAAATTGGAGTGTGAAGATTAATCTCCCTCACAAGAACTTGAAAGAACTCCAGGAGAAGAAGCTTCGAAGGCACAAGGCAATCAGCACTTGCAAAAACGAACTCTCGTTGTATTATTAATCAAAGAAATCTGATTTACAAAGTAGAATGAAGCCTCCTTTATATAGGGGCTGAGTTCTAAAGGTCCTAAATAACTAATGAATAAAATAATAATAAACTAAACATATCTTAACTCTAATTCCTAATAAAGTAAAAATAACTAAAGATAATATTTTAACCCAACCTTAATTCCTAATAAAATAATAAATCTAATCCTAAAAGATAATGCATCATCATATATTAAGTTATATTACAAATAATCAATAAAAATATTGAAAATTCGTAATATTTACAAAATCTCGTATTAATCCCGTATAGGATTTTCTGCATGCACCGTCTTCAGTAAAATGGCCATATCTTGAGTTCCCGATATCGGATTGATACGATTCAAGAACCGTTGGAAAGATAAGAGACAGACGGTTGTATCTGCAGAAGATATGTTGACCAAATAAGATCAGGATCCCATTAAAAAAGTCGTTTCAAGTCTGCTACTGTTCTGATCTTCTTTTCCAAAGCTTGGACGAGTGGATCATTTGGAAGAGTTATTACTTCTTCCTTTGATGTGAGCCTTGTGATGAATGTATCATCCTCCCTTTATTCAAAAAGATTCGACCTAGAATCTGAAACATTAAAGGGATCAAAATTAGAATAGTTTAATAATTCATTCACATTATGCTTACCGAATAGATATGCTTTGAATCTTCGAGACTTTGTTCTTCTAATAGGTTCGAGTAGAAACATTAGTCCAAAGAAGCATGTATTATGGACTCTGGTGCATGTATCATTTCATGGGAATTTATTCTCCGTATAGGCCTAGCAAGTAACCTTCGGGATTCATATACCTTGTGTCTTCGTGTGAATTTATTCTCTTTATAGACATAAGGGAATTCATCCTCTAGAGTTTAACTTGGTCCATATAAGCTGGTAATGGGCATATGACTGAGGGTTTGGCAAGATCAAGGGGCACCATCAATGAGAACTCGTGTACCTTCTTTAGTACCTAAACCGGGAGACTACAAGGAATTAGAGCCCACCACAAAACTCCATTTCAAAACCTAGGATGTTTTACTTCCTCTTCAAAGCATGCAATTTATCATTTTTTACTTTTATCAATATTATTTCTATCTTACTAACTGATTTTTCTTTCATGTTTGTTTTTTTATTATTTGCATCATAAAAAGAGGTAATTGATCCATAAAAGGTGTTTGTTACATACAAATAATATGGATTAATGGACAAAGGGGTTATAATGTAAGAGGTGAAAAACGTCGAGTTACGACTATGGTTCGAAAAGACTCAGAAAAAAGGGAAACAGTCTGCAAGGAAACTATGTGACAGATCTGGTTAGCTATGCTTCTGTCAGCCTAAAGAAGAATGATATTCAAGAACTACGAAGCATTTGGGATAGCTGAAAAAGTGACCAGAAGTGGAGGTTTAGTCAGCGGTATGGTGATATTGCACTTCTACTCTATGTCAAGATATATGAACCCCTAATTAGAGCCCTAGTATAATTCTAGAATCTAGGGTACAACTGTTTCACCTTTAACCAAAAAGACATGGTACCCACAATCAAAGAGTATACCACATTGCTACATTACGAAGGAATTAGAATGGATCGGGTCTACATCAAGCACATCAAAAGTCAGTCTTTTAAGAATGGGCTGGAAAATTTTACAGGGGTAGATGAGAAATGGGTAATTGACCGAGTTAAACACAAATGTAGTAGGGATGTAATTGCTTGGACCCATATCAAGCAACTAATGAAGAATCACCCCAATGAATGGAAGGCAATGGACCTTTCGCGCTGGGCCTTTATGGTTTGGTTATCTTCCCGAAGACTTTGGGATACATTGAGGCGGCTGTGGTGGAACTGTTTAAACAACTCCTGAAACGAGTAAATCCAGCATCAAAAATTTTAGCTGAAACTTTTTGCTCCCTTAATCACTGCAGAAAGAATGGCAGAGGAAGATTTATAGGGTGTGCACAGCTCCTCCAAGTCTGGATCCATAGTTGCTTCTGAAAGACTAACGGGATTTCTTACCACCGATTCAACTCTACTTATTCTCATTTGGAGGAATTCCTTACCATGAAGTGGCAAGAAGGTGTCCCGAAAGAAAAGTGGATGAAAGTATTCACACACCTTCAAGATAGGGATATTGTCTGGAGAGCTACTTTGTTAACCCACAATGACATTCTTTTCTGATGTGGAGAATAATAAACCATAACATTACTTGGATTATAGGGCAAAGTCGGATACTCTCCACTTTTAACACTTCGTTAGTATGAGGCACGCCAATTTGTCCCAACAACACATGAAATATCTGGATTAGAATTTGCGTACCATGGGAACAACTAAAAGAAAAAGGTCAACGTGGTAGCTGATTCGTGGAAGAAAATGTTCCGTATGGATGTCATGGCTGCTAAAGACATGCTTACTCTAGACTATTTGGAATGACATAGGTTAAGGAAAAATGGCACCATCCCCGTGCCAGATCATGAAGACACTCGAACCATGGAAGAGCATCTTAAGCATGTTCCCTCCGAGCTAGAGATAGCAAGGAAAGAATTTGAAGCTGAAAAGAAAGAGCTGAAATAAAGGCTAAAAGAACTCGAGGCTGAAAGATTCCAGTGATAATTAGATGTCGATACTCAGAAGGATAGGGCAGACAAGTTAGAAAATGAACAGAAGAAAATATTCTTTGAGCTCAAAGACTTGAGAAAAAGGATATCAAGAACAAGTCCGGAGCAATTCCAATCTGAAAAGGTCTTCTGAGTACTAGAAAAGTGAAGCTAGCAGCCTGAAAAGGAAGTTTGAGGGGTAGGATGAAAGAGAGACCTCGAAAGAGAGACTTTGAAAGAATAGCTAAAGACTTCTCAGAGATGTTTATTAGACAACCAACACTAGAACAAGCGTTTGAAGATTTAGGCAATTGATTTAGAGAATTCTCTTTAGAAATAGCAAGAACGAGATGGTAAAACCATAGCTAAGTTGGAGGCCATTGTGGATGGGTTCAAGAAATAAGAAAGTGAGCTTCAGATCGTTCCCTTTGATGGAAGGTTTTAGTGGCGTTTTCATTGGGAACAAGCTCAACAAAGGGTGAAAGCTAGAGATGCAGTCATCCGAGATTTCTTGGAGCAAGTACAAAAAGCAGCTCGTCATTTGCATGGTTTAGCAAGAGAAGCTGGAGTGATCTGACATGGTATTCAACCAGTGATAGATGAAGGGAGAAGACTTGTTAATCTATTAGAAGCTATTTGGGGTTTAGAGGATTTAGTCAGAATGTACCTTTAATATATTTTTTTGTATCTTAAAAAAATAAAAACACTTTTGTCTCAGTAAATATTATTTATAATAACAGACACGTTTCTGGATCAATGCCTCTAATTCTTATGCATCATGCATTGTTTTTCATACTTTTCATTTTATTTTTATTTTCCATGTTTTTACATTCACATTAATTAACAGAAAATGTGTCATCAGAAAAGGGAACAAACACCGAGTTTACCTCCACAAGCTTTGGACACGCATCATCCTCACAACACTCGCACATAGAAAAGACAAATGGAAGCTAAAATTTCTCAACTCGGAGAGAACATGTTGAGGTTACAAAGGGAGTTAGAACAAAAAAGAAGCCCTAATAATCAAAGTACTCTAGAAACGATCACTAAGAGCCATGAGTCTTTGGTCAATCAGATTGTTTCCAAGTTATATGGCTTAAATCAAGCAAGTGTGCCTGGGGAAAGTTCATGTGATGGGGTAGCTATGCCACCTACCCCGCAGGTGGTTATCTCACCTGGAATCTTACTAGGACTACAAGAGGACTCGTCCGCTACAAAAATGAAAGCCTCGTCTGTTGTAAAGGTACAAACCTCTATATCTAACCCTGAAAAATAATCTGGATGATTACCATATACCAGATTTTGATGAAGAAGGCAAGGCAAAGAAAATGGAAGAAACGATCAAGCTATTAGAAGACAAAATGAAGGTGGTTAAGGGGCACCACGATTATTATGGAGTCAATGCTTTAGAGTTGAGCTTAGTCCCAGATTCGGTGGTTCCACCAAAATTCAAAGTACCCGAGTTTGAGAAGTTCGATGGAAATAGTTTCCCTTCAGCTAACATCACCATGTTTTGTCGGAAGATGACAGGATATGTAGGAAATGATCAACTCCTGATTCATTGCTTCCAGGAGAGTCTGTCGGGTTCAGCCATCCGGTGGTACAATCAGCTGAACCGATCTTATATCAAGACCTGGAAAGATTTAGCCAAGTATTTCTTAGAACAAAACATGCATATAAATGATATGAGACCAGATCAAGTCATGACGCAAAACATGGAGAAGAAGCATAACAAAAGCTTTAGACAATATACAAAGAAATAGAGGGATTTAGTTGTGCAAGTTCGTACACCCTTTGATGAGATGAAAACCAGGAAGTTCTTTGTGTAAACCTTGAGGGCTCCTTACTTCGGGCACATGGTTGCAATCACATCAAGAAATATTTCTGACTTAGTTATGGCAGTGAGATGATTGAAATGGCCATAAAACAAGGCAAGATCAAGGGAGGGGAATCAAGCAAGAAAGCTCCTATGAAGAAGAGACATGGAAATATTAATAACATCAATAACTACAATGCAAATAAAGGTGTTATAATCTCAAACTCAAAAACAACTACAACTGTACCGTCAGGTACTTCTAGAATAAATCTGGGGAACCTAGGAAAGAAAGAGAAAATGAGCATTTCGACCATATTCCCATGACGTACAAGGAACTATATCAATAACTCTTTGACACTCATGTAGTGTCACCATACCTGTTGGAACCTATGAAGCCACCATACCCCAGATGGTAAGATGAGGATGCTCACTTTGAATATCATGGTGGTGTGTCAGGGCACACTATTGAGAATTGCCTTGCATTTAAGAGAATCGTGCAAAGAATGCGTAACAAGAATTGGATTCACTTCAAATCAGGAGCACCTAATGTTGCACAAAATCTTTTACCAAATCATCAAGAGACTGGGATTAATACAATCATTATAGAGAAAGGCAGGAAAATTAAAACTGGTGTTTCTGAAATAAAGTCTCCTTTGGCTTGGGTATGGAGACAGATGGTGAAAGCAGGGATTCTTGCACCACATTTTGATACATCAAGAAGTGAAGATGGTAACCACTGTTGTTACCATAATGAAGAAGGGCATGAGGTGCAAGATTGCCCGAAGTTTAAAGCTTTGATCCAGCTCATGATGGATAGGAAGGAGCTGGAGTTCTATGAAGAAGTTTGAGACTCTCCAGAAGTAGATGTTTGTGCTACTGGAGAATCATCCGAAAGCGGATATGGCAGGGGTCATCTTTTGGTAATTACCCCTAAAGTGAAGATAGCAGAGAAAGCACAAGAAAAGGTGGTGATCACAGCACCCCGACCTTTTTCTTACAAGGACAACAAACTAGTGTCCTAGAAGTATGAATGCCAAGTAAGCACCCTAAAGGAAGATGACAACAAAGTGGGGCATACTGTAGGGAAACACTACTCCCAAGAGGCTAAGTCCCCCTAGAGACCACTTGAACCCTTCAAAAAGGATGTGTTGATAATAAACGAGCCAATAAAGAAGGAAGAAGTTATATAGTTTATGAAATTTTTAAAATACAACGAGTACAACATCATAGACCAATTACATAGCATGTTGACACGTATTTCAATGTTAACACTGCTGCTAAGTTCATAAGCCCACATGGAAGCACTTTTTAAGGTTTTAAATCAAACGTTTGTGCCAAAAGATATATCAGTCAGTAAGATGGATCGACTGGTTAACAATATTCAAGCTGATAATCTCATATCATTTTCTGATGATAAGATTTCGTCTGGAGGAAGAGGTTGAGCTAAGGCATTACACATCACTACTCATTGTATGAGGCATACCTTACTAAGTGTGTTAATTGACAATGGTTCAACCCTTAATGTGATGCCTTTGGTTACGTTGAAAAGACTACCAATTGACACTTCCCACATGAGAACTTGCCAGAGTGTGGTTCGAGCATTTGACGGGACCAATAGGAGGTAATTAGTAATATTGAGGTGCCTTTAACCATCAAACCTGCTACTTACAATGTTAAATTCTTGGTAATGGACATCATGCCTTTATACAACTGTCATTTGGGAAGACTTTGGATCCATCAAGCTGGAGTAGTATCATCTACGCTGCACCAGAAAGTTAAGTTTGTCATTGATGGGGCTCTTATAATTATTAGTGTTGAAGAAGATATCGTGGCGAGTGTGACCATTGATGCCCCATACATATAAGTAAATGATAAAGTGGTAGAATGTTCGTTTTGCTTCTTAGAGTTTGTGAATGTCACATTTATGGTTAAAGGAGGAAAGATTTTCAAACCCCGGCTCTCCGAGTGCACTAAATGGAGATCAAGCAGACATTGGGAAGAAGTGTCAAGGTAGGAAAATGATTTGGGAATCTATTGCAAGGAATGATCAACCTCGTCTTTCCTATAACAAAGTTAGACAAGTTCGGGCTTGGTTTTCAGCCCAGTCAACAACAGAAGAGGAATTAAATTAAAAAAAATTGAGAAAGAAGTTTGGTCAGATTAAATGGGAGTGAATTTCAATGGGAACCCATGGTATTCCCACATCTTTGTAACACAGTTAAATCAGGTGGTTATGTGTTTAAGACCAGCTCATCAGATTGGGAAAATGCTTTGAAAGACTTGAGTATCAACGCCATAATCACAGAGAATGTTGAAGATGCAGATAGATTTGGAATCCGCCCACTGCCACTCGGGTTTGTTCTTAGCAATTGGTTGGCGGAAGAACTACCTGTGATTTTCAAATTTCTTTCAGAGTAATATTCAAACTATCCCTATTCGCCTATACCTGAGGAAATTGGTGATCTTTTGTAAGATTGAATAAATATTTTTAAAAAATTCAATAAAATATTTAATCTCTTTCTTGACAAACATTTTTCTTACTTCATTTCATATTCTTTTGAATTTAATTTCCCTTCATTCAGTACTTCATTTCATTCTCTTTTGACTTTAATCTTCGATCATTCCGTGTGGGATATATTCCTCTTATGCATACACATTTCCTTCTCCTTCAGGTCCCAAGATAATGATAATGCGGGCATTGATGATCCTGAGCCGGAGGTGGATTTTGAATTGTCAAATTATCTTGGGGAAATTGATAAATGTGACAATGAAAAAGAGTGCAACTTATCGTCCGAGTTATTAAGGATGGTAGAAAGAGAAGACAAGAAAATATTGTCACATGATGAGAAAATCGAAGTATTGAATCTGGGTACAGAAGATGAAAGAAAGGAAGTCAAAATTAACACAACTCTCTCGGCTGAAGCAAGACAAAACTTGATATTCTTACTTCAAGAATACAAAGATGTGTTTGCATGGTCGTATCAAGATATTTCGGGGCTAGATACAGATATGGTAGTCCAAACACTACATATCAAACCATAATTCAAACCCGTGCAACAAAAGCTAAGGAGAATGCGACCTGAAATGCTTCTTAAGATCAAAGAATATGTCAAGAAACAGTTCGATGCTGGCTTCCTTCAAGTGGCCAAATATCTGGAATGGGTAGCTAACATATGTCGGTTCCAAAGAAAGACGGGAAAGTATGCATTTGTGTCGATTACTGAGACCTTAACAAGGCAAGTCCCAAAGATAACTTTCCTCTGCCGCACATAGACATCTTCTTATTCATGGACGGATTCTCAGGATATAACCAGATTAAGATGCATCCTGAGGACATGGAAAAGACCACATTCATCACAATGTGAGGAAAGTTTTGCTACAAGGTGATGCTCTTCAGATTAAGGAATACTGGGGTAACGTATCAAAGAGCTATGGTGACCATGTTTCATGACATGATGCACAAAGAAATCAAAGTTTATGTCGACGACATGATTGTATGGAACAAACCGAAGATGAACATGTCAAGAATCTGACAAAGTTCTTTCAAAGATTAAGAAATTTCCAGCTGAGACTGAACCCCAATAAGTGTACCTTCAGGGTAACATCTAGAAAGCTGTTAGGCTTCGTGGTCAGTAGGAAAGACATCGAAGTTAATCTCGATAAAGTTAAGGCCATCTAGGATTTATCTTTTCCACAAACACCAAAAGAAGTTCGAGGTTTTCTGGGCAGATTGAATTACATAGCACGGTTCATATCTCAACTAACCGATAAATGCGACTCAATCTTTTGCCTTCTTCAAAAGAACAACTATTGATCATGGGATGAGGACTGCCTGGTTGTATTTGAGAAAATAAAAGAGTACTTATCTCACGCTCCTATCTTAATGTCCTCCATCCAGGGTAAACCTCTATTCTTATATTTATCCATATTCGAGAATTCAGTGAGGTGTGTCCTAGGTCAACATGATGAATCCGAGAGGAAGGAAATGGCCATTTACTATTTGAGCAAGAAGTTCATTGATTAAGAGGTCATATATCATCCCATCGAAAAGTTTTGTTGTGCTTTAGTATGGGTTACACGTAAACTCTGATAATACACGCTATACCACACCACTTAGTTGATTTCCAAGTTAGATCCAGTAAAGTTTATGATGGGTATGCTTACTCTCTCTGGAAGGTTAACCCGAAGGCAGATGTTGTTATCCAAATTTGACATCGAGTACATGAGACAAAAAACTATAAAGGGAAGTGCCATATCGGATTTATTGGCAAGTAGAACTGCTGAAAATTACGAGCCGCTAGACTTTGACTTTCCAAACGAAGACTTGATGGTCATATCCTTAGAAGAAGCAAGTACTTCCACATGTGATTCCTGGAAAATGCATTTTGATGGTGCATCAAATGCATTAGGACATGAGATTGGGGCAATATTGGTCTCCCCTAAAGGAAATCAATACCCATTCACTAGTAGACTGAATTTCGATTGCACCAACAACATGGCAGAGTATGAGACTTGTGTATTGGGGATTCAAGCTGCTATTGGACAAAATATAAAGACCTTACGAGTATATGGAGATTCACCTTAGTGATCTATCAGCTCCACAGAGAATGAGAGACGAAGGATGTAAAGCTGATAGAGTACCAAAAGCTAACACTGGATCTACTCGAAGAGTTTGATGATGTCACCTTCCATTAGTGCCTAGAGAAGAAAATCAAATGGCTGACGTTTTAGCTACCTTGACAGCCACATTTAAGGCTGGCGAGGAGTCTGATATGATGCCAATTGACATGCAGTCGTATGAGTACTTGACTCATTATTACCAAATCGAGGAAGTAAAAGACACTAAGCCCTGATACCATGATATTCTACAATACATCAAGAACCAAAGTTATCCAAAGGAAGCCACCGAAACTGATAAAAGAACTACTAGAAGGATGGCGGCTGGATATGTCCTTGATGTGGAGGCCTTATACAAGAAAAGCCATGATCAAGTCCCGTTGAGATGTATACATGCAGAAGAGACAAAGATGATAGTAGAAGAAATATATTACAGAGTTTACGGAATACATTCGAATGGACATGTGATGTCGAGGAAAATAATGAGATTCGTATATTTCTGGTCCACATTTGAAAAACGACTGCATCAATTATGCTAGAAGATGTCATAAATGTCAAATCTATGGAGATAAAATAAATGTTCCACCTCAAAACCTTTATATGATGACGGCGCCATGACCCTTCTCAATGTGGGGCATGGATGTTATCTGGAAAATCCATCCGAAGGCTTCAAATGGTCATCGGCTCATTCTTGTGGCAATCGACTATTTCACCAAATAGGTAGATGCTGCATCATATACTAGTGTCACTCAGTCCACTATTTGTAAGTTCTTGAAGAAATAGATCATATGTCGGCATAGTTTACCTAAAATAATCATTATCGATAATGCCACGAACCTAAACAATAAGATGATTGACACTGCTTATGAACAATTTAACATAAAGTTTCACAACTCTACTGCTTATAGATCGAAGATGAATGGAGCAGTCGAAGCAGAAAACAAAAACATCAAGAAGATAGTGAAAAAAACAATTGAGATATAGAAAGATTGGCACGAGAGATTTTTTTTGCTTTATTTACTTACTGAACCTCAATAGGTACTTCGACTGGGGCAACCCCGTTCTCATTAGCATATGGATGGAGGCAGTACTGCCCATTAAGATGGAGATTTCATCACTCCAGGTCTTGTTAGAAGTTAAACTAGATGATGCAGAATGAGTACAAACTCAGTATGATCAACTGAACTTAATAGAGGAAAAGAGGTTAAAAGCCATTCATCATGGTCAACTCTACCAGAAACGAATGATTCAAGCACATAATAAAAAGGTGTGCCCAAGAGTATTCCATGAAGAATATCTTATGCTAAAGAGGATTTGGCTAATTCAAAAAAGATTCTAGAGGAAATTGGATGCCAAATTGGGAGGGACATTATGTCGTGAAAAAGGCCTTCTCCGGAAGAGCACTTGTCTTGGCTGAAATGGATGAGTCAGAACTACCTAATCCCGTTAATTCAGACGCAGTCAAAAAATATTTTACTGAGGGTAAAAACCCGAAAGGACGCCCTAATTTGAAAGAAAAAACGTTTAGGGTGAAAACACGAAAAGGCGCCTTAAACTGAAAAAAGAAAAAAGAGGAAAAAAGAAAAAAGAAAAAGAAAATAAGGTGGGTCCAAGATGAAAACCACAAAGGGCATCTTAAAACCAAGGATGGGTCCAAGTTGAAAACCCGAAAAGTCAATTTGGATAATGATTCATGAAAGGTCCCGGATCGAGACAGTAAAGCGTCACGGTATCCAAATCTTCTATAGACTTAACGATTCGAAGAAATGTTGCACTATCTCGAACATTGTCGCATTCTCGAAGTTCCTTTGACAAAGGATGTACTCAAAATTCATCTAACGGTGTATCAGTTCAAAAGCGCCCGCATTATTGAGATCTAAGGCATCTACTTATATTCCCTTTATGTATTATCTTTCCAGAATATTTGTCATATACTCTTTTTTCCTTTTTCCTTATAAATAAATATGGTCATTTCTCTAAGTCAATTCCTTTTAAGCATCTTGGGTTGAATTTAAACCTAATGATTTATTCACTTTCGAAAAGATAATTGCGTATTACTGTAAAAAGATTTTTTTTGAGGGGTACAGATATTTGAAAGCTGATCAAGGCCTATGCACCATACTTGAGATGGTTGAAAGGAATTTTCCAAATCAAGAATAAAAAACAACATTCTATACATCGGATTCAACCATGTTCAAGATTCCAGAATCAAGAGTCATCAAGACTGAAAACCATAGATTGAGATTTCTCTCCAAATCCTAAAATAACATATTTTCACATATGCATTTTAGGCACATATAAAAGCATTACATCCATAGCATCGCACACATGCATAATTTTGCAGATTCTTGCTAGGGTCAATTTCAACTTCACAATGAAGGATATTGAACTCGAAGCGATTCAATTTACAAGATTGGATCTTAACTTCACAACGAAGGACATCCAATTCAAAGCTCAACTTAACAACGAATGAGCCACCTACGATTTTGACTTCACAACGAAGAATATCGTACCCAAAAGATTGACCCAACTTCACGACGAATAAGTCATCTGTAACACAACAATGAAAAACCAGTTTCATACCAAAGTCTTCAGGTCAAATTTCAGCTTCACGGTGAAGTATATTAGGCTAGAAGATGACCCAGGAGCTATTTTCCAATGCTTTGAACTCGGGTTTCAACTCCACGACAAAGAATATCGTGCTCAGGGTTTTCCAGTTCAACTTGACTTCATAGAGAATGGGTCAACCACAATTTTAACGTTATGACAACGGATATCATGCAAGCAGTCATTTCAATATTGATTCAACCTCACGGCAAGGGAGTCATTTGTAATTCAGTCCAAATTAACTATAACAAATCAATCATGACATCAGATTTCAGCTCTACGACAGAGGATATTCAATAAGATGAGAATTGATTCCCATAATATAGGACGTTAAATGATACATTCATGGTGGACAAAATTTGTGTTTTTTAATCTTTGCCTTATTCCCGTTGCAAGACTATGGGCAAAGAGGGGTAGCTGTAGACACACATTTTTGTGTCCGACCTTATTTATATAATATATGGTTTATATTATATAAACGTATTATTGTATTTATATATTATTTTGTATAGTATATAGTATGATATTTATATTGCTTATTTATATTATGTGGTATATACATATTATATACTTATAATATATACTTACATTATATAGTGTATATATTATGTCTTATATATTCATTTTATATAGTTTATGTATATGTATCATTATATATTTATATGTGCTATTTGTTATTAAGTTAACAATTTTTGTTTTGTTTTGCGTGTATGCCCAATACAACATGAAAGCAGGCATGTATTTCAAGGACCTGTTGGAGCTAGGGTTTGTTATTTCCTTCAGTGCCACACACCGATCTATCAAGAGGTGAACTGCCAGTGAAACCGAGGGCTTAGAGAGTCCTCATCCCCAGCCGTAACAAACAACCACAATTTCTCGACAAAACGTGGTTTTGTGAAAATCAAAACCAAACAGGAAAAATCATATAGTATTTTAATCCCAATAAAACACTAAAACCGAACAAAAAAGAGGGATCTTCAAGGTTATAAATCGTTGCAAAATGAAAAGAAAGATAGGTTAGAATAAAGGAAGAGAGCACTTGTAACATTCGAAAGAAAAAATATAAACAAGGTAACTTTTTACCTTTCTTATTTGTTCACTTGTATGTGTGGGTTTGGGTTATTATGCTTTCTTTCTTTTTCCTTTTTTGACTCAAAAACCAAGAAAAAGAAGGGAAGCCGAGGATCGAAGGGGATGGTTTTTGAAAAATCTTCTTCAGATCTATCCCTCCTCGAGGTTTTTTTTGGTGAAAAAATAGGATTTTCGAAGAGAGGAAACCAAAAGCTTTCAGAAAATGCAAAAAAAAAATAAATACTTCACCGTCGATGAACGGTGGCCGGCGCCGATGAACGGTGTCCGACGCCGTCCATGGCGGCCGACGAGGCGAAGCACGGTCGGATTCTAGGTTTTCTATGAACACCGGCTATGTGTTATTCATGTTCGAAGAACATTTCAGAGGATTTGCGGATTTTTTGTTTTCATCGATTTGAGGGAGAGATGAAAAATGAAGAAGTGTTGTTTCATTTTGGATTTTATAGTGACCCGAAAACCCACTCGGATCCCCTAGGGAATCCGCGTTTTTCATGCGGGTAAAGTCTAATTGTAGAGATAGTCCCTAAATTATTTTTAAAGCCCTTGTGCCTTAAATTTAATTTTTAATCACTATTTTCTCTTTATTTTCAACACTCCTTTTATTTCCTTTTTAATTTGGTCCTTTTTTATTTAATTCATGTTTTATTTAATTATTTTTTAGGTTATTATATTTTATGTGTTTTAATTCGACGTTTTTATTTATTTATTTGATTTATTTTTATTTTATTATTTTTGTTCTTGTTTTAATTTTAATTAATTTATGTATTTGTTTGTACTTAATCTTATAATTGACATATTTTTATTTTTGGTAATTGACTTTTTTTTTCTTTTACATCATTTTTTTATCACTTTGGGTTTTCAATAGGCGTGTTCTGTATTTGTTTTGTTTATTTATGTTTTCATTATGTTAATTTCTATTTCTCGACATGTATATATTTCTTTTTTTCTGTTTTGTTTAAAGTGTTATAATTTAACCTTTGTTTTTTAATCAATTCAATATCTTTTATTTTAAAAATTTAACATCTTATTGACCTTTTAGGAGTACTTTTTAATCGATTGGTTGTAAGTAATTTGGATCGAATTTTTACTTTTTAATTTAACTTGCAATCTTCTTAATTAAGACAACTGGAAATTAAATTAGTACCGAAATGACAATACAAGGGTGCTAATCATTCATTGACTGTAACCGACTCCCGAGCCCGATATATTTTTGGTAAGACGCAGATTAGGTAAGATGGTGTCCGATCAACCTAAATATATTTTAAATGATCGGTGACGACTCTAACGTGTTTTATTTAAGTCGAAGCTCAATTTCAAGCCCACCCCAAATATTTGTTTTCATCGTTCGACTATAAATATTTATTGTTTTATCATTCGACTATCGGATTAGTTTTTCTGTTACTGACCACTAACTATGCAAAACGAAGTGGTTGATTATAATATTAACATAATAATGAATTAGCATTTTATATATTTTATAAATTTAGTTTATTTCTAAAAACATTTAACCTTTAATGTTTACATATTAAAAACACTTAACCTTTATTGTTTACATATGACATCAGTTTGATATTTAATGTAAAAAATTAAAGAAATTATGAAAAATATAAGAAAAAAGTTAAAATTAATTTTAAATTTTATAAAATTCTATAAAATTCTATTTTTTAAAATTTTATTTAAAATTTTAAATATTATTTTAATTTTTTTAACCCATCATCTGTTGAAAAAGATTAATAAAAAGGTGGAAGAGGTAGAGTTTTAATTCATTTTGACCCATGTGGTCTAAATTCAAGATTTGATGATCAAATATATTTAACTAACCTACGAATAGCCATAATAATCTTATATTTAACATCAACTAAGGTTGTATGCCTGTCCAGCTCAGTTCTTGCTTGTATAGTTCGGAATTACTTCCAAAGAGTGTGTAGATGTCTTTGTTAGGACGTCAAGATATTTTTTCTAATAAGAGATAAAATTGATCTTTCCTCTTGTCAGAGTTAGTAGTCGTTACATCAATTGTATTCATGTGTGATATCACGTGTATGAACAGTTAATTAGTTGTAAAGTTGTTGCTCGAGTTTAACCGTTTTGTGCATGCTCTCATATACACTATAAATATTCTACTACCGTAGCTTCTAAAATCATATCAATATATTTGGCTTCTTTCATAAATATAATTGTTTAGTGTTTTCAACATGGTATCAGAGCGTTATTGGTTCTAGGGAGGTGTTGTTTGGCTTTCCTTGTATAAGGGGATTCTTTTGGGCATTTTCTTTTCTGGGTTATTGGTGTTTTCATGGATAGCTCTGCCAGAAGTTTCAAGAACTTCACTAACAAGAAAGTTAGAGTGGTCTTGGATGAGAAGAATTTCTTATTATGAAAGTAACGGATTCTACTTATGTTGAAAATATTTTGATATTTCAATATAAAAAATAAAGTATTAAGTAATTTTAAGATCTTATATTTGATTTAAATTATTATATTCGATTTAATTATTCGAATATTTCAAATATTACTCAAAGTCTTCAAATATCAATTTTTACTCCTTACTAAATGAAAATTTGTGGTTTATACTTTAAATATATTTGAAATAATTTTTACAAAGTATTTAGAACCACAATCGAGTCAAAATTGAGTTTTAAATAGGGTAGTATCGATAACTCCTTGTACAATATCGATACCCCCAAAACATCGAAACTAAAACAGGTACCGATACCCTACAAGGTACCGATACCCTTATATAGTAGTATCGATACCATGGTTATAGGTACCGATACTAGTTACGTGTTTTTGACTCTGAGATAAACATCGAATATAATTTGGGTACCGATACTACTTTACATAGTAGTATCGATACCCTCTGGCCAGTATCGATACCGTTGGTTTTAAACGGTCGAAATATTTGAATTTTTTACAGGTAGTATCGATACCCTTATAAAGGAGTACCGATACCCTTATAAAGGAGTACCGATACCCATACGCTCCCAGCAATCTTTTCAAATGGATTTCACAACACAACGGCTCTATTGACTCCATGATCATCCTCAACATCTAGAATTGATCTGAGGTGTATTTAAACAAGTCTTGAAGCTATTGGTGAAAAATAAGAAACAAGTTTTGAGAAAGAATTCAAAGAAAGAAAGCCTTAAACTTATTGTTTGAGCAAATCAAGCCTACATCCATTCAATATTCATTTTTCTTTCAAGAACATCATTTGTGCTCAATTGTATTCATTCTTGAGTGTTCTTTCTTTGTTCTAGAATTGTGCAAATATCTTACCTTGTGAGGTTTTTCTTTAAGTTTGCAAAGTTTGTAATTTTCTCTTTTAGAAGAGGGTATCTCAAGAATTTGAGGTATAATTCTTGAGGGAGTTGTAAGGTTACTCTTTGTCATCAAAAAAAAGACAAATTAGTGAATTTGTAGAAAATCCTTAGTGTGGATAGTTAAGGTAGTAGATGTATACTTTGGTTGAGAAAGTCGAACCACTTTAAATCACTGTGCAAAATATTTTTTTATTTTCTGTCAAGCTTCCACCAAAATTTATTTGCCAATTCACCCCCTCTTGGCTATTTCATACGATACATTAACTCAATAATTGGTATCAGAGCTACACTCATTTCAAGGTTTTACCACCTCTTAGAAGATCCAAGAAGAGTTCAATCGATATTCAAGTCATCAATGACCTCTACATCCAACTTCGACTTCATTCTTGATTCTCATCACATCAACAAGCCTCCTTTCTTCAATGGAGCTAACTATGCCTATTGGAAGAATAGGATGAAGTTCTTCATTCAAGCTAGGGACATGGGAGCATAGAAAATCATGATGAGAGGACACTCTGAACCATCTACAGATCCGAAATGTGGAGTGAAAAAGAGAATATTCATCTTGTTCATCCGCCAAGGATATATGAGACAAATTTCAAGTCACACATGAAAGAACCGAAGAGGTAAAAGAAACCAAAATTAGTCTTCTTAATCATAGCTATGAAAATTTCAGGATGAAACCAGATAAAGATATTAAAGCTATAACGGATAGATTTTCGGCAATTGTAAATGGCCTCAAGGCATTTGGAGAAATTATCCCTAATGACCCTAACGAGAAACTTTTGAGGAAGATAATTTATTCTCTTACAAAATCTTGGCAATCGAAGAAGTTTGCAATCATCGAAGCTAAATACCTAAAGTCTTTAACTCTCGATGAGCTCATTGGTTCTTTACTCACTCATGAAATGATGATTCAAGATGAGGTAGATCACGAGAAGAAGGACGATACAAATAAGGAGAAAAAGTAGAACGTTGGTGTTTCCCTAAAATCCACTAAAAATGAGAGTGATTCTGACGAAAACGAGGATGAAGAAATGGCTTTGCTTTCTAGAAGACTCAAAAAATTAATGGGGCCAAATAGAGGAAGAAAATTTCAACGAAATGAAGGTTTCAAAAATGAGTCCTAGGAGAATGACCCGATTATTTTCTATGAGTGCAAAAAGCATGGGCATGTTAAATACGATTGCCCACAATTAAAGAAGAATATTCTTTCAAAGAAGAAGCATAAAGCACACGTGGCTACTTGGAGCGATGATGAATCATCCGATGAAGAGGAACAAGAAGTAGTGAACTTGTGTTTGATGGCCACTACGGAGGATTATCAGGTAACCTCTACCTCATCTAATTTAGAAGATTATTCATTTGATGAGTTATTAGAGGAATATAATGGTTTGACTTTGGATCATGAGAAATTATTTTCAAAATACAAGAAAGATATTTCAAAATTAAAAAATGAAAAAGATCTCATATCCAAGACCAACATTGAACTCGAAAGTAAGATTAAAGATTTGCAAGTCAAAATCAATGATTTTGAAAAGAAAAATTCTAATTTGCAAAACTTACTTTCTAGAGTTTATGATGATCATCAAAAGGAAATTGATGATCTTAAAGCTTCTTTAAATAAAGTTGGATCAAAACATTTTGAAAAAGGAGAAAATTCAAAATCCAACTATATTAAAAAGAATTTGAAATCTTACAATCATAGAGGTCTTTAAAGAACCTAAAATGGTAAAATCATTAGGAGTATATGGGTTCCTAAAGGACTCAATACTACTAAAGATAGGGATATCCTAAACAAATGGATACCTAAGGGAACAAGGCTTTTAGGAACTAATGAATATGGACCCAAAAGAATTTGGGTACCAAAAATCAGAAATTAATCTATGTTTGTAGGAAAAGGAGCATTGCTTCAAGGCATGAAGAACAAGCTCAAATACATGGTACCTTGACAGTGGATGCTCAAGACATATGACCAGAGACAAGAGCCGGTTTACAGAGCTTAACGATAAAAATGGAGGAGGAGTAACCTTTGGTGACAAATCAAAAGATTACATTGAAGGTATAGGTACTATAGGTAATACCTATTCCATACAAGTAGAAAATGTTTTATATGTGAATGGGTTAAAGCTTAATCTTTTAAGTATTAGTCAATTGTGTGATAAAGGATAAAATGTCTTGTTTGAAAAAAACGGTTGTAAAGTTGCTGATATTGCATCTAATAGGATTATGCTTATTGGTCATAGAATAGGAAATATATACATGGTGCATTTAGATTCAATTAATATGACTAATTTATGCCCATTTGCCAAGGATGAGCATGATAGTTGGTTATGGCATAGGAGACTAGGACATATAAGCATGAGTGTTTTGCAAACACTAAATCAAGGCAATTTAGTAAGAGGCTTGCCAAAATTGAAATTTAATCTTGATAAAATCTATGATGCATGTGTTAAAGGAAAACATAAGAAAGCTTCCTTTAAATCCATTAATGATGTATCCACTAGTAGAGTGTTACAATTAATCCACATAGATCTTTTTGGGCCAATTAGAACAATTAGCTTGGGTGGAAAACAATATGCCTTTGTATTCGTAGATAACTATTCTAGATTTACTTGAGTTCTATTCTTAAGTACTAAAGATGAAGCATTAGAAAATTTTATCACTTTTTCAAAAGTAATCAAAAATGAAAAAGGTTACTCCATTTCAAGTGTTAGGAGTGATCATGGTACTGAATTTGAAAATCTTGGATTCACTGAATTTTGTAATTAGACATAATTTCTCAGCACCTAGAACCCCTCAACGAAATGGAGTTGTTGAGAGGAAAAATCAAACTTTAGAAGAATGGCTAGAACCATGCTTTGTGAAAATAATTTGCCAAAATATTTTTGGGCGGAAGCCACAAATACCCCTTGTTATGTTATTAATCGAGTAATGATTAGGCCTATTTTAAAGAAAACCCCATATGAAATTTTCAAAAATAAAAAGCCTAACATTAGCTATTTTCATCCTTTTGGATGTAAATGTTTTGTTTTAAACAACGGTAAAGACAATCTTGGCAAATTCGATGCTAAAAGTGATGAAGGAATTTTTTTGGTTATTCCTTAAATTCTAGCTTATCGTGTATTTAATAAAAGAACATTAGTGGTAGAAGAATCTATCCATGTTGTTTTCGATGATAATCCTCTTCCGAGGAAGGATTCTTATGTTGATGATGACGTGGGTATAATAAATGAAAATGACGTGGGAGAACCATCATTAAAGGAAGAAATAAAGGATGAGGAAACTCAATATGCCTTCAAGAATCTAACCATTGAAGAAAGGGAAGTCACATACCCAAGAGAGTACAACTATGTCAAGGATTGTGAGATTATAGGTGATCTATCCAAAAGGGTAACTACTCGATCTTCTCTTAGGAACATTTGTAATTATGTTGCATTTATCTCATACATAGAGCCTAAAAATGTTAAAGAAGAATTAACCGATGAAAATTGGATTATGGCTATGCAAGAAGAGTTAAATCAATTTGAGAGAAGTAAAGTATGGGCATTAGTTGAAAGCCCTAATAATAAATCTACTGTAGTTACTAAATGGGTGTTTAGAAATAAGCTTGATGAAAGTGGTAACATAGTGAGGAACAAGGCTAAACTTGTTGCTCAAGGCTATACTCAAGAAGATGGAATAGACTTTGATGAAACATATGCTCCCGTATCTAGGATGGAATCAATTAGAATGTTGTTGGCATTTGCATGTTTCAATGAATTTAAATTATATCAAATGAATGTTAAAAGTGCATTTTTAAATGATTTTATAAAAGAATAAGTGTATGTGGAACAACCTTCTCATTTTGAAGATTCAAAATTTCCAAATCATGTTTTTAAATTGACAAAAGTACTTCAAATTTATGTTGATGATATAATATTTGGTTCTACTAATGATGCCCTTTGCCAAGAATTTTCTAAGCTAATGCAAGGTGAATTTGAGATGAGCATGATGGGGAGCTTTCATTTTTCTTGAGACTCCAAATCAAACAAAGAAAAGATGTCATCTTTATCAATCAAACAAAGTACGTTCAAGATATGCTCAAAAAGTTTAGATTGGAGAATGTAAAACCCCAAGCCACTCCTATGAGTTCATCTACAAAGCCTAACAAAGATGAAGGAGGTAAATGTGTAGATGTTAAACTTTATAGGTCAATGATTGGTTCTTTGCTTTATCTAACCACAAGTAGACTGAACATTATGTTTAGTGTTTGCTTATGTGCTAGATTTCAATCCCGCCTAAAGGAATCACATCTACAAGCCATTAAAAGAATCTTTAGATACCTTAAGGACACTCTTAATATAGGACTTTGGTATCCTAGAGACTCTAGCTTTATCTTGCATGCCTTCTCAGGTGCGGATTATGGTGGATGGAAAATAGATAGGAAGAGCACCTCTGGTACTTGTCAATTCCTAAGAAATATGTTAATTTCTTGGTTTTCAAAGAAGCAAAATAGTGTTGCATTATCTACCACTGAAGCGAAATACATTTCAGTCGGTAGTTGTTGTGCACAAGTTTTATGGATGAAACAACAACTTTTAGACTATGGAATTGAAGTTGGTATCATACCTATCAAGTGTGACAATACAAGTGTTATTTGTCTCACTAAAAATCCCATCCAATACTCTAGAACTAAACACTTTGAAATTGGACATCATTTCATTAGAGATCATGTCACAAAGGGAGATGTAGTTCTAGAATTTGTAGATAATTTGCATCAATTAGCTGATATTTTTACAAAAACTTTGGATAAAGAAAGATTTTGGACGCTTAGGAGAGAATTAGATTTAACCAACCTACCTTGATTTAGTGTTTAAAATAAATTTAGCACTTTTAATGATTAAGGAAAATGCATGTAAAAATAACATTTTTGAATGCCTTCTATGCTAATAGTTAGGGGAATTTATGATCTTTAATGAAAATTAATAATATGTTCAAATTAGGTTTAAATTTGATTTTATTGATTGAACATAATTAATTTTTGTGATATGAGTTGTCAATACCACTAGAGCTGATTAATTTTGCATGCAAAGTGTTTAAATGCAGATTTTTGACCATTTTGTGCATTTGGTATCGATACTGGTCACTCAGTACCGATACTCCTCTTGCTAGGTATCGATACTAATAGCATAGTACTGATATTTCTTCAATGGGTATCGATATTGTTCTTAACGGTACCGATACTTCTTCAACGGGTATCGATACCATTGTATGGATACTACGTAAAAATGCCTTAAAGTATCGATACCCCATGTCGAGTTTAGGCTTTAAAATCCCTAAAAATTCATTATTTTGCCAAAACCCCAAATCACTCATACCCGCCATTCTCACACTCAAAGCACCCAAATCTCCACATTGCTCAAAATCAACGATTTCTAATCAGAATTCATTCGTTCTTCAACTCCAAATCCTGCTAGTTTCATTAATCTTGTGCAAACAACAACACATCCATCTCAAATTCGATTTTTTCAAGGTAATTTTTCAAAACCACTGTTTTATTGATTTTTGAACATAGGACTATTTCTAGTTAGTTCTAGATCGAATTAGTGATCGGGCATTACATATATTATAGTTTTACACTAGAATCAACAAGTAATTTTATCAAAAACACTATTTTTTTATTTTTTTTATTTTAAAATAGAAAAATTATTTAATTGTTGTTTTTTATTTAATTATTTTGTTTTAATGAAAACTATACATATTATGATTTTTCAAACTTAGTTTTCAAAATAGTTTTCAATTTTTCCCATTAGACATTAAGTTAGAGAACCTTGATTATTGAGGACTCATATTGAGTTTTGGGATTAATTGTGTTGCATACATATGTTGCTTAATTGCAGGTATCCATTCCTATTCTAATTTCTTGAACCATGTCTCAATCTCATAAATGTCCTAGGTCTAGTCGACCAATCCAACCACAAAACTCACCTCCAATTCCACCTCAAAATCCTATCCCTAACGAACCCGAAATGACCATCCTTAACTCTTACTTTAACGAACCTAACCGTAGGGGTCTCTACGATAAGTGCGTTACCCATTTTGAATCTTATAATATTAGGGAATAATGTATCCCATCTCTTAAGGCTATGGTAGAAATGAAATTTAAATACCTCCCTACACTCAAATCTTGGAAATTCGATAACATTTTTAAGGTAAAACCAGTTGTTTATCATCAACTTGTTCTTATTTTCTATTTAAATGTTGTGTGTGTATAAAATTAGTCTCAAAACACGACTGAAAGTATTCTCTCCTATCTTTTTGGGTAATACATTAATATAGACTCGAGCTATATAGCTAATGCATTTGGATTAGAAAATCAAGGGGTAGATAATGAACGAGATTTAGTGTCATCTCCTTATAAAGTCAAGTCGAGTGCGAGTGTTTTAGAGTACCATGAATGTTTCCTTTATCTTATGATCTCTTGGTGGTTTAGACCATCCAAAGGAAAATACTCCACCTTTTGAGCTCTTGACTTATGTTGGATACATTGTATCCAACAAAATAAGAAAATAAATCTCCCTCAAATTATCTTTGGGGAACTAGTAGACACCACAAACAATATTCTTTTAAAACGAGTAGAAACGTTAGTTTATGGTTACCTACTGAGTAATATGTTTCTAAAAGCCGGTCTTAAAGTAGACTTAGATGTAGCCATCCCACTGACCTCTGAAATCAACTTCACATCTCTTCAAAAATTGGGATGGACTAGAGACAAAGACAAATGGGTTCGCTCAAAAAAGAAAACCCCCGGTGCTAGCTCTTCACAAACTGCTCCGGCTCCGGCTCCGACTCAAGAGCTTGAAGACCTCTTACGATATATCGATGATCCCGTACACCATACCGATGACGAGCCAGCCAGGCAAAAGAGTCTGATACCTTCATATTTTTGATCTTTTATGGAGATAATGGATTTGAGGTTTACATCCTTAGAGTCTCACTTGACTGCCATGGGAACTCAACAGTTGGAGTATTAAAGGGAAAGCCGAGCTCACCGTAAAGCAATAGAAAATAGATTCAATGCAGTAGACGAGAGACTCGATGCACTAACTCACGATGTCAGTAACTGTAACATCCTGAAATCTGGATCAGAGACTAAAGTGATAATTTTTGAAATTTTGGGATCAATGTAGGAAAATTTAAAAGTTCAATGACTTAAATAGGAATATTTCAGTATTGGATTAAAAGGTAATTATGGAAGGATTAAAAGGTAATTATGGAAGGATTAAAAGGGTAGTATGGTAAATTTAGCCCAAAGGATATTTTATCTCCCTATTTAGGGAGATAACATGTGGGGGAAGGAGGAGAAGGATCCAGAAGCTTATTTTCTTGCTTTCTTCTTCTTTCTCTCGTTGCTCCAGCTCCCAAAGGTAAGTCGATTTCAATTGGTCAATTTCTTGAATTTATAGGTTGGGTTGGAGTATTTGGGTGTTATATAAGCTTAAGGAAAACTTATATAAGCTTAAAACATTAAGAAAAGAAAATTTGATTAAGGGTTTAGAAATGAATTCTTGATATAAAGAGGTTTTTGAAGTTTTATTGATGAATTTGACTTGTTATCAACCTAATTAAGGAATATAAAGTGTTATAATTGGATTTGAAACATGTTGAAATTTGAGTATGATTCTTGAATTCTAGGTAGAGGAGTGGATTTTGAAGTTAAAGATGTATTGAATGAGTAGAAAGTGAGTTAAGCATATGTAGGTGAGTTAATTATATGTAAGGGGATGAAATATGAAGCTTTTGAGCTGAGTTAGGTTAATTTTCGAGTTTAAGAAGTGATTTCTGGGCAAGGGGTATCGATACCCATTCAACAGGTACCGATACCTCAAGAGTAAAATTCAGGAAAATATTCAAAGGGTACCGATACCTTCAGGAGTGTATCAATACCCCCTTGAAATGGAAAATTCGAATGTAATTTGTGTACCGATACATAGGTAGTGTATCGATACCCCAATAAGGGATGTACCGATACCCCTATAGAGGTATCGATACCCTTACAAGAGAAAGTTGGGATTTACTCTTTCTTATAGCTTAAGAAATCAAGGATCGAATCATAGTATTTGGAATGTTGATGTGTATACATGATTGTGTAGATATCAATCGAAAACAAAGTTCAGATAGGTCGTCAGAGTAAGATTCGCAAGAAAGAACGAGAACTTGATAGTGTCCATTGAGACCCAGGTGAGTACATGTTTTTAAGATTAGTTACGTAAGGGAATTAAGACTTGTGATAAGTCTAATTCCGGTTGTAGGCTATATGGATATTGGAACATAAGCATATAGTGTTATGATGTTAGATGTATAGGAATAAAGGCATATGTTTAGATATTAAGTGCATACGTGCATATGGTCTATGTGAATGTATGTATGTGTGGTGAATGATATGACTCTATTAGAACGTTACATGGTATGTTATGTATGTTAAATGATATGAATTGTATGAGGATATATATATAATTGAATATAGTTTATATGAATACAAGAAGTGTTATACGAAATGTGATCATGTGATATGTGAACATAAGTGATTAATTGATATGAGTTATGTGACCATGTGAAAGCAAGGATATGTGATATGAAATACATGATAAGGAGATATGAGACTCCATGTGAGTATTACACGATATATGTGATAAGAAGCCATGAGCTTATATGTGTATATGATAAGAATAAATGAAAGTGTGATAACATAAATAATAATTCCCATGTTATGTGTATGAGAGCTAGGGGTATAGTTGCATACCAAGAGTCGAGGGTTCTACGTGGTCCTTCGGGACATATGTGTTATATGTGGTCCTTCTGGACATAGTGGTCCTACAGGAAAAATTCTACGCGCCAATAGAGGGAATTATACGAGCTGTGGTGACAGCATATGTGCACAACCTTTATGTACTCACATACCTTAAGTTCTCAGAAGTATGCATGGGCTTTAAAGAGAATAAAAAATTTGATATGATGATACGTGTGTTCCTCATGAAATGGTATATGTGATATATGACATGTATAAGTGATAAGATAGGATCATGTGATAATAATGATAATAAGTGCATATGTGTAATTGTGATACGAGATGCTATGTGTTTGTGTATGATATAATTATAGTAATTGTTCATGTATTGAGGTGATTTAGAAATTGTATAATATGTTCATGTTAAGTATATGCTCATATGATAGAAAGAAATTAATGATAATAAAATAAGTAATGATAAGCATGTTTATAATGGTTTAAATATATATGTAAGTAGAATGTGTATTATATGATATGTACATGCATTTGTTAATTACATATGTATTTACATGTCTCACTAAGTCTATGACTTAGCATGTAAGTGTCTTACACGTAGGTGTTGATAAGAAAAAAGATACAACCTAGTACTAGCAGAACAACATATCTCCACTCGAAGACCAGATCATAAATATTTTGTAAAGTATGTTCTGTTATGTAAATTAGTATGTTGGTATGTATACTTTGATGGAGTTTAATAAGGTTTTGAACATGTTTATGTAAAAGAATAACTTTATAGAATGAAAGTTTTAAATTTTCTATGGTTTTTATAAAATTATATATTTTGAGCAGTTAATGTGACACCTCGGATTCGTATTCGGGTTGGATACGGGTTGGGGGTGTTACACTAACCTTAGAGCACATCGATTCGATCCCGATCCTCCTACGGATGATTAACCTTTCTTGCTAGTTTTCTTTTAGTTGATCTCTATTTTGAATCTAAACATTGTCTTAACATTTTGATGGATTTGTGTTTTGAATATTTGGTTGTTTGGATATTTTGTGTGTTTTGGATGTTTGATCTTTAATGATTAGTATTTTTTAACTTAATTGAATGTTTAATTTAGTATTGCACCTATGCATATTTCATATTAGAAATCTTATGACCAATACCTATTGCATATTGTTTATGAATATTGATTATATGGACTAATGGCTAATATTTCTCTTGACTTTGATCTTAGCAACTATATACATATATACATCAATTTGGCAAACTTGTTTTAAAATATATCATATAGTCTTTTTGATTTAACAAAAAGAGTGAGAATATAGTAAGGGGGAGTAAGAGAAGTAATATTTCAAAGTGATTTTTTGAAAAATCTTAAAATTTGTTAAATGTTTTGTTATATCAAAAAGGGGGAGATTGTTGAAAATATTTTGATATTTCGATATAACAAATAAAGTATTAAGTAATTTTAAGATTTTATATTTGATTTAAATTATTATATTCGATTCAATTATTCGAATATTTCAAATATTACTCAAAGTATTCAAATATCAATTTTTACTCCTTACTAAATGAAAAATTGTGATTTATACTTTAAATATATTTAAAACAATTTTTACAAAGTATTTAGAACCACAATCGAGTCAAAATTGAGTTTTAAATAGGGTAGTATCGATACCTCCTTGGACAATATCGATACCCCCAAAACATCAAAGCTAAAACGGGTAACGATACCCTTATATAGTAGTACCGATACCATGGTTATGGGTACCGATACTACTTACATGTTTTTGACTCCGAGATAAACATCGAATGCAATTTGGGTACCGATATCATGACCGGTACCAATACTACTTTACATAGTAGTTTCGATACCCCCTGGCCAGTATCGATACCGTTGGTTTCAAATGGACAAAATATTTGGATTTTATACAGGTAGTATCGATACCCCTATGAAGGAGTATCAATACCCATACACTCACAATAGTCTTTTCAAATGGTTTTCACAACACAACGGCTCTATTGACTCCATGCTCATCCCCAACGTCTAGAATTGGTCTGAGGTGTATTTAAACAAGTCTTGAAGCCATTGGTGAAAAACAAGAAACAAGTTTTGAGAAAGAATTAAAAGAGAGAAAGCCTTAAATTTATTGTTTGAGCAAATCAAGCCTACATCCATTCAATATTCATTTTGCTTTCAAGAACACAATTTGTGCTCAATTATATTCATTCTTGAGTGTTCTTTCTTTGTTCTAGAATTGTACAAACATCTTACCTTGTGAGGTTTTTCTATAAGTTTGCAAAGTTTGTAATTTTCTCTTTGAGAAGAGAGTGTCTCAAGAATTTAGGGTATAATTCTTGAGGGAGTTGTAAGGTTACTCTTTGTCCTCAAAATAAAGACAAATTAGTGAATTTGTAGAAAATCCTTAGTGTGGATGGCTAAGGTAATGGACGTAGACTTTGGTTGAGAAAGTCGAACCACTCTAAATCGCTGTGCAAAATATTTTTTATTTTCTGTCAAGCTTCCACCAAAATTTTATTTGCCAATTCACCCCCTCTTGGCCATTTCATCGGATCAATTAACTCAACAACTTACCTTCTGTAGGCATCGTCTTTAACAATTTCTCACTAAATTGATGGAGCCTCCACATGAGACTGTTCTCGATGAAAATGGAAAAGTTATTCTGAATGATGCCTATATGATTTTTTTGCACAAGATAGCGCACTTTACTCATGATTGCTATCCACGATCAACCTTCTATTGCTTCTTCAGTTCGTTGGTCCAGAGACAACTAAGGTTGTATGAAGCATTGTGTTGTCATTTTTCAAACTTACACTATAAGCTCCAATCGCTCAAGAAAAGAGAATATAACATGCGCGTGTATCTAACAAAGGTGAAAGAGGTATGTGATGCTCTTGTGTTATGTGGGCATGTTGCCTCGCAGGTTCAGCAGGTTATGAGTGTTCTAAAGGGGTTGCCTCATCAATGTCAATTATTTTTGCCACTAAAACCACCATGAAAGATTATATTTCTTTGGATAATGTTTGTACTACGCTGATAAATATTGAGACTCATTTACTTAGCTTTAAGGATCAACAAGATGCTCGATCGATGTCTACTAATCTTGCACTAGGGAAAGTGGGAAATGATTCGTATGGAGTGCATGGTAAGGATGGGTGTAGTGTTCAGCATCAAGTGTAATCTTATGGAGGATGAAATAGAAGGAGAGGCCGTGGTTGAACTCGTGTTCAGTGTCAACTTTGTGGCAAGATCGGGCATCTTGTAGAAAAGTGTTGGCATCACTTCAATCAAGATTTTCCCAGGGTAATGCCCAGTGATTATTCTCGAACATAATCCAAGGGTGAGTTCGTAAATGCTCAATATTCTTCCTATGATGATGGAAACAAGGCATGTGATTGCTGCTCTCACAACGTCAAAGCCAGGTTTGATGTTCAATCACAAGCAAATCTTGCTACTACCCGTGATCGTTGGGTGGTGGATTCGGGTGCAACCCATCATGTTTCACCTAATGTTGTTGAGATTGCTCAATAAACGGATTCGTTGGTCTAGGTAAGCTGGTTGTAGGTAATGGTGTTGCTTTTTATGTGAATATGGTTGGTTAGTCTTTGATATCTTCCTCCTCTCGAGCTTTATTATTGAGTGATTTGCTTCATGTTCCTAGTACAACAAAGAATTTATTGTCGTTTCTAAACTTGCTAAGGACAATGATCTATTCCTAGAGTTTCATGCAACTGGTTGTTGTGTTCATGATGAATCCACTAGGAGTGTACTTCTTCAAGGACGTGAGAATGGTGGGCTATATACATTAGTTTTGTAGAACAAAGGCGGTGTGAATGATTTGTCTAGCTTAGGAGCAGTCAATGGTGCTTCAGCTCAGGTGTATATTGTGTCTACTTCAAGTATAACTGAACTATGGCATAGGCGTTTAGGGCACACTGCTAGTAGTACTTTAGCAAATGTTTGTAAATCAATGAATGTACATGTTTCAAATGTTGATATTAATAAAAGTTGCATTGCTTGTCATATGGGAAAAAGTCAAAAACTCTCGTTTGTTGATTCAATTACAAAGTATGAGACTCCATTTCAACTTGTATTTACGAATTTATGGGGGCCTCCTCATATCTCTTCAAACGGATTTTGTTATTATGTGTTGTTTATAGATGCTTGTACTCGGTTCACATGGCTCTATTTGTTAAAGATAAATCAGAGGCTTTACTGAATTTAAACTGTACTTAGTTTGGTGCATCCATCAAGGCAATCCAAATCGATTAGGGAGGAGAGTTTAAAAGTCTCTTTACAGTGTTGGCTAAAGATGGAATTTCACATAGGGTCACTTGCCTGTATACCTCGGTGCAGAATGGTGTGGTGGAGCGTAAGCATCGACACTTAGTTGAACTTGCTTTTGTTTTGTTAGCTCAGGCGTCCACGCCTATGAGATTATGGTCTTATGTTGTTGTAACATTTGTCCATTTGGTTAACAGGCTACCTTCAAAAGTATTGGGAAATATCTCGCCTTATGCGAAGTTACATAAAAAAGGTCTGATTATGGTTCTTTGAAAGTTTTTAGGTGTTGTTGCTTTCTATATTTACGACCATTTCAAAATCACAAACTGGCGTTTAGATTGCTACCATGCACATTTCTCAGATTTAGTCCTCGACACAAGGGGTTCTAGTGTCTTGCCCATGATGGTCATGTGTATGTAACTAGACATATTATGTTTGATGAATTATCTTTTCCTTTAGCAGGAACAAATTCCGAAGAAGGTATGGTGGCTTCGAGAAAACAAATGTGTGTTGCAATTGATATTGTTGTAAACCTAAATAAGTTGCATCGTGACATTATTCAAGGTCTCAAATGACGTCATCCTTCACTTCTACTAATGCTCTAGACGATCAAGTGTAGCCGAGTAGTAATAATGATCCCCTATTACCTGCTGCTAGTGTAGCTAGTGATGATGGGGTTCCAGCTACTAATGTCGAGGTTACTACTGAAACTGTAGCTCCTGAGTTTGTGGATGAGGTTATTAGTGATTCTCATGTTTTGGATCAAGTGGTGGAACAGCTGGGTACAAGCAAAGTGGCATTGGATCCAAACATGACAAGTGTGAATATTCATCCAATGCGTACTAGAAGTAAGTGTGGGGTGTATAAACCGAAAGTTTATACAAATTATTTTGAAGATACAAAACCGTCTAATGTGTATGAAACTATGCAGTTGCCCAGCTAGACGTCTGTTGTGCATGCTGAGTTTAATGCTCTTAGGGGAAACAATACACGGTCGTTAGTGAAGCTCCCTGAAGGAAGAATGGTTGTTGGATGTAAGTGGTTGTTTAAGTTAAAAAGGAACCCGAATGGATCAGTTCTTCAGCAAAAGGCGCGTCTCGTAGCTAAGAGATATTCACAAATACCCAGACATGCCTTTAAAGACACGTTTAGTCCAGTCGTTAAGTTTGCAACTTTAAATACAGTGATGTCCATTGTAGTCACTAGAAAATGGGATTTAAGGCATGTACATGTGAACAATACCTTCCTCAATGGTGATTTGAGTATGTGTTTACGGAGCAACCACCGAGCTTCAAGGAATATGCTGTCGACAGAACTAAACATGTGTGGAAACTTTAAAAAGCGTTATATGGGTTACGCCAATTTCCAAGGATCCGGTATCACAAGTTCAAGGAAGCTGCTTCAGATGGGTTTTCCAGTGTCTCGTGCTAATACTTTATTGTTTGTTAACTACAATGACGGTGGTTCCATATTCATTTTATTTTATGTCGATGACATTCTTATAACCGAGGAATCAAAGGCTACCATTGAAAAGGTGGTGACGTCGCTGGATGAGAGGTTTTCACTCAAAGAACTAGGTCAGTTGAGTTACTTCTTGGGTGTTGAAGTAAAACAGTGTGATGGTGCTCTTGTTCTCAGTCAAAGAAAGTTTGTTGTAGAATTATTAGAGAAGACTGGTATGATAATGGTAACTCAGATATAGGAATATTACTTCAAGATGCAAGTAGTTATCAGAGTATTGTGGGGCCGTTGCTTTATTATTTGTGTCACACAAGGCCCGATATTCCCTTTAGTGCTGGTAAAGTGACTCAGTTCATGCATGTGCCGCGGGAGGTTCAATTGGTTGATATGAAGTGTATATTGCGATATATAGATGGCACGTTGGACCATGGATTAGTTTTCTCACCAACCATGGCTGGTTTGCAGGTTATTACATTTGTAGATGCAAATTGGAGTGGTAATGTCGATGATCGTATGTAGATTTCAGGATATGCAGCGTTTGTTGGTAGTTGTCTTGTGGCATGGGGATCCAAGAAACAAAAGTTGGTCTCATGCTCGACGATAGAGGCAGAGTACAAAAGTATAGCTGATGCAATAGCTGAGGTTACCTGGGTCAGTGCTTTACTAACAGACTTAGGTGTTTAACAACACAAGGAACCTATGGTGTGGTGTGACAACACAAGCGCCGTGGCGATAAGCGCAAATCCGATTTATCATGCACACTCAAAGCATGTGGGCTTGGATATTCATTTTGTCTGGGAAAAAGTGGTTGCTAAGGAGATTTGTGTGAGCTATATACCTGCTAATCATCATATTACAGATGGGTTAACTAAGCCCTTAGCCAAATGCGATTTTGAGGTGTTCAGGGACAAGATTTGTGTTCAGATATAGTTGTGTCAACAGGAAGGGAGAAAAAAAGAAGAAGTACAGAGAATGTCAGAGTTAGTAGCCGTTACAGTAATTATATTCACGTGTAGGAGCAGTTACTTAGTTGCAAAGTTGTTGCTTGAATTTGACCCTTCTGTACTTACTCTCATGCATACTATAAATAATGTACTGTTGTATCTAAAATCATATCAATATATTCAATTTTTGTTTAGCGTTTCCAACAATGTAACCACGATAAAGATGTTTCCTCCAAATAGTGAATCTATACGAAAGTGATAGAATTCTTATCCTATATTTTATTTTAAGCAATGTTCGACCAAAAGAATTAAAGGATTTGAAGGGTGATAAAATAGGTGAGAAACTCTAACTTTAGTAAAGAAGATGATGAAGTATAGTATTAGTACTTTTTTGGTATCAACGTCAACATACCTCAATACTAAATTGTTATATTATCTGATCGTTAATGAATTAACGGTGAGAAATAAAAAAATACTATCTAAAATTCAATGATTAATTAAAACTCTTTAAAATTTAATGATAAAATTAATATATAAATTATCTAAAATTCAATGATTAATTAGAACTCTTTAAAATTTAATGATAAAATTAATATATAAATTAACATTTAATTACTAATAATATAATTTACCGTAAACATTAGTCAGATATATTCTCTTTTTTAGTCTCTTGTTGATGGTAAAAGCCCCGTCCACAACCCCCCACCCCCACGCCCCCTCTTTCCAAAAAAAAAAAAAAACCTTTATGCTTGATGTTGATGACTGTATGACAGAGCATTCAATACAAAAAAAAAGTATATAATAAACGATTCAAGCTCTTGTGAGTTGATTGGAGCAAAGCACAATTAGAGAGAAAGTGACGAAAAATGTACAAGTCGAGATTGCAAGAGCTTTGCCAGAAGAAAGCATGGAGGTTGCCAGAGTACAACACCACAAAGCAGGGCCAAGACCACAATCCTCTCTTCGAAGCCACCGTAACCGTCAACGGAACTTCGTTTCAGTCTCGGAATCCGGCCAGGTCTTCCAAAGAAGCCCAAAACGACGCGGCTCATCTCGCTTTCCTGCATTTCACATCCCCTCCTCCTCTCCCTGATTCTGGTACCCTCGTTTAGTTTAAGAGAAAACCCAAACCCAAATTGCAACATTATTTTTAGTTTTTTAGTTTTGAATATGTGTTTGCTCTTCAAAAAAACTGAGGGAAAAAACACTGATCGTTTTTGTATATAAAGAAATGATTGTAGATCATAAAATCTTTGTTATATGCCCTTACATCTCTTTAAATTACTTTTGGTACTTGTTCACGTTTTGTTTTGCTTCAATCCCTTGCCGGTATTTTACTAAATTTAGCATGCATATCTTTCCACCGTTGGTTGCTGTGATTTTCTTGCAGGCACGTCAAATGCAATTGCTAATTTTGATACTAAAATTGCTGATGGCACGATTTTGTCACCGGGAACTCAAGAAAATCGACATTCTCAGGTCGATGAATCTGATTCCATTTGCAAACATAATGAAAATGTTAAAGGTCGATTTTATGATCCATGTTCTGTGATTGTTTCTCTTTGTTTTACTTGATTATTTTTCTGATTTGGAATCGGTTTGCTTATAGACATTCAACATATGTATAAGAGCCTACTGCAAACTTTTGCTCAAAAGAGAAACCTTGGCCGACCGGTGTATTCTTGTGAATTCGAGGGTCCTCCTCATGCTAGTCGTTTCCGGTGCAAGGTCACTGTCAATGACAAAACCTTTGAGAGTTTGGAGTTCTTTCCAACAATAAAGGAAGCTGAACATGCAGCGGCAAAAATCACTTTATCATCTTTGTCTCCTGATGCAATCGAGAAGGTCCAGTTTATTGGTTAATGAAGTGTTTTTGCCTTTGTTAATTTACTTTCTTTTAGGTTATTGTGTAAGTATCTACATATTTGTTTACTTCTTCAGGAAGACTGTAACTTATACAAAAACCTTTTGCAAGAATTGACTCAGAAGGAAGGTTGTCCCCTACCAGTTTATAATACAACTCGATCTGGTGAAGCCCATTCATCAACCTTTGTTTCCATTGTTAAGGTAAAAGGCGAGGTATTCACGGGACAGGAAGCGAAAACCAAGAAGCTGGCAGAGGCTTTGGCAGCAAAAGTTGCATGCAAGAACCTAAAAGAACGTATGTGTTCTAGACCCCCATTCTGTTTTCATTTTGAGAAAAACAAAGAGGAAAATGAAAGTGCACTTTTTTCTCTCCATTTTGTGGTTTTTTATTTGAATTGCTTTGTAATGTGACTTTCGGATGACAAACAAAGATGGCTTTCTTGAATCGAGTTTTGACAAGTAGGAAAACCTATGATGCCATAGATGAACTTGATGAAACTGAGCTCTGCTCTGAAGTATAGGTCAAGCTTGGTTAACAAGCTTCCTTAAAACAGGTAGTTCCTGAACATATTGATTTTCACAATACTGGAGACTTGTAGGCCTGTCATGTCAATTGTAAACCATTTGTATACGTATGCTAATTTTCAGTCTCTTTCTGTGAGTATTATGATCAGATTTGAACGTTCCCCTTTGTGAATACTTACAAAGTGCTTACAATTATGATTCCTTTTCAGGCAAGTCAAATAGGGGTTCGATGGCCATTACTCCTGCCTACAAGGAAAGGCGTATTCTCTCATCTTCTAATGTGCCGTCAAATGTCAATGCTGATACCCAACAGGATCTTGGATGCATAGCCAGCTCATTGCTTAATGCTGTCCCAATCTCAGGAAAGAATCCACAGCAGGACAGGAGTGAGTTTTAGTATTTAAACAACTTTTTACAGATTGAAATTGCGCGCAAAAGATTTTGCATTTAGGTCCTTATCTGTGCAATGGTTATCTTTTCTTGTAGTATTTGTGCTTGTAAAGTGGCCAATAGTTGGCTTAGAGACAAACTATTTCATGATTTCTTGATAAGACCATTAAAGATCTATACAGAAATCGTGAGTTGAAATGCAATTACCAATTATTGTTTTATCCGTTATGTATTTACACATGCTATCCTTTTCCTCATGCTTTACACAGGTTGGACACTTATTATGCTACATTGCACCATGCAAGTTCTTTGTTTGCTTACATGGATGAGTGCAAACATGCCTGTGATATGAAAACACTTTACAGTTCAGTTAACTAGATTGCATTTCTTTATCTTTTTGTAGTCAAATTACATGCGCGCTATAGAATATTAGCTTCTGAGGTGTATTTCTTTCTGCATTGTGTTCATTCTGCTTTTATGTGAATTGATTTGCAGTTAATGAAACATTCTGCATCCATGATCTCTCTGTTTTCCCACAACCAAAGATAACTACAGATTGGCAGAGTAGTTCATCCTTATCAGATCGGTCTGATCAGTCTGTGTCAGTAGATGATCTTTCTGCATCAAATTTACCTCAGAAGAATTCAGCTATTACCAAATCGGTCGAGGGTTCAACCAATCAGTCAGTTGAAATCGGTAACATATCCTGCAACAGGACCGTGGTTCAACCCTTTGTGCCAAACATGAAGATTCCTGCAGGTAGCACTGTATTGCTCATGAGTGATGGCCACTGGGTTACTCTGAAGCTTGGATCTCAAGCAAACCAGGATTCATGTGAAGTGTGAACAACAAGATTTTGTTGCTAATAATCAATTGTCTTGACATGTTTCTATTAATCGATTCATGTTAAGCAGAAGCCGCTGAATGGTATATTTTGAATCAGGGGTGTAATGAACCGATCTATAATTGTGATCACTTTTTTGAAGATGTTCATGTTTGGTTTATGTTCGTTTAAATTTTTTAGTTTTGAGTTTATTTATTTATTTTTGAAGGAGTTTGTATTCGTTGGTTTAGCGTTGACGAACATGTTCATTTAACTTTTGCCTACATAGACATTTAGTGTTCGCAAGCATGGTTGTTTTAATATTCGGCAATCAACACACTTTTTTTCCACTTTTATTTGTAAGCAAAACAAAATTGATAAATTTACACCTCTGGTCTTTAAGTTCCTTGGTTTTATAGTTTGAACTCTAAAGTTCATTTTATATTCATTTCAGTCCATATCTTTATATTTAAAATGTAAATATAATAAAAATGTGAAAATAAAATAAAAGAAAACAAAGAATAGAGTAAACGAGTCGATGGACGAGTTTCTTCGCAAAAATAAACGAACTAAACATACTTTTGTTTATATTCATCCGCTTATTAAATGAATATAAAAATTTTGTCCATTCTTGTTTTATTTACTTCAATAGATGAATGTAAATAAACAGTTCACGAACAATTTGTCCCACGATCTATTTAATTATACCTCTAATTTTAATCATAGATGTAAAAAGCATACTAATTGGTTCAACTAAGAGAAATAGGTTCGATGTTACAATCATGCAAGTTGAATTGTAAAATAGTACTAATTATGTTTTTCTAATTTTTTACTATTTCCCCATAAATTTAACTTATTATTTTAGAATAATTATTAAAATCAAACATTGAACTTTGATCACAATATATAATATGATATTGCTTAGATTTTTTCTGTTTATGTATGTAAAAATTTATTTTTTATTAATTATATACATTTATTAACGAATCAATTACCATTTATTCATTTTTGAAGATATTAAAGAGCTTAGAACGGTTTGATTAAGTATTTTCTTTTTGAAAAAAAAAATACCATTCATGTTGAATCGAATACCAAAGATAATTTAATTTAGGGTAATATATACAAATAGTTCCCAAACTTTTAAGATGCTTACATTTTTGTCACCCAACTTTTATAACTTAAAATACTGTCATCGAACTTTTAGTTCGTTTTCATTTATTTCCCTGTCGTTAGGGCTGAAGTGGCATGCTACCTCCGTTAATCTTCTTCTTCCTCCTTCAGCATGCTACCTCCGTTAATCTTCTTCTTCCTCCTTCGTTAACCTTCTTCTTCTTGTTCCTTTTCCTCTTCTTGAGACTGTATCAAGTTAAAACCTTTACTTTTTCTTCTGGGATTTGGTTTTTGAAATATTAAAGATCTTGATGCTCAATCTTTTCGTGTTGATGTTTGAGATTCATGTCTTCAATTCTCAGTGAAATCTTCCTTTATGGGTTTATGATCAATTCCACGTCCATTCGAAAAACCCATCTCGTTTAATCTTTCTGAGTTGTTTTCCTCTACTGGTTTTATTACGTTTCATAATCATAAAAACAAATCCATTTCAATAATTATAATTAATAAGTAATTTGTTTTTTTTATAAAACATTCTGCGAACTCCATGGATTCAGCAGAATTGATTTTCATAAGCTTTAATTTCTGGGATTTTCATAAGAAGAAGGTTACTTGGGTCCTCAAATCCAACCCTTCAATTCACTAGGATATCCATCCTCAGTTCAATAATTCAGTTTTCAATCTAGGTGGCCATAAACCCATAACCGTAGAGAGCTTGAGTAGTTTCAGTAGCAACAGTACCGCAGAAAGCTCAAAGCATTCAATACTAAAGGATACCAATTTTTTGAAATTTGAAAACGAACTGATTCTCTAAATTTATCAGTTTTTAAGCAAATCCATGTACAAGAAAACGAGGGTGAAGGGTTAGAAGATGATGATAGTGAAAGTGAACCAGAGGAAACAACACCTGCACCTTCAACGGAAGACATTGAAGTTGAAGCCAATGAAAACTGAAGGAGGTCAAGTGAGAGAAAATCCAATTGACAAATTTGAGCTCCCAAGAAGCAAAGAAATGATTTCTATTGATACATTTAAATCTCCCCAATGGAAGACGAGATAAGAAGAAGAAGAAGCAGTAGCCGCCACGTAAGAGAGTTAACGGAGAAAACGTGCCACATCAGCAAAACTAACGAGAGATAACGGTAAGGACAGAAATGAAAACGAACTAAAAGTTCGATAACTATATTGCAAATTTTAAAAGTTAGGTGACCAAAATACAAACACCCTAAAAGTTTGAGGACTATTTATATACTTTACCCTTTAATTTATTAAACTTCAAGCAATCAATTTGTTAAAAATTAAAAAATATAAATTTTCATATATACCATTAAAACTTCACCTAACTATTATCAATATAACATTCGATTTGAAAGAAAAATCAAATCGAAAATACTAGATGGTTATGCAAACCAGACAGAATAATCGAGTACAAATATGGAAAAATATTGGATTAAATAACTTACGTATAATGCAAATACAGTGTTCCCCTAAAAGCTACAAAATTGGGTAAAATTTCTCTTCAAAATTGGACATTCCTAACCAAAAGCTATATAATTCAATACTTATAGCTCAAGAGGGCCAAAAGGGTGGAACCATTGAGGATCACATTAGAACTCCCTCGGTGTTCTTGAGGGCTTTCTTTGCAACTTTAAATTTATCATTTACTTTCTTGTTAGTTTTCACAACATACTCCTTGATGAAGAATTCCATACCTTGTCGAAGAGTTTCAAGCTCGGGGGTGACTGCTATACGAGTGAACATGTTCCACATAACCTTATCAGGATACTCGAAGATGGCCTCGAAAAGCATTCTGAAATGCATGATCCTTTTCGGGCTTAGCATCTGAGGATCACTCCACTCGACGGTTTTCAGGACGGCAAGGGAAAGGGTAAACGAGGCGACCATTTCAGCTAGGAATTTTGCTAGGTGCATCGACCTTAAAAGCGGCATTGAATCCAACTCCTTGAAGTGATCCCAGAGACAATACTGTGAAACATGCCATATTAAAGGTCAGAAAATAACATTGAGCAAGGTTAATTTTTGTGCATTCGTCGGACTTGATCCAAAAATGGAAAAGATAAGACTACCTGTAAGGTAAACTTGTGGTTTTTGTCATGCTCACACAACTTGACTGCAAGAACGGTGTAGTACTTGTTAAAAGCTTTCTCTTGCAAGCAGCATTCCAAAAGAACCCGGATAATATCTCGGTCCTGTAAACGGATAATTGACATAACAACTATTGATTAATGATAAAAAGGAAGCATGTCTTTCTCATTCTGAAGAACAACGCTGCCTACCTGCTTTCCAGGCAAATCCAACCGTAAAAGCTTCTCAAATGCATCGATGTAGTCTTCCCCGCTCATTATTACACAAAAGATTGCCCTCCTGGCATCTGTATTCATCCTCTGTGCGGCGGCAAGCTCTAGCATTTTCTGGGCTTCAAGAGCCTCTTTGTCAATTGTGTTGGCAACCTCTTCAACATTATCTGTTGCAGAGGCCATATCCCCGGATAACCACCATTGCCCCTTCTTGTCAGGATCAAGCAGTTTGCTCCATTTAAGCCCTCTAATTAAAATATCCTCAGCCCGTAACTGAAAGATCAAAGACCATGTCACAACACGCAAACAAAAAGAAAAGCACGCAAATAAACCTGTTAACATCTTAAGAACCTTCTTGAGAACAGTGATAATCCTATTTATCATCATTGTTTTATAGCCGACAATAAGCTAAACTAAAAGGTTTGAATGAAGACACTTGAAGCAAGTCAAATTCAATATAAAAGCAATACCTTCTGTAGCCATTTCTTTATCCGAGTGTGTTGCACCGTATCCTCCTTCGGCTTTTTCTTGTTATTCTTTATATCACATATTGTTTCAAGCATGAATTCCATCTACAGAAGTAATAATATAATAAGATATTGAAAAGAAGAAAAAAAATATAGCATACTAGATCCAAAAGAAAATTAAAAAGAATCTTACTCTTTTTCCATTTATTTTAGCCTCACCATCTCCGGAGGGAGCCTTTAACTCACTCACCCTATTTTGAACACAAAGAATGAAGTTTTTCATGGCAGCCGGATCATCACCCCTTATTTTCATCCCACAGCCTATCATTCAATGAAATTAATATTACAAAAAACTTGCTTATCCAGCATCTGGGAAATTTTTATCTACACATGCATCAACATTATGCAATCGTCATAAAAGGATTACTTTATGCACCATAAAAATTTGCAAAAATACAGGACGGAAAGGATAATCCGTGCCAGCAAATAAAAAGGAAAAGTAAATGGGGCATGGCAAGTTCAAAGCTTAAGCATTCTGATCTACAAAAATACTTCTTAACAATCAAATGATGAATAGAATTACAGAAGAATACACGGAAAAAGACACGGAAAGGTACTTGTAATAATAAAACTTACATTGCAAAACTGTCAGGATGGTAGAAACATCAATCTCTGTCAATCGCTTGCTCAACATGATCAGAAAATCATATATTAAGTCACTGGGAAGCAATCATTGGAAATACTGCTGTGAGAATACTGTATGCTAAATTATATGATTGCAACCAACTCTAGAACAGAAATGTAATGACCATGAAGCAGCTACTATCAAAGATAATAGAAACTTAAGCTGCATGGCAGAGAATATTCACAACTGCTATACAAGATAACTGTAACAGATTTGTAGGCTAAATCTTAGGATTAATATATATTGTATTTAATTTAGGATATTACTTTACTTATTAATGGACATTTGTACTTGAATATATACCCATAATGTTGATGGATAAAAATGAGAAAGCAATCTATTTCAAAATCTACAAAACAAAATCACAACAAATTCTTCAGTAGCCATGACGGCATATATTCTATGAATCTGACCACATTGGCATCATGATAGAGAATAGAATACTAAAATGCCCTTAACCGTGAACTTATTCACTCCATGAAAATGCTTTGACTAAGAGCACCATTATTAAAATAAATAAGATTTTCTAAGAGAACCTACCTCGAACAAACTCCAAAAATGCTGAGATAAGATAGCAAAAGTGTGAGATTTCTCATCATAGGTTTTGTTTTTCAAGTCAAGTTTATCTGCATTCCAATACTTTAAGATATTTAACACCTTAAAAGAACATTGATAAACTTGACTTATAAACAAAACCTATAAAGAAAACCACAAGAAAACGCTAACCCTAATATCTAAGTAAGAAACCAAACATAACCCCCCTCCCCATATTTACAAGATACTAAAATTAGCCTCATGTATACAAGAGAAGAAAATAACATGACCCCATAAGCTTCCGTGCAGTATCAAATACTCTGAAAATGTCCAATGTAAAATGTAATTACATATAGCTGGCATTTAAAAAAAAAACTAAGCTTGGTTAAAGCCATAACAAAAGGAGAAAAAGAAAATAAAATAAAAAGAAAAGGAAGAAACGACAAATCAGGTATATATGCCATAAGTACATACCTCAAAGATCTTGGCAAGTAAGGCCATAAGTTTTGCGCTGAAATCCATGCCAACTAAAGAAGCCATGCCAGCAACAAAAGCAGCAAAGACGGCAGCATGCCTTTACAAAGAAAAACTTATATCAACTACATACACAAGTGCAGAGAGTAGAAAAAATTAATACATGTACAACAACAAATACCTAAGGTTTCTCCCACAAATTATAGTACACAACAAGCATCATATTGTGCCATTGTGATTGTACTCTATTAAGGATCTTGAATATTGAATCTAGAAGGTAAACAACTAGTGCTTGATGATGAATACAGATACTACCACACAAAATGTGTATTTTTGAAATAGGAAAATGGAGTTTCAAATCAAAATACAAATATGCTTTCCACAGCAGTACAACTACCATTTTGGTTATATATTTTATATGTTTGAAAGATATTAACAATGGTTATTATTTTCTAACTTCCATTATAGATATTTGTCCTTTGATTAACACATATCACATTGAAGATTAGAGTGACAATTGTTTTATGTTTCATAAATATAAATTTCATAAGAATAAAAATTACTTCACTTCTAGTGCAATGTAGAATGCAAACTAAAAATCAAGGACCATAAGTGATAAGTACATGCTCATTAAACAACACAAACAAGCATAGCATAGATATAAAAGAAAAAATAGAAACAACTTTGAAGGAAACATGACAGAAAATGGAGCAGAGGTGCCTTCTTTTCTTTTATTAGAAAAAAAGGGAAAAAAGAAATAAGTTCTTTTTACTGAATAAAATAATGGAGAAATATAACAGTATAAAGAGAGGAAAGGTTGCTATTAACTGTTCATTGCCACGAGGACCATTATGACAGGATGCCAAGACCTCCTCACTGATAATCTGTGTGCAGACACTACGGCTAGCAGACTGCAGAAGAGTAAAATGATATAGTTGACATTATATTGTTTCATTTCAAAATGTAGAAGCAGAGGATACTAAATAGGCAACTGCACGCAAATTTCTTGAAAAACTATCACAAGAAAGGAGCCTTTGGTATGATATGAAGTTCATTAAAATTAACCAACAAATTCATAAATGCAGATTCAGTAAAGCTGCAGTCCCTCCATAAATTCAGTGGGTAACACCTGTACCAGTTCCATGCACTCAAGCTTAAACGGATAAATCTAACGACCTAATATTTTATTGAGTGAGGCTGCAGATATAGCTTAAATCTATTGCAGAAGATTAAGAAGGCTTGAAATAGAGAATTCTTTAGGAACAAAAAAAAAACTACAAACAGCATGGCAGCATACACGAAAAATTTTGGCCATTTCTCCAGTAATTGATTCCACATTAGATTCAGAAAGCCTATTAAGAAGACCTGGAACATAGTAAAAATTAAACAGCATGTCAAATTCAAAAACAGAAAAGTGAATGCTAGAGTCCATCAAAACTGAATATTCATACCTCGAATTCGTCTGCGCATTCGAGTCTGCTCCTCTGATTCATTTCTTGCACGGGATCTCAAGTGAGGAGCAACATATTTCCCAATGCCCTCCATTGCAGGTGCCCTAGCTGAAGATTCATTCAAGGGTACTTCCACATCATGGCACTCAGAAGGCTGCTGTCCATCAAGGGCTGTCTCACTCTCACCCGGCATTTTACCTTCTTGGCCTTTCAGCAAAGACTTCTTATGCCTCTTCAGTGAAGGTGCCTTAGAAGGAATTTCTTCCACAGCTATCTCTGCGTGATCCTTTCCCTCAGAAACTTCACTAATTACGTCATCTGTAACATCATCTTTGGTGGCCAGCTCCACTGACTTTTTCTTCTTCCGTTTCTTAGTCGAAGAATGGTCCAGAGTTTCATCATCAGAAAATCCTTCAAATAAAATATTAAGTCCATCATCATCTCCTCCTAATTTACCACCCTTCACCTTGAGTTTCTTAGCAAGTTTCTTCTCCAATTCCAAGTCTTCCTGTTCAAGCATGTCAGAATTTGGCATCTCCATTTCAAGATACTCCTCAAACTTGGTTTTAGATCTTTTCAAACCCTTCTTCGATTTAACCATCTTCAATTCGTGAACCTCGTGGTCACCTTTAGACTTCAATTCACTACCTCGTTGCACAACATCATTTTCTCTAAAAAGCTGACTTTGTGAACTCTTTATTTTGTTCCCCTTTTTCGACTTTAAATCCCCTGATTTTCTTTTCATCCTCTGTGACTTCTGCAATAACCGAAATTAACATCATATAAGGGTTTGAACAAACTTTACATTAACAGCATCACTTCGCAAATAACAGTTTAACGTAAAATAGCGGCTAACTTAAAATCAAATATTGCAGAGGAAGATAAACTTAAAATCTATCTCATGATTGAAGTAGAAATCAATGTTCAAGTTAGGTTTAGGGTAACAGAAACTACCTTACTTAAGTTGAAGGAGGCAAGAGAAAGACGAGACTCGAACAGACGGTGATGAGACACTTGTCCGGCGGCGGGGGATGGGTGATAAGAGAAGAGACTAGGTTCGGAATTTTAAAAGGAAATTTTAGGAAAATCTCTTTGCAGGTTAATTATGGAGGTTTGCTCACCATATTTTTATCATAAAGGTAACGAGTTATAATATAATAATTTTAACACAAACCGAGCATCTTAATAAAGAATTTTTTTTTTTTTTTTTCAAGTTCGAACATTTAGAATATCATGAGTGTATAAGGATGGACAATTGTGGACTGAATTTTCGGTTCATCCGAATCGTCTCGAAAATTATAAATCCTCTATCCGATCTGATCTGATTTGAAATAGTATATTTATTAAAAAAAATATTTTTTTCAATAAAAATAAGGATTTAACTGAAATAAAATAATAAATATAAAAATATTATTTCAATTATCCCTAAATATATAATGTAAAAATCATAATTTTTCTCGAGTCGCGTTGGAATATTTTTTACCCTAAACATGAACCCGACCTGACCCGAACATAGCATTAAAAAACCCCACTCGACATGATTCTTACTCAATTTTTTTTTTAAAATCCAACCCAATCAGGTTGGAACATGTCGGGTTTGGTTCTCACCATTCCTAGGTGTGAGCGTTCAATGTCATTGATTAATAATTATCTTTAAACATATGGTACATTGTACTTATCCTAAATTAATAAAATAATAATAATTTTAATCATAAAATTTATTTATTTTATTAATTTAATAAATTTTAATACTTAAAAATTCTATCAAAATTAATTTTCCGGAAAATATTTTCCTCATTTTCCAATGTTTGGTTGGAGGAAAACTAGTTGGTCAACGTAAAACATTTTCCTGGTCAACATAATTTCCTTTGTGTTTTTTAGAAAATGACTTACGGTCTGATTTTCCATAAGTCATTTTCCAAACTTTTCACTTCAAAGAATAAATACTAAAATAATTTTATTTTATGAATTTAATATTAATAAAATATTTTAATATCATTTTAATAAAAAATATTAATTATTAAAATATTTAAAATATATTTATTAATATTACTAATAATATTATATTATATTTTTAATATTATATTAAAATAATCAATTATATTATAATAATATAAGATATTATATTTTTATTTTAATAATATATAATAAAATATTAATAAAATTTATATTATTTATTAATTTCATAGAAATAATATTATTAAATTATTAATAATGAATAATATTATTTTATATTTAATATTAATATAATAATATTTTAATAAAGATATTTAAAATATACTATTTGTCGCAACCGTCTTTCGGTTGGGCCCTGGAATTGGGCTTCGACGTGAATAATTGGGTTAGAGTCGCCACCGATCATTTACTTTACGAAAAGTGGGTTGATCGGATACCCTGTTTCTTACATGATCTGCGTCTTACCAGAAATATGTCGGGCTCGGGAGTCGGTTACGGTCAAGGAAGGATTAGCACCTTTGAACCGCCCTTTCGGTACTACGTAATTTCCAGTTGTCTTTAGTTAAGAAAAATGTAAATTTAAATTAAAAGGTAAAATAGCGATCCAAATCACTTACCTTAGAATACTTTAATTACCCTTAAAAGATCAAGAAATGTATTAGATAAAAAAAATGCAAATAAAACACATAAGATAAAAATGGAAAAATAAATGAAATGAGGGGAAAAAAATAGTATGTATGAGGGTAATAACAATAACAAAGATATAAACAACAGAAAAAAGATACATATATATATATATATATAATAGTAACGAATAAAATAAATATATGAAATAAATAAAGGAGAAAAGAAAAACAATTAAATATGTACATATAAAATGGTAATTTTAAAAAACACAAAGAATATATGTACGTAAATATCCAATGTAGTATTAAATAAAACGAATAAATGAAAATAAATATACATACAACAATAAATAATAATAAACAAATATACATGCGTATATATATGATTATATTAGAAAAAAAAGGGAAAAATACATATATATATATATATATATATATATAATAATATAAAATAGAGTAAAAGAAAGTAATTACAAATGAAGGATTAAATTAAAAAAATGTGAAATAGAGGGCTAAATCAGAAGAAAATCAGGGTTTGGATTCGAATTAGGGGGTAAAATCATAAGCCTGCGAACAAGAAGGGACCAAAAGTGGGATTATCCCACTTCCAAACGAAAACACGCGGATCCTACGTGTGGGGCGGGTCATACATCGGATCCACGGGTCGCATTTATAAGTCAAAAATTTGTTTTAATAATTCATTTCTCCTCTTCTCTCGCTGAAACCCCCTCCCTTTTCTCTCCATTCTCTCATCAGTTCTTAGGCCATGAAGAACACTGGCCGTGAGTTCCCAGAAACCGGCCTTACGCCGTCCCACGCCGCCTCGCCACCGCCGTTGAACGGCGCCGGTCGCCGTTCATCGACGGCAAAAATTAATTTTTTCGTATTTTTTATAAAGCTCTTCAAAATTTCTTTCCAAAAATCACCATAAATCTTTCAAAAAATCGGCCTCGGGGAGTAGATCTAGCAATAAAGTTTTGAAAAACTTTTCCCCAAAGTCATCGGCCGTATGTTTTTTGGTCGTTTTCAAGCCAAACCACAAGCACAAATCGACATGCAAAGGAAGAGATGAACGAACAAAGGTAAAAAGAAATGCTACCTTTTTATTTTTGTGCGAATCGTTTACAAATACTTTGAGTTTGCTTCGATTTTCTGTGGTGTTTTCGTGACCTCTCTCTCGTCCTAGTATCTTTGTGCGTATTTTGTGCCTAATCTCTGGTAAAATCCCCCCCTCTGTGTTGATTTCCATATTTATTTATAGTACAATATAGGGTTCTATTTTTTTAAGAGTTTAACTCCTAATGAAACACTAATGTTATTGTGTTTGTTGGTGATGACCGAGACTCTCGCGCCGGATGGTTCGGTGGGTTGAAGCGTGTTGGTTGGAGTCCCACACGTCCACGATCTTAGCTTGTTGCCGAGAAGCATGGGGGAGAGGCGTACGAGCCTGGGAGTGACTTGCGGCGCATAAGGGGAAGGCTTGTTGGAAACCCTAGCCTTTTGCAGATCCTGAATCCTAGACTGGGTCACGCGCAGTTGGTCTTTGTGCTGCTGGGCTGTGATCTTACTATCGGGCCTGAAAAAAAATGTAAATAAATGTAAATATGAATAAAGACTTATATAGTTTATAATATTATATAGTATAACATCGGACAAAATTGAGTGTCTTCAGCTGCCCCTCTTTGCTCATTGTCGTGTAACGAAAGTGGAGCAAAGATTACAAGACACAAATTTTGTCTATATCGAACATCCTTTGTCGTAGAGTTGAAATTGTCGAAATGACTCCCTCTCCGTGAGGTTAAGTTTAAACTGGAAAACGTTGAGCACGAAATCCCTCATCGTGAAGTTGAACTTGTGCTGTCTTGAGCCCAATATCCTTCGCTGTGAAGTTGAAATTGGCTCTGCAAATGAGAAATTGTTTATTGACAACCAGCGGTCCCTTCGTCGTGAAGTTGAACTTGTGTTGTCTGGAGTCCAATATCCTTCGTTGTGAAGTTGAAATTGGCTCTAAAATTGAGAAGTTGTTTGTTGACAGTCAGCGGTCCCTTCGTCGTGAAGTTGAACTTGTACTGTCTTGAGTCCAATATCCTTCGTTGTGAAGTTGAAATTGGGAAATTGTTTATTAACAACCAGCGGTCCCTTCGTCGTGAAGTTGAACTTGCGTTGTCTAGAGTCCAATATCCTTCGTTGTGAAGTTGAAATTGGCTCTGAAATTGAGAAGTTGACAGTCAGCGGTCTCTTCATCGTGAAGTTGAACTTGTACTGTCTTGAGTCCAATATCCTTCGTTGTGAAGTTGAAATTGGGAAATTGTTTATTGACAACCAGCGGTCCCTTCGTCGTGAAGTTGAACTTGCGTTGTCTGGAGTCTAATATCCTTCGTTGTGAAGTTGAAATTGGCTCTGAAATTGAGAAGCTGTTTGTTGACAGTCAGCGGTCCCTTCGTCGTGAAGTTGAACTTGTACTGTCTTGAGTCCAATATCCTTCGTTGTGAAGTTGAAATTGGGAAATTGTTATTGACAACCAGCGGTCCATTCGTCATGAAGTTGAACTTGCATTGTCTGGGGTCCAATATCCTTCGTTGTGAAGTTGAAATTGGGAAATTGTTATTGACAACCAGCGGTCCCTTCGTCGTGAAGTTGAACTTGCGTTGTCTGGGGTCCAATATCCTTCGTTGTGAAGTTGAAATTGGCTCTGAAATTGAGAAGTTGTTTGTTGACAGTCAGCAGTCCCTTCGTCGTGAAGTTGAACTTGTACTGTCTTGAGTCCAATATCCTTCGTTGTGAAGTTAAAATTGACTCTGGGAAAAACCTGCAAAGATATGCATATATGCCGTCGTGAAGTTGAACTTGCGTTGTCTGGGGTCCAATATCCTTCGTTGTGAGTTGAAATTGGCTCTGAAATTGGAAGTTGTTTGTTGACAGTCAGCAGTCCCTTCGTCGTGAAGTTGAACTTGTACTGTCTTGAGTCCAATATCCTTCGTTGTGAAGTTAAAATTGACTCTGGGAAAAACCTGCAAAGATATGCATATATGCGATGTTATGGATGTCATGCTCTTAGGTATGCCTAAAATGTATATGCAGCATATGTTATTCTGGGCTATGGAGAGAAATCTCAATCTCCGGTGGCCTGTCGTTGTTGACTCTTGATTTTGAAAGCTTGAAGTTCCGATCTCTGATCTTGAATTCTTCAAGTGTTTAAATCTGATGTGCACATTCTTTTTTTTTGGGATTTAGGAGATGCTCCTCAACCATCTCAAGCATGTGCATGAGCCTTGATCGGATTCTAGGTACCTGTACTTTTCAATGAATCTTTGTAGAGTAATATGCGATTATCTTTCACAAAAATAAATAAATCATTAGGTTTAAATCTAACTCAAGATGCTCAAAAGGAATTAGAGGAAAGATTGTCTTTATTCATAAGGGAGGAGAAGAACAAATACATGGCAACATTCTAGAAAGCGATACACGATATGTGTGAATGTCTTAGATCTCGATAATGTGGGCACTTATGAGCCGAAAAGCTGTTTGGTGACCTTGAATGCATTCTTTGCCAAAGGATCTTTGAAAATGCGACAACGTTTGGGCGAGTGCAACATTCCTCCGATTTGTTGAGTTCGTAGAAGATTCATGTGCCGGGATGTTTCCACCGTTAATATCCAAATCGCCCTTTCCGGGTTTTTAACTTGGACCCATCATTGGTTGCAAGACGCCCTTTGCGGGTTTTCATCTTGAACCCACCTTATTTTCTCTTCTTTTGTTTGTTTTTCTATTTTTTTTTCGACTTAGGACGCCCTCTCGGGTTTTTATCTTAAGCGAAATATTTCTTGACTGCGTCCGAGTTGATGGGATGTGGCAGTTCAGGTCCGTCTATTTCAGTCAGGACGAGGGCTCCTCCGGAGAAAGCCTTTTTCACGACATAAAGTCCTTCCCAATTTGGCGTCCATTTTCCTCGGAAATCCTTCTGGACTGGCCAAATTCTTTTTAACACTAGATCCCCTTCGCGGAATATTCTCGGGCGCACCTTTTGTCATGTGCCCGAATCATTCGTTTCTGATAGATTTGACCATGATGAATGGCTTTCAGTCTTTTTTCCTCTATCAGATTAAGCTGATCATATCTGGATTGTACCCACTCTGCATCGTCTAGTTTGACTTCTGTCAAGACCCGAAGAGACGGAATCTCGACTTCAATGGGTAGGACTGCTTCCATTCCATAGGCTATTGAAAACGGAGTCGCCCCAGTCGAGGTTCGTACCGAGGTTCGATAAGCGAACAAAGCAAAAGGCAACTTCTCATGCCAATCTTTGTAAGTTTCAGTCGTTTTCTCCACTATCTTCTTAATGTTTTTGTTTGCTGCTTCTACCGCTCCGTTCATCTTTGGTCTGTAAGCAGTAGAATTATGATGTTTTATGTTGAACTGTTCACAAGCAGCATTCATCATCTTGTTGTTCAAGTTTGTTGCGTTATCGGTGATAATCCTTTCAGGTAGACCATACCAACATATAATTTCTTTCTTTAGAAACTTGCAAATAGTGGATTGAGTGACACTGGAATACGACGCAGCCTCTACCCATTTCGTGAAATAGTCAATTGCTACGAGAATGAAACGGTGACCATTCGAAGCCTTCGGATGGATTTGCCCGATAACGTCCATGCCCCACACAGAGAAAGGCCATGGCGACGTCATTACATGAAGCGGATGAGGTGGAACATTTATCTTGTCTCCGTAAATCTGACATTTATGACATCTTCTAGCATAGTTGATGCAATCGCTTTCTAGTGTGGACCAAAAATAACCGCATCTCATTATTTGTCTTGACATCATATGTCCATTTGCATGTGCTCCACAAACTCCATCATGTACTTCTTCCACTATCATTTTTGCCTCTTCAGCATCGACGCACCTTAACAAAACTTGGTTATGGCTTTTCTTGTATAAAACCTCTCCGTCAAAGACGTATCCAGCTGCCAACCTTCTAAGGGTTATCTTCTCGATTTCGGTGGTTTTTTCTGGATAACTCCGATGCTTGATATACTGCAGAATATCGTAGTACCAAGGCTTAGTGTCTTTCACTTCTTCAATTTGGTAACAATGAGCTGGGGTACTCATACGACTGCATTTAATTGGCATCATTTCAGACTCCCCGCCAGCCTTGAATGTGGCTGCCAAGGTAGCTAAAGCGTCAGCCATTTGATTTTCTTCTCTAGGCACGTAGTGGAAGGTGACTTCGTCGAACTCTTCGAGCAGATCCAACACTAGTTTTCGGTACTCTAACAGCTTTATATCTTTGGTTTCCCACTCTCCTCGGAGCTGATAGATTACTAAGGTTGAGTCTCCATACACCCGCAAAGTCTTTATATTTTGCCCCAGTGCAGCCCGAATTCCCAAGACACAGGCTTCATATTCTGCCATGTTATTGGTGTAATCGAAGTTCAGTCTGCTGGTAAATGGGTAGTGATTCCCTTCTGGGGAGATTAAGATTGCCCCGATGCCATGTCCTAGTGCATTTGATGCCCCATCGAAGTGCATTCTCCAGGAACTGTCCGCTGAAATGCTTGCTCCTTCTAAAGATATGGCCATTAAGTCTTCGTCTGGGAAATCAAAGTCCAATGGCTCATAGCTCTCATCAGTTCTACTTGCCAAGAAATCGGATATGGCACTGCCTTTTACCGCTTTTTGGCTCACATATTCGATGTCGAATTCAGACAAAAGCATCTGCCATCGGGCTAACCTCCCAGATAGAGCAGGTACACCCATCATGTATTTTAATGGATCTAACTTGGAAATCAGCCAAGTAGTGTGATACAACATGTATTGCCGGAGTCTTTTTGTAGCCCAGACCAGAGCACAACAAACCTTCTCCATAGGAGGATATCGGACCTCGCAATCGGTGAACTTCTTGCTTAAATAGTAGATGGCTCTTTCCTTCTTCCCGGACTCGTCATGTTGACCCAGGACACACCCCATGGAGTTATCGAATATGGAGAGATACAAGAACAGAGGTTTGCCTGGGATAGGGGACATCAGGACAGGAGTGCGAGACAAGTACTTTTTTACCTTCTCAAATGTAAAAACATGGAGAATATAAAATAAAAACAAATGAAATATAGAACATAAAATATGCAATGTATGATGTATGCAATTTGGAAGCATTGATCCAGAAAAGTGTTCATTATTATAAATAACCCTTATTCAGACAAAAATGTTTTATCTTTTAAGAGACATAAAAACAAATTAAAGGTACATTCGGACTAAATCCTCTAGACCCCGAACAGCTTCCAGTAGGTTGACAAGTCTTCTACCTTCATCTGTCACTGGTTGAATGCCTTGTCGAACCACTCCAGCTTCCCTTGCTAGGCCGTGAAGATGACGGGCTGCTTTTTGCACTTGATCCAGGAAATCTCGGATGGCTGCATCTCGGGCCCTCACCCTTCGCTGTGCTTGTTCCCAACGGAAACGCCATTGTAATCCTCCGTCGAAGGGCACCATCTGAAGCTCGTTTGCTTGCCTCTTGAACCCATCTACAATAGCTTCTAACTCACCTATCGTCTTTCCATCTTTTTCATGCTGTTTTTTCTAAGTCAGCTACCCGAACTCTTAAGCGCTGGTTCTGATATTGACTATCTGCCAATCGTCTTTGGGCAGTCTTCATTTATTCTTTCCAAGCTCTCTCATCAGGCCCCTCGAACTTCCTTTTCAGACTATGAGCTTCGTCTTTCCAGAATTCAGAGGCTACCTTCAAGTTGGAGTTATCCTTGACCTTATCCTGATACCCCCTTCTCAAGTCTTCGAGCTCAAAACGGACTCCTTTATGTTCCCTTTCCAGTTTATCTGCTCGATCTTTCTGAGAGTCGGCATCTAATTCCACTGATAGCGCTCGGCTTCAAGTTCCCTTATCCTATGCTTTAACTCATTATTCACAGCTTCAAACTCGATCTTAGCTATCTCGAGCTTAGAAGGGACAGACCTGAGATGTTCTTCCATGGTACGGGTGTCCTCACCGTCTGGCAACGGAATATTGTCATTTTCCCTCGACCTTCGCCACTCCACATAATCAGGAGTAAGCATGCTTCTGGCAGCTACAACATCCATCCAGAATACTTTCTTCCATGAATCGGATGCTTCTTTGATCATCTTCTTATAGCTGTCACCGTGATACTCAAACTCTGACCTAGCTAATCCGCATATCGTTGGGAAAAACTGACATGCCCCATATTGTCTAAGTGCTAATAACGGAGTATACCCGACTGCTCCCCAAAGTCCAAGTAAGGTCATAGTGTCGGAGTCACCACATCGGAAAAGAACATCACTGAGGAATAACCAGGGGGCTCTCCAGACAATATCCCGGTCCTGAAGATGTGTAAAGACCTTCATCCATTTTTCCTTCGAAGCGCCTTCATGCCATTTCAAGGTGATGAATTCACCTAGAGGCGAATAGGTGGCGCTGAAACGGTGGTAGGCAACCCCGTTAGTCTTCCAGAAGTGGCTGTGAATCCAGACCTGAAGGAGCTGAATACACCCGGTGAATTTTCCTCCGCCAGTTCTTCGATAATGGTTGAGAGATCGAAAGGTCTCGGCCAAGATGGCTGGTGCTGGGTTAACTCGTTTCGAGAGTTGCTCAAACAGTTCTACCACGGCAGCGTCAATGCACCCCAAAGCCTTCGGAAAGATAATCAAACCATACAGACCTAGTGCAAAAAGGTCTATAGTCTTCCACTCATCAGGGTGGTTTTTCATTAGTTGCTTTATATGGATCCACTCGATTACTTCCCCGCTACCTTTGTGCCGGAGTCGATCAGTCACCCACTTTTCATCAACCCCTGCAATCCTGGCCAATCCGCTTTTGAAAGGCTGACTCTTGATATGTTTGATATATGCCCTCTCTAGTTTGATGCTTTCGCAGTGCAGTAGAGTAGTATACTCTTCGATAGTAGGCAGCATATCTTCCCGGTTAAAGGTGAAGCAACTATACCCTGGGTTCCAGAATTGAATTAATGCTCGGAGCAGGGGCTCATCAGTCTTGACATGGAGCAAGAGGGCGATATCACCATATCGTTGGCTGAACTTCTGCTTTCTGTCATTCTTCCAACTATCCCAAATGTTTCGCAGCTCTTGGACATCATTCTGTTTCAGGCTGACAGCGGCGTAACTAACCAGCTCTGACACATAGTTCCCCTGAAGACTGTCTCCCTTCTCTTTCTGAGTCTTCTCGGACCATAGTCGTGCCTCAGCGTTTTCAATCTCTTGTATTACAACACCTTTGTCCATTAATTTGAATTATTTTATGTATAACAAACGCTTTTTAGGGATCAATAGCCTCTTGTAATGATGCAAATGCTAGAAAACAAACACAAAGGCAAAAACGTTAGTAAAATAAAAATACAAATAAAAAGAATGACGGAAGAAAAAAACACAAAAAAACATGGTTATGGTAAAAACATCCTAGGTTTTGGAATGTGGTTTCGGGGTAGGCTTTAATTTTTCATGGTCTCCCGGTTTAGGTTTTAAAAACGCTACCCGAGTTCTCCTTGTCGGTGCCCCCTTGGGCTTGCCAGACCCTTAGTCCTAAACCCATCACAGGCTTGTGTGGACTAAGTTAAACTCGAGAGGATACATTCCCTTATGCCCGCACGGTGAATAAATTCACACGAAGACATAAGGTATATGAATCCCGAAGGCTACTTGCTAGGCCCGCACGGTGAATAAATTCACACGAAGGCGTCGCTTTCACCCCCACTTAAAGGGTTCGGAGCTCGGGTATAGAGCCTTTGGATGAAAAAGTTTGGAAAGCTGAAATCATTAGAAAACGGCCAGTCCAACTATTTACTCGAAAATATATAACCAAAAGTAAGTAATAAGGATCAAAATGTTACCTTAAAATTCAAACTTACCCTTTCCATTAAAAAGACAACTGGAAATTACCTTAGCCTAACTCACTTACCTGTGTCCCCAGCGGAGTCTCCAAGCTGTCGCAACCGTCTTTCGGTTGGGCCCTGGAATTGGGCTTCGACGTGAATAATTGGGTTATAGTCGCCACCGATCATTTACTTTACGAAAAGTGGGTTGATCGGATACCCTGTTTCTTACCTGATCTGCGTCTTACCAGAAATATGTCGGGCTCGGGAGTCAGTTACGGTCAAGGAAGGATTAACACCCTTGAACCGCCCTTTCGGTACTACGTAATTTCCAGTTGTCTTTAGTTAAGAAAAATGTAAATTTAAATTAAAAGGTAAAATAGCGATCCAAATCACTTACCTTAGAATACTTTAATTGCCCTTAAAAGATCAAGAAATGTATTAGATAAAAAAAAATGCAAATAAAACACATAAGATAAAAATGGAAAAAATAAATGAAATGAGGGAAAAAAAATAGTATGTATGAGGGTAATAACAATAACAAAGATATAAACAATAGAAAAAAGATACATATATATATATATAATAGTAACGAATAAAATAAACATATGAAATAAATAAAGGAGAAAAGAAAAATAATTAAATATGTACATATAAAATGGTAATTTTAAAAAACACAAAGAATATATGTACGTAAATATCCAATGTAGTATTAAATAAAACGAATAAATGAAAATAAATATACATACAACAATAAATAATAATAAACAAATATACATGCGTATATATATGATTATATTAGGAAAAAAAGGGAAAAATACATATATATATATATATATATAATATAAAATAAAGTAAAAAGATAAAGTAATTACAAATGAAGGATTAAATTAAAAAAATGTGAAATAGAGGGCTAAATCAGAAGAAAATCGGGGTTTGGATTTGAATTAGGGGGTAAAATCATAAGCCTGCGAACAAGAAGGGACCAAAAGTGGGATTATCCCACTTCCAAACGGAAACACGCGGATCCTGCGTGTGGGGCGGGTCAGCGCGCGGGTCATACATCGGATCCACGGGTTGCATTTATAAGTCAAAAATTTGTTTTAATATTTCATTTCTCCTCTTCTCTCGCTGAAACCCCCTCCCTTTTCTCTTCATTCTCTCATCAGTTCTTAGGCCATGAAGAACACTGACCGTGAGTTCCCAGAAACCGGCCTTACGCTGTCCCACGCCGCCGCCGTTGAACGGCGCCGGTCGCCGTTCATCGGCGGCAAAAATTAATTTTTTTGTTTTTTTATAAAGCTCTTCAAAATTTCTTTCCAAAAATCACCATAAATCTTTCAAAAAATCGGCCTCGGGGAGTAGAGATCTAGCAATAAAGTTTTGAAAAACTTTACCCCAAAGTCATCGGTCGTATGTTTTTTGGTCGTTTTCAAGCCAAACCACAAGCACAAATCGACATGCAAAGGAAGAGATGAACGAACAAAGGTAAAAAGAAATGGTACCTTTTTATTTCTGTGCGAATCGTTTACAAATACTTTGAGTTTGCTTCGATTTTCTGTGGTGTTTTCGTGACCTCTCTCTCGTCCTAGTATCTTTGTGCGTATTTTGTGCCTAATCTCTGGTAAAATCCCCCCCTCTGTGTTGATTTCCACATTTATTTATAGTACAATATAGGGTTCTATTTTTTTAAGAGTTTAACTCCTAATGAAACACTAATGTTATTGTGTTTGTTGGTGATGACCGAGACTCTCGTGCTGGATGGTTCGGTGGGTTGAAGCGTGTTGGTTGGAGTTCCACACGTCCACGATCTTGGCTTGTTGCCGAGAAGCACGGGGGAGATGCGTACGAGCCTGGGGGTGACTTGCGGCGCAGAAGGGGAAGGCTTGTTGGAAACCCTAGCCTTTTGCAGATCCTGAATCCTGGACTGGGTCACGCGCAGTTGGTCTTTGTGCTGCTGGGCCGTGATCTTACTATCGGGCCTGAAAAAAAATGTAAATAAATGTAAATATGAATAAAGACTTATATAGTTTATAATACTATATAGTATAACATCGGACAAAATTGAGTGTCTTCACTATTTAATATTTTTAAAATATAATATAACAGTATTATTTTAATAAATAATTAATATAATTTATAATATTTGTATTTCAATAGAATATACCAATACTAATATTTTTATTAATAAAATTATAAAAATAATATTTTAATAGTAAATAAATTATTTTAATATTTTAAATATTGTTATGAAATAAAAAGAACTAAACAACCACAATAATAATAAGAATAAGAGATATAAAAATAAATAGAGAAATATGTGTTATTATCTCAATATAAAAATACTAAAAAGAACTAAACAACCAGAATAATAATAAGAATAAGAGATATAAAAAATAGAGAAATATGTGTTATTATCTCAATATAAGTATATAAAAATATTTTCTTCAAATTCCATATTTATAGACACAAGGAATAGATATCATCTGAGACTTTAATCTTAATGGATATTAAAGTCTCACAATAAAATACAAAGTCATATTTAATACATAATATTTAAATAACACTACTCACTGGATGTCTATAAAGATAATGTATCTTATTAAAGCCTTACTGAAATAAAATCATATAGGAAAAAATATTAGTGGATATTTAATACGAATAACATATTACATCATTAAAAACCTTACCAAGAAAAAGATTATAATATATATTTACTCTCCCTCATTACATCACCTAAAATATTTAGTTTTTCACAGTTCAATCTTAAATATAATCTTCAAAATTTGAAATAAATAATACAATGACGAATAAATCTTATAAATTACTTTTTGGACGAATTCATTGAATATTTATATTACTATTTTTTTTAAGATCATGAGCCAAGAAACTTTTAGGGAAATGTGTTTTTTTTATGTATCTTTTCAATCGAATTATACATTTTACATTATCTTCGTATAAGATAGTTGCCCTCTTATCAAGTGGAAGTAAATCACATATTTTTGGGATTTGTTGGATCAACTCAACTTGCCTTTTATATATATACCAATAATACTATTCTATTCTTTGAAGGTAGAAGAAATTATCTTTATTCATATTTTTGCAATTTTTATAATCTTCGGCTACTCAATAGTTATATTTTATTCATATTGAATCTATTTAAGATTCATTTAATATGTGTTCATACATAAAAAGAAAAGTCATACTTAAATATTTAATTTAGGGAAAACTTGATTTCAAAATTCTTTATCTCAGTTACTTTTTTTTTAAATAATCAATATACTTTTGAAGCTCTTTAGGAATTTTAATTCAAAGTATGAAATAATTATTATATTTTGATCTTTGAGTTTTTACAAAGACACATGAGTAAGTTGAATCATCTTTATAACATGCAATAAATATTCATTGAGTCAAGTGTATCACATACGCTCAAATTAATTCATTTTATTCATATTTTGTAATTATTTAAAATAAAATTCTAAATGTTTCTAGCATTTTAAGTCTTTTATGGATAAATTTCACCATATAGAAATCCACAAAATTATTAGACGTATTATAAAATTTTTCATTACTGTCAAAGTAATAAAAAAATTGCATCCATCATAAAGTAATTTACAATTATTCGTAATTCAAATCGTATTTTATATTTCACGACTACTTAGTTAAGCTCCACTTGCGTTACACTTCCGGTGTTAGGATTATTGTTTTAAAAAGTTTATGCTTTGAAAGTTGATTTAACTGCACTTAAATAACATCTTTCTATTTTGACCATTCATTTCTGTATCTATATTCATTGATAGATTTATTTTCAAGATCATCATTTTGTTTCTTTATTTCTATAGAAACATTGTTTGTAAAATTGTTATCGATAACTTTTCTATTTAGGTTTATTTTTTTCTCAGAATGATATCACTTATCAAGATCTCTTCATTGTTTTTATTTTTGAGTATACGAAACTCTTATAGACTTATATTATTAGTTATGTATTGAGACTCTTTAGGAGCACGTATTTGTCTTATGTTCATCTCATACTACTTTTCATTTGTGGTAATTTTGACCGTTCATACCAATTCAACTATCATGTTTCAGGCATAATTTATATTCATTTCTCTAACATGTTATCCTTAGGAGATTTAATTCAAATTTATAGTATTTCAGTTAATATATAAGACTTGATTATTCTCATTATATAAGTAAATATTTTTTTTACAGTTAACTTATAATGAATTATCTTATGAACTTTTAGTTCACATCATCATGTACGAGGATTTAGATAAAATGATAATTCATTTAATCTATTCATCAAGTTGATTATTCTCTCCCATTATATTGAAAAATAATAAGCAATTCATGTCATAATTGAACCCAACATTCTTTAAATACCAATTTTTGAGCGTTTGTGGTGGATGAATTTGAATATATAATTCACACACAAAAATTCTAAAATGAAAATATATGATTTCTACCCAAAAAAATCAATCATGTGAAGAATTATTTGTTATAACTTATTGACTTGATGCATATACGCTATTCTTTATGTGAAATATCATATAGATGCTAGAAGTTTTGTTCTCATAATTTAACTATTAAAAAGAGGTCGTCAATCAAAAATCATGCAAAACTGTTTTGTTTATAAATAATAGGTTTTGTAATAGTTATTTTAACTTATATATAATATAATATTTGCAAAGCATGAAACATAAACTCATTAATTATATTCAAGTAAATAGTCTCAAAACTTCATGTTGTGAGTCGATAACATATATGTGATTATCTTGTAGATGCACCTATTGAAAACTTCCCATATTATGGATAGATAGGCTCGTATAACAATCAATATGTAAGAAATTCAATCTCAACTTCAATTAATGAGGTACTGAATTCCTTTGGGAACAACCAATACAGAACTTTAGGTTATTTTAATTAATATTTTTTGCATCATTATTAATTGGGATGATATAATCAATTATGTCAATTAATTAAAATATTCGAACTTGTAAACTTTTGATTTATCAGAACATATGATTTATTCACATTCAAAACTTGTAAACTTTTGATTTATCATAACATATGATTTAATTTCATTCGAAACTTGTAAACTTGTAGTTTACCATAACATGTGATTCAATCTCATTCAGACATGTGCTGTTACACCCTAAAAACTTTTAGTTTTAGGTTTAATATATAGTAAATATTAATTAAGGGACCTAATTGCTTATGGAAATTTGGGGTCATTTTGAGAACTTCCAGACAACCGAGGGACTTTAGCTCAGTTTTACCCTTTTGTCTAAAAGATGAAATAAAAAAATAAATGCAATGAGGTTGATGAGTTTTGAACCCAAGTGCAATAAATGGTTCCCCATGCTCCTATCACCTAAACTAGCTACTGTTGGTGTAATAATATAATCGAAACCCTTTTTATCTGATTTAGATCAGATTATAAGACCTAAAACTCATTCTTTTCCAACTAAAGATCATCCCCAACGTTTCCAATCTTCACAAAATAGCCCCTGAACCTACCATCACTGTCGAAGTTGCGATCACCCCCTCCGGCCAGTCATGACATACACTACCGCCGTCATTGTGATCGTCGTCGTCTTGCGACCAAAGCTTAGCTGCCCCTCTTCATGAAGTATCCTTGTTTTTCGTAGGAATCCCATTGAAGGTTCTTCATAAAAAATAATCTTCCTCTCGGTTTTTCGCTGTTTTATCGTCAATCGATCGGCCATGGGCCTCACAGTCATCATCAATGGGTCTAGCTCATCATTGCACTTCGACCGGTGTTCTCAACTCTTGAACAGTCGTCACCATTAAATGACGCGAGGCAAATAAAACTTCGGTCGTTCAAAAAGCTTTCCTCCATTGTTCTTCGCCGTAAAATGACACCAGAAAGAGACTCATCAAGCTTTCCTCCGTGTTTTGTAATTTTGGAAAGTTCGATGTCATTCCGACAATCAACGTCGTACCACGTACCCCACACGCTGCTCCCTATGCGTGGGTGTTGTTTCACATCTATGGGGTTTGTTGAACTGGTTTAAACCAACTGAACAGTCAATTGTTAAACGAGCCACGAACTAAGCCGAGTTACAAACCGAGTTGAGCCTTGAGTCGTTAATCGCCGGTGACTTTATTTGAGATTACATATCCTGATGTTTTTCGATGTTTTAAGTCCGATTTTGCGGTTCGTTTTGTCAAATTCAAACTCGGAAAGCTATTTTTAGTGTTTTATCTTTTGATTCGATCTATTTTTCTTAATTAAGTTTCGTTTTTGACATAATTCATTTTTCTTCGTATCTAAGATATTATGGGACATTGAAGTCGAGTTCGAGAGTGATCGAATAGACTTTTAATGACTGATTGATATGTCAACAAATTCGAGGTAATACTTTACTACCTTTTGACATGCTTAATGAAACATGTCAATATTAGACAATGTGTGGATGAATATGATTGGTCATTTAAGAATATTTGATTTAGAAGAACTTGAACTGAATGCGATAAAAAGTAGTAAACTAGTTAAGAATTGAATTATACAAGAAAATTGGAAGATGATAAGAAATAAATTCGAGGTTAGTGATTAATCAACAAAAGAATTAGTCTCAATATCCTTAAATTCTGAATATTATCATTAAAAGCTTAATGTCGGAAATGCTCATATAAGAAAATTATGAAAATACCCTTAAGATACAAATATGACATGATTTACATATGATAGTGGAAACGATATGAAAATTTACAATAAATCTAATATAAGCCTTGAATCATCTTTTTAAGTTATTGACTCTATTAAAAAAAGACTTGGATAACTCTTATAAGGTACTAGAAGACTAATAAGATATAATTCAAGTTTAGTGGTTATTTGACAAAGGAATTAACCCCTAAATTCTTAAATTTCGATATTTATCATTAAATAGTTTTACTACTAAAATTATGAGGATAATAATTTATGAAATTACCCTTGTGAGATAAAAATGACTTGAATTGGCCCTAAAAGTGGGAAAATCCCTAACAAAGACATTCTTGATCTGATAAATAACTAATTCATCTGTTAAATACTTGATCTATTTAGAAAAATATTGATAACCAATTTTTAACCTCCGAGATGGAAAACAACTTAGAATTTCTGATTCTAGAATAATCACTCGATGACTAAATTACTAAAAATGATGCATACAACCAAATCAAAGAAAATAACCGAAATACCTTTTAGTATTAAAAAAACTAAAATTCCCTTCAACCCTATAAGGGCAAAAATACCCTAAACTACAAATTGATGAAAATAACCTTGAGTGCTAAAATGACCTAAATATCCTCATGAACTGGATCTAAGGGAATGCTTGTGGATGAGTTATGTAGGTACCAGTAAAGCTTTAAATGTTGTATCGACACCAAGGGTTTTGGAGTATAACCTAAGTGTGTCGGTTACCTTTTCTATTACTATAATATATAGAAGGAATACCACCTGAATACATATTTGCCTCCTTGAGATACATTCAATGATGGTTTATAAAGGTGATCTGTTCAAGTATACTATGTAGTTGGTAACAAGAAATGAATGTTCGTGAAACGTTCATGTTCAAATAATCGATAAATACCGCGTTACTAAAGTTTAATCTGTTTGATGGAATTTGAAGGCTTGATAAATCATAAAAATCTAGCATACTATAAATTATCATTTTATCCTCATCAAACCAAATTACCAAGTTTTCTCCTAATATTGAAATGAATAAATTGCCCTTAGTGGCATGAGTAATGGAAACACTATTGTTATAATTGAATCTTAAATACTTCTGATGTAAGGTTCCTGAATACCTTTTTGATGCACCCAAAATCCTAAATGGTCCCGAAACATTAATTTCTAAATATCTTATTTGACTTGTTAAAAGTAGAACCCTTTTAATAAGGATGTGGTTTCTGATATCCAATCAATTTATAGAAGTTCATGTTTTCCTTCCTGATAACTACCAAGCACTATCGAAAAACAGTTAGACCCTCTAGCGTGTTCTCTATGCATATGTATATCTCCTATGATATTAAAAGTCTGAATATGTTATTTGAATTAAAAACATGATTTCTAATATCTGTTTTCTGATACAAGATAAATATGGCTCTTGATTATAATATTATTGTTTAACCTGTTCTATTTTGCGGTACTATCTGGGATCTTATACGGAGTTCTGCAGGTTTAACTCTGATCAAGCTAATAATTCCTAATGAACCTAAAACGACATTTGGGTCAGCTCCTAAGCCTAATGTGCCTAGTGGTTATGGACCCTAAGGCACTTTCTTAGGGTTACTCTTTTGCTTTGTGCTTTGGGTAAGTGCTTATGTATATGGGGGCACTCCCATTAAATTGCTCTTATGCTTTGACTAGGGTAAGTCCTTGTGGACCCAAGGTGTTCCGTTAAGTTGGATCCTACGTCCAATGGGCCTAGGGTAAGTCCTTATGGATGCCGTTTTGGGAAATTGTATATCAGTATTCGGATGGAGGGTATTACAATTATTTTAAAAAATATGTTTTACTGGAATAAACTACTACTATAATTTTAAACTATGTTTACATTTATTTCTGGTTTCATGGGAACACACTAGATTCCCATTTAAATCTCCCGAATCTTTCACTCTGAATGTTTCCTTTGAACTATAGGTTTCATGACTGTTACCTGAAGATTTAAATAATAGACCTCAACTCACCCCTAGAGCATATATAATTCTGGATCAACAAGAAAGTTGTATGCTTTGTCATATATTTACATGTCATTTAGCATCATTTGGTACTTCTGTTTTACTAAGCTTTCCCAAAGCTCACTATGTTACTTATCATTCCAGGTTAAAGAATCGATCTTGTGCAGTTGTCGACATCAATAATGGCAGTTCCTTTGGTGTCACTTACAGAGTACATTACAAGTCTAATTAGGGGGTATGTATGTCACATTTTTTTTATATCAATGTCTGAAACTTATTTTAATATTTATGTATTACTGATTTCTGTTTTAAAATATAAATGATTATAAAATTATATTATTATTTATATATTAAAATTGTTTTATAATTTAAATATTGGTTAAGGTTTTGTTTTTCCTAGATTTTTAAAGCGGGTCGCTTCGATGGCCCTAATGTGACACCTCGGATCTAATTAGGACACCCGTATCAGTCTGAGGGTGGTACATGTGTAGTAAAAAAGGATTAAAAATTTTTGAAATAAAAGTTTCTTCTAAACCTGAATAACTAATAATACTTGGATATTGATAAAGATGTGACAACAGATAAATGAATGTTGTTCGTCGTGGAAGCGAAATGATTTGAATGAAAGAAGAAGATGGTGGACTTGTAGAAGTTGGAGATAGATGAATAAATGTCCTATCAAACCCTCCTAGTCGTAATGAAAAAAAATAAAACTCGATAAATGGCTCTAACTAACCCTCCTAATCACAATGAAGAGGCAAACTGGAGTGTGAAGATCTGTTTCACGAAGAACTTAATGAAAAGAAACTTCGAAGGCCCAAAGCAATCAACACTTGCCAAAAAACTCTTATTGTATTATTAATCAAATAAATTTGATTTACAATGATGAATGAAGCCTCCTTTATACAGGAGAGGAGTTCTAACAGTCCTAAGCAACTAATGAATAAAATAGTAATAAACTAAACATGTATAGGAATTCCTAATAATAATAAATTAAGAATAATGTTTTAACTCAATCTTAATTCCTAATAAAATAATAAATCTAATCCTAAAAGATAATGAATCATCCTATATTAAATTATATTAAAAATAATCAATAAAAATATTAAAAATTCATAATATTTACAAAATCTCGTATTAATCCTGTATAGGAATTTTTGCATGAGCTATCTTCATTAAAATGAGTGTATTTTAAGTTCCCGATATCAAATTGATACGATTCAAAAACTGTTAAAAAGCTAAGAGAAATTCGATCATAAATCATGTGAACGTGTTGACCAAATAATACCAGGATCCCATTCAAAATTTATCGTAAGTCTACTTCTATTCTGGTATTCTTTTCCAAGGCTTGGTCGTGTGGATCAATTAGAAGCGTTAGTCCATCTTCCTTTGATGTGAGCTTTGTGATGCATGTATCATTCTCCCTCTCTTCAAAAAGATTTGACCTCAAATCTTGGAACTCAAGTGTGATGAGCGATACTTGTTCTTCCACGGGATAGTTATGGTAGTAAAACAAAAAGTCAACTTTGTTCTCTATGTAGCCGTTTGAATTATAATCGCCTTTGAACTGTATAACTGTGAATTTTGGTTTAGTAAAAAGTTTTGGCATTTGGAGTCGAGGTTGTGCGCATCTATGTTGTATTGGGTTATATTGTTCATCTACTACTGCTTCTCTTGGTTCATTATCATTATTCAGATTTGTTTGTTGTTGTCTTTCAATGGTAAGATTGATCATTTATCTCTGCATTACCATTGTTTATTATTGTAGAGCAATAAGTATTATCATTTTTAGTCAATAGAAACCATGAGGCTTCGTATTGCCTCGATGACTTCTTCATCTTTTACAATCTTTAACCTTGTATACGTACATGAAGAAGCAAAACCAATCAATTCTCTCCAATAATCATCTCAAATCTAATACCAATTGATAGAGATGCGACAGTGGATAAATAAATGTTATTTGTTGTGGAAACGAGAGGATTTGAAAGGAAGAAGAAGATCATGGAATTTTGAAAGTTAGAGATAGATGGATAAAAGTCATGTTGAACCATCCTAGTTGCAATGAAAATGCAAACTCGATAAATAGATCTAATCAACCCTATAATGGTAATGACTAGGCAAACCAGAGTGTGAAGACCTCTCTCACGAAGAACTTAGAACTTGAAAAGAACATAATTGAAATAAGCTTCGAAGGCACAAGCTAATAAACGCTTGCAAACAAACTCTCGTTGCATTATTAATTGAAGAAATCTGATTTACAATGATGAATGAAACCTCCTTTATATAGGAGAGGAGTTCTAACAATCCTAAGCAATTGATGAATAAAATAGTAATATACTAAACATGTTTTAATTCTAATTCCTAATAATAATAAATTAAGAATAATTTTTTTACTCTATCTTAATTCCTAATAAAAAAATAAATCTAATCCTAAAAGATAATGCATCATCCTATATTAAATTATATTAAAAATAATCAATAAAAATATGAAAAATTCGTAAAATTTACAAAATCCCACATTATTCTTGTATAAGAATTTCTTAATGGCCCATCTTCACTAAAATAAGTGTTTCTTGAGTTCCCGATATCAGATTGATACGATTCAAGAACAATGGGAAATCTAAGAGAGAACCAGTCATATCCAATAGACAATTTGACCAAATAACACCAGGATCCCATTCAAAAAGTCATCGCAAGTCTGCGGCTATTATGGTCTTCTTTTCCAAGGCTTGGTTGTGTGGATCAATTAGAAGCATTTGTCCATCTTCCTTTGATGCGAGCCTTGTGATGCATGTATCATTCTCCCTCTCTTAAAAATGATTCGACCTGGAATCTTGGAACTCTATGGTGATGAACGATACTTGTTCTTTCATGGGACAGTTGTGGTAGAAAAACAAAAAGGTCAACTTTGTTCTCTATGTAGCCGTCTGAATTATACTTGCCTTTGAACTATAGAACTGTGAATTTCAGTTCAGTAAAATGTTCTGGAATTTGAAGTCTAGGTTATGCACGTCTAGGTTGTACTGGATTATGTTGTTCATCTTCTACATATTCTCTTGGTTGATTATCACAATTCAGATTTACTTGTTGTTTTCTTTCAATGGTAAGATTGACCATTTGTCTTTGCATTTCCCTTTTTATTATTGTAGGGCAATAAGTAAGATCATTTCCATGAGTCTTTATATTGCCTCAACAAATTATTCGTCTTTTACTATAATTGGCATTGTATGTATGCAAGATGAAGCAAAACCAATTGATTCTGTCCAAGAATCATCCCAAATATGATACCAATTGATCGATATGCGACAACGGATAAATGAATGTTGTTCGTTGTGGAAGCGAAAGGATTTGCATGGAAAAAGAATATTATGGAGTTGTGGAAGTTTTAGATAGATGGATAATTGTCCTATTAAACCCTCCTAGTTTCATTGAAAAGGAAAGTTTGATAAATGGCTCTAACCAGCCCTCCTAATCAAAGTGAAGAGACACATCAGAGTGTGAAGATCTCTCTCACGAAGAACTTGAAAAGAACTTAATGAAAATAAGCTTCGAATGCACAAGGTAATCAATACTTGCAAAAAATCCAAACTCTCGTTGTATTATTAATCAAATAAATCTGATTTACAATAATGAATGAAGCCTCCTTTTTATAGAAATGAGTTCTAAAAGTCCTAAGCAACTAAGGAAAAAATAGTAATAAACTAAACATGTTTTAGTTCTAATTCCTAATAATAATAAATTAAGAATAATGTTTTAACTCGATCTTAATTCCTAATAAAATAATAAATCAAATCCTAAAAGATAATGCATCATCCTATATTAAGTTATATTAAAAATAATCTATAACAATATAAAAATTTGTAATATTTACAAAATCTCGTATTAATCATGTATAGAAATTTCTGCTTGCGTTATCTTCACTAAAATGAACGTATCTTATGTTCCTGCTATCATATTGATGCGATTTAAGAACCTTTGGAAAGATAAGAGACGTTCGATCATAAATCTAGTAGAAATGTCGACCAAATAACACTATGATCCCTTTCAAAAAGTCGTCGCAAGTCTGCTTATATTCTTGTCTTCTTTTCCAAGGCTTGGTCACATGGATCAATTGGAAGCGTTAGTTCATCTTCCATTGATGTGAGCCTTGTGATGCTTGTATCAAATATAAATGAAAATAACTAAAAACTCATTTTGAGTGGTAAAAGAAAAATGCTTATGAGTAGAGAAAATTACTAAAATGTCATTATGAGTAGTAAATAAATTTAAAAAAAATTAAGAAATAATAAATATTTAATGCATTGGATTTCAGGTCAGCGATGTCAGGTTAACTCGAATGGGTTATGAATTCATATAATAGGATCTTTGGATGAGTTAGGCTAAGTTTGGGCTTGATTGGGTTGAAATCGAGTCCAGAAGGCCATAAAAGAGAATTTTTTAATTAGGTTCAAAGGAAGAGGGACCAAGGAAATAATTAACCCAAACTTGTTTCAAATGCTAAATTTTATTAATGTAAGATGATGCAATCAATCAAAATTATAGGGGAAATTTTGAGTTCTTTCCTCATTTTCTTCACTACTCTTGTCTCTTTCTTCAATTTCAAACTCACTTATTGCCCTCTTTTGGAAAAAGAAAATGTGAGAAATTTGTAAGCCAATATCCCTAATAAGAATTTGTGAAGGTAATAAATGTAATCTTGACCTCTAAAGTTTCCATTCGAGCTTAATTTCTCAAGGTTTAGCAATGGTGGCCAGGTGGGGGTTCTAGAGGAGTTTTGAGTTTTAGAACCTAAGAGTGTTTCTAATCTGTTTCTAAGAGATAAAATTTATTTTTCTACTCCTCTTAAGTTTTTAGATGATCTAGCAACTCATTCTTTTCTATGTGATTAGTGAAAAAAGTGGGAGAAAACTTCAAGGGTAAAGAAAAAGAAAAAATTGTGCTTGAGTGAGCTTGGATTTATTTTCTCAACTTCTAGGAGAAAGGTAACACAATTGTAACTCATCTATACAACATGTAGATCATCCTATATGCATGCTTGTACAAGCACATGTGAGTGAATTGTTGGTTTGGTAATGGCTTTGAATGATTTTAAGGCTTCTAAGCATCATTCAAAGCATATGAATCACCTATTATGACCCCCTTTAACCCCCATAAGCTTATACGACTTGAGAACCTTGTGAGGGTTTTTAGGATGTGTAGAAGTGATTTTTCATGAAGAAAAAACTTTCTAAGAATATGATACCAATATTTGAAGAAGAATATCGATATTATTCTTGTGGGAGACCAAAACTAAAGGCTTTGGTTGGGTAGTATCGATACTCTATTCATCGAGTATTGATACTTATTACATGATATTGATATCAAATAGAAGTTTCAAATTCCAATAAACGAATTTGGTATTGATACTTAAGGCAATATGGATACAATAAAAGGTAGTACCAATACTCCTACCTGGAGTATCGATATTGAGGTGAAATTCCAAACATTAGATGCAAATTTGGTACTGACACTCAAGGTTAGTAATTATACTCAAAGGTTGGTATTGATACCCTAGAGTAGGGTATCAATACTATTAAGTGAGAATAAAGTTAGGGTCTTTTTTTGGTTAAAGACTCGAGAAAGAAGTCTACGGATGTAGAGCCCTATTAATAAAAGCTTACAAATGGAAACATTGAATAAATTGTGTATATTACATAAGAACATTATGAGGTAAGATTTCATAAGACTTATGCCTTGCTTATCACTCGAAAAACGACAAGGACACCCAAGTTATTTGGATGTGTGACGATAATCTGAATACTTTGAAGAATATTTGGATATATATAAATTCATACAAGGGGAATTTAAATTCTAGTATAATATCGTTCTAATTCTTCGTGACCTAGACACATCTCGTATACTCAAGAGGAGTAGATTATTCAGGTTTAATATTGATATTTCGTGACCTAGATCTCCTCATAAGTACTTGGCTGTGAGTGTTGTTTGGATGTAAGATGCTAACTATGAGTGAATTAGGTCTTATTCAAGATACCTTTCCATAAGCAAAAAAGGGTGTGATTTTATAATGCTGACATGACCCCAACTACACGATGATGCTTACTTGTGTTATATGCTTGGTACATTCTTATTATTCATAAATATACATGCTACAATGTTCATCTGATGAATTCATGTAATATAATAGATTTATTTATGTGGTCTTGAGCTTGTGAGCTTAGTGTTCATAATGTATTTCCATTTTTAGGTCCTTATGTGGCAGCTTGAGATGTTCATTGACATATTGTGGATTCCAGATTGGATCGAGCTATCAAATTATATCTTAACTATTTAGTGGGTATGTATTATTCATAGATCCTATATGTATTCGAATCTTAACTCTTTATTTTGATAAATTTAAAATATTTTGGTATATATATTTGGGAGCTCACCATTTTGTAAACCTTATTATCATTTTAAACAATGAGCTTTTAAAGATAATTATGATTGACGTTTAAAAAAATGGTTAGTCACTTTAGTGATTTTGTGTAATCCTTCCAAATTTGGTTCAAGTTGAATTAGGATATTATATATAGTGGTATTAGGGCATTAATTTCCATCAATCATAGGACCCACATGTTAGAGTTAATAAGTTTTGATGAATACATGCCACTAGAGTTTAATGAGTAATTTAATATTTGAAATGGTGATAATGACTCTTTTCTTTATATTAAATTTTAGAGAGTATGGTTAACAACTCTGCTCGTAGTCACGTGGGTCATGATGAGAGTCGTACCTCACTAGCTGATGATAAGGTAGATAAGTTCATCCTGACTCTGAGGGTATGGACATTGTAAGTGATGTAAGGATTGACGAGGTGACATTCTTCCCAGACCTTACATCGACACTTTATCTCTTTGAGATGCATGTAGTTGCACTGTAAGAGTCATCGATTGAAAGGCTTCTTTGTTACAAGACCATTGACTTATTTGGTTCAAGGGATGACAGTCTCATTGTTGTCAACTAGTGGCTCCTCTCTGCACTCTCCACACCCTCTAATAGTTGCATCTTACCCCTAAGGGTAACCTAGAGTGCATCACTACTTTGTTAAATGTGTTGTCATTGATTGGTGGGAGACCATTAAGATGGCTTTATAACAAGAGAGATTGAAGTGAGAGATTTTTCTTCTGAGTTCAGGTAGAAATATAATAGGGAATCTCACATTGATGATTTGAGGGACCAATTCACTCATCTACTCTTAGAAGACCAATCTTTGTATGAGTATTAGCTAGACTTCCTCCGTTTGAACTAATTTATGCATGAGTTGGTAGTAATTGAGACCTTCACTGTAGGATGTTCAAAGATGGCTTTCACATCGATATCTACACAAAGCTAGCGATTGATCTTTCTAGGATATTTTTTTAGCCTCTTCAGGATAATGTCCTTGAAAGAGTATAGAGTATAAGGACTCGACTAATGAGTGGCCCTGTAGGGTAGAGTCAAAGAGATTCAAAGAGTATCAAACCTTTCCAGACTTCAGCTAAGAGGGCCTAAGATTCTTGACAATTAATAAGGTCTTCACCATCATAGTTCTAAAGATCAGGACATGGTTCTAGCCGTTGATAAGGGTCAAAGACCCACTAGAGACCATTAGTTTAAACCTCAGTGGTAAGTATCGAAGGATCAACCATGACTCCATAGCCCCCTATATGTAGGCATTGTATTAGGTGGCACTCAAGGTAGTGCCATCGAACTTTGAAAGTATACTATAGATACAGTTCACCCAAGCATTTTATCAGGGACTTCCCAGAGGCAGGTAGTGTGGCACCTCCTAATTTGACTCAGTCAATTGAAAGGGCTTGAGAATCCTCTCAGGAGATATTGACTCAAAATCATGACAATAGAGTTGAAGTATCGTCAGATCAATAACTGAATGTGAGGCTAGGGTTACCTCAAGGTAGTATGTAGTGAGGGCCCAAAGGAGTGTAAGACAGTTGACATCATATCAAGTATATTTATAGTGTTTTTTACTCTTGTTACTACTTTAATGGATCCATGGTCCATTTATTCTTATATTTGTTTTGAGCTTGTCAAAGAGAGAGATATTCTAGAAGAAGATCTAATGGTTAGGGTTTGATTTTCAAGTCCATTAGGGATAGAGGTTTTGATGAAAAATGTCCACCATCGGTGCTCGATTAAGATCCAAGGTTAGATCTTTTCTGTCAACTTAATGGTGTTACCACACTAAGAATTCAACATAATATTAGGGATGAACTAGTTGACATAGCATGATGCGAGCCTGAAGTTCAAGGTAGGTACCTTAAGCTTCAGAAATTAGATGGTACTAAAATTGTAATGGTCGGAGAGGAACTTAATTGTATCTCTAAAATTCTTTCAGTCTTAGTGGCGTAAAAATGATTAGTGAGGATTGTGAGACATTCTTAGCTCATATGATTGATATCAGGTTTTGAGCATGATGTTTGAGGATATTTCTAAAGGAGTTTACAGGGTTACCATCGAATCATGAGTTAGAGTTCAACATTGAAATTTTACCAAGATCAACTCTGGTGTTCATTGTTCTCTTTCATATGTCATCAATGGTGTTAAAAAAAGCTGAAAACTCAAATTCAAGGTATTATAATGATATTTCATTCAATCAAGCATTTCCCTTTGTGAGTACTAGCATTATTTGTAAAGAATAAGGAATATTCAATGAGGTTATGCATTTACTACCTTCAGTTGAACAAGTTGGCCGTGAAGAACTGATATCCATTTTTGAGGATTAACGACATGTTTGACTAGTAAGGGGAGATAGAGTGTTCTCTAATGTCAACTTAAAGTCATATTATTATTATTTGAAAGTTAAGAAGATTGATATTTTAAAGATGACCTATAGAACTTGGTATGCTCACTATGAATTCTTAGTGATGTCATTCGGGTTTACAACCACACCGAAAATGTTCATTGGCCTGATGAATCGAGTCTTTCATCGCTACATGAATTAGTTTCAGTAGTACTCATTTATGACATTCTCATGTACTCGTAGACATATAATGATCATGATCGTCACCTTCGTATTGTACTCTAGATGCTTTGAAAGAGATAATTGTATGCCAAGTTTGGTAAGCGTAAGGTTTAGCTATTGGTGTATCTTTCTTGAGACATGTTGTGGTTGTAGACATTATTAGGGTAGACCCTCAGAAGGGTAAAGATATGGTTGAGTAGGAACTACCACGGAACATATCTGAGGTGCATAATTTTCCCCCACTTTATTAAAGGGATTCTCGATAATTGTTACCCAGTGGATAAGTTGCTACATAAGGGAGCTCTATTTGTTTGAGATAAGAAGTGCCAACAACATTTTGAACAGTTGAAAGAAATCTCGATCCAAGTTCCTATGTTAACTCAATCAGTGTTCGGTAAGGATTATATCATGTTCAGTGATATTTTGCTAAATGGGTTTATGTGTGTTTTGATGTAGGAAGGGATGATGGTTGCTTATACATCCCGTCAACTTTAACCATATGAACACAACTATTCGACCCATGATTTGTAACTCTCTATTTTGGTCTTGGCCTTAAACAATTTGAGGCATTACCTCATTGGGGAAAAGGGTTATATCTTCACCGACCATAAGAGACTTGAGTATTTGCTCACTCGGAAGAAATTAAATTTGAGATAGAATCAATGGGTTGAGCTTTTGAAGGATTATTAGTATCATAGACTATGAAAAAAGGAAAATATAGTAAAAGATACCTTGAGTTGTAAGTCAATGTTAAATTTTTGAGCGTTGTTTACACATTTGAGCATGACCAGTGATGAAAGACTGTTAGTCAAGTTGTGTGTCGAGCCACAATTGGTTAGAGAAGTAAAGAAACTAAAAAGGATCAATGATCACTTGATATCTATAGTAAAGTGAGTTCATTGAGGCAAGGCACTTGGTTTTAAGTTGAGTGACGATGATGTCTTATATTTATGAGGACAGTTATGTGTGCCAACATATGAGATGTTATGTTCTAAGATTCTTCTTGAGGCACACTGCAACCCATTTACCATTCACCTAGGGAATAACAAGATGTACTGGGAGCTTCTATAATTTTATTGGTTGTAAGGTATTAAAAAAGGTTTTTGAGTTTGTTTATAGGTGTTTTTCTTGCTAGCAGATCAAATAAGAACATTAGGTTCCATTGGGTTTGTTTAAAATTATCGAGATTCTTTAGTGGAAACGAGACAGAGTAACTGTACACTTTATGATGAGCTTATCAATGACGATAGTTGCATGATGCAGTTTAGGTGGTAGTGGACTGATTAACCAAGATGACTCATTTTCTTCATATGCAGATGGATTTCACCTTTGAGAGATTATCTCATTTTCACATCTGAGATATTATGAGGATACATGGAGTTTTAACATCAATTATTTATAATAGAGATATGTGTTTCACCTCGAGGTTTTAGAGAGTGCTCTGTGCGGCCTTCAGTACGTGTTTTTACTTCAACACCACTTTTTATCCACAGACTGATGGTTAGTCTAAACGAGTGATTCAAATTTTAGAGGGTATGATTTGATGTTGTATTATCGACATTGCGGGTAATTGGAAGGACCGTATTCCATTAGCAGGGTTTGTCTACAACAACAACTACCAATCTAACACCCAGATGGCTCCACACGAGGCTTTGTACGAACGTAAGTATATGATTGCTTTGTGTTGGATAGCGTATAGTGAGAGAAAAATGGTAGGTCCCGACTTGATTCAAGAAATAGAGGAGAAAGTTCATTTGATTCAAGGTCATTTGCAAGATGCCTTTGAAAAATAGAGATCTTACGAAAACATGAACTGCAAGGATATCGAGTTTGTAGTGGGTGACAAGGTATTTCTCAAAGTTTCACCTTGGAACAAGGTACTTCGTTTTATGTGAAAAGTTAACTTGACCTTACATTTTATAAGACCATATGAGGTACTCGAGAGAGTTGAACCCTGGCTTACTAATTAGCTTTGCTATAAGAAATGGATCAAATCCATAATATGTTTCATCTATTGATGCTTTGAAGATATTGTTTCAACCTTTCTCACATCATTATGGCAAAACATATTTATGTAAGTCACGACTTATCGTACGAGGATGAACCATTGAGGATCTTGGCACGAGAGGTCAATGAATTAAGAAACAAGTAAAATCCATTAGTAAGAGTTATGTAAAGGAATCATGGCACCAAGAAAGTGAGTTTTGAGCTTAAGGAGGTTATGCAACTTCAGTATCTGCACATATTCTATTTAAGTAAATTTTGATGACAAAATATTTTTTAGGAGGAGAGAGTAGTAATACCCTGAATTTAAAGTCAATATGTTAGATTAACTCGAATAAGTTATGAATTGGTATAATAGGATCTTTGGATGCGTTAGGCTAATTTTTGGTTTGATTGGGTTGAAATTGAGCCCCAAAAACCATGAAAAATGGTATTTTAGAATTGGTTCAAATGAGGAGGGACCAAGGAAGTAATTAATGCAAATATTGTTTCAAAGGCTAAATTTCATTTCTGTAAGATGATGCAATTAGGCAAAATAATATGGGAAAATATGAGTTCTCTCCCCATTTTCTTCACCACCCTTGTTTCATTCTTTCTTTTTGAAGTCTCTTAATTCCCTTTTATGGCTAGAATAAAGGTTATAAATTTGTTGGTCAATATATCTAGTTTGAATTTGTAACATCCCAATTTAGGGGCTAAATTTAAGAAATTATAAAATGGTGAATTTAATTGGAATTTTGGAAGAAATTGAGGATTAAATTGAATAATTTCAAAGTTGGCAGACCGTTTTAAGAAGTGAAGGGAGTTCAGTGGCTAAACCCATGATTTAACCATTTTTTATATATGTTGAATTATAAGTTTCCCCGTGCGCAGGTTCAGCTGATATTTTTCAGTTTTCCCTCTCCGATCAACCAACTTCCAACTCCGATCTACTCGTCGTCCGACCTCCGATTGACGAGCCGAAACCACCATCGTGTTCATTGTCAACCGAGGAACTAAACCCCTCAAACCTTTCGTCGTGAATCATCGCCGTTCGTTGTTAATTTCAGTCGATAGTATCGTCGGTAATAACTCGATTTTAGTTGGATTTTCATCGATTCGCGACGATCGGGTCATCCATTTACGACACCTCCCGCACCATCGTGTTCGTTGCATCGTTCCGAGTCTGCCGGTGTCATCCTTAGTCTCTGTCGACGGCGGCGCGTGAGGAGGTGAAGCGGTCAATGTTTCCGATTCGTTGAAATCGAGCTCTCCGCCGTTCATAAATTTGAACCGAGCTTTGTAAGTATCTTGAAATCGCTCAAAATAATTTTTAAAAATTTTTCCGTGATTTTTAGGCAGCCAAAAGGGGCCCCACGCGCCCCCACGCGCCGCCACTGTGTGGGGATGGTCCAAATGACCGGTTTTGGTGCATAGTTGACCGGTTTGACCGGTCATAACCCGACCCGTCCCGACCCGTTTACCAGACCTGCTGACCGGACCCGTTGACTGTTGACCAGCGTTGACCACTGTTGACCAAAACTTTGACGGGCTTTGATCGAGCATTAAACGACCTTTGTTTTTGACCGAGTATACCTATCCTGACATTTTTCGATGTTCCAAATCCGATTCCGCAATTCGTTTTTCAAAATTCAGACCCAAAGGCCTCGAAATTGCCAGTCAAACCCGTTGACTTTGATTTTGACCGAAAATTCCAAATTTGCGAAAAGTTATATTTTATACTTTCGACGTCCTGAATCCGAATCCGAAGTCCGTTTCACCAAATTCGAACCCGGTAAGCTATTTTTCACTGATTTATCACCCGATTCGATCCGTTTATCGTAATTAAGCTCCGTTTCTGATATAATTTATGTTGATATGTATCTGAGGAATTATTGGAAGTTGAATTGAAGATCAAAGGCATTCGAATGGAATTTTTATGGTCGATCAGTATTGAACAGAAATCGAGGTAATACTTTACTACCTCTTTATGCTTTATGGAACATGTTTATATTGATAAATGCATGAACAAGATAATGTTGGTCACTTTGGTGGAGTTGAATAATTTATACACTCGATATGATGTGATAGAAATTCTGTAACTAATTACGGATCGAATGACTAATATAAGAGATTGAGGAATTGTTAGATTAAATTACAAGTTTGTGATTAGTGATAAAGGAATCAGTCATGTATTTGCAACTTATAATTTATTTCATCAAAGGTTAAATGTTAAAGGTACTTGGATGAGAAATTATGAGAATACTCCAGTAAGGTAAAATTATGAAAATACCCTTATGTTATGAAAAGATAAGATTTGAATATGGAAGTTAGATAAGAGGATTTTACAGACATATTGATCTGATAAAAATATTGATGTGCATAAGAAATGTTAGTTTTATTTGGAAATTATGGATAACCGGTTTTAATCCTAGGAGAGTTTATGAAGGATACTAGAAGTCTGTTAAGAGAACCGTTTCAAGATCAGAGAGTGTTCAAGAAAGCAATTAATCATAGGATCTCTAAATTATATTATTTTCGCTAAGAGCTAATATCAAAATTATCTGGTTAAGAAATTACGAAAATTCCCTTGAGAGGTAAAATAGTCAGAGTTAAACCTGAAGGAGAAAGTACTTTTAGGATTTATACTTAACTCGATTAAGTACAAATTTAATTATTAATATTCTTTCTTTGTAAAGAAAAATTCATAATATTGCGTTTGTAAAATCTGAGAAGGCACTTGACCCGAAAATATCCGAGTTATGAGTAAATACCTGAAGAATAATTTATCGGAGGGTGTTCTTTTATCATAATTGTTCGAACGGACTGAAATAGATGATAAATTGGAATTAAATAATAAGACCGGATGGAGGAAAAAGATTGAAATACCATGGATCTGTAAAATGATCAAAATACCCCTGTAATGGAAATGACCCAAGAATATCACCAAGCTCAGGAATGATGGGATATCCTTGAGCTCTGTTATGATTGGAATAAAACTAAAAACCAAAATGACCAAAATACCCTTATGGTCTATATTAAGTAAATGTCTTGGATTAATTAAGGAATCCAAGTAAGCATAGGTATTGGACTACTTTTAAAGGTAATGGAAAATAATTTAAGTGAGTAGATCAACCCTAAAGCTATATCAATACCTTAATGGCATAGATATTAATGGAACATGTGTTCGTATTCTCAAGTTTGGCTCGATGATAAATTTTGGAAGTATTCAGCTCAGCTTAGCTCTAGATCGTATTTAGTACTAAGAATTGGACGTTTGTTCGACAAATCAACCACGAGTACCAAATTGAATGGAATAGAAGTACAATATATATCTGAAATACAGGAACGTTTGTATTAGTCTGGAAAATCCCGAAGTAACTAGAATGGACTTGAATGCTAAATGAACTAAGTAACTTCAATGACTGAGGATTAAGTAAGTGATTAGGATAAGCCTGGAAATTCGGATGAATTTACATGATGTATCGTCCTTATAGAACATGAACTACAAATCAAGCACGTCAGTATTTCATGATATCGTGGAAGCTTGGAAATGAAATAAAGACCATTGGAATATCTATTCAGCGATGATTCTGAAGATGATCTATGGACAATAATTTGTGGTATTAAAGAGTAAATACCCTAGAAGGAAAATGAATTGACCAGTCGATATAGATTGTTAAGGTTCTGAATTTTTGTTCTCAAGTTGTTCGATTATCCGATCAATTGACATGGATGTAAAGGATTCTGAATACCCTTCTGATTACGTACATCTTCTGAAAACTGTCCGAATAAGATAATATCCTGATAATTCACATTCTGAATAACTGATGATTCTGTCAGTTAATGAACTCTTCTAATAGTGATTCTAAATTCCAACATTCTATCGACATACTGAAGAACTGTGTTTCTCTGCCTGATACAGTACCTCTAAATAATACCTGTAAACTCTGGTGTGTTCCCTAATTACATGAATATTATCTAATTTCAAATTTGAATTCTGTTATGATACCTGACCTGGATTCTGATATGATATTGACATGGATTCTGATCTGATACATGACCTGGATTCTGATATGATACTTGACTTGAATTATGTTTTGATTTTTGATATATCCGTTTACGGACGGAACATGTTTTATTGGGGGGTATTGTTGGAGGAAGATTACTTGGAGGTTCCTCGACTGTGTGCTCAGGGCCTTACTTACCGGTTCCTCGGTTGTGTGATCAGGGCCTTACTGGACGTGACGGGGTTGTATGGTTCTGGGGAACCTACACATTTTGTTCGTGATGGATGGGGGTATATATATATATATATGTGTGTGTTTAAAAAGATCTGAAAAGTTACATGATTTTTGGGAACACACTAGAAAACCTATTCTGATCTCCCGAACTCAGTTATCCGAAATATTTCTCTGAACTGAAAGCTCATTGTCTGTTACCATCTGAAATATCAGTAGGATCTCTGCTGAGCATAAAAATATGTAAATGTTCAGAAACAATAAGGAAATATATATTTATTTGTATCTGCACGTTCATCAGCATCATCTGGTAGTTCTGTATTACTGAGCTTTCCAAAGCTCACTCTATTACTCACATTTTCAGGTTAAAAGAATTATACCAGTGCATCTATCGACTTCAGTAAGGGAGTTCGTCCGGTGTTGTTGCAGAGTATGGTACATGTGATTAGGGGGCATGTAATTGTATTTTGATTTATATACGAGTTTGAAAATCTGTTTTATTTTTAAATAGTGAAAACTGATTTTTATAAGTTTACATGTTCTGATCGGGCTACCCGCATCGGTCTGGGGGGTTACAGAATTTATGAAGGTAAGAAGCTTTATCTTGACTTCTAGAGCTTCTATTCAAGCTTCATTTCTCAAGGTTTGGCCATGGTGGCCATGATGGAAGTTCTAAAGAGGTTTTGAGTTTTAGAATCTAAGAGTAGTTCTAATTGATTTCTAAGAGATATGATTCATCTTTCTACTCCTCTTAAGTCTTTAGATTTGTTGGTAACTTACTCTTTGCTATGTGATTAATGAAATAAGTAGGAGAAAACTCTAAGGGAAAAGGCAACGGGAAACTTATTCTTGGATAAGCTTCAATTTGTTTCTTAATAACTAAAAGTAAGGTAACACACTTTTAACTCATCTATACCACTTGTAGATCGTCCTATATGTATGTGTTGCTTGTATGATTTTATAAAGTATGTGAGTTTTCTGGTAATGGATTTGAATGATTTTAAGGTTATCTATGCATAAGAATAACCTATTATAATCCTCTTTAGCTCTCATAAACTTTAAATAATACTTCAATACCTTATGAGGTCTTCGGGGATGGGTATAAATGATTTCTTTATGAAAAATAGAGCTTTTTAGGTAAGGGTATTGATACTAGAACAATAGTATATGTACTATTCTTGTGGTATAAAAAAATTGGAGATATTGGTCGGATAATATCGATACTTTATTAATCGATTATCGATATTGTTCATTATATATTGATACTAAGGGTACGATATCAATACCAAAAGGAAGTTTTAAATTCTAGTAGCTAAATTTGGTACAGATACTTAAGGAATTATCGATACTATAGAGGGTAATACCAACACTCTATGTAACATCCCAAAAGTAGGGTTAGTGACTAAAATAGAAGTTTTTAAAATTGTGATCAAATTATGAAAATTGAAAAGTTTAAGGACTTAATTAGGAATTTCATTTAAGAGGATTGATTGATAGAGTTGAAAATATTGAAAGGCATAATGGTCATTTAACAACCAAGATAATTATTTTGTTATGGCTATATAGTAATCACGTGGAGTTTTGAGGGAAAAAACTTAAGATTTCTAGAGTCTTCTTCCTTCTTCTGCCGTGAACCTCAATTGTTAAGGTGAGTTCCATATTGGTTGATAATTTCTTAATTTTAAGATTGGTTTATTTTCTTTAGATGATACTTAAGCTTAAGGAAAGCTTAAGTTGTCTTAAAACTAAAAGATGAATGAGTTATGAAGGATTAAAGATAAGAAGTTTCTAAATGAAATCTTGGGTGAGAGTTAGTGAGTAAAGTTTGAGACTAAATTTGACTTGTCCTCAGTTAAATTAAAAAGTATGAAGTGTTAGAAATAAAAATAGAACATGTTAAAAATTTTGTAAGATTCTTGGTTACAAGAATTTGGATAAGATATTGAAGATAATGATGTTTAATATGGATATAAGATGGTTTGAGGAAGTGTATTGGAGTTTAGTAGTATGAATGGAGTTAAAAATGGAAGGTATATATAATTATGGGAAAATTTTCGAGCTAAAAGGATGAATTCTGGGTGTGGGGTATCGGTATTGTTCATTCAGTACCGATACTTCAAAGAGAAAAAGGGTTAATATTTGAGAGAGGGCATCAATACTCTATGAATGAGTATCGATACCATAAGTAAAAATTTGACAAGATATTCAAGGGGTATCGATACCCAGAGGGGTAATACCGATTCCAAGGGTACCGATACCATAGGTTAGGTATCAATACCATTTTGAAATAAGGATTACAAAATCGAAATAGGGTATCAATACCCAAGTTTGGTATCGATACCACAGCTAGGAAAGTATCGGTACCATACATAGGGTATCGATACTACTCTAAAAGAAAAAAAAATTGTATTAAGCATTTCTTTTAGCTTGGGTTATTAAAGATTGAATTATAATACTTAGAATTTTGATATGCATATCAGATGTATGATTGTGTAGATATCAATCGGAAGCAAGTACCAGATGAGTTAACGAGATAAGATTGATTAAGAAAGAGTTATAAGTGCTTGAATTGACTAGTGAGGCCAGGTGAGTACATACTATTTAGTATATGATGTTTAAGGGAAATAAGACTTACGACGAGTCTATTTCCTATATTAGAATGCATGAACTCATAAATATAAATATGTGCTTGATATGAGTGTATGTGTTGTATGTTATTGTACATGTTATATGATTTGTGTGAATGTATGTTCATGTGATGAATCTATGTGATAAGATATATATATATATGATAATATCAACATAAGGAATTGTATAAACATGTGATATGTGACTATATATGATACATGATATATAGAAACATAAGAGAACAAATTATAAGCTATATATGATATGATATAAGTGATTTCATGAGAAAATGATATAAGCTATGAGATCATACGAAAATGTTATATGAGCTATGTGATAAGAAGTTATGTGATAAGGAGCTATGATCATATGTGATATGAATATGTGAATATGGGAAATAATATAAAAGATAATGCCCATGTTATGTGACATGAGAGCTAGAGGTATAGTTGACATGCCAAGAGTCAAGGGTTCTACGTAATCATTCGGGACATATATGTAATCCTTTGGAACATATATACGGTACTTCGGTACACCTATTTGATCCATTGAAGTATGTATGTGGTCCATAAGGAGTGGTCCTTAGGGACATATATGTTATATATGGTCCTTCGGGACATCTATGTGGTCCTTCGGGACATTTCTACGCGGTCCTTCAGGACAAATTCATATGCCACTAAGTGGGAATTATACGAGCTGTGGTGACAGCATATGTGCACAACCTCTATGTACTCGCATATATTTAGTTCTCATAAGTATACATGGGCTAATAAAGAGATAAAAACAAATACACTATATGTGATGTATATGCTTTTGTGATTTGAAATGTGTTACAGAAATTATATGATGAGGTGTGTATTGTTTGGTTAAAAATGTTAGGTATAAGAGCATATGACTGAGAGATATGAATGAAAAAAATGGAAATAATGATAAGAATAATTATAAGATAATAAGATTATATGTATATGTATGCATTTATGTTTTGATGCATAATGTGTTTCATAGTTTAATATGATTACATGAAGTGTGCATAGTAGGAGTTAATAATGAGATGTTATATTTAAGTTTATTTATGCCTCATTAAGTCTATGACTTAGCATGTGAATGTTTCACACTTAGGTTCCGGGGAGCAAGAAGAGAAGTTAAGAGGAGCAAGACAGATCAACATCTCCTTTACGAAGTTCAGATCATAAAAGAGTTTTGAATAATATTTAGGTTGTTATATTAAATGTAGTAGGCATGTACTAATAGATTTGAGTTAAATATGCTCTGATATGTTTTGTAAAACCAATTGATTTTAATTAATGTAAAGTATTCATTTTTTTAATTGTGAATTTAAATTTTAGCAAATTTGTAAAAAATGTTTTAAAAAGTCAATGTGACACCTCGGACTCAGATCCGAGTCGGATACGAGTTGGGGCTATTACACTCTAGGTAGGAGTATTAATACAAAGGTAAAATTCCATACATAGGATGTAAATTTGGTACAGATACTCAAGGTGAGTATCGATTCTCAATGGTTGGTATTGATACCCCACGATAGGGCATCAATATTACTGAGTAAGAATAAGGCTAGGGACCTTGTTTTGGTTAAAGACTCGAGAGACGATTCTAAGGATGTAAAGCCCTATTAATAAAAGCTTGCAAGTGGAAACATTGAATAAATTATGTGTATTGCATAAGAACAACATGATGTAAGATTCCATAAGACTTATAAATTATTTGTCACTCGGGAAACGATGAAGATACTCGAGTTACTTGTGTGTGTGACGATCATATTAATAATTTGAGAAATACACAAATATATCCAACTTATTGCAATGATGCTTTAAATGCTAGTCAGATGTCTTTTTGATGCTTTGTGAACCAAACAAGTACCATGTACTTGGGAGGAGTAGATTAGTAAGGTAAGATGTTGATGCTTCGTGACTCATATCTCACTCTAGGTACTTGGTCGTGAGTGTCATTTGGATGTAAGATGTTGACCCTGTCTGACCTAAGTCTTATCCAAGGTACCTTTTTGTAAGAAAAAATAGGGTTTGAGTTCTATGATACTAACACAACCCTATATTACACCATGATACTTACTTTTTTATTCTTGGTGTATTATTACAGTCCATGAGTAAACTTGCTAGCATTCCCATCTAATGAAAACATATAGTATAGTAGAGTTATTTGTGTGGCTCTAAGCTTGTGAGCTTAGTATTCAAAATATGTTTTCGTTCGTAGGTCCTTAGGTGGCAGTTCGAGGAGCTCATCACCATATTATGGATTCCATATTGGATCGAGCTATTAGATTATGTCTATATGTATTCGAGTCGCGACTCTATATTTTGATAAACTCACAATATTTTGGAATATATATTTGGGTGCTCCCTATTTTGTAAACCTTACTATCATTTTAAACTATGGGCTTTTAATGATTATTATGATCAATGTTTAAAAAATGGTTAGTTACTTTGATGATTCCATGTAATACTTTAATCCATCAGGCTTTGGATCAGGTTGGATAATGGTATTATAAAATATGTTATGTAATGTGTTAATAATTGTTAAAATGCATTATATGTTGCATGATGATTAGGGAGATATGCGATAATTAGTCTTATATTTGAGATTCCTATTGTGGTAAGATAAGAATGTTTACGTTATTAGGGCATAACCCTTGTGCATAATTTTATGATATTTATGGAATATTAGGGTTCATAGTTATAAAAGCACAACATTTTGTATCATGTGTCTCCTCATATTATATTCTAAATTTTCTAAGTAATTTTGTAAGAGCATTACAATATTGACATGTTATAGACTCCACCAATTACATTGTAACACTTTGGTGCATTGTGTCACTTGAATGCATTGTGTAGCATTTCGGTGTTGACATTTTGTCACCCCAATTCATTTATCCTAATTTAACTCTTCTACGGTACTTCATACACTTTTATGATTATGATTTTATATTGTGTCACTTATGCATAATATATATATGTAGTATCGATCTCAAGCATGATGATTCATATGTGATAATAAAAGCATGATTTACTTTAGGATTATTGAGGCTCTATGATCAATCAAAATAAGCTAAGAGAGAGTGATTTGACCTTTAAAAAAATGTAGGTGTGGAAGGAATAATGATAGAAAAATTTGAACAATAATTTAGAGTGGTTCGATTTTATCAACCAAAGTCTTTATTCACTACCCTAGCTTCACACTAAGGATTTCTAACAAATTCACTAATTGTTTCTTTCTTTTTCTAGGCTCAAGAGTAACCTTTACAAATCACTATCTTTTTAAAGGCTAAGATAGAACTACTCCCCTTTTTACAAAAGGATAGATTTGGTAAACAAGAAAATCTCACCAGGTGTTTACAAATTTGAGTTCACAAGAATTGATACTAAAGATTTGCAATTAAAGTTAAAACAATATGTAAAAGAGAAAATGAAAAATAAAGAGTGAAAGGGCATTTCTCTTGATTTCTCTTGCTTAAATAGGTATTGTAACATTCCTTAAGTGTTCTTGACTTGTTTTTATATCTTGGAATGAGCCTATGGTCATTTCTAACCGTTAAGGTTGATTTGGAGCTATTGGAGAATCAATTTGTACAAAACAAAAATACACAACACATGGAGTATCAATACTCAGGTTTGGAGTATCAATACTTTCTCTGTTATATTTAAAAATATAGCCGTTAATGATCTTTTGGCTTGACTAGTATCGATAATAGAGTTTTACAATATTAGTGCTACTGTGAAAAGTAGTGCCGATACTCTTAGAGTATCGGTACTAATTTTTCATTATAAAATTTGAAGAACTTAAAAAATGAATGGTAGTATTGATACTTTCATGGGAGTAGTGATACTTCTATTAACTTTGGCGTCAGTATTGCAAGAACAATATCAATATTGTTCATGAATTATTGATATTGTAAGAATAATATCAATACTATGTACCAAAAAAATCATTTTGTGTTCAAATTTTTGTTTAATAGACTTTGAATTATTTTTTATAGCTTTGAACAAATTCAATTAAGTCCAAAAACATTTTGCTCTTCTTTGCTATATCAAAATATAGTTTCAACAATCTCCCTTTTTTATATAACAAAACTTTTGATATAGTTTTTAGCAAAACCTCCCTTAACAAAACAAAATAAGATAAGAGATAAAATACATTAGTAGCATATGAAATTTTAAGCACAAAACTTATTTGAAAAACAAAAGCACCCTCTTAATAAAAACATTCAATATAAAATTTTAGTTCAAAAAGTTTGACACTTCAAAGAATATTAAATTTTAATAAGATAAGAGATAAAACACATTAGTAGCACATGAAATTTAATAAATCCAAGTCTATCATACTTTATGCAAAAAATGGACTATCAAAGGCTCATATGCATAAAACACTATAAAATGGTATGCATTTAACATAGATATAATTTGTTAGAGAGATATAATTTGTAAGTGAAAGAACATACATAAACATTCAAATTAAGGTTATCATACTTTATGAAAAAAAATGGACTATCAAAGGTTCATATGCTTAAAACACTATAAAATGTTTTGCATATAACATAAATATCGATTGTTAGATAGATATAATTTGTAAGTGAAAGCACAAGCATAAACATTCAAATTAAGGTTTATGTATTTTAAAATAAATCATTTAAAAATAGGAGAAACACAACTGACCAAAAATATTATGATGAACCAAAAGGTTGATAAAAATATCTAATTTAAAAAATATTCATCACAACATATTTTCAATATACATGAGATAACAAACATGTAATCATTATGCTCAAAATGTCATGCATTAAAATATAAAATAGACAACCAACTCTAAGATTAGAGGTTACACATCCTTCTTTGGTGTGACTAAAGCATTTGAATTTCTTTACCTTTGTCATCATTTCTCCAACACAACTATAAGAGATATTCATTTGAATTTTGGTATCCAAATTACTTTTTGGGGCTAGTACTAATGTCTATAGTAGGTGTGTTGGAGCAATGATGACAAAGGTTACTCTTCCTTATATGTATTGGAGTCGTACCTCTGCATTTTGATAAACTCAAAATATTTTAGGATGTTTATTTGGGAGCTCCCCGTTTTGTAAATCTTATTATCGTTTTAGATTATGTGAATAAATGGTTTTTTTAAATGTTTAGGGAGTCTCCATCGGCCTTTTGGGTCAGGTAGGTCGAATACCTAAAACTTATCTTTTAAAAGAGTTTTTAAGAAAACATCAGTTAAAAGATAAACTGGTCTGTGTTTGAACCAAAAATTTGTTCTTTTAAATAACAAAAAGGGATTTATGGTCGATTACATTTGGGGAAGGATTAACACCCCCACAACGCCCAAAATTGGTACTCATTAATTATAAATTGTCTATATTATTGGAAATTCTAAAAATTCAAAAATATATTTAATTCATAATCCTGTTATTTCAAATTTATTAATATAATTTTAATAAAATATATTAATATTAATATATTTTTATTTTTATAAATAAGATATTTATTTACTTAGAAATATTAAAAAAGGATTTCTAGGTGCTTTAAGACAGCTTATTTCTTAATATTAATAAATAAATAAATATTAATAAAAAATTAAAAAATAATATATATAATTTATAAAAGTAAAATATTTATTTATTAAAATAATATATATAATTTATAAAAGTAAAATATTTATTTATTAAAAATATCATAAAATGGACATCCAGTTGCTTTAAGACTGTCATTTCTTAATATTAAAAATAAATAAATATTATGAAATTATTATATGGTATTTCATATAAATATTAGTGAGAAAAATATAAATAATAATAAATAAATAAAGTACTAATTTAAACATATTGAAAAATAAATGAAAATATAGAAATAAAATAAAATTATATTAAATAATGACTAAAATAAAATAATTTAAAACTGAAGCACCCCCACAACGCTCAAAATTGGTACTCATTAATTATAAATTGTTTCTATTATTGGAAATTCTAAAAATTCAAAAATATATTTAATTCATAATCTTGTTATTTCGAATTTATTAATATAATTTTAAGAAAATATATTAATATATATAATTTTTTATTTTTATAAATAAGATATTTATTTACTTAGAAATATCAGAAAATGACTTCTAGGTGCTTTAAGACAGCCCATTTCTTAATATTAAAAGTAAATAAATATTAATAAAACATTAAAAAATAATATATATAATTTATAAAAGTAAAATATTTATTTATTAAAATAATATATATAATTTATAAAAGTAATTTTTTGTTAAAAAATATCAGAAAATGGACATCCAGTTGCTTTAAAACTGACCTTTCTTAATATTAAAAATAAATAAATATTATGAAATTATTATATGGTATTTCATATAAATATTAGTGAATAAAATATAAATAATAATAAATAAATAAAGTACTAATTTAAACATATTGAAAAATAAATGACAATATAGAAATAGAATAAAATTTTATTAAATAATGACTAAAATAAAATAATTTAAAATTGTGGAATTAAATCGTAAAATAATAAAATGAATGGTAAAAAATGAAAGTAATTAGAATATCAATGATTAAAATAAAAAATATCTAAGTTAAAGGCTCTAATTCAAAATATTATGAAATATAATAATTAACAATGTAATTTAACCATATATATTTATTCAGGATTAAAATAAAAATTAATTAAATTAAAGGGACTAAATCTAGTATTTATCCTTAAATATATAATTACGGGTAAAGACTAAAATGTAAAGAAAATAAAATTCAAATACCGAATTGAAAGGCTCAATAATTGATTTTAGTGACTATAATGAAAATTTACAAAATAGCAGGGACAACGAACATCGTTTATCCGTTTCCCAAAATTACGCATATACCCCTCCCCAAAACGACGTCGTTTGGAGAGGGGTATAAATCCCCTAAAACTAGCCTAAAGCCCTCATTTCTCTCATTTCTCTCTGTATTTCCCTCGTCGGAGGAAATTCCGGCAGCCGTGCTACGGCCGATTGGCGCCGTCGTCGGCCACCGTGAACGGTGGTCGGAATTTGTAAACTTACCCCAAATCAAAGCCCCAATTATCCTAAAGCCAAATCTAGGGTTGTTTTAGCCTAAAAACTCCCAAATCGGCCTAGATCTAAACTTGTTACCTTTGGTTTTTCAGTTTTTCTCACGGCTCGTGGAAGGTAAGTTTTCTCGATCTATTCTCTTCATTTTGTTTGTTGCGTTGTTGGTATTGCTTTCTCCGTGTTCATGCTTGTTTTCAGTGGCTGTGGGTTGTTCTCTGTCTGCTCGTTTCTGTTCTCTGTTCGTTCTTGTGGTTCTTCCTCCCCTCCCCTCTTTTTTGTAGGGGATGGTGGCTTTTATAGCCACCACTGGTGATGGCTTCAGACTGGTCCGAAATAGCGACCCTAGGTGAGTCACCGTAGCTATGGTGGTGAATCACTATAGAGCCAGACGTGTAGAGGGGCAGTTGACCTTCTGAAAAGCTCGATGAGGCTTGAGGCGTGGCAGCAGTAGCGTCAGCAAGGTGGCTGGATGTGGAGGCGGCGTCGCATGGTCCCTAGGGTTATCATAACCCTAGGGTTACTTCTGGAAGCATCAAGACTGTTAGATCATGGCCATATCCAACGGTTGTGAATTGATAGCGGCTGGGAGTACATGAAATGATACAAACCATGTATCATTAGGGTAAGGCTTGGGCCTGTACCGTTTTGGGCCATCCGGGTTTTGTAAAATGGGCCAGAGTTGGGCCTTGTAATATTTATTTAAATAATAATAATAATATATATAATATATAATAATAATGATAATTTTAATAATAATAATAATAAAATGAAATGAAAAAATTAGTGTTTACAACTGCCATTCTTTGCTCATTCTTGTGTTAACAAGAATAGAGCAAAGGCGAAAAAGACAATACTTTTTTCATTAGGCTTCTTTTGAGTAAGATGGAAATGTTGAAAACATCATGCAATGAGGGGTTTACAGATGAGCCGAAGGTTTTGAAATCATCATGCACTGAAGGGCTTACAGATGACCCGAAGGTTTTGAAAACATCATGCACTGAATGGATTACAGATGACCTGAAGGTTTTGAAAACATCATGCACTGAAGGGCTTACAGATGACCCGAAGGTTTTGAAAACATCATACACTAAAGGGACTTATAGATGACCCGAAGGTTTTGAAAACATCATGCACTGAAGGGCTTACAGATGACCTGAAGGTTTTGAAAATATCATGCACTGAAGGGCTTACAGATGACCCGAATGTTTTGAAAACATCATGAACTGAAGGGCTTACAGATGACCCGAAGGTTTTGAAAACATTATGCACTGAAGGGCTTACAGATGACCCGAAGGTTTTGAAAACATCATGCATTGAAGGGCTTACAGATGTGGGAAATAGTTTACTAAGTAAGAATCTATGTAAATTGTTTTCTTACTATTCAAGAATTTCATTTTCAGAAAAGATTAAATGAGAAACTTTGGAAAGTGTTTTCTCATTGAAATAACTTGTTGATTGGGTAACATGCCCCAAAATAATACTTCTTCTGTGGATTGCATCCATCTCTTCTTCCGATGTTTGCGTGATTCTCGCATTTGAGGTTTTGAATTCTACCTTTTTCTTGTAAGGTATTGTTCATCATGAATATTCTTTTTCATATGAAAATCTGAAGAAAAAAAACCTTATGTTTGAATGCAATCATAAGTATCAATGTAATGCATTGTCTATTATGCAAATGATGTTCTTATGAATGCATGAATATTGATGCAATCTTCATTTGACTTCAAAGTGGTGAACTTGGTCTTCCTTCACTTGATCATTTATTTCCAGGGTTACCTCTGGATATCAGTGTAGAAACCTATGCCATAAAGATGAAGAACCATTTGATCAACTTGTATCTTTGTGTCTTATTTATTTCATGAAAATCTCAAAAGAAATGTTTCATTTATGGAACTCTTGCCGTAGTCAGAATTATGACCTTGATGCCCCATTTTGTCTCTGATAACATCGGTTTTCTTCATCTGGACTTGTGTAAAAATCCAATAGCTTTCATCTTTGAAGAGATAATCTATCATCTTTGAAGAGATAATCTATCATCTTTGAAGAAAGAATCTATCATGTTTGAAGAGAGAATCTATTATCTTTGAAGAGAGAATCTATCATCTTTGAAGAGAGAATCTATCATCTTTGAAGAATATAGATGTAGATATGCTAAACTCAACAAAGATTAATTAGGAGAGCAACGTCTATTCTGATTTGACTCTTGAAACACATCATAAGGAGGATTTATCTTAATTCCTTTCATGTTTCCACATCTAATTGGATCTCGAACAAGGCAACTTGGACCATATCATGTCAAGATGCTTAACAACAACCTGTCGTTCAACATTAGTTGGCTCCACTAGTTTCTTATTGTTAAAATTCCAGCTTCCCTTTTATGGAAATAAATCTTCATCATATCTCACTTCAAAGCTTGGGGTCGAAGAAGACAGACTTTATTAAAAATGGAAACCATATAATCACAACATTGGTTCAGCATCAGAATAACTGGTTCGTAAAACATTTGACACCACATGCATAATCTTATGTGGTTTATGCTCAGATTTCTAGTCAGGGAAGCTCTTACATAGTGTTCAGAACTTTTATATGATGTGACAAGACCAGTTGAAAATAAACTCGCTGGGAATACAAGTGATACATTGGCATGACCAAAAAGTTGGTCAAGTTCAACAAATATGTTAACGCTGAATTGAATAAGAGATACCAACTGACCTTGGTATCATCTCGGGTAAGGATGATATTGATCATGTTTTCTTTCATAATGAGTGTTGTAGGACGTAGAAACACATCTATTATAGGAGCCATGTACAGAAGGAAGTTCATGGAATTATTGCTGCTGTAGATGAAACGTACATGATAAACCAAATGGATGAAAACTCAGTTCATCCTAACTGGTAATGATAACCCCAACAACAACGGGAAATGGCAATATACATAAGTTGAGCCTCTTTATTCAATGTCAACAAGTAAAAAAAAAAACTGATGTGAAAAATAGATTTGTAACCTCAACAGTATGGTTGAAACTAACTGCCAGGAATCTCAAAGAAATATTTCCAATCATCACTGACACACAAAATACCAAACTCGAAGCCGAGATCTCGAGAAAATGAACCTTGGATCGAATGGTCTGCATGGGGACCATCTTTATAAATGCAACTGTGATGTGGCTTAATAAAGAACATGTTGTTATATGACACATGTTAAGAAGATTAAGTATTTGAAACCATTCTTGCTGAGTAAATATTTGTTCAACAACAGGACCCTAATATAACTGCTTGATAAATGAAGGAATTATGTATAGTCAGCTCGATTGTCACTGTTTCACCATTTTCATTCTTCATATCTTTTTGTCCCATTGGAAATATTTGTTCAAAGCAATGATCTTTCCATAAGATGATATGGGACTTCAGCATGCCAATCATTTGCTGATACAAGCGTTTAAAATGCGTCAACATTCCTGATTCTTATTGAAATGAGCTTTCAGTATGCCCCAACATTTGCTAATCAAAATGTGTCTATATTCCTGAGTATGATTGAAATGGGCTTTCAACATGCTCTATCATTTTTTCTTGTTAATATGAGCCTTCAAAATGCCCCACATGGATTTGTCTGAAATAACCTTTAAAATGCCCTAACATTTGCTAATACAGATGTTAAAAGTGTGCTTAACATTACTTCTTGCTGAGATGAGCCTCCAAGAATAAGCCTTCAAAATGCCCCACCATTCTATTTCTGGTTGAGTTGGGCTTTCAAGATGTCCCACATGGATCTGTCTGAATGGGTCCTTCAAAATGCCCCCAACCTTTTAAACTGTAAGGCTTACTTTCAATGTTTGTTTGATTTCAATATCATAATCCCCACGAGGTCCAATTTTGACAATGTACTGTTATGGGTACTTGCGACTTTATCCATACCTCAAATATGTTTATCTTGAATACTCTCATTTTGATATCACTAAATAGCAGTTGTCAACTAAATCGAGAAATTCTCTTCATGTTGTCACAATCTTAAGAAGTGATCAATCATTCTGACGGAAATGTCTGAGATATATGTCTCTTTTGAATGATGTGCCCATTTTTTGGATCTGGAGGGATCTAGTCGGACAGAGTGGTATAAATTGCTTGGTGATTCATTCCAGGTCGACACAGTGAACCTTGTTTTCAGTGAAGGATATTTCTGGAATATACTTTTCTGCGGGAGAGAAACCAATTTATGTGAACAATAATCTTACTTTGATGCAATAACAAGACTACATATACAGTGGTACAGGTTCTTGAAAAGTCCGCACTCATGCAACATGTTGATTCTGATAACTACTCATCTGAATATGAAGGAATCTTTCAGGATGATTTCACAGATATTGATAGTTCTTCTGATACCGAGGAAATCCTGAATTCTTATTCTGACGAGGAGAATGAACTGTTATACTTGACGAAAATGGGGTACTCAGAGGCTGAGGCTTCAATAGCCATGGAGAGATGTGGTCTGGATTTATCAATTGCAGAGTTAACAGATTTTATATGTGCTGCTCAAATGGCTAAGGCTGTTGACGTACTTCTTCCGGTAGAAGATAGGAAGTCATTATGCAATGATCCTAATTACAAGAAAAGGCAAAACTTAGGCTATGATTTTGGAAAAGGAAGAAGCAGAGGAAGCTTGAAAAGAAGCTTCTTAATGACGACGATCATGCAGTTCATCTTCCAAATCTAATGATTGGTTTTGGGGTTTCTACCAAACCAGATCAGATAACTCAAAGAACACTTCCAGAAGATGTTATTGGGCCTCATTATTTCTAATACGAGAACGTGCCACTTGCTCGAGTTGGTGTTTGGACTAAAATGTCACGGTACTTATACGATGTAGAGCCAAAATTTGTAGATTCGAAGTATTTTTGTGTTGTTGAACGGAAAAGGAGCTATATTCATAATCTGCCAATTGAGAATAGATTTCCTCTTATTCTGCTTCCTCCACGCACCATACATGATGCTTTTCTATTGACAAAGAAATGGTGGCATTCCTGGGATCCAAAAACAAATTTGAATTGTTTACAAACATGTACAGGAAGTGCTAAATTGACAGAAAGGATCCGTAAGGCTCTTGAAGCTTATGACGATGAGCCACCTTCGAGTGTCCAGAAGTATGTTCTTGATTAGTGCCGAAAATGGAATCTGGTATGGATTGGAAGGAATAAAGTTATTACACTTAAACCTGATGAGGTGGAAATGCTTCTAGGTTTCCCTAAAAATCATACACAAGGAGGACATCTGCTAGAGACATGTTCCCCGGTGGTATCAATGTTCTGTCTCTTTTCTCTAGGATCGGTGGTGTAGAGGTTGCCTTCTACTGTTTTGGCATACCTTTAAAATAGATGCGCAAGAACTGAATAGTGATTGGTTGGAGCAATTGAAGAGTAGATTTGGCGTATTTGAATTTGTTTTCGGTGGAATCCAATGTAACAATCTTACCGGAAGAAATAAACATCATCAGGATGAACTAGAAGATTTTTGTTGGTGCATTTTCTTGTAATGACTACTATAATGACTGCCTCTTCTGTTGCTTCAAGATACACACCTACATATTTCACTCTTCCCGAACCATGGAAAGGTTTAGTTGATAGCAAAACTGGTTATCTTTACTTTTGGAATGCTGTAACCAATGTTACCCAATATGAAAGGCCTACAATTATAGAATATGTTCCAATGTCTTATTTTGTGCCTATAAGTTCTCAATTTCAAGTTCAACAATCTTCTGAAGGACATAATGGATATAATTATGACAAGAAAAATGATCGACATAGAAGCAGTAGCAATGATGTATCAAGACTTGAGCCAGTATCATGATATAACCAGAGTGCATGTGGTGACTTGTACATTCCCATAATACACCTTAATGGGACTTATATATCTGTGATTTAATCTTCTAGAGAACATGGATTGATGGTTGGGGAAAATAATTTGTCTGGTAATGCTTATCGCCCTCAGCATGAGATAAGTGATAATCTTTCTTGATGGATTGCTAATGATGTCACAGGAGAGCGTCACAAGTTCAATTCTCTGGATTTTCTGGACTCTCAGACCCCTTGCCTTTAAGAATGTGAAATGCTTTATCTTTTTGGCATCACTTTATTTTCTACAATAGAAGTAGAATAAGCAACAATTTTTTTTAAGGACCTTCCTCATTTGAGATTGTCCTATTTGAAAATGTTTTTTTCTCCATTCTTTATTGAAAAATGACAGAATTTTGTAAAGTATTGCCCTTTATAGGTTCACAATAGAATTAAATCATAAGACATGAAATTAATAAATATCAAATAAATCAACTACTCTTTTAAATCATTCAAAAATCATAGTCATATGGCAAGTGTCAAAATTATTGACTGATTTAAGGTGTAGGTTGATTATGGTAAAGTAGGGTCTCTCAGGTTAGTCCAGCATATATGTCTCTTTGGGTTTCCATTAACTTGAAGAAATGATTGTTATGCTTATATGGTAGAGATACTTCTTGTTTCCAGACTCTCAGGAACATCTTTGGGGTGTGTGGTCCTTTATTAAGAGCTTAAGATCGTCTCTTATGTCGTTGTTGCACCATTTAATATTCGAGCCGCCTTTTCAGGTTTTTAACTCGAATCCTCCTTTGGTTTCAAGATGTTATTCAAAATTTACATCTTGAACCCCCTTTTATCATTTTTCATATCATACATTAAAGATTTTAAAAACCAATTTTTGCAAATAAAAATCAATCTTGAGAGGCGGAATGAATTCTAAAGATATTATCTTTTAATTAGATGTATTTAATCTTGCTTTTCTTGACTTGGACCTACTTTGCTGGATATTTTTCCATAAGATTCATTCATCTCCAGTATTTCTTGCGCTTCTTGTTGAATATGAATCTTTGAACTAATTGTACTTGATCAATCTTGTAACTTGAGGCTCTATGAATCACCTATTTTGATTCAATTTTTTCTTTTTTTCTTTTTTTTTCTTTTTTTTTCCTTTTTTTTCCTTTTTTCCTTTTTTTTTATTCTTTAAGTATAATATTTCTTGATAGAATCTGAGTTTATTTGATTTCTCAGAACTTTCCCATCCATTTATGCCAAAATCAATGCTCATCCGAAAAAGGCCCCTTTTTTACAACATATGACCCTTCCTAATTAGGCACCCATTTCCCACGGAAATGTTTATGTATAGGCAAGATTTGTTTTTTTTAAAAAAAAACTAGATCACCCTCTTGGAACTCTCTCGGATTTACTTCCTTGTTGTGATCTTTCATCATTCGTTTCTGATACATCTACCCATGGTAAATAGATTTCAATCTCTTCTCATCAATAAGGTTTAATTGATCAAATCGAGCTTGGATCCCTTCAACCTCCTCCAATTTTACCTCCTTCAAGATACAAAGTGGTGGGATCTCAACTTAAATTGGTAAAACTGAACAATAAGGTATTGCCCTAGTGATCGAACAATATTTCGATATGCGTATAAGGCAAAAGGTAGCTTCTCGTGCCAATCCTTGTAAGTTTCAGTGGTCTTTGTAATGACCCTCTTACCGTTCTTATTTGCTCATTGAACTGCCCCATTCATCTTTGGGCGATATGTCAATGAGTTGCATGCTTAAACTGTGCATAAAGTTCAGTCGTCTCATACATAGAAGTATTTGTAAAAAGAGGTATCTCCATGGGGATGAATATTCAAGATTAACTTTCATTTACATGAAAACAATGTAATTAATGCATGATATATTTATTTAAATCAATCCATTTTTTCTTCTTTGAGTATGCCCCAATCACTCAAAATTATCTTCAATAAATTGACCCATGATGCCTCATCTCGTCTCTTCTTGCAGAAAGATTCACGGATAATTAAAAGTTTGATTCTTTTGAAGTCTTTTGGTTTTACCAGTATGATGGTTTTGTATTTGGAAGGAAAAAAGTGTTACTTTTGAAGTCATGTATATGGTGGAAGGTAGTATCATAAACCAGTAAACATCTGGAGTTGGTCTCTCAAACATTTCTTCAGAGTCTTAGATAATTTTAGTGTCAGGATTTGGTTTTGGTAAGGGTTAAGTAATTGGTGTTGGATGGGATATGGAAGATATAATTTTACCACTTGCCAAAGATCTATAACTCTTGAAAAATTAAAAGAATATTTAATCTACTTGATACTCAAGAATTTCAAGATTAAAACTTAATTCCTTGTTCATAACCATGAAAGCAACAAAAATTTATTTATTGTACAAAAGGCGGAAAAATGAACAAAAAACGAGTTCAAACAAGATGCTGAAAATGAAAGGTACTATAGTGGTAGATATCAACTTCCACTTGTTTATCTATCATGTCTCATTATAATGTTGCGTGTGCAATAGGACTAAGGTTTTTGTCCTCATTTGCCCCCATTTTTTGATCATCTTTTGTGTTAACTTCTTTGGATAAACCCTCAAGTGCACAAATCTATGCTTCTTCCTGATCAGTCTCTATCATCATCTTTTTCTTCCCCGAGTAGAAATTGGGCTCAATTTTATATTCAAAACAGCTTCCTTTGGTGATGACAGTTTTGTTCTGATTTTGAATGCATCTTGCGGCTGTGATTGGAGTAGTATTCACCAGACTCTTTATATTGCCCACTGCTTCACTTGTCCTCAGAAAATTTGATATAAATGTTTGAGGTTTCTTTAGAGTTACAATTTTCCCATTCATTCTTAAACCTGTGGGCCAGTCTCAAATTACCTCTCTTTTCATTTCTTTCTCATTTTTTAGCATCAGAGAAGTATCAAGAGTTGAATCTGTCATACATACTTCATACTCCTCAATTTTTCCTTTTTTCTTTTCAATATCTTCTGTTGTATGATCTTCATTTACCTTGACCCTGTTAACTTTATTTTAGGGTTTGAATCCCAATTGTTTGATCAAAATGGATTGACTGTTAACATCCACTCTTATGATTTCATGAACCAAAAGGTCTTAAACTTGTCGTTTGAAGTTACCACAATTCTCGATGGAGTGTCCTCGGATTCCAGCATGATATTCACAAAAGACTTTCTCATTATACCATCTCGGGTAAGGAGGCAACAAAGGCTTAGCCTGACATCGGCCAATAAGATGGGCTTTGAGTAACTCAGGATATAACTTGCTGCATGAAACTGAAGGAAACTTGGGTAGAATTTCTCTTGACATCACTGTCTCATTACAATTGTTTACTTTGCTTTCTTGAAGACCTTGTGACTGACGATCTAGATGTTTGCTTTGTTTAGCTTTCTTCAATAGAACTGAAATTTCTTCCATTCTTCTCTTCAACTTGATCTTTGTCGCATTTTCTGGGGCCATACCTGATTTTTGGAGATTTATCGAATTTCCACATCTCTTGACAAGTTCTTGGTCATTTGTTTCTATTGCATCAGCTATATCATTCATAATCCTATTCAAATCTTTCACAACAGGATCCTCTAAGGGTTTTTCTCCATGGATTACAATATTCACCAGGTTAATCAATTTGGTCAATTGTTCCTTTGAATCATCCTGGAACTTTTTTACTTGATTAGTCATCTCTTGTTGTGTCTCGATAAATTGCTCTTGCAGTTTCTCGATTCTACCAACCCTTTCTAAAATCTCATTCATGGCTATTATCTTTATTTAGAAAGTCCAAGTTAGCTCCACTTTGATTTCAAAAATTCTGTCATGGAATTCTCCATGAATTATTCCAGTTGTCATGATTAAATGCATGTAAAATAGTTTGAAATAAAATGTAATTATGCAAAGATATAAATGCAAAAATGAAAATGTAAATAAAAACGTAAAAATGCAAAGATGCAAAATGCAAATACAAATGTAAATATGTGAATGTAACAAAAATATAAAAATGCAAATTGTGCAATACAAAAGCAAGCATAAAAGTACAAATGTAAAGATGCAAAATGCAAAGATGCAAAATGAAAATGCATGTATGAAAAGGTGTTACTCAAGTGTGATCATCTTAGAACATATTTCATTGAACACAAAAGTTTCCGTGTATCAAACAAAACTTTATATATAGGGGATAGCTTTCAGTCCTAACTTCAACAAAACTTTACATATAGGGGATAACTTTCACTCCTAATTTCTCTAAAGCAAAGTTAGTTTGGTCTATCAGTATGCTTCAATTCCTTGTAAAGTCAGCTTGGTCTATCAGCTTATGGGTCATATTGCTTGTCTGGATTGCAGCTTCTTCCCTGACATTCTCTTCTTCCTTCATCTTCTGTGTCAATTCTCGGAGTTGCTCATTTTCCCTTGTAAGAGAACCTTTATGTCCAAGAAGTTCTTGGATAAGATCTTCATATATGTTGCAGTTCTTTTTCAGTTTGATAACCCCTGTTATCCACTCTTCTGGAATATTTCCTATGCCAACATTTTGAAAGGCTTGACTGAACTTCTGGAAATCTTCATGCATGGTTTTAATTTTGGTTCTCAATTTATTGTTTTGATCCTTTAAATAACGTATTTGAGCCTCGAACCTCAGCAAATCTTCTTCCTTCTGGACGCCCCTGCTGATACTCTTACCTTTGAATACTTTTGGTATTAATCTAGCAGGATCTTCAGTTACCAAACTAGGTTGATCATTTATCATAAATTGTAAGGTTCCATGATCCAAAAGACTTTGGACTCGACGTCTGAAGGCAAGACAATTCTCAATGGTATGTCCTTGAGCTCCGGCATGATATTCACAATAAACGTTGATGTCATACCAATTAGGATACGACGGTTGGAATGGTTTTATGTAGTATGGGGCCAATTCTCTCTCTTCAAGTAGCTTCTCATATAGCTCTTTATATGATATAAGGATAGCATTAAAATAAGAACTGCCTTTTGTCTTGGATTGAACCTGAGTTTTAGACGTCGGGATCAGACTAAACTTCGACGATTTCAGATTACGTGATTTTTTCTCATCTCTGGGAGCTTTTACAGTTGTCACCATTTCTTTGGTATCTCCAGATGATTTGTGAATATGAATGATGACTGTCTGTAATTTCTCAAATTGGTTAAGATCAGAAGTCCCTTGTATATCTGAGATTGTAGGGTTATGTTTATTGACATCTCTCTCTTTTTGTGCAGGAATCACTTTTCCTTTGGCCAAAACAGATACTCTACCCATCATATTGGACATCTGCTCTCTTATTTCTCGTATCTCCTTTTGTTCTTCAACAGGCATACGATCTTTGGGTGCATAGCTCTCCTCTATCTTCGGAGTTCCCTCAGGATGCTTTTCCTTGGCTGGGTCATATTTTATTTGATCATAAATTTTTTTGACCATTTATGAATTCTTTCTAATTTGATGATCAGTCTTTCAAGTCAACACCTTTTGGTTATGTCATGATAATGCAATGCAAACAAAAGAAATCAATACAAACAAGTTAGAGCATAATAACATGCATGAAAAATAAAAATGAGAAAGGAAAAAAAATAAATTGGTTAGAAAAAATTCTATCTATCATGGTATATATCCTAACGTCATGCTTTCTAGTTCCATGCTTTGTTTGGAAAAGTTAACCTAATCGCATGATTACTAGTTCACGTACATTTATTCCGAAAGAAAATAAAATAAAATAAATTAAAAGCTAGAGCTTATTTCTCCTTTGTGTACAACTACGGACAGAGGTTCAGTACAATCTTAGATCAGGACAATTTCTAGGGTTTATTATATGTAGGGTTTCAGTTCTAAAAGTAAAGGTACTCGAACTGTCCTTGTTGGTGCCCCCTTGGGCTGCCAAACCCTCAATCATAATCCATTACAGACTTAAGCGGACCGAGTTCAATTCGAGGGGACACATTTCCCTATGCCTGACACGGAGAATAAATTCTCATGAAGACATAGGATATATGAACCCCGAAAGCTACTTGCTAAGTCTGACACGGAGAATAAATTCTCACGAAGACGTCGCTTTCACTCCCACTTAAAAGGGACAAGCTTGATTATAAAGCTTATGTTATACAATGCAAGTGTTGTGTGTGAGGAGAAATATTCAAACCTTTGGCAAACAAATGAAATTTAATATCTAAAAATAAAAATAAAATAAAAATAGTAATAGTAATAAAGAAGAATATATAACATATTATGAAAATAATAAGTATATATATATATAAAATTTGAAAGAAAAGAATTATAAATTAAATATATGAATTTCTAATTTCTAATTGATAGAGACAATTTATAATTAATTTCAAAGCTTGACCAGGTCCCGGCATAGTCGCCAAGCTTTCGTAACCGGTTTTCGCCCGGGTATGAAATTTTTACTTGGTGGGAAAAGTGATGTGAATAAATGGTTTTTTTAAATGTTTAGGGAGTCACCATCGGCATTTTGGGTCAGGTAGGTCGAATACCTAAAACTTATCTTTTAAGAGAGTTTTTAAGAAAACATCAGTTAAAAGATAAACTGGTCTGCGTTTTAACCAAAAATTCATTCTTTTAAATAACAAAAAGGGATTTGTGGTCGATTACATTTGAGGAAGGATTAGCACCCCCACAATGCCCAAAATTGGTACTCATTAATTATAAATTGTCTCTATTATTGGAAATTCTAAAAATTCAAAAATATATTTAATTCATAATCCTGTTATTTCGAATTTATTAATATAATTTTGAGAAAATATATTAATATATATCTTATTTATAAAAATAAAAATATATATATTAATATATTTTCTTAAAAATATATTAATAAATTCGAAATAACAGGATTATGAATTAAATATATTTTTGAGTTTTTAGAATTTCCAATAATAGAGACAATTTATAATTAATGAATACTAATTTTGGGCGTTGTGGAGGTGCTAATCCTTCCTCAAACGTAATCGACCACGAATCCCTTTTTGTTATTTAAAAGAACGAATTTTTGGTTAAAACGCAGACCAACTTATCTTTTAACTGATGTTTTCTTAAAAACTCTTTTAAAAGATAAGTTTTAGGTATTCGACTTACCTGACCCAAAAGGCCGATGGCGACTCCCTAAACATTTAAAAAAACCATTTATTAACATCACTTTTCCCACCAAATAAAAATTTCATACCCGGACGAAAACCGGTTACGACAATGACTATGATCAATGTTTTCAGAAAATGGTTAGTCACTTCGTTGATTTCATATAATAATTTAATCTATGGGACTTCAGGTCAGATCAGATTGAGGAGTTACAAAATATGTTATATAATGTGTTAATAATTGTTAAAATGAATTATATGTTGCATGATGAATAGGGATATATGTGGCAATTGGTCACATATTTGTGATCCATATTATGGTAATATATAATTTATATGTTATTGTGGCATAATATTGTGCATAATTATATGGTACTTGTGGAACCTTAAGGTTTATAGTGTTGGAAGCACAACATTATGACGTTGTGGTCTCATCATATTATATTTTAAACTACTCAAGTAATTTTATAAGAGCATTAGGGTATAGTTGGCATGTTATAGAGCCTAGCAACAACATCGTAATATATTTGTTCATTTGTGTCTCTCGCTGAATTGCGTATTACTTCGATGCTATCATTTGTGTCATCTCGAATCGTGTATCCTAAGTTAACTCTTCTACATTACTTCAGACACTCTTGTGAATATGATTTTATATTATGTTAGCATGATATTACCTTAATTATAACTTTTGCATGATATATATATATATGTAGTATCAATCTCGAATATGATGATTCATATGCGATAATAAAAAGTATGATTTACTTATTTTAGGATTATCAAGGCTTTATGATCAACCTAAATAAGCCAAGAATGGGTGAATTGGCCTTTAAAAATTGTGGGTGTAGAAGGTATAAAGATAGAAATTTTTCATAATAATTTAGCGTGGTTTAAATTTATCGACCAAAGTTTACATCCAATCTGTTAGCTCTATACTAAGGATTTCTAACATATTTACAAATTTGTTCTTTCTTTTTCTAGGCTCAAGAGTAAAATTTATAAATCTTGATCTTTTCAAATGCTAAGATAGAACTACTACCCTTTCTACAAAAAGATAAATTTGGTAAACAAGAAAATCTCACAAGGTATGTGTTTACAAGTTTGAGCTCACAATAATGGATACTAAAGATTTGCAATTAAGCTCAAAATAGTATGTACAAGAGAAAATAGAAAATAAAGAGTGAAATGGGTTTTTTTTTATCTTTTTTGCTTGGATATGTTTTGTAACCTTCATCAAGTATTGTTGACATGTTTTTTATATGTTGGAATGAGCTTGTGGTCGTTTCTAGCCATTGGGGTTTATTTCAATTTGTTGAAGAATCAATTTCTACAAAACAAAACTACCCAACACATGGAGTATCAATATTTAGGTTTGGAGTATCGATACTTCCTTAGTTAAATTTAAAATTATGGTCGTTAATGATCATTGGGCTTGACCAGTATCAATAATAGGGTTTTGCAGTATCAATAGTATTATGTAAAGTAGTATCGATATTCCTAGAGTATCGGTACCAATTTTGCATTCTAGAGTTTAAATAACTTGAAAAACAAAGGGTAGTATGAATACTACCATGGGAGTATCGATACTTTTATTACCTTTGGCGTCGATACTATAAAAATAGTTTCGTCATTGTTCATGTAGTATTGATATTGTATGAACAATATCGATACTACTTACCCAGAAAAATTAATTTGAGTTCAAATTATTATTTTATGGAATTTGAATTTGAAATCTTTAAACAAATCCAATTAACTCCAAAAATATTTTTTGTTTATTTTTTTATATCAAAATATATGTTAAAAAATCTCGTCCTTTTTTATATAACCAAACTTTTGAGAGAGAGAAAATAGTTTTTGGAAAAACTCCCTCTAAGCAAAACATTTATTGAAAAAGAGAAAATATTTATAAAAAAAACATTTAAGCTCCCCTTTTCTTTGAGAAATTGTATTTTAAACTTATACTTCTCTCCCTTTTTGATATATAAAAAATAATTTAAACTTTTTGGTTCAAAATAATGATGGAGAGTAAGTTAAAAACATTAAGATTTTAAGTACAAAACTTGTTTGAAAAAGAAAAACTCCCCCTTAATAAAATCATTCCATATAAAATTTTAACATAAAAACTTCGACAATTAAAAAAATACTGAATTTCAATACGATAAGAGAGAAAACTTATTAGTAGCACATGAAATTCAATAGATCGAAGTATATCATACTTTATGAAAAAATGGATTATCAAAAGGCTCATATGCATAAAACATTATAAAAAGCTATGTATTTAACATTTATATCTATGGTTAGAGAGATATCATTCGTAAGTGAAAGCACATACATAAACATTCAAATTAAGGTCAATGTATTTCAAAATAAATCATTTAAAAACATGAGAAACAGAAGTTGACCAAAAACATTATGATGGACCAAAAGGTTTAAAAACATATAACTTTTTAAAAAATATTCATAACATATCTTCAATATAAATGAGATAACAAATAACATGTAATCATTTATGCTCAAAATCTTAAGCATTAAAATAAAATCAAAAAGCAAATAACTTACAAAATCAAAAAGCTTTAAGGTTAGAGGTTATGTATCCTTCTTTTGTATGATTAGAGCATTTGAATTTCTTTATCTTTGTCACCATTTCTCCAACACACCTATAAGAGACATTTATTTATATTTTGTTACCCAAATTACTTTATGGAGTTAGAAACAATGTAACAAAGGTTATTCATTCTCATTTGTATTTGAGTTGTAACTCTACATTTTGATAAACTCAAAATATTTTGGGATGTATATTTGGTAGTTACCCATTTTTTAAACCTTTCTATCGTTTTAAACTATGAGCTTTTAATGATGATTATGATCGATATTTTGAAAAGATGGTTAATCACTTCAACAATTCTATTAAATAATTTAATCCGTCAGACTTCAGGTCAAGTCAAATAAGGATGTTAAAAAATATGTTCTATAATGTGTTAATAATTGTAAAAGTGCATTATATGTTGCATGATGATTAGAGAGATTTGTGGTAATTAATATCATATTTGTGATCCCTATTATGGTAAGGTAAGAATATTTATGGTATTGTGGCATAATCAGTGTGCATAATTGTATGGTATTTGTATAACCTTAGGGTTCATAGTTGTAGAAGCACAACATTACGACATTGTGTATCATTTGTCTCGTCATATTATAATCTAAATTGTTCAAGTAATTTTCTAAGAGCATTAGGGTACAGTTGATATGTTATAGAGTCTAAAAATTACATTGTAATGCATTCGTGTATATTGTGACACTTCAGTGCATTATGACACTTTGTAACACTTCGATGATGGAATTTTTGTCATCCCGACTCTTGTATCTTAAGTTAACTCTTCTACGTAACATCAGACAATCTTATGATTATGATTTTATATTGTGTAAGCATGTTATGACCTTAATTAATAATTATATTTTATGCATGATATATATGTAGTATCAGTCTCGACCATAATGATTTTTATGTGATAATAACCTTTAGGATAACATTTTTGTTTATGAATAAATGCAACCTCTAGATTGAGAGAACTATAACACATGTGCATAATTAATCTAGGAAGACTCCTAGTATAAATTGTGAATAATTGAATATGATAATGCTTGAGATTATGTACTGGAAAAATTAGTAAGATGGCCTTATATAGGTTGTCTTAGGCTTAGACTAAGTCTGAATATCTTCGATAAGTGATTAAAGATAATAAGCGTAAATGATTAATGATTATAAGTTCATAACTATCTAGCATGCTTATTTTTATGAAACTAATGATAGTAGAGTATATATGTATCAATGAACTTTTTTAGCTCGGTGTTAGATTTTTTTGTTTGCATTTACAAGTTTCAGAGATTGCAACGGGATAACGATATCATCGGAAGACTTAGTATTAACAAAGTACAGTGATGAGGATTTGAGTGACATTGTAGATGTTGTAATTTTTATTTGATTTTATTCGGTTTTCAAATAAGGAACTTCAATTTTGTATTTTTTATGTTTTACATATATTGTATATATTTTTTTAAAATTTTGAGTAAGTCATATTTTCTAATTTTATGATTTATGGGATTAGTTCGATAATATAATTTAACATTTGATTCGAGTTTAGCTTCTGGGTTGAGTTGAAGGCGTTATTGTTTTTATGAGTGTCAACATGTCTTTGTGTAACCCCCTAGACCCGACCTGGGAGTTACGACCGAATCTAGATAGTCACATGTCGTATTCAGAGTCCTTTTCATATTTAAGACATAGTTCAAATCAATTTCAGTAAATAAAATCCATATAATGGTAAAATACTAAAATAACCATCAGTAAGGTTCATACGGACGAAAAAACATATAAAACATACTCAGAAACAAAATATCAATAATACATATATGTGAAGACAATAGTAAAAACACGTATCACAAAAGTATAACAAAAAGGGCATACAAAAATACACAGTGGTACAAAAGTGAGAAGATATCGATCCTCTTGATGTCAAGTCTGCTAGCCTATTATCTGGTACTATCTAAAAGGTAAAAAATAAAGAATAAGCTAAAAAGCCCAGTGTGATCCATGCGGTATATAAAAACATACATATAAAATACTTCGGTAAAATTTATTTATAAAATAGGTTTGAAAACATGAATACTACCCCCATCACAACACTAGAATGTGTACGTTCCCCTGAACGAAACATCCACCTGTACACCCGATAAGGACCTTATACTAATAGCATAAGGGCCTGCAATAAGGTCTTACTCTGTGCACAAAGAAGAGGAGACTGTGGTAAGGTCTTACAAGTCATAGACTAAGCCAGAAATACTTCCTCCAATCACACCCCCAATGATGTAGATATGCATGTATTTGAGTGAAAATAGTAGTTTAATATACTAAAACGTTAAAACATGCTATATTCCAGAATCAGATACATAAATAAAGTAACCAAAGATCATGTCGAAAGTATACGGTAAATCAAATATAATGCAGTCAGAATATTTAATAAAATTAAAAATTTAAAATATTTTAGACAGATAGTTCAAAACAACATTGTAACACCAATAGGAACACACTTGTATTGATCTGAGAAGTATGGGACAATAGCCTATTCTTAAGTCTGCCTAACATGGTTGGCAGCAGTGTTAGATCCTATGATTTGAAAAAACTGTATCAAAATCCTAACATAATAATTAATAAATTATAAATAAAAAATTTATGAAAATCTACATGTAGCTCTCGAAGAACACAAATTGTACTGATCTACCAAACGAAAAACATCATATCTAGTCGACCCTCAATCAGGAGAATCATGAGTATCCTCATGAAAATATAATCCCAAATTAAATCCATAATCAAATCCTAAATAACTAAGTAGAAATACTAAAAATACTAACATTTTCAATTTAACGGGCTCGATTCGGGCTTTTGGCTCAGAACTTGGTGAAACATACCGTAAAATTGGACTTATGAAGCCAAAAAAGGTCAAGAATGAGGTTTTAAAAAGTTAACGTCGGTCAACGGTCAAAGTCAACATCAATCAACGGTCAACGGTGGCGGTCAACGGTTTGGTTTGATTCAGCTGGACCAATTCGGTCCATTTCCAAAATGGGTTGGGCTAGTTTGGATTTGGGCCGAATGGGTCAGACAAGTTAGAACGGGTAATCGGCTCAGGTACGAGTCAACGAGTCGGGTTGACCCATTTCTAGAAGCCCACCAGGCGGTGGACAAGCCCCACGCGTAGCGACAGTGTGTAGGGGTGCGTACGGGTCTTCAGGCGTAAGAAAAATTTCTAAAAATTATACAAAACATTTTTAAGGGGTTTAAGGCACTTACCAAGCTCGGTTCACAATGGTGAACGACATAGAGCTTGATATCTACTCTTCAGAAAATTGATGTTGCTCACCCCTCCGCAAGCCGACGATGGTGACTAAAAAAATGACACCAATAAACTTGGGGTGATACAAGGAACACAATGGTACGAAAGGACTAGCAAACAGAGCTATGATCAACGACAAAACGTCTTTTAAAGATTTCCTGGGATAAGTTTCTAAAAAAGAATGGCTGAAGATAGAGAAGTTTTTGTTTCTAGAAAAGGAAACTTTCCAATTTTGGAGGTTTTAAACCAACCTAAAAAGAAAAAAGGCAAATTATTCCTTAAGTCCTTGGGCTTTTGGTTACTTTTTTATTTGGGTTTAAACTTATAAAAAATCATTTTAGTCCCCGAATTTAACCAAAATTCAATTTAGTTCCCAGAATAAAATTAAGAAAAATTTTAAACCCGAAATTGGAGTGTGACACTTTGTCTTAAGGAGAGGAAGACCTTTAGTGCTTCTATAAAGGCGAAGATGCCTCCGCACATGATGCAATATTTTTCTAGGAGCATGGAGATGCCTCTGCTCATTCTGCAATGCTTCTACAAAGGTGTCAAGTTGCCTCATCTCTAGATAAGAGTATTGAGATGCCTCTTCTCCACTCTAGCTAAAGGAGCTTTCCACTATCTCTACATCATATGGTTAAATAGAGTTGAGATGACTCCGCCAAAGCTTTAAGAATTTATCCATTTCCACTATATAGCATTGAGATGTTGTTACTTTTCCTGTTACTTCTCTGAGAATATGGAGAACCTCAACTACACATCTATTATGAGATACCTATGATGTACGTATATACAAGTGTTGAAAACATTTCTACTCAAGTTGTTTTAGTAGTGAACACTGTCACTTCATGGCATCCTCTCAATAAAAGGGCAAGTATTTAACCTCATTTACAACTCCTGGCAAGCTACACCTCTGCGGTCATTCCTCCGAAGTCCCTCGAAGCCTCTGAAGTTTCGTATCCTCTAGTCAGCTATGAACTCTTAACATGATCATTAGTAAACCAATGTAATTTACTGACATACATGTCTTTTCGCTAACATACATGTCTATTCGCCCTACCAACCTACGAATAACCATCATCAACCATGGCCTAACATCAGTACTAAGATAGCCTCTGTATAAATTATTACGCATGACTGGAGAAGGGAGCTATCTCGCAGTCTTGTCTTCGTCCTCTCATTCTCTTTATTGTTTATCTTTTTTAATTCATTAAATACTCGTCTGCTACTCTTCACCCAAACTAGAAAGAACGAACTACCACAAACGACCATAACTCTAGCTCTCCATTAATATAGTGTTACATAATGAATCATATTTACTCGTTTGTGAAAATTATAAAATCAATTTAGTATATATGAATTATTATATTTTTAATCAACATTATCATTATATTTTATAAAATCATTACATTTAAAATTGTTAAATTTAATTGACTTTATATATTTGTTGTAAATATATAATACTTGACTAAATATTATGTAATAATTACAATCAATATTCTTATATTTATTTTACCTTTTTAATTTAAGATAAATATTTATTATTATTATTACGATTAATGAAACTTTAATAAAATTATATAAATACATTTTCATAAACTAAGTTGTTATATATTCAACTTTGACCGTTTCAAAGCAAAATGCATAGAATCAAAAAATTGAATAAAATAATGCTTGTACAGAACTCAGCTTTGGTTTGGATCCCATAGGCGGCGAAACTAATTACTATGCCAAAAATCATGAGAAAAAAAGGATTTCAGCAATGGTGCTTCAGTCCAAAAACTGTTCCAAATATCTATACCTAATCCATCTCCCACCACTAGGCGGAATTTGCTTGCTATTAAGTTGTTGCATTCGCCCAACGATTGATATATATTTCTCCACTCCCAAGACATTTTCCCAGCCGGAATCACTCAAGGAAGCACCGCATTCTGCTGATACTCGTTCCTCGCACTCGCAAACCTTCTCCACAAGTTATTGGGTTCCTTACCGTACTCCACACCCTCATGTTTAGAAGGGAACGATTTCTCAATCGAAGATCAACCAAACCAAGCCCACCTAGGCAGTTTAGTTTGCAAACTTGCTCCCAATTCACTCAATGAATAGGCCTTCCATCGATTGAATCCCATAAAAAATTTGATATCAAAGACCTCATCATCAATTCCACCGATATAGGCATTTTGAACAATGCGAACCGAGTGAATCAAAGTAATCCTACCTCTGAATGATAATAGTTTTCCTTTCCACCCCGCGAGCCGAGTCTAGACTTTGTCAATGATTAGACTCCATAACGCTGTCGAATTCCTTCGGTTGCCAATTGGGAGGCCAAGGTATGAAATAGGTAGACTGTCCTGCCTACATTGTATGATTGAAGCCCAGTCCGCGATATTATCTACGTCCACATTTATCCTCAGCCTTGATTTATCCAAATTAAGTAGAAGTCCTGCAGCCACTTCAAATAATCTGTCTCTCTTCACAATCACTAGCGATTCCCCGTTCGCCTCTGAGAACACCAACAAATCATTCGCAAACCGAATGTGCGAGATTGACTTCATAATTTCCCACCCTAACGCCTTTGACCAGATTTGCTTCCTATGCTTTCTTAAATAGACAACTTAAAGCTTCCCCAATCAAGTTAAACAGTAGGGGGACAAAGGGCAACTCTGCCTCATCCCTCTCTTTATCTTGAACCTCTTCGAAGGAGCGCCATTCACCAACACTGAAATTGAAGCGGATGAAATACATAGCCTATTTCACTTTCTCCATCTTGGGTCGAACTTCATTTTCCTCATGACGATATCAAGGAAATTCCAGTCAATTGTATCATAAGCCTTTCTGAATTCCACTTTCAAACTGGCAGCTTTCCTCTTCCTTCTAATTACATCATCAACGACTTCGTTGGCAATGAGGGCGCAATCCGTTATCTTGTTTCCAGACACAAAGGCAAATTGAATGTCGCCCACCACTTCATTTATTCATCCTGCTAATCTCTTTGACAATACTTTTGTGAGGATCTTGTATATGCTTCCAACGAGGGAAATAGGTCTATAGTCATCTATACTTTCCGGGGCACTCCTTTTTGGAATTAATGCAATGAACGAGTGGTTGAATGAATCATCTAACAGTCTTCCATCATAAAACTCTTCGGAAAAATGACATAACATCACCCTTTACTTCGCTCCAAAATCTCTTATAAAATACGATATTGAATCCATCGGCCATCGGAGCTCTCGAACTGTCCATTTAACTGATGGCACTCCAAAGATGAATAATTATAATTCTAATAACATATTGAAATCATCTCCAAACTTCATAGATAATCCAGCGAAATTTAATTCTACAAATCAGCAAATTGTCTCGTACCAATCCGGCAATACGTGCAAGGCTTAATTTTATTTCAAAAAAATATTAAAAAAGTGTGTAGTTTTTTGCCTTTATTCTTGTGTTCTTTTGAAGCCAACGTCGGTTTCAACACTATAAATACGTAGTGAATTTGACAAGCCTTCTACACCGGTAAAACAAACAAGATTAGAACCACAAAAGCTTAAAATCAAATGGCCGTTCATCGTTCATTAGTTGCTTTTGCAATTGTTGCTTTGTTGTCTCCGGTGACCTCATCGGCTACAGAACACATCGTTGGCGGTGATGATGGGTGGAAACTAGGAGTCAAGTACGATGATTGGGCTAAAGACAAGATGTTCTTTGTTGGAGACACTCTTGGTAAACTTTTATTTCCCTGAATTGAGCATATGCTTATATTTCTTTTGGGTAAACTATCTACATGGTCATCCACCTATTACTTAGTTTATGTTTTAGTCACACAACTATTATTTTTTTCTTCAAAATCATGTCTAATGTTACGTTGGTTTTGTTTTGGTCACCTGTCATTAAAAATTTATAGTGGCGTTGATATATCACCATAAGATAATATCACATCAACATTGAAAATAATAAAAATGTCGCGTCAACATCAACGTCATCGTTAATTTTTTAATGGATGGTGAACAAAACAAAACCAAAGCACAACATTATGAATGATTTTGAAAAAAATAACAGTTAGGTAACTAAATAGAAACTAAGTAATAGGTGAGTGGTGAAATAGGTAGTTTACCTATTTTTGTTTAACCATTGATCAACTAATCCATATCGAATATTGTAGAGCCCTATTATGGGACGATCTTTCTAACTCAATTTTTTTCATTCACAACATCAAGATTCAAACTCATGATATTGCAATTTATTTATTTATGTTTGTTGTTGCAGTTTTCAAGTACAAGGGTTGATCTCACAATGTGTACAAAGTGACCGGAGATGAATTCAAAAGATGCACTGTTCCATCAAACAACAGCTTGGGTTCATTCACCGGACATGACACGATTAAGTTGGCGACCGTTGGAACCAAATGGTACATTAGCGGCATCAGTGGCCATTGCGACGGTGGGATGAAGCTCAAGATCACTGTGCTAGACGGTGACTCGGCTCCGGCTCCCAACTCTGCTTCAACATTATTTGCCAAGGCCACTGGTTTCCATGTCATGTTAGGGATGATTTTGGCGTCGCCGGGGTGATCATGGTCTAATTGAAGCTTTCTCATTCATGTGGGAAATGATTGAAGGCTTAGCATTTTAAAGAATAAAACAGTTTAAAGGGATTGGATTGGGATTTTTATTTACCATTAGAACGTTTAATAAAAGTAGTTTTCCATCATTTAATCTGTATTAACCTTTTCCTATTGTGATGGATTTTTCTAATTATAGTTTAATCATCAAAATGAAAAAGTTAAAAAATATGAGTGATTTTAAATGCGTAATTTATTTATTTGAGATATAAACTTATTAAAATGTTCTATTGTAAATAATATTCTTATGAAATAAACTACTTCAATGATTAAAGGGATGATTGTTACTTTTAGAGGTCACATATTAGAGCATCAGAAATAGTAGGGTATTTGAGCATTCATTATCAAATAGTTGATAGTCTATACAACAAATATTACCACTTATATACACCATAAATTAATAAAAAAATATTTTAATAATAAAATTAAGGGTAAAATGCATTAGAAGTTACTGAACAATGCTCAACTTTATCGTTTTGGTCACTAAACTTTCAAAAATTATAAAATAATCATTAAATTGATTGAACTGTTATAAAATGATCATTATAACATTATAATAAATTGTGAAAGTTTAATAAATTTAATAATCATTTTATAAAATCTTGATAAAATTTAATGATGATTTTTTTATTGTTCAATAAATGTAATGACGATTTTGTAATAGTTCAAAATATTTAATAACCATTTTCAAAGTTTGATAAATTATTAAATATTTAAATTTAAAATAAAATAAATATTTTTTCAAATTGATAAATTATTAAATATTAAATAAAAATAAAAATGAATATATGTTTCAAATAAATAAATAAAATTAATATGAATAGACCAAAAACGAGCTTGAATTATAAATACAAACGGACTTGTATAGAATTTGAGGTTCATATTTGAAAACCGGGTTAAAAACACGAAATATGTTAATCTCGTACACAAGTCTAACATGGTCTCACCTAGGGATGCCGATCGGGTTGTTTTTTAAAATTCGGGTTCAGGTCGGGTTTTTTAAATGAGTTGTTCGGGTAGGGTTTAGGGTAAAAATACCCGACCCGAAAAAATATATAAGTTTACCTTATATATTTAGGAATAATTACAATAATACTTCTCTATATATTATTTTCTTCAATTAAGTCATTGTTTTTATTAAATAAAAATAATATTTTTTATTATTTAGGTTGGGTTTTTAAGTTATATATCAGGTCGGGTGAAATCTTGTTTTGGTCGGGTCGGGTCGGATCTCGGGTGGAGGATCCTTTGTTCTCAAGTCAGGTCGGGTGGACCAAAAATCTGACTCAACCCTACCCATGCCCATCCTTAGTCTCACCTAGAGACACCACTACCTTTATCCATGATTATTTATGGGGTAAACTACATGTTTAGTATCTAAGTATTACTTTTGTCCCGTTCTGGTACCTTTTTTTTTTCAAAATCATACCTAAAATTTAATTTATGTTTCATTTTGGTACTCCGCCGTTAAAAACTTAACAATGATATTGGCATGTCAATATAAGGTGATTCTATATCAACATTGAAAAAAATAAAAAAATATCACGTCTGTAGATCAACAAATTTTTTAACGATGATATATCAAATTGAAACATAAACTAAACGTTAGGTATAATTTTGAAAAAAATAAAGTTTGGGTACTAAAATAGAACAAAAATAATAGTTTAAGTACCAAACATGTAATTTACTTTTATTTCTTTAATAACAATATCATACTAAATATATTTTAAGAATATATGTTATTTTTATTTTTTGAGACTCGTATACTCCAACTTAATGAAAATCTTTGAAACGATGTTATCAATTAGACTTTTATTATTAAATTAAAAGAATAAAACGTTAAATTCCTAAAATAAAAAATTGAGAAAACAAGCTTCTAATGTGCAAAGAGTAAATAAATCCATAAAAGAAGTTAGATTCATGGTCACGATTAATGAATTTCACTAAAGTTTCCATATACAAATGCAATCCAACAAATTAGTACAAGTCCATGTTAGGATAATCCATTTAATTTAATATCAGCTTTGCTCCATTGAACAAATTCTAGACACTCTTGTTCATGGGATCATAATACTTGAACACATAATATAACACAACAAACAGCAGTCCCGCCACTATCACCAAACTTGCTCCAATCGTCGCTGCTGTTTTTCCCTCCATCTTAAGCCTCCATACAGACAATTTGGGGCGAGGAGTCCGTGATACCGCATTCTCAGCCGCAGCACCGGTAGAACTCTCGCCGGCAACATATCCGCTTTGGCGAACGCTGTTCTCTTGCTTTAGCTTTCCTTTGTCTTGAACAGGCGACGATGGGGACCCTGTCGTCAATTGCCGCACTGGTGTAAGTGGACCCTGTTGGGAAACATTCGAAGAAACGGTCTGCTTTGGTATTGTCACATACAGAAAACCGGAGCTGAATCTTGCCCGGATCTCGTTTGCTTTGCAGTCTTTAGGAGTGGCGAATTCCTTCCGGAATCGGATCCATTTACCTCCTTCGACGGGCCGTTCACCGGAAACCGTTATGACTCCGTTACTGCCGAAGTGAACTTTCAGCTGGTCTTTCTTGAAATCTGAATTGAGAACAATTTTGAATGGACCAATGTAGTGTTGCATAACAAACAAGTGCTTCATCTGCATGAAATATTTAAATTTCCATCCAAATCATATAAATATTACCTTTGATTTGGAACTCAATAATGTCTTGAGCTTCTCCTTCTTTATATTGGCAATCAGGCTCAAAATCTTGGTAAGAACGGGCCATTTTTTGGGGGAAGAAACAGTACTGTTTATTTGTGAATAAAATGATAAGAATCAAGTGTATTGCAATACATATATATTATTAGATTAACATGTTTATATATTACATAAAAGAATTGCTTGGTCTGATTGATTAGGTTAATTTTCTTTCTTTTCCTATGGACATCAAAGAGAATCATTCCCTTTTCAAATTCTAAGTGTTTGGTTTTGGAATATATATGGTGTCCTTCCTTTGTAGTCCATCCCTTTCTTGCTTTAAGGGATTCTTGGTCATTGGCATGTGATGGAATAATACTGACTTGGCATCCTCCTCTTTCCATTGATTTTGGCTATCGTACAATCTCAATATCGTTTATTTCTTTACTAGATTATTGGATTAGCGTTCATGTATAATCATCAAGAATAAAAATTAAAAGTCGAAGTTGTTATTCAAATTCTGATTAAAACTTAAGTTAGATTTTTATTATAATTATATTAGTTGAAGATTACTTGGTGATAATGTTTATTTAATTAAGAATTTTACTTAAATTCTAGTTCTATGTGTTACTCATATCTTATTTAATTAATCTTAATTGTATTATATCACTCTAATATGGACTAACCTTTTATGATACCAAATAACTTACTGTTATTTACTTAATATATCTGTGATGTCCATATAGTCCACTAATCTCTCACTGGACAAGTATATATATAATTGTATGTCATGATAATCTTATGAAATCAAAGGTTTATTGTCACAATTAAAAAGTATATCAAAACAATCTTGTCCATTAATCATATTAACATAAAATTAATGTGATTTTTACTATATCTATCATAGTTAAATTATTTATGATCACATATATTAACATAATCACGTGATATAGATCAAGCATGAATATATATCAAGGAAATTATATGTGTTACACCTGTCCTTAAACCTGTCAGATATTTCATAAAAAAAATAAACGGAGTCATCAATAATCTTTATTTTGTTAAAGTATGATAGGATAACCTAAAAATATTTTTATTTTAAAAATCACTTTTAAATAAAATAATATTTTTAATTTATAAAACCAAAAATGGACTTGAAAGACTATTTAATACCTCATAACGTCTAAAATTAGCATCTAATTTATTAAATTTTTCTTCAAATTAGGGATTGTGAGTTAAATTCAAAATTAAAATATGACCTTTTATGCATGGGAATTTTATTTTAAATGACCGAATCTTATTTGAAAATAAAATCTTAATTGATTTTTTTAATTTTTTATTTAAATAGATGATTTTTTTAAATTAAATGCTACAATTCATTCAGTTATATAAATATAATGTCATTATATTTCAAAATATTAACGTAGATTGTCATAAATCAATTTAAGATATTATCTAATTAATCTTTTAATAAAACTATTTTGTTGTGAATATATTATGTGGATGTCATTATTATTCCCATTAGTTAATGTGGTTTTTAGTATTCTTCAATGAATTGAGAAGATGAAGTGCCAAAGGACTTGACTCTTCATATGTATTATAATTATTAGAGAGCATTTCCTTACCCCTATATATATATGAGGTTCATGTTCTCATAAAATTTAAGAAAGAAAAACAAGAATAGATCATCTATCTCTATTTTCTCTCCCATACCTCTCGTTTATTTTAAAAAATGTTATCAGCACGATGCTCTACCAAAGGGATATTTCAAGCAACCTAGTGGATCGTTTGGAGGAATAAAGCAAATGATTCGAAAATATAGTTGGGCAAGGCTGAACAAAAGTGAACATGACTTCTTTCATTGAAATTTATTGTTTAAGAGACACTTACTTTGTAAAGAGATTTATGACTTTGCATGATTTGTTATAATATACAAGTCTATTGTTTGTAATAGTGATTTGATCTAGATACCTCGTATTTATTAGTTTATCTTGTAAAACATGTTTCGTTGTTTGATTTTCTTATCATTGACCATAAGGATTAGAGTTATCCATGCCTTGTCATTTTAATTATAATTTATTCATTTTTTTTAGATTTTGTTATCATGTTTATAACAATTTTTGGAATGTATATGAATAAGCAACATTAACCTAATTGATTAATTTTTAATTATAATAGTGATCATGTCAAATCTTACAGAGCTTGAATTTATGGCCTTGGACATCACTAGAAAAAAACTATTTATCATGGGTACTAGATGTTGAAATCACTTGGATGCAAAGGGTCTTGGTGAGACCATTAAATAAGGAAATAAAACAACAACTCAAGATAAGACTAAAGCCATGATATTCCTTCGACATCACCTTCATGAAGGTCTTAAGACTGAATACTTGACTGTTAAAGACTCTCAAATCATTTGGATCAATCTAAAGGAAAGGTATGACCACCAGAAAACTATAATTTTTCCTAAAGCTCGTTATGATTGGTTGAATTTAAGATTACAAGATTTTAAATATGTTAGTGATTATAACTCGGGCATATTTAGAATCACTTCACAATTGAATTTATGTGGAGAGAAAATTACTGATGCAGAAATGTTAGAGAAAACATATTCCACTTTCCACGCAAATAATATTGTCCTATAGACACAATATTATGAAAATGAATTCAAGAAATATTCTGAATTAATTTCTTATCTCCTAGTGGCTGAGCAAAACAACAAGCTACTAATGAAAAATCATGAATTATGCCCAACTGGTTCTGATTCATTATATGAAGAGAATGTGACAACTAAAAATGGTCAAGAATTGAAAGAAACAAATCATGCCAATGACAATGGTAATAGATGCGGTCGTGGTTATGGTCGCAGATGTGGATGTGGATATAGATATAATCAAGATGGTCATTTTAGAAACTCATATTCCCACCGGAAGTGGGATTGTAAAGATGAAGCAAGTATGAGAAAGAAAAGGAAAACAATGTGACCAATAAACGCTATCATTTTGGAGGAAAATGTCATTGATTACATCTATGTTGTACTCAAAAGCATCTAGTTGATCTTTATCAGTAGTCACTAAAAAAAGGGAAAGAAAGTAGAGACAAACCTTGTGTATGAAGATGGAAAAGGTGATTTTGATGCTAGCAATACAACCTGTTGAGTTAATTGATTGACGGAATCGACCAAGAGGAGGGTGAATTGGAAACTAAAAAGTTGGTGGAAGCTTTTGCAGAAAATTGAAAGAAGTTGCACAGCGATTTAGAGTGGTTCGACTTTCTCAACCAAAGTCTACGTCCACTACCTTAGCTATCCACACTAAGGATTTTCCAACAAATTCACTAATTTGTTCTTTCTTTTGAGGCCAAAGAGATAACCTTACAACTCCCTCAAGAATATACCCCAATTCTTGAGAGCACTCTTTCTCAAAGAGAAATAGACAAATTTGAAAACTTACAAGGAAAAACCTCACAAGGTAGATTGTTTGAACAATTCTAAAACAAAGAAAAGAACACTCAAGAATGAATACAATTGAGTACAAGTAGTGTTCTTGAAAGCAAAATGAATATTGAATGAAAAATAGGCTTGAAGTGCTCAAACAATGAGTTTGATCCTTTCTATTTGATTCTCACTTGATTCTTGCTTCTTGTTATTTCTTGTTGCTGATCAATGGCTTCTAAGCTTGTTTAAATACTCATTCAATTGATTCTGAACGTTGGGGATGATTAGTGGAGTCAATAGAGCCGTTCAAGTGTGAAAACAATTAATAAAATCAGTTGGGAGCGTCAGTGCATCGATGCATACCCAAGGTGCATCGGTGCATCAAGTGTAAAATTCAAATATTTTGACCGTTGGACCCTTAGTATATCGGTGCATCAAGTGTAAAATTCAAATATTTTGACTGTTGGACCCTTAGTGCATCGGTGCACTAAGAGTGCATCGATGCATAAAATGCATTCGATGTTTCAAAATAGTCTGAGTGCATCGATGCATCAAATGCATTCGATGTTTTCATAAAACCCTGAGTGCATTGATGCATGGTATGTGCATCGATGTATGAAATGCATTCGATGTTCAATTTATTCCATGGTGCATCGATGCATGGATTGGTGCATCGGTGCATCACTTTAAAAAATTGATTTTAGGCTTGATTTTGGTTCAAAATACTTTGTGAAAATTGTTTCAAAAATATATTAAGTATAAAACATAATTTTACACATTTAGTAAGGTTTGAAATTGATCTTGAAAGACTTGGAGTAATAATTTGATATTCAAGTAATTAAATCGAATATACTTAGAAAATCATTTGTAAAATCTTAAAATTCATTTATACTTAATTTTTTATATCGAATCATCAAAATGTTTTCAACAATCTCCCCCTTTTTGATATAACAAAACATTTGTGATATTTTAATATTTGTTTAAGAAAATTATTTTTGAAATTAATTTTGAAAAATTACTCCCCCTTACTATAACACTTTTCTTCCCCTTTTTGTTAAATCAAAAAGACTCTAAAACGTTATTAAACAAGGTTTGAAAAATATACGCCAATTGAGTTATTATTTTAGCGTTTAAGTTACTAAGGTAACAATCAAAAGAGAGATTAGCCATTAGTTTTCATAAACAATATTCATAAACATGTAAAGGATAATTGGTTATATATGTCTAATGGTGCAAAAATTAATAAACATTAAGCACAAATTGAACATTAAAACCAAACCAAATATAGATAATAAGCTTAAATATCCAAACATATAAATCATAAATCCAAACAAACGTCAAACTAAAGAAAATAATCCAAAAGCATTCAAAATGTTTTAACAATTAAAGTTCTAAGTTGTTCCAAAACAAAACAAAGTCTACTCGTCCATAGAAGGATCGGGAGGAGGAGGAGGAAATCGTGCTTGCATCTCAAGAGTAAGAGCATCCATACGTACAAGCATCTCCCTTTGAAACTCCATCTGTTGAGCTTCCAAAGTGTCTAAGCGATGATTTACCGCTTCGTGAGTAGCAGTCAAGTGGGATTCAATGGAAGCATACCGTAGATCAAATGTCTCAAAACGAAAATATTGGAGGCACTTGATCCTTGGAGCTGGTTCCGGTGCAGGCTCATTATCTGGTACGTGATCGTCGATATCTTGCATAAACTGTTGAAGTTCGGGATCATCGTCAGCAGTCGGAGCCGGAGGAGGAGCACGAGAGGAGCTAGGAGCAACTTGTGAAGAACTCGCTCCCGGAGTTTGCTTACCGGGTCGAAAGACCCAAAGACTGGTTTCCTCATCTTGTTTCCAATCCGCTTTCTTCAACGAGGTGAGATTGATTTGATTTTGGAGAGGGATGGGATTGTCGAGAGAGACGTTTAGACCGAGTTTGATAAAAAGGTTACTAAGAAGACATCCATAAACTAATGTTTCAACATGTTTTGAAGGAACAATGTTTATGGTATCCACTAGTTGACTAAATATAATGTGGGGCAGATTTATTTTGTTCTTATTCTTGATATAGTGCATCCACCATAAATCCCTAGTACGAAGAGTGGAGTACCTACCTCCGGATGGTCTAAACCACCAAGAGATCATCAAATGAAGAAAACGATCGTGATGAGATCGTAGAGTACTAACACTAGCATTTGGAACATAGGGATATTCCATAGTTTCATTCTCATTATATAACCCGTCATCATCTAGCCCAAAACGGAAAGCTATAGTCTCGGGGTCAATATTAATATATTATCCTAAAAGTTATGATCTGATTGCTATAGTCCCACATTGAGTATTGTTTTGAATACATACTGCATTAGAGTAGAAAATGTGGACTAACTGATGATAGACTATAGGTTTGAGGTGAAAACATTTTATCAAACTTCCAAGTTTTAAGAATCAGAAGGTATTCGAAGTCAATATCTATCATGACTTGAAGAGAAGGAATACGCTCTTCCCGGATTCTATAAGATTGGAAAGACTCCATGTACCTATGGTACAAGTCGTCTCTACGACGTTCAGGCATATCAAAATAAGATCCTATAAGAGATGTAGGTGCAGGAGGAACGAGATTAGGAGGCCGGTTTAAACGACTAGATGAGGTCCTAGGGCGTTTAGGATTTGACATGGTTTAAAGATTCGGAATAAGGAATGTAACCTGCAAATTGAAAAGCATGTATGCACAATAATCAATCCCAAACTCAATTGAGTCCTCAATAATTCAAGGTTCTCTAAACCGAATCTTAATGGGAATGATTTTGAAAACTATTGAAAATATTATAATATATGTATAGTTATCATGCAAACAATACAATTAAGTCAAAAACTATATGAAAACGTATTATAAGAAAAGAAAGAAACATGTTGGCCATATTGTAAATTTGCCTTTTAATTTAAAGTATCAACATGACCCTTAATGTGTATAAGAAACATGTACAACAACATACTGCTAACTTTTCATCTCATTCATAATTATATTCACATACAAAATTAAAATCGTATACAAAATTAAATCTTAAAAAATTAACCCTACTACATTTGCATCCTTTGTTCTTATCAGCTTTTTTATCTCCTTCTTCGTTCATTTTGATTGTGGTTACGAGATCGTTTATTTGCGATCGATCTCTCCAACAACCTATATTCAATTGTCAGAACGTTAAGTATTGTCAACTACAGCATTCAATCTACGACTTTTAAAATTTTACCACAAACGAATTTTTCTTTCCACTTACAAATCACCAGTTGCCCCTGTAGAACCGATCGATTCCATCCACATCTCACATACATGCCGCAATCATGTCTGTTACAAAATTTGAAAACCACACATGTCAATTATGATGAATACTGCATAAATTAAGACTTCTATTTGTGATAACATCTCATACCCATTCAATTGCGTATTCTTCTTATGCTCCACAAATTTGAAATTTTTCAAGGGATACTTTCATAGAGATCCACAAGATTCAACCCAAATGCGTTTCTTATTATAAGAATCTAATATTTTAATCTGCATTAAAATAGAAGAAGTTATGATCCAAAAAAATTATGCATTATAATTTATATAATGTCCTTTCATACATACATACATACCAATCTTAGCATCCTTCACTCTCTGTTTAGCTGCTTCAGTTGTAACATATCATATGTTGCAACACGATCTACCATATCCAACACCAACAGATACCAATGTGAATTATGGTAGTTTATTGTGATCATGATCTGCAACAAATTTCACACCCAATTTGACAAAATTCAATATTCTATATCCAAAAACATCATTTGCAATTGGTATGGTGTTTTACCTTCTCACAGTCGGTGAATTTCACATAGTTATTCAGTATGGGACCCCAGAAGGTAGCAATACCCTCAACACTTTCTTTGATGTTGGCATCCAACGCCTGCTGCTGCAATTACGCAACAAACATTATTAATTTACCGTCTATAACTACTTATCTCCATTATTAATTTAACTCACCGCTAAGTGGTATGGAAGGTAGCCAATCCTCCGGAGTGACTTCTGAGAATCGTAGCATACTGTCCAGGCGAGCAAATCAATAACCTAACAAAATTAATTACACAATCAGAACATATTCAATAAGTTTTAACATTTTCTACTTTCTACTTACCACACCGCCAACCCATTCCGTAGGCTTCAACGTTGCAACGTATACACTAGCGAATTGATTCCCATTGAGATTACAGAATATCTGTATGAATCATTAGGATTAATATGTTGTCATAAAATATTAAATATAACTCAAAGCATATTTCACTTACTCCGATCTAACTCACTATTCCATAAATAATCACAAATTGCAGCTTCGATGTCATCAATTCCGCTTGGAATATCCGCTTTTTCAACCTACAATTTTGCATACAAATTTTGTCACACACATAATAAAAATCAAATTAAGTTTTCTTTATTCAACTTACCTTCTGCTTCTTCTTCTGGGGTGCAGGACATTCCGAATCCAATCTGCTATAACACTCTCCGGTGTATAAATGACATCGACTTCCTTCCTCTTCATTTCTTCCATCTTCTTCTTCCTCCCTCTTTTCTTCTTCATATTTTTTCAGTTCATCGTATTTTTTTTACATAGCTTCATCTCTTTTATTTCACCCTTCAATTGATCTCTTTCATCCAAGTATTTATCAACCACCCCTTCCCCGTAAGTTCACTCAATTCCACAACCTTCACCACTCCCTCAAATTTTTCACCCGTCACCATCTTAATATCACCCCTTAACACCCCAACTTCTTTCACCACTTCACCCCTCAACACCTCTACTTCTTTCACCACTTCATCTACTTTTCCTTCCACTACCCCTTATGCCTCTCAAGTGTATCTTCGACTCTCAAGTTTCTCTTCGACTCTATCAAGTTTCTCTTCGACTCTTGATTGTCTTTGCATGATTTCAAATTGGATTTTTTTGATATCAGCCAATTCAGACATCAAAATGTCGAAGTTACTCTGTTTTCCCTCACCGTCGTCCCACTCACCGTCATCCCCCAATACAACCATCCTCCTTCTTCTCCTCTGCCTCCACTGCCTCCTCTACATCCTTGCTAATAACATTCAAAATTAAATTACAATATTAGACATTGATTATATTCTTAATATTATTTAATTACATTATTACTCTTTCTTGCTTCTTCGCTCTATCCAACTTCAACTTCACCATCACTCTAACCACCTCTTCCTTCCCCATGCACGGATGCGTGCCACTCCGGTTCTTTCATAAGCCGGCAGCCTCACAGCCTGACCAAAATCGCACAGTGCAACCTGCATTTATAATAAAATTTATATTTTTATAAAAACACAAAAAAGTTCTTCAACTCATTTACCTAAGATGCTATGCACCCTTGAGGTATCTCTGGCTGCCCTTTTAAAGGTGATTATTGATTCAATCAATCTCGAATGGATATATCAGCCCAATTGAATTCACCCTTCAAGCCTTCATCACAAATGAGCTTCATATGTTCTTTGTTCGTTGACGTATTACCCGTTGGACAAAGAAAGATACCGACAAGGTATAATAGAACTCTGGCCTTCAGCTCATCCAACGTAAGATCCACTTTTTATTTCCTCTTCAATTTCAGCATATGTCTTATGCTTCAAACCATGTTAAGAGGCAAGTGCTTTCCAGTCCTTACTCTTACAGACTTCTACAACTTTTGCCTTCATTTTCTACCCCAATACGCTGCAGCATGGGATCCCGAGAGGAAATGAAAAATCACCATATTTAGCAATACATTGTCTGACATCAAATTGCGCCATCAAGGATTAACACAATTCCCTCCGAATAGGCGATCCCTTACTCCTATCCAAAACCTTTCTCCCAGCACATTCACTGACCCTTCTCCTTAAGGTGTTTAATTAAATTCACCTTTTAATGCTGCATCTTGTCGACACTTCCTACTTTTTACAATATATGTTATAGTTCTTATATATTTTGTATCAACGTATTTACAAGTTTAATGAATACCTTATTTTCATGTGCTTTCCTCCGTTCTTTGTATTCTTTACTATCATTCCTTGATTTTGTGATGTAAGGTTCATTTTCAGCATCACTCATTGAATTCCATTTGGACCTCACATCTTTTGTCACCTAATATAAAACATAAACGTTTAATCAATACATTAACACTAATACTACTCAATGTCAATTTCATTTATACCGAACCGCTCTGTGTGCCATCTTCCTTCCTTTTGCATTCGGCCATACTGTCAACATTTAAAATTTGTAATCAATTAAAGTTTATCGATACTTTAATCCAATTACCATTTCAACAATAATAACAAAAGACATTGATACTTACTAGAAGTACATATCCACCCTTTGGTTGCTTTCGAGTCTCGGCCACAATTTCAAAGTCATCTGCTCCCCAACATTTTCCAACCATTGACTCCATTTTCCTTCATATATCAGTTTACGCAAATCAATTATTTTGTTACATACACTTTATTCAATATAAAATATAGATAACTACTTTGTGGTAAAACGGTTTCTTCAAAAGAATTTGAATGGCCACACCAAAATGTGTCGGCACTTTATACAACCTATAATATCATTTCTACTATAATATTTAATAAAAGTATCGACATTTATATTTTTTGAATATCACTTTCTACCTGCAATCGGTCCCAAATGCTTCTTTACTCCAAACCCAAACAACACATAAAAACCCTATCGCGATTACTGTAATAATAAAAATTAGGGTTTCGACAACATACTTTTCGATTCGACTGCAGCAACAAACAAACAAACTTCGCTTTAGAACGCCTTCTGAAATGCAGCAACAATTACGCTCGATTTCAAAAACGTCCGTTCTATCTATTTCAGAGGATATTTAGCTTATATTTTCATCGGATATGTTATTTTATTAATCGTACAATACAAAAGTGTCGATATTTATGTCAGTGTCGATACTTTCGAAAGGATAATTACCTATTTCTTTGAAAGTGTCGATAATTTATTCACGTACTTATGAAAGTATCGACACTTTAATATATCCGGTATCATTTTACCGGTTTTATCATTTTGATACGATTTATATTTTTACCTGTTATATCGTTGTGGATCGATATATTTTTAAAGTATCGATTATAGGCGCTAAAACTGTTTCTCTTTTAAATTCACAAAGTGTCGACCTTATAAAGTATCGACACTTAAATATATCCGGTAACGTTTACCGGTTTTATTATTTGATACCGATTTATCATATTTTTACCTGGTATATCGTTTTGGATCGATACATTTTTAAAAGTATTGATACTTTATAGGATTTAAAACTGCTTCTCTTTTAAATTCACGAAGTGTCGATCCTTATATTAAAGACTGACACTTTAAATGTATCCGATAGCGCTTTACCGGTTTTATCATTTCTATAGTTTGTCATAGTTTTACCTTTATATCGTTTTGGATCGACACATTTTAATTTGGATCGACACGAACCGGTAGCACAATTTTTAATATTTCTTCATGACTTAGACCTACTTTTATAAGTATGGACACTTTTATAAAATGATATATACTTTTTTTAAAGTTATGTAATTTAGTTTCAATTTTTTATAGTGTTTCATGTTTTCCACCTACAATATTAATTTAATAATTTCATTTACACAAAAATTATTTGATTGTTTTGATATTTTATAATATTATTTAGAATTTAAATTTAACAATATTAACCAAAGATAATAATAAATATATTTTCACAGTGAAATAAGTATGAACACTTTTATAAAAATGATAGATACTTTACAATATAACATGTAAAAATATGACAAAATCAGATTCATTATGAAAAACCGGTAAAATTTACTTGATATGTTAAAAGTATGGACACTTTTATAAAAAGGATAGATACTTACCGATAACCAAAGTTTACCGGTTACAAAATTTTTTAATAGTTTTTCATATTTTCTACCTAAAACATTATTAGTTATCAACATAATAGGTACCGCTAAACCGAATTTATTAAATACATTTTAATATATCCGATAATGCCGTATATTAACCCGTCTTTCCTGAGACAATCCCCTGAGAGGGAGAATCATGAGTTCTTTTCATTATCTGGTGATATAGAGCACATTGAAATTATAAGGTATGTTGTTCTTTTCCTTTCTTTTCTGGTGTTTTTATTAAAAGGGCTGGTGAATGATGAATTTGTTTGGTAGCTGAGAAAATTTGAGAAAACGAAAAAAAACTGGAATTTTGGATCTTGGGTCTTCCTTTTGTCGGCCAAATTTTTTTAAATTGAAACTTGACTTTTTTATATAATTTATTATATGGAAACCAACCTGGAAGGTAAACCTGTATGGAGTTTTTATGTTGTATTTTATTATTGGAAATTTAACAGAAAAATGTAGTGATTTTTCTGGTTAACTTGGATCGCTCTGTTTTTTTTATGGATTCTGCAGTGAAACTATCCAATTAAAGACTGCATATGTTACATTCAAAGATCCCAAAGCGCTTGAAATCGCCTTATTGTTATCGGTTCCTGCTTAATCCGATTGCATTGTTCGTTTTTGCTTAGTAGAGTGCCATTGATGCATGGATTTACTTTTCTTCTTGACTTGTAATCCTCTGATATCGGCTAACCTCGCAATGCCTTTCCTTTAACTTCGTTGCTTGAACCGAGCCTTGCGAATTCATCTCGGAAGTTGGTTGCTTGTACCTTCTTAAAGTGTATATTATTGGAACTGGTTGAATTGAAATAAGTAGCTTGTAAAGTAATTCTTTACTTGTATGTTGTACAGCAATGTCAAGTTGAAAAAGTTGCCTAATTTAGTAACTTCCAATTTATGTTGTCTCCACAGGATGATCAATATTTTGAGAAATAATATCGTATTTTCATGGTTGGATTCGAACTAAATTTCTTTTTATCAGAAATGGAGAAATGTGATTTCCTATTGGTTGTTGGAATATGGCTCACTGTTAGTATCATATCTAATTAGATCACCTTGTGGTTTTGTCATATACCCCTATTGCGGGATAAGTACTCCATCGGTTCCCTCTTTTTCAATCGGATGCCTCAGCGTGTATGATGAGACAAATTGAAATCCTTTCCTACTTGTTTCCAACTTTCTGAACATACACTTTAATTCCGTTGGCTACATGATTCTCGATGTTCTCTTGTTTGAATTTTCTGCACTTTTGTTTTCTGCATTAGTTAACAAACCTTGAAAGAAATTCAACTAATGACAAGAAGTATAAAATTTATGTTTTTCTTTTCTATGAAGTCTGGCATTTGTTGATTAGAAATCTATGTTCTTTTAAAGACAACACTGAACTGCATAAATGACTGTATGAAGTAACATTTCTGAATCTTGTTCTGCAGGGAGCAACACTCATTGACAAGATTGTGACCATAATTTCTGCTGAAAATTATGTACCAAAATTCGAGATTCATGTAAGTCGACTGAGAGGTTTTGCTTTCTATGTTTAGTTTACGTTTACCGAAATTCTTAATTTTTTTATAACAACCCGTGTAGGAATCAAGAGCAGCAGACGACCTTATGTCCGTTTCTCCTGCTGGGCATAGTGCATCAAATGATGAGGTACCGGTTTTAAATTTATTCTGCATAGAATTGTTTCCTAGCTGCACAGACTGGAGGTTAATGAAAAAGAAAAGTGTGGTTTATTCCTTAAACTGGACTTGCGGATTCTATTGTTAATGCTTGACATGCTGAATTCCTGTCTTTCTTCCGTGATATGCTTAATAATTTAGTTTATGATTTGGGTTATCGGTGTATTTCAGCAGGGCAGAATGAGTCCACCTAGCAGTGGAAGAATGTATGTTAGTAGGGCACAAAATGTTGTCGCTAGTGTCTTGGCCAAAGTTTCAGCCATACGACAAGATGCAGTAAACAAAGCGAAAGCATTTGACGAGAAACATCAGTTGAGAACCAGCGCATCTACCAAGGTCATTTCGTTTGACTGGAGAGTCGGGCTGACCGAGAAACTGACTGTGGGAATCTCAGCGGTTAATGAGAAAGTAAAATCTGTGGACCAAAGGTTGCAGGTGTCGGATAAAACAATGGCTGCAATATTTGCAGCAGAGGAAACTAAACACACAGGATCTGCAGTCAAATCTAGCAGGTACGATTTCTCCTTTCAGCACGGGTGCAAGTCCAGTCACACTGCTTCCAAGACAATAACGAGAGGGAAAAAAGGGTCACCATCCTTCTAATCACCTTTGTCCTCGTGTTTTATTCTGGACAGGTACGTAACTGCCGGGACAGCTTGGCTAAACGGTGCTTTGCAAATGCCGGGCAGGTTGACGGTACAAAAACCAAAGAAAAGTTCAACCTAGCAATGTCAAACTTGACTGCCAAGGTATGTCATTCCACTAATGGCACCATTATTTCTGTTCGTGTGTAGGATGCAATTACAGTGTAAGTTGGAGATTTTCTCATCTTAAGGCCGCTTTACAAATTGTTATCGACACACGCATCGGATGATCTTGTTACAGCAATTTATCGAGAGGATCGAGATGCTTGTGTTAGAGTGCACAAAGTTGTGTTCAGTTTTGGGTTTCGTTGTGTGAACTTATGCAAATGCAATGTGCTGCGTAGTCCATTTGATCCTTTTTATTTTTGCAATATATTATTTGATTACTAGGGAGTACTGTTGTAATTTTCAAGCTTTTTACATTTCTTTTTCACACAGAAAAAAAGTAGAAGCCGGAATTCATGTTATCATTGTGCAACATGACTCCTATATTTTTCAAATTCTCTTCCTTTTTTGACTAAATTTGAACTTGCACTCAATCAATAAAAATTGTCCCAAATTGTTATAGCACATTAAAACACGGGGATTAAATTTTGAATCTGAATATGGTAAGGGATCAACATCATAATTTTTTTTATCAATGATTAGTTTTTTTTTAAAAGGTGATATATATGTTTTTTTTTTTACTTTCCCCTAAAGATAATTTGTCCTTAGGATTGATTTTAAATTTACATTGAAACTTTGGTGAAATATGTGATAGTCTCCCAACTTATATATAACTAAAGTATGAAAGGAGATATCATTCCCTTATTTACTTGACTTTACTTCAATAATATAATAGAGTCCAACTTGATTAATTTATTTAACTTCAACTAAGTTATATTTTCTAAGCAAGAAAGAAAACAATCATATTGAAAAAGAATGAGTCTGTCACGTTCAACGAGTACTCTCGTCGAACCGTTAAACACCACTAACGATGAGCACCGTTGAACATCACTAATTTAATTCATAAAAATTTAAAATTTTAAAAGACTAAACGTATAATTATAAATTAGTTAAAAATATAAACCTATGTCCATTAAGTTGGATTCCCACACCCAAACCACCAAGCTAACCCACTCTTTTTGCAATGTAATGCAACATTCAGTATATATATATATTGTAACGAATGAAAAAATATTTAAATTTATTAAATAATTTAATTTTATAAATAATTATATACATATATTTAATAAAAGTAATTTATTTTTTAATAAAAATAAATTGAATTAATATATATATATATATGAAATTATTAATAAAAATGTTAAAATTATTATTTATTTTTTGGCATTTGAGACAATATATTATAAATTATTGTTAAAAAGATTAAATTTTAATAAAAATGTTAAAATTATTATTATTATAATTTTGACATTCATTACAATATCTTATATTTCAAATGCTGTATTGCATACATAACATAGATAGTGTGTTAGCTTAGTTGTTTGGCCGTGGGTATTCAAATCAATGAACGTATGATCAAGTCCCAAAATCTCCCTTTTTTGTGTATGATGTTTATTGTTAGCAGTGCTAAGCTATGCTTATCGAGCATCGTAGAATTTTTCTAGAAAAAATTATATATAACATCTTTTAGAGTATAAATTCATATTTATATAAATCAAAATCAATCATTATAATTATACAACATCAATTAACTGAAATCAACTTGATAAATCAATATGAAGTTAAATAATTATATTGAAAAAATAAAATTGATATATAATAGGAGATTTGAATTTAGTATCGTAAAATTTCCAAAACATCCTTTATATATTAGATTATGATTTTATCTATTCGTATTCGATAAATTTTGCTTGCATAAACTCACAAATATATATGCGTGTGTGTCGAAATAAAGGCGTGGCTTTAAGCAAGCTTACCTTCTCTTTATCTGGCAAATTAAACAACCAAAATTGACTTCCAACCAATTCCTTCTTTAAACATAAATAAATAAATTTGACAGTTGGGATACATGTTTCCTGAGGATGCCGAAGTCAAACAACTCTTAGAACATCAAATTAAGTCAATATTAAATGCTTTCAATGAAAAAGAAGAAGAAGTAAACTCTGCTTTTACTTTATTTTATTAAAATTGTGATATTTAATATGATTTTTCATGTGTCTTGGTTGACTTGGTTTATAATTTTGCTGATGATTTCTATCTTCTAAGCTGACAAATCGATAACCCTATTACCTACAACTGCAAGCGAAAACAAATCATTAAAGATATAAAATTATCATACAATATATACCTGTCAATGAAGTTTTCAAACTAAGCAATTTCGATTCAATCAAGTTGTCACGTGTCCGTCAATTTTTTAATAATATAAAATAGTGTAAAATATTACTGTTGGTATATAAATATAAATAAATCTCTTGTTCTGTTTTGTGAAGTAAGGCAAAAGACATCAACTCAAACGAAACCTTGAGTATTACGTCCAGCAACATGCATGTGAGTATCGTCCAAAGATCAAGCTTTTGCAAACTGTGTAACAACCCGAGAAAAAAAACAATTTAAATTGGTGTAATTAGGTGAAATTAAGTGACTAAATTAAAATTTATGAAAACTTGTAGGCCATTTTCGAAGTAAAGGAAATTCATGAACCAAACCCTAAATTTCCCCTAAAATTGTCGGCAGGATTGGTGTTATAAGCGTGTTTTCTGGTTAAAACCAGAAAACACAAATGATAATTGCTCAAATTTCCTCCTCTTATACCCTTAATTCCAAGCCCGTTTCCGACGCCGTTCGACCTCCAATCGTAAAATTGAAACCACCGTCGTGTTCATCTTCGACCCGTGAACAAAACCCAGTAAATCAATTATAGCGAAACGCTGCCACACGACGTGAATTTCGAGTCAAAGTCTCGACATTTTTTTAGCACTACCGCCGAGAAAATCTTAAATTCATCTACGATCGTTGATCAGTTTTCGACACCTCCCGCACCATCGTGTTCCTTGTGCCGTTTCGAGTCCGCCGATGTCAACCTTGGTCTCCGTCGACGGCGGCGCGTGAGGAGGTGGAGCAGTCAAAGATTCGGCCGAGTTGAAATCGAGCTCTCCGCCGTTCAAAAATTTGAACCGATCTTTGTAAGTATCTCGAAATCGTTCAAAATAATTTTTAGAAATTTTTCCGTAATTTTTAGACCCCCGGAGGAGGCCTCACGCGTCACATGCGCCGCCGCATGGAGAGTGAGTGGCTGAAAAGCGGTTTCGACCAGATCGAACCGGTCTGACCGACCCGACTGTTGACCGTGACCGTTGACTGTTGACTTCCTTTGACCAAAACATAAAATGGCTTTGACCTACCCTTAAACGACCGTAAATATTTTCCGAGTATACCATACCTACTATGATAGTTTTCGACGTCCCGAATCCGTTTCCGAAGTCCGTTTCACCAAATTCGAACCCGAAGGCCTCCAAATTGATGGTCAAAGTGGTTGACTTTGACTTTGACCAAGAATTTAAATTTTCGAAAAGACATACTTTATGTTTTTCGACGTCCTGATTCCGATTCCGCAATCCGTTTGGCCAAATTCAAACCCGAAATCCTCCAAATTGATAGTCAAACCCTGAAAATGCTTATATACTTAAGAATTTAGCTTTGAACAATTAAGTAAGATTTGGGGCTGATAAATTATTATTGTTTGAAGGTACAAGAGACGCTCCGGATCGTTCGACAGCTCGACCCAGCTCTTCTAGATCAATTAAACCACGTGTGCCAGTATTCACCCGTAAGACCCGTAAATTTTATGATTTTAGAGATTTATTTATGTTACCCATAAGTAATATAGTGTTATTATAAAATAGGTTCGAAAACTGTAGCAGAGCGTGGTGAAACCAGAAATCAGTAGATCTACTATTTGAACCTATTATCGAGGTGTGTTCCCTAATTATTACTGAACTGTTTTATTGGTTTTAATATGAGGTACACTGAGTTCTTTGGTTATTGTTTTATTGATGCACCAATTTAATGTGATGATTTATGGAATTTGTGTCACGGTGTAATTGAACTTTTGGATTGAATTACAATAGTATAGCTCTTATCAAGCTAATAAACAGAATGGGCCTAATGTGACTCTTGGGGCCCCAAGATGCATTAGGTTGGCTTCCCTTGTTGTGTGCTTAGGGTAAGCTATATGGACTTGGACTTACGGGCTTAAGGATACAAGCTCTAAAGCTTATCCTTAGGTTGGCTTTCTATTTGTTGTGTGCTTAGAGTAAGCTATATGGAAAATAGTTTTGGAAATTATTGATGGTGTACAAGAAAAGAGTTTAAACTATGATTTTCAAAAGTTAAACTCTTTTATGAATTTATGAGATTTACTGGACTATGATTTGTTTAATGTACATATTGTGATTTTAAGGTAATATTGAGACACACTGAGCCTAGCTCACTTTTAGAAAATGTTTTTCCCCTTTTCAGATACTGTTGGTTAGATACATCGGTTCGAGCAGTTGGAGGACCAACATATCTCTTGAAGTATATCTGATTGTAATGTTTTATCTTGCTAGTTGACTTTATTTTGGTGACATGGACCTTATTTTAAAGTATCGTATTTTAGGATGATGACACTTTTGCTATTACTGTTCGGTTTATTGTGATTTTGATTTTGAAGACATGTTTTAAATTAATTTATTACTTATTAGTATTATATTTACAAGTTTGGTTTTGATGGTATAATTTATTTTATGACATTTATAATGTGATTTTACATTGATTGAATAACGGTTTCAGAAAATGTCTTTAAGAATCATAATGTGATCCACTAGACTTAGTCAAACGCATAGGTCGGGTCTAAAGGGTTACATTTATTGGTATCAGAGCTTTTGGTTTTTAACCCTCGGACTGTGTATGAGTCCACATTGAAAATACGGTTTTGAAATATTTTACAAAACAAGTTACAAAGGCCATGTCACAAAGTTATTAAGATTTTAACTGTGTTCGAGACTCCAAGTTCTTATCTAACTCTAAGTTTTATCTTCTGTAGTAAACTTGATATCCATAAAAATGAGTGCTAGACGTGGTCGTCGAACTAGCCGTAGACGAGGTCGAGTGGCTAGATTTGCAGATCTGATCGATGAGATACGGGTAGATCCCCCACCTCCGATAGGTGATCATGCTCTTACGACCCCAACGAATCTACCTCCTGCCGCTGGTATTGGCATGACTACACCGATCATAGGAGCGACGGATATTGAGTCAGAGTCTACCGGAGTTGCATTGGATGAGAATTTTGGTAGACAATTTCTGCAGTTAATACAGGGAGCAGTCAGAGCTACTGGTGTTGTATCAGAGGTTCTTATTTCGCAGACTTTGATTGCCAATGGAGTTAGAACTTTTGGGGGACAGATTGGAGGATCTCCTATTGAAGCTGAGGATTGGCTCCAGGATACAGAGAGACGCATGGATCAGTTGGGTTTGGACTCAACTAAGAGATATCTGAGTGCTGTAGTGATGTTAGATGGCAATGCCTACACTTGGTGGGAGTCAGTGACTAGTAGTGTTCCTACCGATCGTTTGACCTGGAATTTCCTTAAGGATCGCTTTCAGAGCCGTTTTCTGGGAGAGCGTTACTTAGCTCAGAGACGACAGCAGTTTCAAGACCTGGTTCAGGGAGACATGACTGTTTCTGAGTATGAGATCGAGTTCTTGAAGTTGCTGAAGTATGGATTTAGTATGGTACCCACTGAGAGAGATCGATGTCGTAAATTTGCCCTTAGACTCAGATACGAGCTGCGTAGGCAAGTTGTAACCCATCAGGATGAAATTTTTAATGTGCTGGTGGGCAGAGCCAAAGATACTGAAGAGGTGGAGGTTTTAGCTTCTGGTAGAGAGCGTGTTAATCAGGAACAATCTAAGAAATTTTCAGGCCCTATTGAGTCATCAGCACAGTCCGGGAAGAGGACTCGTACTTTGGCCCCTCAGAGAAGCAATACACGTTTTAGGCCTGCAGCATCCTCACCTTTAGTTGGCAGTCGAGGAGGTTCCTCGTCGTATTATCATGGGCCCCTCTGTGAGTATTGCGGTAAACAACACACAGGAGAGTGTCATAAGAAGATGTGTCTTTGCTATCAGTGTGGATCTAGTGGTCATTATCGGAGGGATTGTCCTCAGCTAGCTTCGTTTGAGCAGACCGCTACCCAGACTCCTGTACGTTCTTAGACTACAATACAGACTCTAATTAGAGATCGTAGCCAAGTAAAGGCTCGTGGTTCAGCGTCCAGGACTGACAGTAGAGCCCGAACTCAGCAAAATAGAGGGCCAACAGTTTCTGAGGCTAGACAGCCAGCTTTGGTTTATACCACTAGACGTCGGGATGACAGAGATGAGCTTGAGGTTATTGCAGGTACATTTACTATTTATTCTATCCCATACTTTGCATTACTGGACAATGGCTCCACTCACTCCTATGTATCGAGCTCGGTATCTCGAAACCTTTAGATTCCGATCGAGAACACTGAAAATACTGTTACAGTTACGAGTCTAGTAGGACAACCGATATTAGTGAATAAAGTATTTCGGCGTTGTCCTCTCGGGTTCAGGGAGAAATTTTCTCTCTGATCTTATGGAGCTTCCTTTAGAGGAGTTCGATCTAATTCTTGGGATGGATTGGTTGAATAAACACAAGGTAAATCTGGATTGCGAATACAAGCGGGCTACTCTAAAGACTTCAGATGGTCGGACTGTTATGTTAATTGGTGAACGGCGTGGCTATCTCTCCAATATAGTTTCAGCGATGGAAATTGATCATATGATCCGAAAGGGATATAAGAATTTCATTGCTTGTATTTTGAACACTAAAGGTTCATTTTCCACGATCGAAGAGATCCGTACAGTTAGCGAGTTTCCTGATGTCTTTCCAGAGGAGTTGCCTGGTTTACCTCCTCATAGAGAGGTAGAGTTCGAGATAGAGACTTATCCGGGATCTGCACCTATTTCTATGGAACCTTATCGCATGGCTCCAAAAGAACTTAAGGAGTTGAAGGTCCAATTGCAAGAATTATTCGATCGAGGATTTATTCGGCATAGTACTTCACCATGGGGAGCTCCAGTTCTGTTCGTGAAAAAGAAGGATGGGTCGCTAAGATTATGTATTGACTACCGAAAGTTGAACCAGATGACGGTCAAGAATAAATATCCACTACCCAGGATTGATGACTTATTTGATCAGTTGCGAGGAGCTACTGTATTCTCTAAGATTGATCTTCGTTCGGGGTATTATCAATTGAAAGTTAAAGGATCTGATGTTGCAAAGACGGCCATTCGCACTAGATATGGTCATTATGAATTCTTAGTGATGCCTTTTGGTTTAATGAATGCTCCTGCAGCTTTCATGGATTTGATGAATCGGGTGTTCCGACCATATTTGGATCAATTTGTGGTGGTCTTTATTGATGATATTCTGATCTATTCTCGTACTGAGGTAGAGCATGACGAGCATTTGAAGATCGTTCTACGGACTTTGAGAGAGCATCGTCTATATGCCAAACTAAGCAAGTGTGAGTTTTGGCTTCAAGAAGTGTCGTTTCTGGTGCATATTATTTCTGCGCGAGGTATTCAGATCGATCCAAGCAAGATTGAAGCTATTGTGAATTGGAAATGACCCAAGAATATCTCTGAGATTCGCAGTTTCTTGGGCTTGGCTGGTTATTATCGACGTTTTGTTGAGGGCTTTTCGATCATTGCTTCTCCTTTGACAAAGTTGTTAAGGAAGAATGTACCGTTTGACTGGGGTGAGGCACAATAGGAGAGCTTTGAGAAATTAAAGACGGTATTGACTCAAGCACAAATATTGATTCAACCAGAGTCCGGGAAGGATTTTACAATGTGTAGTGATGCGTCACACTCAGGACTCCGTTGTGTTCTAATGCAGAAAAGTAAGGTGGTGGCTTATGCATCCCGTCAGCTGCGACCGCATGAGTGTAATTATCCTACTCATGATTTGGAGTTAGCAGCAGTGATTTTTGCCTTGAAAATTTGGAGACACTATCTTTATGGAGAGAAGTGTTACATTTTCATGGATCATAAGAGTTTAAAGTATCTTCTGACCCAGAAGGAGCTTAATTTGAGACAGCGACGTTGGCTAGAGCTTCTAAAGGATTATGATTGCGTGATTGATTATCACCCTGGTAAAGCTAATATTGTAGCTGATGCTTTGAGTCGAAAGGCGGTAACAGAGTTGAGATCTTTAATGGACAGGATGAATTTATATGATGATGGCACTCTGTTAGCAGAATTACAAGTTAAGCTGACCTTGGTTGATGAGATCAAAGCTAAGCAGCCCCTTGATAGCTCCTTGCTTTCCATCTTTGAGCAAGTAGAGCAAGGGACAAGCTCAGATTACGCCCTTGATCAGGATGAAGTTATATGCTTCAAAGGTCGGTATTGTGTGCTGGATGATGCTGAGTTGAGGCAGACTATCCTTACGGAGGCTCATAGTAGTCTATATGATATGCACCCCGGTGGAGATAAGATGTATCGAAATTTGAGAGAGAGGTATCATTGGGTTGGCATGAAGAAGGACATCTCGAATTTTGTGGCGAGGTGTTTGACTTGTCAGCAAGTTAAGGCGGAACATCAACATCCATCAGGTTTGTTACAACCTATCAAGATTCCTGAATGGAAATGGGAGCGTATTACTATGGATTTTGTTACTGGTTTACCTATAACTCCTTCGAAAAATGACTCAATTTGGGTGATTGTTGACAGACTTACAAAGTCAACTCACTTCATTCCTGTACGGGTAAATTATACGTTGGACAAGTTGGCGAGGTTGTATATTTCAGAGATTGTTAGATTGCATGGTGTTCCGTTATCTATCATTTCAGATCGAGATCCGAGATTTACTTCGAGATTTTGGAAGGCGCTACATACGGCTTTGGGTACGAGATTGGATTATAGTACCTCCTTCCACCCACAAACTGATGGTCAATCTGAGAGAGTAATTCAGATTCTGGAGGATATGTTACGGGGTTGTGTAATTGATTTTCATGGGAGCTGGGAGAACTTTTTGCCTTTGGCTGAATTCGCTTATAATAGCAGTTACCAGACCAGCATTCGTATGGCACCCTATGAAGCACTCTATGGGCGTAGGTGTCGCACCCCGATTTGTTGGACTGAGTTGCGTGATAGGAAGACTTTGGGACCTGAGTTAGTGCGGGAGACAGAGGACACTGTCAGATTGATCCATGACCGTCTGAAAGAGGCATTTGATAGGCAGAAATCTTATGCAGATCAAAGGAGGAAGGATATACAGTTTGACGTTCAAGATCAGGTTTTTCTCAAGGTATCTCCATGGAAGAAAGTATTGAGATTTGGACGTAAGGGTAAACTGAGTCCACGATTTATTGGGCCGTATCGTATTCTGAAGAAAGTTGGACCTGTTGCTTATTAGCTTGAGTTGCCTTCCCATCTTATTCGTACTCATGATGTTTTTCATGTGTCTATGTTAAGGCGATACCGTCCAGATCCAGATCACATCATTCAAGTTGATGAGGTAGAGCTGAGACCTGATTTGTCATATGAGGAGGAGCCCATCCAGATCTTAGAAAGAGATGAGCGAGTTCTTCGGAATAGGTGTATTCCAATGGTCAAAGTTCAATGGAGTAACCGAGGTCCCTCAGAAGCTACTTGGGAGACATTGGAGTCAATGGAGGCTCAGTTTCCTCAACTATTCTCATAAGGTAAATTTTGAGGACGAAATTTCTTATAGAGGGGGAGAATTGTAACAACCCGAGGAAAAAAACAATTTAAATTGGTGTAATTGGGTGAAATTAAGTGACTAAATTAAAATTTATGAAAACTTGTAGGCTATTTTCGAAGTAAAGGAAATTCAGGGACCAAGCCCTGAATTTCCCCTAAAACTGTCGGCAGGATTGGTGTTATAAGCGTGTTTTCTGGTTTTAAACCAGAAAACTCAAATGATAATTGCTCAAATTTCCTCCTCTTGTACCCTTACTTCCAAGCCCGTTTCCGATGCCGTTCGACCTCCAATCGTAAAATTGAAACCACCGTCGTGTTCATCTTCAACCCGTGAACAAAACCCAGTAAATCAATTATAGCGAAACGCTGCCAAACGACGTGAATTTCGAGTCAAAGTCTCGACGTTTTTTTTACACTACCGCAGAGAAAATCTTAAATTCATCTCCGATCGTTGATCGGTTTACGAAACCTCCCACACCATCGTGTTCCTTGTGCCGTTTCGAGTCCGCCGGTGTCAATCTTGGTCTCCGTCGACGGCGGCGCGTGAGGAGGTGAAGCAGTCAAAGATTCGGCCGAGTTGAAATTGAGCTCTCCGCCGTTCAAAAATTTGAACCGATCTTTGTAAGTATCTTGAAATCGCTCAAAATAATTTTTAGAAATTTTTTCGTAATTTTTAGACCCTCAGAGGAGGCCTCACGCGCCACACGCGCCGCCTCAGGGAGAGTGAGTGGCTGAAAACCAGTTTGACCAGTTTTGAACCGGTTTTGACTGGTTTCGACCAGTTTTGACCCGATCTGACCGGTCTGACAGGTCTAACCGACGGGACCCGACCGTTGACCCGACCCAACCGTTGACCGTTGACCGTGACCGTTGGCCGTTGATTTCCTTTGACCAAAACTTAAAATGGCTTTGACCGACCCTTAAACAACCGTAAATATTTTCTGAGTATACCTATTCTAATAGTTTTCGACGTCTCGAATCCGTTTCCGAAGTCCGTTTCACTAAATTCGAACCCGAAGGCCTCCAAATCGACGGTCAAAGTGGTTGACTTTGACTTTGACCAAGAATTTAAATTTTCGAAAAGACATACTTTATGTTTTTCGATGTCCTGATTACGATTCCACAATCTGTTTGGCCAAATTCAAACCCGAAATCCTCCAAATTGATAGTCAAACCCTGAAAATGCTTATATACTTAAGAATTTAGCTTTGAACAATTAAGTAAGATTTGGGGCTGATAAATTATTATTGTTTGAAGGTACAAGAGACTCTCCGGATCGTTCGACAGCTTGACCCAGCTCTTCTAGATCAATTAAACCACGTGTGCCAGTATTCACCCGTAAGACCCGTAAATTTTATGATTTTAGAGATTTATTTATGTTACCCATAAGTAATATAGTGTTATTATAAAATAGGTTCGAAAACTGTAGCAGAGCGTGGTGAAACCAGCAATCAGTAGATCTACTATTTGAACCTATTATCGAGGTATGTTCCCTAATTATTACTGAACTGGTTTATTGGTTTTAATATGAGGTACACTGAGTTCTTTGGTTACTGTTTTATTGATGCACCAATTTAATGTGATGATTTATGGAATTTGTGTCACGGTGCAATTGAACTTTTGGATTGAATTACAATAGTAAAGCTCTGATCAAGCTAATAAACAGAATGGGCCTAATGTGACTCTTGGGGCCCCAAGATGCATTAGGTTGGCTTCCCTTGCTGTGTGCTTAGGGTAAGCTATATGGACTTGGAGTTACGGGCTTAAGGATACAAGCTCTAAAGCTTATCCTTAGGTTGGCTTTCTTTTTGTTGTGTGCTTAGAGTAAGCTATATGGAAAATAGTTTTGGAAATTACTGATGGTGTACAAGAAAAGAGTTTAAACTATGATTTTCAAAAGTTAAACTCTTTTATGAATTTATGAGATTTACTGGACTATGATTTTAAGGTAATATTGGGACACACTGAGCCTAGCTCACTTTTCGAAAATATTTTTCCCCCTTTCAGATACTGTTGGTTAGATACATCGGTTCGAGCACTTGGAGGATCAACATATCTCTTGAAGTATATCTGATTGTAATGTTTTATCTTGCTAGTTGAATTTATTTTGGTGACATTGACCTTATTTTAAAGTATCGTATTTTAGGATGATGACACTTTTGCTATTACTGTTCGGTTTATTGTGATTTTGATTTTGAAGACCTGTTTTAAATTAATTTATTACTTATTGATATTATATTTACAAGTTGGGTTTTGATGGTATAATTTATTTCATGACATTTATAATGTGATTTTACATTAATTGAATAACGGTTTCAGAAAATGTCTTTAAGAATCATAATGTGATCCACTAGACTTAGTCGAAACGCATAGGCCGGGTCTAGGGGGTTACAAACTGTCTTCTTTTTGGCCATGTTTCTAAAGAAATGGCCGTTTCCAAGCTTTTATTATTATTATTTTTTGCATAGTTCTCATCACATTCATTGCTTGAATTTGAATAAATGATGAAAATTTTCAATTGGATTAGTTAGTCAAACTAGTTTAATATCAAGTCGAAAGTTCGTTCTATCGGTGATATGTATAGAATTGGTTGTAATTATACTTGAAATTATTATAATTACTCAGGTATATTTTTAGGAAATAATAATAATAATTATTATTGTTTGGTGATGTCGAACATCATTGTTATTCATTACCTGAATGCTTATCGATACCAAGTGTTGTTATTATTAATTATATTTGCTTTATGAATTATATGACCGATGTTAGGTGATATTAGTTATCGTTGTTAATTGTTATCTGATGCTTGATGATATCGCATAACTTGTTGCCATTAGTATGATTGTGAGAATAAGTCTTAGAGGCAAGAGGTATAATCTAACGATGATGCTAATGTGTATATCGAATATTGACAAGTACGATATTCTCATTGATCATGGATCATGTATAAACTTATTCATATATATACTTACATTGTTTAACATACTTATGTTAATTAATTGCATGAAATATAGTTGGATTTAAGGGGTGTATTTCATACTATTATATTTTAACTTTTGTTATAAAGAAAAAAGTTTGAAAACGCTTAACATTATTATAGGTAATTAAATATTTTTTTTAAATAGATTCATATGATTATAAGGTAATATAGATTCATAATATTTCTTAATTATTGATAATACACCTTTTGTAAATACAATCGCTTGAATCCAAAATCTTAAAAGATAACAACACTTCTTCTAACCACGAAGACTACTCAATGAGTAATTATTAAAACTTATACATAATCGAATATCATACGTTTAAAGATGTTCATATTTTTTCCTCGAAAAATTTAATCATATATTATTAGTAACTACGAATTTAATTATCACTTATTTAATTGCATTCATTTTGAATAATCCAACCTTTCCTAAATTGTATTGATACTCATTTATACTTTTTAAATACATAATTTCACTTAATTTTGTTTTTTAATGAAAGAGAAATAAATTAAACCACTTGATTTGAAAACTAATCTAAAGAGGTTTAGGTTATTAAAAGCCAATCCATGGATTTGATTTATTTCAATGAAAACGGTCTAATTATTATTAACAAAGAAAAAAAGAAATCATAAGTTCAATAATGTTTTCCAATTGATTTTTATTTTATATTTTAATTTATATTGTTTCTCATAAATTACAATAATTAATCATGTAAATATAAAGAATATAATTATAAATACAATTAATTAGTACATTGTGAATCTATTGAATGATTTCAGTAGTTAAATGAGTATTATCCTCCTTAGAAATTTTGGGTTTGAACAATTGTATCTTCAAAGAGTGCATTATAATGACTAAGAAAGACTATAAACAAATAATATATTATAATTATCTCAGACTATTCAAAAAAAATATTTTGCATATACAAACTAGTACTAGGAAATATATTTAACTAATTATTAATTTATTTATTCTATATTATCATTATATTTAAATTTAGTACATATATTATTTGCTTGGTTTTTAGATTTTATATAATAACTTTTTAAAATATTATAACGGTTAAAAAATGACGTGATTGGTTAAATAAATGATCGATTAAAATTTAGACCGGTTATATTATATCATTTAATCGAAAACATTATCAAACACAATAATATATTAGGTACCGCTTATATAATGTAATATGTAGCGCTTATATAATAAAATATGTTAATTACTGTAAACATTATCAAACACAATAACATATTAGGTAGTGCTTATATAATGTAATAGGTAGCGCTTATATAATGTAATAGGTAGCGCTTATATAATGTAATAGGTAGCTCTTATATAATAAAATATGTTAATTACTAGAAACATTATTAAGCACAATAACATATTAGGTAGCTCTTATAAAACGTAGTATGTAGCGCTTATATATTAAAATAGATTAATTACTTAATTTGTTATTACAACATATTAGGTAAACGCCTAAAATGTTACCAAGGTAACATAATCGGTTAATTACTGGAAACATTATCAAGTATAATAACATATTAGGTAGCGCTTATGTAACAAAATACCTACCGTTTTTTTGAAGGTTGTTAATAATGTAAACGGTAAAAAAAAATAGGCGCTACCTATTACATTAAACTATCTACCGGATATGTTGAAAGTATCGATTCCATTTAAATAAGTACCGACACTTTTAGAATTTAAAAGAAAAGCAGTAATAGCGCCTATAAAGTATCGATACTTTATAAAAATGTATCGATATTTTACAATATAACAGGTAAAAATATGACAAAACAAATTTCATTATGACAAAACCGGTAAAATTTACCTGATATGTTGAAAGTATCGATCTTTTTTATAAAAATGATCGAACTTTGCAATATAACAGTTAAAAATATGACAAAATTAGTTTCATTATGACAAAAATGGTAAAATTTACCTGATATGTTGAAAGTATCGATCCTTTTATAAAAATGATATATACTTTACAATATAACAGGTAAAAATATGATAAAACCAGTTTAATTATGACAAAAAATGGTAAAATTTACCTTATATGTTGAAAGTATCGATCCTTTTATAAAAAGGATAGATACTTTACAATATAACATGTAAAATATGACAAACCCGATAAAATTATGTTTATTGTTTTTAATTTTTTAATAGTGTAATTTATGTTTCAATTTTTTAATAGTGTTTCATGTTTTCCACCTACAATATTAATTTAATAATTTAATTTACACAAAAAATTATTTGATTGTTTTGATATTTTATAAAATATTATTTAGAATTTAAATTTAACAATTTTATCCAAATATAATAATAAATATGTAATATCTATGTTTATTGTTTTTAATTTAATAATAATATATACCGCAACATAAAAAATAAATCATTAGATACATATAATTACTAAATTAATATCTTAAAACTTACTCAAAATTATTAGCTGACCCTCATTCCCATATGTAATGGGATAGGGGGAGGTAGGATAGTTAGCTGCCCCCAAAGCCAGGTTGAGAGCAGCTTCCGTAGGATACCTCCGAATTATGAAATGCCCTTCGTGGGACTCGATCCCACGACCCCAAGGTTAAGAGCCCACAACTCAAAAGATAACCTTAAATTAATGTTTTTTTTACAGTGAAATACCTACATATTACATTAAATTACCTACCGGATATGTTGAAAGTATCGATTCCATTTAAATAAGTATTGACACTTTTGGAATTTAAAAGAAAAGCAGTAATAGCACCTATAAAGTATCGATACTTTATAAAAATGTATCGATGTTTTACAATATAACAGGTAAAAATATGACAAAACCAGTTTCAATATGACAAAAAGGGTAAAATTTACCTAATATGTTGAAACTATCGATCCTTTTATAAAAAGTATAGATACTTTACAATATAACAGGTAAAATATTACAAAACCAGTTTCATTATGACAAAAACGGTAAAATTTACCTGATATGTTGAAAGTATCGATCTTTTTATAAAAAGGATATATACTTTACAATATAACAGATAAAAATATGAAAAAATCAGTTTCATTATGACAAAACCGGTAAAATTTACCTGATATGTTGAAAGTATAAATATTTTTTTTATAAAAAGGATCGATACTTTTTTGAAAGTTATGTAATTTATGTTTCAAAATTTTTTAATAGTGTTTCATGTTTTCCACCTACAATATTAATTTAATAAATTTATTTACACAAAATATTATTTGATTGTTTTGATATTTTATAAAATATTATTTAGAATTTAAATTTAACAATTTTAACCAAAGATAATAATAAATATGTAATATCTATGTTTATTGTTTTTAATTTAATAATAATATATATTGTAACATAAAAAATAAATCATTAGACGCATATAATTATTAAATTAATATCTTAAAACTCACTCAAAAGATAAGCTTAAATTAATGTTTTTCACAGTGAAATAAGTATTGACACATATATATATGTATCGATACTTATCGATAACCAAAGTTTACCAGTTACCAAATTTTTTAATAATTTTTCATGTTTTTACCTAAAACATTATTAGTCTATCAACATAATAAATAAAGCTAAACCGAATTTATTAAATATCTTTTAATGTATCTGATAATACTATATATTAACCGGATATCAGTCGCCTTTCCTAGGACAATCCCTTACATCAAACACTCTCTATGACTTTCGGCCAGGTGTTTGACACTTACAATAAAGAAAATGGCAATATGGGCATGGATCCCAAATATCCAATTACATGATGACAACACATCAACTAGTCTGACGTGTTCAAAGAAATCTGCTGTCAGATTTTATTTGGGATAATTTCTAATGTTTAAGTTTTCAAATTTTATGTAGTTCCTGTTACGCTACTGTTTTCCTTTTATTCACAACTATAATATCTGAATGGTTAAGTCGATTTTTGCGATTTATTATTATATCCGTTAAGTTATTTTTTGATAATTGATTATCAGTTATTAGACTTTATAACCCAATTGAATGACTTAACATATTGCTTTTAATTATTTTAAATGTATATAAAATCTGAAATAAATATTTCATATATATAAATATATGTATTACATTTTTAAATTTTTTTATTTAAAAACAAGTCAATTAACTAATTAATTGATCAAATGGATTGACATTAAATTGATTATAACCATATAGATCTATTGGTTTGATAATTATATGACATGATCGAGTAAATTTTTAAAAAGAAAAAATATTTTATAGAAATTTATTTATGAAAACTAAATTATTAAATGATTATTAGAAAAGTGATAGAGACTATGTATAAAAGCTTTTAGTCATACGTCTGATTTTTTTTGTGTGTGAATGCAATGAGTAATGAAAACTTAATCAGTCCTCATAGCAAGTTGCTCCTCCCAGTAAATCTGCTTAATCTCATCTGGTGGCTCCATGAACAGATGAAACCTTCCTGCATGTCCTCACGCCATGCCCATGCAAGTTAATCTATCAGCCGCTGAGTTGCATTCCCTCGCCACAAATCTAAACTTTAGTCCCCATTCTCTCTGTACAAGTCGATGAATGTGGGGCGCCACCACCGAACATCACGCATATTCTTCCCTTTAAGAATAGTCGATGCTTCCTGTTGTAAAACAAGTAAAGAAATGAATCAAAAAACGTATTTCTCATTCATATCTTCTGGTTGCTACTTCTAGAATTATAACAACTGGTCATATTACGTTATAACAACCATGCCAGCTCATGCAACTCTAACCAACTCTCCACGTAGCACAACTCTCATATTGGCTCAACATTTTCCCTACTCCTTAGGTCCTTCATTATCCATCACACGAACTCTTTGTCGAAACTATGAAAAGGATGATTTAGTCAACAATTTGGTTAAACCATCAGTAACCTGATGGCCAATAGGTACTTAATTAACGTTCAACACTTTTCCCGCTACCTTCTCGCGAACAAAACACATGTCGAGCTCGACATGCTTCATTTTTGCATGAAATAGAGGGTTAGCGATCATTTCTACTGATTTTGTGTTGTCGCACCATACTATAGGAATTGCACTCGTTTCTTCCCCCATGTCAACAAGTAATGTCTTAAATCAGACGACTTCAGAGACCACGTCTGTGAAACTGCAAAACTTAGCCTCGGTGGTTGATCTAGCAATTGTTCGTTGCTTTGTAGAACTCCAAGAGATTAGGTTACTTCCAAGAAACATGCATGAACAAGAAACTGATCGGCGGTCATCAACATTGCTTGCCAAGTCAGCGTCAGCGTTAGCAAAGGTGTTCACATTCGAAGGAGATCCTGCCTAGAAAACAAGTCCATGATGAAGTGTGCCACTTAAATACTATAAAATCCTCTTTACTGTTATCCAATGACCTTCACATGTGGCATGCATGTATTGAGAAACTCTATGAACGCTGAACGTTATATCCAGATGAATGTGCGTGAGATAGAGTAAGACTCCAATGATACTTCTGAAAAACTGAGGGTCATCAAGCATTTTACCAGACTCGCCTGTGAGATTAGAAAAAAATTGCCATTCGGTTTTGGTACTGGTTTTGCTTCAGCCATTTTGGTTTTTGCTAACAAATCTTTAATGAATTTTCGTTGGCGAAGCATTAGATTATCATGAGTTCTGGTAGCTTCAATGCCCAAGAAAAATCGTAAGTCACCAAGATCTTTCAGAGAAAACTAATCACCAAGACAGTAAATAACCGCTTCAACCACAATCTTGGAGTCACCGATGACGATAATATCATAAACATAGATTAGTAAGAATACATGGGCGCCTCCAGAACGTCAGATAAACAAAGAGGCATCAGCAGCAGACTCCTTAAACCCTTGCTACACAAGATACTGTTTTAATCTTGCGTACCACATCCTTGGGGATTGCTTTAAGCCATAGAAGGCTTTTATTAGCCTGCACACTAATGGTTTGTTATCAAGAGATTGTTGTTCAAAACTAGGAGGTTGGAGAATAAACACTTTCTCACTCAATTCTCCGTTATGGAAGGTGTTGTTAACGTCAACTTGAGACAACACCCACTTATTTATAACAACCATGGATAACACAACATTTACAACAGGACTAAATGTATCTCCAAAATCATGCCCAGGAACATGTGAGAATCCTTTGGCAACCAATCATGCTTTGCATCGTGCAATAGTACCATCAGTATTGCGTTTGATTTTGAGCAACCATTTGCACCCAATTGCCACAGGATAGGGTGGAAGAGATATAAGATGCCATGTAGATTTTTTAAAGAGAGCATTATACTCATTAAGAATAGCTTGTTTCCATGCTGGATCATTAAGAGCTTGAGAAATCGATGTTGGCTCTACCTCTTCTTCAAAGAAGATAGTACCAGTTGAAAAAATCTTGGGTTTGAAAGTACCCAGCTTGCTTCTCGTTATCATGGGATGAACATTGACGACATCACTACATGGTTGAAGTTCAGAAGCATGTATGTTGTCGCTTGCATGATGTTCTCCTTCTTGATTCGGTAAGTCTGACAATATTGATTGAACTTTATTATTATCTCTTGTCAAAGCGGGAGAATGTTGATAAGCACCAGTAATAGGATCAATTGGAAAGGAAGTAGAGTTGTTGATTGGTTGTGTACAAACATCATGTGGAGTTTCTTTTTGAGAACGAGAAAAATTGCCAAGGAGATGACTAGCTTTAGGAACCACCCTCAAAATAGAACTCTGGGTCGGAATAGGATAGACTTTTAATGAAGGCAACTCTTTTTTATCAGCATAAGGAAAGACTCCTTCATCAAAAATAACATGGCGAGAGATATAAACCCTATCATCCGATGCTAAACAAACATAGCCTCTATGTTTTAGGCTATAGCCAAGAAGAACACAAGCCTGGGAACGAAATGAGAGCTTGTGAGATTGAAATGGTCGAGTATAAGGAAAGTAAAGGCACCCAAACACCCAGAGATGATCATAAGTTGGAGTCTGATTAAACAACTTCTCGAAAGAAGAACAACCATTTAGTACTGACGTGGGCAGGCGATTAATAAGGTGAACATCTGTAACAACTACATAAGACCAAAATTTGTAAGGAAATGAGGCTCGAGCAAGAAGAGTGAGGGCCATTTCCACAATATGGCAGTGTTTTCTTTCCAAAACACAGTTTTACTGAGACGTGTGAGGACAAGTTACTCAATGATGAATCTCTGCCTGTAAAAGAACATTAGTCAACAGATGATACTCTCCACCTTAATCGCTTTGAACATCAAAGATGTCAGAGTTAAATTGAGTACGAACCAACAGTTTAAATAAATGAAAGACCTTGATGTCTTCACTTTTTTCCTTTAGAAGGTATAAACACACATGTCTAGAAAAACCATCCACAAAGTATAAATAATACTTAAAGCCATTAGAGGGGATATGTGCAGGACCTCAAAGGTCTGTAAACACAACTTGAAATGGTTTAGTGTAAACAATGTTAGATCGAGGAAAGGGCAAAGCATGACCTTTGCCCATTTGGCAAGCAGTACATAATGAAGACTTGGCTTTATTAACATTTCTCAAAGATGAATTATTACAAGTGAATCTTAACATACATAAAACATCATGATAAGGATGACCCAGATGATCATGCCAAACATCATAAGTAACCATAAATCCACTAGCCACATTCACCATAGGTAGAGAGTCTTCATTAGACGAGCAAGAATGAAACTCATATAAACCATAAGATTCCACCCCACGCAGGACCATAACTGATGTAAGGCTGTTCTACACGCTTTGATGGAAGAGAGTAGATATCCTTATTGTGTCCCGATCTAGGATTGACAAGTACTGATGTCCTTGAATTTATAAGTTTGGGCTGCAAAATAAGATAAGAAATATGATTAATAATGGACTTAATAAAGGGAATAATAATATAAGTAATGAAAAGAAATAATAAGAATGAAATGAAATAAAGAAAAGATAGAGATGGTTGCGGAATTGATGGAAGAGATGGATAATGGTGATGATGAAATGGCAATGGTGGTGATGTTGTATCTCAAACACGCTAAAGAGGAAACTATGCTATGAAGCACAATCCCGGTCTTCACAAACTTGCTTGAGGGATGGTGATAGTATCTTCAACCCACTAGATATCAATCTAGGAATTTTGGAATCAAAATGGAATGAATGATGCCACAAGTATAGGAACTATACTTGTTTAATCGATAAAGTACACAAAGAACTTTGAAGAGAAATTAACTCACAAGAGTAATTTTAATATATGAGATGAGATGATTACAAATGATGGCAAGCCACTCTATTTATAGGAAATGAGAGGGCTTGGCCGAATGGTTACATGATGTTTCAGCTAGATACATGACTTTATGAAGATACATAATTCTTTAAAATGAAAGATTAAGTCATTTGGGCTTGTGATGGTTCGAATAACCCTTCATAAAGGGGCTTGATGATTCGGCTAAAGGATGGAAAGGAATCTCCCTTGGCCGACTGGGCATGCTTGTTCATCTTGGCTCCATTTTCTTCCCATGGCCGAATGGTGATATGCCTTCTCATGTTTGGCGCCAAAAGGTTCTCATGTGCATGGCATGTGTGTGGCCGAATAGGCATGGAGCTCTATATCATGTCACTTGTTGATTTAACCTTCCATTGTTTGTAATTTCTTCAACAACGTGCTCTTGGATGAAAAGGCATCTTCATGGGCAGTATCATTCATGAAAGGTCACAATGTTTGAGAAATGTGCCCCTTCATGTTTGAGCTACTTATGGTGTGAATGAGCTAAAGGTGAGCTGGCCATAGGTGACTTGTAGCATGGTGAACATTATGGCAGATCCTTGTGAAAAGGTACCTCTTGAGATGGTAACTATTCGCGAAAAGGTACGTTTTCACAAATTTTGACTTAGGACATATTTGAAGTGTCCTAAGTGGTGATGATGATGGTGCAGCTCCCCAACTGAAATGAAGTCATCTTGTAGCTCAATTCTTCAGCTCAATCCAGCTATGAGCTCATGGCCTCAAAACAACTTTTCACCAATTTGCTCCTTATGCTCTCCTAATCGTTCCCATGTAAGTATCCTTGCTTTTGCATGCTCCATTTAGCTCTAATGTAGCTCCAAAGTATTGACCGAATGTGCCTACATGCATAACATAAAGAAATAAACTAAGTAAATGAACTTATATAATGTATTATATAAGAATGTGAACTATAGTATATTATGATAACTTTTATCTCACATATTAATGTTTAAGTTATCATCATAATAACTATAGATATATTATATGTAAATGAAAATAACTATATTAAAATATTTGAAATAAGCATATATATGTGTAAAGTTAGAAAGTCTCTCCCTTGTAAGGGTGGAATATCCATGATGCTGAATTGGATCACATCATCCTCCCCTTCTTTTAATCGATTTGTCCTCAAATCGAAAGATCTTCTTTTCCTTGAGTCCTTCCATTCGATAAGTACCTTTATAAAAAAGTTCATATCTTTTGAAAGAATGCCTTGTAAGTTCTTGATTTGAAAAGAAAGAAAACTTTCATTAGTACGAATGTGATCAAACAAAATTAAAGTTAAGAAATACTTCCTGAAAAATGTAGGTTCAAAGTTCATGTCTATTGAAGACATCTGGCTTTGAATGTTGGTGCCCTTTTGTATTCCAAAAATCATGCCCCTTTCCATAGATAGATGCATTGATTCATGAAAGGTGATGACTCTTGGAATGGTGATGTCCTCATAAGTCACACCCTTTGGATGAAAAATCATTTCCCTTTGGTTTTAAATAGGCATGACTCTTGATTCTTGATGGATCACGTCCTTTGGATGAAGAGTTACCATTCTTTGCTCTTCAATAGTTTCACCTCTTGGCTCTTGAAAAGTCATATCCTTTAGTTCACCAAATTGATGGATTGTGTTGCTTGGTTCATCCTGTAATTCAAAGAAAACTCTTGTTTTGTTAAGGTTAGAAAAATCAACATCAACTTTGCGTCTTGTCAATAGACATCTTTGTGACAAGCACTTAGATGTACAAGCACTTGTTTTTGGGCTGGTTTCCTCCTCTATTAACTTCGATTTTCCTTTCCTCATGTCCACAACACTTTGTTTCATCTTGATTTGATCAATTTGGATTTGTCTAGGCATCAAGGGTGTTAGGATGATCTTCTTCCCTCTATGGTTGAATGAATACTGATTGGTAAAACAATCATGAATGGTCCTCCTATCATATTGCCATGGTCTTCCAAGGAGTAAATGGCTAGCATGCATAGGAACAACATCGCACATAACCTCATCCTTGTACTTACCAATGGAGAAAGGAACCATCACCTGTTTGTGGACATTAAGCTCTCCTCGTTCATTTAACCATTGTAATTTGTAGGTACTTGGACGCTTCAATGTTTTTAATCCCAATTTCTCCACTATAATGGTACTTGCCACGTTGGTACAACTTCCTCCGTCTATGATCATGAAACACACATTTTCATTCACATGGCAGCGTGTATGAAAGATGTTTTCCCATTGTGCATTGTCTTCTACCACTTGAGCACTTAGACTTCTTTTGACCACTAGGGCTTCACCTTCCACCAGAGCACCAATTTCGGCTTCTTCCTCAATTTCTGTTGGTGGTGGTGGTGGTGCTTCTTTTTCTTTATGGTCAGATTCAATATCTCCATTTCCAAGTAGTAGCATGGTGTTTCGATTGGGACATTGTGTGGATACATGTCCCCTCCCAAGACATTTAAAGCAACGGATGTCTCTTGATCGTTCAGGAATCTCTTTTCCTCGATTGTCCTTGCTGAGTTGGGAAACATTTGAGGATTCGACCTTTTCCTTGATAGGAGTAGGAGTAGACTTCTTCAAATTGTTAGGACTCCATCTAGAAGGCATGGTAGTGTGAGATCTTCTCTGTAGTTGCCTCTCTATTTTCAAAGCCATTTGCACAATTTCATCAAGTTCTATGTAATGGTACAACTCTAGTGTGTTGGCAATCTCGGGATTAAGTCCGGAAAGAAATCGAGTCATGGTTGCTTCATGATCCTCCTCAATATTGACTCAGATCATTGCCACTTCCATTTCCTTAGAGTAATCCTCTACACTCTTTTGGCCTTGCTTTAGGTTCTGCAATTTCTGAAACATGTCCCGGTGATAATGAGTAGGAATGAAACGTTTACGCATGATACCTTTCATTTCGAGCCATGTTGAAATTGGTCTCTCTCCATTCGTCCTTCGAGTAATAGTAAGTTGATCCCACCATATCAAAGCATAATCAACAAACTCCATGGCTGTCAATCTTACTTTCTTGAGTTCAGAATAGTTATGGCAACTGAAAACATGTTCCACCTTGCTTTCTCATTCAAGATATGCTTCCGGATCAGTTTTTCCTTGAAATTGAGGAATCTTGATTTTTATGTTGCTCATGATATTATTAATATTGGCATGCCTGGGTCCTTGTATCAATGCTGGTTCTTCATCATCATAAGGATTTGGGACATCATCTTCTGGATAGGTTGTTGCCTCCGAGGAGTATCATTGTTTTTGGTTTGTGGTTGATCTTGTCTTTGGTCTAGTTTCTCATGCAGAGCATCAAATTCTGTTCGAAACATTCTCATCGTTTCTCCAATCAGTGCTTGCATTTGAAAATTGGGTTGACCTGCATTTCCTTTAGGACTTTGAGATATGGTTAGTAAATAAAACAAAAATAAAACTTACCAGCACACTCACAAAGTCTCACAAGTTCACTCCAAAGAAAAGCTAAGATCACTCCACTCAACACTCGTGTTTACTCTCGGGAATATAATTATGGCTTTTAACAATTCCCCTTCTGATCTCACTTTCTCAATAGCCTTTTTCCACTCAAATTTCTCTTGCTAAGTCCTTTGCGGAACTTACTCAAGATTATAACAAGTTAATTCCTTCATTGTGTGTGTCGACTGTAAATAGGTTAGGGTAGAAAAAAATAGAAGATATGGATAGGTAGAAGAAAGGATTCAAGGTATTAAAAGAAGGAAATGGTTAAAGACAAGGAAAAATGAAAGGATAGAAAAGGAAGAGGTGACTTACAATTCAAGAAACAACACTTACTGCAACCTTTCTCAAGAAATAATAAGGTTATCTTCTCTTAGTGTAGATGGCCTCTTTGATGTACTTTGCAATGGTAGAGCACTTTCCTTGGCTTGCCTTCTTTTGAATTCTTTTTCTTTTCTTTTATTCTTTTCTGATTTTTCTCTTCTTTTTTTGTCTTTTTCTTTCTTTTTGCACTCCAATTTTGATGTAGGAGTCTTTTCTTCTGTTTTTCTTTTTTCTTTGCACGACAATGACACTTTTGTTGTCAATCCAACTATGCTCTGATTACCGCTTGATGTAAGGCTGTTCTACACGCTTTGATGGAAGAGAGTAGATAGCCTTACTGTGTCCCGATCTAGGATTAACAAGTACTGATGTCCTTGAATTTATAAGTTTGGGCTGCAAAATAAGATAAGAAATATGATTAATAATGGACTTAATAAAGGGAATAATAATATAAGTAATGAAAAGAAATAATAAGAATGAAATGAAATAAAGAAAGGATAGAGATGGCTGCGGAATTGATGGAAGAGATTGATGATGGTGATGGTGAAATGGCAATGGTGGTGATGTTGTATCTCAAACACGCCAAAGAGGAAACTATGCTATGAAGCACAATCCCGGTCTTCACAAACTTGCTTGAGGGGTGGTGATAGTGTCTTCAACCCACTAGATATCAATCTAGGAATTTTGGAATCAAAATGGAAAGAATGACGCCACTAGTATAGGAACTATACTTGTTTAATCGATAAAGTTCACAAAGAACTTTGAAGAGAAATTAACTCACAAGAGTAATTTTAATATATGAGATGAGATGATTACAAATGATGGCAAGCCACTCTAATTATAGGAAATGAGAGGGCTTGGCCTAATGGTTACATGATGTTTCGGCTAGATACATGACTTTATGAAGATACATAATGCTTTAAAATGAAAGATTAAGTCATTTGGGCTTGTGATGGTTCGGCTAACCCTTCATAAAGGGGCTTGATGATTCAACTAAAGGATGGGAAGGCATCTCCCTTGGCCGAATGGGCATGCTTGTTCATCTTGGCGCCATTTTCTCCCCATGACCGAATGGTGATGTGCCTTCTCATGTTTGGCACCAAAAGGTTCTCATGTGCATGGCATGTGTGTGGCCGAATAGGCATGGAGCTTTATATCATGTCACTTGGTGATTTAAGCTTCCATTTTTTGTAATTTCTTCAACAACGTGCTTTTGGATGAAAAGGCATCTTCATGGGCAGCATCATTCATGAAAGGTCACAATGTTTGAGAAATGTGCCCCTTCATGTTTGAGCTACTTATGGTGTGAATGAGCTAAAGGTGAGCTGGCCATAGGTGACCTGTAGCATGGTGAACATTATAGCAGCTCCTTGTGAAAATGTACCTCTTGAGATGGTAACTATTTGCGAAAAGGTACGTTTTCACAAATTTTGACTTAGGACATATTTGAAGTGTCCTAAGTGGTGATGATGATGGTGCAGCTCCCTAGCTGAAATGAAGTCATCTTGTAGCCAAATTCTTCAGCTCAATCCAGCTATGAACTCATGGCCTCAAAACAACTTTTCACCAATTTGCTCCTTATGCTCTCCTAATCGTTCCCATGTAAGTATCCTTGCTTTTGCATGCTCCATTTAGCTCCAATGTAGCTCCCAAGTATTGGACGAATGTGCCTACATGCATAACATAAAGAAATAAACTAAGTAAATGAACTTATATAATGTATTATATAAGAATGTGAACTATAGTATATTATGATAACTTTTATCTCACATATTAATGGTTAAGTTATCATCATAATAACTACAGATATAGTATATGTAAATGAAAATAACTATATTAAAATATTTGAAATAAGCATATATATGTGTAAAGTTAGAAAGTCTCTCCCCTTGTAAGGGTGGAATATCCATGATGCTAAATTGGATCACATCAATAACTCTCGTATCCTCACCACGCACTAAGAAGCTATGGGAATAAAATTCCAGAAAAACTCAATTATCACAATCAAGCTTAAATACAGAGATAAGATTTTTTTTAATATGAGGAACATGAAGCAAGTTTGACAGTCGTAAAGAACGAGAGCCAGAATGCAAAGAGGTATGACCAATTTTATTGATAGGGAAGGAGTTACCATTACCCATTAGTAACTTACTAGGCCCAGAGTAAGCAGTATTATCAGTAAGTTTCGCAATATTAGTTATAACGTGGTGCGTAGCACCCGAGTCAACACACCAAGTAGTCATGTTATCAGGTGAAGATGAGATTCCATGGTCATGACTAGATCCACTGACAAGCCAATGTTGTGATGACACAAGTTCACAGCTGCATTAGTAGATGATCCCTTGTAGCCAGAAGAAAATACGCCATGGAAAGACTCATCAAATCGGTACCAGCACCGATCAACCAAGTGGCTAGTTTTCCCACACCATTGACACTGAAGTTTGCTACATCCTCGACCTTGACCACCAGAAGCAATCGGAGGTCTTTCTGACCTTACCGAACATGAATTCGAACCAGAAGAATTCTTGTCAGTAGTAGATAAACCAGTGGAAGCACTGATATGAAGATTATCAAATTGATCAAAGTTCTTTTGTTGTGTTTCCGCATCAATGAGTACTGAAACAATGCCTTCCAAAGTGAAAAGTTCATGACTTACCGTAATTATAGAAATAAAAGGACGATACTCCGGTGGTAAATCGTTGAGGATGGTGGCAATGCGTTCAAACTCATAGATGGGGCAACCATACGCAACCAGTGCATCGCAAGCCTCAATCATGTGAGAAATATAAGCCCGCATGCCAAGGTCACCATTCTTAACCGTTTTCATCTTGTAGTGTAGATTCATGAGAGTGGTGGTCGATTTGCTCGCAAAGAACATCATTCTTGTTTTCTAGATTTTTGAGGCAATCTTCACTCCCACCAACTGAGGAAGTAAATATGGACCTATAATAGAAAGTAACAAGGAGGCTAAGGCACTATCTTGAGCCATGAAAACCTCATAATCTTCATTTTCCACTGGGAACCCATCATCTCATTCCACCATGGCAGACGGTGGTTGAAAAGCACTAGTCAACAACCTCTCATGCCGATGACTATGAACAACGAGCAACACTTGTTGCTTCCAAAGGAGAAAGTTATATTCATCAAGCACCACACTTATTTTTTTTATTGGTGAAAACCTTTCCAGGATGAAACAACGCCGCAAATCCAGTAACCCCAGAGTTGGGGGAAGCTCCGTCACTTCCAGCCATGAAGACGAAAAAACAACTCCACATAGCTTCAAGAAACCAGCAAAGAAGCACCTAAGTTAGAAGTGATTGATACCATGTTGTAAAATAAGTAAAGAAATGAATCAAAAAACGTATTTCTCATTCATATCTTTTGGTTTACACAATGATTCTTCTTATAGGCTTAGACTACTTCTAGAATTATAACAACTGATCATATTATGTTATAACAACCCTGACAGCTCATGCAACAAACTTCACACATAGTACAACTCTAACCAACTCTCCACGTAGCACAACTCTCATATTGGCTCATTCCTTACTATCTGTTTCCATTATGATCGTTCACCAATTCTTGTCCTATGCCAGACACAATCTTGTGTAAATTCCCTACAACTCTGCATCAATTACTAAGCAATAACCAATTTTCTTTGAGAAACCCATCATCCATTCCCCAAGGTTATTATAAATTATACCCCCACACATGGCCGAACCATTATTTTTGTCTTGCATCATCCGAGTTAAGTTTCATTCAACCATCCAACGATGTTTTCCAACGTACTTCTTGGTTAACAATTATCCATTGAGCGATCCTACTTAAATTTCTACCAGCAAGGGTTGTAATTATTTTTTTTGGATACGAAGACTTTGATTCACAATGTTGTCAAAAATCGTAAAATTTGCACAAAAATCATCTTAATTCAATGATTTCAAAGGCATCATACTAATGCTCTAAAACTGATGTCCCAATCATCCACTATGTTCGAAAAATAAGAATGATGTCGATGGTTACGATCAACCCAAGCTATGATATCCATCCCTAGAAACTCACACAATCGGTCATGTTTAATGATATCCTTCCATACCTTCATTGCCATTAGGCATTCCCGTAGTATATCACACAACTTTTATCTATGGTTAGATTGCGTTGGGCTCGCTCTTCATTTGATAGTAAACGACTACTTCATATAATCTATAATAACATTTTAATCCTTGGTAAACCATGATATTGCATTAGTCTATCCCAAGGTGACACAACAATCACTTTCCCCATGTTCATTCTTTCATAATAAGCACTGGCAGTTGTGAAATTCCTTTTCCCTCCAATTTTTCATCCCACTAAATCATCACCCCATTAGCTAACGGTGGAGGAATGTAACCAATCGTTAAATGAACTCTTTTTAGTACCAGATCATTTATATGATCTCATTCTCAATCACGAGACACAACCATCGATCTAACCCGAACACCCTTTATCAGCACCTATCTATGGGGATCTATATAATGAACCAGCTGACCCAGATCAACAACCCAGTCATCATACCGTAAGTCAATAGTTTTCCCATCTGTTAGCGTCCAAGCAAGGTTTTTCCGAACAACATCTCAAATCACAGTTAAGCCATTCCATAGCCTCGAACAACCTCTATGTTTGATAGACTCCAGTACGAGTTCCTGAAGCTTATATTTTTCTTAAAACCCAATCCCAAAGTTGATCACTATTAGATATCAATTAAAAACGATCTTCATCATAAATGCCTTGTTTTGGCTTTGAATTCTCCTAAGCCCGATACCACCTATATCGGACGAATGACAAATATTTTCCCACTTAACTAGATGCATGCTTCGGTTCTCTCTTGTTCCACTCTATATGAAATTTCAGATCAAGAGTTCAATATCCTCATAAGTACTCCTGGGGAGGATGGTCGTTTGCATCACGTAGGAGGGAATTGCTGCTAAAACTGCTTTGGTTAAAGTGACCCTTCCGGCAAATGATAGTTGGCAATTTTTCCATCCCGCCATTCAATCCTTTACTCTTTGTATGATGTACCCATAAGTGGCAGCCGTGACCCTGTTGTGGAACAAAGGCACTCCCAAGTATCTCCCCAAATCATCAACTCGAGTAAACTGAAAACCTTCTAGATTTATTTAAAAATTTATAATAGTATAAAAAGATAAAAAAAAAACCTAACATTCTTTGAAATAAGATTAAATTCATAATTACCATATAGATTTATTGTAACACACTAAACTTGATTGGGTATAAAGTGTTATTAGTCTGTCGAGGTAACCACTCAATTTCATAATCCATTTCGCTTCAATTTAAAACATAATATGTTCACCAAAATAAACATCCACTCAATTTCATAATATGTTTAAATTTAAAACAATTATAAAATGTTTTTATAAACTAAAGTCCCATGACACATAGTTTAAATAAAATATTATAATCCTAAACTTTGTAAATCCGTATATCATAGTAAGGGTCCTATGAAAACACATGCCCATTAAAAGTAACAATATAGTACTATATAAGGAATGCTGGAAATCTTGTAGTGATAGTACTCATCGAATGGCTCAAACGAATAACCTATGAATGAAAACATCCGAACTTTGAGCTTACAAAGCTTAGCAATATAATCACTAATCTATAGCATCATTGTTAATCTCATAAATACAAGGATGATAGAAGATATGCCAATAAACAATATATACATGCTTGATCATGATCAAGTACAACCTACTTAAGGTTCAATAGTTCTATTATAACAGTACGAGTCTCATGCTTCCCTTAGTCTATTACTATATACAACTATGCATCATCACATGTAATACATAATCATCACACAAGCATAATGGTAGCACCCGACATCACCATAGTTGTTAGGTACTAATCATACAACCACAAGTAAGCATTATGTTGTAGTCTGGGGTCACCTAAGCATCACAGGACTCACGTACCTTTAGCTTACGAAAACATACTCTAGGAAAGATCTAGGGTAAGGTATAGGTCACACGACATCAGAGACTCACGCTCCAAGTATCATACATTATGAGTGATAAGGGTGAGATTTAATTCACGAAGCATCAACATCTTACACCTTGTTACTCCACTCCTTACTTAGCACGTGTCTGGTTCACGAAGTATCAAAGTGACATCTAACTAGAATTTTAAGTGCTTTTGTACTGATTTGGATGTATCTGGATATTTCGTATAACTAGATGATCGTCACATACACAAGTAACTCAGGAGTCCTTATCATTTTTCGAGTGTTAAACAAAGACATAAGTCTTATGGAATCTTACCTCATATGGCTCTTATGATTATCACACATATAAAATTATTATCACATTGTTATCTCAACTTTATTATTAAGATCTTCTACAGAGTTAAACATCTCATCACACATCAATCAATTCCATAGAAGGACAATCAAGGTAATTTGACTACAACTATCATAGTTCAACACAATCAGGTGAGGTCATCCCCACACTCGCCATTCTCACTCGCTCTCTCACCTAGAACGATATATAAGAGTTTATTAGTCATTCAGTGTTTTATGCCCTTAAGACTATTAATGTTCATGTCTACTCATTTGGTATATTATTACTAGCCTGACACATAATTTAGGGTTGATTATTTACTAATGACTCTCTAGTCGCTCTCAAATCGTTTCCCTTCATTTCACCCTTGAATTGGATGAGTAACTTGTATATCTTTGATTTATCGATGTTCATGTGGTACACAATTCCTCTATCACATTATTCACATATTTCATCATTCTGCTTGCATGCATATCTTTGATAACGATCATTTGTTCGCGATTACTTGATACATACTCGATGTAGGGTACTTGGAAGTACTTCATCCATTAAGGTTATTTTGGTTATAGCCCACTCCTAAGAGTGTTTCTAGTCACTTTTAACCTTTTAAGCCCACATCGAGCTAAATCTCACTATTATGGGGTCATCCCTCACTCTTACAGACTTCAATGAAGTTGAATTTGACCACAAACAATAAGTACTATTGATACCTACGTGCAGTATTGATACTACCTTGAGTATAGGTATAAAAAATAGTTCCGATGTTGCAAAAAATCCATGTAGTATCAATATTGACACCTTCAGTATCAATACTAGAGGGGAAGTATCTGTATTACCCCTTAGAGTATTGATACTCCCTCTTTAAAATGCACATATTTTTCTAAGAAATGAACAATATCGATAATGTTCATACAATATTGATACTACAACCTAAAATACATTGTTTTACTCATAAAATACCCCTAAACTCATCCTAAACACATATATTAAGACCTAAGTTGATTATTAAAGCTTATGTAAGTTATTAAGGGTCATCTAGAACTATAAAACACATGTTTTCAATGAAAATGTCATCTAAGCAAGAGTCAAGCAAAAACCTCCAATATGCTTAAATCCTCAAATCCCTAAAAAACATCAGATTTAAGAAAGTCATAACACCACAAATGATTAGAAATATACTACCTTGATATTAGAATCTCAAAATGAGATTCCTTTAATATATACTCTTGCTTTTTCCTCTTCCTTTTGAACTTGAGCACTTAACACCCACTTTCTCTAACCCAAAATAAATAAAAGAGTCGTTAATGAAAAACTAAGTTTTTGTAAGACCTAAGGACAAATTTGAAGTCTAAAAGGAGCTTCAAATATGATCAAAGGACTTACCTCTCACCTATGAAGCTTGAGGAGGAGGAAAATGGAGAGATGAAAATAAAAGCTCATAAGCTTTTTGGCTCCAAGCCCACAACCAAACACTCCATAAAATTCCAAAATATCAGTCTTGTTTTCACAAATGGAATAATTGCACTTTTGGTTCTCCCTCATTTGCTCACTATATAAAAATCCCATTTTAAGGCCAATTGGTCCCAATTCACCATAGATTAAAGCCTATAAAAAATCCAATGACTTTAATTACAAACTCTAAACGATCCACATACCTCATGAGTCAACCCTCACACGTCAAATTTGAAAATTAGGCCATTACAACTTAACCCTGCTAAAAATATTTATTCCTTGAAATTCACTAAGATAGAACAAAAATCAACTCATACATCAAACACCTAGAAGTTTTGAAAACATCTCTATCTCTCATTGATTTAGATCCTCAAATGAGAAGTCAAAGCATAGGGACATGGAACTTGTGATCCCACGAAATCAATCCATGATATTCCAACAACTTTTTCTAGATTGCTCATTGGTAATAACCATCAAGAAGTCTGGAGTCGCTAATCTCTAAGTATCCATTACCTCTACACTTCAACTATGCAACTTTAATTTATTACACATCCAACCTAACAAAATCATTTCTTTACCCTTGTAGTTCACTCGTATGTGACACACTATATTTATATAGGTTAGAGGAAAGCATGATAGAACACCAAATACACACCTTCCATAATAGATAACATATAACTCTCTTAGAGAGCCTACCTCACAGAACAAAAATCTATCGTGAACACATACTCATAGATTATCAAACCTAAGACTCTACGTCTCACCTCTACAATCGCTTACCAATAACAAGTTATTCGATAAAATTAAACATATGGTAATTGATATCTATAGTACTTTGTCTCACCTTCATAAGTAATAAAATCAAACATGCTACAAGGTACTCCGCAACCTTAAGTTCCGTATATAGCTCACGCTCATTTCTAACATGAAGACACCAATGATGAGATTTAAGTCACAAAACTCAAGCACCCATCCACGAAACATGAGTAGACTTCATGGTGTAGTTTGGGGTCACACACATCACAAGACTCACACCCCTCTGGCCTATTAATATAAGTACCTTGGATGAGACTTGGGATACATTTACATCAATAAATTACATCCAATGGATCTATATGGTTTATACCTTGACAAGACTCTTAAAAAATAAGTAAGTTAATATATATAACTGACGATCAACATACGTAAACAAATCAGGTGGTCTTAGTGTTTCCTTACAGATACCTACCTATGAGGCCAAATTTTCTATTACTCAAGCTCTATCGGGCTGGTCGCATGAAGTATCGACTCTTGATGCAGACACACATTCCCATTATCTTTTACTTAACGTGACAAGTTGATTGATGTTTCTTCAAGGAGACACATAACAATGGGTAGTTCATCAACTAAAGACTCTTTAGAGTTAACCCTCAACTCAATAAAAGATGATAGAATATTATCATGCAATTAATATCTATCTAGACTTGTAAACCTTAAGATGAGATTAATATTTATGATAACAACTTATGATTGGTCAACTACTAAGATTGGTCCAAACCTCAATGGATAACTAAGGTAAACCTTGTTTATCCTCGATAAGTTCTATCAGACTAGGTACTTGGGTCTTTACGATAGAATCCTCTAAAATAATACTCTCCCTACATAGTCCACTAACACCAATGAATACACGAAACCATATATACTAATAGAACATGATCAACTAGAATCATTTGAAACATACTTGACATCCTATATGTGTCATTAACAACCTTTATAGACCTCACGGTGGTTTAACAAGTTGAATTCTTACAACTGAATTGGGAACATGTTTATTTGCTCCTCTATTATAACACTCTAATTTTTGGGCTAGTAGTTTTTTGTTTACCCGAGAGATTTATGGACCTCGTAGAGTTTGTAATTAAAGTCATTAGATTGAGTGTGGGCTAAATGGGTTGGAATTGGGCTCGATTGGCCATAAAAAGGGGATTTTTAAATATAAGACAAAATGTAGAGGACCAAAAGTGTGATTAGACTGTTGATAGAAAAAAGTGTTGATTCTTTGGGGGTTTTATTCTAGGTTAGACATGGGACTCTCCCACTTTGTATTCTCTTCCTCATTTCTTATTTCTTCCTTCATCTTCCTCCTTCACAGTAAGAACATAACTTAAGGTAAGTTTTCAGGTTCTTTCATTCTCTTCTAAGCTTCAAAATTTGTTTATAACCTTTCTTATTTCCATCTTGTGTTCAAAGAATCTTTTTCATGTTTGGATAGAGGAAAAAGGTGGAAAATAAACCAAGTTCTAGAATGAGAGTGATTTCTAGCTAAAGGAGCTTCATTTTGGGATTCATTAAACAAGGTAGTGTATTTCTAATCCTTTGGAGCGTTAAGACTTTCATAAATATGAAAAATTGCTAAGATTTGTGTATTTGATGATTTTTGGGTTTATACTTGATTTCATGATTAAATGTCATTTTAGATGTAAAGAATGTGTTTTTATGCCACTTTAGACCCTAAGTAACCTTCTAAAGCTCTAACACATGATTAGGAACCAAACTAAGACCTTTATAATGATTTTTAGGTGTTTTCTGAGCTTAAATAAGAAATTTCTAGGTTCGAGTATCGATACTGGATGAACAGTATTGATATCGGATGAATTGGGACGAAATCTAGCCATTTCAAATAGGGAGTATCAATACTATTGGGAAAAATATCAATACTACCCCTATAGTATCGATATTGAGGGTGCACATTATCAATACTAGGCCAAATTTTTAGCAACAAAAGCCATTTTTGGTACTGATACTCATATGGGTATCGATACTGCAAGTAAAGTATCGATACTACCCACTTTGGATGGTTAGATTTGACCTCGTTAAGGCCCGTAAGAGCTAAAGATGATCCATAATGGTAGAACTTAGTCTTTAAAGGAAGTAATGGCTGAAGGGTCCAAAAACCACTTATGATATTGGGTTACAACCGAAGTAACCATACTAAGCGTGATGCATCCAAGTATCTTCAGTCGAGTGTGTATCGAATAATTAAGAACTAAGGTTGTTGTAGAGGTTGCATCGATAAGAAATTCAATGAGTAAGTCAGATTAAGTAATAGTAGAAAATGAGTACTTTAATAACATCAGTGAACCGAGAACGTATGATCAGTCCCTTCAATTTAAGGTGTATCAAGGAGAAGTGCGATAAAAGCGACTAGAGTGTCGTTACTCAGTAATGAATCGAGTCAGGTAATGGGCTTGTAAGTAATATAATTAGTGAATAACAGAGTTATAACTATCGTAAATCATCAAACACATGGAGACTTCTTTAGAGAAAAAAATAACTAAAATGCCTTTAAGTAACAAATACACATAATAGAGTGGCTAAATAAAATAACATAAGTATCAGACTAATAAATCTTTGCATAACTTTCTAGGTAAGAGAACGAGTGAGATAATAGCTAATAAGAAAATGACCTCACCTTAGTGTGTCCAGTTATGTTAGTTTCCCTAGTGGGGCATTGTCAGCCTTTTGTGGCCTTATCCCCTTAATTATGCATGTATAGTTATATCAATCTAGTGTAGTAGATATCTTTAGAGCTTTGCTTGATGATTGTGTGAGATAGAGCCAATGCTTCAGTTGAGCAAGAATTGTATCGATGTCATGTGACACTATGTAATGCCCCAAATCTCAAGTTAATAGTTTTGGGCTAACTCGAGTGGGCCTTAAAATAAATCCATTAGCATTGTAGGAAGTTATGACCCAGGTTTGAATGGATTTAGGTTTGATTGAGCCCAACATGATTAAAAATGGGTGTTTTTAATTGGTGTTAAGACTTGAAGGACCAAAAGAGAGATTTACCTATTTCTTTTTAAAAAGGTTGGATCTCATTTATATGGGATGATCTCACGTCTGGGTACCATTCTCTTTTTCCTCATCTTTCTTTATCTTTTTATTCTCCCAAAGCCTTCATTTTCTTCATTAGTAAGCTAGACAAAGGTTATAAGTTGGTCGCCTTGCAACCCTAGTTTGGCATTTTAAAGTTAAGAATCATAACCTCTATCTCTCAAATATTCAATTCAAGCCTTCAATCTCTTCATTTCACCTTGTTAGCTAAATATAGGTTTTATGGGGGTTTATGAGAACCTTAGCTATCCAACTCGTTTTGAAGGATTTCAGTCTTGGGAAGTGTTTTTTATATATTTCTAAGCTCCTAAACACATTAATAATCCATGTGTTTAATTCTTGTATATTGAAAGAGGTTAGAGAAAGCTCTAAGTACAAAGGAAATGAGAAGCTCACCCTTGGTTTAGTTGAAGGAGCTCTTATCAGCTTAAGGCTCAAGATAACTCACTTCTAACTCAACTATACCACTTGTAGGACACTAAGTGAGTTTATTAGCTTACATGAGTCATGAAACATGTTTATGGTAGATTTCAGTGTTTAGTGTTTCTCAGTATGTTGTTTTTGGACATATTATGACCCTATATTATCACACATAATACTTTAATAATGTTTGGGGACCTCAGTAGGACTCATGGGAGTGTTGGAGAGGCATTTTCATACCCAAAACAAAGTATTATAGGTTCGAGTATCGGTACTGGAAGAACAATACCGATATTATTCATCAATTGACTAAAAACAAAAGAGTTTTGAGAGGGAAGTATTGATACTACAGGCTCAATTTTGATAATCATAGGGTAGTATCGATACCTAGAATACTTAGAAGATTTTAGTGGGCACTTTTGGCATTGCTACTCATGAGAATATCGATATTGTAGGTAGAGTATCGATACTCCTAATAGGAGTATTAGCACTAAGGTATTTTTTTTTGAAACATCAAAGTCAAATTTGGTATCGGTACTCATGAAAACATCGATACCCTAGACTAGAAGTATCGGTACACAAACTCGAGTATCGATACTAGCCTTAATGCTATTAGTTTTTAATATTTAGTAGTATCAATACATAGAGGCTAGTATTGATACCCAAAGGTTAGTAACAATATTGAGGGGCTTAGTATCAGTACCCACAAACAGTTTTGAGTAAGAAACCCAAGAGTTTTAAGGGATAGAATTAATAGACCTAATAATAATATAACTCCATAAAATAAAACTACAAGTTATAATATTAATAAACTCATAACAACTAGAAACAAAAATAGCTAGGATGACATAAAACTAGCCTTGTTTGATACTCAGGGCACAATTAGGACACTTGAGTTACCTTAGCAGATACGATCATACAGTTGGATATCCTAGTTAGTGCCAAGGCACTTAGCCACCATCTGGGTAGAAAATACCCCAAGACTCGATGGAGTAATTGGGCCATGTGTACTTTTCTGATGCAGTTCCGAATCTCACCCTAAACACCCAAGGGTATATATGAAGGCTAGAGGGGTGTGTGAACTGTGAGATACATAACACTCAGCTATACCATGATGCCTACCTCAACATGTCATATCAATATTTCCTCACATCTTTATTCATATGCCTGTAGCATGAATATATATTGAATGCATATCGTATAGTACAGTTATTAGTGAGACATTAAGCTTCTAAGCTCAACGTTCAAAATGTGTTTATGTGCGTAGGTTCTTAAGAGACCGTTTGTGTAGCGTTATTATCATCATATATTCCATTTCAGTAGAGACTTCAGGGTACTTCTTGATTGTATTAGATGACATGTACTATTATAGACCCTATTGTTATTCATTTGTAGCTCTATTTTGTTTTAAACTCAGTGTATTATATTGGATGATTTGGGAGCTCCATAGTGTTGTAAACTCAGATTTATTCTTTTTTATCTTATATTAGTTGAATGATTATTTCATAATGTTACATTCATTTTAAAGGAAAGTTTTTGGTTAATCCACTTCATAGATCCCCTGTGACATTATAATCTGTCGATCTTCGAGTTAGACTTGATTAGGTGTTACATTTAGTGGTATCAGAGCATCAAATTTTTTTATTCTTAGGAGCCACGAGTTAGAGTTAGTCAGCTTCTGTATGTGTACATGCCACTAGAGAATTAAAAGTACTATAAAGATAATAATGACAATAATAACCTCAACTTATTTCTAAATTTAGAGAAAACCTATGACAGATAATCCATAATTAAGTCAGGATGGTATAGACGTAAGTCATGCATCCCTAGCAGTCGATACTAGTGACACGTTCATCCTATATACGGATATGTAGGAGGTACCAATAGACATAAGGGTCAAGGAGGTAATATTTTTTAGGGATCTGACCTTAAAGCTTAGATAGATAGTTAGAGCCATATCCAACACCTTAGTTAGAGCAATATCCGAGTAGTGTGATATTTCCCTGATGTGTTCCCATAAGAGTTTTTGGGTTTATCACTCGATCGTGAACTAGAGTTTGGCATCGAGGTAATGTTGGGTTCAACTCCGGTGTCCATTGCTCCCTACTATATGGCACTGATAGAATTGATAGAGTTAAAGACTCAAATTCAGGAGTTACCAGAGAATGACTTCATCCAATCGAGCATCTCTCCGTGGGGAATGTCAGTCTTATTTGTTAAAAAAATGATGGGTTGATGAGGTTGTGCATTGACTACAGACAATTGAACAAGTTAACTATCAAGAACTGTTACCCACTTCCTAAGATAGACAATCTTTTCGACCTGTAGAGGGGAGCGTACGTGTTCTCCAAAATGGACTTATGGCTAGGCTATTACTAGTCGAAAGTATGTCGATGTCACGAAGACATCTTTTAGGAAAAGGTACGATCATTATAAGCTCTTGGAAATTCCGTTTGGACTCACCAATACCCAGGTAACATTCATAGACTTATGAATCGAGTTTTTCATCTTTACCTAGATCAGTTCATAGTGGTGTTCATAGATGGCATCCTTGTGAACTCCCGATCAAATAAAGAGCATGATCTGTACCTTCGTATCGTCTTTGAGGCACTCTTAGATCAACAGTTGTATGTGAAGTTTAGGAAGTGTGAGTTTTTGTTGCTAGAGGTTTCATTTTTGGGTCATGTTGTGTTAATAGTTGGAATCTGAGTCGACCCTCAAAAGGCTCAGGCCATAGTTAAGTGGGAGCCATCTAATAATGTGTGAGAGGTGTATAATTTCCTAGGTTTAGTCGGGTACTATCGTAGATTCGTTTAGGGCTTCTCGATGATATTTTCCCTATTGACCAAATTACTTCATAAGGGAGTTCCCTTTACATGTGATGAAAAGTAACATAAAAGCTTTGAGTAGTTGAAGACCATCTTAACTTAGGTCTAATGTTGACTCAACTGGAGTAGGGTAAGAACTTCACAGTTTTCAGTAACACGTCATTGAATGGTCTTGGATGTGTCTTAATATATGAGGGAAAGGTCATAGCTTATGCATCTCGCCAGCTTAAACCTCATGAGCATAATTATACTACCTATGACCTTGAGCTAGCAACAGTGGTGTTTGCCTTGAAGATTTAGCGACAATACTTTTTTGGTGAGAAATGTCACATATTCACCGATCACAAAAGTCTTAAGTATCTATTCACACAGAAATAGTTAAACTTGAGACAGGGTAGGTGGGTTGAGTTACTTAAGGACTATGATTGTTTGATAAACCGCCATCCGAGTAAAGCAAATGTTTTGGCATACGCCTTAAGTAGAAAGTCACTGTCAGAGTTACGAGCTCTCTTAGTGCGGTTGAGCTTGTCCAGTGAAGGTGGTTAATAGCCAAGTCATGAATTGAGTCTAAGCTAGTAGGCTAGACAAAGATATTACAGAGTTCAGATGATTGGTTGAAGACTCAGGTTGAGCAAGTTTGCCAAGGTGAAGCACCATGTTTTAAGTTGTGTGGTAGGATGTACTGTATTTTAGAGGCCAGTTGTGTGTACCCGTAAACACTCAGTTATTTAGTAAGATCCTTCATGAGGCACATTACAGTCCACTCTTAGTTAACCCAGGCAGTAACAAGATTTATTAGGAGCTTTGATAATTGTATTGGTGGTTGGGCATAAAAAGAGGAGTGTCAAAATTTGTAGCTAGATGTTTAGTGTGTCAACAGGTAAAAATAGAACACCAATTTCCTTCAAGGTTACTTCAACCCATTTAGATTCATCAGCGGAAATGAAACAGAGTAACCATGGACTTTGTGAATAGTTTACCCATGACCAGACATAGGCACGATGCAGTTGGGGTCATAGTTGACCGTTGAACCAAATCAGCCTATTTCCCCTCAATTAGGATGGATTATACCTTAGAGAGGTTATCTCAGTTGTACATATGTGAGATAGTAAGGTTACATGGGGTAACAACTTCTAGCATATTCGATTGAGATCCTCAATTCACTTCACAATTTTGGAAAGCCTTTCATGAATCCCTAGGAATCAAGCTAAACTTTAGTATTGCTTTCTACCATCAGACAGACGGCTAGTCAGAACATGCATCTAGATCTTAGAGGGAATTCTTAGGTGCACTATCATAGATGTTGAGGGTAGTTGAGAGGACCATATGCCATTAGTGGAGTTTTTGTATAATAATATTTTTTCAGTCGAGCATTCAGATGGCCCCGTATGAGGCCTTGTGTGAGCACAAGTGTAGAACTAAGTGAGGATAAGATAGTGGATATAGATTTGATTAGAGAAATCAAATAGAAGGTTTGATCAATTCAGAGTTTATTGAGGGAGGTCTCAGATAGAGAAAGATCAACGTGGATTTAAAATACAAGGATATTGAATTCACTGTAAGGGACAAAGTGCTCCTCAAGGTCTCCTATGGAAGGAAGTACCTCATTTTGGGTGCAAGAGAAATTTGACGTCACGCTTCATAGGATCTTATGAGATACTAGAGATGGTTGGACCAGTGGTTTACTAGTTAGGCTTACCACCAGAGTTAGAGTGCATTCACAATGTGTTTCATGTATCCATGCTTAGGAGATACCAATCCAATTCATCTCACGTCATACCCCTAGAACAGATTGAGGTAATCTTAGACATGACCTATGAGAAAGAGCCGATTAGAATCATAGTAAGAGATATAAAAGATCTAAGAAAAAAGAAGATTCCTTTAATGAAGGTGATGTGGAGGAACTAAGACTTTGTGGAAGCAACTTGAGAAACCAAGAAGGAAATGCAGCTTTAGTACCCTTACCTCTTTTATCCAGGTAAATTTCGAGAATAAAATTTGAATTAGGAGGGGAGAGTTGTAACACCCCAAATCTTGGGTTAGTAGTTTTGGGTTAACCTAAGTGGGCCTCAGAATAAATCCATTAGCATTGTAGGAAGTTATAACCGAAGTTTGAATTGATTTAGCATTGGTTGAGCTAAACATGAGTAAAAATGGGTGTTTTTAATTGGTCACTAAGACTTGAAGGAACAAAATAGAGATTTACCCATTTCTTTCTAGAAATGTTGAATTTTATTAACGTGGGATGATCTCAAATCTGGGCACCCTTCGCTTTTTCCTAATCTTCTTTTGTGTTATTCTTCTCCCAAAGCCTTCATATTCTTCTTTAGTAAGCTAGATAAAAGTGATAACTTGGTGGCCTTGCAACCTTAGTTTGGTATTTTAAAGGTAAGAATTATAAGATCCATTTTCAAAGCTTCAATTCAAGCCTTCAATCTCCTTATTTCAACTTGGTAGCCAAATATGGGTTTTATAGGGGTTTAAGAGAACCTTAGTTATCCAACTCGTTTTTTTAAGATTTCATTTTTAAGAAAAGTTTTTGGTACCTTTCTAAGCTCCCAATCACATTAATAATTCATGTGTTAATTTTTGTCTAGTGAGAGAGGTTGGAGAAAACTCCAAGTGCAAAGGAAAGGGAAAACTCACCCTTGATTGAGTTGAAAGAGCTATTAGTAGCTTAGCACTCAAGGTAACTCACTTCTATCTTAATTATACCACTTGTAGGACACTAGGTGAGTTTGTTAGATTACATGAATCATGAAGCATGTTAATGGTATATTTTAGTGTTTAGTGTTTCTCAACATGTTTTTAGACTTATTATGACCCAGATTATCAGACATATCACTTTAATAACATTTGAGGACATCATTAGGACTTATGAGAGTGTTGGAGAGGTATTATATGCCCAAAATAGAGTATTATGGGTTCAAGTATTGGTACTAGAAGAACAGTATTGATACTATTCATTAGTAGACTTAAAACAAGAGAGTTTCGAGAGGGAAGTATCGATACTCACCTAAAGAGTATCTATACTACATGATCGATTTCGATACTCATAGAGTAGTATCGATACCTAGCATACTTAGTAGATTTCAGTGGGCACTTTTGGTATCGATACTCATGGAGTATCGATACTGGAGGTAGAGTATCGATACCCCCAATAGGAGTATCGGTATCGATACTCCATGAGTATCGGTACTAATGTATTTTTTCAAAACATCGAAATCCAATTTGGTGTCGATACTCATGACAATATCAATTCCCCAGACCAGAAATATCGATACTCAAACTAGAGTATCAATACTAGCCATTTTGCTCTTATTTTTCAATAGTTAGTAGTATTGATACCCATAGGTCATTAATGATACCGAGGGGCTTAGTATCGGTACCCACAAATAATTTTAGGTAAAAAATCCAAGAGTTTTAAAGGATAGAATTGAGGGACCCAATAATAATAGAACGTCATAAAATAAAACTACAAGTGAGAATATTAATAAACTCAGAATAGTTAAAAATAATAACATCTAGGATGACATAAAACTAGCCTTTTTTGATACACGAGACATAGTCAGGACACCCGAGTTACCTTAGCAGATATGATCGTACAATTAGATATCCTAGCCAGTGCCAAGGCACTTAGTCGTAAGCTGGGCACATATGCCCTAAAACTCGACGAAGTAAGTTGGCTGAGTGTAAGTTTCCGATGTAATTTTGGATCTCACCCTAAATATCCAAGGGTATATAAGAAGGCTAGAGGGGTGTGTAAGTTCCGAGATGCAAAACCCTCACCTAAATCATGATGCCTACCTCAGCATGTCATATCAACATTTCCTCACATCTTCATACCTATGCCTCTAGAATGCACATCTAGTGAATGCAAGTAGTATATTATAGTTATTAATGAGATAGTGAGCTGGTAAGCTTAGCGTTCAAAATGTGTTTTCGTGCGCAGGTTCTTAAGAGACCGTTCATGGAGCGTTATCTTCATCAGATATTCCAACTCAACAGAGAATTCAGAGTATATCTTGATTGTATTAGAGGGCATGTACTGATATAAACCTTATTATTATTCAATCATAACTCTATTTTGTTTTAAAGTTAGTGTTTTATTTTAGATGATTTAGGATCTCATCAGCGTTGTAAACTCATATTTATTATATTTTTATCTTTTATCACTTGAACATTTATTTCATAATGTTACATTCATTTTAAATGGAATTTTTTTGGGTTAGCCACTTCGGTGGTCCCTGTGACATCGTAATCCATGAATCTTTGGGTCAGACTATATTAGGGTGTTACACATCGGGTTCACTCTTTATGATCTACTTGATGGCTATGTGAGAGCAGGAGATCATTCAACAGTTTAGTAGAAAATTCATCGATGCTATTTGACACTAGGTTCCCTCAGTTAACTAGTGTATGATGGCTATTTGAGATCATATACTAATAGTGTTAAATTCAAATAATGCAAAAAAAAAAGTTAGTGTTGCATTCAAATAATGCACATGAGTGTTAATGTCGTGTTTAGATAATGCAAAATAATTATAGTCAGTGTAGGTAGAGACCTAATAAAGGTGTACTAATGGAGAGGCCCTTAGCGTAGAATTAGGGAAGTGTGAGACTCCTACTTCAGTGATAAAAAATTTGAGCCCAAAGTAGGTAGCACTTGATTAAGATCATTTATGTACCTACTACTTAGTACCATGTATTTATCAGGCTTGTGTTTATGAAACTCATAATGTTGCTCTACATAGTGATTATATTGTTGAGCTTTATAAGCTCAGTGTTCAGTTTTTTTAGTAGCTTGAGCTGATCATGGAGCACTATCGCAGTAGGATTTCCATCGTCTCTTCCAGAGTAATGTACTATAGCTTTAGTGTATATATGTATTAATAGGACCCTTATTATTGTATTTAGATTTATAACTCGGTGTTGTATTATTTTGGTTTTAAACTATGTGTCACGGAGCTCCGATTTATAAAAGTGTTTTTATAACTATCATGTATGTCTGAATTAGTACTACTCAGTATATTTTAAAAATGAAAATGAATAGTTTTTGAAAATCAGGGGTTGCCTCAATACCCAATGTGGCACTTTAGGCTTAATCATGTTTAGGGCGTTACATCTACTCTCCTGCCTAAATGTAATGCTAACACTTCTCAGTGGCCGAGTTACAAAATTGCTATCCAAAATAGGACAATTCATTTCTTAAAAGATCTAAGGATCCATGTCATAGAGAGTCTAAAGAACCTCCATTGATGCTTCTTGCCATAATGATTACACTTTGGATGCTCTGAGGCTCTATTTGGATCTCTCGTGCTTGCCACATATGGTGAAGCTTGTGGTCTTCTACGAGACTCTACATTTGACCTCTAATTTGATTAGTATGAATAAATTGATGTCACTCTCCTCTTCTCATGAGAAATCTTGGCCCTCATGGCCACTAGTTATGATATATCTACTAGTACTAAAGTCATCATGCTCTGAGTGTCATTCTTACCTTTGCACCCCCTCCATGACCTTAGCTTGCCATGTTAATTATGAAAATAATCTAGGTAGGTCTACCACAAAATATGCATGGATATTGATGTGAAATCCCTCAAGGAACCTCATTCACCTTAAGAACTCATTTGTAACTAATTTTAGAACATATTAGCTCAACCAAAGGAATTCTCTATCGTACTTATGCACAGTGCGATCTTTTTGAAACAGTTAAGATAATTGCATACTCAAGCCATCTATATACGCCTCACTGATATAATTTCCTCTAAACTCACTCAGTAAGTAATCCTACATAGATATCTAAGACTATAGAGCCATCTCTATAGTTTCAAACCAGATGATATCATCACCCTTAAGCCAGGCAATGGTGCATTCTAACTTACCCTCTGAGATAAGGTGAAGTTACCTCATGGTCCTCATGGCCTTCCCCTATTATGGATCAATCAAAATCCAGTTTCCACCACTTGGCTCAAAGAAGCCAACTATCTTGTACCTCCTTAGTCCTCTACGAATAACATTCACTACATCTTTGAGAGAAGAAGTTAAATCTATGAAGAAGGTCATCTCAATAACTCTCGCATATATCAGAACCTAGTGATCTTCTACCCTAGGTAGAAACTCACCGCTAATATCATCGAGATGAGAAACACGGCTCTCCATCCTACCTTCAAAATTACACCTAGAACCATTAGCCATTGTAAATTTATGTAATCACATTCAAAGAGAGGAAACACTATTAGAATTATAGACTTATAAGAGTACTTTCAGAACCTAGTGGCATGCATTCATTGGCACCTTACTAAAACCAACCACTGGTCCTAGAACTGACTCAACCTAAACTATAATACCACTAAATGTAACACCCTAAACTCGATTAGGCTTAAATTACTACATTGGGCTACTAAGAAAATTATTCAATTTCAAAATCTTTTCATTTAAAACGTAAAAACGTAATATGTTTACCAAAATAGACATACATAAATAAAATGTTTTTATAAACTAGAGCCCCATGACACATAGTTTAAATTAAATAATACAATCCCAAAGTTTACAAATAAGGGTCCTATGAATACACATGCCCACTAAAAGAAATAGTACAATTCTCTAGAATGAATGATGGAAATCTTGCAGTGATAGTACTCCTCGAACAATATAAGTTATTAACCTACGAATGAAAACATATGAGCTATAATCTTACAAAGTTCAACAATATAAATGTCAATCTAGAATAGCATTATGAATATCATAAACATAAGCATGCTAGAAGATATGACAATAAATAGTAGGTACATAAATGATCATGATCAAGTGCTACATACTTAAAGTTCAATAGTTCTATCACAATAATATGATTCTTATGCTTCCCTTAGACTATTGCTAAGGGCCTCGCCATGAGTATACATATATTGGTTTCTAACCACATTATCATACAACTATACATCATCATATGTAATACACAATCATCACACAAGCATAATGGTAGTACCAGACGCCATTATATTTTTCAGGTACTAATAATATAACCATAACTAAGCATCATGGTGTAGTCCAGAGTCACCTCAGTATCATGGGACTCACATACCTTTAGCTTACGAAAAAGTATTCAAGGTATGATATGGGTCATACAATATCATCATTTTATTTCCAAATGCATACGTTGTCAAGTAACTAGGGTGAGGTTTGGGTTACACAACATGAGAACCTCACTCTCCAAATAGCACACATTACGAGTGCTAAGCGTGAGATCTGGGTTAGAAAGCATCATCGTCTTACACCCAACTAGTCTACTCCTTTTGAGTATTTAGGACATGTCTCGGTGATAAACATAAATGATTTTAATATAACATAACATATATTTTTATATATTAATTTTTGTAAAATTATTTTGAAGTCCGTAAAATTTGTCCAAACTTTAAAACAAGTTTTTAAGTTCAAATTATGTCCAAAATATCATTGAAACAATGTAGAGTATTTTTCAAAGTTATATTTTTTTCTCAAAATATTAAAACTTCTCACTTTTGGCCAAGAGTTTCGAAACTATTAAAAATAGAATGCTTTAAAGTTTCAAATATTGTCAATAGTTTTGAAACTTTCATAAAAGTTTCGAAACATTTCTTATAGTTTTGAAACTTTGAGTTTCAACGGTAAAAAAATTATTTCCTCTTTTGAAGAGTTTCGAAAGTTTCCCAAAAGTTTCAAAACTTCCTGTGCATGTAGCGTTTAATGCGACAATTTAGTGCTTCAAATATATCCAAACTTTGTCCAACAACCTTAAACGGTTAGAAATCAATGAGGGAATATAAAATGGGTCTTCAAAAATGTTTAGGAACTAAATTTAAAGAAAACCTAAATTTAAGGCCTTTACCTAACAAACTAGGTAAATAATCTATAAGAATTTAATATTTTATAATATATATTTTTCTTAAAAATAATCTATTAAAAATATTTAAAATAATATAAATTGTTATATTAATAAAATAATGAGATATTAGTAATAAATTATATAGGAATTATTATGTGAGCGTTATAAAGATTAAACAATTTAATTATTAGGGTTAATTATATAAAAAATCACTTACGCTTATGTTTTGTCCACTTTTGGTCGCTACTTTCAAAAAATATAAGATATGGTTACTTTCGTTTTTATTTAATTAAGATGTGGTCACCCCGAGTTAACTACCATTAACACCCGTTAAATATTTTAATATAATCATATATTTGGTCCCTATTATTTACATATTATCTCAATTTAGTCATACTTTTAATAAATTAAAATAAATTTAATCATATTTTACAACTCGAAGTTGACTTAGAATTTTTTCAAGTCGTGTCAAGTCCAAATTTTGAGTTTTTGTTTAAATTTAATTATAAATATTTATAATGTTATGATAATATTATATTCTAATTTAAATGATCTTTTATAACCATATACGATACATGTGTATTTCTTCATATTTTTTTATATGTTATATACATTTATGATACAAAATCGAGAGACTCAACTCAAACTTGAAAATCAATCTACTAATTACTAAAATTTTTGAGTTGTTCGAGTTATTCAGGTTATTCGAGTTGTATTTTACAACTCGGTTTGAACTTGAAAATTTTTTAAGTCGAGTCGAGTTTATGAAATTACAACTCGAAGTTAATTCGAGTCAAGTTTTCAAGAGTTGAGTAAAAAAAATTGGTTCTTCGAGTCGAGTTGAATTTCGCTTACCCCTAATTCCACGTGTCACAATTCAGTTAGAGGATTAACTTTCATAAACCTGACTCGACTCGAAAAAAATTTAAGTTCAAACCGAGCTGTAAAATACAACTCAAATAACTCAAAAATTTTAGTAATTGATGGACTGATTTTCATGTTTGATTTGAGTCTCTCGACATTTTATCATAAATGTATATCACATATGAACAAAATATGAAAAATACACATTTACTGTATATGGTTAAAAAAGATCATTTAAATTGGAATCAAATAATATAATAATATTATAAATATTTATAATTAAATTTAAACAAAAACTCAAAAATTTGACTCGACTCAACTCGAAAAAAATTATAAGTCAATTCTGAGTTGTAAAATAAGACTCGTTGACTCAAAGTTTTTTTGCTCGACTCACTTTGCTTGACCGAAGGCTCACCCGTACGTGACATGACATGTGACATCATTCAATTGGAGGATTAAATTTATTTTAATTTATTAAAAGTAGAACTGAATTGAGAGAATATATAAATAGCAGGAACCAAATGTGTGATTATATCAAAATATTTAACTGTTGTTAACGATAATTAATTCGGGTGACCACATCTTAATTAAATAAAAACGAAAGTGACCATATTATATGTTTTTTTGAAAGTAGTGACTAAAAAGTAGACAAAATATAAACGTAAATGATTTTTCATGTAGTTAACCCTAATTATTATTATATTAAATTAAATAAAAATATTAAAATTTAAATTTAATTTAAAATAAAATAAAAATAAAAACATTAAAGATTAAATTTATTAACGAAAATTATGATTGAATTTTAAAAATAGATTCAAAGAAGCATATAATTTTTAATTAATGGGCTATTTGTTTATTTCAGAATGATTAAGCGTTGAATGATTTAAATACTGAATGATTCAAATGCTCTGAATGGTTTAACTCTGAATGTGACATGCTGTTTGATAACTAGCTCTGAATGATTTAGAATGTATTTATGTGTTAAATCATTCAGTACTGTTTTGCTGAATCAGTCAACACTGAATCATTCAAAGGTACGAAACAAACACGCTAAATATTGAACGATTCAACATTCAACGCTGAATAATCTATTAAAACACAAACAAACAGTCCCTAACTTTTGTTTAATACTTTTAGTATTTAATTGGATTAAATCTTTTAAAGAACCAATTTAGGCCACGTGGCTATCATAGAAGGCACAAAGTGTTACGTGGACCCGATTCTCACGACTGTCATAAGGTCAAAAGAATAAGGGCAAAATCGTCAATGAATATTAAGCTCCCCAAAATACCCAATTTGTCTGTCTTCAACTGTTTTTTCCTTTATTACTCTCTGCCTCTTTGAGTTTCGGTTTTATACCTTTGGTTCTTTGGGTATATTCTTTTTAGTTTGCTTCTCCATGTAGCACAAAAAGTAGGAAATAAATATCTTTCCCTCTTTGAGTTTCGTTTTTTTCATGGTGTGGTGTTTTTGGTTTTTTTTTTATTGATTTCAGTAGTGCAGCCGGGGATTTGGTAAGCTACTGTGTTTTTATGTGAAGTTCTGATTTGTTGGTATGATTTCTAATGATGGGTATTGGTTAAATTCATGTAATTTTGGATCTGGAAACTGAGTTTCCTATGATTGATCTGTTGTCCTCTTTTGCCCTTGCTTCGTAATTTTCATTTTGGTTTTGTTCTAGAGATTTTGCTTGTGTTGTTTATTTAGATCAACCATTAAAACTTCCTAGAAATGAATCTGTTTGAAGCCATTCTCTTCTTCATCTTCTCTATCTCTAATTCCGACAGTTTTTGGCTCATTGCATATGAATTTATTTCATTTGCCATTTTGGTTGTCTATCTAGTGATTGAGTTGTTTTTTTGTTGATCGTTCATTTTTCTTTTGTTATTATATTTCCTCTACAGGGTATTTTATGCTGACACTTCGAGTTTTGATTGCAGCATATTGGTTCGCCTTTTCATAGGAGATTTGTTTGTAAATCCAGAGAATATGATGGTGGGATGATATGTTATTATTGACAAACTCTCCACATAAATGGAACTAGATTCTAGAATATAGAGCTTGTTGATTTCTTGATTAAAATATAGACTAGATGGAATAAAGTAGCTAGGAAGTTATTACCACTTGCCTTTTGCTAACTTCTTTATAGACATATGGAGAATCTTTGGCTCTCGTTGTAATCTGTTGGAGGGATTGTGACTTCAAAACTTGAATTTTCAATAACTTTTAGGATTATTTATAGTGATCTCTGGATTTAATGTGTTGTGGAGATGTTAATTTCACCTCAAGGACATAAGCAGAGACCCCAAAAATCCATTCGGAAAGTCTCATCTGGTGCCTCGCATAAAGATTTGTGGCATGCTGTGGGAGAAGGGTCCTTGCCTGATGTAGATTCTGCATTGGCGCTATTGAAGAAGAATGGAAGTAATATCAATTCGAGGAACAGTTTGGGTCTGACTCCTCTTCACATTGCAACTTGGAGAAACAACATTCCCATTATTCGAAGGCTTCTAGCTGCTGGTGCTGATCCTGATGCTAGGGTGTGTAATTCTTATTATCCTTTTGTTGATAAAATGTTTTCAAGTTCGTTGTGGATGTCTATCAAATATCCTGCTTTAGAACATGGGTGATCTTGTTTTAAACAGCATTAAGTCGTAGAGATGTATGATGGTGCAATTAGCTTCAAGCCAGCTTTTTGTGACTCTTCGTAATCCTTGTTCCAGGACGGAGAATCTGGGTGGAGTGGCCTTCATAGGGCTCTGCATTTCGGTCATCTTGCTGTAGCAAGTGTTCTTCTCCAGTCTGGTGCTTCTTTTACATTGGAAGATTCAAAATGTAGAACACCTGTAGATCTCCTGTCAGGGCCTGTCTTGCAGGTTTTTGGAAGTGCGCAGGATTCAGGTACCTGCTACTGTCTTGTTTTATCGGAAAGCCTCTTATTATTGTATGAAAATCAAATCTGTGTCAAAGTATAACATAGTATTTATTTGTATTTTTAGTAGCTACTGAGGTGTTTAGCTGGGGAAGTGGTGTAAACTATCAACTTGGAACTGGAAATGCCCACATACAAAAGTTACCTTGCAAACTCGATTCGTTTCGTGGCTCTAAAATTAAGTTGATTTCTGCTGCCAAGTTCCACAGTATAGCTGTCACAGCTCATGGAGAAGTCTACACCTGGGGGTTTGGAAGGGGGGGCCGTCTTGGGCATCCTGACTTTGACATTCATAGGTAAAAGATTTCTTGTGCTGTTGCATGATATAGGTATTAGTAGCTTAATGGTGCCTCAAGTAGGAACTCTAAATGAAATTTAAGCCACGGGAACTCTCGATATTGAATTTTGTTGGTTCAAAGTTTCGTCATATTTGTTTTGAAATACCATGCTGAAACTTTAAAAGTCTGGGATAGTTTTATTTGTTATTTTTATGTTGGGTATGGAAGATCATGTTACTCAACAACCCCAAACACGATGCGAGTCAACTATCATGAACATATTTTTCCTTCCATACTTTTCAGTGGTCAAGCTGCAGTTATCACTCCCCGCCAAGTGACTTCTGGTTTAGGGGCTCATCGGGTGAAAGCAATTGCTGCAGCTAAACATCACACTGTAATTGCTACTGAGGGTGGGGATGTGTTCACTTGGGGATCCAATAGAGGTAAAAACTTATGGGTTATGCTGGCAAGAAACGTTGGCCATTTGAGATTGCTGTTTCCTCAAGTGAATTTTCGTTTGTTCTCTTAACTGATTCAAAATTACTTGTACTTGCTGATCAGCTAGCTAACGTTCTGCTTTTTGTTTCAAACAAATCATGTGCTTACCGACTAGAAATGTTGATTTATACTTCTTTTTTTGGGCAGAGGGTCAGCTGGGCTATACGTCTGTGGATACCCAACCAACACCACGTAGGGTAAGTTCACTTAGATCACGAATAGTTGCTGTTGCTGCTGCAAATAAGCATACTGCTGTTGTCTCTACATCTGGTGAAATTTTCACATGGGGCTGCAACCGAGAGGGTCAACTTGGCTATGGAACCTCTAATTCAGCATCAAATTACACACCAAGAATAGTTGAGTATTTGAAAGGCAAGGTCTTTGTAGGTGTAGCAACTGCAAAATATCACACAATTGTTTTGGGAGCAGATGGTGAGGTAAACATGCCAGAACTATTGATAATTGAATTGATCTCTATTTGCATTAATATTTAAACTCATATGCTTGCATTCAAAATGTTTTGACTTTTTTTATCAGGATGAGTTCCAGCATCTTGGTTTCAGTTTTCATTTCACCAGTTACCGTGAATTTCTTTTTTTCTCTCTCTATGGGACTAACCCCAGTAAAACTTGTACGGCAGGTATATACTTGGGGTCATCGACTAGTCACACCTAGACGAGCTATCATTACTAGAAATTTAAAAAAGAGTGGAAGCACCCCCATGAAATTCCATCGGAAGGAACGACTTCATGTGGTTGCAATAGCTGCTGGGATGGTACATAGCATTGCTATGACTGAAGATGGAGCATTATTTTACTGGCTTTCCTCAGATCCTGATCTTAGATGCCAACAGGTTCTATTCCTCAGTATTTGTTGTTTTTACCTTCCCTACAAGTGAAACATCTTATTCACTTCCTCTGATGAATTTGTTCAGTTATATTCGATGTGTGGAAAAGAAATGGTAAGCATTTCTGCGGGCAAATATTGGACTGCGGTTGCCACTGCTACAGGTGATGTTTACATGTGGGATGGCAAGCAATGTACAGACAAACCACCTATCGCAAGTCGGTTACATGGCGTTAAGAGGGCTACTTCAGTTTCAGTCGGTGAAACTCATCTTTTGACTATTGGTTCTCTCTACCACCCTGTGTATCCTCCCAATATGCGCAAAATTGATAAGGAACCGAAGTTGAAAGTTAATGATGAACTAGAAGAACTTGATGAGGAATGTAGGTTTGATGATTCAGAGTCAAGTAGCATAACATACACGCATAAAAATGATTCTGAGCAGAAGTACATACCAAGCTTGAAGAGTCTTTGTGAGAAAGTCGCAGCAGAGTGTTTAGTGGAGCCACGAAATGCAATTCAACTACTTGAAATTGCAGATTCTCTTGGAGCGGATGATCTGAAGAAGCATTGCGAGGTTTGCTCTCGAAAGGCCTCAAAAATTACATGTAGAATTTTTATTTAGTCTTCATAGGATCTGTTTTGTGCCTCACTTGTGCTGTTTTTGTGGACATTTTATGATAGTATGCCGAAATTTGAACCATAGTAGACCTTTCAGGCTTTAGCTTGACGTGCCAAACCTCAGTGGCTGAAAAAGTAATACAAATCTAAAAGACTAGAACATGGTTTTCTTCTTGTTGTGCCTCCAAAGTCAGTTATCTATTCTTTAATTTTTTTCGGACCTTCAGATTGTATCAACATTTACTTCTTGTGCTACTGCTACATATCATGTTTCTTTGTTTGGAAGAATGTATGTAGTGGATACAAGTTGCATAGTTCCCAACGAATTATGATCTAAAAGATTATCTGGCAGATTAGCTTATATGAATTGTATCAGTAGTTTCTTTAAGGTTTCTTGACATAAGGTTTTGCATGAATATACTCTGACTACAAAATTCGATTCCGGAATGCAGGATATTATTATTCGTAACTTGGACTATGTTTTAACAGTTTCATGTCAAGCTTTTGCTTGTGCTGCACCAGATGTTCTAGCTAATCTTGAGAAGTCATTAGACCTTAGATCATCTGAATCATGGAGTTACCGCCGGCTTCCGACTCCCACTGCTACCTTTCCAGTTATCATCAATAGTGAAGAGGAGGATAGTGAAGGCGAGGTTCTAAGGACCCGTAACAACTACAAGAATAAGAACCTTTTGGAAAATGGAGACAGATCAGATTCCTTTCTGCAACCTAAAGATGATCCTAATCTTGGTATTTCCAAACAAGTTCGTGCTTTGTGGAAGAAGTTGCAGCAGATTGAGGTGCTCAAAGTGAAGCAGTTGAGTGGATGCATCCTTGATGATCAGCAAATTGCAAAGTTGCAAACAAGACCTGCTATTGAAAATTCTCTTGCTGAGCTAGGTGTTCCGGTTGAAAAAATGCAGTTGAAAGGATCATCTTTGATTCCACCTGATGGAAAAGGAAATAAAAAGGCCGAGATTTCGAGAAAGCAGAAGAGGAAGAACAAGCAAAGGGTAGCTCAAGATGAGACAGTATCTGGTTTTAGTATTAGTGACAAAATGAAATCTGTGAAGGACTTCCCTGACATTGAAATCCCCCAAGTTTCAACGAGTAAGGTTAGATTTCTTGAACTTATTATATGTACTGCATGTAAATATCTTTCAGAATGCATCTCATATAAATTACTGAAAGGAAAAAGAAGGTTAAATTCACTTGAACAATTCATCATATTTGTTGAAATCTGTGGCTTGTGACAGGAAGAAAATGCTAGATCAGAAGGAGCTATGGCAAACGAAGCCTTGAAAGAGTCTACTTTCTTTGTTCAGAAAAAGGAAATGTCAGTGCCCGCAAAAGATAAGGGTACTCCGCAAACAGCTACCAAGAAGAAGAATAGGAAAGGTGGGCTCTCTATGTTTCTGAGTGGTGCTCTTGATGACACCTCCAAACAAGTTACTACTCCACCGCCATCAACACCCCGTAGTGAGGGCCCTGCATGGGGTGGTGCAAAGGTTTCAAAGGGATCTGCTTCACTTCGTGAAATTCAGGACGAGCAGAGCAAGCTACAGGTGAATCAGCCAACTAGAAGCAAAAATCAGGTGGAAGATCTTTCTTCCAGTAAAGGTGAAGGTAAAATCCTGCTGAGTTCATTTTTATCATCCAAGCCAATTCCCGTGGTCTCGGTTCAATCATCACAGGCATCCGATGTACAAAAAAGCACGCCTCCTTGGGCTTCTTCTGGTACCCCTCCTCATCCTTCTCGTCTGTCTCTCAGGGACATCCAGATGCATCAGGTATGTAAAGTACATGCATCCTTGTCCGGCTTCATAATTTTGCACGACCCACGTATTTCATTCTGGTGCCTGTAACAAAATGCAGGTGAAGCAACTGCAGAGTTTTTCTAACAGTCCGAAAATGAAAATGTCCGGGTTTTCAGTAGCTTCAGGTCAAGGGTCACCATCTGATTCCCCAGGGATGAACCGCTGGTTCAAACCGGAGGTGGAAGCACCGTCGCCAATTCGTTCGATTCAGATCGAAGAGAGGGCTATGAAGGACCTTAAACGCTTCTACAGCAGCGTCAAAGTTATAAAAAACCAATCGTAAGAGAACCATCTGAAACTTGGCTGTTTCAGGTGGCACCAAGGCTTTTATTTTCTCTCGGTGGTTAAATGTAAATTTGACTGTAGAGATGTTCTTCCTGTGCATTTAACCTCCTTTTTAAGGTTAATTTCAACATAACTTATGTGTTTTTTTAGATCATGGAAGATCTTTTAAGTTTTTCTTGATCTAACTTCTGAAAATAATGTTCATCTTGTGAACTCATTTCTTGGATTTTTAGCTCATGGACTCTGTACAATCAGAAAGCAATAAATTGAGTCTTTCAACTTTGTTAAATACTGGGATTTTCCCACTAAATTTAGGGGTGCTAATATGCAATATGATCCTATAAGGAGCCTGTCAATGAAGCATGACAAATTAATTCAAGGCTGTGTAAATGAATTTGGGTTTGATTTGTGTTCAATTGCTGTAAATGAACTTGGGTTTGATTCGTGTTCAATGGTTGTTTTTAAAGGCGTTTATGTTTAATTTATGTTCATTCAAATTTTTAATATTGTGTTCGTTTATTTGTTTTTGATTTTTTTTAAAGAATTTATGTTTATTCGTTGTTTAACATTTACAAATATATTCGTTTGACGTTGAGAACATATTTATTAATGTTTAACAACTAACCAAACTCTTTTTTTATTATTCATTTACAAACCAAAAGAAATGGAAAAACTATGCCACTAGTTCTTAAGCTCATCAAGTCTTACAGTTTGAGTTTTGAAATTTACGTTGTATTCAATTTAGTTCATACATCCATCAATATTTAAAATGGAAAAAAAGTAATGGAAAAAGAGAACTAAATAAACGAGTTTGTTTGTGAATGTAAACAAATCGAACATACAATTATTTGTGTTCATGTTTATTAAGGAAACATAAAAAAATTGTTCATACACGTCTATTCAACTTAATAAAAAAACATTATACAAACAATTGACAGATAATTCATGAAACATTATACTTATTTATACTCCTATCCAAGACATGGGGGGTGCTAATATGCAATATGGTCCTATTAAGGTACCTGAGAAGGAAGTTATATATTATACATAATAAGTATTTACTTGGCAAACAAAAAGGCAACACCCAAAGATCTTCCAACCCTTTTTCCCTTTGGCCCAAAATGGAAGAAATGATTAGTCAACAACATTGACTGGAATATTATGATGTGTGTATATGATTTTGCAATGAAAGGACATCAATAGGAAACACATGTAACTTCCAGATAGAAAAAGGAAAAAAGGGGCACAAAGAAGCGATTGATTAGAAACATAATGGACCCTTTCATGTCAATTAATCAAGCGAGAACATTTTCTCTCATGTCACTCTGTGGCATTATCTCTCTCTTAGAACGTTATGTAAGGTTGAATTAAACTTTTAATTACTTATAGGGTGAGTTAGACTTTAAGAACTTATGACCTTTGAACGTAACACAATTTTATTTTTCAAAACAAAAATCATTAAGCTTGAGAGGAGACCTCTACATTATCATTTCGATGCCCACTTTCATTATCGAAGTGCTTAGAGATATTTCGTAATTTTTTCCATCTAAAAATATTTTGGTAAATTATTACTCTTGAAAGTATTTTAGTCACATTAATACATTTAAGTTTCTCTTTTCGGCTTAATCTGCTATTACAATTCATCCCTCAATCCATGAACAATTTAGAATTCAAACATTGACTATTTAAGGAGAGAGTATTGATACTCAACCGATAATATCGATATTCTAAGATAGTATAGATACCAAAATGACATGCTATGATATTTTCATTTTGGTAACTTATTCCTAACAGCTCTAACTAACATAACCTCATAGTTTACACACTCTAACTAATATAGGCGAATTATATTGAAAGTATAGATACCTATGCTTGGGGTATCGATATTGTCTCTTCGATGTCGATACCAAACTTTGGTGTCAATGTCGTCATAAAAAACTAGATCATAGCATGTCATTAGGAACAATTTAGAATTCAAACAATTGTATCAATATTAGTAAATTGGTTGAAACAACTATATATGTTGGATAGTTTTTAATTGTATGTGATATAAATGAAGTATTATTTTTACAAAGTTCAACGTATTCCCATTATTTTTTTATTCATACATTGAAAATATTAAAAATATTAATTATGTTTAAATTTAAATTTTTATATTATATTAATATTATTTAAACTAAATTCAATTAATATTTATAATGTTAAATATATAAGAAAACAGTCGAATTTAATTTAACTATCGTGATAAAAAAACATTAAATTATTCAGAGTTGCTTGGATATAAAGCACATATTGGTTGGAATTATTACCATATATGATGGATGAAGAAATTTAGGATATAATCATTTAATTTCCTCAAGCAATGTGCAGTCATCAAAATATTCTCGAAGCGGTAGTTGAAAGGATCATTTTCTTAATATTTGTATCTAAATAATATGATATGATATGATATAATATAATATATTCTGTATCTGTATATTTAAAACTTTTATTAAACTCATCAAGTTAACTTCGATGAAAGAAAATATTGTTTTCTCTAAAGGTTATGAGTTTGAGCATCTACGTCTGCAAAGTGCAAAGTGTGTGTTATTAATTGGTTAAAAACATTCTAAACAATACTACTTATAATCACACCAAACTATTAAAAAACGTTCATTGAAAATTTTATATTATTATATCCTTATACATATTAATACAGTATTACATTGTTAACCTTACTAGTTGAACCCTCAACCTATACCCTCATATAACATACTATCACTTTTGTGATTCAAACGTTTAACCTAAGATGGGAGGTGAATGCTTACTCGTCACTAAATCAAACAACAAATATTTATCTTTATATCCGAATGTGTTTGAAAATAAATAGCAAACATAAATATTTTAGAGAGAATCACTACCCGCTTCACCCCTTGAGATTAAAGCAAGAATTATATGTTTGGTACTTCATGTTATCATTAAAGAAAGCTAAGTTTAAGTGATTAGTGGGAAAATGGTTGCACTAGGATTATATATCCTTGGTAAATAAGAAAAAGGTTTCTGTCAATAATACATTGGAGGAACTTGTGGGACTGTAGGAGGCTAGTTTTAAGTAATTAAATGTCACATTTTTTATATATAAAAAAAAATTGGGTTCAATTTTTCTAATCATCTTTAAAGTCTAAAAAATGAGGGGGGAGGGCACGAGGTTCATCAAATTGGATACCATACTAAATAATATAATATTCTACTTTATATATTAAAAAATATGTTATGTATTTTATAGTTTAAAAGTTTAGCAAAAAGTATATATGAAATGATTAAATATAAACAAGGGTCTGTTTGTTTCACATAAACATTTTTTTAAAAAATGAATTACATTTTCTGAAAAACAAAATTTTAAAAAATGATTTTACGATATTTAGATAATATTGTGTAATTTATTTTTCACTGGTTGGTAAATTTTTAAGTTTTTTATTATAAACATAAAATAAAATAAATAATAGTATTTATTAATAAAATAATAATATTATTTTAAAATATTAGAAAATTTTATTTAATATTATTTATGTCATTATTATTATTAAAATATTATATCTACAATTTTATAAATAAAAATATTAAAACGATTATATTTTATTAAAATAAAGTTATTATAAATTATATAAATTACTTATTAAATAAGAATAATATATTATTAATTATATTAATTACTAATTAAAATAATAATATTATAACCCTATGTGTTACGATTTTTCTCTCTATGTTAGGGGTCTACACCGTTTGGCAGGTATTTTTTATGCCTTTGATGGCACGTTCCTGAGTTTCTCAATTCTCTAGTTTTGCTGGTGATAGTGATATCTGAAGGCATGGTTGTTAGTTATGAGTGATATTGAGGACAACATGGAGGGTGTCATAACCATTTTTTTTAAAATAATTAAATATTATTTTAAAACGATTATGACTTTTATTTTGAAAAAATGGATGATTTTGAATTAATTTGGAATAGAGTCGCCATCGACTTTTGAGTTAGGTAGGTCGAATACTTAAAAATGTCTTTTAAAAAACCATTTTAAGAAAAATCGTTTTTAGACAAAAAACTTGTCTGCGTTTACAAAGATCCGATTAAAACGGGTTTGGAAGTCGGTTATGCGTGGGGAAGGGTAAGCACCCCCACAGAGCCCAAAATTAGTATTGTATGCTTACATATCATCGTAAATAGTGGAAATATTGAATCAAATATAAAATTAAAATATGATCCATTTATTGAAATATAATTAATTTACTTTGAATTAATTAATTAAATAAAATCCTCTAACTCGATAAAAAATCTTGAAATTTACAATCTTCCGTCGGGAAAACTATTTCAAATATTTTTCATAATTAAAGAATATTTCGTCCTTGTTGATTAAAAAATGAATCAAATATAAAATTGAGAATAGACATTTACATAAAATAAACAAATTGATGTTTTGAGACATACATTGCATCATTTAAATAGAAACAAATTAATTAGTAAAATAAACTAAATTTTATTTCAAGTTCTCATGTCGTTAAAATTCCGTATCGGATCGCACCACTTTGACCAAGTGATGCTTTCCACGCTCATTCTACGCATATGTGTTCTTGAAATATTCAAATAATAATATTAATATTTAAGGAAATATAATAGAAACAAATGCGATGAGAAATGTAAAATAAAATATTTACATTTATTTAATGTTATGCTTAAAAATATACATGTTAAATATATACATTCATAAGGGATTAAAATAGAATAATGAAAAATTAAAGGACCAACATATGATTAACAGAAACGTGAGGACCAAAATAGAAAAAACAAAAACTTAAAGGACTAAAATAGAAAAAATGGAAACTTAAAGGACTAAAACAACAAAAACAAATATTTAAAGGATTAAAATAGCAAACAGAAACTAAAAGGGCTAAACAATAATTACAAAATAAATAAGAGCCCAAATCGCAAATGTTAAATAATACAGGCACCAGAAATGTAAATAACCCATAAATAATATTTAGGACTAAAATAAAATAACCAGAAACATGGAGGACTAAACAATAATTAAACCAAATGTCCAACAGTGACAAAAATGAAATATTTACAAATTTCTTGAACAAAATCAAATATTAGCAATACTACATAACATATGAAATCAATGACTAAAATGGAATAATTACAAATATAACGACCAAAGTCAAACTCTAATAAAAATAACAGAGTAAGTAAGTATAGGACTAAAATAAAAATATTAAAACATCAGTGCTCGAAATAAAATAAAATAAAACTTTATTCAATGGCTAAAATGAAACATTACAAAGGATAGAGGGACCCAAAGTGGGATTTACCCACACGCAAAAATACAGATCGATCCCCCTCGAAACTACGTCGTTTCGTGGGGGGATATTTTAAGCCTAACATTAAGGCTTTCTTCTCTCATCTTTCTCATTTGTTTCCTTTTCAGCCGAGAGAAGAGAGAGAGAGTCTGAGAATTCTCTCAACTCTCTCTTCGGTGAGGGGAGGAGATGACGTTCACCGGTGGTGCCCCACGACGGCACACGGCAGCCTACGGTGGTCGGAACGACCCAACCCCTCTCAAAACATTCCCCCCGCCTCCCTCAACGCAAAAACCAAAACCATTTAGCCCAAAACCATCCATAGATCTAAGGATTTACCTCTCGAAAGCTTGGAAAACCGACGACCCTTCAGCTTCCTGATGGTTCGAACGTAGGTAAGAACTCTCTATCTCTCTATTTTTCTTGTTTTGTTTCTGTTTGGTGTAATCTATTTTGGTTTTTTGTTTTTTTTTCTTCGTTTGGAGTTCGAATGGAGTAAGTGTTTCTTTGGTTTTCTTTCTAGTTCTCTCTTCTCCCTGATTGGCCCTCTGTGATTTCTCTTTCTTTCTCCTTGCTTATTATTTTGGTGTGTTGATGGATTAGATAGGATTTCTGCCACAACCCAATTTCATCGGGATTTAGTGATTTCTTTTGATTTTTTTATTTCTTTCACTGTTGATAGATAGATGATGTTCGGTCACTGTTTATGCAGGGGAAAAGTCGACGGCAACATGGATAGGGTAGACAGTGGTAGTTATAACATAATACCCTAGGGTTAGGGTTTTAGAAACCCTAGGGGTCGGGTCGGATCCTGATTGCTTTGGTTGCTGAGCGGACTCGAGTTGGGTTTCAGAGCTGGGTCGGGTTTAATTGCTAGGTTGATGTAATCTGTTGGGCTTGAGTGCTATTTGGGCTCCGGTTTAGGTCTGTAAAAAATGTAATATGTAATATTAATAATAATAATAATAAATAAATAAATAAATATAATAATAATAATAATATTTTTGTAGACCTGAACAAAAACGGGTGTCTACAACTGACCCTATTTACACATTTCTGTGTTAACAAGAATAGGCCAAAGATGAAAAAGACAACCAGTTTTTTTCGGTTCTCTTTTTTTTGGTTTTGAATTTGATGTGTTTGGATTGGGGATGACACGACTCATACGTGATGAAGAGGTCTGGTTGTCTAAGGGTGACACGACTCCTATGAGATGAGGAGATCTGGTCGGTGGATTACACGGTTCCTACGTGATGATGACGGCAGATCATCTTTAGGAATGATAACACGGTTCCTACGTGATGAGGACGACTGTTTATCTAAGGGTGACACGGCTCCTATGCGATGAGGAGGTCTGGTCGGGGGATGACACAGTTCCTACTTGATGAGGACGTCATGCCATCTTTAGGGAGGGTGATAACACGATTCCTACGCAATGATGACGGCTGGTTATAAGGGGTGACACTACTCCTACGTGATGAGGAGGTTTGGTTGGGGGATGACACGGTTCCTATGTGATGAGGATGACATGCCATATTTAAGGATAATGGTTTCAAGAGAAACCGACTCAAATATGATGCTTCAAGAGAAGTTGTCTCAAGAGAGACAAAATTTGTTTCAAGGAAACGACTCAAAGATGGTTTTGTTTCAAGAGAAACAAACTCAAAGATTTTGTGTTTCCAGAGAAATTGCCTCAAGGGAGACAAAATTTGTTTCAATGAAAACGATCTCAAAGGTTGGTTTTAAGAGAAACTATCTCAAGAGAGACAAAACTTTGTTTTCATAGAAACAAAACAAAGATTTTTCTTCAAAAGAAATTGTCTCAAGAGACAAAATTTATTTTTAAGAAAACTGTCTCTAGCGAGACGACACTTTGTTTCGAGAGAAACAACATCAAAGGATAATGATAGTCTTTTTGTTCCTACTGGTCGAGAAAATGTCTTCAGAAGAGATGATTGTTGACTTCAGGAAGTCAAATCTATGGATGTCGTTGCTCTTTCAGGTTGAATAAATTTGGTCATTTCTGAGCTTTTATTTCCTGAAATATCGAAATGATATATTTATGTCTGCCTATCTTGGATGTTATGATGGATGCCAAGATGAAGTTTATTTGATTTTTATTGAATTTGTCCTCAAGAGAGGGAAACTCAAAGTGTTTATTTCACATGATGTTGAATGCAAAGATGCAAATTTCATGTGTCATGTATGTATGCGTTGATGTATGTATGTTGATCTGTGAGGGGAATGGTTGCGTGAGCAGTCTTCATTCTTTGTTTGATTCATTTTGTCTTCATTTTCATCAGGGTGTACTCTTGCAAACCTCGACCTGAGACAATTTGTTTTCTTTTCCCCATCAAATTTTACCCCAAAAATTTATCTTCTTTTTCCCCAGCTTCGATCTTGAGCTTCGGAGAGATATTCGTTGAATTCCAAAATATGCCTCCAGAGAGATTATCTTGTTTGAAAATGTTTTTATTCTTTTGAAAACAACTTGATGAAGAAAGAATATGTGAATTTTCATTGTCAAATGAACTAAAATAATGCTCCTTCTTTGGCTTCACAATTGGAGCAAATCACAAACACATGAATTCATTGAATATAAAAAATATACTACTCTTTTAATCTTTGATAGCTACAAATCTTTGACGAATATCAAGATTGAAAGGTTGGTTTAGAGGTTGGCTACCTAAATTCTAAGGTTTTTTTCATCGATTCAGTCTTCGTGAAGATCATGGCATGCCTCTTTTTCTTGGTTTGGCATTTTGATCGGATTCAGACAAAATGACACAACTAGCATAGTCAATTGCTAGACTCTTTAGAACACTTTTGTTTCAGTTCTATGAAATCTTTCATTTGTTCAAGCTTCGTAGACTCCTCTAGTCAAGGTAGTGCAGAAATATCAGTCTAAAAATGAGATTTCTGAGTGCTCATGTGATTTCGACTATAACAGGTGTTCCTCAACTCCCTTAGTCCATATTCACCGAAACTCCTTATTTAGTAAATTTGATTTAATTTGCCATTGTTTGGCTGGTTGAATTCAGTTTTATTATACATATATTTTATAATTGCCTTTGTTTGGCTAGCTGAAGGATTCATGTCTTCACAAGGTCTTCGACTTGTTAATCACAGTGGATCAAACACCGAATTTTCAAGTACCCGATCAATGTCATGGTTTGAATGTAATCTATTCATAAAGCCATGGCTTTCGAGTTTCCTCTATAACCAATTACTTTAGCGGAATAGCTCAGATTTTTTGTATATATATATATATATATTATGGGTATAAGGATTCCATTTCTTAAGCTCGCTGAGGAAAATCTATTATAGTCCTAATGTTTGTTGAAGGTAAAAAAATCTCATTGTAAGAGTTCAATTTCCAAGCAACTGACCTAAACTAGATTCATCTACTTGACCATTCCATCTAAGAATATTATGATCATCATTGAACGTCATTAACATAAGTAGGAACCAATTAGTTTTGCAATCTTATGTGCTAGTTGTCCCATTTTGTTCACTCCTAATACATACCTGAATGCCAAAAATGATTGAATGTACATGCGAGGAGAGAGCTATCTTGGTTCCTTCAAGGGAAGGGTATGCACTTTGATGTATTTATAGATTAGGATCAATGGGTCCTTATTTTTTAGGGTTCAATCTTATCATTTGTCATAGATTTACAACCTCGATTATTAAAAAGCTTTTAATTAAGATTATATTTAAAGAATTTCAAGAATGAAATTTGCTCATTGTTCATTTCCTATGAAGGAAGCATTTTATTTAAAATGTTCAAAAGTCAAGTGATTTACAAACATTTAAGAATAAGAAGTACAAAAGAAAAACAAGTTCAAACAAGATGACATGCATGATAATGCAACAACACTCCTGATGGATGCCCCATCCGACTACTGATCAGAATGCCCCATTGAACGTCAATGCCCCTGAATCAATCAGATCTTGGACCTTACGCTTCAATGCCCCACATTTCTCGGTGGTATGCCCTGAGCTCCTAATATGATAGCTGCATATGGCGTTAACATCATGGTCTTCAGGATATGGGGCCTCTCTTGGTTTGGATTGAACTGGAGTCACAAGATTGTTCTTAACTAGCGTTGGGAGTAATTCCTCATATGTCATTGAGATTGGATTGATATGAATCTTTTCACGGAACACCTTATGAGGTTTGGTCCCTCAATTCGCTAGATAAGATCCCACTATGTTGATCTCAACTCTTTACTCAATGTTAGTATGGCTAGTGCCTCCTATTTGGCCATTATTGATAGCTCTTTCGATTATTTCTCCACACATGACAATGTCATAGAAACTCTTGGTGGCAGCTCCAACCATGTAGTTGATATGTGGAGGTTTTAATGTGTCAATGAATAGAGTGATGAACTCTCTTTCAATCATTGGTGGATACACTTGAGATGCAACATCCCTCCATTGTTGTGCGTACTGTCGAAAGCACTCATCATTCCTCATCTCCATATTTTGAAGCGTTGTTCGATCAGGGACCATATCAGTCACGTGTTTGTATTGGCCTAGAAAGGCACTAGCCAAATCCTTCCAAGAGCGAATTTGAACACGACTCAATTGGTTATACCACCTAGAAGCAGGTCTAGTCAAACTGTCCTGGAAGTAATAGATCAACATCTTATCATTATTTGTGTACCCATTCATCCTTCGAATAAACATCGTGAGATAGGAATTAGGGAAACTGGTTCCATTGTACTTTTCAAAGTCGAGCATCTTGAATTTGAGCGAAAGCACCAAGTCGGGAACTAAAACTAGTTCATTTGCATCCATTTCGTTGTGCTGAATTCAGTGTGTCACTCCTTGATGACTAGCGATGTGATGATTGTAAATAAGAACCTACTACTGGATTGCTCCTCATATCAGTGGATCATCATTCCAATCCCAAATGTTGTACGATCTTCGATCAAGACTCATTCTTCTAATTTCTGAACTTCTTAGAGCCTTCAATGCATGTTTGTATATGTGATTGCTTGATCGAAAACTTTCACCTCTTCTTGTAAAAATATTCTCTCGAATATTCCCTTGCGGATCAACACTCTTGCATTATGTTATGATGATGCAATGCAATGCAAAAATGATGAAATGTGATATAATCAAAAGAAAAGAAATTAGTGTACATAAACAAAGAAAAAGAAATTAGTTAGTACATTTAAGATAATCGATACAGATAAAAATGTTATTCAAAGATGAATATAACACGTACCCGATCATGATATATATATGAACATGCTTTAATTAAATAACATTCTTACCCAGACATGCTATCTACCCAAAATGATTTTTTCAAGAAAATAATCCTAACCGAATAATATCTAGTTCGCATGTTTTTATTCGAAAAGAAAATATATTCTACGAACTTAAAGCAAAAGGTATGGGTTTAGAAATGCTCCTCCTTTGTGTACACCTATTTTGGGTACCTAATGATGGACATATATTCGGTATGTATTCGGCTCTAACAGAAAGAGGTACCCAAATTATCCTTGATGTCGGTGCCCTCTTGGGCTGCCAAACCCTCGATCCTCACCCATTACATGTTTCGAACGAAACGAGTTTAATTCGAGGGGATTCACTACCTTATACCTATACGAGGAATAAATCCCTACAAAGGTATAAGGTATGTATCCCAAGGGTAATTTGCTAAAACTTATATGAATAATAAATTCTTACAAAAGTAAAGCATTCACCCCGACTTGATTGGATCGAAGCTCATATCTAGAGCTCATGTTATGCAAATGGAAGTGATGTGTGTTAGGAGGAGCGTATTTACCTTTGACTTAAAAGGAAACAAAAAAATTTGACAAAAACATTGACAAAGCTGAAAGCAAAAATTCAAATGTTGGTATGACAATTAAAAATGAAGAAATTAAAAACTTCAATAAACGGATCATAAGTTAACTAAAGACTCAAACTCATAATTTCCACCAAATGACAATGTGTAAGCGACTTACAGCCTGAATCTCTAAAAAAACAGTCCCCAACAGAGTCGCCAAGCTGTCATAACCATTTTTTTGAAAAACCAATTAAATGTTATTTTAAAACGATTATGACTTTTATTTTTGGAAAAATGGATGATTTTGGATTAATTTGGAATAGAGTTTCCATCGACCTTTGGGTTAGGTAGGTCGAATACCTAAAAACGTCTTTTAAAAAAATAATTTTAAGAAAAATCATTTTTTAGACAAAAAATTGGTTTGCGTTTACAAAGATTCGATTAAATTAGGTTCGGGAGTCGATTATGCGTGGGGAAGGGTAAGCACCCCCACAGAGCCCAAAATTGGTATTGTATCGCTTACATATTGTCGTAAATGGTGGAAATATTGAATCGAATATAAAATCAAAATATGATCCATTTATTGAAATATAATTAATTTCCTTCGAATTAATTAATTAAAGAAAATCCTCTAATGCGATAAACAATATTGAAATTTGCAATCCTCCGTCGTGAAAACTACTTCAACTATTTTTCATTGTTAAAGAATATACCGTCCTTGTTGATTAAAAAATGAATCAAATATAAATTGAGAATAGACATTTGCATAAAATCAACAAATAGATGTTTCGAAACTTACATTGCATTATTTGAATAAAAACATATTAATTAGTAAAATAAACTAAATTTTATTTCAAGTTCTCATGTAGTTAAAATGTCGTATCGGATCACACCACTTCGACCAAGTGATGTTTTCCACGCTCATTATACACATACGTGTTCTTGAAATATTCAAATAATGATTTTAATATTTAAGGAAATATAATATAAACAAATGCGATGAGAAATGTAAAATAAAATATTTACAACATAAAATAATAACATTTATTTAATGTTATAGTTAAAAATATACAACATGTTAATATATACATTCATAAAGGATTAAAACAGAACAATAAAAAAATTAAAGGACCAACATATGATTAACATAAACTTGAGGACCAAAATAGAAAAAATAGAAACTTAAAGGACTAAAATAGCCAAAATAGAAACTTAAAGGACTAAAATAACGAAAATAGACATTTAAAGGATTAAAATAGCAAAAACATAAACTAAAATGGCTAAACAGTAATTACAAAATAAACCAGAGCCCAAATCGCAAATGTTAAATAATACAGGCACCATAAATATAAATAATCCGTAAATAATATTTAGGACTAAAATAAAATAACCAGAAACATGGAGGACTAAACAATAATTAAACCAAATGTTCAGCAATGACAAAAATGAAATATTTACAAATTTCATGTACAAATTTAAATATTAGCAATACTACATAACATATGAAATCAATGACTAAAATGGAATAATTACAAATATAAAGACCAAAGTCAAACTCTAATAAAAATAACAGAGTAAGTAAGGATAGGACTAAAATACAAATATTAAAACATTAGTGCTCGAAATAAAATAAAGCAAAGCTTCATTCAATGGCTAAAATGAAACATTACAAAGAATAAAGGGACCCAAAGTTGGATTTACCCACATACAAAAATACATACCGATCCCCCTCGAAACTACGTTGTTTCGTGGGGATATTTTAAGCCTAACATTAAGGCTTTATTCTCTCATCTTTCTCATTTGATTCCTTTTCAGCCGAGAGAAAAGAGAGATAGTTTGATAATTCTCTCAACTCTCTATTCGGTGAAGGGAAGAGATGTCGTTCGCCAGTGGCGCCCCACGGTGGTCCACAGTGGCCGGAGCGACCCAACCCCTCTCAAAACATTCCTCCCGCCTCCCTCAACCCAAAAACCAAAACCATTTAGCCCAAAACCACCCCTAAATCCCTAGATCTAAGGGTTTACCTTTCGAAAGCTTGGAAAACCGACAACCCTTCGGCATCCCGATGGTTCGAACGTAGGTAAGAACTCTCTATCTCTCTATTTTTCTTGTTTTGTTTCTGTTTGGTGTAATCTATTTGGGTTTTCATTTTTTTCTTCGTTCGGAGTTCGAATGGGGTAAGTGTTTCTTTGGTTTTTTTTAGTTCTCTATCTTCTCCCCGATTGGCCCTCTATGATTTCTCTTTCTTTCTCCTTGCTTTTAATTTTGGCATGTTGATGGCTTGATGGATTATATAGGATGGGGAACAGTCGATGGCGGCATGGGCAGGGGAGACAGTGGTGTCTGTAGCATCATGCCCTAGGGTTAGGGTTTCAGAAACCCTAGGGGGTCGGGTCAGATCCTGGACTACTTTGGTTGCTGAGCGGACTTAGGTCGGGTTTTAAGGTTGGGTTGATGTAATCTGTTGGGCTTGAGTGTTATCTGGGCTTCGGTATAGGCCTGTAACAAAATGTAATATGTAATATTAATAATAATAATAATAATTAATAATAATAATAATAATAATAATAATAATAATAATAATAATAATAATAATAATAATTTTTTAGACTCGGACAAAAACGGGTGTCTATAGTGGGTCTAAACTTGGAGAAGAGGAGGAGGGCCTAGTATTGGAATCAATATCCTCGTCGATCACAGTTTCCTTTGATCATTGTTTGATGGGGAGATTCCTCACGGCTAGCACGATCAATGTCTAGACAATGCGGGTTATCCTAGCGAATGTTTGGGGGGTATATCTATCATGGAGTTAGGGGAGAGGCGATTTTTATTTTGGTTGTATCTTAAGGTCGATTCAAAAAAGATATTGGCAGATGGTCCATGGTATTTTAATTCCCACTTACTTGTGGCTCGATTGCTTGTGAATGGTGAAGACCCAATGAAGGTGGATTTATTTCGGGCAGATTTCTGGGTAATAACAAATGATCTCCCTGTGGGCTTCCTTTTTTCTTAAGCGGCGAAACAGCTGGGGAACTTTATTAGGGAATTTATCGGCTATGACACAGAGGCAACTCCTTGGACTATAGGGGGAGTCTTCGAATCAGAGTTAGTTTGGATGTTCGGAAGCCGCTAAAAAGAAGGAAAATGTTAGTTATTCCAGGAGGCGCGACGACATATATTGTTTTTCAATATGAAAAGTTACACTTATTTTGTTTTCTATATGACAAATTGGGTCATGGCGAGGGTTGTTTCCCACCGCGTGTGCTTCGAGCATACCCCGCAATATGACGTTTCATTGTATGTTTCTTCTCAACAAAGGAGGGTTTTGTCAAACCCTTGGTTGCGCGAGAACAGTTAGAGGGATGGGGATATTTCCAAGCATGAAGGGTCTTTTGGCTCGAGCATGAAAGATGAATGTGAGATAGGTCGGTTGTCAAGGCTTGAGTAGGATGGAGTGTTGTAATTAATTTGGGACTTTATGTGGCGATGTCTTCGGCTGAAGAGGACGTAGCTATGGAGAAAATGGATTATGCGAAGCGGTAAAGGAGTGCCAAATCAAAGGTGGATTCAAATGGAGATGGTTCAGTTAAAAATAGAATCGAATCGGCAGGCTCCTAGTCATAGGCCAGTTGGGAGCAATGAAACTCGAGTTGGAACATTTCGGGATTGGGGATATCCTAGAGGGGTCGTCGTCTTTGGCATATACTGGGAGATGCTAACCCTTATATGGTTTTTTTTCATGGAGACAAAACTATAGAAATCAAATACGGAGAAGGATTGTAGATCGTGTGAGTTTTTTAGAATTGTTTGATTCGCTAGGTACAAGAGGAGGGTTGTGTTTGGTGTGGCGTAAGAACTGTGATGTTCTTTTATGCTCTATGTCTAGTTCGCATATCGATGTCATATTCACTTCTGATGTGGATAGGTTCACATGAAGATGTATGGGTTTCTATGGTTCCCCTAAGGAGAATCGATGATGAGTCTTGGAATTTATTGTGATGGCTCATTGATACTCTGGTGGTGTCGTGGGTGGTGATAAGGGATTTTAACGAGTTCCTTTCTAGCTTTGAGAAAGAAGTGAGGTTGATAAGAAGTGAAAGAAGAATGCCTGCATTTCGTGAGGTCTTGGATGATTGTGGACTAAGTGATGTGGGCTATAATGGACCCTTGTTCACGTGGTAGAAGGGTAGATTTTCTTTTAACAATATTAAGGAGTGAGGTTGCTAATGATGCGTGGAAGAGTATATTCCTAAACTATTCCATGAAGCATCTAACGAACAATTTTTCTGGCCATTGTCCATTACTCCTTAATACAGTTGGGGTGGTAGGTTCGATTAGAAGATGTCACTTTCGTTTCGAAGCTTCTTGGTTTTTGAAAGTCTTGTGAAGGAGAGGTCGAGATATTATGGTTTGACATTAGGGGTACAGTTCCAGAAAAAAAACTGAGTCATGTTAGTCACGAACTAGATGGATGGTTTAAGTGAATTTGCATTGCTAAGCGGGTAACGACGGCTGAATTGCAAAAATGATTAAACGACTTGATGGATATGCAACCAAATGATGATGTTTTTGACAAATTTAGTTTTTATATGTAAATAGCTTCTAGTTTGTTAGGATTAGATCTTATATTTAATTTGAAATTTAAATTTGTATAGTTTGTTATGCATCTTAATAGGAGTAAAACTCTAGGATCTATCCTATAAAGATTGTACTTTTTAAATATTTTGATGTGAAAAATATTGTGAAAATACATGATTTCCTATAGTTTCTACATGGTATCAGTTTAGGTTTCGGTTCCTCAACCTAGCAATGCCTGACTCATCTTCAAATAATATCAACTCTATCACAAAACATGTTTCTGGTTCTGATGATGTTTCTCACTCATTAAACTCGACTATTACAAGCCACAAAATGAATACCTTTTTCAAATAGCAGGTTGCATAACTCCAAAGGTTGTTTTGTGAATTTTCTAGACTTGCCACCTCCACTCTTGCTACTTGTCAACATCATGGTCCCTCCTCTGCTGCCTTACATACTCAAACGGAAACTCCAACATGGATTATTGACTCGGGGACGTTTTATCACATGACTAGGAATAAAGATATTCTCTATGAGTTTCAACTTCAACATATTTGATTCTCTATTTGTACAACAGATGGTTCTTTTTCTTCCATTGTAGGGAGTGGTTCGGTTTTTGTGTACAAGGACATAATCTTATTGTAATACCCCAAATATCGTTTCAGTGACTATATTGAAAGGATTTTTAATTTGGGGAATTAAATTGAATAAATGGTAAAGTATAAGAAAAGATTTAGAAATTGTGTTTAAGACCCATTTAGTAAGAATGGAAGAATAAAAGGGCATTTTGGTCATTTAAGGGAGAAATGGATTAAAAATTATTTTAATTAGGGTATTAAAGAAGAGGTAAAAGGGGAAAGTTGAAAAATAAGCTATCTTCTCTTCTCATTCCCGTGTTCCCGTTCTCTCCATAGCCAAAGGTGAGTTTCCTCCAAGTTGGTTTTTCCTTTAGTTTAATGGATGGTTTTGAAACCTTGAGTGTTATAGAGGTTTAAGAAAGGTTCAAGGATGATTAAAACTAAATGATTAGTAAATTATTTGAGATTGAAGAAAATGGGGTTTTGAATGATATGTTGAAATATGAGTTATTATTAAGGTTTACAAGTAAATTTGACTTGTCAAAGAAGTAAAAGAGAGATTAAAAGCCTTAGATGTGATTAAAAACATGTTGGAAAAAGTTGAGTGATTCTTGGTTTGTAGTGTTCTTTAGAGAATTTGGAGGTTATAGGAAGATTAATGAAGGAAAGTTAGTTGGGTTAAGTAATGATGAGATTAATAGTATTGTTGGAGGTAAAAGTAAGAAATTTAAACAAAATTTGGGTAAAAATTGAGCTGAAAAATGGAAAATCTGGGTAAGGGTATCGATATTGGAAGAACAGTACTGATACTATAGGTTTAAATTTGAAGAATTACGATGAACAGTATCGATACTAATGCAATGAGTATCGATACCATGGTAGGGGTACCGATACTATTGAGTCTGGAAAATGTAAGATATGATGAAATTTGATAGAAATTGAATATAATAGTACTTTTGAGTATTATTAAAGTATAAATGTTAGAAATTATACTAACATTTGAATGGTATGTGTAATAATGGATGCTTGTGTAGATCATAACCAAGCTCCTGAGTCAAGCAAGAAAAAGGGCAATGATAAAGTTGTCGAGTAGTTGGACATCATTACAGCATACTAGTGAGGTATATCAGGTGAATGCATTTATTGTACTTATATGAAAGGAGGAAGACTCGCGATGAGTTAACCTCGAATGTTTGTTAAATGTATGTTTTACATCATTTTGATATATTCTCATAACGTGGATGGGAATGATATTGAGAATAAGTTTTAGAGTACGAACTGCTCTAAAATGAATGGATGAATACTGATGTTGTGCATTGGTTATTGATGTTGCGAAAATAAATGTCTAAATCTGTGAATTTGACTTAAAAGCTCATTGTATGTGCATAGAGAGTCATAGGTACATTTCGGCACAAAAGGTGCCACTAATGAAAGATTATCGATTGATTTTGTTAATGCATAACGATTCATTATCGGCATAAAGGGTGCCACCCATAGTATTCATAAAAAGGTGAATTACCATTTCGACATACTTCGTGTATGAAAGATTATCGATATATTTTGTTAAATGCATAACGGTGTATTATCGACATAAAAGGTGCCACTCATGATATTCATAAAAGGTGAATGACCATTTCAGCACTTCGGTGCAATGCATGTACCTTGCATTCTCCTTTGACATACATTGGGCAAAATAAAGGATAATTGGGGGAAAATATACAGAAAAATAGGTATGATGGGCATACTATGAATAGTTTCGATGACTATATGAAAGAAACTTGGTTTAACTGATTCTTATGAAGTATACAACTTAGTTCGTATTTCAATAGCCGTGATATACTTATGTATGAATTGCAGTTCCTTTACATTTTATGCCTCATTAAGTAAATACTTAGCATGTGTTGATTTCACGAGTAGGTAAGAGCCAAGACTAGCTGAATAATGAGTGCATCAACTACCATCAATCCAAGGTTGACTCATCAGTAATAGTAGGACAATTTTGTCTATTTTGATAATTAGTTGGCATGTATTTGAACTTAAGAAAAATGCTCTAGAATGTATTAAAGTGATAATTTTTTAATATGTTACAAAGAATGTTTTATTATTATATTAAAATGTTTTGTTTTATTTTTGAAACAAAATTTTATGGGTTTTACAAATAAGTAAATGTTTTTAAAAGTCATGTGACACATGTGACTTGTGTATGGAAACGTATACAGGAAATGGGTGTTACACTTACATGATATTCTATATATCCCTAACTTGGCTTGCAATCTTCTTTCCATCAGTAAATTATAAAAATATTTGAATTGTGTAGTTATATTTATTGATAAATTTTGTTCTTTGCAAGAAACAGACTTGGGGAGGAAGATTGGAAATGCTAGACTATAAAATGGACTCTACACTCTTCAAACACAACATATTTCCTCTTCAAATAATCATACTGATTCTTTTTCTTCTAGTTTTTCTACTGCTTTAGAAAACTCTAATGATGTGTTGATATGACACTTTCGGTTGGGTTACCCTAGTATTTTCTATTTAGACAAGTTGTTCCCATATTTATTCATTAGTAAAAAACCAAATACTTTTCATTGTTCTATTTGCCAACTTGTTAAGCACACAAAAAGCCATTATCATGCTTTTACATATACACCCCTCTAAGTTGTTTTCCCTAATACATAGTGATATTTAGTGCCCTTCTAAAGTCAAGAATATTAATGGTTGTAGATGGTTTATAACTTTTATTGACGATCATATTCAAAGTACCTTGACTTACTTATTAAAAGAAAAATCAGAAACTGTTAATGTCTTCAAACATTTTTATTCTATGATCGAAACCCAATTTCAAACTCAAATACAAATTGTTCAATCTGATAATGGGGAGAGTATTTTGCTACAAAATGGGAGTTTTTTTTTTACAGAAAAGGGATAGTGCAAATTAGTTCTTGTGTTGACACTCCTCAACAAAATGAACTTTACACTCTTCAAACACGTCATATTCGATCTTCTCCAAATAATCCTACTGATTTTTTGTTCAGATTTTTCTACTACTTTAGAAAACTCTAATTATGTGTTGCTATGGCATTTTGGTTGGGTTACCCTAGTTTTTTGTATTTAGCCAAGTTGTTCTCACATTTATTCATTAATAAAAAAACCAAATACTTTTAATTGTTCTATATGCCAACTTGCTAAGCACACAAAAAGTCATTATCTTACTTCAATATATACACCCTCTAAACTATTTTCCCTAACACATAGTGATATTTGGATCCCTTCTAAAGTCAACAATATTAATTGTTTAGATGGTTTATCACTTTTATTGACGATCATAGTCGAAGTACCTCGACTTACTTACTAAAATAAAATTCAGAAACTATAAATGTCTCCAAACGTTTTTATTATATGGCTGAAACCCAATTTTAAACTCAAATACAAATTGTTCAATCTGATAATGGGGGAGAGTATTTTTCTACAACATTGAAAGTTTTTTTTAGAGAAAATGGGATAGGGAAAATTAGTTTTTGTGTTAACAATCCTTAACAAAATGGTATTGTCGAAAGAAAAAACAAACATTTGTTTGAAGTCACTAGAGCTTTATTGTTTTCTTATAATGTTCCAAAACATTACTGGTGTAAGCACTTTTAACTGCAATTAATTTAATCAATCGTATGCCTAGTAAAGTTCTAAATTTTCAAACCCCTCGATCTATTTTTTTGGCCATGTATCCTAATTTAAAACCCATGTCATTTACTCTTCCTTTATAATTGTTTGGGTGTACAGTCTTTGTTCAAAATACTAGTCCAACTTAGTGTAAATTGGATCCTCAATTTATTAAAAGCATCATTTTAGGATATTATTCCCTAAAGAAGGGCTACAAAAAAGAGGAGAATATGATTGTTTTCTCATTAGACCTATATTTCTATGGATGTCACATTTTTTGAACACGTTCCATTTTTTAAGCCGGTTGAAAATCAAGAGGAGAATATAAGTATTTTCTAGCCCTCTCAAACCATTTAGGATGATGAAACCATTTCTCATTGTAATCCTTTTCATCTACCTTTGGTACCCTCAAAACATTTGCCACCTTTTGTTCCAAACACCTCCATACCTACACCTATATAAATGTCTCCACTGAATCCTATACCTTCTTTAACAACTCCTCCAAATACTCAAGCTTCCACTAATCTAATTCTTGTTTATACAAGAACACCTAAACATGTTCTAGAGGCCATTTTACAGTTTGGTAGTTGCCGAAAATTAATAATTTGCTTCCAAATGTGACAAAGGTAATGTTGTTTCTTCTTTTAATCAGAATAATGATGACTTACCTATTGCTAAAAGGAAGGGTGTTAGACAATGTACTAAACATCAAATAAACAGATTTGTTGCCTATAGGAAGTTGACGTCCTCTTTTAAAAGTTTTACACCCAATTTGAACAAAGAGCAAATACCAACAACCATAGATGAGGCATTACAAGATCTTAAATGGAAAAAATTTGTCGATGATGAACTTGAATCTTTAGAATATAATGAAACATGGGAGATGACCGATTTACCAAAAGGGAAAAAAAACCTGTTGGCTACAAATAGGTGTTTCCTATGAAGTATAACTTGAAGGGCTTTGTAGAAAGGTAAAAAACTAGATTTGTAACAAAAGGTTTCACACAAACTTATGGGATTGGCTAGAAGGAGTTGTTTGCGCCTGTAGCTAAATTAAACATTGCGCGTGTTCTATTGAGTCTAGCAGTTAATAATGAGCAAGTCTTCATCAACTAGATATAAAGAATACCTTCCTCAATGGATGGTTAGAGAAAAAAGTTTACATGAAGATTTCTCCAGGCTTAATGTTTAAATCACCAAAGTCTCGCTATGGTCTTAAATAGTCTCCATGTGCCTGGTTTGATCGGTTTACAAAGGTACTTGTCAAGTATGGTTATAAGCATTGTCAGGCTGATCATACCCTCTTTGTAAAAATAATACCTAATAAAAACATATTTTTTTATTGTTTACGTAGATGACATTGTGATTACTGGTGATGATGTTTGCAAGATTGACATGTTGAAATGACTACTAAACAATGAGTTTGAAATAAAGGACTTGGGAAAATTACGATATTTCTTAAGTGTAGAGGTAGTACAATCAAGTTCTAGGATTGTCATTATTCAGAGAAAGTATGTTCTAGATCTTTTGATCGAGACCATAATGTTAGGATTTAAGCCAGCAACTACCCCGATGGATACAAGCTTGAAGTTGAAGAAGAATGAAATGGGGCTTCCCGTGGATAAAGAGTAATACCAAAGATTGGTTGGTAAATTCATATACTTGTCTTTAACATGGTCTGATATAGTTTTTCCTGTTAATGTTATTAGTTAACAAATGTCCAATCCTAGAGAAGAGCATTTCACTACTACCCATAGAATATTACGTTATTTAAAGTTTACTCCTTCTCATGGTTTAATATTTCAAAAATCTAAAGATATGATTATAGAGGTGTTTTCTGATGCTAGTTGGGCTTGGGAGATGACTGAGAGAAGATATTAGTATGGGTAAACTTAGTAGCTTGGTGAAGCAACAAACAAACTATTGTTTCTCGAAGCAATATTGAAGTAGAATACTGAGCTTTATCACTTGGAATGTGTGAAGGGATGTGGCTATTGAGACTACTTAAAGAATTGGAGTTGAGTAAAAATGATAAATTTCACGTTTTAGTGATAATCATTATGCCATCATGATTGTTATGAATCAGTTCATCATGACCAGACTAAACATGTGGAGATTGATAGGTATTTCATTTCAGAGAAGGTCAATGATGGAGTGGTTGATCTGTCTTATGTTTCTACTCATGAACAATTAGTTGATGTTCTTACTAAGGCATTTCCAAGGGCATGTTTTAATGGCTATATGTACAAGTCGGGATTATACAATGCATATTTATCAGTTTGAGGTGGAGTGTGAGTTGTTGATATGTTTGAGCATATTTAGTTTGTTATCTATAGATAGCTTCTAGTTTGTTAGGATTAGTTATTATCTTTAACTTGAAATTTAAATTTGTATAGTTTGTGATGTAGATTAATAGGAGTAAAACTCTAGGATCTAACCTATAAAAGATTATACTTTGAAAATATTTTTATATGAAATATACTATGAAAACATACTTGGTTTTCTATAATTTCTACAATAAGGAGTTTTATTGGGAACAACAAACTTGAGCAAACTGGTTGAAGAATGAGGATAATGATACAATGTTTATTCATAGATCCACTTATCAGAAGAAACAAAGAAACAAGATTGTGATGTTAGAAGTCGATGATGAGACTGTTGTGTATTAGAGGTAGCTGCTTATAGCACGTGGAGTCTGCGCCTTGTAGAAGGCAGTGTTGTTGAGTTATTAGTGTTAGTTACTGTGCTTAGGTGTTAAGCTGTTATGAATCAGTTAGTTGCTGAGCTGTTATGAATCGGTTATGGATTGTTAGGATTAACAACATCTGTTAAAACTAGCTTCTTGAATACTTTTGTTGTATATAAACGAGATGTATGTGAATAGTTATGTAATCAATAAACACTGTATTCATTGTTGTGTAATCCAATATGGTATCAATCATTGGTGGTCATGGTTTTCATTGTTTGCCTTCTACTGCTTGACGGTTACAGAAATGGAGTTTCCCTCTCAAAGCTCAAAGACTTTCTCTCACAAGAAAGTCAATGTGATGCTCGATAAAATGAACTTCATTCTTTGGAAGTTGCAAGTATTATTGACAGTACATAGCCATCGACTGGAACGATTACTCACTGGTGCATTTTTTACACCACCAGAAATAGTTGTTGATGATAACGGCGTTGCTCAGATTAATGAAGACTATGAGGAGTTTGTTGCACAAGACAGTGCACTCGCCTCATGACTTCTTTCCACCATCAGTGCCCCTCTTCTTCCTCAATTTGTTGGTGCGGAATCTGCCTCAGCCGTTTGGAGCACTGTATTACAATTCTTCTCTACGCATTCAACGACTGCTGTCATGAGCCTTCATTACAAGTTACAGTCCTTGAAGAAAGGTGGTGACACTATGAGAGCCTATCTTACACGTGTTAAAGAAGTCTGTGATGTCTTGGAATCGTGTGGCAGCCTGGTTCCTTCTGTCGAACGTATTGCTAGCATATTGAAAGGACTTCCTCGTGAGTATTTGTCCTTTGTCGCTGTTATAACCACTATGAAGGAAACCTTAACTCTTGATAACATTTCTACTATGCTTATTGATGTTGAAATGAAACTTGTTGGCTTTGATGAGCAAACCAAAATCCTACCAATGAGCGCTCATATTGCTCAAGGTGAAGGACTTGGCTCTTCCTTCTCTAACAATCGAGCAGGTTCACGGTCCAACTATTCCACAAATTCCCATGGTGCTGGTAGAGGTTGAGGAAGGTTACGTGTCCAATGTCAATTATGCGGCAAGGTTGGACATCTTATAGATCGCTGTTGGCATAGATTAGATAAAGGTTTTTCTTATGTTACATCTGAGAATAGGATGACTTATAGAGGAGACTCGTATCCAGATTCTACCAACACGTGTAACTGTTGTGGCAAAGGACGCCCTAACTCTTCAAGGATGGCTCAAGCTAACACGATTAATTTTGCACATGGCTCGAACATGTGGGTGGTCGATTTTGGGGCTACACATAATGTTACCTCAGAAGCTTCGAATATCCTAGAACCTTCTGATTTTCATGGTCCAGGTAAATTGATAATTGGTAATTGTATGCCCCTTAATGTTAATATGGTTAGTAAATCTTCAGTATCTTCCTCGTCTAGAGTTCTATTGCTCAATGATTTATTGCATATACCTCAAATCACTAAGAATCTTCTTTCGGTCTTGAAGCTTGCTAGGGACAATGACGTGTTCCTTGAATTTTATGCTAATCGGTGTTGTATTTGTGATGAGAAGACTGGTTGTTTGTTGCTTCAAGGTGAAGAGAATGGTGGCCTTTATTCTTTTGCAATTAATAACAATGCTCATGTTGTTCATATGGCTGAAGTGCATGCTGCATCCATGAAAGATTCCATCGACGAGCTCTGGCACAGGCGTCTTGGACATCCAGCAGCTCCTATCTTAGCTAGTTTGTCTGATAACCTTGGTGTCAAATTTAAGTTTGATATAAACAAAGCGTGTACTGCCTGTTATATGGGCAAGAACCACAAATTATTGTTTGATAAATCAAATACTGGTTTTTCTTCTCCATTTAAACTTGTATTCACCGATTTGTGGGGGCCTTCTCATATTTCCTCTAATGGCTTTCGATATTATGTCTCGTTTGTTGATGCATTCACTAGACATTCTTGGCTCTATCTCTTGAAAAGTAAAGATGATGTTGTTTTAGCCTTTGGTTTGTTTCAAAAGCTTATCAATAGACAATTTAGTTACTTGATTAAGGTTGTTCAAAGCGACTGGGGAGGGGAGTTTCGCAGCCTGTCTCCTCTCTTGGCCAAGCAAGGCATTTCTCATCGGTTGAGTTGTCCACACACCTCTAAGAAAAATGGTGTAGTTGAACAAAACAACCGCTATATTTTGGAACTTACACTCGTGTTACTTGCTCAAGCCGCCATACCAATCAAGTATTGGTCTTATGCAGTTGTATCTGTAGTACATTTAATCAACAGATTACCTAAGGTTCTTCATGGGATGTCACCCTTTGAAAAGCTCATGCATAGTAAGCCAAATTATAAGATGATGAAAGTATTTGGTTATCAATGTTTCCCTTACTTGCGACCTTTTCAGAATCATAAGCTTGTGTTTCGATCACGAGCATGTGTATCTTGGTGTCAGCCCACAACATAAGGGCTATCAATGCCTAGCTCCAGATGGTCGAGTATACACTTCTCGTCATGTGGTTTTTAACGAATTTGTGTTTCCTTTTTCAGGTGTTGATAATGATAATGCGCATACATCGGATGCGCCTTCCACCTTGTCACCATCTCTAAGCATAGTGGTTGATCCTAGGCAGCCTTTGTTCTAGTCCACGCGTGAACAAATTCCTCAATCAGTATCGAATGGTGCAAGGAATGGTGCTGAAATATCAGTGCCCTTGGAGTCTTTGAGCAGTGCAGCATTTCCTATTTTGCAGTAATATGAGAATTCATCTTCACCTCATCCTACAAATGGTGATTCTGGTCTGGGTTCTAACCAGGACAATGAGGTCAATACTAAGCTACAACTAGTACCTGAAGATGTTGTGCCTGCTCCTGATATTGTGCCTTCTACACCTCGGCGAACTCATCACATGCTAACTCGCAGTCGATGTGGTGTGTTCAAATCGAAAGCATATTCTGCTACATATGAAGATGATGTTCCAACTTCAATACTTGAAGCATTTCATATGGAACACTGGAAACAAGCAGCTTGTGATGAGTATGATGCTCTAGTAAGAAACAATACTTGGACTTTAGCTACTTTTCCAGAGGATCAAAATTTCGTTGGGTGCAAATGGCTATTCAAAGTGAAACGCAATCTAGACGGTTCAATACAGCGTTATAAGGCACGTTTAGTAGCCAAGGTATTCTCACAAATACCTTGTTATGATTTCAAAGAAACATTTAGCCCTGTTGTTCGATTCTCGACCTTTAATGCAATCATTTCCATTGCAGTCAACAATGGTTGGACTTTTAGGCATGTAGACGTTAATAATGCCTTTCTCAATGGGGATTTGCTCGAAGATGTTTACATACAGCAACCTCCAGGATTTGAGGAAGTGAATAAGCATGGTAAACTGTTTGTGTGCAAACTTCAGAAGGCGTTATATGGACTTCGACAGGCACCCAAGAACTGGCATGTGAAGTTGAAACAAAATCTTCTTCAAATGAATTTTATGGTTTCTCGTGCTGACCCCTCTTTATTTCACAAGCATTTGTCTCAAGGGGTCATCTAAATACTTGTGTATGTAGATTATATTGTTATTACAGTTAATTCGTTACTTGATGTAGAATATATCGTGGCTATGGTCAAGGGTAAGTTCTCGCAGAAAGACCTAGGGGAGTTAAAATACTTCTTGGGTATAGAAGTAATACGCTCTGGTGAGGATGTTATCTTGAGTCAGAAGAAATTTGTTAAGGAGCTCTTGGAGAGAACTAGTATGGTAAATACTGATGGCTGCAGTAAGCCAATGGTTATATCCTCTAAGCTTTCACGTGAGGAGGGTAAGTTGATTCGCAATGCAAATGAATATCACAGTATCGTTGGCTCGCTGCTTTATGTATGCCATACGAGACCTGACATCTCCTTCAGCGTCGGTGATAGGGAAGCAGTGGCGGATTGATGAACGTTGCTCTTGTTGAAGAATCAAACCTAGAAAAGCTCTAGACTCGATGAAGAACAATAAGGATTGAATGGGGAAGGTGGTGGAAATAATTCTTTAGGGTTTCTTTTTTGTGCTAAAAACAAGATAATAAACAATATTAAAACAAGATAAATAAAAGATAAAGGAATTGAAAATAAAGAAAAATAACCAAGAAATCAAAAGATCTTCCTTATGAAAGTGAACGGTAAAGATGATTAATGGTGTGGATGGATATGAGGAAAATTGATGGATAATGTCCTATCGAGCTCTCCTAGTCGCAATGAAAAGGCAAACACGATAATATGGCTCTAACCAACCCTCCTAGTCACAATGAAAAGGCAAATTGGAGTGTGAAGATTAATCTCCCTCACAAGAACTTGAAAGAACTCAATGAGAAGAAGCTTCGAAGGCACAAAGCAATAATCACTTGCAAAAACGAACTCTTATTGTATTATTAATCAAAGAAATCTGATTTACAAAGTTGAATGAAGCCACCTTTATATAGGGCTGAATCCTAAAGGTCCTAAATAACTAGAGAATAAAATAATAATAAACTAAACATGTTTTAACTCTAATTCCTAATAAAATAATAATAACTAAAAATATTGTTTTAACCCAACCTTAATTCCTAATAAAATAATAAATCTGATCCTAAAAGATAATTTATTATCCTATATTAAATTATATTACAAATAATCAATATAAATATTGACAATTCGTAATATTTACAAAATCACGTATTAATCCCGTATAGGATTTCCTGTATGCACCGCCTTCAATAAAATAGCCATATCTTGAGTTCTCGATATCGGATTGATGTGATTAAAAAACCGTTGGAAAGATAAGAGACAGAAGATTGTATCTCCATAAGACATATTGACCGGATAACAATTGGATTCCCTTCAAAACGTTGTTGTAAATATGATGCTATTAGACCCTTACGGATGAAGTCCGACCTCGTGTGATAGGGCCAAGTGGTATATTAAATAAATCATCCTTAGCTTTAGGGTGTGTGGTGCATGTATCATCTCCCCCTTCCTTAAAAGGATTTGTGCACGAATCTAAAATATCAAAAGGAGATAAGTCAGAAAAATTAAAGGATGCACTCACGTTATACTCACGTTGTTGGAATGGGCCATCGCCTCGTGGGACTAGCTTGGATTTTCTTTGTGTCGGGAACCTCTATTTTCTCATGTGAACCTATACCCAATCTCCTGGTTCTAAGGTGACATGTCGTCGGCCCTTGTTAACTCGATTTGCAATTGCCTCCTAGGTTTTCTCTATATTGAGTTTGGCTTTGGCGAGAATGTCTTTGACAAGTGCAACCTTCTTTTCACCTTCTAAACTAGCAACCTGATCTAAAGGTAAGGGAATAAGATCCAAAGTAGTTAATGAGTTAAAACCATAAACTATTTCTAATGAAGAATAACTTGTTGTGGAGTGAATGGATCGATTATAAGCAAACTCAACAAAAGGTAAACATTCTTCCCATACGAGTATTCTTACATACCACCGTTCTTAGTAAAGATCCTAGAATCCGATTTATTACTTCGGTTTGTCCATTGGTTTGAGGATGACAAGAAGTGGAATAGAGAAGTTTCGTGCCAATCTTACCCTATAATACCTTCCAAAAGTGGCTTATGAACTTAGTGTCACGATCGGACACAATGGTGCGAGGAATACCATGAAGGTGGACTATTTCTCGAAAGATTAAATCAACAATGTGTGTGGCATCATCCGTTTTATGGCAAGGAATAAAGTGTGTCATCTTTAAGAATCTGTCCACAACCACTAAAATACTATCTCATCCTTTCTTAGTGCGGGGTAAGCCAAGTATAAAATCTATCGATAAATCGATCCAAGGAGAATAAGAAATCGGTAAAAGCTTGTACAAACCATTAGGATTTACCTTTTACTTTGCTTGTTTGCACGTGATGCATGATGCACAAATCTTTTCCACTGTTTTACGCATGTGCGACCAAAAGAAGTGTTCCATGACCATATCAAGAGTTTTTTGAACACCGAAGTGTCCCATGAGTCCTCCGATATATGACTCGTGAACCAAGAACTCTCGCAAAGAGCCTTGTAGTATACACAACCTGTTCATGCGGAAAAAAAAGCCATCTACAAGATAAAACTTGTTAAAAGCACCTTTTACACATTGTTTATAAATATCAGAAAAATCTGGATCGTTAGGATAAAGTTCTTTGATATGTGCAAAACCCATAACAGTAGCATGCATTTGAGTGATAAGTATGTATCGTTGAGATAATGCATCATCTACGATGTTATCTTTCCCTTGTTTGTATTTGATGATGTAAGGAAAAGATTCAATGAACTCAACCCATCAAGCATGTCGTTTGTTTAACTTACCTTGTCCATTTAACCATTTGAGTGATTCATGGTCCATGTGAATGACAAACTCTTTAGGGAGAAGATAGTGTTGCCACACTTCGAGTGCTCGGATGAGTGCAAGAAGTTCCTTGTCGTAGGTAGAGTAGTTCAATTATACACCTTTTAACTTTTCACTAAAGTAAGCGATAGGTTGTCTTTCTTGCATGAGGACGGCACCAATGCCTATGCCTGAAGCATCACATTCTAGCTCAAAGGTGTTAGAAAAATTAGGAACACGAAGAATAGGGGTAGAACATAACTTATCTTTAAGAAGTTCAAAAGCTTTTTGTTGTAGTGGTCCCTATTTGAATTCAACTGACTTTTTGATGATCTCGAAATGGTGCAGCAATGGTTGAGAAATCTTTGACAAAGTGACGGTAGAAACGTGCCAAACCATGAAAATATCTTACCTCGATGATGGAAGTAGGCATGGGCCATTCTTGAATTGCCTTGACCTTTTCTTTATCTACATGGATACCCTGTACACTAACTATAAAGCCTAAAAACATAAACTTATCACTGCAAAACACACACTTATCCATGTTAGCATATAAATGTTCTCGTCAAAGAACTTCGAGAACCATTCAACGTGAATGACATGAGAATCAAGAGAAGAATAGTATATAAGAATGTCATCAAAGTAAACGACAATAAATTTACCTATAAACTCCTTAAGAATGTGATTCATTAATCTCATGAAGATGCTTGGAGCGTTTGTGAGTCCAAAAGGCATAACAAGCTTTTCATACAAGCCGAACTTTGTCTTGAATATTGTTTCCATTCGTCACCTTCTTTCATTCGAATTTGATGGTAACCACTTTTCAAGTACATTTTGGAAAAGATACTTGTACCATGTAGTTCATCCAACATATCATCTAGGCGTGGAATAGGATGTCTATACTTGATTATTATCCAATTGATAGGTCGGCAATCTATACACATTCGGAAAGTGCCATCTTTCTTTGGAACTAGGATGACGGGAACTGCACAAGGACTAAGACTCTCACGAATGTGTCCTTTCTGTAACAATGAATCTATTAGTCTTTCCAATTCCTTCGTTTCCTCAGGATTGCATCGGTAAGCAGGGCGGTTTAGTATGGTTGATCCAGGGATGAAGTCAATTTGATGTTTGATTCCTGTTGTAGGTGGTAAACCATCCGGTGGGTTGCTTAAGACATCTTGAAACTCCTGCAATAGAGAAGAAAATACACTAGGCAAATCTGTGATGTTAGTGATAGTTGATAAAACGGAGTCCTTGAAATGGACTAGAATGCACAACCTATTTTGAAAAAGAGTCTCTCTCATGTCTTTTGCACTCGCATAAATGTTTTGAGACACTCTTTTATTTTCACATTTAGGTTCACTCACCACCCGTGGGTCATTTATTTGGCTTTTATCGGTTGTGACCTCTTTTTCCTTTTATTTCAAGTTTTCTGTCTCCTTGAGAATTCATTGTTGATCTATGAGAATCTCTTTGGGGGATAGAGGGTTAAGTCGGAATGGTTTACCTTTTATTGAAATTGTATAAGTGTTCTTTTGGCCATAATATGTGATGTCGTTGTCTTATTGCCAAGGACGTCCTAGGAGAATGTGGGATGCTTACATCGGAATTACATCACACCATACGTCGTCATAATACTTTCCCATCTTGATATTAACGAGACATTATTTAACCACCTTCATCTCAGCACTTTCATTAAGTCATTGTAAACAATAAGGTTTTGGATGTCGTTGGCAAGGAAGTTTGAGTGATTCAACAACGTTGGAGCTAATGACGTTGATACAACTACCATTGTCAATGATGATGGAGAATAGTTGTTCCTTGATTAGGCAACGCGTGTGGAAGATGTTGGAACGTTGTATGTCAGACTCGTCAGATGCTTGGAAGTTCAAGGTATGGTGGATCACCAAGATTGTGCCATTGTACTCATCGCTTTCATAGTCATCACTATCTTCTTTGGCTTCGGCATGTGTTGGAATGTCGGGGGTGTCATTATCAGAGTCAGAATTGTAAGATCCATTACCTAGTATGGTTAGGGTCCTCGTGTTTGGACAATTATGGCTGATATGGCCTCTTTCTAAAGATTTAAAACACTTGATGTCTCTTTCTTGGGTGTCATCTTTAGGGGTTGAAAGTGTCTCATTCTTTGTTGGTCGTTGTTTCTCCTTGTCGGGTTTGTCATTTCTCGACTTTTTTTGAGAAGATGAGGAAGGATTTGAAGGATTACCTTGGTAAAAGAATGAAGTACCTTGGTAATGTTCTCTGAATAAGAATCTCCTTTGGAATTGTGCTTCGATTGTCATTGCTTTATTTAGTGTATCTTCAAGGTTTTCGTATCCATGTAGATCAAGAAGATCAGTGATGTTCTCTTCCTCTTCGATTATGTTAGCCCTATTGAGTAAGGACTGCATCTCCTTGTAGTAATCTTCAACTGAACTTCTACCTTATCGAAGTCGGTGTAGTCGTTGTTTAACTTCTCATGTATAATATATCGGTAGGAATCGGTTCCTCATGGCGTGTTTGAGTTCGGTCCAAGAAGTGATTGGTTGAATTTGGAAGTTGTCGATCTTTTTTCTTGTTTGCATTCTCCGAGTGTGAGCATATCCTTCAAATTCCAAGGTGATGAGGGGAACTTGTTCAGTTTGGGGGCAGTCATGGTATGCGAACATGAGATCAACTTTTCCTTCCCAATTGATGTACTTGTCCGGATCGTAGTCTCCTTTAAAAGACGAGATCGTGAACTTTGGTTTTGCAAAGAGTTTGGGTGTTTGAAAACGTGGTTGTGCTCGCCTAGGGCTCAAAAGTTCAGCATTGTTTGGCCTTGGATTCTGGTTTGGTAGATCCAGTTATAATTCTTGTCGTTCTCTCAAGGCATTGTTAAGTTGATCAAATTGAGTTGTGAGTCGTTCAAGTACGGCTAATATAGTCGTAAGTGTCTCATTGTTATTGTCGCCCATCCTGCAATTATAACACTCAAAAGAATCTTTTAAAGTAAAATAAAAATAAAAGAAAGTAAATTCAACAAAGCAAGAAACCTCACAAGTCACTCCACGAAAGTAACACAACGAGAGGCAAGAAAACCGATCTTGTACTCTTTAAAGCTCACTTTACCAAGTAGTCTTCCATAGTTCGTATCAGAGTTTGATTACTAGCAAAGGCGATAAGAAAACCCTAAAAAGCTCTAAGAGGCCAAACAAGGGTTAGACTCCAAGAGAATGAGAATGCAAAGAATGAAGAAGTATGCAAACTCTTTAGTCCTACTAACACAAGAAAGATAATGTGTTAGATAATGCAAAAGAACAATAAAAAGGAAAAAACAAAAGAACCTAAAGCACTAAGAGTCAACCAACCCAGAAACTTGGAAAACGCTGGATCAACTTGAGCAACGTTTTTGAGGGTGTTACCGGTGTCCAAAAATTTTGGAAAAATTCTTGAATGTCTTTCGATGCGTCAAGAAACCACCTGTAAAATTTAAGAACCAAATACCTTCAGTAATATCCAGTAGACTCTGTTGAACGGTGAGTCCTCAAACAATCTATTTTTCTTGATCGCCTTGTTCGAAGGTTTTCTTGATCTCCAAAAATTCTGATTTTTTGTGTAAATGATATTCAATATATGAAGTTGCAATCTAGAAATTTCCACCAAGAAATTTCTCCTGTAGAATTTTCAAGAATATCGACAAAATCCTAGACCGAATCTGCCGATGAAACTTGAAGGATGTATTTGAAGGCTCTAATGAACTCCGATTTGGGTAAATTTTGGACTGGAGATTTCTATTAGGATGAATATGATATCTGGAGAATCAGCCCTAAATACCTTCGTTTGCAATTTTTTTTGAAAATTTGGCTTTTTTGTTTTTTTTTTGTTGCCTTTTTTTGTTTTTTTTTAATAGAAAACTAACAAAAAGGATTGAATCTAAATTAAAATTAAATAAAAAGAATCTGAAACGATGAATCTTCTCTGAACTAGCTCCGTTTGGATACCTTAACGGTTTTGTGTGCAAGATTGCTTGCTTCTTTCCAAGAATTAGCCCAAATCTGATACCAATTGATAGGGAAGAGGTGGCGGATTGATGAACGTTGCTCTTGTTGAAGAATCAAACCTAGAAAAGTTCTAGACTCAATGAAGAACAATAAGGGATTAATGGGGAAGGTGGCGGCAATAACTAGGGTTCTTTAGGGTTTCATTTTGGTACTAGAAACAAGATAAGAAACAATATTAAAAAAATATAAATAAAAGATAAAGGAATTGAAAATAAAGAAAAATAACCAATAAATCAAAAGATCTCCCTTATGAAAGTGAACGGTAAAGATGATTGATGGCCTAGATGAATATGTGGAAAATCGATGAATAATGTCCTATCGAGCCCTCCTAGTCACAATGAAAAGGCAAACACGATAATATGGCTCTAACCAACCCTCCTAGTCGCAATGAAAAGGCTAATTGGAGTGTGAAGATTAATCTCCCTCACAAGAACTTTAAAGAATCCAGGAGAAGAAGCTTCAAAAGCACAAGGCAATCAGCACTTGCAAAATCGAACTCTCGTTGTATTATTAATCAAAGAAATCTGATTTACAAAGTTGAATGAAGCCTCCTTTATATAGGGGCTGAATCCTAAAGGTCCTAAATAACTAGAGAATAAAATATTAATAAACTAAACATGTTTTAACTCTAATTCCTAATAAAATAATAATAACTAAAAATATTATTTTAACACAACCTTAATTCCTAATAAAATAATAAATCTGATCCTAAAAGATAATTGATCATCCTATATTAAATTATATTACAAATAATCAATATAAATATTGAAAATTCGTAATATTTACAAAATCACGTATTAATCCCATACAAGATTTCCTGCATGCACCGCCTTCAGTAAAATGGTTATATCTTGAGTTACCGATATCAAATTGATGCGATTCAAGAACCGTTGGAAAGATAAGAGACAGAAGGTTGTATCTCAAGAAGACATGTTGACCGGATAACAACTGGATCCCCTTCAAAACGTTGTTTCAAATCTGCTGCTATTAGACCCTTACGGATGAATGCTTGAACTGCGATTTGAAGCTTGTCTTTAAGAAGTTTGGTCCGACATCGTGTGATAGGGCCAAGTGGTATAGTAAATTCATCATCCTTAGCTTTAGGGTGTGTGGTGCATGTATCAGTTGGACAGGTTGCTCAGTTCATGAACTCTCCCAGAGATTCGCATTTTATAGCAGTTAAATGTATACTTAGATACTTGGCTGCTACCTTGGATTTTGGCCTGGTTTTTTCTCCTTCCTATGCGGCCAGTTTGGATGTGGTTTCTTTTGCTGATGCAAATTGGGGCTCCAACGTTGATGATCGCTGATCTATTTCAAGGTATGGGGTGTTTTTAGGGCCATGTTTAATTACATGGTCGTCAAAGAAACAAAAAACTGTCTCTCGATCCACTATGGAAGTTGAATACAAGAGTGTTGCAGATGTCACTGCAGATGTAATGTGGCTTACTGCACTTTTGGATGATCTTGGTGTTCAGTAAAATTGTCGCCCATTATCTGGTGTGATAACACAAGCACAGTGGCCATGAGCTCGAATCCGATGTACCATGCTCAATCGAAGCACGTTGAACTCGACATACACTTTGTACGAGAAAAGGTGATAGCTAGCCAACTTTGTGTTAACTGTGCCTGCCATGCACCAGGTAGCTGATGGCTTCACAAAGTCTTTGTCTAAGGCAATGTTTGAAGAGTTTAGAACTAAAATTTGTGTGCAGCAATGTTAAACAACAGAAGGAAAGAAGTAGGGAGAATATTATAGGTAGTTGCTTATAGCACGTGGAGTCTGCGCCTTGTAGAAGGCAGTGTTGCTGAGCTGTTAGTGGTAGTTACTGTGCTTAGGTGCTGAGCTGTTATGAATCGGTTAGTTGTTGTGCTTAGGTGTTGAGCTGTTATGAATCGGTTATGCTTTGTTAGGATTAACAACATCTGTTAGAACTAACTTCTTGAATACTTTTGATGTATATAAACGAGATGTATGTGAATAGTTATGTAATCAATAAACATTGTATTCATTGTTGTGTGTAATCCAATATTGTGGATACATATATGGGTATCAAAGAGTTAGTGAGAATCTAGTTTTAGAATCTTTTTATTTAAAACTAGAATTTGATGGATACCACTATATTGGATGGGATTGAAAGTAGTATTATGAGGTAGATGAATCAATATTTAGAGAAGCCTTTCACTTATGAAGAGGTGACGAATGCAGTTAAATCCATGACTATTTTAAATGCGACAGATGAAGTTGGGCTTGGAGCTCTATTTACCAATGTTTTTGGCATGTCACTCGCTCTAAAGTTGTGGACTTTTTCATTGGTATTCTTTCGGGTCGATTTGATATACATTAGATAAACCATACCCACATTGTTTTGATTCCGAAGGTGGACAATCCATGTAAGTTAACTCATTTTTGACCAATTAGTTTGTGCAATGTTATTTTCAAAATAGTGTCCAAGATATTGGTTAATAGGATGCAAGGATTGCTTAATTATATTGGCAAAGCACAAAGTACGTTCGTACCAGAAAGATTGATTTTGGACAACGTCATAGTGGTTTATGAGATCTTGCACTCTTTTATGAAGAAGAGGCAATGTTGAAAAGGTTATATCACCTTAAAACTGGATATGAGTAAAGTCTATGACAAGGTAGAGTTGCCTTTTATGTGGGCGGTCATGGGGAAAATAAGGTTCTTTCCTCAATGGATTGATAGTGTTCAACGCTGTGTTTCTTCTGTTTCATACTTGGTAATCATCAACGATGCTGCAAATGAACATTTTATCTCTCAACGAGTACTTTGACATGGTGATCCATTGAGCCCCTACCTATTTCTGATCTGTAGTGATGGTTTGTCCTCTTTAATTCGACAAGTTGTAGCAACGAAAGTATTGCATGGTGTGAAGGTCAATCGATATGCTCCTATGATCTCTCATAAGTTTTTTGCTGACAATAATCTTATCTTTGGTGAAGCTAATGCTACTGTGGCCCTACAGTTAAAGCAGATTTTGCGTGTTTATGGTGACTGCTCAGGCTAGACTATTAATTTTGATAAGTGTATTTTTAGCTCCAATGTGATTGATTCAAATAGGAATGATGTGCAAATAATTTAAGAAGTGTCATCCTCCTCTAACTTGGAGAAGTTCTTGGGTTTACAGGCTATAGTAGGCCGCAACAAGCGTGGGGCATTCTCCTATCTATGCGGCAGTTCCACTATTGTATTCGCAACCGGTGAATTCGTGTTTTTTTTTTTTTTTTTAAGGAGGTAAGAAAGTCTATCAAATCAATTCTTCAGGCAATTCCTTTGTATACGATGAATTACTTTTTGCTCTCTAAAAGTTTGTGTGTGGAACTAGAGAGTGTCATGGCCTGTTTTTGGTGGCGAAGGTTTGAGAATAAAAAGGGTATTCATTGGTGCGCTTGAAAGCAGTTATGTAAGCATAAAGAGGATGTGGGTTTAAGATTTCACAATATGATGGAGTTCAATGTCGCGTTGTTAGTAAAACAAGAATGACAATTGTTGATTAATCTCTCTTCGTTAGTAGGACGAGTTTTGAGAGAGAAATATTTCCCTTCGGGGGACTTCATGAGTGCAAACTTAGGTTCTTTGCCCTCGTATATTTGACGAAGCATTTAAAGCGCTAGAGGATTATTAGAGAAATATATACGATTGAAGGTAGGGTCTAGATATTCCTTTCTCATATAGAATGATGTTTGGTTGTGTGGTAGAGTATCATATCGCATAGTATCACCTCGGAATCAGTCCGTTGAAACGGTAATAATGATTCAAAAAAGGTGGGAGGAAGCGCTCATTAATAATGTCTTCTCAACGGAGGAAGCAAATAGGATTCTAGAAATTCCCTTGCAAGGTGTGGAGTGCTGAGAGGTTGAGTTTGTATATTGTTCGAAATGGTCATCGGTTATTATTGTCGGATGTTGATGTATCTCCAACTGTGAAAGTCATTTTTCATCATATATGGGCTTGTTCTTGTCAACGTAGGATTAAACTGCAGGTGTGGCGATTCATACAAAATTGTCCCAACTCTATGGAACCTTCCAAGTGGCTAATTTTCGATCCAAGGTGTACACGATGTGAGGGAAAATTGAATCAGGACTTCATGTTATTTAGGATTAAACTGCAGGTGTGGCGATTCATACAAAATTGTCCCAACTCTATGGAACCTTCCAAGTGGCTAATTTTCGATCCAAGGTGTACACGATGTGAGGGAAAATTGAATCAGGACTTCATGTTATCTAGGATTTCAATTTGGCAATCCAGGTGTGGGCAAATAAAAATTTCCAATGGTTGATGGATGTGTCTACAAAGGGATTGATAGACTAGATGTATTGGCTTTTTGAGCATAATAACAACAACATACGTACAAAAATTTTGACAATTATTTGGGCTCTCTGGTATGCCCATAACATCCATTATCATCAAGGGAAAGTATTATAAATGTAGGTTGCACTGTTCGATTTTTGGTCGGGCTGTGAGGCAGTGCCGGCTTATGAAAGAACCGGAGTAGCACGCATCCGTGCATGGGGGAAGGAAGAGGTGGTTAGAGTGATGGTGAAGTTGAAGTTGGATAGAGCGAAGAAGCAAGAAAGGGTAATAAATGTAATTAAATAATATTATTAAGAATATAATCAATGTCTTAATATTGTAATTTAATTTTGAAGGTTATTGGCAATGATGTAGAGGAGGCAATGGAGGCAGAGGAGAAGAAAGGAGGGATGGTTGTATTGGGGGATGACGGTGAGTGGGACGACGGTGAGGGAAAACATAGTAACTTCAACATTTTGATGTCTGAATTGGCTGATATCAAAAACATCCAATTTGATATCATGCAAAGACAATCAAGAGTCGAAGAGAAACTTGATAGAGTCGAAGAGAAACTTGAGAGAGTCGAAGATACACTTGAGATGCATAAGGGGGTAGTGGAAGGAAAAATAGATGGAGTGGTGAAAGAAGTAGAGGTGTTGAGGGGTGAAGTGGTGAAAGAAGTTGGGGTGTTAAGGGGTGATATTAAGATGGTGACGGGTGAAAAATTTGAGGGAGTGGTGAAGGAGGTTGTGGAATTGAGGAGTGAACTTACGGGGGTGAAGGGGGTGGTTGATAAATACTTGGATGAAGGAGATCAATTGAAGGGTGAAATAAAAGAGATGAAGAGCTATGTAGAAAAAAAATACGATGAACTGAAAAAATATGAAGAAGAAAAGAGGGAGGAGGAAGAAGAAGAGATGGAAGAAATGAGGAGGAAGGAAGTCGATGTCATTTATACACCGGAGAGTGTTATAGCAGCAGATTTGGATTCAGAATGTCCTGCACCCCAAAAGAAGAAGCAGAAGGTAAGTTGAATAAAAGAAAACTTAATTTGATTTTTATTATGTTGTTGTGACAAAAATTTGTATGCAAAATTGTAGGTTGAAAAAACGGATATTCCAAGCGGAATTTATGACATCGAAGCTGCAATTTGTGATTATTTATGGAATAGTGAGTTAGAATTGAAGTAAGTGAAATATATTGCTTTGTGAGTTATATTTAAATATTTCATGACAACATATTAATCCTAATGATTCATACAGATATTCTGTAATCTCAATGGGAAATCAATTCGCTAGTGTATACGACGTTGCAACGTTGAAGCCTACGGAATGGGTTGGCGGTGTGGTAAGTAGAAAGTAGAAAATGTTAAAACTTATTGAATATGTTCTGATTGTGTAATTAATTTTGTTAGGTTATTGATTTGCTCGCCTGGACAGTATGCTACGATTCTCAGAAGTCACTCCGGAGGATTGGCTACCTTCCATACCACTTAGCGGTGAGTTAAATTAATAAATGGAGATAAGTAGTGTTATAGACGGTAAATTAATAATGTTTGTTGCGTAATTGCAGCAGCAGGCGTTGGATGCTAACAGCAAAGAAAGTGTTGAGAGTATTGCTACCTTCTGGGGTCCCATACTAAATAACTATGTGAAATTCACCGACTGTGAGAAGGTAAGACATCATACTAATTGCAAATGATGTTTTCGGATATAGAATGTTGAATTTTGTCAAATTGGGTGTGAAATTTGTTGCAGATCATGATCACAATAAACTACCATAATTCACATTGGTATCTCTTGGTGTTGGATATGGTAGATCGTGTTGCAACAATATATGATAGTATGTTTACAACTGAAGCATCTAAACAGAGAGTGAAGGATGCTAAGAGATTGGTATGTATGTATGTATGAAAGGACATTATGTAAATTATAATGCATAATTTTTTTGGATCATAACTTCTTCTATTTTAATGCAGATTAAAATATTAGATTCTTATAATAAGAAACGCATTTGGGTTGAATCCTGTGGATCTCTAGGAAAGTATCCCTTGAAAAATTTCAAATTTGTGGAGCATAAGAAGAATAAGCAATTGAATGGGTATGAGATGTTATCACAAATAGAAAGCTTAATTTATGCAGTATTCATCATAATTGACATGTGTGGTTTTCAAATTTTGTAACAAACATGATTGCGGCATGTATGTGATGATGTGGATGGAATCGATCGGTTCTACAGGGGCAACTGGTGATTTTGTAAGTGGAAAGAAAAATTCGTTTGAGGTAAAATTGTTAAAAGTCGTAGATTAAATGTTGTAGTTTACAATACTTAACGTTCTGACAATTTGAATATAGGTTGTTGGAGAGTGGGATCGATCGCGAATATTAAATGATCTCGTAAGCCACAATCAAAATGAACGAAGACAGGAGATAACAAAAGCTGCCATGATACATAAGAATAACAAAAGGATGCAATGATGTAAATGTAGGGTTAATTTTGTATAAGATTTATAATTTTGTATGTGAATATAATTATGAATGAGATGAGAAACGTTAGCAGTATGTTGTTGTACATGTTTCTTATACACATTAAGGGTCATGTTGATACTTTAAAGTAAAAGGCAAATTTACAATATGGCCAACAGGGTGCAACCATAAAGTGTCGAACCATATATAAAAAGTGTCGATCCCAAAAACATCGAAAACCAAAAGTATAATGTAATATGTAATTTTTCAATCTAACCGGTACAAGTATACCGGTTTTATGAGAGAATATGTCTAAATAATGTGTCGACACATTTTTAGTTTGTGTCGATATTTTTGGTCCAGAATGAATGGAAAATAGGGTGCAACCATAAAGTGTCAATCCATATATAAAAAGTGTCGATCCCAAAAACATCGAAAACCAAAAGTATAATGTAATATGTAATTTTTTAATCTAACCGGTACAAGTATACCGGTTTTATGAGAGAATATGTCTAAATAATGTGTCGACACTTTTTTAGTTTGTGTCGATATTTTTGGTCCAGAATGAATGGAAAACAGGGTGCAACCATAAAGTGTCGATCCATATAAAAAGTGTCGATCCCAAAACATCGAAAACCAAAAGTATAATGTAATATGTAATTTTTCAATCTAACCGGTACAAGTATACCGGTTTTATGAGAGAATATGTCTAAATAATGTGTCGACACTTTTTTAGTTTGTGTCGATATTTTTGGTCTAGAATGAATGGAAAACAGGGTGCAACCATAAAGTGTCGATCCATATATAAAAGTGTCGATCCCAAAAACATCGAAAACCAAAAGTATAATGTAATATGTAATTTTTCAATCTAACCGGTACAAGTATACCGGTTTTATGAGAGAATATGTCTAAATAATGTGTCGACACTTTTTTAGTTTGTGTCGATATTTTTGGTCCAGAATGAATGGAAAACAGGGTGCAACCATAAAGTGTCGATCCATATATAAAAAGTGTCGATCCCAAAAACATCGAAAACCAAAAGTATAATGTAATATGTAATTTTTCAATCTAACTGGTACAATTATACCGGTTTTATGAGATAATAGGTCTAAATAATGTGTCGACACTTTTTTAGTTTGTGTCGATATTTTTGGTCCAGAATGAATGGCAAACAGGCTGCAACCATAAAGTGTCGATCCATATATAAAAAGTGTCGATCCCATAAACATCGAAAACCAAAAGTACAATGTAATATGTAGTTTTTCAATCTAACCGGTACAAGTATACCGGTTTTATGAGAGAATTGGTATATAATATGTATCGACACTGTTTAATGTTTTGTCGATACTAATTTAAATATCAAGTGTTTTTCCACCGTTCACTATATATAGTACTCTAAATCGAAAAACCCTAAACATAAAGGCAAGCAGGCAGAAGGTAACTCTTCCTCTTTCTTCTAGCGTTATCATAAGTGACGATCAGATATTCAGGTAAATTTATCGATATTTTATGGGTTTGATTGATTTCTATATTGGAGTTTTTTTCCTGAATGTGTTTGTGTTCCATTGTAATAGCATCCAACCAAAATGGCTCCAAAACGTCAGTGTCAGAAGAGCGGTCTTTCTCAAAGCTCTTCTCAACCCAGTTCTTCTCAACCACAACCTCCTTCTGTAACAAACGATTATTCTGAGGAAATCAGGTCCTTCGAAACTCTGAACTTTAGATCCGATATGGAGAAACAAAGATGGCAGACGAGTTTTAAAGTAAGGAAGATTCGTCCCGAACGTGTCATTGACCTGGGTTTCTTGTTTGATGATAAATATGCATTTAGTTTTAAATCCACATTTACATCTTGGGGTTGGCTTGAATTCCTTGGTGTAGAACCAAGATATTATCCCAACCTAGTTAGAGTCTTCTACAACAATGCTTCCTTACAGCACGAGCCTAATAAGACTAATATAATAGGAATTAATACACATGTTATGGGGAAGGATATATATATATCTCCAGAAACTATTGCGGAGGGTTTAGGTGTAGCGAATAAAGGGGATTTAGATGAAAATGGTGTAGATTGGTCTACAATTAAATGGGTTGCTAGAAATAGCCCAATTCACCTCGATGTAGAGTCGAGGGTGTTTCACAAAATGCTCACATGGTATATCCGGCCTAGTGGGGGAAAACATTCAACGCTTCGAGACAGCGATTATTGGTGGATAGCAAAGTATAAATCCAAAACGGCTCCAAACATTGCAAAACTCATATTTAATACAATTGTATATATGGTCACAAAGGGAGCAACAATTTCAACTGCACTACCATATGGATGTGTCATCACCCATCTGTTGAAGAAGAAGGAAGTTGATTTTTCGCATGATGCCCCTGTTCGATTAACCCGTAAGATTAACATGGTATTTATTAAAAAAGTGGGATATGATTTTGTTGAAAAACTCGGTTAGAAGCGTGTCAAGGAGGTCGGATTAGATCAAGAGAGAGAGGAAATGGACCCCGTTGGCCATGAAGAAGAGCAACCAAGTGGAGACGCAATGTGCAGAGGATGTCACAATTAAGACCGTGATGGAATACATGGTCAATTTTCGGGAGCATATTGATTCCCTTGTGAGTGGAATGCGATCCGATATTTCATCATTGCAATATGAAGTCTCCATGTTGCGTAACGAATTACGTCAATGACATCAAACGAGTTAGGTAATTCATTATTTATGTTTCTAAACATTTACACGTTCTGAACTGTATTTTATTTTCTTTTAACAGATGTGGACAACCAAGCGGTCAATGAAGATGAAGCTGACGATGACGATGATGATGAAGATGACGATGATGATGATGATGACGATGAAGCTGACGATGAAGATGATGACGATGATGATGATGATGATGAACCAAACAAGTATATCGTGTCTGCAACGCCGCCTTCAAGAAAACTTTTAATTTTTGATCTCAATGGTGTCCTTGCCTACATCCCAAGACTGCCTGCAGGTTTTAATTCTATTCTTTTGTATCTATTATTTTAACATATAAGCGTAGAACTTTAATCTCAATTTCTTCATGTTGTAGATGTTGTTCTCAGAAGAGGATTATTTGAATTTATGCAATTTTGTGTCGACAATTTTGTTGTTGACCTTTGGTCTTCAAAGATGAGGTTAGAACATGTTTGGAGCAATTGAATTACTGTAGTCAAAATCGTTAATATACATTTGAATGTTAACATTCAAACTTGATTACAATCTCAGGCATAACGTCGACCGTGTACTTGAGAAACTACCTTTATTTTCTGAGCATTTTCTATTCGTGTGGGTAAGATGAATGTCATTACAGTTTGCTGACTTTTCGTTGTCTATGATTCCTACATATTTATGTTTGACTGTTTGTGAACAGGATCAAAAAAAATACAAAACATACGATTCTGTTACCTACTGTAAAGATCTCAATGATGTTTGGAACGCGTGTCCAGATTTTAACGAGCTAAATACACTTTTGGTCGATGATTCAGCGGAAAAAATGATTTATAATCCGGTAAGTTGCATTTATGCAATATGTTTTTCCAGTTGAACAGGTGTTCAGACATTGATTATTTTAACAACTTATGTGTTTATATAGAAATACAATTACATATGTCCACATACCTTTGACGCTGCTTCCCATTCGAACGATAATGCTCTAGGTATGACACAAATTTATTCATGCTTATGCGAATTTAGTTTATTGTTAGTAAAATTGCACCTCATTAGTTTGATAATTGAAATTATTTATGTATGTCCTCAGACAAAGGCGGAAACATACGAGAGTATTTGGAAAATTTGTTGAAGGCCTCTAATGTTCCGGACTTCGTTAGAAATAACCCTTTTTCATCGGATTAATTTTGTTTGTCGGTACGTTATTTGAACATTCTTGTGTATTTATATTTTGGTGTGATTATATTGTGTGTATATTTTCATTAATTATTCCATATTTGCTTCTATGTATACATATACATTTGAGGATTGTTGAAATATCAATACTAGTTATTAATGTATTTTACATCTGCTTGCAAATGTATCGAAACACATGACTATAGCATTGTTTTCGATGATATCTGCAACATAGTTTTCACACTTTTTAATATTGTGTTTGTACTTTATGTCCAGAATAGAAGAAAAATGTGTCGATACCATTTAAAAAAGTATCGACATTTACACATCGGAACCCAGAATTATAATGTAATAGATAATTTTGTAATATAACCGGTATAAATATACCGGGTTTATGAGCGAATAGGTCTACAACCTATATCGACACTTTCTAATATTGTGTCGGTACTTTATGTCCAGATTGGAAGAAAAATGTGTCGATACCATTTAAAAAAGTGTCGACATTTACACATCGGAATCCAGAATTATAATGTAATAGATAATTTTGTAATATAACCGGTATAAATATACCGGTTTTATGAGCGAATAGGTCTACAACCTATATCGACACTTTTTAATATTGTGTCAAAACTTTATGTCCAGATTGGAAGAAAAATGTGTCGATGCATTGTCAAAAAGTGTCGACATTTACACATCGGAACCCAGAATTATAATGTAATAGATAATTTTGTAATATAACCGGTATAAATATACCGGTTTTATGAGCGAATAGGTCTACAACCTATATCGACACTTTTTAATATTGTGTCGGTAATTTTAAGTAACGCGGTTTTTCTTCCTTCATTCAAAATATTTATATGTACATACAATAGGAGTCATGTTGATACTTAAGATATATGGAGATCGTTGTCATTCCATTCCGTCTTCGAAAAAATCAGTTGATGTAGGCTGTGTGCTTGTACTCAAACTGAGCTTGACTTGAGGACATTTTGTTATGTCCCTCACTGTTGCAGTACCCACATCGCCTAATTTTCTTCTCAACCTTGTTCTTCGGCACTTCTTTTCGCTTGCGTTGTTTTCGTTGAGGGTCACGAACATTGTTTACTACAATGCTCTGGTTGACTGAATCATTCAAACCAAACAAGTTTTCTAATTCTTCTATTAGTTTTTTTTCATCTCATCTCTTGCGGTTTTGAAAGACTCGTCTGTCTTTGATGCAATGTAGCATAACCTACTTGACGTTGAACGTAGAGCAGCAAACCTTGCCATTTGCATCACTTCTGGAGACACATTCAATCAACATAGCTGGGTGCAGAAGCCTTCGCATCATTAGTCCACCTACTTTGAATCAAAGTCCCGGGCAAATATGTGTAGTCCAATTGCTTCAAAATGTGATAATGTGACATTCATCTGATAAGGACTTAATCTCTTCCTCAATCCGGTACAATGTCTCCCGTATAAGTTCATCTTGGAACACACAAAAGATTCGCGGGTAAAAATCGCAGCAGCATGCTTTCAAGGTCGACCAGTTTGTGATCTGGAAGGGTCGTATGGGAACTTAAGTAATCCACTTTCACTCGTTCATACGCATTCTACTATTTCCATCTTCAATTGCACGAACAACATCTAAATATGTCTTCTTGTGTTTCAGTGCAATAGCTAGTGAAGCATTCATAGACTCGCACCTTTGTGTTGAGCGAATATTGGCAAAGAAATGACCGGTTAGATATGCTTGTGCCCATAAGTGTGTGTATTTCCCTTCTCAATCACCCATGGATGCTTTGGACGTTGAATTCTGAAACAACCGAACGCCATTGAATATCAAATTCCTTGGTTGTCCACCAGAAGCCTGCATTTTGAGAATGCTGTTGTAAACTTTGGGTCACCAATGTTAGCTTGTGCATTGCGAGAAAGATGCCAAGAACATAATCTGCTTAGCATAAGGATAACAGATTTGATAGCCCTCTGCATTGCCTATCCCCATCGGTTACAACGGAAATAGGTGATTTATTCATCATGGCTTCTAAAACATTCTGTAGCACCCACTCGAAAGATTGAGACGTCTCGTCAGCGATTATGGCAGTGGCAAACACAATGTGTTATGGTGATGATTGACACCAACAATAGGCATAATTGGTCGACCATACAAATTATCTTTGTACGTTGTTCGAACGCAATTACATCACCGAAGCATGTGTAATCCGATCTCGATGTAGAATCCGCCAAATAAGATTATACAATGCCTCGATTCGCTACCGAGTATGTCATAAAAAACGGGATCATCATGTTTCTTAATCAAAGTAGGCAATTAGCGCATTCACATCCCCATCGACGATTTCCTTGCTTTACCTCTTTGAAGTGCATTGTAGAGGTCTTTATGTATAATCCAACATTATGATAGCCCCCTGCCTGCTGCGTAAATAGTTCATTACTTGTGACGTGCCAACACCGACCTCTTTCAATGTTGTTGCCTTATCGATATCAGCCTTACTTACAGCTCTATTAGAACGCATAAATGGTTCATAGCAGGTGGCACAATGCATGATTATGTTTTGATCAGACTTACTTATAACCCACTGATCGTTTGTATTTGTTGCTGTAACTACGACTCTAGCCTCCTGTTCTTGTGACTAGCGTATGAGCACGTGACGATCAACAGTATTGACTTTGATACTCGAACCCTTTTTGGAACAACAAAATTGTGTCTTCACATTCCCTTCCACGTCAGCTGTGTTGTTCCCTTACGTGCACTAAACCCATGTTCCCGTGTGAATCCCTTGTAAAAGTACCAAGCTTGATCACGTGAACAGAAAGCTGACCAACCAATCTATCAGATTCATCAACATTATGTACTTCATGGCATTCCTCGGTGGCTTACATTGTCTACATCAGTATTATCCATGGCAAAAATTTGTTGTGCAAGTTCAGCAGTACATATTTAGGTATGTACAATAACTACAAGTATATTATCATTAAATTTATGTATGTACAATAACTACATATTTAGGTATGTACATCTTTTGAGTGAGTTTTAAGATATTAATTTAGTAATTATAGGCATCTAATGATTTATTTTTTACGTTACGGTATATATTATTATTAAATTAAAAACAATAAACATATATATTACATATTTATTATTATCTTTGGTTATATTGTTAAATTTAAATACTAATAATATTTTATAAAATATCAAAACAATCAAATAATTTTTTGTGCAAATGAAATTAAATTAATATTGTAGGTGGAAAACATGAAACACTATTAAAAAAATTGAAACATAAATTACATAACTTTAAAAAAGTATCGATCCTTTTTATAAAAAGTATAGACACTTTCAATATAATACGTAAAAATATGATGTAATAGGTAGCGTTAATATAATGTAATAGGTAGCGTTTATATAATGTAATAGGTAGTGCTTATATTGTAAAGTATTTATTATTTTTATAAAAGTGTCCATACTTTTTTCACTATGGAAAACATTAATTTAAGGTTATCTTTTGAGTGAGTTTTAAGATATTAATTTAGTAATTATATGCGTCTAATGATTTATTTTTACGTTACGGTATATATTATTATTAAATTAAGGACAATAAACATATATATTACATATTTATTATTATCTTTGGTTAATATTGTTAAATTTAAATTCTAAATATATTTTATAAATATCAAAACAATCAATAATTTTTTGTGCAATAAATTATTAAATTAATATTGTAGGTGGAAAACATGAAACAACTAAAAAAAATTGAAACATAAATTACATAACTTTAAAAAAAGTATCGATCCTTTTTATAAAAAGTATAGACACTTTCAATATAATAGGTAAAAATATGATGTAATAGGTAGCGCTTATATAATGTAATAGATAACGTTTATATAATGTAATAGGTAGTGCTTATATTGTAAAGTATCTATCCTTTTTATAAAAGTGTCCATACTTTTTTCACTGTGGAAAACATTAATTTAAAGTTATCTTTTGAGTGAGTTTTAAGATATTAATTTAGTAATTATATGCGTCTAATGATTTATTTTTACGTTACGATATATATTATTATTAAATTAAAAACAATAAACATATATATTACATATTTATTATATCTTGGTTATATTGTTAAATTTAAATTCTAAAATTATTTTATAAAATATCAAAACAATCAAATAATATTTTGTGCAAATGAAATTATTAAATTAATATTGGTAGAAAAACTGAACACTATTAAAAAATTGAAACATAAATTACATAACTTTAAAAAAAAGTATCGATCATTTTTATAAAAAGTATAGACACTTTCAACATATTATAATGTAATAGGTAAATTTGCAATGCTATCGGTATAAATATACGGGTTTACTTATAAAATAGGTCAATATAAACGCTACCTATTACATTATATAAGCGCTACCTAGTATGTTATTGTACTTTATAATATTTCCAGTTAAATAATATAACATAACCAATCTAAATTTTAACTGATCACTTATTTAATCGATCACATCTTATATTAACCATTTTTTAAGCGCCGCACCGCAGAACTACCTTCATCATCTTCCCTCGTGAGTTGAAAGGCAACACAGTTTCCGCTTCTCATTTATGCGGTCCCTATATTTTTATGTTTGTTAATTGTGTTTTCTAGAACTCGTGTGGTGCACCTGGCAATATTTGATTCTTTTGCTTTGATTTGATAATAAAGAGCTGACATTTCATTTAAAAAACATAATAATATTATTAAAATATTAAAAATTATAATATTAAAAATAAGAGTATTATATTATATTATATTATATTATATTATATTATATTATATTATATTATATTATATTTATATTATTATATTATATTATATTATATATTATATTATATTATATTACATTACATTACATTACATTACATTACATTACATTACATTACATTATAAATATTCAACCAGTAATATTATTTTTATAAAATTAATAAATAAAATTACTTTTATTAATAATTTATTATTTATTAATAAAAAATTATAATGTTATATATTATAATAATATAATTATAAAAATAAAAAATATTATATTTATTAAATTATTAATAAATATAATTTAATAATTAATATTTTATTAAAATGATACTAAAATAAAATATTAATATTAAACATATAAAATAATAATATTTTGAATATTTATATTTTGAAGTGAAAAGTTTGTAAAATAACTTACGAAAAATCAGATCATATATCATTTTCTAAAAATTTTACAGAAAATTCAATTGACTAAGAAGATGTATGACATTGACCATCTATTTTTCGCCAATCAAACAGTAGAAAATAAGAAAAATATTTTTCCGAAAAACTAATTACCAGGAAACAAATACTAAAGTTTGTTTTAGAGAAATATGAATTTACTCAAACTAATCCTCTGTAATATAGATGGTCTTTAACATTATATTTATAATTGGACTTCAACAGTTGCATATAATATTAATATCATGGGTAAAGTACACAAATGGTCCCCGATTATAAGGCGTACTTTATTGAGTCCCTCGATTAAAAGTTACAAAATGACTCTCTGACTATAGGTACTGTTTAATTGAGTCATCCGACTATTAAAAGTTATAAAATTATCACTTGCTATTTATATGTTCCAAACTCATCTTTTTCCATTAAAAGATTGGCAACCCACTGAGATGGACGTTAATTTGTTGATTAAGATATGATAAAAGTTGACCCTAGTATTGCTTGAGTCGTATGTTTTTGGATGAACACTTCGTTTACATTATGTCGTTGAGCCAATGCTTGAAACATTGTGTCGTCGAGCCAATACTTGAAAACAATGGCGATGCCGATAGAAAATATTAAAATATGATTTTATCATATCTCAATCAGTAGGTTAACATCCAACTTAGACGACCATCATTTTTTATAAAGGAAAAGGATGAGTTTGGAATATATAAATAGTAGGGTGATCATCTTGTAACTTTTAATAGTCGGGAGACTCAACAAAACAACACTCTATAGTCGATGAACCATTTATATACTTTACCCTAATATTATACACAAATTAGGAGATTTAACTTTTATCAATTCAACAATTACACTTGGCTGGTTGGTAAACTTGTTCATCTTTATTCCCTCGTACTATCATGAGTTCTAGACCTACTTGGAGCACCTCCCTTCTTCCCCTAGAGTCTCCTTTTCTCCCTCCCATCTAGATAGGTTTAGGGTTATATTTAGAATTTGTAATATATATATATATTATTAGCACATAAGAAAGCTTAAATTTGGCTAAAAAATGCACTTCAAAATAAAGCAATGTGAAGGGAACTTTTTGAAGGATAAAATTAGTAGTGTAAGCAAGCCTCTCTCCTAACGCATTAGAACGTTCCACAAAGAAAATGGTCACAGTAAAATGATGGAATGGATGGACCATCTGAAATAAAAAAAAGTACACATGGAAAATGATAGGTACTGTTTATTTAAATAAGATGGCCTTTAAGTATTGGTGTTAAGGGTTACCCTACCCTACATCAGATGTGTGAGTTTCAACACTGCAATATTGAGAAACAATAAGAGACTTGAAATTATACTGCTGTTGATATACACTGGCAATATTGTTAGGGATTGTAGGCTTCAAAAGAATCTAACAGTTCCTTGCAAGCTAAAAAAAGGGTTCATTGCCATTCCCGTGGAACAATTAAGTAGACATGCCAACAACCAACGAAATAGAGAGTTTTAGAGCCAATTTTCTTATTAAAAGACTCGTATGAAACACATGATTTGTAAAATTTGTAATTTCGATTCTTAAATTTATCTAAAATCGAACGACTCTTAATTATATTGAATTTATAACAATTAGATATTCAAAATTCTAATTTCGGTCTTGATTAATAGAATTTGATTTATTATCTAATTCGTTAGAACCCGAATTGAATAATTAGCAAGTGATGTTGTGAATTATTAACAAAAGGATCTGATAATACTTAAGGTTCTTAGATAGAAAATAGACCCAAATTAAGGTATTGGAAATTGACGAATCATTTTACACCCTTGATCAACATTAGTTAACTTGATAAATCATTCTTAGCCATTGATCTTGTCTTAATTGAGCTAACATAATTTTCTTCTACCTTGACGAACCAAAGTGTGGTAAGGGAGACATATATTTGAATATGAAGGGTTCCCCCCCCCCCTCCGAAACTAGTTGAAGTCTTCAAGCCCATTACCTAATCAAAGGCAGTAGTGTGAGAATTTTCTAGATTAGTACTTAAATTATCTTACATTCACTGAGTAATCGTTTGCAATGTAAATAAGATAGTGGATTGCATTCATATCGTATAAGCCTGTAAACGAACCGAACGCACACGAACGGAGGTATGTTCATGTTCGTTCATTTAATAAATAAACGAACACGAACATAAACGAACAAATTTTTTTTTGTTCATGTTCGTTTATTAAGGAATATAACTTGTTCATGTTCGTTCATTTAATAAATAAACGAACATAAACGAACACGAACATAAACGAACACGAACATAAATGAACACGAACATAAACGTTGGAGACCCTACCTTCCATTGTTCTTTCATGAAAAATAGTCGACAATGCAAATCAACCAAATCTACAGTGATAAATAGCGTAAGAGTTGATTAGCAGTGATGAAATGTTTGAAGATATCAAATATTTTGATCGATCTTTTAAAGATATTAAATGATTCACACGACTTTCATTTAACGCTATAACATTTATCTTAGTGGTCCATGATTACATATGAACATTCATTTTCCACTACGTTATTCTAATAAATTCGCTGGCTAAAAGTTTTGTGACATCAATGTCAGACTTTAGTGAGGTTTGTTAATAATGGTCATTTCCGTTGGCAGAGTAGAAAATTTAACAGTATAAAGATTTCGAACGGTACAAATTGGACTACAAGGCAATAACATAGATCCAAATCCCTTCGATGCTAATGATTCACACGACTTTCATTTAACGCTATAACATTTATCTTAGTGGTCCATGATTACATATAACATTCATTTTCCACTACGTTATTCTAATAAATTCGCTGGCTAAAATTTTGTGACATCAATGTCAGACTTTAGTGATTGTTAATAATGGTCATTTCCGTTGGCAGAGTAAATTTAACAGTATAAAGATTTCGAACGGTACAAATTGGACTACAAGGCAATACATAGATCCAAATCCTTCGATGCTCATATTGTAACTGATATTATTGCTAAACCACCATTCAAAATTTTAACGTACCTAAAGTCTACTCTACAACTAAAGGTCACACAAGAACTTGAAAACAAAAGTTCATTGTCAAAATGTATTTCTACTTATAATGGGTTCTTCCTGGAAAACCCATTACTTTTGCTATTACACTCTTTTTTCAGAAATTGCATAGAAACATTTGTTTTGTTTTATGGAAAATTCTATATATTTTTCTCTCTACTCTCCAGTGAACACTAGGGTTTGGGAAAAAGGGGGAAATGATATAGGAACTAAATTGGTCATCAGAATATCAGATTAATTAATATTTTTAAGATACTTACAAATTGGTCACCAAAATTGATTTAAGAATTGGGTTAAACATAAATGAAATGAACAAACGAATAACCGAACGAACATAAACGAACATAACCGAACATAACCGAACGTTCACGAACATAATGACGAACGAGACCTATGTTCATGTTCGTTCATTTAATTAAACGAACACAAAATCTTGTTCATGTTCGTTCATTTAATAAATAAACGCACATAAACGAACTTCCCGCCGCACGGTTCATGAACGGTTCGTTGAACGTTCAGTTCATTTACAGGCCTAATATCGTATTTGATGTTGTATGAATATATCTATCTAAATTATTGTTTATCATGAATCAATTGTATAATATACTTTGTGTTGTTTGACCTACACTTAAAGGACATACTTAGCTCTATAACACATCCCTAAATTTCTTCCTTTCATATTTTTTTGATTGTTAGGATCTTTCTGGTACTTAGAAGACCATCTAGCGACGATTTTCATTTTACACTATAATTAACATCAGACTTTTATTATATATAAAAACTCTATTATCAAATTTTAAAGTGTTATGTATTTGGACTTTTGGATTATTATTTATGAGACATTGAATTATATTTTGTCATTAATTACTATATAAATATATTGAGTTTTATTATTAATTTTTGAGTTTATTAATCTATGCTTATTTATTTTATAATATATTTTGATAATCGTTGATGATTCTTAAAAATGTTATAAAATTATAAATTTATGTCAGTGTGGTCTTTAAGATTTGATCGTAACGTTTATATCAAACATGAAGGTTACATCAGATAATAAAAAGTCGAAGTATTCAATGCTAGAGTCGTGAAGTTCATGGACATTTTCAATTAAATGAATACCATATATGTGTTCATAGGATGAAACAAGTTTGGTAAAAAGAAGTATGACTCATCGGTTGTTGTAGACGATGATTGGCGGTGGTTAGTACGGTGGCTAGTTGCAGCGAACAATAGTTAGAATCTATACTGCTTGAGAGAAAAGGAGAAGAAGAAAGAAGAAGAAAAGAAGAAAAATGAAATAAATAAATAAATTTCATATAGATTCAAAACGATGTCTTTTTAATATCAATTTGGCTTTTCTAACAAGAGTCCAAAACAAGAATCATTAAAAAATTGAATAATTAAATTAAAAAAAATATAAATTATATTAACCATAATAATAGTAAGAATAAAATTGTGTGATAAAATTTATAATTTACCTTATAATAATAACCCACATAATTTTTACTAATACTCATATCTCCTATAAGAATTACAGAGTGATCGGAGAGTAATCAAATACCTTTAATTTAGTGAAACCTATAAATTACAATAATGATTCAAATTATCGCATTCTATAATTATTCGTGATTATATTTAAATTAAATTATCAGATGATTTTTTGAACTAGTTTGTATAAATAAAAATTATAAATTAGAACTTAAAAAGTATTCATCACCTTACACTGTGAGTAACACGCAAAACCGTAAATAAAAAATGATTTAGTTGTTAACTATGTAATGAGTGGTGCTATCATGCGTTTCTCTTTTTCTTGCTATCGACTGAGATACCTTCTCTTTGTTTATTATATTATACATAATGCCTTTCTTTTGCCTTGCAAGTCACCTCAACTCTATCATATATTTTCCTCCCTCCCCAAATGTCTGCATCAATAAGCCTAACTTAAGGTGAATGAACGGTAGAAAATGAGTAGAAAATAAATAAAATCGAAAATGTTAAAAAATATAATATTTTTAGTTGAACGAATCTAAAATGTTAGTATTTTAATATTTTCGGTTGAACTAAAAATGTTAAGATGAATGTAATATTTTTCTTGGTAACTGAAAATGTTATGAAAAAAAGTGTGCAAACGAAAAATATTACGAAAAAGTTACTATTTTATGTTATGTACAACCGAAAATGTTATGTTTTTCATAACATTTTCAATTGTGTCCCTTCCATGTTATTCCTTAGCCTTAAATTAGGATTTCATAAAGCATAACTTCCAAATTAAATTAAGAAAATTACCCGATAACATACCTTTATTCTATCTTTTTTTATATTAAGCTAAGGTGTAATCAGTCTGAATTATTTGACAATAAACGCTCAATCACACTTATTGCGATCGTTGGTGCTCGAACCCGAAACCTCTAATAATAACAATATTTTTTTTAACCACTAAAGAAATTTAGTTTGTGCATACAATATAAAACATATTTTATAAATTTTGATGCTTAAAACATGAGAAGGTTAATATATGAAATTCCAAATGAAGTGGAGGCCCATATTTGTGACCTCTTGAGTTTCCCATGCCCTTTGATCTCTTTCGTAAAGAGAAAACCCATAGAAGAAGACAACACCATTCTTCCAAAAACCAACAGCCTTTTTTTTCATTATTTTAAGCTTATAGTGACCTGTCTATCATGTGCTTTTTCCACATTTCATGTCTTCTTTTTTCCTTCCCTTCCTTTCCTTGTGTCTCCCCATTCTTGGATATTACTATAACTACCCACTCATCCATCTCATCTCATTTCTTTCTTTGAGCATAAGAGAGAGAAAAATTAATAAAGCAAAGAACTTGAGTCCCCCCCCCCCTTTTTGCAGCCTTGGTTTGATTGTTTGAATCCTGAGAAAAAAAAGGGCGCTTAGAATAAAGTTCGATACAAGGCAATTCTCTCTCTTTCTGTGCTTTTAAGTTGCTTGATTTGTGTATTCTACTTGTTTGAGAAATAAAAGAAGAGGGTGTTTTGTTGAAGAAGAAAAGAGGGTGTATGGAATGAAGTTTGATCCAAGATCATTCGGATATCTTTCAAGTTTCTACCTTTTAAGTTGTTAATTAATTGCTGTGACTTATGTGATTTTGATGATATCAATGGATCTCGGACCAGGCTTCATTCCTCACATAATTCTTTTCCATTGCTTCACCACATCACCTACACTAACCATACCAAGCCAAGCCTCTTTCATCCATCTCCCATCCAGGTTTGAATATGTATATATATATATATATATGATCTATTTACACAATGTAAAACTCTTTAGTTTTATACATGTTTAAGATCGTTTGGATGAGAAAAAATAGATGACTGAGATTGACTCGTTTTTAAAAAAAAAAATATTTTCACATTTCCTACTTTTAATCTCAGCTATCTGTTTTCACTCCTCTAATGGTCCATATAATATTATATATGTGAACTAACTTTTTTCTTGTTTGTGTCATTTTTTCTCAGAGATCTGATTTGCATATTTAATTTCATTGATATTCTTGTAGAATTAACAATAACCATATGTTTTTTTGTGGGTGATAAGATATTCTTTGATATTCAATACAAATGTTTGTCCAATTCAATCTTAGATGCACATGTATATATGTAAATATAACGTTTTCTTTGAGACTATTAATTGCATTTGGTTCATATTTGAGTTTTTTTCTTTTCCATTTTCTTCCTTAAAAATATTCCAAGACAAAAGATATAGGACAAGTCCATATATGAGGACAAGTGAAACATTTGTCTTTTACATTAATCTATGGATTCATGAAATATTTGTCTTTCAATGTTTATTTATTTCAGAATAAAAATTCTAAAACAATGTTTCTCTTGGTATTCTTATGGCTTGCACATGCATGCCGGATGGAGAAAATGACATAAACCCTAAATCGAATTATTCAAGTTTAATGGTATAAGCTATATTTTACCATTAATGTTCCGTTCATGATTGTTTCCCTCAATAATATCCTCTTCAAAGTTTAAATTTAATTTTTTTCAGTATATATTATTATCTTTAAGATTTTATTGTGAATTTTTGTATTACAAAATATATTTTACCATTGCACTTAATTATTATAAAATATGTAATACCATTTAATCATTTATAATTTTCATGTTCATGGTGATTACTTTTTTGATCATGTGGTAAGATAAGATTGTACTATATATCAATGATAATATTATCATTTATTTATTTATTTATCTCTATTATCGTAGTTTATTTTTAGAAAATTCTTTAAAATATTAAAAAAATATTTATTATTTTTTTATTAGTACATTTTAGAAAATTCTAAAATGTTTAAGATCCTTTTAAACATCTAACACCCTTCAATTTAAAATTGTCATTTTTTTGTTTTATATGTGTTGTGGACATGGTTAGTACTAATATATTTTTTCTTTAATTTCTCTTCCATCTGGATGCTGCTTCTTTGTTATTTTTGAACAGCTTGGCTTTGTTTGATTGTTCGTTTTGCTAAACATTCTAATTTCTTTTATAGAGATATTAGATTTATATTTTAATTTATATATTTAATATTAATTTTTCGAGAGATATATAGTTATTTTTCTCTCCAAAACTATAATATAAACTTCATCCAAGGCATTCCCGTGGGCAGCCCTTGATCCAACTCTTATGGGGTTTGGTTGGATGGAATAGTAAATTCAATATGGGCTTCCTTTCAAGCAATTTATGGCAGAGCTACAAATAAAATTTTAAAGTAATCACCATCAGTAAAATAAGTAATTAAAGAAAATTTGAATTTTAGAGTAGACAAACGCCCCCCTCTGTAACACCCCAATTTAGGGGCTAAAATTAAGAAATTATAAAGTGGTGGATTTAATTGGTATTTGGAAGAAATTTGGGGATTAAATTGTCAGATTTCAAAGATGGCAGACCGTTTTAAGAAATGCATGAAGTTTAGTGGCTAAGTCATGATTAACCAATTTTTATATATGTGAATATAAGTTCCCGTGCGCATGTTCAGCGGAAAATTTTCCAGTTTTCTCCCGTTCTCCCTACTTCGAACTCCGATCTACTCGTCCGACCTCCGATCGACGAGCCGAAACCACCATCGTGTTCGTTGTCAACGAGGAACAAAACCCTCAAACCTTTCATCGTGAATCATATCCGTTCGTCGTTAATTTCAGTCGGAAGTATCGTCGGTAATAACTCGGTTTTAGTTGGTTTTCATCGATTCACAACGATCGGGTCCGTTTACGACACCCCCGCACCATCGTGTTCCTTGTGCGTTCCGAGTCCACCGGTGTCCTTCCTTTCTCGGCGGCGGCGGCGTGTGGAGGTGAAGCGGTTAAAGTTTTCGATTTGTTGAAATCGAGCTCTCCGCGTTCAAAATTGTGAACCGAGCTTGTAAGTATCTCGAAATCGCTCAAAATAATTTTTAGAAATTTTTCCGGGATTTTATCACTGTTCACGTGCCCCCACGCGCCACCACTGCGCGTGGGGAAGACAAAAGTGACCGGTTTGACCGGTTTTAGTGGATAGTTGACCAGTTTTGACCGGTCATAACCCGACCCGACCGACCCGTTTACCCGACCCGTTACCGACCAGTTGACCCGACCCGACCGTTGACCCGTGACCGTTGACCGTTGACCGTTGACCACGTTGACCATTGTTGACCAAAACTTGACCGGCTTTGATCGAGCATTAAACGACCTTTGACTTCGACCGAGTATACCTATCATGACATTTTTCGACGTTCCAAATCCGATTCCGCTGTCCGTTTTTCGAAATTCAAACCCGAAGACCTTTAAATTGCCGTCAAACCCGTTGACTTTGATTTTGACCGAATATTCCAAATTTTCGAAAAGTCATATTTTATGCTTTCGACGTCCTGAATCCGAATCCGAAGTTCGTTTCGCCAAATTGAACCCGGTAAGCCGTCTTTCACTGATTTATCACCCAATTCGATCCGTTTATCGTAATTAAGCTTCGTTTCTGATATAATTTATGTTGATATGTATCTGAGGAATTATTGGAAGTTGAATTGAAGATCAAAGGCGTTCGAATGGAATTTTATGGTCGATCGGTATTGCACGGAAATCGAGGTAATACTTTACTACCTCTTTATGCTTATGAAACATGTTGATATGGTAAATGCATGGATAAGATAATGTTGGTCACTTTTGTGGAGTTGAATAATTTATACACTCGATATGAATGTGGTAGAAATTCAGTAACTGAATATGGATCGAATGACTATATAGAGATTGAAAGATTGTTAGAATTAAATTACAAGTTGTGATTAGTGATAAAGAAATTGGCCATGGATTTGTAAATTATATTATATCATCAAAGGTAAATGTTAAAGGTACTTGGATGAGAAATTATGAGAATCCGGTAGGGTAAAATTCTGAAAATACCCTATATTGTAAGATGACAAGAATTGTCCTTGGAAGTTGGTTAATCTGAAAAGATATTGATTCGGTAAAATTTCATATGTGCATAAGAAATGCTAGTTTGCTAGGAAATACGGATAACCGGTTTTTAAACCGAGGGTTTGTGCAGATACTAGAAGTCGGTTAAAGAATCATTTAAGATCAAAGAATGTTCGGGAAAGCAATTAATATAGGATCTCCAAATATTATTTTTTTTGTTAAGAGTTAATACCGAAATTATCTGGTTAAGAAATTACGAAAATGCCCTTGAGAGGTAAAATAGTCCAAGTTGACTCTGAATGAGAGAGTAACCTGAGAATTTGTTTTTAAATCGAAATTACTGATTGGTTGTTGAGATCCTACCTTTGTATGGAAAATTTTCTGAAAATTCGTTAGTAACATTTGAAAAGACATTTAACCTGGAAATTACCGAATGAGTAAATACCTGAAGAATGATTTATCGAATGTGCTTTGGTCAGAATTGTTTGAAAGGACTAAAGTAAGTGATAAGATTAAATTAAATAATAAGATCAGACGTAAGGAAATGATGGAAATACATCGGATATGTAAAATGACCAAATACCCCTGGAATGGAAATGACTCAAGAATGTCACCAAGCTCATGAATGAATGGATATACTCAAAGCTTTGTAATGATATAAAAACGTTGAGAACCAAAATGCCCTTATGACCTAGAATAAGTAAATGTCTTGGATTAATTAAGAAATCCAAATAAACATGGATGTTGTGCTACCAGTAAAAGTTATGGAACGCAACTTAAGTGATCAACCAACGCTAGTGCTATCATTACCTGAATGATATAATTACCACTTGAATGTTTGTTCGTCTTCTCAAATTTGGATCGATAATTCTGGAAGTACTTGGTTCAGCTCAACTTTAGAGTGCATACAGTACTAATAAGTGGGTATTCGTGAGATAAATCAACCACGAATACCAGAATGCTTTATATGACTAAATTGAATTGAAAGGAAGTGCAACATGTATTTGAGATTCAGAAATGTCTGAACTATTCTGGAAAACTCTAAAGTAATCGGAAAACTTGCTTACTAAATGAACTAAGTAACCTCAATGACCGAGGATTAAATAGGTGATTGGATGAGTTTGGAAACATTGTATGAATTGTCCTTATGGGTTATGAACATGAATCAAGTACGTTCATATTTCTGATATCGTTGAAACATGGAAATGTAATAAAGACCGTTGGAAGATCTATTCAGCGATAATTATGGGGATGATCTATTGATATGCATTTGGTATTAAAGAGTGAATGCATTGGAAGGATAATGAATTGATTTGTTGACATGCATCAGTCTGTGAGTTGTGTAACTTGAGTTGTTTGATAATACTATCGATAGTCATAGATCGTAAATGACTTGAATCTTCGATTACATTTTGATCTAAAATCAATTCGGTCATGTTTGAAAACGCAAGTAACGCAGAAGGAAAAGATTCTGAATACCTCATTTGGTACAATTGGGCTGAAATCCTATGAATTCAAAGTATATTCCTGAATACCCCTGATGTTTGGGTAATGGAATCACTCGCAGTAAATCTGAATTTAGAATTATTATGTAAAAAGGTTCCTGAACGTTTCCTGATGCACATGGAAACTTAGTGGAATTCTAAGTATCAATCAGAAATGTCTGATTATATCGGTTAGAAATCGATTCTCTTCAATGAGATCTTATTCCTGGAATCTGATCAAATTGCACAAGTTCGTGTTATCTATATTGATAACTACAAAATGCGTCTGAAAAATATATGGATTCTCTAGTGTGTTCCTTATATTTTGAAAATAATTGTTTTATTGTTTTAACACGTGGTACACTGAAATCTATGGTTTCTGTTTTATGGATGCACCGACTTAACGGTGATGGCTTATGGATTTGTATCATTGTATAAACTGTATCTTGGAGATACAGATTTGTAAAGTACAGCTCTGATCAAGCTGGAAAATTTTTATGGACCTAATGTGACACTTAGGTAGGCTCTGCGGCCCTGAGATCATTCTCGGGTAGGCCTGCGGCCCTAAGATGTGTTCTTAGGTAGGCCCCACGGCCCCGAAATCTATCTTGGGTAGGCTCTCAGGCCCTAAGATGTTCCCTTAGGTTAATTCTTTGTAAGATGGTTTTAAAATACGAGTTTAAAAAGCTCCACTACAATATGGTTTATGGGATTTTACTGAACTATCATTTGATTAGTGTACCTATTATGATTTTATCGTATTGATGAAACACACTAGACATCCTATTTGACCTCATGAAAACGTGATTGTATGAAAGGTTTCTTATGAACTGAGATCCATGGCTTCTACTCGATGAACTTCTAAGGGAACCCCAAATTATTCTACAAGCTGGTATACATATGATTCAATAAGGAAATTATATGGCTTTCTATTTATCTACATGTCATGTAGCATCATCTGGTAGTTCTGTATTACTGAGCTTTCCAAAGCTCATTCTATTACTCACCTTTTCAGGTTAAAACAATTGTACCAGTGCATCTATCGACTTCAGTAAGGGAGTTCTTCCGGCGTGGTTGCAGAGTATGGTACTTGTGATTAGGGGGCATGTAATTGTATTTTGATTTATATACGAGTTTGGAAATCTGTTTTATTTTTAAATAGTGATAAATGATTTTATAAGTTTACATGTTCTGATAAAAAGTTTTAAAATTTCCGCTATTTTACGGTGGGTCGCTCCGGTGACCCTAATGTGACTTCCCGAATCGGATCGGGCTACCCGCATCGGTCTGGGGGGTTACACCCTCTCAGATACATGTGAATCCGCCACAGCTACGATACTCGTGCATGCATTACTAGTGATGTTGGTGTGGTTCCCTAATTTGATCGTTCCTACGTTAGCATTGTGTGTTTGTGATTGGAACTTGGAATTATAGGTTTAGTTCAAAAGACAAATTACCTCACTTCTGTCCTAAGATCTCCTTATTTAGCGGACAATGTCGACCGTGACGAACTTGATCAAGAGTTTGATACAATGCCAGGCACCTGAGCACCGGATGTTATACGACAAGTTACGCGCGATTGGAGCACGTGTGCAAAACATACCGGATGATTTCGCCACAATTGGAGAACGTAGTGACATGGCGAGATCCGCATGCAACGGCCATTTTCGTGGGATTATGTTTGATGGTGGCATTCGTGCTGTACTTGGCGCCACCAAAGATGGTGGCAATGGCATTTGAAGTCTACTATTTCCGGCATCCTCTGTTCCGGCACCAAATGCCGTCCCCAGTGCTTTACTTCTTTCGATCTTTGTCCGACAAAATCTTGTAGGGTTAGATGGGGGGAAGTTCTCGTTTTTCCTTTGGATCATTTTGTTAGTTACATATCCAAGTTGTAGTCTTTAATTGTTAAACAAAAAAGGTTTCATGAGTAAATAATAAATTAGCATTGCATGATCATTTCAGACCATTAATGCATTTGAAAGCCAAGATTATCCAACTTTCTTATTGTACACTAAATTAAAAAATATAAGAATCTAATATTACATAACATTCTTTCTTACACCCTATAGTAATTTGTCAACGTTTTCCCATCCAGTTCCTTGGTGAAGAACCTTCTCATGTAGTCATGATATATAAACTCACGGTATCGAGGCGGTTTCTCCGGTGAAGTAAGCTCGGAAAACGGACTATACAAGGCTTCCCTGGCACTAGGATTGTAGAAAACAGCGATCGACACTCGGGGTTCATCGGAAGGATTCGCCAGAACTCTATGTTCCACACTAATGTACTTATCATTTGACAGAATCTGAAAAATTGCAGCCAAAAAAAAAACTTCAAACACCAGAATTCATGGCAACATATAAAACTAGTAGTGTATATGTGCTATCGTTACCTGAAGAATGTCTGCAATGTTTATAACAAGGGAACCGTGAACCGGTTTGACATCCACCCAGTCTCCTTCATGTTTGATCTGCAGTCCACCGATGTGATCCTGCAGCAACAACGTCAACACTCCCGGATCGGTATGCGATGCGATGCCGACCGTGAGATCAGGCTGAGGGCAGCGAGGATAGTAGTGTCCCACCATCATTCTTGCATCTAAACACGTAGTGTTCTTGAGCCTATCCGTATCCAATCCGAGACCTTCCGACAATAGCCCCATCAACAGCTCTCCTAATGTTACGGAATGCTTGTTCCATTGGACCCACCTCGTCTCGACAAACCTCCGGAATGGTCTCCAGCTCTGGCAGTGTTGGTGATAGTTTTATCTGGAGTGTGTCCCTATCATTCCAACCAAAATTTCAACTACGGTTTAGAATTACTTCATCAATATTCAATCATTCCAACAATTTTTTCATCTAGTATTTTAAAATTATTTTCACTAATTAACTTGCAATTAAAAAATTGAAGTGAACTGAAATTGAATTTAATGAGACTGAACTAGATAAATTTTTATTCAAATATCACCCCCTTTAAAATTATTTCTTCTTTTTTTACATCCATTTTATGTTAACATTTTTTTTATCACGTATGAGAAAAGACATGTTATATGAAAAATGTCTTTGAAAGTGTATTTTTCATCTATATGATAGCAACATGGACCGTGTTAAACTAAAATGATAGAAAAACAAAAACAAAAACAAAAAATATTAAAAAGTTTATACAAATTTTGTCTAAAAAGAACAAATGTGTGCAGTGTGTCGAAGACATAATTATCCGAGCACAAATTGAATTAAACGACATATATTAATTTTATGTTCAATCACTTCAAAATAAATGTTTAAAATATTATATTAAACATTTAAAAATTCACATATCTAAATAATATGAGATTTGAAAATTTCATGAGATTTTCAAATCTTACGTTGTTTAGATATATGTATTTTCAATTGTTTAAGTATAACATTTTTAAGCTTACATTTTTTGAGTAATTGGACACAAGATTAATATACGCACAAACTCTGCAAAAATGATATTAAAAAATTAAATAGATAGAGTTGAAAGTAAACCTCCAGCTAGCGGCTTTAGAGTTAAACAAGTCAACGTTGGAAATGAAGTTAACACCGGTGGTTATATCGCGGGTATAGAACTTGGCCTTGACGTCGGACGGCTGCTCGTGGAAGGCTCTGATGGAACCGATCATACGGTACAGAACTTGCACCGGAACTCCATGGTTTACGATTTGGAAGAATCCAAAAGGTTCGGGACGCCGCCGCTATCTGCTCGACGACCGTCGAACGGGGAGCCGAGAGGTCGATGGTGGGGATGACGACGGACTTGGGTTTGGGTTTGGGTCTGGGTTTGAGGTCGGACAAAGTTTTAGGTGGGTGAATGAAGATGGGAGGGATGGTGGTCAGACCTGAATCCACAAGCCCTTTTACTCCGATTTTTGATGCATCGAATCTTTTTACTTCTTCGGCTCTGTTGTAGTGGTTCTCGCCGCCGTTCACGGCTGTCGCCATTTTTCTAACAAAGCAAAGATGGCAGGGGTCAGATTTTCTAACTTTGGAATGTTCACGATCGTTTATACATAAAGGATTTCACCCAGCAGGGTTGAATTATCCATGAGTTCCCAATCTTTAAAATATTTTAATTAATCCCACTCCAACGGGTCACAAATGTTACTAAACTATGTACCTGCCGACTTGGTACTCAGTTTTTTTTTATATATATATTTTTATGTTTATTTTATATTAATTTTTACTTATAATTCTCAAATTATTTTACTCTAACTTTCTAAATTTCTAATTTTTTAAATTTTATCACTACAATATTTTAAATTCTTAATTTATTAAATCATTTCACATAAACATTCAAAATTATTTTTTAAAACATTTATTTTAACTTCAAAACATTTAAAATTTAATTATATAAATTTTATCTTTTAATTTTGTAATTTGAATTTTTAAACTTTATACGTGAATTATATATTATAGACTTTTAAATTTCAAATTTTAAAAAAATTTCATATACTTTTTTAAAAAAAATATATAATTCAAAAAATTAAAAATGATCTATAAACAGGGTATCTAGAACCTGAAAATATGAAAACTTAAGTTTTATAAGTACCTGACTTATGGCTACTCCAATATAACGTACTAGGACCGAATTTTAATACTAAAATTTTTAAATTATCTTATATTTTGAATACCCAATAATACATATACCTGGTTTTGAACACACCTAAGGTCCAACATATGCACCAAAGTGAAGTCCTCCTGAATATAACACAAGCTTCGAGATAAATTATCTCTTTTATTAATTATATTCTCTATTTTATGTTAATGAAAATGATCCTTTTCCTAAAAAATGATAAATTACTTTTTATAAGAATGATTTTAATAGTTAAATATATAGTAATAGAATTATTATTTTTTTCTTGTTAAGATAGAAAAATTATTTAAAATTTGTTTATGATCAAAGTAATTATATTAATATAATATATTATTATTAATTATATAAATACATTGACATCAAGAAATTTTATAAAGTCTACAAAGGTTAAGCCTTTCGATTTCCTATATCATTTACTAATAAAATGCACAGGAACATAATACATCAAACCTAGGAAGAAACTGGTGAAATTAAAAAAATCAAATCATAAGTCAAGTATTTGAGCTTCTGATTCTACTCTTTAGAACAAAACCATCGAAATTATATATAAAGAAAAAACTTTCGAAAAGCAACTAAAGTGGATGGCAAAAAACTCAAAAACAATGGAAATATAAGAAGAAATATGGGTTAGAAGTGTAGGAACTTACCTCTAAAAGCGAACAAGATTTTGCAGTGGTAAGAGGAAAATTGGGGGCAGCCTCTTAGGACAGTGATGAAGTGTATATATAATAGTTGACTGGAGGGTCGGACGGAAACAATCGTCCCTGAAATTTTAAAATTATTATATATTTTAATTTTTTAATGTATTTTTTATTGAGAATTTATTTTCACTCTTCTAAGTTCAAATCCGTCTTTTAAAATTTTAAAACTTAGTTGGACGGTAAAGTAAAAGATTAAAAAAAATAATGTGGTGATGCTTTGAGAATTAGGTTGCGTTTGTGGTTGAATGTCTTTGTTGTTGTGTCGTGGAGAGAGCCAACGAAAGGAGACGACATTTTTGGATTGGTATCTTGTCATGTGAAGACAGCCTTTGTTGGCCTTTATGTAGCAATTTTAAGCGTCCACGCCTAAGACGCTCTGATTTAGATAAACCACAGGGCCCTATGATCATGACTTGGGTTGTGCCACCACTACTACCAGAACGTTTTTGATTCGTCAAACCCTTTACAAAACTCCGTCTTGAATGTCACCAAATTCATGCCGTGGAACTAGGAGAATAATTGATCACCAAAATTCTTGCAGTTGAACAAGGGGAACAATTAATAACCCATTTATTTTCTTGAGTTAATTGCATCACATGTCCTTAAACTATGACCCTTGTTTAAACTGGAATGCTCAAAAAGTTTGGAGACCAATTTAAAATGAAGATCATAGTTTAGGGATGATATAGAAATGTTTAAAAGTTTAAAGATTAATTTAAAATAATAGTCATAGTTTAGGGATGAAATTAAAATATTTACAAATTTAAAGACTAATTTAAAATGAAAGTTATACTTTGAAGGAAATGTAATGAAAATAACTTTAGGGTAAACTACATATTTAGTATCTAAACTATCAATTTTTGTTTGTTTTAATACCTAAACTTTCAATTTAAAACTTAACATTAAATTTTGAATGAAGTACTAAAATGAAACAAAAATTAAACTTTATATATACTTTTGAAAAAAATTAAAATTTAGACAATAAAACAGACCAAAATTTATACTTTAAGTACTAAACATGTAACTTACCCTTAACTTTAACAATAATTCAACCCGATACGAAGTATTTTTTCTTCCATTTTTTGTTTTTTTACCTGAAAATAACATAAAAACTGATTATCTATCGAATTGGCACACTTTAATCAATATTTACTAAAATGTCACCCTTTCTAATGAAGCTTGCATGGCAAAGGCGCATTCTATATGATGTGGCAGCCCATGTGGAATGCTAACTCTGATTATAGGGATAGGGTTAACGGCTTAAAGTTTATTTTTTAGTGTTTTATTTGTTTTTAGGGTTTAGAGTTTTTAAATTATTTGGACTTCAAATATAAGATATAATATATTTAATTATTTGTAATTTAGTCCCCAATTTACATCATTTATACCATTTAATTTTTTTGCCTTAAATGAGTAAGTTAAGATATTTCAATATATAATAATAATATATATTTTTAGTGATTGTGAAAGTAAAATGTTAAAAGAATAAAATCAAATAAAACATACATAAATTCATTAATAATTATATGGAAAAATACAAAATAAAATCACATAATTATAGTCTACGATTGAAAGATGCTAAAAGAGATGGACATCTTTTTTTATTGTGGCCTGGGTTTTTATAATGCATATATCTTTTAATTTCTTTTGACTACTCTCGAATATCCATATCACATGAATTCAAGTGAATTTTGGACAACATGATTCCCTTAATAAATTCAGATCTGATATAACTGTAGGTCAAGTTTGAATCCCGTTTGAGTATTTTTCATTACCTATGGGGGAACTCATATTTATATAACTTCAATACTTGCAAATTCTGATAGACAAGATCAACATAACTTTTGCAGTCCAAATGGAAATGTGAGCAAGATGCTATGACATGAGATCATGGATTAGAGCTTGAAAAAAGTCACAATCACACCACCTTTCTTGTAGATTCACTCTGAAAGAGTTATATTCAATCCTTTGAAGAGGTCGTGGCATCTATGACACATGAAATAATTCACGGGTATAAGAAAATATGTTACCAACATATCATTTGATGATGCAACTTTGTTCTTTAGATCTACTACTATTCTTGGGTGATAAATATGATCTTTTATATTCAAGTAAAAGCTTGTCCTGTTAGAGTATGCCCAAAGACCAATCATATGATGATTATAATAATACATTTATTTACTGATTTTATTGAATAAAGGCATTGCCAATATTATTTTCAGTTATAAGTATGTGTTTAACATAAATTGAAAGATAATAAAGGCCATATAATAACATTATTAAAAGATCCATAGTCAAGTATTATTATGGGTATGGACAATAATAATACGCTAAAGACTAACATGTTATTGATTGATGACAACGAGTTGTCATTGACAAAGAGATGTCAGAATTGATGCATGATTATATCGTTAGAGAACAATGTATTAGATTGACCCATCATGAGCATATGTCTTGGATTATTATGTAACGGTCATAACATTACTCATGGTGATGGCTATATGTATGATCCTCAGACTTGAGATCAATGTCGTCCCAACATATATTTTTGTATGTTTTGATACAGTTAAATTTGCTCTATAACTGGTTGCACTATAAAGACTGTTATTGAATATATCTCGATATATGTAGTGGGGTGTGTATGGTTAAGATAGGATTTGTCATTTCTACATAATAGGAAATATATCACAGGCTACTTGATTGAGTGAGACTAAAAATGCATGACCATGCTCGAATAAATTGATATGTGATATCACAAATTATTCGTTAATTATAGTCTACTCTAGATATCAAGAAACAATAGATGGGCTATACAAGTGTGACTATTCTAAGACTTGTGCCTATTCTGGATATAAAAGACAAAAGGATGTAATACATAAAAGAGTTAATCACAAAGATGATATGTCGAATCATAATTTCTTGTAACTTAGGTGACAATGATATATTGCTAGATGTCACTCATTGTATGTAATATTAGAATTGTTCTAATAATTACTACTAACATTTCAAGAACCTACAGGGTCACAGCCTAGGATTGAAATGAGCAAAGATGTAAAATTTGTTGTATGTTACTAAAATATATCTAGAGTTAAGATATGTATATTTGATATACATATGATTTTAATTATCCCGAATATAGTAAGTAAGCATTAAAAGAATGTAATTTAGATTACAACTCTTTTAATTGACTCAGAATAATTAATTTTTTAAAAAAATAAACATTAAAGATTGTAATTCAGATTATAAGTCTTTAATGTATATTTAATTTGAAATAATTAAATAATATTTTATTTATTAATTCAAAATAACTTTAAAAACTCTAAGATGTTAGGGTAATTGATACACTTAAATGAGGTAAGGTCTAGCCGCCATTTTTTACTTTAACAATTTTTTTTCAAAACCGATTTTGGGAAAAGAAAATTTTGCTCTCAATCGGGTGAACTATGTATAGGCCGAGACGTGTTTTCGTGGAGGTTTACGATTCGAACCATTCGTGATCACCAGTTCTCGATGTTATCTTTACTGTTTTTGAAGGAACCCATTGTAAGTATTCACATCCTTTCCTCTCGAATTCGGTTTTACGTACTTGGAAAGCTGGTGAGACCGTCGAGTTTTGTTTTCACTGCATCGTGGGGTACGTCGACGGTCCCAACATGCCCTCCGAGCTTCGTAAAATGTTTACCCAAACAAAAACATGTCATTCTAACCAAAATAATTACAAGTAAATGATGAGCCTCCTTTAAGGTTGAATTGATAACCTCAACCAAATTGGTTGTCACATGACCATATCGATATCTCCCATCATATGCATTTGTACATATTTCTTAGTTGATGGTTTTAATGTAATTGTAGCATTGTTCAATTTTCCTTACAACTTTTGTAGCATATACTAAACCTTTGAGGTAAAATTTTGTAACCTAAGCCATGTTTACTAGTTAGTGACAAGTATAAGTAAATAAAATGAAAATGAGTGAGAAATGAAATTGAAAAAAAAAGTAACATACCCATGCGTATAAGTAATTAGCATTCACCATTCTTCTTACTTTGTTACAATATGTTGGATACAATAATAGTATTGGACATGTGAAGGTTTCCACATTCTACCCAAAGAGTCCATTGCTACTTTGATCCCAAGTAAGTGATATGAAATGATGCATATACCATCCTTCTTGACAACATGAAAGCACAAATTTCTAAGGAAAAAAGCTCAAGACTATAAATTCCCCCTAAACTAGGAAAATACAACGAGAATAATATTTTAAATAATATCTTGAATAACTTTCTTAATACAACTAACTTGTATTTTCCATATAAGAAAGCACCATCAATTTAGATCACTGGTTTGCAGTATTTTACTACATTAATGCATTGTGGGTAAATATAAAAAACACGATAAAAATTGTATTTTTCTTGGATTACTATATCATTCTCTTATGTATGGCCAGTTTTAAACTCAACTATTGTCTCGGGATAGAGTCTTTGCATTAGACTAAATCAATTTGGTAGCTCGTTGTAAGATGAATCTCACTTTACAAATAATTTTATAACAACGTATTTTGCCTTCCATGCTTTTCTGTATGAGATAGTGTAGTTATATTATGATTGTATGGCAGAAATCAACACTGAAATAATTATATGAGAGTTTTCTTTGACCATGGCATAATGCTTGGCAAACCATATTAGAATCCAAGTTAGGATGGTCCTGGTTGATCCCTCTTGCACAACATGTATGAGAACATTTGTATCTTATTAGTTCCCATTTATTGTTTTTACTATTTCACTTTGATACACAAATCGTCTAATTGTATCCATTATCATACTAGACATAGTAACAAACATACTTTTAGTTGGTGGATCGGTTGACTCTAGAGTAAAGTCAATTATGAATATTGTAATTTTTAATTGCATTTATTGCTAGCTCTTTGGATGAGAACTCCATTCTAATATATAACTCACGATCATTGACGGATAAGTTAATTCTATAGTCTCCAATAAGTTCTAAGGTAGGTACATGTTGCAGCGAAGGTTTTGGAGGAATAAATTCATTAAAGTTAAGGGTTTCGAATCTCATACTTGGTCTAGCTTAAAGTAAGCTAGACTGTTCCTCCTCCAAATAATAATCCTCGGAATCTATATTTTCTTTATCTTTAGTAAATCATTCATTTGCCTCAATCGAAAAAAATTTGCGTAGGAAAATATTTTTGTATGCCTCATTCTGAAAAACTTCGCTTGGGCCAAAATTATTGTATCCATCTGACTGCAAAATATCGACATGGAGAAAATTTTTACACTCCTTCTTTTAAGAAATATTATCTTGACACAGAGTATCATACTCGTCTAGATGTACAAATTTGTCATGGCCAAAGATATTTGTCCCATCTTCTTCATTTAACTCAATGTCTTCAATGCAATGGCATTCTTCAGAATCATCAACATATTTAATATTGTTAAAGATATTGATAGTAACGTTTTGATCAGCCACCCTCATCGTGAACTCTCCTTTCTTATAATCTATTAGACTGTGCCCTGTAACTAAGAAGGTACACCCAATAATAATAGGTGCATTTTCGTTAGTTTTATAGTCAAAAAAGAAAATCTAATGGAAAGACAAACTTGTCCACTTTAACAATTACATCTTCAATTATGCCCTCGGGACGAACATGATATTGGTCAACCAGTTGCAAAATCACGGTAGTTGGTCGAGCATTACCCATTCCAAGTTTCAAAAATATGGACTTGGGCATCAAATTTACACTTGACCCCAAGTCAAAAAGGGCACTCCTAACATATTTTTCACCGATGGAACATGGTATAACAAAGTTGCAGTATTTTGTTTCTTAGACAAAAGTTTACTCATTGCATAATTATATTATGTCGTCGTGAAAACATTTTCTATTTTGTCCACCTTTCTTTTTTTTTTGTGACAACATCCTTCAAGAATTTGGCGTATAAAGGCATCTTATCAATGGCTTTGAGCAGTGGAACATTGATATATAGCTGGTTGAGGACATTAACAAACTTTCTGAACTAGATTTTGTAATTATGCTTCTTCAACCGCTAAGGGAAAGGTGGTAGAGGTATGACTTCATCTGTTGAAGGTAGGGGTGAAGCTTTTTCTTTAGAAATAAATTTCTCACAATCAGTATGATAACTTGTTGAACCCTTGTTTTTTTTCCTTCTCTCTAGGCCAGTTTTCTTGTTTAACATGTTCATATTGACCTTCAGATTATTCTTGTATAGTGCCTTGGCGAGAAATTTCTAGTTATTTTCCCCCAAACTTATCTTACAGATTAATCAGGCTACCACTCCTCAGCGTAAACGCATTGTAATGCTCTTTTCCATGAGGCTTAGTGACCTAAGTGTCACTAGGAAGACTTATTAGCAGGCGAGAATATATTGCTGCGGTAATTCAGCCCACTTGATTCTCCAACTCTCTCAATAATGAACTATGGCTTTGTAATATAGCTTCTTGGCTTAGTAACAAAACACCTTGATTCTTGATTGTCGATGAGTGTTTATTGAAGCCATGTAATATTTTGTCGAGGCCATAAATTATTGCACTGAAGCTTCGAGGGAGTTAGAATTTACGAAAGATACATAACCCTTATTATTATTTTTTCCAAGGCATCTGTTGATGCTGAAAACTTGAATGTTCAGAGGCATTTTGTTGTGGACTATTAAAATTGTCTGCATAGTTGTTGTTGTTCCCTTGATTACCCCAAGAAAAATTTGGATGTTGTCTCCATCTAGGATTGTATGTATTAGAGTAGGGGTTGTTGTTGCTTCTATTAAAATTGCCCATGAAATTAATGGACTCCTAGTTTTCTGGGCATTCACTCTCATGATGGTTTTCATGGGAAAGAATGCATAGGGAGCTAGAGGCCTTGACTTCTTTCACCTTGCTAGAACGCTGCAAACTTTTCAACATGTTGGTTATATCAGAAACTTGGGAAGAAAATGAATCCTTACCGTCAAGCTCATATGCCCCAGACACATTTCTGCCTGTTCCAAGCCTTGCAGATGGGAATTAATAGCCGTTGTTGGCTATCCGATCGAGGATATCAAAGGCTTTCTTGGGTGATTTGTCAAGCAGAGTGCCATTCTCCGAGGCATCCAACATCATGCGAGTGAGTGCATTGACTCCATTATAAAATATGACGACTTGAGTCCAGTCATGGAATCTGTGATTAGTGCACTTGCGAAGTAAACTTTTATATTTGTCGTAACACTTGTACATAGATTAATCATCACCTTGGAAAAAACTTGCAATATCATTATAGAGTTGGGTGTTCATATTGGGCGGGTTATATCGAAGCAGAAACTTTTGCATAAGTCAGCCCAAGATTCCATTGAGCCTGAAGGGACTGCACTAAGCCAAGCTATCGCTTGGTCGAGCAAAGAGTAAGGGAATAATTTTAGCTTCAACACATCCTCATGCACTCCTTGTTGCCTAAATGAGTCACACACTTCAAGGAGAACACATACATGTTTTCTAGCATCTTCATTAGGTAAGCCTCTAAACTGATCAATATAATTGAGCATGTTAAACATCACCGGTTTGAGTTCGAAGTGGGTTGCCTATATTTCCGATGCCACAACTCCAGGATTGAGATCATCAAGAATAGAATTTAAGTGATCTCATATCGCTCGTGGTCTTGCAGTATATATGGGAATATTATTCGATGCGACATTGGGATCTGCTTGATATTATATAGGGTTATCAGCCTGAAAGTGCAGTTGATTCATATTGCCTTTGGTACGCTAAGCGCATTACCTTTTTCTGAACAATCGTTTGATCTCAGGTTCGAATGGTACTAATGGTCGTCAACAAATCTCCTGGTCATACAACGACACAAACCTACAAAAAAAATAAGAAAAGACAAACATGTAAAACTAACTAACTAAAAAAGACAAGAAAATAAAAGTTGTTATGGTAAAAATTATCAAAATTACTCCAGTTTCCAATCCCCGACAACGGCGCCAAAAACCTGATCGCATGTAAATGTATGTTACGGCACGTAAATCTATGCAAGTATACACAATCGATGCAAGTAATATAGTAGTGAGTGAGTTATCGTCTCCACAAGGATTGGTGGGGATTTTTTTATGTTTGCTACAGCTAGAACTAAGTGTCACTAATTAGTCCTAAGATTCTTGTCTAAACAGAAAAGCAAACAGTATCAAATGATATGAACAGATGGAAAAGTATTGTTGAGGCGAGAAAAATTATTATGTTAAATGGACAGAAAATTTTGGTTGAGGCAATAAAAATATGCAAATATAAACAAATAAAAGTTGTCAAGGAAAATAAAAATATTAAGTTTAATATATTCCGAAAAACCTCACACAATCAGACTTCTACCGGAGCTCTTGGGTTGGCTTTGCTATGGCGAGAATTTATTATACGTCTAGGATGATTTAATATACCATGCCTATGCTGCCTGACAGGATTTATTAGAGTGTTCCTAGAACTTTTGCTACGACAATATTACTCAACGTGAACTACAACCCTTGGTTTGTCAAACTGTTGTTGTGACAGTACCCCTCAACGTAAACTGTAGCTTTTAGCCTATCTTACTCAAGCATTTACCCTTTTTAGTCGAATAAAACCCTCTCCTTATCTCTAAGGTAGATTAAAACCTCACCATCCCAGATTAGTTCCCATGTTCACATCGATCTAACCTAACTTTCTCAATATTAGGTATCAACTGCCAGAAAAATGACAATCTCTCAAAAGCTCTTATAGAGACTAGAAATGTTTTGTTGTGGCACCAGACAATCTCTCAAAAGCTCTTACAGTGTTAAGGAAAAATATTAAAACAGTGAAAAAAAAACACTTAGCATAAACAAACTTCATCATTCATTAACAATAGAATAAAGTATCATCCAAGCATCATCTAACACCAAATAAAACAGTTTATGGTGTGGTAAATATCATCCCAAAACTTATTCTTTATGTACAAGCCCTTAAATAGTCTAGAAATAAAGAACAAAAGGAAGAACAACTCCCAAAATAGAGCTCTGCCGTGATATTCAGACCACCACAATTACTGTTCCAACGGCCAGCCTCCCTCGAGGGCCTGGCCGCCGCTCCCGTAAAGCCCGACTATGGAGGGCACCAAAGAAGGTCGAGTGGGGATGGTAAAAAAAGTGAATTTCTATAGCCTCGTACTCCAAGACTTCTTTTTGGGTATATTATCCTCTATCTCCCTTATGAAGAGATATAATGAGATATTTATAGTGGGAATTTGTAGGGTTTATGCATCTGGAAATTCCCTAAATACCCTTGATGTCCATTTATAGTGGGAAATTCCCTAAATATCACTTGTAAATAGTATAACACTTCTGTTAGTCTCAAATTCCTTGATGATGGAATGATTGCGCGTGAGGTAGATTGGACAGTTGACCAAGTGATGTTAGCAGTTTTATCTTGTGTTGCGTCAGACTTGCAAGATAAAACTAGCCTTGGCAAGAACATTTGTTCCTCACTGTCATTTTCTTATGTTCTCCTGGCCCTAGCAAATTAAATTATCTTAGTAAATGAATTCACCCTTAATCATTTCCTGCATCATCACAACCAACAAACAACCTTTCTCCTCAGCATCATCAGATTTGTCAAATAAACTTTCCCTTGGAAAAACTTATCCAGCACATACAAATATGTCCTAAATGCAACTAAATACAACTAAAATGCTTAATAAATGGATTTTAGACACTCAATAACTTAAGTAAAAAGATACAAAACATAGTCTTTTTACGAATTTATCATTTATGAATACACAAATGACAAAAGAGAACAAAAACGTGAGAACAACTTTCACAATCATTGCCATATCAATAGAAATGTATGTTTTGTTATCATTGATGGAGGAAGTTGCACCAATATAGACAACACAACGATGATAGAAAAACTTGGGTTGAAGACAATGAAACATCCTAGCCTATCGCGATGACTTTTTCGAGGAGTGTAAATATTGAATAAATTTAGAAATTGGAATTAAGAATCGAAATTTTAGGAAAAAATTTAAATGTCTGGAGTCGCCATAAACCTTTGGGATTACGTAGGTTGAAAACTCGAGATGCGCCTCTTTAAATAGAAAAATTAAAAAGACGTGATTTGGCTTACGATTCAGAGATTATGGGTTCAAGAGTCAATTACGCTTGAAGAATGATTAGCACCCCCGCCAACACCCAAATATTGGTACCTTCAATTATGAATTTGTCCTTATATTGAAAATTAAGAAATTCGAATATTTATTTAATTAATGATCTTTTTATCCCCTAAAATAAGAATATTTAACCTAATTAGAGAATTTTAGAGAGACACACAATATTTGTCTATTTCCAATAAAAAAACTAACCCCCTAATCGGAATTAAGGCGATTATTTCTTATGTTTTAATCAAAATAATGAAATATTGTCATCATTAAAAATTAGAACTAAACGAAAATTAAAAGTGACAAACTAGTCAAATTATTATTTAAAAGAATAAGGGTGTTCCTTAATTTAAAGAACAAAGATCTAGCATTCTATGTTAATCAAACAGCGTGTCCTTAGCAATTTAAACGTATGAACAAACCTCTACCCTCTTGTTTAATTAATGATCCTATTTAATTTTTAGAGTGACCACTAGTAGAATATTTGTTTGTTTGAAAATATATAAAAAGAAATGTCTAGTTATTTTAAGACCATTCCTTTAATTATTTAAAAATATATAGATATTCTATTTAAATCAAATTATGAATTTATTTATTAATTTCTAATTAATATTATTAAAGAAACTAATCCTAAAATGATAATTCTAAACTTAGATAATTTTTAATTAGAGAACATAAACTAAGGCTCTAGCTAAAGACTAAAACTAAAGAACTTAATATCTAAAGCTTTAATTAGAAAGCTAAGGCTTGATTTTAATGTTAGTGATTAAATTAAAAGATTGAAAAATCTAAGGGTTTTATTCTATAAATGTGTGACATTTTAAAAGATTCAAGAATTGGCATTCAATATTAATAATTAAACATATTTAATAAAATAATGAATCAATTTGTATGAAATTGATGACTAAAATCGAATTCAATCAAAATTCAGAGAGCAAATTACAAGCTCTTGGTGACTAAAATAAAATAAAGGAAAATCCAGAAACAAGAAGCAAAACACGCTAATAATGGAGAGTTTTAATGAAACAATTAACCCAAAAATTACACACCATAAAACCCAAAAATTTAAGTCAAACTTCATTTTCAGCACTTCAAAATTTTCTGCTCCCAAAATGCTCTCTAGCCAAAAATTTCAACCAAAACATCTTTACAACAACTTCAAATATTCAATCTTTGTTCATATATAGTTCATCGTAATATACAAGCTTAGATCCAAAAAAACACCCAAAACCACTCGAAAGGTTGTTTTTCAAGATCACACTATTTTTTCTTCCCAAGTTCTTCCTATGTTCTTACCCAACAACTCACTTTGATCCATGGAAACACCCAAAACCATATCCAAACTAGTTTTTTCAAATCAAAACACCCAAAACACAAAAATCTTTAACATTTTCCCTTATTCTACCCCAAAATTATTCAAGAACAAAGCCTAAACTACACCCAAATCCAATAGTATTTTCCCAACCTCTCCCAACCTAAACTACCAACACCCTAAACCGAAACCCATCAGCCACCATTTCCTCCACTAGAATCGGCCACCTAACCAACTCGATGCCGGCCACCACCTTCCTTATTCGCTCATGAACCCGAGATCGATTATGAGCGGCGGTGGACGAACTCCAAAGGTAAAAACTACTTTTTCTCCAACTCCTTGCTCTGAAAATCCTTGGAATAATGCCTTAATTTCTCTTGAAAGTGGTGTTGAATTCTTGTTGTGTGATTAATGCTAATTATTGAAGCTCCTTTTATATTGATAAAATCCGGCTCTTAATCTAACTGTTTCCGCTAAAAACGGTTAGAATGAGCTTAGATTCGAGAATAATCTTGAGCTCTAATTATTTTTTATTTTTTTATTTTGTGCATGTTCGAAATGACCAGCGATACGGTGACGGTGCGATGGCCGCTCACCAAGGAAGATGACCGGACAGGTGTATGTGACTCATGCACCAGCGACACACCAATGACACTTCTGGTCGGTGGACGTCGGTTGGGAATCCTTGTTCTCTTGGGTAAGATGAAATCCTAGCCATTGGATCCATCCTTGATCCAATTGTTGAGATTAACCCTTGCTTTTACACTTGGATTGATGATGTGGCTTCATGAGGGACGTTGTATCTACCTCTCATCCAAGGGTCTCTATTCATTTGTGCTTCTTTCAGATGGATTGAAGCGATGACTACCCTTGGATCAAAGCTCATCAAGGGTGGAGATGAATTTGTGCTTTTATCACTTGGATAAGTGATGTCATCACCTAGAAAAGTTGAACACCTATAAATGCTCCAACTTAAACTTTTCAAAGCAACGAAATTCCCCTCTAAGGCACCAAAAAAACTGATGACACATAGATGAAGCAATTTAAGAATTTTTTTCATTTTTAATTTTTTATTTATGCATATATTTGTAACAATGTGGGCTATGTAACAACCCGATTTTCAAAATAATATTTAATTAAAATTTGAGGGTTTAATTGTGAAAATTTGGGACTGAATTGAAAGATTTTAAAACTTGGAGCTTGTTTTAAAGTTAAAGAAAATTCAGGGACCAAGCCCTGAATTTAACCATGGAGTGTCGGCAGACAATTGATATATGCGTGATTTCTGTTTTGAAAAACAGAAATCAATTTCACAAATCCTTCCTCACGCACACAACTTCCAAACTCGATTCTGACGTCGTCCGAATTCCGATCGTTGTTTTGAAACCACCGTTGTGTTCATCATCGAGCGAGGAGCAAAACCTTCAAATTAATTGAAGCGAAACGCGGCCAAACGTCGGGAATTTCCAGTCAAAGTAGCGACGGTTTTGTTAGCTCTATCGCCGAGAAAATCTTAAATTCACCGCTGATCGTTGCTCTGTTTACGACACCTCCCGCACCATCGTGTTCCTTGTGCCGTTCCGAGTTCACCGGTGTCAATCTTGTCCGCCGTAGACGGCGGCGCGTGAGGAGGTGGTGCAGTCAAAGATTCGGCCGATTTGAAATCGAGCTCTCCGCCGTTCAAAAATTTGAACCGATCGTTGTAAGTATCTTGAAATCGCTCAAAAATAATTTTTAGAAATTTTTCCGGGATTTTTAGGGCCCCGGAGGACGCCTCACGCGCCACACGCGCCGCCGCAGGGCGAGTGGCTGCTGGAAACCGGTTTGACCGGTTTTCAACCGGTTCTGACCGGTTTGGCCGGTTTCAACCGGTTCGAACCGGTTTGACCGGTCTGAATCAGTTTGACCGGTCTGACCCGACCCGACCGTTGACCCGACCCGACCGTTGACCCGACCCGACCCGACCGTTGACCGTTGACCGTTGACCGTTGACCGTTGACTTTCTTTGACCAAAACTTAAAATGGCTTTGACCGAGCATTAAACGACCGTTAATCTTTTCCGAGTATACCTATCCTGATAGTTTTCGACGTGCCGAATCCGTTTCCGTGGTCTGTTTTGTCAAATTCAAACCCGAAGGTCTCCAAATCGACGGTCAAAGTGGTTGACTTTGACTTTGACCAAGAATCTGAATTTTTAAAAAGTCATACTTTATGTTTTTCGACATCCTGATTTTGATTCCGCAATCCGTTTGGCCAAATTCAGACTCGAAATACCCCAAAATGATAGTCAAACCCGAAAAATGCTTATATACTTAAGAATTCTAGCTTTGAACAATTAAGTAAGATTTGGGGTTGATTAATTATTATTGTTTGAAGGTACAAGAGACTCTCCGGATCGTTCGATAGCTCGACCCAGCTCTTCTAGATCAGTTAAACCACGTATACCAGTATTCACTCGTAAGACTCGTAAATTTTATGATTTTAGAGATTTATTTATGTTACCCATTAGTAATATAGTGATATTATAAATTCGGTTCGAAAACTGTAGCAGAGCGTGGTGAAACCAGCAATCAGTAGATCCACGATTTGAACCTATTATCGAGGTGTGTTCCCTATTTATTATTGAACTGTTTTATTTGTTTTAATATGTGGTACACTGAATTCTTTGGTTACCGTATTGTTGATGCACCGATTTAATGTGATGATTTATGGATTATGACTGTTATCTGATATTTGTTTTGAAATGGTATAGAATTACCATGTTTATGGTTTTATGGAATTTATAACACGGTGCAATTGAATTTTTGGAATATGAATTTATAAAGTACAGCTCTGATCAAGCTGGAAAATTTTACGGACCTAATGTGACTCTTAGGTAGGCTCTGCGGCCCTGAGATCATTCTCGGGTAGGCCCTGCGGCCCTAAGATGTGTTCTTAGGTAGGCCCCACGGCCCCGAAATCTATCTTGGGTAGGCTCTCAGGCCCTAAGATGTTCCCTTAGGGTAACGTTTTTTTTAAAGAGATTTACTGCAGTATAATTTTATGAGACTTATTGGACTATGATTTGTTTAGTGTACCTATAGTGATTTTATGGTAATATTGGGACACACTGAGCCTAGCTCACTTTTCGAAAATGTTTTCCCCCTTTCAGATACTGTTGGTTAGATACCCTGGATTGAGCACTTGGAGGATCAACATATCTTTTGAAGTATATTTGATTGTAATGTTTTTACCTTGCAAGTTGTCTTTATTTTGTTAACATGGACCTTATTTTAAAGTATGGTATTTTAATATGATGACACTTTTGCTATTACTATTCGGTTTATCGTGATTTGATTTTTAAGATATGTTTTAAATTAATTTATTACTTATTGGTATTATATTTACAAGTTAGGTTTTGATAGTATGATTTATTATAACTTCATGTCATTTATAATGTGATTTTACATTGATTGAATAACGGTTTCGGAAAAAAAAATGTCTTAAAGAATCATAATGTGAGCCACTAGACTTAGTAGAAACGCATAGGCCGGGTCTAGGGGGTTACATTTATTGGTATCAGAGCTTTTGGTTTTTAACCCTCGGACTGTGTATGAGTCCACATGGAAGATACGATTTTGAAATATTTTACAAAACAATATACAAAGGTCATATCACAAAGTTATTAAAATTTTTAACTGTGTTCGAGACTCCAAGTGCTTATCTAACCCTAAGTTTTATCTTCTGTAGTAAACTTGAGATCCATCAAAATGAGTGCTAGACGTGGTCGTCGAACTAGCCGTGGACGAGGTCGAGTGGCTAGATTTGCAGATCCGATCGATGAGATACGAGTAGATCCCCCACCTCCGATAGGTGATCCTGCTCCTACGACCCCAACGAATCTGCCTCCTACCGATGGTATTGGCATGACTACACCGATCATAGGAGCGACAGATATTGAGTCAGAATCTACCGGAGTTGCTTTGGATGAGACTTTTGGTAGACAATTTCTTCAGTTGATACAGGGAGCAGTCAGAGCTGCTGGTGTTGTATCTGAGGTTCCTATTTCGCAGACTCTAATTGCTAATGGGGTCAGGACTTTTGGAGGACAGCTTGGAGGAATTCCTACTGAAGTAGAAGATTGGCTACAGGATACAGAAAGATGCATGGATCAGTTGGGTTTGGACTCAACAAAGAGATATTTGGGGGCAGTAGCGATGTTAGATGGAAATGCCCACACATGGTGGGAGTCAGTGACCAGTAGTGTTTCTACTGATCGTTTGACATGGGATTTCTTCAAGGAGCGCTTTCGAAGCCGATTCTTGGGTGAGCGCTACTTAGTCCAGAGACGACAGCAGTTTCAGGACTTGGTTCAGGGTGACATGACTGTTTCAGAGTATGAGATAGAGTTCTTGAAATTGTTAAAGTATGGAATCAGTCTGGTGCCTACCGAAAGAGATCGATGTCGTAAATTTGCCTTTGGACTCAGATACGAGCTACGTAGGCAGGTGGTAGCCCTTCAAGATGAGATTTTTGATGTGCTGGTAAGCAGAGCCAAGGATGCTGAGGAGATGGAGGCGTTAGCTTCTGGTAGAGAGCGTGTTGATCAGGAGCGATCTAGGAAATCTTTTGGCCCTACTGAATCATCCGCACATTCCGGTAAGAGGACTCGTACTTCAGCCCCTCAGAGGAGCAATACACGCTTCAGGTCTACTGTATCATCACCTTCAGCTGTTAGTAGAGGTGGTTCTTCGGTTCCGGTTCTAGTGCCTCAGTGTGACTTTTGTGGGAAGCGGCACACGGGAGAGTGTTATAGGAAGACCGGAGCATGTTTTCATTGTGGATCTAGTGGACATTTTCGGAGGGATTGTCCTCAGCTAGCTTCGTCTGAGCGGATCGCTACCCAGACTCCTGTGCGTTCTCAGACTACAGTACATACTCCAATTAGAGATCGTAGCCAAGTAAAGGCTCGTGGTTCAGCGTCCAGGACAGACAGTAGAGCTCGACCTCAGCAAAATAGAGGGCCAACAGTTTCTGAGGCTAGACAGCCAGCCTTGGTTTATGCCACTAGACGTCGGGATGACAGAGATGAGCCTGAGGTTATTGCAGGTACATTACTATTTATTCTATCCCATACTTTGCATTACTGGACAATGGCTCCACTCACTCCTATGTATCGAGCTCAGTATCTCGAAACCTTCAGATTCCGATAGAGAACACTGAAAATACTGTTACAGTTACAAGTCCAGTAGGACAAGCGGTATTAGTGAATAAGGTATTTCGGCGTTGTCCTTTGGAGGTGCAGGGAGAAATTTTTCTCGCTGATCTTATGGAGCTTCCTCTAGAGGAGTTTGATCTAATTCTTGGGATGGATTGGTTGAATAAACACAAGGTAAATCTGGATTGCGAGTACAAGCGAGCTACCCTAAAGACTTCAGATGGTCGGACTGTTGTGTTAATTGGTGAACGGCGTGGCTATCTCTCCAATATAGTTTCAGCGATGGAAATTGATCGTATGATCCGAAAGGGATATGAGACGTTCATTGCCTGTATTTTGAACACTAAAGGTGCATTGTCCACAATCGAGGAGATTCGTACAGTTAGCGAGTTTCCTGATGTTTTTCCTAAGGAGTTGCCTGGGTTACCTCCTGATAGAGAGGTAGAGTTCGAGATTGAGACTTATCCGGGATCTTCACCTATTTCTATGGCACCTTATCGCATGGCTCCAAAGGAACTTAAGGAGTTGAAGGTCCAATTGCAAGAATTATTCGATCGAGGATTTATCCGACATAGTACTTCACCATGGGGAGCTCCAGTTCTATTCGTGAAAAAGAAGGATGGGTCGCTAAGATTATGTATTGACTATCGAAAATTGAACAAGATGACGGTCAAGAATAAATACCCATTACCCAGGATTGATGACTTATTTGATCAATTGCGAGGAGCTACTGTATTCTCTAAGATTGATCTTCGTTCGGGGTATTATCAATTGAAAGTTAAAGGATCTGATGTTGCAAAAACGGCCATTCGCACTAGATATGGTCATTATGAATTTTTAGTGATGCCTTTTGGTTTGACGAACGCTCCTGAAGCTTTTATGGATTTGATGAATCGGGTGTTCCGACCATATTTGGATCAATTTGTGGTGGTCTTCATTGACGATATTCTGATCTATTCTCGTACTGAGGCAGAGCATGACGAGCATTTGAAGATCGTTCTGCGGACTTTGAGAGCATCGTCTATATGCCAAACTAAGCAAGTGTGAGTTTTGGCTTCAAGAAGTGTCATTTCTGGGGCATATTATTTCTGCGCGAGGTGTTCAGGTTGATCCCAGCAAGATAGAGGCTATTATGAATTGGAAACGACCTAAGAACGTATCTGAAATCCGTAGTTTCTTGGGCTTGGCTGGTTATTATCGACGTTTTGTTGAGGGCTTCTCGATCATTACTTCTCCTTTGACAAAGTTGTTAAGGAAGAATGTGTTGTTTGACTGGGGCGAGGCACAACAGGAGAGCTTTGAGAAATTAAAGGCGGTTTTGACTCAAGCACCGGTGTTGATTCAACCGGAGTCCGGGAAGGATTTTACAGTGTATAGTGATGCTTCACATTCAGGACTTGGTTGTGTTTTAATGCAGGAAAGTAAGGTGGTGGCTTATGCATCCCGTCAGCTGCGGCCGCATGAGAGTAATTATCCTACTCACGATTTAGAGTTGGCAGCAGTAATTTTTGCCTTGAAGATTTGGAGACACTATCTTTATGGAGAGAAGTGTTACATTTTCACAGATCATAAGAGCTTAAAGTATCTTCTGACCCAGAAGGAACTTAATTTGAGACAGCGTCGCTGGTTAGAGCTTCTAAAAGATTATGATTGCGTGATTGATTACCACCCTGGTAAAGCTAACATTGTAGCAGATGCTTTGAGTCGAAAGACGGTATCAGAGTTGAGGTCTTTAATGGCCAAGATGAATTTATATGACGATGGCACTGTGTTAGCAGAATTGCAAGTTAAGCCGACCTTGGTTGATGAGATCAAAGCTAAACAGCCCCTTGATAGCTCCTTGCTTTCCATCTTTGAGCAAGTAGAGCAGGGGACAAACACAGATTACGCAATTGATCAGGATGAAGTTTTATGCTTTAAAGGTAGATATTGTGTGCCTGATGACGCTGAATTGAGGCAGACTATCCTACTGAGGAGATAAGATGTACCGGAAGAGAGAGAGGTATTATTGGACTGGTATGAAGAAAGACATATCTGACTTTGTGGCTAGGTGTTTGACTTGTCAGCAAGTTAAGGCAGAACATCAACATCCATCAGGTTTGTTACAGCCTATCAAGATTCCTGAATGGAAATGGGAGCGTATTACTATGGATTTTGTTACTAGCTTGCCTATGACTCCTTTGAAAAAAGATTCAGTTTGGGTGATTGTTGACAGACTTACAAAGTCAGCTCACTTCATTCCTGTGCGAGTAAATTATACTTTGGATAAGCTGGCAAGATTGTATATTTCAGAGATTGTCAGATTGCATGGTGTTCCATTGTCTATTATTTCTGATCGAGATCCGAGATTTACTTCGAGATTTTGGAAGGCGTTACATACGGCTTTGGGAACAAGATTGGATTATAGTACATCCTTTCATCCATAAACTGATGGTCAATCTGAGAGAGTAATTCAGATTCTGGAGGATATGTTGCGGGGTTGCGTAATCGATTTTTATGGTAGTTGGGAGAACTTTTTGCCGTTGGCTGAATTTGCTTACAATAACAGTTATCAGACCAGTATTCGTATGGCACCCTATGAAGCACTCTATGGGCGTAAATGTCGCACTCCGATCTGTTGGACTGAGTTGCGTGATAGGAAAACGTTGGGACCTGAGTTAGTGCGAGAGACGGAGGACACAGTCAGATTAATCCGTGACCGTCTGAAAGAGGCATTTGATAGGCAGAAATCTTATGCAGATCAAAGAAGGAAGGATATACAGTTTGAAGTGGGAGATCGGGTCTTTTGAAAGTTTCACCCTGGAAGAAAGTATTAAGATTCGGGCGTAAGGGTAAATTGAGTCCAAGATTTATTGGACCATTTCGTATCTTGAAGAGGGTAGGACCTGTTGCATATCAGCTTGAGTTGCCTTCTGAGCTAAGTCGTATTCATGATGTCTTTCATGTATCAATGTTGAGGAGATACCGTCCAGATCCAGGTCACATTATTCAGGTTGAAGAAGTAGAGCTGAGACCTGATTTGTCATATGAAGAGGAGCCCATTCAGATCTTGGAGAGAGATGAACGAGTTCTTCGGAATAGACGAATTCCAATGGTCAAAGTTCAGTGGAGGAATCGAGGCCCCTCAGAAGCTACTTGGGAGACATTGGAGTCAATGGAGGCTCAGTTTCCTCAACTATTCTCATAAGGTAAATTTCGAGGACGAAATTTCTTGTAGAGGGGGAGAATTGTAACAACCTGATTTTCAAAATAATATTTAATTAAAATTTGAGGGTTTAATTGTGAAAATTTGGGACTGAATTGAAAGATTTTAAAACTTGGAGCTTGTTTTAAAGTTAAAGAAAATTCAGGGACCAAGCCCTGAATTTAACCATGGAGTGTCGGCAGACAATTGATATATGCGTGATTTCTGTTTTGAAAAACAGAAATCAATTTAACAAATCCTTCCTCACGCACACAACTTCCAAACTCGATTCCGACGCCGTCCGAATTCCGATCGTTGTTTTGAAACCACCGTTGTGTTCATCATCGAGCGAGGAGCAAAACCTTCAAATTAATTGAATCGAAACGCGGCCAAACGTCGGGAATTTCCAGTCAAAGTAGCGACGGTTTTGTTAGCTCTATCGCCGAGAAAATCTTAAATTCACCGCTGATCGTTGCTCTGTTTACGACACCTCCCGCACCATCGTGTTCCTTGTGCCGTTCCGAGTTCACCGGTGTCAATCTTGTCCGTCGTAGACGGCGGCGCGTGAGGAGGTGGTGCAGTCAAAGATTCGGCCGATTTGAAATCGAGCTCTCCGCCGTTCAAAAATTTGAACCGATCGTTGTAAGTATCTTGAAATCGCTCAAAATAATTTTTAGAAATTTTTCCGGGATTTTTAGGGCCCCGGAGGACGCCTCACGCGCCACACGCGCCGCCGCAGGGCGAGTGGCTGCTGGAAACCGGTTTGACCGGTTTTCAACCGGTTCTGACCGGTTTGGCCGGTTTCAACCGGTTCGAACCGGTTTGACCGGTCTGAATCGGTTTGACCGGTCTGACCCGACCCGACCGTTGACCTGACCCGACCCGACCGTTGACCCGACCCGACCCGACCGTTGACCCGACCCGACCCGACCGTTGACCGTTGACCGTTGACCGTTGACCGTTGACTTTCTTTGACCAAAACTTAAAATGGCTTTGACCGAGCATTAAACGACCGTTAATCTTTTCCGAGTATACCTATCCTGATAGTTTTCGACGTGCCGAATCCGTTTCCGTGGTCTGTTTTGTCAAATTCAAACCCGAAGGTCTCCAAATCGACGGTCAAAGTGGTTGACTTTGACTTTGACCAAGAATCTGAATTTTTAAAAAGTCATACTTTATGTTTTTCGACATCCTGATTTTGATTCCGCAATCCGTTTGGCCAAATTCAGACTCGAAATACCCCAAAATGATAGTCAAACCCGAAAAATGCTTATATACTTAAGAATTCTAGCTTTGAACAATTAAGTAAGATTTGGGGTTGATTAATTATTATTGTTTGAAGGTACAAGAGACTCTCCGGATCGTTCGATAGCTCGACCCAGCTCTTCTAGATCAGTTAAACCATGTATACCAGTATTCACTCGTAAGACTCGTAAATTTTATGATTTTAGAGATTTATTTATGTTACCCATTAGTAATATAGTGATATTATAAATTCGGTTCGAAAACTGTAGCAGAGCATGGTGAAACCAGCAATCAGTAGATCCACGATTTGAACCTATTATCGAGGTGTGTTCCCTATTTATTATTGAACTGTTTTATTTGTTTTAATATGTGGTACACTGAATTCTTTGGTTACCGTATTGTTGATGCACCGATTTAATGTGATGATTTATGGATTTGACTGTTATCTGATATTTGTTTTGAAATGGTATAGAATTACCATGTTTATGGTTTTATGGAATTTATAACACGGTGCAATTGAATTTTTGGAATATGAATTTATAAAGTACAGCTCTGATCAAGCTGGAAAATTTTACGGACCTAATGTGACTCTTAGGTAGGCTCTGCGGCCCTGAGATCATTCTCGGGTAGGCCCTGCGGCCCTAAGATGTGTTCTTAGGTAGGCCCCACGGCCCCGAAATCTATCTTGGGTAGGCTCTCAGGCCCTAAGATGTTCCCTTAGGGTAACGTTTTTTTTAAAGAGATTTACTGCAGTATAATTTTATGAGACTTATTGGACTATGATTTGTTTAGTGTACCTATAGTGATTTTATGGTAATATTGGGACACACTGAGCCTAGCTCACTTTTCGAAAATGTTTTCCCCCTTTCAGATACTGTTGGTTAGATACCCTGGATTGAGCACTTGGAGGATCAACATATCTTTTGAAGTATATTTGATTGTAATGTTTTTACCTTGCAAGTTGTCTTTATTTTGTTAACATGGACCTTATTTTAAAGTATGGTATTTTAATATGATGACACTTTTGCTATTACTATTCGGTTTATCGTGATTTGATTTTTAAGATATGTTTTAAATTAATTTATTACTTATTGGTATTATATTTACAAGTTAGGTTTTGATAGTATGATTTATTATAACTTCATGTCATTTATAATGTGATTTTACATTGATTGAATAACGGTTTCGGAAAAAAAAAAATGTCTTAAAGAATCATAATGTGAGCCACTAGACTTAGTCGAAACGCATAGGCCGGGTCTAGGGGGTTACAGGCTATTATTTAGGCATATATAAAAACAATATAATGGACTATTACCTAATGAAATGGACTATCTAAAATGCAAAGTATATAGTACATACTACTATAACATAAACTAATTATTTAATATCTAACATAATATGCAATACTATTTATAATATGCAATTATTTAATACGAACCTATATGACATGCAAATGCAACTATTATTTAATATGTACTACCTCATGCAATTATTATACCATATTATATGTGATATATCTAATATGCCAACTATATTTTATATACACACGATATATTATACAAATACCCACACATTTATCATATTACTATATTATAATATGGAAATCGCCACGTGTCACTGCCCCGTATAAAATAGGTGATGACATAGCCCATAGAAATTGCAATGGTTAAATGATGATAGAGAACTGAAGGTGACCAACCAAGCATTAATCACATTCTCTATTGGCAAGTGAAAAGATGAAGTGTTCTACGATGTGGTGCCTATGTATGTTAGTAACTTACTATTGGTTCGACCTTGGTAGTTTGATAAGTGTATCATCCACGATTATTTTAGCAACTAGTACACTTAAAACATGGAGGGAAGAAAATCTCCTTAGTGCCATTGACTCCTAAGGAAGTGCACAATGATCAACTTCAATTAAGAACATCATTTGAAGACATGGAGAAAAGTAAGAAAAAAGAAACCTACAAAATTCATATAAAGGTTTAAGAAATTAAAAAGATGAATGCTTATACCAGCGGGGAACCAATTATTTAGTGTCTTTTGAAACAACCTGTGATTGTGGAGAGAAAAATGATTATTCTAACAAAAAAAAAGAAATTTATTTTTCTCTTTTACAATTTAGAATAACGAAGCAGCTTCTCTAAAGAGGTTCATACCATCAGAAGGCAGGAACCAATACTCAATCACCCCAAATTTAAAGATGTGTTCAAATACCAAGGGTTTCGATTTGAGGAAAAATCACCTTGAAGAAGGGAAGAAGATGTGATCCATTCCTTGATTGCGAGCTTGAAATGATTTCATCTTTGAATTTGTTAAGGATAAAAGTGGAGGAAGTTTTCCTTAACTATACCTTTTAATATTTTATATATGCAATCTATTCTTTTATAAGCACTCATTCACATTTTAATATATGTTAAAATATCATATTATTTGTTTCATTCATATTCATGTTATGGTTGTAATAAGTATTCTATATCACATCTTAGTTATTTATAATGTATTTTCATTTTATTATATGTAATGAATTGCATATTATATGAGTAAGATGTTCATTTCATGCATTCTAGTTATATACATATTCATAACATATAGTTCACATTGTCATTTAGAGCATAGTCTATATTTATTACATATTCTGGTTGAATAATCTTTCTTATATTATACATTTCGTAAATATATAGATGTTGATGTATTTTATCTTATTTTGGGGGTGCATGTTATATTTATATGTTATAAATTTCTTTACTGATATTATAAGTATGGAATAATGTTTTGATTGAAATGAAATGGTGTCTTCATTCCAACAACTAGGAGAGTTCAAATCAAAGGGCAAGCTTTTTTACACCAATAACCAGGAGGATGGATGTAACTTTTCACTCCAAGGGACATAATGCTTAGAGATGGGCATGGGACCCAAACCCGACGAGTTCCGAGATGACCACACACAATCGAATTATTATTTTTTTTAAATCAAGTTCGGGTTTAGAGTACAAAATATCTGACCCGAAAAAATAATTTTACCTTATATATTTAGAGATAATTATAATAATACCCTGTATATATTTCAATTAAATCCCTATTATTATTGAATAAAATTAAAACATTTTAATAAATATGTTATTTCGAGTCGATTTTGGATTTATCTCAAAAAATTGGGTCGAATGCAGGTTAGGTCAGGTCGAGGATGTATAATTTTTGGGTCGAGTTTGATCAACTGAACCTGACCCAAACCCAAAATATGGCCATCCTTAATAATGCTTCACCAAAAGGTGCCTCCAAGTGTCATTTCACTTCACGTATGGGTGCCTCCAAAAGTTGTGTCGCTTCACGTAGGGGTGCCTACAAAAGTTGTGTTTCTTCAAGAAATGGTGCTTTGAAAAGTTTTGACTCTTCACCAAGAGGTGCCTCCAAAAGTTGTGTCTCTTCATCAAAGGGTCTCACTAAGAGTTGTGATTTTTCACCAAAAGATGCCTAAAAAAATTGTCTCTTCACCAAAGGTTGTCTCTAAACATCATGACTATTCAATCCAATAGGTTTCTCCCAAGAGACATGTCTTTTCATGTGAAGAGGTGCTTCCAAAGGACATAATGTTACAACAAACAATTTCATGAAAGGGCACCAAATCAAGAGACATAACTCTTCATTTATGTCCCTTATTAAAGATGGCATTCTATGAAAAGGTTCGAGTAAATCAAGGCTTCATTCATAAAGAGGCATGGGCGGCGAAATTGGCAGTAAGCATAAGGATATATAATTTATCATTCCAAGGGCCGTGTTGGTTTCAAGAGGCTCCCCTCTTTTCACACATAGTCGATGACTTATCACCCTTCAAAGGTTCCTTTTCGCATCATTCATGTAAAGCCTATAAATAGGCATTCATTTTTTAAAATGTTAGGAATCGATTATCTTTCTTTGAAATTATATTTTGTGAGAATTCTCTCATATTTTTTCTTAATCGAACTCTAACGACTTATCAAGTATTGCCTATGGCATCAATCCTATCTTGATATTGTGGTTCCTAGTTTTCTAATTAATGGATTCAAGTCCTTTATTAATTAAAAATCATATAAGATTCAAATCTATACTTTCTATAATATAGGTTCTTCCTTGATCATAAATCATCCTATCATCATCACCAAGACCATTATCTTCTACCTACCATCTTATAAACCAACAATCCTTTACCACCATTTTCACGCCAAATTCATATCCATAAGCCTTCAAACCTTATCTCCCTTTTAATTATCCTTAATCAACCTACCCTTAGACACCAGGCCTATATCATCACCTTATCTTAACTTTCTATCTTTTCTTCCAAAATAAATATCATAAGGAACTTGCTTACTTGAATTTAAAGGTCGGTACAACATTCAAAAAGCGTTCTTTATATCAACACAAGAGTGCTAATGCATCACCCCACTTTTATAAATTGTTACATTTTAATACTTTGTATATTTTTAAAAAAGTTGGAGTATGGTTTCAAAAAAATGGTTAATCACTTTGATAATTCTATGTGATACTCAAATTCGTGAATTAAGGTGTTACATTTAGTGGTATCATAGCTAGACTTTATCTGATTCTAGGTCAACCTGGTTGAGTCCTACATTCCATAAGGTTAAATTTTGTACTCGTAGACAGAGACTCTGATGTTGTTAGTCCATCACAGATTGATAAGTTACTAAGTTATCTATGAGTAGAATGTGTATGAAAATGGATTAATGAGATGAAATTTTCTAAAGTGATTAAAGATCGAAAGAATTATATTCCTTATTTGTATCATTTCTTTGATAGAAATGTGCAAAATATGGTTCGAGTGATGAACATATTCCTTATTGTGTTATAATTGAATGAATGCCAGCAAGGCATGGAGAAATGATATTATGTTAAGTGAAAGCGTGAGAATAAAAAAGAAACATGTATCCAAGCGATGGGGATATGTGAGGAGGTTGTTAGTCCTTCCTCAATCATGTTTTGAATCAGAGTGTGCAGTTGAAGCGGGATAAGACTTTTAAGCCTAAATGTTCGAATCAGAAGGTCGAGTCTTATGTTAGAGGATCTTTACATATCTCGAATCATCATATGTGCTTCCTCAGAGAGTATCAACATTATTGATGAGTAAGGAATTTAAGGTTATAATTGTGATGTTGTAAGTTTGACTCAAGCATTCGCTTCTTAAAGCGATGAATGATGGACCAAATAAGGGGAAATCGAGTTTTCTCCAAGTTTAAAATGAAATAAATGTTGTATTAACTTTTGGAATTAGATGCATCCACTTTGGATTATTGGTGATATTATTGGACTCATCGGTGCGTTAACAATGTTCATGGAACCAAGAATTGGACTAGAGATTGTAACTATCATCAATAATGTGGTAGTACGTTCGGGGTCAGAGGAAATTAGATATATAATTGAGCTTCGAGAGGAAATAAAGATAGTAACGATATTCAAGCATAATGTGCAAGGATATATTATATTGTAGTTAACGATAAGGCCTTCTTTGAGATGTAGGCTCAAGAAGGGTAATTGTGCTTGGGATGTGAGGGGAAACAAGTTTGTGAAGCACTAGAGTCAAAGAGTATTGTGGATAGAGGGAGCGATGAGATTCGAATGTAAAAGGATGTGTGTAGTAAATGTCCTTTAGAAGATTTAAGGAGTCACAAAAGTTGTGCAGCTTTAATGTCTAAATCAATGGTGTCATTTTGGAAATTTTGAGGTTAAAATTTTCTTTTAGAAGGGGAAAGTTGTAACGACCTAAATTTCTAAGTCAATATTCGAGTTTTGACCCAAGAATTTATTAATAGAATTCATATAGCTTGAAGGCCTATCTGTTCGAATTTTCGTTCAATCAAGTAAGAAATTGGCCTTATTAGTGATAAAATGCAATTTTTAAGCTTGAGATGAAGGAAGTGGGGCCTAGAGTGTATTTTTTTCCATTTAGGAAAAAGCTTGTCTGATTTGAAAGGATTTCTAATTGATTTTCATTTGGGTTTTGAGAACATGGGACATACCACCTTTTTATCTTCTCTCTAGAAGTTTTTTCTTCTCTTTCTATTTATCTTTCATCATTCAATCATTAAAGTTAGATAAAGGCTTCAAATTTAGTCATATGTTTCTTCTATCTAAAAATCTAGAGATAAGATTAATAATCTAGAATTTACGAGATTCATGAAAAACTCAAAATCTTCCCTAATTGTGGTTTTGAGATTCATGGAGGTTTTAGGAAGGATTTAAACTCTAAGAGTGCCCACCAATGTTTCCATTCAGATTTGATGTAGCCTAAATATTTTACACTAAGTTATAAATCTTATTTTGGTGTTAGAAATATCTTGGAAGCTTTAGATTTATGGAAAAGTTATGGAAGACCCCTCAAAGAGCAAAATCTAGGAAGACTTGGTTCTAATGATAGATTAAGAGGTTTTTAGGTTGCTATGAGTTGGTAACACACCTTAACTCATCTTTACCACTTGTACGTTATTTACATGAGTTTTCTTGCTTGTGTGGGGTGGAAATGCAAGTGAGGCTTTAGTTGTTTGAAAATGGTTTTAGATGATTTAGACATTAGATTGGTGTAAAAATGATGTCCCTTAATAACTTGAATAACTTTTAATAATAAACTTAGGCCTTACAACCAATAATTAAGATGAGTTTTAGGGTGATTCCTGAGTGAAACAATGTATTTTTGAGTTTGGGTATCATGATGAATTAGAATCAGTATTGTTCATATTTTGAGTGAAATTTAGGTTTTCTAGGTCACAATATCAATATATGATATTGGCATTGATATTGGTCCATTAGTATAGATACTGAGGATAGTGGTATTGATAGTAGTGGTATTGATAATAGAGGTTTAGTATTGATACTGAAGGGTTTATATCAATTCCAGAAGAACCAGTTTCCATATTGGAGGTTTAGTATCAATACTCGATGAACAGGTATCCATATCGGATGAACTAGTATCCATACAGAAGGCTTGATATACATACCAAATAAAATGATATTTGTATCGTATATTGGGTATCCATACCGAAGTCTTTGTATCAATACCCAATGTGGTTGAATGGACTTCAAGGTTATTTCAGGTACCAATACTCAAGGGGAAGTATTGATACCTTATGGGCTAGTATCGGTATCTAGGTAAAGGTATCAATACCATCATTGAGGTTTGATTGGTGAACTTTAATAGACTTGAGAGTGATGAGTCTAGTTATGCAAAACTCAATTGAGGAGCCTAAAAACATTGTAATTGATTAATAACAACAAGAATAATGATACTCTAATAATAATGTCAATGACTAATAATAGGATAATTAATTATACATGATTAGATGTTTAGCTATATACTAGAGCTTGATAATGTAGACTCGATAACAAAATTGTAATGATACATGAAATATATGATATTGAGGTTAGAGACCCAATATATACAGACCCTTAGTTACGGACCAATGTATGTAACACCACGGATTTCCAGGTTAGTAGTTTTAGGTTTACCCAAGAGGTATGTAGACCTCGTGAAGTCGTAATTAAAATTGTTAGGCTGAGAAAGAGTTTAATTGGGTTTGGAATAGGGACCAAAAAGGTTATAAAAAGGGTATTTTCAAATATAAGAAAAAGTGTGAGGGACCAAAAGCGGTTCTTACATTTGTGAAAATATGAAGGTTTTATATCCTCATTCATCTTCTTCTCTTCATTCTCATTCTTCTCATTTTCTTTAAATTCTTCCTTAAATCCTCCAGCAACATCCTTGTTCTATAGAAACTTATTCTTTTCTTGTTTGGTAAGAGGTGTTGGGGGTTGAGTGGTCAAATTCAAGTGGAAGATAAGGAAAAAAGTGTGGTTGAAGAAAGGAGCTTCATTTCAGATTCTCTAGCTGAGGTAGTGTATTTCGAATCCTTTTTGTGTTATGATTTTCCTAAATGTGATGCCTTGTTTGGGATTTGGTTATTTGAGCATATTTGGAGGTTTTACTTGATTCTTGTAGTAGATGATGTTTTTGGTGTAAAACATATGTGTTTTATAGTGCTAAATAACTCCCCTAAGCTTTAATAGTTAATTTAATACCAAAATAGGTTGTCTAGAAAGACTTTTAGGGTTTTTCGAGCCTATTTCTGGGTTTTCCTAGGTTATGGTATCGATATTGGATGAACAATATCGATACTGGATAAACTCGGATGATTACTTGGCATTTTATATTGGGAGTATTTATACTCTAAAGAGAATTATTGATATTGCATCCTAGGTATCGATACTGAGGGTAACACTATCGATATTGGGTGTGAGTTTTGCAATCTTTTTGGTATTGATACTCAAATGGGTATCGATAATTAACATAAGGGTATCGATACTGTAGGGTATTGATGCTACTCATTTTAATTGTTAAATTCAACTTTGTTAAGGCTCGTAAGACTTACAAATGATATGTAATGGTGGGGACTTAGTCTGTGATGTACTTAATTACCGAAAGGTGCCTAGAAACATTCTTAGTAGTGGGTTACGATCGAAGTAATCATATTATGCACAATATTTTAAAGTATATTCAATTGAACATGTATCGAGTAATCACGAATGAAGAATCATGGTGAAAGATACATTAGCGAATGAAATAATAAATGACTTGAGGAGCAAGAAATAGGGATTTGAGTACAACATGAACGCCTACAATCAAAGATGAGCAAGTTACCCTACCGATTCATACATAAACCAACGAGAAGTGTGATGAGAGTGTCTAGGGATTCATTATCAATGAACCAACCTTGAATTGATTGTTCTGCTTGTGGTAATATACCAGGTGGGTAGTAAGGATACTAATTACCTTAAGGGAATAAAACTCTAAAAGACTATGAATCTGTTACATAACTTTCTAGATGAGAGAATGAATGAGATAGTGTCGAGTGAGGGGATGACCTCACCTTATTATGATAAGTTTGATAGTGAGTAACCGAGCTACTTTGATTGCCTTTGTGTGGCATTGTTGATGTGTGTGTTGAGACATTCAACTCTATATAAGAGCTTGATAATAAAGATGAGATAATAATGTGTTAACAATATTATATGTTTGATAATCTCTTAAGAACCTTATGTGGTAACATTCCTAGTTCCAAGTGTGTGTGTGTGTGGCAATAGTCCAATTGTTTGAAAAATATCCAGATATTTCCAAGTTAGTGTGAGGGAACTTCAAAAACAATTTGAACTTAGCCTTCGATGCTATGTGACCCAAAAACGTTCCAAGTACTCTAAAAGATTAGACTAGCAGGATGTAGGCTTTGATGCTATAGGTATTTGGCAATAATGACCTTTCTAGAATAAGATTTTTAATTCTAAGTGACACGGTATTATCTAGAGTACTATCATTGTGTGTTTCATGATGATGCATTGTAGGATGATACAGAGGTTAGAGACCTAGTATATGTTTACTCATAGCGAGGTCCTTAGCAGAGACTAAGAGAAACATGAGATTTACAATAAAGAGGTAGAATTGTTGAACCTTAAGTAGGTAGCACTTGATTAGAATCATGCATGTACCTACTTCTTATTACCATGTCTTCTAGCATGCTTATGTTTATGAGATTTGTATATTGCTCTAGATTAGAGATTATACTACTAGGCTTTGTAAGATCAGTTTTTGGATGTTTTCGTTCATAGGTTAGTATATTGAGTCATTTGAGGAACACCATCGTAGCAAGATTTCTTGCACTCCTCAAGAGTATTGATTAGTTACTTGTAGTGGGAATGTGTATTCATATGAACTTAACTTATGTATGGAGAATTGTAAATTGTGAGTTTTATTATTTAATTTAAATTTTATGTCACTGAGATTTAGTTTATAAAAATGTTTTACAACTGTTATTTATGTTTATTCTTGCTACCATCTCATGTATTTTTAAATAAAGATGGACAATTTTTTAAAATTAGGGGATTGTATCGTGTTAACTATGTAAAAAGGGTATATTTGCATGTGAGGGTATATTTCATGCCTTTTAAGTGAGGATCTCCCACCATATAAAGAAAATGATACCACATTTATGGTAGAATGCAAAGTGTAAGATAAGAAAGAGAAAATTTAAAGTGGCCACTATTCCTTCTTCTATTCTTCATTGTGGTGATGTTCATTGCTAAAGCTTCAAGGGGATAAAGCTTGATGGCCTTTGATAGAAGCAGCAACGCTTAAGGTGGTTCACAGTAGTCCACGATAACTCTCGGCTTGGGATTCTTCTTTCCCCTTTGTTTCTTGTTATTTCTTACATCTTTATTTCAAAATGGGTTGTATTAAACGAATGATATTGGATGTTTTTCACCCAGCCATGAACTAAATTAAGTTGGCTTGGGTTTATTTTGGATGACTATGTTTTTGCTTTAATGAATGTTACAACATTTCCAGTTCATATGCATTCTTTGTTCACTATTTTATCGCATGGATTTGTAAGAACTTTTAAGAGTTAGCCTTTATCAATGTTTGAAGCTTTATATCGAGAGAGTTAAGATTATATCTATGTGAATAATGGAGTGGAGATGGGTAGTAAAACTCGAACTCACTTTAGAGATAAGGATAAAGTTTCAAGGACTAAAAGGAGTAGAGCATATTCAATAGTAATTGTTAGGGTTATCGCTGAGAGGTATTGTCATAGCATTTAACTGTCAGGTTTCTTACTAGAGATATTTTATAAACAACTTAGAAAACTATGTCGAATATTGTTTAACTGGAAATCATTCATATTCATTAAGGCCAAGACATAGGATCCTAAGATAAACCTAGTCGTTTAGCCTTATTGAGAGTTTCACACGTGTGACGTCAAATAGTTGTCTTATCTTGTGCACCATTTCTCATCATGCAATTTTGCCAGAGCACTTCTTATTTTACTTTTTTCTATAATATTTCACTTATCTCAACATTTCCAAAAATATTTCATACCATTTTATATTCATTTGTTTATTTTTTAGGAACTTAAACTTTACTTGAATTCCTCTCCAATCTTTATGGAGACGATACTCACTCATCACTTTATTACTTGTTCGACGTGTATACTTGCACAATTTGGCATATCAAATTTAGTACACTCACACACATAACAAGTTTTTGGAGTCATTGCTAGGAATTGACAATTGGTGATTTTCAATTTAGTTTTCGCACTGTTATTCTTTCTATTTTGTACATCATCATTTTTTATTTTTTTTATTTTTATTTGTAGGATTGTGTTGTTGTATAACCCATAGAAGATTCAGGAACCATTATTTCCTTTGATTTTTTTCAATTTAAAAATATTTTTATCAGATTAGACATATTCAAAAAGCCATGTATGGAGTTCCAAACCGAGGAGGTAAAAGAATTTAGATTCTGGAAAATCATGATGCTACAATAAATTCTAATGCATAAGTCATTTCCCATCCATGTGCTTTTAGAGATCATCTAGCTCCTGTCTTGGATGACCTCAACCCTGGGATTGTAGCACCCAAAATTCAGGCAACCCACTTCGAGCTTAAACCGGTGATGTTCAATATAATGAACTCAATTGGACAGTTTGGTGGAGTGCCTCATGAAAATGCAAGAAAACACATTCAAGCATTCTTGGAAGTATGGGACTCGTTTAGGAAGCAAGGAATACATGAGGATACGTTGAAACTTAAACTATTTCATTATTCTTTACATGATCGAGCTAGATCATGGTTGAGTATATTTCCATCCAGTTTGATGGAATCATGGGCAGATTTGTGTAAAAGCTTTTTGCTACGGTATAATCCACCCAACATTAACAACCAACTAAGGAAAAATATTGCTTCATTTTTCAAGCGGATAATGAATCCATGTATGAATGTTAGGATAGATACAATGGATTACTTCGCAAATAAACCAACCATAGATTTCATGATTGGGTGCAAGTGTTTATGTTCTATAATGGTGTCAATGCCCTAAAAATGATGATGTTAGATGCTTCAGCAAATGAAACTTTGCTAGATAAGTCACCAGACGAGGCATTTGATATTTTTGATTGAATTGTAAATAATGAATATCAATTTCATTCATCGAGGCTTGGAAAGGGAGGAAAGTTCAAGGAGCATTTGAGTTGGATACGAAAGACTCAATTTCTGTTCAATTGTCGGTCATTATAAATATGCTGAAGAATCTCCAACCTAAATGAAGTTAAGGAAGTCAAGGCAGCCACTACTTGTGATTTTTGTCATGGTAACCACCATATGACCGAGTTTCCTTAAAACTATAAGTCTACCAACTATGTGGGGAACTTCAATCGAGGGGATAAAAAACCCTAATTGAACACCTACAGCCCAAGATGACATCATCATCCTAATTTTTCATAGGGAAACCAAGGGACTAACAATGTTAGTAGCTCAAATCAGCAACAGAATCTAGTTGAACCACTAGGTTTCCAACAAAATGTGACATGAAAAAAATGCCAACAAGGGGACGATATCTTCATCAGCTTTAAATTCTTTGGAGGCTACTTTACATGACTTTATGGCCACTAAATGACCACTAATGAAAGACCATGCGACATCTATAAAGAACCATGGAGCTTTACTGCAAAGTCAAGGATTCTCATTTTAAGGCTTTAGAAACCCAAGTGGGTCAAATTGCTCAAATTGTGCAAGCATTGCACATGCGCCCGAGTGGTAGCTTACCTAATGACACTAAAGTCAATAAAACCCAAGGTAAAGAATAGTGTAGTGCACTCACATTAAAGATTGTCACATAAATTAATCAAGGAGATAAGTTTGAGGGGAAGACACTAGAAGATTATACCCCCAAGATTATTCAAGAAGACCTGAGTTGCAAGAAAATGAGCCATTTGAGGAGGACGCGGATAAGGGCTCGACAAGTAATTATATTGAGGGAACACAGAAGGATGCTACAACAAAACATCAACCCCCACCATTAGAAGGGCAAGTTAGACCCCCTCTACCATTCCCTCGAAGATTAAAGAAGCAAAATCAGGATCTTCAATTCAAGAAATTTGTTGATGTTCTTGACCAAATGTATATCAATGTCACATTTCTGGAGGCATTGAACAAATGCCCATCTATGCGAAGTTTATTAAAGACATCTTCAAAAAGAAAAGTAAGGTTGAGAATCTCTAGAATATTGCTACAGTAAATGAGTATTGCTATATGTTGAGAAAGTTACTGCCAAAGTAAAAAACCTGGCAACTTCATCATTCATTGCACTATAGGTAATAGCTATGTAGGGAGAGCTTTGTGTGATCTTGGATAGAATGTAAATCTGATGTCCATGTTTGTATTCTTAAAGTTGGGTATGGGGAATGCAAGACAAACAACTTTCATTTTATAATTAGCTGAACAGTCTCATTTTCGATTGGAATGAAAAATCAAAGATGTAGTGGTGAAGGTGGATAAATTTGTTTTCCCAATCGATTTTCTCATTCTTGATTGCGATGATGATGATAATGCTCCCATCACTTTGGGACGACCATTCCTAACAATAGGACAAATTTTAATCGATTTTCTCAAGTTTATATATGACCATGAGGAATGCCAAGTTGTTATTGACATGAAATATATGGTAGAAGAAGAAGCAGAAAAGTTTTAATGCAACAAATTCCTGTAGGTCAAGGATTATGGTAGGCTCAATGAAAATGAGAACAATGAGCTTGAGGAATTCTATTTGGAGGTACAGTAGTCTAGCTTACTTGTAGCTAGACCAATTACGCATATTGAACCCCTAGATTTTCTTGAATTTACTCCTCTGAAACCATCCCTTGAGCATGCTCATATCTTAGAATTAAAGCATTTACCATCTCACCTTAAGTATGCATAATTGGGTAGTAATGAGATATTGCCTGTGATAATCTCTACTAGTCTTAATCCTTTACAAGAAAATAGCTTGATAAATGTTTTGCCACAATATAAGAAAGCTTTAGGTTGGACTATGGCGATTTGAAGGGCATGAGCACTACTATTTTCATACATAAGATTTTGCTCGAAGAATGCAACAACAATTCTACTGAGCCGCAAAGGAGGTTAAATTTGGTCATAAAGAAAGTGGTAATGAAAGAGATAAGGAAGTGGGTCGATGCTGAAGTAATATACCCTATTTTCAACAATTATTGGGTCAACTAGGTACAATTATACCTAAGAAAGGAGGCATGACCATAATGAGAAACGAGGATAATAAGCTCTTTCTTATGAGGACCCTCACGGGCTTGAGTATATGCATAGATTATCGCAAGCTTAATGAGGCCACCAAGAAGGACCATTTTTCTTTCACATTCATCGATCAAATATTATATCGATTGGCGAAGAAGCATTTATATTGCTTCGTCGATGGATATTCAGGGTACAATCAAATTGCCATAGCGCCCAAAGACCAAGAGAATAAAACATTCACTGTACTTATGACACTTATGCGTTTTGAATAATACTCTTTGGACTTAGCAACACCCTTGCCACTTTTCAATGATGTAAGCTTGTAATCGTTTCAGACATGGTGGAGGAGTTTTAGAGATTTTCATGGAATAATTCTCCATCTCTGAGATGACTTTGATTCATGCTTGGGCAATCCAACAAAAGTGTTAAAAATGGTGTGAAGAAGCTGACTTGGTGTTGAATTAGGAGAACTGTCATTTTATGGTGACTGAGGGGATAGTTTTGCGCCAAAATATCTTTAAGCAAGGGATATAGGTGGACAAGACAAAGGTCGAAGTGATTAAAAAATTGCCTCTTCCCACCACTGTGAAAGGTGTTTGAAGATTTTTGGGATATGTAGGCTTTTATAGATGATTCATAAAAGACTTCTCAAATATATCTAAGCCCCTTTGCACACTGTTGCAGCAAAACTATTGAAAATAGGGCTAATGTAAAGTGAAGTGAAATAAATTAGGTGGCGAAGTAAATTAAATGACAAGGTAAGGAAAAATGAAAAGCTTCACTATCGTATTTTTCATATAAAACATGTTACAAGTTTAATAAATATATATAGTAGGTCAGAACAAGTATTTAATTTAAATTAAACTACCCATGTAGTTATCTTTATCTACTTAAAATGATAAGATTTGTTATTCTACTAAACTACTAATATACAAGATAAACATTATCCACTTATCTATAACTTACAAAAACCAACCCTTCTTTTTTGATAACATTTGCTATAGCGCATTTAAGGTACTCAAGGAGAAACTTATCACAACCCCCATCGTGGTTGCTCTTGATTGGAATTCACCATTCGAGCTAATATGCGATGCAAGTGACTATGCATTGGGAGTAGTGCTTGGCCAATGATGAGATAAAATTTTTCATGTTATTTATTATGCTACCAGCACTTTAAATAATGCACAAATCAATTACACAACCACTGAAAAAGAGTTGTTTGCTGTGATTTTTGCCTTTGATAAATTTAGGTCATACTTGATAGGTACTAAGGTTGTTATTCATATTGATCACTCGACCATTAAATACCTAGTAACTAAGAATGATGCAAAACCTAGATTTATTAGGTTGATACTTCTTTTACAAGAGTTCGATCAACAGGTGAAGGATAGGAAATGAATTGAGAATCAGGTAGCTGACCAGCTTTCTAGGTTAGAGAATGAGGATGTATGTGATAAAACTTTAGAAATTAAGGAAGAATTCCCATATTAGAAAATATTATTTATCGCGGCAATTTTATGGTATGTTGATATTGTTAATTTACTTGTTATTGGGATTTTACCTCATGATTTCAACAGCCAGAGTAAGAAGAATTTAAACATGGCGTGCAATTCTACTATTGGGAGGAGCCCTGCTTCTTCAAACAATGCACTAATCAAATGATTTGAAGATGTGTCACTGAAGAGGGAAAATGGAGATCTTATTCCATTGTCACACGGCTCCGTGTAGAGGCCATTTTGGAGGTATAAGGACTACTGTAAAGGTCCTTCAATTAGGATTCTATTGGCCCATGCTCTTCAAGGACGCACAAGAATTTTACAAGACTTGCGCAAAATGCCAATGAATGGGGAATATCTCTAGAATACACAAAATCCCATTGCAAAATATCTTGAAAGTGGAGCTCTTTGATGTTTGGGGAATAGACTTCATGGGAATCTTCCCTTTTCCTTTGGAGATTTATGCATCCTACTCGCAGTGGATTACATGTCCAAGTGGGTTAAAGCAGTAGCTAATACTAGGAATGACTTGATGATGATCTTAAATTTCCTTCAAAAGAACATTTTTACAAGATTTGATGCCCCTAGAGACATCGTAAGTGGTAAAGAAACCCACTTCAAAACAAGCTTATTGCCAAGGCATTACTGTGATACTGTGTGAGGCACAAAATTGCTACAACATATCACCCTCAAACCAATGATCAAGCTGAAATATCCAATCATGAGATAAACAAATATTGGAAAAGGTGGTAAACCAAAAATAGATTGATTGGTCTCCCAAGCTTGATTAGGCACTATGAGCATATCAAACAACCTTTAAGACTCCTCTTGGAATGTCCCCATTCAAACTAGTTTTTGGTAAGGCTTTTTATCTCCCAGTAAAACTTGAATAAAAGCTATATTGGGCCATTAAAAAGCTAAATAAGTATGTTCAATTAGCTAGAGAAATAAGGCTACTTGATTTGAATAAAATGGAGGAATTTCGATCTCAAGCTTATGAAAATACAAGGTTGTACAAAGAAAAAAATAAAGAATTGGCACTATAAGTATATTTTCCATGACAATTTCATGAAGGACAACAAGTACTTCTCTACAACTTAAGACTGAAGTTATTTCATGGGAAGCTTAAGTCACAATGGTCTGGACCATTCCAAGTTCACAGGGTTTACTCGTTTGGAGCAGTTGATATTAAAAACCTCTATGATGGCATAATCTTTAAGGTCAATTGTCAACGAATGAAGACCTACAATGGTGCACTTATTCTACGAGACAAGTCCTCTTTACTCCTCCATGATGCATGAGAGTTTGACTTTATTTACCTTCTCTTTTTCTTTTTAATTTTGTTTTGGTATAACATTTTTTAGTTTGCTGAGTATATAAATAAACTCTATTCATTCTTCTTTTTGCCTTTGAGTTACTTATTTTATATTAATTATTTTCCTTAGTGATTCATGCAAGGCCTTTGTTTTTATTTTAGGTAGCGCCATGGAACTAGGTAGGAGATCCTTTCCAATTTGGGCTTAGGGTTTTGTCTTACCCTAAAAAGAAAGGTTGAAAAGAAACCCATTTTTACATACCTTTTAGGTGGCGTGAAGGCAAAAAAGAGAGATTTGTGTCCTTTTTTATTCCTAAATTCACATGCAATTATTACCTTGTTCCTTTTCACTCTCCCTTTTCTTACTTTTCATTAACTTCCCATCACATTTCTCCTCTTCCCATACCTTGAAATCGTCACACCCATTAATTAACCACTTACTTTTAATTTTTGTTTCAACAACAACCCTCTTCCCCTTACACTTTATCTTCTTCATATCTCTTTTCTCAAGAAAACTTTTATTTTCCCCTCTTTTTTTCTTTCTCTCCATAAACCATAAGTCTACTCTCCACTTCTTTCATACCTCTAATCCAAAATATCGCACTACAAGAATGTCACCAGAGTAAAAAAAAGTTCTTCAGTTCCCCATGCCATACTGATAGAAAAGTTCGTTGATAAGGCTGTTCGACTGCGTTTCAAACAACTAAGAAAGAGAAAAGTATCCACTGAACAAGGAATGATTTTCCCTTCAGGGGATGAATAAGGTTTTAATGATGATGTCATGGAGGTCATCAACCAGAAAAGCTGGAGGGGTTTGTTACTTACCATGGGGAGATTTCTATTTCACTTGTTAGATAGTTCTATGTTCATCTAACCACCTCCACATAATCAAGTGTGTTTATAAGGGGTGAGAAAATCAAGTTCTCATTTACGACAATCAACAAATTTTATGGCTTAAAGGATGTCTTTAATCATCATTTTTCCTTCAAGGACAACACAAATTCCCAAACTCACAAGGAAATCCTAGAAGATTTGTGTTTTGCAAGAACAAACTGGGACAACTCTCCAATCACAAACAAGATGATAGTTGAGAGGGTAAAACTAAAAACCAATGCTAAGCTCTAGAATCACTTCTTGAAGATGTGTTTTATGCTAACCTCATACTACACAACTGTTTTATTGCATCAAATACTGCTGCATATTCACTGCAATGAAACATACGAAGACCATTGATATTGGAAAAATCATCATCGATCAAATATATAAGTGCCTAAAAAGAAAAGCAAGCACATTGGCTTTTCCTAACCTTATTTCTTCCTACTGCAATTCCAAGGCAGTATATGAAGACAACGATGACAAGATCCTGTAAGGAAATAATAGACTGACCCTGAAGAAAATCCCAAGCTTGAAGAGATTTTATCAGGATGCCCCAACATAAACACTTGAAGGGGTACCCAAAACTTTTTCTACAGCAAGAATGGCCTCAGTTATGGCCACTATAAAAACCACAATGGGGAGCTGGAAGAGATCAAGAACAACCTAAGAACTTTTTGCACTTACGTAAAGGAACAAGATGAGGTGGTTAACAACTATTTTCGAGAGATGCTACCTCAAGTGCCTATCGATTTCCCTCAATCCCCAAAGTCCTCACTCACACCTATGAAAGCACCTCCACCGCAAAGTTCTAATACCAACCCTGATCCTACACCTGTAGCACCACCAATGTCACATAAAGGACAAAGCATCACCTGAAACATATTGTCGTCATAATATGGAACTCCCCCATTGAGGGGAATGATGAGTTAACCAATGACAACCTAACACAACCACCATCCGAGACTGAGCAGCCCTTCGTAAGAAGCGTGTGAAACATATGGCCAAAATGACAGCATTTCCATCTAAGTGAGGTACCTCCACTTACATTTCCATTGCATGTAGTTTTGTTTAATTTAGTTTAGTTTTCATGTATTGAGGACACTACATCCTTCAAGTTTGGGGAGGTAGTGTTTATAGTTAAGCATTTGCATTTTTAGTTATCAACAGATTTTTACTATAATATTTGTTTGGTTTTAGGATAGTTTTTTTAATAAATTGATGATGCTCGATGATGAGAATGTTTTTATGGATGTGATACACTAAATATAACGGACTGTTGAGATTGATAGAGCCAACTTTAAGACTTGGTTATTTGTGCTGAATTTTATACACGATTGTATGCATTCTATGTTTAAGAATGTTAGAAGTTTTTTATGAAATAACTCTTGTATGCTTTAGTATGAATATGTATGAAATTAATGAACAATTAATGCTCACTGATAGCATGAAAGACTTAATTTTGAACTCCATTGTGTGTATTGGAAATTTTGAAAAGTGAAAAAATGCTTTGGCATTAATGTAGAATGTCACTCCTTTTTACTATGGCATTGCCTGGAAACTACTTTAATAAGTAGTTGTAGCATACACGTGAATGAAAGTAGTCACATGATGACTTTCCCTACTAGCTTGAGGATTGAATTTTTGCTCCAATTCATCTAGAGTATGGAACGGTAGTTGTGATAGGTTGACTCCCCTCGTAGCAATTCTTAAAAAATTAAGTGTTAAGAAAATGGAAGTAAACTCGTGGTTAAAGGTTAAAAATATAATAAGGTAGAATAGAGAACTTAATTAGAAATTTTCTAACTTTTTTAAGCATAGATTGGATACAATTACACATACATGCAAAAGACCTTGTCTTAAAGAAAAGTCATTGATCTCTAAATCTGTCTAGCATGTTAAAGATGATGTTTTGAGGGCTGAAATTTAAACCTTATAAACTATCTTAGATTGAACTTTGTTGTAACATATATCATGTTGATCACTACTTATTGCTTAAGGGCAAGCAATAGCTTAAGCTTGGGGTGTGTTAACTCTGTAAAAAGGGTATATTTCATGTCTTTTTATTGAGGTTATTGAGTGTTCTTAAGCCCATTTAGTTGTATATAGCTCATTCATTTGCATGTGATGGATTTTTCTTGTTTTATTTCATGAATTTGTGAAATTGGTGATGCTTGAGAAGGGTTTGTTTTGATATGGTGATGTGTAGATGACTCCAAGTAAACTACCTAGAGAGAACGATTATGTTGTAGTAAAAGGTAAAATATATTTTGAGCTCACTAGAAGACAAACGAGGAAGATATTTAGTGGCAGAAACTCACTTATGACACCTTTCTAGCTATGCCCCACACGTGAAGGGTATATTCTCTTAGGAATTAGGGCATAAAACCCTAGCAGCCCCTACCATATAAAAAAAAGGACACCATATTTATAGTAGAATGGAAAGTGTGAGATAAGAAAGAGAAAAATTAGAGGCAGTCATTATTTCTTCTTCTCTTCTTCGTTGTGGTGACCTCCATTCTTGGAGGTTCAAGAGAATAAAGCTTGTTGGCCTTTGAAAAAAGCAACAACGCTTGAGGTGGTTCACGGTAGTCCACAACAGCTCTCGATTTGGGAGTCTTCTATCACCTTTGTTTCTTGTTAGTTCTTCCATCTTTATTTCGAAATAGATTGTATTGAACGGATAATATTAGATGTTTTTCACCCAACCATGAACTAAATTAAGTTGGCTTGGGTTTATTTTGGATGGCTATGTGTTTTCTTTAATGAATGTTATAACATTTCCAATTTATATGCATTCTTTGTTCACTGTTTTATCGCATATATTTGTAAGAGCTTTTGATAGTTAGCCTTTATCTATGTTTGATGTTTGATATCGAGAGAGTTAAGATTAGATCTACGTGAACAATGGAGTGGAGTTGGGTAGTAAAACTCAAACTCACCTTAGAGAAAAGGATGGAGTTTTAACTAATAAAAAGAGTAGAGTTTATTCAATAGTATTTGCTAGGGTTCACACTAAGAGATATTGCCATATCATTTTCACTATCAGGTTTTTTTACTAGAGATAGCTTAGAAACAACTTAGAAAACTATGTCGAGTATTGTTTAACTGGAAATCATTAATATTCATTAAAGAAAGACATAGGATTCTAAGGTAAATCCAATCTTTTAGCCTTATTGAGAGTTTCATACGTGTGAGTTTAGACCGTTGTCTTATCTTGTGCACCATTTCTCATCACACAATTTTGCTAGATCACTTTTTATTTTACTTTCTTCTACAATATTTCACCTATCTCAACTTTTCCATAACATTTTTTGATAATTGTTCACACCATTTTATATCCATTTGTTTATATTTTAGGTGCTTAAACTTTACTTGAATTTCCTTTCAATCCCAGTGGAGACAATACTCACTCGTCACTTTATTACTTGTTCAACGTGTATACTTGCACAATTTGCATATCAAATTTAGTACACTCACACAAGCAAAATCACGATATCTTAATGTAGAACTTTAGGCCCAATCGAGATTAAGGTGTTACATTTAGTGGTATTAGAGCGTTAGGTTGTTCGGTCATTGGACCTAGTTTTCGGTTATAGTAAGGTGTTAGTGAATACATACCCCTAGGTACTGAAAGTACTCTTATACTATTGGAATCTCGTTGGTGCTTCCTTTTTTTAACCATTTTTGAGAATGTGGTAATGATTTTGGGTTTCAAACGTAATTTTGTTAGTAAGATAGAGAGTCATGTCTCTTATCTCGATAATTTTAATAGGAAGTTCCTACCTAGGGTAGAGGATCGCAAGGTTTTAAAATTTGTGAGAGTCTTTAAGATGACCTTATTTAGCAATTTTGACCTCATCACTTAGAGAGGTAGTAGACATTTTCGTATAGAACAAGTTGCTTAACCAGCTGTTCTGAGTGTGATAACACCATTAGAGTTACTAGAAGAGGGACCAATAAGGTATTAAACATTCAAATTCTATGATTTAGGTGATGATGATCTGATTTTGGGTAGACCAATGGTTGAGAGAGGCCATGAGGATTTTAAGGTAGGTTTACCTTACCCTCAAGGGTAAATTAGAGTGCGTCATCACATTGCTCAAGAGAGATGTTATTGATTCGTAGAAGATTATAAAGATGGATCTACAACCAAATGTGATTACGTGGGGTCAATTTCTAAGCAATTTTAGAGGTAATTTTATTGGTGAGGTATATATAGATGTCTTGAGGATGTAGTCCTCCCATTCGGGTTAAGGAGATTGTACGATTTATGAATACAAAAAGGTTTCCTTTGGTTGACTCGATATACTTTGGAATTTGTTTCAATTGAGTCCTTAAGGTGTAAAAGGTCTCTTGAACGACTTTATATAAGTATTCATGTGTAGTGGTGGCATACCCACCTAAAGTATTCTCTAAGTCGATATGATGGATTAAGGTCGTGAATATGGTGTATGACATAAACATGAGTTTAGTAGAAGATATGGATAGGCTGAGTGGAAGAACTTTGGTATTGGTAGACCTATCTCATTCGATTGGCTAGGAGACCCAAAGAATCTCATGAGAAAAGAAGAGCGACATCAGTTCAGTCGTACTTATTGAGTTAAAGGTCGAAAGTAGAGTGTTCTAGGAGACCTCTAGCTTCACATTGTGTGACAAGTGTATATGGTTATGATAAATTTTCAATATATATAGACTGTAAGCATTATGGAAAGTGGCAAAGAGGAAAATGCTTAAGACTCTCTAGGACGTGTTTGAAGGTGAATCTTTAAAACATATTGTGAGAGACTACCCTAAACTGAAAAAGTAATCCCAATAGTCCATAGTGCTAGAGGGTTTGCTCAAGAGGTCTCAACACTATGATCAAATAGAAAAGTGAAAGATTGAATCAAAATGTTTCTAATATAATTGTGTACGCCCTAGCTTTTCAGATCTGTTAGGTATATAGAGGATGTTGACGTAGTGGTTTGGATGTCAAGTATGTTTGAACGATTCCGGTTGATAATGTTGCGTCAGTATATGTGAGTTCATGAATTCCTTCGTGTTGTCTAATCGAACTAAGTATGAAGAGAAATTGTGTAGAAAATCCTTGTACAAGGATCCAAATACGTAGTTTGATGGTTCATATGAGGGTAGAAAAGATTTACCTTATATTTCATCGAGGGCTTCGGTCAAGCTTGGTAGCCGACTTAAGAAAGTTAGCATAAGTGTTACTCTGACTTTTTGGCTACAAGTCTAAGGTTGTAGATCATGGTAATCATATGAGAATCTTTGATTATTCTTTGTTGAATTGAGGGTCAACTCTGAAGAGATGTGTGGTAGTAGATCTACTCACCCGAGAGTATTTTGTGAGGGAGCAACTAAGTAGCTCTTAAAGGATAAGAATAAGACTTTGGGAGTGTGTATCTGTTTCGAGAGATGATGGTTTGTGTGACTAGCTCAATAGGGCCTGAGTAATCCTAAGTTTGGATTTAAAGGATTATGTCTCCAAGGAAAGCTTTAAGGATGTTGATTTGTTGCATTATTGGTTGTTAATCGTGTGTAATGGATTACTTAGATTTTATATAAGTTGTGATAAAGTAGTAGCCATGTGGGGGCTGTTGAATGTTCGTTCCTAACGCAATGGAGTCCTAGGTCTTATCCAAAGTACCTATATTAGTGGATTTGTATGGGTGTTAAGCCTTGTGATGTTGTGTGACCCTAGGCTATACCAAAATGTCTGCATATGTGTGTTGGATTAGTGTTTAGCTTTGTAACCCAAACTTCATCATTGATGTCTTTGTGTGGGTGTATGAGTGTGAGCTATATACCACATCTAGTGTTATGTGAGGCTAAGTAGCATGATGGATCAGGGTACTTGAGGCTAAATGAGATCAAGTACCTTAAGAATCAAGTTCCAAGCATTGCGACATGGAGTAACACATTATAGTAAGTTATTATGGGTACAAGACATAGAGTCATAGAATCCTTAAAGTCAGAGTGTGGTTCAAGGGATCTCCGCTCTATGATTCATGCTCTTCAAAAAAGCAAGGTGTTTCTAGTTTCGTTAAGTGGGTAATTGATTTTCAACTTCAATTACCTTAGATACACGACCCGATGATTAGCGTGTTTGGGAATCTCAAGGAAATTGAGAAATCATTGAGTTAGCATGGATAAGTATGGGTGAATATTAAACAAGAGTTATGTATAAAAAATATAGGTTGATATGTAGAAAGTCAAGAATCATCATCATATATTTGGTAGTTGAATTGAAGACCATGTATGAAAAGTGTCTGTAACATCTCGACGTGTAGTATGACGAGTTACCGAAGTTCAACAAGCTAAAGATATTTATAGAATTGTGTAATGCGTGAACTCGATTGGGTGAAGTCAGCCTGTGAGAGATTTAAACAAGGCAGAAGAGTCATGCAGAAGTATTGTCCTTATGAAATGTTTTGAGTATTCAGAGTTAGAAAATAAGAATGAGATTATTTGGCTTTGTGCCTCTCAAAAGTTTTTACGTAAGGTTCGATGTAGGTAACATCCTTTGGAAAACCGTAACGATTTGTTAGTTTTCAAGTTGTATGTCATATGGTGGGGACTTCTTACCTAAGGATTAGACTTAATAAGATTTTAGGTACTTCAAGGCTTCTAAGTGTTTGACCTAAGGTTATTTCGGCATTCTATCTAAGTAAATTTTTATGATGAAATTTCTTTCAATGAGGGGAGAGTTGTAACACTCTAGATTTCGGGTTAGTAGTTTTAGGTTTATTCGAGAGGTATGTGGACCTCGTGGAGTCATAATTAAAATCATTGGGTTGAGCGAGAGTTTAATTGGGTTTAGAATCAAGCCCAAAAAAATTATAAAAAGTTGATTGTTGGGTATAACACAAAATTTGAATGACCAAAAGTTTGATTCTCCCATTTGTGCAAAGATAAGGGTTTTATATCCTCATTCATCTTCTTCTCATTTTTCTTCTCATCTTTCCCCTTCAAGTGATCTAGCTAAGGGTAAGTTTTTAAGCCCTTTTATACTTCTTTTGAACTTTAAATAAGTCCTTAAACCTTTCAATAACATCCTTGTTCTTTAGAAACTCATTCATTTCATATTTGGCAAGTGGTTGTGGGGGTTGAGTGCTCAAATTCAAGTGAAATATAAGGAAAAAAGTGTGGTTGTAAAAAGGGATTTTATTTCATATTCTCTAGTTAAGGTAGTGTATTTATAATCATTTATTGTGTTATGAATTTCCTAAATGTGATACCTTGTTGGGGATTAGGGGATTTAAGAATATTTGGGTGTTTTGTTTTATTCTTGTATTAGATGGCATTTTTGGTGTAAAACTTGTGTTTTTATAGTGCTAAATAACCCTAAATAACTCCCCTAAGATTTAAAAGTTGATTTGGGACCAAACTAAAGTGTTTAGGAGGATTGTTTTGGATTTCCCAAGTCTATTTTTGGGTTTTCTTGGTTAGGCTATCAAAATTGGATGAACAGTGTCGATACTGGAAACTGGATGATTTATAGGAGTTTTATACAGGTAGAATCAATACTCTAAGGAGAAGTATCGATATTGCAGTCCTAGTAACAATATTATTACCCTTAGTATCGATACTGGAGTATTTTTGTAATCCAATAGTCGTTTTTTGGTACTGATACTCAAAGAGGTATCGATGCATGACCTGGGGGCATCTATATTGTATGTAGGGTATCGATACTACTCATTTTGGGTTGTTAAATTCGACTTTGTGAAGGCTTATAAGAGTTAAGGATGACTCGTACTGGTGGGACTTAGTCCGTTATGGACTTAATTGGCTAAAGGTACCAAGAAACACTCTTAGTAGTGGGTTACGACTAAAGTAACCATATTAGGCATAATACTTTCGAGTATCTTCAATCGAACATGTATCGAGTAATCACAAATAAAGAATCATGGTGAAAGATGTGTCAACGAATGAAACGATGAATTCTTTAAGGAGTAAAAATTAGGGAATTTAGTACCACATGAACACCTAAAATCAAAGATGAGCAAGTTACCCTACTAGTTCAAGGGTGAACCAATTAGAAGTGTGATGATAGTGACTAGAAAATAGTTATAAATAAACAACCCTAAATCAAGTATTAGGCTAATAATAATATACAAAGTTACATAGTGTCACTTAAGGGCATAAAACTCTAAATGACTAAGAATCTCTTAGATAACGTTCTAGATGAGAGAGCAAGTGACATAGCGTCAAGTGAGCAAATAACCTCACCTGAGTATGATAAGGTTTAGGGTTTAGCGAGTAGCCAAACTACTTTAATTGCCCTTGTGTGGCATTGTTGATATGTATGTTGAGATGTTTAGCTCTATATAAGTGCTTGATATTAAAAATGAGATAACAATGTGTTAATAATAATATTATATGTGTGATAATCATAATAACCTTATGAAGTAAGATTCTATAAGACTTATGCCTTTGTTTGTTGCTTGAAATTTTATGAGGACACCCGAGTTACTTGTGTGTGTGTGACGATCGTCCAATTGTTTGAGAAATATTTGGATATATCTAAGTCAGTGTAAGGGTACTTCAGACACTAATTGAACATTGTACTGATGCTATGTAACCCAGACACGTTCCAAGTACTCTAGAAGGAGTATACTAGCAAGACGTAGGCTCTAATGCTTTGTGACCTCAGAGGCATCCTAGAAACTGGGCAATGAGGGCCTTTCTAGATGAAGATTATAATACTAAGTAACTCGGGTCTTATCTATGGTACCTTGGGTAGGATAGAGAGGTGTGACTCCCGTGATGCTAAGTGACCCTCTGACTACACCATGATGCCTACCCTTGTTTGTGTGATTATACATGGCGTCTTTTTTTATACCAGGTACTATCATTATGTGTTTCATGATGATGCATTGTAGGATGATACTAAGGTTAAAGACCTAGAATACGTTTACTCTTAGTGAGACTCTTATCAGAGACCAAGGGAAACGTATAACTTACAATAAAGAGGTAGAACTATTGAACCTTAAGTAAGTAGCACTTGATTAGGGTCATGCATGTACTTATTGCATATCATCACGTCTTATAGCATGCTTATGTTTATGAGATTCATATGCTACTCTAGATTAGTTATCATACTGTTAAGCTTTATAAGCTCAGTGTTCGGATGTTTATGTTCGAAGGTTAGTATATTGAGCCATTCGAGGAACACCGTCACAGCAAGATTTCCAACATTCCTCACAGAGTATTGATTGGTTACTTATAGTGAGCGTGTGTACTCATAGAACCCTTACTTATGTATGGAGATTTTTAAACTTTGAGTTGTATTATTTGATTTAAATTATGTCACGGAGCTCCAGTTTACACAATGTTTTATAAAAGTTATTTATGTTTATTCTTGGTACCATACAATGTGTTTTAAAATGAAGGTGAACATGTTTTGAAAATCAGGAGTTGTCACGGTAGTCCAATGTGACACTTTAGGCCTAATTGAGTTTAAGGTGTTACAAAAGAAGAATGAAACTCATTCCATTGGGATGGTAATGTGTTATGTGTGTTAACCATAAGAACCTTATGAGGTAAAATTCCATAAAACTTATAACTTTTTTGAAACTTCAGAAATGATGAGGACAACCAAGTTGCTTATGTATGATGATGGTTTATTGTGTATGATGGATGTATGTGTGATGGGTTATCTGGATATCCTAAAAGTTTTGTTGATGCATTGAAAGTTTGCTAGTCGAGTGATGCTTTAATGCTCTTGTACCTAGACTCATCCATTACGCTAGAGGAGTAAGCTAACCGAGTGTACATTCCTAATGCTGATGCGACCCAAGTCTCATACAAGGTACTGGCTATGTTGGGTCACTAGATGTACATTCCTGATGCGATTGTGACCAAGATCTCATCCAAAGCAGTTAGTCCGTAGGCTATACGTGTGTGATTCTTGTAATGCACGTGTGACCTCAAACTACACCATGATGCCTACTTGTGTGTTGTTAATAAGCGTTTAAGCTTCGTGACTTAAACCTCATATATATGGGTGTTTGAACTTCTTGACGAGCGCCTCATCTTTGGCATGGTATTGTGTTAGGATGAGTGCTTGAGCTTTGTGACCCGAGTCTCATCTTCATTGTTGTATTGTATTTTAGATTGTGATGTGGATATGTACGAGATAGATGAATAGATATCATTTTTGGATGAGTACTATTGTTTCTTTGACTATATTTGTTGGCATGCTTATGTTATGAATGTATGTAGTATAGCATAGATTTTGTGTAGCAATGAGCTTGTGTGCTTAGCATTTGAAATGTGTTTCCATTCGTAGGTTACAAGTTTTGTGGAGCTTGATGTAAATTGTAACATCTTCATACTTATTGTAAATAATGGTTCTTTACTTTAGTTATTCCGTGTAATAATCAAATTTGTAGATTACGGTGTTACATGATTTGAGCCTCAGAGTTTATTTTTCAAAAATGAATATCGATACTTTTGGTGGAGTCTGATACTACTTCATAATCTTAAAATAACACTTTAAGGAGTAATATCGGTACCAAATGAATAATATTGATATCGTTATTAAGACATCAATACTTTTAGAAGAACATCGATGCCAGATGGATAAAATGAACAATTTTTGTAGGTTTTAAGTCAAGAACATTTATAAAAATTGTTCTAAACTTACTTTCAATGTTTGAATTTTTTTTCATGTACTTAAAGGGAAAATGGAGTTTTAGGACTTATAAAACTTTGGCTTACTGGTATGTGAGGCCCTCAAACTTTTTTTAAAAAATCGGTGTAGCCTTTAAACTATTTTTCACTCAATGTGGCCCTCAAACGCAGAAAACATTAATGAAGCCCTTGAACAATATTTTCCTTCATTAACCGTTGAGATGCTAACATAATGGTCAATAATGCTAACGTAACAGTCCACAATAACTGATGATATGGTTGATGAGCTAAATTGATTTTTTATCGAGTTCAAAAGCTAAATTAATTTTTCTTTTAAAATTCAAGGGTTTATTTGATTTTTTAGAAAATATTTAAAATTCAAAGTATTTTTTTATTTTTAAGTATTTTTGTTATATGTTTAGACTTCATAGTAAATTTATATATGAATGTCATAGCCCCTTATTTGATAATAAACTCTTATTTCACCATTTTTAAAGGTTAATCCCTGAGATGAGTAATGTATAAAATATCAAGCTAATTTAATATGGGTAAAATACATAAATAGTGTCCTGAATATAAGGTATTACTTTGTTGAGTTCAACTACTATTAAAAGTTACAAAATAATCCATTGATTATAGGGTGTTACTTTTTTGAGTCCATCGAATCTTAAAAGTTACAAAATGGTAATCCGACTATTCATGTATTCCAACCTCGTCCTTTTTCATTAAAAAAATTAATGACAATTTGAGTTATACGTTAACCTACTAACTGAGATATGATAGTCGTTTGAGATTCTGAGATAATAAAATACCACAGTCAGCAGGTTGACGTGCAGCTCAAACTGCCATCAACTTTTTTTTTTAAGAAAATGGACGAGTTTGGAACATATGAATAGTAATGTGATAGTTTTGTAACTTTTAACTGTTAAGGGATTCAACAAAGTAACTATATATAGTCGAATGACTATTTTATAACTTTTAATAGTTTAGGAACTCAACAAAGCAATAACTTATAATCGAATATCATTTATTAACATTATCCTACTTTACTAAAAATAATTTACATGTATGCATCAATAGTGTCTCAAATACACTTTTTAATCTGATTTTTGCAAAAGCAAAATAATTTCTATATATTGATCACAACCATCCGTGTGAAATTATGATCCAGAAAATTATGAAAAACTAATTTATATCGTGAGCTGATAGTGACTTTAATTAGATTTAATTAATCCATTGCATGAAATAATCACGATTAAGGTCACTTTTCATATTTGATGAAAATGAAAACTTTCTAATGAAAAATGAAATAATTTTAATAAACTTAATAATTATTTAAAAAATTATTATTTTATATTTGTGGTATATATCGGTATATCTTATTCACTATAGACTCGAGCCTAGAAAAGTATTTTTATTTAAAAAATATAAAAGGAGAAGAAAAAGAAGAAAAGACTGGATAAATTTACAAAATATGAAATAAGATCATTATTAGGGTAAGCATATGACATGGGCTGTCGATAATTCTTTTTATTTTATTTTACTTTTGTTTTCTTTAATGTTCGTTCGTCATCTTGCTGGTCACTATTTTTATAGAAAAATAATGTTCATCACTAATTAAAATTTAAGGTAAATTATAATATTGACTACTTAATTATTTAATCATTTTAATTTTATCATCGATATTTTAATTTTATAAATCAAATCACTAAATTATTTAATTATTCTCAATCAAATTATTTATTGTTAATATTTAACAAAAATATTGACATGACAGTTAATAAAATTAATATAATTATAAATTTAGTTTTAATTTAATAAATTTAATCCTTTAATCATATGGTGACATATATTAACATTAAATTAAATATATTTTTATAATTTAAATGTATTTAATTTCTTAGAACGAACATAACATGATGTGCTTGAATATATAACAGCTCTACTTGGAGTTCTTGGATAATTTTTAGAGGAAATTTGCGACCCAAGGAGCATACAAGGACACGACACCCGCAACATCTTTCAGTCGCTTCATCAGTCGTGGACACTGCTACGCATATTTCCTCACGAATAGGAATGGATATTTGTGAGAGTAGATAGAGATGATTGTACTAAAAAATTTAAAATTATCATATATTTTAAATTTTTAATATATATTTCAGACAACGGAAACCATTTCAGACGACCCTAACCCCACACTAACAAAATCACTACACTGAAGGAGGAGAATCGAGTGTGAAAATGGTGAGGAAGAGATGAACAGTTTCAAACAGAGAGGAGAGGAGAGGAATGAACAATAATTTTTTTTGTTTTTTTTGTCTTTAGGGATAAATGTAAATGAAAAATGAAAAAAAAATTAAATGCTATTATTTTATTTTATGTTATTTTAGATTTGAATTTAAAAGAAATTATCATAAAAAGAATTGGATAGGTGTCACGTTTTAATTGGATATTGTCTTTTTTTAATGACAGTTAGAGCTAAACATTTAAAAGTAAAAAATTCTTTAAACACTAAAATATATTTCGTAATAAAATTTAGACACTTATTTTTAAATTAAGTCTTACTTTAACAAAAATAAATAAATAAAAATTAAAGTGAACATGATGAAAATTTAAAGATTAAAATAATTAAAAAGTAAACTACATGTTTAGTACTTCAACTAACAAATGTTCTTGTTATTTAACTATTTTTTTTTTTTTGAAATCATGTCTAATTTTATAGTTTGATTTTATTTTGATAATCTATTTTTAAAAAAATAACAAAACTACTTAGGTGACATTTTTTAAAAAAAAATCATAATGATGTGTTATTACTTTATGGTAACACGTTAATATTACTATAATTTTTTAACAGTAGTTGAATAAAATGAATTAAAAACACAATGTTATATATAGTTTTGAAGTAAAAAAATTAATGAATAAAATAAAATAAAAACAATAATTAAATTATTAAACGTATAGTTTACCCTATGATTGAAAAAAAAATTGGACGTATAAAAAAAAGATTAAAATATAATGTTCTTTCTATCAAATTTATTTTAAAATTTGTATCGAATATAGGGAAATCTTTCTAAAGATAATGATGCTGATTTGGGTTATATAAAATATGATGGTTGGGGGGCCCAAAAAAGGTCAATAAAATGAACAGGTAAACGAAAAAGATATTTGAATTTTGTTGGAAGTTGAAATTTGGAAGCAACCGTTTATAAATGCCAAGTTTTTCTCGTTTTCATTTCCCAACCAGGCACAATACATTTTGATCAGTCTTTCTCTCAAATCTCGGGTTGTGTCTATTTTTCAAGGAGCATAAGCCATTGGAATTCTGGGGTTTTTTTCCCTTGTATGTTTCTAACTTATGAACTTTTCATTTTCAGCTGTTTGCATTATGTTATATTGATGTTGATATGGCATCAGAATCCGAGAAAAATCATATTGTTCTAATCTTCTGGCTTTTTTTTCTTGGAAACCAAACATGAATTTTCCATTGTTATCAAACAGAAAACAAGCTTGGCTCTTCTCTTTTTTTCCCTTTTCTTTTCGCTTAACGGGTTTCATTCATGTAATTGAATGCTTGTCAAATTCAATACGTAGTTTTCATTGCACTTTTTTGTTGTTTTTGAGTTGTTTCATAAATGAATTCTGCTGGATTGTTGTACGATAATCTCAGTACTGGAAATAAATTTGATACCAGATATTAATTCATGTGGTTATTATTGTTCACCTACATATATCTGCTACTTTTTGCCAAATGAATATAGTTGAAGGTCATTTTCCTTTTTTCTGATTTTGGTCTTATAATGAATGTTACAACTACAGCTTTTATTGCCTAAATTTGGGATTCTACAAAAAAATTATTTTCCGATCTGAAGAAAATTGGAAGAAAATCAGGATGGCAAGAACAAGGATTCCCATCTTACTGATGGGACTTGTGCTTTGGTGTTGCTTGAATACCCCAGCAAAATCAAAATATATATATGAAATATAAAGATCCGAAAAAGCCGATACCTGTTCGAATTCAGGACTTGCTTGATAAAATGACATTAGAGGAAAAGATAGGACAAATGGTCCAAATTGATCTTAGAGTTGCTTCCGCTGAGGTGATGAAAAAGTATTTCATTGGTGAGCAACATCCATCACACTCTCCTTCAATAAAGTGCACCGAATGAAGCAATTTTTGAGTGAGCAATATTCGACTAAAAAGGGTATGTTTTGCTTTGTCAGGAAGTATATTGAGTGGAGGAGGGCATGTCCCGGCTCCACAAGCTTCTGCAGAAGCTTGGATAAATGTGATAAATGACTTTCAAAGAGATTGTTTATCCACCCGATTAGGAATCCCGATGATTTATGGGATTGATTCTGTTCATGGGAACGGCAATGTTTACAAGGCAACTATTTTTCCTCACAACATTGGTCTAGGTGCAACCAGGCATGTAGATGCACTATAGCTGTTTGGCTTTGGTCTCTGTATATGCTTAAGAGTCTAACTATAATTTCACTTTTTTCTTATAAACCAGGGACCCTGAACTTGTTAAGAGAATTGGGGCTGCAACGGCACTTGAAACCAGGGCAACCGGCATTCCATACGTTTTTTTCCCCTTGTATAGCGGTAGTTTTAAATTTCCATTTCCTGTTTTTCTTTACCTAGAGAGGAGAGTTTTTCACTTCTGATTCTTTTACTACTTTCTTTGAACAGGTTTGCAGAGATCCAAGATGGGGCCGATGTTACGAAAGTTACAGCGAAGATCCCCAGATTGTTCAAGACATGACAGAAATTATACCCGGATTACAAGGAGACATCCCTACTCACTCTCCAAAGGGCGTTCCATTTGTTGCTGGAAAGTAAGCAATTCTGCAAACTACAAAAAGTTCTACTTAATTTCGGATTTACACATGATTTTTATTTGCATAGTTAATTGTATATAACACTAAGTAATTTGTTTTGGTCACGAAGTAACAGTTTAACATTTGACCGGGTTTGAGATAAGTGTCGGGTACAGCTATGTTTATCCTTTTTGGAAGATTGTACACTTATATTCATGTTTAAATATGTGTAGTACATGGGAATTTTGGAGAAAATAAAGAGACTGAGCAACACAGATCTTGTTGCTTTTTATTGTTGAATAAGACTTTGGTGAACATGTGTTGGCTAAGTGATGGTGCCCATGTCTACAATATTCATTTTTGAAAACTTAATCATTATACTTCTATTTTTTTGGATACATTAATGTTGTGTACATGAATTCCACTCCTTATAAAGAGCAAACAAAAGTAGAAATATAGGTCCCACTTGCATCCACAATACAACGTTTGACTGCTTCTTGTAATTAAGTTGGTTGGCCTTTCGTCTTATCCACAACATATTTGTGGGTTCCAAGCATTTATTTCTGAGTGGAAATAATGTATAGATACCTATACTGACAAAGCTTAAGCTTTTAGTGCTGTTACGGATTGAAATTATATCTTATTTTATTGTTAAGGTAAAAAATTGTCATTTTCTAGTTTTCTAATTGCAAAATTTGTCTTTTTCTTGTTTTGGTGTGAAGGACAAAAGTCGTGGCTTGTGCTAAGCACTATGTAGGTGATGGTGGAACAACCAAAGGCATAAATGAGAACAACACGGTGATAGACTGGCAGGGTTTGCTCAACATTCATATGCCAGCTTTTTATACTTCAATCATGAAAGGCGTTTCAACGGTCATGGTCTCCTATTCAAGCTGGAATGGGATTAAAATGCACACTAATCATGAGTTAATCACGGGTTTCCTCAAGAACACACTTGGTTTTAAGGTATAACTCTTTCTCATAGGACCAAAATCAAGTTTTTCAGTCACTATAACTATGTTACTTGGACTCAAGGGTAAGTCTCCTAATAGGTGTCTGAATATGTGCTGGAAAGTACTTGATATGAATTCTTTGAAAAAAATTGAAAAGTTCGAGTAACATAGATCACTGATACTATTACCTTACAAAAGAACCTGGGAACATAATATTAATTTTGCACAATGTCTCAGGGCTTTGTCATCACAGATTGGGAAGGTCTTGATCGGATAACAACTCCACCGCATGCAAACTATTCATATTCAATTCAAGCTGGAATCCGTGCAGGCATTGACATGGTTAGAGTTTGTTTAAACTTTGAATTCATTTTCATCTGTTTTAAAAAGTGTTGGATCTTCTATTAATGTCAACAAATTGCAGGTCATGGTACCATACAACTATAAAGAATTCATAGATGGGCTAACCTTCTATGTGAGAAACAATATCATCCCCATGAGCCGCATTGATGATGCAGTGACGAGAATTTTGCAAGTTAAGTTTGTAATGGGATTATTCGAGAACCCTCTAGCAGATAACAGCTTGGTTGACCAACTAGGAAGTCAGGTTAGTTTAAGACCAGGCCAATAGTTGAACTGTAAAAACCAGTTTAATTCAGCATTTTTCCCTTTTTACTGATTGAATTGGTATTATGCCAATTTGTTGAATCCATGATTCTTGGTGTCCTAAGAGATAAGACAGATCATTCGATCTGAATTGAACCGGTCCAACAGATAGATCTGGTCCACTTTTTTAACTTTAAAGATTGACATGATTATAATGTCCTAATTTTTAATTACCAATTAAACAGGAACATAGAGAGTTGGCTAGAGAAGCAGTGAGAAAATCGCTTGTTTTGCTAAAGAATGGGCAATCTGAGGATCAGCCATTGCTTCCCCTACCTAAGAAAACATCAAAAATACTAGTTACTGGTGTCCATGCAGACGATTTGGGTTATCAATGTGGTGGATGGACAATCGAGTGGCAAGGGTTTAGTGGAAAAAACCGTACAGTTGGTATTTCTCGACGTTCTGCATTATATTCCTAGCTTTTATAAACCTTAACCATTAATCATTGCAATGTCTCTTCTTATGAACAGGTACAACAATCCTAGCTGCCATCAAGAACACGGTTGCTTCAAGCACCGATGTTGCATACAAAGAGAATCCTGAGGCTGAATTTGTCAAGTCCAATGATTTCTCCTATGCCATTGTCGTAGTAGGGGGAACCTCCGTACGCAGAAACAGAAGGTGACAGCTTGAATTTGACAATTCCGGAGCCTGGTCCAACCACAATCAGAAATGTCTGTGGAGCCATGAAATGCATCGTTATCCTAATATCCGGCCGCCCCGTTGTGATCCAACCTTACCTTCCCTCCATAGATGCTCTTGTTGCTGCCTGGTTGCCTGGAACCGAGGGTCAAGGTGTTGCAGATGTCCTATTTGGAGACTATGGTTTCACAGGCAAGCTACCTCGTACCTGGTTCAAGACGGTCGATCAACTGCCAATGAACGTCGGGGATCCACATTATGATCCGTTATTCCCATTTGGGTTTGGCCTTACTACTGAACCAACTAAAAGGCTTTACATTGAGAATCCATTCTTAAGGTTTTCTCCTTTTTTCAATTAGTTTTCATCATGTACATTTGTTGTACAAATAGCTTTAGCTTTAGCAATTCTTGATATATACTCCAAAGCTAGTTTTCTTACCCGCAGGATGCACGGGTAACTGTAAGCGTAAATTAAAATGTATTATATATTTTTTTTAAAAATTTATGAATACTACGAGGAATAATTCTAAACATATTATTTCAAAATTAAAAAAAAAGTTAAAACTAATAAATTATAATTTTTATGATAGATATTTTAAAATAACTTTAGCCATTAATATCCTCATTCATCAGAAATTTGATTTTTATGTATTTATATAAGATATGAGATTTGTTTTATTAATTTTAAGATTCCATTTAAATATTATTACTTTTAAAAATATTTTTACAATGAACATTTGACAAATTGGCATAACTTTAAACTATCCTGAAAATCGACAGGATTGGTATTTTTCATGTGGTTTTTTTCAAAACTTTTTTATATAATTTATAATATGATTTGTCTAAGTTGTTCATGAACCTGTTAAAATTTAACTCGAATTCAAAAAGACACAATTTAACTGGAAATGTACTAAACCTAGTTTAATTAAACGTAATGAACTTTGTTAAAGTAGCTTTTTATAAAGTAGTTTTTTTATTTTATTTAATTTCCTTTGTAATAAAATATTTATCTCTATAAATAGATACTAAGGGTGCGTTTGGTTCATGGAATGTAAGATTACCAGTGGGAATAAAAGATTACCAGGAAATAGAATTACTGGGAATGTTACATTACTGTGTTTGGTTGGTTTGGCAGGAATGTAAAATTACAGTGTTTGGTTGAAGGAATAAAAGATTACTGAAATGTATATTTTACCAAATTGTCCTTGTTCTATATATTTTTTAACAAGTGAAATTCTAAATATTTAAATAAAAATTATTTATAAAAAATTATATTTGTTGATAATATATTACTTGAGTATTTAAATATATCATGTATTATTTTAATTTTAATTAATATTAAATTTTAAATTTTACATCAACATTTAACTAAATGTTTATATTGTGAAAATTAGCTTCGGTTCATACGTGACGCATTTACTGGAAGGTTTCTTGTATTTTTCAATCGACAAGGTTTACATTCTTCTATATACAATAATTTATCATAGACATTCATAATAATAAAAAGTTGTAAATTATTTTTATTATCTAAGATATAATATTTATTATATTTTATATGTACAATAATTTATTTATTTATCTTTTATATTTATATTTAATTCTGTATACTTTATCTATAAATTTATAACACGATCCTAGTAATATTATGTAAACACAACTCGATAGATACATCATTAGATCATTACAGAAGTGATCATGCGGATTAACTGCTTATTCATTATATGTCAATTCCGATCCAAATTTCTCATTGGTGCCTTGTACAAACCAATCAACGTTACACAATAATGAAACTATATAATATAAAATAAAAAATTTAACATTATCAGTTTTGAATCTCAATAAATCACTGTCATATAGAAGATTATGCGTCGTCTTCACCAGCATTTACAGCAAAGTGCCCAAAGTTCCTATCCTGAATACATCAAGAAAAAAACAAAAACATTAACCAGGAACTTTGTTGGGAAACACTACATCCATGTCCCCCATCAAACACAGAAAAAACCTACCTTAGATTGCATCCGCTGCTTGTTCAAGATCTGGGTTCTTGCTTTGCTGATAACTGAATTTGGTGATTTCAACATTCTCTGTACCACACAATCCCAATAAATCTATATCAATTTCGCATGTCCGAGAAAGTCTAGTCACATACGTCAACCTAGAATATAAATATTCTGTCAAAACTATATAGCGGTTCATGCCTCAGTGATGGCCTAATGAATTATAGACCAATATCTTATACCTATAATCAGAATATCATAGAAAGCATTCAAAGACAAAACACTTAACATCGTTAATTAAATATTCTGGTCAAGCTAACCGACCTTTTGACCGTTGGATATATGTGCACTGCCTAGAAGATTCCTCCTTTTCGGAGTAAAACCAAAAACAACTCGAATGAACTCGTTTTCCTGCACAGTAAAACAAAATATGTCGAGCTTAATCAACCGGAAAATAGAATACAAGCAAACTGCACCAAGAAGCATCAACTTCACTAAAAGAAGACCGAACTGCATGTGTTTAGTGAAACCTCCACCAAGAAAGTGCCTCAAAAAGTTCAGCTGTAGCATTGAAGTTTTATATAATATAAGAATTCATGGCATATAACTAATGTTAGAAACCAAAGAACAGGAAGAGGAAGAAGAGGAACCTGAATCAACTGAGACCATGTTGATGTCTGCAATGAATCCCCGCCAATCTTCATTGATGTCTCCGGGCAATAACCATCCTAACATCACCAAGATGATAAAAGTTAACATGAGATGTCCTAGAATTGCAAGTCATGAACATGAAAGACAACAATATTAGTACCTCGAGGAACTCCAAAACATCTTTAAACAAATTCCTCTGGTTATTAAGATCTTTCTTGGCAGAACCTTTACCACCAGCTTCCACAGAGAGGTCTCTGACTTGATTCAGAATTTCCCCCCTCAGTCCTTGTATCTGTAAGAATCCTTCTTTAGATTTATTTCCTTCAGATATTGAGCCAATATTTGAACCTTTAGCTTCAGCAACAAACTTCTCTAAGCTTCCCATCTCAAAAATTACTGCCAGTGCTTCTCCAGCAGCAATGCGGAAAGATCGGTCATCCTTATCTAGCAAAGTAGACAAATATGCTATGGATCTGCATATTTTTCCAAGATTGATCAGTCTCATCCCATTATACTGGGGAAACATTGAAGTCTCACAAGGTTTTTTAACCTACTATTCTGATATTTAAACTCAAAAGTACATTATAACCATGATATATATGAAGAGAATTTAAGACTACACCCCACTAGAAAAAGAACAATTTAAAACAATAACTGATGCAGTGAACCTCAATACACTATTCGATGTTTTTCAATTAATGAAAATCAGGATACTTACATTAGAACCTAACTTAGGATGAACAGATTGCCACATAATTTGCATTGATTTTTTTGTTTCCTCTGGATCGATCCCCCCAACAAAAGTGATAATAGCCAAGCACTCCAGTAACTATAACAGGAAATCAGGTAAAAAGAAACTGGTTAAGCATTGTAGTACCAACAAAATACCAGAAGTAGAACAAATCTCAATTGAACTTCTTGCATACCGAAGCTATCTTAGAAGATTCAGAACCAGATTTAGAAGCCTGTGAAATAGGCATTATCGACTCCTCCAATATTTCCCGTGCATTATCTCCAGGACCAACAGTTAAAGCCAGCAAACCTACAAAAAGAAATTTATCAGATTGAATACTTAATTCGTGTGGTCTCTTCCATGCATTATGCATTAGAATCTGCAAAGCTTTCAAAAGTAACCAATAACATGGGAAGCTAAAGATATCTCTTTGTTGGACCCCTTTTTGATAGAATTCAGACACTGGTGCAGTAATGTAGCAAATCTGAACAACGGAAAAAGATAACATGACCATTAGAGGCACATAGATTCAAGTACTCAAACCACATTTTAAATCAAAAGAAACATTTGCAACCACAACTGCAAATTTGCTCGGCAATAGAAAATCACAATCTAATGTAACGTATTGAATCTGAAGTCTGATTAACAAATGAATCCCACTAAATGAGAGATAGTTCTAATTCTTCGGGCGCGAATGTTTTAACCAATTCATGAATTCTCGCCAACCAATCAAAACTACATGAAATCTCATAGAACCATGGTCCTAATACATTGGGCAATCCTTGCAATAAAATAAATCGAAACCAAGATTAAGAAACACTTGGAAAAGAGCAACTCACTTCTTCTCCACGAACTGATGCTGCAAGTCGCTGTTGAAAGCCTCAATAATCGAGGCCAATGCCTTCTCAAGCGTAGAACCCCTTCATCAACAAAGGTGAAAAACACTAATTGAGTCAAATCCAACTCAAAACTATAATAATTCTAAAAAATTTGAGAAATCTCTAAAATATGGCTACGTAACTAATTTCATCTAACCAAACAATTCTTCCCTAAAAAATGTAAACAATTCTTCATCAAATTTTCATCCAAAACATAAGTAAGCTAATATAGCAAAAAAATAACAATATCAGACCTCTTTTCGTACAAAGTATCCACAGCTTCATCAAGTAAACTATCCTTTTTAAATTCGAGTTCTTCAGTTCCAGAAACTGAGAATTGATCCGATTGCATGGTAGACGATGAACTTACACTACTACTATCATCGTCACTATCTAGCATCATCTTATTCTTACGCTGATTTTTACCTGCAAAATTCATATATTCCTTTTATTTAGCTAAAAAACCCTAAACGAAATATAAATAAAATAAACGCCAAACACACCCCAAAACAAATGATAGAAAATTCTTATTCTTCAAACGCAACTATTAATATCAATTTGGAGAGATAATAACCCATAAACTATATAAGAAAAAGAAGGTAAAAGCAAAACGTTAATCAAATTAATTAGCAAAAATTACGCAAAGAAAGAATTTCGGAACAAAAAATCCTACGTTTACCCATATCGGTGATTACTTCTCCGCCTTCGGTTGTAATATGTTAGAAACTACAAGGTCTACTAAAAATCTAAGAATGAGATAGCTTTGAAATTAACCCATTATCGACGAAACGAAAAACTGAACAATAATCCAAACAGAACAACAAAGACGACAACAGAAGTGAATCGAAGGACGATACAGCCATTAAATTGATATACGGAGTGGAAAATATTTTGGATTATAAAACCAAGGAAAAGAACTCGGCGTTAATTTTTTTTTTTTTTTGAAGAACCCTAATTGATTCAACTATGAATATAACTGGACCCTATCAAATATCCTTGCTTTTACTTTACAGTTTACAACCCCTCTTTAAGACTATTCAATCTTCCATTAAAACTCAAATACTGCACAAGATTATGAAAAAAATGGTAGAATGGATCCAAGCAAAACAACAACTATAAGGAAACTATCGCTCAAGGTTAACTTAAATCGACTACACTAATTTTTCTGGAAAAATTAAACAAGTAAAACATTGTAAAGAAAGGGAGAGGAGAAGAAAGGGAGAGGGGAATAAATCTTACCAGGAGAAGAGAGACATACATGTTGGAGTCTACAAACAGGCGACAACGGCGTGATGCTTCGCTTGGGACGATACTGCAGAGGCCTTTACACACGAAAATGGATGGTAAACGATCACGAAAATGATAGAGAGACATACAAAGACATCGCGATTGAAACGGAAAAACAAATGTATTTTTAGCCCTTAACACACGGAATGAAAGAATACCTAAGGGGTGCGAGGGAATAACATTCCCAGGAATATTCACTGATGGGAAACAAATATTACCTTGACTTGGGAAATGATACTCAACCAAACATGGGTATACTTGGTTAGGAAAAAAATATTCCTACCGGGAACGCCCCCTAAGGATAAGAGTTAAATATCAAGTTTTTCTTTCTCTAATATTCTTTTGTATTTTCTTCCTTCATATTAGTGAAATTCTTCTCCTCTATTCGTGGTTTTTCCCTTTTACGTTTTTCACGTAAATTTTGGTATTATTTGTTTTTCTTTTTTTTGACCGTGTTTATTTGTTTGTCGACAATCATTTCGAAATTATAACAATTGGTATCAACGTTTCAGGTTAAAGATTATGACAACAATGAAGTATGATATTCGAAACACCAGGTTCTCGCTATGGCACGTGAAAATTCGAGATGTTCTTGAACTATTAGATCTCAACGATGAAATAAAAGAATTTGATAAGAAGTTAGTAACACAATGGACGAATAAGGTAAAGCTTAAGGATCATAAAGCTCTTCCGCAAATTCGTTTACACCTATCAAATCAGATTTTGCAAGACATCTTGAAGGAGAAGACGGTTGCTTCGTTGTGGGTGAAGTTAGCGTAATTATGCATACATAAATTATTGACTAGCAAGTTACACTTAAAGTGGCGTCTTTATTCGCTCAAGTTGACGAAATGTTCGTCTCTTGAAGATCACCTAACCACATTCAAGGAAATTGTCTTCGACCAAGGCACTTTATAAGTGAAGTATGATCAAGAAGACTTAAGACTAATCCTCTTATGTTTACTGTCTCCTTCCTACTCATCTTTCAGATACATAATTATGTACAATCGTAAAACAATCACTCTTGAAGAGGTGTATAATGGTTCATATTCATTTGACGAGATGAAGTATCTTGTTTCTACTTTCGAGCCCAAGACATAGGGTCTCGTGGTGCATGAATCGACTAAGTCAAATCGTGAAAAAAAAAAGGTGAGCATTCTTCTGATAGTAAAGGAAATGGTAGATCAAAATCTTCCAACAAAGATAAAAAAATTTACTTTTGTAAAAAAATGTCATATTAAAGCAGAGTGTTACAAGTTAAAGGATAAGATAAAAAGAAAGGGTAAAGAACAGTCTATAGAGACATCTGACATTACGAAAATTGTAGAAGATGTTGAGTGTGAAATCCTAATGGCTTTTGACAAAAATGCAAGGCGAGCGAGGAGTATATCATTGACTCTGGTGCATCTATCACATATGTTCCAACTGCAAATGATTTGTGACATATGAAGTTGTGTCAGCATGTGTTGTATTGAGGGATAACAATGCATATTGTAAGATTGTAGGTATTGGTAATGTCTAAGTCAATATACATGATAGCATTGTCAGAATCCTGAGTGATGTTATTTAAATTTCAAATTTTAAGTGTAACCTAATTTCACTAAGTACCCTCAACACAAAAGAGAGTATAAGTAATCTGTTGAAGGTGTAGTTTTAAAGGTTAGCAAGGGTTCCCTTGTTGTGATGAGGGGGATAGATAGAACATACTATTATACATTCTCCAAGGGTTTACAGTTACAGTTGATGCTGCTTCATATGCACTGTTAGAGGAAGATGTCACTACAACAAATTTGTTTATTTTTGACGTTGAAAATATCGTCATTGAAATTTACAGTTATGTCACTATTTGTATTTTATGACATAAAATTCGACGTCATGATGATCGTCAACCTAGTTATGTCACTAAATATCTTGTGTGACGTTGTATCATTTTATAGTCATTTATTGTTAGACACATAGTGACATTTATGTATAACGTCACCTTATCATTTATGTTCGATGACATTTATTTGTGTCACTAAATAAAATAAAATTTTATCATTAATTATTTATATCGTCACTAATAATATTAAAATTTACTGTATAAATGACAGAAAAAATCGTCATAGTTTTTATTTAAAATTCTAAAAAATTATTAAAATAAAATTATTAAATTACAATAAAAGTATAAAATTTATATAAATTATTATAAAACTCTAATTTTTTAAATATTATAATAAAGGCCCAAATTTTTAATAAATTACAATAAATATCAAAACTTTCTATAAATTACAATAAATGCCATAACTTTTTATAAATTACAATAAATACCATAATTTTTTTGTAAATTACAATAAATACCAAAACTATTTATAAATTGCAATCAAAGAAAAACTTACCATAAATTACAATAATGGCCTGTAATTTTTATAAATTACATGAAAAAGTCTACATTTTGCAAATTACAATAATAACCCATATTTTTTACATATTAAAATAAAAAGTATCTGAAATTGTCTATGTATGGCTTCTCAACTTGCATGAGTTAAATCTTGTCCCACACCTTAGCCGCCTTGAACCTATCTGCACTCTCAATCTTGTCTTCATTATTTAGTTGAAAACCCTAAAGAACGTGAGAAATAAATAGGAAACTGTACAACGCTAACACAAAGGAAAAGCTCAATATGTGAACCTCCACCTCATTCGTTATTCATTAAAACCATCATTCAAATTCCTCATATTTTCATTTCAATGTGGTTATCAAAATATAATACATAGTGTAGCAATTAATAGTATCTTGTAAAACTATTGAAAACTAAATATTCTATTGATAGAATATCTAAATTTCTAGTTCCAGATATCAGAGATTAAGCTTCAATAACATCAAAATTACTTGTAATAGAGATGCATTCTTGTACCATTAAATTGTTTAGAATCATATCCCCTGAATGCCCATTCTTCAACCTAATGTTCTGTCATTGTCATTAGTATGCGAATATGTAAGAAAGACGCAGAAAAAAGAACATTTGAAACCATAACAGAATCATATACCTGTAAAAGAATGATCAAATGAAATACTTAAGCATATTTTAGTGTTTTGGTTCAAAACAGACCGGATTCCAATAGTAATTGGTTAAAAATTGGGCTTGATAATGCTGATCGTTACAACATACTAATAAAAAAACAAGAAAAGATGTACAATCTCAAACATAATCCTCGTGTTTGTACTATATATTTGTTGTAAAATGTAATCTTACAAACCAAATCAGATAATGTCGTACCATTGGTTTTGGATGAGATTATATTATCAGAACTCTTATCTTTTTAAAAAATATTTGTGTCTAACAATGAAAAAGAAAATTATTCCAAAGATTTTTAAAATATTTTATGAAACTAAAAACAACTAATTATATTCAAACTAAATACATATCTATATTCGAAACTTACACCGAAATGCAAGTTACAGTTAAAAACGAATCTAAAACACCCAAATGAAATTCAATTCACATCCAGGAGAAGGTGACAAACAAGAAGGGAAAGAGAGAATCTTGGGGACCAATACATCAGACTCACCATTCCATGCTCGGCTTATTGTTAGTAGACACTGGTTCCACATTATTGTTCTTCGTTCTGGTTGGGTAGTCTAACTAGGACGATATAAAACCCGTGAAGATAAATATTTCATCGATAGTGGCGTGAGCAAGACAAATGGAGCTTCATCAGGAAATGCGGGAGAGGCAACGGCCGAAAAAAATCTAAATGAAACAAGGGCTAAAAAATATAACAACAACAAAACCCTATTCCCATATGCAATGGGGTAAGGGGAGGTAGGGTAGTAGGCTGCCCCCAACGCCAGGTTGAGAGCAGCTTCCGTGGAAGACCTCCGGCAGTCAGAAAATTAAAAATAAAGATAAAATGCAATGCATGTATATATAAATAAATAATTACATAGTTGAACAGTCTTCATATGCGCGTCTGTAATGGGAAGTAATCCCTCCAAGTAACTCCCTGCGTAAAAAGTTCTTCATTTAAACAGAAACGTAAGATCCGACTAAAATTAAAAAGAGGAAACATGAAGAGAATGATACACAGAAGTCAACGAGAGTAAGCAACGTGAAGGAATATAGTCAAATGAGTTAAAACCTAAACTAAGGCAACACTACTCCGCTACCCTAGTTCTAAGCCTTAATAAATTCCAATGACAGATGTAGACGCTCAATTTGTCCGGGGTGTTATTCGTGTTTAATCGGGTTTTATTATTGTTTTTATTGCAATTTCGGTTATTAGCATAAGTTTGGTATTGTGTAGTTATATATATATATATACGGATAAGTAATTAAATAGTTAAATAATTAAATAATTAAATATATAAAATATGCACTAAATATTGCCATTTTTGTTACAGGCCGAACCAAACAATGAAAAACACAACAGCCCGGTTGTTATGGGCCCAACTCTGGAAAACCTAAACCCGTTAGGGTTCCATGTCACAGCCTCCAGCGCCGTATCATTGAAGGCCGTTGGATCTGGATTCAAGATCCAACGGTTCCCAACTCCCAGCAATCCCCGAGCCAGCTGCAGTCTCACGGGAAGCCAACCCTGCTGCCAGATCACGCACGCCCAACCGGACAATAGCTCGCCTCCCCACAGCTACCGCCCGTGATCTGCTCTCGCCAGTGCCCTGCAAACACACGAAACAAGAAGCAGAACGAGAGGCACGGAGAAATCGAGGAGAGAAAACCAACAACAAAAAAACAGATATAGAGAGGGATCGAGGAGGATGGATGATCAGAGAAGGAGAACCCTAAAGTTATCAATCATGATCCAAGCAAAAAATCGATCAACTCATTAGCTATCATCGAAAAGAAAAAAAAACACAAAACCAGAAAAACATAATCGCAAAACCGGTGATCATCGAGAGAAGATTCAAACGAAAAGCCATCAGCCGCTAGAAAACCCAAAAGTCAGAAATCCTTACCTTTCCTGCCCAGATACGTTCTTCATCTTTGCTAGGAACCAATACCTCATCGAATCGAAGGTAAACCCCTTCGTCTTCCATTGCTTTCCAGTCGTGCATGCCTGTTTGGGCCTCCGGTTTAGGGACTTGAGGGGTTTTCAGGTCTAGGAAGCTTGAGTTCGAGTTCTATGAGGCTAGGTTTCTGGGTAAAGGGAGAGTGAGGGAACCGAGGGGTCTAGGTTTCTCATCGGAACCAGTGGTGCAAGGTTGGCCACGGCGTTGGTCTTTGACTGGAGAGTGAAACAGAGTGGGATTCGAGGGTTTGGTTTGAGTCACGGGTTAGGGTCGTGTTTATTTTAGGAAGAGTTCGGCTGGGTTGTCGTTGGGGCTTACGAGCTCCTCATCGGAGCGTAGAACGGCGGAGCCATGGAGGCTCTGGGTTTCGTCGAGGGTTAAGAATGAGAGGGGAGAGAAAACCAGAGAGAAGCGGCGAGTGTCTGGCAAGGGTTGAGAGGATAAATGATTTAGGTAAAAAATATTATCCTAAGTATCATATGTATTCAATGACCAGAACGACGTCGTTTAAAATAGGTCCAAAACGGCAGCGTCTTGATAGCTGAGGGGAATCCGTGTTTTGGGATGTTGGGGTAAACCGCGCGTAAGGTCCATTAGGTTTGATCTGTCTCATTTTGGTCCCTATACCGAACTTTGTTATCTTTTGATTTTGTATCTTAATTTTCAGCGTGTTACATCTAAGTCCAGAACCATGTTAGGGCCATTTTAATGATGTTTAGGCATTGGATGTGTAATTTGAGAAACTTTCAATTTGGTCATTTGCAGTATTTGGTTGTATTTTAAAGCATGTTAGCCTCGTTTACTTTAATCGCATGTTCATTAATCTTTGCATTAACATCACTTTGTATGATTTGCATGATATCCTCATATGCATAATTTGACATTATTGCATATCGGAATTAAGGTAATGCCCTTTTAATCTAAAATTATCAGAATGGCTTTCCTTACTTACATGAAAGTTTTGACGATTTTAAATTAAAATGGTATCCCGTCAGTAACGCCTAATTAAATTTGGATATATCATTGTAAAATTTGGGAGCGAAAGAAAAGGAAATATTCGACTATTTAAACTTTTCGAGAAAAGGTCGTTAGAACTGAACTAAAGATCTGGTCTCGATATTTTTAAATAATCGAATATTCTTTATCTTTCTAATGACTTGGTAATTTTAAATTAAATCTATTTTGTTGCTTTGAATGGTGCAAATTTGCATGTTTGTCGTTTAAAGGGATCATTAATCAAATCAAATCGAACTTGTGAATTCGTTGCAAAGAAATTAATTAATCGACTAGGTACCGATTTAGGGCGTTGTGGGGGTGCTAACCCTTCCCCACACGTAACCGACTCCCGAACTCAGATTTTTGATAACGCGGACCTCTACTTGTCGTTTTAATTAAAATTAATTTTTATTTAAAATGACAAAATGTTTTTGGGTGCCCAATCACACCCTAATCAAGATTGGTGGCGACTCCTCGAAGCTTATATTTTTACCGTAACGGAATTTCCAATTTTTCGAAACGAGAGGTTTTCTAAAATTGCATCGTTTTAATTAAAAAATCAATTGAAAAGAGAATAATTAAAAATGACGCGGTTTTCAAGTCTCGCCCCCACTCCCGTTTAAAAATCGTTTCGACAGCTTGGCGACTCCGCTGGGGACTTTTTAGAGAGTCAGGCCTATAGTCGATTAATTAATTGTCTTTGCAAACGAAAGTTGTAATTCACTTTAATTTGATTTTTGATCCCTGATTTGTTTTTAAATTGTTGTTTGCATTTTAATTTGCGTTTTAATTAACAAATAAATAGTTGTACTAATGTGTGATCTACATGTTTTCAGTTTTCTGACTTTCACTTTAGTCTATTGTTTTCTCTTGGATCGAGCAAAAGATTATGAGTTTTCCCCACTGTTGCTGTAACCTTTAATATTTAGAGCATCTAACTGTGCTCTGTCCCGTTAGGTAGGGGTGAAAGCTACGCTTACGTGAAAAATTACTTTTCTCCGCATGGCTTTAGCTAGTAACCTATGGGGTACATGCCTTATGTTTACGAGTGAAACATTGAGTTTTCCTCGCATGGACATAAGGAAATGTATCCTCTCGAATTGAACTTGATCCGTTTTAAGCCTATAATGGGCGAGGATCGAGGGTCTGGCGAGCCCAAGGGGGCACCAGCAAAGGACAATTCGAGGACCCTTTTAGAAATACTGAAACTCTGCCCATCTTATGTTGAATCTCTGTCCGCAGACACAAAGGGGAAACTCGTTCTAACTTTTCCCTCGAATTTATTTTTTTTGGCAAAAAGTATGCGAACTAGAGATCATGTGGTTAGGTTTTTTTTCAAACATGCATGTGAATTAGATACCATGCGTTAGGATTTTTTATGAGTAACAAAACATGTGGGTAAATATCATGTTGGGTAGGATCTACTAAAGCATGATTCGGTAGATGCCATGTTGGTAGATACCATGTGAATTAGGTTTAGGATGTATATATTTCTATCTTCATGTTGTTGACTATTCATTGTATATACTAACACAGTTTTATTTTTGTTTGTGTTTTATGTTTTATTTATTACCGCTGCATTGCATCATCATTCATGAAAAAAGGTGTTGATTCACGAGGTGGTCATAAAAGTAGAAGGCGGTCATAAAATGGACAAGAGCTTTCATAACAAGGAAGTGGATAACTCAGAAGTGAGGTCGTGGTCCGAGGAAACTCAGAGGAAGAAAGGCGACAGTTTGACTGAAGATTACATATCAGTACTACCAGAGGTTGCTCCGGTCAGTCTAAAGCAAAACGATTTGCAAGAGTTACGAAATTTGGGAAAGTTGGAATTCTGATGTGAAATACTTTCTGGCAAAAGTATGGCGACATCGCCCTTCTGTTGTACGTGAAAGTAACGAACCCCTAATCAAAGCTCTCGCCAGTTTTGGAATCCCGCATATAGCTGCTTCACTTTCAACAAGGAAGACATGACTCCCACGTTAGAAGAATACACCTCCTTGTTTCATTTCGAGACGATACACTTGGACCGTATCTACTCAAAAGCCTCAAGGACACAATCCTTTAAGAGCAAGCTCGCAAGGATTACTGGGATGGGAGAGAAGTGGGTTTCTGATCGAATCCAAAAGAAGGGAGAGTCCGATTGCTTCCCTTGGTCATGCCTCAAGGAGCTTATCGTCAAGCATAGCGATATTGAGAAGAGCGTGGAGATGTTCGCCTTGGGAATTTATGGTTTGATGATTTTCCTGAAAGTTCTTTATCACGTGGAAGCCGCAGTGGTCGATTTATTCGAGCGTTTGGAAAGGAAGGTAAACCCTGTTCCTGCGGTTTTGGCTGAAACATTCAGAGCACTTAGCAGTTGCAGAAGAGCTGAGAGTAGCCGCTTCACCGGATGTGTCCAGTTGCTTACTATTTGGATACGCAGTCACTTCTGGAAAATTGACCGAGAGTATAGTCGACGGTTTTCTACGGCCTATTCCCCTTAAAAGATTTCCTCACTAAAGAGGCCAGAGCATCTCACCAGGAAAGATTGGGTTTCACTCTTCAGAAATTTACAGGAACATGATATAGTGTGGCGTGTCCCCTGGTTAGCTTTTGTGGATGTGTTGTACAAATGCGGGGATTCCGATTGGGTAACCCTATTAGGGTTATGGGGTGGAGTAGGTTATGCGCCACTGATGGTACTAAGGCAATTTGGGGCACGCCAATTCGTCCCAGCTACATCCGGTCTGAAGGCATCTGAATTTGTGTACTGTGGAGATCATTACAAGAAGACTGCTCGTGCAATGTCAGAGGCGTGGAAGTCACCTTTAAACTGATTTCATAGCGGCTGAGGTCATGCTGACACCAGATTACTGACATGGAGGGCGGTGCGAAAGAATGATATCCTTCCGTTGGCGGATCGCGACCGAACAATTCCTTTGGAAGTACAGTTTAAAATACGTACCGTCTAAGTTGGAGATACTGAAGAGTGAATTCGAAGCGGAAATCGCCAGGAAGGAAGCAGAGTGTGAGGCCCTTAGACAAAAGAATTTCATGTTGGACATCGATAGGGGATTCTATAATACACAGTTTGAGCTTATGCGCAAGAGAAAGGATGAAGTGGAGGCCAATCTCACTAGTTTACAGAGTGATTACCAAAAGATGAGTCGAGCACGGGCAATTGCTGGCCTCGGGAGAACTTCAGAGCAGTGGCGGTTAGAGCTCCGGGCTGAGAGGGATCGTCGAGTTAGAGACGTCCGAGAGAGAGAGAGCACCGAGTCAGAGAAGTAGAGACAGAGAAGAAGAAAAGAAATCAAGAACTTGAGTCCGAGAGAAGGTCCTGGGTTAGGGCACTGAAGAGCGAAAGGACAGAGGCTAAAGAGTTAAGACAAAGGTACACCTTGAGCAAGAAGCGAGAAGAAGAATTGCATGCTAAATTGAAGAACTCAGAATGAAGGCAAAAACATGCAACTGAACTTGAGGTTCGAAAGCAAAGAATCGACGAGCTCGAAACTGAGAAGAGGCAAAGCAAGAAGAGCTAAAATTAGAAAGGCAACATCGGGAGAATGTGCTTCAAGGCAAACAGGATGAAGTATTCCTCTGGATACAGAGGTGCGGAGCAAAGAACGAACGGATAGAGGTACTCAAATCAAGAGATGCACGAAATGGAATCAAGGCATGAGGAAGAGTTAGCTCGAGCCAAGGCAAAGAATGAAGAGTACAGTGCCTACGTTATGCAGCTTGAAAGTTCCTTATCTGCAGAAAACAGTCAGCGTTGCCCAGTGGATCAAAGGGTTAGCCTCGAGGAGAACGCTGCTTTGCAAAAGAAGATTCATGATTTAGAGGCTGCCTTACGAAGCTGCCAGACACAAATCGCTGGTCTCGAGCGCACCGTCCAAGGCACCAGACTGCAATGGCAAAACTCAAACGATCACTTTAGAGACTGGAAGACAAACGTGAATCACGTGATCCGAGAGACCATGAATCAGTTAAGCGGCGTTGCGAGGCAGTTGGGAGAGATGGACCTCCAAGCAAAAGTCATCCAGAGCTATACCAATCCACATCAGGTGTAGGAGAGAGGGTCGATTGGCTTGTCAGTCAGATAGTAGAGCTGAACATGAGAGCTAGGCCATTTCTGTAATGGACTTTTCTTGTAAAGATGATGCTTTTGTCCTAAATGAAAGTTGTTCTAAGACTGATCGCGTCTTATGAATCAATGCCTTTCTGCATGCATTTGCATTTTATGTGTAATTTAAGTTTTGTGTTGCATTTTTTATCACACTTTACATAATTTGCATTCATCCTCAAAGCATTAAAATTAATAATAAGGGATACATTACAGAATACTGGGAAATTTCAAGCATCACTATAACACAAGGAAAGCCATGGATGATAAGATTGCTCAAATAGAAAGAACTCAATTGCAGTTGCAAGATGATCTGAGAAAATGCAAGAAGATATGCTTAAGGCTCAAGAGGATATGTTGTCTAAGTTGGCAAATATGCTGGGAGGGAGAAATCCAGAGCACGGAAAGGCCCATGAGCAAACAAGTGAAGAACCACTTTACCCTCCAGGGTTCACCCCGGTACAGTCTCCAAATATCCAAGGAACATCTGTCCATACCAAAGTACACATAAATCCTGACGGCATTGCAGTGAATCCGCAACCTGGATCTTGTTCGCATCCCGAAGAAAGCCCATATCCCAGTTCCGGACCTTGATGAAGAAGCAAAGAAGAGCGAAAACAAGTTGTTGCAGGAGCAAATAAGCAGCTAGCAAATGAAGTACAAGCTATGAAAGAAGATACCAGCTTGTATGGTCTCGACGCTAAGGAACTGAGTTTAGTTCCTGATCTGGTCCTACCTCCCAAGTTCAAAACCCCTGACTTCGAGAAATACGACGGTACCCAATGCCCTTCTGCCCATATCACAATGTTCTGCAGGAAAATGACTGGTTACGTAGGGGACGACCAGCTGTTGATCCACTGTTTCCAGGAAAGCTTAGTAGGCTCAGCATTGCGATGGTATAATCAACTAAGGAGAGTTGATGTCAGGACATGGAAAGACCTGGCCAAATCTTTTCTCGACCAGTATAAGCATGTGAAGGACGTCAGGCCTAACAGAATGGTGCTGCAAGCAATGGAGAAGAAGCATAGTGAAAGTTTCAGACAATATGCTCAAAGGTGGAGAGAGGTAGCAGTACAAGTCCACCCACCGTTGGTAGAGGAAGAAACGAACCTACTTTTTGTTAATACCTTGAAGGCTCCATTTTTCTCACATTTTGTTGGTAATCCTTCTCGAAGTTTTGCTGATATAGTTACGGCGGGAGAAATGATTGAAATGGCGATCAAAAGCGGGAAGCTTGAGGGAGGAGATTCCAGCAAGAAACAACCGATGAGGAAGAAGGAAAACGAAGTCAACAAAATAAGGCAGTATGATTCCCATAATATCACAGTGTCCCGACCACAGGGAACGGTAGTCACCCAAATTGACAATAGGCAAGGGGCAAGAGATCCAAGGAGAGAGAGGCCTCAATTTGATCCGATTCCCATGACTTATAAGGAGTTATTCCACGAATTATATGATCGACATGTAGTCTCACCTTATCATGTGGACCCTATACAACCCCCGTATCCCAAGTGGTATGATGTTAGTGCTAAGTGCGAATACCATGCAGGGGTTTCCGGACATTCTATTGAAAATTGTCCCGCTTTCAAAAGGTCGTCCAAGCTCTGAGAAGAAGAAACGTCATCAACTTTGGTGACAGTGAACAGCCAAACATAGCCCAGAATCCATTGCCAACCATGCAGGAGCCGGGGGATTAATGCAGTCGCTGAAGAAAGGAAAAACGACTGTAAAAAATGTTAGGGAGGTGATGTCACCCATGTCTTGGGTGTGGTGCCAAATGGTCAAGGTAGGACTATTAAAGACTAATCTGCCACGTGACCATTTCAATAACGAAGAGATGTGCCACTACTATAACTGCACAAAACACAGTATACAACAGTGTTCTGATTTCTTAGGGCTGGTACAAGAGATGATGGATAGTAAGGAAATCGAGTTCTTCAAAGAAGGGGCTGAGAAAGAAGAAGCGGAAGTTTACGCCTCTGAGGGATCATCCAAAGAGGTCTATAGTGCTAGTTGTCCCCTCGTCATTACTCCCAAGAATCGAGTGGCTGAGAAGGTAGCTCCAAAGGTGATTATTACACCTCCCTCTCCGTTCCTGTACAAAGACAATAAACAGGTACCCTGGAGATATACTTGTCAAATAGGAGAGGTGACAAAGCAACAGGAAGAGGTAGATGAAGTGGGACACATGACCAGGAGTGGTAGATGTTATCACAAAGAACCTGAAAAAGATTGCTGTCGAGAAAGGAAAAAGTATCGATGTGCAGATAAGAGAAGATGAACCCATCGTCAATGAGCCAGTAACGGAGAATGAAGCGATGGATTTTTTAAAATTTCTGAAACATAGTGAATACAGTATTGTTGAGCAATTGCACAAGCTGCCTGCCCGTATTTCTGTCCTATCACTTCTTCTGAGTTCATAGGCTCATCGCAACGCCCTGTTAAAAGTTTTAAACCAAACATTTGTCCCGAAGGAGATACCCACAGAAAAGTTGGACCGACTAGTTGCCAACATCCAGGCCGATAATTTTTTATCTTTTTCTGAGGACGAGATCCCTTCTGGGATTGGCAATCATAAGGCCCTACACATCACAGTTAGGTGCAAAGGGCATGTTCTATCCAGAGTACTGATAGATAACGGTTCGGCGTTAAATGTGATGCCCTTGGTGACCCTGAAAAAATTGCCAGTGGACAGCACCCTGATGAGAAGCTGTCAAAGTGTGGTTCGAGCTTTTGATGGAACGAAGAGAGAAGTTCTAGGCAAGATTGATATCCCTTTGACTATTGGCCCGGCGATATACGAAGTGGAGTTTCTTGTGATGGACATCATGCCTACATACAATTGTTTATTGGGAAGGCCCTGGATTCATCAGGCCGGTGCGGTTCCGTCAACGTTGCACCAAAGGATAAAATTTGCAATGGATGGGAGGCTTATATGCATTCATGCTGAGGAAGACATTATTGCTTCGGTTTCTACTACTGCTCCATACGTTGAAGTGGAAGAGCAAGCTGTTGAATGTTCTTTCAGATCGTTGGAATACGTCAATGCCATGTTTGTGCAGAAGGAAAGAAGATCCCGAAGCCTAGATTGTCAAACTGCACCAAAATGGGGCTTAAGCTGACTCTTGGAAGAGGAGCAAAAATTGGCAAAGGGTTTGGACGTCGGTTGCAAGGACTGGTGGGCCCAATCTACCCTGTAACTAAAAGAGACAGGTTCGGTTTAGGGTATCAGCCAACTTTAAAAGAAAAAATGAGAAGCATCAAGAAGATTCAGGAATTGAGAAAGGCAAGATTGACTGGTGAGGACCCACGCTGGGAGCCCATGACATTCCCGCCATTGAGCAGCATTTTCGTATCAGGAGGATATATGTTTCAAGGGACTTTGGAAAGAAGTAAAGGGATAGTTGAGAATGCCTTGGAGGACTTGGGCATTAATGTCATAACCGATGAGGAGTTCAAAGAAATGAGAGCTATGGGCATCTACCCTGCGCCACTGGGCTTTGTGTTGAACAACTGGACTGCGGAGGAATTGCCTGTAGTTTACAAATCTTTTGCAGAGTAATACACTAGAACTCTTCCCTATTGTTCATACCCTGGACAGTAGGTGATTTGATGTAAAGGGTTAAGTTGTGTGTCTTTACTTGCTTTCAATAAAAGATGTGTTTTGTTAATTCCCAAATGGCAAACATTTCCTCATGCATTTTGTTTGAATATACACATATATTATTTCTTTCTATTTGTTTATATGGGAAAAGATTCTCCCATATGTATATATGTATATATGTATATATCTTCTTTTTCGTTATCCTTTCAGGAACTCAGATATCAATAATACGAATGCTAATGACTCTGACCCGGAGATTGGTTTCGAGATGCCCATGTCAAGGGGAAATCGAAGGTTGTGATGATGATGAGGGATGTGAACCACCCTCAGAATTACTAAAGATGGTGGAACAGGAAGATGAGCAGATCCTGCCTCACGAAGAGCTTACAGAGATCTTGAACCTGGGTACAGATGAGGATAGAAAGGAAATAAAGATTGGTACCACCCTGTCTACTGAAGGGAGGCAAAGCTTGATAGAATTACTTCAAGAGTTCAAGGATGTATTTGCTTGGTCATACGAGGACATGCCAGGGCTGGATACAGAATTGGTTGTCCATAAATTACCAATAAAGCCTGATTGCAAGCCCGTACAACAGAAACTGAGAAGAATGAGACCCGAGATGCTGCTCAAGATTAAAGAAGAAGAAGAAGAAACAATTTGATGCTGGGTTTCTCACAGTGGCCAAATATCCTGAGTGGGTAGCAAATATTGTCCCAGTACCAAAGAAGGATGGGAAAGTACGAATGTGTGTCGACTATAGAGATCTGAATAGAGCTAGTCCAAAGGATAATTTTCCTTTGCCACATATAGATACGTTAGTGGACAATACTGCTGGAAATTCCTTATTCTCATTTATGGATGGTTTCTCTGGCTATAATCAAATTAAAATGTACCCTGAAGATATGGAGAAAACAACGTTTATCACTATGTGGGGGACGTTTTGCTATAAAGTCATGCCATTTGGATTAAAGAATGCAGGGGCAACCTATCAGAGGGCCATGGTGACGTTGTTTCATGACATGATGCATAAAGAAATTGAAGTCTATGTCGATGATATGATTGTCAAAGCCAAGACGGAGGAGGAACATGTCGAGAATTTGAGGAAGCTCTTTCAAAGATTAAAGAAGTGCCAACTAAAACTTAACCCAAATAAGTGTACTTTTGGGGTGACATCGGGAAAACTGTTGGGATTCGTAGTGAGCCGAAAGGGAATCGAAATAGATCCCGATAAAGTAAAAGCCATTCAAGATTTGCCAGCCCCAAGATCACAGAAAGAGGTTCGAGGATTTTTGGGGAGATTAAATTACATCGCTCGGTTTATCTCGCAGCTGACCGAAAAATGTGATCCCATATTCCGCCTTCTTCGTAAGAATGATTCAGGAGAATGGAGTGAAGATTGCCGAGAGGCTTTTGAGGCAGTAAAGCGATATCTTTCGAATACTCCGATCCTAGCGCCACCTATCCCAGGAAAGCCTTTAATTCTTTACTTGTCCGTTTATGACAATTCAATGGGATGTGTGTTGGAGCAACATGATCAAACTGAGAAGAGGGAGAGGGCTATCTACTATCTCAGTAAGAAGTTCACTGAGTGTGAGGCCAGATACTCACCAATTGAAAAATTGTGTTGCGCTTTAGTGTGTGGACTACCAGAAGACTTAGACAGTATATGTTGTATCATACTACCTGGCTCATATCTAAGCTGGACCCTTTAAAGTATCTAATGGGGGTACCTGCATTGTCTGGAAGGTTAGCCCGTTGGCAAATCCTGTTGTCCGAATTTGATATCCAGTATGTAAGCCAGAAGGCAGTTAAAGGGAGCGCCATAGCAGAATTCATTGCGAGTAGGGCTTCAGAAGAATATGAACAGTTGAATTTTGATTTCCCGGATGAGGATTTAATGGCTATCTCGGAGGAAGAAACAATTTCTCCTGCCGGTAAATACTGGAAGATGAACTTTGATGGTGCTTCAAACGCCTTGGGGCATGGGATTGGGCAATCTTGGTATCACCAAGTGAAGAGCATTATCCTTTTACCAGTCGGCTCAATTTCGATTGTACAAACAATATGGCTGAATATGAGGCTTGTGTTATGGGTCTTAGAGCAGCTATTGAACTCAAAGCAAAAATGCTGAAGGTATATGGGGATTCAGCTTTGGTAATTTACCAACTCAGAGGTGAATGGGAAACCAAAGATCCCAAACTTGTGGAATATCGTAAATTAGTTCTGGGACTTATTGAAGAATTTGAAGAAGTGACTTTCAATTACCTCCCCAGAGAAGAAAATCAAATGGCGGACGCCTTGGCTACTTTGGCGGCGGCCTTTAAGATGAACGAGCATTCAAATATGATGCCTATTGAGATGAAGGCTTATGAGTATCCAGCCCACTGCTTTAACATTGAAGAAGAAGATGATGAAGGACCTTGGTACTATGATATCCTCCAGTATATAAGATATCAAAGTTACCCCGAACAGGCAACTGAGAATGACAAAAGGACCATTAGAAGAATGGCAGCAGGGTATGTGCTTAATGGTGAGATCTTATATAAGAAAAGCATGGATCAGGTCTTATTAAGGTGTGTGGACACTAAAGAAGCGAAAATGATTCTTGAAGAAGTACATGAAGGAATATGTGGCACCCATGCTAATGGGCACGTAATGGCCAGACAGATTATGAGATTTGGGTATTATTGGTCAACTATGGAAACTGATTGCATCAATTATGCCCGAAAGTGTCACAAGTGTCAGATTTATGAGGATAGAATACACACCCCTCCTCATCCGTTGCATGTGATGACAGCTCCGTGGCCATTTTCTATGTGGGGCATGGATGTTATTGGGCAAATTTTTCCAAAAGCGTCAAATGGTCATCGCTTCATTCTGGTAGCAATAGATTACTTCACCAAGTGGGTAGAAGCAGCTTCCTATGCAAGTGTTACCCAGTCAACGATATGTAGGTTCTTGAAGAAAGAAATCATCTGCAGATATGGCTTACCAGAGAGAATTATCTCTGACAATGCGTTGAACTTAAACAACAAGATGATGAAATCTGTATGTGAGCAATTCAAAATAAAGCATCACAATTCCACGGTTTATCGCCCAAAGATGAATGGGGCAGTGGAGGCGGCTAATAAGAACATTAAGAGGCTTATAGAGAAGATAACTGAAACTTATAAAGATTGGCATGAGAAGTTGCCATTTGCTCTGTTTGCCTATCGGACTTCTGTACGGACGTCTACTGGGGCAACTCCGTTTTCTCTAGTTTATGGGATGGAAGCTGTCCTCCCTATTGAAGTGGAAATTCCCTCGCTCCGGGTTTTATCAGAGGTGAAGCTAAATGAGGCAGAATGGGTACAGGCCAGATATGACCAATTGAATCTGATTGAAGAAAAGAGATTGAAGGCTATCTGTCACGGTCAGATATACCAGAAGCGGATGATACGAGCACATGATAAGAAAGTTCGCCCTCGAGAAATCCACGAATGAGGTTTGGTGCTCAGGAGGATATTGCCCATTCAAAAAGATTTCCGAGGGAAATGGATGCCCAAGTGGGAAAGACCCTATGTTGTCAAGAAAGCTTTCTCTGGGGGAGCTCTGGTCTTAACTGAGATGGATGGGTCTGAATTACCTCATCCAGTGAATTCTGACGCAGTTAAGAAGTATTTTGCTTGAAGAAAAAAGAAGAAAAAAATGAGTGAAAATGAAAAATAAAAAAATAAAAAAATAAAAAATGAAAAAATGGAAAAAAAGAAGGGTTCAAGATGAAAACTCGAAAAGGGCGTCTTGAAACCAAAGGAGGTCTCGAGTCGACAACCCGCAAAGGGCGACTTGAGTTTTAAATTCAGAGTTCGTGCATGGTGGATAATCTGAATTGTTTTGGAAGTAGGAAGAGCTCCTGACATGGGTAACGACAATGGCAGTTGGGATTGAGACCAAAGATTAATGGGAGATTTTGGGGTTCAGAAAGAGCTTCGCACTCTTAGGTGTCATCACAATTTTGGAGATCCTTTTCACAGAAGCTACACTCGAGTCATTCTGACGGCCAGTTCAAAAGCATTTGTGTTATTGATATTTGAAGACACCTATCCTTTGGTTCTTTTCCGATTAAAAGTTTGTCATGTAGTTGTCTAAAAATTCTTCGCATTTATATAAATAAAGAGATATTTTCCTTCTTAATTTCCCTTTTACAAGCATCTAATTTTGAAAAGTTAAAACGTATAGCTTAACTTGTGGTACATGAGATCATTTTGTATTATTATGCAAAAGGTTTTGGAAATGCAGGTATTCTGAAGCTAGTAATGGTTTTACCCATAAGCTTGTAGGGTTGCGAAAAGCTAAAACTTTGGGATTCATAGACAATCTTAGCCATTAATGGATGACCCAAGGATGTTGTCATTTATCAAGAAGATTGGTCAGGGGTATTGGCAGGCCTCAAGAAAGAAAGAAGTCAAAGTCTTGTCAAGCCAAAAGTTATAGTATTGAGAGTATCAACTGGGGTGAACGGGTGAAATGCTCTATGCCCAAAGCGAAACCGAGTTCCATTGAAATCAAAGGGGATAGTATTCTGTCGAAGAAGAAAGTGCATTAAATTTCATAATTGCATACATCGTAGGCATGAATAGGATCATGACATTGCATGATTATTTAAATGTTTGCAGATTTCCCAACAATTATTGAAGATTGTTCGAGTCTCATACTCTCTGAAGAAATAGGGAGCAGACGCAATTGATGAAGATTGTGGGTCTTATACTCTCTGAAGATATAGGGGGCAGACACAATCGTTGAAGATCGTTCGAGTCTTATACTCTCTGGAGAAATAGGGGGCAGACGCGATTGTTGAAGATTGTTCGAGTCTCATACTCTCTGAAGAAATAGGGAGCAGACGATTGTTGAAGATATTCGAGTTCTATTCTCCCTAGAGAAAGAGGGAGCAAACCCGTTTGAAGAAGATATTCGAGTTCTATTCTCCCTGAAGAAAGAGGGAGCGAACCCGTTTGAAGAAGATATTCGAGTTCTATACTCCCTGAAGAAAGAGGGAGCGAACCAGTTAGCAGAAGATTCTTGAGTTCTATACTCCCTGAAACAATAGGAGCGGACCCGTTAGCAGAAGATTATTCGAGTTCTATACTCCCTGAAACAATAGGGAGCGAACCCGTCCCCAGAAGATTCTTCAAGTTCTATGTTCCCTGAAACGATAGGGAGCGAACCCGATTTTGAAGAATTTTTCAAGTCTCGCTTATCCTGAAGTTGTAGTGAAGCGGATTAATCTTTTGAATTTTTCACGACTGGACAAATTTGACCATCCATTGATCTTTGCTCTATTCTCGTTCCACGACAATGAACAAAGAGGGGCAGCTGTGTAGACGCTCAATTTGTCCGGGGTGTTATTCGTGTTTAATCGGGTTTTATTATTGTTTTTATTGCAATTTCGGTTATTAGCATAAGTTTGGTATTATGTAGTTATATATATATATATACGGATAAGTAATTAAATAGTTAAATAATTAAATAATTAAATATATAAAATATGCACTAAATATTGCCATTTTTGTTACAGGCCGAACCAAACAATGAAAAACACAACAGCCCGGTTGTTATGGGCCCAACTCTGGAAAACCTAAACCCGTTAGGGTTCCATGTCACAGCCTCCAGCGCCGTATCATTGAAGGCCGTTGGATCTGGATTCAAGATCCAACGGTTCCCAACTCCCAGCAATCCCCGAGCCAGCTGCAGTCTCACGGGAAGCCAACCCTGCTGCCAGATCACGCACGCCCAACCGGACAATAGCTCGCCTCCCCACAGCTGCCGCCCGTGATCTGCTCTCGCCAGTGCCCTGCAAACACACGAAACAGAAGCAGAACGAGAGGCACGGAGAAATCGAGGAGAGAAAACCAACAACAAAAAACAGATATAGAGAGGGACCGAGGAGGATGATCAGAGAAGGAGAACCCTAAAGTTATCAATCATGATCCAAGCAAAAAATCGATCAACTCATTAGCTATCATCGAAAAGAAAAAAAAACACAAAACCAGAAAAACATAATCGCAAAACCGGTGATCATCGAGAGAAGATTCAAACGAAAAGCCATCAGCCGCTAGAAAACCCAAAAGTCAGAAATCCTTACCTCCTGCCCAGATACGTTCTTCATCTTTTAGGAACCAATACCTCATCGAATCGAAGGTAAACCCCTTCGTCTTCCATTGCTTCGTGGTCTTTGCCTGGAGGGACTTGAGGGGTTTTCAGGTTGGCTTGAGTCGGTTTAGGGCTGTTTTTTAGGAAGAGTTCTCTCGGGTGTCGTTGGCTTTGACTGGAGAGTGAAACAGAGTGGGATTCGAGGTTTGGTTTGAGTCACGGGTTTAGGGTCGTGTTTATTTTAGGAAGAGTTCGCTGGGGTTGTCGTTGGGGCTTACGAGCTCCTCATCGGAGCGTAGAACGGCGGAGCCATGGAGGCTCTGGGTTTCGTCGAGGGTTAAGAATGAGAGGGGGAGAGAAAACCAGAGAGAAGCGGCGTGTCTGGCAAGGGTTGAGAGGATAATGATTTAGGTAAAAAATATTATCCTAAGTATCATATGTATTCAATGACCAGAACGGCGTCGTTTAAAATAGTCCAAAACGGCAGCGTCTTGATAGCTGAGGGGAATCCGTGTTTTGGGATGTTTGGGGTAACCGCGCGTAAGGTCCATTAGGTTTGATCTGTCTCATTTTGGTCCCTATACCGAACTTTGTTATCTTTTGATTTTGTATCTTAATTTTCAGCGTGTTACATCTAAGTCCAGAACCATGTTAGGGCCATTTTAATGATGTTTAGGCATTGGATGTGTAATTTGAGAAACTTTCAATTTGGTCATTTGCAGTATTTGGTTGTATTATGTTGCAGTACCCAAAATGAAATGTTATGAAAGAACTTGTTATTTATTTTTTATGTTTTAGTCCTTCTAATTTTATGCATGTTTGTTAGGCTAATTAGATTTATTTTAAATATGTTGCATGTGTATATTTATTTCGAGCATGTTGTCCATACGCACTTAGGTGTATTTCTTTTTAAAGCATGTTAGCCTCGTTTACTTTAATCGCATGTTCAATTAATCTTTGCATTAACATCACTTTGTATGATTTGCATGATATCCTCATATGCATAATTTGACATTATTGCATAATCGGAATTAAGGGTAATGCCCTTTTAATCTAAAATTATCAGAATGGCTTTCCTTAACTTACAGGAAAGTTGTTTTGACGATTTTAAATTAAAATGGTATCCCGTCAGTAACGCCTAATTAAATTTGGATATATCATTGTAAAATTTGGGAGCGAAAGAAAAGGAAATATTCGACTATTTAAACTTTTCGAGAAAAGGTCGTTAGAACTGAACTAAAGATCTGGTCTCGATATTTTTAAATAATCGAATATTCTTTATCTTTCTAATGACTTGGTAATTTTAAATTAAATCTATTTTGTTGCTTTGAATGGTGCAAATTGCATGTTTGTCGTTTAAAGGGATCATTAATCAAATCAAATCTGAACTTGTGAAATTCGTTGCAAAGAAATTAATTAATCGACTAGGTACCGATTTAGGGCGTTGTGGGGGTGCTAACCCTTCCCCACACGTAATCGACTCCCGAACTCAGATTTTGATAACGCGGACCTCTACTTGTCGTTTTAATTAAAATTAATTTTTATTTAAAATGACAAAATGTTTTTGGGTGCCCAATCACACCCTAATCAAAGATTGGTGGCGACTCCTCGAAGCTTATATTTTTACCGTAACGGAATTTCCAATTTTTCGAAACGAGAGGTTTTCTAAAATTGCATCGTTTTTAATTAAAAATTCAATTGAAAAGAGAATAATTAAAAATGACGCGGTTTTCAAAGTCTCGCCCCCACTCCCGTTTAAAAATCGTTTCGACAACAGAAACGTATAAAAAGTAGAAGTCATGGAAATTACTACAAAGGCATTAAAAGAAGACAGAGATGATACACCCTATGGATGTGACCCGCACTACTCGGCTACCCTGGTCTTAAGTCTCCATACTTTCCTATCAGAGGTCATGTCCTCGGTAAGGGCTAAATCCTTCAAATCAGATCTCAAGCAGTATTCCCACTTTCGCCTTGGTCGTCCTCTCCTTCTGACACCGTCGACTGTAATCCACTCTACCCTCTTGACCGCATCCGAAGGTTGTCGCCTAAGGACATGCCCAAACCATCGTAGTATTCCCTCCCTCAATATTTTGGATACAGGCACCACCCCCAAGGGCATCCTAATAGCAGAGTTTGGTGTCATGTCCCACAGAGTCCTACCACATGGCCATCGAAGCATTCTCATTTCTACGGCCTTCATCTTCGTTACGTGATCCTTCTTGATTGCCCAACATTCTGATCCATACAGCAGCGCTGGTCTTATTGTCATTCTATAAAATTTTCCCTTAAGTTTTAGAGGCACCTTCTTGTCGCACAAAACTCCGGTAGCAGCCCTCCACTTTAGCCAACCCGCCTTTATACGACGTGTAACGTCATCATCCACACCCCCATCTTTATGTATCATAGACCCTAGGTACTTGAAACAATCCTTTGAGGGGAGAACGTGTCCTTCTATGCATACCTCTTCATCTTCATCATTTTGGTTCCCACTGAAGTTTGAACATAAATACTTTGTCTTTTCAATATTGATCCTTAGACCTTTTTCTTCCAAAACAGTCTTCCAGGTAGCCAGTCTACTATTTAGCTCAGTTCTTGTTTCAGCAACTAGGACAATGTCGTCAGCGAAAAGCATATACCATGGAACATCGTCTGATGTCGCACAATATATGTCGTCCATAATCAAGGCGAAGATGTAAGGCCTAAGAGCCGACCCCTGGTGGAGTCCGATTTCCAACCCACATTCAAAACAAACATATACCTAAATGTTAGCCCACATTCATAATAGTCCTTATGTATATCTTATAAAATTAAATAGTTATTTAACATTTTATAATAATTTTTCAATATTTTATAATTTTTAAAATAATTATGTGATATTTTATATTTTAAAAATAAATCATTTTTTTACAATTTTCATAATATTTTTTATTTTTTTTAATAAATTTCAAAATTTTCAAAAATAATTCCATATTTTAGATAGCTATAAAATATTTTTCAAAAGTTTTTCATATTTCTTTAAATTTTTAATATTTATTATAATTTTAATAAAATTTAATGTATTATTTTTTAAATAAATATTGATATTTTTAGATAAAATAATAATTTATTTTTATACTTTTAAAATATTATTTAAAATCTTTTCATAATTTTTTATTTTAAAAAATTTTAAAGATTTTTTAAATTAAATTTTAAAAAATCTACAAACACCACATGACATCACCAAAGAGTGGCATATGATTCACTTTGAAATTGTCACATGGAAAATAACTTAATATTAAGATTTAAAGGTCAAAATTGATCAAAAAGCTTTATTTAATATACTTTTACATTTGAATGGCTTATTAAATTTAATTTATTAGTGTAAAGGCGTACTTGGGTGCCAGAAAATTTAAATGTTGGATTAATTTTATTTCATATGGTTTGAGATTTTTGAATTCTTAAGTTATATATAAATAAAAAATGCTTAAATCTATATACATATATAACATATTTATGGAGAACACAATTTTAAAAAAAATAATAGGAGTGATTGAAATTACGAGTTTAAAATCTAAAAATATTTTAAATTTTTCCACTAATAAATTTTTGAGTTAGTGACAAATATAACATGTCACTAAAAAATTTTGAAATTTTTTTATGTTAATTATTGGCACTAAAAATTAATTGACAATCATATTATGTCTTTTCAAATCGTCATATAAAAACAAGACATATAATAATGAATAAAAAAAATTGCATTAATCATGTTAAACTTATATTTTGTGATAAGAAAAAAAACATCTCCCTTTAATTTCTTATAAAATATGACAAATCAAATTGTCATGAATAAAATTCTTTGGTGAAAAATTTGTAATGTCACTAATTAAAATCGAATCGTTATAATAATAAATCGTCACTAAAACTTCTATTTCATTGGAGACGATTTTACAATGTCATCATTTTATCTAAACGTCATTGAAAAGTTTTCCACCAAAATTTTTTTGGACGCAAAATTTGACTCCAAACATATAGCGATGAAAATCAATGACCTTTTTTAAATTGTCATAAATGATATATCATTAATCACTAAATATGACGAAGACAGACAATTGTCATGTTTATAGTACATTTTGTGACATTATTCACAATGTCATATAGAAAATTGTCACAAATTAATAAATTTATTGTAGTGTGTAACCAGACTTCGACATATGTGGCTCAAGCATATGAGCAAACTTGGAATAATAGAGTTGAGTAGATGAGTCTTCTTGATGGTTAAGAAATTTTAGCTAGTATTCTACTAACACCACATGGTTGACAAACAAAAGAGAGTCCTCTTTACCAAAATAATCCATAATACAAAGGGTACGCAAGATTACATTCATTCTTATATGTGGGGTTTGTATAGAGTATCATATCATGGAAGCGCAAACTACATACTGACAATCATTGATAACTATTCTAGAAAGGTTTAGATGTTCTTCATGAAGCAGAAGAGTATGTGATGGCCACATTCAAGAATTGGAAAATAATGATTGAGAAATAGACCGGAAGACAAGTTAAATGCCTTCGCTCTAATAATTGCTTAGATTTCTGTTCTGATGAATTTAATAAGTTATGCAGTTAAGAAAGGATTGTGAGACACTTGACAGTTCACCATACGCCACAACAAAATTGTGTTACTAAGCGGATGAATAAAATGATAATGAAGAGGGTTCATTGTATGCTCTCCAATTCTGGTCTACCGAAATCATTTTGGGTTGAAATGGCTTCGCTAGTGCATCTTTTGATTAACATGTCTCTATCCATGGTCACTGACAAAAGGAATCCGCAAAAGGTATGGTATTACAAGCATGCAGACTACTATGATTTAAAGATATTTAGTTGTCGTGCTTATGTTCATGTAAATAATGGTAAATTAGAGCCTAGCACCATGAAGTGGGTAACACATCAAATTCCAAACTAATAGTTTTGGGTTTACCCAAGAGGTATGTGGACCATGTGGAGTTCATAATTGAAGTCGTTGAGCTGAGTGGATGCTTAATTTGATTTAAATTAGGCCTGATTAGTCATAAAAAAAAAGGATTTTATCATAGTAGATAGTGAGGAGGGGCCAAAAGTGTGATTTTGCCATTTTTAAAAAGATGAGAAGTTTTTTTTATCTTCTTTCATCTTCTCCTATTCATTTCATTCTTTCTCATTTCCTTCTCATCTTTCCTCTCCTAGTGTCATTGCTGTTTCAGCTCTTAGCCTTCTACAATTTCTGGGTAGGGAGGTTTATTTTTGTTCCACCATTATTATAAATTTCATATGATAGAAGGTAAAAGAGGGTTCCATTGGCGAGTAATGTTTTCATCTACCGGTTAGCATGTTCTATAATTTATTTGGCTCAGTTAATGGGATGATATGTTGATTATTGTAGGTTGAAGAATACAGCAAAATTTTGGTATGGAATGTGCATAATAGAATGTGCCCAAATTAGGAAGTGTGAGGCTCTGATAAGGGCATATTCTTGCCACAGTTTTGGTGTGTATGATTATTTTACATGAAATATGAAACATGGTTTCAATAAACATCTTTTTCATATGTTTTTCTTTTTTTTAATTAGTTTTTAGTGATGTAAGAAGAGAAAAACAAAGGGAGCCTGCATTGCATGATATTGATGGGATAATAGTATGGGTGGCATGAGGTGATGTTGAGTATTTTAATGAGTTGGCGCAAATTCTGAGTCAGGTAAAGCAATGGGTTTACCTTTTGGATTCTAGAGGATTATTTGTAACCCCTCCAAGTGGAAAGCTTTGGGGCTCTCTTGATTTTTATTTTTTTTTAATTATGTCTTAAATTGACTTCAGACTCTTGGGAGATCAAGGGGACAGGACAATGACTAAGCAACACCCCTTTGCCCTAAGTTTGAGGTTTTGTCAGACCTAAATTATTCTTTTGTTGACAATTACATTATTGTCCTTAGAAAGGTTGATTTTGTCTTGTAATGAACATTGGGGAAAAAAGATTATATTATTCCGGTTTTGTTTCGAAATGAGAATTTTGGAAATGGTTTGTGTGGTTAAAAACAAGTGGACCATCTCACCGGATTTGTTAATTTTGATTTACTTGCTTGACCATTTAAAAACTTCAAAATTTGAAATTATTGTATGAATTTTTAAAAAATAAAATAATTTTTACTATATAATTATTTAAAAATAATATTTAGATATTAAATCTACTCATTATATGAGCAAAATTTGATTGAACCCATTAGGGAAAATATTTTTTTGCCAACTCTGACAAGCTTTTTCAATTTCTTATTGCTCTAAAAAATCACAAGTTGTGAAAGGGGCAGATAGGACATTGCAGTGGAAGTCAAAATGAAGCATAAGTAGCTGAATTCAGACAAACACTGGGATAGTTATCTAGATTGCTCATAGAATATAAATCCCCTTTGTCCATTGACAATAAACCAAGTTGATGCCTTGTAAAATCAAACCTTGACCCTTTCTGTTATCTCAATCTCTGCTTATTGCCAATGGAAATCCAGTTCCAAGAACAGCAGCGGCTTCTGAGACCAAATATTCCTATTAGCAAACTCAAGGGGAGAAATAAAAGCAACAATAAAGTTAACAAGTTTGTTGGTGTAAGGCAAAGACCTTCTGGTAAATGGGTAGCTGAGATCAAAGACACAACAAAGAACATCAGAATGTGGCTTGGCACCTTCAACACGGCTGAAGAAGCCGCTAGAGCTTACGATGAAGCTGCTTGCCTTCTCCGCGGTTCCAATACTCGCACCAACTTCGTTACTCAGGTGTCGTCTGACTCTCCTCTTGCATTTCGGATCCGAAATCTTCTTAACAGAAAAAAGGGAGCTAAGGAACCAAGTGTTTTAGCCTCAGCCCCCACAACAAGTACCACCCCAAGTTTTAGCCCCAGCAGTAGTATTATTACTACTACTAGTAGTAGTAGTAGTAGTGGTAGTTCTTCGAATTGCGGTGGAGGCTTCAGTAATGAGAATTCTTCTCCTATCGAAATTGTTCAAGATACTCAACTCTTTGACGATGCATACAAGCCTGACATGAGTAACTGCACAAGGGAATTGGAGTCTGCATCTTCTGAACCAGATTTTTCTTATACCTCTGAATCAGGGTTTGATAGGTTTCTTTATACAGAAGAAAACATGAATTTGCCCAAGAATGTTGTTTTGTCTGAGGAAACAGGCTCCGAGTTGACAGAATTCGAGAGGATGAAAGTTGAAAGACAAATCTCGGCTTCACTTTATGCTATGAATGGACTGCAAGAGTGTCTCGAAACTCTCCATGATCCTGCTGAAGCCTTGTGGGATCTTCCACCGTTATGCTCTTTGTTTTCTTAAATTCTTGAACATGATCTTCATTTCCGTCTTTGCTTCCATTTATCCTTGTAAAATCAAGAGAGTAGATGATTTAGATTTAGTTGCATGTTGTTGTAGATCACAGGGACAAGAATAACAGGCAGAGATTAGAGATGATCTCCATTTTGTAAAATGTCAACTATTCCTTTGGAAGGTCTCATCCATCTCTGAATACAAAAATGTCTAAGCAATCATGCTGATTTAATTATGACTTTATATCATTAATTTTTTATGCCAAACGAGGTTAAGATATTTCAACCATGCTGATAAACCAATGTCTATCATACAATCATGCTACGCCCCACTTCACATTCAACTAGATTTGGTATCAAAATTCAGTGCCCCCATAGCGAGGTGATCAGTTTGTACAAGGTCGGGGAATGACTTTACGGTCGTATGGCTGACGGGCTATATTGGCCCCGATTCAAGCTTCATTGAGGCATGTAACAGCCTGCAATCTGATCGGAGGAAGGGATTTTGGAGTTAGCTCACACCCGATGAGATAACAGCCAGGATAATCGAGAATTTTCTTATAGTTAGGGTGATTAATGATAACCTTGTTTTGAGCTCTATTTTTAATAGTTGCAACTTGAATTATAGTCAAACAGTTCATGTATATGATAAGGATGTACCAAAGAGACCCAGACTAGCAAGGGAGAGTCATCAACTATTAAGATAGATGAAGATAAGGTTGTAGTTATAGTGTTATCTATTCTCTTTAAAGAAATCATTGATGAGTTCCAATGGGACCTACTTACCTACCTAACACAATTTTGGTTACTGTATTCAAAATATTTTGTGGATGTTCACCTGCATGTTATATGTAGACACTTGAAGTTTATTTCGTTGTTATTCGAGTCCGGGTCGAGGATACATGCGAGTATGTTTAATTTTACGAATTCTTTTTCTTCATATTTTTGGACCATACCCTGTATGAATGTCTGAGAATGTGTTGGAAATGAGTTCTTTAAGGAAAATAAACCTGTATCATAAACTAACTCGACCTAATCATTGAACACTAAGTCGCGTCACAAGGTAGAAACTTTTTATTCGACATTGAAAGGTTACATCTCCAGGTGCATAGCCAGTGAAGAAATTGAAAGACATTCAGTAAATGAAGTACAGGGACTAGTTTACAAGAGTAAAAATATAGAGATTGAGGTACATGGTGCACCAGTCGACGCCTGATTCGCTGAAATATGGATCTAGTAATCTTCTGGTTCTTCTTCATCTTCACCACCTTCTGCTCCGACTTCCTCGTAGTCTTTCTCGAGAGCAGCGAGATCTTCGCGGGCTTCGGAGAATTCACCTTCCGCCATTCCTTCACCTACGTACCAGTGAACAAAGGCTCTCTTGGCATACATGAGATCAAACTTGTGGTCGATTCGGGAGAAAACCTAGGCCACAGCAGTGTTGTTGCTGATCATACACACCGCACGTTGCACCCGAGCAAGATCGCCTCCAGGTACCACTGTGGGTGGCTGATAGTTGATACCACACTTGAAACCAGTAGGACACCTGAAAAAGAGATGCACCAGAATCATTTACAAGGTAAAATTCATGCTTTCCCCTTCAAATTGAACTGCAAGAGATGTCTACTAACCAGTCTACAAACTGAACCGTCCCCTTAGTTTTGATGGTGGCAACAGCAGCATTGACATCCTTCGGTATGACGTCTCCTCGGTACATTAAACAACACGCCATGTACTTGCCATGCCTTGGATCACATTTAGCCGTCATGCTTGAGGGTTCGAAAACAGCACTCGGTAATCTCAGGAACCGATAGCTGCTCATGGTAAGCCTTTGCAGCAGAGATCACAGGTGCATATGATGAGAGCATGAAATGAATACGAGGATACGGCACAAGGTTAGTCTGAAACTCAGTAACGTCCACGTTTATGGCACCATCAAACCTCAATGAAGTTGTTAAAGAAGATATGATTTGCGATATCAAGCGGTTCAAGTTTGTATAAGTCGGTCTTTCTATGTCTAAGGATCTCCTACAGATGTCATATATAGCTTCGTTGTCAAGAAGCACTGCAACATCTATGTGTTCAAGGAGAGAATGAGTTAAGAGCACGCTATTGTAAGGCTCAACGACCGCAGTTGAAACCTGCACGGTTCAGCATAATGGTTCAAGCATAGAGAAAAAGCAGGGCACTAGATTGTCTCGTACAATTCCTTAAAGTCTTCGGGGAATTACCTGAGGAGAAGGGTAGATGGTGAAGCCGAGTTTCAACTTCTTTCCGTAATCGACCGATAAGCGCTCCAAAAGCAATGAACCTAAACCAGAACCAGTTCCACCACCAACAGCATTGAACACCAAAAACCCTTGCAGACCAGTACAGTTATCAGCCAATTTTCTTATTCTGTCCAGGCAGAGGTCCACAATCTCCCTACCAACTGCATCATACATCATTGATGATGAAAATATTTAACGGAATGACTCGATCTAATAAAACTGTCATTTAGGAATAGCACAACAGATGGATGTGCCTGTATAATGTCCTCTAGCAAAGTTGTTAGCAGGATCGTCCTTGCCAGAAATAAGTTGCTCTGGATGAAAGAGTTGTCTATAAGTCCCAGCTCGAACTTCATCGATGACAGTGGGCTCTAGATCGACGAATATAGCTCTCGGCACATGCTTCCCAGACCCGATCTCGCTAAAGAAGGTATTGAAAGCATCATGGCAAACACCTACTGTGGTGTTACTGCAATCAAACACCATAGATACATTGGGAAATATGTTAAATTGTATAGCTTTACTTAAATTCATACCAAATATGATGATGATGAAAGATGTAAAACATACGTATATACATGAGCTCACCTAGGCATCATGCCATCAGGTTGAATTCCATGTTCAAGGCAGTAAAGCTCCCAACAGGAATTCCCAACCTGAATCCCAGCTTGTCCTATATGAATGCTAATCACTTCTCTCATCTTTTTTTTCAAAACAACCTTTCTGTTTCTTCAACCTTTTTCTGTCTGATGAAGGAAGAACAATGGAAGAGAATGAAAGAGGTTTACAGAAAGAAAAAGGATGGAATGTGGGCATTAAAGAAGGGAGAAGAAGTATATTTAATTAGAAAAAAATGTACAGCTATCTGATAGAGCAAAATCGTAACTGATAATTTGAGAAAATAAAAATGAAGATAAAAAGAGACACAAAATTTACGTGGAAAACCCCTAAATAATATAGGATAAAAACCATGGGCAACGGTAGAAGAATTTTACTATAAGAAAATAGGAATTACAACCTCTCTCGATCTACCAAGAAGAAAACAATGATAATTCTCTCTTGATAAAAAGGAGAAAACAACTCTCAAGAAACTCTCTAAATTCTCTCTAGTATTGGAAGAAAGCTAGAATGCTTTGGGATGATTTTGAAGCTAAACGAGCTAGGGTATTTATAGTTGAAACTTAAGGACTAATCTTATAAATACCCTAAATTACAATGACTAAAATTAATTATCCTATTACCCAATTTCAACAAAAATTAGGTGCTTAATTTTTTGACTTTGACAAAGTACCATTTGGTGCCTAATTTGGTGCCTAAATTATTTGACTTTTAACAATCTCCCACTTGAAGATTTGATTGAAATAATCATATCTTCACACCATTCTTTCTACCTTGTACCTTCATGTTGCTTACGTTTCTGACAGGCCACAAGAGGATCGACACCAGGTAAATTTATCAACATTGATTGCCTTCGTCATGAAATCTGTTATGTTGTCTTTGGTATGGATCTTCTGCATATCTACCGTTCCTTCTTCCACCTTTTCACGAATGAAATGGTACTGAACTCGTATGTGCTTAGTCCTTAAATGAAATGTTGGATTCCTTGCTAGATGCAAAGCGCTTTGACTGTCACAAAACAGAGAGACATACTCTTGATTGTGCCCAAGCTCCTCCAATAGCATCTTCAACCAAATTGCTTCTTTACTGGCTTGTGTAGCTGCTACATATTCTGCCTCTGTTGTAGACGTAGCCACAACTGACTGCAATTTTGAAACCCAGCTTACAGCTCCACTAGCAATTTGAACATATCCTGTAGTAGATTTGCTTTTATCCAAATCCCCTGTATAGTCAGAATCTACATAACCATTGATTAGTAAGTTTGATCATCCGTAACATAATGCAACATTTGAGGTCCCTTTGATACATCTGAGGATCCTCTTTACAATATTCCAATGCTCTTTGCCTGGATTCGCCATGTACCGACTAACCACTCTCACTGCTTGTGCAATGTCTGGTCTTGTGCATATCATAGCGAACATTAAACTTCCCACTACTGATGCATACGGTACTCGAGACATCTCAATCCTCTCTTCTTCACTGCTAGGACTCATACTGGAGGATAATTTGAAGTTAATAGGAAGATGGGTAGAAATTGGCTTACAATCTTGCATGTTGAATCGTGACAAGTTCTTCTTCAAGTAATTATTTTGTGAAAGCCAAATCTTCCTATCACTTCTGTCTCGGTGAATTTGCATCCCTATAATCTTGTTTCCTGATCCCAAGTCCTTCATTTCAAATTCCCTAGCCAGTTGTGCCTTCAATTCTTCAATATAATCTTTGTTGGGTCCTGCAACCAATATGTCATCCACATACAACAACAATATAACAAAATCGTTATCACCAGACCTCTTAAAATAAGCACAAGGGTCTGCATTAAGTCTGTTGTATCCAAGGCACATAATGAAGGAATCAAATCTCTTATACCAACACCTCGGCGTCTGCTTTAGACCGTACAGAGATTTGTTCAACCTGCAAACCAAGTTCTTATTTTCTTTTTCTTCAAAACCTTCAGGCTGGAGCATGTAAATCTCTTCTTCAAGATTTCCATGAAGAAAAGCTGTTTTAACATCTAGCTGCTCTAGATGTAAGTTCAATGTAGCACACATTGCCAAAACTACTCGAACTGTTGTTAGTCAAACCACAGGAGAAAATATTTCATTGAAATCAATACCTTATTTTTTATCATATCCTTTGACCACCAGTCTTGCACGATACCTCTCAACTTGATCGTCACCATTTCGCTTGATTTTGAAGACCCATTTGTTACCAATTGACTTCCTTCCTTGTGGTAGTGACACAAGGTCCCATGTATTATTTTTATGAAGGGCTTCGATTTCTTCTTGCATCGCCATCATCCACAGTGAAGCATCTGATGTTTATTGCCTCCTGGTATTGATGGCTCACCGTCCTCTGTTAAAAGGAAGTATGCAATATTACCTTCTATAACATAATCTGAGTGCCAATTGGGACGTCTTCTCACACGATCTGATTGACGAGTTGTTGGAGCTTCAGAACTCTCTGGTTCTTGTTCATCATGTGCTGGTTCTGCTTCAGAAGAATCTCTTCTTCAAACTCTTTTTCCACATGATGAGTAGTCTCTGACTTTTCAGCGCTAAACATCGTCTTCTTTTCTTTGTAGTTTATCTTCTACAAGATAACATCTCTACTAATGATCACTTTGCGGGCAGTGGGATCCCACAAGCGATACCCCTTTACTCCATCAGCATACCCCAAGAATTTGCATTTCTTGGATTTTGGATCCAACTTTGAAATTTCTTGGGAGTTGTTCATCACGTACACTATACTTATAAATATATGGAGGTTTGAATAATCAGCTGGTTTTCCAGTCCACATCTCCATTGGTGTCTTCAGCTCTATTGCAGTTCATGGAGCTCGATTCACCAAATAACAGGCAGTATTGACTGCTTCTGCCCAGAATGATTTTTCTAGGCCTGCATCCCTCAACATTGCTCTTGTTCTTTCTAACAAGGTTCTGTTCATCCGCTCTGCCACTCCATTTGTTGGAGTGTTCGCCACTATGAACTGTCTTTTGATGCATTTTTTTCCTGCAAAAGTCATCAAATTCTTCGCTTGTATTCTCCTCCATTATCTGTTCTGAAAACACTTGATCTTATTTTGATCTTAATTTCTAGAATTAAGTTCCACCCGCGCTTTGAAGTTTTTGAAAGTTGAAAACACGTCTGACTTCTTCTTAATAGGGTGCACCCAACATCTCCTGGAGTAGTCATCAATAAATGAGACAAAGTATTTTGCTCCGCCTAGGGATGTAACTGGTGCTTGCCATACATCAGAGTGAACCAATTCTAGAACACTTTTGGCTCTAGAATTTGACGTGTTGAATTTCAACCGGTGCTGCTTACTTGTTACGCAATGCTCACACAAAGGAAGTGTTACCTTTGTTAAGCCTGGAAGTAGTTTTTGCTCCACAAGGACTTTCATTCCTTGTTCTGACATGTGTCCAAGTTTCTGATGCCATAACATTGCAGAATCTGAACTACATGAGGCAACAGAGGCTTCTGCTTCTAGCAAAGTCTCTCCCTTCAGCATGTACAAGTTTGCTGCTATTTTTCGCCTTTCAGCACCACAAGCGCTCCACGGAACACCTTCATGATTCCTTTCTTTGTTTCAATTTTACTTGCATTATTATCCAACAATCCGTAGGATAATAAATTTTTCTTCAGGCCTTTCACGTGCCGCACATCTCGAACAACTTTAATTGTTCCGTCATACATCTTCAATTTGATGGTTCCCATGCCAACGATCTCTAAGGCATGATCATTGCAACTATAAACAGATCCTCCTGAGACAGGTTCATAATGATGGAACCATTCTCTTCTTAAGGTCATGTGATATGTTGCTCCCGAATCAATGAGTCATATATCTATAAATCGTTTTCTTCCTTCCACGGTGGTTGACGCTTCACAGCATAGAGCATCTCCATCATCTGAAGTGTTTGCGGTATTGCCTTGTGGATTGGAGTTTTTATTTAGACTCCAACAATCATTCTTCAAATGACCCTTCTTTCCACAGTGGTAGCACTTTAAATTCTTTTTGCTCATCGACTTCGATCTACCATGTTTGTGACTGCTGCTTTGGCCACGTTCTGTTGATCTCCCTCTCATCGTTGTCATTGTTGTCAACGCTTCTGCTTGTTGCAGATTTACTTGTCTGTCTTCCTTGTTCTTGCGCCGATTTTCTTCTTGTAGAACAGCAGCTGCAACATCATCAAAGACTAAACTAGTGACATTATTGTTTGTCAAGTTGATGATGAGTTGATCATACGAATCCGGTAGACTTTGAAGTAGAAGTTCAGCACGTTCTTGTTCTCCTATTTTACAACTTAAGGATGTAAGCTGAGAAAATAAAGTATTCAGTGTATTTAAGTGCTCCGTCACTGAAGTAGATTCTGGCATACGGAGAGTGTACAATTTTCTTTTAAGGAAAATTTTATTGTGCAGCGATGTGGCCTCGTACAATTTGGTGAGATGGTCACATATCTCCTTAGCTATCTTCTTCTCTTCGATGCTTGACAATACTTCATCTGCTAATGCTAGATGAAAGTTTGCCATAACATTCCCGTCCATCTCGTTCCATTTGTTGTCATCAGCGAAATCCACCGGCCTTTCACTGATAGCCACTAGACACCCGTCTTTCCTCAGGATAGCCTTCATATTTAATTTTCACAATGAGAAATTTCTCTCATTGAACTTTTCAATATCAAATTTCGTTGCCATAACTTCTATTTCGGATAGCTCCCACTATTTCACTATCGTGAATAGTTCTCTAGAACCTCAAAGAATGGGTAATACTTTTTTATTTTCTTATGTTAGAGGATCCACCTTTTGGTGGCAACCACAAAAACAATAAGCATATATTACACACTCAAATCTGGCTCTGATACCAATTGTTGCGGAAGACGACTATCGGATAGAGCAAAATCGCAACTGATAATTTGAGAAAATAAAAATGAAGATAAAAAGAGACACAAAATTTACGTGGAAAAACCATAAATAATATAAGGTAAAAACCACGGACAACGATAGAAGAATTTCACTATGAGAAAATATGAATTACAACCTCTCTCAATCTACCAAGGAGAAAACAATGATAATTCTCTCTTGATAAAAAGGAGAAAACAACTCTCAAAAAACTCTCTAAATTCTCTCTAGTATTGGAAGAAAGCTAGAATGCTTTGGGATGATTTTGAAGCTAAATGAACTAGGGTATTTATAGTTGAAACTTAAGGACTAATCTTATAAATACCCTAAATTACAATGACTAAAATTAATTATCTCATTACCCAATTTCAATAAAAATTAGGTGTCTAATTTTTTGACTTTGACAAAGCATCATTTGGTGTCTAAATTGGTGCCCAAATTAATTGACTTAAAAAAAAAAAAAGACATGAAATTGTTTAAGAGTTAGTTGTGGTCCTCCATTTGTAGCCAACTGTAGAGTGGGGTTGAACCAGCTCGCCTCCCTTGTCTCTTCTCTCGTGCTCCAACTGTTTGGAATTCATTTTCCTTTTCTTTTTCATCGTTATTAATAAAATATCTTAATCTTTCTACAGATTTTGAATTTAAATATGACATAAATAAAAATGTTTAAATATTTATTATTAAATAATTAAATTTTTTAAAATAATATTATTTTGTAATCACTCACGTTAAAATAAATAAATAAAATATCTTTATGTATAGAAAATCCTTTGTACTATTTGATTTGGCTTATACACCTTTAAGTGCTTTGTGTTTGGTCTTTATAAACAACGAAGGACAGAGATGATTCTACAGCTTCTTGCAATAATGAACTTTCAAATAATTAATCAAAATATTTTTATGGAGATAATAATAATGCATAATAATAATAATTGAGGTAGTGAAACTTATTATCTTTTAGTTTAAATATAAAATTATATCTTTTTAGAATTTAAACTAAAGTTTCAAGGGTTAATTTTTATCCTAAAATTTAAATTGTAATATATATTTTTTAATTTCATCAATTTCTTTTTTACCGACATTAACTATTATGGTACTGATATAATAATTTATTTTTTGTCATGAAAGTCCACGTGTAAATGATGCTAGAATTTAATTATATTTTTGGTCAAATACAAAAGGTATAACTGATTTTAATTGAAAGTTAAACAAATTATTTAATGTTTAAGTGAAAAAATTAATAATTTAAAAAATTATTAAAAATATAAAAATTTTAAATATATAAAAAATATTAAAAATAAAAGCTATTAAAAAATTCGAAAAGGGGAGTATAAGTTAAAAAAATAAAAAATCATAAATTAAAATTGATAAATTCTAAATTATTAAAAAACAAAATTTAAAAATATTTATAAAGTATTAAAAGTTTGGAAACTTATATCGAGAAAATCTTTCAGTCTCTCATTAAATTGAATTTACTATTATTATTTGAATATAATTTTCATTGGAGTAAATCTTGCATTAAAGAAATGATATTTTTAAATATAAAAGATATTAAATTATTAAATAAAATTGTTTAAAGTTTAATTATATAAGTATTAAAAATTAATATTTATAAAATATAAAAAATAAACACTCTTAATAAAAAAATTGACTGCCTCAGTATTCCTTGAACATATTTTCAGTAGCATCAACGTTACATTAGAGTCAATGACTTATAATGTTAGTCCTTCTAGTTTAAAAATAATAGTATAAAGTTTCCTTGTTTGAGTTTTTATGATTCTTATTTTGTATTTCAAGTTTTGATTTCATAAATATAACTAATATAACAAGATGAAATCGATTTGAAGTTTGTTGAATTTTAATATTTTGACATAATAAAAAAAATAAAAATATTTTTAAAATTTATTAAAAATGATTTTGTTTTAAAATATCAAAACTTATCGTTTTAAACAAAAATTCAGTCTCAAAGTTGTGAAACTTTTAAGGAAAGTTTCGAAACTCAACTCAGGAAGTTTCAAATTTTCTAATTAGAGTGAATTAAGTAGTTTCATCACTTTTCCAAAAGTTCTAAAACTTTGGGTTTTAACAGTAAAAAAATTATATTACATTTTAAGAGTTTTCGAAACTTCCCAAAGTTCAAAATCTCCTATGCATGTATCTTAAATTGTATGAAACAATGGTTTCTAATGACTATAACTCGTCCCCAAGACCCCAACAGTCATAAACTGTTAGAAACTTATTACATACTATAAAAATAATCTAAAAACACTTGAAGAAGGTTACTGTATCTATCCAAACTTAAAGATCAAGATAAAATATTTTTTGTTCTTAATTTATTTATTTTCTTTTGTACATAGTATATTGAGCCTTATTGAATATCTTTGTATTCATTATTTGCGAGTCTATATATTTTAAACATATACCTAGAGAGATCTTCTTGCTTACACAAATCAACCTTGTAAAAAGAGAATGATTCTAGTTTAGCCTAGGAAAAACTAGAGTGGTTTATATCTATGCCTTGAAATGATAGTATTGTAAAGGTTAAACCTTGTCGTTCAAATTAGTAAATTGAGAAATCCTTAATGTTAGAAAATTAAGATAGTGGATGTAGACTTTGGTTGAGAAAATTGAACCACTCTAAATCGATTAAGCCAAAAGTTTTAATTTTTGTTTAAGATTTTTTTAAGTTATCTTAAAACTAATTCACCCCTCTTGACGGTTGTCACACCCCAAATTTGGGTTAAGTGAAATTATTAAGAAATTTTAATTTTTTGGTAAACTTTTAGAAGTGTGGGGACTCTTTATGCAATTAGCCCATATTTTGGTCATTCAAACCCCCATTTCAGTTTCTTCTTTTCTTTCATTTTTGTTTGAAAGTTAAACCATCTCTCTCCCATATTCTCTCTCTTTGATTTTTTTTGTTTTATTTGATTCATCGACGTACAGACCATCATGGAGTGCATCGTCAGTATCAGTGCACTTCCCTCGTCGCCCAGATTCTGTTGAACCTTACATCATCACCTAGGTCGACGTCATTTACGAGATATGCAAGAGGAAGCTTGTGGGTTTTGTAAAAGCATCAGATCTGAACTGACCCTAAACTAAATCGGTCTTGAACCATTGACTGACTCGTTGACCCAACTCGTTAACCGTTGGCTTTGACTACATACCATTGGCTTTGACCCGTTGACTTTTTTGAAGACATTTATATTGATGTTTTTTAATGTCGTAAGTCAACTTTTGCAGTCCATTTTGTCAAATTCTGACTCGAAAGCCCTATTTTTGCACTTTTTTAATGTTACAGTATAATTATGTTATGTAAATTATGGAAACTATGATCTTACTCTTCAATATTATATTCTGAAGATGATCGCTTTCCTCCACACTACTTTCCAATGGGTCTGAATCACATCTGTTCAGCTTAGCTCGACTTTGCACGTTCGATTCGAGATACGCTTGAGTATTATTAATTGAATTACTAGTTAATTTCGTTTAATTATGTATTACTTTAGTTCTTTTACAGTAATATATTATTATTAGGTTCTTATTACGTAGGATCTAGTACTACTGTATGTGGGAAGTGTAAGGCTTAGTCGATATAGATTATTTGGTATAGGTGTGCCTCTGACTCGTATGTTGCATTTAATAATTTTATGTTTTTATATTGTATGATGTTATTTGTATGCATGTTCATATTATGATTAGCTATGATATGTTTGATTTCTAATTGGTATTGCATCACTTTTTATATGCATATTTATATGTTTCTAACATCTACATGGGCTCTTTTGAGGGTAACATCCCCGTCCTATGTTTGCGTGGGATCCTCTACGGAGGGCAATATCACTGTCATGTTTTTGTTTGAGATATTCTTCATAGTGCTATATCCATATCTTGATTTCTTTTTTTGATTGGAATCCTCTTTGGAGGGTGTTATCCACATTCTAATTTCTGTTGAGTTCCTCTTCAAAGTTTAACTCAGGCTCATCTTCGAAGAGTAACATCTACATCTTGATTTTTGTTTTCTGCTCTGGATCCTAGCCGGGTTTGCGATAAGGAGATCCTTTATCTCATTTTTTTATTTATTTTTTGCACACATGGTTTGTCAGGCTTTTTTAATCGTTTGCAGGATAAACGAAAAATCAGAGGTGTCAGTGCTAGTCGGAATGGTCTAAAAGTTACACATTTATTTTTTTGCTAATGATAGCATTATTTTTCTCAAGAATTATGTTTTGGAAGCGATTTAGGTTCGAGATGATTTACGTATCTATGAAGCTTCGTTAGGTCAGAAGGTGAATCTTGAAAACTCTGTACTTTACTTTAGTCTGTTTACATCAGTTACATATCGCACTCAGATATAATCTATTTTGGGTATTGGTGAAGTTGTTGATTTGGGGCATTATCTTGGTATGCCCTTACATATTGGGAAGAAAAAAAATAATACTTTTGTTTATCTCAAAGAACGTGTTCATAAACAGATTGATGGGTCGACTAAACATTTGTTTTCCTATGGTGGTCGAGAAGTGTTTATTAAGTCAGTGGCTCAATAGCTTCCCCAGTATGTGATGTCATGTTATTTACTTCTTGTATCCTTAGTGCAAGATTTGACTAGAGGTATGAGAAGCTATTAGTGGTTAGGTGATATTGTTAAGTGAGGTTGGCCTTTGGTTGAGTGGAAAATAATGTGTTAACCAAAGTGTGAAGAGGGTCTTGGTTTTCGGGATTTATATTAACTTCAATACGACTTTATTAGGAAAACAGTTGTGGCATTTTATTAAAGAGCCAGACAGTTTGGTTCTCTTGTCTTCCGTGCTAATTATTATCCTGATGGAGACTTATTGAATGCTTCATTGAAGGGTCGGAGTTCTTTTGCTTGGAAAGGTCTTCATCGGACATTGTAGGCATGGGGGCTTGTTTTGGCGAATTGGATTTGATAGTACTTGTCGTATATTTGATGATGTCTGGGGTATATCCCAAGCAGTATCACTTCAAGGGAGTTATTATGTTTCCTCTGATATTCCTATTTATTGTCGTGATTTGATGTTTTTAGGTACTAACTCTTGGAATTAACTTTTGATTCGCATGTTGTTCACTCCCGAGGACGCTTTACAAATTCTAAATGTTGTTATTACACAATGTTCTGAGGATACAATTGTTTGGGCAATCATGATTCATGCATCTATTCTGTTAGGTCTGGTTATTGGTGGCTTCAACATTGTTCACATGATAATGAACAGAAGTCGAAGCTATGGAGGATAGCTAAACTGAAATTACTTCCAAAAATCCATATTTTTCGCTTAGAGTGTAGCTCGTAATGTTTTACCTGTTGGAGTCGTCTTAAGAAGGCTGGTTTGTCTGATGGTCTGTGTCCATTGTGTTCTTATGAAGAGGAATTTGTGTTACATGCTCTAAGGAACTGCCCTTGCACTCTTGATGTTCTTTAACTTGCTAATGTTCCTGCCTCTATCTCACTAAGTGATACTGATACTCCAGGCCATGATGATTTTGTTGGGTTCTTAGTCTGCTTGTGGAATGTGTGGAACAATCGTAATTCATTTGTGCATGATGCCAAATTTCAACCGTCTTGGATTCTGGTATCGACGGTTAAAGTACTTCATCATGAGTACTTGCGTGCAATGACTTTGGATTGGAAGCATGAGACTTCTGTCATTCACCATAATAAAAACGTACCTCCTCCACCAAGTGTGATTAAAATAAATTTTGATGGTGCATTTGATAGCAATAGGCATATGGCTTCTATTGAGGTGGTAGCTCTTGATAATAATGGTCTGGTACAAGGGGGTTTGTCGCAAGTCTCTGGAAGTTATATTGATCCTTCTTTTACTGATTTCTTTGCTTTGCTTGCTAGTTTACGCCTTGCTAATGAGAAAGGGTGGTTGGATGTGCAATTTGAATATGATTCTCAGATACTTATGAACAAAATTACACGAGACTCAGATGACATCTCGACATTGGGAATTTTCATTCAAGAAGCTTGTGTTGTTTTTCAATCTAATCCTAGATTACATATTACATATATCAATCGTGACTGTAATCATGTTGCTCATGCTCTCGCTAGCTGGGCCAATTGTTCTGATAGTGCATTGTTCTTTGATTCAGTTTGTCTCGATATCATTGCTAGTGTCATTAGCAAAGATGTAATTACTTCTTGATTAATGGAATTTTGGGCACTCTTTTCCCCTTATTAGGATTAGAAGAGATTTTTAATGAGGCCCATATTATTTTCACACAAAAAAATGAAAGGTAAGGCTGTGAGAAACTACATATGCCTCTCTGGTGATAAATATATGTTTTTATTGTTTCTTGACTATTGTATTATTTATTACAATATGTATGAATCATCAGAATTTTTATTTGTATTTAGAGGGAAAACTGACCTTTGTAGCTCATTCTAAAATATTATCATGCTGAAGATATTGGAACTAATTTAGTGATTACTAAAATATATTTAGACTCATAAAATATTTATGTATTAATTTTAAAAGATCAAAATCAAATATTTAAAATTTTAATTTATTAAAAAGTTTATATATATTTATATTTAATTTATTATTTTTAATAATTTGACATGGTAGATGTTAGATAATTAAAGTTTTAAATTATGTTTTTGTTATTCTTATAAAACACCACGTAAAAGAAATAAATAATAGATAATATTTATGAATAAATATATTTGGTCGATTGGTTAGGTTATTTATCTTTATTTTCTCGTATTATTTAGGTCATGAGTTTTATACCCATTATGAGTACTTTATTTTTGTTCTCTTAAAGTCTCCTCTTCCTTTCTAAATAAGATTAGAATTAGAATTTGTCAAAAAAAAGTAAATAATATTCATTAGTCCAAACATTTTTGCCCTGTAAATTTTATTTCAATAAAGGGCACATAATAAATTTTTTTAACATAGAAATAATTTTAATTATTACAGATAAACGAAAAAAATCAGAATTTTTTTCAACAAATTTTAAAGAATAAAACATCAAATAAAGCAATATTTAGAGGGGGAAAGGAATGATGTTGAAGTAGTTGTGTGTAAGTAGGGTGAGGTGTCTCTCCGAGTCTAGATAAATTGTACCAAATCTTGTAGGGTAACCATTCAATTCAGATAAGCTTTTATAAAAACTGGCTTACAAGGGATGATTTGGATGTAAGGTTATAAACGAGACGAGTCGAGTTCGAGTATTGATAAGTTTTACTAGATTCAAAAAGTCTAAATTTAAATTTGACTCAATTCAAAAACTTGCGAGTTTAAAATTGTCAAGTTCGACTCAATAGGGTCACACCTTGTGCATGAACCTTATCATCCATGTGGCAGTGGTCCCCCAGCAGGTGGTTACAACAATCATTCACGTGATGTGCCAACTGTCCTTGTACATAAATATCTTTTTTGTCTTTTTCTGCGCCAGAAATGTCAAGGTATTTCAATCTGCTTTAGCAACGTGTGATGCCACGACATTACTTCCCAAAGAGACCTTTTTCTTGCTATTTCTTGCACACCACAAAAAACTACACCTTTCTCTCATACAACATCCTTAAGAGATAAAATAGCTATACAACCACAAATGCAACTATATACAACTACTTGATCCTGAAATAACTAAAATGAGCTTTTAAACAAACAATAACTTAAGTGAAAAATGCCTTAAAAGTAGCCTTTTTAGGAAGTTATCAATACTCTTTTATTCTCTCGAATGCAATCTAGCAGTCCTTATCCCATATTCCAAAGTTGTTCTTTTGAAGAAGGTGAAAAATTGGGTCGCACTTGTCGGTTAACTGAGATATGAATCGCGCAATATAATTCAATCTACCCAAAAAAACCTCAAACCTCTTTCTATGTTCGTGTGGGAGGTAAATTATGGATGACTTTGACTTTATCTGGATCAATCTCGATGCCTTTCCTGCTAACCACAAAGCCTAGCAATTTTCCAGATATTACCCCGAAGGTATACTTGTTGGGATTCAATCTCAACTGGAACTTTCTTAATCTTTGGAAGAGTTTTCTCAGATTCTTAACATGTTCATTTTCAGTTTTTGCCCTGACAATCATGTCATCAACATAAACTTCAATTTTCTTATGCATGATGTCATGAAACAAGGTCACCATAACTCTTTGGTATGTTGCCCCATCATTCTTTAATTCCAAGGGCATTACCTTGTAGCAGAAAGTTCCCCAAATTGTGACGAATATGGTTTTTTCCATGTCATCCAGATACATTTTAATTTGGTTTTATCCTGAGAATCTGTCCATGAATGAAAAGAAAGCATTTCACGCCGTGTTGTCTACCAAAGTATCTATGTTTGGTAGAGGGAAGTTGTCTTTAGGACTTACTTTGCTTAGGTCTCGGTAGTCGACGCACATGCGTACTTTTTCATCATTCTTTGACATTGACACTATGTTAGCCACCCATTTTGGATACTTGGCTACTTGAAGAAAGGCAGCATCAAACTTCTTTTTTTTAAGGAGCATTTTAGGTTTCATCCGCCTTAGTTTTTGTTGTATGGTTTACATTCTGGCCTGATGGGTACTTTTTGGACTACCATATCTGTGTCTAGCCCAGACATGTCTTGATACGACCATGCAAACATGTCTTTGTACTCTTGAAGTAAGTTTATCAGGCTTTGTCTCGCTTTAGACGAAAGTGTTATGCCAATCTTAATTTTCTTCTTTTCCTATTCTGTGCCCAAATTCAAAACTTCGATTTTCTCTTCATGTGGTAATATTTGTTTGTCTTCTTCTTCTACATCCTTAATCATTCGGAAGGTAAGTTGCATTCTTCTTCATTGTTACATTCATTAATTTCCCCTAGACAACTAAACTATTCAAAATCCACTACAAGGTCAGAATCATCATTGTCTGCATCATTAATATCTGGGGACCTAAAAAGGAAATGAGAAAATAATTGTGTATATATGAGAGGAAGGTATCCCACATGGAATGAAGAAAAAAATTAAATACGAAAGGATGGAAAATGAAGAAGAAAGAAATGTTTTCCAAAAAAAAAACTACATCTTTTATTGAATATGAATAAAAACCATTTAGTAACCCTTACAAAAGATCACATATTGCCCCGGGTATAGGCACATAGGGAAAGTTTGAGTATTACTCTGAAAGAAATTTGAAAACCACATGTAGTTTTTCAACCGTCCAGTTGTTAAGTACAAACCCAGGTGGCAATGGGCGGATTCCAGATCTATCTGTATCTTCAGCATTCTCTGTGATTATGGCATTGATAATCAAGTCTTCCAAAGTAACCTCCAAGTCTGATAAGGTTATCTCGAACACATAGCCACCATATCTAAATATATCTTGAATAGGAGGGAATATTATTGGCTCCCACTGAATTTCATCCCCAGTCAATCTTGACAATCTTTTTTCCCGACACTTTTGAATTTCCTTCATTTTCTATTGAGGATTGGGATGGAAATAAAGCCTAAATTTATCTAAATTTGTGATAGAAAAAATGGGGACTCTTTCTTCCAAAAAAACTTCCAAATCATTTTCCTATCTTAGCAACTTTTCCCAGGGTTTGCTTTAGCTCCATTTTGGTGTATTCTGATAGCCTGGGTTTGGAAATCTTACCTCTTTCAGTAAAAAATGTAGCATTCACAAACTCCAGAGAGTGGAACAAACACTCTAAAGCCTTCTCACTCACCTCTTTGTAAGGGGCATCAGTGGTCATACTTGCCACTATATCTTCCTCGACATTAATGATTACAATAGCCCAGTCGATGACAAACTTGACTTTCTGGTGCAGTGTTGATGGTATTGCCCCAGCCTGATGAATCCAAGGCCTTCCTAAAAAGTAGAGTTACGAAGGCATAATGTCCATCACCAAGACCTCTATGTTATAAATTATGGGTCTAATGGTTAGGGGTACCTCAATCTTACTGATTACCTCCCTCTTTGTCCCGTCAAATGCTCATACCACACTCTGGCATGTTCATATGTGGGAGGTATCCATTGGTAGTCTTTTTAGAGTGACTAGAGGCATCACATTCAGAGCAGACCCGTTGTCAATTAACACAGTTGTCAAGGCATGTCCCTTGTAATGTATTGTAATTTACAATGCTTTAGCCCGGCCCCTTTCTCCGGATGAGATCTTATCATCAGAAAATGAGTTAAGATTGTCATTTTGAATGTTGTTGACCAGTCTATCTAGCTTGATGACTGGTATATCTTGTGGTACAAAGGTCTGATTCAAGACCTTCAAAAGTGCATCTATATGTGCTTCCGAATTCAGCAGCAATGTCAATATTGAAATACGTGTTGGCATGCTATGTAATTGTTCCACGATATTGTATTCACTGTGTTTTATAAATTTCATAAACCCTATAGCTTTTTCTTCCTTTATTGGCTCATTTATTGCCAGCACGTCCCCTATGAATGGTTCAAGTGGTCTCTGGGGTGATTTAGCCTCTTGGGAGTAGTATTTCCCCATAGTATGCCCCAATTCATTGAAATCTTTATTCAAAGTGCTTACTTAACATTCATACTTCCAAGACACTTGCTTGTTGTCCTTATAGGGAAAAGGTCTCGGTGCCACTATCATCACCTTTGCTTGCGTTTTATCTGTTACCTTTACTTTAGGGGTGATTACCAAAGGATGACCCATGATGTATCCTCTTTGAGATAAATCTCTAGTCGTACAAATATCAGCTTCCGAAGTGTCTTGGACTTCCTCGTAGAATTCCAGCTTATTCCTATCCATCATTAGCTGGATCAAAGCTTTAAACTCTGAGCAATCTTACACATCATGTCATTCTTCATTGTGGTAACAACAGTTGTTACAATCTTTACATTTTAGTGTGTCAGAATGTGGTGCAAGAAATCCTACTTTCACCATCTGTCTCCATATATAGGCTAAGGGAGACGTTATTTCAGAAACACTTGTTTTGACCCTCTTGTTCCTCTCCTCAATATTTGCATTAACTCCACTTTCTTGATGGTTAGGTAGAGGTTTATGTGCAACATTTGGTGCTTCTGAGTTGTTGAAGTGGATCCAATTCTTGTTGCGCATTCTCTGCACGATCCTTTTGAATGCGAGATAGTTCTCAATAGTATGCCCTGGAACATCGCCATGATATTCGCAATGAGCATTCTCACTATACCACATGCGGTGTGGGCGCTTCATAGGTTTAACCGGATATGGTGACACTATATGAGTTTCATAGGGTTGCTGATAAAGTTCTTTGTAAGTCATGGGAATATGATCGAATGTTCATTTTCTCTTTCTTTCCTGGGTTTCCTTGTATCTTGTCTAGAAGTACCTGACGGTACAATTACAGTTGATTTTGGGTTAGAGATTGTAACATATTTGTTGGCGTTATAGGTGTTGATCTCTCTATCCCTCTTCTTTATAAGAGGTTTCTTGTTGGCCTCCCTCCTTCAATCTTACATTATTTTTTGGCCATTTCTATCATCTCCCCGTCTATAATCAAGTCAGAAAAATTTCCAAATGTGATTGTAACCAGGTGCCCGAAGTAAGGAGCCTTCGTTGTTTGCATAAAGAGCTTCCTGGTTTCCTTCACATCCAAAAGTGGATGTACTTGCACAGCTAAATCCCTCCATCGATGTGTATATTGTCTGAATCTTTCGTTATGCTTCTTCTTCATACTTTGCAGAATAACTCGATCTGGTCTTATATCATTTACATGTTTGTATTGTTCCATGAATTACTTAGCCATATTATTCCAAGTCTTGATATGAGACCGGTTCAGCTGGTTATACCATCGGATGGATGAACCAGACAGACTCTCCTGGAATCAGTGAATCAGGAGTTGGTCATTTCCTACGTATCTTGCCATCTTTCGACAGAACATGGTAATGTGAGCTGACGGGAAGGTGTTCCTATCGAACTTCTCGAAGTCTGGGACTTTAAATTTTGGGGGAAGAATCAAATCTGGGACTAGGATCAACTCCAAGGCATTAACTCCATAAAATTCGATGTCCCCCTTAACTGTTTTCATCTAATATTCTAACTGCTTGATTTTTTCTTCCATTTTCTTTGCTTTTTCATATTCGTCAAAATCTGGTATATGGTAGTCATCCGGATTATTCTAAGGATTGGATACAGCAGCCTGTACTTTTACAGCAGACGAGGCTTGTGCTTTCGCAGCGGATGAGTCCCCTTGAAGTCCTGGTAGGATTCCTGGTGAGATAACCACCTGCGGGGTAGGTGGCACATTTACTCCTTCAGATGTCCCTGTCCCAGGAGTACTTTCTTGATTCAAGCTAGATAATTTTACGACGATTTGATCAACCAAAGACTCTTGACTTTTAGTGATCGATTCCAGGGTTCTTTTAGTGATCGATTCCAGGGTGCTTTTAGTGATCGATTCCAGGGTGCTTTGATTATTCTGACTTATTTTCTCTTCTAGCTCCCTTTGTAACCTCAACATGTTCTCATCGAGTTGAGCAATCTTTGCTTCCATTTTCTTCTTCTTTGAACGGATATTATGAGGATAGGGTGTGTCCAATGCTTGGGGTGGTATGTCCAGTGTTTGTTTGTTTTTCATGAGACATTTTCTGTTAGTTAATGTGAATGTAAAGAAATGAAGAAAAAAAATAACAAATGCAAAGTATGTAAAAATGCATAATGCATGAAATATTTTAGGCATTGATCCAAAAATGCTTATGTTATTATAAATAATATTTATTAGGAAAAAATGTTATTTCTTAAGAGATAAAAACATCTTAAAGGTATATTCTGATTAAGTTCTCTAGACCCCGAACAACTTCTAACAGATTGACAAGTCTTCTTCATTCATCTGTCACCGATTAAACACCTTGTCAGATAACTCCAGCTTCTCTCGCCAAACCGTGCAAGTGATGTGTCGCTTTCTGTACTTGCTCTAAGAAGTCTCGAATGACCATATTTTTGGATTTCAACCTTTGTTAAGCTTGCTCCCGGCGAAAACACCATTGAAATCCTCCATCGAAGGGAACTATCTGAAGCTCACTTTCTTGTTTTTTAAATGCATCCACAATGGCCTCTAACTCAGCTATGGTTTTGCCATCATGTTCTTGTTGTTTCTGAAGAGACTTTTGTAGACCAGTTACCTTGGTCTTCAAACGTTTGTTCTGGTGTTGGCTTTCTAGCAAACGTCTTTGGGAAGTCTTTAATTGTTCTTTCAGTGTCTTTCTTTCATCTTGTCCTTTGAACTTTCTTTTTAGGCTACTGGATTCACCTTCCCAGTATTCGGAAGATCTTTTTAGACTAGAATTATTCTGGACTTGCTCCTGATATCCCTTTCTCAAATCTTCCAGCTCAAAACAGATTTTCTTCTGTTCTTTTTCTAACTTGTTTGCTCGATCATTCTGAGTCTTCTCTGACCATAGTCGAACCTCTGTGATTTTCACCTCTTACATTACAGCCCATTTATCCATTAATGCAAGTTATTTGTGTTTAACGAACACTTTTTATGGATCAATCACCTTTTTAAAATGATGCGAATGATAAAATAAAATAAAGCAAAAAAAAAAGAAAGGGAAACAAGTTAGTAAGATAAAAAATAATAATCAAAATAAAAATGGAAGTAAAAGTTCCTACCCCATATGATATCTACCCCACATGCTTTTATTCTTACCCGGACATGATTTCTATCCCGCATGTTAATTTTTTAGCCAGTCCTAACCGCATATTTTCTATTTCACATGCTTTGAACAAAAACTAAAACAGGAAATAACACAAGCATCCTAGGTTTTGAAATGAAGTTTTGGGGTGGGCTCTAATTCCTTGCAGTCTCCCGGTTTAGGTTCTAAAAAAAGTACCCGAGTTCTCCTTACTGGTGCCCCATTGGGCTTGCCATACCCTCAGTCCTAAGCCCATTAAAAGCTTATATGGATCGAGTTAAACTCGATAGGACACATTCCCTTATGTCTATACGGAGAATAAATTCACACAAAGACATAAGGTATATGAATCCCGAAGGTTACTTGTTAGGCATATACGGAGAATAAATTCCCACAAATGTGTCGTTTTCACATCCACTTATAAAAGGGTTTGGAGCTCAGGTATAGAGCCAGAGATGAATTTTTTTTAAAAAAAGTTGAAATCATTGAAAAAAAGTCAATACAACTAGTTATTTGAAAAATAATCAAAGATAAATAATAAGGATTGAATAAATAAATTAAAATTTAAACTTATAATTTTCGCTTAGGAAGACAACCAAAAATTAATTTTAGCCTGACTCACTTACCTATCCCTAGCGAAGTCATCAAGCTGTCGTAATCATCCTTCAGATGGGTCCGGGATCGGGCTTCGACTTAAATAAAATATGCAAGAGCCGCCACCTATAATTTATTATTTTTTTAAAAAAATTAGATTGACCGGAAACCTCAATTTATCATCTTACCTGCTCTGCATTTTATCAGAAATATGTCGGGTTCGGGAGTCGGTTACAGTCAAAGAAGGATTAACACCCTTGCATTGCCCTTTCAGTACTAATTTAATTTTTCGGTTGTCTTAATTGCGAAAATTAAAAGCTAAATTGAAATTTAAAGATTCAATTTGAATATTTACCTTTGACCGATTACAGTTATTCCTAAAAGAATAAAGATATTGAGTAATAACATAAAAAAGTTTGTATTAGGGTTAAAATAAAGTAATTAAAATAAAAATAAATAAGGTAAATAAAAGAAAATTTAAATTAAATAACTTAATCTTAAAAATGATGAAAAAACTGAGGACCAAATTGAATTAATTGAAAGTTGTAAGGAGAAAAACAAATGTTCGGGGTTTAAATCACAAAAGTACCAAACATAGATGAGACTAAATTGAATTGATTTCGAAATTGCAGAGTAAATTCATAATGAGTGACCAAAACGAATTACACTTCAAAGTTTGAGGGACTGCGAAAATAATTAAACTATTCATTATTTACACCCAAGCCCCCTCTATAAATACCGCCAAAATAACAAAAAAACCCTCATTTCTAACCTATAACCCAAAAAAACTTTCTCTCCTTAAAATGCTCTCCCTTCCTGTTCAATCGGCACCGATGTCCGGCCACCGCTCGGTGGTATTGAGCGCCGCTCCAACCACCACCGCCGGTGGTCGGGAGAACTCGAAACGCTCGTCTCACCCTTGAGACCCCAAATTTAAACCCCAAAGCAACAAAATCAAACCCCCTCAACGTAGATCTAAACTAAAAGGTCTCGTTTTTTTACCTTTTATCTCCGGTCGACCTCTCGGTCTTTTGAATGGTCGTTTTCTCCTCCGCGTGGCTTTGGAAGATGCTTTTCTTTTTCCTTTGGCTTGATTTGTGCTATATTTCTTTGAATGTTGCTTTATTTCGTGGTAACCTTTGATTGTTGCCTCATTTTTTGTGTTGGGTGCTCTCTTCGGTTGCTACGAGTCCTCCGTTTTTGTGTTGTTATTCGTGTTGTGTGTTGGGTTCTTTTGTGGCTATTGTTGTTTGGTTGCTTTCCGATCGTTGTTGTTGTTTTTCGGCCTCCCCGGTAAAGAATTTATAACCCCAGTAGGGGTTGTTCTCCATTTGCTTCACGGGTCGTTTACCCCTGTTTCCCGATTTAATCGTGATGGTCGATGTTGTTGTTGAAAACCCGGGATGGTGCAATCTCGGGTTGTCCCAATTCGAATGTCGAGAATCTCGACCGGTGCGATTCAAGTCGTTGGTGACCCTTCGGTTGTTAGCCACTATGCGGTGCTAATGCTAGGATTCTCTAAACCCTAATATATTGGGTTGGTTCAGGCCCATTTTCCTCCAAACCGGGTTTACTTTGCTGAGTCAGGCTAGCATGGTTCGGTTGGGCTTCATTGGACCCGAACAGACACTTCATTAGACTTGAAAAAATAAATAAATAATAATAAATAAAAATAATATTAATATAATATATAATGTAATGTAATGAAATATATAACTATATAATATGTAAGTATGAAATTAAAGAAGCTAACAAAATTTTACTACCGAGTACACACGAAAAAAGCTTTAATTAGCACAATCCAGCAGCTAAATAAAATCTTATTTTTCACTAATTAAGTAAGCCGACAAAGTAAAAAAAAAAAACTATATCACTAAAATGTGACTTAAAGTAAAGAAAACACAATGCTATGAGAAGGCCGTCCACTGACTGCTACGGTGGAGGGCAGTCGCATACGCAGGAGCCGGAAACACAGAGGACTAGACATCAGCCTCGATAGCTACAGGCATTTAGGCAGTCCTTATGAATAATGCATGGCTGTCCCTTGGGAGCTTCGGCTTCTGTCATGGTCATGGCTGCAACTAGCAAAACCATCCCTTATAACGTATACACACCAATAATCTCTAAACAAAATGAAAAACAAAAACCGAGGAAGAGATTTTATACCAAAAGCAGTAATGAGCAGAGCTATGAAGGTTTCTCCATTTCTTTGTTGCGGCTACAAGTTTGGCTGACCTATATTTCCATTTATAAGGAAAACAAAGCCATGGATTTTCATGCATGGTTAGCGGTAAAACTGGGGTGCAAAAGAAATTCATTTGGAAAAGAAATTTACTACTTAGGTAAAAAAGAGAAGAATAAAGGGTATACTACACAGTCACTGAATTTTTTGTTTCTATCACTTTAGTCACCAAAGTCAAAAAACTTTTAATGGAGTCACTGTTGTTAAGAGAAACTTTTATTTCCATCACCGAGCCGTTAAACCATTAACAATAGATAATGTGGCATGTTAAGAAACCCTAGAAAACATGTTAGTCACTCCGCTACTCCTTTGTCGTTGTTTCTGTCATTGTTTGATGGTTTCTTTCAATGGACTATTCTTGTTTTTGTCTTTCTTTCCTTTAATTCAAACTCCTTGGAAAAATTCCAATATCCTCACATCTTAGTCGAAACTAAAACTTAATTTTTTTTTATCTATTATGCCAACTTAAAACTAAATTATGTTAATTTTCTGGTCAAATGAAATCTTTCTATCGTTGATATTAATTGACGACCACTCCATTCATAAAAAAAAAAAAAAAAAACTTGACCTCTACAGTGATTATCAATCGGGAGCCAAAAAGAATTAGCATAGTAATCAAATTAATTTTTTATGAATAAGCAGTGATAAAAATAGAAACACACTAAAAGGTTTTTGATTAAGTAAGTAATTTATCCACAGGTAAAATGAAAAATATCCTAGGAATTTCTTCGGTAAAAGTATCATAATAGTCCTTCTACGATATACTAATTTCATTTTATTTACTTTATTGAAAAAAATAGGCAGACTACTCCCTATATATTTCAAACAGAACAAATTCGTCCATCTATGTTTCCATTGACCGTTGATGTGATAATTATTTAAAAAGATAAAAAAATATTTTGCCACACATATTTATAATTTTAATCAATTGAATCCTTAAATAATTAAAAATACATACAAAATTTTAAAACAAAAGGATTAACTTTTTTTTATTAAAAGATGTTTTGCATAGAAACTGTTATTAGGGTGACAATTTACCTAAAATCGATAAATTTCAATCCAATCCAATCTGATAAAATCAAATTTTCTTTTAAATTTTAGATTTAGGTTAGGTTTTATATAAAATGAGGTTAGACTGAACTGAGTTCAAATGGAGGGTGAGAAACTTTCGAAATCCAACTTAATACAACTCGAGGATATTAGTGTAATTTTCATATATAAATTTATAGATGATTATTATAATAACCTGTCTTTTTTTTAGTTAGACCTTTATTTTATTTTAATCGAGTTTATACTCTAATAATTCAAATTAAATCAAGTTTGAATAGAGAAAATATACTCTTTAAATCAAATAGAATGAAAAGTATATATTTTTAAGTCGAATCAGATTAATCAAAATTCGATCGAACCCGGGTCGTTACCATCTCTAACTTAAACTCATTCTCTAGAGAGAGAGAAAAGAGCGGCAAGGGCTCCTTTCGCTCAATCTTCCCTCCTAACCCAAAATATTTCCCTCTCTTTCCCGTTTTATTTTGGTTCCTTCTATCACTCACATCTTGTTGGCTTCTTAGTTAGTGGTACTAATTAAAAGGTCAGATTTATTTTCGTTTCTTTTTTGTAACATCTGATTCCGACCTTTGTTTTTTTTAGTGATTTTCAATGTTTCCTGCATTTTTGTTTTTGTGGGTATGTTCTTGTCCTTGGTAAAAGCTTCCATCTTTCAATACGGGTTTGGTTTTTTTTATCGATTAAATTTTAAGAAATTTTCTGGGTTATCTTTCGTTATTTTGTTTGTTAATTCGAGGGTTACATGTTTTTTCTCTTTGTGTGTGCTTAATTGGTTAATGGAGTTACGGTTGCTATTGGGTCCTGAGAAATAGGCACGGATAATAATAATAATACTAATACTTAGGTTCTCTTTTCTCTGATCCTTAAAACTATTAAGTTGACTTGTTGATTCTAATGGTTATGAGTCGTTTTAAAAAAAATATTTGATTCCTTGTTATTTTAAAGATTGTATTTTTCAATACTTGATCCATTTTTTTGGTTGACATGGTTGCGGTCTGGGTAATTTTATTTATTTATGGCCTATGTCATCTTTTTATCATGTTTCAGGCTTTGAAATTTGGATTCCTCGCTTCAAGTAGCATTCGGATTTTACTTACTAGGAATTGTTTGGTACCAATAGGCTGGTCCTTGTGTTTCTATTTTATCCAGTCTTGCAAATATATGGTGGTTATTGCTATAATGGTAGGTGTTTTGTGTGTTTTTCGAATTACTGTTTTAGGTATTAGGTGGATTTGGTGGATATATTGGACTACAATGGTTTGGTTGCACTGTTGCAGGAAGGTTTTTGATGATAGTGTTGGAAAATTTGAGCGTTTAATCTTCGGGTGCTATCGACAATGGAGTGTAACAGAGAAGAGGCTGTCAAAGCAAGGGGAATTGCTGAACAAAAGATGCAGGATGGTGATCTTGAGGGCGCTAAGAAGTTTGCATTAAAGGCTCAGAAATTGTTCCCTGAGCTCGAGAACATCTTACAGTTGTTGATGGTCTGTAATGTTCACTATTCTGCAAAAAACAAGCTCTCCGGGTCGGAAATGGACTGGTACGGGGTTCTTCAGATTGAACAATCGGCCGATGAGGCTTCAATCAAGAAGCAGTACAGAAGGCTTGCGCTACTGCTTCATCCAGACAAGAATAAGTTTTCCGGTGCCGAGGCTGCATTCAAGCTGATCGGGGAGGCAAACACGATTCTCTCAGACCAAACGAAACGTTCTCAATATGATTTGAAGTGTAGAATCTTGGTCAAAACTACACGAAAGCCGGCTTCTTGTGCATCGAAGAAGGCATCTTCTCGCCCATCGAAGAAGGCCTCTGTCAATGGTCAGCATGAGTTCACAAATAGTGATCAAAATGGTTCTTCAAAGTTCACTGCTTCGCATGCCTATCAGCAGGCACAACATCAAACATTTTGGACACTCTGCAGTGCTTGTGGCATCAAGTACCAGTACTATAAAGATTTTATCAACAAATTGTTACTTTGTCCGACTTGTGGGTTTCAATTCATTGCCTTTGACTTAGGTCCTCAAGGACCATGTAACAGTGGTGTCCAGTTTCGGCGTGGAGTTGCACCGAAGGATTACGAGGATTTTACAGCAAAACAGAACGTAGATGGTTTTCCAAACACGAGAGACGAAAAGAAAGGTGGTGACATGCCTATGCCTAAGGCATCGGAGCCGAAAGAGTCGGGAACTTCGGGAAATGACAAGAAGAGGGGGAGGAAGACAGTAGAGGTATCCGATGAAAGTCGTGAGACCGAAACCGCAGATGCCGTTGGTCGGGAAAATTGTGGTCTGAATTCAAAAGCAAACGCCAGTCATCCTCGTAAGAAATCTACAAAGCAAAAGCCTATTACAGATTATTTTTCTTGGCAAAAGCGTGCGTGATCGTTTTTTGCTAGAGATTCGATGACAAGAACTTTGTCTTTTGAAAATTATGGTGGAATATTAACTTAGAAAGTTAATTACAAATGTTAACCAACAAACATGGCATGATGCATTGATTATCTCATTACTCGTTACCATCTGATTAGTGTTCAGGGTTAGGGAAAAGAACTGCATATAAATATCATAATATTAGAATGATATGTTTGATAAATGTTAAAAGTAATCCATGACATGAATGAGTCATTGCGATGGAGAAAGAAATTGCATATACAAAATATCAAAGGAGTCTAAATTACAATTTCATACATTTTAAGGATTAAATTGTACTCGTTAGAAATTTCAAGGACCACTTAAAACATTCCTTTTGATTGATTACACATATTATTAAACCTATATCTTTCAAAATTATGAACTAATTCATTTTTTTTTATTAATCTAGGTAAGTATAAGGTAATATTTGTTCAAAGATAACTCTTAACCATTTGAAATTGAATATTCAGACCTCTGACATTGAACATTCAGACTCCTGTCATTTATGATACTCGAACCCGAGACCTCAAGTAACATCAACAATTCATTTCCACTAATATAACTTGAATCTTCCTCAATTCATCTAAAAATCTTGTACAACCTTTATAAAAATATAAAAAAAATCAAATTTCAATCAAATTCAGTTACAATTCTATATTTTAGTGTCCTTTATGTAAGTACATATTACCATTTTAACATGCAACAAAAACATCTAAGCCTTCACTTTTTTTCCCTTAATTTCAGTAAGTGCATAGTCGTTGTCATACATGATTACCACAATTAACTATAGCATACATAGCTTATCAACTAAGAGTACTTCGCCTACACAACATAGTCATATATACATACAAACCTAATAATCAAATCAATACAACTTACCTATTCCAAACTCAGGATAACATTAACATTGACATTTACAACGTAACTTAAAGACGTATTAACAATACTAACATGATCACAAAATACCAAATACTAAATACAACATTGGAATATACATGCTACCATACTTTACAATATTTGTTTCATCATAACTATTAAGTTAGAAAAACATAATACAACACGAACCAAATTATCTTAACGGCTAAAAAGATTACTATTGCCCCTACAGATTCCGGGTTCGAGCACTTGCCTCTACAGATGTGTTTGAGATTTTATTGTTAAATGATTTATAATCTTCAGAAAATATACTACCTTATAATCATCTCAGTTTAATTAAAAAAAAACCATAACACATGAAAATTTCGTATTCAAATATGAAAATTTATCATGTTCTCGTATCAATCACTAAGATGATCATATATTATACACTGAAAAAACATACAAAAAATATACCTTAATAACTTGATTGCTAACCAAATGCTAAAATTAAGCCGAAACACATAATTTATTGCCGTGCAGAATATTATCTCCACATAACATAAATATATACATAAAACTCAATTTTAATTACACTCACTCAATCTGAACATATGTTATTCTTGGACGAGAGTAGTACTAGGATAGGAGACCTCCTAGGCGATTGTACTAGCATTAATGCATCGGATCCTATTAGAACTCCACAATTAAACGTGTTTGGGCGAAAGTAGTACTAGGATGAGTGACCTCCTGGGAAGTCCTTGTGTTGCATCCCTCATTATTTTGAAATTTCAGTTTAAACTTTTTTATTCTTCGGATTGATGATTACTCGATTAATTTTAATTTGGAAAAAAAGAAAGAAATAATAGAGTCCGGTGACAAAAAGGATAGATAATGGTGGTTGATTTGACGACAAGATATGAGATTTAAGAGGATTAAAGATTTTAATATTTTAAAAAAAGAATTATGGAATTTTTTTAATTAAAAGAAATTTAAAAGAAGATCACATGTTAATGATAATTTTTTATGATGGATATTAACTTGATCTTAAAATTATAATAAAACATAATGTTAGCCATGTTAATAAAAAAATTAGACAAAAAATAAAAAGAATATAATTTATACCCTTATTTTTTTTAATTAAACTTATATTTTCAAGAAAAACTATAAAATCAAAATAATGTAAGATCCTAAACAAAAACATGTAGCCTAACAAATAAATAAATAAGAAAAATGGATAATATTCTTGAGTACACTTTGTATTAGAAATCTGTCTCAGTATGCAACCGGGCAGTGGCGCCTAGCTCGAGCCCTCGCCGAGACGTCTTCCATAACTGGGACTCCAGCCCTAACCTCCTAATCTCAATAAGCCCACGCTCAACTGCATCCAGTAAAAACAATCAACATACTTTAACCAGACATAACATTACTTCATAATTTAGCATGTCATATGTTTATATGTAGCTTCACTGCTTAACTGGTCTTTGTTACCCTGATCTAGGAGATGTATACCCACGGTAGTAAAGTGAAACGGTTATGGTTAGTAAAGTCTCCAGGTTAAGAAAGGGAGAGGAACAGAGGGCAAGTACCATCGACTGCATCCTGCGAAGTGCACGGTTCTGAACTGCAGGTGATCAACGACTGCAAACGTTCTTCTGCAATATCAGGTTCCACACCATGGGTCATTGCCCTCCTCCAGAAATATGTTAGCCAAGCCTGCATGAAAAATGTGTAAGGAATAAGAAACAGCTAAATGAAGATTCTTGAAATGATGCTTTCTAGGGAAATATACACATTCAATTATGCTTAACATTGCCAATCATTTCGTAAAAGTTGTGAAGTCTTAATGCATTTCCCACAAGTCAAAAAGTAAGGCAGCAACAAGTTGCAGAACAAATAACTCGATCAAGCAGGACGAATGGCAGAATTTTGAGGCCTTGGTACTGTTTCCTTATGCTATATGTATAAGTTTCATCAACATCAAAGTTATTTTACATTTTTAAAATACAAAAGAAAACCTGCCTTTAGCCTAGACCATAACCATACTACTAAGGAGATGATTAGCTGAAGATTTCTGCAACTAATCACTTTCAAATTACACACGATGAACATAAGATACAGGAGAAAACAAAGATTAGCTTGGAGCCATAATGACATAATCATCTTTCTTACATTATATTTGACCCTTAAGACGCAAATGTTTTTCTTAGCAGTGAAATTTGGTACCTGCTTAAAATGCACGTCATCAGACTCCTCTTGGCTCAATTCTGAAGGGAAAAAAACTATCAATGGGAGTAAACAGAATACAGCAATAGTGAGCTTAAACGAACAAAATGGTTGACTAACTTACCGAATATCTCGAATTGACCATCGGTAGGCAGTTTCACCTCCTCTACAATCATGTAAATGGAAGGAAAAAAAAATGTCAGGAGATCAATAGATCTTCTGGATCTTAAAACCATGCCATTCATGTAAAGCTTTTGCATTGACAATGCCAACAGAACAGCAGAAGATTTTCCCACTATCAATAGATGTTATATATGTTCGAAAAGGAAAGGGGAAAAAATACCATTTTTTAGCATATTTGGGCGTCGTTGTTTAGCCAATGCGAATGTAACCGCATCCTCTACCTTTAGAAAAGATTAAAAGAAATGGAAGGGAAAATATTCTTTAAATATACAAACAAACGGACCATTTAATGTGTTATAAGAAGGGGAAAGGGCGATAATATGAGATTCTGCATCATAATTCTATGATAGTAAGTGAGAATAAAGATGGTATGACAGCTGCAAACACAAGCAAATGAAAGAAGAAAACAAACCTTTAATAAAGCCAGTTCCCTTAGACCTTTCTCCACTAAAAGCATGCTCTCAACATTTCTCTCCCCGGATAGTTCATTAGTGTATTTCAGGATCTTCTGTCTTTCTTCTAAATCGTTGCTGGCTGTTCAGTATAGAGATAAGGAAAGAAAAAAAAGGAGACATTTAGTTTTCTCTCTATTGAGAGAGAGTAAAAACTGAATGTGAGGCTCTAAGAAGGAAAATATAATTTAAAGCTTCATTTTCTAATCCTATCAAAAGTCAGACGGAATGTGTTAGGAAGTGGATGAAGCAAGCATGCATATCAAATGAAATCTCTTACATGACATATCCTCCTCTCTGGCTCTTTGTCCAGCAGCTAATACTATTTCAAAAGGAAGAGGTGCAAATGATGACCAATATTCATATTTCACTCCGGCTATATCGGCCTGAATACCTGCAAAAAGTGATGTCCTCAAGGAATCTAAGCAGCTCCATGCAAAATGTAAAGGACACAGTAACAGATTTGCACATTATAGAAACTGTGTCAACTTGAATTACTCCAAGGATTACTCGTCCATTACAATGAACTGCAGCATTGTAACTTTTATAGTGATTACTTATAAGCAGCTTTTTATCCAATACAGAAGCACCAATTCAAAAACATTTAGGAACTTCATGTATTGAAAGATCATCACTTTACCATGTTCCACACATAAACTCCAATAACGAGCAAGCCAGCATCTCTTTAAAACAACCTCTTCCTAAGATGAAAACTGCAGATTACGTAAAAATGGCATAAAGGAGTAAATTGACAGGATGATGTCTAAAAGATTAAGAATAAAGCCAACCATCTCTTCCTCAGTCAGCATCATCCTTTGAGATACTGTTTTCAGTGCTTTGATTTCAAAGTCTGCTGCATTGAGCTTCTCTAAGACGGAATTTGTTTCATCTCTTGCTATCTAGGCCACAATTTAAGAGAAAGAATTATGTTAAGAACGGATATGTTCCCTTTGTGAGAATGGTAACATTTGAAAGAGATAAACCAAGAACATATAACATAGGATCTCAAGATACCTTAGCTTCTGTATGAAGAGCAGCAATCAACTGAGTTTGTGTTCCACCTTTTGAAGCAGCCTGCAAGAAGGACCATGTCACATGCTACTCAGCTGCAGTTCATAAACCATGTAAAAGTAACGCAATAAAATCAGCTCATTAGTTTTTTTTTTTGGGTGAAAAGAGGCCAGTTATAAGCAATAAAGCCTGATTAGTTAGGTTTACAAAACCGATGACACTTATGAAGATGCTTAAGAATGAATAAAGAAAATCTTTCCTTGGCATTTATTTTTGCATATCAGATTCTCGTTTTAAGATTTATACTAAAGATTTCATGCACATGCAAATATTATATGTTAATAAGCCTCTTTATACTTCCTAGTGACACCCAATAGAAGAACAAACCTCCTCCTTCTGGGCTGCTTCCTTCACCTGTTTCTCAAGCAGCTGAGCTCTTGCTTCTGCTTCTTCACACCTCTCCTCTGCAAGGTGAAGCTGGGAAGGCAAATATCATGATGGAGAACGACACAAATAGTGCATGACTATTATTAAATTTTCAATAAGCCAAAGTGCTTGATTGGCTAGCCTAAAGACATCAGAGGTTTTTTTTTTTGGGGTGGGGGGTGGGGGGGGGGGGGGAATGGTGCTGCAATAGCAATATCCAAATGGCAGTACTCAGATAGATTATGCCAGTTATTTGAAGACAACTGTTGCAACAACTTTAGAATATTGGCTCAGTGCTTGAAGATGATGGAGAGCCAAATTGATGTGCATGAGTACAGTATCAACTTTTAAATACAACTTATCATAAGATCTCATTACATTCAACAACGTAAAAAGTTGCATGATAAAAAAGAAAAAGAGTTACTGGAATCACCTTTTGAAGTAAACTTTCATTTGCAACCATTAGCATATCAAACTGCCATGATATTCACAACACATTGTTAAAAAAAAAGTAATAGTTTTCCTAAAGGTCTTCATTGTTTGATCACTTAGACTGATTTTTTCATATTGGGGATAGAACACAGACTGAAATTTAAAGTGTTCAGAATTGAAAAAAAAATCATACAGAGTTTTGAAAAAGAAAATATTGTGAGCTATACACCAGGTTTCAAATGATTTATTAGAAATGAAAAACTAAACGAACCACTTGATGGATGCTAGAAGGGAACACATATAGCTTAACTGATGATTTTACCTCATTTTGTAGAGCAGAAGCGGACTGCTGCGTTCCACTAACTTTCATGTTGTTCATACTCCCGAAATTTGAATCCAATCTGCTTAAGCAGTAAAGTTTAAAACACTAGAGATAAAATAAATTAAGAATCTGAACCAGTGCAATAGCCATTCTAGTCCAGCTTAGAGCTATAAAAATACCGCTTCTCTGCAGGAAAAGGCCTGACTCCTAACTGTTGGCGACCTGGACCCGTGGAACGAGGAGATACAGGTTGTTCTGATGAACTGGTTAATGCCGATGGTCGGCCAACACTTAAAGCTACAGAACTTTTCAGAGTTGATCGTCCAGCTGAAGGTGAAGTGGATTGCTCCATGGAGTTTTGACCATTTGCATGCGCTGGTGTGGGACGTGGTTGGTCTTGATTGACACAAACTGACTAAAAGCAAATTTGAAGTTACAAGTAAGAATTAAATTAATCAGACATATAAGCATTAAACGAACAAACAATTTAGACAACTGAGCAAACTTAGTTATTAGACAAATTACCAAAGGAGAAGATGAAGACTTAGCTCTTCCACCAAGCCCAATGGTTGGTTTACCACTCATTGAACTGCTAGAAAGGTCATCCTCATCATTGTCCTCATCACTTGGTTGTGGACCTACCTGTTGTACTGGCCTTTGGACCATGGGTCTGCCCTGAGTTTTCAAATGGAAGCCTATGTAAAAATTCATTTATCGGTACCATAAAACTCCAGCATTCAAAATTGTAAGATCGATACCTTACTCTGGCATCATAGATAGTTCTTCTCTCACATTAGCATGACAAACAAGAAATTAGCTAACAGATTCATAGCAGGAAAATGCATAATTACCATAGAAGGGCGCGGCTGCATTCCTCTACCACGAGCAAGACCAATGCTTGCTCTGCCACTAACCAAAAAGTCTTCCTCATCACTTTCCTTGTCAGTAGCTTGCGGCATCCGCTTCTGAGATATGTTTTTAGCCTGTAAAATTATACACTGTAAGTCCACTGAGAACAAATTTGTTGGTAGCATCAGGCTTTTGCGTGTGATAAGCAAGCCAGTAAGGTTACTTGAAACCAGAAATCTACGAATTACCCTATTCAGAAAATTCCTTTGCAACTCACTAATTAAACTATCTTTTCTAAACATGTCACTATCACCAAATTTGCACTGATAAGCAAATTAAAATGAAGTTAAATTTTGCTCATAGGACCAATATGTTCACCAAACAATGTCAATAAACTACTCTTTTTTTATTCAGTAGCAAAACATTAGGGAGTATCCCCAATGTCTTAAAGAACCAACTACTGATTTCTAGTGCTCAAGAACACATGAACAGGTATTAGCTTAAGCTTAACAATATTACTTCTCTAATTGCATTCATTTTCTTTCTCTGAGGCTCATTTGACAAACACATGTCTACTAAGTAAATCAGGTGAACACAAGTTACCATAGGAGAGAAAGGCCGCGCTGCCCTTCCACCAAGCCCTATTCTTGCTGTGCTACTCACTAAAAGGTCATCTTCGTCATTCTCATCATCAGCTGCTGCTGGTGGTATTCGAGTTCGAGCTAAGCTTTTCCTCTGGATATTACAAGATAAGTTGAGGAAATAACATACTTATATGCAATATGAAACCAGCTATATGCTACCATTAACAAATTTCAGACCAGTTGCATGTTTGAAAAACATTACCATGCGTTATAAATTGATAAAACTGTTAATGGTGGTAATTTAAAAAAAACAAAAGGTGTTATTTTAACTTGTCAAATGGAATGTGTTGAACTACATCAAAAAGTTTGTGCATCTCACTTGAAAAACACAAGCAGCCGGTCTTAGCTAAAATCAAATTCATATCAGATGATTACCACAGGAGAGGGTGACCTCTTTGCTGTTGCAGTGAGACCTATGCTTGTTGTGTTACTGACTCGGGCATCCTCATCATTGTCATCATCAGATGGTTGTTTCCTTAATGGTGATGGTCTCCTTTGAGGAATATTTTTGGCCTGGATTTTAGAAAGCATGCCCAGGTGAGAACATACATACTAGTAATGTCATAACTTGTCACAACTCTAGCATATGTGAGCAACAAAAGAATTTCAGAATACTCGAAGTCGAAGAGTGATCATCAAAGTAATGGAAGTGTCATTTTAAAAAACATATCATAGGTCTACCCGAAGGAATGAAATTAGAATTAAAAGATTTCAATATGATTACCATAGGAGACCACCCCTGCATTGGTCTTCCACCAGCAAGTCCTATACTTGGCCTGCCACTCACTATAGGATCATCCTCATCATTGTCGTCATCAGCTTGTGTTGACTGCGGAACTCGCCTTTTAGCCTGCAAATTACAAGTTAAAAACCCCGCTGGTAAGAAATAAGTACTTATTTCCAAATGTCAAGTCCTGGCATAGCCTAATAGTATTTTATCTGATACTTCTTGAACACTTCATACTGATATGGAACTTTAATTTCAAAATTAGTGTAAAAAAATGTCAACCTCACACACAAACTCGAATCGGATATCCATGTAACAACACATTACCATAGGAGAGGGAGGGCGTGTTGGCCTTCCAACATCAAGCTGGTCATAATCATCATCACCATCATCATCGTCCTGCTTATTTGACATAACGGCCGCCAGCCTCTGCGCTGCAGCTTTCGTTTGCGCTTTCCTCGGGTTCCCAGCGCCTCCATAGCTTGATCCAGACCGTGTGTGGCTCTGCAGCGGGGAGGCCGATGTCAATGATGATGACGGCATCCCTGGAGCCGCCGAGGTGCTGTGTCTTCTCTCAGTTTGTAACCTCCTCTTATCCATGGTCACTAAAAGAATTTAAAAAAAGAAAATCAATCAACGTCAACAACAAAGAGTAAATAGGATTGAACATAAATCTTACCGGGATGATCAAAACAGACTCTGGAATCCAGTAAATTTTCTTTGACACCAAACGGAAAATAATGAGAAAGTGTGATTGATATGGAACAGTTTACGGGAAACATTCAAAGTGAAAACTGGTAAACACAAAGGATCCGATGCTCATGGCAAGAAAATGGGGAGTTTTTAACGGTCGAATTCCGATTGATCTCTTTTACATTTTGAATAGAAAATAAGGGGACAAAATTAAAATAAATCAAAATTTAAAGACCTAAATAGATAATCATTCTTATATTTTTAATGATAAAAAATTGAGGGGCTATATGGCTTTGTCCCTGTCAACCACAAAAATTAATTCGGAAAAGGATTATTTTTTAATATTCAACTAACCGTTAATAAATTGAATTAACTAAAAATATTTAATATTTAATATTTAATATATTACTCATAAAAGGATATGAGAGACCTTGTGCTTTACAAAAAAAAAAAAAATTAATGTGGGCTTCGAATTATTTTTTCACTCGCTATGATCTTTAAATTTTAAAAAAAAAAACTTAATATGACCTTTTAACCAAGAGTTTCCGTAGTTGATCGTTACGCTACTAACGTGGAATTTTATAATACTGATATGATAGTTCACAATGGTTGATGACGTAACAGATGAGCTAAATTAATTTTTTTTTTTGAATTGAAGGGCCAAATTGATTGTTTTTTCTAAAGTTCAAGAGTCTATTTGATTTTTTAATAAAAAAATAATTTAAATTTAAAATATAAAAATATTTTAAAAAAATATATAAAGACATCAAAAATAAAAATTAAATTACTAAATAATTAAAAATATATATTAGTATTATTTTACCTCGAATTTAACCTAACCTTTATTTATATAAATTTAAACTCGTTCATCCTACATAAATCTTATTTTTTATATTTACCTCTAATTAAAAAGTAAATAAAAAATAATTATACAATTAAGAAGAACATTTTAATGAACATAACATGATAGAAAAGAGTAAACTTCACCTAAATGTAATAATAAAAAATATAAAAAAAAATTGACCTATCCTATCAATTTCTTTATGGACTCTATTGGTCCTTTTTGTCACCTCAATACTTTTATTTTTATGGAATATCAAATTCCCCTTCACAAAATACAATCGATATAAAACTCACATTAGAATTAACATGTAAAAACATAACGATATAATTATAATACTAAATATACGGACAAACACGTAATTTTATGTTAGAGTCAAACTTAAAATTAAAGGGATGAATCAGAAAAACGACTAGCCATCCACCATTCAATTCATCCCTGACTAAATAAAATAAAACTCTAGTTGATATATATTTAAATATTTTTATTTTTTAAAAAAATTAAATAAATCCTTCAAATTTAAGAAAATCAATTTAACCCGCTTGATAAAAAAATAATAAGAATAGTTAGGCCTGAAAAGTCCAAAAACCGGAAAAAGGGCAAAAAAAAAAATACTATCCAAATCCAAGGATAGGGGTAAAGGAAGAGCAACTATCATTCAATAAACTGAAATCTAAACCTGTTCTTGGTGTATCACCATCACTGTAACATCAAGGTAAATAATGTTGGAATTTAAAAGGAAGATCAAAACTGGATAAAAAAGCTCAAAAGAACAAAACTTAGTCTCAGACTCAAAAGAACATGATTCAGTAAAAATGATTTGCAAACTGGAACTACAACCTATCTGATCCGATAGCACGGAATCGTTTCAACTTCTATGAGGAAAGTGCTACTTGAGAGCCTTATGATGCAACATCTTTGGAACACAGTTGTTTACCTGCATGCAGCAATAAGCTCCATTTTCATTCAAGTGACAATTCATGATTAAGAATCCAACAACACAACTTAGACACCGAGAAACACATCTGTAACTGTAAGTTAAGAAACCATAATTTGGACCGTCTATTACCACATAGTCTAATACGAAAGCATTTCCTCAAGATTAAACATTGGATACTAAAATGACAAAGTTCCTTCACCTTGGCAAGAAGATGGCAGTTGGATTTCCAGGTGCAGGAGCATTCTGCCTTAGCAAGGATGCAAGAGAACCAGCTTTAGCTTCAGCATCAGGGTCAGTGAACGACAGTACTTCTACCTCTTCCAGACCAAGTTGTCTTTTGATCAAGTCCAAGTTCACGTTCAGGACCTCAATCTCCCCAAAGGGAAGCTTCAGATCCATGGCTTCGGCACCAATTTTAATTGCCTCATCCTTCTTAAACCTCAAGAATGGCATACATAGTTTCTGGGTTCTTTTAAAGTCTGCTGCCTGGCCAACAGTGCTCTTCTGTAATGCTTTCATTATCTCCCCATCGGATGCAAAAGTCTTGGTATTACTGTCAAATTTGCTTTGAAGAATCTGCAAACACTCTGCTTGCCATCCATCAAATTGCTCATTCACAAAGATTAGGCCCTTTAACTTGTCCTCAGGTAGTGCTGTAACTGGAGCCCCTTTCTTATTAGGTTTCTTTGAGCCCAAAATCTGCTTATTGAGCAACTTTCTCATCAACACAATGGAATCTTGCAAATACTTGTTGGCTTTCTTGAGTTTTAGATCTGGAGAGTCTGCTGTGGGCCATCCCGCTTTTACCACAAAGCCATCCTTCTTCAGAAGCTCTCTCCAAACAAACTCTGCATAGTGAGGGCAGAATGGAGTGATAAGCCTGGTCTGCACATCCATAAAACGCCATACAAGGTCACGGTTCATGCCCCCACTGCCACAAGAGAACCTATACTCATCCCTTGCAGTTTGAAGATCATAAAAGCCAGTTTTGAGAGCCTCTCGAAACATGTAATCTTGATAATTCTTCTCAGTCATTTTGACAGCAATGTTTATCTCATTTTCAAACACTCGATCAGTATAGGTAGATGGGGGACCTGTCCTCAACGATGATTCTGCAGCAAGAATCTCTTCCATCCATGCAATCTCTTTTGTAAGCCGTAAGATTGCAGTATTGGCTGTCTCAAACACAAAGTTTGCATCATCTACACCATCCCCTGCATCAGCCAGAGAGAGCCTTGTAGCATCGGCAGAAAATTCTTCGATTGCCTGGCGCAGTGTCCTAAAATTTCCAGTAGACTTGGACATCTTTTCCGAATTGAGCATAATGTGTCCATTGCACCTGAATCCACGAGGCCAGTGATCCTTCGACATGATTGCTGTGTGGTTGTATATAGAAAATGTCAAATGGTTCTGGATAAGGTCTTTTCCAGACACTCTAAGATCAAATGGGTACCAGTATTCAAATTCCTGTTTCATCTTATAAAGAACAGAAGATGGGATATCTGAAGATTTGGGATGAGGACCACCACAGAAAAGAAATTCCCAGACCTCGTCAGTCATCTGGGCAGGGTTAAGTAGATCAGCACTTTTTCCATACATGTCCCCATTTTGTAAGAAATGAGCAACTGTGTAATAAGCCATGTAAATGGTGGAGTCAGATAATGACTCAACAAGGAATTCTTCATCCCAAGGAATGCGAGTCCCAAGGCCAAATGATCGCGAGCAAGCCCATTGGTTCAGCCATCCTAAAGTATGCTCAAAACCATGCCTTGTCTCATCCGAGTATAGGTTCATGTTCGATAAGCACTCCTCAGACAACTTTTTCCATTCTGGTTCCCCATATGTGATATACCACTGATCAGTTAAAGCCACAACACATTCATCGCCAGACCTTGACATGACCTTTTTCTCAGGCTCACTATAAATTATTGCTTGGCCCGTCTCAATCAGTTTGGTCCTTATCAGTGGCTTCGCTTCCTGGACTTTTCTTCCAGCATACTCTCCAACAGTCATGATTCCCTCAGTAAAACCTCTCAAGTACACCAACTTCTTTGCCTCGGCAAGCTTGTCTTTCTCATTCTGACTTTTGATTTTAAGATCCAGACAAACTTTCTCAGCAGCTCTGTCTCCAAATTCAGGAATGTCAATGATGGGAACAATTTCAAAGGGTAACACCCACTCATCTTTCACCCCAAACTTTGCCCGAAAAGCAGGTTTTGCTTTCAAATCATTCAAGGCCATATAATCATCAGGAGCATCACTAGGAACACTGGTGACAATTCCGGTACCTTTGTCTGTTAGAATGGTCAGCATTGGAAGAGCATATATGATCTCATTAAATGAGAGCGGAGATCTCACAGCAAGACCAATCAGATCATATCCAGTCAGCTCAACCAAGCAAGTGGGCTTTTCGGGGACACGGGAGAGCTTCTGATAAGCAAGGTTGAGTGCTGCCCTCTCAGTCAGAATAAATACCTCAGTGTCATTTATTTCAAAGGCTCCATATTTTCCATCCGGCAATACCCAGCAATTTGTTTGCCCATACATGGTCTCAGGCCTCAATGTTGCAGCAGCCAAGAACACATTTCTCCCTTCAAGAACACCCATTTTGGCAGGAAAAGGTGGCACCACTTCCATTTTAATAATGGTATACTCTTGAGGCTGAACTCCTTCACCAGTTGCCCTATCATGATCGGCACAAGGCTGACCGTCCAAGGGAGAATATATAGTATACCTCATATCTTTAACAATCTTACCCATGGATTTCAACTTCCTCATCTGCCACTTAACAAATGAATCGAAAAAACAGATTCATGTCCGTCGTCACAAACGACCTTCTCCAATCACATCCTAGGCCAAATGCCTTAAGGTCTTCAACAGCCAACGGCGGAAAGAATTTCAGCCACTCATGTGGGTTCTGAAACTTGGATATCTCACTATCCGAAAGTCCAAAACTCCTCATAATTTCCCACTGAAACATCTGTCCACTGGACTTAGAGGCTGCTTTAGATTTTTTTCCTTTAAACTTATCAGGCACCACATTGGCACCTTCATTCGGGTCAGATTCTTCTTTCGAAATAGGTTCCTCTTCGACGAAATCGTGAGGAAAAACCGGTGGATCGCCGTATTTTTGGATTTCTCTAGCAAGTTTATCGGCGGAAGCCTTGATCGGCATACCCGTACAGTGAAAAGCAAACGGCAACAGAACATTGGCACCTCTTAATCTATGGTAAGCAGCAGCAAACTCGAGTTTCGAAAGAGAAAAGGCATGACCCAGATGCAAAAAACCATTCATGTAGGGAAAAGGAAAGTTCCCAAAGAATTTTTCATCTGGTTGAGGCGGTTTCTCGCCGGGTTCTGCCCTGAAAACATCTTTCTCATCCCACCAAACTCTAACCTTCGACTCGATTTCAAGCAGTTTGTCTCTCCTTGCAAAGCTCTTGCCTCCCTCTGTTGCCATCTCGTGAAACTGACGGAATCTATCAAAAAACCAACACAAAATTCCAACTCGTTAAAAAAGAAACAAGCAATAATCTTTGAAAAAAGGGAAGTACCTGATTCTAGTGAGGAATACGGCGTTGAGCCTACGAACAGGCTCTCTAGATCGATTAATCTTTGCTGAGTGGCGTCGGAAAACAGAGGAAATGAATGGAGAAGAGGGAGGATAAAGTGAAGTGGAGTAGACTGCGTTGAATTTCAATTTCAGTTTAACATTACATTACATACGAACAGTGTGGCTCGTTCCTCATTTGTTTGTATTTTACAGGTTTTTAGGGTTCAAAACTAAAAGAGGGCCGGACCCAACATTTTAAAACTAAAAGACGTTCACTTACATTATGAATTGGCCCAACCTCTGCAAAATCTTTTTCTTCTGCCTCATAAATCAAATCCCAATTTTGTTGTTCAAAGGAATAATAATCTACTCGAACTCGAATATTGTTGCGCTCTAAGTAATATAAAAAAATTCAAATTTGAACTTGAATACACTCGAAAGTTCATGGTTTTAAAATTTTAAAGTTCGAACTGAGTTCAAAATTAAAAATTAAAGCTCAATTCGAATTTGAAAAAAATTGAATTTAAACTATTTTTAGATTTAACTCAATTGAAGTTCAAACTCGAGCTCAGTTCAAACTTAAACTCGAAATCAAATTTAAATATTAAATTCATAAAAATCTTATATTCTATTTTTCTTAAAAAACATATAAACATTAATATTATTAATAATTTAAATTTTAAAAATTAAAAATAATATATTAAATTTTAAACTATTCATGAGATCTTCGAATCAAATTAAAATCTAATTTTATTTAAAATATTAGTGGAACTTTAATTAAATTAAACTCAAATAATCTAGCTCTAATATGAATCGATGAATTTCCCAAAGAAGATTGACCAAGTTGTAGCACAAGCGGACGATAACGGCGACAAGGCCCTCCAATAATTTAGAAAATCTGTTTTAGAACCTTTTACATTTTTTAAACTTTTGATTAAACACTCCAATTTTTTTTTTAAATCCTAAAGTTTTTGAATATTTTAATTGGTTCCCCTGAAATTTTAAAATTCTTATTTAATCTAAAAATTTCGAAACTTTTAATTAGACCCCTAATTTCTTTTTGGAAATTCTCATTAAGTCTCAACATTTTTAAAAGCTTCAATTAACTCCCAATATGTTTTTGTCAAGATCTCCTCTGGTGTTGCCAGATGAATGCCCACAGCTTAAATATCCATTGCTATCCGACTTGTCTGCATCATACACCTAAAGAATGATTTTTAAAGTAGAAGGAAGGTGTTAACTGTTAAGGTCCCTTTTATTCAGCCAACTTTTGCATAAGATTAATCTATAGTTTTTTGTGTAACATTGAAAATAGAGTTAATTCTTGTCTGTCCCTTCCATTTTCAATTATGAGTTAATTATACTACATATTTTAAGGGTAAACTATCCATTTGACAACTCACCTATTACTTGGGTTTTGTTTTAGTCACCCAATTATTAATATTTTCCAAAAGCATACCTAACGTTATGTTTTAGTTTTGTTCTGGTCACTCACCGTTAAAAAATTAATTGTGACACTGACATGATTTTTATTAGTTATTTTTCAATGTTGACATGACATTAACTTATAGTGACACATTAACATCATTGTTAATTTTTTAATGATGGGTGACCAAAACGTAACGCTAGGTAGAATTTTGAAAAAAAAAACTAGGTGATCAAAACAAAATCTAAGTAATAAGTGGATGACTAAATAGTTGGTTTACCCTATTTTTAAATTATGACTCTCATTCAAAATTGGTACTCAAACTTTTGAACATTCTAATCTTATACTCAAAACTATGACTCTCATTATAATTTGATTCTCATTGTCTTGAATGTTTTAATTTCATCTCAAACTATCAATATACTAATCATGTCCCTTGTTAATAAAGTTGTTTAATAAATTTTAACTACCATGTAAACACTGATGTGTATTATATAATATTATGACGTGACACATAATAATTAACGTTGTACCATGTCCCCCCGAAATCATTAACTAGAATGAAATTGAAAAGTTTTTTGGTTTTTATTTATGTTCACTCAATTTATTTATAATTCTTTCTATGTTTCAAAGTTAAATTATTATTTTATTTAAACTTAATATCGATTACCGTTTATATTACATCATATTATTACATAATATATATCCGTATTTACATGGCAATTAACAATTTTTACAATGATTTTTATCAACAGAAGACGTGATTAACATATATTGATCGTCTGAGATGAAAGTGAAACGATTTGAGATCAATTTAATAGTTTAGAGACAAAATTGAAGGAGCTTAAATGTTAAAGGAAGAGTCATGATTTGAGATGCTTGATACAATTAATTAATTGTTGATGAGAATGCATGAAACAAGGTTGACTTAAATTATACCATACATATAAATGCGACAAAGTGGAAACAAAATATGTAAAAGCTGAATTAGATTCTTTGGTGTTTAGGATAGGGTTGTGCATTTACTTGAGTTTATAAAACAAAAATTGGCAGTGCCGGCCATAGGATTCTATTCATCATTGACAATTGGCAAAGCCGGCATGTACTCTCAAAGCTCAGCAACTCAACTCAATTCAATAATATTTTTTTTCTTCAAAAAGTTTCAAAAATCTGTAAATAATGAAAGCAAATCAAATCGATAAAGGCTTAACGAATCCGAGATTTTTACAAAACAGTATAGGTTCGAAAGATTCTTAATCATTTAATAATAACTATTCAAATATTTTTACAAACTTCATGTTTAAACTCGAAACTTCTAAAGTTGTATGGGATTCGTTCATGCCTTAAATTGTCATTGAATACAACAGGGTTTTCCTTGATTTCAAAATCAGTGAGCTTAGTTTGCTTGATAATGGCTAGAGCTTTGCTTACAAACTTTTCCATATCACACAAAGACAATAGAAAAGTGAAAGTCTTTAGCATCGGACAAGTCAAATACAAAACTCCAAACGGTGCTAAAAAGAAGACTGATTTGCAAGCAAAATTTGTAATTCTCAACCACCAAGCTTAAAAAAAAAAGCAATTGAAATGAGAATTTGTAGCTCAAAATTTGCCATCATAATCTGACTAACATTGATTTTTCCACCCCCCACCTTATCCCTGAAAACTGCAGTCAATGTTTGGCCTAAACCAAGGCTGGTTTCATGGCCAAAGCCTTGGTTTAGGCCAAAACCACTAGCCAGATTCCTTTCTTCAAACTTCACCATTGATTCTCTTTACCATCAACACCTTGCACCAGCCGCCAACCTCTACCTCGGCCTCGTCCGGACCGAGCACTACCGTCCCTTCATCACCCCTTCGGTCAACGTTTCCGCCTCGGCCCCTCCTTTGCAAACTCTTTCCATTGATATAACCGATCTCGTTGCGCCCCTCCAACATGGGGTCAATGAGACCTACTCCCTCTCCATTTCCGAAGTAGGAGAAAGAGCCTATTTGACAGCCAAGACGGCATGGGGTGCAACGAGGGGTTTGGAGACGTTTTCGCAGTTGGTATGGGGCGATCCTTTGGCTATCCCCGTCGGCTTGTACATATGGGATGCTCCCTTGTTTTCACACAGGGGACTCATGTTGGATACGTCAAGGAATTATTATGAGGCGGAAGACATATTTAGGACTATTGAGGCAACTTGTGCTAACAAGCTTAATGTATTCCATTGGCATGTTACCGATTCACAATCGTTTCCTCTAATGGTGCCTTCAGAGGCGAAGCTCGCTGCCAAGGGGTCCTATGGTCCTAAAATGATATATTCTCCCTTGGATGTGGCTAAGATTGTTCAGTTTGGCTTGGAACTCTCAGCCAGCTCCTGGATGTTGGAAAGCTGATCCAACCGTTCAATCTTTCCTTTCAAATGGTGGAACCCTCAGCCAGTTCCTCTAATTTATCAACTGTGCTTTGCCTTACATTTTATCCCTCAATCGTACCGTGGTCTATTGGGAGGATGTTATATTAGATGATGTTGTGAAAGTGGACTCCTCATAATTTCTTCCAAGAGAGCATACCATCTTACAGACATGGAACAACGGCTCGAACAACACCAAAAAGATCGTTCGAGCCGGGTATCATAGGATCGTATCGTCTTCAGAATTCTGTTATTTGGAGTGTGGCCACGGAGATTTTCTGGGGAATGATAGCCTATATGATACTCAAACAACGGGGACGCGACCCTAAAGATGGAAAGTCTTTCTGTGATCCGATTAAAGCATGGCAAACTAGTTAAAGCATGGCAAATTTAGTGAAGAGAGGTGGCATTGTGGTCGGAACAAGCCGATCCTACTGTTTTGGACGGAAGGTTATGGCCAAGGACATTGGCAATAGCGGAGACATTGTGGTCGGCGAACCGCGCTGGGAGAAAGAGGTCTGCCGAGGCAACTGATAGGATGAACGAGTGGAGGTATAGGATGGTAAGCAGAGGGGTGAAGGCTGAGCAGAGGGGTGAAGGCTGAGCCAACACAACCACTGTGGTGCATTAGGAATCCAGGACTGTGTAACTCACCCAAGCCAATGTGATTTTTAATACAAGGGGAAAAAAGAAAATGATTTTGAACTTCACTAGGTTTACTTTTCAACTTGAATTGATGTTTCAATTGATTAGTAAAAGAAATGTCTTACGCATTATGCTAAATGTAGTTTTAAAGCAAATACCATTCCACTTCATTATCAACGCTATAAACTAGGCCTGTAAACAAACCGAACGCACACGAACGGAGGTATGTTCATGTTCGTTCATTTAATAAATAAACGAACACGAACATAAACGAACAATTTTTTTTTGTTCATGTTCGTTTATTAAGGAATATAACTTGTTCATATTCGTTCATTTAATAAATAAACGAACATAAACGAACACAAACATAAACGAACACGAACATAAATGAACACAAACATAAACATTGGAGGCCCTACCTAGGGGTGTTAATGAGCCGAGTCAAGCTCGAGTATTGCTAAGCTCGACTCGAAAACTTTCAAAGTCAGCTCAACTCGACTCAAAAACTCGCGAGCTTAAAATTATCAATCTCGACTCGAACTCAAAATATAATATGGAAACTCGACTCGAACTCGAAAAGGCTCGAACTCAAAAAAAATTTAAGAGCTCGATTAAAACTCGAGACTCAAGCTCGACATTGCCCCAAGCACAAAGATGCTTAAACCTATTCTCCCTCATCTTCTTTTATATAAGTTACCAACCCCGAGCTGCTTGTTTGCTACTGATGTGGGATTGCATAACGTTCCTCTACTTTCTTTCTTCCTCTCTCATTCAACAATAGTCGAGATGAACACAGATTGTGTTTCATGTGATTGTCGACCTTAATCTTTGGGGATCAAACAAACATGTCCTTAGCTTCGTGCTATGTAGAAGTTGAAAATTTGGAGATGAGAGAAGTAGGTTGTTTATTGTTCACACCAACTCATACATAAAAAACCATTCTTTCTCGGCTAGCTAAACTTCCCTATTCGGATGGCGCACAAAATTTGTTTGATGAAACGCGTTAAAGAACTTCTCAACCTATGGAATAAGGCCTCACCATTATTGGGTTCTTGAGTTCAAAGTAAGCTGACTTGAGTTGCTGGTTGATCACTATTTACTTGTAAATTCGAATACTCCATTATATATGAAAGAAAAGAAGATTATTTGAGTAGAAGAAACAGTGCTTAATACTTAACATCCCTTCCGGAATCCATCACCTTTGGACTTGGTTTCGAAAGCAACCGGTTTCTGGGACTCCTCTTTGCTCATCGGATAACCAACAGGTGGTGCAGTCACATAGGGTTCCGACGCAGTGGATATTGACGGTGTTGGTTATGCAGCTTATGGATCGTTCAAAAAGAACTAAACCATGTTAATATTGTTGTGTTTTCCAAATAAAATTGGGTTAATTATGGAGTTGGTCATCAAAATATCAGCTTAATTAATATTTTTAAGATACTTACAAATTGGTTACCAAAATTGATTTAAGAAGTTTGGGTTAAACATAAATGAATGAACATAAACGAACATAACCGAACGAACATAACCGAACGTTCACGAACGTAAATGAACGAACGAGACCTATGTTCATGTTCGTTCATTTAATTAAACAAACACAAAATCTTGTTCATGTTCGTTCATTTAATAAATAAACGCACATAAACGAACTTCCCACTGCAAGGTTTATGAACGGTTCGCTGAACAATCAGTTCATTTACAGGCCTACTATAAACGAATGGCATCATTCATCCTTCTTCAATATTAGATTGTTCCTTTCAAAGGTAGTAACAGTTTAAAGCCAAAATTTGTTTTTGATTTATATAAAAGGGTGTTTCAAAGATTTTGGCAAGAAAACTTTTCCAAAAATAGATTTTTTAAAACAAGAAGGAGTCTTACTGTGATGATTTCATCAATGATGTTTGGTTCATGAAATGTAAGATTATCTTTAGAAATAAGATTATCGAAATGTTACATTACTTAATATATCACTGAAAAAAATATATACGATGTTTGGTTGAATGAATATAAGATAAGAAAAATGTATCTTTCATCAAACTATCCTTTGGATATATTTTCTTATCTAATAAATTAATTTCTCAATTTTAAAGTCAAAATATTTACAATAAACTTCGTAGAAAATATAATTATTTCTAATATATATATATATATATATATATATATATATAATATAATTCATACAAAAATAACATAATATGTATATAATTATTATTTTGTAATCTCTTTGAAAAATACATAAACATAGTTACACCAATATAAATATGTTTTTATTTTTAGGTACCAAGATATTGAGAGATATACATATTACGCCGGTGTAAGTATGTATTAATTGTTACAATTTTATTTTATTCATACTACATGTATGAGTTATAAAACAAAATATAATATCAAATTATTTGACAAAAATTATTAGAAACATAAAAAGTTATAATATGAAAACTTTTTATGAAAATTAATCATAAAAAATAAACGTAATAAAACACAAAAAAATAAAATTTGAATCAAAGGCATACATAATAAATAATTAAAATAAAATAAAACTTTAATATATTTATGTTTTACTTTTATTTTATATGTATCATATTATTTTCATAATAAGTATTAAAAAGTTTGAAATCATTAAAAGGAAATAAATTAAATTTATACTCGTGTAATTATATATAAAAGAAAAGATTATTTTGAAATAACTATATTACTCCAGGGGTATCATTGTCCAATATAAGGGAAGGGAATTGTCTAATACTTAAGAAAATGAAGGGAATGATATTCATGATAAAAGACCTAAAAATTGTTACTGTAGGGAATAATTCATTACCTTAAGCGTGCGTTTGGTTCACGGAATGTAAGATTACCAGTGGGAATAAAAGATTACCAGGGAATAGGATTACTGGGAATGTTACATTATTGTGTTTGGTTGGTTTGGCAGGAATGTAAGATTACAGTGTTTGGTTGAAAGAATAAAAGATTACTGGAATGTATATATTATCAAATTGTCCTTGTTCTATATTTTTTAACAAGTGAAATTCTAAATATTTAAATAAAAATTATATCTGTTGATAATATATTACTTGAGTATTTAAATGTATCATGTATTATTTTAATTTTAATTAATATTAAATTTTACATAATTTATGTAAAAATATATTAAAATTTTACATCAACATTTAACTAAATGTTTACATTGTTGGAATTAGCTTTGGTTCATACGTGACGCATTCACCGGGAGGTTTCTTGTATTTTTCAATCGACAAGGTTTACATTCTAAATAGGTGAATCGTCGACGGCCAACAAAACCACTTTATTTTCATTAATATTGTTAAATATGTGTTTATGAATCATGGAGAACAAAAAATACCCTTTGTTAAAAATCGTAAGCAAAAGAACAGTTGGGTTGTTATTTTCCTAGACATTAAGTCATGAAGTTATGGAAAAGAGAATAATGAAATGAAGTGAAGCTTAACATGTCCTTGAAAAACAGAGTTGTTCTGTTCCAAGATGTGAACATAAGACTCGATTCTATTTTGAAGACATGTAGAGCTAACATTGCAAAAAGAATGATCATACATGAAAAAGGAAAAGAAAAAGAATCCATAGCTACCATTTAAAAGATGATGTTAAGTTGCAGGCGATGTTTGAGCCAACTCATTTTGGTCTAAAAAAAGATGTGAACAGAGGTCAGAGAGAGTGTTCTAACCTATATATATTGCACGAAGCATTGCTTTGAGGTTACTAACATCATGATGCAGTTGAGATAAGAAAGTAGCAAGATCATCTCCATCAAGCAAATCAAGTGCTGTAGAATTATGTTTTTCTAAGACAGCATCCAATGCAGAGATGTAGGAATCATCCCTTGATTGTGCCTTGTTGATAAGGTCATACATCATATCTGTCACCTTAGACATGGTCGATACCACTACCAACTTTCTTTCTGAATCATCGCTAATAATTATATCTGCCACATTCTTGATCCTCTAGGAGGTCCCAACACAAGTGCCCCCAAACTTATGGACAGCCCACATGTCTCCCTTGGGAAGATTTACTTCATCCATCGATTTCTCTACAGAAATATCTGTAAATGAGAGAGAGTAAAGATGTAACTTTTAAATATCAATAACCAGTAGTAAATAACCTACAGACTATTTGATTAAGCAAATATGTGTGATATATGTAATCATGTAGATCAGGCCAACATTAATTACAATGTTTATCCCAGCAGATATTTTCTATTGGTTGAAAAGACGGACTAGTCAATTCGCTAGATCAAAGGACATATAAAAGTCAATCCATATAGTTTAATCTCTGAAATTTAGTCTCAACATTTACTGGAGTGGAATCGAACAAATTGCATAGAGTGTCAAATTTAAACCATAGGTTCAGCTTATGCATTATTAAGGTAGTGATGAGACAAAAACTGAGCTAATATAGCAACAATATTACAAAAATTAAATTAAAAACAAAAAAACCATCATCATTTCCTTCTTTTTTCCTGTTATCTTATTTTCACTCTTTATGTTTTGAAGACAAGAGTAGCTCCAGGTCTCTCTCTTAAGGAAATTATACATGGAAAATCTAAATGCGGTACAAAAGTGGATCAAGGTAAAAGAAACAGAAGTCCAAAGTCAAAGCTGTAGAAAATTGCCTCTGGTACTGATTAACATTTAGATGATTTTAGTAAAGCCTAGCACCTAAATCAATGAACAAAGAGATCCAATACCCATTGACGCACACACACGGATAAAATACATAAGTTACACAACAAATAAATTCCATAGAAGTTCTTCTTAGATAATGACTGTATCAGATAGCAATTGCATATACGTCAATGATAGATACCAGAGAGAAAATTGAAACAGGCTTCAAGAGTAAAGATATGAAATGAATCCAAAACTTGCTATTAAAAACATGAAAGAGAACTACATGTAAAACAAACCTGATACTGAAGTCTGGGCACAGATAGTTAATGACTTCCCTCTTTCCAACCGAGAACCAATATTTAATCTGGAATACATAGATAATAAGAGAAACTCATTAGTGTCTTAGTAAAATATTTTTTGATAAAAATTGGAGGTCTCATTAAAAACTCCCTTCGTATTCGTCCACATACTAACAATTATGTTAACGAATATTGGAATGAAGAAAAGAGTACCTCATATTTCATTAAATAAAATGACATGTTATTTGATGACAAGTCCAAAAAAATTACCCAAATCCTCCATATTAGCTACTTAAGTGTTTAAATTTATATTGTGGTGGGAAAGAAAACAAGGGTCCACATTTTCATTAAGCAATTAGCCTAGTATTGGAGTTTGAATTGGCTGAATCTCAATTGTGGATACATATTTGAGCATTCAACACATCAATAGCCTATGCCTATATTACAAGGACTCCAACCGTAGTTTTACATAGCAAAAGAGAGGCTCTAGGCATTAAGGTCCTTACAACACCATAGGTACAAAGCATCAAAAGCACTCATCATAGTGAAGTAAGTCGGTAGGTTTTCAAGATTTGCTTAGAAACACGACCGTAATCATAAATACAGGAGTTGAAGTAGCAAAAAGTTCAACCATAAAAAATAAATTAAAACACACAATCGATCCATATTGAACTAAAAAGTTCATTTGTTATTCATAAAAGTATAAACAATATAAATATATTCACACTTCTTCCTCTCTCTTTTTCTTTTCTTTCTTTCTTAGAATTTTTATAAGCAACAAGCATATCAAGTCAAAATTTGGGAGCAAGATCAATCTATATACAACCGCTGTCCAATTTTTTATCTCCTTGCATCTAAGTTATGTACTTATAATCATAATTGAAATAAGACCAGATCGATTTTACCTCCATGAAATTAAAAACATTAAAAAGGAAGAAACACTTCAAACATGCTTAAAGAGCAGAAAAACAAGAGATAATGGATAAATAACGCGTTATAGCTATCATTTGGCCAGCAATAAGGATCATTTCCTGACAACCAAACAGAGTTTATAGCGGAAAAACTGAAAACCTGCAAATAGGAAAAGGCTTGGGAAGAGGAAAGGAGCGGCATTGAGGAGAAGGAGAAGAAGCAGAGATCTTCCGCTTAGGCAATGAGGTAGATGAGAGGAAGTGTGAGGAGTCGGATATCGTAGCTGAGAAGGCCGCCATTAGCATCACTTGCAACAGTTACAACCACCACCTCCCCAAGCAAAACTGGAGTGGAGAAGAAATCTAAACTGGAGAATAATTTTTGGCAGAGGCAAGCTCAGGGGGAGAAGAAGATATTGCAGAGAGGCAAGCTCACGGGAAAAGAAGGGTATTTTAACCCTTAGGACGGGAATAAATAATACCTAACACACACTTAGGAATAACATTCCCAGTAATAAAACATCAAAATTTACTGTTGGTATTGAAATATTACCCTCACTTGAAAATCTTATCCAACCAAACATGGATATCTTTAGTCAGGAAAAAAATATGCCTGATGGGAATGTAAAAACCCTTGATCCAAACGGGCTTTAAAGGGAATGTTCTTAAATCAAATGTATGTGATTCCAAAAAAGACTATTCCCCTATTAATAATCTTTTTCATGAACCAAACGTCTCTAAATGTACCAAACCAATTGTGAAGAAGGCGGTGAACTTTTTATTCATGGTGATCTGATAGAAAAAGAAAATGGAAATCATGGGAAAGTGTTGAAGAACTGAATCAAAGAAAACTGAAAACGAATAATTTTTGGTAAAAGGGGTGGAGAAATTGGAAAAGCATATTAATATAAGGTTAAAAAACGACACAACTGAAAATTTGAAAAGAGCTTTAACAAAATCACTTAGCACGACTGGAAATATTGACTTACATGTAATATATTAGGTTTCAAATATTTTAAATTATTTTAAAATGGCGTAGGCAACAAACTTATATTAGCAGTAAGTATCAATATTCAGGTAAAAGTATTAATACTTATGGATATAACCATTTATATTAGTAAACCCTATTAAAAATCTTGTTGTGATGTTAACGTAATAGGCTGTGCTTTGATTTTAGTTTTTAACCGGTTAAGTTATAAGGCTTTTCCGTTTATATTATAATAACTTATAACAAAGTTGATTTTGATGGTAACGTAATAGGTTGTGCCTTTATTTTTTTTGAACGATTAAGTTATAAAGCTTTAACTATTTATATTATAATAACCTATAACAAATTCAATTTAGATGGTAACGTAATATGTCGCACCTTGATTTGTTTTTGAACCAATTAAGTTATAAGATTTTAACAGTTTATATTATAATAACTTAAAATAAATCCAGTTTCGATGGTAACATAATAGGTTGCATCTTGATTTTATTTTTGAACCTTATAAGTAATATTACTTTAATCGTTTATATTATAATAATCTATAACAAATCCGGTTTAGATGGTAACGTAATAGGTTGCACATTGATTTTATTTTTGAACTGGTTAAGTTATTAAGCTTTAACCGTTTATATTATAATAATCTATAAAAAAATCTGATTGTGATGGTAACATAATAGGTTATACCTTGATTTTTTTTTTGAATCGGTTAAGTTATAAGTCTTTAACTGTTTATATTATTAAAACCGATAACAAATCTGGTTTTGATGGTAACGTAATAGGTTGCGTCTTGATTTTTTATGTTATAATGCTCTAACCATTTATATTATAATAACCTATAGCAAATATTGTTGTGAGGGTAACGTAATATGTTATACTTTTTTAAACTGATTAAGTTATAATGCTTTAATCGTTTATATTATAATAACCTATAGTAAATCTGGTTGTAAGGGTAACGCAATAGGTTACGCCTTGGTTTTTTTTTTTTTTGAACCGGTTAAGCTCTAAGTCTCTAACCGTTTATATCATAAAAACCTATGACAAATTCGGTTTCGATGGTAACGTATAATAGGTTACACCTTGATTTTTTTGAATCGATTAGGTTATAATGCTTTAACTGTTTATATTATAATAGGTTGTCTTGATTTTGTATCGATACTTAGACCCTAAATATTAATACTTATGCAACTATTTATATTTTTTTGAAATTGTATCAATACGTCCCTCGCCAAAAGAAAGCTATCTCTTTAGTTCGATAATTCACCCACCAGAAATACATCGTTCAAGTATCTATAACATTTTCCCATCGACTGAACCCATATTTACAAGGATTGCAAGAAGATTTCCAAGTATACTTTTTTCCATTTAATAACTTAAACAATGGTCTAGGGTGTAGAATTTAGGGTTTATGTTTAAGTTTTTCATTGTGTATACCAATTCCTGATATGTTTAGGTTTTTGACATATACATTCTTATAGTTATTTCGTTTCATGTAATAGGATCTCTATAAACTCATTTTTGTTGAAGCCCTAAATTTTATTTCACTTAAATGGCTCCAAAACGTCCTCGAAACAATGCTTCTTAAGGCAAGTCTTTTTATGCATTAAACTTTAGAACCGAGGAAGAGAAAGATAAATTTTATAACCATTTCAAGGGGAAAAAACTTAGTGTGGAACGTGTTACGGATATGAATTTCATGATCAATCCTAAGTATAACTTTGGTTTTGAAGAAACCTTTAAAAAATGAGGTTGACCTGAAGTTTCTTAGTGTAGAGCCTAAATATTTTTCCAAACTTGTTCGAGTATTCTTTAGTAATGCATCAGTAGTGCATCAACCTAATAGGGATAATATCATAGGAATTTATTCTTATGTGATGGGGAAGGATATATATATAAGTTCTGATTCCATAGCTACCGATTTAGGTATTAAGAATGAAGAGATTATTAATGAAAATGATTTACAAGATATCCATCGTGTGGAGAGGAATAGCCCCATTAATCTAGATTTGGAAGCCAAATTACTTCATCTTCTTGTGTCTTGGTTTATTCGACCTTCTAGTGGAAAAGCTTTACAACTAAGAGATGTTGATTATTGGAGGTTAGAGAACTATAGATCAAAGACCGCTTCAATCATTGCAAAACTCATTTTCCTTACACTTGTTAATTTAGTACTAAGGGTGACTCTATTACTACTTCACTCCCTTATGCATGATTCATTAGCCATATTCTTAAGAATCATCAAGTGGATATTTCGCTCGACCACCCAATTCATTTATCCCGAAAAATCGACATTCATTCCACTAATAAATGCGGATACGAATTTATGAAAAATTTGATTGGACTGTAAAGGGCAATAAGAAAGATGCCATTAAAGTGGGAGCGACACAAGAAAAAGATCAAATAGATGCCATGGACAACGACGAGCATAAACAAATGAAATACATTGCGGTTGAAGAGTTCATTACAATGAAGTCACTGATGCAGTACATGGTTAACTTTCAGGAACATTTTAATTCTCGACTGGGCCACTTGAATGAAGAACTCGGGGCAATGTGAGCCGAGATTTTGTCAATGCATGAAGAGATTCGTTCAGAAATGTCCTACATGCATAATGAATTCAATCAACGAAACCCAAACAGTTGGTATTTATTACTTTATGTTCTGACTTTTAATATTTATTATTTTGTTTAATGTATTTGGTTTTCTTATAACAGAGGTAGAGAATGAAATAGTTACTGATAATGATGAAGATCCAAATAAATATTTACCGACTGCAACACTGCCACACAAAAAAACTTATCATTTTTTATGTCAATGGAGTCATTGCCTATTTTTCAAATAAACCAAAAAAGTACGAAATTTTTTAATCTCTATGCAGTATTGAAATCCCTTAACGTAATATTTTTAACTCTTCTTCTTATTGTAGATGTTATAATGAGATCAAGTGTATCACAATTTATTCAATTTTATTTGGATAATTTTTTTGTTGTATTTGGATAACTTTGTTGTTGCCATTGGATCTTCGAAACATGCCTGATCCTGACATTTTAAGGACACTAGATCAGGAGGTGATGACAAGAAGATATGTGGGGCTCACATTTAATTTCTCTTTCAATCATTAAAATAGGGCCCATTGGATCATCATTTTTTTGAGTTTTTTAATAAAAAATTATGTTTAAAAATATTTTTTAATTATTAGAGCCCACTAAATTATCATATTGTTGAGTGTTTTAAATAAAAAAATATGTTTAAAAATATTTTTTAATTATTAAACTTAAAAATATTTTTAAAAATGGGCCCCTCCAAGCTTGGGGCTCTAGGCGGTCGCACCCCTGGCCTATGCTCAGGGTCGGCCCTGTTCAAAGTTGAGGTAATAACTGTTACAATATTGAATTATTATGAATAATTTACATTTTTATGTCTCTCATGCTAATTGTTACAAATTTCAGGCATAACATCAATCGTGCAAACTACATGGTTTGTCTAAGCAATGTCTATTCATTTAGGTAAGATACATGTTTGTTAATTACTTCATTTCTTTATGATCTTAATAAACATTGTTGTTTAATTATTTTTATTCCATGATCAGGATAAGTACAAAAAATAAAGATAACTCACATTTTGTAAAGATTTGCATGATGTTTAGAATAGTTATTATCAATTCAACTCGAAAAATATATTATTGCTTGATGATTCATCATAAAAAAATTTATAATCCAATAAGTTGTCATTTTTTCTATTGAGATATATGATCGCTAAATTTTTCCGTTCTTAATTTCTCTATTTCTATTAGCAATACAATTACATATGTCTGCATCCCTTTAACGTTTCATCTTTGAATGTCAATGCTTTAGGTACAAAAATGTTTGTTTTCCAATTATGCTAACATAGTTGACTAGCTTATTTAGCATGGTTGCTAATCTTATTTCAATTATTTTTTATATGTTCTTAGAAAAAAGTGGAAACATCTAGGAGTATTTGAAAAAAATTGGCTAAGGCACAAAATGTTCAAGACTTTGTCAAAAAAAAAATCTTTCTTTCCCTTATTTAATAGCTTTGTGTGCGAAAATCCCAGTCGGCTGTAACTATTAAAAATTATGTAGTTGTATTGAGTACCGAATCACTTGAATTTCGCTTTCAATTTTATTTTTCATTTGATTTTAATTTGAATTTCAATTTGAACTTGAAGGATGTATGCTATATAAACTATAAATAGAAGCTTTTGTGCTTTATTACCTCTCGTGCTGTAGAGTTCAAACATATCTTTGTTGCCTTCAAATAACTTTGTCCCTTGTCATTCTACAGGGATAAAAACCATCATCTTCTATCAATATTTACAAATTATACTATGGAGTTATCAACCAACAACTCATCAGAAAATCTTAAGCAATCAAACCATAATTCATCGGTATATTCCTTCAAAGTTTCTTACATAATTATTTATGAGTGTCTCTATTTTATATTGTGTTTCACGATTGTTTGTTAGTTAAAATGTTGCAATAAATACAGAGTTGTTGGTTGGGTATAACTAGTTAATATATGTTCTGTGTGTAAACATCAAACGCCATTTGTAAGAATCTTTTCTCATGAACTTCCATAATTATCATGTTCCCCACCTTGATTAACTCTAAATTAATTATTTCTTTCCTATATCTTATTCAATTTTCTTTATCCATTTCAAAGTACTGCATGACCATCATTTTAAGGCATTAATAGGAATATTGTATATGTGAAAAATGTCTTTCAAAGCACGAGACCAGCTCAACTGAGAAGATTGAAAGCGTTTGAAAGATGCACACCTAATTGAGACTGATCACTGAGGCATGACCTCGAGGATTGTATATGTAAAGGATGTCTTCTGATATGCTGTTGGGACCGTCGACGCACCCCATGACACAAAGGAAATAAAAAACTCAACGATCTCACCAGTGATCCAAGTACGCAAAACTGAAATTGGGAGGAAATGATGTGAATACTTACAATGGGTTCCTTGAAAAACAACAAAGACAACAACGACTAATAGTGATCACGAACGGTTTGAATCGTAAGCCTCCACGAAAATATGTCTCAACCTCTACTCAGTTCACCCGATTGAGAGCAAAATTTACTTTTCCCAAAAACAGATTTGAGAAAAAAACGACAAAAGAAGAAACAATTGCTAGATCTTACCTCACTTTAAATATCTGAGTTACCCTAGCCTATTAGGTATTTTAAGTTATTTTGAATTAATTAAAATCTTATTTAATTAATTCAAATTAAATATCCATTAAAGACTTATGATCCGAATTACAGTCTTTAACGTTTATTTAAACTCTTATTTAATTATTCTGAATTAAATATCTATTAAAAGAGTTGTAATCAGAATTACATTCTTTCAATGTTTGCTTACTATATTCGTGATAATTAAAATCATATGTATATCAAATATACATATATTAACTCTAGATATATTTTAGTAACATACAACAAATTGTACATTTTTGCTCATTTTAACTATAGTGATAGCATATATTGTCATAACTATTTTCTCCACTTTTTTGTTTCAAAAATTATATTGACAATTTTTATAATTATAATTTATAGTTATTTTATAGAAAAATTATCATATCAAATAATAAAACTTAAGTTTTTTGTAATTAATTATTTTTGTACTTATATATTTTAATCATTATAAAACATTATACTATCATAATCATTTCTCTCTATTTTTAGTGTCAAAAATGTTATATAGTAACAAAATATATTGTAATAAAGATTTTTCTTCATATTTGATTGCGCTAAAAAAATCATATAGTAGCAATTTTTGTAACTATAAGTGTTTATAATTATTACAAAAAAAAACATTGTCACAAAAAATAATGATATTCATATTTTGTGACAAATTATACTTGTAATTATAAATTTTAATTATAGTGATAATATATATTGTGATAAATATTTTTCTCTACTTTTTTTGTTTCAATAAATTATATTGATAAGTTTTGTAATTATAATTTATAGTTATTGTTATAAAAAAATATCACATCTGATAATAAAATTCAAGTTTTTTATAATCAATTATTTTTGTAGTAACATATTTTAATCATTATGAAAAATTATACTATCAGAAATATTTTTTCCTTTTTTTTGTGCCAAAAATGTTATATAGTAAACGTTTTATAGTTATTATTATAGAAAAATTATAACAACAAAAAATTATTTTTTAATTAATAAATGATTTAATTTTTTATGAAAAAATATGTTTATAGTTATACATTTTGATTATAATGATAAAATATAATTATTACTGTTGAGTTAATCGAAAAGATGAAATAGAGGTACTAAACATAGTAAATTTAGTCAAAATAAAAATTTATGCCAAATTTATCTTTTAGTAAACTAGTAATCTTTGAATGAAATAATTTTTTAAAATAAATACTAAAAAATTATTAAAAAAATTAACGAGTTGCTCTCGAACTTATGAATTGAGTTAGAATTTATTCGACTCAGCTCATTAAGATCTCGAGTATAGTTAACCCGAGTTTAAATTTTTACCGACCGAGTCGAGTTCAAACTGTTCACGAGTTGTTCAACTCATTAATCACCCCTACTCTTTTCCATTAGATTTTTCATCTTCTGAAGTTTCATTTTAAGGATTTCTCTTGTTTCTATTATCTTCTGCAAAATGTACTTCTCGTGACGAAATAACTAATTGATTGTGAAAAATACTTTGTTGTGATAAGTTAATTATAGTAACGAAATTTCATTGTTACAATAAATACTATACAATGGTAACGAATACAATTTTGTCACAATATACTTTACATGACAAGCTTGTTCTAACAAACATGGCAACAAATAAAATTGGTCAAAATAAATATATTGCAACACATTTAGTACTTTTAGTGATAAATAATTTTGTTGAAACAATAAAAATTTCTTGTAGTATACTAATGACCAATGCTACTTGGCGAGCTCCCTTTCTGCTGTGGCAATCCCTAGTAGAAGGCTTAGGCTTCCTTCAGGTGAAGAAAATGGTGGCAAAGGTGTGAATTTTTTCTCAAAATGTGATGTACTTAATGTGTGCTCCTTAAATGAGCAGGCTAGTACTCTATTTATTTGTGAAGAGTAAATATGATCCTCCAATGGTTTTTTGCCACGTTTCAGATATGATTTAGCCCTTTTGACAGCTGCCCAAGACAGCTGTCTCATTCTAGAGAATTCCATAGCTGCTAGCTGAGTCATTGGATGCTCCACAACATTGGGATGCTCCATAGCATTGAAATGCTACAACACATCAGCTTCAATCAGATGCTACACAATATTTCTTGCATTGTTATAGCGTTATTGCACAATTTCAACATTAAAATTCATTTTTATCACAAAGCAACCCACAAAATATAAACATGAAGAATCATAAGAATTAATTAAAACTAATCCTAAAATGCTCTTAAAAATGCTTAAGATCAAACTAAACTTAGGCTAAAAATGCTCTTAAAGATAACTCTTTTGGAGAGTTATCACAGCCCCAAACCTGAACCTTTGTTTGCCCTCAAGCAAAACATGCACAAATTATCTAATCCTACAGCAATGCCAAAGAATAGACTCCAAAAATCAATATAGCAGGTAAGTTTCTTCTTCAACCCTAAGCTAATGCTCTACAACATAGTTATAATCTCAAATAAGGAAAATGTAGTTTCCTCATTTCAAAATCAGAATCCTCATAATGTAGTGTGTGAAATATATGTGTATCTAATCAATACTTAACTAAGTTAGAAAAGTTCGTACCTACTCTGTTATAGATTCAATGCTATAACAATGTGCCTTCACCAATGTTGGAAATCCAACTTATTCCTCTCACTATGTTGGAGCTATTACCCAACTTTATTACCTATGACTCTTATTCTCATTTTTCTTTTTATTTTTTCTTCTGTGTTGGAGCTATTACCATCATTACCCAACTTTTTTGGCCTATTTTTTTTAACAATGATGTAGCATCTAAGTATTGGAAAAATACACCTAAGTGTAAATACAAGTTCTAAGGATCTAATTTTTAAATTTCAAAGCATTCCCTATAGCATTTCATACCAAGTCATAATCATCATCGGGCATCATTAAAATTCCCTTAAAAACTTTATTATTTCTAAAAACTTATCCTAAGACATTACTAATGCAACTCTATATGCAGCAATACTTCCTAAATGCACAATGCAACATAACCTAAATGCATTATTCACATGGCAACGCACCCCCAAACCTAAGGGGTGCATTGTCCCTAATGCATTGCAACATCAAAACAACGACAAGTAAACTTACAAGACAATAAAACTAAACAAAGGAAATTAAAAGAAAGGGAAGCAATAATCCCCTAAGTGGGCTTGCATGGGCTTTTTTATGGGTTGAGCAGATCTGTGTGTAGACGCTTGGCAGTGGTTTTAACCTTCACCGAGCTCTTCTGCTTTTGACTAGCCGATGCTGGAACATCCTTAGCAGCATCAGAGGTTGGAGATTTGGATACTGTAGCATATGATTGTTTCTTTGCAACAATCTCCGTCTTCTTTGGACTAGTGGCCTTGTCAAAATTGCTCTCCGGCTGACTCGCTGCAGCTAGCTTTTGAACAGTTGTGATAACATTCAAAATCGCCTGATCTGTTGGAGCATCAACTTCAGTGATACCCTTCTCTTGTAGCTTCTCACTGCTAACATGGTCCTCATCTTCTTCAGATTCCTCGTCATTTGGCAGAATTTCAGTTGAATTCCCCAAATCCTCATTAGTCTCACATTTTGTGTCTTCTTCCACTTTTTCAAATTATTCCTCAACTTGTTGTGGATTATCATTTGTAGCCAATGGTTCAATGTCATTTGCAGGTTGTGCAACATGGATCTCTTCAGTCTAGCCAGTTGCATTAAATCTTCCAAAATAGACGTTCAAAAAATTGGAAACAAACTCTGGGCCTCATTAAACAACTTTACAAACATTGTTTTCATTGCTAAGTCCCGTTTCTTAGCATAAAATCAAATATTGAGTTTGAGTGTTTGTGTATTTTAGACTGGTTTTGTAGAGTGTGGCTTAGTAGCGACATAAGTTGGTCTTGTTTAGCGCCAACCAAAATTAAATCCTTTTCAAGTTATCGATCTCTTCGTTGGTGATAGTCAGGCATTGCTCTGCAGCTTTTGGAAGAGATGAAGCGGAAGGAGGCTTAGTCAGGTCTAAACCTTCCTTTAACAAAGTTCTGAATATTACAGTCGAGGTAATTGAACTTGAGTTCTCTAAAATCTGGTTGTAAACACTAATTTTTTCATATTATTATTATTATTATTATTAAAATTATTATTATTATTATATATTATTATTATTATTATTATTAAAAATATAATTTACAAGGCCTAAAATCGAAGCCTGTTTCCATGCCATGCCAGGCCAACCAAAACCGGCCCAACAAACCCAAAACCCAATAAGGGTTTTCACATATATAGCTAGGGTTTCAAACCCTATTATGCACCACCGCTGGGAAGATGAACAATCGTCATTGCCGACAGTTCATTGCCAGATGCCTTGTCCAGCCACCTCCGACGTCCTGCTGCCATGCTACCCTCGCCAGAAGTCTCAAGAAGCATTACACCAACTGTCTACGTTGAGACCCTATCGTGAGCCACCACTAGAAGTTGGTGACTCACCGAGGTTTCCCTCTCGGGACCGGTCCGAGCAGAATATCATGGTGGCTATAAAAGCCACCGATTTCCTGCAGAAAAAAGGAAAAGAACGAGGACATCAACATAGAAAGGACGAAGAGAGAAAAACAGAAAAAGAAATAGAAGTCAAATAACCAACGATCCCAGACAGTGTCAAACCAAAAGAAAAGAGAAGAAGCCGAGAGCCTTACCTAGACCATCAGAGCTTTCCAACGTTGCCAAAGATCCAAACAACCGAAGGTAACCACTTCGGTTTATCTTAGATATAGGGTAAAATAAAGGGTTTTAGAAAAAAAGTAGGCTAGATTTAGCTTTAGGGTTTAAAAACAGACAATTTGGGGTAATTTGTAAATTCCGGCCACCGTCGGTGCCGGAGCAAGACAGTCGACCGGTTTCCCTCGTCGGAGAAGACAGAGAGAATTTATATCTCTCTTTTTAAAGTGAGAAAGGAAAAATAAGAAATGAAAGGCTTAGAGCCTTTCTCAGCCGGTTAATGGGTATTTAAACCCCTCCCCGAACGACGTCGTTTTGGGGAGGGGGTATTTCTGTAATTACCCTCAAGGGTAAAACCCTTTCTGTAGCCTCTCTATGTTTGTATCCTTGCAAATTAGTCACTGAAAGCAAGTTCTGATTATTTTAATTAGGTCTTTAAATTTTATTTATTGATAATTTAGTCATTATCATTAGTTATATAATTTTGGATAAATATTAGATTTAGTCCCTCAATTTTAATTAATTTTTATTTTAATCTCGTGTTAAATATTTATGACTAATTTACACTATTAATACTTAAATCTTATAATATTTCGAATTAGAACTATAAATTTTAATATTTTACATTTTATTCCTGTTATTTTAATTTTATTTATTTCAGTCATTATTTAATTGCAATTTATTATCCTTTAAATTACAATATGTTTAAATTAGTAATTTAATTATTATTTTGTTATTATATATTTAATTAAATATTGCATTTATAAAGACAAATATATATCTATAGTTTTATTCATATTATAATATTTTTCTTCATTTTACATTTCTTTAATTTTAGTCATATTAATATATATTATTTGATTAATTTTATAAATAATATTTATTTATTTCTAATTATTAAAGAAAGGACAGTCTTAAAGCAACTAGATGTCCTATTCTAATATTTTAAAAATAAATAAATATCCTACTTATAAAAACCAGAAAATACATATTGTTTTATTTAAATTATTTTCTTAGGAAAGTTATTATTTTTAATACATTTCAAATATAAAAAAAAGACATTCTTAAAGCAACTAGATGTCTTATTCTGATATTTTAAAAATAAATAAATATCCTGCTTATATATATACTTCATTATTTTTATATTCTTATTAATATTTATTTATTAAAAGTAAAGAAAATATAGTCTTAAAGTAACTACATGTCATTTTCTGATATTTTTAAATAAATATCTTTACAAAAACCCTAAATATATATATATATATATACATATATATATATATATATATATATTATATATATAATATATATATATATATATATATAATATATATATATAGAATACTTTTTCTTTAGAAATATCAAATTGAATCTGAAATAAAAGGATCGTAAATTAAATTCATATTTGAATTCTTAAAATCTATCATTAGAGACAATTTATAATCAACAGGTACCAATTTTGGGCGTTGTGGGGGTGCTAATTCTTCTCCAAACGTAACCGACCACGAATCCCTTTTTATTTTATTTTAAAAAAAATGAATTTTTGGTTAAACGCAGAACAATTTATCTTTTAACTGATGTTTTCTTAAAAACTCTTTTAAAAGATGATTTTTAGGTATTCGACCTACCTAACCCAAAAAGGTCGATGGCGACTCCCAAAACATTTTTTTATCAAAATCATTTTTTATCCACATTATTTTTCCCGCCAAGTAAAATTTCGTGCCCGGGCAAAAACCGGTTACGACAGCTTGGTGACTCTGCTGGGGACCTGATCAAGCTTTGAAATTAATTATAAATTGTATCTATCAATTAGAAATTAAAAATTCATATATTTAATTTATAATTATTTCCTTTCAAATTTTTTATATATATACTTATTATTTTCATAATATGTTATATATTCTTCTTTATTACTATTTTTATTTTATTTTTATATTAAATTTCATTTGTTTGTCAAAAGGTTTGAATATTTCTCCTCACACACAACACATGCATTGCATAACATAAGCTTTATAATCAAGCTTGTCCCTTTTAAGTGAGAGTGAAAGCGACGTCTTCGTGAGAATTTATTCTCCGTGTCAGACCTAGCAAGTAGCTTTCATACTATGTTATATTTCTTCTTTATTACTATTTTTTTTATTTTTATATTAAATTTCATTTGTTTGTCAAAAGGTTTGAATATTTCTCCTCACACACAACCATGCATTGCATAACATAAGCTTTATAATCAAGCTTGTCCCTTTTAAGTGAGAGTGAAGCGACGTCTTCGTGAGAATTTATTCTCCGTCAACCTAGCAAGTAGCTTTCGGGGTTCATATGCTCTATGCCTTCGTGAGAATTTATTCTCCGTGTCAGGGATAGAGAAATGTGTCCCCTCGAATTGAACTCGATCCACTTTAGTCTGTGATGGACTAGGATTGAGGGTTTGGTAGCCTAAGGGGGCACCAACAAGGACAGTTCGAGTACCTTTACTCTTAGAACTGAAACCCAATATATAATAAACCTTAGAAGTTCACCCAATTTACGACAGTACTGAACCTCTGTCCATAGGTTTACACAAAGGAGAAATAAGCTTTAGCTTTTAATTTATTTCATTTTTTCCTAAATAAATGCATGTGAACTAGAAATCATGCAGTTAGGTTAATTTTTCCAAACAAAGCATGAAACTAGAAAGCATGAGGTTAGGATATATTATATACCATGATAGGTAGAATCTTATTTCCATTAATTGGTACTAACCAATTTATTTTTTCTTTCTCATTTTTATTTTTCATACATTTTTGCTCTAACTTGTTTATATTGATTTCTTTTGTTTGCATTGCATGATCACGACATAACCAAAAGGTGTTGACTTGAAAGACTGTTCATCAAATTGGAAAGAAATCATAAATGGAAAAAAGGTTTTATGATCGAACAAAATATGACGCAACCAAGGAATGGAATCCTGAGGGAACTCCGAGGATATAAGAGAGGTATGCACCCAAAGATCATATGCCCATTGAATAGCAAAAGGAGATACGAGAAATAAGAGAGCAGATGTCCAATATGATGGGTAGAATATCTGTTTTGGCCAAAGGAAAAGAGACTCCCGCACAAAAAGAGAGAGAGGTCAATGAACATAACCCTGTAATTTCAGATATGCAAGGGACTTTTGATTGTAACCAATTTGAGAAATTACAGACAATCATCATTCGTATTCACAAATTGTCCGGAGATACCAAAGAAATGGTGACAACTATAAAAGCTCCTAATGATGAGATGAAATCATGCAATCTAAAATCATCAAAATTTAATTTGCTCCCGACGTCTAAAACTCAAGTTCAATCCAAGATAAAAGGCCGTTCTCATTTTGATGTTATCCCTATATCATATAAAGAGTTATATGATAAGCTACTTGAATCACGAGAAGTGGCTCCATACTACATAAAACCGTTCCAACCTCCGTATCCGATTTGGTATGACATCAACGTTTATTGTGAATATCATGCCGGAGCTCAAGGACATATCATCGAGAATTGTCTTGCCTTCAAACGTCGAGTCCAAAGTTTTTTGGATCATGGAACCTTACAATATATGACAAATGATTGACCTAGATTGGTAACTGAAGGTCCTGCTAGATTAATACTAAAAGTGGTCAAAGGTAAGAGCATCAGTAGGGACAACCAGAAAGAAGAAGATTTGCTGAGGTCTGAGGCTCAAATATGTCATTTAAAGAGTGAAAACAATAAATTGAGCACCAAAAATGGAAACCATGCATGAAGATTTCCAGAAGATCAGTCAAGCATTTCAAAACGCTGGCATAGGAGACACTCCAGAAGAGTGGATAACAGGGGTCACCAAACTGAAAAAAAATTGCAACATATATGAAGATCTTATTCAAGAACTTCTTAAACACAAAAGTTATCTTACAAGGTAAAATGAGCAACACCAAGAATTGACACAGGAGATGAAGGAACACCAGAATATCATGGAAGAAGCTGCAGTCCAGACAAGCAATATGGCCCATAAGCTGATAGACTAACTTGGCTCTAGAGAAGTTAGGAGGGAAAATTATCCCCTATATGTAAAGTTTTATTGAAGATAGGACTGAAAGCTGTCCCCTATATGTAAAGTTTTGTTTGATGCACGAAATTTTTTGTGTTCAATGAAATCTGTTCTGAGATGACCACTCTTGAGTAACACCTTTTCATACATGCATTTGCATTTTGTATCTTTGCATTTTCATTTTGCATTTATACTTTTATTTGCTTTTATATTGGCACAATTTGCATTCTTATTTACATTCATATTTACATTTATTCATTCTGCATTTTTGCATTTTACTTTGTAACATTTCATTGCATTATTTTTATTTCAAACTATTTATGCATTTAATCATGACAACGTGGAATAATTTGGGGAGAATTCCATGACAGAATTTTGAAATCAAAGTGGAGTTAACTGGTCTTCCTAAAGAAGGATAATATCCATGAAGATTCTAGCAAGGGTTGGTAGAATCAAGAAATTGCAAGAGAAACTTATCAAGACTCAACAAGAATGACTGATCATGCAAAAAAGTTTCAGACTGATTCAAAAGAACAAATGACCACTTTAATGGACATGATGAATGATATGATCCATGGAGGGAAACCCTTAGAGGATCCCGTTGTGAAGGCTATGACTGAGGTTCTGAATGATAATGATGAGTTCGACGTGATAGTGTCTGATGATCAAGAACCTATTAGTAAGTATGGTAATTCAAGACAACTTCAAGATTTGGTCCCAAGAGCATTGGTGAATTAATGGTGAATGAAGAATCATTGAAAGAAAAAAGTTATGTTGTAAGAAATAAGCTTTACCCAAAGAAAAGGGGCATAGAAAAGGGTCAAAGGCTGATAAAGAAGAAAAAGAATGTACAAAGTTTTCAATTTCCTCCCTTCCACTTCTCAGGTGAAAAAGTGCATTAAAAAATGCTCTCATCCAGATTAAATACTCCACGACTTTTTTAGCCACAGTGGCCTCCAAATGAGAATTGGACCTATAAGGAGGTTCATTGGATAAACCAGACTGGAATTCCAAATTGTTCAGCTAAGGTTCCTAGTAAACTTGAGAGAAATTTCCAAGATCCTTTAGAACAAGCAATTCAAAAGTGCAAGGTAAAAGAGGGGTTAAGGTTCAATGCTCAGAAATCATTGCCTCGACGGAGACTAATGTGATCAAATCCTGTGATGAATATCAAAGGCAAGAAAATGGAAAAAATGCTTCCATGAATGTAATCCGAGATTGGCCCATAGGTCTAAAAATAAAATGGGAAGATGCAACCATGAAAACATCTCAAACACCCATATCAGACTTCCTGAGGACAGATGAAACTATGGGCAGTTTAGAGAACATGACGAATACTACGCCAATCACAGCTGCAATATGTGTTCAAAACCGGGACAAAGCTATTTTCACCAATAAAAATTGTTTTGAACCCAATTGCCAATTGATAAACGAGTAGATGAAATCTGACCACAAAACTACTAAGAAAAAAGTAGAGGTTAGTACGTCTGAGGAATCATCCAAACGAGCCCAAATAAGAGAAATGATCAAGAAATGGGGGGCAACTGAGGACAATGACCCTGATCCTATTACACACCCAACATTAGAGTAGTAATAATGCATAAACAAGTGGAGGTGTTATCTACCACTGTAGTACTTTCTATTTTCAGCATCTTGTTTGAACTTGTCTTTTGTTCCTTTCTCTGTCTTGTTGAAATAAATAAAGTTGTGTTGCTTTTATGGTTATGAGCAAAGAATTAAATTTTAATCTTGAAATTTTTGAGTATCAAGTAGATTAAATATTCTTTTTCAAGAATTATAGATCTTTGGCAAGTGATAAAATTATACCTTCCATATCCCATCCAATGCCAATTACTTGACCCTTACTAAAACCAAATCTTGACCATACAAATATCTGAGACTCTGAAGTCATGTCTCTACATGCTTTTGAGACACCAAATCCAAATGTTTACTTTCTTGGGTAGAGTTGATTGGTTTATAACATTCCACCACATTTGTCCTTCTAAATACAAAATTATCATTTTACTGGTGAAACCAAAAGACCTCAAAAGAACCAAACTTCCAATTATCCATAAATCTTCCTGCAAGAAGAGACGAGATGATGCATTATGGATCAACATATCGAAGTTGGGGCATAATCAAAGAAGAAGGAAAAAGAGATTGATTTAGATAAATATATTATGCATTAATTACATTGTTTTCATGTAAATAAGGATTAATCTTGAATATTCATCCCCTGGATATACCTCTTTTTACAAAGACTTCTATGTATGAGACGACTGAACTTTGTGCACAGTTTAAGCATGCAAACTCATTGACATATCGCCCAAAGATGAATGGGGCAGTTGAAGGAGAAAATAAGAACGTTAAGAGAATCATTACAAAGACCACTGAAACTTACAAGGATTGGCATGAGAAGCTACCTTTTGCCTTATATACATATCGAAATAATGTTCGAACATCACTGGGGCAATACCTTATTATTCATCTTTACCGATTTTAGTTGAGATCCCACCACTTTGTATCTTGAAGGAGGTAAAATTGGAGGAGGTTGAAGGGATCCAAGCTCGATTTGATCAATTAAACCTTATTTATGAGAATAGATTAAAAGCTATTTACCATGGGTAGATGCATCAGAAACGGATGATGAAAGATCACAACAAGGAAGTACATCCGAGAGAGTTCCGAGAGGGTGATCTAGTTTTTAAAAAAAGATCTTGCCTATACATAAAGATTTCTATGGGAAATGGATGCATAATTAGGAAGGGTCATATGTTGTAAAAAAGGGGCTTTTTTCGGAGGAGCATTGATTTTGGCAGAAATGGATGGGAAAGTTCTGTGAAACCAAATAAACTCAGATTCTGTCAAGAAATATTATACTTGAAGAAAAAAAGAAAAAAAAAAGAAAAAAGGAAAAAAGAAAAAAAAAAGAAGGAAAAAAGGAAAAATGTGAATCAAAATAGGACTCATAGAGCCTCAAGTTACAAGATTGATCAAGTACAATTAGTTCAAAGATTCATATTCACCAAGAAGCGCAAGAAATACTGGAGATGAATGAATCTTATGGAAAAATCCCCAACAAAGCAGATCCAAGTCAAGCAAAGCAAGATTGAAGGCATCTAATTAAAAGAGAATATCTTCAGAATTCATTCTTCCTCTCAAGATTAATTTTTATTTGCAAAATTTGGTTTTTAAAATCTTTAATGCATGATATGAAAAATGATAAAAGGGGGGTTCCAGATGTAAATTTTGAATAACATCTTGAAACCAAAGGAGGATTCGAGTTGAAAACCTGAAAAGGTGACTCGAATATTAAATGGTGCAATAACGACATAAGAGACGATCTTAAGCTCTTAATGAAGCACTACACATCCCAAAGATGTTCTTGAGAGTTTGGAAACAAGAAGTATCTCTACGAGATTAGCATAACAACGAGACGTATCTCTACCATATAAGCATAATAATCATTTGTTCAAGTTAATGGAAACCCAAAGAGACATATATGCTGGACTAACCCGAGAGACCTTACTTTACCAGAATCAACCTACACCTTAAATCAGTCAATAATTTTGACACTTGCCTTAGGACTATGATTTTTTGATTTAAAAGAGTAGTTGATTTATTTGATATTCATTAAACTCATGTTTTATGATTTGATTCTATTGTGAACTTGTAAGGAGAAATACTTTACAAAATTCTTTCATTCTTTGATAAAGAAAGGAGAAAAAAACATTTTCAAACAGGACAGCCTCAAATGAGGAAGGTCCTTGAAGAAAGTTGTTACATATTCTACCTCTATTGGAGAACAGGAATAAGCGAGGCCAAAATGATGAAGCATTTTGCTTTCTTGAAAGCAAGTGGTCCAAGAAGCCAGAAAGTCTGGAGATTTGAACTTGTGACACTCTCCTGTGGCATTATCAACAACTCATCAAGAATGATTACCTTGTTCTAAAAGGACATATTGAAAGCCCATTTCAAATAAACCTTTCCATGGTTCGGGAAGAGTGGGATATAATAGTTTGTATCTTGAAGCAGCAGAAGAGACAGTCACTGTAGTAGTCATTGCAAGGAAATGCACCAACAAAATTCTTTTAGTTCATCTCGGTGATGTTTATTTCTTCCGGTAAGGTTGTTACACTGGATGCCACCAACAACAAGGTCGAATTCGCCAAATCTACTCATCAATTGCTCCAACCGATCATCATTTAGTTCATGCACATCTGATTTCAAGGGTATGTAGAGCTGATAGAGGGCAACCTCTGCAGCACCAATCCCAGAGAAAAGAGACATGACATTGATACCACCGGGGAACATGTCTCTAGTAGATCATCCTCCTCATGTATGGTTTTTAGGGAAACCTAGAAGCATTTCCATTTCATCAAATTCAAGTGGAGCAACTTTATTCTTTCCAACCCATACCAGATTCCATTTTCAGCACTCATCACGAACATATTTCTGGACACTCGAAGGTGGCTCATCGTCATAAGCTTCAAGAGCCTTACGGATCCTTTCTGTCAATTTGGCACTTCCTGTACATGTTTTTAAATAGTTCAATTTTGTTCTTGGATCTCGGGAATGCAACCATTTTTTTTTCAATGGAAAAACATTATGTATGGTGTGTGGAGGAAGCGAATAAGAGGAAATCTGTTCTCGATTGGCAGATTATGAATATAGCCCTTTTCTGTACAGCATGCCAAAAATACTTCGAATCTACAAATTCTGGCTCTACATCATATAAATACTGTGACATTTCCGTCCAAACACCAACTGGAGCAATTGCCACGTTCTCGTAGTAGAAATAAAGAGGCCTAATAGCATCTTCTGGAAGTGTTCTTTGAGTTATCTGATCTGGTTCGGTAGGAACCCCAAAACCAATCATTAGATTTAGAAGATGAATTGCATGATCGTCTTTATTAAGAAGCTTCTTTTCAAGCTTCCCCTACTTCTTCCTTTTCCAAAAATCATGTCCCGATTTTTGCCTTTTCTTGTAATTAGGATCATTGCATAATGGCTTTCTATCTTCTACCAGAATAAGTGCGTCAGCAACCTTAGTCATTTGAGCAACACATATAAAATCTGTCAACTCTGCAATTGATGAATCCGGAACACATCTCTCCATAACTATTGAAGCCTCAGCCTCTGAGTACCCCATTTTCGTCAAGTATAACAGTTTATTCTCCTCATCAGAATCAGAATTAAGGATTTCCTCGATATCAGAAGAACTCTCAATATCTGTGAAATCATCTTGAAAGATCGCTTCATAATCAGATGAGTAGTTATCATAATCAACATATTACATGGGTGCAGACTTTTCAAGAGCCTTCACTGAAAACAAGGTTCACTATGTCGGCCTAAAATGAATTACCATGCGATTTATACCATTTTGTCCGACTAGATCCCTCCAGATTCAAAGAATGGGAACCTTATTCAGAAGAGGCACATATCTCAGACATTTCCGTCAGAAGGATTGAGTACTTCTTAAATTTGTGACAATGTGAAGAAAATTCCTCAAATTACTTAACAACTATTGTTTAGTGACATCAGAATAAGAGTATTCAAGATAAATAGATTTGAGGCATGAATAAAGCTGTAAGTACCCACAACAGTACATTGTCAAAATTGGACCTCGTGAGGATCATGATATTGAAATCAAACAAACATTGAAAGTAAGCTTTACAGGTTAGAAGGTTGGGGGTATTTTGAAGGCCTAATTCAGACATATCCATGCGGGACATCTTGAACGCCCATTTCTACCAGAAATAGAATGGTGGGGCATGCTGAAAGCTCATTTCAACCAGAATCAAGAATGTTAATGTATTTTAAACGTTTATCCAATGTTGGGGCATGCTGAAGATTCATATCATCTTATGGAAAGATCATTGATTTGAGCAAATATTTCCAATGAGACATAAAGGTATGAAGAATGAAAATGTTGAAGCAATGATAGTCAAGCTGACTATACATAATTGCTTTGTTCATCAGGCAGTTACATCAGGGTCCTGGTGTTGAACAAATATTTACTCAGCAAATATGGTTTCAAATACCCAATATTCTTAACCATGTGTCACATGACAACATGTTCTTTGTTAAGATACATCACGGTTGCATGGATAAAGATGGTCCCCATGCAGACTATTCGATCCAGGGTTCAGTTCCTCAAAATCTCATCTTTAAATTTTGTATTCTGTGTTTCGATGATGATTGGACATATTTCTTTAAGATTCATTATAGTTAGTTTCAATCATACTGTTGGGGTCACGAAGCTGTTTTACACATCAATTTTTGTTTACTTGATGACATTGAATAAAGAGGATCAACTTATGTTATTCTTATTCCCGTTGTTACTGGGGTTATCATTGCCAGCCATGGTGAACTGAGTTTTCATCTATTTGGTTTATCATGTGCGTTTCATCTACAACAACAAGAATTTCATGGACCTCTTTCTGGACATGGCTCCTATAGCGGATGTGTTTCTACTTCCTACAATACTCATTATGGAATAAAGCGTGGTCGATATCACACTTGCCCTTGTCTGAGATGATATCAAGATCAATTGAAGCTTTGTTCTTGAGTGGTCTTGTGACATCATACAAAAGCTTTGAACACTATGCAAAGAGCTTCCTGACCAAAAATTTGTGCAGAAGCCACAGCTGGATGAATGTGTTGTCAAATGTTTTACGAGCATCTGATCAGAAGCCACAAGAAATGATGAATGTGTTGTCAAGAGTTTTACAAACTAGTTATTCTGTTACTGAACCAATGTTGCAATCATAGGGTATTTACATTTATGGATCCAAGATGAGGTCTGTCTTATTCAACCTCAAGGTTAGAAATGAGATAGGATGAAGATTTCTTTCCATAGAAGGGAAGCAGAAATTTGAACAACAAGAAACTAGTTGAGCCAACTAAGGTCGAATGACAGATTGTTGTTAAGCATCTCGACATGATATGGTCCAAGTTGCCTTGTTCGAGATCCAATTAGATGTGGAAACATGAAAGGAATTAGGATAAATCCTCCTTGTGATGTGTTTCAAGAGTCAAATTAGAACAGACGTTGCTCTCCTAATTAATTTACTGAGTCAGGCATATCTAAATCTATATTCTTCAAAGATGATAGATTTTCTCAAAGATAATAGATTCTATTTTCAAAGATGAAAGCTTTATTATATTTCTACACAAGTCCAAGCAAAGAAAGCCGATGTTATCAAAGACAAAAATGGGGCATCATGGTCATAATTCTGATTACGGCAAGAGTTCCATAAATGAAATATTTCTTCTGAGATTTTAATGCAAGCAAAGAAGATACAAATATATAAGATTGATCAGATGATTCTTCAGCTTTGTGGCATAGGTTGCTACACTGATATCCAAATGTAACCCTGGAAATAAATGATCAAGTGAAGGGAGACCAAGTTCACCACTTTGAAGTCAAATAAAGATTGCATCAACATTCATGCATTCATAAGAACATTATTTGCACAATAGACAATGCATTACATTTGATTGCATTCAAATATGAAGTTTTACAAGTTTTCGTATGAAAAAAAAGATCCATGTTGAAAAATACCTTACAATAAGAAGGTAGAATTCAAAACCTCAAATGCAGGAATCATGCAAACATCTAAAGAATAGATAGACGCAATCCACAAAAGAAGCATTAATTTAAAATGGGCCATGTTACCCAATCAACAAGTTATTTTGGAAAAATGAGAAAACGCTTTCGAAAGTTTATCATTTAATCTTTCTGAAAATGAAATTGTTGAATAGTGTGAAAACGATTTCCAATGTTTCTTACTTAGTTAACTATTTCCCACATCTGTAAGACCTGCAGTGTAGGATGTTTTCAAAAAGCCTTCGGGAGCTTTTTGATATTTTCAAAGCCTTCGGGTCATCTGTAAGACCTACAGTGCAGGATGTTTTCAAAAAGCCTTCAGGAGCTTTTTGGTATTTTCAAAACCTTCGGGTCATCTGTAAGCCCTTCAGTGCATGATGTTTTCAAAACCTTCGGGTCATTCATAAGACTTGCAGTGCATGATGTTTTCAAAAAGCCTTCGGGTCATCTGTAAGCCCTTCAGTGCATGATGTTTTCAAAACCTTCGGGTCTTCCATAAGACCTGCAGTGCAGGATGTTTTTAAAAAGCCTTCGAGAGCTTTTTGATATTTTCAAAACCTTTGGGTCATCTGTAAGCCCTTCAGTGCATGATGTTTTCAAAACCTTCGGGTCATCCATAAGACTTGCAGTGCAGGATGTTTTCAAAAAGCCTTCGGGAGCTTTTTGATATTTTCAAAACCTTCGGGTCATCTGTAAGCCCTTCAGTGCATGATGTTTTCAAAGCCTTCGGGTCATCTGTAAGACCTACAGTGCAGGATGTTTTCAAAAAGCCTTCGAAATCTTTTTGATATTTTCAAAACCTTCGGGTTATCTGTAAGACCTACAGTGCAGGATGATTTCAAAAAGCCTTCGAGAGCTTTTTTGATATTTTCAAAACCTTCTGGTCATCTGTAAGACCTATAGTGCAGGATGTTTTCAAAAAGCCTTCGGGAGCTTTTTGATATTTTCAAAACCTCAGGGCCATTTATAAGACCTCTGGACAAAATGTTTTCAATATTTCCATCTTACTCAAAAGAAGCTAAATGAAAAAATTATTTTTTTTCCGTCTTTGCTCTATTATTGTTAACACAAAAATGAACAAAGAGGGGCAGCTGTAAACACTAATTTTTTCATAATAATAATATTATTATTATTATTATTAAAATTATTAAAATTATTATTATTATTATTAAAAATATAATTTACAAGGCCCAAAATCGAAGCCTGTTTCCATGCCAGGCCAACCAGAATTGGCCCAACAAACCCAAAACCCAATTAGGGTTTTCACATATGCAGCTAGGGTTTCAAGCCCTATTCTGTATCGCCGTTGGGAAGATGAACAACCGCCATTGCCGACATTCCATTGCCAGGTGCCTTGTCCAGCCACCTCCGACGTCCTACTGCCACGCTACCCTCGCCAGAAGTCTCCAGAAGCATCACACCAACCGTCCACTTCGAGACCTTATCGTAAGCCACCACTAGAGGTTTGGTGACTCACCGAGGCTTCTCTCTCGGGACCGGTCCGAGCAGAATATCATGGTGGCTATAAAAGCCATCGATTTCCTGCAGAAAAAATGAAAAGAACGAGGACAACAACATAGAAATGACGAAGAGAGCAAAACAGAAAAAGAAATAGAAGGCAAATAACCAACGATCCCAGACAGTGTCAAACCAAAAGAAAAGAGAAGAAGCTGAGAGCCTTACCTAGACCATCAGAGCTTTCCAACGTTGCCAAAGATCCAAACAACCAAAGTTAACCACCTCAGTTTATCTTAGATATAGGGTAAAATAAAGGGTTTTAGAAAAAGAGTAGGCTAGATTTGGCTTTAGGGTTTAAAAACAGACACTTTGGGGGTAATTTGTAAATTTTGGCCACCGTGAACAATGGGCGGTGGGAGTGTCGGTGCCGGAGCAAGGCGGCCGGCCGGTTTCCCTCGTCGGAGAAGACAAAGAGAATTTATATCTCTCTTTTTAAAGAGAGAAAGGAAAAATAAAAAATGAAAGCCTTAGAGCCTTTCTCAGCCGATTAATGGGTATTTAAACACGTCCCCGAACGACGTCGTTTTGGAGAGGGGGTATTTCTATAATTACCCTCAAGGGTAAAACCCTTTCCGCAGCCTCTCTATGTTTGTATCCTTGCAAATTAGTCACTGAAAGCAAGTTCTGATTATTTTAATTAGGTCTTTAAATTTTATTTATTGATAATTTAGTCATTATCATTAGTTATATAATTTCGCGTAAATATTAGATTTAGTCCCTCAATTTTAATTAATGTTAAATATTTATGACTAATTTACACTATTAATACTTAAATCTTATAATATTTCGAATTAGAACTATAAATTTTAATATTTTACATTTTATACATGTTATTTTAATTTTATTTATTTCAGTCATTATTTAATTGCAATTTATTATCCTTTAAATTACAATATGTTTAAATTAGTAATTTAATTATTATTTTGTTATTATATATTTAATTAAATATTGTATTTATAAAAATAAATATATATCTATAGTTTTATTCATATTATTATATTTTTCTTCATTTTATATTTCTTTAATTTTATATTAATATATATTATTTGATTAATTTTATAAATAATATTTATTTATTTTTAAATATTAAAGAAATGATAATCTTAAAGCAACTAGATGTCCTATTATGATATTTTAAAAATAAATAAATATCCTACTTATAAAAACCAGAAAATACATATTGTTTTATTTAAATTATTTTCTTAGGAAAGTTATTATTTTAATATTTTTCAAATATAAAGAAAAGACATTTTTAAATAAACTAGATGTCTTATTCTGATATTTTAAAAATAAATAAATATCCTGCTTATAAATAAATATATATATATATATATTTACTTCATTATTTTTATATTCTTATTAATATTTATTTATTAAAATTAAAGAAAAGACAGTCTTATGATATTTTTAAATAAATATCTTTACAAAAACCCTAAATATATATATATATACACACACATATATATATAATATTTTTTCTTTAGAAATATCAAATTGAATATGAAATAAAAGGATCGTAAATTAAATTCATATTTGAATTCTTAAAATCTATCATTAGAGACAATTTATAATCAGCATGTATTAATTTTGGGCGTTGTGGGGGTGCTAATTCTTCCCCAAACGTAACCGACCACGAATTCCTTTTTTTTTTTAAAAAAAAGAATGAATTTTTGGTTAAACGCATATCAGTTTATCTTTTAATTGATGTTTTCTTAAAAACTCTTTTAAAAGATGATTTTTAGGTATTCGATCTACCTAACCCAAAAAGGTCGATGGCGACTCCCAAAACATTTTTTTATCAAAATCATTTTTTATCCACATTATTTTTCCCGCTAAGTAAAATTTCGTGCCCGGGCAAAAACCGGTTACGACACTGATCAGACGACAATTGAACCACTTGTTCTTGATAGCACAATGTAGTGATTAAGGAAGGAAAACACAAATAACCAAGCTTCTTTTGAGCACAGATAAACATTTCAGAATAAATTATTTTCCCAATATTAATTTGTCGACCATCCAAGATTGAATGTAACAATAGTACCCTATCTTTAGTGATAGTGGAGGAATACTTTGTAGGAATTAAACGGGTACGGAGTAAGACAAACCATACCTTGGCATCGCAATGTAGATACAAGCCTCTTCGATTCATCAGTTAAGTTGCTATAAAATTCCCAATCAACTTGTTGATTTACATTTCTATTATGTGCGCAAAATACGCCCCACCCTCTTTGGGAAATCATCTGGGTGACATACTGGAAAAATTTGTGGTTCTTCATCGGTTGACAAATCAAACCCCTGTTCATAGCAGAACTCACGGCCATAAAACTCCTTAGTAAACCGGCGCTGTTGCTCGTCATCTAAAAACCTAGTTACATCCTCTGCTACTGATTTTTCTAGTAAGGTTGTATAGGGTGATAAGTTAATGGACGACCAAACGATTTGATGCTTGCTTTTTTCTTGGGTGCCATGGAAACTAGTGCTGTAAATGAGACGAGACAGATCACGAGCTACTCGAGATCGACTCGATCAACGCGCGATAAATACTCGAATTGAATGGACTCAACTCGAGTTCTTAACGAGCCAAAATGAGCTACTCGATATTCGACTCGAAAAGCTCGTGAGTAGCTCGAAAAGTGTTATATTATAATTTTAGATTTTTTAAAATTACATTATTAAAAATATATTAAAAATACATTATTGATAATTATAAAATTTTAAAAATATATTAAAAAGTCTATAATACAACTATCTCAAATTTTAATTTTTTTAATTAACCAGTCTAAGTCCAATTGTTACATTGTATATTACTAAAATAAAAATAAAAGCCTATTTAATTAAGCACATGTTAGATTACACGTGTTTGATTGATTTTTTTCTTTTTCTTTTTAACTTTTTACTACACAAGTACTTGACAACGTAGAAAAATAAATTAAAAAAAAAGAAAAAACAGCCAAACAATAGAAACATTGAAAATTGTTAAAAATTATTTTTGAATAAATATTCTTATATTTATTTTAAATTAATAAAAAATTATTTATCTAATGAAAAATATTTAATATAATTCTAATGATAATATTTTTAATAACCAATTTTTTAAATTCTTGTTATATTATGAGGTTTCAGGTTCAAATATCATAAATATCAAGGTTTGAGCATTTAATATCAAGATACTATATCGTACTTACCTCATAAATCGGGTACTAAGTCGATTAATTAATATATTTGTAATGAACTCTAAACCTTAAACCTTAAACCCTAAATCCTAAAGCCTAAACCTTAAATCCTAAACCCTAAACTATAAATCATAAACCCTAGACATTAAATCTTAAACATGAATCCTGAACCTTGAATACTAAACATTAAACACTAAATACTAAACCCTAAACCCTTAATCCAATTATGTGATAGGGTTAAGTTATGCACATTAAGGTAACATATAAATTATGCAAAATGATGTTATGTGACTCTTAAATAAATCATTCGCATACTTATACATAAACATATCAACATGCAAAATAAATATACACAACTAATTAAAGAAAACAATCCTAAATAGGGACTAAATTAAGAAAAACCTAAATGTGAGGACTAATTTAAGCTAAATATACTAACTAATTTAAACTAAATATACTAACTTTAGAATGATGATTAAATTCATATAAATGTAAAATTAAACTTACAAAATTAGAATTAAACCAATGACTTAAATGCAAAATGCACATAAACTACAGGATCTTATATGCAATTGATCCTATTCGGTTTAAGCTAAACCTAAATTAAAACAAACCTAAACCTAAACTAAATATTCAGCCGCTCATGCCTCACCTTCTCCAACTCTCCCCCTCTCATTCTCACGCACGACCCATAACCAGAAAACAGTGCCGCTCCTCTCGTCTTTCTTCAACGGAGTTCTACACTTCGACCACCAAACCCCGATGATCAAGTAAATGTCTACATTCAACATTAAAATAGGTTTGGCTTTCTCCTTTTACCCTCAAACAACCTTAGCCGAGACCCTCTCAAAACCCACATACACATCTTTTGCTCATTCTTATCAATGGATTATACTTGATTTTGGATTAAAATTTGAAATAACCTTTCTTTTCACAATTTTAAATACTAATGCAGGTTTGGCTAGGAAGGACTCTTCAAAAGCTGGATTTGCTCTTGTTAAGAGTTTGTCAGGAGTTTAAAGAAGAAGGCTATTTAACTGTCAGTTATTTATTCTCTGCCCCAGGTTTTCACTTGTGAAGCTGTTTATGAACTATAACACTTTAGATAACCATGTTTTCTGTATATTAAGTTCGAATGTAAAACCTTTTTGACCAAAAAAGAATTATGGGGGTACCTTTTTAGATTTAATCATTATATGTTTACTTTCTCAACTAGGGTCTTACTGAACATTTGGTTGATTACACTCTTGAGTTGTGAAGTTTTTTTGAGGTTGTTCTTATGCTTCTCTTACATGGGTTCACCACAGATTCCTCACTTGAGACCTGCTGAATACATGAGGTCTAGATTGCCGAGGAATCGCCGGACTGTGAATTGTGCTTATGGTGGTGTTTTGTCAGGAAGTGCTGTCCGGGAGAGGTATAAATTAGAAACTCCTCCATTGTTTATTTGTTGTTACATGATAATGGATGCTAGCTTTGGTCTTTGTTGGTTGTCATTGATGCAAATCTGATTGTTTTCTTTCCGTCTTTCGAAGGATAATTCGAGCCTTCTTGATCGAAGAGCAGAAGATTGTGAAGAAAGTTCTGAAGACCCAAAAGTCCAAGGAAAAGCAAGCTTCAAAGAGCTAAAAATTTAGATGTTGAATCTCTAGTGAAGGTAATTTGGTTGTTAGTCAGATGATGATGAAATATTTAACTGAATTTTTGCAATTTTAATATATATATATATATATATATATATTATAAATACTTTGATTATCTTGCTGCTTGGTTCACTTGACTACCAATCAATTTGTCCAGTTATTGCCTTAAAGATGCTTGTGTTTATCTTTTTCTTTTTCCTTTTTTAATTTTCATATACCATTTTGAGACATTTCTATTCGAAGTAAGGCCGAGTAAGGATCGAATTTCATTAATTTTTCGTATAATTAGAATATAAATTCGCTGCGTATCTGAAATTTGAATCTAATATCATCATCGATTTCAATTTAAAGAGTAATATTAATCAAAATTGTTTGTTTCGGATTCGAGTAATTGTGATTGTTGGATGTATGTACGTAAGAAAATTGTGAAAAAGAATGTCTTATCAAGAATAACACAAGATTGTGAAAAAAAGGTTATTTCAAATTTTAATCATTCGCTCTTGTTGGGTGTATGTACGTATCTGAAATTTGAATTTAATATCAATTGATTTGTCTTTAAATTATGTGTTCACTTCTCATTTCTGCTTTTTCCTATTTTTTTTATTCCTAGATCGGTTAAAGAATGCCCTATCAAGAATAACACAAGATTGTGAAGAGTGGATAAAAAATTCATCAGGATCCTTCTCATCGCCAACTGGACATGCAGATTTGACATCCACTTCTCGTCAAAATACAAATTTTGGTTCTCCGGCAAGCACCTCCGTTGGTCTAAAGGTATGTAGTAAATATCTTTGGATAAGGTATTTACTGATTTTTAGGATGACCATAATATTGTTTTCCGAAGTTCTTTTTTTTCTAGATTTGATGGAGAAAATCTCCCATAATTTCTTGGTCTCTCGTCAGCCACTTAATATTTTCATAGTTGTATGTCTCATTGTGATATTAAATAAGGAATAAAGAATTTTGTTTGCTAATGTGACATTATTCATAAAAATGCCCCAAACCAGCTCATCAAAGAGAATCTTTATGTTAAATGCTTATTGGTTTCTTGATTTCTTCAAAGTATTGTGACTTATGTGGATTTTGTTTATAGAACAAGAATGAAGCGTTTGGTAATTTATCTGCCCACAATAACATAACATTTACATTGCAGGAAAGATGTGCAGGTCCTGATACTATAGCCCTTGTAGCTCGGATATTGCATAGATCTAGAACTAATCTCCAATCCTTGCTTCTGAAGAGTAATACAACTGTAGTCCTTGCTTCTGAAGAGTAATACAACTGTAGTTGAAGATTTTTGTGCACCTGGTATGTTCTCATTTATTCATTTCTTATGAAGTGGGTTAAGAAAATGCAAAATATCAACCTTTTGTGACATGGTTTAGTGCAATCTCTGAATTGTCCTCTCTTCTTTCACAAAGGATATCCTTATTTCTGCTTTGAGTTATTTGAAAGTAAATGAATATTATTAGGTGATGGTTGTTAAAGGGAAAATTATTTATATTTTAAATGTAATATAAGATTTTTGTAGGTTCAAATTCGAGTTTGAGTTTGAGTTCGAGCTTAAATAGAGTTTGAGCTTGAATCAAGTTCGAGCTTGAACCAAGTTCGAGCTTGATTCGATCGAGCCTCAATCAAGCTCTTAAATTTTTTTTGAGTTCGAGCCTTTTCGAGTTCGAGTCAAGTTTCAATAATATATTTCGAGTTCGAGCTGAGCTTCATAATTTTTAGCTCGCGAGTTTTTGAGTCGAGTCGAGCCTATGTTTAAAGTTTTCGAGTTCGAGTCGAGCTCAGCAATACTCGAGCTCGACTCGGCTCGTTTACACCCCTAATGGAAACTTAAAAAAAAATAAAATTTTGCAAAAAGTTTGGGAAAGGTTAAGCAATGTTTTCAGCGTGAATAAAGAAGAGTAGAAAAAAAAAGGGAAAGTAATAAATGAGGGTTATGAGGTTGCATGAAAAGAGGAAAATGGCTTTGTTTAAATTTTAGGATAGATGGATAAGGGTGAAATTCAAATGGATGATGGTGATTGGGCAAAATGGTCGACAAGAAAATAGGGGAAATCAACTGATAATAGCTCACACTGAAATATTCTAGAAGAATAGTATTTATGCCTTCATAAATTCACTGCAGCATCCATGCATCACCGGAACACCATATATAGTGTAGAGATGTGCAGTAATTACCAAATAGTAGAGAGTGAATGGAAATAAAACATGTACAAAGAAAATAAAAGAGAATAATTTAAACATCTAAAAACATATATTGTTAACAAAATTAATTTATTTAAAATTCCAAAAGTATTATGGAAGAGAATAATTGCTTAGTGTAATTGAAGCAATATGAGGGTTATGCGGCTGGGAGTAATGCTTTAAACATTTACCATTAACTTTAAACGTGCTTCCATCCACTAAGTTCTTCAGCAAAACAGTTCCATGAGGGAATACTTTAAGAATTTCAAAGGGGTCTAACAAGCGTGATCGTAGCTTTCAAGGGAATAATTTTAATCGCGAGTTGAATAATAAGACTTGTTGTCCAACATGGAATTCCCTTGGTAGAATATGTTGATCATGTTACTTATTACTCTTGTCCCTGTAAATACGTGAGCTATCATAATCATTGTTGTGAAGCTCCTCTAATTCATTAATTTCCAACATTCGTTGTTGTACTACAACATCGAGATCAAAGTTCAGCTTCTTTAATGCCCACATTGCCTTATACTCCAGCTCTATGGGTAGATTGTATGCTTTTCCATAGACAAGACGATAAGGGGACATACCCAGTGGAGTCTTGTATGTAGGTTTATAGGCCCATAAAGCTTCTTCAAGGAGTTGTGACTAATCTTTTCTAGAAGGGTTCACAACCTTTTTTAGAATTTGTTTGATCTCTTGGTTAGATACCTCGGCTTGGCCATTAGATTGTGGATGGTATGTTGTAGCGATCTTATGCTTCACACAATATCTTTTCAATGCTCTAGCAACTTGATGACCAATAAACTGAGATCCTTCATCACTGATAAAAGCATGGCGTGTCCCAAAACAAGTGAATAAATTCTTGTGCAAAAATTTCAAAACAGCTTTGGCACTACTGTTCGACAATGCTACAGCTTCCACCCATTTGGAAACATAGTCTACAAAAACAATGAAAAAGTTACCATAGGAAGATGGGTATGGACCCATGAAATATAATCCCCACACTCAAACAATTCAATCTCCACGATATGTTGCATAGGCATTTCATTTCATCGAGATATGTTACCTGTTCACTAGCAGCGATCACAATGTTTCACAAATTTATTGGCGTCGCTGAACAGCGATGGCCAATAATATCCACAATAAAGTACCTTCGCTTCTATGTGCATACTACCAAAATGTCCTCCATATGGTGCACTATGGCAATGCTGCAGAATGCTTTGCTACTCACACTCGAGAATATATCGCCACATAAGTTGATCATTGCATTGTTTAAATAGAAACGACTCTTCCTAATGATATTCTTTCACATCTCTTAGAAATTTCTTTTTTCCTTGATAATTAAGATCTAGTTGCATCATTCCGCTAACCAAATAATTTGCAAAATTGGCATACATGGTAATGCTGTAGCAACTAACAATCATTTATCAGGGAAGGTGTCTGGAGTAACTATGTGGCATCCATCTTCCTTATCGGATTCTAATCTAGACAAGTGATCAACCACTTGATATTTAGATCCCTTCTTATCCCTAATCTCACTATCAAATTCTTATAGCAACAATACCCAACGAATCAACCTAGGCTTTGTATCCATTTTCACAAACAAATGTTTCAGAGCAGAGTGGTTAATATAAACAATTACCTTTATTCCCACTAGATATGAGTAAAATTTGTCAAAGAAAAATGCCATATCGAGAAAATCCTTTTTAGTTGTGGTGTAATTAATCTTGGTCTTGTTCATTGTTCGACTCACATAATGTATAGTATGGAACATTTTATCCTTGCGTTACCCCAACACTTCTCCTACAGCAAAGTCACTAGCATCACACATCAATTCAAAGGGCAGTTTCCAGTCTGGTGCTATTATAACAGGGGCATTAACCAATTTCTTCTTGATTGTCTCAAATGATTTAATCACTTCAACATCAATGAAAAACTTTAGGTTTTTCTCCAGCAATGAATATAAAGGCTTAACAATTTGTGAGAAATCTTTAATAAACCTTCTAGAAAAGTTTGCATGACCAAGGAAGCTTCATACAACCTTCACATTTGTTGTTGGGGGAAATTTCTCAATATCCTCCACTTTGGCCTTATCCATTTCAATGTCGCAGTAATAGATTTGATGCCCAGTATTATCCCTTCCTTTACCATGAAATGACATTTTTCTAAATTCAAAACTAAATTGGTTTCCTCACACCTTTGCAAAATAGTAGCCAAGTTATTCAAGCAGCTCTCAAAATCTTCTCCAAACATTGAAAAGTTATCCATGAAAACTTCCAAATAGCCCTCAATAATATTGGATAATATAGCATTTTGCATAGCTGAAATGTTATTGGAGCATTGCACAGGTTGAACGACATTTGCCTAAAAGAAAATGTGTCGTAAGGGCATGTGAACGTTGTTTTCTCCTGATCCTTTAGTGCAATAGCAATCTGATTGTATCCACTATACCCATCCAAGAAATAGTAGAAAGAATTACCAGTAAGGTAATCCATCATTTGATCTATGAATGGCAATGGGAAGTTATTTTTTCCTTGTAACTTCATTGAGCTTCCTATAATCCATACATATCCTCCATCCAGTAGTGGTTCTTGTTAGCACTAACTCATTTTTTTATTGTTCACTACAGTAATGTCGCCCTTCTTTGGAACACACTGCACAGGGATAACCCATTTGTTGTCCAAAATTCGGTAAATGATTCCAAGATCTAACTATTTAGTGATCTCCTTTTGAACTACTTCCTTCATGATTAAATTCATCCAGTGCTGATGTTCAATTGAGCTACTAGAAAGGTCTTCTAACAAAATCTTATTCATACAAAGTGAAGGACTAATTCCCTTTATGTCAGTAATGCTCCAAGGGATGGCTTTCTTATGTTGCTGCAACACAGGAATCATTTGTTCCTTCTATGCTACTTTCAGTTGCACAACAACAATGACTAGCAGAGTCTCATTATCTCTAAGGTAGGCATACTCCAAATGCTCTGGAAAATATTTCAATTTTATCTTTGGAGGCTCTTCGACCGAGGGATTTGGTGCACTTAGAACACATTTAGGCATAGCCAAAGATTCGTACTTTTGCAGATAATTGATGCAACATTCATTTTCTGTAGTCTCCTCAATTGGTACAATATTACCAATAGCTTCTTTAGTGATGTAGCATTCGTCAAGATGCTCCTAGGCAAAGATGTCATTCACATCAAGTGAAAAATAATCAACATTATTACTCAAGTAAGATACATTATGTAACACATTAAAGGTAATATGCTTATCATTTAAACGAATAGTTAATTCTCCCTTTTCAACATCGATTAAGGCTCGTCCTGTAGCAAGGAATGGGCATCCAGGAATGATGCGAACTTCCATATCTACTTCACAATCCAAAATGATAAAGTAGGTGGAAAAATAAACTTATATATTCGCACAAGCATATTTTCCACAATGTTACTCGGTTGTACAGTGGAGCGATCAGTAAGCTGTAGAGTGACAATAGTTGGCCCTGCTTCATCGCTCCCAAATTTCCTAAAAATGGATAAAGGCATTAGATTTATGCTAGCACCTAAGTCACATAAAGCTTTTCCTACAAATGTATCACCAATATTGTAGAGAATAGTGAAACTCCCTGGATCTTTAAGTTTCGGTAGCAATTGACTTGTAGCCATGGCGTTGTAACCTTCAGTTAGAGTGACAATTACAAATTCACCTAGTCCTGCTTCTTCGATAGCACTTCTTTCATAAATTTGTAGTTTGGGTTTTGCTCTAACACCTCGATTAAAGGAATATATGGTAAGTTGGTGAAGTACATCATGAAGGCTTTGTACTGTTGTTCCTTATTTGTCTTTTTAAAGCACTGTAAAAAAGGTGGAGGTAATTTTCGTTGTTGTGGATGCAACATTGAAATTGGCATAACATTAAACTTAGCAGGTGTTGCTATCGAAAATGGCTCTGAATTACTACATTGACCTATATATGATGTTGTAGAGTGACCAGTATGTGGCTTAAGCTCAACTTCTTTGCCTTTTTTCTTTACCTAGCGTTGGAGCATCCCCGCCTTTTTTTCTAGGTTCTCCTACTGGTTCTCCAATCCGTATTCGACTTGTGGTGGTGATGGCTTTGCAATGTTCTTTCCCATTGTTCTTCAGATTTTCAGTGTCGCTAGGAAGAGTTCCTTGTTGTCTATTACTCAAGGTATTTTTTAACTGACCAACTTGATTTTCTAAAGATCTTAATGAAGCATATTGACTAGCCATATATTCTTTAATTAAAGCTTCAAGAGATGAAAAACAAAAAGTTTGTGTCACACCCCAATTTAGGAGCTAAATTTTAGAAATTATAAAGTATTGAATTAAAATGGTATTTTGGAAGAAATTGAGGATTAAACTGTAAAATTACAAAGTTGGCAGAGCATTTTAGGAAGTATAGGAAAATTCAGGGACTTGAACCCAAATTTGCCCATTTTGTGTCGGTAGAGAAAAATAAATGTTGAAAGTTTGGTTTCTAAAAGCAAATCCCCTGAAAAAGCTCCAAATTTTCCCCAAATTCCCAACCTCATCGGTCAATCTTTGAAGCATCGATTCTCCACCATCCGGCCACCGTTCGTTGATCCAAAACCACCAATAGACTCACCATTGAACGAAGAACAAAACCCGACCTCTATCCCGTCGTGAATCAGTGACATTCGTCGTAAAACTCAACCGAAAGGTTCATCGGTTTTAACTCGATCACCATTGGTTTTCCATCGATTTGGCCATACGTTCAACACACCTCCTACACCATCGGACTCACCGTCATTGTGCGCTCAAAACCTAACCAAAAATCATCGCGCCATTGTTGCTGAGTCGTTCTTACTCGCCGATCACCATCGGATAAGTTGGTAAGTTTTAAAATTCTACAATCCATTATGTTTCATAGAAAACTAACACTTGCACGAGAATCCCGAGGTCTCGATCTAGCAATCTAGAAAATTTCATGCCAATTTGACGACTGGAGACGCCGCACGCGTCGCACGTGCCACGCCCTGCGAGTGGGCTTCGTTTAGCAGCATGGGGAGTAGGCTGAACCGGTCTGAACTGGTTGGACCGATAAGAGCCGAGACGAGTTGATTGACCTGCCTGGGTCGAACAGCGCCTAGACCAAGCCGTTAAACGCCGTTAGCTGTTGGACGGCCGTTGACCTACCGTTGACTTTTTCTGGGTACACATATCCTGATGCTTTTCGACATAATGCATCCTTGTTTTATGTCCGTTTTGCCAAATTTGAATCTGATAAGCTTTTTTTATTGATTAACCATCCGATTTGATCCGTGTTTCACAATTAAGCTTTGTTTCTGATGAAATTTCTATTGTTATGTATCTGAGGAATTATTGGGCATTGAATTAAAGATTTAAGGCGATCGAATGGAGTTTAATTTGTTGATCAGTATGGCACAGAAACCGAGGTATTACTCTACTACCTTTTGTATGTTTTTTAGAACTCATGGATATGTGGTAAATGCTTGATTGGAATGATTGGTACATTAAGTGTATCTAACTATCATCAGACTTAGACGTAAATTGGAATATATGCAGATAATTATATAAGACTCAGACGGTTCAATTAGGAGAAATGGTAGACCGATCGAAAACAATTTAAGTTCAATGAGTTAATCAATCAATCTCAGGATTTGTAAACTATGATTAATATTGTCAAAAGTTAAATGTTGGGAATTATTTGGATATGAAATTATCGAAAGAACGACATGGTTAAAAAATTATGAAAATGCCCTTGAGAGGTAAAAATCGTTCGAGTAGACTCTGAATGATAAAGTACCCTAAGAATTCGTACTTAACTTGATAAATTATAGATTTAATTATTAAGACCATGTATTTGTACAGAAAATTCTTAATAGCCTGTTTATAACATATGAGAAGGCACTTGACCTTAAAATCTCCGAGTTATGAGTAAATACCTGAAGAATAATTTAACGAGGGTGTTCTTTTGTCAGAATTGTTCTAAAGGACTAGAATGGATGGTAAGTTTGAATTAAATAATAAGATCCGATGAAAGAAAATGATTGAAATATTCTTGATTTGGAAGAAATTGAGGATTAAAGTGTAAAATCGCAAAGTTAGCAGAACATTTTAGGAAGTGCAAGAAAATTCAGGGACTTAAACCCAAATTTTCCCATTTTGTGTCGACAGAGAAAAATAAATGTTGAAAGTTTGGTTTCTGAAAGAAAATCCCCTTAGAAAAGCTCCTAATTTTCCCCAAATTCCCAACCCCGTCGGTCCATCTTTGAAGCTCCGATTCTCCACCGTCCGACCACTGTTCGTCAATCCAAAACCACCAGTAGACTCACTATTGAACGGAGAACAAAACCCGACCTCTATCCCGTTGTGAATTGGTGATGTTCATTATAAAACTCAACCGAAAGATTCGTCGGCTTTAACTCGATCACCGTTGGTTTTCCATCGATTTCGGTCGATCCGACCACCAGTTCAACACACCTCCTACACTATCAGACTCATTGTCACCGTGCGCTCAAAACCTGACCAAAAATCATCGTGTCGTTGTTGCTCCGTCGTTCTTACTCGCTGATCACCGTCAGATAAGTTGGTAAGTTTTAAAATTCTATAATCCGTTATGTTTCATTGAAAAATAACACTTGCACGAGAATCCCGAGGTCTCGATTTAGAAATCTAGAAAATTTCACACCGATCCGACGATCATAGACGCCGCACGCGCCACGCCTTGCTAGTGAGCTTCGTCTGGCAGCCTGGGAAGTAGCCTGAACCGGTCTGAACCGATTGGACCGAGCCGATGGACCGAATCGCGCCTGGACCGAGTCGTTAACCGTTGACCGACCATTGATCGACTGTTGCCTTTTTTTGGGTATACCCATCCTGGCGTTTTTCGACATCCTGAGTCCGTTTTGCAAATGTAAGCTATTTTTCACTGATTAACCACCCGATTCGATCTGTTTTTCACAATTAAGCTTTGTTTCTGATGAAATTTCTATTGTTATGTATATGAGGAATTATTGGGCATTGAATTAAAGATTTAAGGCGATCAAATGGAGTTTAAATGGTCGATCAGTATGGCACATAAATCGAGGTAATACTCTACTACGATTTGTATGCTTTTTAGAACTCATGTATATGTGGTAAATGTTTGATTGGAATGATTGGTATTTTAAGTGTATCTAACTATCATCAGACTCGAACGTAAATTGGAATATAAACAAATAATTATATAAGACTCATACAGTTCGATTAGGAGAAATGGTAGACCGGTCGGATATAATTTATGTTCAATGAGTTAATCAATCAATCTCAGGATTCGTAAACTATGATTAATATAGTTAAGGTTAAATGTCAGGAATTATTTGGATATGAAATTATCAAAAAGAATGACATGGTTAAGAAATTATGAAAATACCCTTGAAAGGTAAAAATAATCCGAGTTGACTCTAAATGAGAAAGTACCCTGAGAATTCGTACCTAACCTCATAAATTACAGATTTAATTGTTAAGACCCTGTCTTTGTACAAAAGTTCTTGATAACCTATTTGTAAAATCTAAGATGGAACTTGACCCGAAAATCTCCGAGTTATGAGTAAATACCTGAAGAATAATTTATCGAGGGTGCTCTTTTATCAGAATTGTTCAAAAGGACTGGAATAGATGATAAGTTTGAATTAAATAATAAGATATGATGGAAGGAAATGATTTAAATATTCTAGATTTGTAAAATGACCAAAATACCCCTGGAATAAAAATAACCCAAAAATATCACCAAGTCCAGGAATGATTGAATACCCTTGAAGGACAACGAATTGACCAGTCGACAAGTATCAGTTCTAAGAGTTATTCAGCTCGAGTTGTTCGATAATCCGATCGATCGACATAGATGGTAAATGTTTGAATATAATATAAACCTGATAAATCACAGTCTGAATAACTGATAATTCCATCAGCTAATAAACTCTTCCGATAGTAATTCAAACTTCAAGAATTCTATCGGTATATTAAATATCATTGTTTCTATGTCCGATAAGAATATCCAGAACCTCTGAACCATATCTATAACCTCTAGTGTGTTCCCTGATCATATGAATATTTTATCTAATTTCTGTTGTGAATATTGTTCTGATTTCTGCTCTGAATTCTGTTCTAATTTCTGCTCTGATTTCTGTTCTGATTTCTGATATCTCTATTACTGAAGGAAAATGTTTTATTCGGGGCACTTTGGGATCTGGTATAAAGACTCTGGCAAGTTCAGTCGCTGTTAGTAATTCCATAGATAGGTTCAGCACCGAATGGTAATTCCTTATGGATTTAAGGCGACCCTTGGGTAGGCTCTGTGGCCATGATATTTTTCATGGGTAAGCCTCTGTGGCCCCGAGAATTATCTTGGGTAGGCTCTCAGGCCCCAAGGTAATCCCTTACGATGTGCAGTTATGGGGAACTGCACATGGCGTTCTGTTGGAGGACGATTCAGAGTTTTTAAATTAAAAACTCCAATGATGTTTTAATGAGTGATTTGTAGTGCTTTTAAAAAAACATAACTATTTTAAATGGTTTTGTGGGAACACACTAGATATCCTATCCTGATCTCCTAAACCAGCCATCCAAATATTTCCATCCGATCTGAAAACTTACTGTCTGTTACCACCTGAGATATCAATGGGACCTCATCTCAGCCTAAAAATCTATATATGTCTGAACCAATAAGGAAACATATGATTATATGTTATCTGCATGTTCTTCAGCATCATTTAGTTGTTCTGTATTACTAAGCTTCCCAAAGCTCACTCTGTTACTCACCTTTTCATGTTAAGAGAATTGAACCATTGCAGCTATTGACATCAGTAAGAGAGTTCCTCCAGCGTTGCTTGCAGAGTATGGTACATGTGATTAGGGGCATGTAGGTTGTATTTTGTTTTTATATATGAGTCTGGAAATCTATTTTATTTTTGAATATTGAAAATTTTACTTTTTTATTTATAAATGATTTTATGATTTTACATTTTTAATAAAAACGTTATTTTTTTCGATTTTTAAGGTGGGTCGCTCTGGTGGCCCTAATGTGACACCCTAATTGGATCGGATCACCTGAATCGGTCTGAGAGGGTTACAGTTTGAGTTGAAGATTGACCTTGATAATTATGCATCAGATAATATTGGTGATTCTATTGATATTGTTGTTGCTGCAAATGTTATGGGTTGGCAATATTTTGATTTTTCCAAGAGAGATTTGGGTGAGTTTTGAAATTTTCATTGTACGTGTTATCAAAAGCATTGTTATTTCTTTGATAATTTCTCACGTAGTAGACAAATTCTGGATTTTGAGGGCATTCATCAAAGTTGTGATATTCACCATAATAGACACAAGTAATGAGAGATGTAGCTTTGACTTCATATATTCCTCTTGGTCGCTACAGTTTCTTTATCATTTCTGTCAAGGTTGAGACCTATGATTCCATAGAGCTAAAAACTTCAGAATCGATTTCTACAGTATTACAGCGGCCAAACATATTTCTCGTATTCAGATATTGGTAATCATTAGTTGAAATCCTTTCTAGTATTTTATATACTTCATTGTATGATTTATCTACCAAACATCCATTTGCTTAAGCATAGACAACCATCCAAGTGTGTATGTTTAAACCATTGTAGAACATCTCTATTTGAGTCCAATGCAAAAATCCATGCATTTGATGTTTCCTTAACAATTCTTTAAATCTCTCCCAAGCGTCATAAAAACTTTTGTCCTCCATTTGCTTGAATGAAGTCAGATTATTTCGCAACATAGCATTCATGTTTGGCTGGTTGAAACACAACAAGAATTTTTAAGCTAATTCATTTCAGGATGATATACCCCAGGCGATAGTGAACTCAACCAGCCACGTGCTTTGTCACACAGCGAGTAGGGAAATAGTTTCAGCTTTAGAGCTTCCTTTGAAACTCCTTGTTGTATAAACGAGTCGCAAACCTCCATAAAAGCTCTTAAATAGGATCTAGGATCTTTAGCAGCACTTCCTCCATACTGTAAATCAAATGAAATGCTATAACAATAATGCAAGTGCACGTGTCACAAATCAAGTAATAAAAGTGGTAACAATTAAGTTACGAGTATCAATCCCACAGAGAGCAGATAGTTTACAATATAGTTAAAAATATAGAAATGTTGATTGATTGCTTTACAGTGAGAAAATAAAGTATTCAAACCATAAATGGTTTAAATAGATTCATTTATGGTTTTATGAGCTTGGATTTATGATTTTATTTTCTCATCGTAAGTATTGATTGCTTTACAATAGAGTTCATGCTACAACATTAAACCATAATTGAATATATTTTTACTCATTTATTTCAAATATTTATACTCATAATCTAATCATACAAGCTCATAGAAACAGAATTAGAATTAAACCATAAATCCAAAATATCATTCAATACAAATTTAAGTATATTCAAACACTCCCTTTCTACTACAACAATCCCTAGCAAAAGGGTTAGGCTTTCATCGGGTGAAGAAAATAATGGTAGAGGTGTGGATTTTTTTCTTGAAATATGATGTACTCGGTGTTCTCCTCAAATGAACATGCTAGTACTCTATTTATAAGTGAAGAGGAAATCTGATCCTCCAATGGTTTGTTGCCACATTTCGGGTAGGATCTAGCTCTTTTGACAACTATTCCATTCTAGAGAATTCCATAACTGCCAGTTGAGTCATTAGATGCTCCACAACATTGGGATGCTCCATAGCATTGAAATGCTACAACATCATCAACAACTTCAATCGGATGCTACACAACATTTTCTACAATGCTACAACGTCAGTGCACAATTTCAGTATTAAAATTCATTTTCATCCCAAAGCAACCCACAAAAGATAAACATGAAGAGTCATAAGAACTAGTTAAAACTAATCTTAAAAATGCTTAAGATCATAGTAAGCTTAGGCTAAAAGTTCTCCTAAAGATAACTCTTTTATAGAATTATCAGTCACAATCATGCATTTTCCTTGGCTACAACCCTCAGCAAAAAATATATGAGTGCATGGCATCCGATGGATGAATTTATGTTTCCAGACATGTGATCTTTGATGAAAGTTACTTTTCTTTTACAAGTTTTCTCGATCTAAAGTTCCAGCTCTTGACATTGGGCAGAAGAGATGTGCTGAATTTCCAGTCTTAAATAGGGTATATAGGGTTTGCATGGTTATACCTACCCCTAGTCAACATAAAGAGAGATCCAGCTCCTACAAGGCTATGAAGACGCCATGTTCCCATATTCAGGAATAGTTTGGGAATGATGAAAGTAAAAAAATGGCTGAATTAGACACTGACACGCATGAACAGGCTGGGGACTTATTGTAAATAGGAGTGATAACTCAAGAGGGGCCCAGTGACACGCATCAAGAAGTCACGAAAATCTAATTCCTTATGGATTTAAGGCGACCCTTGGGTAGGCTCTGCGGCCATGATATTTTTCTTGGGTAAGCCTCTGTGGCCCCGAGAATTATCTTGGGTAGGTTCTCAGGCCCCAAGGTAATCCCTTAGGTTGTGCAGTTCTGGGGAACTGCACATGGCGTTCGGTTGGAGGACGATTCAGAGTTTTTAAATTAAAAACTCCTATGATGTTTTAATGAGTGTGATTTGTAGTGATTTTAAAAAAACATAACTATTTTAAATGGTTTTGTGGGAACACACTAGATATCCTATTCTGATCTCCTAAACCAGACATCCAAATATTTCCATCCGATCTGAAAACTTACTGTCTGTTACCACCTGAGATATCAATGGGACCTTATCTCAGCCTAAAAATCTATAGATATCTGAACCAATAAGGAAACATATGATTATATGTTATCTGCATGTTCTTCAGCATCATTTAGTTGTTATGTATTACTAAGCTTCCCAAAGCTCACTCTGTTACTCACCTTTTCATATTAAGAGAATTGAACCAATGCAGCTATTGACATCAGTAAGAGAGTTCCTCCAGCATTGCTTGTAGAGTATGGTATATGTGATTAGGGGGCATGTAGGTTGTATTTTGTTTTTATATCTGAGTCTGGAAATCTATTTTATTTCTGAATATTGAAAATTTTACTTTTTTATTTATAAATGATTTTATGATTTTACATGTTTTAATAAAAACGTTATTTTTTTAGATTTTTAAGGTGGGTCGCTCCAGTGGCCCTAATGTGACACCCTAATTGGATCGGATCACCTGTATCGGTCTGAGGGGGTTACAGTTTGAGTTGAAGATTATGCATCGACTAATATTGGTGATTCTATTGATATTGTTGTTGCTGCAAATGTTATGGGTTGACAACATTTTGATTTTTCCAAGAGAGATTTGGGTGAGTTTTGAAATTTTCATTGTACGTGTTATCAAAAGCATTGCCATTTCTTTGATAATTTCTCACGTAGTAGACAGATTCTGGATTTTGAGGGCATTCATCAAAGTTGTGATTTTCACCATAATAGACACAAGTAATGAGAGATGTACCTTTGACTTCATATATTCCTCTTGGTCGCTACAGTTTCTTTATCATTTCTGTCAAGGTTGAGACCTATGATGCCATAGAGCTAAAAACTTCAGAATCGATTTCTACAGTATTACAACGACCAAACATATTTATCGTATTCAGATATTGGTAATAATTAGTTGAAATCCTTTCTAGTATTTCATATACTTCATTGTATGATTTATCTACCAAACATCCATTTGCTTAAGTATAGACAACCATCCAAGTGTGTATGTTTAAACCATTGTAGAACATCTCTATTTGAGTCCAATGCAGAAATCCATGCATTTGATGTTTCCTTAACAATTCTTTGAATCTCTCCCAAGCGTCATAAAATTTTTTGTCCATTTGCTTGAATGAAGTCAGATTATTTCGCAACTTAGCATTCATGTTTGGCTGGTTGAAACACAACAAGAATTTTTAAGCTAATTCATTTCAGGATGATATACCCTAGGCGATAGTGAACTCAACTAGCCTCGTGCTTTGTCACACAACGAGTAGGGAAATAGTTTCAGCTTTAGAGCTTCCTTTGAAACTCCTTGTTGTATAAACGAATCACAAACCTCCATAAAAGCTCTTAAATAGGCTCTAGGATCTTCAGCAGTACTTCCTCCATACTGTAAATCAAATTAAATGCTATAACAATAATGCAAGTGCACGTGTCACAAATCAAGTAATAAAAGTGGTAACAGTTAAGTTACGAGTATCAATCCCACAGAGAGCAGATAGTTTACAATATAGTTAAAAATAGAGAAATGTTGATTGATTACTTTACGATGAGAAAATAATATTCAAACCATAAATGGTTTAAATAGATTCATTTATGGTTTTATGAGCTTGGATTTATGATTTTATTTTCTCACCGTAAGTATTAATTGCTTTACAATAGAGTTCATACTACAACATTAAACCATAAATGAATATATTTACTCATTTACAAATATTTCTACTCATAATCTAATCATCCAAGCTCATAGAAACATAATTAGCATTAAACCATAAATCCAAAATATCATTCAATACAAATTTAAGTATATTCAAACACTCCCTTTCTACTACAGCAATCCCTAGCAAAGGGGTTAGGCTTTCATCGGGTGAAGAAAACAATGGTAGAGGTGTGGATTTTTTTCTTGAAATATGATGTACTCGGTGTTCTCCTCAAATGAACAGGCTAGTACTCTATTTATAGGTGAAGAGGAAATCTGATCCTCCAATGGTTTGTTGCCACATTTCGGGTAGGATCTAGCTCTTTTGACAACTGTCCCATTCTAGAGTATTCCATAACTGCCAGTTGAGTCATTAGATGCTCCACAACATTGGGATGCTCCATAGCATTGAAATGCTACAATATCATCAACAACTTCAATCGGATGCTACACAACATTTTCTACAATGCTACAGCGTCAGTGCACAATTTCAGTATTAAAATTCATTTTCATCCCAAAGCAACCCACAAAAGATAAACATGAAGAGTCATAAGAACTAGTTAAAACTAATCTTAAAAATGCTTAAGATCATAGTAAGCTTAGGCTAAAAGTTCTCCTAAAGATAACTCTTTTATAGAATTATCAGTCACAATCATGCATTTTCCTTGGCTACAACCCTCAGCAAAAAATGAGTGCATGGCATCCGATGGATGAATTTATGTTTCCAGACATGTGATCTTTGATGAAAGTTACTTTTCTTTTACAAGTTTTCTCGATCTAAATTTCCAGCTCTTGACATTGGGCAGAAGAGATGTGCTGAATTTCCAGTCTTAAATAGGGCATATAGGGTTTGCATGGTTATACCTACCCCTAGTCAACATAAAGAGAGATCTAGCTCCTACAAGGCTATGAAGACGCCATGTTCCTATATTCAGGAATAGTTTGGGAATGATGAAAGTAAAAAAATGGCTGAATTAGACACTGACACGCATGAACAGGCTGAGGACTTATTGTAAGTAGGAGTGATAACTCAAGAGGGGCCCAGTGACACGCATCAAGAAGTCACGAAAATCTAATTCCTTATGGATTTAAGGCGACCCTTGGGTAGGCTCTGCGGCCATGAGATTTTTCTTGGGTAAGCCTCTGTGGCCCCGAGAATTATCTTGGGTAGTTCTCAGGCCCCAAGGTAATCCCTTAGGTTGTGCAGTTCTGGGGAACTGCACATGGCGTTCGGTTGGAGGACGATTCGGAGTTTTTAAATTAAAAACTCCTATGATGTTTTAATGAGTGTGATTTGTAGTGATTTTAAAAAAACATAACTATTTTAAATGGTTTTGTGGGAACACACTAGATATCCTATCCTGATCTCCTAAACCAGACATCCAAATATTTCCATCCGATCTGAAAACTTACTGTCTGTTACCACCTGAGATATCAATGGGACCTCATCTCAGCCTAAAAATCTATAGATATCTGAACCAATAAGGAAACATATGATTATATGTTATCTGCATGTTCTTCATCATTTAGTTGTTATGTATTACTAAGCTTCCCAAAGCTCACTCTGTTACTCACCTTTCATATTAAGAGAATTGAACCATTGCAGCTATTGACATCAGTAAGAGAGTTCCTCCAGCGTTGCTTGCAGAGTATGGTATATGTGATTAGGGGGCATTTAGGTTGTATTTTGTTTTTATATCTGAGTCTGGAAATCTATTTTATTTCTGAATATTGAAAAATTTACTTTTTTATTTATAAATGATTTTATGATTTTACATGTTTTAATAAAAACGTTATTTTTAGATTTTTAAGGTGGGTCGCTCCGGTGGCCCTAATGTGACACCCTAATTGGATCGGATCACCTGTATCGGTCTGAGGGGGTTACAGTTTGAGTTGAAGATTATGCATCGGCTAATATTGGTGATTCTATTGATATTGTTGTTGCTGCAAATGTTATGGGTTGACAACATTTTGAGTTTTCCAAGAGAGATTCGGGTGAGTTTTGAAATTTTCATTGTACGTGTTATCAAAAGCATTGCCATTTCTTTGATAATTTCTCACGTAGTAGACAGATTCTGGATTTTGAGGGCATTCATCAAAGTTGTGATCTTCACCATAATAGACACAAGTAATGAGAGATGTAGCTTTGACTTCATATATTCCTCTTGGTCGCTACAGTTTCTTTATCATTTCTGTCAAGGTTGAGACCTAGGATGCCATAGAGCTAAAAACTTCAGAATCGATTTCTACAGTATTACAACGACCAAACATATTTATCGTATTCAGATATTGGTAATCATTAGTTGAAATCCTTTCTAGTATTTCATATACTTCATTGTATGATTTATCTACCAAACATCCATTTGCTTAAGCATAGACAACCATCCAAGTGTGTATGTTTAAACCATTGTAGAACATCTCTATTTGAGTCCAATGCAGAAATCCATGCATTTGATGTTTCCTTAACAGTTCTTTGAATCTCTCCCAATCGTCATAAAAATTTTTGTCCATTTGCTTGAATGAAGTCAGATTATTTCGCAACTTAGCATTCATGTTTGGCTGGTTGAAACACAACAAGAATTTTTAAGCTAATTCATTTCAGGATGATATACCCTAGGCGATAGTGAACTCAACCAGCCTCGTGCTTTGTCACACAACGAGTAGGGAAATAGTTTCAGCTTTAGAGCTTCCTTTGAAACTCCTTGTTGTATAAACGAATCGCAAACCTCTATAAAAGCTCTTAAATAGGCTCTAGGATCTTCAGCAGTACTTCCTCCATACTGTAAATCAAATTAAACGCTATAACAATAATGCAAGTGCACGTGTCACAAATCAAGTAATAAAAGTGGTAACAGTTAAGTTACGAGTATCAATCCCACAGAGAGCAGATAGTTTACAATATAGTTAAAAATAGAGAAATGTTGATTGATTACTTTACGGTGAGAAAATAAAATATTCAAACCATAAATGGTTTAAATAGATTCATTTATGGTTTTGAGCTTGGATTTATGATTTTATTTCTCACCGTAAGTATTAATTGCTTTACAATAGAGTTCATACTACAACATTAAACCATAAATGATATATTTACTCATTTATTACAAATATTTCTACTCATAATCTAATCATCCAAGCTCATAGAAACATAATTAGCATTAAACCATAAATCCAAAATATCATTCAATACAAATTTAAGTATATTCAAACACTCCTTTTCTACTACAGCAATCCCTAGCAAAAGGGTTAGGCTTTCATCGGGTGAAGAAAACAATGGTAGAGGTGTGGATTTTTTTCTTGAAATATGATGTACTCGGTGTTCTCCTCAAATGAACAGGCTAGTACTCTATTTATAGGTGAAGAGGAAATCTGATCCTCCAATGGTTTGTTGCCACATTTCGGGTAGGATCTAGCTCTTTTGACAACTGTCCCATTCTAGAGTATTCCATAACTGCCAGTTGAGTCATTAGATGCTCCACAACATTGGGATGCTCCATAGCATTGAAATGCTACAACATCATCAACAACTTCAATCGGATGCTACACAACATTTTCTACAATGCTACAACGTCAGTGCACATTTCAGTATTAAAATTCATTTTCATCCCAAGCAACCCACAAAAGATAAACATGAAGAGTCATAAGAACTAGTTAAAACTAATCTTAAAAATGCTTAAGATCATAGTAAGCTTAGGCTAAAAGTTCTCCTAAAGATAACTCTTTTATAGAATTATCAGTCACAATCATGCATTTTCCTTGGCTACAACCCTCAGCAAAAAATATATGAGTGCATGGCATCCGATGGATGAATTTATGTTTCCAGACATGTGATCTTTGATGAAAGTTACTTTTCTTTTACAAGTTTTCTCGATCTAAAGTTCCAGCTCTTGACATTGGGCAGAAGAGATGTGCTGAATTTCCAGTCTTAAATAGGGCATATAGGGTTTGCATGGTTATACCTACCCCTAGTCAACATAAAGAGATCTAGCTCCTACAAGGCTATGAAGACGCCATGTTCCTATATTCAGGAATAGTTTGGGAATGATGAAAGTAAAAAAATGGCTGAATTAGACACTGACACGCATGAACAGGCTGAGGACTTATTGTAAATAGGAGTGATAACTCAAGAGGGGCCCAGTGACACACATCAAGAAGTCACGAAAATCTAATTCCTTATGGATTTAAGGCAACCCTTGGGTAGGCTCTGCGGCCATGAGATTTTTCTTGGGTAAGCCTCTGTGGCCCCGAGAATTATCTTGGGTAGGTTCTCAGGCCCCAAGGTAATCCCTTAGGTTGTGCCGTTCTGGGGAACTGCACATGGCGTTCGGTTGGATGACGATTCGGAGTTTTTAAATTAAAAACTCCTATGATGTTTTAATGAGTGTGATTTGTAGTGATTTTAAAAAAACATAACTATTTTAAATGGTTTTGTGGGAACACACTAGATATCCTATCCTGATCTCCTAAACCAGACATCCAAATATTTCCATCCGATCTGAAAACTTACTGTCTGTTACCACCTGAGATATCAATGGGACCTCATCTCAGCCTAAAAATCTATAGATATCTGAACCAATAAGGAAACATATGATTATATGTTATCTGCATGTTCTTCAGCATCATTTAGTTGTTATGTATTACTAAGCTTCCCAAAGCTCACTCTGTTACTCACCTTTTCATATTAAGAGAATTGAACCATTGCAGCTATTGACATCAGTAAGAGAGTTCCTCCAGCGTTGCTTGCAGAGTATGGTATATGTGATTAGGGGGCATTTAGGTTGTATTTTGTTTTTATATCTGAGTCTGGAAATCTATTTTATTTCTGAATATTGAAAAATTTACTTTTTTATTTATAAATGATTTTATGATTTTACATGTTTTAATAAAAACGTTATTTTTTAGATTTTTAAGGTGGGTCGCTCCGGTGGCCCTAATGTGACACCCTAATTGGATCGGATCACCTGTATCGGTCTGAGGGGGTTACAGTTTGAGTTGAAGATTATGCATCGGCTAATATTGGTGATTCTATTGATATTGTTGTTGCTGCAAATGTTATGGGTTGACAACATTTTGAGTTTTCCAAGAGAGATTCGGGTGAGTTTTGAAATTTTCATTGTACGTGTTATCAAAAGCATTGCCATTTCTTTGATAATTTCTCACGTAGTAGACAGATTCTGGATTTTGAGGGCATTCATCAAAGTTGTGATCTTCACCATAATAGACACAAGTAATGAGAGATGTAGCTTTGACTTCATATATTCCTCTTGGTCGCTACAGTTTCTTTATCATTTCTGTCAAGGTTGAGACCTAGGATGCCATAGAGCTAAAAACATCAGAATCGATTTCTACAGTATTACAACGACCAAACATATTTATCGTATTCAGATATTGGTAATCATTAGTTGAAATCCTTTCTAGTATTTCATATACTTCATTGTATGATTTATCTACCAAACATCCATTTGCTTAAGCATAGACAACCATCCAAGTGTGTATGTTTAAACCATTGTAGAACATCTCTATTTGAGTCCAATGCAGAAATCCATGCATTTGATGTTTCCTTAACAATTCTTTGAATCTCTCCCAATCGTCATAAATTTTTTTGTCCATTTGCTTGAATGAAGTCAGATTATTTCGCAACTTAGCATTCATGTTTGGCTGGTTGAAACACAACAAGAATTTTTAAGCTAATTCATTTCAGGATGATATACCCCAGGCGATAGTGAACTCAACCAGCCTCGTGCTTTGTCACACAACGAGTAGGGAAATAGTTTCAGCTTTAGAGCTTCCTTTGAAACTCCTTGTTGTATAAACGAATCGCAAACCTCCATAAAAGCTCTTAAATAGGCTCTAGGATCTTCAGCAGTACTTCCTCCATACTGTAAATCAAATTAAACGCTATAACAATAATGCAAGTGCACGTGTCACAAATCAAGTAATAAAAGTGGTAACAGTTAAGTTACGAGTATCAATCCCACAGAGAGCAGATAGTTTACAATATAGTTAAAAATAGAGAAATGTTGATTGATTACTTTACGGTGAGAAAATAAAATATTCAAACCATAAATGGTTTAAATAGATTCATTTATGGTTTTATGAGCTTGGATTTATGATTTTATTTTCTCACCGTAAGTATTAATTGCTTTACAATAGAGTTCATACTACAACATTAAACCATAAATGAATATATATTTACTCATTTATTACAAATATTTCTACTCATAATCTAATCATCCAAGCTCATAGAAACATAATTAGCATTAAACCATAAATCCAAAATATCATTCAATACAAATTTAAGTATATTCAAACACTCCCTTTCTACTACAGCAATCCCTAGCAAAAGGGTTAGGCTTTCATCGGGTGAAGAAAACAATGGTAAAGGTGTGGATTTTTTTCTTGAAATATGATGTACTCGGTGTTCTCCTCAAATGAACAGGCTAGTACTCTATTTGTAGGTGAAGAGGAAATCTGATCCTCCAATGGTTTGTTGCCACATTTTGGGTAGGATCTAGCTCTTTTGAAAACTGTCCCATTCTAGAGTATTCCATAACTGCCAGTTGAGTCATTAGATGCTCCACAACATTGGGATGCTCCATAGCATTGAAATGCTACAGCTTCATCAACAACTTCAATCGGATGCTACACAACATTTCCTACAATGCTACAGCGTCAGTGCACAATTTCAGCATTAAAATTAATTTTCAGCCCAAAGCAACCAACAAAAGATAAACATGAAGAGTCATAAGAACTAGTTAAAACTAATCTTAAAAATACTTAAGATCAAACTAAGCTTAGGCTAAAAGTTCTCCTAACAATCGGATGCTACACAACATTTCCTACAATGCTACAGCTCAGTGCACAATTTCAGCATTAAAATTAATTTTCAGCCCAAAGCAACCAACAAAAGATAACATGAAGAGTCATAAGAACTAGTTAAAACTAATCTTAAAAATACTTAAGATCAAACTAAGCTTAGGCTAAAAGTTCTCCTAAAGATAACTCTTTTATAGAGTTATCAGTCACAATCATGCATTTTCCTTGGCTACAACCCTTAGCAAAAAATATATGAGTGCATGGCATCCAATGGACGAATTTATGTTTCCAGACATGTGATATTTGATGAAAGTTACTTTTCTTTTACAAGTTTTCTCGATCTAAAGTTCCAGCTCTTGACATTGGGCAGAAGAGATGTGTTGAATTTCCAGTCCTAAATAGGGCATATAGGGTTTGCATGGTTATACCTACCCCTAGTCAACATAAAGAGAGATCCAGCTCCTACAAGGCTATGAAGACGCCATGTTCCTATATTCAGGAACAATTTGGGAATGATGAAAGTCAAAAAATGGCTGAATTAGACACTGACACGTATGAACAGGCTGAGGACTTATTGCAAATAGGAGTGATAACTCAAGAGGGGCCCAGTGACACGCATCAAGAAGTCACGAAAAATCTAATTCCTTATGGATTTAAGGCGACCCTTGGGTAGGCTCTGCGGCCATAAGATTTTTCTTGGGTAAGCCTCCGTGGCCCCGAGAATTATCTTGGGTAGGCTCTCAGGCCCCAAGGTAATCCCTTAGGTTGTGCAGTTCTGGGGAACTGCACATGGCGTTCGGTTAGAGAACAATTCGGAGTTTTTAAATTAAAAACTCCTATGATGTTTTAATGAGTGTGGTTTGTAGTGATTTAAAAAAAACATAACTATTTTAAATGGTTTTGTGGGAACACACTAGATATCCTATCCTGATCTCCTAAACCATACATCCAAATATTTCTATCCGATCTGAAAACTTACTGTCTGTTACCACCTGAGATATCAATGGGACCTCATCTTAGCCTAAAAATCTATAGATGTCTGAACCACTAAAGAAACATATGATTATATGTTATCTGCATGTTTTTCAGCATCATTTAGTTGTTCTGTATTACTAAGCTTCCCAAAGCTCACTCTGTTACTCACATTTTCATGTTAAGAGAATTGAACCATTGTAGCTATTGACATCAGTAAGAGAGTTCCTCCAGCGTTGCTTGCAGAGTATGGTACATGTGATTAGGGGGCATGTAGGTTGTATTTTGTTTTTATATCTGAGTCTGGAAATCTATTTTATTTCTGAATATTGAAAATTTTACTTTTTTATTTATAAATGATTTTATGATTTTACATGTTTTAATAAAAACGTTATTTTTTTAGATTTTTAAGGTGGGTCGCTCCGGTGGCCCTAATGTGACACCCTAATTAGATCGAATCACCTGTATCAGTCTGAGGGGGTTACAGTTTGAGTTGAAGATTGACCTTGATAATTATGCTTCGGCTAATATTGGTGATTGTATTGATATTGTTGTTGCTGCAAATGTTATGGGTTGACAACATTTTGATTTTTCCAAGAGAGATTTGGGTGAGTTTTGAAATTTTCATTGTACGTGTTATAAAAAGCATTGCCATTTCTTTGATAATTTCTCACGTTGTAGACAGATTCTGGATTTTGAGGGCATTCATCAAAGTTGTGATCTTCACCATAATAGACACAAGTAATGAGAGATGTAGTTTTGACTTCATATATTCCTCTTGGTCGCTACAGTTTCTTTATCATTTCTGTCAAGGTTGAGACCTATGATTCCATAGAGCTAAAAACTTCAGAATCGATTTTTACAGTATTACAACGGCCAAACATATTTCTCGTATTCAGATTTTGGTAATCATTAGTTGAATTCCTTTCTAGTATTTCATATACTTCATTGTATGATTTATCTACCAAACATCCATTTGCTTAAGTATAGACAACCATCCAAGTGTGTATGTTTAAACCATTGTAGAACATCTCTATTTGAGTCAAATGTAGAAATCCATGCATTTGATGTTTCCTTAACAATTCTTTGAATCTCTCCCAAGCGTCATAAAAACTTTTGTCCTCCATTTGCTTGAATGAAGTTAGATTATTTCGCAACTTAGCATTCATGTTTGGCTGGTTGAAACACAACAAGAGTTTTTAAGCTAATTCATTTCAGGATGATATACCCCAGGTGATAGTGAACTCAACCAACCTCGTGCTTTGTCACACAGCGAGTAGGGAAATAATTTCAGCTTCAGAGCTTCCTTTGAAACTACTTGTTGTATAAACGAATCGCAAACCTCCATAAAAGCTCTTAAATAGGCTCTAGGATCTTCAGCAACACTTCCTCCATACTATAAATTAAATGAAATGCTATAATAATAATGCAAGTGCACGTGTCACAAATCAAGTAATAAAAGTGGTAACAGTTAAGTTACGAGTATCAATCCCACAGAGAGCATATAGTTTACAATAGAGTAAAAAATAGAGAAATGTTGATTGATTGCTTTACGGTGAGAAAATAAAATATTCAAACCATAAATGGTTTAAATAGATTCATTTATGGTTTTATGAGCTTGGATTTATGATTTTATTTTCTCACCGTAAGTATTAATTGCTTTACAATAGAGTTCATACTACAACATTAAACCATAAATGAATATATATTTACTCATTTATTACAAATATTTCTACTCATAATCTAATCATCCAAGCTCATAGAAACATAATTAGCATTAAACCATAAATCCAAAATATCATTCAATACAAATTTAAGTATATTCAAACACTCCCTTTCTACTACAGCAATCCCTAGCAAAAGGGTTAGGCTTTCATCGGGTGAAGAAAACAATGGTAAAGGTGTGGATTTTTTTCTTGAAATATGATGTACTCGGTGTTCTCCTCAAATGAACAGGCTAGTACTCTATTTGTAGGTGAAGAGGAAATCTGATCCTCCAATGGTTTGTTGCCACATTTTGGGTAGGATCTAGCTCTTTTGAAAACTGTCCCATTCTAGAGTATTCCATAACTGCCAGTTGAGTCATTAGATGCTCCACAACATTGGGATGCTCCATAGCATTGAAATGCTACAGCTTCATCAACAACTTCAATCGGATGCTACACAACATTTCCTACAATGCTACAGCGTCAGTGCATAATTTCAACATTAAAATTCATTTTCAGCCCAAAGCAACCAACAAAAGATAAACATGAAGAGTCATAAGAACTAGTTAAAACTAATCTTAAAAATACTTAAGATCAAACTAAGCTTAGGCTAAAAGTTCTCCCAAAGATAACTCTTTTATAGAGTTATCAGTCACAATCATGCATTTTCCTTGGCTACAACCCTTAGCAAAAAATATATGAGTGCATGGCATCCAATGGACGAATTTATGTTTCCAGACATGTGATATTTGATGAAAGTTACTTTTCTTTTACAAGTTTTCTCGATCTAAAGTTCCAGCTCTTGACATTGGGCAGAAGAGATGTGTTGAATTTCCAGTCCTAAATAGGGCATATAGGGTTTGCATGGTTATACCTACCCCTAGTCAACATAAAGAGAGATCCAGCTCCTACAAGGCTATGAAGACGCCATGTTCCTATATTCAGGAACAATTTGGGAATGATGAAAGTCAAAAAATGGCTGAATTAGACACTGACACGTATGAACAGGCTGAGGACTTATTGCAAATAGGAGTGATAACTCAAGAGGGGCCCAGTGACACGCATCAAGAAGTCACGAAAATCTAATTCCTTATGGATTTAAGGCGACCCTTGGGTAGGCTCTGCGGCCATAAGATTTTTCTTGGGTAAGCCTCCGTGGCCCCGAGAATTATCTTGGGTAGGCTCTCAGGCCCCAAGGTAATCCCTTAGGTTGTGCAGTTCTGGGGAACTGCACATGGCGTTCGGTTAGAGAACAATTCGGAGTTTTTAAATTAAAAACTCCTATGATGTTTTAATGAGTGTGGTTTGTAGTGATTTAAAAAAACATAACTATTTTAAATGGTTTTGTGGGAACACACTAGATATCCTATCCTGATCTCCTAAACCATACATCCAAATATTTCTATCCGATCTGAAAACTTACTGTCTGTTACCACCTGAGATATCAATGGGACCTCATCTTAGCCTAAAAATCTATAGATGTCTGAACCACTAAAGAAACATATGATTATATGTTATCTGCATGTTTTTCAGCATCATTTAGTTGTTCTGTATTACTAAGCTTCCCAAAGCTCACTCTGTTACTCACATTTTCATGTTAAGAGAATTGAACCATTGTAGCTATTGACATCAGTAAGAGAGTTCCTCCAGCGTTGCTTGCAGAGTATGGTACATGTGATTAGGGGGCATGTAGGTTGTATTTTGTTTTTATATCTGAGTCTGGAAATCTATTTTATTTCTGAATATTGAAAATTTTACTTTTTTATTTATAAATGATTTTATGATTTTACATGTTTTAATAAAAACGTTATTTTTTTAGATTTTTAAGGTGGGTCGCTCCGGTGGCCCTAATGTGACACCCTAATTAGATCGAATCACCTGTATCAGTCTGAGGGGGTTACAGTTTGAGTTGAAGATTGACCTTGATAATTATGCTTCGGCTAATATTGGTGATTGTATTGATATTGTTGTTGCTGCAAATGTTATGGGTTGACAACATTTTGATTTTTCCAAGAGAGATTTGGGTGAGTTTTGAAATTTTCATTGTACGTGTTATAAAAAGCATTGCCATTTCTTTGATAAATTTCTCACGTTGTAGACAGATTCTGGATTTTGAGGGCATTCATCAAAGTTGTGATCTTCACCATAATAGACACAAGTAATGAGAGATGTAGTTTTGACTTCATATATTCCTCTTGGTCGCTACAGTTTCTTTATCATTTCTGTCAAGGTTGAGACCTATGATTCCATAGAGCTAAAAACTTCAGAATCGATTTTTACAGTATTACAACGGCCAAACATATTTCTCGTATTCAGATTTTGGTAATCATTAGTTGAATTCCTTTCTAGTATTTCATATACTTCATTGTATGATTTATCTACCAAACATCCATTTGCTTAAGTATAGACAACCATCCAAGTGTGTATGTTTAAACCATTGTAGAACATCTCTATTTGAGTCAAATGTAGAAATCCATGCATTTGATGTTTCCTTAACAATTCTTTGAATCTCTCCCAAGCGTCATAAAAACTTTTGTCCTCCATTTGCTTGAATGAAGTTAGATTATTTCGCAACTTAGCATTCATGTTTGGCTGGTTGAAACACAACAAGAGTTTTTAAGCTAATTCATTTCAGGATGATATACCCCAGGTGATAGTGAACTCAACCAACCTCGTGCTTTGTCACACAGCGAGTAGGGAAATAATTTCAGCTTCAGAGCTTCCTTTGAAACTACTTGTTGTATAAACGAATCGCAAACCTCCATAAAAGCTCTTAAATAGGCTCTAGGATCTTCAGCAACACTTCCTCCATACTATAAATTAAATGAAATGCTATAATAATAATGCAAGTGCACGTGTCACAAATCAAGTAATAAAAGTGGTAACAGTTAAGTTACGAGTATCAATCCCACAGAGAGCATATAGTTTACAATAGAGTAAAAAATAGAGAAATGTTGATTGATTGCTTTACGGTGAGAAAATAAAATATTCAAACCATAAATGGTTTAAATAAATTCATTTATGGTTTTATGAGCTTGGATTTATGATTTTATTTTCTCACCGTAAGTATTGAGTGCTTTACAATAGAGTTCATGCTACAACATTAAACCATAAATGAATATATTTTTACTCATTTATTACAAATATTTCTACTCATAATCTAATCATCCAAGCTCATAGAAACATAATTAGCATTAAACCATAAATCCAAATATCATTCAATACAAATTTAAGTATATTCAAACACTCCCTTTCTACTACAGTAATCCCTGGCAAAAGGGTTAGGCTTTCATCGCGTGAAGAAAACACTGGTAGAGGTGTGGATTTTTTTATTGAAATATGATGTACTCGGTGTTCTCCTCAAATGAACATGCTAGTACTCTATTTATAGATGATGAGGAAATCTGATCCTCCAATGGTTTGTTGCCACATTTCGGGTAGGATCTAGCTCTTTTGACAACTGTCCCATTCTAGAGAATTCCATAACTGCCAGTTGAGTCATTAGATGCTCCACAACATTGGGATGCTCCATAGCATTGAAATGCTACAGCATCATCAACAACTTCAATCGGATGCTACACAACATTTCCTACAATGCTACAGCGTCAGTGCATAATTTCAACATTAAAATTCATTTTCAGCCCAAAGCAACCAACAAAAGATAAACATGAAGAGTCATAAGAACTAGTTAAAACTAATCTTAAAAATACTTAAGATCAAACTAAGCTTAGGCTAAAAGTTCTCCCAAAGATAACTCTTTTATAGAGTTATCAGTCACAATCATGCATTTTCCTTGGCTACAACCCTCAGCAAAAAATATATGAGTGCATGGCATCCGATGGACGAATTTATGTTTCCAGACATGTGATCTTTGATGAAAGTTACTTTTTTTTTACAAGTTTTCTCGATCTAAAGTTCCAGCTCTTGACATTGGGCAGAAGAGATGTGATGAATTTCCAGTCATAAATAGGGCATATAGGGTTTGCATGGTTATACCTACCCCTAGTCAACATAAAGAGAGATCCAGCTCCTACAAGGCTATGAAGACGCCATGTTCCTATATTCAGGAACAGTTTGGGAATGATGAAAGTCAACAAATGGCTGAATTAGACATTGACACGCATGAACAGGCTGAGGACTTATTACAAATAGGAGTGATAACTCAAGAGGGGCCCAGTGACACGCATCAAGAAGTCACGAGAAGGGTTTCAAAAAATGGTTCGCGACCACGATTTCGGCCGCGATATAGCAGTTTCGCTGCCGTCTGAGTTACCCGCGAAGGCCGCAATAGCGTCCGCGATGATCGCAATAGCGCCCGCGACGGTCGTAATGGTAAATCCAAAATAACCGAAAACGCGATCGTGATTTGAAACCCTGGTCACGAGCTCCACAACTGTTCTTGCAGCGCCTGTTGTCATAACATGGTACCTCATAGTAAACGAGGAGTATTCAAGCCTAAGATATATATGGCTTTGCATGAGGAAGAGGAGGTAGAACCCAGTTCAATACACGAGGCTCTTCAAGCGCCCAAATGTAAGGAAGCAATATTTGCGGAATATGAAGCACTAGAAAAGAATAATACATGGTCTTTGGTTAGCCTGCCTCAAGGAAGGTCAATGGTGAGCTCTAAATGGCTCTTTAGAATTAAAAGAAATGCTGATGGCTCAGTTCAAAGATACAAAGCGAGGCTTGTCGTTAAAGGGTTCTCACAGGTTCATGGTCAGGACTTCCAAGACACCTTCAGTCATGTGGTTAAAACTTCAACCATTAATGTTGTTCTTGCTCTTGCTGCTCAGAATAAGGTGGAGTTAAGGCAAATCAACGTGACTAATGTCTTTTTGAACGGTGACCTTGTAACAACCCGAAAATATCAAAATTATATTTAATTGGAATTTGAAGATTTAATTGTGTAATTGGTGAAAATTTGGGGACTAAATTGAAAGATTTTAAAATTTGTAGCTTGTTTTAGAGTTAAAGGAAATTCAGGGATCAAGCCCTGAATTTACCCTTAAATGTTAGGTAAGTTTTTAGTTTATATATGAATACGTGGTTTTCTGTTTTCAAAACAGAAAACCACGCCCAAATCCCCTCCCGAACGCCCCACTTCAAACCTCGATTCCGACGCCGTCCGAATTCTGATCGTCGTTTTGAAAGCACCATCGTGTTCATTATCAAGTCAGGAACAATCCCCTCAATTTAATTGAAGCGAAACGCTGCCAAACGTCGTGAATTTCTAGTCAAAGCATCGACGTTTTTTTTAGCTCAATCGCCTAGAAAATCCTAAATTCATCGCCGATCGTTGCTCCGTTTACGATACCTCCCGCACCATCGTGTTCCTTATGCCGTTCCGAGTCCACCGGTGTTCTCATTTTTCTCCGGCGGCGGCGGCGCGTGGGGAGGTGAACCGGTTAAACTTCCCTATTTGATAAATTCGAGCTCTCCGCTGTTCAAAAATTTGAACCGAGCTTTGTAAGTATCTCGAAAACGCTCAAAATAATTTTTAGAATTTTTTCCGTAATTTTTAGAGCCCCGGAGGACACCTCACGCGCCACACACGCCGCCGTAGGGCGAGTGAGTGACCGGTTCAACCGGTTTTCTTAAGGGTTTGATCGGTTTGACCGGTCACGACCCAACCCGTTGACCCGACCCGACCCGTTGACCCAACCCGACCCGTTGACCCGACCCGACCGTTAACCCGACCCGACCGTTGACCGTTGATCGGTGCTATTTTGGTAAATAATTCGGTTTTGGTGCTATTCTGGTAAATAATTTGGTTTTGGTGCTATTCTGGTAATTAATTCGAAATGGGTGCTATTTTGGTAATTAGTTTAAAAAGGGTGCTATTTGTGTAAAATGTTCAACAGTTTGTTGACCTCCTTTGACCAGAACTTTGACCTGCTATTAAACGATCGTTAATCTTTTCCGAGTATACTTATCCTGATAGTTTTCGACGTTCCGAATCCGTTTCAGTGGTCTGTTTTGTCAAATTCAAACCCGAAGGCCTCCAAATCGACGGTCAAAATGGTTGACTGTAACTGTGACTTTGACCAAGAATTTGAATTTTTGAAAAGTCATACTTTATGTTTTTCGACATCCTGATTCCGATTCCGCAGTCCGTTTGGCCAAATTCAGACTCGAAACCTTCCAAATTGAAAGTAAAACCCTGAAAATACTTATATACTTAAGAATTTTAGCTTTGAACAATTAAGTAAGATTTGGGGCTGATAAATTATTATTATTTGAAGGTATAAGAGACTCTCCGGATCGTTCGATAGCTCGACCCAACTCTTCTAGATCAGTTAAACCACGTGTTGCCAGTATTCACCGTTCGAAAACTATAGCAGAGCGTGGTGAAACCAGCAATCAGTAGATCTACTATCTGAACCTATTATCGAGGTGTTCCTGTTTACTACATAATGGTTTATGTTTTTTGAAATATGGTACATTGAAATCTATGGATTATTATTGTTGGTACACCGATTTATTGTTGATGATTTATGGACTTTGATGACTGGTATATGGATATTGATTTTGGAATGGATTGAACTACAATTGTATAGCTCTGATCAAGCTAATAAACAGGTCTAATGTGACTCTTGAGGGCCCCAAGATGTTTCATTAGGTCGGCTTTCCTTTGCTGTGTGCTTAAGGTAAGCTATATGGACTTATTGACTTGGGCTTAAGGATACAAGCTTCATAGCCTATCCTTAAGTCGGCTTTCTTTTTTCTATATGCATAAAGTAAGCTATATGGAAAATAATTTTGGGAACTACTGATGGTGTACCAGAAAAGGGTTTAAACATGATTTTCAAAAGTTAAACTCTTTACGAATTTGTGAGATTTACTGGACTATGATTTGTTTAATGTACCTATTGTGATTTTATGGAAATGTTGGGACACACTGAGCCTAGCTCACCTTTCGAAAATGTTTTTCCCCTTTCAGATACTGTTGGTTAGATACCTCGGTACGAGCACTTGGAGAATCAACATATCTCTTGAAGTATAACTGATTGTAATATTTTAATCTTGCAAGTTGACTTTATTCTGGTGACATGGACCTATTTTAAAGTATTGGATTTTATAATGATGATACTTTTGCTATTACTATCAGTTTTCATGGTTTTGATTTTAAGATATGTTTTAAATTAATTTATTACTGATTGGTTTTATATTTAAGAGTTGAGTTTTAATAGTATAATTTATTATAATTTCATGTCATGAATAATGTGATTTTACATTGATTGGATAACGATTTTGGAAAATGTCTTTGTGATCCACTAAACTTAGTCGAAACGCATAGGCCGGGTCTAGGGGGTTACATTTATTGGTATCAGAGCTTTTGATTTTTAACCCTCGAATTGTGTATGAGTTCACTTTGAAAGTACGGTTTTGAAATATTTTACAAAACAGGTTACTAAGGCCATGTCACAAAATTATTAAGATTTTTAACTGTGTTCGAGACTCCAAGTGCTTATCTAACCTTAAGTTTCATCTTCTGGAGTAAACTTGAGATCAATCAAAATTAGTGCTAGACGTGGTCGTCAAACTAGCCGTGGACGAGGTCGAGTGGCTAGATTTGCAGACCCGATTGATGGGATACGAGTAGATCCCCCACCTCCGTTAGGTGATCCTGCTCCTACGACCCCAACGAATATGCCTTCTGCCGTAGGTATTGGCATGACTACACCGATCATAGGAGCTACTAATATTGAGTCATCAGCACAGTCCGGGAAGAGGACTCGTACTTTGGCCCCTCGGAGAAGCAATACACGTTTTAGGCCTGCAGCATCCTCACCGTTAATTGGCAGTCGAGACGGTTCCTCGTCGTATTATCATGGACTCCTTTGTGAGTATTGTGGTAAACATCACACATGAGAGTGTTGTAAGAAGATGGGTATTTGCTATCAGTATGGATCTAGTGGTCATTATCGGAGGGATTGTCCTCAGCTAGCTTCGTTTGAGCAGACTGCTACTCAGACTCCTGTGCGTTCTCAGATTACAACACAGACCCCAATTAGAGATCGTAGTCAAGGAAAGACTCGAGGATCAGCGTCCAGGATAGACAATAGAGCCCGACCTCAGCAAAATAAAGGTCCAACAGCTTCTGAGGCTAGACAGCCAACTTTGGTTTATGCCACTAGACGTCGGGATGACAGAGATGAGCCTGAGGTTATTGCAGGTACATTTACTATTTATTCTATCCCATACTTTGCATTATTGGACAATGGCTCCACTCACTCCTATGTATCGAGCTCGGTATCTCGAAACCTTCAGATTCTGATTGAGAACACAGAAAATACTGTTATAGTTACAAGTTCAGTAGGACAAGCAGTACTAGTGAATAAAGTATTTTGGAGTTGTCCTCTAGAGGTTCAGGGAGAAATTTTTCGTGCTGATCTTATGGAGCTTTCTTTAGAGGAGTTCGATCTAATTCTTGCGATGGATTGGTTGACTAAACACAAAGTAAATCTAGATTGCGAGTACAAGAGAGCTACTCTGAAAACTTCTGATGGCCGGACCATTGTGTTAATTGGTGAACGTCGCGGCTATCTCTCCAATATAGTTTCAGCGATGGAAATTGATCGTATGATCTGGAAGGGATATGAGACTTACATTGCCTGTATTTTGAACACCAAAGGTGCATTATCCACGATCGATGAGATTCGTATAGTTAGCGAGTTTCCGGATGTTTTTCCGGAGGAGTTGCCTGAGTTACCTTTTGATAGAGAGGTAGAGTTCGATATTGAGACTTATCCATGATCTTCACCTATTTCGATGGCACCTTATCGTATGGCTCCAAAGGAACTTAAGGAGTTGAAGGTCCAATTGCAAGAATTATTCAATCGAGGATTTATCCGACGTAGTACTTCACCATGGGGAGCTCCAGTTCTGTTCGTGAAAAAGAATGGGTCGTTAAGATTATGTATTGACTATCAGAAATTGAACAAGATGATGGTCAAGAATAAATACCCACTACCCAGGATTGATGACTTATTTGATCAACTGCGAGGAGCTACTGTATTCTCTAAGATTGATCTTCGTTTGGGGTATTATCAATTGAAAGTTAAAGGATCTGATGTTGTAAAAACGGCCATTCGCACTAGATATGGTCATTATGAATTCTTGGTGATACATTTTGGTATGACGACCGCTCCTGCAGCTTTTATGGATTTGATGAATCGAGTGTTCCGACCATATTTGGATCAATTTGTGGTAGTCTTCATTGACGATATTCTGATATATTCTCGTAGTGAGGAGAACATGACGAGCATTTGAAGATCGTTTTGCGGGCTTTGAGAGAGCATCGTCTATATGCCAAACTAAGCAAGTGTGAGTTTTGGCTTCAAGAAGTGTCGTTTCTGGGGCATATTATTTTTGCGCGAGGTGTTCAGGTCGATCCCAGCAAGATAGAGGCTATTATGAATTGGAAATGACCTAAGAACGTATTTGAGATCCGCAGTTTCTTGGGCTTGGCTGGTTATTACCGACGTTTTGTTGAGGGCTTCTCGATCATTGCTTCTCCTTTGACAAAGTTGTTAAGGAAGAATGTGCCGTTTGACTGGGGCAAGGCACAACAGGAGAGCTTTGAGGAATTAAAGGCGGTTTTGACTCAAGCACCGGTGTTGATTCACCAGAGTCCGGGAATTTTACAGTGTATAGTGATGCGTCACATTCAGGACTTGGTTGGTTTTAATGAAGGAAAGTAAGGTGGTGGTTTATGCATCCCGTCAGCTGCGACCGCATGAATATAATTATCCTACTCATGATTTGGAGTTAACAACAGTGATTTTTGCCTTGAAGATTTGGAGACACTATCGTTATGGAGAGAAGTGTTACATTTTCACGGATCATAAGAGCTTAAAGTATCTTCTGACCCAGAAGGAGCTTAATTTGAGACAGCGACGCTGGCTAGAGCTTCTAAAGGATTATGATTGCGTGATTGATTATCACCCTGGTAAAGCTAACATTGTAGCGGATACTTTGAGTCGAAAGGCGGTAACAGAGTTGAGATCTTTAATAGCCAGGATGAATTTATATGACGATGGCACTCTGTTAGCAGAATTACAAGTTAAGCCGACCTTGGTTGGTGAGATCAAAGCTAAGCAGCCCCTTGATAGCTCCTTGTTTTCCATCTTTGAGCAAGTAGAGCAGGGGACAAACTCAGATTACGCAATTGATCAGGATGAAGTTTTATTCTTTAAAGGTCGATATTGTGTGCCTGATGATGCTGAGTTGAGACAGACTATCCTTACTAAGGCTCATAGTAGTCCATATGCTATGCACCCCGGAGGAGATAAGATGTACCGGAATTTGATAGAGAGATATCATTGGATTGGGATAAAGAAAGACATATCTGATTTTGTGGCTAGGTGTTTGACTTGTTAGCAAGTTAAGGCAGAACATCAACATCCATCAGGTTGTTACAGCCTATCAAGATTCCTGAGTGGAAATGGGAGCGTATTATTATGGATTTTGTTACTGGCTTACCTATGACTCCTTCGAAAAAAGATTCAGTTTGGGTGATTGTAGACAGACTTACAAAGTCAGCTCACTTCATTCCTGTGCGGGTAAATTGTACTTTGGACAAGTTAGCGCGATTGTATATTTCAGAGATTGGCAGGTTGCATGGTGTTCCGTTGTCTATTATTTCTGATCGAGATCCGAGATTTACTTTGAGATTCTGGAAGGCGCTACATATGGCTTTGGGAACACGATTGGATTTTAGTACATCCTTTCATCCACAAACTGATGGTCAATCTGAGAGAGTGATTCAGATTCTGGAGGATATGTTGCGGGGTTGCATAATTGATTTTCATGGTAGTTGGGAGAACTTTTTGCCGTTGGCTGAATTTGCTTACAATAATAGTTATCAGACCAGCATTCGTATGGCACCTTACGTAGTACTCTATGGGCGTAAATGTCGCACTCCGATTTGTTGGACTGAGTTGTGAGATAGGAAGACTTTGGGACCTGAGTTAGTGCGAGAGACGGAGGACACAGTCAGATTGATACGTGACCGTTTGAAAGAGGCATTTGATAGGCAGAAGTCTTGTGCAGATCAGAGAAGGAAAGATATACAATTTGAGATTGGTGATCAGGTCTTCTTAAAAGTTTCACCGTGAAAGAAAGTATTGAGATTCGGGCGTAAGGGTAAATTGAGTCCAAGATTTATTGGACCATTTCGTATCTTGAAGAGGGTCGGACCTGTTGCTTATCAGCTTGAGTTACCTCCCCAGCTCAGTCGTATTCATGATGTTTTTCATGTGTCTATGTTGAGGCGATACTGTCCAGATCCAGATCACATCATTCAGGTCGATGAGGTAGAGCTGAGACCTGATTTGTCATATGAGGAGGAGCCTATTCAGGTTTTAGAGATGGATGAGCGAGTTCTTCGGAATAGGCGTATTCCAATGGTCAAAGTTCAGTGGAGTAATCGTAGCCCCTCAGAAGCTACTTGGGAAACATTGGAGTCAATGGAGATTCAATTTCCTCATCTGTTTTCATAAGGTAAATTTCGATGACGAAATTTCTTGTAGAGGGGGAGAATTGTAACAACCCGAAAATATCAAAATTATATTTAATTGGAATTTGAAGATTTAATTGTGTAATTGGTGAAAATTTGGGGACTAAATTGAAAGATTTTAAAATTTGTAGCTTGTTTTAGAGTTAAAGGAAATTTAGGGACCAAGCCCTGAATTTACCCTTAAATGTTAGGTAAGTTTTTAGTTTATATATGAATACGTGGTTTTCTGTTTTCAAAACAGAAAACCATGCCCAAATCCCCTCCCGAACGCCCCACTTCAAACCTCGATTCCGACGCCGTCCGGATTCCGACGCCGTCCGGATTCCGACGCCGTCCGAATTCTGATCGTCGTTTTAAAAGCACCATCGTGTTCGTTATCAAGTCAGGAACAATCCCCTCAATTTAATTGAAGCGAAACGCTGCCAAACGTCGTGAATTTCTAGTCAAAGCATCGATGTTTTTTTTAGCTCAATCGCCTAGAAAATCCTAAATTCATCGCCGATCGTTGCTCTGTTTACGACACCTCCCGCACCATCGTGTTCCTTGTGCCGTTCCGAGTCCACCGGTGTTCTCCTTTTTCTCCCGACCCGTTGACCCGACCAGACCGTTGACCGTTGATCGGTGCTATTTTGGTAAATAAATTGGTTTTGGTGCCATTCTGGTAAATAATTCGGTTTTGGTGCTATTCTGGTAAATAATTCGGATTTGGTGCTATTCTGGTAATTAATTCGAAATGCGTGCTATTTTGGTAATTAGTTTAAAAAGGGTGCTATTTGTGTAAAATGTTCAACAGTTTGTTGACCTCCTTTGACCAGAACTTTGACCGGCTTTGACCGGCTATTAAACGATCGTTAATCTTTTCCGAGTATACCTATCCTGATAGTTTTTGACGTTCCGAATCCGTTGCCGTGGTCCGTTTTATCAAATTCGAACCCGAAGGCCTCCAAATCGACGGTCAAAGTGGTTGACTTTGACTTTGACCAAGAATTTGAATTTTCAAAAAGTCATAATTTATGTTTTTCGACGTCCTGATTCCGATTCCACAGTCCGTTTGGCCAAATTCAGACTCGAAATCCTCCAAATTGAAAGTTAAACCTTGAAAATGCGTATATACTTAAGAATTTTAGCTTTGAACAATTAAGTAAGATTTGGGGCTGATAAATTATTATTATTTGAAGGTATAAGAGACTCTCTGGATCGTTCGATAGCTCGACCCAACTCTTCTAGATCAGTTAAACCACGTGTGCCAGTATTCACCCGTTCGAAAACTATAGCAGAGCGTGGTGAAACCAGCAATCAGTAGATCTACTATCTAAACCTATTATCGAGGTGTGTTCTTGTTTACTACATAATGGTTTTATATGTTTTGAAATATGGTACATTGAAATCTATGGATTATTATTGTTGGTACACTGATTTATTGTTGATGATTTATGGACTTTGATGACTGGTATATGGATATTGATTTTGGAATGGATTGAACTACAATTGTATAGCTCTGATCAAGCTAATAAACGAGCCTAATGTGACTCTTGAGGGCCCCAAGATGTTTTATTAGGTCGTCTTTCCTTTGCTGTGTGCTTAAGGTAAGCTATATGGACTTATTGACTTGGGCTTAAGGATACAAGCTTCATAGCCTATCCTTAAGTCGGCTTTCTTTTTGCTATGTGCATAAAGTAAGCTATATGGAAAATAATTTTGGGAACTACTAATGGTGTACCAGAAAAGGGTTTAAACTATGATTTTCAAAAGTTAAACTCTTTTACGAATTTGTGTGATTTACTGGACTATGATTTGTTTAATGTACCTATTGTGATTTTATGGAAATGTTGGGACACACTGAGCCTAGCTCACCTTTCGAAAATGTTTTTTCCCCTTTCAGATACTGTTGGTTAGATACCTCGGTACGAGCACTTGGAGAATCAACATATCTCTTGAAGTATAACTGATTGTAATATTTTAATCTTACAAGTTGACTTTATTCTGGTGACATGGACCTATTTTAAAGTATTGGATTTTATAATGATGATACTTTTGCTATTACTATTCAGTTTATCATGGTTTTGATTTTTAAGATATGTTTTAAATTAATTTATTGCTGATTGGTTTTATATTTAAGAGTTGAGTTTTAATAGTATAGTTTATTATAATTTCATGTCATGAATAATGTGATTTTACATTTATTGGATAACGGTTTTGGAAAATGTCTTTGTGATCCACTAGACTTAGTCGAAACGCATAGGCCGGGTCTAGGGGGTTACAGACCTCCATAAAGAGGTGTTTATGGAACAACCTCAAGGATTTGAAATGAAGACATTTGATGGTTCCACGATGGTATGCAGATTATAAAAGGCCCTATATGGTCTAAGGTAGGCACCGCATAATTGGTACGCTAAGCTACGTGATTATTTGGTCAGTGTAGGGTTTCAAAGTTCTCGGGCAGATAGTTCGATGTTTGCCAAAGATATGGAAGGGTAAGTCACATACGTCCTTGTGTATATAAATGATATACTCATGACTGGGAGCTCAAGAAAAGAAATTGAGCGTGTGGTTCAGCTTTTTGGCGAGGAGTTCTCTTTAAAAGACTTAGGAACAACTAAGTTTTTTCCTTGGAATTGAAGAAAGGCGCATAGAAAGTGCGATTTTTCTTAGCCAAAAGAAGTATGTAATGGAACTCTTGGCTAAGATGCATATGACTCAAGCTGCATCTATGCATGCTCCTTTGATAGCTTCCCTTAAGCTCACTAAGGGATGTTGGGAATGCCTTGGTTGATGCAAAGGAGTATCGCAGCTTGGTGTGTTCATTACTATATGCTTGTCACACTAGGCCAGGCCAGGCATATCGTACACTGTGAATAAGTTAGCCCAATTTATGGAACACTCGACTATGATTTAATGGAACACTCGACTATGATTTAATGGTTCTTTCAGGTCAAATGCTCTTTAGATTACTGCCTTTGCAGGTGCTGATTGGGGAGGCAATATAGATGATAGACAATCAATCTTAGGAAACTGTTTATTTCTAGGTGGAAGTTTGGTTATATGGAGTTCAAAGAAGTAAAAAATAGTGTCGAGGTCTACAACTAAAGCAGAGTATCGAAGCTTGGTAGATGTTTCAGATATAACTTGGTTAGATGCTTTGTTAGGTGACATGAAGATCAAACTGGATGCTACACCATTGATTTGGAGTGACAACTCAAGCACAATAGAGATGAGTGCGAATCCGGTATATCACTAAAAAAACGAAGCATGTAGAGCTCGATGTACATTTCATTCAGGAAAAAGTTACAGTCGAGAAGCTTAGGGTTAACTATGTACCATCTGAACATTAAACGACGGATGGCTTGACCAAAGCTTTGAAAAATGATTACTTTAAGATGTTTCGAGAGAAGCTTGGAGTTGGTTCGCTTTAAGAGGTTGAACAATGGAAGAGCAGGGAACATGTTGAATGTAAAACCATATAGGTGGTTAGCTGCCAACTCAACAACTTCAGTCAGTTTGGCATACCTACTTTCATCAAGTTGTTATGAGGTGGTTATAGCCAATCTGTTGTAATATCTTCTATATAAATACTGCTGCTCAATGAATAAAAAAACTCAACTCATTCATTTCTCATTTCTGTATAAACACTATTCCTCTAGTTTTTTCAACATTGATCAACAGGTAAATGGCATCATACCTGTGCTAAAATTAAGTTATAATCATTTGACATCTCATTTGAAAGGTGTTTGGCTTATCTGTCATTGTTTCCCAAGGATGCAGAATATGACACTAATTATATCAGCCAATTCTGGATGGCAAATGGACTTCTCGAAAGCCCCAATGAGAAGACAATGAGTGCAATGAAGATATTGGATTACAGTATTTCAGGGACTTATGTTCTAAGGAATTTGTCCAAGATATTGAGCACAATACTAGATTTTATAACTTCAAAATGCATGACATGATTCATGATCTGGTGCTACAAGTTTCACAAGATGAGTGCTTGACCGCATATAACAAATTCTAAGTGCTTCTGAAAATGTTGGTCATTTGGCATTTGCTTACCGTTATCTGTTGCAGTCGTTTTTGAAGAAGTTGAAAAATGTGCGGATGTTAATAATCTCACATCTGCCAAAAGATTTTAGGGTGATCGAGAAATAGTTTTTGAGTGCTTGCATCTCGTTTTTCAAGGTGTAAAATTGCTTGTTGGAGGCATTACCAAATTCCATATGCACCTTGAAGCATTTAATATATCTTAACTTAAATAGTTGCAAGAACTTGCGTAGACTTCCAAAGTCCATCCATAAACTTGAGAGCTTGCTGACGTTGAGATTTTATAACGTTCCAAAGCTTCAAGTCCCAGATAAATTGCAAAGGTTGATCAATCTTAGATTCCTGGAGATAATTGCAGCTGACATGCAGTTAAGGGAGATTCGACCTGGTAATTGGAGTTCGCTTCAGTTCTTAGGCTTCTATGGCTGTTAAATGTTCAAATATATGTTTGAAGGGATGCAATTCCTCTCATCTCTTAGAATTTTGGAAGTTTATCACTGTAATGAACTTGAATCATTGCCTTGGAGTCTCAAATTCCTAGACAAATTAGAAGCAACTAAAATCATTGCCTGCCCAAAAATCAATTTACTCATGGAACCCCAAGAGGAAGAAGACCAAAACCTGCGCTTTAGCCTAAAAACTTTCATGATTCATGACGCACCAAATGAGAGGGATCTTCCTCGGTTGCATCTGCTTTCCATTTGGAATCAACTTTGAGGCACTGCCAAATTGGTTTCAAAATCTAAATTCACTTCGTAAACTAGAGATTCGTGAATGTCCCAAATTACACTCTCTTCCAAATGGAGTACAACGTATCACTGCACTTAGACAACTGAAGATACATAATATTTATTGTTGATGGTTTGAAATGATTAGATCCTGATTAGGTTTTTCATATTTATTTATGATTTGGTTCTAACATCTTCACCTTTTTGCGGTTTGCATTTATCACTCAATGTGGGACATTGTTGATTTATGGAAAAATACCTGAATCCATTGTTGAAGATTACCTAAAAGGTTGAGATCTTAAATATTGCTTTCCGGTTGTGATCTTCCAAGAAAATAGAATTTCCTTTAGTATTAACTTTTTCCCTCGTCAAATCATAAATACAACTTTAATAGTATCTACACTTTTATTTCCATAACACTTCTAATACATTATGACTTCATAACATAATTGGTCACTTAATTTATTCATATTTTATGATAACAATATACATTATAAATATGTGCCGATAATTATGAATTTTAATCCAACAATCTCCCACTTTGGCAACATATGTTTCTTAATAAATTTATAACCTTATGAGCTCAAAATTTGTTATCATGTAATAGGTATTCTATAACAATCTCGTTCATCAAGTATATCCATAGGATCAAAGTGTTTTTTTTACCATATCTATCATGACTAACCCATCAATGGTCACGTATACAACAATCTCGTTCATCAAGTATCCATATAGGATCAAAGTGTTTTTTTTACCATATCTATCATGACTAGACCCATCAATGGTCACGTATACAAACAAAGTCAAATGACATAGATCAATCATAGAGCGTAGCATGGAAATTACATGTAATATGAACCGCACATGTCTATTTCCAACTGGTCCTCTTTAAACATTAGTGAGATCAAATTTTACCAAAACCTAGTGGATAAACCAAAACATACTTTATTTCTCATAACAAAACTTTAAATAAATATCCTTAAACTGAAGTGTATTTATAATAAACGAGCATTAAAATTATTAACTCCCACTAAAACTAAATATCCTTAAATGATATTACACTAATATGAGTAGTGTGCTCATGAAAGACCTTGGGTGAGAATTCTTTAGTAAGCGAGCAGTTATGAGTTTGTACAAACATGCTCATAACACATAATCACTCTAAATTTTCTTTAAGAATCCAGAAACATAATACCTATGTGCTTAGACTTAAAATGTTTCTATTATATATGGAAAGGACTACAAATTAGTTGTCATAAATAACTCTAGTTGTCTTTCTTATCAATACATAATTAGTAGTTTATGTGATAAAATTTTGCATTCATATTCCAATAAGTCAGAGTCTATAAGCTTGATGATCTCTTACTTACTAGACCTTTGATAAGTGAGCATGTAACATTTTTATTTTTAAATAAATTGTATGAATCAATTTGACTGATATCCAACGATATATACCCAAATTGCTTAAATATATGCTTAATATTTAAAACCATATATGTCTGAATACGTATAAACCTAAGTATACATTGAATTCTTTATTTATTTTGAAGCATAAGGAACCTTTTACATTTCCTTAGTTTCAAAAGCATTCTTAGGGCACTTCTCAAGACTAGTTCCTTTAGCAATAAGGGTTATCAATCAAACTCATCTCAAAACCAAACAAGATAATCACTTGGTTAAATTTGTTATACAATTAACGAGAGTAATACTTTAATTTATAAATGGATTTTTCTAATTTACATATTATTAATTTTGTACATTAGATACATTTTCTAATTGCATCGTATAAAATATTTCATAATGTTACCATTGAGAAACAATTTTGAAATCCACTTATGTACTTAAAATAAAATATGAGCACAATATCATAATTATCCTGAAAGAGTCTTTCAATGAACCAAAGAGAAAGTCTATACAAAAATTAATGTCTCCTTTCTGAGTATATTTTTATATAAAATACATGTCTTATACTTATCAACATCACCATTTCCATCCATCTTGACTGTAAAAACTCATTTATACCAATTAACTTTGCACTTTCAGGTAATGGGATAAGTCCTCAAACTTTATTATATTGTATAAACCTTACTCTTCATACTTTGCATTAATCCACTTTTGAGAGTCATAACTTATTACATGATGAAGTTGATTAGATCATCTTTCATAATTTTATTGTCATCCTTATTTATTGTAGAAACATAATAATCTAAAATAATATTTTCTCTCATCTCGTTGATCTTCCTATGGACACTTATTCTTTTAGATTTTGAGTTTGATCATTCGTAACAATTTATTTTCTTAATTGGAGAATGTTCAAATACTATTATTGAGATTATAGCTCACTTCTTGATTAACGACATGTATGAACACATGGATATCATCAAAGTGATAATAGAATTGAATTATGATCCAATTCATCCTCAAAATTAATTCCTTAAACCTTATTTTTCCCTCCAAACTCAACATCCTAAAAGATAGTGTTATAGATCTCACCTTAAAAATATTTTTAATTATGAGATCATAAACTTATAACTCATGGATCGCTAAAAAAAAACCAAAGTAATTGCTTACTATTGTAGAATTCAATTTCTTCTTATATGTCCTAACTTAACTTAAAGACAACACCCTTTGTAACACATTGTTGTCTCTTTTAAGTTGGACTCTTAACAACTACATTCTGATTTTTTTTTGCCCTTATCTTTATATGCACTTTCCAAAGAATACTTTTAGACTTAGTATTCAACCTTTCTTCCTCCTGCTCATAATGAAAAATGAGCTCATTTAGAATTCATTTCTCCCTTCGAGTTGATTAAACTTTATAGAAGCGATAATGAATCACAAGAACAAGTAATTCTTTAGAAAAACTTGATCTTAAGTCTTAAGTCTTGAAGCAATATGAAACATATCCATAATGTACTCCTCACATTTCCTGACCCTTATACTTTATAGACATCAAAGAAGTCAAAAGTGATGTCATTTAAACCTTATTGTTTCTGGAAAATATTTCTCAATTTTGTCAATCAAACAATTAGCCTTAGTCATCTTTCAGATTAAAATCCTTTAAAGGCTTTTAAAATGGTGTGCTTCATGACTACTAGACTTATGCAATTTAAGCAAGTTTCACCTCTCAAAATCTCTTATACCAATTAAGAATGTTATCCCAATGAGAGTGTAAATTGTTCTTTCCTTAGCACAAAGTCTATGTTCATACAGTCAAAACCTTATGCAAGTGCATTTTTTCATTCCTTTATATTCACTTTCCTAAGTGCATTTTTCCATAGGCCAGATATTGTGGTAGCAATAAATAAATAAATTGAATATAAAAGAAAATATAAATAAAACTGAAGCTCACATCTTAAGTAAACAAATAAATTCAACCAATCACAAGATACCAAACACTACATCAATATCAAGTCTTTGGAAAATAATATTAACAATAAATGGTACTCTTGTTGTAGTAATCAAACATTGACAATAAGCTATGTCGAACAAAAGACTAATAGATTTGGACTAATGTTATGCTCACATAAAATAAATACCTTATAGTTGTCACATGTTATTACCACATGTGTCGCTTGAAATCTAGCCAAATATTAGCTTTCCTTTGGGCCAACTAATAAACACATGAATCACAAGAAACACATAATCATCTTGATATTTCAAATAGATTACTATACACAAAAGACACTTTGGCGGCATTTTGTTTTAACTAATCTACAAATAGCAAACATGACATAATATGAATTAACTTGTTTCAATATATATATATATATTCTATTAACCAACAATCAAAACTGGAAAAAATGAATTGAATAAATAAATATATTTCTTTAACAATATAAATAAAATCATAAAAATATTGGCAATCAATCAATTTCTCTTAATTTATCATTTAATTAAATTAAAAGATGTTAAAACGGTCCTCGTCAGCTTTTTAGGGCTTTTTCGGGAATCAATCCAACTTAATATTGGGACATGTCGAGTTTTAAAATAAATACATAAATACAAATTTGGAGTCATCGACTTTTGGGTTAGGTAAGTCGAATACCTAAAAATACCTTTTAAAATAATTTTAAGAAAAATAATTTTAAAAGATAAAAAATTGATGTGTTTGACCAGAGATTCACTTGAAAAGGGTTCGGGAGTCGGTTACGTGTGGGGAAGGATTACCACCCCCACAACGCCCAAAATTGGTACTTACACGATTATAAGTTATCTTAATATTAAAAATGGCAAATTTGAATAACATTTAAATTATGATATTTTTTAGAAAAAATAAAAAGGAATATTATTTTATACGAATAATCCTAAAAATATCTCCTAGTCAATTAAGGGGATTTTTATGGATTCCTCATACAAAATAGTATACCCTAAAATTTAGATACACTAAATATATAAATAGATAAAATATTATTTTATTCGAGTAATAATTAGAAATACTCTCCTTGTTAGTTAAGGGTATTTCATTAAATTATTCATAAAAATGTATGAAAAACTTTAATTTTAATAAAAAATTACAAACATGTAAATAAAGGATTAGAATAATAAATATAATAATTTTAGGGATTAAATTAAAAACTAAAAAATATAAGGAAACAAATGTAAATAAACCATAAAATTATTAAAAATTAAAAATATTAAAATTTGGGAATTAAATTATAATAATCAAAATTCATTTCCATAAATAAAAATAACATGAAATATAGGTACATGTAGTTTAATTTATCCATAAATAAATTTTAGGATCGAACTGGAAATAATTAAAATTTAAGAACTAAATGGCATTTTACCCAAAAATGTGTATAAATAAAGACAATGACTAAAATAAAAACAAAATAAAATTCGAGATCCAAATTAAAATATGTAAAATTAATTTCAATGACTAAATTGTAAAGATTACAAAGTACATGAACCGCAGATTGATTTTCCCATTTGCTAAATCCAAATATGTCCTTCTTTTTAGCCCAAAGATCAGTCAATTGGCCAAGATCTACATTTTACCTTCGAATCGAGAATACTCCGACAACGTTGGCTTCATGGTAAGTTCTACTCTCTTTTCTTTATTTTATTTTTACTACTCTTTTGTTGTTGGTTGTTGTTCTTCTTTGTTTTTTCCTTGTTCGTTTCTTCTCTGTTTCTTCATTTTTTGTGGTTGCTAGTGGGTGTTTGCCCTATGTTCTTGTGTGTTTTTTTTCTTCTTGCAGGTGAGGGGGTCTTTATAGGCCCCTTCGGTTCTCCCTTTTGACCAGTCGGAGAGGAGAATCATAGTGAGTCACTAGTTTATGGTGGTGACTAGGGCAGCTACGACTAGTTGGGTGCATTTAATGCACCCAGATCTTCTGGATTTGGCCGGTGCGACGACGGCTGCATGGCGATGACTGAGTGGGGTACCTGGCGGCGGCGGTAAGACATAGCCCTAGGGTTATGATGAAACTCTAGGGTTTTCACTTTTCATTTGGATCAATCTGGATCGATGGATCTCTCGCAAATCTAATGGTTGAGGGTTGGCAGATGGAAGTTAAGTGTGGAAAACCCCAACTGGGTTCTGGTCTTCGGGTTTGGTTATTGGACCTCCGGATCGAATCTGGACCTAAGCTTGTAAATAGGGCTCCGAGTTTTGTTATTAATTGGGCCCCAAGTTTGTATGTTTTTTGGGCTTCTAATAATATATGATTTATTATTTAATAATAATAATATATGAATAAAGGACAAAAATTATTGTCTACAGTTGCCCCTCTTTGCTTATTTTTGTGTCAACAAGAATAGGGTAAAGACGAAAATATAAGGAGTTTTCATCCCGTTAACTTAATGGAAATTCGCTCCACTACTATTTCAGGGTAGATCGGACTTTATTTGTTCCTCTTTTTCTAGTAGTCAGGTCAATTTTTGAAGACATGTTTGCTCCACTCTTCTTTCAGTGGAGATCAGACTTGATATGTTCCTCTTTTTCTGGTAGTCAGATCAATTTTGGAAAACGAGTCTACTCCAGTCTTCTTTCAGGGAGATAAGACTTGAGAAATCTTTGGAAAACTGGTATACTCCACTCTTCTTTCAAGGAGATAAGACTCGAGAAATCTTTTGAAGACGGGTCTGCTCCACTCTTCTTTCAGGGAGATAAGACTCGAGATTGATTTGCTTCGTTACTCTTTCGAGAAGACCAAATCTGAAATAAGAAAACTATGCTCCTCTATTGTTCCGGGGAGAATAGACTCGATATTGATTTGATTCGCTACTTTTTCAAGAAGACCAAATTTGACATAATAAGAATCTGCTCCATACTCTTCCGGGGAGATCAAACTTGAGATTAATTTGCTTTACTACTATTTCGTGAAGATCAAATCTGAAATATAGATTTCTTTTCACGAGGAAGTCAAAAATTGAATCTACTGGGAATTAGGGATAATAAAGATTAACTTCTATTCACGAGGAAGTCAAGGATTGACTCATCTTCATGAGGAAGTCAAAAATTGACTCTACGAGGAGTCAGAAATAACAAAAGTTGACTTCTTTTCACGAGGAAGTCAAGGATTGACTCTATTGGGCGTCAGGAATAATAAAGGTTAACTTCTTTTCATAAGAAAGTTAAGGAATAACTCTACCGAGGAGTCAAAATAACAAAAGTTGACTTCTCTTCATTAGAAAGTCAAAGATTGACTCTACTGGGGAGTCAAAAATAGCAAAGGTTGACTTCTCTTCACAAGAAAGCCAATCATTGACTCTACTGGGGAGTCAGGAATAATAAAGGTTGACTTCTTTTCACAAGGAAGTTAAGGATTGACTCTACTGGAGTCAGAAATAACAAAGGTTGATTTCTCTTCACAAGGAAGTCAATAATAACAAAGAGTGAAAACATCCTACCCAAAGGTTTTACGGATGACCCGAAGCACTTATCATCTTGCTCGAAAGACTGACAGATCAGATGACCCAAATGATTTAATCATCATTCTCGAAAGACTTACTGATGGCCCAAAAGACTTACAAATTTTGGAAATAATTTACTAGGTAAGAAACTTTGGAAATCACTTTCTTACTTTTCAAAAATTTCATTTTCATAAATGATTAAATAAGAAACTTTGGTATTCGCTTTCTCATTTTCAAGTGAAAGCATCCTACCCGAAGGACTTATCATCTTACTCGAAAGATTTACATATGGCCCAAAGAATTTAATCATCATGCTCGAAAGACTCACTAATGGCCCAAATGACTTACAAATTTTTTGAAATAATTTACTGGTAAGAAACTTTGGTAATCACTTTCTCATTTTCATGTGAAAACATCCTATTTGAAGGTGTTACGGATAACCCGAAAGACTTATTATATTGCTCGAAAGACTTACAAATGACCTGAAGGATTTAATCATCATGCTTGAAAGACTTACTCATGGCCAGAATGCCTTACAAATTTTGGATATAATTTACTAGTTAAGAAACTTTGGTAATCACTTTCTTACATTTCAAAAATTTCATTTTCTTAAAAGATTAAATGAGAAACTTTGGTAATCACTTTCTCGTTTTCATGTGAAAACATTCTGCCCAAATGTCTTACGGATGACCCAAATGACTTATCATCTTGCTCAAAAGACTTACATATGACCCGAAGGATTTAATCATCATGCTCAAAAGATTTACTGATGGCTCGAAGGACTTGCAAATTTTAGAAAATAATTTACTGGGTAAGAAACTTTGGTAATCGCTTTATTACTTTTCAAAAATTTCAATTTCTGGAAACATTAAATGAGAAACTTTGGTAATCGCTTTCTCATTTTCATGTGAAAACATCCTACCCGGAGGTCTTATGGATGGCTTGAATGATTTATCATCTTGCTCGAAAGACTTATAGATGACCCAAATGATTTAAGCATCATGCTTGAAAAACTTATTGATGGCCCGAAGGACTTACAAATTTTGGAAACAATTTACTGGTAAGAAACTTTGGAAATCGCTTTCTTACTTTTCAAGAATTTCATTTTCTGAAAACATTAAATGAGAAACTTTGGTAATTACTTTCTCATTTTCATGTAAAAACATCCTACCCGAAGGTCTTACAGATGACCCGAAGGAGTTATCATCTTGCTCGAAAGACTTACAGATGACCCGAAGGATTTAAGCATCATGCTCGAAAGACTTATTGATAGCCCGAAGGACTTACAAATTTTGGAAATAGTTTACTGGGGTAAGAAACTTTGGTTATCGCTTTCTTACTTTTCAAAAATTTCATTTTCATAAAAGATTAAATAAGAAGCAATGGTAATCGCTTTCTCGTTTTCAAAACAACTTAATGGTTAGGTAATATACCCCATTTCAAAATAATGCTTCTTCTGTGGATTGCACCCATTTATTCTTCAGGTCTTGCCTCTTCTAACATGATTCTTGCATTTTAGTTTTAAATTCTACCTTCCACTTGTAAGGTATTGAATCTTCTCTTTTCATATGAAGATTTGTAACAACCATGTGTTTATACGAATGCAATTAAATGTATCAATGTAATGCATTTTCTTTTAAGAAAACGATGTTCTTATGAATGCATAAATGTTGATTCAATCTTCATTTGACTGTAAAGTGGTGAACTTGATCTTCTTCCACTTGATCATTTTTTCTAGGGTTTACTTCAAATATCAGTATAGCAACTTATAATTTCAAGCTTGCATTTATGAAGGGTCATCTAATCAACTTGTATCTTTGTGTCTTCTTTGTATCCCTTTTGCATTAATGTCTCAAAAAAGATGTTTCATTTCTGGAATTCTTGCTATAGTCAGAATTATAACATTGTTTCCCCATTTTGTCCCTGAATCAAACGCGCTATCAGAGTTTTTTTTCTAGGACCCTACAGTTAATTGATACTTGGATGGTTTGCTTTACAAGGTAAACTCTATTCATGGTCTATTCCTGACACTCCCAGTTGTGAGGCTTATCCTCAATGTCTTCTTGGTTTGAAGCTTATTATCACAACATGATCTAGACTTTTGGTCATTCCCTAATGTAGATACTTTCATGACTTATCCTTATTTGTGTGCGAAAATTTTATCCTTGACGGATCTCACTCTTGTATTACTTAAAAAAATGTTATGAAGCCACAAACACTTAAGAAGTGATCACTTTTGGTAACAAAAATATTATGATCTGGGATATGTGCCCTTTTTTAAACATGGTGATCATTTATTTTTTGATGGGTTACAGATAACGTCACAAGGAAGTGTTACAAGTTCCATCCTCATGGACTACTTGCTTTTAGGATTTTGGAATTCTTCATTATTCCAACATCGCTTATTCTTTTCTCCGATAGAGGTAGAATAAACATCACCTACTTTAAGGACATTTCGCATTTGATATTGTCCTATTTGAAAATGTTTTTCTCCTTTCTTTTATTTTAGAAATCAAAGAATGAAAGAATTTTGTAAAGTAATACTTTTTAATTCAGGCTCACAATTGAATCAAATCATAAATATGAGTTCAAAGAATATCAAAAGAATCAAAAACTCTTTTAATATTTTCAAAGTTATAACTTTTTGACAAGTGTTAAAATTAATGAGTTGGCTTCAGGTTAGTTTCCTATTTTCTAAGGTTTTGTTCACCAAAGATGTCATTTCTTTCTTAATCCTTCTGAACATTATAACATACCCCTTTTTATTGGTTTGGTAATTTAACCAGATGTGGACAAAATGACGCAACCAACATATTCAATTAATAGGCTTTCTAGAACATTTCTATTTCGGTTCTATCAAATCTTCCATTTGTTCAAGATTCACAGACTTCTTTAGCAGAGATAGTGTAGAGACATTGGTCTATATATAAAATTCTTGAGTGCTTATGCGAGGTTAACTATAACAGGTGTTCCTCAACTCCCTTAGTCCATTTTACTGAAATTCCTCATTATATAAATTTGATTTAATATGCCATTTTTGGCTAGCTGAATTCAGCTTTATTGTAATTTGCCTTTATAAGGCTATTTTGAAGGATTCATCTCATCACAAATTCTTCAACTTGACAATTACAGTGGAGCAAACACCGAACTGCCGAGTACCCGAGCAATGTCATGGTTTGAATATAATTTATTCATAAGGTCAGGGATTTTGAGTTTCCTCTATAAACAATTGTTTTAGTGGAATAGCTCAGATTTATTCTATAATCTATAATAATAAATCTATTAACCTTTTGAGTATTCAGATTATAATTTCTTAAGCTCATCGAGAAGAACCTACTATAGTCTATGTGTATTTTTTGATGGTAAGACAATCCTATATTTAGAATTCAGTTCTCAAACAACTGACCTATACTAAATCCATCTACTCCATCATTCTATTTGTGAAGATTAGGATCATCATTGAATGTCCTCAATAGAAATGTGGTCTAGTCAGTTTTACAATGTCATACACAATAGATGCCCCATGTTGCCCGCTCTGATGCATACCTGAATACCAAGCCTCTTGTTCATTTCCTTATAAAAGGAGAAGCCTATATTGGTCCTTATAAGAGAAGGGTATGGTGCTCGAGTGTATTTTATGGGGTAAGGTCAAGGGTCCTTGTTTTATCAATTTTCAACCTTGTCATTTTTTCAAATATTTATAGCTCTAATTATTTAAAGAATTTTTAATTCAGTTGATAGTCAAAGAAATACAAGATTGCAAATTTGATTCAATTCTCGTCATTTTTAAAGTAACACAAAGTTATTTAAATAATCTTATAAAAAATATGAGAAAGAACAAAAAACAAGTTCAAACAAGATGCTGCAAAATTAGATAAAGCTCCATGATGGATGAAATGATCTCTTCCTAATTAGGATGCCCCATTACTTATATAATGTGATGGCACTTGACTTAATCGGATGCTATACATTGTGCTTTGATGCCCCCGCTCAAGTTTGTCATCCACTGTTCCACCAATTCTTGTGTCAATGTCTCATTGTCAACAAAGATCTCTATTTCCTTTAACAGTGGCCTACAATTCCCCGTATAATGCCCAGATTCCCCCAAGTGGAATTCAAAAACACTATCTTGATCATAGCTGTGAGAAGAAGGGTTTTGTGGCACTTTCATTGGCCTCGGTGTGATGTATTAACCTTTAATCAAATGAAGGTACATATATAAGATAGAAGTTTGGAATATCTCTAAAGTATTTCTCATTCATGAGACTTTTTGTGGTCGGTCCAAACGATTAATTGATCATTTTCTTTTACGGTTGTGGGGGCTCTGGATGTGACATTCATTCACATCATCAGCTTTCACTTTTTGATCGGTAGGGCTTTTGGAAGTGGTTTTTAAGTTTCATTATATTATTGCATTTTCAATTAATTCTCCACTTGTCATAAGATGCTTGAAGTCATTCATCAAATTTGCAGTATTAACTCAAAGAAATGAGCTAGAAGGGAATCGTGAAACATATATGATATTTCTTCTTCTAACATGGGAGGTTGAACTTGTGATGCCACTCCTCTCCATCTTAAGGCATACTCTTTAAAGCTTTCATTGGCTTTCATCCTTATTCTTTGAAAATCCTTACGTTTTGGAGCTAAGCCTTTAACATACCAATATTACCCCAAAAAAGCATCAACTAGATCAACCTATCTTTTGATCTGCTTACTGTTCAAACGGTTATACCATACTACCGCTGGCCCAGCGAGACTATCATGGAAGGAGTGAACTAGTAAATTATCGACATTTATGTACCCTTTCATTTTTCTACAAAATATTCTCAAATGGATTAGGGGACAACTAGTGCCATCATATTTCTCAAAATTAGACATCCTAAATTCATGTGGGATAACCAAATCTGGGACCAGACTGAGTTCTCTTGTTTCTAACTCCTTGTGGGAAGCATTAACAACATTCATAGCTCCAATTATTTCCTTTAATTGTTTCAATCTATCCTCAGATTGCTTATGATTAATGAGGTTATTCTTTAGGTTCGAGTATGATGCCACAAGGTAGGCTATTATTCTTGACACATTACTCTGATAACACTGATGTTTTTAGCAATTATCTTCTCTTTATCAACAGTCTTAGTTGTCATCACCTGGTTAATCTGATTCGATTCATCTTGTACATATCCCAATGCTTCATTTTTTGTATTTTGTTGTAACATGTCCAACTGCTCTTGCAACTGATCTTGTGATGGTTTCTATTTGTTTTTCATGATGATGAGACAGTATTATGAATGAATGGTCTTAGTATTACTGTTACAAAATCCTCCGTAAATTATTTACACGTTTTCATAACAAATGTATGTAATAATACTTAAATAAACAAATGCAATGCAAATGCAAGTATGCAAAAGTATCATTCCAGAGTGACCATATTAAAACAACTTTCATTGAACACAAAAGGTTTCAGTACATCACACAAACTTTACATATAATGGACAACTTTCACTCCTAACTTCTATATCTCTCTCAAAAGCCAAGTTAACTTCCACTCATGCTGTAACACCCCAACCCGTACCCGACTCAGATACAAGTCCGAGGTGTCACATTGACTTTTCAAACCTTGACTCTTAAAGAATCATGAAAATTTTAAACTTTCTTTAAAATAAAATATGTTAATTTACACAAGTTAGACCAAAATAAACAAAATTAATCAGAGCACTAGAAATCCAAAATTTTGTTACATGCCAACACACTATATACAACCAAATACTTACACTTAACTACCATTCTGATCTGATTTGTGGAAAGGAGAGTCTGACCTGTCTTGCTCCTCTTCACTTCTCTTCTCGCTTTCCAAACCTACGTATGAACACTCACACGCTAAGTCGATGACTTAGTGAGGCATAAAAAAACATATAATAGAAACTCTAACTCAGAGCAACGCATGAACACTTAATATGATTCTACCATTCACAAACATATAATATTTCATATAACATATACATACATGCACCTGTATATTATCATCTTCACACTTAGCATTATTATCAAACCTTCTTATCATATAATCTCATCTTCACTAAATGTGCACATCATCAATCACTCAGAGCAATTCCCAAAGAATCAAACATAACAGTGAAATTTATGTTTGTCTACTAAACTATAACACATATGATCATGTTATGCACATGTGCAAATAATCCTCTTATGCAAATTTCACTTAAATTTTATCTTTGAATTGCTCATGTACATTATTGAGAACATAAGGTACGTGAGTACACTAAGGTTGTGCACAAATGTTGTCACCACAGCTCGAATAATTTCCACTAGGGGCACTGAATATTTGTCCCGAATTACCACTATGTCCCGAATGACCACTGATATGTCCCGAAGGACCACTGATAATCCCTCGACTCTTGGCATGCCAATTATACCTACAACTCTCATATTAAATAACATGGGCTTAAATATAGATACATTTCACATTTTCATATCTCTCTTATCACTCATCATATAACAAATCATTCACTTCACATGTACACACATATGATCACTTAGCATTATCCTTTGGTAATACCGCTCATTACACATAATGTCATATTAAAACATGGATGAACTATGCATATAATCACTTGCACGTAGAACAATTCCATATAAATCACATATCACATGGCTTATAACTTATTCTTATATTTTCTCAAACATATACTCTTATAACTTCTTATCATAACCTTATTATCACTTGATTTCATATAGCTCAATAGTCACGTGACTTATTTTATATACATATATTCACATACTTCAAATTATATAGTTTACTCCTTTTCACCCATAGTCACATAATCACATAATTCACTTACATATATATCATTCTCATACCTAAATCATATAACACCTAAGTCTTCCTCATAAAGTTATACTCTATGTTCATACAATCTCATTTTATCCTATAAGTCAATACTTATCTTGACTCACTTTTCCATTTATTCACATAATTGATTATATCAATTCATATAATTTATTACACTATCCTACAATTATATTGATCATGTAATCTATATCATAACATAATTTATATACTATATTAATCCATTTATCTAGCTTCATGTCACATGACTCATATATCATAGTTTCGTTTAAATATAATTCTTCTATAAACACTTAACTTATAATTTGGTATCATCATTTATATTTATGCACCCTAATTTACATACTATTCTCCTAAAGTCTTATAACCTTTTCTTATATAAACCCTTATACCATATAATATAACCTATACTTGATTATCTTATGATCACAATTACTTATATCAAATAATGATTTAACTTACGACCTAGGTCACATGTTTATTTCATTCCTTATGACTTTATCACACAACTTATGTCACATTTCATACAATTTCATATTCCTTTATTACTTGACTTATTTTCTTGTTCCTATATCTTCTCATATACATATAAATATATGCTTCCTCATCTTATAACTTATATTACATATGCATGCAATCTTAGAAGTTAATAATCAGTAACTCATATAATATTCTTGTATTGTTTCATAAATTATTATCATATAACACATAAATGCACATCACATAACATGTAATGCAAGCATGTCACATTCACATAGCACGCAATCTTAATCATGCTTCGACTCATACTATCATATATTCAAAATATCTGGAACAGACTTATCATAAGTCTAATTCCCATGTAAAAGTACATATATTCCAATAGTATGAACTCACCTTGGCCTCACTAAGTTCCAATCCCCTTTTATGATTTCCTTTCTTTCGATCGAATCTTAACTTGATAGTCATCCCAGAACTTGTTCGTGCTCGATATCTACATAATCATGTACTGATACTTATCATTATCCAATTGATATACTTTAATCTATCATTTCTTAGAATAAAAGAAAGATTTATTCCATTTCCCATTGAAGTGCATCGATACATTCTACAGTGTATCGATGAATCCTTTAACATGTGCATCGATGCACTACCCATGCATCGATACACTAATCACCTTCGATGTTTTCATTTTAAGGGGGTGCATCGATGCACTCCTTATGCATCGATGCACTAATTGCATTCGATGTTTCTTCTTTAAAGAGTTCATCGATACACATTGAATGTGCATCGATACACCTTGCCCAGAATTTGTATTTTAAGCCTGAAAACCATCAACTTTTCACTCAATTCTTCTATTTTAAGCCCTTATCATGTCATTAAATTCAACTACCATTACTTAAACTAACTTATATCTATATAAACCATCTTTATCTTCCATATCTCATCATGATTCTTAAAATTTAAGAATCTTACTAAACTTTCAACTTTGTTATTAATCCTTTCTAACTTCATAAATCTCTTATTCTTATTGATGGCAAGTCAAATTCAACTTTCAATTCTTATTATAAACTCTATTTCAATATTTCACTCAAGAACTTCAAATCTTTAATCTTCCTTAACTCCTTTATCTTTTGATTTTAAGATAACTTAAGATTTCCTTAAGCTTAGTTATCATCTAATGATCATAACCCAACCTTAAATTTAACCAGAAATTATCTAAATAGAAGACTCACCTTTTGTTCAAGCCTTCACGCATGAAGAAGGAAGAAGAGAAGAGAACTCTAGAACATTTTCTCTCTTCCCACGTGGTTTCCTTATCTTATAAGGGAAAATAAAAATCTTCCTTATCAAATGACCATTTTACCATTTACTTCATTTAATAATTACTAACAACTTTTATGATTTATTTCCAAATAAATCATTGAACTAATCCATTGTTCTATTCTAGTCACCAAATTTTGAAACTTTATAATTTGATCATTAACCCAGTATTGAGGATGTTATACATGCTCAGGTGTTGAATTGTCAATATGCTTTAATTCTCTCGTAAAGCCAGCTAAATCAACCAGTTTATGAGTCACATTGTTTGCTTGGGCAACAACTTCCTTCATGACATTATCTTTTTCCTGCATCTTATGTATCAATTCTCGGAGTTGTAGACAATATTGTTCATTTTTCCTTGTAAGAGAATCTTTGTGGCTACTAAGTTATCGTACAAGATCTCCATAATCATCTACAAACTTCATTAATGTCTTATTTTTTGCTATAGTGGCTTCTAGTTCAGTATCATTCTCACGCTTGTGGTGTTGATATGAGGTTTCCACATTGGCTATAAGCATATTCAACATCTGGTTTTTGGCTTGATATCTTTCCAAATGCATGACAACTGTTTTGCGCTTTTCTTCAGCAATCTGTAAATCATAAGAGAACTTCTTGAATCAACCTTCATGTGTCTTACAATTCTTTTTCTAGTATTCAGTATCGTTTTTCAATTTAATGACCCTTTTTGTCCACTCTTCCAAAGTATTTCCTATACCAACATTTTTAAAGGCTAAACTGGTCCTTTGAAAACTATTACGCATGGCATCCTTTTCTATACTCAGTTTATCATTTTTCAATCTTCAAATGATGAATTTGAGCTTCATACTTCAGCAAACATTCTTTCTTCTGGATGCCTCCACTGATACCCTTACTTTTGAATACTTTTGGTATCAATCTAACTGGATAATCAGCTACCAAACTAGGTTGATCTTTTATTTTGAACTCTAAAATTCCATGATCCAAAAGATGTTGGACTCGATGCTGGAAGGTGGTATTGTTCTCAATGGAATGTCCTTGAGCTTTGGCATGATATTCACAATGAACATTGATATTATACCAATTTGGATACGGGATTGTCAAAGTTTCACATTATGCGGAGCCATCTCTCTGGCTTCTAGTAGCTTCTCGTACAACTCCTTATATGATATTGGAATAGGATCAAAATGTGATCCACATGTTGGCTTGGATTGAACTTGAGTCTCCGTCTTTGGGAATAAACTCTTAACAATCAACGAGTTCTGATTGCATGACGTTTTTACATCTCTGGGAATTTCTATAGTTGTTACTACTTCTTTGGTGTCTCCAGACAACTTATTGATATGAATGGTTATCACGCATGGTTTCTCAGATTGGCTAGGATCAGTAGTCCCTTATCCATCTGACATTGCAGGATTGTGTTTATCGAGCTCTTTCTCTTCTTGTGCAAAAGTCTCTTTTCCTTTGGCCAAAGCAGATATTTTATCCATCGTCTTGGATATTTGCCTTCTTATTTCTCGTATCTCCTTTTTCTCTTCATCGAACATGTGATCTTTGAGTGCATAGCTCTCCACTATCCTCAAAGTTTCCTCAAGATGACATTCCCTAGCTGTATTATAGTTTACTTAATCATGAAACCCTTTGTCCATTATAAAATCCTTTTACTTTGATGACCACTCTCAAATCTACACCTTTTGACTATGTTATGATCATGCAATGCAATCAAAAAGAAATTGATATAAACACAATAGTATGAATACAAAATTAATAATCTAATACAACACAAAAATGCAAATACATAATAAGAGACAGAGAAAAATAAGTCAAGAGGAATCGTTAATACCAATTAATGGAAATAAAAGATCATACCCATCATGGTATCTACCCTGACATGCTTTTATCAAATAACAATCCTATCCATACATGTTTTCTACCTCCATACTTTATTCAACATATAAATTCTAACCCATGCTTTTTAATTTGCATGCTTGTTCAAAAAAAAAATGAACCAAATCGCATACTCTTCTAATTCTCATGCTTTTGCAAAACAAATAAATAAATTTGAGGAAAAGGTTAGAATGAGTTTCCCCTACAGACAGAAATTTAGTATAAAATAGGCAGAAATTTGGTACTACTAATAGGGTACTCGAATTTTCCTTTGTTGGTTCCCTCTTGAGCCTGCCAGACCCTCGATCCTCACCCATTATAGGCTTAAATGGATTGAGTTCAATTCAAGAGGATTCATTTCCCTATTTCCAGGCGAGGAAACTTGATGTTTCACTCATAAACATGAGGCATATGTATCCCAGAGGTTACTTGCTAAAGCCCATGCAGAGAAAAATGATTTTTCTCTCGTAAGCATAGCGTTCACCCCTACCTAACTGGACAGAGCACAGTTAGAAGGCTCTCAAATTCAAACAGCTATATTGTGTGAGGGGTAACTCACAATCCTTTGCCTCGATCCCAAAAACAATCTAACCAAAAAAAAGTTAGAAATTTGAAACACAAAAACTAATTACATTAGTATAAAAAATGTGATGTGATGCAAACAAAAATATCATTCATATTTTTCATTTTCAACTAAAAAGATTATGTATAATCGATTACAGCTTGACTCTCTAGAAAATGTCCCTAGCGGAGTCACCAAGCTGTAGAAACGGTCCCCGCCGACTTTTTAGGGCTTTTTTGAGAATCGATCGAACTTAATATTGGGACATGTCGACTTTTAAAATAAATAAATAAATATGAAAATTTAGAGTCGCCATCGACTTTTGGGTTAGCTAAGTCGAATACATAAAAATACCTTTTAAAATAATTTTAAGAAAAATAATTTAAAAGATAAAAAATTGATTTGCGTTTGACCATAGATTCACTTTGAAAAGGGTTCGAGAGTCGGTTACGTGTGGGGAAGAATTAGCACCCCCACAACATCCAAAATTGGTACTTACACGATTATACGTCATCTTAATATTAAAATTGGCAAATTTGAATAACATTTAAATTATGATACTTTTTAGAAAAAATAAAAAGGAATATTATTTTATACGAATAATCCTCGAAAATACCTCCCTAGTCAATTAAGGGGGTATTTTTATGGATTCCTCATACAAAATAGTATTACCCTAAATTTTAGATACACTAAATATATATAAATAGATAAAAAATATTATTTTATTCGAGTAATAATTAGAAATACTCTCCTTGTTAATTAAGGGGTATTTCATTAAATTACTCGTATAAAATAATGTATGAAAATTTTATTTTAATAAAAATATTTTAATAACATGTAAATAAAGGATTAAAATAATAAATATAATAATTATAGGGATTATATTATAAAACTAACAAAATAATTAAGGAAACAAATGTAAATAAACCAATAATATTATTAAAACTTAAAAATATTAAAATTTGAGGATTAAATTATAATATAATCAAAATTCATGGCCATAAATAAAAATAACCCGAAATATATGTCTAGTAGTGTAATTTAACCATAAATAAATTTTAGGATTGAAATGGAAATAATTAAAATTTAAGGACTAAATGGCGTATTTACCCAAAAATGTGTATAAATAAAGGCAATGACTAAAATAAAAACAAAATAAAATCTGAGATCCAAATTAAAATTCGTGAAACTTAATTCCAGTGACTAAATTTTAAAGATTACCAAGTACAGAGATCGCATGATTGATTTTCTCATGTGCTAAATACACAGATAACTCCTCCTAAAATGACGTTTAGGGAGGGGTATAAATGCCCCACATCCGGCCCTTAAGGGCCTTAATTTCTCATTTATTATTTTCTGCTTCTCTCTCTAAAAGAGAGAAGCTATGACTTCTCTCTAAATTCCCTCACCAGAGGTAGGTCGACCAGCACCGGCCACCGCTCGCTGGTGATTCCCGGCGGCTGGCGACCTAAAAACACCACAAAAATGATCCTCGTCTTTCCCTCAACCCAAATATATCCTTACTTTAGCCTAAAGATCAGTCAATAGGCCAAGATCTACATTTTTTACCTTTGAATCGACAATACTCCGACGATGTTTGGCTTCCTCGGTAAGTTTCTACTCTCTCTTTTCCTTTCTTTTATTTCTACTGCTCTGTTGTTGTTGGTAGTTCCTCTTTTCTTTGTTTTTTCCTTGTTTGTTTCTTCTCTGTTTCTTCTTTTTTATGGTTGCTAGTGGGTTGTTTTACCCTTTGTTCTTGTGTATTTTTTTCTTCTTACAGATGAAGGGGTTTTTATAGGCCCCTTCGATTCTCCCTTTTAACCGGTAGGAGAGGAGAACCCCAGTGAGTCACCGGTCTATGGCGGTGACTAGGGGCGACTACGACTAGTTGGGTGCTTTAATAGAATCTTAATGAATAAAATATTCTTAATAAAAAGTTTACCAATGCCAAATATATATTCTATCATCCATAACAGTCAAAAACCAAAACTAAATTTTCTAATCACGTCATGCTTTTCGAAGTAACCTATAATAAAGTTGTCTAAATGACGTTATTAGAAACTGGATACCTTAATCTTTCACTATTCCTCAAGAATTTTGTAATCATGGATTCACCAAATTAAATTAAAATATGATACAAGTAACAAATTCAATTTCATAATTAACTAAAAACTACTTTAAAAAATAATATCATGGCAAAAAAAATTCAATTATTATCACCCTAATTTTACCACGACTCATAATTGTTAGGATCGAAGAGGCTCAATTCGAACAACCGAAAAATGTGCAAAGGGGGTGAATTAATAAAAATTTGTTTAGTGAGTAAAGAGAGAAAAAGATAAGGCAATTGACACAAGGATTTATACTGGTTCGACTTCTCAACTAAGTCTACCTCCACTACCTTAGCTCCTCACTAAGGATTTTCTAACAAATTCACTAATTTGTTCTTTCTTTTTCTAGGATCAAGAGTAACTTTTACAACTCCCTATATTTTCAATTGGCTAAGATATAACCAATTCTCTTTTACAAAAGGTAAAAATAATTAAACAAATAAAACCTCTCAAAGGTAGGGTGTTTACAAATTTAGCTCACTAAACACTAATATTTATAAGAGAGATAAAGTAAGATTGAAAAACTCTTCTCTTGTGTATGATTGCTTGGATAGGTGTTCTAACCCTTCTTCAAGTGTCCTTAACTTGTATTTATATGTTGGAATGAAGTTGTAACCGTTTATAGCCGTTGGGAGTGATTTGGAGCCATTTAGGGATGTTTTCTATGCAAAATAAAATTGCCCAGTACATAGGGAAACGGTACTCCTAAAAGGGAGTATCGGTATTACCTTTGTTATTTTTAAATCAACTAGTCGTTGCTAGCCGTTGAGGCCTGATGGTATCGATACTATGCCTATTGTATCGATACTACTATACAAAGTAGTATCGGTACCCCTTTAGGTATCGGTACCATTTTTGTATTCTAGAATTTGAGCATTGTTGGTAGTATCGATACTACCTAGTGAGTATCGATACTTCCCTTACCTTTGGTATTGGTACCATATGAATAGTATCGGTGTTGTTCATGAGGTATCGATACTGTAAGAACAATATCGGTACTTCTTGTACGTGAAAATCATTTTTTGCTCAAATCCATTTTTAAGGACTTTGAATTATTTTTGAAAACTTTGAATAAATTCAATTCAAGTCCAAAAACATTTTGCCTTAAATTGTTATATCAAAATATAGTTTAACAATCTCCCCCTTTTTGATATAACAAAACATTTGAAAAATTATTTTTGGCAAAACTCCCCCTTAATAAAATATTTAATGAAAAAGATAACAATTATTAGAAAATGTATGAAAATGTCCAGCTCCCCCTTTTCTTTAAGAAATTGAATTTTTCAAACCATACTTCTCCCCCTTTTTGTTATATAAAAAATAATTCAACTTCAAACTTCAAAAATAAAATTAGAGAGTAAGTGGTAAATTTTGAAGTAAAATCATTTGAAAAATCAAAAACTCCCCCTTAAAAAGTGCATTCCAAACAAAAAAATTGACTTTAAACGCTTGACACTTAAAAAATTGAATTTCAACAAAGAATAACAATCATATTAGTAGCACATGAAATTCAATGTATCCAAGTCTAAAATACTTTATGCAATATCAATTGTTAAAGTTAAGTGCATATGCATAAAGCTTTCAAAAATATTATGCATTAAAAAAACTATGATATCAATTGTTAGAGAGGTATCCTTTGCATTTTAAATCACATGCATAAAAATTTAAATTTAGGTTAAAAATTAAAGTTTCTAAAATCAAAGCATTTGAAAATTTGATATCAATTGTTAGAGAGATATCATTTGCATTTAAAACCAATTTTGACCAAAATTCATTATGATAAACTAAAAATTGTGAAAGTCATTAAAATGTTAAAATGTTCATCATGAAGTACTTTTCAACATACATGAGATTAAAAAACAATGCATAATCATTTAAAATCAAAACTCATGCATGCATAAACTAAATGAGCAACGAAATAACCAAAATATAAGCATTAAGCTTAGAGGTTACCCATTCATTTTTCAAGTGTGGCTAGAGCATTTGAGTATCGTCACTTTCATCACCATTGCTCCCACACACCTACAAGAGACATTTAAGTAGATTTCAGTATCCAAATTGCTTTGGATCCTTGAACATTAGTTTCAATGCCCCTTGTTCCCTTAGGAACCCATACTTTTCTAATTTTAAAAGATTTTCTTTTCTTTATAGGACAAGCATGTTCCAAATGGAAATGTGAGCATTTTGTCATTTTTAAACATAATGAGTTGTTTTTAGAAATTAATTATTTTTCTTTTGTTAAGCTCTCAAGCTTAACTTTTAAATTAAAAATTTTCTTTTTCTAAATTATTGATTTTGACTTTTGAAAGTTCTAAATCATTTTTCAAAATTTCATTTTGTATTTCAAAATCAATTTTTGCTTTCAAAGCCAAATCATTTTCAACTTTAAATTTTGAAATTAATTTCTTATATTTGGAATTGTCTCAATTTAAATTAAAAATTTTCTTTTTCTAAATTATTGATTTGACTTTTGAAAGTTCTAATCATTTTTCAAAATTTCATTTTGTATTTCAAAATTTTTGCTTTCAAGCCAAATCATTTTCAACTTTAAATTTTGAAATTAATTTCTTATATTTGAATTCGTCTCAAATTCCAAATACACTCAATATAAGCATCTTGTAACTCATCATAAGAATGTGAATTTAAATCATTTGAGTTAGAATATACTATTGAATCTTTTTCGATGGCCATGAGGCATAGGTTAACCACTTCATCTTCGTCATTGGAGTCCTCTTCATCACTCCAAGTTGCCACAAATGTTTTTTTCTTGGACGATCCCTTCTTCTTTAAGGGGACAATACTTAACATGCCCCGTTCTTGAAAATTGAAGCATATTGGGGGACTTTTCTTCTTGCTCTATTCATGCTTCATTTCCTTGGAAGTCATAAATCTCTTGAATCACTTGAAAAGCTTGGCCATCTCTTCTTCTTCATCATCATCTTCATCCACCTCTTCATTTGAATCTTCATAGCTCTCATTAGTGGATTTGAAGGCAATGTCTACCTCCTTCTTCTTTTCTTCTTTCTTCTTGTCCTTCTTTTCTTCATATTCTTCCTCTTCCTTCACCATCACTCATAAGAAAGAACCATAAGCTCATCGAGAGTGAGAGACTTTAGGTTTTTAGCTTCGATAATCGCCGTCTTCTTCGATTACCAAAACATTGGAAGAGAGTATATCATATTCCTCACAAGCTTTTCATTAGGGATTACTTCTCCAAATCCCTTGAGACCTTTGACAATCATGGAAAATCTATATGTCATAGCTTTGATATCTTCACCGGGTTTCATCTTGAAATTTTCATAACTATGGTTAAATATGCTTATCTTGGTTTCCCTCACTTCATCGGTTCCTTCATGAGTGACTTGGAGCTTATCCCATATCTCCTTGGCATTGGAACAAGAGGAGACTCTTCCATATTTATTCGGGTCTAATGGACAAAAGAGAATGTGCCTAGTCTTAGCATTGAGTTGGAACTTCTTCTTCTCTTCATCACTCCAATCATCCATATCGCCGGTTGGAATGGTGTATCCTTTCATGATAGAGTTCCAAGCTTCTAAATCATTTTCTTGAATGAAGAGCATCATCATATTCTTCCAATAGGCATAATTTGCTCCATTAAAGTAGGGTGCCTTGTTCAGCGGTTGTGAATCTTCAATATAATAGGCATTGGAGATTGAAGACATCTCTTTGTCGGTTGTGTCGGGAATCGATAGAGCATCTTCAAGGATCATCTCAAAGTTGTTAAACCTTCTAATGAATCAAGCTCTGATACCAATTATTAAGATCGAAGAGGCTCAATTTGAACAACCAAAAAATGTGCAAATGGGTGAATTGGTAAAAATTTGTTTAGGGAGTAAGGAGAGAAAAAGATAAGACAATTGACACAAGGATTTATAGCAATTTGACTTCTCAACTAAGTCTACCTCCACTACCTTAACTCCTCACTAAGGATTTTCTAATAAATTCACTAATTTTTTTCTTTCTTTTTCAATGATCAAAAGTAACCTTTACAACTCCTATCTTTTCAATTGGCTAATATAAACCATCCCCTTTTACAAAGTAAAAGAAGTAAACAAATAAAACCTCTCAAAGGTAGGGTGTTTACTTTACTCACTAAACACTGATATTTACAAGAGATAAAATAAGATTGGAAAACTCTTCTCTTGTGTTTGATTGCTTCGATAGGTGTTCTAACCCTTCTCCAAGTGTCATCAACTTGTATTTATATGTTGAAATAAAGTTGTGGCCGTTTATTATCGTTGGGAGTGATTTGGAGCCGTTTGGGAATGTTTTCTCTGCAAAATAAAACTGCCCAATACAGAGGGTATCGGTACAACCTTTGTTATTTTTAAATCAACTAGTTGTTACTATTCGTTGGGGCCTGATGGTATCGATATTATGTCTATGGTATCGATACTACTATACAAAGTAGTATCGGGTACCCCTTTGTGTAACATCCGTAATAACGGGTTAGTGACTAAATTGAAAAGTTTCAGAATTTGGTGACTAAAGTAGAAGAATGAAATAATTCAATGATTATTGGAAATATATTATGAAGGTTATTTAGTAATTATTAAAGGAAATTAAGGGTAAAATGGTCATTTGACCAGAAAGATTTTTATCTTTCTTTTAAGGTTATAAAACGTGGAAAGTGAGAAGAAGAAAGATCTGGAGCTTGGGTTATCTCCTTCCTCCTCTCTTCCCGTAAGCTCCATGGAAAAGGTAAGTTTAATTTCAGTTTGGTTAATTCTTGAGTTTTAAGCTTATTTTGATTCTTGGGGCTAAGAAAGATTATTTAGAGATTAAAGTAGGTTAAAACTTCAAATGGATTAGTTATGAAGGATTAAATATGAAGAGTTTTTAAGTGAATTAGTGAAATAGAAGTTAATAGATTTTGAAGTTGAATTTGACTTGTCATATGGAAGAGTAAGAAGTTATGAGTATTAGAATTAATTTTGGATAACATGGAAAAATTGGTATTTCTTGAATGCTATGGAAGAGTGAATTTTTAAGTTGAAGAGATATTGAAAAAATTTCTTGGTTTAAGTATGTGTATGAAAGTTAGGAATATTAAGGGAGTGAAGTGAAGTTTGAGCTGAAAATGAAGTGATTCGAGCTCAAAATGTGATTTCTGGGCAAGGGGAATCGGTACCCATTCAAGGGAACCGATATCCCCTCAAACGAACCAGAATTTACAGAATGTCAAGGGGAACCGATACCCCCACAGGAGGGAATCGTTCCCCCTAAAGGAAATTGAAAATATGGGTTTTAATAAGTTCGTTTAAGTTGCTAGTATCTAATTACAGGTGTAGGTATCTAATGATTGCCTTAAAATGTACATTTATGTAGATTTTGCGCGTAAAGCAATTCCGGAACATTTGGCAAGTAAGATCGATCAAGGGAAAGATAAGATATTGGAAATGAAAAGTGAGGCCAAGGTGAGTGCATACTATGACATGTAGTGCTTAATGGAAATAGACTTGCGATGAGTCTATTTCCTAAAGTAATATGCATGAAGTCATACATGATTATGTGTTGGTTAAACTATATGTGATTATATGTATTACATTGATTGTATGTATGCATGACTAAAGATAATGATATGCTTTGAATGCTATATGATTCATGTAAAACTTTATTATGTAATAAGGAAGAACATGGAATAAGTTATATGATAGAGTCATAAGAAATGAAATGAACATGAGAATAAGATAATCAAGTATAAGTCATATGATATGGTATAAGTGATTATACGAGAAATGTTAGGAGACTCTAAGAGAATAGTATAAATTCAAGGGCATAAATAAGGATATATAGTTATTATATGGAAGATTGATAAATTAAAGGAAACTATGGTTTATGTATTAAAGTGAAAAGGTACAAAGTTTTTATTAAAGAGTATTGTGGAAGTCATGAGAAATTGAACTAAATAATAGATGTTTATGTGAGTGAAAAGGGAAAATGATATAAAATAAGTGGAAATTATTTATAGGATATAATGATACTAATTGAACCTGTAATATAACTCTATAAACGAGTACTTGGGTAAAATCATTATATGATACAATTATAGAATATTACTATACATATTAAAATAGTATATGAGAATATGAGTAAGTTTATAGGTATTGATAGGACATATAAGAGTATATAAATGTATATAATATGAAAAGTGAACTAAGTTTAATGATGTTGAACCCTATGAGTAGAAGTTATGATTATAAGTAACATGATTATCTGATCACAGATATGATACATGATATGAGATATATGAAAGAGAAAATATAGTTATATGAATATTATGACTATGCGATTATATGAAAATTTCTAACGCGTAAGTGAACCATGTGTTTATATGTATATGGGATATGTGATTTATATGACGATGAGCTATGTGAAAGAACTACATGACTATGTGTATATGTGAATGTATTAACATAAATATTAATACCCATGTTATGTGTCATGAGAGCTAGGGGTATAGTTGGCATGCCAAGAGTCGAGGGTCTACGCGGTCCTTCGGGACATATATGTATTCTTTGGAACATGTGTGAAGTCTGGTGAGACACATACTTGATCCTTGGCATATGTATATGATTCTTAAGGAATGATGTCCTTCGGGACTATAGTATTCTTTGGAACATGTGTGAAGTCTGGTGAGACACATACTTGATCCCTAGTATATGTATATGATTCTTAAGGAATGATATGTGGTCCTTATGGACATTATTATATGGCACTACGGTGCAATTCTACGCGGCACTCCGGTGCAATTCTACGTGGCACTTCGGTGCAATTATACGAGCTGTGGTGACAGTATAGTGCACAACCTCTATAGACTCACATATCTATAGTTCTCACATGTGTACATGGGCTTTGAAAAGAGAACATAATTTGATATAATGATATGAGTATTTCTAGTGATTTGGTAGAAGTGTATATATGTCATGGTGATATGAGATGCTATGCATTTATGTATTATATGATTATAGAAATTAGTAATGTATTGTGGCATATTAAAATATATATAATATGTTTATATTCATTATATGCTTATATGACGTAATTGAAGTAATGACAAGGGAATTAGTAAGGATAAACAGGTTGGTGATATGAGAATAATGTATCTGATATATGTATATGATGTGTATATGAATTGCATGATATGATTATTTGTGATAGGGGTTTATGGTATCTGTTACATAATATACATGAATATATGTTGATGTATATGTAAATGAGTTGTATAATTTGATAGCATAAAACAGTCATGCATGATTAGTGGGTATGAATTCCATTAGATGTGTTTTCTTTATGCCTCACTAAGTCATCGACTTAGCGTGTGAGTGTTTCACACATAGGTTGCAGAAAGTGAATATAGAAGCTGTGAGGAGCAATACAGGTCAGCATCTCCCTTACAAGATTCCAGATCAGAAAATAGATGAGTTAAATGATTTTTGTTATGTTGAATAAGTTGGCATGTACTAATTGATTGAGTTAAATATGCTCTGATCGATTTTGGTTATTGTGGTCAAATAATGTAACTAAACTGCTTTTACTTTAATGAAAGTTTTAAATTTTCTTGAATTTTGTCAAGAGTCAAAGTTTGAAAAGTCAATGTGACACCTCAGACTCGTATCTGGGTCGGGTACGGGTTGGGGTGTTACATTTAATGGTATCAGAGCTACGGTTTAGTCGATTCTCGGCATAAACCGGAGTCTAGAGTGTCGTATAATGTATACATACAACAAATAGAAAATTCTGATCTGAAATTGTAAGGAATATATGTCTTGCTGATAGAATAAGTTTAATAGAATACAATATGTGATTATAAGAAATGACAAAGTGAATCGATAGCTGAAAAACCTGATGGTGATAGCAATTCACCTGCCCTGGCCAGGCAAGATGAAGAGCAGAAACCTCAGAAAGTGTCTTATAAGATTAAAGGTTGATTTCAGAAATTGAAATCATATTCGAATAGTTATAAAAGGTTCTCACTGTTTCGAATTGAAAAAGTGACAGAGAAGTTTTTGTTATAAAGTGAATAAGATAGAATATGGTGAGCAAGTGTCACCATAAGGACGTTAAAAGATCTAAGGATGTGGTTAGAATTTGTGGAGAGTTCAAGAATAAGTGCATCAGTGACAAGCGTATGAGAAATATACAGTCAGAGTTGATGAGTTTGAAAAAAAGGAATAGTGCTGTATTAATAAGAATGTGGATAGAATAAGGGTTTATATTTGGATGGAAAGAGTTAGTGTTGGCTAACCAGATTATGTGATGGAAATGGTATAGAATTTAATATTTTGAGATGTTGTCATGATAAGACAACCAAATATAAAATGGATCTGGATATAATTGTATATTTGGATCATAGTATTATGGTATAGTAAAGGGAATAAGGATTGTATATTTGAGTAAGCTGAGGATTGATAAGAAGAGTTTAGGAATGGGTATATCGATGATAAGTTTATAAGACAAAGTAAGTCAGAATGTTAGTTGAACAACGGAAATTATAGGATATATGAGAATGGAGGTGAAATTGACAAGTTAAGTAAACGAATTTTGAGATAATTTTGATTGGAAAGGATGTATGTGATTGGTTGATTAGGGTTTGTGTTCTAGATTGGACAGATGTTATTGATTAACTATCAGAGTAAAAGTGATAAAGTTTATAAGATTAAGAAAAGGTAAAGTTGAGTTAATCAATTATGATGTGAATCTGAATATAGTTGGTATTCTGATCAGATAGCTATGATGTAGAAAATGAGATAAGTATTGCATGGAATTTTAAGAATGAAAATACAAGTATAAGAAATGATAAAGAACAAAGTTCTGTATAAGAAATAGGTTTCAAAGTTATGAGGATGCAATGAAGATTGGTATATAGCGATGAATATAGGTGATAAGACAAGAGTATGTGAACATGAAGGAAGATATGATTTGTGTATAAGGAATAAATAAAGGAAGAATGGAATAAGAATGAAATGGGATTGAGTTAAGGATCAGACACGATAAAGGTTATATGGAAGTGTAGGTGATAATTTTGGATATACAAGTGAGAAAGAGGGATTGGTGAGGTGAAAGATTTTATAAAGTGTATGTTGAATCATATTTAAAGAATATTTAAGGTCGTGTTCTTGGTTAATGATGATGGAAAACGAATTTGGTTATTATTATAAGGTAGTTAGAGATGGATTTATGATGTTGATTGATGAAAGTGGATTAAAGTTACTATTAGAATATGTTTTTATCAAATGTTCAGGAAAATTCGGGGTGAATTTTTCTTAAAAAGGAGGGGGAGATTTATAACATCCGTAATACGGGTTAGTGACTAAATTGAAAAGTTTCAGAATTTGGTGACTAAAGTAGAAGATGAATAATTCAATGATTATTGGAAATATATTATGAAGGTTATTTAGTAATTATTAAAGGAAATTAAGGGTAAAATGGTCATTTGACCAGATAGATTTTTATCTTTCTTTTAAGGTTATAAAAACGTGGAAAAGGTGAGAAGAAAAGAAAGATCTGGAGCTTGGGTTATCTCCTTCCTCCTCTCTTCCCATAAGCTCCATGGAAAAGGTAAGTTTAATTTCAGTTGGTTAATTCTTGAGTTTTAAGCTTAGTTTTGATTCTTGGGGTGCTAAGAAAGATTATTTAGAGATTAAAGTAGGTTAAAACTTCAAAATGGATTAGTTATGAAGGATTAAATATGAAGAGTTTTTAAGTGAATTAGTGAAATAGAAGGAGTTAATAGATTTTGAAGTTGAATTTGACTTGTCATATGGAAGAGTAAGAAGTTATGAGTATTAGAATTAATTTTGGATAACATGGAAAAATTGGTATGATTCTTGAATGCTATGTGGAAGAGTGAATTTTTAAGTTGAAGAGATATTGAATGAAAATTTATTGGTTTAAGTATGTGTATGAAAGTTAGGAATATTAAAGGGAGTGAAGTATGAAGTGTTGAGCTGAAAATGAAGTGATTTTCGAGCTCAAAATGTGATTTCTGGGCAAGGGGAATCGGTACCCATTCAAGGGGAACCGATATCCCCTCAAACGAACCAGAATTTACAGAATGTCAAGGGGGAACCGATACCCCCACAGGAGGGAATCGATTCCCCCTAAAGGAAAATTGAAAATATGGGTTTAATAAGTTCGTTTAAGTTGCTAGTATCTAATTACAAGGTGTAGGTATCTAATGATTGCCTTAAAATGTACATTTATGTAGATTTTGCGCGTAAAGCAATTCCGGAACATTTGGCAAGTAAGATCGATCAAGGGAAAGATAAGATATTGGAAATGAAAAGTGAGGCCAAGGTGAGTGCATACTAGTGACATGTAGTGCTTAATGGAAATAAGACTTGCGATGAGTCTATTTCCTAAAGTAATATGCATGAAGTCATAGACATGATTATGTGTTGGTTATAACTATATGTGATTATATGTATTACATTGATTGTATGTATGCATGACTAAAGATAATGATATGCTTTGTATATGCTATATGATTCATGTAAAACTTTATTATGTAATAATGGAAGAACATGGAATAAGTTATATGATAGAGTCATAAGAAATGAAATGAACATGAGAGAATAAGATAATCAAGTATAAGTCATATGATATGGTATAAGTGATTATACGAGAAATGTTAGGAGACTCTAAGAGAATAGTATAAATTCAAGGGCATAAATAAGGATATATAAGTTATATATGGAAGATTGATAAATTAAAGGAAACTATGGTTTATGTATTAAAGTGAAAAGGTACAAAGTTTTATTAAAGAGTATTGTGGAAGTCATGAGAAATTGAACTAAATAAATAGATGGTTTATGTGAGTGAAAAGGGAAAATGATATAAAATAAGTGGAAATTATTTATAGGATAGAATGATACTAATTGAACCTGTAATATAAACTCTATAAACGAGTACTTGGGTAAAATCATTATATGATACAATTATAGAATATTACTATACAAATTATATTAAAATAGTATATATGAGAATATGAGTAAGTTTATAGGTTATTGATAGGACATATAAGAGTATATAAATGTATGATAATATGAAAAAGTGAACTAAGTTTAATGATGTTGAACCCTATGAGTAGAAGTTATGTGATTATAAGTAACATGATTATCTGATCACAAGATATGATACATGATATGAGATATATGAAAGAGAAAATATATGTTATATGAAATATTATATGACTATGCGATTATATGAAAATGTTCTACGCGTAAGTGAACCATGTGTTTATATGTATATGGGATATGTGATTTATATGACGATGAGCTATGTGAAAGAACTACATGACTATGTGTATATGTGAATGTATGTTAACATAAATATTAATACCCATGTTATGTGTCATGAGAGCTAGGGGTATAGTTGGCATGCCAAGAGTCGAGGGTCTACGCGGTCCTTCGGGACATATATGTATTCTTTGGAACATGTGTGAAGTCTGGTGAGACACATACTTGATCCTTGGCATATGTATATGATTCTTAAGGAATGATATGTGGTCCTTCGGGACATATATGTATTCTTTGGAACATGTGTGAAGTCTGGTGAGACACATACTTGATCCCTAGTATATGTATATGATTCTTAAGGAATGATATGTGGTCCTTATGGACATTATTATATGGCACTACGGTGCAATTCTACGCGGCACTCCGGTGCAATTCTACGTGGCACTTCGGTGCAATTATACGAGCTGTGGTGACAGTATAGTGCACAACCTCTATAGACTCACATATCTATAGTTCTCACATGTGTACATGGGCTTTGAAAAGAGAACATAATTTGATATAATGATATGAGTATTTCTAGTGATTTGGTAGAAGTGTATATATGTCATGGTGATATGAGATGCTATGCATTTATGTATTATATGATTATAGAAATTAGTAATGTATTGTGGCATATTAAAATATATATAATATGTTTATATTCATTATATGCTTATATGACGTAATTGAAGTAATGACAAGGGAATTAGTAAGGATAAACAGGTTGGTGATATGAGAATAATGTATCTGATATATGTATATGATGTGTGATATGAATTGCATGATATGATATATTGTGATAGGGGTTATGGTATCTGTTACATATATACATGAATATATGTTGATGTATATGTAAATGAGTTGTATAATTTGATAGCATAAAACAGTCATGCATGATTAGTGGGTATGAATTCCATTAGATGTGTTTTCTTTATGCCTCACTAAGTCATCGACTTAGCGTGTGAGTGTTTCACACATAGGTTGCAGAAAGTGAATATAGAAGCTGTGAGGAGCAATACAGGTCAGCATCTCCCTTACAAGATTCCAGATCAGAAAATAGATGAGTTAAATGATTTTTGTTATGTTGAATAAGTTGGCATGTACTAATTGATTGAGTTAATATGCTCTGATCGATTTTGGTTATTGTGGTCAAATAATAACTAAACTGCTTTTACTTTAATGAAGTTTTAATTTTCTTGAATTTTGACAAGAGTCAAAGTTTGAAAAGTCAATGTGACACCTCAGACTCGTATCTGGGTCGGGTACGGGTTGGGGTGTTACATTTAATGGTATCAGAGCTACGGTTTAGTCGATTCTCGGCATAAACCGGAGTCTAGAGTGTCGTATAATGTATACATACAACAAAATAGAAAAAAATTCTGATCTGAAATTGTAAGGAATATGAGTCTTGCTGATAGAAAGTTTAATAGAATACAATAGAAATGTGATTATAAGAAATGACAAAGTGAATCGATAGCTGAAAAACCTGATGGTGATAGCAATTCACCTGCCCTGGCCAGGCAAGATGAAGAGCAGAAACCTCAGAAAGTGTCTTATAAGATTAAAGGTTGATTTCAGAAATTGAAATCATATTCGAATAGTTATAAAAGGTTCTCACTGTTTCGAATTGAAAAAGTGATACAGAGAAGTTTTGTTATAAAGTGAATAAGATAGAATATGGTGAGCAAGTGTCACCATAAGGACGTTAAAAGATCTAAGGATGTGGTTAGAATTTGTGGAGAGTTCAAGAATAAGTGCATCAGTGACAAGCGTATGAGAAATATACAGTCAGAGTTGATGAGTTTGAAAAAAAGGAATAGTGCTGTGTATTAATAAGAATGTGGATAGAATAAGGGTTTATATTTTGGATGGAAAGAGTTAGTGTTGGCTAACCAGATTATGTGATGGAAATGGTATAGAATTTAATATTTTGAGATGTTGTCATGATAAGACAACCAAATATAAAATGGATCTGGATATAATTGTATATTTGGATCATAGTATTATGGTATAGTAAAGGGAATAAGGATTGTATATTTGAGTAAAGCTGAGGATTGATAAGAAGAGTTTAGGAATGGGTATATCGATGATAAGTTTATAAGACAAAGTAAGTCAGAATGTTTAGTTGAACAACGGAAATTATAGGATATATGAGAATGGAGGTGAAATTGACAAGTTAAGTAAACGAATTTTGAGATAATTTTGATTGGAAAGGATGTATGTGATTGGTTGATTAGGGTTTGTGTTCTAGATTGGACAGATGTTGATTAACTATCAGAGTAAAAGTGATAAAGTTATAAGTTGAAGAAAGGTAAAGTTGAGTTAATCAATTATGATGTGAATCTGAATATAGTTGGGTATTCTGATCAGATAGCTATGATGTAGAAAATGAGATAAGTATTTGCATGGAATTTTAAGAAATGAAAATACAAGTATAAGAAATGATAAAGAACAAAGTTCTGTATAAGAAATAGGTTATCAAAGTTATGAGGATGCAATGAAGATTGGTATATAGCGATGAATATAGGTGATAAGACAAGAGCTGAATATAGTTGGGTATTCTGATCAGATAGCTATGAGTAGAAAATGATAAGTATTTGCATGGAATTTAAGAAATGAAATACAAGTATAAGAAATGATAAAGAACAAAGTTCTGTATAAGAAATAGGTTATCAAAGTATGAGGATGCAATGAAGATTGGTATATAGCGATGAATAAGTGATAAGACAAGATATGTGAACATGAAGGAAGATTGATTGTGTATAAGGAATAATAAAGGAAGAATGGAATAAGAAATGAAATGGGATTGAGTTAAAGATCAGACACGATAATTTATATGTGTAGGTGATAATTTATACAATGAGAAAAGAGGGATTGTGAGGTGAAAAGATTTTATAAGTGTATGTTGAATCATATTTAAGATATTAAGGTCGTGTTCTTGGTTAAATGATGATGGAAACGAATTTGGTTATTATTATAGGTAGTTAGAGATGGATTATGATGTTGATTGATGAAAGTGGATTAAAGTTACTGGTTGTTGTTTAAGTGATAAGTGACACTAATATGAATGTAGAAAAGAAAAGGTAATTGAAAAGTTAAAGGATTGACAAGTACGTTTCCTGATGATGACAAGAAAAAGTAAATGAAGCAACATGAGAATATAGAGATATGTTTTATCAAAATGTTCAGGGAAAATTCGAGGGTGAATTTTCTTAAAAAGGAGGGAGATTTATAACATCCGTAATACCGGGTTCGTGACTACATTGAAAAGTTTCAGAATTTGGTGACTAAAGTAGAAGAATGAAATAATTCAATGATTATTGGAAATATATTATGAAGGTTATTTAGTATTATTAAAGGAAATTAAGGGTAAATGGTCATTTGTGACAGATAGATTTTTATCTTTCTTTTAAGGTTATAAAACGTGGAAAGTGAGAAGAAAGAAAGATCTGGAGCTTGGGTTATCTCCTTCTTCCTCTCTTCCCATAAGCTCCATGGAAAGGTAAGTTTAATTTCAGTTGGTTAATTCTTGAGTTTTAAGCTTAGTTTTGATTCTTGGGTGCTAAGAAAGATTATTTAGAGATTAAAGTAGGTTAAACTTCAAAATGGATTAGTTATGAAGGATTAAATATGAGAGTTTTTAAGTGAATTAGTGAAATAGAAGGAGTTAATAGATTTTGAAGTTGAATTTGACTTGTCATATGGAAGAGTGAGAAGTTATGAGTATTAGAATTAATTTTGGATAACATGGAAAAATTGGTATGATTCTTGAATGCTATGTGGAAGAGTGAATTTTTAAGTTGAAGATATTGAATGAAAATTTATTGGTTTAAGTATGTGTATGAAAGTTAGGAATATTAAAGGGAGTGAAGTATAAGTGTTGAGCTGAAAATGAAGTGATTTTCGAGCTCAAAATGTGATTTCTGGGCAGGGAATCGGTACCCATTCAAGGGGAACCGATATCCCCTCAAACGAACCAGAATTTACAGAATGTCAGGGGGAACCGATACCCCCACAGGAGGGAATCGATTCCCCCTAAGGAAAATTGAAATATGGGTTTAATAAGTTCGTTTAAGTTGCTAGTATCTAATTACAAGGTGTAGGTATCTAATGTTGCCTTAAAATGTACATTTATGTAGATTTTGCGCGTAAAGCAATTCCGGAACATTTGGCAAGTAAGATCGATCAAGGGAAGATAAGATATTGGAAATGAAAAGTGAGGCCAAGGTGTGCATACTATGACATGTAGTGCTTAATGGAAATAAGACTTGCGATGATCTATTTCCTAAAGTAATAGCATGAAGTCATAGACATGATTATGTGTTGGTTTAACTATATGTGATTGTATTACATTGATTGTATGTATGCATGACTAAAGATAATGATATGCTTTGTATATGCTATATGATTTATGTAAAACTTTATTATGTATAATGGAAGAACATGGAATAAGTTATATGATAGAGTCATAAGAAATGAAATGAACATGAGAGAATAAGATAATCAAGTATAGTCATATGATATGGTATAAGTGATTATACGAGAAATGTTAGGAGACTAAGAGAATAGTATAAATTCAAGGGCATAAATAAGGATATATAAGTTATATGGAAGATTGATAATTAAAGGAAACTATGGTTTATGTATTAAAGTGAAAAGGTACAAAGTTTTATTAAAGAGTATTGTGGAAGTCATGAGAAATTGAACTAAATAAATAGATGGTTTATGTGAGTGAAAAGGGAAATGATATAAAATAAGTGGAAATTATTTATAGGATAGAATGATACTAATTGAACCTGTAATAAACTCTATAAACGAGTACTTGGGTAAAATCATTATATGATACATTATAGAATTACTATAAAATTATATAAAATAGTATATGAGAATATGAGTAAGTTTATAGGTTATTGATAGGACATATAAGAGTATAAATGTATGATAATATGAAAAGTGAACTAAGTTTAATGATGTTGAACCCTATGAGTAGAAGTTATGTGATTATAAGTAACATGATTATCTGATCACAAGATATACATGATATGAGATAATGAAAGAGAAAATATGTTATATGAAATTATATGACTATGCGATTATATGAAAATGTTCTACGCGTAAGTGACCATGTGTTTATATGTATATGGATATGTGATTTATATGACGATGAGCTATGTGAAGAACTACATGACTATGTGTATGTGAATGTATGTTAACATAAATAATACCCATGTTATGTGTCATGAGAGCTAGGGGTATAGTTGGCATGCCAAGAGTCGAGGGTCTACGCGTCCTTCGGACTATATGTATTCTTTGGAACATTTGTGAAGTCTGGTGAGACACATACTTGATCCTTGGCATATGTATATGATCTTAAGGAATGATATGGTCCTTCGGACATATATGTATTCTTTGGAACATGTGTGAAGTCTGGTGAGACACATACTTGATCCCTAGTATATGTATGATTCTTAAGGAATGATATGTGGTCCTTATGACATTATTATATGGCACTACGGTGCAATTCTACGCGGCACTCCGGTGCAATTCTACGTGGCACTTCGGTGCAATTATACGAGCTGTGTGACAGTATAGTGCACACCTCTATAGACTCACATATCTATAGTTCTCACATGGTACATGGGCTTTGAAAAGAGAACATAATTTGATATAATGATATGAGTATTTCTAGTGATTTGGTAGAAGTGTATATATGTCTGGTGATGAGATGCTATGCATTTATGTATTATATGATTATAGAAATTATAATGTATTGTGGCATATTAAAATATATATATATGTTTATATTCATTATATGCTTATATGACGTAATTGAAGTAATGACAAGGGAATTAGTAAGGATAAACAGTTGGTGATATGAGAATATGTATATATATGTATTATGATTGTGATATGAATTGCATGATATGTATATGTGTGATAGGGTTTGGTATCTGTTACATAATATACATGAATATATTTGATGTATATGTAAATGAGTTGTATAATTTGATAGCATAAACAGTCATGCATGATTAGTGGGTATAATTCCATTAGATGTGTTTTCTTTATGCCTCACTAAGTCATCGACTTAGCGTGTGAGTGTTTCACACATAGGTTGCGAAGTGAATATAGAAGCTGTGAGGAGCATACAGGTCAGCATCTCCCTTACAAGATTCCAGATCAGAAAATAGATGAGTTTAAATGATTTTTGTTATGTTGAATAAGTGGCATGTACTAATTGATTGAGTTAAATGCTCTGATCGATTTTGGTTATTGTGGTCAAATAATGTAACTAACTGCTTTTTACTTTAATGAAAGTTTTAAATTTTCTTGAATTTTGACAAGAGTCAAGTTTGAAAGTCAATGTGACACCTCAGACTCGTATCTGGGTCGGGTACGGGTTGGGGTGTTACATTTAATGGTATCAGAGCTACGGTTTAGTCGATTCTCGGCATAAACCAGTCTAGAGTGTCGTATAATTTATACATACAACAAAATAGAAAAAAATTTCTGATCTGAAATTGTAAGGAATATGATGTCTGCTGATAGAATAAGTTTTAATAGAATACAATAGAAATGTGATTAAGAATGACAAAGTGAATCGTAGCTGAAAACCTGATGGTGATAGCAATTCACCTGCCCTGGCCAGGCAAGATGAAGAGCAGAAACCTCAGAAAGTGTCTTATAAGATTAAAGGTTGATTTCAGAATTGAAATCATATTCGATATAGTTATAAAGGTTCTCACTGTTTCGAATTGAAAAAGTGATACAGAAGTTTTGTTATAAAGTGAATAAGATAGAATATGGTGAGCAAGTCCACCATAAGGACGTTAAAAGATCTAAGGATGTGGTTAGAATTTGTGGAGAGTTCAAGAATAAGTGCATCAGTGACAAGCGTATGAGAATATACAGTCAGAGTTGATGAGTTTGAAAAAAGGAATAGTGCTGTGTATTATAAGAATGTGGATAGAATAAGGTTATATTTTGGATGGAAAGAGTTGTGTTGGCTAACCAGATTATGTGATGGAAATGGTATAGAATTTAATATTTTGAGATGTTGTCTGATAAGACAACCAAATATAAATGGATCTGGATATAATTGTATATTTGGATCATAGTATTTATGGTATAGTAAAGGGAATAAGGATTGTATATTTGAGTAAAGCTGAGGATTGATAAGAAGAGTTTTTAGGAATGGGTATATCGATGATAATTTATAAGACAAAGTAAGTCAGAATGTTAGTTGAACAACGGAATTATAGGATATATGAGAATGGAGGTGAAATTGACAAGTTAAGTAAACGAATTTTGAGATAATTTCGATTGGAAAGATGTATGTGATTGGTTGATTAGTTTTGTGTTCTAGATTGGACAGATGTTATTGATTAACTGTCAGAGTAAAGTGATAAAGTTATAAGATTGGAAGAAAAGGTAAAGTTGAGTTAATCAATTATGATGTGAATCTGAATATAGTTGGGTATTCTGATCAGATAGCTATGATGTAGAAAATGATAATATTTGCATGGAATTTTAAGAAATGAAATACAAGTATAAGAACTGATAAGAACAAAGTTCTGTATAAGAAATAGGTTATCAAAGTTATGAGGATGCAATGAAGATTGGTATATAGCGATGAATATAGTGATAAGACAGAGTATGTGAACATAAAGGAAAGATATTTTGTGTATAAGGAATAAATAAAGGAAGAATGGAATAAAGAAATGAAATGGGATTGAGTTAAAGGATCAGACACGATAAAGGTTATGGAAGTGTAGGTGATAATTTTGGATATACAAGTGAAAAGAGGATTGGTGAGGTGAAAGATTTTATAAAGTGTATGTTGAATCATATTTAAAGAATATTTAAGGTCGTTTCTTGGTTAAATGATGATGGAAAACGAATTTGGTTATTATTATAAGGTAGTTAGAGATGGATTTATGATGTTGATTGATGAAAGTGGATTAAGTTACTGGTTGTTTAAGTGCTAAGTGACATAATATGAATGTAGAAAGGAAAAAGGTAATTGAAAAGTTAAAGGATGAAAAGTATGTTTCCTGATGATGACAAGAAAAGTAAGTAAATGAAGCAACATAGATATTAGAAGATATGTTTTATCAAAATGTTCAGGGAAAATTCGAGGTGAATTTTCTTTAAAAGGAGGGGAGATTTTAACATCCGTAATACCGGTTAGTGACTAAATTGAAAAGTTTCAGAATTTGGTGACTAAAGTAGAAGAATGAATAATTCAATGATTATTGGAAATATATTATGAAGGTTATTAGTATTAAAGGAAATTAAGGGTAAAATGGTCATTTGACCAGAAGATTTTTATCTTTCTTTTAAGGTTATAAAAACGTGGAAAAGGTGAAGAAAAAAAGATCTGGAGCTTGGGTTATCTCCTTCCTCCTCTCTTCCCATAAGCTCCATGGAAAAGTAAGTTTAATTTCAGTTGGTTAATCTTGAGTTTTAAGCTTAGTTTTGATTCTTGGGGTGCTAAGAAAGATTATTTAGAGATTAAAGTAGGTTTAAACTTCAAAATGGATTAGTTATGAAGATTAAATATGAAGAGTTTTTAAGTGAATTAGTGAAATAGAAGGAGTTAATAGATTTTGAAGTTGAACTTTGACTTGTCATATGGAAGAGTAAGAATTATAAGTGTTAGAATTAATTTTGGATAACATGGAAAAATTGGTATGATTCTTGAATGCTATGTGGAAGAGTGAATTTTTAAGTTGAAGAGATATTAAATGAAAATGTATGGTTTAAAGTATGTGTATGAAGTTAGGAATATTAAAGGGAGTGAAGTATGAAGTGTTGAGCTGAAAATGAAGTGATTTTCGAGCTCAAATGTGATTTCTGCAAGGGAATCGATACCCATTCAAGGGGAACCGATATCCCCTCAAACGAACCAGAATTTACAGAATGTCAAGGGGGAACCGATACCCCCACAGGAGGGAATCGATTCCCCCCTAAAGGAAAATTAAAAATATGGGTTTAATAAGTTCGTTTAAGTTGCTAGTATCCAATTACAAGGTGTAGGTATCTAATGATTGCCTTAAAATGTACATTTATGTAGATTTTGCGCGTAAAGCAATTCCGGAACATTTGGCAAGTAAGATCGATCAAGGGAAAGATAAGATATTGGAAATGAAAAGTGAGGCCAAGGTGAGTGCATACTAGTGACATGTAGTGCTTAATGGAAATAAGACTTGCGATGAGTCTATTTCCTAAAGTAATATGCATGAAGTCATAGACAATTATGTTGGTTATAACTATATGTGATTATATGTATTACATTGATTGTATGTATGCATGACTAAAGATAATGATATGCTTTGTATATGCTATGATTTATGTAAACTTATTATGTAATAATGGAAGAACATGGAATAAGTTATGATAGAGTCATAAGAAATGAAATGAACATGAGAGAATAAGATAATCAAGTATAAGTCATATGATATGGTATAAGTGATTATACGAGAAATGTTAGGAGACTCTAAGAATAGTATAAATTCAAGGGCATAAATAAGGATATATAAGTTATATATGGAAGATTGATAAATTAAAGGAAACTATGGTTTATGTATTAAAGTTAAAAGCTACAAAGTTTTATAAAGAGTATTGTGGAAGTCATGAGAAATTGAACTAAATAAATAGATGGTTTATGTGAGTGAAAGGGAAAATGATATAAAATAAGTGGAAATTATTTATAGGATAAATGATACTAATTGAACCTGTAATATAAACTCTATAAAGGAGTACTTGGTAAAATCATTATATGATACAATTATAGAATATTACTATACAAATTATATTAAAATAGTATATGAGAATATGAGTAAGTTTATAGGTTATTGATAGGACATATAAGAGTATATAAATGTATGATAATATGAAAAAGTGAACTAAGTTTAATGATGTGAACCCTATGAGTAGAAGTTTGTGATTATAAGTAACATGATTATCTGATCACAAGATATGATACATGATATGAGATATGAAAGAGAAAATATATGTTATATGAATATTATATGACTATGCGATTATATGAAATGTTCTACGCGTAAGTGAACCATGGTTTTATATGTATATGGGATATGTGATACATGACTATGTGTATATGTGAATGTATGTTAACATAAATATTAATACCCATGTTATGTGTCATGAGAGCTAGGGGTATAGTTGGCATGCCAAGAGTCGAGGTCTACGCGTCCTTCGGGACATATATGTATTCTTTGGAACATGTGTGAAGTCTAGTGAGACACATACTGATCCTTGGCATATGTATGATTCTTAAGGAATGATATGTGGTCCTTCGGGACATATATGTATTCTTTGGAACATGTGTGAAGTCTGGTGAGACACCATACTTGATCCCTATATGTATATGATTCTTAAGGAATGATATGTGGTCCTTATGGACATATTATATGGCACTACGGTGCAATTCTACGCGGCACTCCGGTGCAATTCTACGTGGCACTTCGGTGCAATTATACGAGCTGTGGTGACAGTATAGTGCACAACCTCTATAGACTCACATATCTATAGTTCTCACATGTGTACATGGGCATTGAAAAGGGAACATAATTTGATATAATGATATGAGTATTTCTAGTGATTTGGTAGAAGTGTATATATGTCATGGTGATATGAGATGCTATGCATTTATGTATTATATGATTATAGAAATTAGTAATGTATTGTGGCATATTAAAATATATATAATATGTTTATATTCATTATATGCTTATATGACGTAATTGAAGTAATGACAAGGGAATTAGTAAGGATAAACAGGTTGGTGATATGAGAATAATGTATCTGATATATGTATATGATGTGTGATATGAATTGCATGATATGATATATGTGTGATAGGGGTTATGGTATCTGTTACATAATATACATGAATATATGTTGATGTATATATGTAAATGAGTTGTATAATTTGATAGCATAAAACAGTCATGCATGATTAGTGGGTATGAATTCCATTAGATGTGTTTTCTTTATGCCTCACTAAGTCATCGACTTAGCGTGTGAGTGTTTCACACATAGGTTGCAGAAAGTGAATATAGAAGCTGTGAGGAGCAATACAGGTCAGCATCTCCCTTACAAGATTCCAGATCAGAAAATAGATGAGTTAAATGATTTTTGTTATGTTGAATAAGTTGGCATGTACTAATTGATTGAGTTAAATATGCTCTGATCGATTTTGGTTATTGTGGTCAAATAATGTAACTAAACTGCTTTTACTTTAATGAAAGTTTTAAATTTTCTTGAATTTTGACAAGAGTCAAAGTTTGAAAAGTCAATGTGACACCTCAGACTCGTATCTGGGTCGGGTACGGGTTGGGGTGTTACATTTAATGGTATCAGAGCTACGGTTTAGTCGATTCTCGGCATAAACCGGAGTCTAGAGTGTCGTATAATGTATACATACAACAAAATAGAAAAAAATTTCTGATCTGAAATTGTAAGGAATATGATGTCTTGCTGATAGAATAAGTTTAATAGAATACAATAGAAATGTGATTATAAGAAATGACAAAGTGAATCGATAGCTGAAAAACCTGATGGTGATAGCAATTCACCTGCCCTGGCCAGGCAAGATGAAGAGCAGAAACCTCAGAAAGTGTCTTATAAGATTAAAGGTTGATTTCAGAAATTGAAATCATATTCGAATAGTTATAAAAGGTTCTCACTGTTTCGAATTGAAAAAGTGATACAGAGAAGTTTTGTTATAAAGTGAATAAGATAGAATATGGTGAGCAAGTGTCACCATAAGGACGTTAAAAAGATCTAAGGATGTGGTTAGAATTTGTGGAGAGTTCAAGAATAAGTGCATCAGTGACAAGCGTATGAGAAATATACAGTCAGAGTTGATGAGTTTGAAAAAAAGGAATAGTGCTGTGTATTAATAAGAATGTGGATAGAATAAGGGTTTATATTTTGGATGGAAAGAGTTAGTGTTGGCTAACCAGATTATGTGATGGAAATGGTATAGAATTTAATATTTTGAGATGTTGTCATGATAAGACAACCAAATATAAAATGGATCTGGATATAATTGTATATTTGGATCATAGTATTATGGTATAGTAAAGGGAATAAGGATTGTATATTTGAGTAAAGCTGAGGATTGATAAGAAGAGTTTAGGAATGGGTATATCGATGATAAGTTTATAAGACAAAGTAAGTCAGAATGTTTAGTTGAACAACGGAAATTATAGGATATATGAGAATGGAGGTGAAATTGACAAGTTAAGTAAACGAATTTTGAGATAATTTCGATTGGAAAGGATGTATGTGATTGGTTGATTAGGGTTTGTGTTCTAGATTGGACAGATGTTATTGATTAACTGTCAGAGTAAAAGTGATAAAGTTATAAGATTGGAAGAAAAGGTAAAGTTGAGTTAATCAATTATGATGTGAATCTGAATATAGTTGGGTATTCTGATCAGATAGCTATGATGTAGAAAAGGAGATAAGTATTTGCATGGAATTTTAAGAAATGAAAATACAAGTATAAGAAATGATAAAGAACAAAGTTCTGTATAAGAAATAGGTTATCAAAGTTATGAGGATGCAATGAAGATTGGTATATAGCGATGAATATAGGTGATAAGACAAGAGTATGTGAACATGAAAGGAAAGATATGATTTGTGTATAAGGAATAAATAAAGGAAGAATGGAATAAAGAAATGAAATGGGATTGAGTTAAAGGATCAGACACGATAAAGGTTATATGGAAGTGTAGGTGATAATTTTGGATATACAAGTGAGAAAAGAGGGATTGGTGAGGTGAAAAGATTTTATAAAGTGTATGTTGAATCATATTTAAAGAATATTTAAGGTCGTGTTCTTGGTTAAATGATGATGGAAAACGAATTTGGTTATTATTATAAGGTAGTTAGAGATGGATTTATGATGTTGATTGATGAAAGTGGATTAAAGTTACTGGTTGTTGTTTAAGTGATAAGTGACATAATATGAATGTAGAAAAGAAAAAGGTAATTGAAAAGTTAAAGGATTGAAAAGTACGTTTCCTGATGATGACAAGAAAAGTAAGTAAATGAAGCAACATGAGAATATTAGAAGATATGTTTTATCAAAATGTTCAGGGAAAATTCGAGGGTGAATTTTCTTAAAAAGGAGGGGAGATTTATAACATCCGTAATACCGGGTTAGTGACTAAATTGAAAAGTTTCAGAATTTGGTGACTAAAGTAGAAGAATGAAATAATTCAATGATTATTGGAAATATATTATGAAGGTTATTTAGTAATTATTAAAGGAAATTAAGGGTAAAATGGTCATTTGACCAGAAAGATTTTTATCTTTCTTTTAAGGTTATAAAAACGTGGAAAAGGTGAGAAGAAAAGAAAGATCTGAAGCTTGGGTTATCTCCTTCCTCCTCTCTTCCCATAAGCTCCATGGAAAAGGTAAGTTTAATTTCAGTTGGTTAATTCTTGAGTTTTAAGCTTAGTTTTGATTCTTGGGGTGCTAAGAAAGATTATTTAGAGATTAAAGTAGGTTAAAACTTCAAAATGGATTAGTTATGAAGGATTAAATATGAAGAGTTTTTAAGTGAATTAGTGAAATAGAAGGAGTTAATAGATTTTGAAGTTGAACTTTGACTTGTCATATGGAAGAGTAAGAAGTTATAAGTGTTAGAATTAATTTTGGATAACATGGAAAAATTGGTATGATTCTTGAATGCTATGTGGAAGAGTGAATTTTTAAGTTGAAGAGATATTAAATGAAAATGTATTGGTTTAAGTATGTGTATGAAAGTTAGGAATATTAAAGGGAGTGAAGTATGAAGTGTTGAGCTGAAAAATGAAGTGATTTTCGAGCTCAAAATGTGATTTCTGAGCAAGGGGAATCGATACCTATTCAAGGGGAACCGATACCCCCTCAAACGAACCAGAATTTACAGAATGTCAAGGGGGAACCGATACCCCCACAGGAGGGAATCGATTCCCCCTAAAGAAAAATTATAAATATGGGTTTAATAAGTTCGTTTAAGTTGCTAGTATCCAATTACAAGGTGTAGGTATCTAATGATTGCCTTAAAATGTATATTTAAGTAGATTCTGCGCGTAAAGCAATTCCGGAACATTTGGCAAGTAAGATCGATCAAGGGAAAGATAAGAGATTAGAATTGACTAGTGAGGCCAATGTGAGTGCATACTAGTGACATGTAGTGTTTAATGGAAATAAGACTTGCGATGAGTCTATTTCCTAGATTAATATGCACGAAGTCATAGACATGATTATGTGTTGGTTATAACTATATGTGATTATATGTATTACATTGATTGTATGTATGCATGACTAAAGATAATGATATGCTTTGTATATGCTATATGATTTATGTAAAACTTTATTATGTAATAATGGAAGAACATGGAATAAGTTATATGATAGAGTCACAAGAAATGAAATGAACATGAGAGAATAAGATAATCAAGTATAAGTCATATGATATGGTATAAGTGATTATACGAGAAATGTTAGGAGACTCTAAGAGAATAGTATAAATTCAAGGGCATAAATAAGGATATATAAGTTATATAGGGAAGATTGATAAATTAAAGGAAACTATGGTTTATGTATTAAAGTGAAGAGCTACAAAGTTTTATTAAAGAGTATTGTGGAAGTCATGAGAAATTGAACTAAATAAATAGATGGTTTATGTGAGTGAAAAGTGAAAATGATATAAAATAAGTGGAAATTATTTATAGGATTGAATGATACTAATTGAACCTGTAATATAAACTCTATAAAGGAGTACTTGGGTAAAATCATTATATGATACAATTATAGAATATTACTATACAAATTATATTAAAATATAGTATATATGAGAATATGAGTAAGTTTATAGGTTATTGATAGGACATATAAGATTATATAAATGTATGATAATATGAAAAAGTGAACTAAGTTTAATGATGTTGAACCCCATGAGTAGAAGTTATGTGATTATAAGTAACATGATTATCTGATCACAAGATATGATACATGATATGAGATATATGAAAGAGAAAATATGTTATGAAATATTATATGACTATGCGATTATATGAAAATGTTCTACGCGTAAGTGAACCATGTGTTTATATGTATATGGGATATGTGATTTATATGACGATGAGCTATGTGAAAGAACTACATGACTATGTGTATATGTGAATGTATGTTAACATAAATATTAATGCCCATGTTATGTGTCATGAGAGCTAGGGGTATAGTTGGCATGCCAAGAGTCGAGGGTCTACGCGGTCCTTCGGGACATATATGTATTCTTTGGAACATGTGTGAAGTCTGGTGAGACACATACTTGATCCTTGGCATATGTATATGATTCTTAAGGAATGATATGTGGTCCTTCGGGACATATATGTATTCTTTGGAACATGTGTGAAGTCTGGTGAGACACATACTTAATCCCTAGTATATGTATATGATTCTTAAGGAATGATATGTGGTCCTTATGGACATTATTATACGGCACTACGGTGCAATTCTACGCGGTACTCCGGTGCAATTCTACGTGGCACTTCGGTGCAATTATACGAGCTGTGGTGACAGCATAGTGCACAACCTCTATAGACTCACATATCTATAGTTCTCACATGTGTACATGGGCTTTGAAAAGAGAACATAATTTGATATAATGATATGAGTATTTCTAGTGGCATGATTGTGATATGATATGTTATGCGTTTATGATTATATGATTATAGAAATTAGTAATGTATTGTGGCATATTAAAATATATATAATATGTTTATATTCATTATATGCTTATATGACGTAATTGAAGTAATGACAATGGAATTAGTAAGGATAAACAGGTTGGTGATATAAGAAAAATGTATGTGATATATGTATATGATGTGTGATATGAATTGCATGATATATATGTGTGATAGGGGTTATGGTATCTGTTACATAATACATGAATATATGTTGATGTATATGTAAATGAGTTGTATAATTTGATAGCATAAAACAGTCATGCATGATTAGTGGGTATGAATTCCATTAGATGTGTTTTCTTTATGCCTCACTAAGTCATCGACTTAGAGTGTGAGTATTTCACACGCAGGTTGCAAAAAGTTAATATAGAAGCTGTGAGGAGCAATACATGTCAGCATCTCCCTTACAAGATTTCAGATCAGAAAATAGATGAGTTAAATGATTTTTGTTATTTTGAATATAGTTGGCATGTACTAATTGATTGAGTTAAATATGCTCTGATCGATTTTGGTTATTGTGGTCAAATTATGTAACTAAACTGCTTTTACTTTAATGAAAGTTTTAAATTTTCTTGAATTTTGTCAAGAGTCAAAGTTGGAAAAGTCAATGTGACACCTCAGACTCGTATCCGAGTCGGGTACGGGTTGGGGGTGTTACACTTTGGGTATCGGTGCCATTTTTTGCATTATGGAATTTGAGCATTGCTGGTAGTATCGATACTACTTAGTGAGTATCGATACTTTCCTTACCTTTGGTATCGGTACCATATAAACAATATCGTTACTGTTCATGAGGTATCGATACTGTAAGAACAGTATCGGTACTTCTTGTACATGAAAATCATTTTGTGATCAAATCCACTTTTAAGGACTTTGAATTATTTTTTAGAACTTTGAATAAATTCAATTCAAGTCCAAAAACATTTTGCCTTAAATTGTTATATCAAAATATAATTCAACAATAATCAAAATCTAATTAATATGCTAAAGTAAATTCTACAGAAAATCCTTAACCACAATGAAAATACAAATAGCATAATAACTATTGTCAACCAAAGGATCATATATAAATTATACATATTAAACCTTAAACTGATTGCGCACGATGACATGCAAAAGCAACAATCAGAAAACATGAAAGCACACTATTATCAAAAGAAAATCAATTGCTTAACAAGCAATTGCATTAACAACGATACTATTAGTAATATGAGATTATTTAACATGAATGAAAGTGAACAAAGATCTAAAAGAAAATAAATCACAATATCGTCAAATAATTACTTTTGGATTTCTCATCCATGTGTTTTAATCACGATCCAAAGGTTTGAATCCTCAATTTAAAAAATGGGTTATCGCAGCAAACAAATAATTGGAAATTCAAAATGGCCTGAGAAATAAATAAATCCTAAATATGATATACCTTAGTTAAATGTCGAATCCTTCGAATTTTAAGAGCAAATCAAATCAAGAAAAAAAATCAGTTCTCAATGATTCAACATGACAGACGATGATACCACTTGTTAGAACCAAATCATAAATAAATATGAAAAGCTTAATCAAGATCTACTCATGTCAAACCATCAAGAATAAATATTAGATTTGCGGAAGCATACCTGAATTCATTGTTGAAGATTACCTAAAAGGTTGAGATCTTGAAGATTGCTTTCTAGTTGTGATCTTCCAAGAATATAAAATTCCCTATAGTATTAACTCTATGACAGGATAAGAGAAATACGATATATCTATTTCTGGGGAACCATAACCCCTTTATATAGCTTATTGAATCAATTATTGTATGTACTTATAACTTTACCCCTCGTCAAATTATAAATACAACTTTAATAGTATCTATACTTTTATTTCCATGATACTTCTAATAGCTTATGACTTTATAACATAATTGGTCACTTAATTTATTCATATTTTACGAGAACAATATACATTATTAATATGTTCCCATAATTATAGATTTTAATCTAACAGAAGATTGGTCCAAGAGGTTGATATCGAAGACCAAAAGATTATCAACTCACGTTAGAGGTACTTGATTTATATGGCTACCACCGCAACAAAAATATCAATTGTTGGTTATCCATGATGTTTGGCCGTAATGTTATAGTGACATCAGACAATTGATATATATTGAGAGCGATAAATTTTTCAAGGCATAAACGGGGTTCCCTCTACAATCTGTACCCGATTGTTATGATGATATCGGACCACCACTTATTGTATTGATTAATTAGCGGAATTGTAGGCTTCCGTATTGAGTATTTGAATGTTATTGTGACACCGAGTACTAACATTCTATTTATACACATTGATTGATGTTCGACTTTTATGTTATCTGAGCCTAGGTGAAACTTATTAATTCATTGGAATTATTGTTATTTTAGGTGTGAATCCCAAGTCTAGATATTAAATTAAGAAATGATATTAATAGATAGATTAGAGATAATTAATGAATAATATGCTATCTTATTGAATGATAACTGGTGCTAGATGAGACCAGTTACAAAATGAGAACTTTATCATGTAGGACATAGAATGAGAATGGTTAGCATTATACTCTATTGATGGCATCGTATGTTTAGATTTAATTCTCTCTACTTAACATGCTTATATCTAGGAATTTTAAGTAATATAATGAAGTAGAAGAGTACTACTAAGCTTTATAAAGTTCAATGTTCATATGTTTTCATTCGCAGGTTAATTGCTTGTGCTATTTCAAGGAAACATCGTCGTAGCGGGATTCCAATGCCGTCATATCAGACTACAGTACTCTAGTGGATATGTGTATTCATAAAACTCTTATTTATATATTTGGTTTGTAAACTTTATGGGTTTTTTTGTATTCTTTTGTTTTAAACTAAATTGTCATGAAACTTTAGATTCGTACAAATATTTAATAATAATTATGGATGTCGTATTTTATTTAACTAATATTTAACAAATATTCTAATAGAGTACAAAGGCTGGAAGTACAAATAATTCAAGTCAAAGCTAAAAGCCGAGGAGAAGTCATCTAGAGATGGATCTACGGAGCCTTCAAATGGCAATGAGAAGCCATCGAATGGTAAGCCCAATTGGTTCTACAAGTCATGAGAAAGAAAAGACTCAGTCATTCAAATGTTATTTTTAGAGGGCAAACACTTTATAAGAGACTGTCTCCAGAAAAATCACCTTACTATTATTTGTGAGCAAAACTTGACTCAAAAAATCAATTTTTTTGACTTGACTCAAAAAAACTCTACCCGAATTAACTTCGAGTTGCAATTCATAAACTCAACTTGACTAGAAAAAATTTCAAATTCAAATCAAATTTTAAAATACAACTCGAATAGTAACTCAGATAATGTTGAATACCTACGGTGAAAGACTATCAAGAACACATGTAAATTGAATGAAGAAGATTGATTACATTGATATACACACCATACATTCTTATATACATCTTTTCAAGACAGTCTTTGTAACTGATTGATAACAAACTCAACTAATTACTAACAGCCTTAGCTTCTAGTAAACTTCTAGATTCACTAAGTTGCATGCTCGAGCAATGCAGATGCCCACACTAACACTCACATACTCATTCTTCTAACATTCCCTCTACTTCTTTTCTCCTGGTCTTGAAAAAACTTGAACCCCAATCTTTTCTCGAAACATTTCAAAGGCTGCTTTGGACAAGGGCTTAGTAAAACCATCTGCAATTTGATGAGCTGCAGGAATATAGTTCACACAAAGCTGTTGAGCTGCCACCTTTTCGCGAATGAAATGCACATCAAGATCCACGTGCTTTGATTGTGCATGGTAAACCGGATTGGCACTCATTGCCACGGCCCCTGTGTTATCACACCAGATAACAGATTTTCCATGTTGCTTCAACCCAAGTTCATTAATCAGTGTACTTACCCAAGTAACTTCAGCTGTAGTATCAGCTAAACTCTTATACTCAGCCTCCATGGTGGAATGTGACATGGTTTTTTGTTTCTTAGAGCTCCATGCAACCAGGTGGTTGTCAAGAAACACACCAAAACCTGAAATTGAACGACGATCAGAAACATTAGCACCCTAGTCAGCATCACCAAATGCAGAAACTGCATACCGCGCCTTGGATGGCAGAAACATTAATCCATACTCAAGGGTTCCTGCAAGGTACCTCAAGATTCGTTTAACAGCTAAGAGATGACTTGCACAGGGTACATGCATAAATTGGGCCACCTTCCCAATGCTAAAGGCTAGTTCTGGCCTGGTATGACAAACATATAGTAACGACCCAACAATGGATCGATACATGGTAGCATTAACCAGTGGCTCACCATCTTCAATTAGTTTGGATGCCATAATCATAGGCGTTGCACATGGTGATGAGTTTTCCATTCCATCTTTCTCCAACAGCTCTAAGATAAATTTCTTTTGGCTAATCATTAAGGAACCACCATACCGTTTTACTTCAATTCCCAAAAAATAGCTAAGGGACCCTAGATCTTTGAGTGAAGAAGTATCTCGAAGCGTGCATACAATCTTGTCAATAGAGGATGGTGATGACCCTATAATTACTATATCATCCACGTAGACCAGGAGGTATACATGCTCAGTACCTGTTATTGAGAAAAATAATGAAGTGTCAACTCGAGACACTTGAAAGCCAATTTGTAGAAGCACATCCTTCAGTTTGGTATGCTAGTTACGAGGGGCTTGCTTCAATCCATATAGCACCTTCTGTAGTTGACATACAAGGGGCACACCATCTGCTGCTGATTGCTCGAAATCAGGCGGTTGCTGCATGAAAACATCTTTTCTTAGATCACCATTAAGAAAGGCATTGTTGATGTCAACATGCCTCAATTCCCAATTATTGGCTACTGCAACAGACAAGATGATATTCACTGTTGTAAACTTTACAACAGGACTGAAGGTGTCAAAATAGTCTTGTCCAGGGACCTGCGATAAACCTTTGGCAACTAGGCGTGCCTTGTATCTGTGAACTGAACCATCTGGGTTACGCTTTACCTTAAAAAGCCACTTACACCCTACTGCAACACGTCCTAAAGGAAGTTTAACAAGAGTCCAGGTCCTGTTTCTTATGAGTGCATCAAACTCTTCTTGAACAGCATCAGCCCATTTGGGTGATTGTAGCGCTTCATTGACAGTGAAGGGAATAGCCTCATCAAAGTGACAGGAGTAAGCTTTTGGTTTGAAAATACCACGTTTTCCCTTGTGATCATAGGGTGATCGTTCATATGAAATATGTCAGCAGCAAGAAGAATTTCAAAATTGACATTACTGGTAGGAATTTCATAATTGCCTTCAGTATTTGCATTTGTTTCACTAGTGTTACTGTTGGGAGTAGTTAGATGAGAGGATTCGTCAACTACTTTTTTTGCAGGATTATTCTCAGGTATGGTTCCACCACTCGCTTCAGTGTGAGCATTCGAGGATTCACCCGTAGCCTCTTCCATACTAACATCTTCCATGTTGAAGGGCAATATTTCTCCCGATTCAATATTTCCTGGGGTGCCCAGATGAGCAGGTTGCTGCGTAGGTACATGTTGTTTGTTTGATACAATCTCAAGGGATCGAGAGTGGTGATTCTGAGCCATACGTGATTTAACCGGGGACACCTGTCCTGCAAAAGGAAACATAGTTTCATTAAAAACAACATGTCTAGAGACATAGACCTTTCCATCAGCAGCCAGACACAGAAAGCCTTTGTGTTGGGGGATGACACCGAGGTAAGTGCAAGGTTGAGATCGAAATGTGAGTTTGTGGGCTTGAAAAGGTATCAAGTGAGGGAAGCATTGGTATCCAAACACCTTGAGCTCATCGTAGTTTGGCTTCTTCCCTAATAATTTCTCACTAGAAGAGATCCCTTGTAAAACCTTGGTAGGTAGCTTGTTTATTAGCTGAGCAGCAGCAATAATAGCATACGACCAGAATTTCATTGGTAGTGTTGTCTGTGCCAGTAACACAAGAGCCATCTTAACCAAATGTATGTGCTTTCTCTCAATAACTTTGTTCTCTTCGGATGTGTGAGGACACGATAATCTGTGAATGATACCATCTTTGGCTAGAAGTTGGGAGAGGCTACGAAACTCACCACCCCAGTCACTTTGAACAGATTTAATGGAGGCACCAAACTGCGTTAACACCATCTTTTGAAATAATAGAAATGCTTTAGTGGCCTGAGATTTATATTTGAGAAGGTAGATCCATGTGTGTCTGGTACATGTATCAATAAACAAAGCATAATACCTAAATCCATTCGAGGAGATGTGTGGAGGTCCCCACAAGTCAGTGAAAACAAGCTGTAATGGAGTATCATAGGTTGTGGTTGAATGCAAAAATGGTAATCTGTGGCTTTTTCCCATTTGGCAAGCATTGCACGTTTTATTAATATCTAAAGAAACTTTTACATCAAGCTCTTTATTTACTTGTCTCAGTATTTCAGTAGAGGGATGGTCGAGTCTTCGATGCCATAACTCCTCTATCTCACTAGTTGCACATTTTGTAACTAAGCTAACATCAGCCGCATTGCACCTGTCTTCTTTTCCACTGTGACTTGCTATAAACGAGTAAAGCTCTCCAGATTCTTCACCAGTTAGAAGCACTCTGTTGGTAACCTCATCACGTACACAACAGTTATTTGCATGGAACTCAAAGAAGATGTTATTGTCCCTAGCAAGCTTCGAAACAGAAATCAAGTTTTTTGTTATATGGGGAACATGTAGCAAATCATGTAGCATCAATATTCTAGATTTAGTAGGTAAAATTGACCTACCAACCGTTCGAATGTCAAGGGAAACACCATTACCAACTGTAATTTTACCTGGTCCAAGGAAATCAGAGGCATTTGTAAGGTTTGTTTTGTCTGGGGTGATGTGATGTGTGGCACTCGAGTCCACCACCCAGCGTTCAGAGGATGCAGCAGCCACGTTTTCTTAAGAGTCTACTTTCAACCGTGAGCAACACTCGCAGCCCTGGTTACCACTAGTAGAGGTCGATCCAGACGAGGGATAGCTGCTAGAGGAACTATCCTTGAAAGATTTATAATTGTTGGTAGTGACACAAGTGAAGTCTTCATCAAACCTATGCCAACAATGGTCAACCAAATGGCCTATCTTCCCATAGAGTTGGCATTAGACACGTGTTCGGCCACGCCCTCGACCACCATTCCTCGATCCTGACACAGATGACGGTGCACGATTGCCCCTATGATCTTGACGGTTGGAGATGTTACGATCAGTATCTCCTCGAGCATAATTAGCAGTCATTGGCAGAATGTCCTGGTGTTCATCAAACCCCGCAATTTGGACCTCAACATCCATCAGCATTTTTTAGAAATTATCAATTGATAGATCCTCCTTCATAGTATAAACAACAGCCATGAAGGGCTGGTATTCACGAGGAAGGCCCTTCATGATGGCCACAATTTGCTCGACTGGTGGAACAACACTTCCACACGAGGCAAGAGCATCACATACCTCCTTGATGCGTGTGAGATACACCCTCATACAATCATTACCTTTCCTTATATACTGCAGTTTATAATGCAGGCTTATAACAGACAAAGTCGAGCGATTTGTGAAAAATTTTAAAATTGTTTCCCAAACAGCAGCAGCTGTTTCTGCTCCAACGAACTATGACAGCAAATGCGCACTCATCGTTGATAGAAGCCACGATGCCAGCGCACTGTCCTGCGCAACAAAGTCTTCATACTCTTCATTCACTCGCGTCTCACCACTTAGATCAAGAACCATCATAGGCGGCGAAGAGACATCACCGGTCAGTAGACGCTCCAGCCGGTGACTCCTAACGGTGAGCAAAACCTGCTGTTTCTAAAGCAAGAAGTTGGTTTCATCAAGAACCACATTAACTTTCTCGTTGGAGAAGCTTCGAGATGCAGTCGAGGTAAGATCCATGAGTGTGCTGATCTTCAAGAACCTTTATTCATGAGCGGAAGCAAGAGCATAAAATCCCACGATCAACGGCGATTGATACCATGTTGAATACCTACGGTGAAAGACTATCAAGAACACATGTAAATTGAATGAAGAAGATTGATTACATTAATTTGCACACCATACATTCTTATATACAGCTTTTCAAGATAGCCTTTGTAACTGACTGATAACAAACTCAACTAATTACTAACAGCCTTAGCTTCTAGTAAACTTCTAGAATCACTAAGTTGCATGCTCGAGCAATGCAGATGCACACACTAACACTCACATACTCATTCTTCTAACAAATAATTCAAAAATTTTAGTAAATAATGTATGGATTTTTAAGTTTGAGTCGAGTCCTTCAAATTTGTATGATATATGTATATCACTTATGAAAAAAAATGTGATGAAATATATATGTATTGTATATGGTTATAAAAAATCATTTAGATTGAAATCAAAGAATATCATAATATTATAAATATTTAAATTAAATTTAAACGAAAAATCAAAAATTTGACTTGACTTGACTCGAATTTTATAAATTCGACTAAACTCGAAAAAATTTCAAGTCAACTTTGAATTGTAAAATAGGACTCGTCAACTCGAATAACTCAATTTATTAACTCAACTTGATCAAACGCTTACCCCTAACTACAATCATCAATAGAGAAAATAAGCTAGAAGGAGAAGTATAAAATAACTATATAATATGAAGAGATAAAAAAAGAACTTATAAAAACATTTATTATACATGAAAACAAAAGGTAAAATTGTAATGACAAATTGAGTAAAGCCAATCATTATTTTAATTATTAGTTCCAACCATAATTATATATATATATATGGGGATGGAAATATTGGATATGGGACATGTAAACATTTCAAAGACTCAAACCAACTGACCCTCGGCTAAGGTGTACATTACTCATTACAACTACATAAGCTAGCAGCTTACTTAAACAAAACGCTCAAATAGTATTTTCTTGGCATACAACACAAAAAGTGAAATCCTCAATTCAACAAAAATTACCAACTTTATGAGTTTAACTGGATTTGAACAAATAAATAGACTCGATGCGTTCACAACATGATTGACAAATGATCTAGGTGACATCAATATGGGCAAATAATGGCAATGTACCTCCCAACTTAGGTTCCTGGTTAATTTCTAGGAACTTTTCTCGCTGCAAAGTTTATCAATGAGCTCGGCAGCGTCCAGAACAGTTGCTATGTTTTCGGCATTGTCCTCTTCCACAGTGATTCCAAACTCTTCCTCAAGCCCCATCACGATCTCAACCTGAAAACACAGGCATCATATAGAACTGCCTTTGCCAATCTTTATAAAGAAAATTAAGATTGACTAGGGAAAAGGGATGATCCCAAGGATGCATATACAGAAATATGCATCAAAGGGAAATATGTTTACATATATATATAAAGCTGATGGGCAAATTTCATCAGATATGCATACTTCCCAGGTTCCAGGACCCTATCCTACCCGAACAAGTAGTAAAAATGAACAAAAAAACGAAAATTCGAAAACTTCAGATGGTTATAGACGGTTGAGAGTACCGTATCAAGAGAATCGGCTCCAAGATCAGCGAATTTTGAATCACCCGTGACTGGTTTGTCACTTGGCACAGCTAGTTGTTTCCTTACAATTTCACATACCTTATCCACTGTCTCTGGTTTGGCCTGCCCAATGAAATTTAACTTGAGCATCAATATCATGTTATTCCAAAAAAAAAAGCACAACAGACACTTTTTACATGAATGACCAGACTATAACAGGCATATTTATAACAAACCCCGCATGTGCAGCACAAAGGACTTCACGCAAAGCAAAAAAATATAACATATATGCAGATACCAGAGGCAAGTGAATTGCTAACCATTCCTTACAGTCCTTGAAGTTAAGGAAGAATAGCATAAACACTAACCATATTTCCAACAACCCCATATGAGAATTATCAAAGAGAAGAAAAACATGTTCAGAAGACAGTCCACAAGTAGATTTATATCTTTGCACATTTCTATGTAATTGAATATTCCATGTTATTTCCTCAGTATTGGTTCAATGGACACGTAAAAAAATCTCACAAATAGGTAAATGACATAGAACTATCATTTCATTCAATGATGAACATACAGCGCAGGAAATCCGCAAGCGAGCAGGCATTGAACGCAGCCCAAAGGAGAGGCTGCTTCTTCCCTGGTTCATAAATGAAACCAATTTCAATCCAGAAACCCTGCTTGTAACCTGTTAAAATGTGCTCAACAGAACAAAGGTCAGTCAGTAACTCACATGCAAAAGAAGAATATCAAAGCACTATCCGCTTGTTATTTTGCTCTAAAAATTTGCTCGATATAATGCACATAAATTTCAACATTATTGCTCGATATAAAAGTCGAGTCATGCATTTTGTTCTCCAAATAATAATAATTTTAACATATAATTCTTTACATCTGAAAATAAAAATTCAAAAGACAGATTCCCAAAACTAACGATAGTTGGAACTAACAAAATCAATATATATCCTCATTTTGGACAGTAAACAAACGCTAGGAAAGGTAAAAGATAAAGCGCAAGATCGAATAAAAGAACAAGCAGATAGAGAACAAATCTAACAAAAAAAATTAAAAGAAATGATTAAAATGTAGTAAATAAAAAGATGCGAAGAAAGAAAAGAGAGAAGAGAGGAAATACGAGAGCATGGCGAGGCTGCATGGAGATTGAAGAGCCAGCAAGGGAAGCCATTAGAGAGTTACAAAAGGAAGTGAAATACGGCGGAGAGCAGGAAGAGAAGATTTGAGTTGAAGTGTACGTAGTAGGGTTTATCCTTTTGTGATATTGATGAAGGGAATTGTAGTTTGTGGATAGAGACGGCAACTGGTGTGGTGGGTTGGCTTCTGACCGGACTGCCTAGTTGGCAGGGGAAGCAATTTTGTGGTGCACGCCTAACCAAGTAGATTTTGTTGATAAGATTGGACTTGCATTTTTAACCTAATTTCAACAACCATATCAACAACCAAAACGGGTTGGTTCATCTTTCCTTTCAGCCCAAAAGGAGTTTATCTTGGATTGGATAGAATCGAATTTGAATTTTATCTAAAAAACGAGTCAAATTTCGGGTGGATGAAATTATTCTAGACTTAGGTCCAATCAATTTTAGATGATGTATATTTTTTTAGTTAAATAGAATGAAATCAGCGACCCGACTCATGTCTATACCTATGTATTACAGTAGAATTATTAATTCTATCCTTTAACCATTTTTTGGGTCAGTTTGATCCTTGTACTTTTATTATCAATCACATGAGTCCTTGTATTTTCCATTAAAAAAATGTTGTGACCAATCACAAGCATTCTTTAAATTTGTTGGATTTCTGCTATTCTCTAGATTTTTTAATCTTTTAACAATTATTAGACGTGGCATTTTGTGATTATAGCACATTGCATTTTTAACGGAGAAAACGTCAAGGGCGGAACATGATGCTTGAAGTTAAAGTAGGGTGTAAATTGATCAAAAGCTATTTATAGGTCAAGTTAAAAATTTTACTATAGTACAATGATAAAATAGATACTAACCTTATTATTATTATTATTATTATTATAAAATAATTCGAGATAAGAATTTAAATTCGTTTATAGTAAATAATTGAATTTAATATTAAATCTTAGTTTGATTGATCATTAATATAGCTTAAAGATTGTAAATTCTAGTACATAATATCTTAGAAGAGTTTATGAGTACGTATCACATCAAAAGATACTAAGATAGTGGATTGAAATATGTGAGGTCTCCCATTATTGGTTTAATTAACCGATTTATCATAAATAAAAGAGTCAGTTATATTAAAGAAATAAAATATGAACAAACAGTGATTTAGTATAAATATATTTTTTCACATATGGTGTAAATTATATACATTTACAAAAATTGTTCGGTAAATGATTATTTTTTTTAAACAGTTATATCTATAGGATATACGTTACTAATTGGTTCATAAAATTCTATACATATACTACATTATAATCACTTGTATTATTGAAATAATTATAATTGTCGGCCAATCTAAACCTCTATCATTTAAATCTTGTATTTTAATGTCAAAATTTTCCTGGTTTGGATTAAAAAAGCCTCCCCATAGACCCCTAAAGGGGGGGGGGGGGGGGGGCTTTCATTATCCAGCATTAAACGTGAGTAGAGAAGTGAGGGCCATGCAAATGGCAGTTGAAAGTCGGAGGTTTTCACGTACACATCCCACTTGTCTTCCTCTTTTTCACCCCTCAACTAACTGCTTTCATTTTCATGCTTTCTCAATTTGCTGTCTTAATTTACCATCATCTCGATCTTAACCCTTCAACTCCCTTCCGTTGCCCACCTAATATCCCATACTTATTTTCAAGGATTCATGCTTCTTTCTTTCTTGAAAAATAAATTCAATTTCTGAGCATTCCACCATCAAAACATGTACCACCGACTTCTAAGTTTCCAAGAATTATTATATGATATATCCATATATTAAAGGTTGATTTTTTTAAAAATTAAAATTTATTGAGTGGCTTTAATAGTAAATATAAGTGTCATTCTTCTTATAGATTTCGGATTCCAAAAATTACATATATAAAGTGTATGTGCGTCGTGAATTACTAAAAACAATTGGACAAAAATATTATCTCATAATTATCCCAAATTTTTTAAATACAATTCTTTAAATTATAACTTGAATCTATAACACCCCAATTTAGGGGCTAAAATTAAGAAATTATAAAGTGGATTTATTTGGTATTTTGAAAGAAACAGGGGATTAAATTGTAAGATTTCAAATTTGGAAGACCGTTTTAAGAAGTACAGGAAGTTCAGTGGCTAAACCCATGATTTAACCATTTTTTAATATGTTGAATTATAAATCTGATTCCCGTGCGCAGGCAGCAGAAATTTTCCAGATTTCCCTTCTCCAACAACCCAACTTCCAACTCCGATCTACTCGCCGTCCGACCTCCAAACGACGAGCCGAAACCACCATCGTGTTCGTTGTCAATCGAGGAACAAAAACCCTCAAACCTTTCGTCGTGAATCATCGCCGTTTGTCATGAATTTCAGTCGGAAGTATCGTCGGTAATAACTCGGTTTTAGTTGGTTTTTCATCGATTCACGACGATCGGGTCATCCGTTTACGACACCTCCCGCACCATCGTGTTCGTTGCATCGTTCCGAGTGCGCCGGTGTCATCCTTGGTCTCCGTCGACGGCAGCGCGTGAGGAGGTGAAGCGGTCAAAGTTTACGATTTGTTGAAATCGAGCTCTCCGCCGTTCAAAATTGTAAACCGAGCTTTTTAAGTATCTCGAAATCGCTCAAAATAATTTTTAGAAATTTTTCCATGATTTTATCACTGTTTACGCGCCCCCACGCGCTGTCACTGCGCGTGGGGAAGGAAAAAATGACCGGTTTGACCGGTTTTGGTGCATAGTTGACCGGTTTGACCGGTCACAACCCGACCCGACCCGTTGACCCGACCCAACCAGTTGACTCGACCCGACCCGATTACCCAACCCGTTGACTCGACCCGACCCGTTGACCGTTGACCGGCGTTGACCACTGTTGACCAAAATTTTGACTGGCTTTGACCGAGCATTAAATGACCTTTGTTTTTGATTGAGTATACCTATCCTGACATTTTTCGACGTTCCAAATCCGATTTCGCTGTCCGTTTTTTGAAATTCGAACCTGAAGACCTTGAAATTTCCGGTCAAACCCGTTGACTTTGATTTTGACCGAAAATTCCAAATTTCTGAAAAGTCATATTTTATGCTTTCGACGTCCTGAATCCGAATCTAAAGTCCGTTTCTCCAAATTTGAACCCGGTAAGCCGTCTTTCACTGATATATCACCCGATTCGATCTGTTTATCATAATTAAGCTCCGTTTCTGATATAATTTATGTTGATATGTATCTGAGGAATTATTGGAAGTTGAATTGAAGATCAAAGGCATTCGAATGGAATTTTTATGGTCGATCAGTATTGCACGAAAATCGAGGTAATACTTTACTACCTCTTTATGCTTTATGGAACATGTTGATATTGATAAATGCATGATTAAGATAATGTTGGTCTCATTTGTGTAGTTAATTAGTTTCTACACTCGATCTGAATACGGTAAAAGGGTTCAGTAATTGATTATGGTTCAGATGATTTTTACAAGAAATTGAGGGATTGTTAGAATTAAATTACAAGTTCTGTGCTTAGTGATAAAGAAATCAACATGGGTTTGTAACTTATAGTTTATTTCATCAAAGGTTAAATGTTAAAGGTACTTGGATGGGAAATTATGATAATACTCCGGTAGGGTAAAATTACGAAAATACCCTTAAGTTGGAAAATGACAAGAATTGTCTATGGAAGTGGATTAATAAATCTGAAAAGAATTATTGATCTGCTAAAACTATTGATGTGCATAAGAAATGTTAGTTTTACTTGGAAATTATGGATAACCGGTTTTTAACCCCAAGAAGGTTTATGCTAGATACTAGAAGCCTTTTAAGGAATCATTTCAAGATCAAAGAATGTTCGAGGAAGCAATTAATCATAGGATCTCTATATTATATTATTTTCGTTAAGAGATAATATCGAAATTATCTGGTTAAGAAATTACGAAAATGCCCTTGAGAGGTAAAATAGTCAGAGTTGACCCTGAAAGAGAAAGTACTTTGAGGATTTGTACTTAACTCGATTAAGTACAAATTTAATTATTAATATTCTGTCTTTGTAAAGAAAAATTCATAATATTGCGTTTGTAAAATCCGAGAAGGCACTTGACCCGAAAATATCTGAGTTATGAGTAAATACCTGAAGAATAATTTATCGGAGGGTGCTCTTTTATCATAATTGTTCGAACGGACTGAAATAGATGATAAATTGGAATTAAATAATAAGACCGGATGAAGAAAAAAGATTGAAATACCGTGGATCTGTAAAATGACCAAAATACCCCTGTAATGGAAATGACCCAAGAATATCACCAAGCTCATGAATGATTGAATATCCTCGAGCTCTGAAATGAATGGAATAAAACTAAACATCAAAATTACCAAAATACCCTTATGGCCTAAATTAAGTAAATGTCTTGGATTAATTAAGGAATCTAAGTAAGCATGGGTATTGGACTACCTTTAAATGTAATGGAAAATAATTTAAGTGAGTAGATCAACCCTAAAGCTATGTCAATACCTGAATGACATAGATATTACTGGAACATGTGTTCGTCTTCTCAAGTTTGGCTCAATGATAAATTTTGGAAGTATTCAACTCAGCTCAACTCTAGATTGTATTCAGTATTAAGAATTGGATGTTTGTTCGACAATCAACCACGAAGACCAAATTTAATGGAATGGAAGTACAACATTTATCTGAAATTCAGGAACGTTTGACTTACTCTGGAAAATCCTGAAGTAACTGGAATGGAGATGACTGCTAAATGAAATAGGTAACCTCAATGACTGAGGATTTAGTAAGTGATTTGGACAAGTCTGGAAACTCTGATGAGTTTACGTAGTGTACAATTACAATGGGTTATGAACAAATTAATCAAGTACGTCAGCATTTCATGATATTGTGGAAGTGTGGAAATGAAATAAAGACATTGGAAGATCTATTCAACGATGATTCCGAAAATGGTCTATGGACAAGAATTGTGGTATTAAAGAGTAAATACCCTGGAAAAACAATGAATTGACCAATTAACATGCATTAGTTCTGGGAACTATTCATGTAAGAGTTGTCTGATAATCCGATCAACCGACATAGAATATAAATGTCCTGAACCTTCATTTCTTCCTTATCAGCTCAAGTCACATTCTAAATAACTGATGATTCTGTCAGTCATTGAACTCTTCCAATAGTGATTCTGAATTCCGATATTCTATCGGTATACTGAAGATCCGTATTCCTCTACTTGTTAAGATTATCCAATATCTTTGAATACTATCTGTAAATTCTAGTGTGTTCCCTACTCACATGAATATTTTATCTGATTTTCGATTTGAATTCTGATCTGATACTTGACATGGATTCTGATCTGATATCTGACATAGATTCTGATCTGATACTTGACTTGGATTCTGATCTGATACTTGACCTGGATTTTGATATGATACTTGACCTGATTTATATTTTGATTTTTGATATATTCGTTTACGGACGAACATATTTTACTTGGGGGGTAATGTTGGAGAAGTATACCTGGAGGCTCCTGTGTGCTCAGGGCCTTATTTACCGGTTCCTCGGCTGTGTGCTCAGGGCCAACTGGACTTGATGGTGGGTGTATGGTTCTGGGGAACCTACAATTTGGACTTGTTGGATGGGGGTATATATACATATATGTTTTAAAAGATCTGTATCTTTTACTGGTTTTATGGGAACCCACTAGAAAACCTATTCTGATCTCCTGAACTCAGTCATCCGAAATATTTCTCTGAACTGAAAGCTCATTGTTCGTTACTACCTGAAATATCCATAGAATCTCTGCTCAGTATAAAGATCTGTAAATGTCTGAATCGATAAGGAAAAAAATATGTTTATCTGTATCTATACGTTCTTCAGCATCATCTGGTAGTTCTGTATTACTGAGATTTCCAAAGCTCACTCTATTACTCACCTTTTCAGGTTAAAAAAATTGTACCAGTGCATCTATCGACTTCAGTAAGGGAGTTCTTCCGGCGTTGTTGCAGAGAATGGTACATGTGATTAGGGGGCATGTAATTGTATTTTGATTTATATACGAGTCTGGAAATGTTTTATTTTAAATAGTGACAACTGATTTTATAAGTTACATGTTTCAATAAAAGTTTTAAAATTTCCGCTATTTTTACAGTGGGTCACTCCGGTGGCCCTAATGTGACTTCCCAGATCGGATCGGGCTACCCGCATCGGTCTAGGGGTTACAGAATCAGTGTTTTGATGTTTATGTCTCATGATCATGGGTCAGTTCCCTTCATTTTTAGTTTATTTTCCATCAATAAAACAATCTATATATATATATAGTATTATCAATTAAAGAATATCAAACTTGATTTAGTGGTTTGACGTGTCTAACACAGTGACTAAAATTTTATTCATTGGAAATTATTTTTATTATTTTTATTTCTGTTTAATAGTATCATCATCATCTAATTGAACAATTAAATTGATTGAATGTGTAAATATAGAAAATTAAGTATACTATTACCTTAATGATAATCAAACTAATATAATGTATAAATAATGAAGACTACATATATCATTATATGAATTTATTTAATTATCATATCAGTCATTATACTAATTGAAATTGAAATAAAATTTTAATAACTTAATTGATAAAATTTTTAATTTAACGACCAAAATAAAATAAAACGAATAATTTATCACCTACTCTATAATTTAAATTAAATACTTAATTTTAAATTCTCGGTTTATTAAATAGGCCAATTCTTAATTCCACTGATTCATTCACTTCACAGATTAAGAAATGAATTTTCCCTGGGCTTTGACTTTATTAAACAAAAAGTTGAATAAGTTTGGTTTATTGATAATTAAATTTTTACTTTCACTAAGAAACTTCAAATATAAATAGTAAATAAATTATAAAAATAGTTATATATACCATCTTCGTCGTATGAATAATAGTTTGAACTTTAATAATTAAATTTAAAAGAAAATATTATTTAATGCATTGAAACACATTTAATTCCAGAAACACATTTAAAATTTTAATAAATATCTTTAAAATAGAGAGTAAACAGAAAAATAGTTGTATTTAAACACTCATAATAATTCATGTTTGAATTGATAAAAAATTTGTTATTTCATATATAAATACAGTTTGTTATAATTGGTCATAATTAATATGCTATTTTGATCAAAGTTTGACTTAATTTGTAATATAGCATAATATTTTGAAAAGTACATCTTTTGGGGGCATAGTGCATTATTATTAGGGATAGACACGAGACTCGAACTTGAAGTTATATTTGGGTCGGTCGAATTTGGGTTTAGAGTAAAAAAAATTCAGATTTTTTTTATAATTTTACTTTATATATTAGAAAAATTACAATAATATCCCCTCTATACATTATTTTTTCAATTAAATCCTAATTTTGTTGAATAAAAATAATATTTTTTAACAAATATATTATTCAAATCAGATCCGACCGAATTCAAATTTTATCAAAAAATGAATTGAGTTCGACTCAAATGAAAGATGCATATAATTCAGATCAGATTCAAATCAAATATAATATATATAATTCTTGAATCAGGTCGGGTGGACCGAAAACTAACCCGATCCATGTTATTTTCTTCTCAGTTGAGCTTTGGGAACTTCGGCTTTTTGGCGTACTTTTCCACGTAGAATCCCTCGTTTATTCTACCCTAATAATAAAATTAGATATGATACGCGTAATAAAACGAAGAAGTAATTGGTCAACCTTTTCAAATGAATAAACATTTTTATTAATTATTTGCTTGCTTCACCGACAACATGTCGACTTAAATATTTGTGGATAAAATAAGACTTGGTGATTGTGTAATTATTAAAAAAATATTTCATTGAACATGCAAAAGAAATTAATAAGAAGATATCGTTTAATCATTTTTAATAACATTTTAATTTAAAAAGGAAGTATGTAAGTAACTCGTATATGTTAGCGGCGACCTTTTTTGTTCTTTTTATGCTCGGTGTTTTGGAATCTCTCAAAATTCCTAACTTTGATAAATTGCAAGGCTGCTCCCTTGTTACCAAAAATTGAATTTTAATATTGTTTTACAACTAAGCCCTCTTTAGTACTTTTTTTTTCTTTACTTTTATTTTCTAAAAAAAATCAATATTACAATTATAACAACTAAAAATCTATAAATTTTAACCTAAAAATTAAATTTAAAAAATAAGTAAATGATATGTAACATATCTCAAATTTAACTTACAAAATTCAATAAATTTTTATGTGTTACAGTAGATCACTTAAATGATCAAGAATTATATACAATATTAAAATTAAAATGGTTGTACAAAATTTTAGAACTCTTTTATTTCTAAAATTAGTGTATACAATAAATTTTAATGCGATCCAATATAAATTCAAATGTTACATCTTAAGTAATTATTTAACTCATTTAGATGATCTCGTTGAGGTTTCTCTGATGATGTTGTTTCATCACTAACCACAAAACATGTAAACTACATACAAGAACAATCTGAACACTGAGCATACAAAACTCAATGGTACACATCTCCTTTACTATATTTCATAAAGATCATAAATATAATCGTGCAAGTCAGATATAAGCATAGAAGTATTGTATATTGTCCGCGTTTGTGAGTGCTTATAAATTACGCGAAAATATGTGCAAGTATACACAATCAAACAAGTAATATAGAGTAAGTGAGTATCGTCTCCACAGGGATTTAAGGAGATTACTAATTAAGTCAAAGCAACAAACTACTTTATCTAAGTATAGCTAATGGTATGCACAAATGGTTATATTAAGGCAAAATGAAATGTGTATAGATATGGTAGAAATAATAGTGTGAGTGGGTGGCAAATGAGAATGCCGTGGAAAAAGTAATTGTTTAAAGTACAGTCAGATGAAAATGCTAAGGTAAAACATATTGAAAACTAGGGAATTAAATAAGATGACTTGATAATCCTCACACAACAAGCTATTATGGGAATGAATGGTGGTCGTTTAGGAATCCTAAGTCTTATCTTTAGGATGGTTTAAACTTCTATGTCTTACTTGCTCGACAGAGTTTACTACGAGTATCCCCACGCTATCTCTAGTCATGGGATATGACAGATGAGAATGCCACGGCAAATCCTCTAAGCCTGATGCAACAATATCTAACCTATCGATTCAACACTACTATTTTTAGTCGTTGAAATCCTAACCTTATCTATGAAGGTGGATTAGGCTCTAGTTATCAGCTAAAACCCATTGCTTACGTCGATCTTCCTATTTCTCTCGAATACTAAAGATCATTAACTTAGTTTCTCTCGAACACTAAATAGTATACTTAAGAAAAGGCTACTCTCATAGCTCCTAGAATCTTAAGTAATTAAAAACATAAGTAAAACAAGTAATAAACATAGAATATCAACATCCATTAAAGAAAAATACTTAATCATCCATAAAACACCATCAAATAAAGTTAGTTCATGGTGGGGTTCAATAGTCCATGAGAATCATTCGTTCCTTACAACCCATAAAATATGAATAAAACATAACATAAGGGTGGAGGAAAAACTCCCAACGCGTGTTGTCGGAGCTCCCTTGGATACCATAAACCACCTTAGCGACTCTAGCTCCTCTAAGACGCTTAGCTCGCCACTCCCTCAAGCTTGAAAATAGAGGAACTCCATGAAAGGGCTGAGAAAAAGAAAGAAAGTTAAAAGCTTTAGTGTTGACCCCCTTCTCTTGTTCAGCTCACTTTTCTTCCAAGAAGATGATCCTCCTTTTTGTTACATCTTAATCTATTTATACTAAGGGAATATACCTAGGGTTTTGTGTAAAAAAGATAACGATACCCTAAGGTATATCCCCTACACGTGAAAAGGGAGTACAAAGGTGGTAGTGGTCCTCTCCTAGGCGGTAGGTAGCAGGAATCACATGATGACTGGATAGTTGACTCTTTTTTATCTATTTTTATGCCCAGAAATGCCATCCTAGCTGCCGTGACATTTTCATTATGCTTCAACATCTCAATTTGCCACGACAATTCTCCTCGCACACCCTTTTGATTTATGACCTGCACATTATCAACCATACACAACCTTTCCCGTAAAACAACACCCAATATATCACCGCAAATTAAATCCACCATATGTAACTACATGATCTTAAATGCATCTATATGGTCCTACATGTTCCTTAAGAAAATCAATAACTTAAGTAAAAAGGACCTAAATATAGTCTTTTTACGGAGTTATCATATACCTTTTATCAAGGTTGATATTCATAACATTGGCAATCTATGGATATCATACTTACCAACATTTATCAATATATTTACATAAATATCATCAATTATAAAAAGTAGTTCATGGCTCTAAAACTTATTCAAACAATCATAAAATAATAATTTACATGATTTTATCTATCACCAAACAATAAAAACAACTGTAGTGAGATATATACAATCATCAAACGATATTACAGATATCAAAGATATTTATTGTCATTGGACATCAAAATTTATAAAATGTATTGATACTCAATGTCACAAAACATATCATATACCATTAGCAGATATGGTATGATTTATTAAATAATCAAGTATTATTGGTAGATGTGATACATGATGTCACTAAAATATAGTATTATTCTACCAAATATAAACTTCAGAAATTGGTTTTGATGTCACTAAGTAATTAGATTGCATAATCACAAATATTTAAATAATTTACCACTATACACAATCATAAATATACATAGGTGTCCAAAGGTCACACGTACCCGTATTTTTCTTTTTAAAGCTAATCGATGCATTTTAACTATATGATCATATTCATACATCAATAAGGCAAAGCCTAATAATACCTATATCAAATATTATCATCAAATTCCAATACATATACCTTGTATAATAACATGTAAAGAAATAATAATTGAAATAAACAGAAAAATATCTAGAAAAAAAAAACTAAAAGATTAAGAACAAATCTCAATATTTAAAGATAATTTTAATTTAACATCGATTGATTCTCCCTCTCACAAGGTGATCTCCATCTGTGTGACATCTCCTTCAAGTTGGTGGTTAATTGGCAGAGAATGTAGACAAAAAATGAAAGAGGTTTTCAGTAATTTCTAAAGTGTCAATTTTTTTCCTCAACTTGTAGATACTTTATATAGTATATGATCTCAACTGTTGTAGCTCAATTGCCAACTGCCTTTCCCACTCATTTTAACATTTCTTTTCTATCATTATAACAACCTCTCACCAAATTAATTTCTCTTTTGATTCTCGAATCTTCCAAATTTTATAACTACAATCTCTTCCTTTTGTCATAGGCCTTATAACATATCAATTTTGAATCACTTAGAACACTCTGTTACATTTTTTTCTAATTCTATTGTCGTGGAAAAAACCTTTACAAAACAAATAATTATCTTTCTAAAATATTATTGATGCATTATATATTTGACAGTTATCATGTATTCAAATTATTCAAATGTGTGCGGAGGATCTCAATGCTATGATTGAACGAAGACATCTCCACCATGCTTTAGTGAGAAGGTTTCTTTATGTAAAATCTTTCATCGCTAGACAAAGAAGTATTAATCATGTAATGGGTGGAGCGTTATAGGAGGAAAACAAAATATTTTTCTGTGTCATTATCTTGATGCTTTGTATAATGTCATGCATGAAGGATTCAAGGGAACATATTAACATCTTGATGTTACATAAGGAAAATGAAGATTTTTTACTCTTTTAGGTTGGTCACTAATAGAAATAGAGTTATGGTGGGGTAAAAGATTCTCGAAGCCCTTGACCAAAGATGAAACAACTCAACACCCTCAAAGAGATTTGGTTAATGGGCAAGGGCATCTTTGCCATGGTAGAAACAAAAAGAAAATGTTAACTCTCTATTTTTCAGGGAAAAGACATCTCAACATTTTAGTATATGCAATTATATACTCTTTGAAGGTAACTACAAGTTGTACCAACAAGAGTGAGAAGTGTCCCTATATATGTCAAGTTTTCGCAAGCATATCACGGTCCTATAGTGAGGGTATCTTGACATTCGTTAGAGTGGAAGCTCTCAACTATTTCAATTAGTTTTAAGACATAATTCTATAATGTAAGGGGTCTCATTTCTTTTTAGCTAGGTAGAGAAGACTTACAGTATGCAACAATGCACTATGATGAATTTGGAGGTGTCTCAACGTGTATCATTCACAATAGGTAGAACTAAGGCATCTTTGTCGTGGAAAAAATGGGGAAAATATATGTTCGATGCCAAAGTAGAGGCATCTAAACCCCTCGGTTTAATATGTGGTCGTAAGTGATAACTCTCCAAAGAAGTTATGATTTAGAGTATTTTTACTAAGGTTAAGCTTGTACTGTATTATTTTTAGGATCATATTTAAATTATTTTAGTATATTTTGGATGATTTGTATATTGGAAGCAAGTTGGTAGCTATTAGGTGAATTTTAATATTTTACTGTGATATTATTATTTTGATGGTGTGACATTGATTAATGTTGCAGATGTTACTGTAAGTATTTTATAGGAAGGATTATGGATCCATTACTGTAGAAATTGATACGTTTGTAGGCAACACAAGAAATTTCTCGAAATAAATAATTATCTATAGTTGTAAAAAAATGGGTGAAATTTAAAATAGAATTAAAAAATTTTCCCTATTGATGAAAAGTTTGACCTTTTGAGGTTATAAATAATAATACACTTTTTACACCTTAGGCATCCCTTGAAAACTATTTTTTCATAGAATATTTTTATTTCTCTCTTGCTATCGAACATAGAAGCCTAAAATCTTGGGGAAAACAACACTTGGGCATGAAGCAACAACAATCATGAGAGAGGTAACCAACGATCGACTGAGAGTCATCTTAACAATTTAGAATCAAACGTGAGAAGAGAGATGTTGAAAACATTTTTGTATTTCGATATAACAAATTAGTTTAAATAAATTTTAAGATTTTACAAATGATTTTCTAAATATATTCGATTCAATTAATCGAATATCAAATTATTACTCCAAGTCTTTTAAGATCAATTTCAAACCTTACTAAATGTGTAAAATTGTGTTTTATACTTAATATATTTTTGAAACAATTTTCACAAAGTATTTTGAACCAAAATCAAGCTTAAAATCAATTTTTCAGAGTGATGCACCAATCCATGCATCGATGCACATACCATGCACCGATGCACTGAGGATTTTATGAAAACATCGAATGCATTTGATGCATCGATGCACCAGCCATGCATCGATGCACTCTGGCTATTTTGAAACATCGAATGCACTTGATGCATCAATGCACTCTTAGTGCACCGATGTACTAAGGGTCCAACGGTCAAAATATTTGAATTTTACACTGATGCACCGATGCACCATGGGTATGCATCGATGCACTGACGCTCCCAACTGTTTTAATTAATTGTTTTCACACTTAAACGACTATATTGACTCCACTAATCATCCCCAACGTTCAGAAGTGATTCAAGGTGTATTTAAGCAAGCTTAGAAGCCATTGATCAATAACAAGAAACATCAAGCAACTAGAATCAAGATAGAATCAAAGAGAAAGCATCAAACCTCAAGTTTTAGCATTTCAAGCCTATTTTTCATTCAATAATCATTTTTCTTTCAAGAACACTTATTGTGCTCAATTGTATTTATTTTTTAGTGTTCTTCCTTTATTCTAGAATTGTGCAAACATATTTTCCTTGTGAGGTTTTTCTTGTGAGTTTGCAAATTTGTAATCTTCTCTTTGAGAAAAGAGTGTTCTCAAGAATTGGGGTATATTCTTGAGGGAGTTGTAAGGTTATCTCTTTGGCCTCAAAAGAAAGAAAAAATTAGTGAATTTGTTAGAAAATCCTTAGTGTGGATAGCTAAGGTAGTGGACATAGACTTTGGTTGATAAAGTCGAACCACTCTAAATCGTTGTGCAATTACTTTTAATTTTCTGCAAAAGCTTCCACAAAATTTTAATTGCCAATTCACCCCCTCTTGGCCGATTCCGTCAATCGATTAACACAACAATTGGTATCAGAGCCTAACTCATTTGAAGGTTTAATCACCTCTTGAGTTGATTCGGGAAGAGTTATATCGATAATCAAAGTCTCCAATGGCCTCCGCTTCAAACTTCGACTCTGGTCTCGATTCGATGCCTGTCAACAAGCCTCCTTTCTTCAATGGGGCTAACTATGCCTATTGGAAAAATAGGATGATGTACTTCATTCAAGCAAGTGACATGGGAGCATGGAATGTCGTAGAAGAATGATACTTCAAGCCTCTCACTCATCCAAGATTATGGAGTGAAGGAGAGACAAAAATGTTCCAGCTCAACTCCAAAGCCATCCATATCATATTTTGTGCTCTTGGACCAGATGAATACGGAAGAGTTTCATCTTGTACAACCGCCAAAGAAATATGGGACAAACTTCAAGTCAGTCATGAAGGTCTTGATGAGGTAAAGAAATCTAAAATTAGTATTTTAACGCATAGCTATGAAAATTTCAGGATAAAACCAAATAAAGATATCAAAGTTATAACGGATAGATTTTCAACGATTGTCAATGGTCTCAAATCATATGGAGAGATCATTTCAAATGAATAGCTTGTGAGGAAGTTAGCCTACTCCCTTCCAAAATCATGGCAATCAAAAAAGACGGCAATCATTAAGTCTAAGGACCTAACATCCTTAACTCTTGAAGAGCTAATCGGTTCACTCCTCACTCATGAAATGATGCTTGAAGATGAGGTGGATCTCGATAAGATTGAAGAGACACCAAAGGAGAAGGAGAAGAAGAGAAACATTGGAGTTGCTCTCAAATCCACGAAAGATGAGAGTAATTCGGATGAAGATGACGATGACGAGGAAATGGCATTGTTTTCCAAACGGTTTAGAAAAATGATGAGACCTTACCGAGGAAGAAAATTCAAATGAAATGAAGGCCTCAAAAATGAACCAAAAGAGAAGGACCCAATCATTTGCTATGAATGCAAAACGCCGGGGCATGTCAAATATGATTGCCCACAATTGAAGAGAAATGGTCAATCAAAGAATAAGCACAAGGCTCATGTGTCTACATGGAGCGATGAAGAAGGTTCCGATGAAGAGGAACAAGAAGTAGCAAACTTGTGCTTGATGGCATTAGGGGAAGATTCTAAGGTAACCTCTAACTCATCTGATTTTGATGATTTATCCTATGATGAGTTATTAGAGGAATATAATGGGTTGGCTTCGGATTATGAGAAATTATTTTTAAAATATAAAAATGATGTTTCAAAATTGAAAAATGAAAATAAACTCATATCCAAAAACAATAATGATCTTGAAAGTAAAATCAAAAATTTGCAAATCAAACTAGAAGAGTTTGAAAAGAAAATTTTGGATTTACAAAATTTACTTTCAAAGGTCAATGATGATCATCAAAAGAAAATTGATGATCTTAAAGCTTCTTTTGATAAAGTTGGAACAAGACGTTTTGAAAATTGAGAAAATTCAAAATCCAACTTTGTTAGAAAAAAGTTTTAAAAACTACAATCATTGAGGTCCCCAAAGAACCTCTAATGGAAAATTCGTTAGAAGTATATGGGTTCCTAAGGGGGCTAGGATTTTGGAAACTAATGAATATGGACCCAAAAGAATTTGGGTACCAAAAATCAAAAATTAATCTATGTTTGTAGGAAAATGAGCATTGCTACAAGGCACGGGAAACAAATTTAAATTCATGGTACCTTGATAGTGGATGCTCGAGACACATGACCGGGGAAAAAAACCGGTTCATAGAGCTTAACGCCAAAAATGGAGGAGAAGTGACTTTTGGTGATGATTCAAAAGGTCACATTGAAGGTATAGGTACAATATGTAATACATCTTCCATACAAATTAAAAATGTGTTATATGTGAATGGATTAAAGCATAATCTATTGAGTATTAGTCAATTGTGTGATAAGGGATTCAATTTCATATTTGATATTAATGGTTATAAAGTCATTGACATTACATCTAATAGGATTATGCTTGTTGGTCATAGAATAGGAAACATATACATGGTGCATTTAGACTCTATAGAAATGACTAATTTGTGCCTAGTTGCTAAGGATGAACATGATAGTTGGTTATGGCATAGGAGACTAGGACATGCTAGTATGAGTATTTTGCAATGGCTAATTCAAGGTGATTTAGTTCGAGGGTTGCCTAAGCTTAAATTTGATAATGATAAAATCTGTGATTCTTGTACTAAAGGAAAACAAAAATGAGTTTCTTTTAAATCCATTAAATGACGTATCAACTAGTAGAGTATTACAATTGATCCATATAGATCATTTTGGGCCAACTAGGACTACTAGCTTGGGTGGAAAACAATATGCATTTGTCTTGGTAGATGACTATTCTAGATATACTTGGGTTCTATTTTTAAGCACTAAAGATGAAGCATTAGAATATTTCATCACATTTTCAAAAATAATCCAAAATGAAAAAGGTTACTCTATAACTAGTGTTAGGAGTGATCATGGCACTAAATTTGAAAATATTAGATTTATTGAGTTTTGTAATTCTAATGGTATTATCCATGATTTTTCAGCACCTAGAACCCCTCAACAAAATGGAGTTGTTGAGATGAAAAATCAAACTTTAGAAGAAATGGCTAGAACCATACTTTGTGAAAATAATTTGCCAAAATATTTTTGGGCAGAAGCCACAAATACCGCTTGTTATGTTGTAAATCGAGTAATGATTAGGCCAATTTTAAAGAAAATTCCTTATGAAATTTTCAAAAATAAAAAGCCTAACATTAGTTATTTTCATCCTTTTGGATGTAAATGTTTTTGTTTTGAACAACGGTAAAGAAAACCTTGGCAAATTTGATGCTAAAAGTGATGAAGGAATTTTTCTGGGTTATTCCTTAAATTCTAAAGCTTATCGAGTATTTAATATAAGAACTTAAGTTGTAGAAGAGTCTATACATGTTGTTTTCGATGATAATCCCCTTCTGAGGAAGGATTCTTGTGTTAATGATGATGTAGGTATTATAAATACAAATGACGTTAGACATGACGTTGGAGAATCATCATCAAAAGAAGAAACGAAAGATGAGGAAACTCATGATCCCCTCGAGAATCCAACCATTGAAGAAAGGGAAGTATCTTATCCAAGAGAGTACAACTATGTCAAGGATGGTGAGATTATAGGTGATCCATCCAAAGGGGTAACAACTCGATCTTCTCTTAGAAATATTTGTAATTATGTTGCATTTATTTCATGCATAGAGCCTAAGAATATTAAAGAAGCATTAAATGATGAACATTGGATTATGGCTATGCAAGAAGAATTAAATCAATTTGAGAGAAGTAAAGTATGGACATTAGTTGAAAGGCCTAGTAATAAATCTACTGTAGGTACTAGATGGGTATTTAGGAATAAGCTTGATAAGAGTGGTAATATATTGAGAAACAAGGCTAGACTTGTTGCTCAAGGGTATACTCAAGAAGAGGGCATAGACTATGATGAAACATACGCTCCCGTAGCTAGGATAGAAGTAATTAGAATGTTATTAGCATTTGCATGTTTTCATGAATTTAAACTATATCAAATGGATGTTAAAAGTGCATTTTTAAATGGTTTTATAAAAGAAAAAGTGTATGTGGAACAACCTTCAGGTTTTGAAGATTCAAAATTTCCGGATCATGTTCTTAAATTGACAAAAGTGCTTTATGGTTTAAAACAAGCTCCTAGAGCTTGGTATGAAATATTGTTAAACTTTTTAATTGAAAAAGGTTTTTCAAAATTGAAGGTTGACACTACATTGTTTTTAAAGCATAAAGGTAAAGATTTATTAGTAGTTCAAATTTATGTTGATGATATAATATTTGGTTCTACTAATGATGTTCTTTGCCAAAAATTTTCTAAGCTAATGCAAAGTGAGTTTGAGATGAGCATGATGGGGGAGCTCTCATTTTTCTTGGGACTCCAAATCTAGCAAAGAAAAGATGGCATCTTCATCAATCAAGTTAAGTACGTTAAAGATATGCTCAAGAAGTTTGGACTGGAAAATGGCAAACCTCATGACACTCCAATGAGCTCTTTAGCAAAGCTTGACTTAGATGAAGGAGGTAAATGTGTAGATGTTAAATTATATCGGTCAATGATTGGATCTCTACTTTATCTAACTGCAAGTAGACCTGACATTATGTTTAGTGTTTGCTTATGTGCTAGATTTCAATCATTCCCTAAGGAATCACATTTACTAGCTGTTAAGAGAATCTTTAGATACCTTAAGAACACTGCTAGTTTAGGACTTTGGTATCCTAGAGACTCTAGCTTTAGCTTGCATGCCTTTTCTGATGCGGATTATGGAGGATGCAAATTAGATAGGAAAAGCACCTCCGTTACTTGCCAATTCCTTGGAAATATGCTGATTTCTTGGTTTTGAAAGAAACAAAATTGTGTTGCATTATCTACCACTGAAGCCGAATACATTTCAACCGGTAGTTATTGTGCACAAGTTTTATGGATGAAACAACAACTTTTTGATTATGGAATTGAAGTAGGTACCATTCCTATCAAGTGTGACAATACTAGTGCTATTTGTCTCACTAAAAATCTCATCCAACACTCTAGAACTAAGCATATTGAAATAAGACATCACTTCATTAGAGACCATGTCGCTAAGGAAGATGTAGTTCTAGAATTTGTTGATACTTTGCACCAATTATCGGATATTTTTACAAAACCCTTAGATAAGGAAAGATTTTGGACACTTAGGAGAGAATTAGGTTTAACTGACCTATCTTTACTTAGTGTTTAAAATAATTTTATCACTTTTAAGTATAAATGGAAAATTCTTATAATAATATTTTTTTGCATTCTTTGCTATTAGTTAGGGGGAGTTTATGTTATTTGATGAAAATTAATTTTATGTTCAAAATGTAACCCCCCAGTCCGATGCGGGTAGCCCAATCTGATCCGGGAAGTCACATTAGGGCCACCGGAGCGACCCACTGTAAAAATAGCGGAAAATTTAAAACTTTTTTTTTCAGAACATGTAAACTTATAAAATCAGTTTTTACTATTTAAAAATAAAACAGATTTTCAAACTCGTATATAAATCAAAATACAATTACATGCCCCCTAATCACATGTACCATACTCTGCAACAATGCCGGAAGAACTCCCTTACTGAAGTCGATAGATGCAATGGTACAATTCTTTTAACCTGAAAAAAATGAGTAATAGAGTGAGCTTCGAAAATCTCAGTAATACAGAATTACCAGATGATGCTGATGAACGTGCAGATACAGATAAATATATATTTCTTTATTGTTTCCGAACATTTACAGATTTTTATGCTGAGCAGAGATCCTACTGATATTTCAGGTGGTAACGGACAATCAGTTCAGAGAAATATTTTGGATGACTGAGTTCAGAAGATCAGAATAGGTTTTCTAGTGTATTCCCAAAAACCATGTAACTTTTCAGATCTTTTTAAAACGTATATATATATATATATATATATATACCCCTATCCCAACACAACATAATGTGTAGGTTCCCCAGAACCATACACCCAACCCAACACAACATATAAGGCCCTGAGCACAAAGCCAAGGAACCTGCGGAACTTCTTCCTTCAACAATACCCCCATTTAAAACATTTCTCCGTCGGTAAACGGAGATATCAAAAATCAAAACATAATTCAGATCAGATATCATAACAGAATCCAGGTTAGGAATCAGAACAGATTTCAGATCAGATGTCAAAACAGAATTCAGATCAGAAATCAGATAAAATATTCATATAAGTAGGGAACACACTAGAGTTTCCAAATATTATTTAGAGATACATGATAATCTTATCGGGCAGAGAAACACAAATCTTCAGTTTACCAATAAAATGCCAGAAATTAGAATCACTATTAGAAGAGTTTGTTAACTGACAAAATCATCGGTTATTCAGGATATGATTCATCGGGATCATCTTATTCGTACACTTTTCTGAAGCTCTACGAAATTTGAAGGTATTCAGAATCTTTACAATCTATGATAATTAATCCGATTATCGAACAACTCCAGATGAATAGCTTCTAGAACCAATACTTACCAACTTGTCAATTCATTAACCTTTCAGGTATTTACTTTAATACCAAATATTCTTATCCACAATCATCATCTGAGTCATCACTGAATATCTTAAGGAGACAAGCAAATATTCTAATGGTCTTTATTTTATTTCCATGTTTCAACTATACCATGAAATGCTGACGTACTTGATTTGTGGTTTATAATCCATAGGGATGATACATCACATAAGTTCATCCGAGTTTCCAAACTTATTCCAATCTCTTACTTAATTCGCAGTCATTGAGGTTACTTAGTTCATTTAACATTCAAGTCCAATCCAGTTACTTCGGGATTTTCCAGAATAATTTAAACGTTCCTGAATTTCAGATACATGTTGCACTTCCATTCCATTCAATTTGGTCTTCGTGGTTGATTTTTCGAATAAACGTCCAATTCCTAGTACTGAATACGATCTAGATCTGAGCTGAACTGAATACTTCCAAAATTTGTCATCGAGCCAAACTTGAGAAGACGAACACATGTTCCAGTAATATCTATGTCATTCAGGTATTGACATAGCTTTAGGGTTGATCTACTCACTTAAATTATTTTCCATTACCTTTAAAGGTAGTCCAATACCTATGCTTACTTGGATTCCTTAATTAATCCAAGACATTTACTTAATTTAGGCCATAAGGTTATTTTGGTAATTTTGATGTTCAGTTTTATTCCATTCATTTCAGAGCTCGAGGATATTCAATCATTCCTGAGCTTGGTGATATTCTTGGGTCATTTTCATTACAGGGGTATTTTGGTCATTTTACAGATCCACGGTATTTCAAACTTTTTCCTTCATCCGGTCTTATTATTTAATTCTAATTTATCATCTATTCCAGTCCGTTCGAACAATTCTGATAAAAGAGCACCCTCCGATAAATTGTTCTTCAGGTATTTACTCATAACTCAGATATTTTCGGGTCATGTGCCTTCTCGGATTTTACAAACGCAATATTATGAATTTTTCTTTACAAAGACAGAATATTAATAATTAAATTTGTACTTAATCGAGTTAAGTACAAATCCTCAAAGTACTTTCTCCTTCAGGGTCAACTCTGACTATTTTACCTCTCAAGGGCATTTTCGTAATTTCTTAACTAGATAATTTCGATATTAGCTCTTAAAGAAAATAATATAATTTAGAGATCTTATGATTAATTGCTTTCTTGAACACTCTCTGATCTTGAAATAATTCCCTTAACACACTTCTAGTATCTTGCATAAACCCTCTTGGGATTAAAAACCGGTTATCCATAATTTCTAAGTATAACTATCATTTCTTATGCACATCAATATATTTATCGTATCAATATGTCTTTTCAGATTTATTAATCCACTTCCAAGGACAATTCTTATCATTTTCCAATATAAGGGTAATTTCGTATTTTTACTATACCGAAGTATTCTCATAATTTCCCATCCAAGTACCTTTAACATTTAACCTTTGATGATATAAAATATAATTTACAAATCCATGTCTGATTTCTTTATCACTATTCACAAACTTGTAATTTAATCCTAACAATCTTTCAATCTCTTATATTAGTCATTCGATCCGTATTCAGTTACAGAATTTCTACCACATTCATATCTAGTGAATAAATTATTCAAAAAAGTGACCAACATTATCTTATTCATGCATTTACCAATATCAACATGTTCCATAAAGTATAAAGAGGTAGTAAAGTATTACCTCGATTTTCGTGCAATACTGATCGACCATAAAAATTCCATTTGAACGCCTTTCATCTTCAATTCAACTTCCAATAATTCCTCAGATACATATCAACATAAATTATATCAGAAACGGAGCTTAATTACGATAAACGGATCGAATCGGGTGATAAATTAGTGAAAGATGGCTTACCGGGTTCGAATTTGGCGAAACGGACTTCGGATTCGGATTCAGGACGTCGAAAGCATAAAATATGACTTTTCAGAAATTTGAAATTTTCGGTCAAAATCAAAGTCAACAAGTTTGAACGGCAATTTCGAGGCCTTCGGGTTTGAATTTCGAAAAACGGACAGCGGACTCGGATTTGGAACGTCGAAAAATGTCAGGATAGGTATACTCGGTCGAAGTCAAAGGTTGTTTAATGCCCGGTCAAAGCCGGTCAAAGTTTTGGTCAACAGTGGTCAACGCCGGTCAACGGTCAATGGGTCAACGGTCAACGGGTCGGGTCAATAGGTCTGGTCAACGGGTCAGGTCGGGTAAACGGGTCGGGTCGGGTCGGGTTATGACCGGTCAAACTCGGAACGATGCAACGAATACGATGGTGCGGGAGGTGTCGTAAACGGATGACCCGATCGTCGTGAATCGATGAAAAACCAACTAAAACTGAATTATTACCGACGATACTTCCGACTGAAATTAACGACGAACGGAGATGATTCACGACGAAAGGTTTGAGGGGTTTTGTTCCTCGGTTGACAATGAACACGATGGTGGTTTCGACTCTTCGATTGGAGGTCGGACGGCGAGTAGATCGGAGTTGAAAGGAGGGTAGTTGGAGAAGACAAAACTGGAAAAAATATGAAAACATGCGCACGGGAGAAGAAATTTATAATTCAACATATATAAAAATTGGTTAAATCATGGGTTTAGCCACTGAATTTCCTGCACTTTATAAAACGGTCTGCCAACTTTGAAATTATTTAATTTAATCCACCGTTTCTTTCAAAATACCAATTAAATCCACCAATTTATATTTTCTTAAATTTAGCCCCTAAATTGGGGTGTTACAATTCTCCCCTCCTTAAAAGAATTTCGTCCTCGAAATTCATTCATGTCACATAATTACAGAAATAAAACTTCCATCAGTTCTTTCATATCTTTCATGTAGCTCTTATAGAAATACAGATCCTCCATTAATCTTTAACCAGTTGAACATATATTCTTATCAGAATTTTTCCTCATTTCAATAAAAAAATCCGAACGAAAATTTCCTTGAGTAATCAATTCAGTCTTGGTCATAAGAATAGGCTCAAAGAGCAGTAGCATATCTCAATTTCATTTCCGGAGTCAACTTAGAATTTTTCTGATAAATAACTCTCACATGGCTCGTGAGGTACTTTAGAGCGTTTAGACAGATGTTACTGGTATTCCTTTTTATACAAGTATAACCTTAACGGATAAAAACTTTGGTCTACTCGTTACAGATAAGGACTCAGCCCTGGGGTTCCAGCTCAGAGAGGTATGTTGTAGTCTAGGGGCATGTACTGATCAGACATATTTTGACATTCGACCGGCCGGTCTATCTTGAAAATTGTTGACTCAAACCATAGCTCTGATACCACTAAATGTAACCCCCCAGACCGATGCGGGTAGCCCGATTCGATCCGGGAAGTCACATTAAGGCCACCGGAGCGACCCACTGTAAAAATAGCGGAAAATTTAAAACTTTTTTTCAGAACATGTAAACTTATAAAATCAGTTTTTACTATTTAAAAATAAAACAAATTTCCAAACTCGTATATAAATCAAAATACAATTACATGCCCCCTAATCACATGTACCATACTCTGCAACAATGGCGGAAGAACTCCCTTACTGAAGTCGATAGATGCACTGGTACAATTCTTTTAACCTGAAAAAAATGAGTAATAGAGTGAGCTTCGAAAAGCTCAGTAATACAGAACTACCAGATGATGCTGATGAACGTGCAGATACAGATAAATATATATTTCTTTATTGTTTCCGAACATTTACAGATTTTTATGCTGAGCAGAGATCCTACTGATATTTCAGGTGGTAATGGACAATCAGTTCAGAGAAATATTTTGGATGACTGAGTTCAGAAGATCAGAATAGGTTTTCTAGTGTATTCCCAAAAACCATGTAACTTTTCAGATCTTTTTAAAACATATATATATATATATATATATATATGCCCCTATCCCAACACAACATAATGTGTAGGTTCCCCAAACCATACACCCAACCAACACAACATATAAGGCCCTGAGCACAAAGCCGAGGAACCTGCGGAACTTCTTCCTTCAACAATACCCCCCATTTAAAACATTTCTCCGTCGGTAAACGGAGATATCAAAAATCAAAACATAATTCAGATCAGATATCATAACAGAATCCAGGTTAGGAATCAGAACAGATTTCAGATCAGATGTCAAAACAGAATTCAAATCAGAAATCAGATAAAATATTCATATAAGTAGGGAACACACTAGAGTTTCCAGATATTATTTAGAGATACAGGATAATCTTGTCGGGTAGAGAAACGCAAATCTTCAGTTTACCAATAGAATGCCAGAAATTAGAATCACTATTAGAAGAGTTTGTTAACTGACAAAATCATCGGTTATTCAGGATATGATTCATCGGGATCGTCTTATTCGTACACTTTTCTGAAGCTCTACGAAATTTGAAGGTATTCAGAATCTTTACAATCTATGACAATTAATCCGATTATCGAACAACTCCAGATGAATAGCTTCTAGAACCAATACTTACCAACTTGTCAATTCATTAACCTTTCAGGGTATTTACTCTTTAATACCAAATATTCTTATCCACAAATCATCATCTGAGTCATCAGTGAATAGATCTTAAGGAGACAAGCAAATATTCTAATGGTCTTTATTTTATTTCCATGTTTCATCTATACCATGAAATGCTGACGTACTTGATTTGTGGTTCATAATCCATAGGGATGATACATCACATAAGTTCATCCGAGTTTCCAAACTTATTCCAATCTCTTACTTAATCCTCAATCATTGAGGTTACTTAGTTCATTTAACATTCAAGTCCAATCCAGTTACATCGGGATTTTCCAGAATAATTTAAACATTCCTGAATTTCAGATACATGTTGTACTTCCATTCCATTCAATTTGGTCTTCGTGGTTGATTTGTCGAATAAACGTCCAATTCCTAGTACTGAATACGATCTAGATCTGAGTTGAACTGAATACTTCTAAAATTTGTCATCGAGCCAAACTTGAGAAGACGAACACATGTTCCAGTAATATCTATGTCATTCAGGTATTGACATAGCTTTAGGGTTGATCTACTCACTTAAATTATTTTCCATTACCTTTAAAGGTAGTCCAATACCTATGCTTACTTGGATTCCTTAATTAATCCAAGACATTTACTTAATTTAGGCCATAAGGTTATTTTGGTAATTTTGATGTTCAGTTTTATTCCATTCATTTCAGAGCTCGAGGATATTCAATCATTCCTGAGCTTGGTGATATTCTTGGGTCATTTTCATTACAGGGGTATTTTGGTCATTTTACAGATCCACGGTATTTCAACCTTTTTCCTTCATCCGGTCTTATTATTTAATTCTAATTTATCATCTATTCCTGTCCGTTCGAACAATTCTGATAAAAGAGCACCCTCCGATAAATTGTTCTTCAGGTATTTACTCATAACTCAGATATTTTCGGGTCAAGTGCCTTCTCTGATTTTACAAACGCAATATTATGAATTTTTCTTTACAAAGACAGAATATTAATAATTAAATTTGTACTTAATCGAGTTAAGTACAAATCCTCAAAGTACTTTCTCCTTCGGGGTCAACTCTGACTATTTTACCTCTCAAGTGCATTTTCGTAATTTCTTAACCAGATAATTTCGATATTAGCTCTTAACGAAAATAATATAATTTAGAGATCCTATGATTAATTGCTTTCTTGAACACTCTCTGATCTTGAAATAATTCCCTTAACACACTTCTAGTATCTTGCATAAACCCTCTTGGGGTTAAAAACCGGTTATCCATAATTTCTAAGTATAACTATCATTTCTTATGCACATCAATATATTTATCGTATCAATATGTCTTTTCAGATTTATTAATCCACTTCCAGGGACAATTCTTATCATTTTCCAATATAAGGGTAATTTCGTATTTTTACCATATCGAAGTATTCTCATAATTTCCCATCCAAGTACCTTTAACATTTAACCTTTGATGATATAAAATATAATTTACAAATCCATGTCTGATTTCTTTATCACTATTCACAAACTTGTAATTTAATCCTAACAATCTTTCAATCTCTTATATTAGTCATTCGATCCGTATTCAGTTACAGAATTTCTACCACATTCATATCGAGTGAATAAATTATTCAAAAAAGTGACCAACATTATCTTATTCATGCATTTACCAATATCAACATGTTCCATAAAGTATAAAGAGGTAGTAAAGTATTACCTCGATTTTCGTGCAATACTGATCGACCATAAAAATTCCATTCGAACGCCTTTCATCTTCAATTCAACTTCCAATAATTCCTCAGATACATATCAACATAAATTATATCTGAAACGGAGCTTAATTACGATAAACGGATCGAATCGGGTGATAAATTAGTGAAAGATGGCTTACCGGGTTCGAATTTGGCGAAACAGACTTCGGATTCGGATTCAGGACGTCGAAATCATAAAATATGACTTTTCAGAAATTTGAAATTTTCGGTCAAAATCAAAGTCAACGAGTTTGAACGGCAATTTCGAGGCCTTCGGGTTTGAATTTCGAAAAACGGACAGCGGACTCGGATTTGGAACGTAGAAAAATGTCAGGATAGGTATACTCGGTCGAAGTCAAAGGTTGTTTAATGCCCGGTCAAAGCCGGTCAAAGTTTTGGTCAACAGTGGTCAACGCCGGTCAACGGTCAATGGGTCAACGGGTCGGGTCAATGGGTCTGGTCAACGGGTCGGGTCGGGTCAGGTATATATATATATATATATATATATATATATATATACCCCCATCCCAACACAACATAATGTGTAGGTTCCCCAGAACCATACACCCAACCCAACACAACATATAAGGCCCTGAGCACAAAGCCGAGGAACCTGCGGAACTTCTTCCTTCAACAATACCCCCATTTAAAACATTTCTCCGTGGGTAAACGGAGATATCAAAAATCAAAACATAATTCAGATTAGATATCATAACAGAATCCAGGTTAGGAATCAGAACAGATTTCAGATCAGATGTCAAAACAGAATTCAAATCAGAAATCAGATAAAATATTCATATAAGTAGGGAACACACTAGAGTTTCCAGATATTATTTAGAGATACATGATAATCTTATCGGGCAGAGAAACGCAAATCTTCAGTTTACCAAAAGAATGCCAGAAATTAGAATCACTATTAGAAGAGTTTGTTAACTGACAAAATTATCGGTTATTCAGGATATGATTCATTGGGATCATCTTATTCGTACACTTTTCTGAAGCTCTACGAAATTTGAAGGTTACAGAATTTCTAGAGTTAGTCATTCGATCCGTATTCAGTTACAAAAAAGTGACCAACATTGTCTTATTCATGCATTTACCAATATCAACATGTTCCATAAAGCATAAAGAGGTAGTAAAGTATTACCTCGATTTTTGTGCAATACTGATCGACCATAAAAATTCCATTCGAATGCCTTTGATCTTCAATTCAACTTCCAATAATTCCTCAGATACATATCAACATAAATTATATCAGAAACGGAGCTTAATTACGATAAACGGATCGAATCGGGTGATAAATTAGTGAAAGATGGCTTATCAGGTTCGAATTTGGCGAAACGGACTTCGGATTCAGATTCAGGACGTCGAAAGCATAAAATATGACTTTTCAGAAATTTGAAATTTTCGGTCAAAATCAAAGTCAACGGGTTTGACCGGCAATTTCGAGGCCTTTGGGTTTGAATTTCGAAAAACGGACAGTGGATTCGAATTTGGAACGTCGAGAAATGTCAGGATAGGTATACTCGATCGAATTCAAAGGTTGTTTAATGCCCGGTCAAAGTTTTGGTCAACAGTGGTCAACGCCGGTCAACGGTCAATGGGTCAACAGTCAACGGGTCGGGTCAATGGGTCGGGTCAACAGGTCGGGTCGGGTAAACAGGTCGGGTAAATGGGTCGGGTCGGGTCGGGTTATGACCAGTCAAACTCGGAACGATGCAACGAACACGATGGTGCGGGAGGTGTCGTAAACGGATGACCCGATCGTCATGAATCGATGAAAAACAAACTAAAACTGAATTATTACCGATGATACTTCCGACTGAAATTAACGACGAACAGAGACGATTCACGACGAAAGGTTTGAGGGGTTTTGTTCCTCGGTTGACAATGAACACGATGGTGGTTTCGGCTCGTCGATCGGAGGTCGGACGGCGAGTAGATCGGAGTTGAAAGGAGGGTAGTTGGAGAAGACAAAACTGAAAAAAAAAATATGAAAACCTGCGCACGGGAGAAGAAATTTATAATTCAACATATATAAAAATTGGTTAAATCATGGGTTTAGCCACTGAATTTCCTACACTTTATAAAACTGTCTGCCAACTTTGAAAATTATTTAATTTAATCCACCGTTTCTTTCAAAATACCAATTAAATCCACCAATTTATATTTTCTTAAATTTAGCTCCTAAATTGGGGTGTTACAATTCTCCCCTCCTTAAAAGAATTTCGTCCTCGAAATTCATTCATGTCACATAATTACAGAAATAAAACTTCCATCAGTTCTTTCATATCTTTCATGTAGCTCTTATAGAAATACAGATCCTCCATTAATCTTTAACCAGTTGAACATATATTCTTATCAGAATTTTTCCTCATTTCAATAAAAGAATCCGAACGAAAATTTCCTTGAGTAATCAATTCAGTCTTCGTCATAAGAATAGGCTCATAGAGCAGTAGCATATCCCAATTTCATTTCCGGAGTCAAGTCAGAATTTTTCAGATTAATAACTCTCACATGGCTCGTAAGGTACTTTAGAGCGTTTAGACAGATGTTACTGGTATTCCTTTTTATATAAGTATAACCTTAACGGATAAAAACTTTGGTCTACTCGTTACAGATAAGGACTAAGCCCTGGGGTTCCAGCTCAGAGAGGTATGTTGCAGTCTAGGGGCATGTACTGATCAGACATATTTTGACATTCGACCGGCCGGTCTATCTTGAAAATTTTTGACTCAAACCATAGCTCTGATACCACTAAATGTAACCCCCCAGACCGATGCGGGTAGCCCGATCTGATCCGAGAAGTCACATTAGGGCCACCGGAGCGACCCACTGTAAAAATAGCGAAAAATTTAAAACTTTTTTTTCAGAACATGTAAACTTATAAAATCAGTTTTTACTATTTAAAAATAAAACAGATTTCCAAACTCGTATATAAATCAAAATACAATTACATGCCCCCGCCCCCTAATCACATGTACCATACTCTGCAACAATGCCGGAAGAACTCCCTTACTGAAGTCAATAGATGCACTGGTACAATTCTTTTAACCTGAAAAAAAATGAGTAATAGAGTGAGCTTCGAAAAGCTCAGTAATACAGAACTACCAGATGATGCTGATGAACGTGCAGATACAGATAAATATATATATTTCTTTTTTTGTTTAAGAACATTTACAGATTTTTATGCTGTGCAGAGATCCTACTGATATTTCTGGTGGTAACGGACAATCAGTTCAAAGAAATATTTTGGATGACTGAGTTCAGAAGATCAGAATAGGTTTTCTAGTGTATTCCCAAAAACCATGTAACTTTTCAGATCTTTTTAAATATATATATATATATATATATATATATACCCCCATCTCATCCCAACACAACATAATGTGTAGGTTCTCCAGAACCATACACCCAACCCAACACAAAATATAAGGCCCTGAGCACAAAGCCGAGGAACCTGCGGAACTTCTTCCTTCAACAATACCAACCATTTAAAACATTTCTCCGTCGGTAAACGGAGATATCAAAAATCAAAACATAATTCAGATCAGATATCATAACAGAATCCAGGTTAGGAATCAGAACAGATTTCAGATCAGATGTCAAAACTGAATTCAAATCAGAAATCAGATAAAATATTCATATAAGTAGGGAACACACTAGAGTTTCCAGATATTATTTAGAGATACAGGATAATCTTATCGGGCATAGAAACGCAAATCTTCAGTTTACCAATAGAATGCCAGAAATTAGAATCACTATTAGAAGAGTTTGTTAACTGACAAAATTATCGGTTATTCAGGATATGATTCATCGGGATCATCTTATTCGTACACTTTTCTGAAGCTCTACGAAATTTGAAGGTATTCAGAATCTTTACAATCTATGACGATTAATCCGATTATCGAACAACTCCAGATGAATAGCTTCTAGAACCAATACTTACCAACTTGTCAATTCATTAACCTTTCAGGGTATTTACTCTTTAATACCAAATATTCTTATCCAAAATCATCATCTGAGTCATCACTGAATAGATCTTAAGGAGACAAGCAAATATTCTAATGGTCTTTATTTATTTCCATGTTTCAACTATACCATGAAATGCTGACTACTTGATTTGTGGTTCATAATCCATAGGGATACATCACATAATTCATCCGAGTTTCCAAACTATTTCAATCTCTTACTTAATCCCAGTCATTGAGGTTACTTAGTTCATTTAACATTCAAGTCCAATCCAGTTACTTCGGGATTTTCCAGAATAATTTAACGTTCCTGAATTTCAGATACATGTTGTACTTCCATTCCATTCATTGGTCTTCGTGGTTGATTTGTCGAATAACGTCCAATTCCTAGTACTGAATACGATCTAGATCTGAGCTGAACTAATACTTCCAAATTTGTCATCGAGCCAAACTTGAGAAGACGAACACATGTTCCAGTAATATCTATGTCATTCAGGTATTGACATAGCTTTAGGGTTGATCTACTCACTTAAATTATTTTCCATTACCTTTAAAGGTAGTCCAATACCTATGCTTACTTGGATTCCTTAATTAATCCAAGACATTTACTTAATTTAGAAAGGGTATTTGGTAATTTTGATGTTCAGTTTTATTCCATCACTTCAGAGCTCGAGGATATTCAATCATTCCTGAGCTTGGTGATATTCTTGGGTCATTTCCATTACAGGGGATTTTGGTCATTTTACAGATCCACAATATTTTAACCTTTTTCCTTCATCTGGTCTTATTATTTAATTCTAATTTATCATCTATTCCAGTCCGTTCGAACAATTCTGATAAAAGAGCACCCTCCGATAAATTGTTCTTCAGGTATTTACTCATAACTCAGATATTTTCGGGTCAAGTGCCTTCTCGGATTTTACAAACGCAATATTATGAATTTTTCTTTACAAAGACAGAATATTAATTTAATTTGTACTTATCGAGTTAAGTACAAATCCTCAAAGTACTTTCTCCTTCAGGGTCAACTCTGACTATTTTACCTCTCAAGGGCATTTTCGTAATTTCTTAACCAAATATTTCGATATTAGCTCTTAACGAAATAATATAATTTAGAGATCCTATGATTAATTGCTTTCTTGAACACTCTCTGATCTTGAAATAATTCCCTTAACACACTTCTAGTATCTTGCATAAACCCTCTTGGGTTAAAAACTTATCCATATTCTAAGTATAACATCATTTCTTATGCACATCAATATATTTATCGTATCAATATGTCTTTTCAGATTTATTATCCACTCCAGGGACAATTCTTATCATTTCCAATATAAGGGGTAATTTCGTATTTTTACCATACCGAAGTATTCTCATAATTTCCCATCCAAGTACCTTTAACATTTAACCTTTGATGATATAAAATATAATTTATAAATCCATGTGATTTCTTTATCTATTCACAAACTTGTAATTTAATCCTAACAATCTTTCAATCTCTTATATAGTCATTCAATCCGTATTCAGTTACAGAATTTCTACCACATCATATCGAGTGAATAAATTATTCAACTCCACAAAAGTGACCAACATTATCTTATTCAGCATTACCAATATCAACATGTTCCATAAAGCATAAAGAGGTAGTAAAGTATTACCTCGATTTTCTTGCAATACTGATCGACCATAAAAATTCCATTCGAACGCCTTTGATCTTCAATTCAACTTCCAATAATTCCTCAGATACATATCAATATAAATTATATCAGAAACGGAGCGTAATTACGATAAACGGATCGAATCGGGTGATAAATCAGTGAAATACGGCTTACCGGGTTCGAATTTGGTGAAACGGACTTCGGATTCGGATTCAGGACGTCGAAAGCATAAAATATGACTTTTCAGAAATTTGGAATTTTCGGTCAAAATCAAAGTCAACGGGTTTGACCAGCAATTTTGAGGCCTTTAGGTTCGAATTTCGAAAAACGGACAGCGGAATCGGATTTGGAACGTCGAAAAATGTCAGGATAGGTATACTCGGTCGAAATCAAAGGTCGTTTAATGCCCGGTTAAAGCCGGTCAAAGTTTTGGTCAACAGTGGTCAACGCCGATCAACGGTCAATGGGTCAACGGTCAACGGGTCGGGTCAATGGGTTGGGTCAACGGGTCGGGTAAACGGGTCGGGTTGGGTTATGACCGGTCAAACCGGTCAAAACAGTTCCAAAACCGGTCAAACCGGTCACTTTTTCCTTCCCCACGCGCAGTGGCGGCGCGTGGGGGTGCGTGAACAGTGCTAAAATCCCGAAAAAATTTCTAAAAATTATTTTGAGCGATTTCGAGATACTTACAAAGCTCGGTTCACAATTTTGAACGGCGGAGAGCTCGATTCAACAAATCAGAAACTTTGACCGCTTCACCTCCTCACGCGCCGCCGTCGACGGAGACCAAGGATGACACCGGCAAACTCGGAACGATGCAACGAACACGATGGTGCGGGAAGTTTCGTAAACGGATGACCCGATCGTCATGAATCGATGAAAAACCAACTAAAACCGAATTATTACTGACGATACTTCCGACTGAAATTAACGACGAACGGAGACGATTCACGACAAAAGGTTTGAGGGGTTTTGTTCCTCGGTTGACAATGAACACGATGGTGGTTTCGGCTCGTCGATCGGAGGTCGGACGGCGAGTAGATCGGAGTTGAAAGGAGGGTAGTTGGAGAAGATAAAACTGGAAAAAATATGAAAACATGCGCACATGAGAAGAAATTTATAATTCAACATATATAAAAATTGGTTAAATCATGGGTTTAGCCACTGAATTTCCTACACTTTATAAAACAGTCTGCCAACTTTGAAATTATTTAATTTAATCCACCGTTTCTTTCAAAATACCAATTAAATCCACCAATTTATATTTTCTTAAATTTAGCCCCTAAATTGGGGTGTTACACAAAAGTTGTTTAAGGATTAATTTGATTGATTGAACATGATTAATTTTCAATATATGAGTTACCAATACCTCTAGAGCCAATTAATTTAGCATTTTGAGTGTTTTAAAACGGATTTTTGTCATTTATGTGCTTAGTGCATCGATGCATCCCTTTGAATGTGCATCGATTCATCATGTTGATGCACCGATGCATGCCTTGAATGTGCATCGAAGCACATGGTCATGCATCGATGCATCCGTCGGGTTTTGGGATAAAATGCTTTATTTTCTTCATTTTATCAAACCCTAAAACTAAAACTCTCCCGCCGTTCATCCATATCTCTCTAAAAAAACTCCATTCTTGCTCAAAATCAACGGTTTTTCATCGGAATCTTCAAGTTTTTCAACTTTCAAACCTGCTTATATCATTAAATCATGCAAAACAACTCCTCATCCCTCTCAATCCAAATTTGCAAGGTAATATTTCAAAAACCTCTATTTTATTGATTTTTGATTTTAGAACTAGTTTTGATTAGTTCTAGGATGAACATTATATCGGGCATTGATTGTTTGTTGGTTCTAAACTGGATTTTACTACCAATTTCGTCAAAAACAAACAATTTTTCAAGATTTTTCTTTGATTTTCGAAATTAAAAAAAATTGATTTCGAAAATTAGTAATATTTTTGATTTAATTGTGTTGTTTTCATGAAAACTATATTATGATTATCAAATATTATTAAAAAGTTTTCAAAACATGCCCATTAGGATATGGTTTAGAGAACCTTGAATAATTGAGGACTCATTTGAGTTTTGGGATTGAATATGCATACATGTGTTTCAAATTGCAGGTGATATTCCTTATTCCGATTTCCTTTAATCATGTCAAATCCTAAACGACCTAGGTCATCTTCGAGTCGGTCAAACCAAAACCGTCCTCCCGTTCCTCAACCTCCTAATCACGTTCCTCCTCCACCTTCATCTCTATTAGGATCTTGTTTTAACATGCCTGAGCGTCGTAGAGACGAATTTTACTCTAGGTACAGAAACTCTTTCCAAGCTTATAGAATCCGTGAAGAGCGTATTCCTTCGCTTCAAGCTATGGTTGACATTGATTTCGAATACCTTCCGATTCTTAAAGCTTGGAAGTTTGATAAATTGTTTAAGCTTAAACCTATCGTCTATCAACAATTGGTCCCATTTCTATTCCAATGCGGTGTGTATTCAAAATGAAACTCAATGTGGAACTATAGCCATTAGATATTATCTTTAGGCCAATATTAATATTGACCTCGAGACTATAGCTTCCGATTTGGGTTAGATGATAGTGGTGTATATAATGAAAGTGAAAATGTGGAATATCCCTATGTTCCAAACTCAAGTGTTAGTACTCTACGATCTCATCACGATCGTTTTCTCCATTTGATGATCTCTTGGTGGTTTAGATCATCCGGAGGTAGGTACTCCACACTTCGTGCTAGGGATTTATGGTGGATGTATTGTCTTAAAAATAAAATCAAAATAAATCTGCCCCACATTATATTCAGTCAACTAGTGGACATCATAAACATTGTTCCTTCAAAACATGTTGAAACATTGATTTATGGATGTCTTCTTAGTAACCTCTTTATCAAACTTGGTCTAGACGTTTCTCTTGACAATCCTATCCCACTTCAAAATCAAATCAATCTCACATCCTTGAAGAAAGTGGATTGGAAACAAGACGAGGTTACCGGTCAATGGGTTTTTAGACCCGGAAAGCAAACTCTGGGAGCTAGTTCCTCACGAGCTACTCCTAGCTCCTCTCGTGCTCCTCCTCCTCCAGCTCTGGCTGATGACGATGATCCTGAATTTCAACAACTTATGCAAGACATCGATGATCACGTACCTGATGAGGAGCCTACACCGGAACCAGCTCCACAAGAAGAACAAATGCCACCGTATTTTCGTTCGTTTTTGGAGACATTTGATTTACGGTATGCGTCCATGGATTCGCGCTTCACATTCATTGAGTCCCAGCTCTCTACCTTGGGAGCTCGAAAGCAAGATATGAATGATCTTTTGGATGCATTCTCGCTTGAGATGAGAGCTCGTTACCCTCCTCCTCCTCCCGATCCTTCAATGGATGAATAGACTTATCTTTCTTTGATTGTTTTTTGGTTGAACTTGAATTGTTAAAACATTTTGGATTATCTTTCTTTGATTGTTGGATGATTGTTTGATATTTTATATATATTTTGGTTTGTTACAACATATGCATCATTTATTTTTTAGTTGAAATATGACAAATTTACCATTTCACATTTTTATTATGAATATTGATTATGAAACTAATGGCTAACTCTCTTTTGATTGTGATCTTAGCAGCTTAAGCTATATATATATATAGATATTTAATCAATTGGCTATGTTTTTCAAAACCTTGTTCAAATCGATTTTAAGTCTTTTTGATATAACAAAAAGGGGAGAAATGTTAAGTGTTAAAATGTTTTTAAAAGGGAGAAGTGTTATAGTAAGAGGGAGTAATTTTTCTAAATTGAAATTGATTTCAAATTTTTAGAAAATCTTAAAATAACACAAATGTTTTGTTATATCAAAAAGGAGTGATTGTTGAAAACATTTTTGTATTTCGATATAACAAATTAGTTTAAATAAATTTTAAGATTTTACAAATGATTTTCTAAATATATTCGATTCAATTAATCGAATATCAAATTATTACTCTAAGTCTTTTAAGATCAATTTCAAACCTTACTAAATGTGTAAAATTGTGTTTTATACTTAATATATATTTGAAACAATTTTCACAAAGTATTTTGAACCAAAATCAAGCTTAAAATCAATTTTTCATAGTGATGCACCGATGCACCAATCCATGCATCGATGCACCATGAATTAAATTGAACATCGAATGCATTTCATGCGTCGGTGCATATACCATGCACCGATGCAGTGAGGATTTTATGAAAACATCGAATGCATTTGATGCATCGATGCACCAGCCATGCATCGATGCACTCTGGCTATTTTGAAACATCGAATGCACTTGATGCATCGATGCACTCTTAGTGCACCGATGCACTAAGGGTCCAACGGTCAAAATATTTAAATTTTACACTGATGCACCGATGCACCATGGGTATGCATCGATGCACTGACGCTCCCAACTATTTTAATTAATTGTTTTCACACTTAAACGACTATATTGACTCCACTGATCATCCCCAACGTTCAGAAGTGATTCAAGGTGTATTTAAGCAAGCTTAGAAACCATTGATCAATAACTAGAAACATCAAGCAACTAGAATCAAGAGAGAAACAAAGAGAAAACATCAAACCTCAAGTTTGAGCATTTCAAGCATATTTTTCATTCAATATTCATTTTGCTTTCAAGAACACTTATTGTGCTCAATTGTATTTATTCTTGAGTGTTCTTCCTTTGTTCTAGAATTGTGCAAACATATTTGCCTTGTGAGGTTTTTCTTGTGAGTTTGCAAATTTGTAATCTTCTCTTTGAGAAAAGAGTGTTCTCAAGAATTGGGGTATATTCTTGAGGGAGTTGTAAGGTTATCTCTTTGGCCTCAAAAGAAAGAACAAATTAGTGAATTTGTTGGAAAATCCTTAGTGTGGATAGCTAAGGTAGTGGACGTAAACTTTGGTTGATAAAGTCAAACCACTCTAAATCGCTGTGCAATTACTTTCAATTTTCTTCAAAAGCTTCCACAAAATTTTAATTGCCAATTCACCCCCCTCTTGGCCGATTCCGTCAATCGATTAACTCAACAAGAGATTTATTTTGTTTAAGATGAAATACTTTTATTTTATGTTGAGATGTTAAACTTGGATCTAATATTTTGAATATATTCGATAGATTTTATGTTTATTCGTTTTTACCTTAGTAACAACGGTGACAAGAAAATCAACAACATCAAAGAACATGAATTAGAATGATTAGGCAACGATGGTGAACTACCATTGCCAATTGAGAATAATCAAAATATCTAAAAAAATCAATGGAAAAAGTGTTGGAATGATTCCACCCTTGCAAAATGTTCAGATGTGGTCATAATATTACAACATTGATGATAAAAATAGACTAATCTAAGAGTATGTTGTGCCCATTCTAGACGACTTAAACTCAGGTGTTGTTCATCATGTCATTCATGCCGCCCACTTTGAATTGAAACCGATGATGTTTCAAATGTTGCAATCAATGAGGCAATATAACATAATGCACACTGAGGACCATCGAGCATACATGAGAGCATTTATGGAAGTTTATGATTCATTCATATAAAAAGAAGTGTCCAAAAAAGCGTTAAAGTTGAAATTGTTCCCATGCTTGCATAAAAGTTTTTGTTGCGATTTAGTCATCCCAACATGAATGCTAGATTGAGGAACGACATCATATCTTTCAAGCAAATGGATGATGAAAACTTTTTATGAATCATGAAAAAGGTTTAAGAATTTACTGCAAAAATACCCAATGGTTTCTAACATTGGATGTAAATGGAGATATTCTATAATGGACTTAACATGCAAACAATGATGATCGTGAATACATCAGCCAATAGAATATTGTTGGATAAATCTTACAATGAAGTCTACGACATTCTTGAGATTATCTCTAACAATGACTATCAATATCCAAACACAAGAATCATACCGACGAGATGCGTTATTTCCAAAATGGACAATGACGCGTTGAACACATTAATTGCACATGTGATAGTATTGACTGAGATGATGCAAAAGATGCGAAAGCTTGGAGGTACACATGAAATTAAATTAATATTCAATGTTTCTTGTGTTTATTGTGGTGATAACATTAATTTTGAAGAATGTCCACAAAACCTCGAGTCTGTGTATGTTTTGAGAAACTATAACACAAATGACAATATTGACACATATGAGAACACATACAATCTAAATTTTTGAAATCATCCCAATTTATCTTCGAGAAGTCAGAATGTAATTAACCCTAATGTAGCATTGTAATTAAATTTTAGGAATACACAGTAGCAATATCAATCACAACAATATTATGCATAACAAAAAAACTATTTTGTCACATCAAAAATAAAATAATCAGGCAATGCAACCACAATAACTCAACAACCAGCAGAATTATCAAGGACAATTCCAATCAAATTGACATATGTTCAACACTTGAATCTCTACTGGATGAGTATATTTCAAGGAATGATGACATCATCCAAAGCTAGACACTATTGCTAAGAGCATTGAAGAATTAAATTAGATAGTTAGCTAATGTGTTGAGCAACAGACCGTAAAGAGCATTGCCCAGTGACATTAAGGTTCCTAAAGCAAATGGAAAAACTCATTTCAATGATCAAAAATTAATTCGAACTCAATTCGAGTTTACGAAGTTACAACTTGAATCCAATTCGACTTGAATTTTTTTGAGTCGAATCGAATACAAAATTAACTTTTTGAATCATATCGAATTTTTCTTACCCCTAATCAACTAGAACAAAAATGATATTCCTTACTAATTTAATTTATTAAATCAATCATTTTTTTATTTTCACTGTTTTCCTAAAAGGCATTAGAGAAAATGAATAAATAACTTACCAAATATAAAGGGATAACATAATTAAATGAAATTAATAAAATAATTCCTGCCAAAATAAATAATATCTTCATTAATAAAAATTAAATTATGTATCGTGGAATAAAATTTTCTGTATATATATGTATATGGATCACGCGATCACAATGATTAATGGATTTATTGTCATTCTTTAAAATTTTGAGTTTGAGAGATATAAACGTTTATTGTTAAACGATTGAGAGTCTTTGAATAAATATTATCTCATATTCATCTCATATCTATAAAAAAAACTCTCTCTATGGTAACCTTTTAATTTTAAATCTAAAATTTGAATTGTGAAAATTTTAAAATTAAATTTTTTTAATGATTTATACTCAAATTTTGTAATTATATATTTTAATAATAACATGTTTTAAATTTGAATAACGAATTATATTTCACTGAAATTTCAATAGTTTATACTCTTATTTATTAAAAGAAATTATATATTTCAATTACCAAACTGTCAAGTGACCGAAATGTTTGAATTAAAAACTTTAGAATAGTTGAATCGGGACGGCGGGTACAACTAACGCTCTCCGCTGCAGTCACTTTAAAAGCTTGGCTGTCTTTTAATGCTCCTCTTTCCCTTGTTCACAGCTTCTCTTTTCTTTTCTCTCACATTTCACCTCTGCCCCTACCAAACCCCAAACTCTCTCATAAGGAATTTCTGGGACTCTTCGCTTTGTTTTTCTATTATTTTCTTTACAATTTTATGTCCTCCACTTTCACGCTATAAATACTCTTCCTTTCCCTTCTCTGTTTCTCTAATCTCTCTGCCGGAGATTCTTTTGCTGTTACCGGTAAGCTTTCGCTCTTCTCATTTCGAAAAACGTTGTCGTTTTCTTCTCTGCTCCTTTTATTTATTTTTTCAATTTTTGCGCTGAATTTCATGCACTGTGGAAATTCGGGACCTGGAAATAGGTGCCGTTTGACTTGTTTTTTTGTCGAGTTTTAATGATCGAATTTAAAAGAAAACGAAACGATATCAGTGCCATGACTATATTGTTTGTTGTTTCTCTTTGAGTTGAAACTCGAGTCAGTACAGAATCCTTTTCTGAGCTCAATTTTTTGCACATCTTAAGTTTCAGATCAATATGGTTGATCTAGTTGTTGTTCTGAATCAAAAGGAAAATGATCCGATTGGAAGCCGAGTCATTTTTGAGATTTTGCTTTCAAAATTTTAAAATCTCTTATGCTTTTTTCTACTTTGATTTCAAATTTTCATCGCCTCCGTTTCCGGGAATTCGAATCATCTCTTATTTGGTTGGGATCCAAACAGAGTTACTTCGAGTCTGATCCGAGTCAAAGTGCGTCAGAACTCGATCTATTTTCCACTTACCTTTTTTGAAGAAAATATATGTTCTTCATCTTTATTCTAATTTGAATGTTTTGCAAAATTCTGATAAAGAAGAGAAATATTTTGCAAAATGTAAAAAGAAACTAATTATTTCGATTATTTTGATAATTACTAAGCGCAGATTAAGATTTGGTGACAATGAACACGCAACTTTTGGAAATTGAGCCGAAGGAACTAAAATTCGAATGTGAGTACATAATTTCTTGATTGCGCCATTACTTTTACTGCATAAAGTATTTTTATAATAATTAGATTACATAAAGTAGCTTTTAATTCTTTCATGTTTCTATTGTATGAAAAGATACCAACTGTTATTTAGAATTATTATTCTAGTTTGGTGACTAAATTCGCGGACGAAACAAGAAGTTGCTTAAACCTGTTTATTTTTCTACACAATAAAATATAGCAGTAAATGCAATTCGTGCTCAATTGGTTCATTGAATCTAGCGGATTCACATATCAATATTTATAATATTTTTCTATCCGAATTCTGCAAAAAGATAGAATAAAAAAAAATTAATGCTTTTTTAGAATTTGTGTCATTTATTTTTCTGGGTTGGTTGTGGAAAAAAAAGCCAAAGGGGTTAATATTCAGAAACTTTAGCTTTGATATTTTTTTTTAATTTACATTTATTTTTTGATTGTTAGTTATATTGAAGAAGCAATGTTCCTGCTCGGCAACGCTTACAAATAACACTAACCAATATGTTGCTTTCAAGGTCTGAACTTTCTGTTTTTTTCCTTCCATTTTCTAATTTATGTTGTGATCGGAGGAATGATTTTTGCAGGTTAAAACTACGTCTCCTAAGAAATACTGCGTGCGGCCTAATGTTGGCATTGTTATGCCAAAATCAACCTGTGATTTTAAAGGTATGGAATTTTTTGCACTTTAATGTTTTATGATTCTATGTTTGTGAATGTAACAAATGAATTTGAAAGTTTAAGTGGCTTTTGATCTTATGATAGCTCACGAGTAATGATGTAAGTAGATGAAAATCATGTTATGGTTAGAAGTTTATCTAAGGTCAATTGGCTGAGGGACGTGAAAGAATTGGGATCCGGTAAGGGTAAAATTTTCAGCCTTTAAGGTGCTTTAAATGCAGGGCATTTCCTCTGGATTTGCTGGTTTCTTTTTCATTTGATAATCATGATTAATTTTCTGAGACTGCAAATCTAGTGAGGCAACCAAAATTACATGCTTTTGACAAACATAATCCAATAATCTTGACCTTTAGAACTATCTGCCATTGTGATGTCTCAGTAGTTGAACAAGTGAATCAAAGACGGTGATGCAACTTATAAATAAAATATAGTTCTGAATTTCTATGATGTTCTCCTCTGTGATATTCTATATATTCTCACCTTTGTCCTTTTCCATTTAGTTATCATGCAAGCTCAGCGTGAAGCCCCTCCTGATATGATATGCAGAGATAAGTTCTTGATTCAAAGTACAGTTGTCCCTGCAGGAACTACTGATGAAAACATTACATCTGCCACAGTAAGTTATTTTCTGCCCTGCTTGTGCTTTATTTGATAATAGTAATTCGCATGTGACTTACAGTCATTGTGTTTGCTTGACAGTTTGTCAATGACAGTGGAAGGTATATAGAAGAGAACAAGCTTAAGGTTGCCCTTGTCAGTCCTCATTCGCCAGTGTTATCACCAATTATTGGGAGAATGAATCAAGGAATGGATTATGATAGAGTTGGGATCCCTGCATCACTTCCAACGGTAGATAAACTTTTTTGCATTATTATATATGCACATGCACTTTTATGTACGATTGCATTATCTTTATATCTGATTGAATATGAGATTTAAAAACGAACTTAATGTACATCGATGTAGCTTAGGCCATTTAGAAAATTACCATGTTCTTTTCTCTGTGCCAGGTTGCTAAGGTTGAGGAGTCAAAGATGATAAATATTGAGGATTTAAAGCCGACTAAGGATTTAGAGTGGAAGCGAAGGAATGATATGTACTATGAGGAGGAACTAAAGCCAAAGAAGGATGTAGAGTGGAAGCCAAGGAAGGATATGTACTATGAAGAGAAATTAAAGCCAAATAAGGATGCAGAGCTGATGCTAAGTAAGGATATGTTATATGAGGAGGAATTAAAGCCAAAGAAGGATTTAGAACCGAAACCAATGGATGGTGTTATCGGCGAGGGCGTAAATTTAATAAAAGACACTAATCTGAAGCCAAAGAATAATTCTTTCAATAGCAAGGAGTTAAAGCCATTGAAAGATGAAGAATCCAAGCTGGTGGAGGATATTCTCGATTCCAAGGAACTGAAGACAGTGAGGGAAAAGGAGTTCAATGTATTGAAGGGTGACGAGGTGAAAAAATTCAAGACTACGGAGGATATAAAGTTTGCCAAAGATGTGGAGGAAATGAAATCAAAATTAAGTGACCTTGAATCTAAGCTAGGCAAGGTATGTTTGCTTATACGGAAAAGGAACATTGCTTGACCGTGACAGTTAAAAAGAAGTTTGCATTATATTTTGCCATTATTTATTTTGAATCTTTTATTCAGGCTGAAGCAACCATTTCGAAACTGACAGAGGAGAGGAGCCTAAGCACTCAGGCAAGGAAGGCCTTACAAGAAGAACTGGTAAGTAATTTTTCTGTGCGTTCTTCTTTTCGTAGATTCATTTTACAGTTTTCATATATAATGTTCAATCATGTACTGTTGATTCTCCTAGCGACCCTTTTAGTGAGAACCGTTGACCCCGCTATCACGGGGTGATATTCTAGGCTTTCTTTTTTAGCTTTTGATCCACTTAGCATTCGCTCTCCATTCTCGACCGTTTACGAATGCGTGTTTTTTTTACCGATATAAACATTAACGGTAAAACCGTATATTTACACAGGCGCTGTTGAGGAAAAGGAGCGATGTGAGAAGAGTTCAAGTGGGATTCCCTTTCCTATTTGTGTGTATGGTAGCAATGGTAAGTGTGTTTCTGGGATATCAATTGCACCATTAACAAACAATACTTCGTTTCTCCATGTGATGCCGTTACCAGAAACAATCATAGAGGGGTTTTTGTTAATAGTTAGTGGAAAGATAAAGAGTTTGAAATATTTTGCTGATCATAGCAGGTGTGCACAATATTATAGGGATGGCAATATAAAGCAACAATTTGCGTTGTGAATGTTTGTATTAGCTGTTTTTGCCTGAAAAGAAATAACAAATGAGATCATAAATTAGAATTTTTTTATTTATTAAACTATTTTTAATTTAAACAGTCTTCATTTTTTATTTTTTTACTTTTTTAAAACTTGTTTTTAAGGAAAATTTTTAGTTTAGACAATAAGATATTTAATTAAGGTTAATGTATACAAATGGTCTATTGATATTATTTTTTATTAGTCGTTCGAATTAAAAGTTATAATTGTCATATGACTATATAATGTGTTTTGTTAAGTCCTTTAACTATTAAAAGTCACAAAATGATCATCTGATGATTTATTATGTTCTAAATTTATCATTTTTCATTAAAAAATTGGTGGTTTTCATAAACATGATTACTGAAATATGATAGTCATTTGTGGTTCTGAGATTAGATTTTATCATATCACAGCCAGTAGATTAATTTTCAGCTTGAAATACCGTTAATTTTTTAACGAAAAAGGATGGCTTTGGGTTATAATGAATAGTTGAGTGATCATTTATAACTTTTAATAGTCAATGAACCCATTAAAGCAATATTCTATAATTAGAGGATCAATTTGTAACTTTTAATAGTCAAGAGATTTAATAAAGCATTATGTTATAGCCGGGACCATTTGTATATTTTATCCTTTAATTAATTATAATTTCTTTAAATACCGTTTTTTGATTTATAATTCAAACTAAAATTTACTTCAAATTTATTATTATTAAAATAATCAAATATATATTTAACTCTTCTGAAAAAACTAGAATCAGTATACATTATTCTATTTTCAGAACCGAACTGGTTTCAACCACGATCAAAACCATCCAGCTGTATTCCACCCATTCGAATCATTACTTTTGCTAAAAATAAAACAAAGTTATGGTTCGAATTAGGGTTGTTCATAGAAGGTTAACAGTAACATTTAGCGTCGGTTATAACGGTTATAAGATTTCGTATATCCCGAGTAAAATAACCTTCACTTGATGGATTTCGTAATGTTTTGAGATCGGCGATATCAATATGAAACAAGGTAGCCGATTGGTAGCGTTTTGGTGTGTTCTTCCACTAACCCTTTTTTCCTTAGTTCATAATGAGTTTATTAAACAAGTAAAAAATGGAAGCAAAACACAATGAAATCAATTGAACACTTGCATATACTCAAAATAAGCACTATACGTACAAAATAGATTAGCAAACCTACCCAAATCATACATACGTTTCAAACTCTCAAATGTCAAATGGGAAAGAGGTAGCATCAGGTTCTAGACGTAGCCGTTGGAATAATAAACATGAACCTCTTACAGGTCAACAAATATAATAGCATAGTTGATACACAAAACAGATTCCGGAGCCAACTACATAATGCACCGGCGGAAGCGTGTACGTTTTTTGCACATCTCGTTCAGCTGCCTCACTGCCATTGAGGCACATTATGTTCACTCTTTTCCGTTGGGGAGCCGGGACAAAGGGCACAAACCCCGGCCAAACATTGGTCGCATGAAAGCATTATCAAACTTACGCCAATAGTAATGAACTGTGTGCCGGAGTTGTGAGAAGAGCGCGAATGCTGCCCAGTCGATAATTCCAACAAAACTATCATCAAAGGTCCTGACTATTTCCGAGAAATGGTTCCTCCAACGATTTGGAGTTGATTGGTCTGAGAGCATGCTGGTTGTGCTTTGGGTTGAGGCAGAACGAACCTTATTAGAGGCTTAGTCAATAAACCAAAAACCTGTGCAGAACAAACAGATGATTTAATAACATTTTCGAGATATCATGATTAAGACGTATATCTGGAGGATTTGGACTCGACGATCGACATGGAAAAATATCTAAAATGCAGCACAAACACATAAATATGTCGAAGCGCAGTTACACGAATGACTAAAACATATTAAATCTTATAAATAACACAATCACATTACAAAATAATTATCAGGTCCGCAAAACACAGCTTTACGACATTTGCTTATGTGTTGCAACTACGCATTTGAGATCAGTTAAGGTTACAACGAATCATACAAAAACTAGACTCTACATTCTAACAAAATTCCAAGTTTCCTCATTCGAAGACAGCTAAACCGTCTTATGCAATTCGAATTACCAGGAGCAATAATGCAGAAGCGGAGCATTCAACATCGTAAAAAAAAAATAAGGTAAAAAAAAGTAGGATTATTGCAGATAAAAATTAAAGCAGGAGATATCTTACCATAGTGCTGAATAGAACAACGGATATGGTGCTTGTAATCATAATTGCATTCCCTCGCAATTGTGTATGACCTGCCCTTGTAAACTGCATTTTAAGTAAAAGTCCATCAGATGATGTCGATCAGATTTCGCAATTTAGACACGTCCCAATATATGATACGAGCACGACACGAATATATGAAAGTAACAATGTGTCAAATTTTAAATAAATACAAGGTACTTGAAACAAGATTTGATATGAAAAGTAATATGAGCGAAACAGAAATACGGATTGCCAGATTCAATGCCAATCAAACAAGTTCTCATTGTATCACTATCTGAAAGTTATTCTAAAACATGCGTATTTTTTAAATTACCCATAATCTTCGAACCAACTTTAACGCATCGAAGCTCCAAATCAATGACTTGCATAAAAAGGCTTCCTTTTTCAATGAAGTAAGATCGATAAGTCTTTAGTTTCTTACCTGTATATGCGAGTGCCATAGATACAGCACCTCTCATGAACCAGCCCACCATATTATAAACTAACAAATAATACAGACAAATAGTCAAATAGTGATGTCAAATTAATCATCAATTTATTTGGAAGCAAAATGTTATATGTTATAAACACCTACTTGTTCCCTGAAGCTGATTTTTTCACTAGCTGATTTCTTTGCCAAGTTGGATAAAATGAGAGGGGAAACACGAAAGCTGCTCTTCCAGCCATAACAGACCTAGCAGCACAGCACTAACAGCAACGGACGTTCCAGGGCTACAAAAGCAGAGATCAAACACAATGAAAATGAAAAGCTCGCCATAATGGAAGTTAATTTTGTACAAGTTGCGTGGGAGAAAAAAACAGAAAAGAAAATCTGAAGCAGTGAGTCAAAACAAAAATGACGCATTAATTTACAATTTAGCAAAATCTTGAGTTCCTAGCAGGTGCAATTGCATAAAAAAATACCTATCGCTTACAAATCTCCACTTCTCGATGTCCAAGGCATCCATGCCAACATAAAGAAATAAAAGTCTCGGCAACAAACGACAAGGTTGCAAATGCATGCCTGAGTTTAAACAAAAGAACAAAATCGAGGCGTATGGAAAGTTAAAATAGGGGTTTTTGTTTTTTTTAATATCAATGGCAAGTGATCTTTATTGCCCTAAATCATCACTGTGAAGGGGACATACTTTGTAGTTACTCTTGAACTCTCTGTCACATTGTGCCAGGTATAATGTGACATCACAATCCCACAAAAGATACCGTGAATCGCACTCAAATAGAACAGCTGCAGGGATTGAACATTAAGCATTAATAATGAAAAGAAGTTCATATAAAAAAGAAGCAAGAGTTGCAAGAAACTGCCAGTCTTACTTCAGCCATGATATATGAAAGGTAAGCCATAAGCATCATAAGAGCAAATTCACGATCTGTTGAGTGCCTGAATCACGTTAAAATCAAGCACATTAATAAGAAGCTCTGGACTCAAAATATATTTAATTGTCAGTCGGATTCCTCTGTTAAGTAAATGTTTCAAAGTGGCAAATTACTCAAACAAACTACTACTGTGTAAACACCTTCATTCCCTGAAGCAGGAGAATATTCTTATTGAAGTATTTTCAAGGTTGTTTGTTGTGCAGATGACAATTAGAGAAAGTGGTTTGATATGAAAATCCAGATAATATTGAAACATACCTGCCAAAGTACAACGTTTTGATGATGTAAGCACTAACAAGCCCAACCTGCAAGGCAAAGAAAAACTCACACCTTGGTGTTAACGGTGTTCACAGAATGAATCCGATGTGCATGAAAATACTTACAACCACCCCCAGTACAGTACTTGCTATAAATAAATACAAAATTTGCCAAAAAACGAGAGCAATTTAAGATTGGCATTTGTGAGGTCAAAACTCTGGATTGCATTGAAAAGCACCACAGATGTTGCATCATTGACAACACTCTCTCCAAAAACCAGACTGTAGAGTAACGGAGTCTCATCCTGACTAAGCACCTGCACCATCAGACAGAAACAGCTCAATTTTAGCAAGTTTGGTATTCTAGTTTCAATTTAGAAATAAGCTAGCACAATTTTAATCTATGAATGCAGTGTGCAAACAGAATCTGTTGCAGCAAAATTGCACCAATTGCTGAAAGTCATAGGGAACAATAGTGAGGACACTGAAATAAGAACAGACATTTGGAAAATAAGGGAGCAATAAGAGAGATTACCTAGAAACCCCAATATCCAAGGAGCCAATGTCCATTTCCTTGAAGGCGTTAATAGCACCTGTTTGAAGCATCAAAGTTGCAATCACAACCAGAAAAATATTCTTGGCAACACTAGGACATACATCAAATTAAGCTAAACCCTAAAACTGCTAACCGTTCCCAACCCCACCCACAAAAATAGAGAGAAATGAAATGCATCTGCACTACAGTAAATTGTATCCATAAAGTATCTAAATACCTAAGGATATAACCGTGCAGGATATTAGTGTACCGACAGCCCCGAACAGCATGATGGTAATGAAGTTACGGAAAAATTGCTTCTTTTTCACCTGAAACCTGGCAGACAAAGCATAAATCAGAGGGCTTTCAAAAGAAAACAATTAACTAAATGCAGTCAACCTTAATATCATAAAAACGACATCAATGTTCCTCTCAATTACAATATTGAAACATAGGGGAATTCTCAATGTACTCAAGTTCAATCCAGAATGGAGAATCAGGAAAGAACTAAGAATGTTTAAACAAAATGAAGTTGTACATTGGACAAGTATTGCATATCCATCTATTTTATCTTTTATCAGACATAAAACCATCTCAATGTTTTCCATTCACAAGATAAATGAAAATCAAGGAAAACAAACTAACCCAGCATTGAATATAATTGGGGGCAGAAGATAAATAAAGAACAGATCTTCGCTAAAGACCAAAAGATGTGAGCTTTTACCACCACTTATCAACAAAATAATGAATCCAGTTAAAGACCCTGCAATAAAATCAATTAAATCAAATATATCAGACAACCAAAACATATAAACCAAGCAATCAAAACTCAGCTGAAATTTCCATTAATTACTAAATCCGACCAATAGATATCAAGAGAAACTCACAATGATAAGGCGGTAATTGACTCGTTCATCCATCTATCTCCTCCAAGATGGCCAATCACAATGCAAGCGCAAAGAAGTGCAACGAATATGTTCATAGAGACCACAGAGCATGGTCTGAAGTAGATAGTGTATGTAACTTAGAAAAGATAGCAGCTAACTGCTGTGCCACCATGTTGACCTCTTTATTTTATCAAAATTTATTAAGCCAATGGCTTCTAACTGAAAGAGTGCTTCAGATTAAGTTCTCCTTCAACAATTTAAATCTTCCAAATTTCTATGTCTCCGAACTGTCCATTTCAAGAACTTTCGAATCTTCAATCCTTAAGCACTCTGCATTACATTCGGCAACGAGTTAGAACTAGCATTTATTCTATATAAAGAAAAATATTAATTTTAAATATATAAAGATAATTAAAAGAAGTAAGTCAGTAGAAAGATGGAGAATTCAGAAGTCTCTACGGAGCTCATTATCTATAAATTTTTCTAACTAAAAAAAATCCTGTCCTTTCCCCTTTTTTCTTTTTTACACTCCACTTTCTCATCAACCAAACATTTAGCATGCAAAAGAATCCAGATATAATTATAATTCATCCTTTTTAACTCTTTTTTTTAACTATTTCGCGATTTCACTTAATCAAACAACAACACACCACCAAAATATTCAAATTATTCTCTTCTTTCACTTTGTTTTCCTCACAAATCTCAGCAACCAGAAAATCACGCACAAAATTCAACTTACAGAACCGTTTCGGAGAAACACCATGCAGTAACAAACATTCTTGTTTCAGCTCCTTTCAATTTTAGCAACAAATTTGTGATTTTATTGAAAAAAATCAACAAACAGTTCCAAAAGGCGAGCAAACCGAAGGAAATCGTTTAAAACAAAAAAAGGCAAAAGAGAATCCAAAGTTCCACTGTTTCAAACTTCTCCCACGTGAATCTCAACTATCCCGCCAATCTCGCAAGAAATTGCCGCACTTTTCAATTTTCTGGCTTCAAATCTTCGTTTTACGATGGTAGAGAAACGATCAAACTCGACAGTGTTTGAAAGATATCCGAGTTCCTCTGAATTCTGTGTTTTTGAAGAGAATAAAGTAAGGAGCTTTTTAAAATTTACAGAAATTTCTGGAAATTTTATACTTAAATATAGGGTAAAGTATAGTAATGGTCACTGAACATTTCTGAATCTTGCATTTAGGTCTCTCAACTTTTAAAACTTGCAATACAGTCCCCTAACATTTTCCGTTTGCAATATGATCCCCAACTTAAATCACTGTTAAAATTAGGGTAAATTATATAAACGGTCATTGAACTTTTTAGGCACTTGAATTTAGGTCCCCAACTTTTAAAACTGCAAAAGTCCCCCAATAATTTTATTTTATAAATATAGATGTATAGAAAATAAATGATTCAATTTATATTTAAATGTAGAATCATTTTATTTTGATATATTTTATTTTTCTTGTATAAATTTTAATCAAAATATTTCAATATACGAATAAAAATATTTATATAAATGTATTTATATTTAGATGTATAAATAAAAAAATATATTCATATATTAATGTATGAATCATTTATATTTTTTGAATATTTTATTTTTAATAAGAAATTAAAATTATTAATTATATTAGAAATACTCAACTTAAAATTATATATAATCATGAATTATAAATATGAAAATATAATTATTAAATTAGTTTAAAAATATAAATCTTAAATTTATTCTTTTAAAATATTGTATCAACTAATATTTAAAGAATATTAAATCTATCAAACAATTTATCAAATATAATATTTTTTATTGTAAAAAAATATAATATTTTCCCATCATTTATTGCTTTCAAATTTTTTGCCGAAGTTCAAATCTCATTATTTCCATTTTCCATTATATTCTTTTTTCCTGGCATTGGTCATACTATTAGTATATGTATTATTGTATATCTTAACATAAACGATGGTGTTAGCTTAGTGGCTCCACCATATATCTTTCATTTGCGTAACGCAGGTTTGAGTTTGCCCAAGACCCAAATTTTACTTCTTTGTAACTTAATTTTCTTCTAATTAGGTGGTGACATGTCACCAATAACATATATCATGATCATGTGTTAACACATGTCAGATCCTGGTTAAATGATTAATTTATTAAATTTTATTTAATTTAGGACCAAATTGATAATATATAATAATTAGGTGGTGACATGTGTCACCAATGACACGTGTCATGATTATGTGCTAACACATGTCAGATCCTAATTAAATGATTAATTTATTAAATTCTATTAATTTAACACCAAATTGATTATATAAATAATAAAGACTGAATGTATAATAATGTCAATTCATTTTAACTGCCACTTCATCATTTGTATCAATTGGTAACGACTAGTGGCTTAGTTGAAACAATTAAATAATTATGTTGTATGATTGATAAATTTAAAAGATCGATGACAAAAGTAAAAGGGCTAGATAGTTAAGTTGTCAACCTAGTAGTTTACACTTTTATTTATACGTCAAAATAATATTTTATAAATTTAAAATTCGAATTATTTTCAACCTCTTTTATATCCTAACTACTTTTTTTAATTAAAAAATTTCTTCAACAGATAAGAATTATACTATTATATTTATATAAAAAATACATATCACATGAAATAAGATGAAATTAAATAATAATAAATCTGACATAATTGAATTTAATGAATTATTTTGGAATTTAAGGTTTAGAATGAAATTGAATTACTTGGAAATTGGGGTTTAGAATAAAATTGAGGACTGTTTTGTAAGTTTTAAAAGTTGGGGACCTAAATTCATTGTCTGAAAAGTTTAATAACCTTTTATATAATTTACCCTAATTTCTAACAGTGTTTTAAGTTGGGGACCATATTGCAAACGGAATAAATGTTAGGGGACTGTATTGCAAGTTTTAAAAGTTGGGGGACCTAAATGCAAACTTTAGAAATGTTCAGTGACCATTACTATACTTTACCCTTAAATATATTGTTATGAGATATAGAGAGAGAGAGAGAGAGAATACATGTAGAGACGTGTTTGGAGTGTGATTGGTATACACAAATAAAAAATAATTAAATAATATTAAATTGAAGTTTTTTAAAAGAGGAAATCGAATTTGAAATTGTTAGATCTATCGAATGAGTAGTTCAGAGTGAGCCACGTGGTTTTGACAAGTGTTTCAGGTGAAAATGGACGTATAGGATAATAAAGACAAAACACGTAGGTACTGGTAACAACCGTACGTCTCTCCTTTAGAAATAGTTTAAATTTAGCAAATATAAAGTATAAATAATAATTTCATTCCTTTTCACCTGTCAAAAAATGATAAATAAATTATTAGGGCCTTTTAATTCCTAAAATATAATTTTATCTCCAAATGTCATCCTTATTATTACATCAATAAAACCAATTGTTTGATTGGATATTATTTTAATTACCCAATTAAAATTTATTATTTTTTGAATTACTCACTGTATTCGATTTATTTATCGACTAATCCAGATCTGATACTGCAAAGGCAAGGGCGACCCTCCCAATTTAGTTTGCTCCTTCGCAAACGCCAGGATTCAAAACTCTTACCTATTTAAGGACTAGCGCCTATTCTACTTGATTACTGGTGTGGTTAAAAATTTATTATTTAACTGTGGCATCATACTTAATTATATAACTTAAAATTGTATTTTATAAGGGTAAATTACACATTCCTTACTAAATTTTATATATCTCCTATTTTACTTACTGTACTTTCAGTTTTTTAATTTATTCACTGAACTTTCAATTATTCATATTTTAATCACTCTAGATTATTTTATTATTATTTTTGTATGATTGACATTTTTTGTATTTCAACATAAAACTAACTTAAATAAATAATAAAATAATATTTTATTATTAAATTTAAAAATACTTAAAATAATTATCATCCATCGTGACCACGCCGACCTTTGAAATAATAATAAAAAATTATATTAAACAATACTAAAAAATGCTACATCATACAAAAAATAAAAAAAATAATCAGAATGATCAAACATAAGTGATCGTCAGTTCTGTGAGTAAATTTAAAATGAAAGTATAGTGAGTAAAACATGAGAGAGAGGGTAAAGTTCGGTGAGGAATCATGTATTTTACCCTTATTTAAATATTTTGGATGATTATAAGGTAGACTAAATTTATCATTTTCGCCTTCAAAGTTATTTAATTGCATCATTCTATAACCATGCCCCTAACTTAAAACTCTAAATTATAAACCTAAGTTAGTGTTAGAGGTAATAGAGTTATGGTTTAGGGTTTAAAGTTTATAATTTAGTGTTTTAAGTTAAGGGTAGGTTATAAAATGATGCAATTGAGCAACTTCAAGAGCTAAATTGATGCGAAAATACGATAGGGACGAAAATAATATGTGTTACTATCGGGATAAAAGTTACCCTTTTGCCTTGTTTAATTTTTTTTTATAAATAACGTAAATTGATTCAAAACTTTGATAAAAATATCATACCTTTTAATAAGTGAAATCAATTCATATTTGAATTTTAAATATTTTATAAACTTACAAAAAAAAAAAAAAGAAGAAGATGAGTTTCAATTGTATGTAAGTGCGGTAACGTGGGCAGATGAATATAAGTAATACAATATAATTGTGAATTAGATACCAAATAAAGATTGCATTTGATTTGGCTTTTGCATGTGATCTGTGATCCCATCGCTGCCAATGTCACGAGCAATCTCTCTCTTTACTTTCGTTGCTCCTTCACGGATCTAACATTAATCTTCTCTTTTTTATATTTTCTCTCATTATTAACAATATTACAATCACCACTAAATTATTTGTGTGATAATTAAACCAACAATATTACAATATCTTAGAATTGATTAGATATGTTGTTTGTCGAGACACGCATCATTGACCTCTTCTAAATTTTGATTTGGGTAATTTATCTTTTTCGTCTTCCACCTGTTACTTAGTTTATATTTTGGTCTCGAATTATTTTTTTCGAAAATCACATTTAAAGATACGTTTTAGTTTTGTTCTTGTCACTGGTAGTTAGAAAATTAAATATGTTATTGATGTGACATTATCTTAGACTAATGTCAAAATCAGGATAGGTGATCGGAACAGAACCAAAACGTAAGTATGATTTAAAAAATAGTTGAGTGAGTAAAAAAACAAAAACTAAGTAATAGGTAGGTAATCAAGTATATAGTTAGGTAATCAAGTATATAGTTTAGCCTTTGATTTTTATACTTTGTTTGTTTAATGCAACTACGATCCTTGTTTCACTATATGAGCAAAAGTGTGGTTGTTAAAAGAAATATAAAATTACAATAGAATTCTAAAATTAAAATTAAATCATAAATAAGTTTACATTTTGTTCACTATATGAGCAAAAGTATGTTTCACTCTTATCATTTAGAATATTAAATTATTAAAATTATTATTTTGGTGACTTGTCATATCATTAGTAATCAAGCAAACCTTGGAAAGATAAACACATAAATAGTACATGTTTTATTTTATAATTGATTTTTTAATTACTTTCCTTTATTAAGTTGGTGCATACAATCTAGATTGGGAATAGAAGTTGTTGTTTTTTACTTTAAAGTACCGATTATTTATTAAAGAAAAAACAAAACAAGTCCAGTTGTGTAACACAATAACAAGAAACAAACGCCAGAAACAAAAACAAGCAAACTACTCAGCTACCCAAGTGCAAAAAAGAAAAAAAAAATATAAAATAAAAAAAAATCAACCGGTAAAATTCTCTCTGAAAAAGGAGATTAGAAACACTCGCGACCTACAGAGAAAGAAGGGAAGGTGAAAAATGTAGAGCCTTAAACACCAGGAACCAAACTCGACCCTCTTCGAAGGGGAGGCACGATATTCTTCTTATCCTCTAGGATCAGCAAACAAACGACTTTGGAAGAGCTTCCTCCACCCAGAAAAGGTCTTGTCTCCCACTGAGTCATCCGAAGTAAGGGAATGAGCATCCACGATACCGGATCGAAGGGTAAAGCTAAAGGTGACTGCATGCAAAGTGTTTGCCAGCTGCTTCCCGGTCCAAATCAGAGGTCCCACCATCGAAAGGTCTGGCCTGTTCATCTTCAGTTTCTGAATGATAGATCTTGAGTCTCCTTTCACGACCAACATGAAAAAACCAAGATCATTAGCAAACTTGATAGATTCGAATGCAACAGACGCTTCAGCCAAAAAAATAGACGTGACTCTTCTGATTCTCAATCTTGATTCGCCCAAAACCTCACCTTGTTCATCTCTGATTATAATTCCTAATCACGTTGTCTTCTATGCTAGCGAAAAACCTTGGCATCAAATTTCACTTTTACACAAGGAGCCATTGGGAATCTCCATTGAACAGGCGGGTGCGACGGGGCAAGCTTAATTGAAGAATTCACCTTCTCAAACTCCTTGCAATGAGCTAAAATAAAGGTGACTAATTCCTCACTCGATGTAGCTTTACCTTCATGATAACTTTTTACGAGCAAACCAGATTGCCCAGAAAGTAGTAAGAAATTTCCCATATAAGTTTGATGAAAAATTATCAAACAACCAGCTTAGAAATTCACGAATATCCCACTGTAAGCTCACAAGAGGCCACTGGATACCCATCTTCTCCAAGTCTCATCTGCTAAAGGACACTCGATTAGCACATGTTCAATCGATTCAAATATTGGTTGGGCATTTCAAACAGTAGGGGCATTAGATACTCGCTTCTGATAAAGGTTGCAAACAGTAGGGACAAGATTGTTTGCAAACCGCCAACATTGAACTTTGATCTTATTTTGACAAACATTGTCCCAAGTTTGTTGATAAACGTTCGAAAACTGTGACGATCCATTACTTCTGTCCAACAGTTATCTGTAACCACTTCTAACAGGGTACAACCCTGTGTGCTCACCACTTCACACCCGAGGGAAAAGGGATATACAAGATCTGTTCCGCCTCTTCTATGGAGAAAATACTCCGAATCAAGTCTTCATTCCAGGCCTTACGATTTCATCTATAAGGTCAGCCACTTTATTCACCAAATTTGACCTTGGGGAGGAATCTTAATCGGGTGAGAGCTCGACTACCAGAAATCGTTCCATACAGAATAGATGATCCCGAAACAACACTCCACCACATCGCTTTCTCTAATAATCCCTAGCACTCCAAATGCTTCACCACACATAAGAAGGATTCGATCCTAACTCGAGTTCATGAAAGTTATCGAGTTGTAATACTTTTCACGCATAATTTTGCTTGCTAACGAAGCGAGATTCGTGAGAAGCCGCACCCTTGTTTAGCTAGAAGCGCAACATCAAACTTTGCCAAATCCCAAAAGCCCATATCGCTATTAAGTTTCAAATTACATAATGAATTCCATGAATACCAGTGAATCCATTTTTATTAGCCGACTTCAACCACCAAAACCTGGCCATCAGACCTTCAAGTCTGAACATAAACTCTTTGGCAAAAGGAAACAGTTCATCGCATAAAGAGGTATAGCTTGGAGAACAACCTTAATAAACATCTCTTTTCCCTTGCGATAAGAAGCGAGTACTCCAAGAGTGAATACGGGCCAAGAATTTCTCCTTGCACTGAACAAACGCACTCCTCTTGTTCGACCCACCAAAGTTGGAAGACCTAGATAACGCTCAAGGCAAGATGAGCTACCAACATCAAAATTCTTCGAACATCAGCTCTATTCCCTCCACCACGTTCGACCTAAAAAATAAACCCGACTTATCAAAGTTTATTAAATGGCCAGAACTTTGCCCATAAACCCTCAGGATGTCCATGAAGAAGTGTGCAACTCTAACAGATGCTTCACCAAAGATGAGACTGTCCAACAAAGAGTAAATGAGTAACTGAATGAGCATACCTGTTAATCAAAAACCTTTTACACTTCTAGATCTCACGACTTAACGAATAAGGGAAGAGAGACCTCAGTGCGAATAGGAATAAATAAGGGCTTAACGGGTCCCCTTGACAAAGTCCCTGCAGTGGATAGAAAACCTCTCCAACTGAACCATTAAGAATGACAGAATATGAAACCGAACTCGTAATCATTGAATGGTTTCAATCCTCATCACAATCCCATTTTTTTCATTACATCACAAGGCTTTACTCATATCCAACTTTAGCGTAAAATACCCTTTCCTACCCGTGCGCTTATTCAGAAATGAATGAAGAATTTCATAAGTCGAAATGACATTTCTGTAATCTGGCGATCAGGGACAGAAGCACTTTGGGCCTCATCAAAAAAGATGTAATAAATCCAGCATACGCGTAACCAACGTCTTCGACACAATTTAAAGAGGACATTACATAGGTTAATTGGGCGAAATGAGATGATTTTGAGACGGGGATTAAACTTTAGGGATCAATACAATGTGGATTAAACTTTAGCATTTTGCTTATTTATTTGGATTTGATTATAGAATTGATTCGAGAATATATTTTTATGAAGGTACTCGTGTTTCACCCGACCGAGGGTTACTTAGATTCGGTGCTTCCCTTCCGTCAGATCCGCACGATCCGCGTTCCTCTAGAGTTACTCATAGTATATGTAAATTGTTTAAATAGTATTATTTATTTCATATTAAGATTCCAATATGGAGTTTCTCGATTCGTAGGATCTAGAGCTACTGGTTGGTAGACTCAGTAGTAGGTTTCTTATCAGACTATCAGACCGGTAAAGATGTGTTTCCTGATGGTGTTATTTTACTGTTTTAAACTATTCATCTTATCTGTTTAGATTTGTGATAATACTGAATCTTTTACGACACGATACCTGATTTTCTAAATAATGTTTATATAATATCGGATTTACTGTACATTTTGATACGATCTCTGATTTCTGTATTTTTGTATCTGATTCTGAGTCTGGAATATTTTCATGTTTTATGGATTAAACTACGTTTTCACTCGAATACATATGTTTATTATTGTCATTGGGGGTATTATTAGAGGAAGTATATCAGGCCTAGTTTATGACTTGTAAGACCTTACCGCAGACTCCTCTACTTTGTGCTCATGGTAAGTCCTTACCGTAGGCTCATATGCTTTGTGCTAATGGTAAGTCTTTACCGCAGATCCTTATGTACAAATGTATATCTCTATATTTTTTTGTTATACTTTGGTAATACTTGTTTTTGCTACCATCTTGATATATATGTATTATCGGTATTTTATTATGTATATGTTTTATATGGTTTTATGATATATGTATATATATATATATATATATATATATATATATATTTGTGTGTGTGTGTGTGTGTGTGTGTGTGTGTTTATTGTATGAATCTTTCTTATTACTGATTTTATATTATATGTTATATGGATTTTAACGTTGTTTTAAATATGTGATTTTTATATATGTTATATATTTTAACGTTTTTTTAAATATGAAAAGAAAATTCTGAATAAGATATGTAAACGCCTATTAGGCATAATGTCCAGGTCGGGTCTAGGGGGTACTTGGTGGTATCAAAGCCTTCGATTTTAAACACTCATACTGTGGATGAGTCTAAATTCTATATTTTCAAGATCTTTCGATTTCAAAAACCGTGTCACCTTATTTTAAGAGTGTTAATATAATGATTCGTGATGTTAGGGGTCATAGGCCTGGTCGAGGGTGAGCGACTCGACCTTCTGTTAGGATAGACGATCCCATGTCACCTCGATACTTATGTTTCATATGTAAATCTGTTATTTCTCGAGATCGGTTACACATACGAGAGACCCTCCTGTCACTGAGGACATAACACTGAATAGGGTCATATGTATGTTATGGATTATAAGATTGAGTTTATAGATTGAGCTGTTATGCTACTGGACTTATTGATATGAGTTGGATCGGTGTTGAGATTTGAGAATAGACTCAGGTAGAGAGATCAGAAGTCGATTTGCTACCATCAGGAGAGGAATTTTGATGTCTGGTTGAGATAGTCAAGACCGCTGAGGAGATAGAGCTAGTGGGTATGGAGCGCCAGAGAGATAGAGACCGAGACCATTTAGGAGGCCTTCTGGTACTGTTGACTCTTCTGCATTGCCCCAAGAAGAGACAAGGGTGAGTCTTCTCAGAAAAGCGGTGCGAGTGCAGGCCTGAGATGTCAGGTTTACCAGCTGTGACGTCTTCTAGTCAAGGTGGTTCTTCAGGGTGCAACCTTTGCCGACATGTGAGCACTCTGTAATACATCATTTTGGTGAATAAAGAAAGAAGTTGGGTACCTATTTTAAATGTGGTTCCGGTGACCATCTCTTGAGGGATTTTCCAGAGCCAACTCTCACAGTTCAGAAACCAGCTTGTACTCCCGCTCGTACTCAGAGTAAAGTTCAGACTCTAGTAGAGAACCATAGTCAGGAGAGAGCTTCGGGATCGGCTAGTAGAAGTCGAGCTTCTCAAAGTAGGTATTCAACTAGATCTGAGGCCATACAACCTGGGTTGGTTTACGTTGTTAGACTTCTATAGGACCATGATGAGCCTGATGTGATTGCAGATACTGTTACTATCATTTAGTTCCCTACTCTGTCGTGTTTGGTAATGGTTCTACCTATTCGAATTTGTCACATTCTATTCTTGGGGTTTTTAATATTTCGGTGGAGAATACTTAGAGTTCAATGACAGTTCAGAGTTCCGTAAGTCAGTTCATAGAGTTAGGTTGTTGGAGGCTCAGTTTTCACATTTATTTCTATTAGGTAAATTTCGAGGATGAAATTTCTTTTAAGGGGAGAGTTGTCACACCCCAAATTAGGGACTAATTTTTTCTTAAACTTTTTTCGATGAATAAATTGAAATATTAATTAAATTCGATGACCAAAGTAAAATTTTGATTAAATTCGGATCCAAATTCAGAAAGAACTAAAACTGCAGGACCTATATTATAATTACACCATTTTTCATAAGTGTGGGTTAAAAACCTCAAAAAATCATAAACTTTCCATTTCTGGAAAGTTTCAACCATATTGTTCTCTCTTTTCAACCTTTCCTCTTACAGAAGGAAACCTTTGATCGACGTTTTATTGTCAACCGTTGCTCCATTTTTTACACCTCTCACACCATTGTGTTCCTTGCGTTGTCACGAGTCCATCGATGTCCACTTTGTCTTCGTTGTCGTCAACATGTAAAGGGGAGATGAAAATTAAGTTTTTGACATTTTGAAATCGATCTCTCCGCTGTTCATCGTTGTGAACCGAGCTTGGTAAATGTATCAAAACCCCTTAAAACGTACGTAGGAATTTTTCCATAATTTTCTGACCTCTGGAGACCCTGCACACGCCCCCAAACGCCGCCGCTGCGTGTGGGGAAAATTTCACCGCCTGGTGGGCTGCTTGTTAATGGGCTGACCCTACCTGACCCGCATGGTCAACTTGACCCATGTGTGACCCGATTCGATTTGATCTGAACCGAATCGGTCAACCCTTGATCATTGACAGTTGACCGACGTTGCCTTTTTTTAAACCTCTATCTTGATATTTTTCGACGTCTTGAGTCTGATTCCGCGATCTTTTTTTCCAAATTCTGATCCAAAAGCCCCGAATCGAACCCGTTAATATGAAAATGCTTAGTATTTTAGCATTTTTGTTTATTTATTGGGATTTGATTATGGATTTGATTCGAGAATATATCGGTTAGATTAGGTGCTTCCCGTCCATCATCTACTACCTGCATTCTTCGAGAGTTACTCGTAGGTATTGTAATTTAAATAGGGGTTATTATTATTCATATTAGGAGTCTGATATGAATTTTTCGATTCGTAGGATCTAGCGTTGACGTTAATTGTGGTCGGTAAACTCAGTAGGAGGTTTTCTTATTAGACTACTCAGACCGATACAGATGTGTTTCATGATGGTGTTACATTACTGTTTTAAACTATTCATCTAAATTGTTTTAGATTTATGATAATATTGAATATTTTCACGACACGATACCTGATTTTCTAAATATTGTTTATCAGATTTACTGTACATTTCTGATATGATATCTGATTTATGTATTTTCTGTATCTGCCTTTTGAGTCTGGAATATTTTCATGTTTTAATGGATTAAACTACCATTTTCGCTCGAATAAATACATGCTTATTATTGTCATTGGGGGTATTATTAGAGGAAGTATATCAGGCCTAGTCTATGACATATAAGACCTTACCACAGGCTCCTCTGCTTTGTGCTCAGGGAAAGTCCTTATCGCAGGCTCCTCTGCTTTGTGTTCAGGGTAAGTCCTTACTGCAAGTCCTTATTCTATATGTATAAGGCCTTACCGGGTGTACAGGTAGGTGTATGGTTCTGGGGAACCTACACATTCTGGTGATCGGATGAGGGTAGTGATCATATTTTTAAAACATGTTTGATAAATTGTTTTTACTAAAGTATTTTATTTGTATGTTTTTATACACCGTAAGGAGCACACTGGGCTTTCTAGCGCATTCTGTAAATTTTAATTTTTACACATAGTAGCAACCGTAAGCAGACTTGGCATCAAGAGGATCGACTACCTATTTTTGTACCACTGTATATCTCTATATGTTTTCTTTGTTATACTTTGGTGACACTTGTTTTGCTACCAACTTGATATATGTATTACTGGTATTTTGTTATGTGTATTTTATACGGTTTTCTGATATATGTATGTATATGTATGTATATATCTATATATATTTTATCTCATGAACCTTTCTTATGACTAATTTCATATTAGATTGTATATGTATTTAATGTTGTTTTAAATATGAAAAGAATTTTTGAATAAGATATGTAACCGCCTAGATTTGAGCGTAACGTCTAGGTCGGATCTTAGGGGTTACAAATTTATTTGGGAAGCCACGCGTTCGTCTAACTCTCTCCATACCATTCTGTAGTTTTGTTTCCATCAGAAAGCTACAGAGGGGTTCACGTCCCACAACATATGGCAGAGACAATTGATTGCCCGAGTTGCCCCAAGCCTCAGACATTCCAACTTATAGTTCATTGTGATTGGCCAACCTGACGTTTCAGGCCTACCGTTGGTACATCATCTTCTTTGAAGATGATTTTTTTTGCTATAAGATTCGAAAGACCATCAGGCGTATAAGATTGCCTCTATCTCTTTTGCTAGTCAGATTTCTCCACCGAATGATTTTCTTCCATCGTTGTCGTATTCACATCTATCACCGATTACTTGCCCAATGTCTTATTGCGATCCAACACAGATAACCAGAACCATTTCCTGCCCACGCCATGGCTGAATTCCCTACCAGAGCCTTTCCCTTACCACCATCATCACGAAGCGAAGGACTAAAAGTTCCCTCGCTGTCTTGGTGGAGCACGTAAGAACCACCCCAATTAACACCAATTCCTTCTTTTCCTGAAGAATACGATTAGGGCAAAAGCCCTTTCCATGACCCAATTTATCGCAAAGGAAGCAAAACAATCGCAATTTTTCATACTAGAACGAAGCTTAAACATGCTTAACATTAGGTATTTAGCTTCTTCTTGCGATTAAGGGTTGACGAACATCAATACGCACTAGTGCTCGAATATCCTCTGTATCCCAATGAAATTGCTGAGGTATCGTACATCAAAAACGTCCCAACAAAATTTCCCAGCAATTTTGCCACAGATTCAGAGACGAAACCAGCAGGAAGGTCAATTATTCTTATCCAGAAATCAACAGTATTGAGAGGGCTGCCATTGGATCTTCTCCTACGTTCAACTTATGCAAGATTACAAATGGGAATGAAATACCATGGCCCATCTCTAATGATTCTATCAACATCCCACCATGAAACAAAGGGAACTGAAAGTGCCCATCCCCTAATTCAGAAAGAAATTCCCTCAATGGGATGCCATACATTTTCCAGGGTTGTGAGCATAACATTAAAGTTAATCAAGCTAGCAGTACGAACGGGTCCCAAAACAATTCTCAAAAGAGATACCCGTAACCTGTTCATCAGATTCCAACACCAAAGCCTCCTCTTCTTCCCAATTGCAGACCATCCAACTTCTTTCCAAATCTCCCATCGCAGACTGACAGGCACGCACTTCCAAACAGACGGGAGAAACAACAGAAGAAAACAAAAAATAGCAGAAACCCTAAAACAAGCCAGACGACTTAGAAAAAAGGCAAAACCCTAGGAGAAAAAAGGCCAAAACCCTAGGAATAAATTTATTTTAATCGAATTCGATAGAAGAAGTTATTTGTATTTCACATTAGTATGTGAAATACAAGATTAATGAAAGGTCTATACTAATTTTTATCTTTATTTATTATGTTGTATGTTTTATTGACTGAGCTAGAGGGTTATAATCATATTAATTTTTTAATATAATATCATTTTATTATATATTTTTATGATAAAATAAATTTATTTAAATTTAAAATTAAAATTTATACAAATTTTTAGAAGCAACGTCTAATATCAAGAGTTACACTAATTCAACAAAATTACTCCTAAAATAATAATCGTACGGCATAATAAAATTTACTGACATTATAATATCAATAAATATAAATGTAGACTGATTTATAAAATTTACTTATATTTCAATTTTTAAGACTTAAATGATTATTTTATATAATACAGTTGACCTTGAGTGATAGACGTAATTTGGGAAAACTTTTACGAGAGAGCAATAATGATTTGTATAATATGGGTAAAGTATAGTACATCATCCAATTATAGGTAATTTCTTGTTTAGTCATTCAATTCTAAAAATTTCTGTTTTGGTCATTGATTTCATCACATCGGACACAGATACGTATTGATTTATAATGGTATAACAACATATATTCTTGATCTTTAGACAATGTAACAATTTAATCCAAAGTTCACAAGAATACTTCGATTTTCTTGTTTTACACTTCTTTTTATAAATGCAAAGGTTCTTTGATCTATTAGTTTTACAAATTTTATTTGGTTATTGATACCAATTATTATTAGAGTAAATCAAAAGCTAAAAGTGCCTAGACTTGATCTGAACCGATCAAATATCATCCCTCATAATACGGAAAGTTGACAATATAAACAGTAGAGCCATAGAATATATTTCACATAAAACTAAACAAGCCATAAGAATACTTTTCACCATCTCAATATGTTATAAAAAGAGAATAATGAAGAAGAAAATAAATTAAACTAATATGTGTTCTTAAAAAATCATATGTTACGGACCTGATTTGAAGTTGTGGCTTTTGGGAAGGAAGAAGATCAGATTTGTTTGGATTTAGGATCAAATTGGTACATTATATAAAGGTTGAGATCAATTTTTTTAGAATTAGACGAAATCGATATAATGTGTAAACTTTAAGGGTTATATTTTCCATTATACCAATTTAATAAATTCCTCAACATTTTCCCTTTTGAAATTTAACCAAAAAAAAGGTGCTATTAACTAGGTGACAAAAAATGAAATTTACCTATAGTTCGGTGACTTCTAGTGTACTTTTACCCAATTTATTTTTATGTATTAACCATTCAATTTTTAAAATAAAAATTTATAAGTTTTGTTAAATATATAGTTTAAAATTTTGTATATACACACTTTAATTTTGTAAAGTTTTAAAATTTTATTAGTAACTGATTAAGTACTACAAAATACATATTAAATGTTTTCAAGGTGAAATTAGGATTTTTTTTATGTTTTATGGATAGTTTATCATTACTTTAGTCTATAATTTTTATAATTTAAAAAGAATAAATCAAAATTTTATTAGTTAAGAGCAAAAATATTTTTTTTATTATTTAAATTTTAAATTAAAAGAATAAAATTAAAAAATTATGATTTTGAAAAGGACCATGTTAGCAACCCCAAACCCTACCTATAAATATTTGTATCCATCTTATCAAATCTGGTTTATGATATCTATAAAAATGCTTTCATCACCATACATATGTAACCCTATACATTTGACCAGACTTATGATGGGGAGTTGTCCTTATCGACTACTACAAATTCATACATGTTACTTACACATATGCTGTCTCCTATAATGATGTTTTAAATTTTCCTTTCAACTGTTTTAAAGATTATTAAACTTCACTATTATTTAACTCATTTCTCTTCTAATTGTTTGACACATGCCACGTTTTTTAATTTTTTGAAAAAGTTAAAAGGATTATAATTTAGTATTTGTTTAATTTTTTAATCTATCGATAGATTTATACAATTTTGTAGATAGATTTGTTCAAATTTAATTTTCTTTTAAAAAATAATATTTTTTTATCATTTAATCATCAATAAATTTTTATTTTTTATTTTTAATAACAACACAATTGTATTTTACAAATGATTCTTATATTATGATTTGGAATATAATTAGAAAAGCCTATCTAAACCATGATATTAGATTCAGTGAACATTTTATTTTTATAATAAAGTAGAATGAACATAGAATGAACATAGCTTTTTATTTTTACTATTTATTACAGCTAAAGTTAAAAATATCCAAAAACTAGTTTTAAAAGTTTACCATAATCATTTGACAACAAATTAATAAAATTAATAATATTGTTGACTTGTATTTCAATCACTAAATTGTTAAGATCTTTATATCTTGGTCGCTAAAATAAAATAAAATAAAAACTTTTTAGAATCATTGTAACCGAAGTTTTTGTTTTCGTTCAGTAAATCGTTAAACAATTAACGATAATTGACGTGACATGTTCACATATTAATGATATACGATTGACTTAGTAGAATTCTTATATATTGTTAAAAATGTGAGGAAGTGTCGACAAGGGCAACATAAAAAGAGTGAATTCATTAATTGAACACCTTAAGGAGAAGGAGCAATTGAATGTGCTGGAAGAAATAGGGTTTGGATCGTCGATAGGAATAAGGGATCGACCTATTCGGAGGGAATTATGTCGATCATAGATGGAGCAATTCGATGTCCAACAATGTATTGCTAAATATGGTGATTATTCATTTCCTTTGGGGGTCTCATGTGCTGCAGCCGTCTTAGGGGTAGAAAATGAAGGCAAAAGTGTTGTAGAAGTCACTAAGAGTAAGAACTGGAAAGCACTTGCCTCCAAATATGATTTAAAGCACAAGGTGACATATACTGAACTTGAAGAGGAAATCAAAAGTGGATCTTACGGGGGGTGACCTGAAGGCCCAAGTTCTATTGTACCTTGTCGGGATCTTTCTTTGTCCAACGGGTGATACGTCAACGAACAAGGACAATATGAAGTTGATTTGCGATGAAGGCTTGAATGGTGAATTCAATTGGGCTGAACATGTCCATTCGAGATTGATTGAATCAATAATCAGCTTTCAAAAGGGCAGCCAGAGATACCTCAAAGGGTGTATAGCAATCTTAGAGGTAAATGAGTTTAATAACATTTTTTTAAAAATAAAATGCTAGTATATTTATTATATAAAATGATAAATTTTATTATAAATGCAGGTTGCACTATTCAATTTTTGGTCGGTCTGAATAGTGTGCCGACATATGAAAGAAACAGAGTGGCACACATCCGTGCATGGGGAAGGAAGAGGTGGTTAGAGTGATGGCGAAGTTGAAGTTGGATAGACCGAGAAAGCAAGAAATGATAATAAATGTAATTAAATAATATTAAGAATATAATCAATGTATTAATATTGTAATTTAATTTTAAAGGTTATTGGCAAGGAGGCATAGGCGGCAGAAGAGGAAGTGGAGGCAGAGGAGAAGGAAGAAGAGATGGTAGTAGGGGGATGAAGGTGAGGGAAAACGGAGTAAATTTGACATTTTGATGTCTGAATTGGCAGATGTAAAAAAATTCCTTTTTGATATTTCGTAAAGACAATTAAGAGTTGAAGAGGCAATGGAGAGGCTTAAGGGGGAAGTGGGTGGAAAAATAGATGGAGTGGTGAAAGAAGTTGTGGAGTTGAGGGGTGAAGTTAAGTTGGTGATGGGTAGAAAAATTGATGGAGTGGTGAAGGAAGTTGTGGATTTGAGGGGTGAACTTACGGGGGTGAAGGGAGTGGTTGAGAAAAACTTGGATGAATCGGAAAAAATGAAGGGTGAAATAAAAATGATGAAGAGTTATGTAGAGGAGAAATACGATGAATTGAAAAAATATGAAGAAGAAAAGATAGAGGAGAAAAAAAGATGGAGGAGGATGATGAGGAAGGATGTCGATGTGATCTATACACCGGAGAGAGTTATAGATGCATATTTGGATTCAGAATGTCTTGCACCCAAGAAGAAGAAGTAGAAGGTGAGCTGAATAAAAGAAAACTTAATTTGATTTTTATTTTGTTGTGACAAAAATTTGTATGCAAAATTGTAGGTTGAAAAAAAAACGGAAATTCCAAGCGGAATTGGTTATTACGAAGCTGCAATGTGTGAATATTTATGGAATAGTGGGTTAGAATCGTCGTAAGTGAAATATGTTGCTTTGTTAGTGATATTTAAATATTTCATGACAAAATATTAATCCTAATGCTTCATACAGACATGTTGTAATTGTAATGGGAAATCAATTCACTACTGTAAATGACATTCAAACGTTAAAGCCTATGAAATGGGTTGGTGGTGCGGTAAGTAGAAAGTAAAAAATATTAAAACCTAGTGAATATGTTCTGATTGTGTAATTAATTTTGTTAGGTTATTGATTTGCTCAGTTGGACATTATGTTACGAATCGAAAAATTTACTCGGGAAGATTGGCTACCTTCCATACCACTTAACGGTGAGTTAAATTAATAAATGTTGAAAAGTAGTGTTATAGACAGTAAATTAATAATGATTGTTGTGTAAATGCAGCAACAGACTTTGGAGGCCAACAACAACGTAACTATTTATGGTTTTGCAAGCTTTTGGGGTTCCATATTGGATGACTATGTGAAATTCACCGAGTGTGACAAAGTAAGATACCATACGAATTGCAAATGATGTTTTTGGATATATAATGTTGAATTTTGTCAAATTGGGTGTGAAATTTATTGCAGATCATGATCACAATAAACTACCAAAATTCCCATTGGTATCTGTTGGTGTTGGATATGGTAGAATGTGTTGCAACGGTATATGATAATTTGTTTTCATCTGAAGCAGCCAAACAGAGAGTGAATGGTGCTAAGAGATTGGTATGTATGAAAGGAAATTATGTAAATTATAATGCATAATTTGTTTGGATCATAACTTGATATTTTTAATGCAGATGACAATATTAGATAGATATAAAAAGGAACTCATTTGGGTAAAAACATGTGGCTATCTAGGAAAGCTCCCATTGAAAAAATTCAAATTTGTGGAGCATAAGATGAATGAGCAATTGAATGGGGATGAGATGTTATCATAAATAGAAAGTTCAATTTATGTAGGTTTTATAATTGACATGTGTGGTATTCAAATTTTGTAACGGATATGATTGCGATATTTATGTGATGATGCGGATGAAATCGATCGGTTCTAGAGGGGCAACTGGTGATTTTGTAAGCAGAATTAAAAATTAGTTTGCAGTTAAATTGTTAAAACTCTTACCTGGCTGTGGTTTACAATACTTAACGTACTGACAATTTGAATATAGTTTGTTGGACAATGGGATTGTATGCGAATATTAAACGATCTCGTAAGCCACAATCAAAATAGACTAAGAGAAGAGATGACAAAAGTTTCCATGATACACAAGAATAACAAAGGAATCGATGATGTAAATGTAGGGGAAATTTTGTATACGATTTATAATTTTGTATGTGAAAGTAATTATGTCTTTGTGTAAATCCAACATTTTGATAACCCTTTATGAGCTTTGTATAAGTAATAGTTAAATTTACAAGGTACACGGTAAAATTATACCGGTATAATGATAATATCATAAACTATTATATATGTATCAATACTTTTAAGTAATTTCATACTTATAATTCTGAAACCTATTACTTTTAAGTAATTGGTTAATTGACAATGAAAACGGTTTAATTCATTCGGTATCGTGAAAATATAAGTAAACAATGTACAAGGATCTAAGGCTCCATTTAACCCCACACACATTATATATATATATATATATATATATATTCCATACTTATAATTTCGAAATCTATTACTTTAAAGTAATAGATTAATTTCCAATGAAAACGGTTAAAGTCAATCGGTACCATTATAATATGCGTAAACAATTACCATGTTGATAAAGCTTGATAACAAATCAAGTGATTAACAGATTATGTTATCGTGGGATTCATAATGGCTCCATCAGTTTAAATTTTGTTAACATTTATTCCAAAGGTAAGCTTATCATAACTGATAACAAATTAAGTAAGTAATTACCCATTACGTTACATAAGCTCTACCTAATATGTTATTATGCTTGATAATATTTCCAGTAATTAATCGGTTATGTTATCCTTGGTAATATTTTAGGCGTTTACCTAATATGTTGTAATAACAAATTAAGTAATTAACTGATTTTATTATATAAGCGCTACCTATTACGTTATATAAGCGATGCCTAATATGTTATTGTGCTTGATAATGTTTCCAGTAAATAACCGGTTATGTTATCCTTGGTAACATTTTAGGCGTTTACCTAATATGTTGTAATAACAAATTAAGTAATTAACTTATTTTATTATATAAGCACTACCTATTACGTTATATAAGCGCTACCTAATATGTTATTGTGCTTGATAATGTTTCCAGTAAATAACCGTTTATGTTATCCTTGGTAACATTTTAGGCGTTTACCTAATATGTTGTAATAACAAATTAAGTAATTAACCTATTTTATTATATAAGCGCTACCTATTATGTTATATAAGCGCTACCTAATATGTTATATAAGCGCTACCTAATATGTTATTGTGCTTGATAATGTTTCCAGTAATTAACATATTTTATTATATAAGCGCTACCTATTACATTATATATGCGGTACATAATATGTTATTGTACTTGATAATATTTCCGGTTAAATGATATAACATAACTAGTTTAAATTTTAACCGGTCACGCCGTTTTTAACCACCGTACGTGAGTGAAAATAAAAGCAGTGTAGACGAGCAAAGGTAAACTGGAAATGAAAGGAGATAGCCGAAACAGAAAATAGAGAACAATGTTTACTGAAGACTAAACAAATATCTGAAATGGATACAATATTCTGTGAAAATGCAAGAAACGTTTAACATAAGAATGAATAGTGGACAAGCCCACTATTTATACAAAAAAGGCTAACTAACTAGCCCAATTGAATGGCCCAACTAACTAAAATTATGTTACAATAGAATAAATAATACAATTTTAATTGTTACAACTATATAATACTCTAATATTCTCCCAGTTTTTTGATGATCTGAACTGCCGCTTCAACATTTTCCTGGCTTTTTCAGACTAGCTACTGTTGATTTCTACCCAAGACTTGACACCAAGATGTGAGCACATATCACTAAATACTACAGGTGATAATGGCTTGGTGAGTATGTTAGCCACCTGTTCTGTAGAGGGAACAAAATTTACACTAAGTTGTTCAGCCAAAACCCTTTCTCTCACAAAGTGAATATCAATTTTCACATGCTTTATCCGAGCATAATGTGTAGGATTTGCTGCCATAGAAATTGCAGAGGTGTTATCACACCACACAATTGTCTTTCCAGTTATACTAACAACAATTTCATCAAGTAATTGTTCAATCCAAATCAACTCAAAAACAGAGTTAGCAAGGCTTCTATACTCTGCCTCTGATGTGGACCTAGAGACAACACTTTGTTTCTTAGAGCACCAAGCAATTGGATTACCTCCAAGATACACACAATAACCTGTTGTGGACCTTCTGTCTATTATCGAAGCTGCCCAGTCTGCATCAGTGTAGTAGACTAGGCTGAAACTGTCAGTTTGTGAGAAAAATAACCCATACTCAAGTGTCCCACTGAGGTATCTCAATATGTGTTTCACTGCCCTCCAATGTGTATCACATGGACTGTTCATGTACTGACTAACCTTGTTAACAGCATAGGCTATGTCAGGTCTTGTTAAACATACATACTGTAAGCCTCCCATAACACTGCGATAAAGATGAACATCACCTAACAACTGTCCATCATTAGCCTTGAGTTTTGGAGCAAGAACCATAGGTGTGGGAGTTGGAGTTGACTTATATAAATTTGACCTTTTTAACAACTCAGAAATATACTTTCTCTGATTTAAGAACAAGCCTTTTGGGGAGTGTTCAACTTGCATTCCAAGAAACAATTCTAACTATCCCAAATCCTTAAGAGAGAATTCCTCATTAATTGCTTGCACTACGGCATCCACTTCTATCAACTGACTTCCTGTAATAACTATATCATCCACATACACCATTAGCAACACTTGAGAACATGTTGAATTTCTGATAAACAAGGAATGATCAACCCTTGAAACAACAAACCCTAAGGTTTCAACTAGAAACTTCCTCAAAGTCTCAAACCATGCTCTAGGTGCTTTTCTAAGTCCATAAAGAGCCTTCTTCAAGCAACATACCAACTCCTTCCCATCTTCACTTCTTCACTCAAAACCTTGAGGCTGACACATATATATTTCCTCTGTTAGCCTTCCATTGAGGAATGCATTGTTGATGTCAATTTGTCTAAATGGCCACTCCTTCATGACAACAACTTCCAGTATAGTTCTCATTGTATTTGCTCGAACCACTGGGCTAAACGTCTCGAAAATATCTCTTCCCACCATTTGAAAGTACCCCTTTGCCACTAGACGAGCCTTAAGCCTGTCAACTGACCCATCAGACTTCTTCTTGACTTTAAAAACCATTTACAGCCTACTGCTTTGTGTGCTCGTGGTAGAGGCTTTAACTCCCATGTACCATTCTTCATAAGAGCATTATATTCACTATGAACGGCCTCACACCAAGCAGGATGCTGCAATGCTTCATAGACATTTGCTGGTTCTAAATGACTCGTCTCAGCAAGCAACACTCTAGGTTTAAAAGCACCAGTTTTTCCACGAGTGACCATAGGATGTGCATTCTAAACTTGTCATGGTAAAGATGGTGGTGGTGGTGATGATGGAGGTGGTGGTGATGATAAAGTAGTGACTTCAACTGATTCTGAGGTGAATGGATGAGATGGGGATGAGATGAATTGTTGTGATGAAGATGATTCATGTGATGAAGATGATGATGTTGATGGTGTAGAAGATGGTAAATTTGAATGGATAGAATTTGGAGAATGAGATGAATATGTGATGAATTGTTGTGACGGATGAGATGGGGATGTTATGAATTGTTGTGATGGAGATGATTCATGTGATGAAGATGTTGATGATGAAGCAGATGGTAAAGCTGACTTGTGATTGTGTGTTCTAGTAGGGATGAAAAGAAAGGAATGGTAAAACAAGCTATTTTGGGAACAAATATTGTTGACACTTGAGTGTTTTTGACTGTTTAATACTAGCATACTAGAAGTATTGGGATAACTTTGGTGTTGCTGGTAAGGAAATTAACTTTCTTCAAACCTAACATGCCTTGAGACATAGACACGGCCACTGGGTTCTAAACATTAATATCCCTTATGAGAAGGTGAATAACCCAAGAACACATAGGCAGAGGAACGAAACTGGAACTTGTGCTGATTATAAGGCCTTAAAAACGGGTAACATGTGCATCCAAAGACTCTTAAAAAACTATAATTAGGTGCTTTATGAAAAATCTTTTCATATGGTGATACACCAGACAACACACGTGTAGGCAACCGGTTAATAAGAAAAACAACAGTGGAAAAGGCATCATTCCAAAAATTTAAAGGCATACAAGCCTGAGCTAGCATAGAAAGTCCTACCTCAACTATCTGTCGATGCCTCCTTTCCACCAAACCATTATGTTCTAAAGTATGGGGCATGACAGTCTGTGTATTATACCTTGCTCCTTCATGTAAGCTTGAAGAGCTCCAAACTCGCCTCATCCGTCAGACTGAAACACCTTTAGCTTAATACCAAATTTCCTCTCCACCTGTTTATGAAACTGAAGAAACACAGATTTAACCTCGGACTTTTGTTTCAGAAAATAAATCCAAGTGTACCTACTGTGTGCATCAATAAATGCAACATAAAATCTAAACCCATTAGAGTAAACAGGGGCAGGGCCCCAAACATTAGATACTATAAGTTCTAGTGGTTGTTCATAAACAGTGTGTGAGTCATAGAAGGGTAATTTATGTGATTTAGCTAATTGACATGCTTTGCATAACACTTATTCTTTATTAACATCATATGGAGTTACATTGTAATGTTTCAATGCAGAAAGCAGCACTTCTTTAGAAGGATGCCCAAGTATCTTATGCCATATATCTACAGACACCCTAGCATTAACAATGTAACAATTTATTGAAGACAAAGAGCTATTATTGGAATTATTAACATGCATTTCATCATCAGTAAACATGCAACTACCATTATTATCAGTTTTATTCATGGAAATATTGAGTTTGTATAGTCCTCCATCTTGACTTCCTTTTAATAGCACTTTCCGAGTATGTAAGTCACGAACTTGACAGAAATTAGGGTAGAATTCAAGTGCAACCTTATTGTCCTAAGTGAATTTATAAACAGACAGAAGATTTTTAGTAATGTTAGGAACATACAACAACTTGTTTAAATGAAATTTACTGTAATTAGTACAGAAAAAAGACTGACTAGTGCACTGTATTAGAAGTGTATTACCATTCCCTACAACCACACTACCTGTTCCAGGGTGAGTTTCTTTAACCTGCAGGTTACTAAAGTCTTTGGTTATGTGATGAGTTGCTCCAGAATCTGGATACCAAGAATTATCATCCACTGTTTCAGGTGTAGCTTTATAAGCCTGAGATGTGACATGTGGTAAAGTAGCAGCAGGAGGCTGATTTGTAGCTCCAGAAGAAAAAGAAGGCATAGTGTGAGCATTTGAATAGATTTGATGTGGAAAATTAATATGATAAGTTTGAGGCCAAAAAACAGAAACTTGAGGCATATAAGAAGCTACAGAAACTTACGGAACAGGGACTTGTTGAACAGTAGGAACAAAAACTTGTTGAACAGCAGGAACTAAGGGTGAATGTGTATAATACACTGAATTGTAAGGGCTGAAATTAACACTGTAAGGGCTGAAATTACCACTGTTGGGATTATACGAGCTGACATTGGCTTGGACAGTGGAATAGCTTTTATTATTACTATTTTACGCAGGTCGAGATGATTCATTCTTATAGTTCATATCAAATTTGTAATAACATCTTTCAATAAGATGTCCAATTCGACCACATAATTGACACTGTGGTCTAAAGGAAGAAAACTATCCTCGACCTTGACCTCTACCCCTATTACTGTTGTTACTGTTACTAAAGTTTTGACCAGTGTTATCAATAAGTTCACCCTTATACTGATATTCAGAATGTGAAGCACTATTAGAGGTCACTTGATCACTTATACCTTGAGTCGCAATATGAGCACAAGCTGTGACATGATTAAAAGATTGAGACTGTCTAGTGTCAGCATCCAATAATATGGTGCTGACAGACCTTAGGTCTGGAGGAGTGGGAGTGGCAGTTATAATAGTGATAACTAACTCAAACTCATGTGGCAATCCATTCAATATAGCAGAGATGTGTTCATGTCCTAAAATTATCTCTCCACAGCTATCTAGACTATCACAAACATACTTGATTTTCATCAAGTAATCTCTCATACTCAACTCTCATTTCTTTTGAGAATGGAACATTCTCCTATATGACATCAACCTAGAAGTAGTTTTACCACTGTATAGCCTATGCAAAGTGTTCCAGATTTCAGCTGCAGTGTTAAGACCTATCAAATGAGGTAACACTTCCTCACTAACAGTAGAGAGTAGCCATGAGGCAAGAGCTCCATCTTGTTCCTCATACAGTTCATATTCATTGTCACAACCCGGAAATTTGAAAAAAAATAATAATTTTAATTGAATTTGGGCGAGTTAATTAAGTAAATTGGTGAAATTTGGGGACTAAATTGAAAGTTTTTTAAAACTTGTAGCTTGTTTTATAGATGAATGAAATTCAAGGACCAAGCCCTGAATTTACCCCTGGAGTGTCGACATTCACGCATTATAAGCGTGAAATTCATTATGAAATCAGAATGAATTTCACCAAATTTCCTCCCTCAAAGCCCTAACTTCCAACCACTATTTCGACGCCGTCCGACCTCTGATCGTCGATTTGAAAGCACCACCGTGTTCATCATCGAGCGAGGAACAAACCCCTTAAATTAATTGAAGTGAAACACTGCCAAACGGGGAATTTCAAGTCAAAATCTCGACATTTTTTTAGCACAATCGCCGAGAAAATCTTAAATTCATCACCGATCGTTGCTCTGTTTACTACACCTCCCGCACCATCGTGTTCCTTGTGTCGTTTCGAGTCCGTCGGTGTCATCCTTGGTCTTCGTAGACGGTGGCGCGTGGGGGAGGTGAAGCGGTCAAAGTTTCCGATTTGTTGAAATCCAGCTCTCCACCGTTCAAAAATTTGAACCGAGCTTTGTAAGTATCTCGAAATCGCTCAAAATAATTTTTAGAAATTTTTTCGTGAATTATAGGACACCGGTTTGACCCGTTTGACCCGTTTGACCGGTCTAAACCGGTTCCGAACCGATCCGACCCGACCAGACCCGTTGACCATTGACCGGCTTTGACTGCCATTAAACGACCGTTAATCTTTTCCGAGTATACCTATCCTGACATTTTTTGATGTCTCGAATCCATTTTTGGGGTCTATTTTACCAAATTCGAACCCGAAAGTCTCCAAATTGTCAGTCAAACCCTTTGACTTTGACTTTGACTTTGACCAAGAATTTAAATATCCTGAAGGTCATACTTTATGTTTTTCGACGTCCTGAATCTGTTTCCGAAGTCCGTTTTGCCAAATTATGACCCGAAATTCCCAAATCGAGCATGTGAACCCAAAAAAGGCTTAGTATTTTAATATTTTAATTATTTATTTGAGATTTGGTTAAGGAATTGATTCAATAAAATATTTTATGAAGGTACTCGTGTTTCACCTGAGCGAGGATCAGTTAGGTCCGAAGTTATTCGTTCATCAAATCAGCCCGAACTGCGTACTACAAGAATTACCCGTAGGTTTTCGTATATTATTTAAATAAAGATTAAGATTATTTATATTAGGATTCCAATATAGATTTTTCCAATTCATAGGATCTAGCGCTGCAGCAGAGCGTGATCGACAAACTCAGTAGTAGGCTTCCCTATCTGATTTCTCAGACTGTTACAGGTGTGTTTCTTGACAATATTACATTACTGTTTTAAAATGATTCATCTGAATACCAAGTATTTGATATCTGATTTATTGTATATTCCGATATAATTTATGGATTAAGGTATTTCATACCGATTTCTGAAATCTGATTATCTGACATCTGAATTACCATATATTACTGTTTTGAATTCTAATTTTTGTATTTCTGCATATGGTTTTCAAGTATGAAACATTTTTATGTTTTAAGTGATTAATCATTGTTTTCACTTGAATACATTCATGTTTAATATTGTCATTGGGGGTATTGTTGAAAGAAGATTATCTGCAGACTCCTCGGCTTTGTGCTCAGGGTCTAAATGGCATGTGTTGTTGAGTGTATAGTTATGGGGAACCTACACATTTATGATGTGAACGGATGGAGGTTTTGTTCATGTTTTAAAAACATGTTGCATAAACCGATTTTATTGAAAGTTTTTATCTGTATGTTTTTTTATATACTGTATGGAGCACACTGGGCTTTTTAGCTCATTCTGTAGTTTTTACCCTTTTTCAGATAACAGCAGACCGTAAGCTAGCAGATTTGGCATCATGGGAGATCAACTACTTATTTTGTACGAACGTATATCTCTATATGGTTTTCGGTTATGTTTGGTGACATGTATTTGCTATCGTTTTGGATATATTTGTATTATTAATATTTATTCTATATTATATCTAATGTATTTTAAGAAAAAAAAACTCTGAATGGGATATGTGACCGCTTAGGTTTGGGTCTAATTTACAGACCGGGTCTGGAGGGTTACATTTGGTGGTATCAGAGCTTTCGGTTTTAAACACTCAAATTGTATATGAGTCCTAAACTTTGGATTTTTATGAAATTTTGAAAAGAAAAAAAACATGTCACCTTATTTTATGATTTAAAGTTTTCTCGAGATCCATGATACTAATCTGACATATGTTTTAAATTCTTTCTGTAGAGCCTTATAGATCCAACGATGAGTGCTTCTAGGGATCGTAGGACAGAACGTGGCCGTGGTCGAGGACGAGTCGCTCGACCTTCTGTTACGATCGACGATCCGATATCTCCACGTGATCTTCCTATTCCGCAAGTAGATCCGACCCTTTCTCATGATGACCAGTTTACTCTTGTGAGAGACCCTCCCGTCACTGGAGATGAGGATACTGACATGAACAAAGACGCCATTAATAGAGTTATATTTTGTATGTTTCAGAGAGATGTCAGAGCCCCTAGTAATATGACTGTGATTGAGATTTCAAATTCTCTGGTCGCTGCTGGTGTAGTTCCATTCGAGGGTATTACTGGTGGACCTCCGACAGACGCTGAGTATTGGCTGGAGGACACAGAGAGGATTATGGATGAGATGGATCTCAGACCTGAGCAGAACTTGAAGGGGTCCCTAATTATGTTGAAGAAAGAGAGCTTTATATGGTGGTAATCAATTTCTGGTAGTATTCCTAGAAACTAGTTAACATGTGATCTTTTCAAGACACGTTTTCGGAGTCGCTATATTGGGGATAGATATCTGCAGGAGCGATGCCAGGAGTTTCAAGATCTGAAGTAGGGTAATATGTCTGTTATGGATTACGAGGTGGAGTTCATCTGATTGATTCGTTATGCCCCTGGACTTGTTGACACTGAGGTAGATAGATGCTTGAGGTTCGAGAATGGACTCAGGTATGAAATCAAGAGCCGAGTTGTTACTCACCGGGAGAGGAATTTTGATGCCTTGGTTGAGATAGCCAAGACTGCTGAGGAAATAGAGCGATTGGGTATGGAGCGCAAGAGAGACAGTGATTGGGCTCAAAACCAATTCAGGAGGCCTTCTGGTTCTGTTGATTTTTCTGCATATCCTAGCAAGATAGGCAGGGGTAATTCCTTTTAGAGAGACGGTGTGAGTGTCAGACCTGCTACATCTGGTTCTTCAGCTGTTCAGCCTTCTAGACATTGTGGATCTTCTGGGTTTCAATCTTTGCAGACATGTGATTATTGTGGGAAACATCATCTTGGGGAATGCAAGAAAAAACTTGGCACCTGTTTTAGATGTGGTTCTTGTGACCATATTATAAGGGATTATCCAGTGTCAGTTACTACAATTCAGACACCATCTCGTATTCCCGCTCATAATCAGAGTACTATTCAAACTCTTGTTGGTGGTCGTACTCATGAGAGATCATCGGGATCGACTAGAAGAGGCCGAGCATCTCAGAGTAGGGGTCCAGTCAGATCTGAGGCCAGACAGCCTGTATTGGTTTACGCTGTCAGACTTCGACAATATCGTGAAAGGCATAATGTGACTGCATGTACTGTTACTATTCATTCAGTTCCCTACTTTGCATTGTTTGATAGTGGTTCTACCAATTCCTATGTATCGCATTCCGTTTCTGATGGTCTAAATATTCCTGTTGAGAATACTGAGTATTCGGTGATAGTTCAAAGTCCCTTAGGCAGGTCCATAATGTTGGATTGTATTTTTAGAGAGTGTCCTATAGAGATCAATGGGGAAATTTTTCTGGCCGATCTGATGGAGTTACCTTTGGAAGAGTTTGATTTGATTCTCAGCGTAGATTGGTTGGACAAACATCGAGTAAATATTGATTTTGAGACCAAGAGAGATGTTCTGAAGACCCCAGATAATCAAAAAATTATAATGATTGGGGAACACCGTGGATTTCTGATGAATGTTGTGTTTGCTTTGGTAGCTGAGAAGATGATCAAGAAAGGTTCCGAGGCGTTTCTTGCTTATATATTGGATACTAGGAGTTCTCAATCTGATATTGAAGGCATCCGGATTGTTAAGGAATTTCCCGATGTTTTTCCCGAGGAGTTGCCTGGATTACCTCCGGATAGAGAAGTTGAGTTTGAGATTGAAGTCTATTCTGGTTCCACTCCGGTTTCAATGGCTCCTTATCGTATGACCCCAAAAGAGCATAAGGAACTAAAAGTCCAACTTCATGAGTTGTTGGATAGGGGACTTATCCGACCCAGTGTATCACCGTGGGGAGCCCCAGTTCTCTTTGTCAAGAAGAAAAACATGACATTGAGACTCTGTATTAATTATAGGAAGCTGAACAAGCTCACGGTTAAAAACAAATATCCTCTGCCCAGGATCGATGATCTATTTGACCAATTTTGAGGGGCTTATATCTTTTCAAAAATAGACTTGAGGTCTGGTTATTATCAACTCAAAGTGAAAGACTCGAATATTCCGAAGACTGCTTTCCGTACTCGGTATGGGCATTATGAGTTTTTAGTGATGTCATTCGAGTTAACAAATGCCCCTGTTGCTTTTATGGATCTGATGCATAGGGTGTTTCGACCTTATTTGGACCAGTTTGTAGTTGTGTTCATTGATGATATATTGGTGTATTCTAGAAGTGAAGCAGAACATGAGAAGCATTTAAGGATTGTTCTATAGACTCTAAGGGAGAATAAGTTATACGCTAAGTTGAGCAAGTGTGAGTTTTGGCTCAGCGAAGTGACTTTTCTTGGACATATCGTTTCTGCTGATGGTATTCGGGTGGATCCAAGCAAAGTGGAGGCTATTCTAAACTGGAAGCAACCCAGGAACGTTTCTGAGATCCGTTGTTTATTGGGCTTAGCTTGTTACTATCATCGTTTTGTTGAGGGGTTCTCCTTTATTGTAGTTCCTCTGACGAAACTATTGAGGAAAAATGTTTCATTTGTCTGGTCTGAGAACCAACAAGCTAGCTTTGAAAAATTGAAGACTGTTCTAACTCAAGCCCCAGTGCTGATTCAGCCTGAATCTGGGAAAGATTTTTATGTCTACAGTGATGCTTCTCACTCTAGATTAGGATGTGTTTTGATGCAAGATGGGAAAGTTGTTGCTTATGCTTCGTGTCAGTTAAAGTCACATGAGCGTAACTATCCTATTCACGATCTGGAGTTAGCTGTCGTGGTTTTTGCTTTAAAGATATGGAGAAAAGTGTTATATGTATACTGATCATAAGAGTTTGAAGTATCTGCTTACTCAGAAAGAATTAAATTTGAGACAGCGTCGCTGGTTAGAGCTTCTAAACGACTATGATTTAGAGATAGAATATCATCCAGGAAAATCTAATGTAGTGGCAGACGCCTTGAGTCGTAAGACGATATCAGATCTCAGAGCCTTATTCGCTAACTTGAGTTTATTTGATGATAACAGCCTGTTAGCAGAGTTGTAGGTTAAACCCACTTTAGCCGAGGAGATTAAGGCCAAACAACTTCTGGATAGCTCATTGTTTCCCATTATTGAACAAGTTAAGCAGGGAACGGGTTCAAAGTATACTGTGAATCAGGATGGTATTTTATGTTTTCACGATCGTTACTGCGTACCTAAAGATGATGAGTTGAGACGGGTTATTCTTCAGGAGGCTCATAGTAGTCCTTATGCTATGCATCCTGGCGGGGACAAACTGTACAATAATCTCAAGGAGCGCTACTTTTGGACTGGTATGAAAAAGAATATTTCAGATTTTGTGGCGAGGTGTTTGACTTGTCAGCAGGTTAAGGCAGAACACCAGCATCCATCTGGATTGTTACAGTCAATTAAGATTCCTGAGTGTAAATAAGAGCGTATTACGATGGACTTCGTTACTGGTCTTCCTCTGACTCCTTCTAAAAAGGATTCTATTTGGGTGATTGTTGATCGACTCACCAAGTCAGCACACTTTATTCCTATCCGAATTAATTATTCTCTGGACAAACTGGCTAAGTTGTACATTTCTGAGATCGTTAGACTTCATGGTGTACCGTTGTTTATCATATCTGACCGAGATCCGAGGTTCACTTCCAGGTTCTGGAAAGCTTTGCACGAGGCTCTGGGTACTCGTTTGAATTTCAGTACAGCTTTTCATCCTCAGACTGATGGACAGTCTGAACGAGTTATTCAAGTATTGGAGGATATGTTACGGGGTTGTGTGATTGATTTCCGTGGTAGCTGGGAAGACTTCTTGTCGTTAGCTGAGTTTGCTTACAATAATAGTTATCAGGCGAGTATTCGCATGGCACCGTACGAGGCTCTGTATGGACGTAGATGTCGTACTCCTATATGTTGGACTGAGTTGCATGATAGAAAAACTTTGGGTCCAGACTTGGTTCGAGAGACTGAAGATGTTGTCAGATTGATCCGTGATCGCTTAAAAGAGGCATTAGATAGGCAGAAATCATACGCAGATAAGCGACGTAAGGATATCGAGTTTGAGGTTGGAGATCATGTTTTTCTCAAGGTATCCCCCTGGAAGAAGGTATTGAGATTTGGACGTAAGGGTAAACTGAGTCCGTGATTTATTGAGTCGTATTGTATTTTGAAGAAAGTTGGACCTGTTGCTTATCAGCTTGAGTTACCTCCACAGCTCAGTCGTATTCATGATGTTTTTCATGTGTCTATGTTGAGACGATACCGTCCAGATCTGGATCACATCATTCAGGTTGATGAGGTAGAACTGAGACCTGATTTGTCATATGAGGAGGGAGCCTGTTCAGGTTTTAGAGAGGGATGAATGAGTTCTTCGGAATAGGCATATTCCAATGGTCAAAGTTCAGTGGAGTAATCGTAGTCCCTCATAAGCTACTTGGGAGACTTTGGAGTTAATGGAGGCTCAGTTTCCTCATTTATTTTCATAAGGTAAATTTCGAGGACGAAATTTCTTGTAGAGGGGGAGAATTGTAACAACCCGGAAATTTGAAGAAAAAAAATAATAATAATTTTAATTGAATTTGGGCGAGTTAATTAAGTAAATTGGTGAAATTTGGGGACTAAATTGAAAGTTTTTAAAACTTGTAGCTTGTTTTAGAGATGAAGGAAATTCAGGGACCAAGCCCTGAATTTACCCCTGGAGTGTCGGCATTCATGCATTATAAGCATGAAATTCATTCTGAAATCAGAATGAATTTCACCAAATTTCCTCCCTCAAATCCCCAACTTCCAACTATTATTCCGACGCCGTCAGACTTTCGATCGTCGATTTGAAAGCACCACCGTGTTCATCATCGAGCGAGGAACAAACCCCTTAAATTAATTAAAGTAAAACGCTGCCAAACGTCAAGAATTTCAAGTCAAAGTCTTGACATATTTTTAGCACAATCGCCGAGAAAATCTTAAATTCATCACCGATCGTTGCTCCGTTTACGACACCTCCCGCACCATCGTGTTCCTTGTGTCATTCCGAGTTCGCCGGTGTCATCCTTAGTCTCCGTAGACGGCGGCGCGTGGGGAGGTGAAGCGGTCAAAGTTTCCGATTTGTTGAAATTGAGCTCTCCGCCGTTCAAAAATTTGAACCGAGCTTTGTAAGTATCTCGAAATCGCTCAAAATAATTTTTAGAAATTTTTTCGTGAATTATAGGACACCGGAGGAGGTCCCACGCGCCGCCACTGAGCGTAGGGAAGGCTTGGCCAGTGCTTGAAATCGGTTTGACCGGTCTGAACCGAGTCCATACCGACCCGACCCGACCCGTTGACCTCCTTTGACCAGAACTTTGACCGACTTTGACCGGATATTAAATGACCGTTAATCTTTTCCGAGTAAACCTATCCTGACATGTTTTGACGTCTTGAATCCATTTTTGGAGTCCGTTTTACCAAATTCGAACCCTAAAGTCTCCAAATTGTCAGTCAAACCCTTTGTCTTTGACTTTGACTTTGACCAAGAATTTAAATATCCGGAAGGTCATACTTTATGTTTTTCGACGTCCTGAATCTGATTTCGAAGTCCGTTTTGCCAAATTATGACCCAAAATTCCCAAATCAAGCATGTGAACCCAAAAAGGGCTTAGTATTTTAATATTTTAATTATTTATTTGAGATTTGATTAAGGAATTGATTCAATAAAATATTTTATGAAGGTACTCGTGTTTCACCTGAGCGAGGATCAGTTAGGTCCAGAGTTGTTCGTTCGTCAGATCAGCCCGAACCGCGTACTACAAGAATTACCCGTAGGTTTCCGTATATTATTTAAATAAAGATTAAGATTATTTATATTAGAATTCCAATATGGATTTTTCCAATTCATAGGATCTAGCGCTGCAGCAGAGCGTGATCGACAAACTCAGTAGTAGGCTTCCCTATCTGATTTCTCAGACTGTTACAGGTGTGTTTCCTAACAGTATTACATTACTGTTTTAAAATGATTCATCTGAATACCAAGTATTTGATATCTGATTTACTGTATATTCCGATATAATTTCAGGATTAAGGTATTTCATACCGATTTCTGAAATCTGATTATCTAACATCTGAATTACCATATATTATTGTTTTGAATTCTAATTTTCATATTTATGCATATGGTTTCCAAGTATGAAACATTTTTATGTTTTAAGTGATTAATCATTGTTTTTACTTGAATACATTCATGTTTAATATTGTCATTGGGGGGTATTGTTGAAGGAAGATTATCTGCAGACTCCTCAGCTTTGTGCTCAGGGTATAAATGGCATGTGCGGTTGGGTGTATGGTTCTGGGGAACCTACACATTTATGATGTGAACGGATGGGGGTAGTGTTCATGTTTTAAAAAATATGTTGCATAAACCGATTTTATTGACAGTTTTTATCTATATGTTTTTTTATATACTGTATGGAGCACACTGGGCTTTTTAGCTCATTCTGTAGTTTTTACCCTTTTTTCAGATAACAACAGACCGTAAGCTAGCAGATTTGGCATCAGGGGAGATCAACTACTTATTTTGTACGAACTTATATCTCTATATGTTTTTCGGTTATGTTTGGTGACATGTATTTGCTATCGGTTTGGATATATATGTATTATTAATATTTGTTCTATATTATATCTAATGTATTTTAAGAAGAAGAAAAACTCTGAATGGGATATGTGACCACTTAGGTTTGGGTCTAACTTACAGACTGGGTCTGGAGGGTTACATTCAGGGTTTAAACTAACTACACCGTCTGAAGTAATATACTGTGTAGGCCAAGAAACATGAGAATCTATATACTTCTGCAGTCTACGTGTTTTAATAGTAAGAAAAACATGTTGATGCCATATCAAGTAGTTGTGATCATCTAAGGTAACATTAATTTTCTTAGTAGAGAACAACTTATTAGAATTAGAGGAGGCAAAGCCACTAATTATGTAAAGGGACCCATGTGGGTGCATTTCCTTGTTGGTGTAAGTTCTTTATATCCCAAATCTCTTGATTTATCAATGTCTTGTTTTGGGTTGGTTTGCAAGGCTTAGTTTTTTTAAACATAGTTTTATATTTGGTAATATTAATAATACGGCTTAATTTACAGTTCTCCCCACCCCCTTTCCCCGCTCCGCTCCAAGAAAGTAGCTAATTGAACTTACCTCCCATCAAAAGTTTTTCAATGTTGGGGATGTTGTTCCAAGGTCTCTTGTTATGACCCTAGTGTGATTAGAGAAGAAAATTAAACGAAGAAGAGAGAAAAGAGATAGATGAAGAATAAAGCGAATAAAGATTAAGGAGAGACACAAAGAGATTCAAAGAAGTTTAGAATTCATTCAATCAAAGAATGGCTTTCTCCTCCTCCAGTACATGGTTTTATATAATTACAATGTACAAAGGCTAACGTTTGCTTGACAACCAGGGCAGATTCTTCTTTTGGGCTTCCAATTGAATTAATGTTGAGCCTCATTTCTCTAGCTTCATCTTATCTGCCAGCATATCAGGTGACCCATTTCCTTCTCCCTCAATTTCAGAATTTTTAATCCCTAATTCCATGTTCTTCTCTTTCGCAATCCTTAATTTATTTTCTGAATGCCCTTCACCTCATGATTCTCCTCTTCTCCCCCAACCATGACAATTCCTCCCCCTTTAGATGATCTTTGTCCCCAATGATCAAAACCTAGGACTTGTGCTTTAAGTACAATATAATTTACAATAGTGACATTTTCCAGCTCTAAATTCATCTAATGCACCTGATTGTGCTTCTTCTCCTTATGTTTGTCGAGCACCATAGAACCATAGAACATTGTTACCAACTTTATTCCCTTACGAAGAGCAAGTGAGGTTTGATAATAAGACCGAAATTTCTTGTAAACTCGACCCCCAACCTTCAAAGTTCTAAATGTCAATTTTTTATTCGCATAAATTTCCATTATGCTTTGCGCCTTCACGCCCTGAACAATTTCTTTGATAAAATGAGATAACAAATTCCTCAATATATGACCACCCTCATGAGATTTTGGGATCCTCCACTTGATTATGCATTCTTCTTCATCTTGAGAACCAAATGATTCAACCAGTCCTTTTCCAAACAATGCCCTTGCCAATGTAAGCACCCACTTGGTACCAGTTTGATTTGATGCCCCGGATTCTAAAGATAAATCGCTTGGCTCTTTGAAACCATTATTGTCAGTATCAATATTCATAGGCCTAATTAAATATTCATTAATAACTTGTTCGAGAAGATTTCCTAAACTCACTTTTGTAAGTCCAAAAACTCGTTCTGACTCAAGTAATTGCTTGGAAAAAGAGGTCAGAGCAAACAAGGTAGTCTCCCTTAGCTTCCACCAAAGTACAGAACAACCAACATTTTCTTGTTGAAATTCACTAGATCTTTTCCTCGTAACAATAATAGCATTAATACCTTCTTCCTCATAACAAATAACCACCTTTTCTAGTAAAAATGCACCAGTGACACGGTATTTATTATTGACGTCATCCTCATCCACTACCATTTGGTTGGTATCCGTCGACCACATATAGACCTGTAATTCTGTAACTTGCAGAAAAGCAGTTGTGTAGTACACCAATTCTGCAATATTATTTGCAACAATCTTTACCAATTTTGTGCGACTCATAATAGCCAACAGGAACTCGAGCAGCTGAACAACGAAGAGATCAAAACTTTTCTCTGTATCATCAGAGTCATCACTACCCTCTTAGGGATCCTCATTTGATACCATAAGGTACTCAGAAACAAAAAAACTTGTATAAATCTTTGAAAACATTTCCTGAGATTTTTTGTGAACCATCATTGGTATCCTCGTTGAAGTTCAAGTTATAGGTTGTAAGTGGTCCGTAAAATTCAGATGCAGCAACATTCATTCTAATAACAATTTTGTCTGTGTAACCTGCTTTAGCAAAGACAGTTCGTAACAGCTCAAGCCCTTCCTTGTTTTCCTGAATATTAGGAGCAAAAAAATCACCCTTATCACCAATATTTGTTGCATTTTGACCATACTTATTCTCGATAATAGCCTGCAAGTGATGGTAGATTCCACATCCCTCTTCCTGACCCTCTTAAAGGATGATGCTCCAACAGGGAGAATCATGAACTCCTGCATAGCATGTTTGTTTCTTGGATGTGAACCACCCTTGATGACATTGAAAGCAGGGACTGACATGATCAACTTCTGGTTACCAGCAAAGTTAGTAATGTGTTTATAAGGAGTAATGTTCTTGACTTTAGCTCCAGCTTGGTAAACAGTAAGGGAAACCACAAGAATGACATTTATGCCAAACTTTTGTTTACACCAACCCCATTTATTTTGAGTTCTATCTAGTTGTTGAACCATGAAATTGTCAAAACCAGAATGTTCGGTTGGGTTATTTCCGATCAACATGGGGCCTATGATTGCATTAACATTAGCAACAACATTCTTTGACTGATAATGGTCCATCCTCCATCCGGTATCATAATAAGTGATTGTTCTCCTTCTCAACTCTTCTGGAAACTTCATTTGATTTTGAAGAAGTCTTTGTTTCAGATTCAACTCCTCCCAAATTTTTGTTTTATCCATGTAGAGATAAGACTTCGGACTTTGGTATTGATTTAACCATTGGATGTGTACACCTTTAGACTCACATATGCTGAATTTTTCAGCACCACGAATGAGAAATTTGTCACCACTGCTATGATGTACCCAATGCTGAAGCTCTAACGTTTTGTCAAACATTTTATGCCATTTGCAGTGAAGCATCATAACACCATTGTTGGGGCCACTCTTTACAATTTCGACATAACATTTAAGTGGTGCATCAGTGATTTCCATCTCAGTTTTGGGTAGAAATAAAACTTCTTCAAGTGTATAAACAGGGTAGATGTTCTTACTGTAAGCATCAACCATCATAGTAGCCTTTATGTCATTTTTCGTTGCTTGTTTCTGTTGAGCTTCTGTTTTTGCAGGATCTTGACTATCATAGAGACTGGATGATTCAATAATGAATGGCTTAGCTTCTTTTGTTTGCAATTTTTCGAACACCTGAGATACATTACCGCAGCCCCTCTGCTTTTGTTTTTTCCTCGCTCTTTGTACTAGTCAGAATCTGTAAGATCTGCTCCACCGCTCTCTGGGTTGTGTCCATTTTCATCTTCAAATTAGTTACGCGAGCATTTTGTGCCTCTCACCATTTTGGAGGAGTTGATTTAACCGTTGTATGCTTTATCATCTTGGTGAGATCGTCAAACTGCCTCTGAATCGCAGAAAGATTAATGGAGTCTGCCATGCCTTGCTTCTTTGCTTCAAGCTGCCAAGAAATGATGGCTCTGAATATCAATTTGTTATGACCCTAGTGTGATTAGAGAAGAAAATTAGATGTAGAAGAGAGAAAAGAGATAGACGAAGAATAAAGAGAATAAAGATTAAGGAGAGAAAAGAAGAGATTCAAAGAAGTTTAGAATTCATTCAATCAAAGCATGGCTTTCTCCTCCTCTAGTACATGGTTTTATATAATTACAGTGTACTAAGGCTAACGTTTGCTTGACAACTAGGGCATATTCTTCTCTTGGGCTGCCAATTGAATTACTGTTGGGCCTCATTTCTCTAGCTTTATCTTATCTGCCAGCATATCAGGTGACCCATGTCCTTCTCCCTCAATTTCAGAATTTTTAATCCCTAATTCCATGTTCTTCTCTTTCGCAATCCTTAATTCATTTTCTGAATCCCCAATGCCCTTCGCCTTGTGCTTCTCCTCTTCTCCCCTAACCATGACATCTCTCTGGTGTCTCTGCCTTCTGTTGTTCTCGTCAATGAAGTGTTGATTCGTGACCCAAAAGTTGTTTTCGCTTTGCTCTTAGACCTCCGACTTGATTATGATAAAGGATAAGATGTAAACTGTCCTTTTTTAGTTTTTGCGCCTTCCGCCTTGTTAGTAACAATAACTAGGTTAATGTTTAATGCATTTTCATTTTCCTGATATGTCGCCTGCTTGTTGAGAACCAAGTGGTTTTTGGCCGTTCATGGTGGTTCACCACTCACCATTCAGCCCCTCGTCCACAAACGCCATTTAGCTGAATTTTCTGCACTGCATACTCTTGCTCATATATGAAAATACTTGCATAATTCTTCTTTATTTGCATGTAGGACCACCTGTGGTAGTGTTCTCCTCCGCTTGTGCCGGATTGGCAGGTTAGAAAATCTCTTTAACGAGCATCTTATTTATTTGCTACCTAAATTGATACTTCCTTGTGTTACAAGATATGATGAAACCTCGCATGATCAAATCTTGTTTGCTTGGACTAACGGTTGTCGCACTGTGACTCTGATGGTGTCTCGATCAAAAAAATCCACAGGTGGTGCTGTTCCGGCACTTGCTCAACTTGCTTACCATGCTGCGTTCTCGTATTCTCCGTTGCCTCCATCTTCGCATGATGATAAGATGCGTAAATCTAGGACCAACTCTACTTTGTAATTATACGATATAAATCGAGATATCAGATTGATTTAAAAATTTAACCTTTAGGTTGTTAAAATTGTAATACTATGAAAATGTGTAAAATTCCTTTTGGCTTTTTTATTTTCATGAATTCACCCTTTTGATTATAATTTCTCAAGAATGTATATACAAGCAAAATCTATTTAGTTCTTCATTTTGGAACAAAACGAAGTCACAACATCAGCAAGTATGCTGCAGAAAACTTTCAGGCTAAGGCCAGAAACACACAATAAAATATAAGAAAAAGAAAGAAAGAAAAATAATCAATTTTCATTTGTCTGAGGTGCATTTTCGCTCCCCGGCAAAGCCTCCAACGATGAAGCCGATGAAGCTGAAGTAGAACCACTTCCAGATCCCTGTAAGGCCAGTAAACGTTCATAATGCCATGGAATCGGGATCCAGTACTGCCTCCCGATCCCTATTTCTACACCATTCCGGGCATCTGCAACGCCGACTCTCCCCTCGCCATTTCTGGTAACGTTTGGCTCGATCTCCGAATAATTCCAACGCAGCTTATACCTGCATACTGGACAAGAACTATGAAGTTCCAGCCACGGAGTAATACATCCACTATGGAATTTATGTTTGCATGGCATCTCTTTTGCTTCACTTCCAATCTCAATATCCTCCAAACATACAGAACAATGCAATATGTCATCCACAGTAACATTTGGTATTGCTTCAATCGCTTCCGTCAGTGCCGGTGGAACACTATGGTGGTTAATATCATTCTCCGGCAAATACTGCAACAAAAGATCCCAACCATGTCCCATTAAGTAATCACCAAACAAAGCGTGAACAATCAAAGCACCGTCGTTGAACGGATTGGATAAGATCAATCTATCTCTCCTTTGTCTATTATTTTCAGGATTCTCTGGTTCAGAGACTGCTGCATTGGGCGTATCATAAAGCGTATGAAGAGCCGAAGAGCTTCTCCTCCTCCTCCTCCTCATAAGCAGGGCTCCAAAATCTCTTCCTAGTTCATCATCCAATGCATCCTGTGATGTGTTGTTAGTATCGACTCGATCCCTGCCTGCTATACGCGACCGCGTAGTGCCTAAACCACTGATTATACCGAGCAAGATTGGAATTGGAGCCAAAAAGGAAAAATTGTTGTCTGATGCTGAATCAATGCCATTGGTGTTGGAGTAAGGTCTCATGCTGGATATTTCTTCGACAAATCCGGATTCGCATGAAGGGCATTTGATCTCGGGCTCTATCGTTGGATTCACCATTTGAAAGCAACTGTAACACCAATACCTACCTACCATAATATCCCCCATCTTTCTCTATAACCTGTTTCAAGTCACAAACAAACGCATATGATCATAAACAAATAGCACGAAAGGTTCGAAAGCATGTTCATTTAAAAAAAAAAAAAACAAGTGAAGAATCACATTAAGAAACAGAAGAATATCAATGGGAAAAAATTCAAAAGGAAAGGATGTTTCACCTTTTAGATAGAGGAAGAGGGAGTTTAAGAGAAGAATGATATGGTAAAGAAAATGAAGTGTAGTGTTTAAAAGGGGTAGACAAAAAGAATGGTGTCCACTCTTTCTTTTTCTTGTCTAAACTTGCCATTTAATTTTTAGTACATTTCTTCTCTTACCAATCATTTTGTAAGCAAATGTGTGTATTCTTGGGTACGTTAAGAATAGATAAATTAGAAAGATTATATCATGGATCAATAATTTTAAAGGTCTGAAGAATAAAACTAGCTAATCTACCGGCATTGAGAAAAACATTAAAAGCAGAAATCACTGAACTTTGATTGGGCGGGGTGCGCCAGGCCCGAGCTAGATGCGTGAAGACCCGAGCAGCAAGATACTGCAAACCTCTTCATCCTACAAGACAAGCAACCTTTAGCTCAGTAAACCTGATGATGGAAAGCCTTGGCAAGAACATCAGGATTAATGTGGTGCTTTGATCCGAACACTGCATTTGCAATGGTTATCACACCTGGATTTTGGCTGCTAAGACCAGCAAAGGCAACTGCATTAGTCTCCCCTATGTTGAACTGGAAGTGAATTAGACAAACAGTGAAAAAGAAAACATCTCCGGGGTACATCCTTTAGAAATGAGATGATTATCGGGGTTGGATGTGACGAAGCCAATAGAGAACATGCCGTGCCTTCTAGGAGCACTAGGATCTCGGTGGCTCAAGGGTGAGGTGCATGGTCAATTCGAGCCAAAGATACAGCAAGAGTGTTAAGTGCTGGTATTTGTTCAACATTAACAGGAGTGGCTTTCGATCCTAGTTGGTTTGACCTGTTTCCAGGCACATTAAGTACTGCATCGAAGATGGAAATGTGAATTGACACTCGATATACACTGCGTTGCACAAAGATAGGGAGTTGCTTGCAGGCTGTTGTTAGCTAGATGTCTTTTAGTTTAGACATGGATTTGAACATATTCAAATAAAAAGAAAAGGGTGAACATACCATCAATTTTGGGGTCCTTGAGTGCCACATAGAAGGCTAGGATCAAAGGCAGAGGCCTGAGTGAAAAGGGAAATTTCTAAGAGGAATTTAACACAACTGCGGTGGAACTTTCCCCCTCAAGGCTCAAAAGATCAATTTGATGTCATGTGAGCCATCCGTATCAGATATTAAACTGATAACAACAGATCTACACTTGATCTTAGCCAAAAGACCAAGAAAGGTATGCCTTAGATTTGCTTCCTTTAAAGGCCGCTTCTCGCTCCCACAGATGTGCTCCGGTGAATTGGCTATTTCTGGACCACATAGGACTTGTTAACAGTCAAAACCATAAGCCATCTACAATTTGTTTTCATTCTACCCTCTGCTATAGTATTAATTCTGTCACTGGCTCTTCCCGAAAGGAATGTGAAGAGCGAGGTTCCACAACATATATATTTAGTTTTGAATATATTCTCTTTTAAACATATATGTAATTTATATTGCAGTCTTGTGATAATATTTTAATAAGCAATAGCAATGATAATAATAATTCAGTTAAGATTAACGTTTTTTATGGTTTGTTGATATTTACTTTTGTTTACAAAATGTTATAAGTAGCATGACCTTTAAAACAATTTTACCATTTAGCTCAGCTGGTAGAGTGCGTGGCTTTTAATCCCATGTCGTGGGTTCGATTCCCACATACAGTGTTATTTTTCTTCTCTTTTCATTAGTTGTCGACAAATGTATTGTACTTGTCAATTCGAACCCAGTTCTGCGTATTCAACGCTCTCAAAACTCAATATTTCTGGAAATATTTATTTATTTTAGTCCTATGACAACAAAGTAGATCTTCAATTGTTAAAAGCTTCCACTACTTTCGATCCTTTATATCTATTTGGTATACAAATTCAACACAATTCCTTATTATTATATAAATATTTTTAATTTTTAATTTTATAAATAAATATTTGGAGAAGTTGAAGTTTCAATAATTAAGGTTTCATTTGTTTAAATTTCATTGGGTTGCTTATCATTTATTAATGATGTCAACTGCATGTGCCATAATATAATTCAAGAATGATGATCTAAGGACCAAAATAGAACTTTTTAAAGTATAAATATCATATTCAATGTTTGATCAGAGTATAAGCATAATCTACGACATTGTTCCAAAAAGATTTTCATATTTTAAAAGAAAGGGATAATAACCGGGGGGGTGTGAAAAAAAATCTGATCCGATCAATCCGTTAATCCAATCTGTAAATTTGGATATTCGATCCATTTTTTTTTATTTTTGGATCATTTGGATCGGATATCTAAAAAAATTGAATAATTGGATTGGATAAATTCTAATTTCGGATTATCCGAAAATATGATAAAAAAGTGGGCCTTTAAAGTTTTACCTAGGCCGTCGCTAGCCTGAAATGCCCAACGCCCTGGCCTAAAATAATTGAATTTCCCGATCAAAATTCAATCTAAACTTTAAATTGCAAACTATGCCAAAAGGAACCCTTCTATATTTCAATTAGGGATGTAAAAAGCTTACTCGAATTGTAAAATTGATTGAAATCAACTCAATTCAAAATTATTTGTGACCTGAGTGGTGGTGATCTGAAATTGACTTGAGTTTGAACTGGTGTTTACCTAAATCGGAGTTGGACTTGGAAATTGTGGATCTGAACCTGATCTGCATCTAATATGAGAATTACCTGAAACTGAATTGAACTAATAATATGATAATTGAACTCGACATACATCCAACTGAAATGAACCTGAACCCGAGATTAACCTGGTAAATAACTAGTATTACCCGACATGTTATCAACCTGACCTGTAATTGACTCAACAGGTAATTGAACTGATCTAATATTTACATGACTTGATATTTACCTAACTTATAAGTTATAAAGTTGTGAGATTTTGAATTTATAATAAACTATAATAATTAATATAATTACATTTTAAAAGGTAAAACAAATTATTAGTTATGATAACTAAATTAATAAATTTATTTTCTATATTAATTATAATCCTTATATTATTTTTTAAAAAGAAACAATTAATTTTTATTCAAAATAGGAAATATCTCAAATTATAATAAAGACTTATAATCACAATCGTAAATTAAGCACATAATTAGAAAAATTTCATATAATCATTGAAACAAAACTAGCAACTTAAGATTACATAAGGACCATACAAGGAAAGATTAAATCTAACCAAGAAACTCGAACAAATATAGATACAAACATATATGATCGCATCGTCAAACAAACCACAAAAGGGGATCAAACTATTAAAAGACCATCGACAAACCGCAAATCAGAATCGGGCGACGTGAAAAACTATCGACGAAAGCAAATGGGGTATCCAAATCCAATCTGAGGGTCCAAAACAGAGAATATCATAAGATATCATATAAGCGCCATCTTGATAATTCGTCGTGATGTCAAATCAACCATTAGAAACAAGATAAATGAAAATACGACCAAATAATCGAAAAACATGCCAATAAGCATAAGAAAATGTGTCATAAATGTAGATGAAAATGTGCAACACATGTCAATTTATTGAAAATAAAAAAATAAAATAAAGATACGATGTATAAAAGAAAAAGGCAATAAAAAATATTGGCGATCGATAACCAACTTAAGGTTAGTGCCGCCACGGATCAACAAAGACGAAAAAGAAAAGAGTTGAGCGGCACACCAATGAGAGAAAACTAGGCTTTTTATTATAATCTTTATATTATAAATCTTAATAATAATAATTTTTTAATTTCATTAAATAATTTATTTATTGAACATGATTTTATTAGATTATATTTTTATTTTTTATGTAATAATTATTTAAAAATTTAAATATAATTTAACTTAAAATTTTAAAATTTTAAAATATATATCAAAGATGAATTTATTTGAAATTTAAAATTTTTAAAAGAAAGATTTTTTTTTGGAGGGAAAATTTATTTTTTTGGGAATTTAGAAGTGATAATAGGTGGGATTGGTTTTAGTGTCCAATAAAATGTTTTGGGTTAGTTATGCCTGCACTCAAAAAATCAATGATTTTCTATTTTGTTATTGGATTTTTGATTTTTTTACTTCAGTCATGGTTTAATTGTAAATCTCTTATTGAATTTTCAATTCAATGCAATTTAGTCATGTATACATTCTAATTATAGTCATTAAATGTGAATGTTAATTTTAGAATCTTTATTTTAGTCATTAGTTTAATATATCTATATATATATATATATATATCTTATATATATATATAGATATATATATATATATATATATATATATACTTTATACTTCATATATACGTACTATAGTTATATACTTATACTTTATATATATATATGTGTATGTGCTTATATTATATATATACACACACATCATACTTATGTACATATCATTGATCAATGATAAGTATATATATATATATAAGTAGATTGAGCTATGTATTTTGTAATACAAATGAGCTTATTAATAAAATGAACTTTATATATATACATATATACTTAATTGTATATGGACTTACGAATGAGTTTTTTAAGTATTGGATTATCTATTTTGTAATACAAATGGGCTTATATTAATAAAATGGACTTGTATTTATTTTAATATATACATATGCTTATATATTATATACTTTATACTTATATATATACTTATGTACATACATCATCCATATATACTTATGTATATATATATACATTTTATAGTTTATATACATATATATTATATATACTTATTATGTACACATATATATATACATACATCATACATATGTACATACATCATATATATACATATATCATTGATCAATGATATATATATATATATATATATATATATATATATATATATATATAAGTAGATTGGTTTATGTATTTTGTAATATATATATATTATAAGTATAACGGAGTCATAAGTGTAATGTACATTCTATATACATGTATCATATCATTCATCATACATACATACATAGATACATACATTATAGTTCTTTTAATTTGATCCTTGAATGTTGTTTAATTTATTTAAAGTATAGTTTCTAATTTTATGTTTAATCAATTTAGTCCTTAAAATTATATTATAAAATCTAAAACCTAATAAACTTTTGTTCCTCCACTTTTGAAATGCATGCAATTCAGTCCATTTTTATATTAATTTTAGCTTCACATGTTACAATTATTTCGATTTGATCACTATATGTTGTTTAATTTATTTAAATCTTAACTTGTAAATTTATATTTGTTCAATTTAGTCCTTAAAATTATATTTGTATTTGAAATTGTCTCATACTTATTTATATTTTTACAATTTACTTCAACCCAATAAATCAAATAATAAACTTCATTTTAAACTCTATAAATTATATCATAATCTCCAATCCCTTTAAACTCTTTTCACCTTCTTTTTAAATGGATTCAATTTTGTCCATTTTAATATTAATTTCAACTTAACATTTTATAATTATTTTGATTTGATCCCTCATCCTTGTGTGTGGTTTAATGTATTTAAATTATTGTTTATAATTTTATGTTTATTCAATTTATTCCTTAAAATTATATTTTTATTAAAATTGACCTATAATTATTTATATTTTTTATAATTTACTCCAAATCATATACAATTACAAATTACAATTTGTCATCCATGAAAGACAAAAAATAATTAACCAAAAAAAGACCCAACCTGAACTCAATTCGTACCCGGTAAGATCCAACCTCAATTTTTTGCCAATGATGTGACCCGATCTAAACGAGATCCGACTGAAGTCCATCTGAACCTGAATTAACTTGGTATTTAGCTACTTCAGACCTGAACTGTTTTGACCTGAACTAACGTCGATCCAAACTGAAATTAACCCGATCCGAACCCAAACCGAATATGATATCAAATCAACATGAAAATAATCCGAACTGATTTGACTCATACCCGATCTAATCCGAGTCGAACAATCAAATTGACCTGACATAACCTGCATTCGATTTGACCTGACCTGACATGATCCGACTGAAACCTGAACGATTATCTGATTTCACATCCCTAATTTCAATTGTTATTTTATTTGTTTGACCTTTTGTGTATGTAAAACTAGCAATTGTTGTTCACAACATTGCCTATTAATTATGATTGTGCACAGCGATGATTATATCATGTTTGTTACTTAAATGTTGTTAAATAAAAATATTAAAGATATTATTGTAAGCATATTTATTAGTTAAATATTGCTAATTAAATGAAAATATTGATGTGTACCAATATGATTATTGAATTTCTTTTTCTTTTTTCAATTTTAGATTATTTGGTTTTCAAGCCCTATAATGACATTAAAATTTTATTTTGGAATTGTTCAAACATGTTTTGATAAATATTTATTGTAGAGGTATAGAATATATTGTATAAAATTACAAAATATTAAGTATTTATTTTAAATTAATTAAATTTTTAAGCTTATAAATGAGATACTAAGTATTTAAATATATTTTGATAAAATATAGTGAAGATATAAAATACATTGTATAAATTTATAAAATATTAAATTTAAATTTATTTTTTTATTAAATTAAAGTTTATTTTCGGTGGATATCCGATTCAAAATTTCGGATATCCAATTTTTTTATCGGATACGAATCAAATTTTAGTGATTCAAAATTTTTCGATTATCCGAAACTTCGAATCGAATAATATTTGTATATGAAAATGCACAGCCCTGATAATAAGAAAGCTTTGATATTTTTGTATTGTGCGTCTGGCTTAATTTCTTTTCCTGACAAATGCAAAACATGAATTTCCGTTTCCTAGATACTAAACACTGTACACAAATTTTTAGAATTTATTCCGAATAGTCAATGTTATTACAATAATTTTAATATATAGTCTATGTTATTACAACAACTTTAATACATTGTGTATGTTATTACAAAATTTTAATATATAGTCTATGTTATTACAACAATTTTAATATATAGAATTTATAATTTTTATTTTTATGAAATGAAATGTCTAACATCAATCACAACATAAAATTTAGTACATTGTTGAGTGACTTCAGTGATTAAAAATAGAGTTATCATCTTTTAAGGTTTTGAGCTTGATTAGTTGAGCTTGTAATGTGTGTGCGTTGTCAGTAATTAACAAATATTATGAATAAATACAATATTATAAACATCATATACTACTTAAAAATATTACGTTATTTTATTTTAGGATAAATTACATAAGGGGCCATTAAATTATTCTTAAATGGTTATTTTAGTCACTAAAATTTTGACATTCAAAAAGGTTTAAAATATAATAAATTTAGTGAAACTTTTGTAATAATTTGATAAAATTTAATGATTATTTTATAATAATTCAATAAAATGTAATTACTATTTTATAATAGTTTGATAAATCTATTGGCTATTTTGTATCTTTAAAAAATGCAACAAGCAAAACAATTGTTTAAGCATAGTTCAATTTCCTCTGATTTACTTTACCCATTATTTTCAATCTAAACCAATGGCAACGAAACCTTATGAGTGAAGGAGAAGATATTTTTAAATCCTAACATTAATTGTTGTGCTTTATAAGGACGAAACTACAAAACAGAAACTCATAGGTCTTTTTCCTCGCCTTCTTTGCGAGATGAATTATTTCAATTCTTTTCAATTAAACCAAAATACACAATTATTTTCTTCTAGTTGGAATGATTGAGTTTTTCTTTCGCCAATTTTTGTAACATTTTCCCCTAATCATACTAGTTATCTTCACTCTCTTTTCTTTCCTTTATTAATATATATCGGGTTTTGTAGAGATCTATTATAGAGTGGTCTTCTTAATTTAGTTTATTCCATTCACAATCGCAAAAATTCAATCCCCGATATTTTTTTACAAACTAATCCCTGATATTGCTTACATAATATAGTATCTTATTTTAATATATTAACTAATTGTTGGTTTAGTTTAATCTTTTAATTTATATTATTGATCTTTTTTTGTCCTCTTAATAATATAACATTTGTGACATTATATCATGAGTGTCATATTATTAAGAGGACTAAAAATAGGACGACATTTAAATTTAAAAATTAATACAAATATAAAGAGATTAAAAGATTAAGTAAAAATTATAAATTATTTTATTTTTATACTTTTTGCATTTCATTCTTATCTTTGTAATAGAATACTAGGTGTCGATAAGTCCTTAGCTCTACTGTTGGGAGATATCATAGTTCAAATTTTCATATTTTTTAATTTATATTTATTTTAAAATAAGTTATATTGACTTAATAAATTATATTTTTATGTTTTGATGAACTTTTTTATGAGATATAATTATTTAGATTTTTTAGTGAAATTTTCACATATTGGAAGACGATGAGGAACAAAATTAGAAGATTTTATTTAAGGGCTTAAATTGTTTGGTTTCAAAATTGATAATAAAAGGTCAACTTGAGAGAAGACTACCATATCTTATTAGTAGATCTGAAAAACTTGATCCAAACCTTCTTATATGAATTGATCTAATCAACTCGAGACCTAAATATGATGATCCAAATTTAATTCAATACTCGATTATAAATAGAGTTCGAATAGTTAAATTAAATAAATTATTATTGCAATCTTACAACAACAATAAAACTCAATTCCCATATGTATTGGGGTAAGGGGGAGGTAGGGTAGTAGGTTACCCCCAACGTCAGGTTGAGAGTAACTTCCGTGGAAGATCTCTGACAGTCAAAAATTAAAAAATATAAATAAAATACAATACATATATAAATAAATCCGTGTGCAGGTAATCAATCGTTGATCCATCTTTACGCGACTCCTTCACACGTGACCTCCGATCAAGTCACCTTCACCAACCAGGGGATGCCATGACAACAATAGTCATGTCAAACATGCAAAAAAAGGAAAAAAATAATCAGGCATTGTAGTCTGAACATAATATTTTACAGTGTAAACACAGTAAACAAGATAGAGATTCAAGCATGTTTTCACTGAAAAAGTCACCTTCACCAACCAGGGGATGCCATGACAACAATAGTCAGTCAAACATGCAAAAAAAGGAAAAAATAATCAGGCATTGTAGTCTGAACATAATATTTTACAGTGTAAACACAGTAAACAAGATAGAGATTCAAGCATGTTTTCACTGAAAATTCGATAGACACATCATTATAACGTCAACAATTTTTATATTATAAATAATAAGCATTTAATGGAATAACGATGACAACACAATCAACGAGAAGAAAGAAAATCACTATGATGTCATCATCGAAGTAAGAAGAGGACAAAAAATTTACCGTCAGTAAACTTGGGACATTCGAAAGATACATTTTTTTGCACCCAAAATATAACCAGACTCATTAGAAAACCAACTCATATAAGAAGATCAACATGAAAGCATTCGACACCCGAATAGCTTTGTAGCATCGAAAATTAATAAAAAGCAGATTAAAATGCGGCTAAAAAAGATAAAAATACGAATGACCTAAAATGGTATAAAAAATCATAACATTTTATGCTAAGCCCAATTTAAAATATTACATTTTCATAAATTTTTTGATTATAACCTAAAATATTATATTTTCCATAACATTAATCTACGGTGAAGGTTAAATTTCATAATTTAGGTTTCACTGCATGTAGCATAATAATTCATGAATGATGATCTAAGGACTAAAATAAAAATGTTTAAACTATAAATATCATATTTAACATTTGATCAAAGTATAAGTATAATTAGCGACATTGTTCCAAAAACCAATAACGGGACAAGAAAAAAGTTTTTCATGTTTTGAAAAACAAGGGGTAATAACAAAGCATTTGATATTTTTGTATTGTGTATCTGACTTAACTTCTTTTCTAGACAAATACAAAATATGAATTTGTACACAAACTTTTGTAATTCCTTCCAAATTGTTTATGTTATTATCAACGGCGGAACTAATAATTTATTAAAACGATATCAAATAGATAGATAGATTCTAATAATATTAAATGATCAATGATCATATCAGGGCCAACCCTAGGCCAGGGCAGAAAGGCCCCGCCTAGGGTCCACAAATAAAAAAATAGTATAATATTTTATAAAATAATACTAATGTCCTTGATTTTATTAAAGTGTCAATTATAATCATTGAATTTTTATATTAACGATAAAAAATTGTTCTTCCCATAAAATTCTAATTCAATATTTTTTTCCTAAAATTAAAAAAAAAAATCAATTGATTCTCTTTAATTTTGGTCTTTCCAAATTCTCTCTATCAATTCACCGAATCTCTTTCCTAACTTTACATATCAATGAAAAATTTAATTTACGCTATTTTTTCTTCAAAACTCAATGAGAGGAAAAAATTAAGTATAATTATAATGCTTCTTTTCTCTTTTATGCTTCACGATTCCTCTAGAAAATAATTATTCTCATTTTTTAAATTTATCATATTTCTCACAAACTCAAAATCACAATTGTTTATTGTCAATTATGGTGCTTGAACTCATATTGAATATTATTCTTATAATTCTAGGTCGATCACGTTTTTAAATTATTTCTTTTATTTTTTTATATATTTTCAAATTGTAGATAAGAATGTTCTTTTATTTTCAAATGTTATATTATGTATTGAGAAAAATATGTTGGAAAGTATTGATATTGACACTATCATCAATGATTTAACATTAAGAAATACTCGAAGGTAATATTTTTCATAAATATTTTTATAAGTATTTGTATGTTTAAATATTTTTTTTGACATTTTGATAATGTAATAAATTACTATTTATTTAATTTAATAAAAAATCTAATAAAAATTGTATATTATATATTTCTTAATTTTTTAGGGGCTTATTTTTTTTTATTTTTACTCCGAGCCACAAAAAAAAACCAGGACCGATATTGGATCATATAATAATATTTATTTTTTTCCAATTGATGGGACCTAATAGAACTAATTTTTTTTATATTTCTTAAAAATATATAAAGAATTAAAAAAAGCTGGCAACGGCCCAGGCTGCTCTTGACTGCTGCCCGTGGTTATTACAACAATTTTAGTATATAGTCTTTATAATTTTTATTTTTATGAAATAAAATATCCAACATCTATTACAACATAAAACTTAGTACATTGTGAATTCATTTAATGATTTCGGTCGTTAAAACTAAAGTTCTTCTTTAATATTTTCAGTTTGAGTAGGTTAGTATGTGGGCGTGTGCTTGTTAATTATTAACAAATATTATATTATAATCACCATATAAAATTAAAAATATTATATTTTTATTTTAAGATAAATTACATAAGAGGTCACTTTATTATTCTTAAGTAATTATTTTAGTCATTAAAATTTTTAAAAATTATAAAGTAATCATTGTGAAATTATAAGAAAGTTTAAAATATAATAAATTTAATAAAACTTTTGTAAAAATTTAATGATTATTTTATAGTACTTTAATAAAATGCAATTATTATTATCGTAACCAACCTTTTTGTGAATGATTCGACGTGGTCTTTATCTCGCCGTATTAGTTCACCCGGTAGAGCACGTGGCTTTTAACCGCATGATTGTAGGGTTCAATTACCACATACAGAGTTATTTATCTTTCCTTTTCCTTAGACGTCGATGAAAGTATTGTACTTGTCAATTCGAACCTCTCAAATCTAAGTGTAACACCCCCAAATTTTTAGTTAATGATGTCAAATGTATGTGGCATAATATATTCAAGAATGATGATCTAAGTGTAACACGCAAAATTTTAGTTAGTGACCAAAATATAAATTTTAAAAGTTTAGTGGCTAAAGTATAAAGTTTTAAAAAGTTTAGGGACTAAAAGAGTAATTTTCAAAGTTTAGAGACCAAAAGTGTAATTTTCAAAATTTAGGTGTTTTTATCCCATAAATGAATAATTCACCCTCCAAGAATGACATTTTGGTAGAAATCAGATTTTTGAAATGAAATTTATGTTAAAAACTAGAACATGTTGTCGAAACGATTTTTACGTGAGGGGTGGGGAGATTTTTGAAAACCACGTCATTTTTAATTATTGATCTCTTTGATTGATTTTTAATTAAAAACAATACGATTTTAGAAAATCTCTCGTTTCGAATATTTGGGAATCCTTTAAAAATAAAACGTATGGTTCGAGTAGTCGCCACCAATATTTGATTAGGGTGTGATTGAGCACCAAAAAAACGTTGTCATTTTAAATAAAAATTAATTTTAATTAAAACCACAAATTTACGATCTACGTTATCAAAATCCAAGTTCGGGAGTCGGTTACGCGTGGGGAATGATTAGCACCCCCACAGCGCCATAAATCGGTACCTAGTCGATTAATTAATGTCTTTACAATAAATTTCACAAGTTCGAATTTAATTTGATTTATGATCCCTTAATACAACAAAAAAATGCAAATTTTAAAACATTCAAAAGCAACAAAATAAATTAAATTAGGATTACCAAGCCATTAGAAAGATAAAGAATATTCGATTATTTAAAAATATCGAGACCATATCTTTAGTTCAGTTCTAACGACATTTTCTCGAAAAATTTAAATAGCCGAATGTTTCATTTTCTTTCATTCCCAAATTTTACAGTGATAGATCCAAATTTAATTAGGCGTTACTGACAAGATACAATTTTAATTTAAAATTGCCAAAACAACTCTCTAGTAAGTTAGGAGAAGCCATTCCGACAGTTTTAAATTAAACGAATATTACCCTTAATCCGATTATGTGATTAGGTTAAGTCAAGTTGCACATGAGGATAACATGCAAAAATCATAAATTGAGCACAAATTAAGTTCTAAAATATAAACAATCACATTCCATGTAAAGAAATTGAAATAAATTCCTAAACATACGTAGGATTGAAATTAAACGCACATAAAATAAAGGAACAAGATTAAAAAACATAAACGTTCGAATTAAGGACTAAAATGAACCATAAGCAAAACCTGAATGACAAAAAAGCTCAAATAACCTGAAAATTACAAATAAAACTGAAATTTGAAAAAAGCTAAATCAAGACAATCAAAACATAGTAAATTCGAAATCGGACCCTACAGGTGACCAAAGTGTAAATAAACGCTAAACCTAGGAGGATTAAAACCTAATTCTATCCTAAAGCTATGATGGTTAAACACTAATTAACTCTAAAGTTTTAATATATATCCTAACTAAAATAATAAACCTAACCTAATTCTAAACTAAACAACCCAGCCGCATCATCATCTCCATTCTCTCCTAACCCTCTTCTTCACTCCATTCTTTTTATATTTCAACTGAAATCCTAGGAGTTTACCTACGCAGGAATTTATCCACACTATAAGTTGGACACTCTGAACTCCGATTACCTACATCGGTAATCAGTCAAACTCACACAGTGTAAGTTGGATATTCCCTAAACTCCGATTACCTATGACTAGACCACACCGACCCTATTTCTTTTCTCATATCTCATTTCTCATGACTTTTATTTGCTGTAGAAATAAAAACAAACTCATACATAATAAGGAAAATTGGAGAGAAGATAGAAAATACCAAAGAAAAGATTTTTTGCTTTCTATTGATTCTTTGGATTTTGAATACAATCGTCGGTGTGAATGCTATCACAATGACTATGTTTTTCGAAAGGCTCAGCCCACTGTTGTTGATGAATGCTTTCTGTTTTTGTTGCTTGAATCCTCTGTTGGAATCATTCTCTGGTTACTGCTGACTGAACCCCCTATTCGTGAAATTCCCCCCACTGTTGTGAATCTTTGTTCTGTTCTTGATGGTTGATGGAACCCCTGTGTTACTATTTTTTTTCTTGCTATTGGTTGCCGTTTTTGTTCTCGTCCCTCTGTTCGAATTCCCTCCTTTTCAAAACAAAAAAAAATTCTCCTGGTTATGGGCTCGAGCAAAGTGCGTATGAACGGCGGTAGTGGCTTCTGTGAGTGGCCGACATGCGCTGGTGGGTGGCGTTGGGAGCTGATAATGAATTTTTTTTTATTATTCCCATAATATGATGCCCCCACTTCATGTATTGAATATTCTAATGTTTTGTATTTTTGCAGGAACATAGGGTCTTCACGAGGGGCATGGACAGCATGGGTGGCTGTGAGTGATGTCGGGCGTGATGCTCCACTCCAATGTTGGAAATGGCACCAGCATGGGCAGTTTACATGGGGGAACTGCACGTGAGAGTTGGAAATGATGCAAAATGGGTTGGGTCTTGTATCTGGGTCGGATCTAGGCCGAGTTCTGGGTCGATTCTTGAGCTTGCAATTAATTTGGTTTGTAATTGGACTTTAGACGCTTAACTTGTATTTGGGATTGAATTTCAAATTGTGTCGACGCTTAACTTGTATTTGGGATTGAATTTCAAATTGTGTCGATTTCCAAATCGAACATATATGATTTTAATCCAATTAAGCACCTCAAGCTTTCAAATGTAAACTCCCATGATTTGTCACTTGAATTAATCTCTCATCGAGCACAAACATCTCCAAATTAATTCACAATCATCTTCAAGTGAATTTAAATTGTCCAGACAAAATTAGGGTATTATAGCTGCCCCTCTTTGCTCGTTGTTGTGAACACAAGAATGTAGCAAAGACAAAAATAACCTAATTTTGTCTGACCGCAATGTCTTTTTACCTTCTTATGTATTCTTCTTGACTTCTGCATCCATCTCAGGTGCACAAACCCTTTTAATCAATTGCTCTACTTCTTTGTACCCGAGAATCTTTGATTTTCTTCCACATCTAATGGTCTAATGGTTTGCTCCAACACTCTTCTGAGAAGGTTTAAAATGGCTCGGATGACTTATTATCTTGGAGAAAAACATCATACCCGAAGGTCTTATAGATGACCCGATGGATTTAATCATCATGCTCGAAAGATTTACTGATGGCCCGAATGACTGATAAATTGTGAAATTTTGAAAATCGCATTCTTCGTTTTCAAAAATTTCATCTTCTTAAAACATCACTTTTCATTTTCAAATTCATGTGAAAACATCATACCCGAAGGTTTTATGGATGGCACGAAGGACTTATCATCTTGCCCTAAAGGCTTACAGATGACCCGAAGGATTTAAGCATCATGCTCGAAAGACTTACTGATGGCCCGAATGACTTATAAATTGTGAAATTTTGAAAATCGCATTCTTAGTTTTCAAAAATTTCATCTTCTTAAAACATCATTTTTTTTCATTCTCAAATTCATGTGAAAACATCCTACCCAAAGGTTTTATGGATGGCCCGAAGGACTTATCATCTTGCTCTAAAGGCTTATAGATGATTGCTTCACTATTCTTCGGTGAAGGCTAAAGGTTGATTTACTTCACTACTATTCGGTGAAGGCTTAAGATGATTGCTTCACCGCTCTTCGGTGAAGGCTTAAGATTGATTACTTCACTATTCTTCGGTGAAGGCTTAAGGTTGACTTGCCCCAATCTCATGTGTACAAATCCTTCCAGTCGATCAATTCACTTTTTCATACATAAAAAAATCTTTGTTTTTCTTCTACATCTGATGGTCATCACTTCAGAGCAATGCTTCTTCTGTGGATTAGACCTCTCAATTCTTCAGGGTATGCCTCTTTAAATGTAACGTCTTGCATTTGAGGCTTGAAATCTTCCTTTCAACTTGGTATTTTAACATCATGCATCTTCTCTTTTCAATGGAATACCTGTTAAAATCATGTGTTTATGCATGAAACACGAATGCAATTAAATGTATCATTGTAATGCATTTTCTTTTACGCAAATGATGTTCTCATGAATGCATAAATGTCGATTTAATATTCATTTGCCTTCAAAGTGGAAAACTCAGTCTTCTTCTACTTGATCATTCTTTCCAGGGTCTGTTTCACATACCCGCGTAGCAACTCGTAATTTCCAACTTGCATTTTTGACGAGCCCTCTGTTCTTCTTCCTTCTTCTTGCCATCTTCATCTTCTATCTTCATTTCAGAGAAAGTGTTTTCTCTCTCAACTTCTTGCTATGGTCAGAAGCATGATTGTGCTGCCCCATTTTCGTCCTTGGCTCAATTACGCTTCCAGAGTTGTTCTTCCAGGACTCTGCTATTGATCGATGCCCAGTTGACTTGCTTTACAAGGTAAGCTTTGCTCAAATTCACGATCTGCCCCTGACACTTCGAGTTGCGAGACTCATTCTTAATGCCCTCTTGGTCTGAATCTTGTCATCTCAACATGAAGTGGGTTCATTCGGACCCCAACATATCATAACTTGAATGTTCTCATTCTGGTGTCACTACACAGTAGTGTTGTCAAATAGTTTGAGGGTTTTTCTTCATGCTACTTAAGAAGTGATCAACCCTTCTAACACAATGTCTTGCATTTTCATTCGGGCTGAGATATGTACCCCTTTCAAATATGGCGAGCATCTACTTCTTGATGGGTTATTGACAACGTCATCTGGAAATGCTAAAAGCTCTTATTCTTCATCCATTCTGATCTTTAGACCATCTACTTACCTTTCACATGTGAACTGTCCTGTTTGAAAATATTTTTCTTTTTTTCTCTTATTTCAAAGATCAAAGAATGAAAGAATTTTATAAAACGTTGCCTCTTAATTCAGGCTCGCAATCAAATCAAATCATAGACATGAGTTCATATAATATCAAAAGAATCAATAGCTCTTTAATGTTTTCAAGGTTATAGCTCTTTGACAAGTGTCAAAATTGAGGGGTTAGCTCCAAGTTGGCTTCCTTTTTCTAAGGTTTCGACCACCAAAATGTCATTTCTTTCTTGATCATTGTGAACATCGCAATATGCCCTTCTTTCTTAGCTTGATATTTTAATCGGATGCGGACAAAATGACGCAACTAGCATAATCAATTACTAGACTTTCTAGAATATTTCTATTTCAGTTCTCTGAAATCTTTCATTCGTTCAAGCTTCATAAGCTTCTCTAACACAGGCAGTGCAGAAATATCGATCTAAAAATGAAATTCTTGTGTGCTCGTGTGAAAACGACTATAACAGGTGCTCTTTAACTCCCTTAGTCTATTTTTTATCGAAACTCCTTATTCATAAAATTGATTTAATTTGCAATTTTTTGGCTAGCTGAAATCATCTTTATTGTAATTTGCCTTTATTGGGCTAGCTGAAGGGTTCATCTCATCACAAAGTCTTTGACTTGACAATCACAGTGGAGCATACACCGAATTGCCAAGTACCCGATCAAAGTCATGGTTTGAATATAATATATTCATAAAGCCAGGGCTTTCGAGTTTCCTCTATAACCAATTGCCTTAGCGGAATAGCTATGCTTTATTGTATACACATATTATATATATATATATTTTGTTGGGTATGCGGATTCAATTTCTTAAGCTTGTCAAGAAGAACCTGTCATAGTCTAGGTGTTGTTGAATGTCAAAAAATCTCATCGTTGGAGCTCAATTTCCAAGCAACTGACCTAAACTAGATTCACATACTCGACTATTCCATCCGTAAAGATCACAATCATCATTGAACGTCATCAACAAAAGTATGGTCTAGATAGTTTTGTGATGTCATACACAAAAGATGCCCCATGTTGTCCGCTCCTATGCATACCTGAATACCAAGCCTATTGTTCACTTCCTTATAAGAGGATGAGGCTATATCGGTCTCTGCAATAGAATGGTATGGTGTTCGATTATATCTTCTGGGGATAATGTCAAGGTCCTTGTTTGATCAGGTTTCAACCTTGTTACTTTGTCAAAGATTTACAACTCATCATTATTAAAGAGCTTTTAATTCAGTTGATATTCAAAGAATTTCAAGTCACAAATCCGATTGAATGTTCACCATCCTTAAAGTAACATGAATTCATTTAAACATCATTACAAAAAATTGATGAGAAAATCCAAAAAACATGTTCAAACAAGATGTTGCAAATGACAAAAAGTTTCATGATGAACAAAATGATTTCTGCGCAGTCAGGATGCCCCATTATTCTTCTGATGCAATGGTGTTTGATTCGACCGGGTGCTACATATTTGGCTCTGGTGCCCCACTTGAGCTCGTTATCCATTGTTTCACCAATTCTTGTGTCAATGTCCCATTTTCTACAAGTGTCTCTATCTCCTTTAACAGCGGCCTATAATTTCTGGTAGAATGCCCCAATGCCCCAAAGTGAAAATCACAGACACTATCTTGATCATAGCTGTGAGCATAAGGGTCTGGTTTCACTTTTACTGGCTTCGATATGAGGTATTGACCTTTAACCAAATAGGGATACAGATCCGCAATAGAAGTTTGGAACACTTTCAAAGCATTTTTCGATCTTGGGACTTTCTTTGGACGACTCGAGTAACTTGCTACCCCTTTTCTTTTACGGTTGTGGGAGCTCTGGATGTGACATTCATTCACATCATCAACTCTTCCCTTTGGTTCGATTGGATGTTTGGAAGTGACTTTCAAGTTTCCCTTGCTGATTGCATCTTCAATGGATTCTCCAGCCAGCATAAGATCCTTAAAGCCATTCGTCGAGTTTCCCAGCATTAACTCAAAGAAAGGAGCTGGGAGAGAATCGTGAAACGTACATGATATTTCTTCTTCTAGCAAAGGAGGCTGAACTTGTGCTGCCACTCCTCTCCATCTTAGGGCATAATCCTTAAATCTCTCAGTAGCTCTCATTCTTATCTTTTGAAGGTGATGACGTTTTGGAGCTAAGCCTTTAACATATCGATATTGCCCTAGAAAAGCATCAGCTAGATTGACCCATGTCTTGATCTTCTCTATGTTCAACTGGTCATACCACACCACAGCTGGCCCAGTAAGACTATCATGGAAGTAATGAATCAACAGATTATCATCATTTAGGTACCCTTCCATCTTTCTACAAAACATTTTCAGATGAATTAAGGGGCAACTGGTGCCATCATATTTCTCAAAGTTAGGCACCCTAAATTCATGTGGGATGACCAAATCAGGGACCAAACTAAGTTCTTTAGCTTCTAACTCCTTGTGAGAGGAATTAATGACCTTCATATCTTTAATGGCTTTATTCAACCACTTGAACTCGTTCTTAAACTGTCCATAATTGACGAGGCTCTTCCCTTGGTTTGAGTTAGATGCTCCGGGGCAAAGTATCACTCTTGATGCATTAGTCTGATGAGATTGATTTCCTTTATCCTTCACTTTCTCTTTACCAGCCGCTTGTGGTACCAATACCTGAATCATTTGATTCGAAACGCCTTGTAGAGAACCCGATGTTTGATTCCTCGTATCTTGTTGTGACCCGACCAACTGTTCTTGCAACTGATCTTGTGATTTCTCATTAACTTGTTCCATCGCTTCTATTTGTTTGTTCATGATGATGAGGAACAGTATGAATGAATGATCTTGTTATTACTGTCACATAACCTCCCATAAGTTATTTCCATGTTTTCATAATTAATGCATATAAAATGCTTAAATAAATACATGCAATGTAAATGCAAATGTAAAATGCAAATACAAAAGGTGTCATTCTAGAGTGACCATCTTAAAACAACTTTCATTAAACACAAAGGTTTCAGTACATCAAACAAACTTTTACAGATAAGGGACAACTTTCACTCCTAGTTTTTCTATCTCATTCAAAAGCCAATTTAACTTTCACTCATGCTCGGGGGTCGAGTTGTCTATCTATTTCAATTCTCTTGCAAAGCCAGCTAAATCCACCAATTTATGAGCTGCACTGCTTGCTTGGGTCATAGCTTCTTTCATGACATTGTCCCTCTTCTCTATCTTGAGTGCCGACTCTCGGAGCTGCAGACACTGTTGTTGATTTTCCCTTGTAAGAAAGTCACTGTTGTTATGAAACTCTTGCATAAGATTACTACAATCATCCACCATCTTCATCAACTTCTTATTCTTGGCTTTAGTGGCTTCTAGCTCAGCTTCACTCTCCTGCTTGTGGCGTTGATGTGAAATTTCTACATTGGTAATGGACCTGTTCAATGTCTGATTTTCGGCTTGATATCTACCCAAATCATTGATAATTATATCACAACTTTTCTCTGTAATCTGTAAATCATAAGAAAACTTACCCGCTCGGCCTTCATGTACCTTGCAATTCTTTCTCCACTGTTCAGCATCATTTTTCAATTTAACGACCCCTACGATCCATTCCTCTGGGACATTTCTTATGCCGGCAAATTTAAAGGTGTGGTTGATCCTTTGAAAACTATCCCGCATAACTTCCATCTCTCTGCTCAATCTATCATTCTCGCTCCTTAAATGACGAATTTGAGCATCATATCTTGGCAAACTATCTTCTCCTTGGATGTCCTCACAGATACCCTTACCTTTAAACACTTTTGGCTCCACCTTAATTGGATAATCAGTCACCAAACCCAGTCGACCCTTCATTTCAAACTCTAAAACTTCATGATCTAAAAGATATTGGACTCGATGTTTGAAGGGAGTGCAATTTTTAATGGAATGTCCTTGAACCCCGACATAAAATTCACAACGACCATTGACGGCATACCATTTTGGATATGGAGGCTGCAAAGGCTTCACATAATGCGTAGCTACTTCTTGGGCTTCTAACAGTGCATCATACAACTCTTTATATGATATTGGGATATAATCAAAATGAGAGCCACCTCTCGACTTGGGTTGGACTGGAATTTCCCGCTTTAATGCCCTTAATGTGAGGAGCAGACTATCAAACACCAACGAGTTCTGATTGCATGGCTGCTTTTCATCCTTCTGAACTTCTACGGTTTCCACTATTTCCTTGGCGTTTCCAAACAGCTTGTTGATACGAACAATGATTGTGCATGACTTCTCATACTGGCTAGGATCAGCAGGCTCTAAAGTAGTCTCTTGTATATTTGACACCTTATGGTTGCTTCTGTCGAGCTCTTTTGTAGAAGTCTCTCTTCCTTTGGAAAAAGCATATATCTTATCCATCATCCTGTACATCTGCTCTTTTATCTCTCTTATCTCCTTTTGCTCTTCCTCAGCCATGCGATCTTCGGGTGCAGATCTTTCCACTATTCTCGAAGCTTTCTTAGGATGACATTTCTCATCTGTGTTATAGTCTGCTTGATTATGAAACCCCTTGTCCATCATGAAAACTTTCTACTATGTTGACCACTCACAAATTGACATCTTTTGATTATGTCATGATCATGCAATGCAGACAACGTAAAAACAAGTCAGTACAAATAAGGTAAAAAATGACAAAAAGCAAACAATAGCAAAATAAATTAATGAGCAAATACAAAAATAAGAATGCAAATACAAATGCAAATGTAAATGCAAATGCACGAGGTGTTAATCTGAAAGTGACCACTTATAGAACAACCGTTCACTTAGACAACAAGAATTCAATAAGTACTCCATGTAGTCAAAATACAACTTTGATTCTTCATCTCTTCATTTCCTTGAGTCGTATTCTTCATGGAATCAAACATTACACCCAAAGTTGTCGGCGTATTTTATCACCTTTGATGGCGTCGGATGTCTTTAAATTGAATCTTGAAATCTTCATTCTTTCCTCCAATGTGAAGTGGTCTTCATGTCGTTATGAAGGGTCTTCTCGTCCTTGGTATAACTGTATCTATCCCCTGAGTCAACATCTTGGCCTTCTTACATTTTTTTCAATCAGCTTCGGATCTCTTCATTCATCGGGTGTCTTTCTTCATGGTATGACTGTATCTATCCCTTTAATCAACATCTTGGGCTTTTCACATTCAAAGAAATTCTTCAATCAAATTCATATCTCTTCATTCATCGGGTGTCCTTCTTCATGGATTGTTTAAACATCTCTAGATCTCCCGATTTTGACTACATGGTGGAGAATTTCTTACCTCAATATGTTCAGCCTTCTTGTTAGTCAATCACTTGTGAATTAACACCCCCTCGATGACATGAGGATGCAAATGCAATAAAATCACAATAAAATAGACATAGAACAAAAACGGGGTAGTGCACATAAGATAACAACAAGATAGTGGATACCGTAAACATCAAATAAAACCTACCCTCACATGCTGGCTACTCAATCATGCTTTAGTAGATCCTACCCAACATGATATCTACCTACATGCTTTGTCATTCACAAAAAATGCTAACTGCATGGTATCTAATTCACATGTTTTGTACGAAAATATAAAACCTAACCTCATGCTTTTCTAGTTCTTATTCTTATTGCAAAAATAAATTCGAGGAAAAGGTTAGAATGAGTTTCCCCTTTGTGTCTGTGGATAGAGATTTAACATAAAACAGGCAGAGTTTTGGTATCACTAAAAGGGTCCTCGAATTATCCTTTGCCGGTGCTCCCTTGAGCTTGCCAGACCCTCGATCCTCAATCATTATAGGCTTAAAATGGATCAAGTTCAATTTGAGAGGATACATTTCCCTATGTCCATGTGAGGAAACTCAATGTTTGACTTGTAAACATAAGGCATGTACCCCAGAGGTTACTTGCTAAAGCCCATGCGGAGAAAAGTAATTTTTCTCACGTAAGCGTAGCGTTCACCCCTACCTAACGGGACAGAGCACAATTAGAAGGCTCTAAATATCGAATAGTTATAGCGAAAGTAAAGGGAAACCCATAATTCTTTGCCCCAATCCAAGAAACACAACAAACCAAAGTGAAGGTCAAAAAACTGAAACATATAAATCACACGTTAATACAACTATTTATTCTTTAATCAAACCACAAATTAGAATGCAAACAGAAAATTTAAAACAAACAAGGGATCAAAAACCAAATTAAAACAAACTTATAACTTTCATTTGCAAAGACAATTAATTAATCGACTATCGGCCTGACTCTTTAAAAAAAGTCCCCAGCGGAGTCGCCAAGCTATCGAAACGATTTTTACGTGAGGGGTGGGGAGATTTTTGAAAACCACATCATTTTTAATTATTGATCTCTTTGATTGATTTTTAATTAAAAACAATACAATTTTAGAAAACCTCTCGTTTCGAATATTTGGGAATCCTTTAAAAATAAAACGTATGGTTCGAGGAGTCGCCACCAATCTTTGATTAGGGTGTGATTGGGTACCCAAAAAACGTTGTCATTTTAAATAAAAATTAATTTTAATTAAAACGACAAATTTACGGTCTACGTTACCAAAATCCAAGTTCGGGAGTCGGTTATGCGTGGGGAAGGATTAGCACCCCCACAGCGCCCTAAATCGGTACATTGTCGATTAGTTAATGTCTTTGCAACAAATTTCACAAGTTCGAATTTAATTTGATTTATGATCCCTTAATACAACAAAAAAATGCAAATTTTAAAACATTCAAAAGCAACAAAATAAATTAAATTAGGATAACCAAGCCCTTAGAAAGATAAAGAATATTTGATTATTTAAAAATATTGAGACTAGATATTTAGTTCAGTTCTAACGACCTTTTCTCGAAAAATTTAAATAGCCGAATATTTCATTTTCTTTCATTCCCAAATTTTACAGTGATAGATCCAAATTTAATTAGGTGTTACTGACAAGATACAATTTTAATTTAAAATTGCCAAAACAACTCTCTAGTAAGTTAAGAGAAGCCATTCCGACAGTTTTAAATTAAAAGACTATTACCCTTAATCCAATTATGTGATTAGGTTAAGTCAAGTTGCACATGAGGATAACATGCAAAAATCATAAATTGAGCACAAATTAAGTTCTAAAATATAAACAATCACATTCCATGTAATGAAATTGAAATAAATTCCTAAACATACGTAGGACTGAAATTAAACACACATAAAATAAAGGAACAAGATTAAAAAACATAAACGTTCGAATTAAGGACTAAAATGAACCATAAACAAAACCTGAATGGCCCAAAGCTCAAATAACCCAAAAAGTACAAATAAAACTGAAATTTGAAAAAAGCTAACTCAAGACAATCAAAACATAGTAAATTCGAAATCGGACCCTACAGGTGACCAAAGTGTAAATAAACGCTAAACCTAGGAGGATTAAAACCTAATTCTATCCTAAAGCTATGATGGCTAAACACTAATTAACCCTAAAGTTTTAATATCTATCCTAACTAAAATAATAAACCTAACCTAATTCTAAACTAAACAACCCATCCGCATCATCATCTCCATTCTCTCATACCCCTATTCTTCACTTCATTCTTTTTATATTTCAACTGAAATCCTAGGAGTTTACCTACGCAGGAATTTATCCATACTATAAGTTGGACACTCTGAACTCCGATTACCTACATCGGTAATCAGTCGAACTCACACAGTGTAAGCTGGATATTCTCTAACCTCCGATTACCTACGACTAGACCACACCGACCCTATTTCTTTTCTCATATCCCCTTTTTCATAACTTTTGTAAACACCGTTTTTCGCCAGGGCGGGGAAAACCGATACTGACTCGGGGGTTTTCTCTATGAAAATCGTTTCAAAATGTGATGAGTCGCCACCAATCATTTAAGGTGTGATTGGAACACCATAAAAACCGGGTGATTTTAATAAAACATTTTATTTTAATAAAATACCAAGTTTTGGGGTCTGCAAAAATCCAGAAATCAGGTTCGGGAGTCAGTTACGCGTGGGGAAAGATTAGCACCTCCAGAAGCGTCTAAAAATTGGTACCTAGATAATTACCCTATATTTAAAATCAGAAATTTAGAGTTCGATATTTATTTAATTTAAAAATCACTAAGGATGCAGAGTTTGAAAAAGGGTATTCGTTTATTAAAACCGATAGCATTCACCCCCGAGCGTAAATGCGGGAGATCAACTATTGTGTCTAATAACCGAACATTGCCTCATTTTTAGAAAACTTGATGTGGTTTTGAAAAGGATGTCAACTTACTTAGGGAATTACCAGTAGTCACCCCCTGAGCGTGATCGCGGGAGATATACTATTAATTCCTTAAATAAGTGAACAGTGTCTTAAAGTTAAAATAAAATGCAATCAGACAAAGTTTTATTTGATCCTAATTAATCTAATGTAAATTAAGGCTTTTTCTAACCTACGAAGACAAATTATGAAAATTTAAGAGCCCAGGGGCTTAAATAAAAAAACGTAGGCTTTAATATTAATCCTATTTGATTTTAATTAATTATTGAATCGAATAACCGAAGTGGTCCCTCGAGCGTTCACGCGAGGGCCATTTCGAATTATCCCCTAAATTAAGAGACTAATTTGAAAACTAAGTTAAAAGTGAGGCTCTATTTAACCTATTTAATTATGTCAAAATTAAAATTTTAAGCGAAATTCAGGGACTAAAAGGGTCAAAATATAAAGTTTCGAGTTCTAAAAGATTAAAAAGTCTAAGGATCTAAATCGACATTTCTAAAGTAAGGGGCTAGCTTAATTATTAAATTAAAATTTTTATAAAATATTAATCATTAATAAATTTTTAATCGAACGATTGACTCGACTATTCGGGCGTATAATACGAAGACTCGACTCGAGTTGCCCCCTAATTAAACTATAGTGTCATCCTAATTTCTAATTTTGATTTGAATGTTAAAATTAAATCTAAGAAACAATCATGTAAAAACTGACTAAATAAAACTAAAATAACCAATTTAAAATAAATAGTAAGAAAGGAAAAGTATATATGGGTTAAAATTGCAATAAATTAAAAACATATAGCCAAAATTAGAACATATAACAAAAGGTCCACAATGCAAGAAATCAGAATACAAGGATTAAATAGAATCAATACATAAATTACAAGCTTAAATTTAAAGGACTGTAATGTAAATACTGCAAAATAAATGCACAAATAAAAATAACAAAAATGTAAATAAGTGACGAACAAAATAAAATGAAATTAACGAGTCAAATTCACAATAATAAAAAATGGAAAAAATAGTGACCAAACTGCAATAAATAAATAAAACAGTAGCTAAACTAAAATGAACAAAATATTAGAAATGGTGATCAAAATAAAATGAAAGAAAACAAAGAGCCAAAATCGAAACAAATAAAAAAAAGAGGATTAATTGGTGATTAACATGGAACCATTACACGAACTAAGACCCTTCGCACGCAAATAACCCCACGCTCATCACAGGTTTCACTATACTAAAATGATGTCGTTTCAATAAGTTAATATAAATAATATTTTGGGTAAAATTAAACCCCAACCTCACTTAATCAATCGCAAACTCTTCCACTCTCTCCTCCTCCATTCGAGTGCTTTGAAGCTATCTGATCTCACCATCTTCTTCCCCGATCGAGAGCCCAAGGGCCTTACTCGCGCAACCGGCATGCCATTATGGCTTCAACCAAGGCCACAAGACCATCCTCCGTATTAAGGTGGCCACGCTCCTCTTCGACCTCTCTATTAGAACAAGACCTCAAAGGCTCACTACCACTGCTCACGGATGAAAATCGGCGAACCTATGTTCCGACCACCACTAGTGGTGGTCGGGTTAAACAAAACCTAGACCTAGACACTAGCCTCTATTCTACCAAAAACTCTCACCATCAACACATGCAAGATTAGACGACTCTCATCTTATACCCTCGACGAAACCAATAGCAACAATTCTGCTTATGAATTACTTGTATTGCGTTTGTTGTTGGATTGTCAATGGAAATATCATGTGATTTGTAAAAAAAATGGGAAATTGAATTAAAAGTGAGGATACAATGTTTACTACTCCTTTCAAATACGAGGAGGAGAATCCCCTTGTTACACTGTTTTACTTTTCCAATCGTAGAAGATGACCCCCCTGGACTCTGTTACATTTCCCTTTTTCCTATTGCTAAAAAATGCTCTCTGATGACTCTCCTCCCTCTTTTTTGCTTGATGAACCCCCCATTTATATCCCATTTACAGGAATATAAAATTGTAAAAGATGAGTTCCCCTTCACGCCATGTGGTGCCATAGTATGGGTATTCCGTGGAGCCAATCTTGCTCGGAATACTGGAAAGGCATGGGCACTAGCATGGGCAGCAGATCCATGTTTTCACGTGAGCATTGTAGTGCTTCACATGGGCAAGTCGATGGTGGACAACTACGGCACGAGTATGGTCTTGCTTGGTGGGTGACAACAACACGTGGGAGGCATGGGCTTGGTGATGAATAAAATATGGTGTTCACAGCTGCCCCTCTTTGCTCATTGCTATGAAACGGGAATGAAACAAAGATAAAATAGCACCATTTTTATCTTGGTCTCTTCTTGTCACACTACGAACTCTTCATTGGGAATGTTAGTTCTTCTCTTTCTCTGAAATCGTCGAGTCCTTGTTGCAAATGATATCATCTTTACTTCGTTCTCTTTGTTGAGTCTTCATCTTCAGTCCTTCTGGTTATGGGTTCTTCTCATCCTGGTCTTTCCACTGAAATGCTAATCCCTCTAGCGAGGTGTTACTGATTCAACTCTATATCTGACGAATCGAGCTAGAATGATTATGTTGATGATGCTGATCCAAATCCACATACGATATATTTGAGCGAACAAATGTTGATCTGCCTCATCCTGTGATGGGATCGAACGAGATGCCGGTGCTGATCTCCCTCATTCTGTGATAGAATCGAGCGAAATGTTGACGCCGATACAACTCCTCATTCTGTGATGGAATCGAGTTGAAAGTTGATGTTGTTCCAACTCCTTCTATGATGGATTTGAGTGAAAATAAAAATGTTGATCCACCTCCTTCTGTGATGGAATCGAACGAGATGTTGGGCCTGATCTACCTCCTTCTGTGATAGTATCTGGCTGAAAGTTGACGCTGATCCAACTATTTCTGCGATGGATTTGAACGAAAATAAAAATATCGATCCACCTCCTTCTGTGATGGAATCGAACAAGATGTTGGTGTTGATCTACCTCCTTCTGTGATAAAACATAGCTAAAAGTTGATGTTGATCCAACTCATTCTGCGATGGATTTGAGTGAAATGAAAACGTCAATCCACCTTATTCTGTGATGAAATCGAACGAGATGTCAGTGTTGATCTACCTCATTCTGTGATACAATCGAGCAAAAAGTTGATACTGATCAAACTCCTTATGTGATGGATGAGCCAGAAGGAACAAGTTCTTCTCATTATGAACTTCTTCTCCTTCATGAATGAGTTCTTCTCATTATGAACTCTTCGTTGGAAATATTGAGCTAAGGTTGAACAAATTCTTCTCATAATGAACTTCTTCTCCCTCGTTGGATGAGTTCTTCTCATTATGAACTCTCCACTAGAAATGTTGAGCCAAGGTTGAACAAGTTCTTCTCATTATAAACTTCTTCTCCCTCATTTGATGAGTTCTTCTCATTATGAACTCTCTACTGGAAATGTTGAGCCAAGATTGAACAAGTTCTTCTCATTATGAACTTCTTCTCCCTCGTTGGATGAGTTCTTCTCATTATGAACTCTCCACTGGAAATGTTGATCCAAGGTTGAACAAGTTCTTCTCATTATGAACTTCTTCTCCCTCATTGGATGAGTTCTTCTCATTATGAACTCTCCACTGGAAATGCTGAGCCAATGTTGAACAAGTTCTTCTCATTATGAACTTCTTCTCCCTTATTGGACGAGTTTTTCTCATTATGAACTCTCCACTGGAAATGTTGATCCAAGGTTGAACAAGTTCTTCTCATTATGAACTTCTTCCCCCTCGTTAGATGAGTTCTTTTCATTATAAACTCTCCACTGGAAATGTTGAGCCAAGGTTGAACAAGTTCTTCTCATTATGAACTTATTCTCGCTCATTGGATGAGTTCTTCTCATTATGAACTCTCCACTGGAAATGCTGAGCCAATGTTGAACAAGTTCTTCTCATTATAAACTTCTTCTCCCTCGTTGGATGAGTTCTTCTCATTATAAACTCTCCACTGGAAATGTTGATCCAAGGATGAATAAGTTCTTCTCATTATGAACTTATTCTCCATCATTGGACGAGTTCTTCTCATTATGAACTCTCCACTAGAAATGCTGAGCCAAGGTTGAACAAGTTCTTCTCATTATGAACTTCTTCTCCCTCGTTGGATGAGTTCTTCTCATTATGAACTCTCCACTTGAAATGTTGATCCAAGGTTGAACAATTTCTTCTCATTATGAACTTCTTCTCCCTCATTGGATGAGTTCTTCTCATTATGAACTCTCCACTGGAAATGTTGAGCCAAGGTTGAGCAAGTTCTTCTCTTTATGAACATCTTCTCATTCATTGGATGAGTTCTTCTCATTATGAACTCTCCACTGGCAATGTTGATATGTTTATATTCTCTTTGAAGATTTTCAAACCTGCAAAAGATTATCATGTGTCAGTAACAGTTGTGTTTGAAGTACCCGAAGGTATTGACCCAAAGGTTCTCGAATTTTGTTGATATTCATTTCTTTCAAAAATGAAGACGTGAATTGATTCTTCGCTGAAATTTTCTTCTTTAACATGGAATTGTGCAATGAAACCTCTGCTAAGTTTGGAATTCCTGTCAAATATTCAACATCTGGATAAAAATTAATAAGAAATCTATTTTAAGAAAGGCTCTCTAGGGTGAGATAAAATTTCTTATTTCAGGGGAAAACTGTCACAAGCGAGACGAAATTTGTTCCAAGGGAAACAATCTCAAAGGTTGGTGCTTCAAGAGAACTGTCTCAGGAGAGACAAAACATGTTTCAAGGGAAACCATCGCAAAGATTTTGTGTTTCAAGAGAAACTATCTCAAGAGAGACAAAATTTGTTTCAAAGGAAATTGTCTCAAGAGAGATAAAACTTTTTTTCAAGAGAAACAGACTCAGACTTTATTGTTTTGAGAGAAACTATCTCAAAAGAGACAAAACTTGTTTTGAGTAAAAATTATCCCAAGTGAGACAAAATTTGTTATTTTTATAATTATCAAGAAATCCCTGAAAATCAGGCTTAGTTTCTAAAAACTCATTCGAAAACATCTTGCACTGAAGGTCTTATGGATGTCTAGAAAGACTTACAAATCAAGAAACCCCCGAAGGCTTAGTTTCTAAAATTTCATTTGAAAACATCCAACATTGAAGGTCTTATGGATGGCCCGAAGGACTTATAAGTTAAGAAACCCCCGAAGGCTTAGTTTCTAAAATCTCATTTGAAAACATCCTGCATTGAAGGTCTTATGGATGGCCCGAAGGACTTACAAATCAAGAAACCCCCGAAGGCTTAGTTTCTAAAATCTCATTTGAAAACATCCTACACTGAAGGTCTTATAGATGGCCCGAAGGACTTACAAATCAAGAAACTCCCGAAGGCTTAGTTTCTAAAATCTCATTTGAAAATATTCAGCACTGAAGGTTTTATGGATGGCCCGAAGGACTTACAAATCAAGAAACCCCTGAAGGCTTAGTTTCATTTGAAAACATCCTGCACTGAAGGTCTTATGGATGGCTCGAAGGACCTAGAAATCAAGAAACCCCCGAAGGCTTAGTTTCTAAAATCTCATTTGAAAACATCATGCACTGAAGGTCTTATGGATGGCCCGAAGGACTTACAAATCAAGAAACCCTCGAAGGCTTAGTTTCTAAAATCTCACTTGAAAACATCCTGCACTAAAGGTCTTATGGATGGCTCGAAGGACTTATAAATCAAGAAACCCCCGAAGGCTTAGTTTCTTAAAAAATCTTTTGAAAATATTATGTTGTTTGGGTAACATGCCCCACATCAAAGAAATGATTCTTCTTGTATTGGGCTCCTCAATTCTTGAGGATCTGCCAATCCAAATATAATTCCCTTCATTCAAGGCTTGAATTCTGTCTTTTTTTTCTCTTCCTTTCTTGGAAAATCTGTAAAAATATGTTTTGATGCATGAAATATGAATGCAACATGTAATGCATGACTTTCTTAATGCAATATGTAATGCATGACTTTCTTATGTACAACAATATCTATCATTAATCATCTTTTGGCTTCAAAATGGAGATCTCGGTCTTTTTTTACTCTTTGTATGAAGTTTTCCCCTAACATCAGCATGGTCAAACTAATCATCTGGAACAATCATGTCTCTCTCATCTTCTATTTTTTATCTTGCTTCTTCAACATGATTCTAGAAGAAGTGTTTCCTCCTTTGGATTCTCGTTGCGATCAAATAGATGACTGGGCACCTTACATGTCTTTGAGTCGATTTTTCAATCAGAATTGTTTCTCTAGAGTTCTTAGCTAACTACAACATGAATGAATCATTTCTCTAAGTAAGCTCTGCTTGTGTTCATCTTTTGACCCTAGCACTCTAAGCGACGAGGATCATTCACTATGTCTGTTTGGTTTGAATCTTATAATCTTAACATCTTGTTTAGATAATGCCCCAATGCGGGTACTTATGGCTCTCTTTGTGCCAAAATCTCCATCTTGAAGGGTCTTGCTCTTGTATAACTAACTAGTAATGTTAACGAATAGCTTGAGAGCTTCTCTTCATGATGCCACCATCAGATGGACACTTAAAAAGTGATCAATTCCTCTAACATGATTATCTTTTATCTTTGCTATGATGTAGGATATGTGTCACCTTCAACTAAGGCGATCATATGATTCTTACGATGTCACAATAAAGTGTTAGAAGTTCCGTCCTCTAGTCCTTATGATCTCTCTGACTATCTTCTTTCAAGAAATGTTTCATTGTTCTGGCATCGTTTGCTCTGTTCTTCGCTAGAGGCAGAATGAGCCTCATCAGCTTCAAGGACCTTTTTCACTTGAGATTGTCCTGCTTGAAAATGTTTCTTTCTTTTATTTTAAAAATGTGAAAAAATGTTGAATAAAAGAATGTTATCATTTTCTTCTAGCTCATAATCAAAACAAATTGTAAAACGAGAATTCATTGAATATCAAATAAACCAAATTTTCTTTTAATCCTTCAAAAATTATATACATTTGAAAAATATAAAGATTAATGTTGATAAAAGGCTCAGGTTGAATTTGGGAAGGTAATGTGTTTCAGGTTAATTTGGGGAGGTAATGTGTTTCAGGTTGGCTTCTTGCGTTCTCAATTCTGGTGTTCATTGATCTGATGAAGCAACCGCCAAGCTTCTCTTCTGGAAATGTTCACTGGTTCCCAACCCTCGCGAGCGCCTTTAGACTGTGAAATGCTTTATCAAGATATGTATAAGATTGTCCTTCTGTACAGTGGTTGACAATCTTCGTATTCGAGTTGTATTTTCAGGTTTTCAACTCGAATCCTCCTTTGTTTTCAAGATGTCATCTAAAATTATGCGACTTAAACCCTCCTTTTATTATTTTTCCCTATCATGCATAAAAGTTTTAAAAACTAATTTTGTAAATAAAATTAACCCTGAGGGGCGGAATGAAATCTGAAGATTGCCTCTCTACTCAGAAATCCATGTATGATTAGAAGGGACTTTTCGGGCACGTAATGTAGGCTAGGGCTCATGGTTATGAAAGAAAAGGATAAATAGGCTCAAACAAGTATTTAAGGGTTATCAAACCAATGATCAATTCATTCTGCCATCTTCAATCTTGTTCTGCCTTATTTGAATCTTCTCGTGTGTCTTTTATTTTAATTTCTTTTAGTGTTCTCTGATCTTTTGGTGAATTGATTCTAGATCTTTGAACCGCTCGTCTTGAAGTGTTGGATCTATCTATTTTCTCCTTTATTCTTTTTCTTTTTTTCTCTCTTTTTTTATTTTTATTTTTCTCTTTTTTTTTATTTTTTATTTCTTTTTTTTATATCTTTTTTCTTTTTTGCTATATCTTCTTTTCTTTCTCTTGGTGTAGTCAACTCAATTTGATCTTTTAGCGCTTGTATTTGGTCCACCTTACAGTATCTCATTATTTCTCATTTCATCATGACTTGCTTCTGTGGCGAAATCTGAATGCGAGCAGATTTCCTTCACCTTTGCCCCCCAGTGTGGAGGGTGATCATTGGTTAGGGTTGAATCAGAAGAAAAATATTATAGGCTTTAAAGGGGACAACAAGGGATATATATATATATATATATAAACATATTTTTGAAAGAATAAATGAAACAAAGTCGTTCATCATCTCATACATGGAAGTCTTCGTAAAAGAGGTATACCTAGGGGGACGAGTTTTCAGGATTAATCTTATTTACATGAAAACAATGTAATTAATGCATGATAGAATTATTTCAATGATTTCCTTTATTTCTACTTCACTTTGATCCTAGTATGCCCCAATTATTCGAATTCTCAAAAATTGATCCGCAATACTCCATATTATTTTTCTTGCTGGAAAGGTCCTCATTATGCCCCCAGGATTAATTGAGATTGGGAAACGAATGTTGGTTCTATGTCTAAGAAGGGAAAGGTGTGACTTTAAAGTCATTATTCTGAAAAGGGTAATGTTATTGAAAGGTTATTTCCGTTTGTGAAGTGATATGAAAGGTTTAATCTAGCCCTTTGTCAAAGATCTATAATTAATGAAGTAGTAAAAGAACCTTTAATCCATTCGATATTCAAAGAATTACAAGATTAAAACTTGATTTATTGCTGATAACCTTAGAAAACGACATAAGCTCAATTAACAAAATATCTATTAAGGAAATAATAAAAACACGGTCAAACAGGACAATGTCAGTGCAACACTTTCCCCGGAATGTCTCACTACGAGTTAAAGGTCAATACCCCTAGGTCAAACAAAATATGGGACTTGCTTCTCCGTGCCCCACGGATCTCGATAATGCCTCAAACTTCAGAGGGGCTAACATTACGTTCATAACTCTAAATCTTTTTTGGGTACGGATGGGGTCACCTCATCTTACCCTCAAAATTTTTATCACAAGACCCTCTGCAAGCTATTCCCCGAATCTATGATTAAAGAATGTTAAGATACAATGTATACCATGTAATGTACAATGTGTATATGTTAATGCAAAAATGCAAAGATGTGTATGCAAATGCAAAATGGGTGTGCAAAATGTGAGATGCAAATGCAGCCCGATATTGATTCCAAAATAACTTAGTTTATATAAAAAGTACTCAACAACACACAACGTCTAAGCACTTAGGAAAAGAGAGTACACTAATATGGAAACTTAACGTATAATCTTTCCCTATTCGCTAATCTCTCGAGCTCTATCATCAATCCCATGATGCGCTGTTCTTCCTCTTATTCTGGGATCACAAAAACACTTAAGGCTGTCGTTTCTTCATATAATTCGTAGACTTGACGAGCAACACTATTGGTCTTATTCACTGCTCTCTCCATTGCTTCATGTTGTCTCTGAATAGTGTCCTAAGCCTGCCGTAGCGTGGTTCTAAGTTCTAGATTATTCAATGGTCGGCTCTCCTCTAACTGCTGAATTCGCTGCTGGCATCTTTGTACTGTAACTTCTAGCTCAGTAATCTTGGCTTTTAAGGCCTCATTTTCCTGTCTGGCTATCTATTGTGCAGATGAGTGGATAAACCCTGGTCCTTCTAGCTCCATTATCCTCTTCTTAAACATCTCATTTTCTTTTTGAAGATGGAACCCATTGATGTTGTAAGGGTTCTAAAAAGTTTAATCCAAACTATACAGATGTGCTTCGAGCTGCTCAATCTGTGCTCGCAGGGCTCATAATTACCTTTTCTGGCAAAACTGATTATTCGGTAGTGACAAGGTTATCTCTGAACCACGTCTACCCATACTCAAATCAAGTTTAAACACTGATTGCATTCTCGACCCATCGGAAGACATTGTTGCCTTAAGCTCTTTTTATAATAACTAAGAAATCTGGGAATCAATACCGTTTATGAAATAATGTGATATGACAATGATACAAGCAAAAATGCAATAAGAACATACAAAAGAAAATCAATGGTAGTATACAAAAGACAACAAGAATCAAGTTAGTCGAAAATATCAGTCCAGAAATGTAATCTTAGGAAAAAATAAATAATATGACTCAAAGTTGAAGCTGAAAAAAAAGTATACAAAGAAAATTAATAATTCTAACTGCATGTGTTTTAGTTCTCCTAGGCTATCCACATAGCTCTAGCGAGGTAAGCTTACTAAATTCTCTATATAAGGCTGGGTTCTAGCAAAGGGTTCCCAAGCCATTTTTTACAACCTGGTAAGGTTGCCCCCGATTCTGGCCCACTACAGACTTGCGAATCGGGTTCAGCTCAGGGGATCACACCACTAAAAGCGTACCTTGAAACTGATATCTAGTTAGGCAACTTAGGGTGCTTTCCAGAGATATTTTGTCAGACCCACACAAGGAAGCCCAATGCTCCTCATGAGGTGTGACATTTCTCCCTACTTAGGTAAACCGGGTTCGAGCTCGGGTTTAGAGCTATGATATACAACAATCCTAAATATTCACAAAAATATAAGCATTAGAAGGAGAGAAATATGTTTTTTTTCTTTTTTGAAATAACATAATGAACGGGTAAATTAAATAAGATCGGACTCGTAATTTCCAAATAGTAAATACAGGGTAACCAACTCATAGCTTGACTCTCAACTTGTTTAAAAAATAAAATTCCCCAGCAGAGTCGCCAAGCTGTCAACACCATTTTTCGCCTGGGCAGGGAAAACCGATACCGACTCGGGGGTTTTCTCTATGAAAATCGTTTCAAAATGTGAGGAGTCGCCACCAATCATTTAAGGTGTGATTGGAACACAATAAAAATCGGGTGATTTTAATAAAACCTTTTATTTTAATAAAATACCAAGTTTTAAGGTCTGCGAAAATCCAGAAATCAGGTTCAGGAGTCAGTTACGCGTAGGGAAGGATTAACACCCCCACAAGCGTCCAAAAATTGGTACCTAGTTGATTACCCTATATTTAAAATCAGAAATTTAGAGTTCGATATTTATTTAATTTAAAAATCTCTAAGGATGCAGAGTTTGAAAAGAGTATTCGTTTATTAAAATCGATAGCATTCGCCCCCGAGCGTAAATGCGGGAGATAAGCTATTGTGCCTAATAATCGAACATTGCCTCATTTTTAGAAAACATGATGTGGTTTTGAAAAGGATCTCAACTTACTTAGGGAATTACCAGTGGTCACCCCCTGAGCGTGATCGCGGGAGATATACTATTAATTCCTTAAATAAGTGAACAGTTCCTTAAAGTTAAAATAAAATGCAATCAGACAAAGTTTTATTCGATCCTAATTAATCTAACGTAAATTAAGGCTTTTTCTAACATACTGAGACAAATTATGAAAATTTAAGAACCTAGGGGCTTAATTAAAAAAAACGTAGGCTTTAATATTAATCCTATTTGATTTTAATTAATTATTGAATCGAATAACCAAAGTGGTCCCTCGAGCGTTCACGCGAGGGCCATTTCGAATTATCCCTTAAATTAAGAGACTAATTTGAAAACTAAGTTAAAAGGGAGGCTCTATTTAACCTATTTAATTATGTCAAAATTAAAATTTTAAGCGAAATTCAGGGACTAAAAGGGTCAAAATCTAAAGTTTCAAGTTCTAAAAGATTAAAAAGTCTAAGGATCTAAATCGATATTTCTAAAGTAAGAGGCTAGCTTAATTATTAAATTAAAATTTTTATAAAATATTAATCATTAATAAATTTTTAATCGAACGATTGACTCGACTATTCGGGCGTATAATGCGAAAAACTCGACTCAAGTTGCCCCCTAATTAAACTATAGTGTCATCCTAATTTCTAATTTTGATTTGAATGTTAAAATTAAATCTAAGAAACAATCATGTAAAAACTGACTAAATAAAACTAAAATAACCAATTTAAAATAAATAGTAAGAAAGGAAAGTATATATGGGTTAAAATTGCAATAAATTAAAAACACATAGCCAAAATTAGAACATATAACAAAAGGACCACAATGCAAGAAATCAGAATGAAAGGATTAAATAGAATCAGTACAGAAATTACAAGCTTAAATTTAAAGGACTGTAATGTAAATACTGAAAAATAAATGCACAAATAAAAATAACAAAAATGTAAATAAGTGACAAACAAAATAAAATGAAATTAACGAGTCAAATTCACAATAATAAAAAACGGAGAAAATAGTGACCAAATTGCAATAAATAAATAAAACAGTAGCTAAACTAAAATTAACAAAATATTAGAAATGGTGATCAAAATAAAATGAAAGAAAACAAAGAGCCAAAATCGAAACAAATAAAAAAAGAGGATTAATTGGTGACTAACATGGAACCATTAAACGAACTAAGACCCTTCGCACGCAAATAACCCCACACGCACCACAAGTTTCACTATACTAAAATGACGTCGTTTTAATAAGTTAATATAAATAATATTTTGGGTAAAATTAAACCCCAACCTCACTTAATCAGTCGCAAACTCTTCCACTCTCTCCTCCATTCGAGAGCTTTGAAGCTCTCTGATCTCACCCTCTTCTTCCCAGATCGAGAGCCCAAGGGCCTCACTCGCGCAACCGGCAGGCCATCATGGCTTCAACCAAGGCCACAAGACCATCCTCCGCATCAAGGTGGCCACGCTCCTCTCCGACATCTCTATTAGAACAAGACCTCAAAGGCTCACTACCACTGCTCACGGATGAAAATTGGCGAACCTATATTTCGACCACCACCAGCGGTGATCGGGTTAAACAAAACCTAGACCTAGAAACCGACCTCTATTCTACCCAAAACTCTCACCATCAACACATGCAAGATTAGACGGTCTCTCATCTTATACCCTCGACGAAACCAACAACAACAATTCTGCTTATGAATTACTTGTATTGCGTTTGTTGTTGGATTGTCAATGGAAATGTCATGTGATTTGTAAAAAAAATGGGAAATCGAATTAAAAGTGAGGATACAATGTTCACTACTTTCAAATACGAGGAGGAGAATCCCCTTGTTACACTGTTTTACTTTTCCAATCGTAGAAGATGACGCCCTAGACTCTTTTACATTTCCCTTTTTCCTATTGCTAAAAAATGCTCTCTGATGACTCTCCTCCCCCCTTTTTGCTTGATCAACCCCCTCATTTATATCCCATTTACAGGAATATAAAATTGTAAAAGATGGGTTCCCCTTCACGCCCTGTGGTGCCATAGTATGGGTATTCCGTGTAGCCAATCTTGCTCGGGATACTGGAAAGGCATGGGCACTAGCATGGGCAGCAGATCCATGTTTTCACGTGGGCGTTGTAGTGCTTCACATGGGCAGGTCGATGGTGGACAACAACGGCATAAGTATGGTCTTGCTTGGTGGGTGACAGCAACACGTGGGAGGCATGGGCTTGGTGATGAATAAAATATGGTGCTCACAACTTTTATTTGCTGTAGAAATAAAAACAAACTCATACATAATAAGGGAAACTAGAGAGAAGATAGAAAATACCAAAGAAAAGATTTTTTGCTTTCTATTGATTCTTTGGATTTTGAATACAATCGTCGGTGTGAATGCTATCACAATGGCTATGTTTTTCGAAAGGTTCAGTCCACTGTTGTTGATGAATGCTTTCTGTTTTTGTTGCTTGAATCCTCTGTTGGAATCGTTCTCTGGTTACTGTTGATCGAACCCCCTGTTCATGAAATTCCCCCCACTGTTGTGAATCTTTGTTCTGTTCTTGATGGCTGATGGAACCCCTGTGTTACTGTTTTTTTTCCTTGCTATTGGTTGCCGTTTTTGTTCTCGCCCATCTGTTCGAATTCGGTTGAATTCACGAGATAATGTTCTCGAACTTTTTTATTCACGATATAATACACATCCCAGATTAATTATTCAAATGGGGTGAATTCTACAGTGATCTCGTAGGACGCCATGCAATCCAGGCGATCTTGTAGGACGCCATGCAATCCAGGCGACATACGGGGTGACATACGAGCCATGCGGGGTGACATACGAGCCATACAAGGCATATACGAGCCATACGAGCCAATGGAGAGATCGAGAGGTCGCCATGCAGTCTGGGCGACCTTGTAGGTCGCCATGTAGTCCCGGCGACCTTAGGTCGTCCTAGCTCACGAGACCATGCATGCACATGCAGCCAAGATTCCTTCACGTGCTCCCCTCCTGCTCCCCGCTGCATGCCTACAGCTATTAATGCATGCATGTGAACCATTTGAGCCGTGATTGGTACAATAATTGAACTATTGCTGTTGGTGAAATAATTGAGGCAGCCGGTTATATATGGGGTGTGCAAATCGCAAGAACATAAAAGAAAGAAAGAAAGAAAGGGAGAAGAGATTGCCGAGAAAGAAAGAAAGGGAGAAAGGAAAGTAAGAAGAAGAAAGGGAGATAAGGTAAATTTTTTTATATTTAAATGAGTTTATTATTATAAATGTTAATTAGTTTATTAGTTTAGGGTTATATGATTGTTAGTTTAAGTATATAAAATTAAAATTATTTAATAGTATGTTGATAGTTATATAGTTAAAAAATAATTAATTAGTTTGTTTTGTTAAGTTAGTTATATAAAAAAATTATTTAATTAGTTTGTGTTAGTTAAATAGTTAAGTTATATTTGTTTGTTGAATATATATTATATAAAAATTAGTTAGTAAGTTTATTAGTAGTATATTATAATGAAATAGTTTATTAGTTAGTTTTAGTTATATAAATATTTTATTAGTTGTTTAAGGGTTTAGTGTTTACGTTTAACTTATATTTTTAAAAAGTTTAGTTTGTTAGTTTATTAGTTTATTATATTATAAGTTATTATATTAAAGTTTAGTGTTGTAAATTAGTTAGTTAGTTTATATTAGATTATATTAAATGATTTTTTAAATATTATTGTTTAATTTTTTTTACAGATTCATTCCAATGGCTGACCAATTCCACTGTTGAGGCTTGACAATGAACATATTTCAAGTCATTTGGGAATAATGGTGAATAAATATTTGTTTAATGAATTATAATTAATAAATATTTGAATATTATTTTATGATTGTGATAATTTTTTTGAAATTTTAATTGTAGGAGGACGAGCAGCGAGTCCTTCGTCTTCGACTACATAAAGTGCCCAAGCCACACCCACTGATAGAAGATTTGCAAGAGGCTGGATTTTGGTATAAACATTTGTGCGAGATTACAAGTTGGTCCCAGGTTTGATCAGTGCGTTGATTGAACGTTTGGAGACCAGAAACGCACACGTTTCATTTGCCGTGTGGCGAATGCACTATAACTTTGGAGGATGGGCAATGCAACTCGGGGTCCAAACTAATGGGATGCCGATGGTAATGTCACATGAGTTTAATAAGGTGGAACAACTTTGCAACTTGTTTCTTGGGAAAGCGCCCGTACCACCAGAGTGTAAAGGGTGGCGGTGAGGTTGTCATGGTTGAAGAATGAATTTCAACTTCAATCAAATAGTACGGAGCACGAAATTATATATGCAACACGAGCATATATGTTACAATTGATTGGGGGAATTTTGATGCCTGATAAATCCGGTAGTTATGTTCACACAGTATCTTCTTTTTAACAAATTTTGAGAATTATAGGCAATATAGCTGGGGTTCGGCGATATTGGCATTCTTGTATCGTGAGATGTGCAAGGCGTCATTAGTCGTGAATATAATACAGTAGAAATCGGTGGATGTCTGTTGCTGCTACAATCATGGGCTTGGCATAGACTTCCGTTTTTGACACCGATTAGTCGGACTGCGGTTGACTTTCCACTTGCCGGAAGGTAATATAATCCTCTATTTTAATATAAAATATAATTAAAAAATATTTATTTTGATTAAAATTATTGAACAAAATGTCTCTATTTTTGTTTTGATTGATATACAGATGGAGGCATAAAATTGAAGGCACAGGGTTGGTGCACAACAACATTAAAGAGTTCAGGTTGAAGATCGACATTAAGGCCAAAAAGGAGGTATGCATAATTTGTATTTTTAATTATTATTTAAATTAACTATATTATTTGATTTAAATCAATTTTATTGTTTTTGTAATTTTACAGTTTAATTGGAGACCATACATGAATGAAGAATTATTTGCGTTGATACCGCACGATATTTTAGATGGGTTTCAATATTGGTGTGCTGTTACACCATTGATCAATTTTGCTTTTGTTGAGATCCAATTTGGGGATAGAGTGCTGAGGCAATTCCACTTCCACCAACCTATTCCGCGAAGTCCATGGGATGACCTCCTCCAAAACTTAGATGGTCGTCGTCCAGTGAATTGGGTTGAGACGCATGACAACCTGCACAAATTTGATGGTCGTCGTAAAGAAAGCGTTAATTGGGTTGAGAAGCATGCAACCTACATTAATGCTTGGAACAATAGGGCTTCATTCATGCCAACTCTTGACGCCATTCAAGACGACGACTTTAATTTTGAGACTTCGGCTTACCTTGCTTATTTTTTGGATAATGGAAAGCCGTTCCTCACAACAATAGTAGAGAGGCGACAATTTTTGAGGTTTAAGAAAAGATTTGGTAAAGCTGAATACTCTCTACCGAGTGGGAGTGGGAGTTCATCTCTACAACCTGAAGCGGAAATGACCGATGTGGATAATAGCGCACCACAATCGTTGCATCACGCAGTTGATGATTCTACTGTCCCGGCATACATACCAGAGTTTGTGCAGCCCGAGGCACCCATCTATTCTCCTACGTTTTCGCCGACGTATGACTTTGAACACATGACAGTTCAAATACCCCCAATGAATGAGGGGATGGGTACAATACTCCTGAGCCACAACGGCCACAACGTATCAGACGTCCGCCCCGACATTATCATTCAACAACACCCCGGCATCGACAACAATTGTAAACTCGTTTGCTATTTATTACAATTATTTATTGAAAGACTAGTTTTTTTAACCTTAACAATGATTTTTAGTATCAAATCATTACTAGTATCAAATAATTAAATATTTAGTAATCAACTATTTTAAATCATTAGTATCAAATAATTAATATTAATAAATCCTTATTAATAATTAGTAAATCATTAGTATCAAATCATTAAATATTTAAAAATCATTAATAAATTCGACTATGTATAAATTTAAACTCAGTAATCCACACTTGTACACTCATTTGTTAGTATTCTATTATTAGTAATATTAAATCATTAGTATTAATCATTATTATAAATTACTAAATAATAACTAAATAATTATTATAAAATCATTATTATAATGATTATTATCAATCATTACTAAATCATCAAATCATTAAATATTTAAATCATTATTAAATCATTTTTATAATGATTATTACTAAATCATTATTATAATGATTATTATCAAATCATTACTATAATGATTATTATCAAATCATTACTAAATCATCAAATCATTAAATATTTAAATCATTATTAAATCATTTTTATAATGATTAATAAATACATAGAAATATATGATTACTAATGATGAGGCCTATATCTTGGTAAATTAGGACAATTGTTTTTTTGAATGGCCTTCACCCCTACATAATCCGCATCTCTTTGCTTGACCTCTCTCTATAGCATGGAAATCCATACTGGTATGAATTCGAGTGGACTTAGGTCGACCCTTTGGACTTCTGCGAAGCATTGGATTTGGTAGCCATTCATCATGATCCTTTTTGGGCCAATATGATTCATTCGGGATCTGTCTGAACACATAGCTGTAGACATTTAATATCCTACGTAGGTGGAAGCATTCATCAACATAAGTGTATGCGCTTACACCAGCATACATGCAGCGACTGCATGAGCACATGGATATTTCCATGCCTAAAAACGACCACAATCACACCATTTGTGTCGTAAATCAACTCTAAATGTTTGGTCTTCTCCTCCGACGTTACGACGTATGCACGACACGACAAAAGTATGACCAACTCGGTCGAAATTATGAACAACCATTGATAGTACGTCTCTTTCACCCACACTCGCTATTGGGAGATGGCGTGTACCTTTTAGTACCGAATTAATGGCCTCAACAAGGTTTGTCGTCATATGTCCATATCTCCGACCTTCATCGTATGCTCCCACACTCGCTATTGGGAGATGGCGTGTACCTTTTAGTACCGAATTAATGGCCTCAACAAGGTTTGTCGTCATAGTCCATATCTCCGACCTTATCGTATGCTTGCGACCATTTTTCCCGCGGTATTTTTGAAGCCCACTTCCAAACACGCTGATCTCGTAAAATACCTTCAAATTCTCCAATCTCTTGTCAAAATTTGGTCGACGTAGTTCGTATCCTGTTCCATAATATTGTGTTAAACCGCAATTAAAAAAACCACGTAAAAAATACACATATTGGAAAATAAAACTTACCATGCTGACTATCTCGCTACGAATATGTGCGTTATAAACTGGTCGATACTATCTTGCCAATAGACGGATACAAAATGTCGGATATGCATACGGATGTATCCAACGACTTCCTGTCGTTCAATTGCCGCCAAAATACCCGTTCCTCTATCGGATATCAGCAAACCCATCTTCACGAACGACTATTGACGTAGATTGGTCAGAAAGAAATCCCAAGCCTCTGTTTTCTCTCCCTCAACATGGCGAATGCAATTGGGAAGATATTTCGCTCACCATCTTGAGCAACTGACATTAAAAGTACATGCCTATATTGACCATACAACCACGAACCATCTACTTGGATCATACGTTTGCAAAATGGAAATCCTTCAATACATGCCTTGAATGCCCAAAATGTCTATGAAATATTTCTTCCCTGGCAGAAGTTGACCTTCTTCGTCATATGCGGGCATGGTTTGAGACTTCACTATAGTTCCTGGGATAAATCGCTTCATTGCTTGTAGAATGTGTAGCTCTTGTACGATGTATCCCAATCTCCAACGTCAACTTCATTGCCTTCATTTTCGCATTCCACACCTTGCCATCATGCCTTTGATTTTTCGACACTCTGATCTTCCACTTGCACTCTGGGCCATATTTTACACACTTTGCGTATAGGGTTTTCTGGTTGGACTCTGCAACATGGACTCAACATGGCATTTGATACGTACTCTTTAATCGCCAGCGTAGCTTCATTTTTTCCTCTGAATTGCACCCCAACTGAAAATTCACCAGAATTATCGAATGATTCAGTCATTTGGTACGGAGGTAAATATGGCATGTCTGGGAATTCAGGTGCCCTCATTGCATCATAGTCTATCTCGTACATGTGAGGAGTAGCTTCATACGGTGTCGGAACTTCATCAAGCACCTCCCCAAAATATTTTCGTCGCCGCCCAAAACGGGTTCTTCAGTTTCTTCATCTTCGCTTGAATCATCATGAATTTCTCCCATCGATTTTCAGCGTCAATATCACAACCAATTCCGGTATGTTTCTCGTCTCATACTCTGCTGCTGTAGATGTCCCCCCGACTTCATTTACACTTTCCAATAGTGCCATAAAACTGTTCGGGAACCTGTATGTCGGCTCCTCAAACTGACTATATAAAGCCATTTCAGATGGATTTTGAGCCACACCTCTTGATGACCCAGAACATCACATATGTTACGCACATAAACAATAATTCAATAACTGCTATATTGGTTGACTCATGTAATCCAACCATGGTTCCAATATGGTTCCAATATCATCACTTCTCAAGTGGAACTGCAGCATATCTGACTGGGTTAGAGCATATCATAAACCTATACCTCAAACCATCAACTGCAGCTCGAATTTTTTCTATCTTATGCTTCATTTCTATAAATGTGATGTCTTTTTTGAACATCATATTTATTGGTTTTTTCAGACTGAAAAACTACTCCGACCTCATTTTCCATAATCTGTCCATTATAATGGACAATCGTGAAAAGTTTGCTCATTTTCTCTACAAATAAAAAATAAATTAATTTAGATTAAAAAATTAGATAAGATAATTTCATAAATTATTAATATATAATATATATATATTATGATCAAATAAAATTTATTATTTAACTTGATTGATTGCTTACTAATAACCTAATAATGATTTGATAATTACTATTAATCTAATGATTTGATATTTAATGATTTAATAATAATATGATTTAGTCATAATCACTAATAATTATTTATTCTAAATATTTAATGATTTAGATTTGATACTAATCATTTAGTAATTATTACTAATAATAATGATTAGTTTGATAATATTTTTTATTTTTTAAAAATAACAAACAATTTGTTAGGCAAAACTGTCGAGATAATATTTTTAAAACAACTAAATATTTTTAAACACATATTTTTTAAAACGGAAATTATCTCGCACAAATTAGTTTATATAATCTAATATAAACTTATAACTAACTAATTTACACATACACAACAATAAAAAATGGACAACAAAATAATAAAATTACTCACGTCTTTATGCCTTCTTCCTTTACTTTCTTTTCCTGCCTTGTTTCTTTCTTCGAATCAATTTGTACGTGGGCAAATATTGTGAAAATGTCATGTAGTGTAAACAAAATATTATTAACAACAATAGCTCCCACAAATTAATTTTATATAATCTAATATATATAATATACCTTAAACTAATAAACTATTTATTTATTATAATAACTTAGTTAAAATAACAAACTAATTAAGCACTAATTAATTTTTTATAATAACTTCAACTTCAACGAACAACCTAATATACGTTTAAAGACACTAACAAACTAATTAATATTTTTTTATATTTAATAACTTAAACTAAGAAACTAATTAACTAATTTTTTATATAATATAATATATAACTTAAACTAATAAACTAATATAATATAACTTAAACTAACAAACTAATAATTTATACTAACAAACTAATTAACTAGATTTTAGTTTACCCTAAACCCGAAACTAACAAACTAATAATTTCATACAATAAACTAAATTAAACAATAAAAAAATTACCTCACGAACTATGTTTGAGCCTTTATCTTCTTTTCTTCTTCTTCTTTTTCTTTCTCTCGGCAAAGTTTATATGTGCGGTTTTGCTTGTGCTTCTACCCTAAACCCCATATCCTTTATATAAAGCGACTGAGCGTTGGACAGAGTCATTAAATTTGACTGTTGAAGCAAATAATATTAGCATTGCATCGTATAACTATTGAGCATTGAAAAGCTGCAATTGAACAGTAATATTTACTGCATTTGGCAGCTAAATTAATGCTGCATAACGCAACTATGGATGCACACATGCAGCTACGGATGCAGGAATCTCCCAGCATGATGCAACGCATGCAGTTACACAGGAATCTCCCAGAGCTTGGTCGCCGAGACTCCATGGCGACCTACCTACCACGGTGACCTATACCGTTCGACGTGCATGCCCCATGCACAGTTCCCACGTCCCATGCACAGCTCCCACAACTCCCCCATGCCCCATGCACAGTTCCCACGTCCCATGCACAGCTCCCACAACTCTCCCATGCATGCTCCAATACTATTTGATTGCATGGCGACCTACACCTGCAAACCACACAGGTCGCTTGGATGCCATGGCGACCTCCAATGCCATGGCGACCTCCAAGGTCGCCCGGATGCCATGGCGACCTCCAAGGTCACTGTAGAATTCACCCCATTTCAGTAATTAATCTGGGATGTGCATTATATCGTGAATAAAAAAGTTCGAGAACATTATCTCGTGAATTCACCCGTTCGAATTCCCTCCTTTTCAAAACAAAAACAAATTCTCCTGGTTATGGGCTCGAGCAAAGTGCGTATGAACGGCGGTAGTGGCTTCGGTGAGTGGCCGACATGTGCTGGTGGGTGGCGTTGGGAGTTGATAATGAATATTTATTTTTATTATTCCCATAATATGATGCCCCCACTTCATGTATTGAATATGCTAATGTTTTGTATTTTTGCAGGAACATAGGGTCTTCACGAGGGGCATGGACAGCATGGGTGGCTGTCAGTGATGTCGGGCGTGATGCTCCACTCCAAGGTTGGAAATGGCACCAGCATGGGCAGTTCACATGGGGGAACTGCACGTGGGAGCTGAAAATGATGCAAAATGGGTTGGGTCTTGTATCGGGGTCGGATCTGACCCGAGTTCTGGGTCGATTCTTGAGCTTGCAATTAATTTGGCTTGTAATTGGACTTTAGACGCTTAACTTGTATTTGGGATTGAATTTCAAATTGTGTCGATTTCCAAATCGAACATATACGATTTTAATCCAATTAAGCACCTTAAGCTTTCAAACGTAAATTCCCATGATTTGTCACTTGAATTAATCCCTCCTCGAGCACAAACATCTCCAAATTAATTCACAATCATCTTCAAGTGAATTTAAATTGTCCGGACAAAATAAGGGAAAATCAGATCGAATAGAAATTTTGAGAAAATTTGAAGGACATTAAATTAAGATTAGAAATATTATTTTCACGTGTTAAAATGATGGAAAATATTGTGGACCATTTTGAGAGTTTATTTCCATGTTCAATTTGGATCGTTGGATGAAAATGGCAAAATTGAAGTTTTTGGAAAATGGCATGGGTAAATTTGTAAAGGGAATAATAATGTTCAGCTTTGAATTTAGAAATATGATAAGAAACATGTGGTTTGGTATGAATGTAAATATCAAGTTTCATTAATGGTAAAATTGTCATTTCTCATTAAATAAATTTTAAATTCATTTAAGCTTAATAAATGACAATTTAACATGAAATTAACTAGAAATTTCATGAAAATATGACCTTCTTCAAGCTCCATTTCGTGCTCCTTCATCCTAAGGTAAGAGAAATTATATTTTCATTTTTTGAGCAATTTCATTTGGATTTTGGATCTAACCGTGAAATAGAAAATTTATCTATTTGAAAAACACTGTCATTTGGTACCATTATTGCATGCTAATCTTGCTTGAGTTCAAATAGATCAAATTCTAGGGTTTATGTACATGTTAGGGTTTCATGAATTGATGATGGATTTTGAGGTTATTGATGTCGTAAAATCATTTCCAATCTTGATTGAAGTTTAAAACCACCTACAAATGGTTCTATTGAATTTGGCTAAAACCCTAAGTTAGGGGAAAATTATGATTTGATGAAATTAAGTTAGGGGGTTTGATTCTAGAGGTTTCGAAATGATGAATAGAGGTTGATTTCATGCTCGAATCAAGTGAAAACCATGGAACCCTAACCCCTTATAATTTTTGGCTCTAATGAAATAATTAGGGAAAATTTTAAATTTTCCCATGGCTTAGAAATGATGTTTGAAAGGTTCTACAAGCTTTAGAAAGTTGTTTGGTCAATTTGTAATTTTGTGAAAGTTGGGGGACCTATTCGATAACTATGAAAAGTTTTGGGGTTAAGGTGTAATTGTTTAATAGTTATTGTACTATGTTGAAAATTAATGTTAGCATGTTTAAAGTCATGCTAGAGTATGAAATTGGGCCACTTTAGAAAGTTGGTAAAAGTTGAGGATAAAATTATAAATATGAAAAAGTTGGGAGCTTAAGTGAAAATATTATGTGAAGTTTTGCTAAATTTGAATAAAAGGGATATGAATTGTCAACTTGAAGTATTAAGGTCAACGTTGATGTTGCGACATGAAAATTTTATCGAATGAGCATCGAAATGCTTTTAGGAATCTATTTCCTAACGTGTATGCCTATGTAAGATTCTAACATGTGGTTTGAAATGTGTATGTCTTATAATGATGTTCATTTAGATTATGATTGAAGTCAAGATCAAGTGAAATTAGAGTTGAGGATGAATGTGAATTTCTAAGGAAGGTTTGCACGCTAAGGACACCAGGTGAGTGCATATTTAATTTGTACTTATGTTATCGAATAAATATTGGCTTGCAATGAGCCAGTGACGGAGTTTCTATTGTAAGAAGTGACTCCTAATGTTGTATGACTTGATGATTCATGCTTATATGTGCATTTGGTGATCTAACAAAATTAGTGAATAAGCCAAAAATGCAAATTAATGAAATCTGTCTGGATTTATGATCCGAAGAGTAAGTTTAAAAATCACCATAAATTCTACAGAAGTAATTAGAGGATAATATTTATATCTTTGGACTTGTATCAAAACAAATGGCTACTGATTTTCGAGGAGTGTACAAAAAGATATGAATTTTTAATCGATGATAGGTCAGAAAACAAGGCAGCAGATTCTGCTCAAAATAGTTCCTGCAAGTCAGCTTTGAAAACTCACTATAAATTGTACAAATTGAAATAGAAGAAACGCCTTATATGGTTAGATTGTATTTGAGTCTAGTTTATGGTGATATAAATGAATAATGTTTTAGTGTATGTATTAATACATAAGAATATTTCTTTGAATGTAGTACAAACTACCAAAAAATGAAATGGTGATAAAAATTGGGATCGAACCAAACCGAAAGCAAAGAATTAAGTTAAAGCTTAGTGAAGCTTATATTGTTACTTGTATATAATGTCAAAGTGAGTGCATTTATTATGTACTTATATGATATGAGAAAGACTTACGATGAGTCAACCTTGAATGTTTTTAATAAGCGTGCTTTAATATATTTTGAAATATTTTCATAAAGTTTTATGAATGATTTTTAGGATATGAACTACCCTGAAATAAATGGATGTATTTTATAATATTTTATCATCTACTGATGTTTTGGAATAAATGTCTAATCTACGATTTGGATTTAATAGCCTAATGTATGTACATTGAGAGTCATAGGTGCAATTGTAATACCTTGAATAAGGTGGTTATTGATCGATTCTGTTTAATGCATTTTTGTATTCTTGTAGTAGTATTTTGTGTACTATGGAGTAGTACTTTGTGTACTATGGAGTAGTACTTTGTGTACTATGGCACTATGTGTGTAAGGATGGTGTTCATAATGAATTACCACTCGAAAATTGTAATACTTTGAATAAGATGGTTATCGATTGATTTCATTGAATGCATTATTGCGTTATTGTAGTAGTACATTTGTTGTACTATGGCACTATGTGTGCAAGGATGGTATTCATAACAAATTACCATTCCGGAATTGTTAGTATAGTGTCGCTGTGAATTACAGTACCTATACGTTATTGGAGCACTTAGGTGCTAATTGGGTACCTTGCAGTCTCATCTATCAAATATTGGGTTGTGAAAGTATTTTTGAATACACCGACTGATAAATTTGCTATGCACATGAAATAATATTTCCCAGGTTATGTGACGGAAACTTGGGCTTATCAAGTCAGTTTTATGCGTTTATATATTTTATACGATTTAATTCGTATTTTGATCTTTTATGGTTTACTTATGTTTTTAAAATGCTTTACTTAATTCTTTATGCCTCACTAAGTGTATACTTAGCGTGTGATGATTTTCACGCGTAGGTAAAAGAAGTGAGTGAAGTAAGGAGATGAGCTTGTCATCAATCATCGAAGGCTACTTACCGATATCAGTGATGACATCCTACTATTGTTTTAAATTCTAGTTGGCATGTATATGTGTAAAACGAGTCCGTTTTGTTTTAATATGGGTTTTGACACATGTTATAATATAAATATATTTTGTTATTAACACATAATAATTAAGAAAAAAATTAGTGGTTTTCGAGTACGGAAAATGTTTTAAAAAGCATGTGCATCTCTTACTCGTGTTTGGGACCGTATACGAGAAAGTGGTGTTACACGAAGGACTAAAATATAACTTTTAAAGTATAAATATCATATTTAATATTTGATCAACGTATAAGCATAATATGCGACATTGTTCCAAAAAGCTTTTCATATTTTAAAAGAAAAGGATAATTACAAAACTTTGATATTTTCGAATTGTGCATCTTCTTTTCCAGACAAATGAAAAATATGAATTTCCATTTCCAAGATACTAAACATTGTACAAAAAGTTTTAGAATTTCTTCCAAATAGTCTATGTTATTGCAATAATTTTAATATATAGTCTTTAAAATTTTTATTTTTATGAAATGAAATATTCAACATCTATCACAACATAAATTTTAGCACGTTGTTGAGTGATTTTATTGATACGTTCTAAATTTGATTAGTTGAGCCTGTAATGTGCGTGGATTGTCGATAGTTAACAATTATTATGAATAAATATTATATTATAATTCTCATAAACTTTTTAAAAAATATTATGTTAGATAAATTATATAAGAGGTCACTAAATTATTCTTAAATGATTGCCGTAGTCATTAAATTTTTAAAAATCACAAATAATCATTATGACATTCTAAAAAGTTTAAAATATGATAAATTTAGTGAAATTTTGTAATAATTTGATAAAATTTAATGATTATTTTATAATAATTCAATAAATTGTAATTAATATTTTATAATAGTTTGATAAATCTATTGGCTATTTTGCATCTTTAAAAAATGCAACGGCTAAAACAATTGTTTAAGCATAGTTCAATGTCCTCTGATTTACTTTACCAATTGTTTTAAATCTAAACCAATGGCAATGAAACCTTATGAGTGAAGGAGAAGATATTTTTAAATCCTAACATTAATTGTTGTGATTTATAAGGACCAAACTCCAAAACAGAAACTCATTGCGATATGAATTATTGCAATTCTTTTCAATTGAACCAAAATAGGCAAATATTTTCTTCTAGTTGGAATGATTGGGTTTTTTTTCGCCAATTTTTGCAACATTTTCCCTGAATCACACTGGTCAGCTTCACTCTCTTTTCTTTATTAATTCAGATCGGTTTTGCACAGATCTATTGTGAAGCGATCCTCTTAATTCAGTTTGTTTCATTCACAATCGTAATGATTCAATTCCCAGACATTACTTATATAATATAGTATATTATCTCAGTAGATCAACTGATTGTTGGTTCAATTTAATCTTTTAATTTATATTATTGATCTATTTTTTGTCCTCTTAATAATATATCATTTTTGACATTATGTCATGAGTGTTATATTATTAAGAAGACTAAAATGAGGACGAAATTTAAATTTAAAAATTCATATAAATATAAAGAAATTAAATGATTAAGTTAAAATTATAAAATATTTTACTTTTATACTTTTCGCATTTCTTTCTTATCTTTGTAATAGAATTCAAGGTGTCGATCAGTCCTTAGCTCTACTTCAAGGAGATGTCAAAATTCAAATTTTCATAATCTTTTTATTTACATTTATTTTAATAAGTTATATTGTCTTAATAAATTTAATTTTTATGTTTTAATGAATTTTTTTTTATGACATATAATTATTTAGCATTTTAGGTGAAATTTTCATATATTGGACGAGGAGGAGGACCAAAATTAGAATATTTTATTTTAGGGCTTAAATTGTCTAGTTTTAAGATTGATAAGGTCTTAAATGTATATAAACAAAATAATAGGTCTAATTGAGAGAAGACTACTATATCGTATTAGTAGATCGGCAAAATTTAATCCAAACCTGATTATACGAATTAATCTAATTAACTTGAGATCTAAACATGATGATCCAAATTTGATTCAATACTCGGTTATAAGTAGAGCCCAAATCGTTAGATTAAGGGGTTGTTTGTTTACCTCTTAATAGAATCATTCAGCGCTGAATGCTGAACCGTTCAGCATTCAGCGCGTTTGTTTCGTACCTCTGAATAATTCAGTGCTGACTAATTCAGCAAAACAGTGCTGAATGATTCAGCACAAAAATACATTCTGAATGGTTCAGAGCCATTATCAAACAGCATGTCACATTCAGAACTAATTCATACAGAACCTCTGAATCATTCAACGTTTGAATCATTCAACACTTAACCATTCTAAAATAAACAAATATCATTAAATATATTATCATATAAATTTTAGAGTTTTCTAAAAATAGTCGTCGCTCCTTTTATCGTTAGATGGCATGTGCAGGAATCAAGAGATATCATTTATGATAGTACGAGATATTATGTAGGATTTAATATCGCATTAAATGACCCATCATGTGATCAATTCTGATTTCATTTATGATAGTACGAGATATTATGTAGGATTTAATATCGCATTAAATGACCCATCATGTCATCAATTCTGATTTCATTTATGATAGTACGAGATATTATATAGGATTTAATATCGCATTAAATGACCCATCATGTCATCAATTCTTGTGATGGCTCTCAAGAAAATTAACCGTAGATTATGTTGATACAATGATAAGTAGAAAATATTCTAGATCTTTATGTCCACGTCAGGAATCATTGTGCCTGTCCCAGGGTAATCAATCGTTGGATCGAAAATCAATCCAACAGTCAACATGCAACCTTCCAAAATCCTCATCCATCTTTAAACGGCTCTTTCGCACGTGACCTCCGATCGCGCGTCACTTCCATCAACTAGGGGATGCCATGAATGACAACGACAGTCATGTCAAATATGAAAAAATAGAAGAAAAAAACAGGCATCATAGTATGGTCATAATATTTTACACAGTGTGAATATGGTAAAAAAGATCGAGATTCAATCATCTTTTCACTCAAAATTCTATGGTCAGATCATTACAACGTCAACAATTTTTCATATTATAAATAATAAGTATTTAATGCAGTAATGATACAACACAGTCAACGAGAAGAGAGATAATCACTGTGATGTCATCATGTAAGGAGAGGAAAAAAATTACCGTCAGTAAACTCGGGACATTCAAAAGATGTATTTTTTGGCACCCAAAATATAATCAGAATCATTAGAAAACCAACTCATATAAGAAGATTAACCTGAAGGCATCAACACCAAAATAGCTTTGTAGAATCGAAAATTCTAAAAAACATATTAAAATGAGATTAAAAAAAGATAAACATAAAAACGACCTAAAATGGTAACAAAAAGCATAACATTTTAGGTTAATAGTGATTTAAAATGTGACATTTTCATAACATTTTCGATTATAACATAAAATTTTATATTTTTCATAACATTAATCTATGGTTGAAGGTTAAATTTCAATAATTAAGGTTTCGTTGCATGTCGTATGGGGTGTTTAATGAGTTGAGCAGTTCGTGAAAAGTTTGAACTCGACTCATTCAAAGCTCGGTAAAAACTTGACCTGGGTTGACTCGACTTGAACTCGAGACCATAACAAGTCGAGTCGAGCAAAGTCTACTTGACTCGATAAGTTCACGAGCAACTCGTTATTTTTTTTTATATAATTTTTTAGTAGTTATCTTAAAAAATTTATTTTATACATTCAAAAATCAAACCTTATTTATTATTTTAATATATTTGTGGATTATTAGTTTGGAGATTAGACTTTAAAATTACTTCATACATTTTTTTGATAAATTGTTTGGTTAAATTTATTAATTTATGTTTATATTAAATTCTATAGTATTATTAGATTTTACCTATAGTTAAGAAAATAAGGTAAAAATTTTGGTGACCTTAACGAACAATGAGACGAGCAATGAACATCGAGCTTAACGAGTGAGCTTAATGAGCAACGAGTTGAGCAACAAATTTTCTTAACGAGCACTAGTATAACAAAATTTTAACGAGTTTAACGAATAATGAGTCGAGTCGAACAATAATTTGTTTTAATAAACACGAGTCGAACACTATCCAATCTGTGATCAACTCGTCGATATGCACCCTTAATGTACCATAATAATTCATGAACTGTTGAAAGTATAAATATCACATCTAACCTTTTTGTGGACGGTTCGACGTGGTTTTTATCTCGTCGTCTTAGCTCAATCAGTAAAGCGCGTGGCATTTAACCAAATGATCGTGGGGGTTCAATTACAAAAGACGCTGTTATTTATCTTTCCTTTTCCTTAGTCGTCGATTAATGTATTGTACTTGTCAATTCGAACCCAGTTCTTTAGTCCTATGGCAGCAAAGCAGATCTTCAATTGTTAAAAGCTTCCACACACTTTCGATCCTTTAAAATAAAAGATTAAATATTTATTTGGTACAAAAATTCAACTCAATTCTTTATTATTATATAAATATTTTTAATTTTTAATTTTATATATAAATATTTTGAGAAGTTGAAGGTTAAATTTCAAAAATTAAAGTTTCATTTGTTTAATCTTCATTTGTGTGCTTATCATTTTATTAAGGATAAATTATACAAATGATCACTAATATTTGAGTAGATTTTCATATTCTCCATTAAAAGTTTAAAAATAACAAATTAATATCTAATTTTATCGATTTATAATAAATCAACTACTCACGTTAATCAACGCTACTAACAGAATGCTATCGTTGAGAGTTAAATTCAACTGAATTCGGGTTAAAACTATCGGTCAAAGCAGAAATGTGAAAGATAATCAGCCGAAAAGGGCATCTCCCATTTTTTCCTCCATTTTATTTTCTTCTCCAAAGAACCCAGAAAGCTTCATTCCCCCCCCCCCAATAATCATCGATTCTCCTTCAAGTTGCTGCCACCATTTCTGCCTGATGTCGTCTCCGACTGTTGTCGCTTTCGAACATTAATTAAATGCTCTTTTCATTTTCTTTCTTTCAGTCCAAATCCCCCATAAAACTATCGTCGAAATTTCTCGCATGCACCACCGTCATCGCATGATGCTGCCAATGCCATGGAGCATCGTGCAACCATACTCAGAAACAAATAACTCCAAGCCAAGGTCTTGATTTCAAATGAGAAAATTTTCATCTTTTATTTCTGTTGAGGATATGAAAGAAGATCAAACACCTAAAACAAAGAGAAATGGTGAATTATCACTTCTAGAACACACTTATTCTGTCTATTTTTACTCGACGAGATCAAAGCTGCTACCGATAACTTGGATTCCAACTTGGTTCTTGGTATAGGTGATGGTGGCATACTGGCATTGTATACAAAGGACTTTTCGACCATGGGGCCTCCATTCCGGCCGTGAAACACTTGATGTGATCATCAAGAAAACTTTCGGAATGGAGCAACTACTTTGCCAGCTGCAACACCAACATCCATTGGATTTTGATACCGGAGATGAGGAGATCGTGGTGGTTGATTACATTATCCAAGGGCAGTATTCGTCAAGATCCTCTCCCTTGGAAATAGAGGTTAGAGATTTGCATTGGGGCAGCTCGTGGATTGTATTATCTTCATGCAGGAGCAAAGCGTAAGAAAGGAATACGATAACCAGAAAGAGAAAGCACAGGCGATGGGCCCCATACATCAGAATGCAAAAGGGCTAATGGAATTGAAACAATTAGAAGATTGGAATTCGTAGGTGTTGCCCGTGTTTGGTCAGCTGGCAGCTAAACCAAGAAGGTTTTTAAAAATATATATTATTATTATAATTATTTATTATTATTATTATTATTAATTAATTAATTTATTTATATTTTGTTCAAACCCACAAAATAAAGCCCAACAGATTATAAATCCAAGCAGCCCATGAAACAAATGGAGACCCGATCCAGACCTAGTAACCCAATATCCGACCTAACTTAAAACCCTAAACAGATTAAAGATTCAATACATCATCTGCCGCGCCACCGTCAGAGCCAATTTGCACAAATCATCCACAGTGATAGATCACCTGCTTCAATCAAAGAAAGTCAAGCAAATTAATTATACTACCTAAACCTGTCATTTTCATACCAAACGTAAAAAAATTCCAGATGTAGCCACGGGGATTTGGTGAAGAGATCAATGATAAATTAAGGGTATTTGAACAGATTGAGAGGGGGAGGATTCGGATAACAAAAAAACAGATTGAAACAGAGAGATTGGAGGAAAAAGAGAGCAATAAAAGAAAAAAATTCGAAAGAAAAAAAACACAGAGAAAATCCATTTGAACAGAAAAAATCAAAGAAAAAGATTTGAGTGAGGAAACAAGGGTATCTTGTAAACCATTCGAAAATTATCAATAAAAATCCAAAATTTCATATTCAAAAAACAGAGAGGCCATTTCACACAGAGATTCGAACAAAAAAACTAAAAAAAAGAAGTTTACCTTATTTTTGGAAGCTCTCGCCGGAAAAGAACCCCATCACAAAGGTAATTTTTTTTTTCTCGTTTTTAAAGTTGTAGTTTCGAGTTTCAAAGGAAAGGGGTCGGTTTTGGGATTTTTGAAGGTTTGAAAAATAAAAAAATGAAGAAGAATGAGAGTTTAGAAGAGAGATACGGCTGAGAGGAGTGTGAATGGGTAAAAAAGGGTTAGAAAAGATAAACCCTATTTTAATCAATTTACAAAACGGTGTAGTTTCAAAATATAAAAAATATAAAAAATAAAAATCAGAAAAAAGGTATTGCCGTGTCCAGTGTTATAAAAAAGGGTTATTTAATCCTATGGTCCTTTTAATTGTAGATCCTTTATTCTGACTGCAGAATGAATTTGTTTTCTATTATGGGTGTATTGTTTTCTTGTTTTTCATTTTGGTCCCTCTTTTCCTATGTTTCTTGTTTAAGGATATTTCGAATTTTTTGCACTTAGCTGTTACATTTTTTATTTTAGTACCAAATGCCATTTATGGTTTATTTTCATTTTTAGTACCTTCTTTGTTAATATTTCTGATTAATACCCTGATTGTTGTAAGGGTTGTTGTCTTTTAAGTTGCTATTAATGTGATTATGATCCTTTGAATTATCAAGTTTGCTTAATTTCATATGTTTGAATTTCAGTTTGCAATGATTCCATTTTTTTTATTATTTATTTGTTTTAGTCCTTTACATATTTGTACACATATGTATGTGTATATTATATTATAGTTTTACCTGGTTTGCATATACTATATTATACACACGTATTTGCCATATATATTTATTAAACATTTTTGTATCCTTTCATATATCAAATGAGCATACATACGCATATAAATTAAAACTATCAACCATACTTACACACATGATGATGCAACTTTATATATTTATGCATATTAAGGTTTATTATATTATATTATATTATATAAACACACATATAAATAAAAAATTAATCTTATTTGCACTAAATCTATTTTCATATAAGTATACATATATTTTTTATATATATAAAATTTTCAATTTATTTTTCATCACTATTTTGTACTCTATTTATTAATATTTTTACTCGAATAATTTCAAGAATACTTATTTATAGAACGGACGTGGAAAGTATCATTTGAGCAAGGGTAAAATCCGATACGATGTTCGAACAAAATGAGATTTGAAATAAATCTAGTTTATTTTATTAATTAAATCTTTTATGATTCAAGGCATTTGTATGTAGCAATTTATTTTGTTTGTAAATTGTCGATAATTTATATTCTATTCGCGTTTTTTTTTAAAATCAATGAGGAGGAAATTTTTTTTATGAATAAGAAACAGATGAAATAGTTTTTCCGACAAATGATTGTTAATGTCGAGATTTCTTTTCAAATTAAAAAATTTTCTATAAATTAATTAATTAATTTGAAGCAAATTAATTAATATTCAATAAATGAATCATATCTTAATTTTATATTGGATTCATATTTTCCACTATTTACGACTATATGTAAGCGACATAGTATCAATTTTGGGCGCTGTGGGAGTGTTAATCCTTCCTCACGCGTAACCGACTCCCGAACCTTTGAACATCTGGTAACGCATATCAATTTTGTCTTTTAAAAAATAATTTTTCTTAAAATAATTTTTTTAAAAAGATGTTTTAGGTGTTCGACCTACATAATCCAAAGGTTGATATCGACTCTTTTCAATTTTATCCAAATTAATTCCAAATCACTGAATTTTTCAAATTAAAGTTGTAACTATTTAAAAAAAACAATAAACATATTGTTCCACCTGAAAAACAGTTATGACTGTAGACACCCGTTTTTGTCTGGATCGAAAAATGTTATTAACTATTATTATTATTAGCAGTAATTAATTAATTATTTGCATTTTGTGTAGGATTGATCCCAACTCCATTTACAAGCCCGTCAACTATCTGCACCAAATAAAAAATATCATCCATCAAGCCTAAAGTCAAGACTAAATCCCATAAATCTGCACCAAATCAATAACTCACCTAGCCCCATCTTAATCTCAACAAACAGCAAAGAAAAAAAATCAAAATGCAACAAGTGGACAGTGGATTCGGTGAGAAGAAGAAAAATAAAAAGAGAAGAAATCATTTGAGGAGGACAACGAGAACCAGAAAAAAAGATCACAAACAAAAGAGCGAGAGCTCTCGGTTTTCAACAGCAAAAAAATGGGAACGATTCGACCAACAGTGGGCAACGAAGAAAATCACAAACAGGGGAAATTAATTAAAAGATGGAGCTGTTCCCTGCACAACCAGATTTATCCTGGCAAATCAGTCCACCAAACAGCAAACCCACATAGTGGAATTTCGTGTCTTCAATGGCAAAACCCGATAACTGCTTTGAGCTCTTCTTCTCCAATCCGAGGTTTTCAGGGTCAAACCCCAACCAGTTTCATCACCTTGTCTGAAACGGGAGTGCCACCGCCATTGATTGCAATGGTAATATTTTGCAGTCTTATCAGCAGAACCAGTTCCCTCACTATCACAGCCAACTGCAACTTCGGGTGCTATATCAACATCAGTAACATCAGCAACAAGGGCTAGGACAAGAGTTTGGGTTCTTGAGACCCATAAGCTTCAACCCCTTCCAGTCCCAAGGATTGATGAGATCAAGATTCATGTCCAGGTTCCCAGCTAAGCGAAGCATGAGAGCTCCAATGATGCGATGGACCACTACATTTCGCTTTGTTCATGCTGTTGAGCTATTGGGTGGTCATGAAAGAGCTACTCCCAAGTCAGTTCTCGAGCTAATGGATGTCAAAAATCTTACCTTGGCACACGTCAAATACCATCTTCAGATGGCACAAAGCAACATGGTCAAATGGATTTTGCAAATCATAGTGTAGTGGTGATCCTTGCCCTACACGGAAGCATGGGTAAACTGCTGGTAAGGTCCCTTCTAGTTTGTTTCAATTTATATTAGCCATTAATGAAATTTGGGATATTTTATTTTGTGTCTTTTTGTTTCAATTTTTTCATTTCAATCACTAGTTTATATACCATATCATGTTTGCTGATATTATAATTTGACTCTATGATTTATACATATTTTATTTTAATCACTATTAATGTATTTCAGTCTAATTGTTATTTGCCCTTGCATGTGGTTATTTAATTTATTTTAGTCCTATATGTTTGTCATATATTTTTGGGTAAATTATTATTGTGTTTTTAATTCTTAGTTAATAAATTTCAGTCATGGTTTGTGTCTTAATATATTTTGGTATAATATATGTTTTTTTATTTATGTTTTATTTCACTTAGTCCCATGTCTGCAGTTTAATAATTATTAATGTTTATAATTTGATTTATAAACTTATTTAATTTTTATTTTGGTTCTTTAAGTTTCTGTAATTTCTGTTTTGGGACTTTAATTTTATGTTTTTGCCATTTTATTTTTTTTTAAATTTCTATTTGTGCTATTTTAAATTTCTATTTTTAATTTTTTTAGCCTCTTAACTTTATGTTTATGCTATTTTAATCATTAAAGTTCATGTTTTCAAGATTTCTTATCATGTAAAGAATTTTTTTAATTAATTAATTTGATGCAAATTAATCAATATTTAATAAATGGATCATATTTTAACATGATATTTGATTTAGGATTTCCACCATTACGACAACGAGTAAGCTAAATAGTACCAATTTTGGGCGCTGTGGGGTGCTAATCATTCCCCACGCATAATCGACTCCCGAACCTGTTTTAATCGAATCTTTGTAAACGTAGACCAATTTTTTGTCTTAAAAATGATTTTTTTTAGAATTGTTTTTTAAAAGAAATTTTTAGGTATTCGACCTACCTAACTTAAAGGTTGATGTTGACTCTATCCAAATTTATTTCAAATCAATTTAAAACCACCAATTTTCCAAAATTTAAAAACATAACTATTTTTTTAAAATATAAATAATTGTTACACATGAAAAATGGTTATGACACAGTTCTTGCACGAAACTACACCTTCACTCGTGGGGAGGTTCTGCTGTGCGGCGGTTAAAAAAAGCTAAAAAATGGCGTGAACGGTTAAACTAGTGACCGGTTAAAATTTAGATCGGTTATGTTATATCATTTAATCGGAAATATTATCAAATAAAATAACATATTAGGTAGCGTTTATATAATGTAATAGGTAGCGCTTATATAATAAAATATGTTAATTACTAGAAACATTATCAAACACAATAACGTATTAGGTAGCGTTTATATAATGTAATAGGTAGTGCTTATATAATAAAATAGGTTAATTAATGGAAACATTATCAAGCACAATAACATATTAGGTAGCGTTTATATAATGTAATAGGTCGCGCTTATATTGACTTATTTTTTAACTAAACCGGTATATTTATACTGGTAACATTGTAAATTTACCTATTACATTATAATTATCGGTTTCGATGTTTTTGGGATTGATACAATTTTAAATGTATTAACACTTTATGCGTGCACTTCGTTGGGCATTCATTCAGGAAAAAAGTATCGACACAAACGTAAAATGTGTCGATACATTATGTAGACCTATTTTTTCATAGAATCTGTATATTTCTACCGGGTACATTGTAAATTTACCTATTACATTGTAATTATCGGTTTCAATGTTTTTGGGATCAACACTTTTAATAAATGTATCGACACTTTATGTGTGCATCTCATTTGACATTCATTCTGGATAAAATGTATCGACACTTTTTAAATTTGTGTCGATACATTATGTTGACCTATTCTATCATAAAACCAGTATATTTATACTGGTTACATTGTAAATTTACCTGTTACATTGTAATTTTACCTATTACATTATAATTATTGGTTTCGATGTTTTTGGGATCGATAAAATTTTAAATGTATCGACACTTTATGCGTGCACCTCGTTGGACATTCATTCTAGAAAAAAAAAAGTATCGACACAAACTTAAAATGTGTTAATACATTATATAGACCTATTTTCTCATAAAACCGGTATATTTCTATCGGATATATTGTAAATTTACTTATTACATTGTAATTATCGATTTCAATGTTTTTGGGATTGATACTTTTAATAAATGTATCGACACTTTATGCGTGCACCTCGTTTGATATTCATTCTGGACAAAATGTATCGACACTTTTTAAATTTGTGTCGATACATTATGTTGACCTATTCTATCATAAAACTGGTATATTTATACCAGTTACATTGTAAATTTACCTATTACATTATAATTATCGGTTTTGATGTTTTTGGGGTCGATACTTTTAGAAAATGTATCGACACATATGTTTATCTATTATCTCATTAAACCGATATATTTTACCTATTACTTTATAATAATTGGTTTTGATGTTTGATGATTGATACTTACAATAAATGTATCGACACTGTTTTGGAAATTTTATGTTTAAGAACCATACTAGACAAAATGTTGGAAACAAATCTGTGTTTACTAATTTTATCATTAAAAAATATATTTTTACCGGTTTTGTTATTGTTAGGCATAACAAAACCGGAAAAAATTACCTAAAACATTATTATTTCTACCTAAAACATTAATGTTTTTTAACATTTCCGGTAAAATACCCGACAATAATAAAACTGGTAAAAAATAACAAAACCGGTAGTGCTTTTACCGGTTTTGTTAGGAAACCCGGTAAAATTCCAAAATAATAACAAAACTGATAGAAATAATGATTTTTTCGATAATTTTTACCGGTTTTATTGTGTATAACAATAACAAAACCGATATCATCTTTTTTTTAACCGTATATTAAGTGTCACACGTGAGCATTTCCCTCACTCGTGACAGACAAATCAAATGCTTTATCCTTTAGGGTTGTTTGTTCCAAGTACTTTCTGGTAGAAAAATAATAAAGTTTGATGTGATAATGCTGCTACTCGATATATGGTTTAAAGAACACATGAAGAAGGAGACTGTTTATTAGATCATCTATCCATTTTTTAAAGGAAAAATGGCTTCCAAGTTTCAACTTTCATTATACCAAGTACCTGTCAATACCCCCCCACCCAATATTACATCTACTTGACAATTGGTACCAAGTTACCATCAAATAATTTTCTTTTGCTTTTTCGCACGTGGAGAGGATGTTGGCGCTTAGGGCAATTTGGTATCGAGCAATGTCTGTCCGTTAAAAAAATTATGAACAAATATTATATTATAATAACCGCATATTATTAAAAATATATTACACCTTTTTATTTTAGGATAAATTATATAAGAGGTCACTGGATTATTATTAAATAATTATTTTAATCATTAAAATTTTAAAAATTACAAAATAATCATCGTGACAATATAAAAAGTCTAAAATATGATAAATTTAATTAATTTCTTTTAATAATTTAATAAAATTTAATGATTATTTTGTAATAATTTAATAAATTATAATTAATATTTTATAGTAGTTTGATAAATCTATGGGCTAATTTGTATCTTCAAAAAATGAATGACCAAAACAATTGTTTAAGCATACATTGTTCAATGTCCTTTGATTTACTTTACCCATTTTAAGGGTATTTTTGTTTCACGAAAAAAGATTTCGATGAAGGATTTTCGTAAAATGAATTATATTTTCTGAAAAATAAATTCTGAAAATTATTTTACGGTGTTTGGATGATATTATGTAAATCATTTCTCACTTATTGATAAATATTTTAGAAATTATTTATTATAAATGTTGAATATATAAATATTATTATTAATTAAAAATAATAAATATTATTATTTCTAAATAAAAATAATTTATTTAATATCATTTATATAATAATAATTATGAAAATATTATTTTATAATTTTATAGAACAAACTTATTAAGACTATTATATTTTATTAAAAATAAAAATTTTATGTAACCCCTAGACTAAGCCTAGAGGTCACGACTAAATCTAGACGGTCACATGTTTTATTCAAAAATCATTTTCATATTTAGAAAGGATTCTAGCTTGTCATATGATAATTGTGTTATTGGACGTGGCATCATCTACAATTGGTCGACTTGTTATTCGAATGGAAACATTTGGTAAGGAAAATTGTGAATCAAATAGAAGAGTTTTTGAACCCGGGGACACTTATTGACAAATGTAGCCATGGAAGGAAGTATTATTATTTTTTGAATTAATTGGTATCCGATCTATTGATCGACTAATCCAGATTGGGTATTCCAGAGGCGAGGGCAACCCTCCCAACCAGTTTGCTTCATTCACAAACTCCAGGATTCGAACCCCTTGACCTTGTTTAAAGGACCTAGTGCCTCATCCCACTAAACTAACCGGTTGTTGGTAAGAAGTATTATTATTGTTTCACAATTGGATTTTCGATATTGCGAAAAGAACATTCAAGAACGTTTGGTCCAACCATATTGAAAGAATGTCCGAAAGGAGCAAAGGATCCGATTGCTAGCTGATTTCTTGTTTTCTGTTTTAATCCTTGAGGACAAGGACTGTTTCGAGTGGGAAGTATTGTAATGGGTCCTTTTATAAATAAATGAATATATTACCTGAGCTATAGGTTTTTGGGCTGTTTTGTTGTAATAGGCTATAAATATAATATATTTTAGGGTAGACTACACTGGTGAACATCTAACTATTGCGCCCTTTCACTTTGACCACCAATATTTTGATTTGATCAATCAGACCATTTAACTATTTAAATGTTTCAATCAGGCTACTAACCGTTAACATTTAACGGAAATAATGACGTGACAGTTAAAAAATGACATAATTTTACATTTGGTCCTCAATATTTAAATATTTTATTAATTTAGTTTTCATTTTAATTCAATTAAATAAATTTAATATCCAATTAAATAGTGAGATGTGTCAGTATATAATTAAAGAGTATTTTATTAATTACAATTAACTTATTTCTCACCCAATTAAGGGGTGACACATGTCATCATACCTAATTAAGTGAAAAAATATATTAAAGATGAAGCTAGGGATGATCAAAATATTAGAATTCGACTGGTTTCAACCAGACCTGCCCCTATAGGGGTCTTTTTTTTTTATTTTGGGGATTGGGGCGGGGCGGGTTATATGGTATAAAATTTTGGGCAGGTTGGGTTAGGTGAAAAATCACAAACCCGACTCGACCCGATTAATTTATATATATTATATTTAATATTTTAAGAAATTTTATTTTTATATTATTAAAGTATATTATTTAATTATTAAAATGTAAAATTATTATAAAATATATTAATTTAACCATTTAAAATATAATAAATAATTATAAATACATTATTATAATATATATTATTTTTATTATTTTAAAAAATTAATATATTCGAATCGTGATTTTAGTCTAAAATCTGGGACGAGCCCGAATTGGGAAAATCCTAAAATCTTTTAGGATGGGGTCAAGTTTTTAGGTATATATTTTCGGGTTGGGATCGGTGGCAAAAAAAAAACTCACCCTGCCCCGTCCTATGCCAGTCTTTAGATGCAGCATACAAGATTTGAACCCAGGCATTGAAAAAAATAACAAGGCACGCCTTAACCACTTACAACAACTATTGTATAACATATTATTATGGTTTAATATCAAAATAAGTGTCCAAATTATACCGTTTTCTCTAAATAGGTGCCTAAACTATTTTTTAACTCATCAAGATACCTAACGTTACAAAAGTTACCCATTTAAGTGCCCGAGCAGTCAATGTTGTTAATTTTCCCGTTAGGAGACACGTGTCACACTTAGGTAAATTTAAATTTTTTTATTTAAAATTAAAAAATTAAAATTATATTTTTAAAAAAGAAAACACAAATTTTAAAATAAAACCCAAAACTTTGAAAACCTTCATTTCAACCCCTAAATCTACCCCGGTCATTGCCTTTTTCCGTCGATGAAGCTCCACCCGACCTCCTCTCCCCTCGCCAACCAAAACTCCTATGAAATCGTGACCGATCGACGACGAATTGACGTTTTATACTATGCAAACCCTAGGTTGAAAATCACGATCCCACACGATTATGATGACCAATCGGTGACAACTACGATGTCATACGACTAGGAGGATGGTAGGGGCTACGTCAGTGGTGGTTGTTGTGGTAAAAAAGGCGGTGGCGTCGGGTTAAGGTTAGGATTTGGGGGCTATTTTATAATTTAAGAGAAATTATAGTTTTTTTGTATATAATAATATTTTTTAATATTTTTAAAAAATAAATTTCAAAATACCAGATTATGACACATGTCACTTAACTGTGAAAATTAATGTCATTGATGGCCCATACATATAAATAGGGAACGTTTGTAACGTTGGACACCTGGATGAGTCTTTAAAATAGTTTAGGTACCTATTTGAGAAAAGTGGTATAGATTGGGCATTTATTTTGGTTAAGCCTATTATTATTGAGGGCAGGAAAAAAAACCCTTTAAGCGATGGGAATTGAACCGGTGGCAATGGTGCAGAAATGATTCACCTTACCCACGAGACCAAATCATATAGTTAAAATTATTATACAATGTTATTTATATTTCCTCAATATTTTGTTAACATTTTATATATATCCTTAAATTTTTAGTTAACATGTTATATATATATTCTTATTTATTTTTTTGTTAATATTTAATAAATCTAATGAATGATACATGTATTGAATTAATTTTTTTTACAATTATCATAGTACATATTTAATTAAAAGTTCAAAGATCAAACGTAATATAATCTTCTTTTATTTTAAAAATTGGTGTTGAAAGGACTAATAAATGTCTTTGAAAATATTAAATAAATAAATAACGAGGACAAATTATATAAAATTAAGTACACAAAGGATGTTAAAAATATAAAATAAATGTCTAAAGTGCTAAACTCAAAATCTTAAAAATATAAAACTATAACTTATATAAATGTTAGATAAATGGTGTTAAAATATGAAGCTTACATAATTCTTAACATACCAAGGATACTAGGGAATTTTGTAAAATAAGTGTCTAATATGTATATGATTATATAAAATTATGGGTACATACAAAATATTAAATAGATTCACTAAATTTAAACTTTGACCTGATGGATAACGTGTGTCATTTATACCCCCAATGACTCACAATTTTTTTTGAATTAATCATTGGTATCTGATCTATTTACCGACTAATCCATATCGGATACTGCAGAGGCGAGGGCGACCCTCTCAACCCAGTTTGCTCCATTCGCAAATGTCATGATTCGAACCCCTGACCTTACTTAAGAGACCTAGTACCTCATCCCACTAGATCAACCTGTTGTTGGTACTCAGATTTGATTTCCAGTATGGGCTTATTTCCTTTTTTTCTGCCCTTAATAAATATAAATTATATAAATGTTGTAATTTATCACAAAAGTTGTAGCTTAGCTCAGCGGTTGAGGCGCGCTTGATTCATTCTCAAGTAGTAGGTTTGATTCCCATGGTAGTTGCTTCTTCAATTTATTTTCATTACTTAATGAAGTGGTGATGACATATGTCATCCTAGATTGGGTGAGAAATAAATTAGTTATAATTAATAAAATACTTTTTAATTATATACTGATACATGTTTAATTGGATATTAAATTTATTTAATTAAATTAAAATAAAGTCTTAATAAAGATGTAAATATTGAGAACCAAATGTAAAATTATATCAACTTTTTAACTGCAACTTCATCATTTCGGTTAAGTGTTAATTGTTAGCAGTTTGATTGAAGTATTTAAAAAGTTAGATGGTCTAATTGATTAAATAAAAAAACTAATGGTAAAAATGAAAGAGGTAATAGTTTGGTGGTCGCCAATGTAATTGATTTTAGTTAGAAAGATATGAAAATACGAACGGATTTGTTTGGCGTTTCTCCTCTCTGCCGTTCTGTTTCTCTTCTTCTACTACTGTTTTTTTTCTATTTCCCTCTCTAATCTGCGATTCTTCTTTATGTCTTCCTCTTTCTATTTTAGTCAGTTACATTAAGCTCCGAAATGAACGCGGGATCTGTAAGTTCCGCGAATCCCTCACTTATGCCTTTGAGTTTTTAGAAATAAACTTTTGGGGGAAAATAAAAAACTGAATCGATCCATTTCTAGGGCTTTCTTCTATTCTTCAATGCGTTTAATTCATTTAAAATTGAAATATTAACTCGACGTTAGTTTTTTCTTTTGAAGAATTCACGATTATAAATGCTGCTTAGGGTTCTTTAGGAATTACTGCTTTGAATTATATCTATTTTGATATGGAAAAATGAGAGGGTACCCTATTAGACTACTAATAAGGCCTACCCGGCAGCCAACAAATTTTATGATGGCATACTTTCGCATACACTCGTGCTAGAAGCTGTCTATTTTGTTTTGTTTTCTTTTGAAATTAGAAGAGCTTGAAGTTGGGAATTATAACTGTAGGTATTAACAAAGACAGAATGTGGAGGCGCCCAATGATAGAAATCATATACAGGTTTAGATGTCTTTGCTACCTTTTTTCAGTGAAGAGTTATTTGTTTAGATCATGTAACATATACTTTAAAATTCAAAAGCAGGCTATTTGTATTAGAGTTGGTGTATCGAATTTGGGAGGAGGAAATTGCGTGAATGGGGCTTTTTTATTTTTGGGGTGTTTGGCCATGAACTTTCGAAAGAGGGAAGATAGGTTTGGGTTAGAGGTATACTCTTGTGTTATTCAGAAGTGGTCTCGCAGGTTAGAAATAATGGCTCTTTTTTTTTCTTTCTTTTCTTCATTTGTTGAAAACACACACACTTCATACTTTCTTTTTTCTCTGTTTGGTTCTTAGGAAAAATATTTTATTTATAAAGATAAACATGTATTGTTTGTATTTGAACGTAAAAAATACTAATTTAGTTAACTTTGAAGATGTTGAGATTTTGAATAGATTTATTAATTACGTTTTCACCGTCCAAAAAATTATGGCAGCCGTTTTTGTTCTTCATAAAGGTTCGTCGAGGAAATCAGATAGAAATTCATCAGCAATGGGAAGAACGAGAAGGAGAATTGATTTGTCTCCAGCTTCAGCAAGAATTCCTCCGGTCTTGAAGATGAAAAGGAAGATGAATACATGAACTTGAGAATGGAAGCATTTAAATTTGTTTGGTCAAAAATTGAATCAACCATTAAAGTAAGTAAAACAATCCTAGTTTTCTCTCTCTCTTTCTTCTGCTTTCATTTTCCTTTTTTAAAATTGCATAGCTTTAATTGCAGGATGTTATATTAATACTAATGTATTTAATGAAATACAAACTTGGGTGCATCAATCTTTCAACACATGAAGATCACTCCCGATTTCCCTGAAGCTACTCAATCATTTCCTATTATAACTGATGCTAATTCTAAAAGGCTATTTACCGGGCTTGTTCTCACTAGTAAGTTTTGTATTTCGTACTTCTTGTTTAATGTTTAATTGGACTGATTGCCCTTACCTTTTCTAATGCTGCTAGAATTATTTGGTCTATGTTGTTGGGTGCATATTGCATGCTATAAATATTTGCCCTTTGCAAGAACAATTTTTTATAGTGTTTTATGGTTGGCAGAGAATATGGAGTTTGTTGACGATATACTGACATTTGAAGAGCTTGGAAAACACTTGAAATATCAAGGATGCCACGTTGCTAACCTTTCCTCACTCAACTTTACTGTAAAAAATGGAGTTGGTGGTTGCCTAAGAAGTTTACTAAGATAGTTTTTAAAGTCTACTTTGGATGTAAGTACTGGTAATTACTTTCTTTGACTGTCAGACAATAATTTACTTGCAAGGCTTTGTAACTTGAGCTTGCTCCTTATTTCACTTTTTGTTTGAACAGTCAGCTGACATATCAATCTTAGCATCATGGTATCGAGAAGAAAACTACAATAACCCAGTGGTTGTGATTATTGATGGCATTGAGCGTTGCTGTGGGGCTGTCCTATCTGATTTCATCCTTATGTTAAGGTCGTAAACCCTCTCTTTATCATTTGCTTATCTACTCAGGTTTTCCTTGTTCTTCATACTTTTGACACTAGGTCTAAGTACACCTTACCATTTATCTGCTAGATTAAGTGTTGCTTGTTATGAGTTTTAGGATTAAGAACCTTTTGTCTAATATCAAGTTACTTTCTTGCTTTTATATTGAAATATATACCTAACATCAGTCATTATCATATCTGAACTCATTTTGTAATTTTTGGAAGCAAAAAGTACTACTAGTAACACTCAAAAGCACACTCATCACATCATGAATAAACATATCCTCCGGTGTTCAAATATGCTCATTATCTAGTTCTTTGGCTATTGTACTCTTTTAAGGATCTGAAGTACTGCTTTTTTTCGAGGTGGTTCCTATTCAGTCTACAAATTAAGCAATAATAGCATGTAGTTTGAAGTTTATTACTACCTTATTGAACTTGCCTTCCTGTTTTTGACCAGTGAATGGGTTATCAAGATACCAGTGATTCTAATAATGGGGGTTGTTCTTATCAAAAAAAAAAAAATAATGGGGGTTGCAACAACTCTTGATGCCCCAAGAAATATGCTTCCTTCAAATGCATTACGGTGCTTGTGTCCCTCTCAGTTCACCTTGGGAACACCAGCTGAGAGAATGGATGCAATTGTTGAGGCTGTTCTTGTGAAGCCTTGTTCTGGGTTCAATATTGGCGACAAGGTAGCAGTTTTTATGAGAAACTACTTTGTAAGCCAGGATGGAACTCTAACATCTTTTATTAAAGCTTTAAAGGTCGGTAACTCTTTTTACCATAAATATAAAAGTCCATTCTTTTACAATTTTTTCAGTGCCGCTGATAATTTCTTGTGACTTATGAACATAATTGCATTCTTTCTGGCATTATGTTTTAAGGAGATTTTTTTCAGATAGCGTGCACTCGACATTTCTAAATGGAGCCCCTGAGTATGGTTAGGTAGGTGCATCCTTTTTTATATTCCTATTCTTTTCTTTTTTGGCTTGTCCATTTCATTTCTCTATCCATTACACTTGGTGGAATTGATACAGCTGTGTATGAGTGTATCAATACATTTTATCCACGGATGAAAAAGTTTGACTGTTATTTGATAAGCAATTGGCTGCAGCCACCGAATTAGTATTTGCATTATTATTTATTAATAGAAATTTTATATATATCTTACTTAGGGTATGCACTTTCTGTTTTAAGGTACTGGCTTCTTATTCGCATTCTAGATAAAATTGGTTATGTATGCTTGCCATGTTTGACATAGTGCAGGTGAAACCATTATAGTGTCTTGCTATTTAACTGTTTCTAAATTTCTGACTTGTATCCTTCGGATGCAGTTTCCACTTGTTGTAAGGTTTGGAACTACTTCTTGGACATTTGCTCTGGGTGCACTCTTTTTCCTCCACTTAGGTTTAGGGAGGTTTTTTAAAGAGGCCCCTATCAATGTTTTGTGTTTTTATTGCTCTAATAAAATCTATACTTTCCACCAAAAAAAATACTGACATGTAATTTTGTGTGAAACAGGGATTATATGTGTTCGATTGAGTGCATACCTTCACATGAAATTTTCTGTTTTAAAGATGTTGACAAGCTTCGACCGGTGAGCATGAGGTTTAATTTCATTTCAATATGTTGAACAGTTGAAGCAAGTTTTTTCTTGATCTGCAAGGAATGTTGCTTAACACATTCCTGGGTGTTGTAAATTTGACAACCAATTCATAATTTCTCAATTTCCTTGTTCACGATTTTGGATGAAGCTTAACTTTCATTCCACTTTAGAAGTTATTGGGACATAAATTTTTTTGTTTTCAAAGTGCTGCATTTTGATTTTGTATTAGGCTCGAATTGGGGACCCTAGAAGAAGGATTCAAGTTGACCACCTTGAATTCCAGAAACTCCTCTGCTGCAGTTGCTGTACCCAAGGCAGCAGTGGCCTATTACCATCAATGCATGATACGTCCATTATGTAAGTATTTTTTGCATTTTCAGTTGCCAGAGAGAATGCTCATATAACTTAAATGGTATCCATCATCTATTTGTAATCATACTTTTGATCCCCAGATTGTTAATGACTGTCATCTCATGACCTATCCAATTACACAATTTTGGTTCCTTTAAAGTTGTAATTGATGGAATTTTAAGCATTTTATGACAAGTGATAGATTTTAAATTTTCACCAGTATTTATAAAAAAAAATTAGTTCTGTGCTTGGCCCAGCTCACTGCTTCTATGATTGATGCACTTCCTTCCCTTTTCTGATTCAATTTCATTATATAATCTTATCAGTTCAATTTTATGGTTTCAGATACTTAACAGGACTAATAAAAAAAAGATACTTAAGAGGAATAAAATATAAAGGCCTTTTCCATTTTCTTTTTCTTCCTTTCAGAGAATTTACTGCCGTGGGTGCTTATGTCTGTGTAGATCTTTAGCCTTTCATTTAAGATATACTGGTGTGCCCTTTCCTGTATATTGCTTATTATGATTTACAAGGTATAGACCTTGAAGAGATACATTTTCCTTGCCCACTTTCTCCATACCTGTCTACTTTTAGTATGTGTCAGCATCCTTAACCGGCCAATACTACAAGCTTGGCTAGTTTTGGAGTTATATATGCAGTGACAGTGTATTTGTTGAAAGATTTGTATTGCTGATTTTAGGTATAAACTTGCTCAAGAGCATGGTGATCTTATTAATCTCCACGACTGGTACCAATCGTTCAAATCAATAGTTCTCAGCCCAAGTTACAGTAAAAAAGAAATCAAGGCAATCCCCATTACCAAAGAAAAGAAAAGGCACAAAAGAATCAGAAAACCAGAGTGAAGCTTCAATACAGTATCCTTTTATATACCAGTTTTCTGCATTTATTTTCAGTAAGTTGGCGCAGTGTATTTTCTTTGCCTTTGTGCGTCATTGAGTGGAAAACTGAAAGGATAGAAAGTTATCTTTTATTTTTATTTTTCGTCTTTCCTGCCAAGTACACCAATGGAAGAAAATATATGTTTTCGATCTTGATATATTTTTTCAGCCTTCCAATTTTCTTTCTACCTTTCCAAGAAATGCCTTGGTGCATAACTTTTATCCTGAAGTGATTTCTGTTGTATCAATGATCACTTATCAATGCAGGAAATGTAGCTTCCTGGTCCATCAGGACCTCATTAATAGACATGTTAGATTATATCAGGTCTATGCATTCCATCTTTTGTAGTTAATGCAGTTATTTTCCTTTTTATTAGACTTCCCATAACTTCATCCTCTTTGGTATGGAGTTTTGCACATTTACTTGGTCTGTATTTTGATTTTTCTAACAAGTCAGGTAGCATTTGAGAATCCTTGACCATTCTTGCTGTAGAGCACGGTTTTGCAGGGCTGTTACAGAGCTCCAAATAAGGGGGCTTCTTCGAATGCCCAGTAAAAGAAGACCTGATTTTGCTCAAAGGGTGGCCTTTGGGCTCTAATATATGTAGGTAAGTTTTGTTTGCTTGTTTCTCTTTTTATTTAATGTAACAAGTATTGTAGCTTGTTGAAAATGCAAACTGACCTTTCTGATGATTTAGCAACAATGTAGTTAATTTTGGAAAAACCATACCATGACTGAATTGTACAATGTATTCTCTACATTTGTAATTTATTCAAAAATCGAGATATCTAACACCTTCTATCTACAAAGCCTGGTTCGAATGGGTTTACAATGCCCATATTTTGATGTCCAATTTTATAGAATGAAACTGGGTTGTTTAGATTGTCACTTTGTTGTAATTGAATTGAAAAATTAAACTAATTTTTTGATTAATTTTAATTGTTAAATTTTAAATATTTTCTGAATTATTTTTATTATGTGGCTAGATGTGGTTCTATACAAGGACGGTAAACTTATAAAATTTTAAGTGATGAAAATATATTATCAATAGAAAATATTTAAAATTGAAAATAGATTATTTGGCCAATGAAATCTTCAATCTCGCCTATAAATGACGAGACTACTAGTATTATTTTATACCATCTAAATTCATCAATTTCTTCTCCTCTTGAATTTCTTCATCCATTACTATTTCAGTCTTTTATAAAAAAAGAATACATAATATTATTTGTATTATATATTTTTCCATTTAGATCTACGAATATAAAAATTATACATTAACCTTAAAAATATTATTCATTTTATAAGTATACCGATCAAAACAAAATCTTTCGAATATATAATTTAGCATAGCGCAAGAAGTTCAATCATTTCCTTTAATTTATTTGTTATAATCATTGTTAATGTTTTATTTTATAATAATATTATTCCTAACAAAATTTACTCGATTTGAATATTAAAATTATATATATATTGGATTGAAAAGAGGAAAAGGCCTTAAGCATAACATCAAATTTGACATAAGCAGGACTAGCAATGTCCCTCTTGACCAAAGGGAGAATGGATGTTGGAGGGTCGGAGAACCTTTGTTTTCTATTATAATCGGTGGAAATACCGAGTTCCGCCAAGCTAACAGCTACCATATTACCCTCACGGGGAACCCAGAGGAACTCGGCGTACCAGCTACGGTTACGCATCTGCGAGATAGCGCGCACGAAGGATCAAATCGCCCTCAACGTTTAGATTCTTGAGAAGACTAGTGGCTTGAAGGCTATCCGATTGAATACGCAACAACTCTATATTGCCAAGCTTCACATAGTTCATGGTAAATACCCCATAACTCGGCCTGAAGCAGGTTTGCCACACCGATTCTTTTGAAGAGACCAAAGAGCCAAGTTCCATAAATTAAATCAAAATAAAAACAAAGAAAAGGTAATTAAGATTGAAAATGATAATAAGAAAATCGCCTCGAGCTAGCTTTGTTTCAATGATCAACAATTCCGTTGATCATTGAGATGGATTTTTGCTCTGGGATTCATGTCGGTTACAGTCTACAATGCTCAACCCATTGTAACTTGCCCTTCTCTCATGTAACCAATCTTCCCAAGTTTATCTTCGAAAGATGATTCTTGAGTGGATTGATCACAACTATTGCCGTTAAAATAATCATATTTAAAACTGGAAAGGCCCAAATCGGGTTACGTTATCTCGTCGAGAATCGAATCCGATCTCGTTTTTCCTTAGTGAACTGCCGCTAAGTGTGTTCACAAGAAGTCGAATTGTCACAGACTGATCCTTCCTCCCAACTATATATTAAACAACATCCAAACCAACGAGCTCTTTTTGATTTGAAAGTGTTCAAAATTTGTAAGCAAGGTCGATTGCAAAACTAATAAACCAGAAAAAAGAGAATGTATCCTGAAGGGAATTAAGTACTATTCAATTCTCAAGCATGGAATTGATTCATTACTAGCTCTTAGCTAAGCATGATAAGAAAACTTTTATTAAAACGAAAGCAAGTAACAAAAAACAAAGCTAAAGAAGATGATGTCTAAGCTTTACCCAAATAAGAGTATTTTTAGGCTTTCAAATCCTTAGGATACAAGGAAATTAAAGAAAATTAAAAGATAATTCCTAAAGTTTGAAAATTAAAATCTAAATTCCCTAAAAAGTCTCCTCATATCTTGATGGTTGAGCTATCTCCAAAATATTCCTCGCGTTGATCGGACCTTCTAGAATCTGTCACGTCAAATCCGAGCCATGCCTATGTCTCCAGCCGTGACCAAAAAATAAAAAAATTACAGAATACACCCTTTTACTGCCAATTCCAGTAAACATATCACTGAACTGAAAATAAACGAAACACATCCAAATCAGCAGTGAAAAATTCATAAAGCGAGAGAATTAGCAATCAAAAAGTGTCAATTTCAAGCACTCATCAAATTCCCCCTCACTTGTCTCATACTTGTCCTCAAGTGTATTTGAATCAAACTAGTTAAGAACTTAATTTGCCTCCCTCCAATCCGTTTCATACTTGAGCAAATCATGAAAATAAAGCTCACAATAACTATATGAATCAAACACTAATCAAGTGAACAAACATAAATGAGAATAAATTAAACATCCTTGCAACTTTCTATCATTCATTAACAAAAATTTCAGCTTAACTTCATTCCTCACAAGGACTCACTCAAATCACTCAAATTTGTTTCGGGTGCAAAATTTCGCTCAAAGTCTGAATCAAATAAGAATTTTCAAAAGCTTTGTGACATAATCAATTCTCCAATACTTAGAAGAAATAGGATGCAAGATCATTAGGTCTTTAGAATGGTGTATTGGGGATTAGGTAAAGGTAGGGAAAAGGCTAAAATGGATGTTTAAAAACCAAGACAAACAATTCTTCAATAATTCAACCAAGTCCATGAGAAAATGAAACAATCAAAATATGTACATCAAAAGCAAAATAAAATTCAAACAAACTATTTTTTCTTTATTTTATTCGAATGCTATTGTTTTTTCTTTCGTGGAACAAGGTTACTCAAAACTTCAATTCTTTGTCTTGTCAAGGGTGAGAAAGAAGGTGAAAAATAAAAAGGTTTGGGGTTAATATGAAGGTGAAATCAAATAAGTGAATATAGGCTCAAATTGGTTCACTAATGGAGAAAAAAAGGGTAGGCTTTTTTCTTGGGAAAAGATGGGGTGAATCCTAATGCCTAAATCATATCAAAGCAACCTATTTCATGTGTAGTCTCAAAATGCATCATGCCACAAGTTCTAGATTTCCAATATCCAATTCGAAACACTCAAGCAAGAAAAAGAGTATAAAAGTGAAGAAAAACATGCTCAGGGTTCAATAGCTCACAAAGTGGGTTAATGAATCAAGCTAGGCGAAAATTCAACAAACAAAATCAAGGTAAGTCACACAGCCATCAAATTAAGTTCTTACTCATGCTATTCAATTATGAAGAATGTTTGAATTCAAAATATTTACCTGAGATTAAACAATCACAACATGCTAAAGATAACCGACAGAAAGGAAAAATTCAACCAAGCTTCCAACCAATTCAATCAAGCATGGAATCAAACAAATAACAAAACAATTAGATGGAATTCGATTCAATCTTTACCCTTTCACTTAATCGTATTGCCCTAATACGGAAGAAAAATTAAAGCGCAAAAGAGAAGGGTAATGAATACTTCTCATGCTTACGGATTGCCGCGAGTTGCAAAGGAAGATAGAAAGAGATCAGACCCAAGCGCTTCAGAATGTAATTTCTCGCTTGATAGTTTGGATGGGCAAAACTGGAATGTCTGAGGAACTATCTTTTCATTTATATCGTCATGCATACTTAAATCAAGATTCACCTATGATAAAATGGATTCTTGGTCTACTTTCTCCTTAGGTCTATCAGTAACTCTCAAGCTTCGCGGAATTTAAGCTCTTAATCTTCAGAACACAACAACCTATTCGAAGTAAGTTCATGAACTTTCCTTCTTAAGTTCCAACAATTCTCCGTGGAGTGAACAAACTGAACAAAATGTAATTCACACGAGTCTTTGGTATCCTGCCAACTTGGTCATTGATATACACGGTAACTCAGTCGAGGTATTGTTAAAAGGCAATTTTTGAAGAGAAAAGGCAATAAACCCGAGTATGAACCAGAGATCAGAACCAGCGGCGCCTTTTCCTTTTCTTTCTTGTTCTTCTTAGCTCTCTCGATTTTTACCTAAACTTATTCACTACCCCTCTTCTTCGAATAAAGCTTGACTCTATAAGAAAACCCTCATTTTTTGTTGCTTCCTGACTCATCATTACCTGACCAGTATCTTCCAAGAACACCTATGATTTTTTAAGTTGACTTGAGCTACCTTGCGCTTTGGCAATCCCTTGATCGTTTGTTGAATTCACCTTGGCCTTACAACCAACAAACATATCCTCATTCAAAATCTTGGCTTTTCTTGCACAATAGGTTCCTCTCGGAACTTCTCTCCTTATATCACAATATTTATCATCTTCAATAGTGTGGACATCTGATCCCTAGACTCCTCTCAAAACTTCTTTGCTTCATCAATCATTTCTTGTTGAGTTTTTACAAGTTGCTCCTGGATGGATTCCCTTGATCCTAGTAACACGTGCTATTATCTCATTCATTGTTCTAAATTTTCTTCTAAGTATGACCAGGGCTTCTTTAATTTGCTCTCAAAATTTCTATCATGGAACCCTCTACAAATTAATCTCATCTTTGAATGGTTGAACACATGCAAAATGCTTGAATAAATGCAATAAGAATGCAAATGCAAATGCAAATGCAAATGCAAATGCAAATGCAAATGCAAATGCATGATGAAAATGTGAATTCATTGCAAAAGTATTGATCTTGAAATAACTATTCCTAGAACAATTCTCGAAGAACTGACAATGTCTCAGTACTATAGGAAAGCGAAAATCAAAGATTTAATGATGAAATTTAGCACTATCTCTCAATTGTTTAATTCATGCGAGTGCCTAGGTGATGAATCGTCATTCGTTAGATTTGGGCACACTGAAAATCCTCAAAGCTTTTACTTCCTCTCCTATGGCAAAAATTCATCGAGCTGGTTCGTGAGCTTTAACTATTGACTTCAGTTTTGAATCTTTTTGAGTCCAACTTGTTACCTCAGCAGGTAGACTGCCACGTTGCTTTGTTTTCTCCATGAAGGACTCTTTGAAATTCTATCTAACCCAATGAAAGGCATTGTCATTTCAAGAACATCCTAAATGAGCAACTATTTTAGGGATCAGTACCTTTGATGAGGTGTCATGTTTATGCAAAAAATAAAGCATGACAAGACACGTAACAAGGGAAAAGAAAATCAAGTTAGTAGAAATGATAATCAAAGTAATGTAAACAGGTAAAAACAATTAAATACAACTCATAGATGATGCTATAAACAAAAGACGCAAAGGAAAGTTAAAGTTCTAACCGCATGCGTTCTAATTCTCTTAGGTTATCCACATGGCTGATTGGTGCTTAAATTATACATTATTTTGTGATTAATTACTTCTTGATTAGCTATTTTAAGTTGCTAACTTGGCCCTTTTCGTTCATTTTCAATGCAGGACAGTAGATTCAAAAAATGTTGCTGAAAATGACGAAATTGTGCAAATTTTTGTTTTTTGGATTCATGATTGGATTAGTGAGCATGACTTAACTGATGTGACTTCTAGTCAACAGCTTCTAGAAGGTCTGGTCAGCAGTGGCGTGAAGATCAAAGACTCAACTGTATTTTTGAATTGATATTAGAATTTATTTTATTTTTATTTTTTAGGAATTATCTTTTTCATTTTAAATGTAATTTTTAGGGTATTTGAGGATTATAAATACCCCTTTGGGGTAAGCCTCAAATCATCATTGGATCTTCGAATCATTTACTCATGAACTCTTTGTTACTTTCTTTCTTTAGTTTTTTTTATAAAAGTTTTCTTTTTTCCGTTTTATTTTCTTTTCAAGTTTACTTCATTTTCTTTTTAAAATGCTAAGTTTGATTTCTACCATGCTTAGCTAAGTTTTCCATAGTTAAAGGCTAAAGTAATAACTCGATTCTAAATCGTGAGAATAAAAAAGCACTTCATACCCTTAAAGGTTACATTTTCAGTTTTTGGGAATCAAGGATTGGTAATCGACAATCCTTTTACAATCAAAGCGATTTCATTTCAAAAAGTGCACATTGGAATTGAATTTCGGTTTCGATTAATAGTTGGAAGAAAGAATCGTCCTGTGGCACATTCGACTTCCTGTGAACACACTTAGCGGCGGTTTGCTAAGGGAAACTGAAATCGAGTTAGATTCTCATTTGAGACGGTACACTCCAAGTCAAGTTTTTCCAGAATTTAAATGTGTTGAATTAATAAGTGATTGTCGCGATTAACTCACAAAGAGTTGAGATCTAAAAATTGATTTTAGATTCTCGATTCATTTAAGATAAAAATAAGTTATAGGGGTTGGGCCCTGTGGACTGTAACCGACGTGAGCTCTAAGGTAAAATCCTATTCAAGGATCGATTTAAATTGAGCCAGAGGCTTTAGCCCAAGGATGGTTTTTACCAATTGAATTTTCACTTAAATTTACTTAGTTTACTTTCTTATTTTTCTTTACTATTTTACTTTTTATTCCAACTCTCAAATCTCTCTTTTATTTTCCTTTACACATCACGCCAAAATCAAAATTAAGAATGAGTAAATCATCAATCTCCTAGTCCCTTTGGATCAACCCTTACTCTCACTATTCTACTTAATTAATTTTTTTATTGAGATTGAGGAACATTTTATTTTGACATCAGAACGAAACACTGTCAAAATTACCGTCGTTTTCGTGAAGTACGACAAGTTACTGATTTAATTTTCTTGTTTTTAGATTTATGATCAGGAAAAATTCAGGTACATTAGAAGAATTTGATCCAAAATTGAAGCGTGAGCCATATGAATTCACGGTCGAACACTTCGAGAGAAAAGAAAGAAACGACAAGAGCCAGAAAATTTTGAAGATTCAATTGATGCCGCATACGAGGAATCCACAGATTCCACGCAAAATCCAGCAATAGCCGAATCAACTTCCACACCTATTGTTGATCCAATTCCCGACATACAACTACCAAAACCAATGGGCGATCAAACATTCGCGAACTAGCCGCAGCTCCAGCAGTACAACAACCGCTCTACATCGCCTTCCCTCAAGACGAAACATCATTCCAACTCAAGACGGGACTGATACATCTACTTCCTACCTATCACGACCTTCCTAAGAACACAATAATAAACTGACTAATTTCCTTTCTTTTATCATAAACCTGAAAATATTATTTCATAATATCCATATACAAATTCACAGATAAAAACATTCAAAGAAAGATCCACTTTCAATGAATCGATCATTCCTACATATTTTGTAATATTTAACTGATAGCCCAATGTACACAACTGAGAATACTAGGTCCACAAGTCATAATAAGTGTGTGCACAATATGCAGTCGTAACTGCCACAACAAAATGCACCCTTGGTGTAACACATAAATATAGGTACTGTAGAACACATCATCACTATATTAAAAGCTGATATCACATAATAGCAACTCACAATGTCAACACATCATGAAGCCTGGAACGCACAACTAGTGCAAAATAAATGTACCCAAATGTACTAGAACACACTTATAATGCAATAACACTGAATCACTCAATCTCATTGCATGCCAATCGTACATCTAACTCTTAATGTAAATACAATGGGCTTAACAATCCAAATCAGATATCAAACAATATTTAAAAAATAGTCATAACATAAATCAGAGCGTTTGGACAGTTCATACCCGATATCATTTGTAAATCATTTCAGAAAATATTATGAAAATATTTCATAATAAAATTCATATTTGTTTTATTTCGAAAATATTAGAGGTCGACTTATCACAAGTCTTTCTCGAATCATAACAATATAAATAAATAGGTAAGAATGCACTCTCCTTATATGCCTCACTAATCGACCCTTACTTCATTATTCCTTACTCGACCAGTTTTGCTTTAGTCTTTGATTCATCTTGATCACGCTTTTGTTGTATATATAAACGAAAATCAGATTTGCAATACATACAATTTAAAGCATAGGTTAGTAGCCTACTAACATAAGCAAAATGTAGTAACTTAAATCCTAGAATTTTATTTAATAATTATTCGATACTAATCGTAACTATTAACTTTAATATTCCAAAAAACACAGTTCAAGTCCTTCATTATTCTCCTTTCTCGATGATATCACGGTTCTCTGATTCTTGCTTGTAATTTAAAAAGAATCTAGTTTGCAACCTACAACCTTGCTTGCAACCTAAAATATAGCTTGCAACTTAGAATTTTGAGTAGCAACCTAAAACATGGCTTGCGACTTAAATTTTTGATCCCAATCTAAAATCAACATTTAATACTTAACTTTTAGCATAGACCTTCAACGATTAAACAATTACTCTTGTTTCCTCATAATTTCTAAAATATAGGAAATGTTCCCTACGAATCCACCAAGTTCCAAATTGGTCCAATCAAACTTTCAAATCAGGTAATAATCTTTCTAACATCAATTCTAATAACTCATAGGAAAATTTTGTAAATTTCTCCCAGTTTAATTCATTAAAGCCGAATTTCTAAAAAAATTCAATTTAGTCACTAACCAAAATTTGGGGTATTACATAGACAGTTTTATTGTTTTAGTGATATCATTTTGAATTTTGAAGACTATTAAAAGATGTAGTGCTTAATACTTATTTGCATTCCTATGGAACTACCTATTTACCTTTTCGACATCGATATTCCTAGGAATATTACCTTATGAAATTGAAGACGCTTACTGCAGGAGACTCCTACTGTTGTGGACACGGTTTCGGTGTTTCCTTCGACTTTCTGCTCATGAACATGTTATAATATTTAGTATCCATAACTTTTTCTGTTGTTTTCGTCTCTTCAAATGATTTTGCTCATGTGTTTATCATTTTTTTAAAAGCCGAAAGTTACGGAAGTAGTCATATTGCCGATCTTGTTCATGAATTTCGAACTGTGTTCCGCTTTTAGAATTAGGTGCTCACTTGGTAATCTATCCTGGAGCATTTAACATGACAACTGGACCATTGCATTGGGAGTTGTCGCAGAGAACAAGATGCTTATTTTTTCCCCCTGCTTTCGCTCTCTGTCTCGGGATTTCTTCTTTTTTGCTTGAACATCAACCTGAAGGGGAATGTACTTGTTTGGAGATCTAGTGAGCTGAACGTTATTTTTCTATGTCGAATAGTGGTTCATACTGTTTTTGTCTCTATCGGATGGTTGTTCATCTACTAGTGTTCTTCTTGCCGTTACATATGCAGTTTTATGGATAATCAGGTATAGTTGCAAGATTTTTCTCTTTCCTCGATCAAATGTAAAGGTTTCTGTTTTGTGTTTCTCTCAAATAGCAGATATATGTCGCAACTTGTTCACCTGCTCGAGATCCCGGAGCCAGTTACGTGTCTTGGGGGTCACTCAACCCTTGTAGCTAGGACCTGTAAGTTGATAGCTCGTTCGCGGGTTAACAAATATAGCTTTCATGTATGGTTCTGTGTGTGTGTGTGTGTGGTTTTAAGCCTTTTAACTGGATATGTAATGCTTAAAGTCTGCACTGTGATAGTTTGGAAAAGTTCTGGCAACGACTGAACATGATTAGGACATGATAATAGCAGAGATTATTATTCGATACTAGAGCAATTTCCTCCTAGTAATTGTTCTATGGAATTCGTCTATCCGACAACGCTTTCGATTGTTCTTAGTGGTTGCTTGTGATAAAGATTCAGGGCAGGCGATCTTTACAAGCCGGTAGACATGTAGAGGTTGATAAAATAATAAATTGAATATCAATGATTAAAACCAAAAATACATTGTCACATTAAATGGACTAAACATGTTTTTTAACTTAAATTCGTTCTTATACTACACAAATTTAACTCCTATATCCAGATTTGATCATTTTTATTATATTAACATTTTAAATTTCTGTTCTAATCCAAACACTACCCATAAAATTGTTAGATGAGATTCTACCGTTAGCCACTATATTACAGATTTAACAGTACTTTCTAAAAAGTTCGTTACAAATTTTACTTTTTACCCATTCAGTCACAGTTTAACCCTTTAACTCGAAAACACAATATTTATAGGTAGTAAATGAAAAATATGAACATTTCCTCAGTATTACCATGTGTATGTATCCTTGAAAGGTTACAGCCTCATATCCATATCCGAATACATATCGAATATGAATACTGGAACAGAGTATTTAAAAAATAAAAAATCGAAACAAGATAAAAGTACAACTTTGCCAAGGGAAATGGCACGTATGGTGTACCTACGCAGATATCCCAATCGCACACACTAATCCTTTTCTTTTGTATACATTTTCACCAGCAAAATGCAGGAGGATACGTGAGTTGTTATGAATATGCTCACTTCCAAGGTGTTCACTTTAGCAGCAGTCGTAATCAAAAGCTAGAAATCCGAATGATATAAACAAACTAGACTTGAATGAGTTATGGGCGTACGGCATAGCGGGCATTCGAGCTTTTCGTTGCACCATTCCATGATGCAGTTCCTACAGACAGGTCATGATATATGAATGAATTTTTGCAGTTTCCCCCAAAAATTAGAAGCCATGTCAAGATTAGTTCGGCAAAAGGGGCAAAAAAGGAAAGATACCAGCAGAATACATGACCGCATGGTGTAGCTGTCGGGTGTTGTCGATTGCTTAGGCATAAGGTGCACTTGCTAACAACAGCTGTTGACTGAATTTGCACAAGCAGGAGCTTAGTTAATATAAGCAGAAAGGTGAAGAGAATGTGTTTATCAATGATACAATCCTTTTATGATGAGACTAATGCTCCATAATGGTTTGAAGCATTTGATCAATTGTATCTGCCATTGAATAGAAACACAAACACCTAGCACTTAAGATCTGTTACCTAGCACTTTCCGACAATGAATACTGAGATAAGAAAATAAAAGTAGTGGAAGACGATGAAAACAAAATACATAAACATAATACTAAGTAATATTTGAAAATTTACCTCTGAAGTTGATTCACCGACCCATGTACCCCGGTCAGCCTCCATTGGTATCAAGTTGCCTTCTTCGTTTAAAACAGGCAAACCTTGTCCTACAGGCTCAAACAACAATGTGTCAAACAATACATGCCAATCTCTCAAGGCACAACTGTATGAAATGAGGAAAAAGAAATTACTTGAAACATATTTCCTAGCGAACAGAGTATGTTTACTATCAGCTATCTGGAGAGCTTCACTAAGTACTAAGACAGACTAGACCCTTCATTTCAGATGATTGGATGGACGTTTTGTACGATTAAGTTGACGTTCATTCTAGCAACAATCTTTTATAGGCAAGCAAGGTTATGTTACAGGTTAACCATCAAGGATTTGACAATTGGTAATTGGGCATAAATAAGGTTTTCATTTCGAAAGGTGCAAGTTTAAGTAAGCAATATAAGGAAACTTGTCACGGATTAACCTGATGGGTTTTGATGGGACCCCAATGAGGTCTGATGAATTGAGCTTGTAATTGAAGATAAGTTGCTGCGTCGCAGACCTTCGGCAGCAACGATGCATAGCTGAATTAAGAGGAAAATCCCCAGGATTTGGTACCTGCAGTTAGAGGCAACAAAAATGTTACCGTCAGTACAATCCAAATCTCCCCACATGATGAGTTTCACACATTTAATAAGAGATGCCGCATCAAACAAAACAAGATTTGTAGAAGCAAGTAGCGAACCATGTACCTGGGTCTTTGATTTGATGGCTTCCCAATGAACACGTAGCGAATGCCAGACGCACGTTTGGATATATGATAATAGAGACCTGCCAAGTTTTGTCAAGGGAAAATTAGCAATATTAAGATGAGTAAAGTTCCACTTAAAAAAATTATTAATAACTCTAGATGAGAAAGCTCTAAATACCTTCGAAGTAGAAGAACATAAGGTTTGCACGAAGAGCCCATTGCAAGAATTCACGAGCTATAGGTAGCATCTGTATGCAACAGCACTGAAATACATCACTCCAAAGTACCACAACAACAATGAAAAATGAAAAACCCTAGAAGAATTTAGTCCCAAAAAAAACTCGGTTTGCATACTGCTGGCCATCTCTGAACTGCGTGCAACCACATTCCATGCAATTTTTCTTTCAATCTAGACAGTCCAGAAACCGGTGCAGTAGAGTCTGAGGGTAAGGCAATCTCAATCCCCGTGGACGACTCAACTTGACTCCTCTCAGAGCCAATGTTACTATAGAACTCATCAGACTGCAAGTCAGCAAGGGTTATACCACGAGACGCTATCCTGGAGCTGCACAAGGAAAATTCAGAGATATCTTTGATTCCGATAAACAGAGTACACGTCCTGTTATCAACAAGAACCGAACACAAAAAGGAAAGACAAAACTTCAATTTGAACCTGATTCTTTCCGCGATGTAAGGAACCGCAGTCTGATACACAATGAAGAGAGCACGTCTAGCAGGTGTTGGGGAAAGGCCATGAGCTCCAGCGACCTAAAAGAACACCATATTAGCAATCAAAGAACAAATTCAGCTGCATATTTTGAGGAAAAACATAATATATTTCGTTTCCAAAACCATAAAACCTGAGTGATGTCACAGTATTCTTCTCCTAGTGTTTGCTGCCCGGAACCTGTTGTTAAAACATAGTAAAGCATTTGACCTAGGAGTTTGGTCTGCGTAATACATTAATTTAAATACAAAAATGTTAGAATTTTTAAAAAATAAAATGATTTTTAGTGAGTTATTAGGGATTGAAATTTAGAACTAACCTCGTTCTGATAAGCTACTGCAACTCTGGTACCTATAAAAAAAATTTACAGTTCTTTATATTTCACAAGGTGTAATGATACTGCTGGAGGAAATAGAGGGGAAAATATTGAAGAATGGGATACCAAAAAGGTGGCGGAACGCGTCGCGGCAGGCGTCGTAGACGAAGGAAGCGTATTGGTCGTCTTTCTCCGCCGCTCTCATTATCTCTGGTTGAGCTGCAAGTGGGAACCGCCGCGGCTCGACCGTGGCTGAGTGATCCGACTCCCCACTTGGACCTGGGTTGCCTGACCCGCCCGAATCGTTTCTCCCTGATCCCATCTCCGCCTCAGTGTGATTTTCAGTGAAAATCGAAAGTTTTCTTTTTCTATCGAAGAGGAGTGGAGAGGCAAGACACAACCTGAGGCAAGATAGGAGAAAAAGAGAACCCCGTCAAACGACGTCGTACGCTAGGCATGGACTTAGGGGATAAATATTAGTCAAATTTCTCCCTACTGCTCGATCCAGAAACAACGAAATTCAACCATTAATAAATGGGTTAAAACATTTTGATGTGTCTAAACTATACTCTAACTTAATTTTTGGTTAATTTTTTTTTTGTTAAAAATAAGTATTTAATGTTTTTTTTTATATTTTTAGATGTTTATCGTTATATTTTTTATTATTAATAACAAAAATATTGTTTTTTTAGAAAAGAAAAAATGTAAAAAAAAAAATCAAACCTTTGACATTTCCCCACCATCATCCGTCGACCCCCCTTCATCAACCGTTCGTGGTGTGCATCATCGTCATCCCGGAGTTTGTCATCATCCCGCAACCAAACTCCGATCATCATCCTTCATCCATGTCAATCGTCGTTCGACTACTAGTAACTTATTGGAAGTTTTTCTAGCTAAACTACATTTTATCTCTATAAACTATGAGTAATTATTTTTAGCAATTGAACTTTTGAAAATTACAAAATAATTTTTAAATATATCAAAATGTTATAAAATAATCATTGTGACATTATAACAAGTTTAAATATTTGATAAATTTAACGATCATTTTTTATAATTTGATAAAATTAAATGATCCTTTTGTAATAATTCGATAAAAAAACCAATGATAATGTTCGATAAATGCATTGGTAATTTTGTAACTTTTAAAAGTATAATAACTAAAACAATTATTTAAATATAGTTAGATATCCTCCTATATATATGTACTACCCATTGTTTTAAATTGTAAACCAACGGCAATGAAACATTCTGAGCGAAATAGAAGACTTTTTTAAAACCCAGCATTAATTGTTGTGCTTTAAAGGGACCAAACTCCAAAACAGAAACTCACAAAGCTATTTTCCTTCGCCTTCTTTACGAGGTGAATGACTGCAATTCTCTCAAGTTCCTTTCTTTCTATTTGGAAATTGGAATGGTTGGGTTTTTCTTCCGCTTGGCTGAGAAATCTGAGAGCTGAGTGGCCGGGAGGCGAAGGCGTAACAGAGGTGAGTTGAAATTGTTTGATTCTTCATTATTGACAATTATATCTGTACACAATAAACGTAATTATTCGAATTTGTGATGTCAAAAGTAAAACAATTTTCTTTAAACATTAAGATCTTTTAACTTGTATTTTTTATCTGTTTTTTGTCCTCTTAATAATATAACATTTGTGGCAATGTATCATGAATGTCATATTATTAAGACTAAAAATATGTTAAATTTTAAATTTAAAGATTAATAAAAAAAAAAGAAATTTAAAGATTAAATTAAAATTATCAAATGCTTTATACCTTTTGTATCTCGTTCCTAACTTCGTAATAAATTACAAAATATCGATGAGTCTTTATAAGGATGGATACATGATTTTATGTTAAAGAATATTAAATTTTAAAATTTTAAGAAGAGTAAAACTTATAAAATTTTAGAGAGTCAATGTAAATGAGTTTTTAATAAAAAATACATAAAAAAATTTAAAATATATAATAATTTTAAAATTTTCGAAGATAACTTCTTGTTCCACTCCTTGATGTATCCTTGGGTTCTTAGCTCCTCCATAGGAGAGGTCAAAGTTCTGAAAGTAGTCGATTTAAATTTTTTACATTTTTTTATTTATCTTGAATCTATTTTAAAAAATTATTTGGTCTTAATCTATTTTAATAATATCTTTTTGATGAGTTTATATTTTATGATATATAATTATTTAGTTAATTAGCAGCATAAATATATCAAATATTAATTCACAAAAAATGTAATAGTCAAGATTAGGCCTGTAAACGAACCGACCATACACGAACGGATGTATGTTCATGTTCGTTCATTTAATAAATAAACGAACATAAACGAACACGAACATAAACGAACAAAATTTTTTTTGTTCATGTTCGTTCATGAAGGAATATAGCTTGTTCGTGTTCGTTCATTTAATAAATAAACGAACATAAACGAACACGAACATAAACGAACACGAACACGAACATAAATGAACACAAACATAAACGAACATAACGTTGGAGACCCTACCTTCCATTGTTCTTTCATGAAAAATAGTCGACAATACAAATCAACCAAATCTACAGTGATAAATAGCGTAAGAGCTGATTAGCAGTGATGAAATGTTTGAAGATATCAGATATTTCTATCGATATTTTAAAGATATTAAATAATTCACACGACTTTAATTTAACGCTATAACATTTATCTTAGTGGTCCATGATTACATATGAACAATCTTTTTCCACTACGTTATTCTAATAAATTCGTCGGCTAAAAGTTTTGTGACATCAATGTCAGACTTTATTGAGATTTGTTAATAATGATCATTTTCATTGGTAGAGTAGAAAATTTAACAGCATGAAGATTTCGAACGGTACAAATTGGACTACAAGGCAATAACATAGATCTGAAATCCTTCCGATGCTACATATCTAACTGATATTAATGCTAAATCACCATTCAAAATTTTAACATACCTAAAGTCTATTCCACACCTAAAGGTCACACAAGAACTATGAAAACAAAAGTTCATTGTCAAAGTGTATTTTCTACTTATTAATGGGTTCTTCCTGGAAAACTCGTTACTTCTGCTATTACACTCTTTTTCAGAAATTGCATAGAAACATTTGTTTTGTTTTCTTTTGGCAAATTTTTTATATTTTTCTCTTTATTGATACTCATATACTTCTGATTGTTACCTTTATCTTCCCATCTATTTCTAAAAAGAAGTATGATGTTTTATTGAGTTTTAGATGTGAAGATACCCACAATAACTTTACATATCAACTATTAAGCCAAATAAAACAGAGAAAGAGATGAAAACATAACTGTAAAACTTCAGATTGCACTATAATATAACTTGTTTTGAAGCTTTCACCGATCATCTCCACTCTCCAGTGAACACTAGGGTTTGGGAAAAAAGGGGGAAAATGAATATAGGTGCGAGGTGCCTCACGGGTTAACATATTGGATTTAATCTCCAAATAAAATTGGGTTAATTATGGAGTTGGTCATCAGAATATCAGATTAATTAATATTTTTTAAGATACTTACAAATTGGTCACCAAAATTGATTTAAGAAGATTGAGTTAAACATAAATGAACGAACATAACCGAACGAATATAAACGAACATAACCGAACGTTCACGAACGTAAATGAACGAACGAGACCTATGTTCATGTTCGTTCATTTAATTAAACGAATACAAAATCTTGTTCATGTTCATTCATTTAATAAATAAATGCACATAAACAAACTTCTCGCCGCACGGTTCATGAACGGTTCGCTGAATGTTCAGTTCATTTACTGGCCTAGTCAAGATTATTTGGAATCTAATCATTTAATTTTTTATTTATGTAATAATGATTATTATATCTTAAAACTGAACATTTTGAAATTTATTACATAATAAATTTAATCATATATTTAAAAAAAATTAAAGGTGGACACATATATGTGTTAATTATATAATTTTTTATATAAAGTGAGCACAAATAAAATTTTAAGGTAGATATCATCAAGAAGTTTCCGTGCTAAAAGAGAATAATATTCTCCTTAATAATTTTAGGTTTGAGCAACTATGTCAATGACGATAAATGCATACTCATTATATTGGATAAGTTATTAAATATAACTCAATATATTAAAGGAATGAGAAAAATAATAATAAAATCTACATAGCCATATATAACTAAAATTTTTGGAGTCTCATTTTAAAATTTTTGGATTTGTCACTTAATTGTGAGTACAAGAAAATTATGTGTATTCATCAGTTTGAAACCTTTGGATCAATTAAAAATTGATAAGTGAATTTTTTTTAGTTCTTTTTTTTAAAACTCACCATTACTCTAGATGCAATATCAAAATTAATCCTTAATATTTTATTAATTTTTCATTTCATCCCAAAATTTTTTTTTGGCTTTAATCTAAAATAAGTACCTTTAAGATATAATAATCATTATTTCTTTTTGTTGCTCTCCAGTTCTAAAGTTGCGTCATGACTAATCTAGATCGATTCGAGTCGCACACTTAGTTTTGATGGGTGAGTCTCTCAAAAGAAATTTTCTACATACAAAAAGACTAAAACTGGAAACCTTACTTAAGCGATATCAAACTAATTACCACTTGAATCAACCTCTATTGGTTATAATAATCATTATTTAACTTATGCTTAATCATTTTAGCTCATGGCAACCTAGTTTATTGAGACGCTCGTCTCTACATGACACGAAATCTCTAAAAAGCACTATAACACTCCAAATATATAATTTCTAACTCACACGTTATAAATCACATGACATTATCAATTATACCCAATATTATTTAGATATAAAATATAAAAAATAATAAGTAATAAATTATTAAGAAATAAAAAAGACTAAAAACATTATTAACAATTTCAAAATTTTAAAAAGTAATATTTAGAAAATATTAAAAAATTGAATATCTTTATATAAAGAATCTTCGATTATCTCTCTTGTGAGTCTATTATTTTTTATTGAACATATTCTTCAGTTTTTGACAAATTTAGATAAATAATATCTATTTTGTTGAGTATAAGGGAGCCAGAACGTGAGGGTTATTGAGTTTTATCCACACTTTAAACAGGGTGTGACGTGAGGGTTATTGCGTTGTATGTGTCGTGTAGATTACATTACACTCAATGCTCAAATTATCATTTCATTGAAGCATGGTATCTATGCAAATTATTTAAGTGTCGATGGTCATACATGATTTATATTGCAATTTTTCTTTGCATTTCAATATCACTAATTTATATTTCTTCAAAGAATGTTTATTTATATTGTTTATTTTTATGTCCTTTGAAAGAATGTATTGAAATTAGGGATTTATATGCAGCCCCCGACATATTGTAAAAAAATATTATGGATTTATATGTTATTTCTTTCATTCACTCGCTCTATTTTGATGTTTGTAGTAAATCCAAGATAAATCATAATACTTTCTCTAAAACTATAATAATAAATAATTTTAACACGCTTTTAATTTTATATACATATTGTTGGATCTCTCCTTAATTAGAGAGGTTCTAAAAAATTCTAGAGCTTTCTGGAGAAGTGTAGAATTTTTTAGAACATTCCGAAGAACTCTAGAGAAGTGTAGAACTCTCTAGAAGCTTGTGGAAGAGTGTGAAATCCTCTGGAATATTCTTAAGACGTGTGAAAACCTTATGGAAGAGTATGGAAGAAGGAAGGGAGTGAAAGAGTGTAGAGCTTCTTAGAGTGTGTGGAGCATTCTAGATAATTAATCTCCATCATTTGATGTAAGTAATCTTCATCATTCATTGTGGAGGTGGAGTAGTATAAATAGGGGTGACAGATTTCATTCCTAACCATCCAAGAAATCCAAAAATACTAAGAGATTTCACTTCTTAAAGTGAGAAACTAGAGAGTTAGAGAGCCTCTTTGAGAGAGAAGAGAGATAGGTTGGGAAATCTTTATTCTCAAGCTTGAGTGAGCTACCAAGTGTGAGTCAAATTTAGTGAACACATCCTTGTAATCCTACTATTCTTTTGTATAATGAAAGAATCTCCAAATTAGAGAATTATACTCTTGTGCTCTCTTTAATATCCTTAATCTCTAAGTGTCTATCTTAACTTCACGAGGCAGGAAAGACTGTGATTCCCAATAGTGGTATCAGAGCCGGTTCATCTGTAGCCGTAATTAGCTCATGCAGTTCAAGATGGAGGATAACGTCGCTCATGATGGAGACATGTTCAAGCCCACAACCAATAACTACTCATATTGGAAGCTGATGATAGAGGACCACCTATACTGCAAGGATTTGCATGAGCCCATCATCTACAAAGACAAGGTAGAAGGCAAGAGTGATGCTCAATGGGAGCTACTAAATCAGAAGATCGTTGTTATGATCCGTAAGTATATTGATAAAACTCTCTTTGAGCATACTTATACAAATGCTTATGAATTATGGATAAAGCTTGAATCCATGATTCAAAAGAAAATGCCTCGTAACAAAGCCAATTTAGTTCGACGGTTGGTGAAATTGGAGTATAAGGATGGTCAAAGTATGATTGAGCACTTAAATAATTTCAAGGGGTTCATAAATCAAGTAACAAAATCCGAGATGAAAAATTGATAATGAGTTGCAAGCCCTTCTACTCCTTAGTTTCTTACCGGAAAGTTGGGATACACTCGTTGTTACACTTAGTAATTTAGCTCCGGAAGGAAAACTCACCATGGATACCGTTAGTGATATCCTCCTTAGTGAAGAAGCAAGGAGAATGGAACGAGTTGAGTCTATTCATCCCGAAACTAATATTATTGAGAATCGAGATAAGAATGAAACTCGTAGACGTAGCAAAAGCGGAGATCTACATCAATCTCAAGGTAATTACAAGTCACGCTCGAAGATTACATGTTACTACTATGGAAGGATGGGCCACAAGAAAATGAAATGTCGATCCTTCAAGAAATACCAGAAGGTTGGTAATGTTAAGCCAGACCAAACAAGCCCAACAAAGAATCAAGAAGAGAATATTACTAATGTCGTAGTATCAAAAGAAGATATGATATATCTCATTGATGAATGTAATGTCCTAAACATTGCTTTTGATGATAGCTTCTTGATTATCAATTATGGTGCCTCCTTCCAAGTTACTCCACATGGAAGTTTATTCTCATCCTATCGAAGTAGTGACTTTGGTACGATGAAAATGGGAAATCAAAACAGGAGCAATATCGTCGAGATAAGAGACATCATCCTGACGAAAAGCATTGAATGTAAGCTTATCTTAAAAGATGTGAGGCATGTTCCGGCCATGCGCCTCAATCTTTATCTCTGCTGGGAAGCTAGATGTCGCTGGTCTGATAAATTACTTTGGTGAAGGAAAGCAGAAGCTCACCAAAAGAAGCCTAATAGTAGCTAGAGGAAAGAAAGAAGGGTAATTGTACGTGATGCAAGCTAAGATCTGCAAAGGAGAGGTAAACATCACCACTGAAGATGTAGAGATATGGCATAAATGACTTGGGTACATCAGTGAGAAGGGTATTCACATGCTCGCTCGGAAACAACTCATACCTGACGTGAAAGGTAAACCACTTGATCTTTGTGCTCACTGTTTAGCTGGAAAACAACACAGAGTTTCTTTCCAAAGATCTTCTCCGCCTACAAGGAGAAAAAACATCATAGACCTCGTACACACCAACGTGTGTTCGATGTCCGAGAGATTAATAGGTGGTGCATTGTACTTTGTCACCTTCATTGATGACCATTCAAAGAAGGTGTAGGTGCACCTGTTAAAATCAAATGATCAACTGCTTCACGCATTCAAAGAATTCCATGCCCTAGTGGAGCGTGAGACTGGACGAAAGATAAGTGTGTAAGATCTGACACTAGAGGTGAGTATAGAGGTCCTTTTGAAGTATATTACAAGAAATATGACATTAAACTAGAGAGGGCTCCACCCAAGACACCACAATTGAATGTACTAGCTGAGAGAATGAATAGAACTATTAAATAAAGAGTTCGATGTGTGCTCTCTCATGCTAAGTTACCCAAATCATTTTTGGGAGAAGCTATAATGGCAGTGGTTGACGTTGTCAACCTCACACTATCAGTTCCTTTGAACGGGGGCATCCCAGAAGAAATCTGGATGGACATTTGTTCACATACCCAAAGATGAGATAACCAAGCTTGATGCAAAGATGAAGGAATGCATCTACCTTCGTTCACCTATGGATAAATTTGGTTATCGACTTTGGGATCCAGTCAATAAGAAGGTTGTCTGCAATAAAGACGTTATTTTCTTCGAAGACCAAACAATCAAAGATATCAAAAATTCAGAAAGGCCAAGATTGAGAAACAACAAAAACACTAAACCTACTCTAGTTCGACGTGAGGATAATAATACACAAAAAAACCTGATGCTGAAGATCATAAACCTATGTTAGAGCAAATCAACCAGGATACTCATGATGAACCAGCTCAAGAAGAGCCTTAATCTAGCTCTCCAATAGAACTAGAGCCAAGATGATCCTCAAGAGATAGAAGGACATCCACTTGGTATAATACATATAAATACGTTATTCTCACTGATGAGTGGGAGCCTCAATGTTATAAAGAAGCAATTAGTGATAGTCATAAAGAAGAATAGAGAAGATCCATGCAAGAAGAGATGCAATCTTTGCATGAGAATCATACTTATGAACTTGTGGAGCTACCAAAAGGGAGAAAAGCCTTAAAGAATAAGTGGGTGTATCGGATCAAGACCAAAAGATAGCGGCTCAAAGCCACGCTATAAAACTCGGTTGGTTGTTAAAGGATTCAGACAAAAATTGGTCAGACATGATGACCAAGATAGTACCGAAAAGGAAGTTCGAAGATTGTTGTCAAGGTGTCAGCTTACTAGTACATTCCAATTAAGTCGAGAGGGGGAGACTTTTTGGATCTCTCCTTAATTGGAGAGGTTCTAGAAAATTCTAGATCTTTCTGGAGAAGTGTAAATTTTTTTAAACATTCCAGAGAACTCTCGAGAAGTATAGAACTCTCTAGAAGCTTGTGGAGCGGAATCCTCTGGAATATTCTAGAGATGTGTGGAACCTTATGGAAGAGTTTGGAAGAATATGGAAGGGAGTGAAAGAGTGTAGAGCTTCTTAGAGTGTGTGGAGAATTCTAGATAATTAATCTCCACCCTTGGATGTAAGTAATCTCCACCATTCATTGTGGAGGTAGAGTAGTATAAATAGGGGTGAGAAACTTCATTCCTAACCATCCAAGAAATCCAAAAATACTAAGAGTGTCCACTTCTTAAAATGAGAAACTAGAGAGTTAAAGAGCCTCTTTGAGAGAGAAGAGATATAGTTTGGCAAGTCTTTATCCTCAAGCTTGAGTGAGTCACCAATTGTGAGTCAAATTTAGTGAACATATCCTTGTAATCCTACTATTCTTTTGTATAGTGGAAGAATCTCCAAATTGGAGAATTATACTCTTGTGCTCTTTACTATCCTTAATCTCTAAGTGTCTATCTTAACTTCACGAAGCTGGAAAGATCATGATTCCCAACACATATCAATCATCATCATACATATCATACACTTTTATCTTATATATGGACACATACTACACATGCTTTCATGATCAGATGTTCAAATCATCAACAGTTACACAAAATAGTTGTACTAAATTGATCTAGAGTTACAAATTATGTATCTAAACATAGTTAGAAAATATCATAAGTCATTGAGTCGATAGACAAATCTAATCACATCTTAGACAATTCGAAGGATTATTTGCAAGATTTTGTACAAGTTTATAAAATAACTTATAAAGCACATATACCTTGTTCCTAAGTTTTCAAATCTATATTTGTAGAACCTTCAAGGAATATTTAAAGAAATAAAAATATAAAATGCTTATAATATTTTAGATTAAGAATATATTCAATAATTAACAATAGATTCAGGCTAATCAAGGATAATAAAAAAACTTGATGAATGGTTTTAAACTTTTAATACTTTTTAATTTTTTAATTTTAATAATTTATAATATCATTTTATAGCTTATTATATCGTTATCTTTTTTAAAATTTTATTATTATTTTAAGTGTTTTTAATATATATAATAATTTTTTAATAATTTTTAATTTTATTATTTAGGTTTATTTGTTTTTAATATATTTATATTATATAGTCCAATAATTTCTTGGTTTTATTTATTCTAAAAATTAAACCAATCGTCAAAAAAATTAGAAAAAAATAATTAAACCCTAAAATTCTAAACTCTAATTTTTAAAAACCTTATTTTTTAAAAAAATTCTAAAATCACTTTCATAATATTCAAAATCAATAAACAAATTAAAATTCAGTTTAAAAAATCACTAAAAGAAATGTCTTACTAATAATATCTTCTGTTTGAGTTATCACGTATGATAAAGGCTTTTCCAGTAAAATATGACTTTGATAAAACAATGTCACTAATACATATCTTCTCTTACGTCACGGGAAGCTCTGTTGTGCGACGTTTAAAAAACGGTTAAAAATGGTTTGACCGGTTAAACAAGTGACCGGTTAAAATTTAGACCGGTTATGTTATATCATTTGATCGAAAATATTATCAAGTACAAAAACATATTAGGTACCACTTATATAATGTAAGAGGTAGCTCTTATATAATAAAATAGGTTAATACTGGAAACATTATCAAACACAATAACATATTAGGTAGCGCTTATATAACGTAATAGGTAGCGCTTATATAATAAAATAGGTTAATTACTTAATTTTTTATTACACCATATTAGGTAAACGCCTAAAATGTTACCAAGGATAACATAATCGGTTATTTACTGGAAACATTATCAAGCATAATAACATATTAGGCAGAGCTTATGTAACGTAATAGGTAATTACTTACTTAATTTGTTATCAGTTATGATAAACTTACCTTAGGAATAAATGTTAACAAAATTTAAACTGATGGAGCCATTAGGAATCTCATGATAACATAACCGGTTAATCACTTGATTTGTTATCAAGCTTTATCAACATGGTATTTACGCATATTATAATGATACCGATTGACTTTAACTGTTTCCATTGAAAATTAATCTATTACTTTAAAGTAATAGATTTCGAAATTATATGTATGGAATATATATATATATATATATAATGTGTGTGTGGTTAAATGGAGCCTTAGAACCTTGTATATTGTTTACTTATATTTTCACGATACCGAATGAATTAAACCATTTTCATTGTCAATTAACCTATTACTTAAAAGTAATAGATTTCGGAATTATAAATATGGAATTACTTAAAAGTATTGATACATATATAAAAGTTTATGATATTATCATTATACCGGTATAATTTTACCGTATACCTTGTAAATTTAACTATTATTTATACAAAGCTCATAAAGGGTTATCAGAATGTTGGATTTACACAAAGACATATACAATGCACTTGAAAGATGTCAAGCAAAAGAAATTGTCAATTGGGTGTCAATGCAATTTCTGCTTACTTTTAATCGGTATTTGGATACTCTGATGCTTTAACATTGTCAAACAATCTGTAGAATAGAGTCTCCCACAAATTATGGTCGGAATCAGTTCTGTAACTGGGATTATCCAGGTTAATCATGTTGACTGCATAGCCAATAAAACCTGGGGGTCCAAATGGTAAGCTAGGAATTGGTAAATGCAAGCTTTATTTGAGGGTTTAGGGACTGAATCTCTCCAACGTAAGGAGTGCATGATTGAACATTACATATAATAGTTGTATTCAGTTGTTGAAGAATTGTTCTTAATTTTATATAAGGATAGTTGTAATGATATCCGTTAACGTTTCGGGACCAATTAGTTAGATGCATGCAGTACCCTATATCCTTAAGGCAGAGCATAAGAAATCGGGCACTTAAAGATTTACCAAGAGCGATAGCTTTTGCTCTGAATGAAGACTGAACCTAGAATCAACTTTGCAATTATGCGTATCATGCTGAAGAGAACCTGATGAATTATAGGATTTGCACACAACTGCAAGTATTTTAAACCCTAAACCCAACTACTCTGCTAAAATTATGCAACAGAGACCTCAGGATTTCCCATAAAATGCTTGCAGTTGTGTGAAAATCCTATCATTCAACATGTTCTCTTCAGCAGTATAGGCATAATTGTTGTTAGGATTTTTGGAAGCTCGAATCGACAACCGAAATGGTTTGCAAAGAGGGGTCGGAACGGTTTTGTGTTTAGGGAGTAAGGAGATTGAAAGATAGAAAATTGCACAGCGATTTATATTGGTTAGACAATTGTAAAGTTGATTCTAGGTTCGGTCTTCATGCAGAGCAAAAGCTACCACTCTTGGTAAATCTTTAAGTGCCTGATTTCTTGTGCTCCGCATCGAGGATATAGGATATTGCATGCATCTAACAAATTGATTCCGAAACGTGAACGTATATCATTACAACTATCCTTATATAAAATTAAGAACAATTCTTCAACAACTGAATATAACTATTATATGTAATGTTCAGTCATGCACTCCTTACATTGGAGGGATTCAGTCCCTAAACCCTCAAAGAAAGCTTACCTTACCAATTCATAGTTTACCATTTGGACCCTGCAAGAGGGTTTTATTGGCTATGCAGTCAACATAATTATGAGCTTCCTTTATGCTTTGGCATTTAGTCAGACTGTAGAGATTTGAAATTTGTAATCAATTAAAAGTTCTTAAATACTTTAATCCAATTACCATTTCAAGAACAATTACATGAATACATTGATATTTACTGGTCGCTTTCGATTTTCTTTAATGTTGATACGCTGGGGATCCATTTGAAGGTCATCATCTTCGCGAACAAAGATTGAACTTTCAACCTATAATAGGTCTATTCGAAAACATCAAACTTTAAAACCTAACCCCTATTTCCGACCGAAGACTAACATTATAAAAAATTAAGGTTTCGACAACATACCTATTGAACACATCAAGGAAAAAAAAGTGTCCAATCTGGAAATCAATCAAAACCTAATTTGAATACCACAATATCGATAAATTTACATGAAGATCTGATCGTAATTGTTATGAACGCTGGTATTCGTCGAAGTTGAAGAGTTCTCTTTTTCCATTATGGTTTTTCGATTTGAGGTTTGTATCGACGCTTTTAACACATATAAATAATGAAGGAAAAAAATGCGTAATTTAACAAAACTATCGAAACAAATTTAAAAAGTGTCGATACATTATTTTGACATATTTTCTAATTATACCGATATATTTCTACCGCTTACATTTTAAATTTACCTATTACATTATAATTATGGGTTTCGATATTTTTGGGATCGATACTTTTAATAAATATATCGACACTTTATGCTTGCACCTCATTTGACTTTCATTCTGGGCAAAAAGTATCAACACAATTTAAAAAGTATCGATACATTATGTTGACCTATTTTCTAATTAACCGGTATATTTCTACCGGTTACATTGTGAAGTTACCTATTACATTATAATTATCGGTTTCGATGTTTTTGGGATCGATACAATTTTAAATGTATCGACACTTTATGCTTGCACCTCATTGGGCATTCATTCTGGACAAAAATTATCGACAAAAATTTAAAAAGTGTCAATACATTATGTAGACCTATTTTCTCTTAAAACCGATATATTTCTACTGGTTACATTGTAAAGTTACCTATTACATTATAATTATCGGTTTCGATGTTTTTGGGATCGATACAATTTTAAATGTATCGACACTTTATGTGTGCACCTCGTTAAGCATTCATTTTGGACAAAAAATATCAACACAAATTTTAAAAGTGTCGATACATTATGTAGACCTATTTTCTCATAAAACGGTATATATCTACCGGTTACATTGTAAATTTACCTATTACATCATAATTATCGATTTCGATATTTTTGGGATCGATACTTTTAATAAATGTATCGACACATTTGTTTACATATTCTCTCATTAAACTGGTATATTTTACCTATTACTTTATAATTATCGGTTTTGATGTTTTGAGGATCGATACTTTTAATAAATGTATCGACACTTTGTTAGAAACTTTATGTGTCGATACATGTTTGTAAGTTACCGATACTTTATAGTCGAAATTAGAGAAACCGGTTGTGTCCATTTTCAATCTGTTATATTTAATCGATTGTTTAAATTTTTACCGTTTTCTCAAATTTTAACTGATTTAGAAATTCTAAGTATAGAAACTTTGTTGTGGAGATTAACCTTGTACATTCTTTAATAATGTGTTTCGATACATTTGCACGCAGATATGAAATACATTAATAACTAGTATTAATATTTCAACAATCCTTAAATGTATCGGTATACAGAGAAGCAAATATGGATATAAAAATCCGACCAATCAACCAACAACGATTCAGAGATCAAATGTCGTTATATATTTGGAGCAATCAACCTAAATGAAACGCGATGGAAATCTCGACCATCATAATTTTGAGTAACAATCAGGAAGACTGTATATGCGAAGAATGCCTTCCGAATATTATCTATTTCATTCAGCTCATGAAGATAGGATAACTGTAAACCGAAACCGTTTGAGAGAAACATAGCTGATGTAGAAGCAGCTGCATATTTAAAATCTCAAAGGCGGTCCATTTGGTTCTCAAACATTTAAAGCATCGGAAGCATTTCAGACTTATGATTTGGGTGGTACACGGGTAATGCAACAAAATGCATCCAAAAATTCTCGAGAATTAAACGCTAGATCTTTTAATAATAATGTTAAATAATGGAAGATACACACGTAAAGCATAAGTACCGGTACAATTAACAATGTAAACGAATAAAAGTTCTCTGGTATAATGAAAATAATCATAAATGACAAGTTGAGACGTTTGTCATGTACGCTTATTATCATTGCACCGGTAGAATTTTACCGTTTACATTGTTAATTTAGCAAAGTATCGATAGTTTATACATGTGTACCCTTTAGTTATTTTTGTTATTATTACAAGTTGTAGCCCTCAATTATCGAGATTTTTAGTTGCCTTTTGTTGTATTTCCCGTATACCACCCAGATCATACGTCTGAAACGTTTCTGATGTTTTAACTGTTTGAGAACCAAATGCATCACTGTTGAGATTTTAAATCTGCAGCTGCTTCTACATCAAGTATGTTTGGCTAAGATGATTTTGGTTTAGGGTTAGCCTATCTCAAGGAGCTGGTTGAAATGGATAGTATCCGAAATGCATTCTTCAGATATCCAATCTTCCTGCTTATTAACCAAAAATTATGATGGTCGGGATTTCCCTCGCGTTTTAAGTTGAAAAAAACAATGGAAATTAAGAATAATCAATGATAACATTCATATTGTTTAAGTTAATAAGTTTTGAAAAAGGTAAGTTGTTACCTTAGAAATTGAATTTGATGTTACCTCTCGATGCTTCCATTGAGTAAATTGTTGTTTGGATGGAATAAAGGCTCAGGCTAATAATGGAGCCGAAATTTATATTGAAATTCAAACTCAAATTGAAATTTAAATTCAAACTCCAATTAAATATGAAAGAAACATAAAATGCATTGTTAAATTGAACATGGAAATTGCATAATTGATTCATATTGTTCAAGTAACATGCGTTATGAACCATCAAGCGGGTAAAAACAATATTGATTCAGTTCAAAGCTGAGTTGTGAGTTGATGGGGTTGTCACACTTGTCACATGGGAATAAAGTACTCATATGGAAGAGATAGATAGATTGTTTTGTTATGCGCAGCCCATCCGAATGGAATATTTACTATATAAGTCATATGTTTTATTGAATCGAATGAAAATATACACACAATATAATCAAACCAAAACATACATACACACACAACAAATCTATACATAACAATGTTCAAATCCTAGTACCCACAATGAAATTAATCCGATGAAAAAGAGTTATTTCTAACGAAGTCCGGAACATTAGGCGCCTTCAACAAATTTTCCAAATACTCTCGTATGTTACCGCCTTTTTCTGAGGACATATATAAATAATTTCAATTATCAAACTAATCAGGTGCAATTTTACTAACAAGAAACTAAATTCACATAAGCAGGAATAAATTTGTGTCATACCTAGAGCATTGTCGCCCGAATGATAAGCAGCGTAGGGATGTGGACATATGCAATTGTTTTTCTATATAAAAGCATAAATTGTTAATCAATCAATGTATGGACACCTGTTTAACTGGAAAAACATATGACATAAATGTAACTTACTGGATTATAAATCTTTTTTCGCACTGAATCATCGACCAACAATGTATTTAGGGTGTTAAAATCAGTATACTCGTTCTAAACATCATGGAGATCTTTACAGTAGGTAACATTATCTTCTTTTTTGCACATAGCTTGGTCTTGTTTACAAACAGTCGAACATAAAATAGTCGAACATAATTTTTTAGAAGCCATGATGAATAAATCACCTATTTCAGTTGTCACCGATGGGGATAGGGCAATGCAGAGGGCTATCAAATATGTTATCATTATGATAAGCACGTATTATCTTCTTGGCATCTTTATCGCAATGCACAAGCTAACATTGACAACCCAAAATTTACAGTAACATTCTCAAGATGCATGGCTCCCTGGTGGACAACCGATGATTTTGATATTCAATGGCGTTCCGTTGTTTCAGAATTCAACGTCGAAAAGCATCCATGGGTGATTGAGAAGGGAAATAATCGACACTTATGGACACAGGTATATCTAACCAGTTATTTCTTTACCAATATTCGCTCAACACAAAGGTGCAAGTCTATGAATGCTTCACTCGCGATTGTACTAAAACACAAGAAGACATATTTAGATATTGTTCGTGCAATTGAAGATGGAATTAGTAGAATGCATATAAACGAGTTGAAAGCAGATTACTTAAGTTCCCAGACGAAGCCCTTCTAGATCACAAAACTGGTTGACCTTGAAAGCCATGCTGCTAAGATGTATACGCGTGAATCTTTTCGTGTGTTCCAAGAAGAAGTTCAACGGGAGACATTGTACCGGATTCAGGAAGAGATTCAGTCCTTATCAGATGAATGTCAAAATTATATTTTGACAAAGTACAAAGAAAAAAATAGGACATTTGAAATTAGTTTTGATTATCGTATAGAAACCCTAAATTACTCCCGTAGAAAATTTGAGATCGTTGGACTTCCATGTCGCCATCAACTTCATATTTTGAAGCACTTGGATTACACATATTTGCCCGGGTTTTTGATTCAAAGTAGGTGGACTAATGATGCGAAGGCTTCTACACGCAGTTTTGTTTACTTAAATGTGCCTCCAGAAGTAATGCAAATGGCAAGGTTCGTTGCTCTACGTGCAACATCAAGTAGGTTATGCTACACTGCATCAAAGATAGACGCGTCTTTCAAAATCGTAAGAGATGAGATGAAAAGACTAACAGAAGAATTTGAAAACTTGTTTGGTTTGAATGATTCAGTCAACCGGAGCAGTGTAGTAAACAACGTTCGCGGCCCTCAACGAAAACAACGCAAGAGAAAATAAGTACCAAAGAACAAGGTCAAGAAGAAAATTAGGCTATGTGAGTTCTACAACGGTGAGGGACATAACAAACTAATATGTCCTCAAGTCAAGCTCAATTTGGATACAAGCACACAACCTACATCAACTGTTTTTTTTCGAAGACGGAATGTAATGGCCATTTAGTCTCGCACATGATGACAATTATGCTAGTGACATTTGGAATAATGCAGACAACGATCTCGATATATTGTAAGTATAAACATGACTCCTACTGTGTATAAGAAACATGTACAACAACCTATTGCTAACTTTTCTCATCTCATACGTAATTATATTCACATACAAAATTATAAATCATATACAAAATTATAAACCGTATACAAAATTTCCCCTACATTTACATCATTACTTACTTTTGTTATTCTTGTGTCTCATGACAGCTTTTGTCATCTCATCTCTTAGTCTATTTTGATTGTGGCTTACGAGATCGTTTAATATTCGCATACGATCCGATTGTCCAACAACCTATATTCAAATTGTCAGTAAGTAAGTATTGTAAACCACAACATTCAATCTATGACTTTTAACAATTTAACCGCAAACTAATTTTTAATTCCACTTACAATATCATCAGTTGCCCCTCTAAAACCGATCGATTTCATCTGCATCATCACATAAATGCCGCAATCATATCTGTTACAAAATTTGAATACGACACATGTCAATTATGAAACTTGCATAAATTAAGCTTTCTCATACCCATTCAATTGCTCATTCATCTTATGCTCCACAAATTTGAATTTTTTTAATGAGACATTTTCTAAAGAGCCACATGCTTATACCCAAATGTGTTTCTTATTATAACTATATAATATTGTCATCTGCATTAAAAAATATCAAGTTATGATCTAAACAAATTATGCATTATAATTTACATAATTTCCTTTCATACATATCAATCTCTTAGCATCCTTCACTCTTTGTTTAGTTGCTTTAGATGAAAATAGACTATCATATACCATTGCAAAACATTCTACCATATCCAACACCAACATATACCAATGGGAATTATGGTAGTTTATTTTGATAAGGATCTACAACAAATTTCACACCTAATTTAACAAAATTCAACATTATATATCCGAAAACATCGTTTGCAATTTGTATGGTGTCTTACCTTGTCACACTCGGTGAATTTCACATAGCCATCCAATATAGAACCCCAAAAGCTCACAAGACCATCAATAGTTACGTTGTCGTTGGCCTCCAATGCCTGTTGTTGCATTTACCTGACAATCATTATTATTTTACCGTCTATAACACCACTTTTCAATATTTATTAATTTAACTCACCGCTAAGTGGTATGGAAGGTAGCTAGTCTTCCCGAGTAACTTTTTCGATTCTTGACATAATTTCCAGCCGAGCAAATCAATAACCTAATAAAATTAATTACACAATCAGAACATATTCACTAGGTTTTACCATTTTTTACTTTATACTTACCGCATCGCCAACCCATTTCATAGGCTTCAACGTTTGAACGTCATTTATAGTAGCGAATTGATTTCTCATTGCGATTACAACATGTCTGTATGAAGCATCAGGATTAATATTTTGTCATGAAATATTTAAATATCACTAACAAAGCAATAAATTTCACTTACGACAATTCTAACCCACTATTCCATAAATATTCACACATTGCAGCTTTGTTATCATCAATTCCGCTTGGAATTTCTGCTTTTTCAACCTACAATTTTGCATACAAATTTTTGTCACAACAACATAATAAAAAATCAAATTAAGTTTTCTTTTATTCAGCTTACCTTTTGCTTCTTCTTCTTCGGTGCAATATTCTGAATCCAAATCTGTATCTATAACACTCTCCGGTGTATAGATCACATTGACATCCTTCCTCCTTATTTCCTTCATTTTTTCTTCTTCATATTTTTTCAATTCATCATATTTCTCCTCTACATAACTCTTCATCATTTTTATTTCACCCTTCATTTTTTCCCTTCATCCAAGTTTTTCTCAATCACTCCCTTCACCCCCGTAAGTTCACCCCTCAAATCCACAACTTCCTTCACCACTCTATCAATTTTCCACCCATCACCATCTTAACTTCACCCCTCACCTCCACAGCTTCTTTCACCACTCCATCTATTTTTCCACCCACTTCCCCCTTAAGCCTCTCTATTGCCTCTTCGACTCTTGATTGTCTTTGCGAAATATCAAAAAGGAATTTTTTACATCCGCCAATTCAGACATTAAAATGTCAAATTTACTCTATTTTCCCACACCGTCATCCCCCTATTAACATTTCTTTTTCCTTCTCCTCTTCCTCCACTGCATTCACTTCCTCCTCTACCTTCTTGCCATTAACCTTCAAAATTAAATTACAATATTAATACATTGATTATATCCATAATATTATTTAATTACATTTATTACCCTTTCTTGCTTCCTCGGTCTATCCAACTTCAACTTCACCATCACTCTAACCACCTTTTCCTTCCCCCATGCACGGATGAGTGCCATTCTGTTTTTTTCATATGCTGGCACACTATTACAGCCCGACTAAAAATCGAACAGTGCAACATGCATTTATAATAAAATTTATCATTTTATATAATAATTATACATTTTATTTAAAAAATATTGTTCAACTCATTTACCTCTAAGATTGCTATGCACCATTTGAAGTATCTCTGGCTGCCCTTTTGAAAGTTGATTATTGATTCAATCAATCTCGAATGGAGATATTCGGCCCAATTGAATTCACCATTCAAGTCTTCATCGCAAATCAGCTTCATATTATCCTTGTTCGTTGACGTATCACCCGTTGGACAAAGAAAGATCCCGACAAGGTACAATAGAACTCGGGCCTTCAGGTCATCCCCCCGTAAAATCCACTTTTGATTTACTCCTCAAGTTCAGTATATGTCACCTTGTGCTTCAAATCATTTTTGGAGGCAAGTGCTTTACAGTTCTTACTCTTAGTGACTTCTACAACACTTTTGCCTTCATTTTCTACCCCCAAGACGGCTGCAGCACATGTGACCCGAGAGGAAATGAATAATCACCATATTTAGCAATACATTATTAGACATCGAATTGCTCCATCAAGGAACGACACAATTCCCTCTGAATAGGTCGATCCCCTACTCCTATCAACGATCCAAACTCCATTTCTCTCAGCACATTCAACTGATCATTTTCTTTAAGGTGCTCAATTAATGAATTCACCCTTTTTATGCTGCACCTTATCGACACTTCCTACATTTTAAAAAAGATATATATATAATGTTATTTTTCTTATATATCTTGTATCAAAGTATTTGCAAGTTTAATGAATACCTTCTTTTCATGTTCTTTCCTCAAAGCTTTGTATTCTTCACTATCCATCTTTGACTGTGTGATGTAAGGTTCCTTCTCAGCATCAGTCATCGACTTCCATTTCTCCAGCATATCATTTTTCACCTAATATTAAGCATAAACATTTCTTAATCAATACATTAACGCTAAATTATACTCAATGTAAATTTCATTTTACATACCAAACCGATGTGTTTGCCATATTCTTTCATCCTTTGGCACTCGGTCATACTGTCAACATTTAAAATTTGTAATCAATTTAAAGTTCTTAAATACTTTAATCCAATTGCCATTTTAACAATAATAACAAAAAGACATTGATACTTACTAGAAATATATATATCCACCCTTTGGTTGCTTTCGACTCTCAACCTCAATTTCAAAGTTATCTTCACCACCAACAATTGCAAGATCCTTTGACTTCATTTATCCTTCATATATCAGTTTACACAAATCAAATCAAATACTGGTTACATATACTTTATTCAATATACAAATATCGATAACTACTCTTGTAGTAAAACGATTTCCTTCAAAAGAATTTGAATGGCCACTATAAAAAGTGTCGGTACTTTTATACAACCTACAATATCATTTTCTCCCTATAATATTATATACAAGTATTCATATTTATTTTCTACCTATAATATTATATAATCAGTCCCAAATCCTTCTTGGCTTCGAATCAAAATCCCCAAACCAAACCCAAAAGCCCTAATCCCTATTTCCTTAAAACGAATAGGAACACTCAATACTCCAAGTATCAACACATTTATACAATCTATAATATCATTTTCTACCTATAATATTTAATAAAAGTATCGATATTTATCATCTACCTAGAATATCACTTTCTACTTGTAATCGGTCTCAAATGCTTCTTTACTTCCAAAACCCCAACAACACATAAAAACCCCTATTTCTGATTACTGTAATAATAAAAAACTAGGGTTTTGACAATGTACTTTTCGATTCGACTGTAGCAACAAACAAACAAACTTTGCTTTAGAAACGCCTTTTGAAATGCAACAACAATTATGCTTCGATTTCTCAAAAACTCGATCATGTTCTATCTATTTTCAGAGGAAATTTAGCTATGCCATTTATATTTTAACCGAATATGTTATTTATATTTAATCGATACAACTACCAAAGTGTCGATACTTTTATATCAGGTGTCGATACTTTCGATAGGATATTTACGTATTTCTTTAAAAAGTATTGATAATATTTTACGTGTACTTATTAAAGTATCGACACTTCCAACCTATCTGGTAGCGCTTTACCGGTTTTGTCATTTCTAGACCAGTTTTCTCATATTTTTACCTGTTATATTATTATGGATCGATACATTTTTATAAAGTATCGACACTTTATAGGAGCTATTACTGTTTCTCTTATAAATTCCAAAAGTTTCTATACTTATATTAAAGTATCGACACTTTCAACATATCCGATAGTGCTTTACCGGTTTTGTCATTTCGAGACTGGTTTTATCATATTTTTACATGTTATATTGTTATGGATCGATACATTTTTATAAAGTATCGACACTTTATAGGCGCTATTACTGCTTCTCTTTTAAATTCCAAAAGTGTCGATACTTATATTAAAATATCGACACTTTCAACATATCCGGTAGCCCTTTACCAGTTTTATTATAATGAAACCGGTTTAGTCATATTTTTACCTGTTATATTGTTATGGATCGATACTTTTTTATTTGTATTGATACTTTATAAGTGTTATTACTGCTTCTCTTTTAAATTCCAAAAGCGTCGGTACTTATTTCAATGGAATCGATACTTTCAACATATTATGTAGCGCTTTACCGATTTTATCATAATGAAACCGGTTTAATCATAATTCTACCTGCTATACGGTTATGGATCGATACATTTTTATTTGTATCGATACAAACCAACAAGCTAAGTTTACCGGTTGGCTAATTTTTTAATATTTCTTCATGATTTTTACTTACAACATTATTATTACTCAACATTTCCGGTAGCGCTAAACCGAATTTGTTAAATATCTTTTAATGTATCCGGTAACATCGTATATTAGATGTATATTAGTTTGCCTTTCTTGAGACAACCCCCTTACGTCATCCCTCTTTGTAGATGGATAAGACCATAAAAGAAGGCTCTTTTTCTTTACCCCTTCTTATATTGGATAATTAACATCATTCACTCTTTTCCAACCCAAATTGTATGTCGAAACCCTCATACCGATACAAATGACTTGATCCGATCTGATGTGTCACATTAAGGTCACCGGAGCTACTCATGATAAAAATTCATGAAAAAATTTAAAAAATAAAATTGTTTCAAACTATAAAAACAATTTATAAATAAAAACACATGTACAGAAAAGGTGATTTTCCCCAAAAATCACCGTTTAAAACTTTATTTCCCTGTCAGACATCTTTATTTCCCGATCTAACACCCTTTACAGGAAGGCGCATCTCATGCACCGCGCCTTACACTGATGTGACGCCATGTGGGGTAAGACGCGACCCTTGCACCGCGCCTTATGCTGACATGGCGACACACTGGGTAAGGCGCGATGCATGGGCCGCGCCTTCTGCCACGTAGGGTATAGCACGGTGCATGGGTCGCACTTTCCTACAATTATGACATGCCTCAGAATGGCGTGATGCATGGGCCGCGCCTTGCATAATTGCATCCGCACTTCTCGGGTTTAAAGCGTCTCCACTCGGCTATAAATACTCTTCTCCCCCGTAAACTCTCTCACAACTCCCTCTTAACTGAAAAACTAATGCAATAATCCTCTCAACCAGTAAATAACACCCGACAATCCTCTTATATTTAATTTAGAAGTTCTTTCGATCTTTCGTTATAAGGTAAATTTTTTATAATATTTTTTATAATTATATATGATTATTTGAAAAAAATATTGTACTAATTGTTTTCAATTAATTTTTTTGGTTGTAAAATTGGAAAGCGGGAGCATACGTCGAAATATTTTTGTCGATACAGTAATAATATAAAATTATATTATTTAAATTATTTATGTTTATGTGTAAAAATTTTATTGTGTTATATTTTAATTCATTTATTATTTATTTAATTAGGCTTTTTTCATGTTTATTTTTTGCAGATATAAGATTGTCTCACTTTCAAACTCTAAGAATGACGAGAATTTCATCTATTGTTTATTATGATGGAAAAATTCGGGAAGATGAAACCGGCATTGTTTTCGTATCAAATCATTATGTTAAAATATCCTTCAAGAGAAACATAACTCTTGAGGAGCTGATAACAAAGATTTCAAGGAAGGTTCATGTTGGAAGTACTAGAAGAATGTTGTCACTTCAGTACAGATTTCCAACATCATTGTTGCCATTAACTTATATAGCGTTCGAACTATCAAACCATGATGATGTTGAAATGATGGTTGATTCTCAAAATAATTATTCAGACGCCGATACGGAGATGTATGTAAAGTTTGTTGAAGTGTGTGATGTTCGGGGTCTGTCATTAAACTCCCACTATGGTCTAGCTGAATAAGCTGATCAAGTTGACAACCCGACTAGAGTAATGTGTAATTATTTTAATGAAATAATGGGAAATTTGCATCATGGTGTCGTCCCATCAACTTCAATGGGGAGACATTCATTAGCAACTTCTTACGATCTGTATCGAGGTGGGTCCACGAACAATCCATATGGAAACATCGCGTCCAGTTCAAGGAGAAGTCATTCATCTGCCAATTTTTTTGACCTTAATATGGAGATGCCCTCGACGCAATAATATGTGTAGTTTCCATTTGACACGATGGCTTCAAGCTCTAAGAGGAGGCATTCGACTGTGAGCTTTTTCGATCTTAATATCAATATGCCTTCTAGTTCAAGGAGAAGGCATGCAAGTAGTAGGTTCTTCGACCTAAATGTGGAGAGCATGGAGGAACCATCATCTCCTCCAGAAGAACTGTTTCGTGAGCCAGGTGCGGATGGTGCTGAGACTGGACTATTCATTCACCCAAAATTACCGCAATTCAACTTCGATGATGATGATGATGTAGATGAAGTTCCCTCAAATATGACACAATCTGAACCTCCAACACACATGTATGAAGCTGACTATGGTACTATGTACGAGTCATAATTTCCTGATATACCTCATCTCGGTGGCTATGGATTTTACTCATCAATAAATAATGGTGAGTTATCTTTAGGCATGGAGTTTTCAAGTAAAGAAGAAGCGATGATGGCTATAAAAAATTATAATATCCTAATTATGTTCAATCTAGAGTCGCCCACTCTACGATAGAAAAATATGTATGTCACTGTGCCCGACGTGAAAATGGATGCAATTGGATGGTTCGCGTATCGAAGAGGAATAGGAAAAACAATATATGAGAACTAACGATATACAATGTTCCTCACACATGTTGTGTTGGAGGGATCAACCAAGATCATCCCAACTTGGACTTTGAAGTGATCTGCCAAACTATCATGCCCATGGTAAAATCAAGCTCACATATAGCTATTGTTGTGTTGATTTCAGCTATACAATCGCAGTATAGGTATTCTATCTCATACAAAAAAGCATGGAAGGCAAAGCAGAATGCTATTAAATAACTTCAAGGCGAATGAGATACATCTTACAATAAACTTCCAAGTTGGTTTAGGGTGGTGCAGAGGTTGAATTCTGGGATAATTGTGGACTTCAAAACCTCCCATGTATACCATAATGATCGAGTTCTTCACAATCGATGCCAATTCTACCGGGATTTTTGGACTTACCTATAGTGCATTCATGTTGTCAAATACTGCAAGCCTGTGGTCCAGATCGACGGGACTTTCTTATATGGAAAATACAAGTAAGTTTTACTATTGGTAATTGTCCAAGATGGTAATCGCAACATTCTTCCAGTTGCTTTTGCTCTTATTGAAGGAGAAGATACAAATTCTTGGGCTTTTTTCCTCTGAAACTTACGTTCACATGTTATCACGAGGGGAAAAATATGTGTCATTTCAGATCGTAGAGCTGGGATCAAAGCAGCAATAGAGTCTTTGGGTCCAATGTGGCAACCACCCTTTGTTTAACATAGGTATTATGTCCGACACATTGTTGCAAACTACCATGGAAGGTTCAAGAAGAATGATGAGTGCCAATTACTTGTGCGCATGGGTAAGTGAAACTGCTATAGTTTTTTTCTTTCGATCATTTTCATTTTTTAAAGGAAAAAAGTTAGTAAGTTATACATTTTATGCTCATGTTACAAACTACTACCTCAAACATTTTGAATCCATGCTTCAAGATTTATGGTCGAAGAAAGAGGAAGGCATATAGACGAACGCATATGATGGTGGATATCGATATGGACACATGACGACCAACTTGGCTGAGGTAATCAATTCGACTTTAAAGGGTGCACGTCACTTACCTGTAGCGGCTTTGGTAAAAACTATATATTTTCGTTTGGGGGTGCTTTTTGCAAAGCTCGGGGGATAAGCTCAAGTATGGATGCAAGGCAGTCATGTCTATCACCCTAGATTAGTTACAGATCTATAAAAAAATTTTCTACATCAAATGGAATGTCTGTAACAAGCTTCTCTAGAACGCATGAATTGTTTCGTGTCATAGAGTTGTCGCGACCTCTTCAAGGGATTGAAGTTGTGTCGTTAAGAGTAAATCTACAGGACATATGGTGCGATTGTGGGTTTTTTCAAGCTCTGAAGTATCCATGCTCTCATGTGATAGCAGCTTGCTCGCATACCCATCAAGACTATAACCATTTTTTGGATCCCATATACCTACTATCATAAGTGTTTAAGGTATACGAATTTAAGTTCCCCCATAGGTAATGACAAAGACCCTAAAGAGGTTCAGAATTGGGTTTCGATTGTACCAAATCCGACTTTATTGAGGGAGCGTGGTCGTCCAAAATCCACTCGAATTCATTGTGATATGGATATTCGAGAAACATCTAGACACGACAAAAATATGGGCGTTGTAGAAACTTAGGACACACTAGAAGAACATGTCCACTTCTTTTATCATCAAGTAACCGTTGATGAGGAAATGATTTAGTTGTTGTTTATCAAATAATAATTCTTGTAGTTTAATTTATTTTACTTAAAGTTAATGTCATTTGATAACTACTGATGATGATTAAAAAAACAATACAAGAAACCGAGATTCGACGTTGGCGTTATATGTGATTATAATAAAAGAGATAATAAGTGACAAACTTAATAAAGTTATCGAACACAATTATTAAAAAAACAATACAAGAAACCGAGATTCGACGTTGGCGTTATATGTGAATATAATTTTAAATACAACAAACTTATAATAAGTATTAAATGGTAAATAATAAAAAAATACAATAACTGATATTAAACGATAATAAACAAAATTAACAAAATTAATTAACAAAAGGTCCAACAAAATTAACAAAATAAATTAAGTATTAAATGATAAATAATAAAAAAATTACAATAAAGAAAGTCTAATAAACAAGTAAATACAAATATAATAAAATATAAAAAACTATCGATGTCTACGGTGCGAATGTGTTCCTCAGGGCGATGGTTGTCGGTCTCGAGGAGGATTTCTTCGTATAACTGGTGGTGACACCTCACTGTCGTCATCACCATCATCGTCGTCGTCTTCATCGTCAGGAGCAGATACATTTTGTTGATGAGGAACTAATGACGATGTAGCACCTCCATAGAATAAGAACCCTAGAGGTGTATGACTGACAAACCCACCGCTCATAGAAAACTGGGAAAACTCAGAAAACACAAACATCGGTGAATGAGAAAATTGTATATGAGGTGTCTGTGTGGCGGCCATCGGTGATGAAATTGCACCCGCCAAATAACCAATATATGAACCCCAAGTCAGATTTGCAAACATAGACCCGTAATATCCTCCAGGATGGGTCATATAACTCTGTGATGGTGGCGGCATCTGGTAAAGGAAAGGCGGTGGCGGCATCAGATATGGCTGCGGGGTATATGTCACTACAGACGGTGGTTCTTGTGAAGGTTCCGGTGGTACAGCTGACGACGAACCAGAAGCATCTGCTCTCTTTCCACGAGTCGGAGGACAATGAGGTTATGACGGTGCACGTCTCTGTCTACGTCGATGAATGCTCTATCCTCGTGTATCCTTGGAAAGCATAAACGGTTTCTCATTGCCGTTGAACCACTCATAATAAATCATCTGCAACCGTAAAGTCGTCAACATAAATGGGTTCCCTATAGGGAACCCATTTATGTAGATCCTCCCATATAATGACCCACTCATAATGCTTCATCAGCCAATCTGTATTCATATTGTCTCGTCGATCTGTGTTATGCAACTGATCCATATTGTGAGATGCTTCCGGAATTGGTTGTACAAAACCAAATTGTCGGAGCACGCGATCAGTGGGGTGCCACTAGACAATCATATAGCATATCAGAGGGACCACCGCCATCTAAACATCTAATGGGCCCCTCAACTTAGGTGTGATGCACATCCTCATATCATCATTAGAATATGGAGCTCATTTAAACTAAAACAAATATATGTAATTCTTATGAAAATAATAATCTAATATTATACTGTGATACAAAATAGATTTTCAAACATTAAAATACATATCTCTGTGTCAGCCTTCTGATCAATTAGTAGCTTGATTATTTCTAATTTATCAGGTAGATCCTGATGACTTTTCCTGTCAATAGACCACCTATTCAAGGAAATTTTTTTATTATACACTAGATAAAATGATTAATATACGAAATTAGTTTTGTAATTACCTTAATAGCAGCGGGAATATGAACGAGTTCTTCACAACAGGACATAAAAAGGGCAAGCGTACCATACCCAAGACTGCAGCAGAATGAGACATCCATCGATAGCATTTTTCCTGTAGTTAGTCGCTCGGCACATCTCCCTATACAGGAAAGCCAAAACTGCCGAGCCTCAACTAAGTGATCCAGACAGATGAAAATCGTCAAGATGCCACAACCACATACAGTGAACTTGGTTGCGTGATTTGTCTGGCATCAACAACCCTCCTATCAGCTGCAGTATACATGCTCGTGCGTACTTTTTAACTTCATCCTCTGAGGCGTCCTCACTCAAATTCTGAAAATTTGCATCTAACCAATTTAACGGTATCCGACCACCGTTAAAATTTCGTGGGACACCTCCTAGATACTCCTGACACAAAGTATTCCAGTTACCGTGTACCATCCCTGAAATCAAATCTCCATCCACCGAAAGCCCCAAGTGCATGGAAACATCCTCAAGAGTAATCGTGCACTCTCTACACGGAAGATGGAATGTGTGAGTCTCCGGCCTCCACCGTTCCACTAATACAGAAATCATGTTTGGTTCTATCCTACAATGGCCTTCATATCTAGCTATGTGACCGAATCCAGCCTCGACTAAATACGGCCAGACACAGGTAGGTATCACTAACTTAAGGTTCCAGATAAAAGGATATAATATACGATCGCTCTCCTAAAAATATTAATAATTATCGTAAATTAATTTATAAACTAATAATCATGTATTAAATAAATAAATTATTACTAATAGTTTAAATTAAATTAAAATGTAAAAATGTTACCATATCAGCATAATGACTCGATATATGATTTTCATCCAAACGAAGCAGACCGCCTTCCATTTTATAAATGCACAAAAAAATTAATTAAATAAAATATTAAAAAATTTAAATAATTAAATAAAATACTAAGAAAATATTAAATATAATAAAATATACCTTAAAGAGCTATGAGGGAATATAAGAGTATTTGAGAGAAGTTGAGAGGATTTGGTGTGATGAAAATGATTGAGAATGGAGGTATTTATAGAGAGGGATGGGGGTGTGAACGGACGAGTGGTTGTGAAATTAAAGCTAAGGCGCTGCCCATGCACCGTGCCTTTCTGACGCGTGTCAAAATTAAAGCAAAGGCACGGCCCATGCACCGCTCTTTACCCCTACGTGGCAGAAGGCGCGGCCCATGCACCGCGCCTTACCCAACGTGTCGCCATGTCAGCATAAGGCGCGGTGCATGGGTCGCGCCTTACCCCACGTAGAGCCACATCAGCGTAAGGTGTGGTGCATGGGTCACACCTTCCTACAAAAGGTGTTAGATCGGGAAATAAAGATGAAAGGGTGTCTGACATGGAAATAAAGTTTTAAACGATGATTTTTGGGGAAAATCGCCACAGAAAAATTTGTTCATCTATTAAAACAGAATTGAAATCATACAAGTTTCAGACTCGTTATAATCAAATATGACATGCATGCCCCATAATTACACATGTATCGTACTCTCAATAACTGCACAGGATCAATCTTTAACCTGAAATGGTAAATAAAATAGTGAACTTACTCCATACCCATTGGGTATATGAGTCAACCTAAAGGAGTACCTGGGGGCCTAAAAGCCTACGAAAGGGCCACTTTAAATCCATAAGAAATTATCAACTTGATCGGAGCTGAATCTGCATAACTCCATAATATATCCTAGAGAGTACTCCTAATAAAACAATTTCATATAGAAAACATAGTATCATACATATTTATATTTTTCAGTAAAACTAGAAATCAGAAAACATATATAAAAAAACATAGTTTGTAATCAGTAAATTAGTGATCAATATTTCAATTAGATAATTCATTCATAAATCAAAACAAATAAAATAGTCATATTCTAAACCATATAAAACAATCATATAGTACACTAGGAACATATTAGAGGATCTAGTTATTCTTTAGTGGTACTTGGTAGTTATCGGGAATAGGAAAACATAGAGCTACTATAAATTGATCAAATTTCAAAATCTGGATCCTTATTAAAAAGGTTCGATCATTAACAGATCTAATCAAATATTTAGAAATTGATGGTTTATGACCTTTTAGGATTCAAGTGCATCTGAAAGGTATAAATGAACCTTTACATTATAATTATTTAAAATTCAAATATAATAGAAATGATTTCATTACTCAGTCTATCAGGGGCATTTTAGACATTTCAATACTTGAAGATTTTTTAGCAAATTAACCCAGTAAGCTTAAAACGATGGTTTGCAATATTTAGGATTTAGAGTCAAATTGAACTAAAAAGAACCCATCACTGTGATACATTCTAATCATTCGGACTGAGATATTTCACGAATATTTACTTCTTAATATTGGTTGCATTAGTTGAACTAATCACCTGTAGAATCATCGTTGAACAAATCTTGAGGAGACGAGCAAGAATTCTGGTGATAATTATTTTATTTATGTATCGCAACAATATCAAGAATGACTGACGTGCTTGGGTCGTGTTCCATAAACTTAGGGTGGTACAATATTTAAGTTTACTAGTGTTTCAAGAATTCATCTGACAACATTCACTTATTTCCAAGTAATGAGGGTATTAAGATCATTTCAGTACTTGAGGTTATTTTAGTCATTTTTATCCCACTTCAATTTGGGGTTAGATTTCTTTTGGTTTAAATATAGAGTTTAAGTAGTAGCCAAATTAAAATGTTGAGTTTAACAGAAGAATGAAGAAGATTGAGGGACTTTAAGTGTAAATTCACCTTTCCTTGGTTTATTTTGGTTCTGGGATTCGCTTGAAAAATACATTTTTCTCTAATGTGAATTTTATTATTTTATTCAAAGTTTTTAGAACCACAAATTGATTAGACATTTTGGTGTAACAGTGTAAGGCTTTTTTTTTTAAATCTAGGTGTTGGAAACAATCTGGGGCACTCTTAAATATAGAACCCCAAATCATACCCCGAGCCACTCGCAAACATTTCGGCCTTGAAAAGTTAACCCAATCGACCCTTAACAGTCTCGATATTTCTAATGACAACCCCGACAAGCATAAATGACCAACAAAGAAGTAAGGGTCGTCTCTTTTCCAACAGCAACAACAAACGACGTGCAAGATTATCTCTTATTTGGTCCAACAACCTAAAATTCTAACCATGTCGAGCAAAAAGAAAGAGGCAACCCAAGAAATCGGTAACAAACAGAGGAAATAAAATGAAAAGAGGAAATGGCCAACGAAGCGGGTTCTATTATTTTCCGGAGATTCGAGTGTCATTTGAAAGATTCGAAAGGTGAAGACGTCCAGAGAATGATATGCATGGAACTAGAAAAGCTAATTAGGAAGTTCACAATAAAGGCACTCACTTGGTTAAATGGCACACGTTATGCAATCCCTTATCTCAAGGAGATCTCGGCTTTAGGAAAATGCAAACCCAAAATGAGGCTTACACTATGAAAACTGCGTTCGGCTTCATAGAAAAAAAAGGATGCTCTATGGACACGATTCCTTAGGGCAAAGTACAAGTGCCATGAAAAAATACCACCCACACTCCCAAACAAGAATTGCTCCAATCTTTGGAAGGGGATTAGTACAATCTGGAACGACGTCCGTGAAAGCACACCATGGACTCTGGGAAACGGACAATCTATAGACTTCTGGCGAGACCCATAGATAACAGGAACCGATCTGCTAGTCTCCTATGTTCCAGTTCGATTACTACTGGAAAACCTGGAACAAAAGAATTGCAGAAATGGTGGACGCCTCTGAAAACTGGCAATGGGCAAAAACCCAACGGTTCTTACCTACTCATATAATTTTTCAAGTATCAGCCATCAAAGATCCTAGGCCGTCGCTAACGAAAGACTCAATTGGCTGGAAAGGGCGTGACGACTTGAAATTCTCAGTCAAAACGACCTACGAGATTCGATGTGGACCGACTGTTTACCAAAACAAGAAGCTATGGAAAACTATCCACAAGCATCGAGTGATACAAACGATGAAAATCTTCATGTGGCTATTGTGCTCAAATAGGATCATAACGAACGCTGAACAAATGTGTAGACACGTTTCCTTGGACAATAGATGTCCAATATGCGCAGCATCCCCTGAAGACGTGGATCCCGTCTTTAGACGATGACCCTCAGTTATTGGAATCTGGTCAACTCTAATCAAGGCAGAAAAGATCGATGGCTTCTTAAGAATGTAAATCAAGGACTGGATCCAACTAAACCTATCCGAACCAAGCAAGCTGGGAATCGCAAACAAAGAATGGGATCTGCTAATTGACTCGACGCTTTGAAATATTTGGCTTACAATGAATGCGATAGCATTAACTCTCTCGTGGAGGACAACGTCAGCGTGCTAGAGTGGAGCATCAGACTCTAGGAAATATGTTCCAGAGCAATTAACGCAAATCAAACTGCCCATGACCAAGCAAAGTATTCAGAAACTAGAAAGAAAGCTTAAAGAACTTTATTCAATTGATAAAACCAGATCACTTTACAATGAAGTAAATGTGCTCTATATATAGCACTCTAAAGACCATGTAGCTTGCTTGCTTAAGCAGCTACATAATCGTCTAACAATCCTAACAATTTCACACCTGTCGTAACCGGTTTTCGTCCGGGCACGAAAATATTAACTTTATGGGAAAAGTAATGTGAATAAAAAATAATTTGGGAGTCGCCATCGGCCTTTTGAGTCAGGTAGGTCGAATACCTAAAAATCATCTTTTAAAAGAGTTTTTAAGAAAACATCAGTTAAAAGATAAACTGATCTGCGTTTAACCAAAAATTCATTCTTTTTATTAATAAAAAGGGATTCGTGGTCGGTTACGTTTAGGGAAGGATTAGCACCCCTACAACGCCCAAAATTGGTACTTTATTAACTATAAATTGTCTCTATTATTAGAAGAAAAAATTTCGAATATATTTAATTCATAATCTTTTTATTTCAAATTTATAATTTTAAGAAAATATATTAATATATAAATAAGATATTTTTTATTTAGAAATATCAGAAAAGGGCTTCTAGGTACCTTAAGACAGCTCTTTCCTTCTATATTAATAAATAAAAACGTAATAAAACTAAATTATAATTTTTATAATAATTAGTTTTAAAATACCAAAATAGGACATCCAGTTGTATTAAGACTGTCCTTTTCTTTAATATGGAAAATAAATAAACATTATTAAATATAATATATATATTATAATAGTAAAACAATAATTAAAGTAATGATTTAAAATATATTAAAATAATAAAAATTAAGTAAAAAATAACTAAACAATGACTATAAATAAATAAATAAAATAATAAATGTAAATTATTTAAAATAATGAACATAACTTGAATCATCATAAAATAAAATTACTAATAGTGTAATTAATCCTTAATTAATTAATCATTGATTAAATAAAATTTATCAAAGTTTAAAGGCTCTATCTCGAATAAAAAAACTTTAAGTGCTAAAAATGTAATTTAGCCTTATTTAATTAATCGGATTAAAATAAATGTTAATAAAATTATAAGGTACTAAATCAGTTATTTACCCTAAATATATATAAACTGATAATGACTAAAATGTAATAAAATAAAATTGAATGACATAATTAAAAGAATCAAAATTTGCTTCCAGTGACTAATTTGTAATGTTATAAACTCGGAGTGACTGCAGAAAGGGTTTACCCATGATGGAAATTACACAGATACCCTCCCCAGAACGACGTCGTTTGGGAGGGTTTTAAATACCCTAAACGCCTGGCCCGAAGGGCCAAGCTTCTCATTTGCCTATTTCCATTCTCTCTCAAAACGAGAGAACCAGAGTTCTCTCTGGTTTCTCTCTAGTTTCCCTCGCCGGAGGGAAACCGGCAGCCATAGGCCACCGTACTCCGCCGCCGACCACCGCCGCCGGCCACCGTAACGGTGGTCGGAATTCACCAAAAACACCCCCAAAGCGTAGATCTAAACGCCCTAAGACCGATTCCGGTCTTTGTTTTCCCTAAAAGACTCATAATCGGAGTAAATCTACGAAAATACCTTCGGTATTTTCTGTTCTCCGGCGATGTATAGTGCTTCCGACGGTGGTCAAGGCTCCAAGGGTAAGTTTCTTTTTCTTTCTTTCTTTGCTTTCTGTTTTGGTTTTATGTTGGTTGTGGGTTCGTTGGTAGCTTTCTGTCTTCCCTTTTTTTTTTCTTTTTCTTTGCTGGATCTCTCGTTTCTCTCGTGTTCTCCGTTGCTCTCTGTCCTTGCTCTCCTCCTTTGTTTTGCAGGTTCAGTGGTGGCTTTTATAGCCACCACAGTGTACTCCTCGGACCGGTCCGATCTAGCATCTTTGGTGAGTCACCAAGCTATGGCGGTGACTCACCATAGAGCACTGATTTGGTGAGGCAGCTGGCTTCTGGAAAGCTCGACGAGGTCGGCGTCGTGGAAGCAGCAGCGTCGGCAGCAACTGGTTGGACCATCTGTCATCAGAGAGTCAGTCGCCGGGGTGGCTTCAGGGGTGGCGCCGCATCTGGAAACGGCTGGCTGCTAGGGTTAGAAACCCTAGGGTTTTCCATCTGGAACCCTTTTGGGCCGTTGGATCTTGCCAGATCCAACGGCTGATAATGTTGACGGCGGCTGGGGGCTAGGGTTTGAAAACCCTAGCTGAAACCCCAAATTGATTCAGGGTTTCTATTTGGGTTTGGGATTTGAATGTAATTGGGCTGTGATTTGGGCTTTGTAATATTTAAATAATAAATAATATTACTATTATTAATAATAATAATAACAATAATAATAATAATAATTTTAATAATAATAATTTAAAATGAAAAAATTGATTTCTACAGCTGCCCCTCTTTGCTCATTCTTGTGTTAACAGAATAGAGCAAAGACGAAAAAGACAATAATTTTTTCATTTAGCTTATTTTGAGTAGGATGGAAATGTTTGAAAACATCATGCACTGAAGGACTTACAGATGACCCGAAGGCCTTGAAAACATCAAAAAGCTCCCGAAGGCTTTTTGGAAACATCATGCACTGAAGGGCTTACAGATGACCCGAAGGCTTTGAAAACATCAAAAAGCTCCCGAAGGCTTTTTGGAAACATCATGCACTGAAGGACTTACAGATGACCCTGAGGCTTTGAAAACATCAAAAAGCTCCTGAAGGCTTTTTGAAAACATCATGCACTGAAGGACTTACAGATGACCCGAAGGTTTGAAAACATCAAAAGCTCCCGAAGGCTTTTTGGAAACATCATGCACTGAAGGGCTTACAGATGACCGAAGGATTTGAAAACATCAAAAAGCTCCCGAAGGCTTTTTGGAAACATCATGCACTGAAGGGCTTACAGATGACCCGAAGGCTTTGACAACATCAAAAAGCTCCCGAAGGCTTTTTGGAAACATCATGCACTGAAGGGCTTACAGATGACCCGAAGGATTTGAAAACATCAAAAAGCTCCCGAAGGCTTTTTGGAAACATCATGCACTGAAGGGCTTACAGATGACCCAAAGGCTTTGACAACATCAAAAAGCTCCCGAAGGCTTTTTGGAAACATCATGCACTGAAGGGCTTACAGATGACCCGAAGGATTTGAAAACATCAAAAAGCTCCCGAAGGCTCTTTGGAAACATCATGCACTGAAGGGCTTACAGATGACCCGAAGGCTTTAAAACATCAAAAAGATCCCGAAGGCTTTTTGGAAACATCATGCACTGAAGGACTTATAGATGACCCGAAGGCTTTAAAACATCAAAAAGCTCCCGAAGGCTTTTTGGAAACATCATGCACTGAAGGGCTTACAGATGACCCGAAGGCTTTGACAACATCAAAAAGCTCCCGAAGGCTTTTTGGAAACATCATGCACTGAAGGGCTTACAGATGACCGAAGGATTTGAAACATCAAAAAGCTCCCGAAGGATTTTTGGAAACATCATGCACTGAAGGGCTTACAGATGACCCGAAGGCTTTAAAACATCAAAAGATCCCGAAGGCTTTTTGGAAACATCATGCACTGAAGGACTTATAGATGACCCGAAGGCTTTAAAACATCAAAAGATCCGAAGGCTTTTTGGAAACATCATGCACTGAAGGACTTATAGATGACCCTAAGGCTTTAAAACATCAAAAGATCCCGAAGGCTTTTTGGAACATCATGCACTGAAGGACTTACAGATGGGAAATTTACTAAGTAAGAAACTATGAAAATTGTTTTTTTTTTTTTACTATTCAACAATTTCATTTTCAGAAAAGATTGAATGAGAAACTATGGAAATCGTTTTCTCATTATTTTTTTGAAATAACATGTTGATTGGGTAACATGCCCCAATTTCAAGATAATTTTCATTCTTGTGGATTGCATCCATCTCTTCTTCACTTGATTAATATGGAGATGTTGAATAAATTCTTCTCTTTCTTCAGAAGAGTTCTTCTCATTATGAACTTTCCGCTGGGATGATGTGACCTATTCCTGTGATAGAGTCATTCAAAAGGTTGAATAAGCTCTTGATGAGTTCTTCTATGAACTTTCTCTAGAAAGGCTGATGCTAATCTATCTCCTTCTGTGATAGAATTATGCAAAAAGTTGAACAAATTCTTCTTATTATGAACTTCTTATTATGAACTTCTTCTTCCTTCTTCAGATGAGTTCTTCTCATTATGAACTTTTTTTTTTTTTTTTTGGAAAAGCTGATCCATCAGAAGATGGATTTGAGCAAAGGTTGAACAAGCTCTTCTCATTATGAACTTTTTCTTCCTTCTTCAGATGAGTTTTCTCATTATGAACTTTTTTTTTTTTTTGGAAAAGCTGATCCATCAGAAGATGGATTTGAGCAAAAGGTTGAACAAATTCTTCTCATTATGAATTTCTTCTTCCTTCTTCAGATGACGAGTTCTTCTCATTATGAACTATTCCTGGCAATGTTGATCCATCAAATGATGAATTCAAACCAAAAGGTTGAACAAGTTCTTCTCATTATGAACTTCTTCTTCTTTCTTCAGATGAGTTCTTCTCATTATGAACTTTTTCTGGAAAAGCTGATCCATCAGATGATGGATTTGAGCAAAAGGTTGAACAAATTCTTCTCATTATGAATTTCTTCTTCCTTCTTCAGATGAGCTCTTCTAATTATGAACTTTTTCTGGAAAAGCTGATCCATTAGATGATGGATTTGAATCTTTGTTAAAATTTTGAAATTCCTGTCAAATATTCAACATGGATAAAATGAATGAAATGCTCCTATTTTGCAAATGTCTAAATATGATGCATGAATGTTGATGCAATCTTCATTTGACTTCAAAATGGTGACTCGGTTTCCTCCACTTCATCATTTATTGCCAGGGTCACCTCTGGATATCAGTGTAGCAACTTATGCTATCAAGCTTGCATTTCTGAAGAACTATCTGATCAACTTGTATCTTTATGTATTCTTTGCTTCATGAAGTCTTAGAAGAATTGTTTTATTTGTGGAACTCTTGTCGTAGTCAGAATTATGACCTAATGCCCCCTTTTGTCTTGGATAAAACCAACTTTATTTGCTTGGATTTGTGTGTAAATCCCATAAAGCTTTCATCTTTAAAAGAGAATCTATCATCTTTGAAGAGTGTAGATGTAGATATGCCTGACTCAGCAGGGATTAATTAGGAGAGAGTATGTTCTTATTTAACTCTGAAACATCACAAGGAAGATTTATTCCAATTCCTTTCATGTCTCCACATATAATCAGATCTCGAATAAGGCAACTTGGACTAATATCATGTCGAGATACTTAACAACAACATGTAGTTCAACCTTAGTGACCCCATTAGTTTCTTGTTTAAAATTTCAACTTTCCTTGGAAAGAAATCTTCATTATATCTCACTTCTAATCTTGGGGTTGAAAAAGACAAACTTCATCTTAGATCAATAAATGAAAACCATATGATCGTAACATTGGTTCAGCATAAGAATAGCAGGTTCGTAAAACATTTGACAGAATAGCAGGTTCGTCATTTGACAGTGCTTCATCCCTGTGGCTTCTGCTCAGATGTTCGTAAAACATTTGACAACACATTCATCCTTTACTGTGGCTTCTGCCAAGATTTCTCAATGTAAGCTCTTTGCCTAATGTTCAAAGCTTTTGAATAACGTCACAAGACCACTTGAGAACAAAACTCAGTGGTGATTCAAGTGTAATGTTGGTACGACCCAAAAGTTGGTCAAATTCACGATATATGCTAGTGTCGAATTGAATAGGAGACATTAACTGATCTTGATATCATCTCGGGCAAAGACAAATGTAATACTGATCACATTTTCTTCTATAATGACCTTTGTAGGAAGTAGAAACACATCAACTGTAGGATCAATGTACAGAAAGCTATCCGTGGAATTTTTGCAGCTGGGGATGAATACAAATGATAAAACCAAAATAGATGAAAACTCAGTTCATCTTGGCTAGCAATGATGATCCCAAATAACAACGGGAATAACAGTGAGAGTCGAGTCTCCCTTTTCAATGTCATCAAGGAAGCAAAACTGATGTGAAAAACAATTTTATAATCTCAATAGTATGGTTAAAACTATTTGCTAGGAATCTCAAAGAAATATTTTCAATTATCACCGACACACAGAAGGCCAAATTCAATGCTGAGATCTTAAGGAACTGAACTCTGGATCAAGTAGTCTACCTGGGGATCATCTTTATTCATGCAACCGTAATGTAGTTTATCAAAGAACACACTGTCATGTGACATACAGTTAAGAAGATTAGGTATTTGAAAACATACTTGCTGAGTAAACATTTATTCAACATCATGATCATAATGTAATTGCCTGATGAACGAAGCAATTATGTATAGTCAGCTCGACTGTCACTGTTTTACCATTTTTATTCTTCATATCTTTCTGTCTCATTGGAATCATTTTCTTAAATCAATGATCTTGACACAGGATGATATGGGCCTTCAACATGCCCCAACATTGGCTAATACAAGTGTTCAAAACGCATCAACAGTTCTGATTCTGAATGGGTTTTCAGCATGCCCCTATATTTGCTTCTTGTTAATCTGAGTCTTCAAAATACCCCACATGGATCTGTCTGAAGTGAGCTTTAAAATGCCCCAATATTTGCTGATACAGATGTTAAAAGTGTGCTCAACATTACTTCTTGTTGAGATGAGCCTCCAAGAATGCCCAAATATTCATATTACTGTGATCCTTCAAAATGCCCCAATATTCTATTTCTGGTTGAAATGGGCCCTCAAGATGTCCCTCTAGATTATCTGATTCACTCTCAATCTCTGTTGACTGGAATGTCATGATCCCCACGAGGTCCAATTTTGACAATGAATTGTTGTAGGTACTTGTAGCTTTATTCGTGCCCCAAATCTATTTATCTTGAATACTCTCATTCTGGTGTCAATAAACAGCAGTGTTGTCAAGTAACTGGAGGAATTCTCTTCATGTGTCACAAACTTAAGAAGTACTCAATCATTCATTCCAGGTTGACACAGTGGCTTATCATCTTTCAATGAAGGTCATCTCTGAAATATTTTTCTGTGGGAGAGAAACCAATTTATGCAAACAGTAATCTGATGCAATAACAAGACTACATATACAGTGGTATAATCTCATCAAAAATCCGCACCCATGCAACATGTTGATTCTGATAACAACTCATCTGATTATGAAGCGATCTTTCAGGATGATTTCATATATATTGATAGTTCTTCTGATATCGAGGAAATGAATTCTGATTTTGATGAGGAGAGTAAACTGTTACACTTGACAAAAATGGGATTCTCAGAGGCTGAAGCTTCAATAACCATGGAGAGATGTGGTTCAGATTCATCAATTGCAGAATTGACAGATTTTATATGTGCTGATCAAATGGCTAAGGTTACTGACGCACTTCTTATGGTAGAAGATAGGAAGCCATTATGCAATGATCCCAATTACAAGCAAAGGCGAAACTTGGGCTATGATTTGTGGAAAAGGAAGAAGCAGAGGAAGCTTGAAAAGAAGCTTCTTAATGAAGATGATCATGCAATTATCTTTCAATTCCAATAATCGGTTCTGGGCTTCCTACTGAATCATATCAGATAACTCAAAGAACACTTCCAGAAGATGCTATTGGGTCTCCTTATTTCTACTATGAGCAAAATTCATCTTTCAAATCCAATGATTGACTTTAGAGTTCATACCAAACCATATCAGATAATTCAAAGAACACTTCCAGAAGATGCTATGAGCACATCCATCTTCCAAATTCAATGATTGATTCTGTGGTTTCATACCAAACCATATCAGATAATTCAAAGAACACTTCCAGAAGATGCTATGAGCACATCCATCTTCCAAATTTAATGATTGATTCTGTGGTTTCATACCAAACCATATCAGATAATTCAAAGAACACTTCCAGAAGATGCTATGAGCACATTTATCTTCCAAATTCAATGATTGGTTCTGTGGTTCATACCAAACCAGATCAGATAACTCAAAGAACACTTCCAGAAGATGCTATGGGTCTCCTTATTTCTACTATGAGAACGTGGCACTTGCTCCAGTTAATGTTTGGACTGGAATATCACAGTACTTATTCGATGTATAGCCAGAATTTGTAGATTCGAAGCATTTTCATGCTGTTACACTGAAAATAGGCTATATTCATAATCTTCCAATTGAGAACAGATTTCCTCTTATATTGTTTTCTCCATGCACTATACATGATATTTTTCCATTGACAAAGAAATGATAGTCTTCATGGGATCCAAGAACAAAGTTGAACTGCTTACAAACATGTACAAGAATCTGTAAAGCTCTTGAAGCTTATGACAATGAGCCCCCTTCGAGTGTCCAGAAGTATGTTCTTGATGAGTGCTGAAAATGGAATCTGGTATGGGTTGGAAGAAATAAAATTGTTCCACTTGAACCTGATGAGGTAGAAATGCTTCTAGGTTTCCTTAAAAACCATACATAAGGAGCTGCTAGAGACATGTTCTCTGGTGATATCAATTTCCTGTCTCTTTTTTCTTCTGGGATCAATAATGCAGAGGATGTCTTCTACTGTCTTGGCATATTTTTGAAAACATATGTGCAAGAACTGAATGGTATCGGTTGGAGCAATTGATGAGTAGATTTGTCGAATTCGACCTTGTTGTTGGTGACATCCAATGTAACAACCTTACTTATATAAAAGGCCTATAAGGATAGATTCTGTTCCAATCTCTTGTTCTGTGCCCTAAGTCCTCAAATTCAAATTCAGCAATCTTCAGAGTGCATGTAGTGACTTGTTCCTGGCTTTATGATGTAATCTTCTAGAGAACATGAATTGATGGTTTGGGAAAATAATCTGTCTGGTGATGCTTATCGCCCTCAGCATGAGATAATCTTTCTTGATGAGTTGATAATAATGTCATAGGGGAGTGTCACAAGTTCAATTATCCAGACTTTCTGGCTTCTTGGACCACTTGCCTTCAGAAATGTGAAGTGCTTCATTATTCTGGCCTCGTTCATTCTTTTTCTACTACAGAGGTAGAATAAACAACAATTGCTTCAAGGACCTTTCTCTTTTGAGACTGTCCTGTTTGAAAATGTTTTTTCCTCCTTTGTTTATTGAAGAATGAAAGACTTTTACAAAGTATTGCCCTTCTTAGGTTCACAATATAATCGAAACATAAACAATGAGTTTAGTGACTATCAAATAAATCAACTACACTTTTAAATCATTCAAAATCATAATCCTATGGCAAATGTCAAAATTATTGACTGATTTGAGGTGTAGGTTGATTTTGGTAAAGTAGGTTCTTTCAAGTTGGTTCAGTATGTCGCTTCGGCTTACACTAACTTGAAGAAATGGTTGTTATGTTCATCTTGTAGAGATGCTTCTCGTTTCCAGAATCTCAGGAACGTTTTTGAGATGTGCGGTGCTTCAATTAAGAGCTTAAGATCGTCTCTTATGTCGTTGTTGCACCATTCAATATTCGAGCCGCCTTTTCAGGTTTTCAACTCGAATCCTCCTTTGGTTCTAAGATGTTATTTAAAAATTTATATCTTGAACCCTCCTTTTATCAGTTTTCATATCATGCATTAAAGATTTTAAAAACCAATTTTGCAAATAAAATCAATCTTGAAGCAGAATGAATTCTGATGATATTCTCTTTTAATTAGAAATCCATGTATGATAAAAATGGACTTTTCAGTACGTAACGTAGGCCATGGCTTATGGTTACGAAAGAAAGGGATAAAAGGCCCAATAAGTGTTTAAGGGTCATCAAACCAAGGATCAATTCATTCTGATGCCATCAATCTTGTTTTGTTTGACTTGGATCTGCCTTGCTGGGGAATTTTCCATCAACTGGATCCCTCTAGACTGCCAAATTTTGGATTCATTTCCATTTTCTCATATCTCCAGCATTTATTGCTCTTCTGGTTTGTATTTGATCAACCTTGTAACTTGAGGCTCAATAAATCACCCATCACGATTCAATTTTTCTTTTTCTTCTTTTTTTTTCTTCTTTCTTTGTTGGATGAGTATAATACTTCAATTGCTTTGAGGACCTCCTTTTCCTTTTGCATTTTGGAGGTTTTCCATTATTCTTGATTGGATTGATCTTCAAGCACTCTGTATTTGACATACTTTGTAGTTCAAAGCTTTCATGACTTCATGGAAACTTGTCTTCGTAATAAAACTGTATTGACAATCTTTATTCTTGTGAGCCAATATCCTTTACTTTGCCCCCCAATGTAGAGGGTGATCCTTGGTTAGGGTTGAATTAGAAGAAACATTATTCAAGCTCAAATGGGGACAACAAAGGATATATATATATATTAAAGGATAAATGAAACAATGCCATTCATCATCTCAAACACAGAAACCTTTGTAAAAAGAGGTATCCACAGGGGGATGAATATTCAAGATTAACTTTATTTACATGAAAAAAAAAATAATTAATGCATGATATATTTATTTCAATCAATCACTTTCCCCTTCTTCTTTGAGTATGCCCTAATCACTCGAAATTATCATCAATGAGTTGGTCCCTGATGCCTCATCTCGTCTCTTCTTGTAGTAAGATTCACGGATAATTGAAAGTTTGGTTCTTTTGAGGTCTTTTGGTTTATGATGGTTTTGTATTTGGAAGGACAAATGTGTGACTTATAAAGTCATGTATATGGTGGAATGTAGTATCATCAACCAACTCTACCCGAAAAGGTAAACATCTGGAGTAGGTGTCTCAAAAACAGGTGGAGACATTACTTCGGAAACTTTGTAGTGTCAAGATTTATTTTGGTAAGGGTCGAGTAATTGGCATTGGATATGGAAGATATAATTTTACCACTTGCCAAAGATCTATAACTCTTGAAAATTAAAAGAATATTTAATCTACTTGATACTCAATAATCTCAAGGTTAAAACTTGATTCCTTGCTCATAACCATAAAAGTAACACACCTTTATTTATTGCACAACAGGTGGAGAAAGGAACAAAAAACAAGTTCAAACAAGATGCTGAAAATAAAAAGTACTACAGTGGTAGATAATACTTCCACTTGTTTATGCATCATGCCTCATTATTCCTATAATGTTGGGTATGTATAGGATCAGGGTTCTTTTCTCTATTTGCCCCCCATTTCTTGATCATTTCTTGTGTCAAACCCTTTTGTCAACAAGAATCTCAATTTCTTTTAACAGTGGCCTACAATTGCCGTAGAATGCCCCTTTACCCCCAAGTGGAAATTACAAACACTATTTTGATCATAGCTATGAGCATAAGGGTTTGATGTCATTTAGTTGGTCTTGGTGTGATGTATTGACCTTTAACCAAATGAGGATACAAGTCTGAAATGGAAGTTTGGAACACTTCCAAAGTTTTTCTTGATCGTATGACTTTCTTTGGTCGATCTGAACAGTTACTTGCTCTTTTTCTTTTGCAGTTGCGGGGATTCTGGATGCGACATACATTCATATCATCAGCTTTTGTTTTCTGATCAGTTGGGCTCTTGGATGTGACTTTTGAGTTTTCTTCATTGATTATATTCTCAATTAAATCTCCATTTGTCACAAGATTCTCGAATTCCTTTGTAGGATTTGCCTGCATTAACTCGAAGAAAGGCGCTGGAAGGGAATCACGAAACATATGTGATATCTCTTCTTCTAACATGGGAGGTTGAACTTGTGCTGCCACTCTTCTCCATCTTAAGGCATATTCTTGAAATCTTTCATTGGTTTTCTTCTTTACTCTTCGAAGATCCATACGTGTTGGAGCTAAGCCTTTAACATACCGATATTGTCCCAAAAATGCATCAGCTAAATCTACCCATTTCTTGATCTGTTCTTGGGTCAACTGATTGTACCAGACTACTGCTGGGTTAACAAGGCTATCGTGGAAAGAGTGAATTAACAAGTCATCAGAATTTAAATATCCTCCCATTTTTCTGCAAAACATTCTCAGATGGATTAAGGGACAACTGGTGCCATCATATTTCTCAAAATCAGGCATTTTGAATTCATGGGGAATAATCAAATCTGGAACTAAGCTAAGCTCTCTTGCTTCTAATTCTTTGTGGTAGGCACTAACATCTTTCATGTTTCTGATTGCTTTCTCTGTCCTCTTGACTTTCTCCTCATATTGTGAATAATTAATGAGGCTATTCTTTGGGTTTGAGTGGGATGCCCCAGGGTATGTTATCTTTCTCGACTCTTCAATCTGATAGCACGATTTCTCTATAGCAGTTGTATCTTCTTTATCAGATTCCATTCCCTGGATAATTTGATCTGATCCATCTGGTACTGAATCTGAAACTTCTTTCCTTGTATCCCGAGGTAACCCTGTCAATGGTTCTGGCCAATGGTCTTGTAGTCCTTCATAAGATTGCTCCATTGTTTTCATGATGATGGTACAGTAAAATAAATGAATGATCTTGGTTTTTACTGTTACAGAAACCTTTCATGAATTATTATATGTTTTTATAATTAAAGTACATGACAGTACTTAATAAAATGTGAAAAATGCATAAATGGAAAAATAAGAATGCAAAATGTGCAATTCAAAGATATAAAAATACAAATGAAATGCACAAATACAAAATGTAAATGCATGTATGAAAAGGTGTTACTTAAGAGTGATCATCTTAGAACAGATTTCATTGAACACAAAAGCTTCAGTACATCAAACAAAACTTTTACATGTAGGGATATATTTCATTCCTAACTTCTCCAAAGCCAAATTAGTCTATCAACTTAAGGGACATATTGCTTGTCTGGACTGCAACATCTTCCATGACATTCTCTTTCATTTTCTGTCACTTCTCGGAGTTGCTCATTTCCCTTGTAAGAGATCTTTTCTGTCCAAGGAGTTCTTGAATAAGATCTTCATATATGTTGCAGTTCTTTTTCAGCTTGGTGACCCCTGTTATCCATTCTTCTGGGGTACTTCCTAGGCCAGCATTTTGAAAGGTTTGACTGATCTTCTGAAAATCTTCATGCATGGTTTTCATTTCTGTGCTCAATTTCTCATTTGGTCGTTCAAGTCCTTCAAATAACATGCTTGAGCTTCATAAAAATCTCCATTACTCTGGATGTCCCGACTGATACTCTTACCATAGACTACTTTTGGTATCAATCTGGCAGAATCTTTATGGATTACTTTTGGTATTAATATAACCGATTCTCTGTGTGCAGAACTTCCCTCGATCCTCGTAGTTTCTTCAGGATGTCTTTCCTTGGCCGCATCATATTTTGTTGATCATAAAACTTTTGTCCATTTACGATTTCTTTCCAATATGATGAACAGTCTTTCAAGTAAACACCTTTTGGTTATGCTATGATCATGCAAACAAAAAGAATGAGAAAAAATAAAATAGTTAGTACCAACTAATGAAAAAATCTATCTATCAAGGTATAAATCTTAACCTCATGCTTTCTAGTTCCATGCTTTGTTTGGAAAATTTAACCTAACCTCATGATTTTTAGTTCGCAGGCATTTATTCAGAAAAAATAATAAATTAAAAAATTAAAAGCTAAAGCTTATTTCTCCTTTGTGTACACCTAAGGACAGAGGTTTAGATCAGGAGAAGTTCTAAGGTTTATTACATGCATGGTTTCAGTTCTAGGAGTAAAGGTACTCGAATTGTCCTTGTTGATGCCCCTTTGGGCTATCAACCCTCAATCCTAATCCATTACAGACTTAAATGGATCGAGTTCAATTCGAGAGGACACATTTCTCTATACCTGACACGGAGAATAAATTCTCACGAAGACATAGAGCATATGAACCCCGAAAGTTACTTGCTAGGTCTGACACGGAGAATAAATTCTCACGAAGACGTCGCTTTCACTCTCACTTAAAAGGGACAAACTCAATTATAAAAGCTTTATGTAATGCAATGCAAGTGTTGTATGTGAGGAGAAATGTTCAAACATCTAACAAAATAAATAATAAAATTTAATATTTGAATATAAAGCATTAAATAACATATAAATATTATGAAAATAATAAGTATATATAAAAATTTTGAAAAGAAAGAATTAAAAATTAAATGTATGAATTTTTAATTTTTAATTAATAAGACAATTTATAATTGATTCAAAGCATGACTTGGTCCCCAGTGGAGTCGCCAAGCTGTCGTAACCGGTTTTCGTCCGGGCACGAAAATATTAACTTTATGGGAAAAGTAATGTGAATAAAAAATAATTTGGGAGTCGCCATCGGCCTTTTGAGTCAGGTAGGTCGAATACCTAAAAATCATCTTTTAAAAGAGTTTTTAAGAAAACATCAGTTAAAAGATAAACTGATCTGCGTTTAACCAAAAATTCATTCTTTTATTAATAAAAAGGGATCGTGGTCGGTTACGTTTAGGGAAGGATTAGCACCCTTACAACGCCCAAAATTGGTACTTTATTAACTATAAATTGTCTCTATTATTAGAAGAAAAATTTCGAATATATTTAATTCATAATCTTTTATTTCAAATTTATAATTTTAAGAAAATATTAATATATAAATAAGATATTTTTTATTTAAATATCAGAAAAGGGCTTCTAGGTACCTTAAGACAGCTCTTTCCTTCTATATTAATAAATAAAACGTAATAAAACTAAATTATAATTTTTATAATAATAGTTTTAAAATACCAAAAGGACATCCAGTTGTATTAAGACTGCCCTTTTCTTTAATATGGAAAATAAATAACATTATTAAATAAATAATATATATTATAATATAGTAAAACAATAATTAAAGTAATGATTTAAAATATATTAAAATATAAAAATTAAGTAAAAAATTAACTAAACAATGACTATAAATAAATAAATAATAATAAATGTAAATTATTTAAATAATGAACATAACTTGAATCATCATAAAATAAATTACTAATAGTGTAATTAATCCTTAATTAATTAATCATTGATTAAAATAAATTTATCAAAGTTTAAAGGCTCTATCTCGAATAAATAAAACTTTAAGTGCTAAAATGTAATTTAGCTTATTTAATTAATCGGATTAAAATAAATGTTAATAAAATTATAAGGTACTAATCAGTTATTTACCCTAAATATATATAAACTGATAATGACTAAAATGTAATAAAATAAAATTGAATGACATAATTAAAAGAATCAAAATTTGCTTCCAGTTACTAATTTGTAATGTTATAAACTCGGAGTGACTGCGGAAAGGGTTTACCCATGATGGAAATTACACAGATACCCTCCCCAGAACGACGTCGTTTGGGGAGGGTTTTAAATACCCTAAACGCCTGGCCCGAAGGGCCAAGCTTCTCATTTGCCTATTTCCATTCTCTCTCAAAACGAGAGAACCAGAGTTCTCTCTGGTTTCTCTCTAGTTTCCCTCGCCGGAGGGAAACCGGCAGCCATAGGCCACCGTACTCCGCCGCCGACCACCGCCGCCGCCACCGTAACGGTGGTCGGAATTCACCAAAACACCCCCAAAGCGTAGATCTAAACGCCCTAAGACCGATTCCGGTCTTTGTTTTCCCTAAAAGACTCCTAATCGAGTAAATCTACGAAAATACCTTCGGTATTTTCTGTTCTCCGGCGATGTATAGTGCTTCCGACGGTGGTCAAGGCTCCAAGGGTAAGTTTCTTTCTTCTTTCTTTGCTTTCTGTTTTGGTTTTATGTTGGTTGTGGGTTCGTTGGTAGCTTTCTGTCTTCCCTTTTTTTTTCTTCTTTTTCTTTGCTGGATCTCTCGTGTTCTCCGTTGCTCTCTGTCCTTGCTCTCCTCCTTTGTTTTGCAGGTTCAGTGGTGGCTTTTATAGCCACCACAGTGTACTCCTCGGACCGGTCCGATCTAGCATCTTTGGTGAGTCACCAAGCTATGGCGGTGACTCACCATAGAGCACTGATTTGGTGAGGCAGCTGGCTTCTGGAAAGCTCGACGAGGTCGGCGTCGTGGAAGCAGCAGCGTCGGCAGCAACTGGTTGGACCATCTGTCATCAGAGAGTCAGTCGTCGGGGTGGCTTCAGGGGTGGCGCCGCATCTGGAAACGGCTGGCTGCTAGGGTTAGAAACCCTAGGGTTTTTCATCTGGAACCCTTTTGGGCCGTTGGATCTTGCCAGATCCAACGGCTGATGATATTGACGGCGGGCTGATGATGTTGACGGCGGCTGGGGGCTAGGGTTTGAAAACCCTAGCTGAAACCCCAAATTGATTCAGGGTTTCTATTTGGGTTTGGGATTTGAATGTAATTGGGCTGTGATTTGGGCTTTGTAATATTTAAATAATAAATAATATTACTATTATTAATAATAATAATAACAATAATAATAATAATAATAATAATTTTAATTTTAATAATAATAATTTAAAATGAAAAAATTGATTTCTACAACACCAGCCTAACCACCTAGTGCAATCATATGAGCAATCAGCTTTTGACATGTGTACAATTATAATCGTCACTCAATGCTGCTATATTCAACACTCCCTCTGCTTTTTTCTTGTTTTCAACCAGTTGAACATTCACGCGTTCGCAAAAAATCTCAAAGGCACCTCAAGCCAAGGGTTTAGTAAAATCATCTGCAATATGATGAAACGCTGGCACATATCGAACCTGCAATTATTTAGCAGCAACTTTCTCGCGAACGAAATGCACATTGAGATCAATATGCTTGGACTGTGCATGATAAACTGGATTCGCACTCATTGCGATAGCACCAGAATTGTCACACCAGATGGTCGTGTGACCTGAACTTTACCCAGATCTGAAAGCAAAGCACTGACCCATGTTACTTCTGCATCAACATCAACAAGACTTTTACACTCAGCTTCCATGGTTCATCGTGAAACAGTCTTCTGTTTCCTTGATAACCAAGACACTAAACAATTTCCAATAAAAACACAATGACCAGACATCGATCGTCTATCATCCATATCACTACCCCATTCTGCATTAGCAAATGCATTAACTTGAAGGTTAGAACCAACAAAAGTGAAGGCCAAGCCATAATTCAAACGTGCCTGACAAGTATCGAAGTATTCTCTTAACTGCTAGAAGATGAGACTCACGAGGGGCTTGCATGTATTGAGTAACCTTGCTCACACTGAGAGCTATATCAAGTCGAGTATGACACACATACAATAGTGAACCAACAATTCTACGAAACTCATGGGCATCAACTAAAGGATTTCCTGCATCCTTAGACAACTTTTTAGCCACAACCATAGGAGAAGTAGTTGGTGTGACCTTAGCCATTTTTGTTTTTGCTAGCAAATCCAAGACAAGCTTCTTCTGACTCAACACAAGAGAGTATGTACACCTTTTAACCTTGATGCTCAAGAAATATGACAAGTCACCAAGATACTTAAGAGAGAACTGCTTGTTGAGTTCACAAATGACATACTCAATATGACTCAAAGACTCTCCTCTCAAGATGATATCATCAACATACACGAGAATAAATGTACGAACACCAGTCTGACTAGAAATAAAAAAAATAGTAATATACTTTGGATTCTCGAAACCCTAATACAAGTAAACTATCACAAAACCTAGTATACCAATTGTGTGGCGCTTGTCTCATGCCATAAAGAGCTTTATGAAGCTTACAAACTAATGGAGTACCATCAAAAGCAGATAATTTGAACCCAGGTAGATGCTGCATAAAAACATCTTCATACAACCCGTCATTGAGAAAAGAGTTATTCACATCAACTTGTCGAAGTGCCCACTTCTTCGAGACATCCAAGGACAACACAACATTGACTGTAGAAAACCAAACCACAGGACTATAAGTTTCTTGTAAATCTTGACCAGGCACTCGAAAATAACCCTTAGCAACCAGACAAGCTTTATGACTTTGCCCAGTGCCATTTGCATTCTTCTTAAGCTTGAAAATCCACTTACACCCTACAACAGTCATCCCCTCTGGAAGTTTAACCAAAGTCCAGGTGTCATTCTTCTAAAGAGCAACAAGCTCATCATGAACAGCTGTAATCCACTTATCAGACCGAAAAACCTCATAAACAGTGTCAGGAACCAACTCATCCAGACTACTAAGAAATACTTTATGCTTAAAGATGCATGCCTTACTACAAGTGCACATAGGGTGAATATTGGCCATAGCAGATGACTGTGAAGTGGAGAGTGAAGTAGCAATCGGTTGTTCAAGCACCCGAGACTCATTGTAAGACCCCACATCAGATGCATAATCAACATGTACAGGTACAAATGCTTAAGAATGAGTAACAGATGTGTCCTCACCAGATGGTAAAACTGAATCAGAAGGAACAACAGGAACAACAAGAGGACTAGCATTAGCAGGTGAGACCACAGGAGAAGCATGCATACGTGAAGAAACCCTAGGCACACGTAAAATTTGTGAATGCATGTCCACATATAATGCAGGAAACTTTTGGCCAGATGTAGAACTTGAGGTTTGTGAGGATGAAGCTATATAAAGAAAGACCATTTCATCAAATTTCACATGACGAGATATATAGACCTGTCCATCAGGAGCAAGACATTGAAATCCTTTGTGCTGAGGAATATAGCCTAAGAATGTGAACTCCTGGGATCGAAACATAAGCTTGTGCTTGTGAAACAATAGCAATTGAGGAAAACATCGACAACCAAACACTTTCATGAACTTATAATTAGGCTGCTTATGAAAAAACTTTTCAAACAGAGAAACACCCTGTAGCACTCGTGTAGGAAGTCTATTAATAAGATACACAACAGTGATTAATGCATAAGACCAAAACTTCAAGGGTAAAGAATCTTGAGCCAACTAACGAGATCTAGCTCAATCAAGTAGCGATGTTTTCGCTCCACAACCCGGTTTTATTCAGACTTGTATGGACACGTTACATGATGAACAATTCCCTCATTGGCCAGAAGACTACTCAATGGTCTATATTTACCACACCAGTAACTTTGAATGGCTTTAATGGGTAAAGCAAATTGAGTGGCAACCATGCTCGTAAATAACTGAAATGCAATTACAACTTGAGACTTGTCATGCAGCAAGTACAACCAAGTATGACGAGTGCATACATTAACAAAGGAAACATAGTACCTAAACCCATTAGAAGGAGTAGATAAGGGACCCCACAAATTAGAGAAAACAATTTGGAAAGGTTCAGTGTACACAGTTTGAGAGGAATCAAAGGGAAACTCATGGCTTTTCCCAACACAGAAAGCAGCGCAAATTGTATTAGAATCATTTGAAATATGTACATGCAAATGATTACAAACAGTCTTCAAAGTATTAAAAAAATGATGACCTAAGCGCCTATGCTACAACTCAGATAAATCAGGAGCAGTAGCTACACTAACCCTAGCAAGCTCACAGAAGGTCGAGTCATTAGCCAGTGCAAATGAGTAAAGGCCACCACACTGCTTGCCTTGAAGAAGAACGCAACCAGTAACTTCATCACGAACACAACAGTCATCAGCTCGAAACTCAAAGAAGACACGATTGTCCCTAGCAAGCTTGGACACCGAGAGGAGATTCTTAGTTATCTTAGGCAAATGCAAAATATCATTCAACATCAATGCTTGTGAGTGAGAAGACAAGAAAGCATTACCAACAGTTTGCACATAAAGAGGAACACCATTACCAATTAAAAGATTACCTGGTCCCCTATAATCAGAAAGATGAGCAATGTTGCTAACATCAGGAATCACATGATGTGTGGCACCGGAAACAACCACCCAGTGCTCATGAGAGGTAGACACTACGTTAGCTTGAGGGAGACTCAGTGGATCGTCCTTCACTAGTGTTGCACAACAATCATACTGAACATTTTCAATCAAATTAGCATTTCCAGGACCATATTTATAACGTGAAGTGTCACTATCATCACCAAGAAAGTCACGATCAAATCGATACCAACACTATTGAACCAGATGACCAACCTTGCCGCAGAGCTGACACTGCACTCGTGGACAACCTCTACCACGACCACCAGATCGACCACATGAAGAACCAGAGTACGATTTGCGATTAAAATCCTGAGTAGATCTGGAATCGGAGATATGATGATTTGTCACTTGTGCAACATGAGCACTCATTGGGAGATTGTCTACTGGAAAATCAAAGCCAGCCATCTGAGTTTCAGCAACAATCAGCATGTCGCTAACAACATCAAGAGTGAGATTTTTACGCATAGTGGTTATAACGGTCATAAACAACTGATATTCTCGAGGTAAACCTTTTAACACACTCATAATCTTTTCAACCGAAGCAACAGAACTGCCACATGACTCAAGCGCATCGCACACTTCCTTAACACGAGTGAGATAGACACGCATGTTATCATCTCCTTTTTTAAGAGATTGAAGCTTATACAGCAGATTCATCACCGTCGTGGTCGAACGAGTGGCAAAGAATTGAATCACCTTACTCCAAACTGCAGTCCCAGTCTCAACACCAACAAATAGAGGTAACAATTGAGGACTGATGGTAGACATCAACCAGGACGCTAGCGCACTATCTTGCGCCACAAAATCCTCAAACACCTCATTAAAAACTACCTCACCATTTTGATCAACAATGGTTTCCGGTGGCGCTGGCATCAAACCATTCAACAGCCGCTCCAGACGATGACTGTGAACAGTGAGAGCAACACCTGCTGCTTCCAAAGCAAGAAATTCATCTAGTCCAAGACAACGTTCACCTTCTTGTTAGTGAACATGACTGACCGCACAACCGAACTACCTCTAGAGGCTAGGGAGAGAGTCGGACTTTCAAGAACCATCACCGCAAACGGAAACTAGGAGCCAGAACTTTTAGCGAATGATATCATATTAAGAAACTAGAAAGAAATAAAGCTTAAACAACTTATTTACTCAATTGATAAAACCAGATCACTTTACAATGAAGTAAATGTGCTCTATATATAGCACTGTAAAGACCATGTAGCTTGCTTGCTTAAGCAGCTACTTAACTGTCTAACAATCCTAACAACTTCACACCAACCTAACCACCTAGTGCAATCAGCTGAGCAGTCAGCTTTTGACATGTGTACAATTATAATTGCCACTCAAAGCTGCTATATTCAACACAAAGAGACAAAGAAAAGCCAGCAGCCAGGAAACAAGCGTGCTATGGACGAAACCACTAGTAGGCTAGTTTAAAGCTAATACTGACGCGAGCCGCAACCCAAGTAATGGAAACACAACCTCTAGGGGTATAATCAGTGACCACACCAGTAAATGAATAGCGGGTTTTCATAAATTCATGGGAGTCTGTTTGGTGCATGAAGCTGAACTGTGTGGGGTATATACTGGAATGTCCATCACCTGGAATAGAGGAATTAACCAACTAGAAGTGGAAACAGAAAACCTGGATGCTATCAAGCTACTAAACAGTACTGCACACGATGGCGCTCCATAGATTTTTGTTGCCTTAGCCAAGCTCACGCCAATCAGAAACTTCGACCTTCAACTACTCCTGGAACCTCCACCCATGGTGGAAGCACTGATTCAAGAGGAAGAAACTAATTAGTTAGCCTGTAGCTGCTTGTCTTACTCTATCAAAAAATAATAATAAGAATAATAATAATAATAAATCGAATGTATGATGAAGAGTGATGTTAAAAAAATAAAATCGAAAGTAATGTTTTTTAAAACAAATTGCACTCTCGTAGTTGCAGTGATTTGGACTTTTGGGCTTTGATCTTATGCCACCTTTTTCATTTTGCTGTAACAGGTTCAATAACTAGAGATTGTATTTAAATCAGTCAATAGCTTTTCACAAATGATATAGATTCTTTATATTCTTCTGAAAAAATCAACATATTTTACAACAATAACAAATGGTTACTATTTAAGACATATTTCCCAATTGATTGATAACACATATTAGTATCTGATTGAACAAATAATAAAATTAAAATTTTGGAGAAGTTGAAGGTTAAATTTCTGTAATTGATGTTTCATTTGTTTAAATTCAATTGGTTTGCTAATATCTTTTAATGAGGTTAACTGCATGTAGCATAATAATTCATGAATTGATGATCTGACTAAAATAAAAGTTTTTAAAGAATAAATATCATATTAGATGTTTGAGCAAAGTATAACTGTAATTTGCGACACTGTTCCAAAAATAAATAAAGGGATAAGAACGAAGATTTTCATAAGAAAGGGATAGCTGCAAAGCTTTGATATTTTCGCAGGCTTGACTTCTTTTCTAGACAGAGGCAAAATATGAATTCAACATTTTCATGAGACTAAACATTGAACGAAATCTTTTAGACGTCCTTGCAAATTGTCTATGATATTATTACAATTTTATTAGTCATATATAATTTTTTTGAAACGTAATATCCAACACTATTATAACCCGTCATAAATCGAGAGGACAAGTGGAGCAATAGTCCTTCTAAAAATTTAAAATCATCATACATTTTAGATTTTTATATATACATTTTATTGAAATTTTGTTTTCGTTTCCTATGAATTTTGTAAGTTCATCATTTTCTAAAAGTTTAAAAATTCACTCCTTAATATAAAATTATATGTCCGTCCCGGATTACAACATAAAATTTAGTAAGTTGCGAAAAGGATTTTCAGTGAGTAAAAATTAATTCTTGAAGCAATCTATAGGGTTGGCAATAAGAACATATTGGACCACGGTGAGGGACAATTAAATTTTCACATTGCAGGGGCTAAATTGTCTAGCTCTAAAATTAATGATGTCTTCATGTACATATATCAAATAATAGGTCTACTTGAGAGTTGGGAATTGGGACTACAAGTAATTGATCGGAAGTTTTTAGTATAAATTACATTTTAGATCACTAAACTATGAGTAAATGTTTTTTTTGCTATTAAATTTGTAAAATAGTCACTATATGTATCAAAATGTTACAAAATAATCATTACGAGATTACAAAAATTTTAAGTATTTTATAAGTTTGATGATCCTTTTTTAATGATTTGATAAAAAGAAATGATTATTTTGTAATAATTCTATAAAAATAATGATAATGTTTGATGAATTTATCGGTTAGTTTGTAATTTTCAAAAGTATAATGACCAAAACAATCATTTAAACATAGTTAAGCATCCTCCGATTTACTTTACCCATGGCATCGAAATCTTATGAGTGAAGGAGAAGACTTTTTGTTTTAAAGGGGGCCAAGCTCCAAAAACAGAAACTCATAAGCGAGCTGAATCACTACAATTCTCTTCAATCGAACCAAAGTAGGCAAAATCCTTTTCTTCCTTCTCGGAATGGTTGGGTTTTTCTTTCGCCAATTTTTGCAACATCGATCCCGAATCATACTGGTAAGCTTCCCTCTAGTTTCTTTTCTTCTTCTTCTTCTTTTTTTTTTCTAGTATTTCCCTTAATCTGAGACCACTTAATGAGTTTTTACTTATCGGTTATAATTTTTGAAAACAGGGGCGTTCGCTTAGAGATCTGAGAGTTAGACTGGCCGGGAGTCGACGGCGTAATAGGCGTGCGTTGGAATCATTGGGAGCATGGGAAGCTGCGGCGGCGGTGATGGAGGAGCGAAATCGAACTATTAGGGAGGAGTTGAGGCGACAGTTTGCCCTCAATTCCCTTGCTAATCTGTTGGTTCACGATCGTCTCGTTGAGGTGGAAAATGATCCCTTGATGAGGGACGCTTTCCAAAGAATTGAAGCTCAGGATCTCAATCTACGGGACATTTTTTGTATCAACCCACCTCGACCTTTCCTGGGATATCGACGGCGCCGCCGATGATCGCCGTTGGTAGCTGTGACTTGTGATCGTTGGGTACTCTAGGTGGTGGGGCAAGGTTTTTAACTATTAGCTTCTAAATTTGAGAAATTTTTTTAGATTTAAAGCTTTTAAGTTATATTTTTTTTCTTATCTATTTTTTGCCCTCTTGATAATACAACATTGGTGACATTATGTCATGAGTGCCATTTTATTAAGAGGACTGAAAATGGGTTAAAATATAAGTTTGAAGATTAAAATAAATATAAAAAATTAAAATTATTTAATATTTTATTTTTAAACTTTTGCGTCTCGTTCTTACTTTTGTAATAAAAATACAAGGTGTCGATGAGTCCTTAGTTCCACCGTAGGGAGAGGTCAAGGTTCTTTTAAAGTATCCTATTCAAATTTTTATAAATTTGGATTTTTCTTGAATTTATTTTAATAAGATATATGGCCTTAATTTATCTTAACAATTTTTGGTGAAATTTTTATTTTTATGATATATAATTATTTAGTTTCTTGGTAACATAAATATATCAACTACAAATTCACAAAATAATGTAACAGCAAGAGTATAAGCGGGAGATAAATCCATCAAACAAAGTCGATATTAAAAAATAGTTTTATTTTTTTATAGAGATTTTGGATTGAAGGTGTAGCATATACAAAATGTATAAGTTGAGAATGATTAAGAAAAAATTATTAATAAATTATTAAATTATAACATTAAAAAAATAAATTTGTATGAAACAACCTGGAAGATGGGTTGAATTAGGCAATAAAAATTAAAATGTGTAAAATGTTTTAAATTATTATATATCTTGAAGTAAGCTTCAATTGATTAAGATGATTTTAACACCCATCTAAGAAGAAATAATGTAATCATGTTGCTCAATCCATGTATGCATAAATTATTAAGAGTTCGATGCACTTGATGAATTTTACTAGACCCTAAGACAACATAAATTGTTTGTCAATTGAGCGAGCATACACACCACCTTAATCATAAGTATTGTGTCGATGTAGGCGGTGTTTGTTTTCATTGTGCAAGCTCTTCAAATCACTTATGTCTGCGTCGCGCAGACATTAGGCTTCGCAGACTGTTTGTTTTTTAGAAGACAGAAGCTCTTCAAACGTCTGCGTGAGTTCTTTTTGGTGCAGACTTGGTTTTATGTCTTCAAAGGACTTCAAACATCTTCAAGAACAATTATAAAATATAGTTATTTATTAAAATAATTTATTTTAAAATAAATTATTATAAAATAAATTATTATAAAATATGGATTGATTTATTTTAAAATAATTTATTTTAAATAATTTATTAGTATGGATTGATTTATTTTAAAACGTGGATTGATTTATTTTAAATAATTTATTAGTATGTATTGATTTATTTTAAAATATGGATTGATTTATTTTAAATAATTTATTAGTATGGATTGATTTATTTTAAAATATGGATTGATTTATTTTAAATAATTGTATGGATTGATTTATTTTAAATAATTTATTAGTATGGATTGATTTATTTTAAAATATGAATTGATTTATTTTAAATAATTTATTAGTATGGATTGATTTATTTTAAATAATTTATTAGTATGGATTGATTTATTTTAAAATATAGATTGATTTATTTTAAATAATTTATTAGTATGGATTGATTTATTTTAAAATATAGATTGATTTATTTTAAATAATTTATTAGTATGGATTGATTTATTTTAAAATATGAATTGATTTATTTTAAATAATTTATTAGTATGGATTGATTTATTTTAAAATATGAATTGATTTATTTTAAAAAATTTATTAGTATGGATTGATTTATTTTAAATAATTTATTAGTATGGATTGATTTATTTTAAATAATTTATTAGTATGGATTGATTTATTTTAAAATATGAATTGATTTATTTTAAATAATTTATTAGTATGGATTGATTTATTTTAAAATATGAATTGATTTATTTTAAAAAATTTATTAGTATGGATTGATTTATTTTAAATAATTTATTAGTATGGATTGATTTATTTTAAAATATGGATTGATTTATTTTAAATAATTTATTAGTATGGATTGATTTATTTTAAATAATTTATTAGTATGAATTGATTTATTTTAAAATATTGATTGATTTATTTTAAATAATTTATTATTGTAGTTGTATGTATTATTTAAATTTCAGTATTGTAAAACTAAAATTATTTAAATCTCAGTATTGCAAAACTCTTTTAAGTTTAAAAATCAGTTTATTTATATTTCAGTTCATTTTAGCAGTCTGTAGACGTTAAAAAACAAACAGTGTTCTTCTTGCAGACTGCAGACTTTTGGTCCACCTCTTCTGCTGCAGACCTTTTACCTCTGTAAAAACAAACACCACCGTAGTAAAGTTACTAATATATCCAAAAATAATGATTTATGATATTATGATTTGTCGATTTCCCGTTACATTAAAAAGATACAATGATCTTAATTGGATATCTGATCCAGAAGATAGCAAATCCACTAGTTAATTGGATACAATGATTTATGATATTCTAAATTAAAGATAGGGAATAATTATTTATTATTATTTTTTCTTTGAAGTATGTGAGATATTGTTATAAAAAATAAGATGTTTCAGATTAATCAAATCTCACATTTCCTTAAAGAAACCATGAGAATCTTATTTATAAGCCATGATATATGATGAGACTTGTAAGAGCCAAATTAAGATGATGAGCTCGCTTGCACAAGAATTAAGTCCCACATTTTAACGATTAGGGACGTGGATGGGTCGAGTTGGGTCGGATTTTTGGTCCACCCGACCTGACCTGAGAATAATGATTCCTCCACCCGAAATCCGACTCGACCCGCATATATATACCCTCGACCCGAACCCTACCCGACATTTTGAGATAAAATCAAAACCGATCCGATCCGAAATAATAAAAAAATTATTTTTATTCAATAAAAATAATGATTTAATTGAAAAAAATAATATATAGAGAGAATTATTGTAATTATTCTTAAATATATAAGATAAAAGTATATTTTCCCCTATCGGCTATTTTCACCATAAACTCGAATCTGACCCGACCGAATCCGATTTAAAAAAACCCAACCTGATCGGATTGGATTTGGTTGGAAGCCGTCGGGTTCGGGTCTCATACATATCCTATTAACAATGCTTTTGTTTTACTTTCGATAGAGTCAAAAAAAAAAATAGTAAATGATTTAATTGATGATTTTAAATTGAGAACCTCTTTTCTTTTTCTCCTACTTATTCTCTCCACCCTCTTGAGTTTGCCGAGTATTCCAATATGAACTATTGTTGTTCACGAGTCCTGAATGCAAAACGATACACTGTAAGGTGAAATCTTACAAAATTGAAGAGCCGGTTGTATTAGGAGTCAGCATTCCATCAAGTTGAGTCAAAAAAATTTGAGTTATTCAAGTTGATGAGTCATATTTTATAGCTCGAGATTAACTTGAAAATTTTTCGAGTCGAGTTGTTCGAGTTTCTATATAAATGTAATTATAATTATTTATGGTATTATAATACATACTTGTTTCAATTTTTTGAATTTCTTTAACCATATATATATACATATACATATACATATACATATACATATACATATACATATACATATACATACATATATATATATATATATATATATTTCTTCGTATTTTTCACAATATAATGTTATTTAATATATCACATACAATCTAAAATTATAAAATATATTAAAAATATTATATTTTAAAGAAAATATTTTGAGGATAAAAAATATGATAGGAGTATAGAGGAGTCAAAGAATTGGCATGAAGAAAGAATTCGTAAACAATTGTAGTCAAAAGATTAAATTGAGTAAAATACAAAGTTAAATGACTAAATTAAAAAGAAAGAGTAATTTTTAGTTAAAAAAAGAATTTAAGTAAAATATGTATTCTAGTGGTAGAGGAGTATGTGGTTTAAATTTGATAAAAAAAACATTGCTTAAAATGAAGGATGAATTGAAGAAATACGGAAATCATGTAAAATTCACAGACTAAATTGAACAAATAGAAAATTTGATATCCAAAAGTGTAATTGAAAGTAAATATGTATTATATGATGATTTATAGGAATATGTGATTCAAATTTAGTAAAAAAAATGTACTTAAAATGGAGGAGAAAGGTAGGGAATAGGAAATTAGGGACTAAATCACAAATTTGTCAAAATATTCATCCAAAATTTTGATTTTTCGAGTTACTTTAAATTTTGAAATTCCAACTCGACTCGAACTCGAAAATCGAATTGATAATTCGAGTTGCTCGAATAACTTAAAATTGAAAAAAATTCAAGTTGAGTCGAGCTTTTCTCACCCCTAATTATTGTTTATTTTTATTTCATATTTTATAATTTTTTATTAAAAATTATAATTCTTCTAAATGCATAACCAAGAGTAAGAATTTTTAAAATATTATTGTTTTATCATGTGGCACGATAATCTTTTTTAGTGACAAATCATAAGCGCTTTTTCTTCGGTAGAAAAAAAGTAAACGAGAAAATAACTTCAGTGACCGAAAATGCCTTATAATATACGATTTTAACCAAATTTTTTTTGGATTTGCGAAAATGACCAACAAAATCGTAACGCGATCTCAAATTCGCAACGCGAATAGATAAATCGCAACGATAATATGTAAATCGCAATGCAAAAGTCAAATTCGCAACGCGAATAGGTAAATCGCAACGATAATATGTAAATCGCAACACGATTTTCCAAAATCGCAACGCGAATATGTAAATCGCAACGAGAATATTATTTTCGAATTCGAAACACAATATTAATTTCGCAACACAAATGTAAACAGTATAATCGCAAATCATAACATAAAACCCTAAATCACAACTCAGTCTCATCTTCATCTCTCACTCTCTACGACGACATTCGTCCCCATCTCCGGCGAAATCTGTCCACATATCTGGCGACCCCCTCTATCTCCATCTCTCAGAGCCACCCTCACAACCATTCACGACCACAAATGGAAAATCAACCACCGAGGGTTAGTTTTTTTAATTATTTTTTATTTTTTATATTTTGAAATTTTTGTATTATTATTAGATTTTTCATATTTAAATTGATGATAAATTTACTGGTAATTTCAATAATAGATTAACCATTTCACTTAGATTGCTTAGTAAATTCATTCGGTTTTTGTCTTTGTTTTGTCTTTAACAATGTGAAGTTAGTATTTGCCTTTGTTTTATCTTTTGGTTGAAGTAATGAAATTCATTCAAGTTTCAATTTGCAGAAGAATAGTTTTTGAAACTTAAATTTGCAACACGAAAATGAAAATCGCAACGCGAAAATGAAAATCGCAACATTGCGAAAATGAAATTTGCGTTGCGATTTTCATTTTCGCGTTGCGATTTTAAGTTTCAGAAACTACTCTTCTTCTGCAAATTGAAACTTGAATTGAATTGCATTACTTCAACCAAAAAACAAAGACAAATACTAACTTCACAGTGTTGCGAATTTAAGTTTCAAGAATAAACTACTGCTCTTTATGTTGTCCTTGAACCTGCACTAAACCTATATGTTGTCCTTTTATGTTTATATAAGTTCTTACTTCTGGAATGTTATCTGATGCATTTTGTGAACTATGATAGAATAATGACTTGGGTGAATACCGTGCTAGTTTGAAACATATTTGGCTTTGTTTTCACTGTTTAATATCATGTCTGTTTATAGTGTATGTTTTTGGTATATCTAACTTGGTATGTTATTATTGTTTTTGTTAGGAATTTTTTTCGGCTTCATTGACTCTAAGGAATAAATTAAGCCTAGCCACTACAATTGCTAAGACACTTACACCTAAACAAAGAAAATTATTTGAGGATACTTGCTTCGGGCCATGGCTAAAAGTACAACATGCAGGTGGAGATGCTATGTTGACCCATTTATTTCTTTAGACCATGAGTAACGATCTACCCGAGAGGATACAACGTGGTGATGAAGAGATATGGTTTTATTTTCCATCGGCGTATACTTGTTTTTGAGCGGGAAGAGTTTTGCTTAATCACTGGTCTACGCTTCGGACACGATGAAGTAGGCCGGTACACTAGTCATATCGCCCGCCCATCATGGTTATATCGGGTTTTTCATGAGCTGGAAAAGGCGAAGCCCAGTTTACACGTCGACGACATGAAAATATTACTTCTCCGAGGTGGTTTTACTCGGATGGATGACCTCGATGTTGTCCGAGTATGCCTTTTATTACTTTTGCATGCCGGTTTTTTAGGCAAAGAGGGCAGACAACCTATTTCTGAGGACCTGATATTATTGGTAGAGGACCTAAATGCATGGAACGTATTTCTGTGGGGTTCATATCTATGGAAAAGTACCTGGAAAAAGTTGTCGTCTGCCTTTGAGGACCGAAAAAGTTTGCGTGGCCATGGTTCCAAATATACTTTGGCAGGCTTTATTTAGGCCTTTAAGGTAAGAATTTCTATATAATGTTTCCAAAATTATAATTAATTATTTAACAATTACTAATGTTTTTGTATTATATTGTTTGTAGATTTGGATATTTGAGGCTTTTCCCAGCATGCAGACATATGCAATCAAAAAGTCAAATGATATTCCTAGGGTTATTTCCTGGATGAGGATGCGGCGGTTGGATTGGGAAGAGTTACTATCATATACGACGATGAATGATGTAAGTTAACACAAATACTACCATATATAAACAACTTATTACTAGTAGACGTTTAACTTTGTTTGAGCTTTTATATTGTTAGGAGGCCAACTATCCATTACAGAGGCTGACAGCTACATAGGCTGAGCTTTCCACTGATTGGTGGCAAGCTAGTAAGCGTTTTTTTTATGGCACAGATGATGAGCACCCCCCACTTCGAGAGTCATCACTTGATCGAGCCGATTCTACAGCTCGACACCCAGAGCCATCACCTCCACAACAAGAGCCATTACCTCCACAACGAGAGCCATCACCTATTCCATCACATCATCGAGCCTCTTTTCCACCATCACCTCATGATAGGCGACCGAAAAAGATGCCACGACATTTATCTCCCTGTTCTCCACCTCCACAGGATGAGTTAGGGGAGTTACATGATGAGGTCAATGCTTTGCGTGAGGAGGTCGGTACTTTACGTGACTACAATGGTGCATGGCGTGATGAGGTACGGTCTTTACGTGGTGAGGTAGAGGTTTTACACGATGACAATTGTGCTTTACGTGGTGAGGTATCTACTTTACGTGATGAGGTAGCCGCTCTACGTGAGATTGTTGCATCGTTGTAAAATGAGGTTCATACTCTACGCAATGAGGTAAGTTTGTTTAATACTATACTAAAAATGCAAATAACCTTTTTTCGGCATTATTTATTTGTTTATTTACTGATTTATGTATAATTTATTTTTAGCGGCCCAATAAGGTAGATGCTTTACGTCTGGTTTTTCTTGCACGACGGGGTTCACACATCAGACGTCGTGCACGTGACATTACGTCTCCATTCACCCCAATAGTGCCAAGACTCCGTAAGAAGAAGCCCGATTCACCTGTCATCGTTCAAGAGGCCTCTCCTATCGTTCAAGAGGCCCCTATCATCCTTCAAGAGGCCCCTTCCACTATTCAAGAGGCCCCTATCATCGTTCAAGAGGTCCCTCCCACTGTTCAAGAGCCAGATTCACACGGCATAATATGTCGACATATTGATAAACCCCCTCATGTGCCCGACATGATGGATGAGAGTTGGCTTTCGTATGAGTTACCGGTCAGTACCATTCCGGTATCTAAAGTGGAGAGGAGAACACTACCGGACACAATTCTGGATAATACCCTTTGGGCTAAGACCGCAGTTGATTTTTATCTACATGAGCGGAGCCAGGGGTGTTACGCTGATATATGCAAACTCGACGATGATATGCATTTGTTTCTTGATCGGTCTTGGTGGGGTGTGTTATTAGGGGTTGAAGATAATGGCTATTTCGAAGGGGGTAAGTCTTATATTCTTCTTATATTGCATTTTGATTAATTTTTTTTTTTAAATTTATGAAATTCACTAATATATGTATTTTTTTATAAAACAGCATATTGATGCATGGGTGTCACGTCTTCTGATAATAAGGAAATTGAAGAAAATAAAAAATACGCGATGGAATATTATGTCGACATCTTTTCACGTAGCTCACTTGAAGGATCATAGTGATACTTCATATATGTTGGGTAATGGAAAAGCTAAACTTTATCCTGCGTGGTGGGAGGTCGATAAGGTTAGTATTTATTTTTGAATATTTTAAAGGTGTTCATAAATAAATTTTTGATGTGCGCAATTGAATTATTATTTATGATTGCAGGTGTTTATCCATGTTTTGGAACGTCGTCATTGGCTTCTCGTCTAGCTTCAGCCCTGAAGATAATGGTATATGACAGCAGGTTGAATTACATACCATTGTCTGATATGAGAGATATTATTTGTAAGGGATGGAGCGCTGATTTGGCTAAATACTTGGATGCGATTGATTATTGGACTAATTCTGGAAACAAGAAGCCAAAGAAGTTCAAATTTAAAATGATCAAAGACGAGACCGAGCCACAACAAACGCAGGGAGCCAGAGGGGATTGTGGTCCTCTCGTATGCATGTTCTTGGAATGTTTGACGACAGGAAGTAAACATTTTCTACCTCTTACAGATAGAGATAGAGGTGCAGTAGGCTTGTGGTTTCGGTATTTTATGGCTAGAGCGATATATGCGAGACGCTGCCTACCTACATCCGCGTGTTGAAAGTGTGCATAAACAATTGGTAAGTTTGAGCAAGTGTTGTTAACATATATACTCTTTGTTGGTTTGAAAATGTTTGGTTAAGTACCTAGAATTCAATAATTTGATGTTTGTTGGTTTTAGATGTGTAGAATGTGTTGTTTGAGGAAATGTTTGGTTTCTGCAGGTTAATCCTGATCCTGAAGTGAGCTGCGTGAAATTGATGTATTTGTGCATAAACAACTATCTGGGTACACTTTTTTTGCTTGTTTAATTGATTTGTAAAAGTTGATTTGTTTAATTGATGAGGAAATAAGAATTATTTTTGCTTGTTTAATTGATTTGTAAAAGTTGATTTGTTTAATTGATGTGTAAATAATTCTTATTTTTTGCTTGTTTAATTGATTTGTAAAAGTTGATTTGTTTAATTGATTTGTTTTTTAATTTCACTCTACATTATGTTGAAGACAAAAAAGACCAGAAGGTACACTTTTGCAACGCGAAAGTCAAAATCGCAACACGAAAGTCAAAATCGCAACGAGAAAGTCAAAATCGCAACGCCAAAGTCAAATTCGGAACGAGAAAGTCAAAATCCCAACGCAAAAGTCAAATTTGCGTTGCGATTTTGACTTTCATGTTGTGATTTTGACTTTCGCGTTGCGATTTTGACTTTCTCGTTGCGATTTTGACTTTCACGTTGCGAATTTGTCTTTCGCAACGCGAATTTGATTTTCGCGTTGCGAATTCAAGGAAAACACCTTTAAAAAGATAACATACAACAATCTGATAAGTGTAAATAAGAATTGTTTTTTTGTTTAATTGATTTGTTGTTTAATTTGACTCTGCATTATGTTGAAGGAAAAAAAGACCAGAAGGTACATTTTCACAATGCGAAAGTCAAAATCGCAAAATAAAAGTCAAAACCGCAACGTGAAAATCAAAATCGCAGCGCGAAAGTCAAATTCGCAACGCGAACTTTAATTTTGCAACACATGTTCCAAATTCGCAACGCATGTTCCAAATTGAAGTTCGCGTTGCGAATTTGACTTTCGCGCTGCGATTTTGATTTTTGCGTTGCGGTTTTGACTTTCGTATTGCGATTTTGACTTTCACGTTGCGGTTTTGACTTTCGCGTTGCAAATTTAACTTTCGCGTTACGATGTTGACTTTCGCGTTGCGAAAGTGTACCTTCTGGTCTTTTTACCTTCAACATAATGCAGAGTGAAATTAAACAACAAATCAATTAAACATCTTCGCGAATTTGACTTTCGCGTTGCGAATTCAAGGAAAACACCTTAAAAAAGATAACAGACAACAATCTGATAAGTGATAACAACTGAACAGATCATAGCAATGTTCAAACTCGAGTTACTAATGCATGTCTAACTGAAAATGTATGCATTCACACATAAAATACACATAATACAACGTTTGCATTTAAAAATCACCTAAGTTAATAAGTCCCAAAAGGTGAAGTCGGCTGTGATTGGGATTTTGATTTTGATTGCGATTTTGATTTCCTTTTTCTTGGCACCATATGAGCTTTGGATTTTGATGAGGATCCATATTTTGCTAGAGGAAAATATGATTGTGATGGCACTGGTGATCCACAGGTCAACCTTGTATGACCACTTTTCTTGCAACGACTACATGATGATATCCTCTTCTCTTCACCCTTAGACGGTATACGATCGTGATTTTTTGGTCGGCCAGGTAGCTTGTTGTCCATGACTGGTGGCAAAACTGTTTGTAAGTCATCTGGTATATCCCACTCAGAAGGATGTGGAATAGGGTAGATAATCTCGGTATAAGTCTGTCGATATACTTCTGTAGTGTAGCAATCTATAGCGTATGTGCTTGAATCATCTTGGTTTAGATGAAGAGCAACTTTTATAACATGGCCACATAGATAACCAGATGTTTGCCATTTCATACAACTACACGTCTTTGCATTTAGATCGACAAGCTCATTTAAGTTATTATCCAATACTTCAAACAAAGTGTTTGAACATGGTTTAACTCTCCATGACGTTGACTTCACAACACGTTTCATTATCTTTTTTTCAGTCCATGGTGTAACACGACGTTCCAATGTTCCTGTAAATTTAAATAAATAATACTTAGTAAAATATTTAAATTAAATATGATAAGTTGCGAATTTAAAGAAATAATACCTGCATGGTTTCTTTTCTTGTAGTACCACTGTTGAATAGAGGCTCGAAAAAACTCCATTAATATAGTAATGGGTAATTTTCGGGAATGACGACTTAGAGCGTTGATTGATTCTGCACTATTAGACGTCATGAAACCATACCATGCTCCAAGTTGATGTACTCTTGACCATATTTCAAACCCGACATCTTCTAGTGTTTGAGCACATTGAGGCAAAACACGTCTTAAACGATTTATATGCTTATTAAAATCCACTTCCCGATAAGCTTTTACAACCTTCCAATATGTCCATTTGTGATTTTTTATACCAGCAGACCTTGATTTTAGATTTCTGTACAAATGAACACCACAAAGTCCATTAAAAGCATCTGGGAAACACCTTCTAACAGCTTTGTCAATTGAGTTTGCCCTATCGGATATGATTGTCAGATTGCTAATAGAACCTATGCAATCCATATAATGCCCCATAAACCATGTCCATGAATCAGAGGTTTCAGATTTGCCAACCCCGTAAGCTATTGGCAGTATCCCATTGTTAGCATCCATGTCTACTGCTAATAAGTTTACTCCAAGGTATCGACCTTTCAAATGTGCTCCGTCAACTATAATAACTGGGCGCATGCAAGTAATAAACGAACGAATCTATAAAATAATATGCACAAGAAATATAATCATTTAAATGTGAAATGCATGTAACTAACAAAAATGAGTCAACAAAATTATATTGATTTACTAACCGCAGCACCAATGGCGATAAACAACAACTCAAAGCGTCCATCTCTATCTGTTTTGATATGAGTTACCGACCCAGGATTTTTCAGCTTTAAATTGTGACAATAAGCCGGCAGTTGGGCAAACTATGCTTCTGGCGACCCCCTCAACAATTCCAAGGCATAAAATTTGGCTCTCCAAGCTTGAGAATATGAGATACTAATCTTGAACCGAGCATTCATGTCAGTCATAAATTCATGTCCCCGATATACCCTGTCATTCAAAAACATTAACTCAACCAGAAAACCACCCAACACCTTTTTGTTTGCCTGTCTATGGTGAGGAAAAACTTGGGTTCTTGAACATATATGTTTATCAATAAAAGTCCTAACTTGAAACATTTTGCAATCTTTTATCCTCTTTGCAATCATACGCCACGTACATTTTTTGTCAATCATACACTTTGTTTCGAAACAATCTTTGCTTGATTTGTTAACTTTTAGTTGATAGCCATCTTCCACACATTTCGTATACAAAGCTATCTTCAAGTCTTCCTTTGTATCAAAACAATCATCTTTCATGATACGAATAACTTTTGTGTAACAATCAACTGTTGTCTTTACCAACTTTTCTTCTGGTATCTGAAGTAATTCTGGCATATTCCAGTTATACTCCCGTGGCATTTTCTTCTTTTTCTTTTCTCCGGGGACTTCTTCTTCTTTTTCTTCTTCAGGGTTATATGAATTACAGAATGAATGTTCAACATGTTCATTCACAGTCATAACTTCCTCCTCATTATCATAAACAACATCTTCGGAGGCAGCGACTGTTTCATCATCAAAATTCGGGTATTGACCAATATCAAAATCATTACACGCAGGGTATGTTTCTTCTTCTGAAACATCATCAAAATCCGAGTATTGACCAAGATCAAAGTCTGGGTATTGACCAAGATCAAATTTCGAATACCGACTAGTACTCACAATTTTTTCTGTTGGCTCATCATCGTCTAATTGGTCAATACGAAAACCGGAATTTAGTGCTGAAAGTTTATTGATATTTGGATTAGGGACAGGTTGTGGGTTTTGAGATTGTGTATGATATTGTGTTTGGTATTGGAAATATGGTGAAACAAAATTTTCTTGGTGATGAAATTGTGATGGAACCATTAAATTTTGAGGTTGATAACAACATTGTACATTGTGAGCACCATAAACTGGGGTTGAAGCACTTAGTTGATTATTATCCGCTAGTGACCCAACTTAACTACTTCTAGGTTCAACAACATACAATGTAACATCATCTTGTGAAACACTAATGTAAGCAAGGAATCGTTCAACATCTTCATTGTCGGTTAACAAATAAAGTTTACATTTTCTCTGATAAGATAGCCTAAATCCACTTAAAAGCTCTAAATTCAATTTCTTTGCAACACGTAATATTAGAGTTTCATAGGTTAACTTTTTTAATGACAGTTTTAGTTGAAGATTCATGGGTAAAGGCATATATTGTAAAACACCATGAACATTCTCCCATGACCCTCCAAAACACAAATCTATCCAAACATGATCAACATTAAGTGATTTTATTCTACAAATTGTAAATTAATTTACTAAACAAACGAGCTATAAACTAGATATCAACACTAACTTCGAGAAAAACATACATTTATTTTGATAATTTGGGAGAGAAATCATTGAAAAATTATATAGAAATAAAATTATGTAAAAACAAAATTAGAGATGGGGAAGGATATTGGAACGGATGTCGCCGGAGAGAGTGATAGATGGAGATAAAATGAGTTGCGATTTAGGGATTTAGGTTATGAGTTGCTATTACTGCGTACTTTATACCCAAAACATTTGTGTTGCGAAAATAAAAGCTGTTGCGAAATTAAAATTCGTGTTGCGAATCCGAAAATCGAGTTGTGAAATCAAAATTCGTGTTGCGATTTAACTATTTGTGTTGCGAATTTGGAACATGTGTTGCGAAATTGAAGTTCACATTGCGATTTTGTTGGTCATTTTTACAAATCAAAAAAAAATTTAAAATCATATATTATAAGGTATTTTCGATTACTGAAGTTATTTTCTCAAAAGTAAAGCTATAGTTTGCCCTGTGTTTACTATGACAGACGAGTCAACCGTATACACGTGGAGAGTCTGATTATTACGTCAAATGACACTACATGGAGAATTCTAATTGCAAGCATCTAGAAACTCTGCATTGTTGTCCGTCGTCAACTTGGCCTTTTAACTTTTAATTATATATACAATTAAATATCTAATTCTATCGTTCTTGGAAAAATCAACTACTCATTCATATTAGTATCGCTATAGATCTAGAAATTTAAGAATAAGGTTTTAAAATTTTAATTTTATATTCTTAAAAATAACGGGATTATTTTTTTTCTTTTTTCCTTAATACATTAAGTTAGTTTTAATCATTTTTTTAAAATAATGGAATGCATTTTGTCCTTCTTGAGGTTAATGCATCTCCCTATGTTCATATTTTACAAGTATAATTATTTAAGTTTAAGATCTTAAGAAAAATATTATTTTTTTAATAATTTAGATCACTCAATAAATTTATAACCTTAAAAAATTAAAATACCGAATTATATATATATATATATATTTTTTTTGGATAAATAATACCGAATTATATTTGGACAAAGGTTAATGATCATATTATACATAAATATCAAAAGTCCCCAAAAATTATATTAACGATAAGGATGGCTAGTAAAGCAGTCGTTTTCCCATTGGGGAGGGACCGGATGTTTCGGACATGTGTTGAGATATTACTGGTGAGACAGTTAATGCACTTGCAGTGTATCTGGGCTGTTACGCAGTGTAGTTTGAAGGTTCTTTTTAATATAGAATAAAGTATGATTGTGGATATAAGATATTATTTTATTAAATTCTTTAATTATTAAAGATTATAAAATGACAATTTAATTATTTGTTATGTTCTAAATTTATTTTTTTTGTTAAAAATTGACGATATTTTAAGTTGAATATTAACCTGTTGATTGTGATATAATAAAACATGATCCTAAAATCTCAAACAAATATCATATTTCAGTCATCATGTTAGCGTATAGCTTAAACAATTGTCAAAATTTTAACGAAAAAAACGAGTTTATAATATAATGAATAGTTAAGTGGCTATTTTATAACTTTTAATAGTTGATATACTTAATAAAGTAGTATCCTATAATTAAGGATCATTTATATACTTTACCCTTTATTATATTATTATAAAAAGATTGCACGTGCATAGACGTTTCCAAACCTTCTTAAAGTTTTATTTCTTTTGAATTAATTACAACATATGTCCTCAAACTATGATATTTATTTTAAATTAGTCCTAAAAATTTAAATGTTACATTTCCACCCCTACATTGTCTATTATTCTAAATTAATCCTCAAACTTCTGAACATTTTAATTTCATCTCAAAACTATGACCCCAAACTTTTTGAACATTTTAATTTCATCTCAAGCTATACTTATACACTAATCACATTCCTTGTTAATAAAATCATTATATCAAGTTATATTATTATATGTTTTTTTAAAGAAATTAGGTTAAATTATGGTTGAAACTAGTTACATATTTGGATATTTAATAACAAAATGTTCACTACGTGGAAATTATAATTTCAAATATTAATAATATTAAATGTAAAAAAAAAGTCCCGATTTCTCGTTAGATACCGGTTTCATTGTTTTTATATCTATATATCTTTAAAGTGATCGTTTGATGGGCACGCGCCATTCAACATCCAATAAGATAAAAAGGGCGGTGAGCAGCTATGTATTTATGTATTTATTTATACATGCATTGCATTTTATCTAAATTTTTAATTTTCTGACTGCCGGAGGTCTTCCACGGAAGCTACTCTCAACCTGGCGTTGGGGGTAGCCTACTACCCTACCTCCCCCTTACCCCATACATATGGGAATTGGGTTTTGTTGTTGTTGTTGTTGTTGGTGAGCAGCTGTGGGGGTATCATCAGTGACCACATCGGTAAATGAATAGCGGGTTTTCATAAATTCATCGGAGTCTGTTCGGTGCTTGAAGCTGAACTGTGGGGGGTATATTCCGGAATGTCCATCTGGAATAGAGGAAGTAACCAACTAGAAGTGGAAACAGAAAACCTGGATGCTATCAAGCTACTAAACAGTACTGCACACGATGGCGCTCCAAAGATTTTGTTGCCTTAGCCAATCTCACGCCAACCGGAAACTTCGACCTTCAACTACTCCTGGAACCTCCACCCATGGTGGAAGCACTGATTCAAAAGGAAGAAACTAATTAGTTAGCCTTTAGCTGCTTGTCTTACTCTATCAAATAATAATAATAATAAATCGAATGTATGATGAAGAGTGATGTTAAAAAAATAAAATCAAAAGTAATGTTTTTTAAAACAAATTGCACTCTCGTAGTTGCAGTAATTTGGACTTTTGGGCTTTGATCTTGTGCCACCTTTTTCATTTTGCTCTAACAAGTTCAATAACTAGAGATTGTATTCAAATCAAAGTCAATAGCTTTTCACAAATGATTTAGATTCTTTATTTTCTTCTGAAAAAATCAACATATTTTACAACAACAACAAATGGTTACTATTTAAGACATATTTCCCAATTGATTGATAACACATATTAGTATCTGATTGAACAAATAATAAAATTAAAATTTTGGAGAAGTTGAAGGTTAAATTTCTGTAATTGAGGTTTCATTTGTTTAAGTTCAATTGGTTTGCTAATATCTTTTAACGAGGTTAACTGCATGTAGCATAATAATCCATGAATTGATGATATGACTAAAATAAAAGTTTTTAAAGAATAAATATCATATTTGACGTTTGAGCAAAGTATAACTGTAATTTGCGGCACTGTTCCAAAAATAAATAAAGTAATTGTCATAATCGGTTTTCATCCGGGCACGAATTTTCGTTGGCGAAAAAAGTAACGTGAATAAATAAATGGTTTTTAATGAAATATTTTAAGAGTCGCCATCGACCTTTTTAAGTAAGGTAGGTCAAATATCTAAAAATCGTCTTTTAAAAGAGTTTTTAAGAAAAAAACCATTTAAAAGATAAAATGGTTTTTGTATAACCAAAAATTCATTCTTTTTAGTAATAAAAAGGGATTCGTGGTCGATTACGTTTGGGAAAGGATTAGCACCCCCACAATGCCCAAAATTAGTACCTTTCTATTATAAATTGTCTCTAATAATATAAATTTAAGAATTCAAATTTAATTTATGATTCTCTTATTTCAGACTCAATCGAATAATTCTAAGGAAAAATATATATATTTTTATGGTTTTATAAATAGGGTATTTATTTATTTATTTAAAAATATCAGAAAATGACATCTAGTTGCTTTAAGACATCTTTTTTTTAATATTAAAAATAAATAAATAAATATAAAAATATTATAATTTTCCTAAGAAAATAATTTAAATAAATATAGTATTTTATTTATTTCAAAATATCAGAAAATGACATCTAGTTGTTTTAAGACAGCCTCATTCTTAATATTAAAAAATAAATAAATATTGATAAAAATAAGATAATTTTTCCTAAAAAAATAAGATAATTTTTCCTTAAAAAATAATGTAAATAAAACTAAAGTAAATATATATATATATATATATATATATATATATATATATATATATATATATATATATATATATATATAAGCATGATATTTATTTATTTAAAAATATCATAATAGGACCTCTAATTAATTTAAGACAGTCCTTTCTTAATATTAAAAATAAATAAATATTATTATTTAATCAAATATATATATTTATATGACTAAAATGAAAAATAATAATTAAAGTACTAATTTAAACATATTGGAATTTAAAATAAAAATTAAATTAAAATATAACTAAACACTGACTAAAACAAATAAAATTAAAACAATAGGAATAAAATGTAAAATATCTAAATTAATGAACATAATTCGAATCATAAAAAAATTACTAATAGTGTAATTAGCCCTTAATTATTTAATCGGTGATTAAAATATAAATTATTAAAGCCTAAGGGACTAAATAAGATATTTACCTTAAATATATAAATATATATAAGTAGTGACTAAAATATAATTAAATAAAATTTAAAGATAGAATTAAAAATGCTCATAAGTGTAATTAGTGACTATAATGCAAAGTTTACAAAATAGCAGGGACAGCGGACCGCATTTACCCATTTCTCGAAATTATGCATATACCCCTCCCTAAAACGACACCGTTTGGGAAGGGTTATATAAGCCCCAAATAGCTGGCCCTAAGGGTCATTCTTCTCATTTCTTCTTTTATTCTTCTCTCTAAAATGAGAGAAATATCATTCTCTCGCTTCTCTATAGGATTCCCTTACCGGAGGGAATCCGGTCGCCCCTGGCAGTCACATTCCACCGCCAACTCCGCCGCGGTGGCCAGAAATTACAAAAATTCCCCTAAATGATAGATCCGACAAACCTAAACCCAAATTCGACCCCTATTTCTCTAAAAAAAAAGCCTTAGATTTTCGTAAATCTAAAGAAATACCTTCGGTATTTTAACCCTTTCAATAGCTCGTGGAGGCACGTAGAGACTCCGGTGGCCGTGATGCTTCCTCGGTAGGCCTTTCTCTATTTTTTGGTTTGATTATTTGGTGATTTGCTCGCTGTTGGTTGCTGTGTTCCTATCCGTTCTTTATTTTGTAGATTCGGTGGGGTCTTTATAGGCCACCACGGTGCTTGCCTCGGATCGGGTAATAGAGCATCATTCGGTGAGTCACCAAACCTAAGGTGGTGACTCACCCTAAGGCCATAACGTGGACGGTCTCCTTTGATTCCTGTTGACACGGCTGGGTGTGGAACGGTAACTGGCTGAGACGTGGAGCGATGGCGATCGACGTAGTCCCTAGGGTAATGATACCCTAGGGTTTCTTGTTGGAGACCCTTGGACCGTTGGATCTTGCCATATCCAACAGCTACTGGTTGATGACGGCTGGAGAAGATGTTGTAAGCCTAGGAGGGTTTTCTGGACCAGGTCGGGTGTCTGGACCGGGTTGTAATTGGGTCACTGTTGGGCATCAGGGATTTAATTTTTGGGCTCCGGTTTATAATATTTTGGGCCTATAAAAGATTAATAATAATAATAATAATTAATATAATAAAAAACAAAAAAATAAATAAACAAATGGGCAAAAAACTAATGTCTACAGCTGCCACTCTTTGCTCATTCTTGTGTCAATAATAATAGAGCAAAGATGAAAAAGACAATAAGTTTTTTGTCCATTTGACTTTTTTTTTATTATGATATAAATGTTGAACAAGTTATTCTCATTATGAACTTCTTCTTTTTGGGACTAGTTGTTCTCATTATGAACTCTTCCACTGGGAATGATAATTCATCTCGTTTTGTGATGAAATCTAACAAAAGGTTGAACAAGTTATTCTCATTATGAACTTCTTCTTCCTCTTCAGATGAGTTCTTCTCATTATGAACTCCTTCTGGAAATGCTAATCCTCAAAAGAGGTGTCGTTGATTCAACTTCATATGTAATGAATTAAGTCAAGGTTGAACAAGTTCTTCTTATTATGAACTTCTTCTTCCATTTTAGATGATTTCTTCTCATTATGAACTTCCTCTGAAAATGTTGATCCTCAAGTGAAGTTCTTCTTTCATTCAACTCCATAGATGATGAATCAAGCTAAGGTCGAACAAGTTCTTCTCATTATGAACTTCTTCTTCCTCTTCAGATGAGTTCTTCTCATTATGAACTCTCTATGGAAATATTGATGCTGATATATCTCCTTCTGTGATAGAGTCAAGCAAAAGGTTAAACAAGTTCTTCTCATTACAAACTTCTTCTTCCTTTTCAGATGAGTTCTTCTCATTATGAACTCTCTCTGGAAATATTGATGCTGATTTATCTCTTTCTATGATAGAATCGAGCAAAAGGTTGAACAAGTTCTTCTCATTATGAACTTCTTCTTCCTCTTTAGATGAGTTCTTCTCATTATGAACTCCTCTGGAAATGTTGATACTGATCTATCTCCTTCTGTGATAGAGTCGAGCAAAAGGTTGAACAAGTTCTTCTCATTATGAACTTCTTCTTCCTCTTCAAATGAGTTCTTCTCATTATGAACTCTACCTGGAAATGTTGATCCATTGAGTGATGGATTCGAATCTTTGTTGAAATCTTTGAAATTCCTGTCAAATATTCAACATGGATAAAATGAATGAAAATGTCTCTATTTTTGCAAATGTCTAAATATGATGCATGATATAAATTCATATTTATTTGACTTCAAATTGGCAGACTCGGTCTTCCTTCACTTAATTAAAATGTTATTTCAAGCTGGCATTCTCTTTTTTGAAAGAGAAAACTTTATATATTCTTTGCTTTATTTGCATTAAAGTCTCAAAAGAAATGTTTCATTCACGAAGTTATTGCTGTAATCAGAGTTATGACCTTGATGCCCCATTTTGTCTTTGATAAAACCGACTTTCTTTGTCTGAACTTGTGTAGAAATCCAATAAATCTTTCATCTTTGAAAATAGAATCTATCATCTTTGAAGAGTGAATCTATCATCTTTGAAGAATGTAGATGTAGACATGCCAAACTCAGCGGGGATTAATTAGGAGAGTGGTGTCTATTCTGATTTGACTCTTGAAACACATCACAAGGAGGATTTATCCTAATTCATTTCATGTCTCCACATCTAATTGGATCTTGAACAAAGCTATTCAGACTATATCATGTCCAGATGCTTAACAACAACCTGTTGTTTAACCTTAGTTGGCTCAAGTAGTTTCTTGTTGTTAAAATTTCAACTTCCCTTTTCGCGGAAAGAAATCTTCATCATTTCTTACTTCTAACCTTGGGGTTGAAGAAGAAAAACTTCATCTCGGATCAATAAATGGAAACATCATATGATCGCAACATTGGTTCAACACCATAATTACTGGTTCGTAAAACATTTGACAACACATTCATCATTTCCTGTGGTTTTTGCCCAGATTTTCGTAAAACATTTGACAACACATTCATCTTTGGCTGGTTTCTGCCCAGATTTCTCAATCATCGAACTCTTTTTATAATGTTCAAACCTTTTGTAGGACATCATAATGACACTTAAGAACAAAACTTAGTGTGAATACAAGTGGGATGCTTTGGCTTGCCAGCATCAAATCACCAGAATAATGTAAATGTATGATGAACAAAACAATTATATATAATCATCTTGACTGTCAGTGTTTCACAATTTTCATTCTTCATACCTTTCTATCTCATTAGAAATATTTGTTCAAATCAATGATCTTTCCATAAGATGATATAGGCGCTCAACATGCCCCAACATTTGTTGATGCGAACATTCAAAATGTGTCAACATTCCTATTTTTTTTTATTGAAATGGCTTTCAACATGCCCCAGCATTTGCTTCTTGTTGATGTGAGCTTTCAAAATATCTTAATATTCTATTTCTGGTTGAAATGGGCTTTCAGCATGCCCCAACATTTACTGATATAAACGTTCAAAATGCATTCAAAATTGTTTTCTTGATGATATGAGCCTTCAAAATGGCCCAACTTTTCATACTGATGTGAGCTTTCAAGATGTCCCATCATTCTAAACCATAAGGCTTACTTTCAATGTTCATTAATTTGAATCTCATGATTCCCATGAGGTTCAATTTTGGTAATGCTCCATTGTGGGTATTTGTGGTTCTATATGTGCCCAAATCTCTTAATCTTGAATGTTCTCATTTGGGTACCCAACAAACAATAATTTTGTTAAGCAACTTGAAGGATTCTCTTTATGTTCTCACAAACTTAAGAAGTAATCAATTATTCTGACAGAAATGTCTGAGATATGTGCCTCTTCTGAATGAGGTTCCTATTTTTTGGATCTGGAGGGATCTAGTTGGACAGAGTGGTATAAATCGTTTGGTAATCCATTCTAGGCCGACATAATGGCTTATCATCTTTCGATTTTAAGAGTCATGTTCCCCAAGGGTATCAAAGTTATGTCGTTTTTTTCTAGGATCGGTGGTGCAGAGGTTGCCCTCTACCGTCTCGGCATACCTTTAAAATCAGATGTGCAAGAATTGAATGATGATTGGTTGGAGCAATTGATGAGTAAATTTGGAGGATTCAACCTTGTTATCGGTGGCATCCCGTGTAACAACCTTACTGGAAGAAATAAACATCATCGGGATGAATTAGAAGATTTTTGTTGGTGCATTTTCTTGCAATGACTGCTACAATGACTTTCTTTTCTGTTTCTCCAAGATACGCGATGCCATATCCCACTCTTCCCGAACTATGGAAATGTTTAGTTGATAAAACTGGTTATCTCTACTTTTGGAATCCTGTAACCAATGTTACCCAATATGAAATGTCTATAATTGTAGAATATGTTCCAATATCTTATTCTGTGCCTATAAGTTCTCAAATTCAAGTTCAGCAATCTTCTGAAGGACATAATAGATATAATCCTGACAAAGAAAATTATCGATATGGAAAAAGCAACAATGATGTATCAAGACTTGAGCCAATATCACGGTATAACCAGAGTGCAAGTGGTGGACTTGTTCATTCATATAATACACCTTAATAGGACTTATAGATCTGTAATTGGAGTATCTGCTAGGGGACATGGATTGGTGACTGAGGAAAGTAATTTTTCTAGTGATGCTTATTGCCATCAGTATGAGATAAGTGTCCCTTTTAAATAGGATAATCTTTCTTTATGAATTGCTAATAATGTCATAGGAGACCGTTACAAGTTCAATTCTCTAGACTTTCTGGCTTCTTGGACCACTTGCTTTCAAGAATTCTTCATCATTCTGGCCTTTCTTATTCTTTTTCTACAATGGAGGTAGAATAGGCAACAATTTGCTTCAAGGACCTTCCTCATTTGAGACTGTCCTGTTTGAAAATGTTTTTTCTCCTTTCTATATCAAAGAATAAAAGAATTTTGTAAAGTATTGTTTCTTACAGGTTCAAAATAGAATCAAATCATAAGCATGAGTTCAAAGAATATCAAAACAATCGACAACTCTTTAATATTTGAGAATTATAGCTCTTTGACAAGTATCAAAATTTGGCTTGGATTTAGGATGGCTTTCCTATTTTCTATGGTTACATCTATTTAAGATGCCACTCCTCTCTCGTTCTTTATGAACTTTGCCACATGCCTCACTTTAAGGACTTGGTATTTTAACCGGATTCGTATAAAATGACACAACTTGTATAACCAATTACTAGAATACTTCTATTTCTATTCTCTGAAATCTTCCATTCGTGTAAGCTTTTAAACTCTAGCAAAAGCAATGCGAAAATATCGGTCTAAAAATGAAATTTTCGAGTGCTCGTGTGAGATTAACTATAACAGGTGTTCCTTAACCCTCTTTGTCCATCCTTATATAGTAACTTTTTGCCATTTTGGCTAGCTGAATTCAGCTTTATTGTATATAATAATATAATCACCTTTATCAGGCTAGTTGAAACTTATCCATAAAGCCGGGGCGATTAACCAATTGCTCTAGAGGGACAATTTTATTGCATATAATAGTATAGCAGATTAGTTGAATATTATCCATAAAGCCGGGGCGATTAACCAATTACTTTAGGGGGATAACTCAAGAATAACAGGCTAGCTGAATATTATCCATAAAGCCGAGGCGATTAACCAATTACTTTAGCGGGATAACTCAAGATTTATTGTATATATAATATAATAGGTATAAGACTCAACTTGTTAAGGAGAACCTGTTATAGTCTAGGTATTTTGGTGGAAATCAGAAAAAATCTCTTCATTAGAGTTTAATTCCCAAGCAACTAACTTAATCTAGATTTACCTTTGTGAAGATTACATTCATCATCGAACCTCATCAATAGAAAAATACTCTAGTCGGTTTTTGCAATGTAATACACCAACGATGCCCCATGTTGTACGCTCCTATATATATAAATACCAAGTCTTTTCGTAATTCCTTTCAATAGGAGAAGGCTATCTCTTGTAATATGATAGTGTTTGGGTATATTTCATCTGAGGTAAGGTCAAGGGTCATTGTTTTTCTGGTTTTCAATCCTGATATTTTGTCAAAGATTATAACTCTAATCATTTAAAGAGTTTTTTAATTCAGTTGATATTCAAAGAACTACAAGATTGAAAAATTGATTCAATGCTCATAACCTTACAAGCAACACAAATTTATTTATTGCATAAAAGGAGAAGAAAGGAACAAAAAACATGTTCAAACAAGATGCTGAAAATATAAAGGTACTACAGTGGTAGATATCAACTTCCACTTGTTTTATTTAGCTTGCTCTATCATTCCTCGAATGTTGGGTGTGTACTTGGCCGAGGATTTTTATCTTTATTTTCCCCCCATTTCTTGATCATTTCTTGTATCAAGACTCCCTTGTCAACGAGCGTCTCTATTTCTTTCAATAGCGACCAACAATTCCCTGTTGAATACCCCGATACCCCCAAGTGAAAATTACAAAAGCTATTTTGATCATAGCAATGGGCATAAGTTTTGGTGACACTTTCACCAATCTTGGTGTAATGTATTGACCTTTAACCAAATAAGGGTATAAATCTAAAATAGATTCTTGAAACACCTTCAGAGTTTTTCTCGATCAGAGACTTTCACTTTCTGTGATCGTTCTGAACGACTAATTGCTCTTTTATAATTGAAGGGGTTCTGGATGTGACATTCATTCATATCATCAAATTTCGCTTCTTGATTGATTGGTCTTTTGCTGATTGCTTTTCCAATTAATTCTCCACTTGTATTCAGGAAATATGATATAAGTGTCTGATGTGTCTTCTGGATTACATCAGCCCCATTGTTTTTTAAACCTATGGGCCAGTCTCGAATTACCTTTCATTTCACTTCTTCCTTTCTCATCTCTTTCTTATTCTTTAGTATTAGAGAAGTATCGAGAGTTGAATCTGTCATACATACTTCACTTGTTTTTACACTATCAACTTTATTTTGGGGATTGACTCCTTATTGTCTGATCAAAATAGACATATTATTAACATCCACTTCTATGATTCCCTAAACCATAAAGTGTTGAGCTCGTCGTTTGAAGTTACCACAATTCTCGATGCAGTGCCCTCAGGCTCCAGCATGATAGTCACAAGAGAGTTTCTCATTATACCAACTCGGGTATGGAAGCAACAAAGGCTTAGCTCGACATGGAGCAATAATCAGAGCTTAGAGCAACTTGTAATATAGCTAGTGCACGAAACTGAAGGAAAATTGAATAAAAATTCTTTTGACCTAATTTTTTCCTTGTCATCATCTTGAAAACCTTGTGAAAGATTGTCTATATTTTTGCTTTGTTTAGCTTTCTTTAGTGGCACTTGAACTTCTTCCTTGTTTCCCTTCAACTTGATCTCTGTCGCATTTTCCGAGATCATACTCGATTTTTGGAGACTTATTGAATTTGCACATTCCTTGACAAGTTCATGGTCATTTGTTATTATCGCATCAGCTACACAAATAACATTCATCATATCATCCAAATATGTTACAACATGATCTTCTAAGGATTTCTCTCCATAGATCATATCAGTCATTATATGCATCAATTTAGACATCTGTTCGCTTGACTCATCTTGGAATTTATTTGCTTGGTCCATTTGTTCATTTGAATCACCCTGGAACTCTTTTACCTGATCAATCATCTCTTGTTGAGTCTTTATGAGTTGGTCTTGGAGTTTTTTGATTCTACCAACCCTTGTTAAAATCTCATTCATGGTTCTTATCTTTCTCTAGGAAGACCAAGTTAGCTCCAATTTGATTTCAGAAATTCTGTCATGGAAATCTTCACGAATTATTCTCATATTTTCATGTTTTAATGCATGTAATATAATTTGAAACTAACAAAATTGCAAGTGCATGATGTAAGATTGAAAATGTAACTATGCAAAGATGCAAATGTAAATGCAAATGTAATCAAGTGAAATGTAAAATGAAAATCTGTATGCTCTTTGTGAGTACTAAATATGGGTGCGGATATGTGTGCAAGTATACACAATCGAACAAGTAATAAAGTGATAAGTTGAGTATCGTCTCCACAGGGAATTGGAGAAATTAAATAGATTTGTCAAGGCACTTTACTTTGTCACCTAAGTAAAGTTAGTGATGGTATATACAAATGAGAATGATGTGGCAATATGGAATGACTGATATGGAAATGGATGATGGCAGTGAGGTAGCAATTAATTATGTTGTGGCAAATTAAATTGTAATGCATGCAAACAAATAGAAATGTCTAGGCAAAATAAAATGTAAATACTAGAAATAATATGCAAGACTTTAGCTTTCTCACACGACAAGCTGATATGGGAATGAGTGGTAGGAGTTACTAAGAGTATCTAAGTCTATTTCTCTGAATGGTATTTCTTCTATGCCTAACCTGCCCGACAAAGTCTACAGAGGTGTCCTATGCTATCTCTAGTAAGGGACTCGACAGATTAAATATGCCCTGGCAAATCCGATTGGCGTAAACCCCTGCAGTGATCCTATTGGTTCAGATAACAAGATATGTCTCGGGAATACCTTTTTGCGGCAGCATTAACATCTAACCTATCATTTTTGTATAACTCTTTTTAGTCGAATGAAATTCTAGCATTATCTCTAAGGTGGATTAGGCCTAGTTACTACCTAGAACCCCTTGTTTATGTAGTTCCTCCCTAACTTCTCTCGAAGACTAAAGATATTTTACCGAGGCATTCTCTCGAACCCTAAGCATCTTCTAAGGAAATACTACTCTTTTAGCTCCTACAACCTTAAAGCATTAAGTTTCATAAACAAAACAGATTAAAGCATATAAAAACAACCATTCATTGAAATAAAACTTAAATATCCAAGCGCACTCCCACCAAATAGGATTAGTTCATGGTGGGGTTCGAAATAAACAAGCACAAAGCAAGTTTCATTCGTTCCTTACAACCCAACAATAAAAAACGAAAGCAAAGAACTAAGGGGAAGAGAGAAAGTCTTCGACGTGCACTGCCCAATGCTTCCCTCGGTCACCAAGAACTACTCCCAGCGGACTAGCTCCTCTTGGATGCTCAGAACGCCACTCCCTCAGGCTTGTCAAGGATAAATGCCACGACAAGTAGGATTGACGGAGAAAGATGAGATCTTCTCTCTCTAACTTTTTAAGCTCAAATATAGATGGAACTAAAGTCTTCAACAATGTAGCTTTATCCTCTATTTATAGGGGAAAACTAATCCTATGACTTGGTATTAACTTTCCTATGAAACCCCAAAACCATGGTTAAGTTATTTAAGAGTCGGGCAGAACAGGCTATGATACAGCCTGGGTAGCTGGCTGAGTACCCGGCATAATCCCGCTGCAGACGCCCAAGGACAGATAGGATCTGCAGAGCAGGCGGCGTGGTCAGCAGGATCGGCTGTAGCAGCACCGACCCCTCCAGGCGGATCTTCGAGGTAGATTTCTCGGGCACTTGGCTCGCTTTCGAAATGCCAATCCAACTCGGCATTTTCATTCTGCTCAGCAGTCTCCTTATGTCACGACATTTTCTTTTCTCTTTTCGTTGCTCTCAATTCCTGCACATCATTAGACAAACACCTTCCCCATAAGGTAGCACTGATGAAAAATTAAAATGTCGCGGAAAACCGAATTCCACCACATGCAACTAAATGCTTCTAAATGCATCAACATTGTCCTAAATGAGCTCTTAAACATTCAATAACTTAAGTGAAAATGTCCCAAAATATGACATTTTTACAGAGTTATCAAAATGCAAAGATGCAAATGTATATATGAAAAAGGTGTTACTCAAGAGTGATCATCTTAAAACGGCCTTCATTGAACACAAAAGTTTTGGTACATCAAACAAAATTTTATATATAAAGGTAGCTTTCACTTCTAACTTCAACAAAACTTTACATATAGGAGATAACTTTCACTCCTAACTTCAACAAAACTTTACATATAAGGGATAACTTTCACTCCTAACTTCTCTAAAGCCAAGTTAGTTTCCATTCATGCTCAAAAGTTGAGTTATCAATATGCTTCAATTCCTTGTAAAGTCAGCTAAGTCTATAAGCTTATGAGCCATATTATTTGTCTGAACAGCAGATTCTTCCATGACATTGTCTTTTTCCTTCATTTTCTGTGTCAACTCTCGGAGTTGTAGGCAATAATGCTCATTCTCCCTTGTGAAGGAATCTTTATGGTTACGGAGTTCTTGGACAAGATCTGCATAATCCTCTACCATCTTCATCAATGTATTGTTCTTGGCTTCAGTGTCTTTTAATTCAGTATTAATATCATGATAATGGATCTGATATGAGGCATCTTTATTGGCTATGAGCCTTCTTAACATTTGATTTTCATCTTGATATTTTTTCAAATTGATAATGGTTGTACTGTGCATTTCTTCTACAATTCGTAAACGATGAGAAAACTTATTGGCTCGACCTTCATGTATGTTGCAGTTCTTTTTCAGTTTGGTGATCCCTGTTATCCACTATTTTGGGGTGTTTCCTATGCCATCATTTTGAAAGGCTTGACTGATATTTTGGAAATCCTCACACATAGTGCTCATCTTTGTACTTAATTTCTTGTTTTTATCCTTCCAAAAACGTGTTTGAGCTTTATAAAAACTTTATTCCTTCTGAATGCTTCTATTGATACTCTTACCATAAAATGTTTTTGGTATCAATCTAACATGATCTTTGTGTGCATAGCTTTCCTCGATCCTCAAAGTTCCCTCAAGAGTCCATTCCTTGGTTGCGTCATAGTTTGCTTCATCATAAAACTCTTTGTCCATTTATGAAAACTTTTCAATTTGATGAACACTCTCTTGAATCAACACCTTCTAGTTATGCCATGATCATGTAATGCAAGCAAAAGAAATCAATATAAACAAATTAGAGCAAAATAAAATGTATATACAAAATAGATAAAAATAAGAGAGAGGAAATAAAAAAAATAGTTAGTACCAATTAATGGAAAGAAAATATTCTATCATATTATCTAATAAATCCTAACCTCATGCTTTCTAGTTTCATACTTTGTTGGGAAAATTAGTCTAACCATATGATTTCTAGTTCGCAAGCATTTATTTAGAAGAAAGAAAAGAAAATAAAATAAATTAAAAGCTAGAGCTTATTTTTCTTTTGTGTACACATATAGACAGGGTTTTAGCATTGTCTTAGATCGAATAAATTTCTAGGGTTTATTATATGCAGGGTTTTGGTTCTAAGAGTAAAGGATCTTGAACTGTCCTTGTTGGTGCCCCCTTGGGCAACCAAACCCTCAATCCTAGTCCATTACAGACTTACGTGGATCGAGTTTAATTCGAGGGGACACATTTCCCTATGCCTGACACGGAGAATAAATTCTCACGAAGATATAGAGTATATGAACCCCGAAAGCTACTTGCTAAGTCTGACACGGAGAATAAATTCTCACGAAGACGTCGCTTTCACTCCCACTTAAAAGGGAAAAGAGCTCAAGTATAGAGCTTATGTTTATGCAATGCACGTGTTGTGTGTGAGGAGAAATTTTCACACAAAAATTAATATCTAAAAAGCAATCAAATATACAAGAGTATAAAATAAATTGAAAGAAATCAAAAGAATCATAAATTAAATAAAATTGGATTCTTATTTTATAATTATAGAGACAATATATAATCGACTTAGGTTGACCAGGGTCCCCAGCGGAGTCGCCAAGCTGTCGTAACCGATTTTCGCCTAGGCACGAATTTTCCTTGGCGGAAAACGTAATGTGAATAAATAAATGGTTTTTAATGAAATGTTTTAGGAGTCGCCATCGACCTTTTTGAGTAAGGTAGGTCGAATACCTAAAAATCGTCTTTTAAAAGAGTTTTTAAGAAAAAAACCATTTAAAATATAAACGGGTCTGCGTATAACCAAAAATTCATTTTTTAGTAATAAAAAGGGATTCGTGGTCGGTTACGTTTGGGGAAGGATTAGCACCCCCACAATGCCCAAAATTGGTACCCTTCGATTATAAATTGTCTCTAATAATAGAAATTTAAGAATTCGAATTTAATTTATGATTCTCTTATTTCAGGTTCAATCGAATAATTATAAGGAAAATATATTAAAAAATATATTTTTATGGTTTTATAAATAGGGTATTTATTTATTCAAAATTATCAGAAAATGACATATAGTTGCTTTAAGACAACCCCTTTCTTTAATATTAAAAATAAATAAATATAAAATATATTTTCCTAAGAAAATAATTAAATAAATAGTATTTTTTTTTCAAAATATCAGAATGGACATCTAGTTGTTTTAAGACATCCCATTTCTTAATATTAAAAAATAAATAAATATTAATAAAAATAAGATAATTTTTCCTAAAAAATCATGATATTTATTTATTTAAAAATATCACAATAGGACCTCTAGTTAATTTAAAACAATCATTTCTTAATATTAAAATAAATAAATATATTATTTAATCAAATATATATATATATTTTATGACTAAATGAAAAATAATAATTAAATAATTAAAGTACTAATTTAAACATATTGGAATTTAAAATAAAAATTAATTAAAATATAACTAAACATTGGCTAAACAAATAAAATTAAAACAATAGTAATAAAATGCAAATATCTAAATTAATGAACATAATTCGAATCATAAAAAAATAATTACTAATAGTGTAATTAGCCCTTAATTATTTAATTTGTTAATAGTAGGGACAACGGACCGTATTTATCCATTCCCAAAATTACGTATATACCCCTCCCCAAACGACGCCGTTTGGAAAGGGGTATATAAGCCCCCAAATGGGCAGCCATTAGGGTCATTCTTCTCATTTCTTCTTTTCTTCTTCTCTCTCTAAAATGAGAGAAATATCATTCTCTCGCTTCTCTCTAGGATTCCCTCACCGGAGGGAATCTGGTCGCCGTCAGCAGCCACATTCCGCCGCCAACTTCGCAGCGGTGGCCGAAATTACAAAATTCCCCTAAATGATATATCCGCGACCTAAACCCAAATCCGACCCCTGTTTCTCTAAAAGCCTTAGATTTTCGTAAATCTAAAAAATATCTTCGGTATTTCAACCCTTTTTGTAATACCCCAAAAATTTAGATTATGACCAAAATGAAAATTTTGAAAGTTTAATGGTCAAAGTAGAAAATTGGGAATAGTTTGAGGAATTAAGTGATAAATTTCCTAAAAAGAATTTTATTCCATAAATAGATGGTTTACTCTTAAGAGTGGAGTTGTATGGAAATCATATTTTTGGAATTTGAATTTTTAGTAAAGAAAAACTAGAAAGGGTTAAAGTCCGATAAGGAATCGATAATGCCGATCGAATTGGAATTTTACAAAAATTTGAAGGATGTTATAAAATGGTTGGAAATATTATTTTAATATTTTGGATCAGAGAAATTTGGTATGGATATGTGCAATTTTTCAGATTTAATTGAAACAGTGGAATTTAGTGACTAAAACATAATTTTTGAAAATTCAAGGGAAATTTCGGAAATGAAAGTCAAATTAATTCATATTTGACTTTCTAATATGATAAGGATCAGATGGCTTGGTTTTATGGTGAATATGGAAATTCATTAATGGCAAAAATGGAAATTCCTATTGGATTGAATAAAAAATCCCATTATAATATATATTGACATGATAGATTTATTTATCATTAAATATCAATCATAGAAGAGCATTTCCAGATTCTTCTTCCTCCAAGGGACGACACTTTCAACCAGAAAGGTAAACATTTTTAGTTTGAATTTTGAAGCTATTTTCTTGAGAATTAGACTCGGTGTGGTTAGGAAAAAGTTCTACCTTCAATTCTCTACATTTTGACATAATATACTAGAGTTCATGTTCAAGTTCACTTGAGTTGATGAAGGGATGTTGATTCTTGTGTTTATGGGTTTTGAAGAGTTAAGTGATTTTAAAGAATTGGTTGTAAGAATTGATGAAGAACCTAAGAATGAAGTGAAAGAAAACAATCTGGATTTTGAATCTGGCAGTAGGTTCGAAATTCACCATAATTATATAAATAATTTCGAGGTTATTTTTATATTTGTGTTCATATCGATCTAGTTTTGTTTACAACAAATGGGGATCCAATTTCAAGGTGTATAAAAATATGATTTTTTAACCAAGAAAATGTCAAAATTCGAATAGCATATTCTGCAAAACAGATTATGATCACTTTGAAAATTCACCATAAATTGTACAGAGTGAATTAGAAGGATTTATTTATATGGATAGATTCGTATTCCAGTCTAGTTTTCAAAATAAAAAACAGAATTAAATTTCAGTGTGATATCAATACATAATACTGATTCTTTAAAGGTAGTGCGAGTTGTCTGAATATGGAAAATTGATGGGTATGTGTAAGTGTTGTATACTTGATATACTATGCTGGAAAATGTTGTTTTGGAATTGAAATGAGTGTAAGATTGTGAAAAATGACTATTTTAGAAGTTTGAAAAGATTTGTGATTTAAGTACAATATTTGCATAGTTGGGGTACTTAAGTGTAATTATGCTTTTGTAAAAGCATTTGAATGAAAATAATTTCAATGATGGAATTATTGGTATTAAGAATTTAAGTGGTAAAATGGTGAAGGACCATTTGTGTAAATTGGAAACTTGGTTTCAATATTAAAAAGAATTAATAAGGTTAAAGTATTTGGTGTGAATAGTTTCAGTATATTATGGAGTTGTTATGGGATATGTTTATGTTAGTATAATACTAACATATATCATTATGAATTTGTGATTTATACAGATTATGGTTGATTTGCAATTGAAGCAAGTCAAAAAAGGGTTTTATTATGGAAATAGTGAGGCACATTTTGGAAATTATAAAGTGTCAAAGTGAGTGCAATACATGCATGAAATTATACATGGATGTTTTATACATCATAGGAAGACTTGCGATAAGTCGACCTTAGTTATATCAGCATGATATATGTTATTTTTATAACTTCGACATGACATTGAAATGTCACGGTATGAAATTGATCATGAAAAATGTGATATTTTACCATGAATGTTTTGGGTATGAACTGCCCAATGTTAAATTTGATAATATACTTTGCCATGGATGGATTGAATAAAATAGACTATATGCCCAAGTAAGTCATTGAGGGACAAGGTATAGTTCGCGTGCCATAGAGTATAGCACTGCAGGTTTATAATAGCACTATAGTGTGTAAGGACACTAAGTGCATTTTATGTCCGGATTAGCACTATAGCGTAAGCTTAGTGTAGGTGGTGGGCACGACCTTATGTGTATTTTTCGGATTAGCACTATGGCATAAGCTAGTGCAGGTTTAGCACTACGGTGCAAGTATTTTACTCGAATACCCAGGGTCCTCAAGGTTTAATATTGGGCTATGGGCTATGGATTATGGTTTATTGGTTAATAAATGGTAACCATGCAATAAACTTACAAGCTTATGGAATAATGACAAGTATATTGGTAAATAAGCTTACGAGCTTATGGTATTAAATGGTAAGTATATTGGTAAAATAAGCTTACGAGCTTATGAATTAAATGGTAATTATATGGTAAAATAAGCTTACGAGCTTATGAATTAAATGGTAAGTATATTGGTAAAATAAGCTTACGAGCTTATGAATTAAATGGTAAGTATGTTGGTAAAATAAGCTTACGAGCTTATGGAATAATGGTAAGTATATTGGTAAAATAAGCTTACGAGCTTATGGGATAAATGATAAAATATTGGATATGTTATTAACATGATTTTATGGCATTTGATTTTGACATTGAAATTCATGCATGAATTGTGTTGCACTGTTTATTGTTTTAAATTGCCTCACTAAGTTTATATGTCGAAACGATTTTTTTTAACAGGTGAAAAGGTGAGATTTTGAAAACCACATTAATTTTTGAATTATCTCTTTCAATTGATTTTTAATTAAAAACAAATACGATTTAAAACCTCTCGTTTGAAAATTTTGAAATTCTCTTTTCGTTCGAAACATATTGTACAAAGAGTCGCCACCAATATTTGATTAGGGTGTGATTGGGCACCCAAAATTGTTTGTTATTAAAAATTAATTTTAATTAAAACAACAAATTAAGGTCCGCGTTACCAAAATCCGAGTTCGGGAGTCGGTTACGTGCGGGGAAGGATTAGCACCCCCACAACGCCCTAAATCGGTACCTAGTTGATTAATTAACGTCTTTGCAATGAACTTTACAAATTCAAATTTAATTTGACATTTAATCCCATAAAACGACAAATATGATTTTACAATATCAAAATCACTCAAATAAATTAAATTAAAAACCGAGTTGTTTTAGAAAGATAAAGAATGTTCGATTATTTACAAATATCGAGACCAGATCTTAAAAGCTATAACAACCTTTTCTCGATAAATTTAAATAAACGAACATTTCTTTTTCTTTCGTTCCCAAATTTTAAGTGACGAATCAAATTTTTTTGTTTCACTTTCGGGATACACTTTTAATTTAAAATAGTCAAAACGGCCCTCTAATCAGTTAAGACAGGCCACTCGAGACAATTTTAAATTAAAAGGGTATTACCCTTAGTCCGATTATGTAATAGGTCGAGTTATGCACGTGGGGCTATCATGCAAATTGTGCAAAAATGTCATACCAAATTAATTAAACAAAATCAAAATGCCATACAACGTGACATATAAAAAATTATATGCATACATTTAAATTATAAATTATAAATTATGCACATTAACATATTATATATACATGTGACCTAACTATAAAAACAAAATCATAACATGCTAAACTATAAATTTAAAAAGTGTATATATACATTAATGTAATGACTAAATTTAAATATACGTAAATTAAATTTATAAATCAGAATAAATCAGTGACCTAAACATAAATACTAATCAATGACCTAAATATGAAATACGTATAAATTACAGGGTCTGATATAAAATTTTATCCTATTCGGTTCAAACTAATAATATGGGAAATTACATAAATAATGCCTACACATTTGAAAAAAACCAAAAATTAAAACAAATAAAGAACTTTAAAAGAATGACCTAAATTTTGAGGACCCAAGAATAATTTACCCTAAAAATATGGTGACTAAGATGTAAAAACGCATATATTTGGAGGACTAAAAATCTAAACTATCCTAAAAACCTAATATATAACCTAAATAAAACAAACCTAAACTAGTTTAACAACATACAGGGTTGGCTCTCTTCCTCTCCATCCTTATTTCCTAACAAACGGCGCTCTCTCCACAGACCCATGGCTGGCATTTGGCCTCTCAATCCAACTGCTATAGAACTCTACCAGGTAAGACCCTAATCCTAACTCGAACTAAGCTAACATTTGATTTTCGTTTAACACCCATTTTCTTCCATTTGCTTCAATCTAATTCTGAGAACACGAAGCCGCCAGTCGAACTTCGCCCAAGCTAACCAATGTCTAAGCTCGACACCAACAAGATTAAGGTAAGCCTTCTCCTCCCTTTTATTTATTATCTCGAAACTAAAAGGATCTAAAAAGGGTTTCTATCTTTTTGCTTTCTTATCTCTTGATTTAATTTTTTGGTTTTTCGATTAGGGGAATTACAAATAAAAACGATATCTCTCTCGATCTATGCTTGTTTATTCCTATACCATGCTTTGAAAACGAAAAAAACATAAATAAATAAATGCAGAAAATACTACAGTAAATAAGAACGAAGGAAAAGAAAAAAAAAACTTGTAAGAATTGTATCTGGATGCTAGGAAAAATCCTCTGCTTTTATTGCTTCCTCAGTTTTTTATACAATGGTTTGTTAATCTTGCGATAGGTTCAGTAAAAACCATGTTGGAAAATGATTCCCCCCTAAAATAGTCTTTTTGTTCTCCTTTTGCTCTCTGTTGATCTCTTTCCTTTTTTCCTCCCCAAGTTGATGAGTGGTTATCTCATTAAAAAACTGATCATCCCCCTCCATTTACAGTTTATTTCCCCCACGTAAAAACTGCACATTTCAGTTTTTATTACCCACGATAAAAAAAATAAAGAAATGGATTCCACATTTTCTTTTCTGGTTTTAACCCCCAAAACTGTTTTCATTTGCAAGTGATATGGGCCCCGGACAAATCAAACATCTACAGCTGCCCCTCTTTGCTTATTGTCGTGTAACGAGAATAGAGCAAAGATTAAAAGATGGTCAAATTTGTCCGGCCATGAGAACTTCAAAAGATTAAAGCACTTCACTGTTACTTCGGGATAAATGAAACTTGAAAAATCTTCAAATGATGAGTCTGCTCCCTATTCCTTCAGGAAGTATAAGACTCAAAATCTTCATAAAATGTGTCTGCTCTCTATTCTTCAGAGAGTATAAGACTTGACAATCTTCAATAAAACGGGTCCGCTCTCTATTCCTTCAGAGAGTATAGAACTCGGAAAATCTTCAATAAACAGGTCCGCTCCTATTCTTTCAGAGTATAGGACTCAATCTTTAACAAACGTGTTCGCTCCCTATTCCTTCAGAGAGTATAGAACTCGAGCAATCTTCATAAAACGGGTCCGCTCTCTATTCCTTCAGAGAGTATAGAACTCGAACAATCTTCAACAAACGTGTTCGCTCTCTATTCCTTCAGAGAGTATAGAACTCGAACAATCTTCATGAAACGGGTCCGCTCTCTATTCCTTCAGAGAGTATAGAACTCGAACAATCTTCAACGAACTTGTCCGCTCCCTATTCCTTCAGAGAGTATAGGACTCAATCTTCAACAAACGAGTTTGCTTCACTACTCTTCGTGAAGGCTTATAGATTTAATTGCTTCACTGCTCTTTCGTGAAGGCTTAAAATTTACTTATTTTGAAGGTCAAACCTGAAAATCAAACATTATCAATCATGAACATATCTTGGAAATATTATATTCAAAAATTTAGAATTTGAGAAAATTTCTAAAAATTCATCTCTATCATGAAAACTTGTCTGAAAGCCATTGGATATTTGATTCTGCTTTGACTCAATTTTCGTATGAACATCATTCTTGTCAAATCTCAAGACCAGTTATCTTCATCTCGATGCTTCAATATCTTCAATCTTCACTATCATTGGGAAACCTGCAAATGTTTAAGTCATCATGCAATTGAGTGTCATGATCCTATTCATGCCTAATGTATGCAATATGCAATTGATGCATTTTCTTCTTCGAAGGAACTCTATCTCCTTTTGATCTTGATGGAACTCGGCTTCATCTTGGGCACAGAACGTTTGACCAGTTCACCCCAGTTGACAATCTCAATTCCATATCTCTCGCCTTAACATGACCTTGGCTCATTTCTTTCTTGAAAACCCACCAGTATCCATGACCAACTTCTCGACAAACAACAATCTCTTAGGGTCATCTTTTAATGGCTGAAATTTTCTACGAACTTCAAGATTTCATTTTCCCGTAACCACACAAGCTTACATGTTTAAACCATTGTCAACTTCAGAATACCTTCATTCTCCAAAACCTTTTGCACAATAATACAAAATGATCTCATGTACTTCAAGTTAAGCTATATGTTTTAACCTTTCAAAATAAGATGTTTACAAGAGGGAAACGAACAAGGAAAGACATCTCTTTATTTATATAAATGTCGAGAATTTTTAGGTAACTACATGGAAAACTTTTAACTGGAAACAATAAAAGAACAAAAGAGTAGGCGTCTTCAAATATCAATAATGCAAATGCTTTTGAACTGGCACGCCGTTAGAATGTCTCGAGTGTAGCTTCTGTCAAAAAGATCTCCAAAATTGTGATGCTTAGAGTATGAAGCTGCTTCTAAACTCCCAGATCTCTATCATTAGATGCCCTAAACCAGTATTGAATCTCATGTGCATTTAATTTCTCTTGGTTATTTCAATCGAGACTCATTAATCTTTAGTCTCATCCCTGATCGCCAACTGTCATTGTTACTATCCATATCAGGATCTCTTTCCACTTCCAGAATTGATTCAGAACCTCCACCATGCACGAATTATGAATTTCAAACTCAACTCAAGTCGCCCTTTGCGGGTTTTCAACTTGAGACCTCATTTGGTTCCAAGGTGCCCTTTTCGGGTTTTCATCTTAATTTTTCTCTTTTTTTTCATTTTTTCTTTTTCATTTTTTTTCATTTTTTCTTCTATTTTCCATTTTTTTCTTTTTTTCTTTTCGTTTTTCCATCATTTTCTTTTCTCTTTTTCTTTTTTTCTTTTTCTTCTTCTAATTTTATTATTTTTCATTTTTTTTTTCTCTTTTATTTCTTCTTCAAGCGAATATCTCTTAACAGCATCGGAATTCACTGGATATGGTAATTCTGATCCATCCATTTCAGTTAGGACTAGAGCTCCCCCAGAAAAAGGCCTTCTTGACAACATAAGGGTCCTTCCTAATTGGGCATCCATTTTCCTCTGAAATCCTTCTGAATAGGCAAAATCCTTTTAAGCACAAATCTTCCTCATGGAATTCTAGAAGGCGAACTTTCTTACCATGTGCCCGTATCATACGTTTTTGGTACATCTGACCATGACAAATAGCTTTCAATCTTTTCTTCAATCAAATTCAACTGGTCATACCTAGCTTGGACCCATTCTGCCTCATCAAGATTACCTCTGAAAAAATCCGAAGTGAGGGAATTTCCACCTCATAGGTAAGACAGCTTCCATCCCATAAACCAAAGAAAACAGAGTTGCCCCAGTTGAAGTCCGTACTGAAGTTCGATAAGCAAACAGAGCAAAGGGTAACTTCTCATGCCATCCTTATAGGTCTCATTCATTTTCTCTATGAGCCTTTTGATGTTCTTATTGGCCGCCTCTACTGCCCCATTCATCTTTGGGCGATAAGTGGGAATTATGATGCTTTATTTGAACTGTTTACAGACCGAGTCCATCATCTTATTATTTAAATTCAACGCATTATCGGAGATAATCCTCTCGGGCAAACCATATCTACAAATGATCTCCTTCTTCAAAAATTTGCATATTGTAGACTGGGTAACATTTGCGTAAGAAGATGCTTCTACCCACTTTGTGAAATAATCTATGGCTACCAGAATGAAGCGATGACCATTTGAAGCTTTGGGCGAAATTTGTCCAATAACATCCATGCCCCACATTGAGAATGGCCACGGAGCTGTCATTACATGCAACGGATGAGGAGGAGTATGTATTCTATCTCCATAAATCTGACACTTGTGACATTTTCGGGTATAATTGATACAGTCTGTTTCCATAGTTGACCAATACCCAAATCTCATAATCTGCCTAGCATAGCATGCCCATTAGCATGGTACCACATATTCCTCATGCACTTCTTCAAGAATCAATTGGCTTCTTTCGCGTCCACACATCTTAACAAGACCTGATCCAGACTTTTCTTGTATAGGGTCTCACCATCAAGCACATACCCTGATACCATTCTTCTAATGGTTCTCTTATCATTCTCAGTGGCCTGTTCTAGATAACTCTGATACCTTATATATTGCAAGATATCATAATACCAGGGGTTTCCATCTTTTTCCTCTTCAATATTAAAACAATGGGTTGGATACTCATAAGCCTCATTTCAATAGGCATCATATTTGAATGCTCGTTCATCTTAAACGCTGCTGCCAGTGTGGCTAAGGCATCTGCCATTTGATTCTCTTCTCTGGGGAGATAATTGAAAGTTACTTCATCAAATTCTTCAACAAGTTCCATAACTAACTTACGGTATTCTACAAGCTTGGGGTCTTTTGTCTCCCATTCTCCTCTGAGCTGGTATATTACCAAAGCTGAATCCCCATATACTTTAAGCATTTTTACTTTGCGTTCAACAGAAGCTCTAAGACCCAAAACACAAGCTTCATACTCGGCCATATTGTTTGTACAATCAAAATTAAGCCGACTGGTGAAAGGATAATGCTCTCCTTCTGGTGAGACCAAAATTGCTCCGATTCCATGTCCCATGGCATTTGAAGCACCATCAAAGCTCAACTTCCAATATTTATGTGGATGCAACTGCTTCTTCTACGAAATAGCCATTAAATCTTCATCTGGGAAATCAAAGCTCAACGACTCATATTCTTGCGAAGCCTTGCTTGCAATGAATTCTGCTATAGCACTTCCTTTAATTGCCGTCTGGTTTACATACTGGATGTCAAACTCGGACAATAAGATCTACCAACGAGCTAATCTTCCAGATAATGCAGGCACACCCATTAGATATTTCAAGGGATCAAGCTTGGATATAAGCCAAGTAGTATGATACAACATATATTGCCTAAGCCTTCGGGTAGCCCATACTAAAGCGCAACACAACTTTTCAACGGGTGAGTATCTTATCTCACATTCAATGAACTTCTTGCTGAGATAATAGATAGCCCTTTCTTTCTTCTCAGTTTGGTCACGTTGCCCCAGCACACACCCCATTGAATTTTCATAAACTGACAAATAAAGAATCAAGGGTTTGCCTGAGATGGGTGGCGCTAAGATTGGAGTGCTCGACAAATAACTTTTCACTGTTTCAAAAGCTCTTTGACAATCCTCACTTCATTCCCCTGAGTTATTCTTGCAAAGAAGGCGGAATATGGGATCACACTTTTCCGTCAGCTGTGAAATAAACCGAGCTATATAATTCAATCTCCCCAAAAATCCTCTAACTTCTTTTTGTGTTCGTGGGGGTGGCAAGTCTTGAATAGCCTTTACTTTATCTGGGTCTATTTCAATTCCTTTTTGGCTTACTATGAATCCCAACAACTTCCCAGATGTCACCCCAAAAGTACATTTATTTGGGTTGAGTTTTAGTTGGCATCTTCTTAGTCTTTTAAAGAGTTTTATCAAATTCACAATATGTTCTTCCTCTGTCTTAGCTTTGACAATCATATCATTGACATAAACTTCTATCTCTTTATGCATCATGTCATGAAATAACGTCACCATGGCCCTTTGATATGTTGCCCCGGCGTTCTTCAATCCAAACGGCATTACTTTATAACAAAACGTTCCCCACATGGTAACGAACGTCATTTTTTCCATATCTTCAGGATTCATCTTAATTTGATTGTAGCCAGAGAAACCATCCATAAAAGAGAACAAAGAATTTCCAGCAGTATTATCCACTAGCGTGTCTATATGTGGCAAAGGAAATTATCTTTTGGACTAGCTCGGTTGAGATCTCTGTAGTCAACACACATTCAAACTTTCCCATCCTTCTTTGGTACTGGGACAATATTCGCCACCCATTCAGGATATTTAGACACTTTAAGAAACCATGCATCAAATTGTTTCTTCACTTCTTCTTTAATCTTGAGCAGCATCTCAGGTCTCATTCTTCTCAGTTTTTGCTGTACCGGTTTACATTCAGGCTTTATTGGCAGTTTGTGAACAACCAACTCTGTATCTAAACCCGGCATATCTTCGTATGACCAAGCAAACACATCCTTGTATTCTTGAAGCAATTCTATCAATCATGTCGACCTCCAACTGACAGAGTGGTACCAATCTTTACTTCCCTCTTATCCTCATCTGTCCCAAATTCAAAATCTCAGTAGATCTTTATGAGGCAGAATCTGCTTATCTTCATTCTCCACAATTTTCAGCAATTCAGAAGGTAGTTCACATCCTTCATCATCATCATCATCACCATCTTCGATTTCCCCTTGACATATAGGCTTCTCGAAATCAATCTCCTGGTCAGAGTCATTGGCATTCATATTATTGATATCTGAGCTCCTGAAAAAAATAATGAAAGAGAAGATATATATATATATATATATATATATATACATATGGGATGATCTTTTCCCATTTAAATAAATATAAATAAATAAATACATACATATATACAACAAAGAATGAATGAATGAAATGCATGGGAAAATGTTTGCCATTTGGAAAACAGAATGCATCTTTATTGAAAGCAAGAAAAAACAAACAGCTTAACCCTTTACATAAAATCACCTATTGCCCCAGGGTATGAACAACAGGGAGAAAGTTCAAGTGCATTACTCTGTAAAAGATTTGTAAACTACAGGCAATTCTTCCGCGGTCTAATTGTCCAACACGAAGCCCGGCGGTGCAGGATAAATGCCCATAGCTCTCATTTTCTCAAACTCGCCATCAGTTATAACATTAATGCCTAAATATCCCAAGGTATTCTCAACCATTATCTCGTTGTTCCTTGAATTCCCTTGAAACATATGCCCCCCAGATATGAAAATGCTGCTCAACGGCGAGAAGGTCATGGGTTCCCAGCTAATGTCTTCACCAGCCAATCTGGCCTTTCTCGTTTCCTGACTCTTCTTAATTCCCCTCAGTTTATCCCTCTGAGTTGGCTGATACCCCAAACAAAATCGATCTCTTTTAGTAACAGGGTATATTGGATTCACCGGTCCTTGCAACTGTCGACCTAACCCCTTTCCAACTTTCTCTCCTCTTCCAAGAGTCAATTTGAGCCCCATCTTGGTACAGTCTGACAATCGAGGCTTTGGTATCTTCCTGCCTTCGGCCACAAACGTAGCATTGACAAACTCCAACGATCTGAAAGAACACTCGACGGCTTGCTCATCAACTTCAATATACGAAGCAGTAGTAGAAACAGAAGCAATAATGTCCTCTTCAGCATGAATACATACCAACCTTCCATCAATCACAAATTTTAGTCTCTGGTGCAATGTGGACGGAACTGCACCGGCCTGATGAATCCAAGGCCTTCCTAACAAACAATTGTACGTAGACATAATGTCCATTACGAGAAATTCCACTTCATAAGTTGCTGGACCAATATTCAGAGGAACATCAATCTTGCCCAACACTTCTCTTTTTGTCCCATCAAAAGCTCGAACCACTTTGACAGTTCTCATAAGTGTACTATCTAATGGAAGCTTCTTTAGAGTCACTAAGGGAATCACATTCAAAGCTGAACCATTATCAACCAAGACCCGGGACAACACATACCTTTAATTACTGTAATGTGCAAAGCCTTCTGACTACCCATCATACCAGAAGGGATTTCATCCTCAGAAAAAGATAAAAAATTATCAGCTTGTACATTGGAAACTAACCGATCCAACTTTTCAATGGGCAACTCTTTCGAAACAAAAGTCTGGTTCAAAACCTTTAACAGAGCATTCCTATGGGTCTCTGAACTCAAAAGTAATGATAAAACAGAAATACGGGTAGGCAACTTGTGTAACTGTTCAATAACACTGTATTCACTGTGTTTCAGAAACTTCAAAAATTCTACCGCTTCACTCTCGGTTACTGGTTCATTGATAACATGCTTATATTCTTCTATCTGCACATCAACCTTTTTCCCCTTGTCAACTGCAACCTTCTTCTCAGACTCTTTAGGTGGATTAAGAGAATAACACCTACCGCTTCTAGTAAAGCGTCCCACCTCATCTACTTCCTCATTCTCTTTTGTTACATCTCCCATCTGGCAATTATATCTCCAAGGCACTTGTTTATTATCCCGATATAGGAATAGAGATGGAGGTGTAATAACCACTTTCGGGGCTACCTTCTCAGCAACTCGATTTTTGGGAGTAATAATTAGGGGACAACTGGCATTGTACACCCCTTTAGATGATCCTTCTGAAGTGCAAACTTCCGCTTCCTCTTCTTCAGCAATCTCTCTAAAGAACTCAATTTATTTACTGTCCATCATGTCTTGTACCAAAGATAGGGAGTCAGGACATTGCTGAATATTGTGTCCTTCACTGTTATGATACTGACACACCCCTCCACTGTTAAACTGTTCACCCATCAAACTGGGCTTCAACAATCCTACCTTGACCATCTGGCACCACACCCAACTCATGGGTGATACCACCTCACTAAAATTCCTTACAATTCTCTTTCCTTTCTCTTCAGTAATCGCGTTAACTCCTGCCCCTGCATGGCTTGGCAACGGATTCTGAGCTATATTTGGCTGCTCACTGTCACCAAAGTTGATGACATTCCTCGTTCTCAAAGCTTGGACAACCTTCTTAAAAACAGTACAGTTCTCAATGGAATGCCCGGGGTTCCCTGCATGGTACTCACACTGAGCACTAGCATCATACCATTTGGGAAAAGGAGGTTGCATTGGTGTCACGTGATACGGCGAAACCACATGTCTATCATACAAAATCTGAAACAATTCCTTATAAGTCATCGGAATTGGATCAAATTGAGGCCTCTCTCTCCTCTGGTCCCTTGCCCCTTGTCTATTGTCATTTTGTGTTGATGGCCCTACTCCTTGAGGACGGGAAACAGTGATGTTATTAGAATCGTACTGCCTTACATTACTGACTTCGTTTTCCTTTTTCCTCGTTGGTGGCCTCTTACTAGACTCTCCTCCCTCGAGCTTCCCACTCTTAACAGCCATTTCAATCATTTCTCCCGCCGTAACTACATCAGCAAAACTTCGATAAGGATTACCGATAAGATGTGAGAAAAAGGAGCCTTTAAGTGTTGACAAAAAGCATATTGTTTCCTCCTCTTCCAATGCGGGTGGACTTGCACTGCTACATCTCTCCATCTTTGAGCATATTGTCTAAAACTCTTGTTAGACTTCTTTTCCATTCCTTGCAACATTTTCCATTCCTTGCAAATCCTATCTGTAGGTCTAACATCTTTACATATTTGTATTGCTCAAGAAAGGACTTAGCCAAGTCTTTCCACGATTTAATATTAGCTCTACTCAGCTGGTTATACCACCGGATTGCCAAGCCAGTTAAACTTTCCTGAAAGCAGTGTATCAACATTGATCGTCCCTATGTATCCGGTCATCTTCTATAAAACATCATGATATGCGCAGAGGGACACCTGGTACCATCAAAACTTCTCAAAGTCAGGAACTTTAAACTTTGGAGGCAAGACCAGATCAGGAACTAGACTTAACTCCTTTGCGTCAAATCCATAGACACTGGTATCTTCCTTCATGGCTCTGACCTCTCTTTCTAACTGCTTCCATTTCTCTTCCAAAGATTGTTTTGGTCCTTGGCTTCTTCATCAAGGTCCGGAACTTGATGATATTGATGTTCTTCCTGATATGAACTAGATCCATGTTGTACGTTAACAGAAGCACGACTGGATTAATGTGCACCTTCCCGACCTGAATAGGGGTCACTTGAACGTTCGAGATTGTTCTGGGGTTAACCCTGGATGATGAAGTGGGTCTTCAGTTACCTTCATAGGGCTTTTCCATGTCTGGATTTCTTCCTTCCAACATACTCGCAAACTTGGCAAACATCTCCTTTTGGGCATTAATCATATATTCTTGTATTTCTTGATATTATCTTGTAACTCCAACTGAGCCTTCTCAATTTGGGCAAGTTTGTCCTCCATAACTTTCTTCCTGGTTCTGTAGGTATGCTTGGGATTTTCCAGTATTAATCTGTCACAGAGTCATTTTGTTATCGCTGATATTTATTAATGAATATGAATATATGATTATGAATGAATAAAATGCGATGCAAAATTAAATGCATTAAAAAATGCATATGCAAAATGCAGGTGTTGATCTTGGAACGACTCCTTAGAATACTCTTTATATTAGAACGACGTTCAATTACAAGTGAAACATATCACAAAAAAATCGTACCATCTCTCCTATTGCTGTACATGTGCTAGCAACTCCACGATCTTCTGGTTTTCTTCAGCCTCGGGAAGTTCTTCAGTCACAGTAGCTTCCTCGGATAGAATGACCAAATATTGAGCTATTCCCGTGCGTGTTCTAGGTAACAAGCAATAAAGTCCTCTCTTTGCTTAACTCTCGCCTGAGCTCGCTCCCATCGAAAACGCCATGTATATCCCCCTCTAAGGAACTATCGATAGCTCACTTGCTTGCCTTTGAAAATCTCGAACCATGGTTCAAGCTCACTCACTTGTTTTTTCATACTTTCAACCTCCCCTTGGCTCGAGCTACTTCCCTGTTTCGGTACGTTGTAATGCGGTCTCTAAACTTGAAATTTTCTCCTTCAACTTTTCATTCTGGGCTTGACTCTTTTGTAACGCTGCTCTAAAGAATCCTTTTCTTTCGATAAAATCTTCACTTGCTGTCTGCTTTGCTTAGCTCTTCTTGACTCTCTCCGGCTACTCTTTTGAGGCTCGTCACTCTTGCCTCAATTGACAGACTTACTCGAGCTAGACCTGCCTGAGCTTTACCATTCGCTGATAAGTTGACCGAAGATCGTCAAAGTCTAGCCGAAGTGTTTCTCTACTTTTCAATTCGATCTGATCTCTTCTGAATGTCATCTCCAATCCATTTTGATACACTTCATCTTTTAGCTTCTGTAAAGTCATTCTCCATTGTCTCCGTTTGCTTCGAAATCGCGCTTGGCTAACTCTAACGAAGATGGCACCACTCTTAACTGTTCCTCCACCGGCTGAATATTTTCAAGATTCACTATTGGGATGTTGTCGTTACTCGACCGCTTCTCCACTGCTCGTACTCTTGAGATAACTCGAGATCATAGGTGAAATTCACACGACGAGTTTACTTCCAGGCCTCAGCAACCCCTTTAACTTTACCCTTATACTGATCTCCTTTGAATGCAAATCCGATCCTAACAAGTCCCACGTGGCTGGAATGAACTACCTCGATCCATACTGTCTGGAAACTAGTAGCGGTGCATACCCAACAGACCCCATATACCTGGAAAGGAACCCAATCTCGTCTCCACATCGGTAAAGTATATCCAAAGAGGTATTCACGAAGCTCGCCACAAATATCTCCATCTCTAATCCTTGAAGATGACCATCATTTTTCTTCGGTTAAAACCCCAGGCCACTCTTAGAAAGAAAATCCTTCAAAGGCGAAAACCCTCTAGAAACACTCGTCCTGGTGCTCTTTCAACATGTTTGAAATGACTCAGAATCCACACTAGCAGCAAAGGCGCACATCCTATAAAGCGTCCTCCCTCGCGCCTACAAGAACTCAAAGACGGAACGTCTCAGCTAAATGGTTGGACAGGATCCACGTGCTTGTCTAATCTTTCAAACAGGTCAAGACTGATACGTCTACATCCTAGTACCTTTGGAAAAATAACGAGCCCATAATCCCTAAAGCAAACAAGTCAAGCTTTTTCTCTTATAAGAATGATAATCAATTACTTCTTTCAGAGCAGCCCAAGAGATGCACTCACTGTCTCACTTCTTCTTAATGTTTCTGATTACCCAATCTTCACTCATTCCGGTCATCAATAGTAATTTCTTCTTAAATGAAGGAGTGACTGGCAGCTTGGTATATATTCTATCTATCTGGGACCTCGGAAACGGACCAATGCTTGATACTCTATTGTTGGTGTTAGATCCACTCTACCAAATGTGAAACAGCCATAAGCGGATTCCAGAACTGCGCCAATGCTCTAAACAGATTTCGGTCAATAGGAATATCCAGAAGATAAGGAATATCGCCGTACAACTGATAAAATATCTCCTTATCGGCTATTGTCCATCTTCCCCATATCTTCTTTAGCTCACTTAGATCATTCTGACGCACGTTGATGTGAGTATAACCAAATAACTCTGACACATATCCAGCATCACGCTGTCTCCATTGGTCAATTGGGACTGTTCCGACCACCTCAAAACATTTGCATTGTCTTCAACCTCTTTCTGAACCGTTCGTTCCATATTACTGGCCTTCTATATGGACATCGATCCCAAATCAACACCATGTAATGGATAGTGCAATGCAAAACAGAAAAGAAACAAGACAAAGACAACAGAGATCGGTAGTAACATAAAGCAATTAAATCGGGATAATAATTTGTTCAAGAATCCTACCCACATGCGGCTACCCAATCATGCTTTATCAGATCCTACCCAACATGATATCTACCCCCATGCTTTGTTATTCACAAAAATAAATCCTAACCGCATGATATCTAATTCGCATGCTTATTCAAAAAATAAACCTAACCGCATGATATCTAGTTCGCATGCTTATTCAAAAAATGAAATAAATGACTAAAAAAAAAGCTTTTCCTTAAGGTTGTTTGGCTCAACCTAAGTTCGGGCTCTCACTATATGCCGGGTTATTCTCTAAGGTTCTTGGGCTACCAAACCCTCAATCCTGGCCCATCACAGGCTTTAGGGGATCGAGTTCAATTTCGAGGGAACACACCTCCTTATGTCCATGCAGAGGTGATTACCATCACGAGAACCATAAGGCGTGAACTCCAGGAGCGATCCACTATCCCATGCGGAGGTGAAAACCACACGAGGGCATAGTCTCTCACTCCTACTTAATAGGACGGAGCGGGGTTTTAGCTCATGTTATGATAATGCAGCTGTGCAGTGTGTGAGGAAAAGCGAAAAAAACAAACAATAAAAACACTCAAAATCAATTCCTAAAACAAACAATTATTCTGAAACCATTAGCAAACAGATCAGTACAACTATTTAATTGTCAATCAAATTAAATTAAAGAAATCAAAATACAAACAAAACTTATTAAAAACAAAGCAAGGGATCAAAAATCAAATTAAAACGAATTTGTAATTTTCAATTGCAAATACAATTAATTAATCGACTATCGGCTTAACTCTCTAAAAAAAGTCCCCAGCAGAGTCGCCAAGCTGTCGAAACGATTTTTTTTAACAGGTGAAAAGTGAGATTTTGAAAACCACATTAATTTTGAATTATCTCTTTCAATTGATTTTTAATTTAAAAACAAATACAATTTAAAAACCTCTCGTTTCGAAAAAATTGAAATTCTTTTTTCGTTCGAAACATATTGTACAAAGAGTCGCCACCAATCTTTGATTAGGGTGTGATTGGGCACCCAAAAATGTTTGTTATTAAAAATTAATTTTAATTAAAACAACAAATTAAGGTCCGCGTTACCAAAATCCGAGTTCGGGAGTCGGTTACGTGCGGGGAAGGATTAGCACCCCCACAACGCCCTAAATCGGTACCTAGTCGATTAATTAACGTCTTTGCAATGAACTTTACAAATTCAAATTTAATTTGACATTTAATCCCATAAAACGACAAATAAGAATTTTACAATATTCAAAATCACTCAAATAAATTAAATTAAAATTACCGAGTTGTTTTAGAAAGATAAAGAATGTTCGATTATTTACAAATATCGAGACCAGATCTTAAAAGCTATAACAACCTTTTCTCGATAAATTTAAATAAACGAACATTTCCTTTTCTTTCGTTCCCAAATTTTAAGTGACGAATCAAATTTTAATTTAAACAAAATGTCAAAATGGCCCTCTAATCAGTTAAGACAGGCCACTCGAGACAATTATAAATTAAAAGGGTATTACCCTTAGTCCGATTATGTAATAGGTCGAGTTATGCACGTGGGGCTATCATGCAAATTGTGCAAAAAAATGTCATACCAAAATTAATTAAACAAAATCAAAAATGCCATACAACGTGACATATAAAAAAATTATATACATACATTTTAAAATTATAAATTATAAATTATGCACATGAACATATTATATATACATGTGACCTAAATATAAAAACAAAATCATAAACATGCTAAACTATAAATTTAAAAAGTGTATATATACATTAATGTATGACTAAATTTAAATATACGTAAATTAAATTTATAAATCAGAAATAAATCAGTGACCTAAACATAAAATACTAAATCAATGACCTAAATATGAAATACGTATAAATTACAGGGTCTGATATAAAATTTTATCCTATTCGGTTCAAACTAAAATAATATGGGAAATTACATAAATAATGCCTACACATTTGAAAAAAAAACCAGAAAATTAAAACAAATAAAGAACTTTAAAAGAATGACCTAAATTTCGAGGACCCAAGAATAATTTACCCTAAAAATATGGTGACTAAGATGTAAAAACGCATATATTTGGAGGACTAAAAATCTAAACTATCTAAAACCTAATATAACCTAAATAAAACAAACCTAAACTAGTTTAACAACATACGGTTGGCTCTCTTCCTCTCCATCCTTATTTCCTAACAAACGGCGCTCTCTCCACAGACCCATGGCTGGCATTTGGCCTCTCAATCCAACTTCTATAGAACTCTACCAGGTAAGACCCTAATCCTAACTCGAACTAAGCTAACATTTGATTTTCCTTTAAACCCATTTTCTTCTATTTGCTTCAATCTAAATTCCGAGAACACGAAGCCGCCAGTCGAAACTCGCCCAAGCTAACCAATGTCTAAAGCTCGACACCAACAAGATTAAGGTAAGCCTTCTCCTCCCTTTATTTTATTATCTTGAAACTAAAAGGATCTAAAAAGGGTTTCTATCTTTTTGCTTTCTTATTCTCTTGATTTTAATTTTTTGGTTTTTCGATTAGGGGAATTAGAAATAAAAAATGATATCTCTCTCGATCTATGCTTGTTATTCCTATACCATGCTTGAAAACGAAAAAAACATAAATAAATAAATGCAGAAAATACTACAGTAAATAAGAACGAAGGAAAGAAAAAAAAACCTTGTAAGAATTGCATCTGGATGCTAGGAAAAATCCTCTGCTTTATTGCTTCCTCAGTTTTTTATACAATGGTTTGTTAATCTTGCGATAGGTTCAGTAAAAACCATGTTGGAAAAATGATTCCCCCCCCCCCCAAAATAGTCTTTTTGTTTCTCCCTTTTGCTCTCTGTTGATCTCTTTCTTTTTTCTCCCCAAGTTGATGAGTGGTTATCTCATTAAAAAACTGACCATCCCCCTCCATTTACAGTTTATTTCCCCACGTAAAAACTGCACATTTCAGTTTTTATTACCCCGATAAAAAAATAAAGAAATGGCCTCCACATTTTCTTTCTGGTTTTAACCCCCAAACTGTTTTCATTTGCAAGTGATATGGGCCCCGGACAAATCAAACATCTACATTATACTTAGCGTGTGATAATTTTCAATCGTAGGTAAAAGCCAGTAGTGGAATATAAGAGTTCAAATTGACATCAAGCATCGAGGAGTATATTTTAATATCAGTAAGACATCTATGATGGAATTGATTTAGATAGTGGCGTGTAATTTGATAATGTTTTTTGTTTTGTTGAATTAATTTGGAAACAAAATTATAAATTGATAGTGATGAAAGTTTAATTTTTATGAGTTTTATATATAATTTTCAAAAGTTACTGCTATAGTAACTGTAGCAGTGAACAATAACACGTTTTAAGCAAAATTTCTAGAATGCATTTAGGGAACCGATTCCCTGCTACAGGGGAATCGATACCCCCACTGTTCACTGTTCACGGGTATTATTCACTATTTATAAAAAAATCTTTGAATTAAATTTGTTACAATGAAACGTGATTATATGATATGATATTTTTATAATATCAGTTACCATTTTAAGAAATAATTTCTTAAATCGATTTGGATTGCAAATGGTTTTAGAAATTCGGGTGACATCTATAATCTGTATAGGTATAATTATACAGGTTATGGGTGTTACACTTTCGATGGCGCGTGGAGGCGCGTAGAGACTCCGGTGGCGGTGTTGCTTCCTCGGTAAGCCTTTTGTCTATTTTTTGGTTTGATTATTTGGTGATTTGGTCGTTGTGTTCCTCCCCGTTCTTTATTTTGCAGATCCGATGGTGGCTTTATAGGCCACCACGGTGCTTGCCTCGGACCAGGTAATAGAGCATCATTCGGTGAGTCACCAAACCTAAGGTGGTGACTCACCCTAAGGCCATAACGTGGACGATCTCCTTTGATTCTTGAAACGGCTGGGCGTGGAACAGCAGCTGGCTGAGACGTGGAGTGGCGGCGACCGGCGTAGTCCCTAGGGTATCATAACCTTAGGGTTTCATATTGGAAACCCTTGGACCGTTGGATCTTGCCATATCCAACGACTGCTGGTTGATGATGGCTGGAGAAGATGTTGTAACCCTAGGAGGGTTTTCTGGACCGGATTGGGTGTCTGGACCGGGTTGTAATTGGGTCACTGTTGCGCATCAGGGATTTAAATTTTGGGCTCCGGTTTATAATATTTTGGGCCTGTAAAAGATTAATAATAATAATAATAATACTAATAATAATTAATATAATAAATAAACAAATAAATAAATAAACAAATGGGCAAAAAACTAATGTCTACATTAATCATGTTGCTTAATCCAAGTATGCACAAATTATTAAGAGTTTGATGCACTTGATGAATTTTACTAGACCCTAAGACAACATAAATAGTTTGTCAATTGAGCGAGCATACACACCACCTTAATCATAAGTATTGTGTCGATGTAGTAAAGTTACTGATATACCTAAAATTAATGATTTATGATATTCTGATTTGTGGATTTCCCGTTACATTAAAAAGATACAATGATCTTAATTGAATATCTGATCCAGAAGATAGCAAATCCACTAGTTAATTGGATATAATGATTTATGATATTCTAAATTAAAGATAAGAAATAATTATTTATTGTTAATTTTTCTTTGAAGTATGTGAGATATTGTTATAAAAATTAAGATGTTTCAGATTAATCAAATCTTACATTTCCTTAAACAAACCATGAGAATCTTATTTATAAGCCATGATATATGATTGGACTTGTAAGAGCCAAATTAAGATGATGAGCTCGCTTGCACAAGAACTAAGTCCCACTTTTTTTTTGAATTAATCACTGATATCCGATCTATTGACCGACTAATCCAGATCGGATACTGTAGAGGCGAGGACAACCCTCTCAACCCAGTTTGCTCCATTCGCAAACAGCAGGATTCGAACCCCTGACATTACTTAAAGAACTTAGTGACTCATCCTACTAAGTCAACTGATTGTCAGTAGTCCCACTTTTTAACAATGCTTTTGTTTTACTTTTGATAGGGTCAAAAAAAATAGTAAATGATTTAATTGGTGATTTTAAATTGAGAACCTCTGTTCTTTTTCTCCTACTTATTCTCTCCACTCTCTTGAGTTTGCCGAGTATTCCATTAAAAACTATTGTTGTTCATGAGTCCTGAATCCAAAATGATACACTGTAAGGTGAAATCTTACAAAATTGAAGAGCCTTTTGTATTAGGAGTGAGCATTCTATCAAGTCGTCAAAATTTTTTGAGTTATTCGAGTTAAGAAGTCATTTTATGGCTCGAGATTAACTTAAAAAAATTTTGAGTCGAGTTGTTCGAGTTTCTATATAAATTTAATTATAATTATTTATGATATTATAATATAGACTTGTTTCAATTTTTGAATTTCTTTAACCATATATATATATATATATATATATATATTCGTATTTTTTCACAATATAATGTTATTTAATATATCACATACAATCTAAAATTATAAAATATTAAAAATATTATATTTTAAAGAAAGTATTTTGAGGATAAAAATGATAGGAGTACAAAGGAGACAAGAATTGACGTGGAGAAAGAATTAGTAAACAATTGTAGTCAAAAGATTAATTGAGTAAAATACAAATTTAAAGGACTAAATTAAAAAGAGAGAGTACATTTTTAGTTAAAAGAAAGAATTTAAGTAAAATATGTATTCTATAGTGGTAGGGGAGCATGTGGTTTAAATGTGTTAAAAAAATGTGCTTAAAATGAATGATGAATTGAAGAAATAAGGAAATCATGCAAAATCAAGAGACTAAATTGAACAAATAGAAAATTTAATATCAAAAAGTGTAATTGAAAGTAATTATGTATTATATGATGGTTTATAGGAGTATGTGGTTCAAATTTAGTAAAAAAATGTGCTCAAAATGGAGGAGGAATTGAGGGAATATAAAATTAGGGACTAAATCATAAATCTGTTAAAATATTAATCCAAAATTTTGATTTTTCGAGTTACTTGAAAATTTGAAATTCCAACTCGGCTTGACTCGAATAACTTGAAATTGAAAAAAAATTCGAGTTGAGTCGATCTTTTCTCACCCCTTATTTATATGAGCATAAATTGTTTATTTTTATTTAAGATTTTATAATTTTTTATTAAAAATTATAGTTCTTCTAAATGCATAACCAAGAGTAAGAATATGACATATGTGTTTATATGAGCCCCTTTTCAAATTTATTTATAGAGATAAAGCAAATAATAAAATACAAGTCTTTGATAATCTTTTAAAATATTATTTTTAATCATTTGGTGATAATCTTTTTGAGTGACAAATCACAAGTGCTTTTTTTCAGACGAAGAAAGTAAACATATAGTTTGCCCTGTGTTTACTATGACAGACGTGTCAACCGTATACACGTGGAGAGTCTGATTATTACATCAAATGACACTACATGGAGAATTCTAAATGCAATATCTAGAAACTCTGCATTGTTGTCCGTCGTCAACCATACCTTTTAACTTTTAGTTATTTATACAATTAAATATCTAATTCCATCGCTATTGGAGTAATCAACTAATCATTCATATTAGTATCACTTATAAATCCATAAATTTAAGAATAAAGTTTTAAAATTTTAAATTTATATTCTTAAAAATAATAGAATTTCAATTTTTTTTCTCTGTTTTCCTTAACACAATATTTTTCTAAAATAATGGGATACATTTTACTCTTAATGGGTTTAGTGCATCTACCCCTGATGAGTATGTTCATATTTTACAAGTATAATTATTTAAATTTAAGATCTTAGAAAAAATAATATTTTTTATAATTTAAACCACTCAATAAATTTATATCCTTAAAAAACTAAAATACCTAATTATACTTGGACAAAGGTTAATTATCATATTATAAATAAATATCAAAAGTCCCCGAAAATTATATTAACGATAAGGTACAGTTAAGCAGTCGCTTTCCCATTGGGGAGGGACCGGAGATGTTACTGGTGAGACAGTTAATGCACTTGCGGTGTCTCTGGGCTGTTACGCAGTGTAGTTGATATTAATTTTTAATATAGAGTAAAGTACACAAATAGTCCCTAGATATAAGATATTATTTTATTAAGTTCCTTAACTATTAAAGATTACAAAATGATTACTTAATTATTTAATATGTTCTAAACTCATATTTTTCTGTTAAAAATTGACAACATTTTGAGTTGAACATTAACATATTGATTGTGATATGATAAAAACATGATCCTAAAATCTCAAACAACTATCATATTTCAGTCATCATGTTAGCGTCTAGCTAGATGATTGTCATTTTTTAACGAAAAAGGCGAATTTAGAACATAATAAATAGTTAAGTGGTCATTTTGTAACTTTTAATAGTCAATAAACTTAATAAATTAGTATTCTATAATTGATGATCATTTGTATACTTACCCTTTATTATATTATTATAAAAATATTGCACGTGCATAGACGTTTCCAAACTTCTTAAAAATTTATTTCTTTTGAATTAATTACATCATATGTCCCCAGACTATGATATTTATTTTAAATTAGTCCTTAAAATGTTACATTTCCACCCCTAAACTGACTATTATTCTAAATTAATCCTCAAACTTCTGAACATTTTAATTTCATCCCAAAACTATGAGCCTTAAACTTTTTTAACATTTCAATTTCATCTCAAGCGATTCACATACACTAACCACATTCATTGTTAATAAAATCATTAGACCAAGTTATATTATTATATATATTTTTTTAAAGAAATTAGGTTAAATTATGGTTAAAATCAGTTACATATTTGGATATTTAATAACAAAATGTTTACTACGTGGAAAATTATAAAATTAAATGATAATGTTTTTATATTTTAATGCTGAAGCAAATAGATGCGAAGAAAGAAAAGAAAAGTTTTTAAAACACATAACTATAATTTCAAATAGAGAAAATCGCCTCAGTGACCAAAAATCCTATATAATATACGATTTTAACCAATTTTTTCCGGATTTGCCAAAATGACCAACAAAATCGCAATGCGATCGCTAATTCGCAACGCGGTCTCCATTATCGCAAATTCGCGTTGCATTTTCGCAATGCGATAGTTGAAAATCGCGTTGCGATGGTCTACAGTGTCGTTGCGATTTTCCCAATTCGCAATGCGAATAAGTAAATCGCAACGCGAATTGGGAAAATCGCAATGTGATACTGACTATCGCAATGCGATAATACAAAATCGCAACGAGATACTTACTTTCGCAACGCGATACTGACTTTCGCAACGCGATTCTGACTTTCGCAATGCGATTTTCAAAGCGCCATTAGTATCCTGGCTAAGTATTTTATTTTTAAATTCCAAACACGAATATTAATATATTGGAACACTGAACCGTCCACAGTATATCCCGTAATCGCAACTCATAACCTAAAACCTAAAATCACAACTCAGTCCCATCTCCATCTCTCACTCTCTCACCCATCTCCGACGAAATCCGTCCCCATCTCCGGCGAAATCCGTCTATCTCCATCTCTCAGAGCCACCCTCACAATCAGAAATGGAAAATCAACCAACGAGGGTTAGTTTTTTTAATTATTTTCTTTTTAAAATTTTTGCATTATTATTAGGTTTTTCATATTGAAATTGATGATAAGTTTACTGGTAATTTCAATAATAGATTAACCATTTCACTTAGATTGCTTATTAAATCAACCGAGAATCGCAACGCGATTTTAGTTTCGCGTTGCGATTCTCTCGTTGCGATAGTCAAATTCGCGTTGCGATAGTCATTTTCGTGTTGCGATTTTCATTTTCAGAAACTATTCTTCTTCTGCAAATTGAAACTTGAATGAATTGCATTACTTCAACCAAAAAACAAAGACAAATACGAAATTCACAGTGTTGCAAATTTAAGTTTGAAGAATAAACTACTACTCTTTATGTTTATTATTGTTTTTGGTATATCTTCACAGTGTAGTTTTTGGTATATCTAATTTAGTATGTTTATTGTTTTTGTAGAACTTTTATTCGGCTCAATTGACCTTGAGAAATAAAGTCAGCCTGGCCAAAACAATTGCGTCGAAGCTTTCACCTGCACAAAGAAAAATGTTTGAGGATACATGTTTCGGGCCATGGCTGAAAGTACAACATCCCGGTGGAGATGCGATGTTGACACACATGTTTCTTCAAACCATGACTAGCGATCTACCAGAGACTATACAACGTCGTGATGAAGAGATATGGTTTGATTTTCCACCGGCGTATACGTGTTTTGGGCAGGAGGAGTTTTGCTTAATCACCGGTCTACGCTTCGGAAACGATGATGTAGGTCGGTACACTAGACACATTACCCGCCCATTATGGCTATCCCGAGTTTTTCCTGAGCTGGAGAGGCCGAGTCTACACGTAGAAGACCTGACAAGATTGTTGAATAATAAAGACGGTTTTACTCGGATGGATGACGTCGACGTTGTCCGAGTATGCCTTCTAATTCTTTTGCATGCCGGCTTTTTAGGCAGAGAGGCCAGACAACATATTACAAATGATCTAATCAAATTGGTAGAAGACCTAAATGCGTGGAACCTATTTCCGTGGGGCTCGTATTTATGGAAAGCTACATGGAATAAGTTATCGTCTGCCTTGGATGATCGAAAAAGTTTGCATGGCGATGGTTCCAAATACACTTTGACAGGCTTTATTTGGGCCTTTAAGGTAAGAATTTTATATGATGTTTCCAAATTATAAGTAATTATTTAACAATTACTAATGTTTGTTATTATATTGTTTGTAGATTTGGATATTTGAGGCCTTTCCCGCCATGAAGACATATGCAATAAAAACTTCAAATGATATTCCCAGGGCTATTTCCTGAAGAGGAAACGGACCTTGCAATGGGAAGATTTACTACGGTATACGACAATAAATAATGTAAGTTAACATAAATACTACCATATGTTTATAAACAAGTTATTACTAGTACACGTTTAACTTTGTTTGAGCTTTTATATTGTTAGGAGGCCAACACTCCTCTACAGAGGCTGACACCCACGGAAGCTGAGATTGCCACTGATTGGTGGCAAGCTAGTAAGCGTTTTTTTGATGGAACGGTTGATGAGGAGCCTCCACTTCGGGAGCCATTACCTCGCCCAGAGCTATCACCTCACCCAGAGCCATCATCTGATCGACCCGGCTATACACCTCCACAACGACAGCCATCACCTATTCTGTCACATCATCGAGCCTCTTCTCCACCATCACCGCAAGATATGCGACCGGCAAAGATGCCACGACGTTTATCTCCCTGTTCTCCACCTCCACCTCAACGGGATGAGTTAGGGGAGTTACGTGATGAGGTCAATGCCTTGCGTGAGGAGGTCGGTACTTTACGCAAAGACGATGGTGCATGGCGTGTTGAGGTGTCTACATTACGCGGTGAGGTAGCCGCTCTACGTGAGATGGTGGTATCGTTGCAGAATGAGGTTCATACTCTACGCAACGAGGTAAGTTTAAGATTTTTCATACTCGTAATTCATTCGGTTGCTGCCAATACTGCTAAACTGTTTTTGTTAGTATTTGTTTTTGGTTTTGTTTTTGTCTTTTGGTTGAAGTAATGCAATCCATTCAAGTTTCAATTTGTAGAATAAGAATAGTTTACTTTCGCAACACGAAAATGACTATCGCAACGCGAAAATGGCTATCGCAATGCGAAATGAAAATCGCAACGACAAAATCGCAATGCGAAATGAAATCGCAACGACAAAATCGCAACGCAAAATGAAAATCGCAATGCGATTTGTGTTTCGCGTTGCGATTTTGTCGTTGCGATTTTCATTTCGCATTGCGATTTTGTCGTTGCGATTTCATTTCGCATTGCGATAGCCATTTCCGCGTTGCGATAGTCATTTTGCGTTGCGATTTTAAGTTTCGTGTTGCGAAAGTAAACTATTCTTCTTCTGGAATGTTTATATATGTTGTCCTTTTAAATGTTTATATAAGTGCTTACTTCTGGAATGTTATCTGAGCATTTGTGAACTATGATAGAATAATGACTTGGGTGAATACATGCTAGTTTGAAACATATTTGTCTTTGTTTAATATCATGTCTGTTTATTTACTGATTTATGTATTAATTTTTTTTAGCGGCCCGATAAGGTGGATGCTTTACGTCGGGTTTTCCTTGCACGACGGAGTTCACGCATCAGACGGCATGGACGTGCTATTACGTCTCCGTTCACCCAATAGTGCGAAGACTCCGCAAGAAGAAGCCGACTCACCGGTCATCCCTCAAGAGTCCCCTCCAATCGTTCAAGAGGCCCCTATTCTCCCTCAAGATTCCCCCCCCACCGTTCAAGAGGCCACTGTCATCGTTGAAGAGGTCCCTCCCACCATTCCAGAGCCCGATTCACATGGGGTAATATATCAAAGTATTGAGAAACCCCCACCGGTTCCGGACATGATGGATGAGAGTTGGCTCTCGTATGAGTTACCGGCTAGTACCCTTCCGGTAACTGAAGTGGAGAGGAGACAACTACCGGAAACAATTGTGGATAATACCTTTGGGCTAAGACCGCAGTTGATTTTTATCTACATGAGCGGAGCCAAGGGTGTTACACTGACATCAGCAAACTCAACGATGAAATGTTTTTGTTGCTTGATCAATCTTGGTGGGGTGTGCTATTAGGGGTTGAAGACAGTGGCTATTTGGATGGGGAGGTAAGTCTTATATTTGTCTTATATATGATTTTGATTAATTTGTTTAAAAATTAATGTAATTCACTAATATATGTATTTTTTGTAAAACAGCATATCGATGCGTGGGTGTCACGTCTACTAATAATAAGGAAGCTTAGGAAAAATAAAAAAATTCGCTATACAATAATGCCGACGGCTTTTCACGCAGTTCACTTGAAGAATCAACGAGATGAATCATTTTTGTTGGGCAATGGACAAGCTAAACTTTATCCTGCATGGTGGGAGGTCGATAAGGTTAGTGTTTATTTTTTAAATTTTTTAAAGGTGTTCATAAATAAGTGCGCAAATAAATGAATTATTACTTATGATCGCAGGTGTTTATCCCTGTTTTGGAACGTCGTCACTGGCTTCTCGTCCAACTTCAGCTCCCATCCCTGAAGATAATAGTGTATGACAGCATGATCAATTACATCACTGTCTGATTTGAGAGATATTTTCAAGGGATGGAGCTCTCATTTGGCTAAATTCTTGGATGGGATTAAGTATTGGAGTCATTCTGGACACAAGAAGCCAAAGAAGTTCAATGTCACAGTTGTCAGACACGAGACCGCGCCACAACAATCGCCGGGAGCCAGAGGGGATTGTGGTCCTCTCGTATGCCTTTGCTTGGCGCGTTTGACGACGGGAAGCACAGAGTTTTTACCTCCCACCGATAGAGATAGAGCTGCAGTAGGCTTGTGGTTTCGGCATTATATGGCTAGAGCAATATATTCGAGACGCTGCCTACCTGCATCCGCGTTATGAAAGTGTCCATTGTTAATTGGTAAGTCAAATTCAATTTTTGTTAACATATATACTCCTTTTGGTTTGAAAATGTTTGGTTAAGTACCTAGAATTCAATAATTTGTTGTTTGTAGGTTTTAGATGTGTAGGAAGTCTTGTTTGAGCAAATGTTTGGTTTCTGCAGGTTAATCCTTAAGTGAGCTGCGTGAAATGGATGTACGGGGTCACAAAGTTGTTGATTCATTGATTCAATAATTGATGAAGAAATAAGAATTATTATTATTTTTTGATTGTTTAATTGATTTGTAAAAGATGATTTGTAAATGTTGATTTGTTTAATTGATGTGTACATAATTTGTGTTGAAATGAAATAGTTGATTTGTTGATTTTCAATCTGCTTTATGTTGAAGGCAAAACAGACTATCGCAATGCGAAATGGCTATCGCAACGAGAAAATCACAATGCGAAATGAAAATCGCAACGATTTTCATTTTGCATTGCGATTTTCTCGTTGCAATAGCCATTTTCGCGTTGCGATAGCCATTTTCGCGTTGCGATAGTCAAATGAATGTCTAATAAGTGATAACAACTGAACAGATCATAGCAATGTTCAAACTCAAGTTACTAATACATGCCTAACTGAAAATGTTAAAAGTGCACACATAAAATACACATAATGCAAGTTTTGTTAACATATATACTCCTTTTGGTTTGAAAATGTTGGTTAAGTACCTAGAATTCAATAATTGTTAAAAGTTTATGCATGTTAATCCTCGTTGCCTTTTTCATTTCGCATTGCGATTCTATCGTTGCGATTTGCATTTTGCATTGCGATGGTCAAATGATTGCCTTTCGCAACGCGATTCTGACTTTCGCAACGAGATAATACAGAATCGCAATGCGAGTTTCAAAGTTCGCAACAGGTTTTAGTTTCGCAAGCCAAATTTTTGTGTATATATACGCAGCAGCAACAACTCATAACCTAAATCCCTAAATCGCAACTCATTCCATCTCCATCTATCACTCTCTCCGGCGACATCCGTTCCTATATCCAACGACATCCTTCCCCATCCGGCAACAGGTCTTAGTTTCGCATCTCGTTTGTTTAGTTACAACCATGAAATCATCTAATGTTGATCATGTTTGGATAGATTTGTGTTTTGGAGGGTCATGGGAGAATGTTCATGGTGTTTTACAATATATGTCTTTACCCATGAATCTTTAACTAAAACTGTCATTAAAGAAGTTAACTTATGAAACCCTAATGTTACGTGTTTCAAAGAAATTGAATTTAGAGCCCCTAAGTGGATTTAGGCTATCTTATCAGAGAAATGGTAAAGTTTATTTGTTAACCGACAATGAAGATGTTGAACGATTCATTGCTTACATTAATGTTTCAAGTGATGATGTTACATTGTATGTTGTTGAACCTAGAAGTAGTATTGTTGGGTCAGTAGCGGGTAGTAATCAACAAAGTGGGTCTCAAAACCCACAGTCTTTCTCTAATCCAAATCCAAATCAACTTTCAGCACCAAATTCCGGTTTTCGTATTGACCAATTAGACGATGATGAGCCAAGAGAAAAAATTGTGAGTACTAGTCAGTATTCGAAATTTGATCTTGGTCAATACCCAGACTTTGATATTGGTCAATACACGGATTTTGATGATGTTTCAGAAGAAGAAACAGACCCTGCGTGTAATGATTTTGATATTGGTCAATACCCGAATTTTGATGATGAAACACCCGTTGCCGAGGAAGATGTTGTTGATGATAATGAGGAGGAAGTTACGACTGTGAATGAACATGTTGAACATCCATTCTGTAATTCATATAATCCTGAAGAAGAAAAAGAAGAAGAAAAAGTCCCCGAAGAAAAGAAAATGCCACGGGAGTATAACTGGAATATGCCAGAATTACTTCAGCTACCGGAAGAAGAGTTGGCAAAGAAAGCAGTGATTGTTACACAAAAGTTATTCGTATCAAGAAAGATGATTGTTTTGATACAAAGGAAGACTTGAAGATAGCTTTGTATACGAAATGTGTGGAAGATGGCTATCAACTAAAAGTTAACAAATCAAGCAAAGATCGTTTCGAAACAAGGTGTACGATTGACAAAAACTGTACGTGGCGTATGATTGCAAAGAGGATAAAAGATTGCGCAATGTTTCAAGTTAGGACTTTTATTGATAAACATACATGTTCAAGAACCCAAGTTTTTCCTCACCATAGACAGGCAAACAAAAGGTGTTGGGTGGTTTTCTGGCTGAGTTAATGTTTTTGAATGGCAGGGTATATCGGGGACATGAAATTATGACTGACATGAATGCTCGGTTCAAGATTAGTATATCATATTCTCAAGCTTGGAGAGCCAAATGTTATGCCTTGGAATTGTTGAGGGGTCGCCAGAAGCATCGTTTGCCCAACTGCCGGCTTATTGTCACAATTTAAAGCTGAAAAATCCTGGGTCGGTAACTCATATCAAAACAGATAGAGATGGACGCTTTGAGTTGCTGTTTATCGCCATTGGTGCTGCGGTTAGTAAATCAATATAATTCTGTTGACTCATTTCTGTTAGTTACATGCATTTCACATTTAAATGATTATATTTCTTGTGTATATTATTTTGTAGATTCGTTCGTTTATTACTTGCATGCGCCCAGTTATTATAGTTGACGGAGCACATTTGAAAGGTCGATACCTTGGAGTAAACTTATTAGCAGTAGCCATGGATGCTAACAATGGGATATTGCCAATAGCTTACGGGGTTGGCAAATCTGAAACCTCTGATTCATGGACATGGTTTATGGGGCATCTTAGGGATTGCATAGGTCCTATTAGCAATCTGATAATCATATCCGATAGGGCAAACTCAATTGACAACGCTGTTAGAAGGTGTTTCCCAGATGCTTTTCATGGACTTTGTGGTGTTCATTTGTATAGAAATCTAAAATCAAGGTCTGCTGGTATAAAAAAGCACAAATGGACATACTGGAAGGCTGTAAAGGCTTATCGGGAAGTGGATTTCAATAAGCATATAAACTGTTTAAGACGTGTTTTGCCTCAGTGTGCTCAAACACTAGAAGATGTCGGGTTTGAAAGATGGTCAAGAGTACATCAACTTGGAGCAAGATATGGTTTCATGACGTCTAATAGTGCAGAATCAATTAACGCTCTAAGTCGTCATTCCCGGAAATTACCCATTACTATGTTAATGGAGTTTTTTCGAGCCTCTATTCAACAGTGGTACTACAAGAAAAGAAACCATGCAGGTATTATTTCTTTGAATTCGTAACTTATCATATATTTTACTAAGTATTATTTATTTAAATTTACAGGAACATTGGAACATCGTGTTACACCATGGACTGAAAAAAAGATAACGAAATGTGTTGTGAAGTCAACGTCATGGAGAGTTGAACCATGTTCAAACACTTTGTTTGAAGTACTGGATAATAACTTAAATGGGCTTGTCGGTCTAAATGCAAGGACGTGTAGTTGTATGAAATGGTAAACATCTGGTTATCCGTGTGGCCATGTTATAAAAGTTGCTCTTCATCTAAACCAAGATGATTCAAGCACATACGCTATGGATTGCTACACTACAGAAGTATATCGACAGACTTATGCCGAGATTGTCTACCCTATTTCACATCCTTCTGAGTGGGACATACCAGATGACTTACAAACAGTTTTGCCACCAGCCATGGACAGAAGGCTACCTGGCCGACCAAAAAGTCACGATTGTATATCTTCTAAGGGTGAAGAGAAGAAGAGATCGACATGTAGTCGGTGCAAGGAAAGTGGTCATACAAGGTTGACATGTGGATCACCAGTGCCATCACAATCATCTTTTCCTCTACCAAAATATGGATCATCATCAAAATCCAAAGCTCATATGGTGTCAAGAAAAAGGCAATCAAAATCGCAATCATCTTTAAAATCCCAATCAAAATCCCAATCATCTTTAAAATCAGTTACATATTTGGATATTTAATAACAAAATGTTTACTACGTGGAAAATTATAAAATTAAATGATAATGTTTTTATATTTTAATGCTGAAGCAAATAGATGCGAAGAAAGAAAAGAAAAGTTTTTAAAACACATAACTATAATTTCAAATATTAATAATATTAAATGTAAAAAAAATCCCGACTTCTCATTCGATACCGGTTTCGTTGTTTTTATATCTATAAAGTGATCGTTTGATGGGCACGCGCCATTCAACGTCCAATAAGATAAAAAGGGCGGTGAACAGCTGTGCTCAAATAATTTAATAACTATTAGATTGTAGAGTGAACCTACATTCTACTAAAATAAATAAACTAATTTATTCATTTAATTCTCTTTATTTTTATAAAAAACAAATATAATTTCAAAGTTTGAGTATAGAATTTTACTAATCCAATAGTATTCGTATTTATGTTTTCATTTTTCATATTATTATGGCTGTGGACTGTGAAGTAATTGTTTAGTCAAATGTTTAAATATTCTTTTTGAATATTATTCAAGGGTCCACCTAGGAAGTTTTCAAGCTTATGATACAGCCGCTGTTTTGAAACTTTTGATCCCCACGAAACAAAACCCAAATCAAAATAAATAATTACATAAATATAATATAAATATCATTTTTTTTATTAATTTAATGTGCTTACAAGTTACAGTATATGATCTAAAGACTTTGAATTATTTGATAGCGAATACTCAAATACCTTATGCGGTCATTGATATTCGAACTCGTAATCAATAAAAATAACAACAATTTCTTTAACTATTGAAGTCATTTAATTCTTGCAAATATCAGAATTTGTTGTTACAATTATAGTTAGTCCATGAAATGGTCAACTAAGTTGTGCGTCCAAAATTGCATAGTGGTATATTGATCGGTACTCTCACTTTCAAATCTATCTATTTTCTTCAATATTTATGTTCGTCCATCCTTCTTCTTCGAATAGGATAGCAGTTTACCTAAATATTGTTAGTGCTTCCTATTTATAAGGAGAAAAAAGAAAAGGAGTTTTATGTTTTTTTAAATATTGTTTTTTATCTATGTATAAAATACCATTAAAATTATATCTAACATGTGCATCACACACTGTCATAATATGAGTAATGGACATTAAGATCAAAATGATATTTTATTATAAATTGATAAATTAATGATTGTATAGTAAACTTTTAAATTTCAATAATAAAAGGGGAAATTTATCCATACATTAGTGAGCAGCAATGTAACTTAGTAACCCAACCAAAAATTAGAGTTCCTTTTGTTTTCATACGGGAAGAGATCGTTCGATTACGCGCGACATTTATCGCCCAATGAGAGTAAAAAAGGGTGGTGGAGCCACCGGCCTTCCTTTAAATCCGAATTCTCACCATCGTGAAAATTAGTGCAAAGGCTGAACCATTCCTCTTCTTCTATATCTTCAGTCTCTTGCATAAAACCTCTCCCCACCCCCAACCCCAAAAAAAATCGAAGGGCCATTTCCACTTTTTAGCTTTAATCTAATTCAACATTTCCCAAAAAGAAAGAAGATTATTCATTATTTCTTTGTCCAAAAATGACAGGGTTTTGGTTTCACCAATTTGGGCTACGTCGCTTTAACATCAAGGTCAGGTTCCTTTTTCTTTCACTTTAGTTTCAATTTTTGGTAAGTTCTTTGGTCCACGAAAGTCTATTGAAATTGAACTCTTTTCACTCATATGTAAGATTTGCTGGTGAAATTAAGGCTATGGTTTTTGATCGTTGAAATCGTGGTTGTGGATTGTGGAAACAGGGTCGTGGGCATGGCCTAAGAATTATGAGGGCTAGATTGGCAAGGGACCGAAGGGTCAACCGGCGTGTGATGCAGTCACTGATTGCCTCCCAAGTTGCGGCTGCCGAGATCGAGGAACAGATCCGGAGGATTAGGGAAGAGGTGGAGCTACGCTTTGTAGCCAATGTCCTTGATGACCTGTGGGTTCACGATTGTCTCTTTGAGGTTGAAAATGACCCTCTCATGAGGAACGCTTTGGAAAGGATCAATTCCCAGAATATGGGTAGGAGGAGCACGCTCCGCATGAACCGAACTCGAACGTTTACAAGACGGCACAGGCGCCGCCCCGGACCGCAGTGAGTTGTGGAATAATGGGATTATTATGGAGGTGGTAGTGGAGCTTAAGGTTTTATGGGTTCCTTTTTTTTTTCCACCCATAACCCTACCCCTCGATGAGTATTATTTTAATATCTTGTTTTTGTAATGTGTGTTGATGCGTTTCTAGTAACATGTAATACCATGATCAAGAGAAGCATAGCAGCCTCAATGTTTATATGTTTTTTGCATAATAATTTAACCTTTTTTTTCTGATGTTAAACAACTTGGCTAATTAATTGGTCTATTTTGTCTAATCATGGAGATTGATATTTATAAAGTGGAGATTAACAGATATATGGGAGAGCACTTTAAACCCTTTGTTTTTTAGCTTATGAATATCTCTGCAAAAACACCCCCACTACTCATTTTAATTAAATTCTTAATGCTTAATTATTGAAATCAATTGTCAAAACCTATATTTATCTCACCCCACGTTTCTATTACACCTGTCAACCAAGTGATAAGATTGAGAATAAAAAGATTCCTTTTAAATTACTTAGACTGTTTTTAAAAAAAAATTATATAAAATTATTGTGATAAATATAACATTTTTAATCCACCAATAATTTATTCAATCTATAATTATATTTTGATAAAAAAATTATAATTTATAAATTATATTAAATTTACTAAAAATCAAAAATATAATTTTAATTTCAAAATTACTTTCCAAACCCGAATGCTATAAATTTTAACCAACGTTTTGTTTTGGAAGAATAATAATATTCCAAAATTACATTTGAGGATGGGCACACGCCAACGTGCATTTTCACATTTAATTTCCCTTCACAAAAGTGTTTTGTTGGATCCCAATGGCATAACACCTAAAATGTCCTTTATTACCTTTTAATATTGGATCTAAATTTTATTTTTTATTAAAAATTTATTTTCATCTTTTAAAATCTTAATAATTTATTTCTGTTTGAATATAAGTTCATTCCCAACATAAAACGTATTGAAAATGAACCAAGTATATCAACCGGATTAGGTAACTATTAAACAGATTAAAATTCAAAAGATGTGCGGATAAGATGGGCACCAATGAGTTGCCTTTGGGTTCAAGAAAGAGGCCACTCAATTGCTGCTTCTCTCTCTCTCTTTATCCTTTTGACTAAATTTTCTGCATTGAGACTGCACGTGCAGAACAACACCACGTGTAATTGTGTAATTAAGATGCCTCATTTTCAGCCTCTAACTACAAAACTGCTGTTCCAGGTGCTTTGTCAAAGACATAATTAATTGGTCTGTCGTGATTCGATTCTGACATCTACATACGAGATATAACAGCTTTCGAGTTAATTCGATCAAGCTGTTAATTAATCGAAATTAATTCAATTATAGGCAAAGCCGAAACTCGTAAAACAATGTTTGTTATTATGATTTTGGTAACAGACGTGTCTATTTAAAATGCCTACGGCTACTGATATGATTATTACAATCTAGAAGCCTACATGGAAGCATCTAGAAGTTCAACACCTTTTGCTTTGACTTGAAGCTTTTGCAATTCAAAACAAGATATTATGTGCATACACATGCTTACCTTTTTCTCCACCGATGAAGACAATTTATCTGTGCTCATGACTGTCGTGCTAAGATTCTTCATTTAACGCACACAATTATAATTATGAACAATTAACATTCTTAGCACGATGATGTGATTATGTTAAATATTATTGATTGGATTATATCACATTCTTAGCATTAGGTGAAAATAACATTTATTATGACAGTTTTCTAAATAACAGTTTGATTTTGGAAGATTTGGTTCTTTTTTCTTTCAAAAACTAATTAAAACTATTTTAAAAATAATATATTGTAAAAGACATAAATACCATATATAGATTAGCTGGAGATATGACTAAATAATGAGGACTTTATTTTAATTTTCAATTAAACTAATACAACTTGGCTTTTGAGGACGTTATGAACCTATAAATTAGTTATACATAAAATATGTATGTAAAAAATAAAATTTATTAAAAAAACAATAGAATATAATAAAGTAGGGCAGTCGTTTTTCCATGGGAAAGATGGACAAGTGTCGGAAGGTTATTTTGATAAGACAATAAATGCCCTTTTCTTATTATTATTATTATTATTTTAAAAAGGGTATATGAGCCTATGGTGTGGATTTAATAAGTGTTAATCTCAAATTTTTATAAATATAAATGTTTTTTGTCATCACACAAAAAGTTTATATGATACTTTTTCTATCCTGGCATACAAGAGTTTTAAGATTTAAATATTTTCCCCTGTAGTAAAGCTAAATTTTATCACGAAAATTATGTAATATATAAATTATATAAAATCTATATTTAATAATTTTATCCTTTTAAACTTATAAATCTTAAACTCTAACTTCTAATATATAAATTTTAAATTTACTCAAAATAAACAAAATTTGTAAAATTTAAATTTTAAATTAAATAGCTTGTATATTTAAATATTTTCCTTTTTTTCTCTAACCTAAATTTTATCTAAATATTTTTGTGTCACCTTTCTATTTCCTTTTAATTTTTGCTTTGTCGGCGACGACACTAATCTTAATATTGATTACTGGCCGCTAGTGATTGTTATGTTTTTCTCTTTTTCTCTCTTCTTCTTTCTCTTTAAAGTTTTAAAGGAGGGAACTTGATTACTAGGTTGAATACATGAATGTAAGATTCTTAACCTCCTTCCTTAGAGCTCTATTCCTAGCTTTGACCGTGGTGGCTGAGGTGGAGGTTTTAGTTGAATTTTGGGTTGTAGGGCTTTAGGTTGTTTCCAATCTAATTCTAAAGGTTGGAAATCATATTCCCACTCATTTTAATTCCTAGAACGAGTTATTAATTCATTTTCTTTGCTTGTGATTGGTGAGAAAAGTTTAAGAGTGCTCCAAAGGCAAGAACAAAGAGAAGCTAATGCTTTAGTAAGTTGAAGGTTTTTCCCAGCAGCTAGGACCAAGGTAACACACTTCTAACTCGTCTATAACGCTTGTAGATCATTAAGCGTAGTTTGTTTGCTTGTATGAGTGCAAGAACGCATCATGGGTATATGTGTGTTCATGAGGAAAATAGGATATTTTGACGTTGCTTCCAATCCAATTCTAAAGGTTATAAATCATATTCCCACTCGTTTTAATTCCTAAAACGAGTTAGTAATTCATTTTCTTTGCTTGTGATTGGTGAGAAAAGTTAGAGAGTGCTCCAAAGGAAAGAACAAAGAGAAGCTAATGCTTTAGTAACTTGGAGATTTTCCCCAACAACTAGGTCCAAGGTAACACACTCCTAACTCGTCTATAACGCTTGTAGATCATTAAGTGTATTTGTTTTCTTGTATGAGTGCAAGAGTGCATTATGGATATATTTGTGTTCATGAGGAAAATAGGATATTTTGATGTTTCGCATTTGGGAAAATGATGTATTATGATTCCCTTAAACTCTTATAAGTTTTGAATAACATTTTAGGGCTTTAGAAGGGCTTTGGATATAGGAAGGTTGTTTTTCTTGAGAGAAAATAGAGTTTTCTACGTTTGGGGTATTAGTAATAGAAAATGTACTAATATCGTTCTTCTGGAAGGCCAAATTCAAGGGATTTTGGTCAGGTAGTATCAATAGTATATTCACAGGGCATCAATACCAAATACATGATATTAATACCATCGTTAAGTTACAAGTTCCAGTACACAATTTTGGTTTCGATACTCTAGGAGTATCCATACTATTTAAAGAAGAACTATTGATACTCTAAATAAGGGTGTCGATGCTAAATTAATTTTCTAAACATCAAACCCAAGATTGGTATTGATAATCTTAGATGGAGTATCGATATTTTAAAGTGTAAAGAATACTTAAATTTCTGGAATGACGATGTTGAATCCTCTTTTCTTTGAATTTCATAGGATATAAATGATGATCCCGCTTGTAGTTATGAGGGTAGAGATGAGAGTCGTGCCTTACTCACCGAGGGCATTGGTGATGATTTTGTCTCAAACTCCGGGGATATGGGCATCTCGGAGAACACAGGAATAGACGAGGCCACCTTCTTTAGAGACTTCGCTATCGCTCTTAGGCACATCGTTAGGGTCGTTTTAATGGCTCCTACTGCCCGTGCACTACTTATCCCACCGCCTATAGTGTCTATCCTATGCAACTATCGATTGTATGGTCTATCATCATATGTGTCAAAATATTTTAATAAAAAAAATAATCAATTTCAGTCATGTGGGGGATTGTTGGATTTAAATCATCAATTTCAGTCATGTGGTCGGCACGGCTTCTGATCATAATTAATAGTGGTTAGATTTCATAATAGTGGTTAGATTAAATAACATTTATTATGACAGTTTTCTAAATAACAGTTTGATTTTGGAAGATTTGGTTCTTTTTTCTTTCAAAAACTAATTAAAACTATTTTAAAAATAATATATTGTAAAAGACTTAAATACCATATATAGATTAGCTGGAGATATGACTAAATAATGAAGAATTTATTTTAATTTTCAATTAAACTAATACAACTTGGCTTTTGAGGACGTTATGAACCTATAAATTAGTTATACATAAAATATGTATGTAAAAAATAAAATTTATTAAAAAAACAATAGAATATAATAAAGTAGGGCAGTCATTTTTCCATGGGAAAGATGGACAAGTGTCGAAATGTTTATATGATTTTACACAATAATTAACTTGGCTAACTAATTGCTCTATTTGGTCTAATCACGGGGATTGATATTTATATAGCGGGGATTAACAAATAGGTAGGAAAGGTCTTTAAACCCTTTGTTTTAAGCTTAGGAATATAAGATCCTGGTGTTTAATTAATGAAATCAATTGTCAAATCCCTTATCTATCTTACCCCACAGTTTTATTACATCTGTCAACTAAGCAATGAGATTGACAGTAAAAAGTAGTACCTTTTAAACCACTCAGACTGCCTAAATTCTCACTTTCTAATAACAAATTAAATTATTACGATAAATATAAAAATTTTAAACCCGCCATTAATTTATCTAATATATTTTGATAAAATATATGGAAACAAGGTCCCACACAAAAGTATGTCCTTTTCTACCTTTTATTATTAGAAACAGATTTATTAATTCTAAATTATAAAATTATAAACCATAAATCTTAAATAAAATAAATAATATTAAAATACACAATTTTATAAGTTAAATTTTATGTAATCTTTATATCAAATAATTTTTTATACATTGAATAGTAATAAAGGATAAAATAAAAGGTTGGTTCCTGGTTAAACATGAACCAAATACATGGGTTTGATGACTAAAACACATATTAAAATTCCAAAGATGTGGATAAGATGCAGTTGCGGAAGCTATAAAGGACTAGTGGGGGCCAAGGAAATACTAAAAAAATAAAATATACTAGTAAATATAGGCTTTTTACTCATCCTTTGTTTGACACTTGGAAAAACAACCAGGACACCGTAGTTAATTTAATAGTAGGGTGATTGTCTTGTTGGTCATAATGTCTAGGTATATATCATTCAATGCCAAGGCACTTTAGATGCTAACGGGGTGCATATGTCCCAGACTCGATGGAGTAAGTTGGTAGGGTGTACATTTCCGATGCAGTTTCATATCTTACCCCAAATACCCATGAGGTCGGGTGTACGCTTCTGATGCAGTTTCGGATCATACCCTAGGCACCCAAGGGTATCTTTGGTAGGCTAGAGGGGTGCGTGAGGTTCGACATGCAAATCCCTCAACCGCACCATGATTCCTACCTCAGCTTGTGTGTTTGATGATTATGTGTTGTATATTAGTGTCAGTGTTGCATTTATATAATGCACAGCAAAGTCAGTATTGCATTCAGATAATGCATAGTATAATCAGTGTTGTATTCAGATAATACACAGAAGAGTCAGTGTTACATTCAGATAATGCACAACAAAGTTAGTGTTGCATTCAGATAATGCACAACAAAGTTAGTGTTGCATTCAGATAATGCACAGGAGCGTCAATGCCGCATTTAGATAATGCTCAACATATATAGTCATTAGGGTTAGAGACCCTTTAGAGGTTTACTCATTGCTAAGCCCTTAGCAGAGGATATAGAGAAGCGTGAGACTCCTACTTCAGTGATAGAATAATTAAGCCTTAAGTAGGTAACACTTGATCTGAATCATACATGTACCTATTGTTTAGTACCATGTCTTCAGCATGTTTGTGTTTAGTACCAAGTATATCAATTGGATTAGGTAACTATTAAACAGATTAAAATTCAAAAGATGTGTGGATAAGATGGGCACCAAGGAGTTGCCTTTGGGTTCAAGAAAGAGGCCACTCAATTGCTGCTTCTCTCTCTCTCTTTATCCTTTTGAATAAATTTTCTGCGTTGGGATTGCACGTGCAGAACAACACCTCGTGGGTTTTGGTAATTGTGTAATTATGATGCCTCATTTTCAGCCTCCAACTACAAAACTGCTGTTCCAGGTGCTTTGTCAAAGACTTATTAATTGGTCTGTCGTGATTCGATTCTGACATCTACATCCGAGATATAACAGCTTTCGAGATAATTCGATCAATTTATTAATTAATCGAAATTAATTCAAGGGTAAAGTATAACAATGGTCACTGAATTTTTATAACAATTTTATTTAGGTCCCCCAACTTTTAAAACTTGTAATACAGTCCCCCAACATTTAGTCTGTTTGCAATATGGTCCCTCAACATTTAGTCCGTTTCCAATATGGTCCCCGACGTAACTGTTGGGGACCATATTGAAAACGGACTAAATGTTGGGGGACTATATTGCAAGTTTTAAAAGTTAGGGGACCTAAATGAAAACTTTAGAAAAATTCATTGACCATTACTATACTTTACCCTTTTTTTAACAACTTTAAACATTTGATTTATATAAGTTTATTATTAATTAAATACGATTGACTGAATTTTCATGTAATTTATATAATCGAATGACAATATTATTTCGGACCTACTCATAATATTGTAAAAATAGAAGATTGAATAATGTTAAATTACAGTATATATATTAAATCTCAAATTTCAGCATAGTTGATGGACTAAAAGCATTATTAGACCAAGTTTTTAAACTTTGGTATTGTATAAATTCGACTGATTCTTTAATGTTGGTTTTTGTGGATGAAGGCGGTGGTTCTAAGACGGTTCCCACGGCGGACGATGGCATATCAGGTGGGAACTCTGCCAAATTGTCGTTTTCAGTGCTCTTTTTATTGCTTTTCATCGCGTCGTCGAGGGCTTTCAGCTTTGTTCCCATCTAAGCAGCTCTTACCATATTCTGTGCTTTCTCTCTGTTGATTTTCATTTTCAATGTGATGTAAAATTATTGGGTGGAATAATTACTTGGGGATTTTGTATAGGTTTTATTACTTTATTTTTCTTCGAATGTATCATTTTCATTAACAAAAAAAGGTCATATATAACTACTGAATTTGTGGGGTTAGTTTTTGTGGTTGTTCCAGTCGCTCTGCTTTCTCCATCTCTACCTTCCTTCTTGGCGTCTTTATTCTTGTTCTCTCTTCGGTCATCGATAACAAGTCTTTTGTCAGTGACAAGGCGTGTGTGTGTATATATATATATATATATATATGAAATTATATTAAAAATTTATTTAACAAATCCAACTCATGAGCATAATTCTTTTATAAAACAAATTTGTAATTCAAATTTCAAAATTTGTTCATCAAAAGTTTTTTTTAATTATGTTTTATCCATTTATCATCCACTTTAATTATATTAATGTTATAGCTTAAATTACATATCTTTTTCTACATAATTCAATAAATAATAACATAAAAAATTTAACTAAAATATAAATGAGTTGTGCCTTTTATTTTACTAAAAAATTAAATTTTTAACTAAACTAAAAGATTCAATTCAAATACTTATATATGTGAACTTATATAAATAAATGTGAAAATGGAAAAAAAATATTAAAGTTAGTTTAAAAATATAAAAATACACTTATTTTTATTTTAAATTGTATTTTAAATATAGTTTAAAATATAAAATATATTAAATTATATATTAACTATTAGATTTATGTAAGTGGTTTGAGTGTTCTCATATTCATAAATTAGTCTAGGTTCAAGTCTTAATTATTTTTTTCCTAGTATTAACTATAATATAAGATAGTCCAATCCCCTCAAATTCTCAGGATTCTTCTTTATTTATTTTCCTCCAATCTATCATTATCTAATTAGAAAATAAATATATAATTTAATTGACTTAATAATATATCAGTGATCAAATTAAAAAGATTTCATAATTAAATGATGATTCAAGTAATTTACTATATCATATAGAGAGATTTTAACAATCCCGATCATATCAATTGATTCCGAAAATGTGAACAATTAATAGTTGATGAACCAGTAAGAATTAAGAAAATGTGTAATTTTTTAAAATTTTATTTTATAAAATTGGAAAGTGATAAAATTTTCCAAGCTTGACTGAGGCCGTTGGATCAATTGAACAGAGCGGTCCAAAAGCCCCGCCTCTATACCAGGTCCATGTGCACCTCACTCGACACCTGCCATCTACAAATACTCAATTTAGGGACTGTTTGTTTACTTTAGAATGATTAAGCGCTGAATGATTCAAATGTTGAATGATTCAGATGCTCTGTATGAATTAGCTCTGAATATGACATGCTGTTTGATAATGGTTCTGAATCATTCAGAATGTACTTCTGTGCTGAATCATTCAGCACTTTTTTGTTGAATCAGTCAGCACTGAATCATTCAGAGGTGCGAAACAAACGCGTTGAATGCTGAACAGTTCAGCATTCAGCGCTGAATGGTTCTATTAAGAGGCAAACAAACAGCCCTTAGTATTTTTAGTAAGTAGTAAAAAAAAGGGTAAAGTATAGTAATGATCACTGAACTTTTCTAAAGCTTTCATTTAGGTCCCCAACTTTTAAAACTTACGATACAGTCCCCCAATATTTAGTCCGTTTGCAATATGGTCCCTGACGTAACTGTTGGGGGACCATATTGCAAATGAACTAAATGTTGGGAGACTTTATTGTAAGTTTTAAAAGTTAAGAGACCTAAATGAAAGCTTTAGAAAAGTTTAGTGACCATTACTATACTTTACCCTTAATTCAATTATAAGCAAAGCCGAAACTCGTAAAACAATGTTTGTCATAATGACTCTGGTAACAGACGTGTCTATTTAAAAATACCTACGGCTTCTGATATGATTATTACAATCTAGAAACCTACATGGAAGCATCTAGAAGTTCAACACCTTTTGCTTTGACTTGAAGCTTTTGCAATTCAAAACAAGATATTATGTGCATACATATGCTTACCTTTTCTCCACCGATGAAGACAATTTATCTGTGCTCATGACTGTCGTGCTAAGATTCTTCATTTAACGCACACAATTATAATTATGAACAATTAACATTCTTAGCACGATGATGTGATTATGTTAAATATTATTGATTGGATTATATCACATTCTTAGCATTAGGTGAAAATAACATTTATTATGACAGTTTTCTAAATAACAGTTTGATTTTGGAAGATTTGGTTCTTTTTTCTTTCAAAAACTAATTAAAACTATTTTAAAAATAATATATTGTAAAAGACATAAATATCATATATAGATTAGCTGGAGATATGACTAAATAATGAGGACTTTATTTTAATTTTCAATTAAACTAATACAAATTGTCTTATGAGGATGTTGATATGTTTTTTCGCATACCTTTGCAGTCGTGTTGGAGCTTGCACAAAGATCTTCACGATATTTATTTTCTGATTGGTTTGTTGGGTAGTCATATATTGTCAGACCCACTCTTTGATAAAAGGTTATTTGTCGATATGATTAGAATTGTGTAGCGAAGAAGTCTGTCAAATTGTTTAGTTCGCTCACCACTCCTTTATCACTTCGTAAAACATCCCATTTGACAAAGATAATGAGTTTTATAAAGGTTACTAGGTGCTTTTGATGTTAGACGTCATGCTCAACAAAAGGTTTCATGTTTCTTCATATTTGAGTCTAATATTTGTTACTTAAATTATTGCTACAAATGAAGATGTTAGCATTGACTAACGCAAATAAAAAATAAAATAAAATAAAAATAATATGATCATTGTATTGTGTAATCACTTCTTTAGAAGCAATTTCGCATGGATTAGTGTAATCTCGAAATTGGGCATTGTCCCCAAGGTTAACGCATTTTTTATGATTTCATACACCCTAAATAAGGAAATGGAACTTGCTTGGCATTGCTCTTTTAGAAGATAAAATATAAGAGAATTGTAGAGAAACAAAGAAATTTGTATATGAAATAGTAAGTATAGTTTGAAATTATAAGGAAAAGATAAGGGGTAAACCAGTAATAAATAAATGGGTTATCATCTAACACCCCAACCCGTACCCGACCCGAATACGAGTTCGAGATGTCATATTGACTTTTAAAAACGATATTTTTACAAAATATCAAAACATTTGAACTCATTTTAAGAAAATACGATCATATATTGTTGAATTGTGTTATTATAAAATTTTGAGTCAAAAACGTATTTATGAACAGTAAAATAAGGTATGAACAGTACCATATGAACAATAATGAACAGTACTGCTACAGTACCCGAAATTCATAAAATTCATAAAATTTATAAAATTTTATAAATATGTATAAATTCATAAAATTTAAAACGTTCATCATATTTATTTACCATTTACAAATATACGTTTAAAACATTACGAAATTCAATCATATGCTTTTACAAAACCGATTTAAAACATATCGGATTTAAACCTTTATTTACATGCCAACCATTATCCTTATTACAAAATACATACTATACATTTCTTTTATGATCTGATCTTTGGAAAGGAGAAATTGACCTGTCTTGCATAACTTTTATCAATCTTCCTCTTCTCGAAACCTACGCGTGAAACAATCACACGCTAAGTCGATGACTTAGTGAGGCATAAAACATATACTATAACCATATCATTTCATATAAACAAAAGCATACATCTGCATATACTATCATATCATATAAAAGCATATCTCCCATGATATAACCAATGCACACCTATACATTTATCATTAACATATTTATCAATAATCATATATTATCACTAATTCTTTTTATCATATAAGCATAGGTTGAACATTTCCATATACATCATGGAACACATATATCATTTCATAACAAAACACACATAACATAGTATAATTCATATAACACATTTCGTATCATAAAAACAAACATATACATCATTTATATTGTATTTGATATTATCTCTTTATTAGCCCATGGTACACTGGTGAGAACTGAAGGTATGTGAGTACATTGAGGTTGTGCACTAATGCTGTCACCACAGCTCGTATAAGTCCCACTGAGTGGCATATGAAATTTGTCCCGAAGGACCTATGTATTTGTCCCGAAGGACCATGTATATGTCCGAAGGACCACGTAGACCCTCGACTCTTGGCATGCCAACTATACCTATAGCTCTCGTATTATATAACATGGGCATTTTCTTTGCTTCATATATTCATGTACTCATATAATTGCTCTTATGATCACATATCACATGTGCATATAATCACATAGTTTACTTTCATGTAATTCATGTCACTTTCATATGAATTCATATTCATATGTCACATAGCTCATATCACTTTGCATGGATTCACATAAACATATATCATTGTGTTTCATCACTTATTCTCATATCATATAACATGCTCTATCCTCTTATGTTCACATGATATAACACATACAAATTATCTTCAAATATGTCTTTACTCATGAATTCATACATCATACAAATCATATCATCTCTTGTTATCATATGTTTCCAATACATCGCATATATCACTAGTGCAATTTCATGTAAACATGTAAATCATGTAGCATATAAGAATATATATATATATATATATATATATATATCCATTTTTATATACACACATAATAATCACATAACATTTTAAAAGTTGTCATGGATGCCATCGGAGCAAGTAGCGGCGGCGAGAAAGGGGGATTTTCCGGCGGGGAATACGGTAAAAAGCTTGTTTTTGTATTCTCATGACTCACCTGGCTGGGCAAAAATGCTCTGCTGGAGCTTTGAAAAAATGATTGAAATGAGGTTGTGAAAAAATCTTTCTTTAAAGTGAGGCGAATGCTATAGTGAACGTCGGAACTCGATCGGAGCACATGGCGTCTCCGGAAGATAGTCGGGACATTTGTTGATTTCAGATCTTCATATCTGACAACATCCGATGTTCTCTTCTCCGACGTTTTCCGGAGGTCAACGATGATATTCCGACCGGGTTTAACTGCAGCAGAGATGAAGGCCGGTCATGGTTCTCTGTCGATGAAAAAGCTTGAAGATGCGGCTGCTTTGACCGTCTTTGGAAGACAAAAGCTTGTGTTTTGACGACTCGCAAAGTGCACTATAGCATTCACTTTCTTTGGAAAAATAAAGTCTAAACCATTTCAAATTCTGAATTTTTTTTGTCACAACTCTTGTTGCTGGTTTTGCCCACCCTGGCTGGTTGAATTGAAAGCCAGTCACTTGTTCTGTCGGAACACATTAGTACAGTCTGCATATAAATTGATGGTTTTGTGGTGGTTGTGTGTACTTTGCAGAGCTTGTGGGAGCCATGGTTGATGCTGTTGAGAAACCAAACGGTGACGGAGATGGAGCCGGAAGGGTGGCGGCTGTTATGGAAACCGCTGCAAGAAAGAGTCATGGTGGGTTCTATTAATTGCATTTATACGCAAAAGCTACACGAATATGCTTAGAATTGTCGGTTGCTTTCTTCATTGATGATTGTGGCTACAGGTTATACTTGAATTTACGGTTTGTAATAATTGGCTTATATCTCTGAATTGCCGCTGGAACTGTGTGTTTATGTTTGCAGTACGGTGGTTACAGGGTTTTGTTTGAAAAATTTTCTTTATATTAAGGGTGTTCGAGTAAAGGGTAAAACTGGTCCGTTTTAGCAGGATTTGGTGGTGGCTAAGATTTGAGATGTTGTTAGGCAGAGGAGGGATAAGGTGGAATAGCATAGAGTTAACAGATTTTTTCGTATAGAATTGAATCCTTTTCTTGGTGGATTAATTGGTTGTTGAGTTGATTGTGGGTAGGAGGAACACGCTTATCATTAATCTAGCCCAATGTTTACAGGATGGCGCCGCCGCATCCTTTACAGCCGTGACTTATGGCTTCTGGTGGTGGAGCTTAAGGTTTTACGGCTTCTCTTTTTTCCCATCCGTAACTCTCGACTCCCATTTTAATCTCTGTTCAGTAATGCGATGATCAAGAGAAGCAGCGCAGCCTTAATGTTTATATGATTTTTACACAATAATTAACTTGGCTAACTAATTGCTCTATTTGGTCTAATCACGGGTATTGATATTTATATAGCGGGGATTAACAAATAGGTAGGAAAGGTCTTTAAACCCTTTGTTTTAAGCTTAGGAATATAAGATCCTGGTGTTTAATTAATGAAATCAATTGTCAAATCCCTTATCTATCTTGCCTCACAGTTTTATTACATCTGTCAATTGTCAAATAAACTTATTACGATAAATATAAAATTTATCTAATATATAATTATATTTTGATAAAATATAAACTATAAAATGAAAATTAATAGATTTGATTTTAATTCCGAAACTACTTTCCAAACCCAAAAAACTGTAAATTTTGACCAACGTTTATAATAATATTCCAACTTACATTTGAGGGTGAGCAAAGGCCTACGTGCTTTTCCACTTTTAATTTACCTTAAAAAGTTTTACATGGAAACAAGGTCCCACACAAAAGTATGTCCTTTTTCTACCTTTTATTATTGGAAACAGATTATTAATTCTAAATTTTAAAATTATAAACCATAAATCTTAAATAAAATAAATAATATTAAAATACACAATTTATAAATTAAACTTTATGTATTTATATCATTTTTTATACATTGAATAGTAATAAAGGATAAAATAAAAGGTTGGTTCCTCGTTAAACATGAACCAAATACATAGGTTTGAGGACTAAAACACAGATTAAAATTCCAAAGATGTGGATAAGATGCAGTTGCAGAAGCTATAAAGGACTAGTGGGGGCCAAGTAAATACTAAAAAAAATAAAATATACTAGTATATACCATCATTTGTTTGACACTTGGTAAACACACATGACACCCGAGTTACTTTAATAGTAGGGCGATTATCTTGTTGGTCAGAATGTCTAGGTATATACCATTCAATGCCAAGGCACTTCAGATGCTAACTGGGTGCACATGCCCAAGACTCGATGGAGTAAGTTGGTAGGGTGTACATTTTCGATGTAGTTCCAGATCTTACCCCAAATACCCAAGGGGTCGAGTGTACGTTTCTGATAATGCGCAACAGATATAATCATTACGGTTAGAGACATTTTAGAGGTGTACTCATTGCTAAGCCCTTAGCAGAGGATATAGGGAAGCTTGAGACTCATACTTCAGTGATAGAATAGTTAAGCCTTAAGTAGGTAGCACTTGATCTGGATCAAGCATGTACATATTGTTTAGTACCATGTCTTCAACTTGCTTGTGTTTATGAAACTCTTAATGTAAACCCATATCCCGTATACCTTTCGTACACAAGATACAAAGGTCACATCACTTATAAAAATTTATGTCATTTGAAAACCTGTAAAAATTTGTTTCAATTTAATCCACTATACTATAATATATTTGTAAAAGCAACCTACTAAAACTATCACTTAAATACATTACAAATTATTCAGTACAGTTTGATTACATGCCAACTATATTCTCCAAATGAATAAGGTTGTCATAAAGTTACTAATGAGTCAACCTTTAATGAATGAAAATTAATGCTACTGCTACACTCCTTACGCAACTAATCTTTGCTTTTACCTACGTGGGAAAGAAACACACGTTAAGTATTTACTTAGTGAGACATAATACTACAATGATATTATGATTATACAACAATATTACAAATACTAATGAATAGTTTAATTCATCAGTCATAAAAACCAGTAAAGCCCTTCTCAGTTAAACCATAATCTTTTATACCATCATGGAAATTATTCCTATTATGTCCATCATACTTATCATTTTGTACGTTTTTTCATTTATTTTCTCTGTATACATTAAATGTAAAGTACTATACATGTATTGCACCAATATGCTAATTAATTATGTATCTTTTATAATAATTATGATGACACTTACATACTATTAATACACCTTTTTGTACTTTCATTTAGGTATCATTTCTACCCATTATGTTATGTTTATGTTCTCTTTATAACTCCCTTCATACGAGTTATGTATTATTGTACATTATATATATATATATATACATATATATATATACATATATAGATTCCTTCATATCACTTTATATATCATTCATATTAAATTACATTATAATTCATTTATTATTTTACCCAAAGGTATTTAACTTTTCACCTAACTTGCATATTTGACACTTTTTCTGTCAAATGCACAACTAGTCCATTATCTTTTACTTTAGAGCAGATTCTACTATAATAATTGTTCCTAGTATCAATTAACCCTTCCAATCATTATACATTCTATGATTTGTACCCATAATACTATGCATTAATACCAAATTTTTTCTATAATTTATACGGATTACTCATCCACTACAATTACGATAATTCACCTTATATATACATAAATATTTCATTAATAACATCCATTCATGTTTATCATTCACCATTATAACATCTTTTTTTTGATAATGCACCCATAATTTCAATCTACTTTTTGTTAATAATGTATACACAACCCATTTTGTTGATATACCATATACATTTCAACCATATATACTTTTCTGTTAATAATGTACTTTTCTAGTATACTTTTCATTTAAACCATATGCATTTCAACTCTACATACTTTCATGTTGATAATGTACCCATATACATTTCAACTAAAGTATGCTTTTCTGTTGATAATGTACTCATATACATTTCAACTATGGCATCCTTTCATGCCAATAATGCACCCATATGCATTTTTCTTTATACTGATAATACATCCATATGCATTTCAGCTATGGCATCCTTTCATGCCAATGATGCACACACAGTGCCTATACGTCATTCAAAATATTATGAATTCCGTGTTTTGCACACTCAGTGCCAAAACGGTTATTCATCCCATAGGATGAATTCCATGAAATGCACACTTAGTGCCTATTTGGTAATCACCACATACATTTTTAAAACAGACATGCATATATGATTAGTAAATCATATAATTATATAATTTAAATGCACTCACATGGTTTTCCTCGCTTAAATATCCAAATTGGGAAGATAATTATTCCGGAACTTGGCCCTTGCCTTTCGACTTAGACTCAGGAGCTTGTTTGAGATCTATACCATATTCTTTAAAGACATGCATAATATAAATTGTTAGTATGCTTCCTAACAATTATAACTTAACATCAATCAAATATTTATTATTAACTTCCCATAACATTATCAGACCCAATCTGGCCCTTAGGTATCGATACCCCTTCTGGCCCTTAGGTATCGATACCCTGCTTATGGTATTGATACTACCCTATTAGGGTATCGATACCCCATGGTATCGATGCCTAAATTAGCTTTGGTTTAGCCCGGTATCGATACCCTCACCATGGTATCGATGCCTCTATGTTATGGTACTGATACCCCACTATGCAACGATACCCAATTTATGTTCGATGTTTACTGGTATCGATACCCTTACCATGGTATCGATACCCCATTTGTAACATCCCAAACTATGGGTTAGTGACTAAATTGTAAAGTTTCAGAATTTTGTGATTAAAGTTGAAAAGTTCAATGATTTATTTGAAAGTTTCCTGAAGGGTTGTTGGTAATTATTAAAAGAATTAAAGGGCAAAATGATCATTTGACTTGAAAAATGATATAGGCATGTGGGGATAAAGATGAGATATTTTCTCCACTTCATCATCTTCTTCTTCATCATACGAGAGAAAGAGAGCCAAGCTTGCAAAGGTAAGTTTCTAATAGTGATTAATTGTGATTTAAAGTTGGGTTTTGATCATTAGATGATACTAAGCTTATGGAAAGCTTAAGTTCTAAGATCAAAGATAAAGAAGTTATGAAGAATTAAGAGAATGGGTTTTAAGTGTATTTCTTTATAAATGATATGATGTGATAAATGATAAGTATATGATATGATAAATGTATTATGATAATAGGATAATGATAAGGAAGAGATAATCATATGTAATGTGGATTTGATATGAATAGAAATATGATAGTATATGTGCATGTAGTAATTAATAAATGAAATGTTTTATGATTTTATTATATGTTTATATGCCTCCTAAGTCAACGACTTAGCGTGTGATGTTTCACACGTGTTCGAGAAGAGGAAGATTGACAAAAATTATGCAAGACATCCAGTTCCTCCTTTCCAAGATCATATCAGAAAATAAATGTATAGTATGTATTTAATAAGGAAAGTGGTCGGCATGTAAATAAAGGATTAAATCCGATATGTTTATACATTAAGTTTTGTAATATTTTAAATGCATATATGTAATTGATAAATTTTATACAGATGGAAGCTTAGATTTTTACGAGATATAGTATTTTACTAAGTACTGTAGCAGGCATCGATACACATTATATTCGAAATTTTTCACTGTTCACGGTACTGTTCATACCGTATGTACTGTTCACCATACATATTTTTCTTAAATTTGTATAGAAGTATAATTATATATTATTGTATTTTTCTTAATATAGTTCAAATGTTCAGTTTTGTAAGAATATTTTAAAAAGTCAATGTGACATCTCGAACTCGTATCCGGGTCGGGTACGGTAGGGTGTTACATTGATTGGGTACGATATGGTGAATAAGTATCGATACCTCTTATATGATTTTAGCCTAATTCTTGCCTAGGGTATGATACTGTTCCTTAGGTACCGATACCCCTACCCAGATTTTCCAGTTTCATTCGAAATTTACCCAAGTTTGGTAATTTCATCTCCTTACCCTAACAATACTATAAACACTCTCTACTTAACTTACTAACTTTCTTTCATTTAACACTTAAAACTAATTCCTAAAGATCATTGTATTAGAATCACACCAAATTTCCAACTTGTTTTAAACTCATTCTAGGCTTCTAATCTTTCATTTACTCATTGTCAAGTCAATTTACCAACAAACATCATAAACACTCATATAGAACATAACATTTAAAACCCATTTCTTTAAATCTCAAATATTTTACTAATCGCTTAATTTTAATCCATTTAAACCATCCTTAAGATTCCACATTACTTAGGCTTCAAAACTATCTCATAATCGAAAGGAAAATTGATAAATTGAAGTTACCTTTGAGCTATGGAGGAAAGCAAACCACGGAAGGAGAGAAGAAACTAGCTTGTTGTTTCTTTTCCCCTTTCTCTTAATCCCTAATTTAAATGGGTTTTAAATTCATTTCACTCCAAAAGACCATAATGCCCTCTTTATCATTATTGATACAATTAGTCTAACACTATTTCAAATCATTCCTATATTTATCTTTATCAATTTAATCCTCTAACTTTACATTTTTGCAAGAAAGTCATTGTCTGCTATTTGGGGTATACACTTAATGCTGCTCTAGATTAGCGATATATGTTGGGATTGTATGCTCACTTCAGATGTTTTCGTTGGCAAGTTAATAGCTTGAGCAGTTCGTGGCACCGTATTAGGACTTCCAGCATCCCTCAGAGTACTATACCATAGCTTAGTGGGCATATATTCATAGAACCTTGCTCGTGTATTCAGATTTATGAGAAAAGTTGTATTATTTGATTTAAACTATGTGTCAGATTCAATTATAAAATATTTATAATGTAATTTATGTCTTTTATACCATTTAGTATGTTTGAAATGAAAACAAATAGGTTTTAAAAATCAGGGGTTGTCGGTTGCCTAATGTGACACTTTAGGCCTAATCGGGTTAGAGTATTACACAAGTATTGAGAATCCTCTGATACTAAGCTGTGAGTCAATATTTGGAAAATTTTCCTTGTGAATGTTCTTAGGAGGAATATTGAGGACTTATCACACAACTTGCATTCCATATCGTTGTGGCTAAAAACGTATTGAGTTTATTTAAAGGGCATGTACTGTTCATAAACCTATGTTCATGTCGTAACTTTATCTTTTGAAATACTTGTTTAATATTTTTGGGATGTATAGGGGCTCCCCTCTTTTCTAAAACTTTATACTAGATTCACCCATATTTGAATAATATATTTTAAATGATGATTGTGATGTGAATTCTAAAAAGAAATTTTGGGTTAACCATTTCAGTGGTCCCATGTGATTCAGAGTAATCTCCCACTTTAAAACTTTTAAATATTCTTTTAATGTTTTCAGAGTAATCTCCCACTTTAAACTTTTAAATATTCTTTTAATGTTATATCCATATCTGAACATTTGATCCAAAAATTTGGATATCCAAAAAAAATCAAGTATCTAATTTTTGATCTAATATATAAATTATTTTCATGATTTAAATTTCAAATATCCAAAATTTTGAATCAAATAAATTTGATATCTAAAATGCACACCCCTATATACAACTAAGGTGAAATCTAAAAAAAAAAACCTTATAGCTCATTAACCTTTCCATATTTCACTTTTCTTAAAAATCCTATCATAATCACTCTTGCAAAAAGGTGTGAACCGAGTTGAGCTACTAGCGAGTAGCTTAAGTTCGACAAGATCAAAACTTGGTCAACGTTTGAATCGTGTAAATTCTACTTGAACTTCAGCTCGACTCAAGATTTTAATGAGTCAAGTCGAGCAAGGTCTACTTGACTCGATAAGTTCACGAGTAACTCATTAACTTTTTAAGATATTTTAGAATGTGGATTACCTTATTTTTAGGATTGATTGTGTATTGTCAAACCTTTCTTTAAAAGAATTGTTGTAATATGTTAATTTGGTATATTTGTGGATGTTACTTTGGTGGTAATATGCTAGTTTTGATTTATTTGTAGATTGTTACTTTGGAGTTTAGATTTGGAATTGTTTCACTCACTATTTTGATCATTCTTTGTTAATTTTTAATATATATTTTATATTAAGTTCTAAATATTATTAGATTTTATATTTATTTAAAAACAAGATAAAAATTTTGATGAGTTTAACAAGGAATGAGTTTTTTAACGAATACGAACTGAGCAAAATTTTATAGAGCTTACTGAGTATCGAGTCGCACAATTTTTGAGTCGAGCACTGCTCAGTTCATAATCGACTCGTATTAAGCACTCCTACTCTTATATGAGCAATCATAGCAGGATCCACTAAAAAAAAAAGGTGTGCGCATCCTTCCCATGATTCAGAACCAAAGAATACCTTCCAATTATCGTTAGTTCAAGTAATGACCAACTAAGTTGGGTGTCCACGATTGCATAACGGTATGCTTATAGTTTATGCCAATTTGAATCTTACTTTCCTCTTTCTTCCATATTTTTGCTCGTCTTTCTTCGTTTTCTTTGGATAGGATAACGGATAACCTAAATATTATCAGTGTTTCCTATTTATAAGTAAAAAATACATATTTTTTAAAATTGTTTTTATCCAGGTGTAAAATACATGTAAATTATGTGCCAAAAAAGCTTTTTTTCATTAAGCTAAGATGACTACAAAATAATATTTGTTCTAATTACTTTCAATCATTTGACAATAAACACTCAATCATTTAACCAAAGTTTATTATAAAAATTTATTATATGCCAAATAAGCTTTTTTTCATTAAGCTAAGATAATTTAAAACTTTATTATAAAAAAATTGACGAATACTATTTTAATAACGAAAATTACTTTCCAAACCCCAAAACTATAATTTTGACCAAAGTTTTCTTTGGATCAATATCAATATTCCAAAATTGGATTTGAGAAAGGGCACACGCCAACGTTCTTTTCATATTCAGTTGCCTTCAATATGTCCTTCATTACCTTTTATATCGAAACAAGGTAGGTTCCTGGTTTAAACCACAATGGGATGGATCTAGGGACGGAAAATCTTATATATTTTAAATTTTTATTAAAAAATTTTTTTCATCTTTTAAAATTTTAATAATTTATTTGTTAAATATAAGTTCCTTCCCAACATAAAATTATGTATTTAAAATGAACCAAGTATATCAACCGGATTAGGTAACTATTAACAGAATAAAATTCAAAAGGTGTGGATAAGATGGGCACCAAGGAGTTGCCTGTGTAATTAATGCCATTTTCAGCCCCCAACTACAAAGCTGCTGTTCCAGGTGCTTGTCAAAGACATAATCAATTGGTCTGTCGTGATTCGATTCTGACATCTACATTCGAGATATAACAACTTTCGAATTAATTCGATCAATTTATAATTAATCGAAACTCGCAAAACATGTTTGTCATCATGATTCTGGTAAACAGACGTGTCAATTTAAAATACCTACGGTACTGATATGATATTACAATCTAGAAACCTACATGGAAGCATCTAGAAGTTCAACACCTTTTGCTTTGACTTGAAGCTTTTGCAATTCAAAGCAAGATATTAAGTGCATGCATATGGAACGGATATTTCTTACCTTTTTCTCCACCAATGAAGACAATTTATCTGTGCTCATGCAATAATAATTATGAACAATTAATTTAAAACATACTCCACAAAGAGTTCATTTATCACATCTTAGCATTAGGTGAAAATAATGCCTAATAGATTATATTACATTAGATTAGGTGAAAATAATGCCTAAAATAGATTAAATAACATTATTATGACGTTTTCTAAATAACAGTTTGATTTGGAAGATTTGCTTCTTTTTCTTTCAAAACTAATTAAAATTATTTAAATATAATATTGTAAAAGACATAAATACCATATATAGATTAGCTGGAGATATGACTAAATAATGACTTTATTTTAATTTTCAATTAAACTAATACAAATTGTCTTATGAGGATGTTATGAACGTAGACATTAGTTATACATAAAATGTATGTAAAAAATAAATTTATTAAAAAACAATAGAATATAATAAAGCAGGGCAGTCTTTTTCCATGGGAAAGATGGACAAGTGTTGAAAGGTTATTGATAAGACAAAATGCCCTTTTATATTATTTAAAAAGGGTGTATGAGCCTATGGTGTGGATTTAATAAGTGTTAATCTCAAATTTATATATAAAATTTTTTGTCATCACACAAAAAGTTTAAATGATACTTTTTCTATCCTGTCATACAAGAGTTTTAAGATTTAAATATTTTCCCTGTAGTAAAGCTAAACTTTATCACGAAATTATGTAATATATAAATTATATAAAATCTAGATTTAATTTTATCCTTTTAAATTTATAAATCATAAACTCTAACTTCTATATAAATTTTAAATTTACTCAAAAAACAAAATTTGTAAAATAGCTTGTATTTTCCTTTTTTTCTCTGACCTAAATTTTATCTAAATATTTTGTGTCACCTTTCAATTTATTTTAATTTTGTTTAGTCGGCGACGACACTAATCTTAATATTGATACTGGCGCTGGTGATTATTTGTTCTTTTCTTACTGTGTCTGTTTTCTTTTTTTTTCCTGATTTTTTTAATTTAAGAATCGTTGTCCTTGTGACATATTCTCCGCTCTGTGGCACACTTTTTCTACTATTGTGACATGTCACTTGTGGTTGTTGATTATTTTTCGGATACCTTTGCAGTCGTGTTGGTGCTTGCACAAAGATCTTCACGACATTTGTTTTCTAATTGGTTTGTTGGGTAGTCACATATTGTCAAACCCACTCTTTGATAAAAGGTATTTGTTGATATGATTAGAATTATGTAGCGAAGAAGTCTGCCAAATTGTTTAGTTCGCTCATTACTCCTTTATCACTTCGTAGAACATCCCATTTGACAAGACAATGAGTTTATGAAGGTAATGGATATTTTGATGTTAGACGTCATGCTCAACGAAAGGTTTCATTTTCTTCATATCTTTAAGTCTAATATTTGTTACTTAAATTATTGCTACAAATGAAGATTAGCATTGACCAACGCAAATAAAATAAATAAAAGTAATATGATCATTGTGTTGTGTAATCACTTCTTAGAAGCAATTTCGCTCGGATTAATGTAATCCGAAATTGGACGCTTTCCCCCAAGGTAACACAATTTTTATGATTTCGTACACCCGAAATAAGGAAATGGAACTTGCTTGGCATTGCTCTTTTTGAAGATAAAGTATAAGAGAATTGTAGAGAAAAGAAGAAATTTGTATATGAAATAGTGAAGTATAGTTTGAAATTATAAGGAAAAGATAAGGGGTAAAACAATAATAAATAAATGGGTTATCATAATCTCAACCCTCTTCAATATTCCAAATATAGAAAAAAATCTTTTCTAGAAGATATCTAATTTTATTCAATTATTTCATTATCCAACAATCCCCCATTAATACAAATAAATAAAATTATTGAAAATAAGAAAAGAGCAATATCAAAATTAGTCGCTTAAGCACTAATTTCTTAGATTTGAACTAACACATATTGAAATAGCAATATTCTTCTCTTAACAAGTGAACGAATCTTGAACTTGTTAAAATAGGATTACACTTATGACACATGACTAATCATATCCAATGAGTTTGCGATGGATCAATCAATTTAGCCATATACCTCAGAGTATTAGTAAGTGCTCTAGAAAGACAACCAAATATTTTCATAGAAGTTGGCTAGTTCTTCACACTTACATAGGTGATTTCACCAAGTCTATCTCAATATAGACCACCCAAGTCAAGAATATGAAATCATTAACAGAATTTAGAAAGCTCGACATCTTTTTTTAAGATTTGATGAATTCATCAAATCTGTCTCACAAGGACCAAATTTAGGGCTACGAACTCATTAAAAGCATAAACTCAATATCATGTCAGTGAATTCATCAATTATGTCCAATTAGACTACCCAAATCTTGGCTATGAATTCATTGAGAGTGTAAAGCTTACCTTTCACGTCAGTGGATTCATCAAGTCCTTCTCACTATGACCGCCCAAAACCTGAACTATAAATCCATGAAGAGCAAATCTCATCGTTATGCATGTACTTATTTACCATAAGGATAGGTAAAAATGTACACTATTACTCTTCTCATGGCTTCATTTGACCATATTGAACTTAGAGACCTATTCCTCTCAACAAATCATGAATCACTTTTATTTTAACTCTTAAGTTAAGAGATCAATATAAATTATTTTCAATTTTTTATACCTCAAGTTAAGTACTATCATCTTATTTTACGGACTTTGCCTTCTCTTTTGTTGTAGGCTTGAATTTTAACCATTATACGAGTCACGCAAAAAGAAAAAGAAAAAGTATAAACATTTTCTCTTTTTAAGGACTCTTAACAAGATGGATTCTTAAGGCCTAAGGGCATTCGGCCTCTTGCCTAGATAAGTATTGACTTAGCATCTTAGAGTTCATACTAGAGCTATTAAAACAAAATTTTACAAGCTTTCGTAAAGACGTTCTATCCAAGATGAATTCATACCCACTAAAAAAAGTTTATCGATTCATTATCAGTTATAGAATCATAAATCCTGTTAATATTTTAGTATATTTTTATAAAACTATCACTAATTTATTATAACTTTAAATTCTCAAGAAAATGCTTAAAGTTTCTTCAATATCCAATATTGAATTGTTGGTATATTATGATATTATGTCATGTATAAAAACTATCATAAATTTTAGTATTCAAACATTATTTCATTCACTATTTATTAATTTCAATTTTATGCTAAGAGAGTTATACGAAGAATCATCTTAATTCTAAAACTTTTCAATGTAAAAAGACTTATACTCAAATAATGTCTTTTTACTTGTTTTAGTATATCTAACACTGAGATTTCACATATATCATCTATAATTCTAATGTTACACCCTGATACCAAGGTAGTAGTTACGAGTAAATCCTTTGTATCTTAGAGCATCCATGGTAGGTTATCATGAAGAATTTAGGAAGTGTAGAATGAGTAGAGCTCAAAAGATGAGAACTCACGTAGTCTTCTTTTTCTTCTATTTTTCTCTCTTCTTCTTTTTCTTTAAAGTTTAAAGGAGGGAACTTGATTACTCAACATTACTAGGTTGAATATATGAAATGTAAGATTCTTAACCTCCTTTCTTAGAGCTTATTTCTAGCTTTGGCCGTGGTGGCTAGGGGAGGTTTTACTTGAATTTTGGGTTGTAGGGCTTTAGGTTGTTTCCATCCAATTCTAAATGATGGAAATCATTCCCACTCATTTTAATTCCTAAAACGAGTTAGTAATTCATTTCTTTGCTTGTGATTGGCGAGAAAAGTTAGAGAGTGCTCCAAAGGCAAGAACAAAGAGAAACTAATGATTTAGTAACTTGGAGGTTTTTCCCAGCAGCTAGGACCAATGTAAAACATTCCTAAATCATATATAACGCTTGAAGATCATTAAGTGTAGCTTGTTTGCTTGTATGAGTGCAAGAGTGTATTATGGGTATATTTGTGTTCATGAGGAAAATGATATTTTGATGTTGTTTCCAATCCAATTCTAAAGGATGGAAATCATATTCCCACTCATTTTAATTCCTAAAACGAGTTAGTAATTTATTTTCTTTTCTTGTTATTGGTGAGAAAAGTTAGAGAGTGCTTCAAAGGAAAAAAATAATAGAAGCTAATGCTTTAGTAACTTGGAGGTTTTTCCCATCAGCTAGGACCAAGGTAACACACTCCTAACTCGTCTATAACGCTTGTAGATCATTAGTGTAGTTTGTTTGCTTGTATGAGTGCAAGAGTGCATTATGGGTATTTTGTGTTCATGAAAAAAAATAGGATTTGATGTTCTCATTTTGGGAAAATGATGTATTACGATTCCTTAAACATTATAAGCTTTAAAAACATTAGAGGGCTTTAGGAGGCTTTGGGTAGGGAAGGGTGTTTTTTCTTGAGAAAAATAGAGTTTTCTATTTTGGGGGTATTAGTAATAGAAAAATAGTACTAATGTCGTTCTTCTGGAAGGCCAAAATCAAGGGATTTGGTAAGGTAGTATTAATAGTATATTCAACAAGGCATTGATACTTTTCATAAGGTATCGATACCAAGGGTAAGATATTGATTCCATCGTTAAGTTACAAGTTCCATTACACAATTTTAGTATCGATACTCTAGGAGTATCCGTACTATTTAAAGAAGAACTACTGATACTCTAAATAAGGGTGTTTGATGATGAATTAATTTTCTAAACATCAAACCAAGATTGGGTATTGATACTTAGGTGGAATACCGATATTTTAAAGTGTCAATAATACTTAAAATCTGGAATGATGATATTGAATCCTTTCTTTGAATTTCGTATGATATAACTGACGATCTCGCTTGTGTATGAGGGTAGAGATGAGATCGTGCCTTACTCACCAAGGGCATGGTGATGATTTTGTCTTAAAACTCCGGGGACATGGGCATCTCGGAGAACACATGAATAGACGAGGCCACCTTCTTTAGAGATTTCACTGTCACTCTTAAGCACATCGTTAGGGCCATTAATAGATTCTACTGCACCGCACCACTTGTCCCACCACCTGTATGTCTATCTATGCAACTATCGATTGTATGGTCTATCATCATATTGTGTCAAAACATTTGATAAAAAAAAATCATCAATTTTTTCGTGTTGGGGATTATTGGAAAAGTGAAAAAGTTTTCATTATGATTTAATTAAATTAAGTTCATATTCTTTTTGAATATTATAAATTACATTTAAATTTATCTCTTTAATTGAATATTAGTATGATAATTATTCTTTTGAATATCTCAAATTAAAAGGTATTTATTATCTATTTAACTTTGAATATTAAAATAAATATATCTTTTTAATATCTCAAATTAAAATAAAATTTATTTAAGTTTGAATAGTAAAAGGTATCTATATTTTGAATATTTCAAATTAAAAGATATTATTATATATTTAAATTTGAACACTAAAAGATATTTATTTTGGGTAAATCTACCTTGAAAATCCCTATAAATTGAGCTAACCTGCTAGGTTAAACGCATCTCAAAATTCAAGAACTTCTAAAATCTTGAAAAATATTTTCTCATTCTTTAGTTTTTCCAGTGATAGGTAAAAGACAAGAAATAATTTATGATCTCGATAGTTGGTATTGTTCGGTTGATCATCTAGTTGTTGTATCCTAAGAGACAGATGACCAAAAGATCTCGAGCACCAGGAGGGGCCGAAAATCTATCTTAAGAAAAATGGTAGCGACATGTCTCAACTCGTTTTCCCATCTTCCGATCAACAAAAGAGCATTTCTTCTGCTATATATTTATTTAATTTTTAATAAGAATACTTTTTTTATTTTATAAGATTCGATTTTATCATAATTTGTTATTTTTATAAAAAAATAAATAGGGATATATGTGTAGTAAAAAAACAAACAAGACAGAAATGTCAATAGAAGGTCGTCGTTTTTAAATGCTTTATCCATTCTATTTTCTTCTAATGAAGCAAATCAATAAATCTGAAAAAAAAAAAAAATGAAATTTCTCTCCCATTCGTTCTGTTTATGTGTCATCAAAATTTATTTTTATTCGTGACTATATCAGTTATAGAATAAAATAGTACCACATCTCTAATTTGCCACCGTTTCAATAGCTGGCGTTAGTCTCATTTGGTCGCCTATTGGAGAGGAGAGCCGTTGCCTAAGATCCAAAAATATTTCTTTAAGGTTACCATAAGATCCAAAGGATGACATGATTTTGATAAAAAAAAAATAGATTTCATCGGTCGCGTTCGTTTTCCGATCAATGGTGGTCGGCGCGACATTCAATCATAATTAATAGTGGCTAGATTTTAAAAAGAGGGGGAGAAAAATGAGGGAGAGAAATGAGAGGGAGAGAAAGGAAAATGAAAAAAGAACATAAATATATAAATTATGAGTTTTAAAACTACATCGTTTTGACGTGAAATTGAATTTTCAAAACGACGTCGTTTTTGTAGTATGTGCAATGTCATAACGTTATTAATGTTAAACGACGAAGTGATCAAAATATGAAATAATTTTTAAAGTTCAATGATTAAATTGAAAAGTTTTAAATTTCAGTGAGAAAAATAAGAAAGAAAGTAAAGTTTAGTGAGAAAATTTATAATTTACTTTTTTAAAAAAAAGATATGAGGCATGGATTTGAGATGTAAGTGTGAATTGCCTGGAGCTTAGCTGGTTACTGTTTTATTTATATTTCACTAAAAAAAGGAAATGAATTGTTAATTGAAAATTTATAACGAAAATAACCCCAGTGACCCAAAATCCCATATAATATACGATTTTAACCACTTTTTCCGGATTTGCCAAATGACCAACAAATCGCAATGCGATCGCTAATTCGCAACGCGATCTCCATTATCGCAAATTCGCGTTGCATTTTCGCAATGCGATAGTTGAAAATCGCGTTGCGATGGTCTACAGTATCGTTGCGATTTTCCCAATTCGCAATGCGAATAAGTAAATCGCAACGCGAATTGGAAAATCGCAATGCGAATAAGTAAAATCGCAACGCGAATTGGAAAATCGCAACGATACTTACTATCGCAATGCGATAATACAAAATCGCAACGAGATACTTACTTTCGCAACGCGATACTGACTTTCGCAACGCGATTTACATAGCGCCATTCGTATTAACGCGTATTTTTTTTTTCAAATTCCAAACACGTATTTTTTCTTAATAAATCGGAAAATGAACCGTCCACAGTAATCGCAACTCATAACCTCAAACCCAAAAACACAACACTCAGTCCCATCTCCATCTCTCACTCTCTACGGCGAAATCCGTACCCATCTCCGAAGATTTCGTCCCCATCGCCGGCGAAATCCCCTCACAACCATTCACAGTCAAAAATCCCTCACAATCATTCAGAATGGAAAATCAACCTCCGAGGGTTAGTTTTTTTATTTTATTTGAAATTTTTGCATTATTTTAGGTTTTTCATATTGAGATGATGATAAGTTACTGGTAATTTCAATAATAGATTAACCATTTCACTTAGATTTCTTATTAAATTCATCGATTGCTGCCAATACTGCTAAACTGTTTAGCCTGTGAAGTTAGTATTTGTCTTTGCTTTGTTTTGGTTAAAGTATGCAGAGAAGAATAGTTTCGAGAATGAAATCGCAACGCGGAAATAACTATCGCAACGAGATAATCGCAACGCGAAATAAAAATCGCAACGCGAAACCAAAATCGCATTGCGATTTTCATTTCGCGTTGCGATTTTCATTTCGCGTTGCGATTTTTATTTCGCGGTTGCGATTTTCATTTCGCGTTGCGATTGTCTGTCGCGATAGTCATTTCGCGTTGCGATTCTCTCGTTGCGATAGTCATTTCCGCGTTGCGATTCTCATTCGTTGCGATTTTCATTTCAACCAAAAGACAAAAACAGTGTGCAAATTTTAGTTTCAAGAATAAACTACTATTTATGTTTATTGTTTTTTTTGGTATATCTTGACAGTGTAATTTTTGGTATATCTAACTTGGTATGTTTATTGTTTTTTGTAGAAATTTTTTTCGGCTTCATTGACATTAAGGAATAAGTTAGCCTAGCCACTACAATTGCTTCGAAGCTTTCACCTGCACAAAGAAAATTGTTGAAGAAACCTGCTTCGGGCCTGGCTGAGAGTACAGCGGGTGGAGATGCTAGTTGACCCATTTGTGGCTTCAGACCATGACTACGATATACCCGACAGTATACAACGTGGTTGAGGAAGAGATATGGTTTCATTTTCCACCGGCGTATACTTGTTTTGGGCTGTTCTGCTTAATCACTGGTCTACGATTCGGACACGATGATGTAGGCCGGTACACTCGTCATATCACCCGCCCATCATGGTTATCCAGGGTTTTTCTGATGAGTCAATAGAGAAGCCGAACTTACACGTCGACGACATGAAGAATTGTTTAATAAGAAGATGGTTTTACTCGGATGAATGACGTCGATGTTGTTCGAGTATGGCTTCTACTACTTTTGTATGCCGGCTTCTAGGCAGAGAGGCAGACAACCTATTCCTCAGGAGCTAATATATTGGTAGAGGACCTAAATGCATGGAATCTGTTTCCGTGGGGTTCGTATATATGGAAGCTACCTGGACTAAGTGTCGTCTGCCTTTGATGACCGCAAAAGTTTGCGGGGCGGCGATTCGAAATACATTGTCAGGCTTTGTTTGGGCCTTTAAGGTAAGAATTTCTATATAATGTTTTCAAAATTATAATTAATTATTTACAATTACTAATGTTTGTTATTATATTGTTTGTAGATTTGGATATTCGAGGCTTTCCCCAGCATGCAGACATATGCATTAAAATCCTCAGATGATATTCCTAGGGCTATTTCCTGGAAGAGGAAACGTATGTGGATTGGGAAGACTTAATACCATATGCGACAATAAAATGTAAGTTAACACAATACTATCATATATAAACAAGTTATTAATAGTAGACGTTTAACTTTGTTTAGTTTTTATATTTTTAGGAGGCCAACACTCCATTAATAGACTGACACCCGGAGGCTGAGCTTGCCACTAATTGGTGGCAAGCTAGTCAGCGTTTTTTTGATGGCACGAATGATGAGCAGCCTCCACTTCCTCCACTTCGAGAGCCATCACCTCACCCAGAGCCATCACCTGATCGACCGACTATACACCTCTACAACGAGAGCCATCACCTATCCCGTCACATCGAGTCTCTTCTCCACCATCACCTCATGATAGGCGACCGACAAAGATGCCACGACTTCTATCTCCCTGTTCTCCACCTCCACGGGATGAGTCAAGGGAGTTACGTGATGAGGTCAATGCCTTGCGTGAGGAGATCGTACTCTACGCGATAACATGGTGCATGGCGTGTGGATGGAGGTGTTACTTTACGTGGTGAGGTTGCCGCTCTACGTGAGATGGTAGTATCGTTGCAGAATGGTTCATACTCTACGCAACGAGGTAAGTTTAAGATTTTCCATATTTAACTTGATGATAAATTTACTCGTCATTCACTTAAATTAACCATTTCACTTAGATTGCTTAGTAAATTTATTCGGTTGCTGCCAAAACTGCTAAACTTTTACTTTAACACTGTGAAGTTAGTTATTTGTCTGTTTTTTGTCTTTTGGTTGAAAGTTTGAAATATATTTATCTTTGTTTTCACTGTTTAAATATCATGTCTGTTTATTTACTGATATTTGTATTTTTATTTAGGGACCGATAAGGTGGATGCTTTACGGGTTTTCTTGCACGACAGAGTTCGCATCAACGGCGTGCACGTGCTATTAAGTCTCCGTATACCCCAATAGTGCGAAGACACCGCAAGAAGAAGCCCGACTCGCCTATCATCCCTCAAGAGTCCACTCCTATCGTTGAAGAGGCCCCTATCATTCCTCGAGAGTCCCCTCCCACCGTTCAAGAGGCCACTGTCATCGTTGAAGAGGTCCCTCCCACCATTCAGAGCCCGATTCACATGGCGTCATATATAGGATTCTTGAGAAACCCTCTGACGTGCCGGACATGATGGATTCAAGTTGGCTCTCGTATGAGTTACCGGCCAGTACCATACCGGTATCTGAAGAGGAGAGGAAACAACTACCGGACACAATTCTGGATAACACCCTTTGGGCTAAGACCGCAGTTGATTTTATCTACATGAGCGAAGCCAGGGGTGTTTCACTGACATATGCAAGCTCAATGATGATATCATTTGTTGCTTGATCGGTCTTGGTGGGGCGTATTATTAGGGGTCGAAGACAATGGCTATTTCGATGGAGGGGTAAGTCTTATATTTTTCTTATATTTTCATTTGATTAATTTGTTTAAAATTAATGCAATTTACTAATATATGTATTTTTTTGTAAAACAGCATATCGATGCGTGGGTGTCACGTCTACTAATAATTAGGAAACTTAAGAAAATAAAAGAAATACACGGTATACAATAATGCCGACGGCTTTTAACGCAGTTCACTTGAAGAATCAACGAGATGAATCATTGCGTTGGGCAATGGACAAGCTAACTTTATCCTGCATGGTAGGAGGTCGATAAGGTTAGTGTTTATTTTAGATTGAGTTTAAAGGTATTCATAAATAAGTGCGCAAATGAATGAATTATTACTATGATTGCAGGTGTTATCCCTATTTTGGAACGTAACCATTGGCTTCTCGTCGAGCTTCAGATCCCATCCCTTAAGGCAATAGTATATGACAGCATGATAAATTACATATCATTGGCTGATTAAGATATATTAAGGGATTGAGCTCTTTTTGGCTAAATACTTGGATGCGATAAATTATTGGACTCGTTCTGGAAACAAGAAGCCAAAGAAGCTCAATATTACAGTTAGCAGAGACGAGACCGCACCACAACAAACGAAAGGACCCAGAGGGGATTGTGGTCCTCTCGTATGCTTGGCATTGGACCGTTTGATCACAGGAAGTATAAGTATCTACCTCCCACCGATATAGATAGAGTTGCAGTAGGCTTGTGGTTTCGACATTATATGGCTAGATCGATATATACGAGACGCTGCCTACCTGCATCCGCGTTATAAAAATGTCCATAAACAATTGATATGTTTATAGGCTTGTGGTTTGAAAATGTTTGGTTAAGTACCTAGAATTCAATAATTTGCTGTTTGTAGGTTTTAGATGTGTAGAAAGTGTGTTTGAGCAAATGTTTGGTTTATGCAGGTTATCTCAGAAGTGAGCTGCGTGAAAATGATGTATGACTGCAAAAGTTGATTCAATAGTATAAGTGTTATTTTCTCTAATAATTATTGCTTATTTTTTATTGTTTAATTGATTTGTAAAAGGTGATTTGTAAAAGTTGATTTGTTTAATTGATGTTAACATAATTCTTATTTGTGCTTGTTTAATTGATTGAAATGTAATGGTTGATTTTGTTGATTTCAATCTGCATTATGTTTGAAGGCAAAAAGTACTATCGCAATGCGAATGAAAATCGCAACGAGAGAATCGCAACGCGAAAATGAAAATCGCAACGCGAAATTAAATTCGCGTTGCGATTTTCATTTCGCATTGCGATTCCCTCGTTGCGATTTTCATTTCGCATTGCGAAATTAGCGTTGCGATTTTCATTTCGCATTGCGATTCTCTCGTTGCGATTTTCATTTCGCATTGCGATAGTAATTTCCGCGTTGCGATGGACATTAAGATGATTGCCTATTAAGTGATAACAAGGAACAGATCATAGCAATTTTCAAACTCAAGTTACTAATACATGCCTAACTGAAAATGTTAAAAGTTCACACATAAAATCTACATAATACAACGTTTGCATTTAAAAATCACCTAAGTTAACAGTCCCAAAAGGTGAAGCCAGTTGTGATTGGGATTTTAAAGATGATTGTGATTTTGATTGCCTTTTTCTTGACACCATATGAGCTTTGGATTTTGATGATGATCCATATTTTGGTAGAGGAAAAGATGATTGTGATGGCACTGGTGATCTACATGTCAACCTTGTATGACCACTTTCCTTGCACCGACTACATGTCGATCTCTTCTTCTCTTCACCCTTAGACGGTATACGATCGTGACTTTTTGGTCGGCCAGGTAGCCTTCTGTCCATGGCTGGTGGCAAAACTGTTTTTAGTCATCTGGTATGTCCCACTCAGAAGGATGTGAAATAGGGTAGACAATCTCGGCATAAGTCTGTCGATATACTTCTGTAGTGTAGCAATCCATAGCGTATGTGCTTGAATCATCTTGGTTTAGATGAAGAGCAACTTTTATAACATGGCCACATGGATAACCAGATGTTTTCCATTTCATACAACTACACGTCCTTGCATTTAGATCGACAAGCCCATTTAAGTTATTATCCAGTACTTCAAACAAAGTGTTTGAACATGGTTCAACTCTCCATGACGTGACTTCACAACACATTTCGTTATCTTTTTTCAGTCCATGGTGTAACACGATGTTCCAATGTTCCTGTAAATTTAAATAAATAAATAATACTTAGTAAAATATATGATAAGTTACGAATTCAAAGAAAAATACCTGCATGGTTTTTTTTTGTAGTACCACTGTTGAATAGAGGCTCGAAAAAAACTCCATTAACATAGTAATGGGTAATTTCCGGGAATGACGACTTAGAGCGTTAATTGATTCTGCACTATTAGACGTCATGAAACCATATCTTGCTCCAAGTTGATGTACTCTTGACCATCTTTCAAACCCGACATCTTCTAGTGTTTGAGCACACTGAGGCAAAACACGTCTTAAACAGTTTATATGCTTATTGAAATCCACTTCCCGATAAGCCTTACAGCATTCCAGTATGTCCATTTGTGCTTTTTATACCAGCAGACCTTGATTTTAGATTTCTATACAAATGAACACCACAAAGTCCATGAAAAGCATCTGGGAAACACCTTCTAACAGCGTTGTCAATTGAGTTTGCCCTATCGGATGATTGTCAGATTGCTAATAGGACCTATGCAATCCCTAAGATGCCCATAAACCATGTCCATGAATCAGAGGTTTCAGATTTGCCAACCCCGTAAGCTATTGGCAATATCCCATTGTTAGCATCCATGGCTACTGCTAATAAGTTTACTCCAAGGTATCGACCTTTCAAATGTGCTCCGTCAACTATAATAACTGGGCGCATGCAAGTAATAAACGAACGAATCTACAAAATATATACACAAGAAATAATCATTTAAATGTGAAATGCATGTAACTAACAGAAATGAGTCAACAGAATTATATTGATTTACTAACCGCAGCACCAATGGCGATAAACAGCAACTCAAAGCGTCCATCTCTATCTGTTTTGATATGAGTTACCGACCCAGGATTTTCAGCTTTAAATTGTGACAATAAGCCGGCAGTTGGGCAAACGATGCTTCTGGCGACCCCTCAACAATTCCAAGGCATAACATTTGGCTCTCCAAGCTTGAGAATATGATATACTAATCTTGAACCGAGCATTCATGTCAGTCATAATTTCATGTCCCGATATACCCTGCCATTCAAAAACATTAACTCAGCCAGAAAACCACCCAACACCTTTTTGTTTGCCTGTCTATGGTGAGGAAAAACTTGGGTTCTTGAACATGTATGTTTATCAATAAAAGTCCTAACTTGAAACATTGCGAAATCTTTATCCTCTTTGCAATCATACGCCACGTACAGTTTTGTCAATCGTACACCTTGTTTCGAAACGATCTTTGCTTGATTTGTTAACTTTTAGTTGATAGCCATCTTCCACACATTTCGTATACAAAGCTATCTTCAAGTCTTCCTTTGTATCAAAACAATCATCTTTCTTGATACGAATAACTTTTGTGTAACAATCAACTGCTTTCTTTGCCAACTCTTCTTCCGGTAACTGAAGTAATTCTGGCATATTCCAGTTATACTCCCGTGGCATTTTTTTCTTCGGGGACTTTTTCTTCTTCTTTTTCTTCTTCAGGATTATATGAATTACAGAATGGATGTTCAACATGTTCATTCACAGTCGTAACTTCCTCCTCATTATCATTAACAACATCTTCCTCGGCAACGGGTGTTTCATCATCAAAATTTGGGTATTGACCAATATTAAAATCATTACACGCAGGGTCTGTTTCTTCTTCTGAAACATCATCAAAATCCGTGTATTGACCAATATCAAAGTCCGGGTATTGACCAAGATCAAATTTCGAATACTGACTAGTACTCACAATTTTTTCTCTTGGCTCATCATCGTCTAATTGGTCAATACGAAAACCGGAATTTGGTGCTGAAAGTTGATTTGGATTTGGATTAGAGAAAGGCTGTGGGTTTTTTGACCCACTTAGTTGATTACTACCCGCTACTGACCCAACAATACTACTTCTAGGTTCAACAACATACAATGTAACATCATCACTTGAAACATTAATATAAGCAATGAATCGTTCAACATCTTCATTGTCGGTTAACAAATAAACTTTACCATTTCTCTGATAAGATAGCCTAATTCCACTTAGGGGCTCTAAATTCAATTTCTTTGAAACACGTAACATTAGGGTTTCATAAGTTAACTTCTTTAATGACAGTTTTAGTTGAAGATTCATGGGTAAAGGCATATATTGTAAAACACCATGAACATTCTCCCATGACCCTCCAAAACACAAATCTATCCAAACATGATCAACATTAGATGATTTCATGGTTGTAACTAAACAAACGAGATGCGAAACTAAGACATGTTGCCGGATGGGGAAGGATGTCGTTGGATATTTGAACGAATATCGCCGGAGAGAGTGATAGATGGAGATGGAATGAGTTGCGATTTAGGGATTTAGGTTATGAGTTGTTGCTGCTGCGTATATATATACACTCAAAATTTGGCTTGCGAAACTAAAACCTGTTGCGAACTTTGAAACTCGCATTGCGAGTCAGAATCGCGTTGCGAAAGGCAATCATTTGACCATCGCAATGCGAAATGCAAATCGCAACGATAGAATCGCAATGCGAAATGAAAAAGGCAACGAGGATTAACATGCATAAACTTTTAACAATTATTATTGAATTCTAGGTACTTAACCAAACATTTTCAAACCAAAAGGAGTATATATGTTAACAAAACTTGCATTATGTGTATTTTATGTGTGCACTTTTAACATTTTCAGTTAGGCATGTATTAGTAACTTGAGTTTGAACATTGCTATGATCTGTTCAGTTGTCATCACTTATTAGACATTCATTTGACTATCGCAACGCGAAAATGGCTATCGCAACGTGAAAATGGTTATCGCAACAAGAAAATCGCAATGCGAAATGAAAATAGCATTGCGATTTTCTCGTTGCGATTTTCATTTCGCATTGCGATTTTCTCGTTGCGATTTTCATTTCGCATTGCGATTTTCATTTCGCATTGCGATTTCCATTTCGCGTTGCGATAGTCTGTTTTGCCTTCAACATAAAGCAGATTGAAAATCAACTATTACATTTCAACACAAATTATGTACACATCAATTAAACAAATCAAGATTTACAAATCATCTTTTACAAATCAATTAAACAATCAAAAAATAATTATTCTTATTTCTTCATCAATTATTGAATCAATGAATCAACAACTTTGTGACCCCGTACATCCATTTCACGCAGCTCACTTAAGGATTAACCTGCAGAAACCAAACATTTGCTCAAACAAGACTTCCTACACATCTAAAACCTACAAACAGCAAATTATTGCCAATTAACAATGGACACTTTCATAACGCGGATACAGGTAGGCAGCGTCTCGAATATATTGCTCTAGCCATATAATGCCGAAACCACAAGCCTACTGCAGCTTTATCTCTATCGGTGGGAGGTAAAAACTCTGTGCTTCCCGTCGTCAAACGCGCCAAGCAAAGGCATACGAGAGGACCACAATCCCCTCTGGATCCCGGCGATTGCTGTGGCGCGGTCTCGTCTCTGACAACTGTGACATTGAACTTCTTTGGCTTCTTGTGTCCAGAATGACTCCAATACTTAATCCCATCCAAGAATTTAGCCAAATGAGAGCTCCATCCCTTGAAAATATCTCTCAAATCAGACAGTGATATGTAATTGATCATGCTGTCATACACTATTATCTTCAGGGATGGGAGCTGAAGTTGGACGAGAAGCCAGTGACGACGTTCCAAAACAGGGATAAACACCTGCGATCATAAGTAATAATTCATTTATTTGCGCACTTATTTATTAACACCTTTAAAAAATTTTAAAAATAAACACTAACCTTATCGACCTCCCACCATGCAGGATAAAGTTTAGCTTGTCCATTGCCCAACAAAAATGATTCATCTCGTTGATTCTTCAAGTGAACTGCGTGAAAAGCCGTCGGCATTATTGTATATAGCGAATTTTTTTATTTTTCCTAAGCTTCCTTATTATTAGTAGACGTGACACCCACGCATCGATATGCTGTTTTGCAAAAAAAATACATATATTAGTGAATTACATTAATTTTTAAACAAATTAATCAAAATCATATATAAGACAAATATAGTCTTACCTCCCCATCTAAATAGCCACTGTCTTCAACCCCTAATAGCACACCCCACCAAGACCGATCAAGCAACAAAAACATTTCATCGTTGAGTTTGCTGATGTCAGTGTAACACCCTTGGCTCCGCTCATGTAGATAAAAATCAACTGCGGTCTTAGCCCAAAGGGTATTATCCACAATTGTTTCCGGTAGTTGTCTCCTCTCCACTTCAGATACCGGAAGGGTACTAGCCGGTAACTCATACGAGAGCCAACTCTCATCCATCATGTTCGGAACCGGTGGGGGTTTCTCAATACTTCGATATATTACCCCATGTGAATCGGGCTCTGGAATGGTGGGAGGGACCTCTTCAACGATGACAGTGGCCTCTTGAACGGTGGGGGAAGAATCTTGAGTGAGAATAGGGGGCCTCTTGAACGATTGGAGGGGACTCTTGAGGGATGACCGGTGAGTCGGGCTTCTTCTTGCGGAGTCTTCGCACCATTGGGGTGAACGGAGACGTAATAGCACGTCCACGCCGTCTGATGCGTGAACTCCGTCGTGCAAGGAAAACCCGACGTAAAGCATCCACCTTATCGGGCCGCTAAAAAAAATTAATACATAAATCAGTAAATAAACAAACATGATATTAAACAAAGACAAATATGTTTCAAACTAGTATTGTATTCACCCAAATCATTATTCTATCATAGTTCACAAAATGCTCAGATAACATTCCAGAAGTAAGCACTTATATAAACATTTAAAAGGACAACATATATAAACATTCCAGAAGAAGAATAGTTTACTTTCGCAACACGAAACTTAAAATCGCAACGCGAAATGACTATCGCAACGCGGAAATGGCTATCGCAATGCGAAATGAAAATCGCAACGACAAAATCGCAACGCGAAATGAAATCGCAACGACAAAATCGCAACGCGAAACACAAATCGCATTGCGATTTTCATTTCGCGTTGCGATTTTGTCGTTGCGATTTTCATTTCGCATTGCGATAGCCATTTCCGCGTTGCGATAGTCATTTCGTGTTGCGAAAGTAAACTATTCTTCTTCTGCAAATTGAAACTTGAATGGATTGCATTACTTCAACCAAAAGACAAAAACAAAACCAAAAACAAATACTAACAAAAACAGATTGGCAGCAACCGAATGAATTACGAGTATGAAAAATCTTAAACTTACCTCGTTGCGTAGAGTATGAACCTCATTCTGCAACGATGCTACCATCTCACGTAGAGCGGCTACCTCACGCGTAATGTAGACACCTTAACACGCCATGCACCATCGTCTTTGCGTAAAGTACCGACCTCCTCACGCAAGGCATTGACCTCATCACGTAACTCCCCTAACTCATCCCGTTGAGGTGGAGGTGGAGAACAGGGAGATAAACGTCGTGGCATCTTTGCCGGTCGCCTATCTTGCGGTGATGGTGGAGAAGAGGCTCGATGATGTGACAGAATAGGTGATGGCTGTCGTTGTGGAGGTGTATAGCCGGGTCGATCAGATGATGGCTCTGGGTGGGGTGATAGCTCTGGGCGAGGTGATGGCTCCCGAAGTGGAGGCTGCTCATCAACCGTTCCATCAAAAAAACGCTTACTAGCTTGCCACCAATCAGTGGCAAGCTCAGCTTCCATGGGTGTCAGCCTCTGTAGAGGAGTGTTGGCCTCCTAACAATATAAAAGCTCAAACAAAGTTAAATGTGTACTAGTAATAACTTGTTTATAAACATATGGTAGTATTTATGTTAACTTACATTATTTATTGTCGTATACCGTAGTAAATCTTCCCATTGCAAGGTTCGTTTCCTCTTCCAGGAAATAGCCCTGGGAATATTATTTGAAGTTTTTATTGCATATGTCTTCATGGCGGGAAAGGCCTCAAATATCCAAATCTACAAACAATATAATAACAAACATTAGTAATTGTTAAATAATTACTTATAATTTTTAAAACATTATATAAAAATTCTTACCTTAAAGTCCCAAATAAAGCCTGTCAAAGTGTATTTGGAACCATCGCCATGTAAACTTTTTCGATCATCCAAGGCAGACGATAACTTATTCCATGTAGCTTTCCATAAATACGAGCCCCACGGAAACAGGTTCCACGCATTTAGGTCTTCTACCAATTTGATTAGATCATTTGGAATAGGTTGTCTGGCCTCTCTGCCTAAAAAGCCGGCATGCAAAAGAATTAGAAGGCATACTCGGACAATGTCGACGTCATCCATCCGAGTAAAACCATCTTTATTATTCAAAAATCTTGTCAGGTCTTCTACGTGTAGACTCGGCCTCTCCGCTCAGGAAAAACCCAGGATAGCCATGATGGGCGGGTAATGTGTCTAGTGTACCGACCTACATCATCGTGTCCGAAGCGTAGACCGGTGATTAAGCAAAACTCCTCTCGCCCAAAACACGTATACGCCGGTGGAAAATCAAACCATATCTCTTCATCACGATGTTGTATAGTCTCTGGTAGATCTCTAGTCATGGTTTGAAGAAACAGGTGTGTCAACATCGCATCTCCACCGGGATGTTGTACTTTCAGCCATGGCCCGAAGCATGTATCCTCAAACATTTTTCTTTGTGCAGGTGAAAGCTTCGACGCAATTGTTTTGGCCAGGCTGACTTTATTTCTCAAGGTCAATTGAGCCGAATAAAAGTTCTACAAAAACAATAAACATACTAAATTAGATATACCAAAAACTACACTGTGAAGATATACCAAAAACAATAATAAACATAAATAGTAGTAGTTTATTCTTCAAACTTAAATATGCAACACTGTGAAGTAATCGCAACACGAAAATGACTATCGCAACGAGAGAATCGCAACGCGAAACTAAAATCGCGTTGTGATTTGCATTTCGCGTTGCGATTCTTGGTTGATTTAATAAGCAATTTAAGTGAAATGGTTAATCTATTATTGAAATTACCAGTAAACTTATCATCAATTTCAATATGAAAAACCTAATAATAATGCAAAAATTTCAAAAAGAAAATAATTAAAAAAAACTAACCCTCGTTGGTTGATTTGGTTGATTTCCATTTCTGATTGTGAGGGTGGCTCTGAGAGATTTAGATAGACGGATTTCGCCGGAGATGGGGACGGATTTCGTCGGAGATGGGTGAGAGAGTGAGAGATGGAGATGGGACTGAGTTGTGATTTTAGGTTTTAGGTTATGAGTTGCGATTACGGGATATACTGTGGACAGTTCAGTGTTCCAATATATTAATATTCATGTTTGGAATTTAAAAATAAAATACTTGGCCAGGATACTAATGGCGCTTTGAAAATCGCATTGCGATTATGTAAATCGCGTTGCGAAAGTCAGTATCGCGTTGCGAAAGTAAGTATCTCGTTGCGATTTTGTATTATCGCATTGCGATAGTAAGTATCGCATTGCGATTTTCCCAATTCGCGTTGCGATTTACTTATTCGCATTGCGATTTTCCCAATTCGCGTTGCGATTTACTTATTCGCATTGCGAATTGGGAAAATCGCAACGATACTGTAGACCATCGCAACGCGATTTTCAACTATCGCATTGCGAAAATACAACACGAATTTGCGATAATGGAGATCGCGTTGCGAATTAGCGATCGCATTGCGATTTTGTTGGTCATTTTGGCAAATCCGAAAAAAGTTGGTTAAAATCGTATATTATATGGAATTTTTGGTCACTGAGGTTATTTTCTCTTTATATAAATATAAATGTTTTTGTTATCACTCTAAAAGTTTATATGGTACTTTTTTTTATTCTGTCATACAAGATAGTCTTAATAAATAAATATTCCGCTAGGGTAAGGCTAAAATTTATTACGAAATTATTTAATATAAAAATTTGAAATTATAAAAATTTAAAATTTTATTTTTAACATATAAATTATATAAAATAAAAGATTTTGTAAAATTTAAATTTTAAACAACTTGTATATTAAAATTTTTTACTTTAATCACAACAAACATTTTTTCACCTTTCTCAAGTGTGAAAATTAACCTGCTAACGAAAGCTTTGGACATTGTTGGGGGGGGGGGACGACTAAACGTGTCATTTCCAAAATGGGACACGTCATCTATGTGAAGCTATTTTCCGAAGTAGACGGTCGTATCCTATCTTTTCAATGCCTTCACTGACGCAATGTTACGTATCTTTCTCCTTTTCTTTTTCATTTTAAAGTTGGAGGTATGAGGTATCAAATTTCCATTTTCTCCACCAACTTAACAGATCGAAGCGTTCCCTTTTCCCCAATCATGTCTTTTTGGCCCAACAACCCTTTTCCCCAAATGGTTAGATTTCTCTTTACATAATTTCAGTTTCGTTGTCTGTTTTGTTATTCATTAATCATTTAATGATGCCTCGTACTCTGTTACTGGATATGGCTAATTCTCTGCTTCACTTGACAAAACAGGGTCCTCAAGGTGTCGTTTCCATGGACCCGGAGGTTGCACTGGAAGTGCAAAGAGAGGTGACTCGGCGGATGGCTGAGTCAGCAAGGGCCGATTTTGTTGCGTATGTGGACAAGGTGAGGGAACGCACCGTTCTTTTGACAATGAAACGGGACCTACAAGCCGAGGAAGCTCCCAAGGCGAAATTTGCCGACCAGTTCATGGATTTCCTTGATGCTATTGAGAGCGGAGATCCCGAGACTCTCCGGCGTTTCGACGAAAAAGAGATGCAAAACACTATTTTGACAATGATGGACTGTGACGCCGGCGATGAGGGACGACTTGGTTGCTTTTACGGTAAAAGAAACAAGATTGCTCAGATGAAACAGAACAGACCCACTTGGTTGGTTGGCTGATTTTATTTCTTTGTCGTCCTTTATGTAGGAGACGAGGTTTCCAAACTCGGATTGGGACCACTGGGTGTTGAAGAAAAAGTTGTCATGGATGCCATCGGAGCAAGTAGCGGCGGCGAGAAAGGTGGATTTTCCGGCGGCGAATACGGTAAAAAGCTTGTTTTTGTATTCTCATGACTCACCTGGCTGGGCAAAAATGCTCTGCTGGAGCTTTGAAAAAATGATTGAAATGAGGTTGTGAAAAAATCTTTCTTTAAAGTGAGGCGAATGCTATAGTGAACGTCGGAACTCGATCGGAGCACATGGCGTCTCCGGAAGATAGTCGGGACATTTGTTGTTTTCAGATCTTCATATCTGACAACATCCGATGTTCTCTTCTCCGACGTTTCCGGAGGTCAACGATGATATTCCGACCGGGTTTAACTGCAGCAGAGATGAAGGCCGGTCATGGTTCTCTGACGATGAAAAAGCTTGAAGATGCGGCTGCTTTTACCGTCTTTCGGAAGACAAAAGCTTGTGTTTTGACGACTCGCAAAGTGCACTATAGCATTCACTTTCTTTGGAAAAATAAAGTCTAAACCATTTCAAATTCTGAATTTTTTTTGCCACAACCCTAGTTGCTGATTTTGCCCACCCTGGCTGGTTGAATTGAAAGCCAGTCACTTGTTCTGTTCGGAACACATTAGTACAGTCTGCATATAAATTGATGGTTTTGTGGTTGTTGTGTGTACTTTGCAGAGCGTGTGGGAGCCATGGTTGATGCTGTTGAGAAACCAAACGGTGACGGAGATGGAGCCGGAAGGGTGGCGGCTGTTATGGAAACCGCTGCAAGAAAGAGTCATGGTGGGTTCTATTAATTGCATTTATACGCAAAAGCTACACGAATATGTGCTTAGAATTGTCGGTTGCTTTCTTCATTGATGATTGTTGGCTACCAGTTATACTTGAATTTACGGATTGTAATAATTGGCTTGTATCTCTGAATTGCCGCTGGAACTATGTGTTTAAGTTTGCAGTACGGTGGTTACAGGGTTTTGTTTGAAAAAATTTCTTTATATTTAAGGGTGTTCGAGTAAAGGGTAAAACTGGTCCGTTTTAGCAGGATTTTGGTGGTGGCTAAGATTTGAGATGATGTTAGGCAGAGGAGGGATAAGGTGGAATAGCATAGAGTTAACAGATTTTTTCGTATAGAATTGAATCCTTTTCTTGGTGGATTAATTGGTTGTTGAGTTGATTGTGGGTAGGAGGAACACGCTTATCATTAATCTAGCTCCAATGTTTACAGGATGGCGCCGCCGCCATCCCGTACAGCCGTGACATATGGCTTCGGGTGGTGGATCTTAAGGTTTTATGGCTTCTCTTTTTTCCCCACCCGTAACCCTCGACTCCCATTTTAATATCTTGTTCAGTAATGCCATGATCAAGAGAAGCAGCGCAGCCTTAATCTTCATATGATTTTTACACAATAATTAACTTGGCTAACTAATTGCTCTATTTGGTCTAATCACGGGGATTGATATTTATATAGCGGGGATTAACAAATAGATAGGAAAGCTCTTTAAACCCTTTGTTTTAAGCTAAGGAATATAAAATTCTGGTGTTTAATTAATGAAATCAATTGTCATCCCTTATCTATCTTACCCCACAGTTTTATTACATCTGTCAACTAAGCAATGATATTGACAAGAAAAAGTAGTACCTTTTAAACCACTCAGACTGCCAAAATTCTCACTTTCTAATAAAAAAAATAAAATTATTTCGATAAATATAAAAATTTTAAACCCTTAATTTATCTAATATATAATTATATTTTGATAAAATATATAAACTATAAAATGAAAATTAATAGATTTGATTTTAATTCCGAAACTACTTTCCAAACCCAAAAACTGTAAATTTTGACCAACGTTTATAATAATATTCCAAAATTACATTTGAGGATGATCACAGTCCTACGTGCTTTTCCACTTTTAACTTTATATGAAACAAGGCCCCACACAAAAGTATGTCGTTTTCTACCTTTTCTTATTGGAAACAGATTTATTAATTCTAAATTTTAAAATTATAAACCATAAATCTTAAATAAAATAAATAATATTAAAATACAAAATTTTATAAATTAAACTTTATGTAATCTTTATATCAAATAATTTCATTATACTTTTAATAATAATAAAGGATAAAATAAAAGGTTGGTTCCTGGTTAAACATGAACCAAATACATAGGTTTGACGACTAAAACACAGATTAAAATTCCAAAGATGTGGATAAGATGCAGTTGCGGAAGCTATAAAGGACTAGTGGGGGTCAAGGAAATACTAAAAAAATTAAAATATACTAGTATATATAGGTGTTTTACCTAAAACTCATCCTAATAATAGAATATTACCCATCAGATACCATTTCTCCAAATATTACCGATCTAGCACCATTTCTGACAGAGATATAATAAAGCGCGGTTGAGGGAAAGCACATTGCAGACGTGGATGGAAGGTTCGGATCATGAGACGCGCCTTTGCGGTGAAATCTAACACACGGAGAAGGCGTGGATCATGAGGTGCGCATTCCATTTAAATCTCATTGACCCGCCTTTAATACCGCCCAACCGACCGTCCCCCTGCTCTATAAATACCCCTCTCAAATCATGTCAAAAATACTCTTTCTTCATTCTATCTATCCTTTTATCAATCTTTAAATAGGTATTGTTATCGTTTTTAGAAGTTATTTTTTATTATATTATAATCATTTAATAGTTTATTATTTAATTATATTTTATTGTACTAATTTTCTAGTATTACTTTTTGTAGTTATAAAATGGAAGGCGGGTTCTTGAGTTTAGATGAGAATCATATCTTAAGTCATTTTGCCAATAAGACAATAATTTTAAATTGTGTTATTTAATTATTGTGAATATTTTATTTATTTATTTTTTAGTATTAATTTATATTTTAATTTGTATACTATTTATTTAATTAGGTGAATGACCGTATATTAGATCCAGTTATTCGTAACACTAAGTTAGAGATACTGAGTCCTATCTGGTTGTATTTAGCCGAGGCTAGACTCGATGACATAGTGAAATATGAAGGACACTATAATCTAAAACTCAACCTTATTTCTGCACTAATTAAGAGGTGGAGAGCAGAGACACACATTCCATCTTCCGTGTGGGAAGTGCACTATTACGTTGGAGGATGTTTCCATATATTTGGGGCTTCCAGTAGATAGGGATGTTGTTTCTGGTGTGGAGGATGATGATTGGTATTCCTTGTGTGATGAATATCTTGGAGGTATCCTGTCTAATTTAAATGGTGGTCGAATACCATTATCATAGTTGGCTACAAATTTTCAACATTTGAGTGAAGACTGTTCCGAGGAACAAACTAAAATATTTGCCCAGGCTTGCATATTACAATTCATAGAAGAGATCTTGATGCCCGATAAATCTCACAACCAAGTACATTGTATGTGGTTGCGGCACCTCGAAGATTTTCGAGTTGCCGACTCACTTATTTGAGGCTCCGCAGTTTTGTCATTTATGTATAAAGAAATGTGTTGGGGCTCTCTCAGTTAGGCTGTCAACTTGATCAACTTGTTGAGTCAACCCATAGTGGGAGCATAATGACATACCATATACCACGAACTGCAAACACTTAAAAAAATGTGGCATACATTTGTGTAACAACTTCTGAATTTTGATTCTGAGCATCAACCATCATAGCAAATCTTCATCATTGGAGACTTCGAACGTTGTATAAGTTAACAGAAATAGTTCAGTTGGAAATCTATACTGAAGTGAGGACAATCTTCTAGTACTTCCAACATGAACCGTCATTGAAATTTTAATGATTAGCTCCTCAAAAGTGATGTTTCTCTTGAAGGATAAGGTGACAGAATGATTTGATGTGAAGACAACGCCGATTTATCTTCCTGAATTTCTCCATCATAGTAAACAATAACTGAAATACGTCTCATTTTGAGAGTTTGAAAGATTGAGAGTCTTATATATGCAAAACGAATAATTATTTCTAATATATGATCATTTTGCTAATTAAATAAATAATATACGAATTAAAATATATACAAATACTCAAAAAATTAAAAAATATTCACAGTAATTTAAAATAACACGATTTAATATTGTTATCGTATCGGAAAAATGTCTCCATATATGATCCCGCCTTTTATTTTACAATCGCAAAAAGTAATAAAAAAAATTAGTACAATAAAATTTGGTCAAATAAATAAATATGAAATAAATATAATATAATAAAAAATAGTTTTACCTTATAAAAACTATAATAAAATCTACTTAGTTTGATAGAAGGAAGAATGTGAAACTAATTTTGATGTGGTTTGATATTTGGATTCGAAGAGTATTCATAGGAGAGGGGATGGGTGAATCGGCCGGGAATAATTTTGCTATAGTGAACGTTGGAATTCGATCGGAGCACGTGGCATCTCTAGAAGATATTCGGGGCATTTGGACCGACAACATCCGACGTTCTCTTCTCCGACGTTTTTCGGAGGTCAACCATGATATTCCGACTGGGTATAACTGCAGCAGAGAGGAAGGCCAATCATGGTTCCCTGACGACGAAAAACTTGAAGATGCGACTGCTTCGACCGTTTTTTTGGAAAACACAAGCTTGTGTATTGGCGACTCCCAAAGTCCACTATAGAATTCACTTTTTTTGGAAAAATAAAGTCTAAACCATTTCAAAGTCTGAAGTTTTTTTTCTCAGCACTCTAGTTGCTGAATTTGCCCACCCTGGCTGGTTGAATTGAAAGCCAGTCACTTGTTCTGTTCGGAACACATTAGTACACTCTGTATATAAACTGATGGTTTTGTGGTGGTTGTGTGCACTGTGCAGAGCGTGTGGGAGCCATGGTTGATGCTGTTGAGAAGCCAAACGGTGACGGCGATGGAGCCAGAAGCGGCGGTGAATAGGGTGGCGGATGCGATGGAAACCGCTGCAAGAAAGAGTCATGGTGGGTTCTATTAATTACATTTATACGCAAAAGCTACACGAATATGCCTTGGAACTGTCAGTTGTTTTCATCTTTCATGATTGTTTATGGCTTGTAATAATTGGCTTATATCTATGAATGATTACCGGAACTGTGTTGTGCTATATGATAAATACTTGTTTTACAATGGCTTATATCTATGGTTCTTTTCCTATGAGATGCTTGGTAACAGAGTTTTGTTTGAAAAACTTCGTTTGTATTTAACGGTGTTCATGCGATCCCTTTTAGGTAAAACTTGTCTGTTTTTATTTTAGTTAGAAGAGTGAATTTTTTAAATTTTTAAGGAGGAAGTGACTTATAAAATTCTAAAATAAAAAACATATTATTAATTATAAATACAAATATATGCAGATTTAAAAATTTAATAATTTCTTTATGGTCTAACATTCTTGTTAATACATTACCCTTATTTTATTCCAGATTGAAATCTCTAATTAAAAATATAATTCCGTGAACAAAAACTCTAGTCATGATTAATCATACGATGTATTGGTGATGAGTATATAATATAACTATTTAATCAGGATTTAACATGTGTCAATACAGGATCATAACAAAAATCAGTATATGATTAAAGAATTTTATTTATTAATTTTAATTTATTTAATTAAATAATTTTTTTATCTAATCATGAAGTGAAACGTGTCACCACCCAATTGTATAAAAATGAAAGGTCATGAAACTATGCCCGAGAGGATTCAATCCTTAAACCAATTTTGGAAATTCGGAGTGCTCAACCATTGCACCAAAGGCCCTAAACTTAACATCATGTTTTTATCCTTTAAAATTTTGTTCATAGTAAAAGAAAATAGAAGCGAAAAGAAATTAGAATTAGAACAAAGACAAATTATAAAGTAAAAGAGCACATAAATAATTAAAAAAATATAATATTTTTTTTATCTAAATACACTATATATATATATATTAAATTAAATTATAATTAAAAATATAAGATTTTTATATTTTAAATTTAAGATTTTATATTTTAAAAATCTTAAATATATATGTATTTTAAATTATAATTAAAATATTTAGTTTTAAAATATAAAAATATTAAATTTAAAATATATATAATAAAATATTTATATCTAAATACACTTCATATATATTTAAAATTTAGGATATAATAAAATATTTTATTGGATTGGGAGGTGCTTACAACTCTTCTTTCGAACATGCCCCTCCTCCGGTTGCACGCTACTATGCCTCCTGTTCAATCACCTAGAGAAGATACTCCTGGATGGAGATGGAGGGCTAACAGAGCATTTACAGTTAAAACAACTTATGAACTTCTTATGGATCAGCCGAGTGATAGCCCTCATGGAGTATGGAAAGTATTAGTGAAATATCGTGGTTTGCAAAGGATTAAAACCTTTCTGGTTTGCAAAGGATTAAATCCTTTCTTTGGTTGTTGGCTTCTGATCGTCTTCTAACTAATGCTGAAAGAGTTAGACGTCATATGAGCACTGATAGTAGATGTGGGAGTTGTGGATTGGGGCAGGAGTCTATTGATCACCTGTTCCGTAAATATCCAGTAGCCCTTTCGATCTGGACTGGTTTGGTTAAAAGCGACAAGTTAAATGACTTTACGTCTAGGGAGATCAAGGACTGGATCGGGATAACCATCTTGAATCAGGGGTTCTACCTGCATGAGACTGTGGACTGTGGCTGGCCACCTCCTCCGGAAAGCTGGAGCAAGTTGAATACAGACGAGGCTCGAACGAGTGATGGGGCTTCGCTTCCTGTGGGGGTGTCATCCGATCATGTTCGGGAGAGTGGATCCTTGGTTTCTCTAAGGAGATTGGTATCTGTTCTACTCTTGAGGCTGAGCTTGGGTGGGGGGGGGGGGGCTTCATGAAGGTCTAGCGCAAGCTTGGAACCTTGGGGAACACCGGGTTATCTTGGAGATTGATAGTGTTGAGGCTCTGCAGAATTTACAAAGGAAGAAGCAAAGTTCTGGTTCTTTCTCTTTGTTGGATCGTATTTTTGACTTGTTGAAGACAGAGTGGTGTGTCCAACTTGGCCTTATCCCTCGAGCTTTGAACGGAGTTGCGGGTAAACTGGCGAAAATGGCGGTGGCAGGAGGTACCAGTCTTTATGTGTTTACAGACCAGCCTGGTATTGTGTTATCGTTGATACAGGATGAAGGAGATTCTGCTGGCTCCATGACCCAGTCATAGATCTTTGTTTTCTTTTTTTTTAATTAATCAATGATATCCGATCTATTAACCGATTAATCCATATCAGATACTTTTGTTTTCAGTGATATTGTGTCATTTGTTTTCACTTTATTCACACAAAAAAATATGTAAAGTGTATTTAGATATAAATAAAATATTATATTTTTAATTATTTATGTACTCTTTTATTTTATAATTTGTCTTAGGTTCTAATTCTAAATTTTTTCCACTTCTATTTTCTTTTACTATGAACAAACTTTTAAAGGAAAAATACATAATGTTGTAAGTTTAGGGCCATTGGGAGCCTTTGGTTTAGTGGTTGAGAGCTCCAAATTTCTAAAATTGGTTTAGGTTTGAATCCCTCGTGCATAGTTCCATGACCTTTTATTTTTATCCAATCAGGTGGTGACACGTGTCATTTCGTGATTAGATAAAAAAATTATTTAATTAAATAAATTAAAATTAATAAATAAAATCCTCCAATCATATACTGACACATGTCACTAGGACACATGTTATTATCATATGTTGACACATGTCAGATCTTGATTGAATAGTTAATTTATTAAATTAAATTTAAATTAGGACAAAATTAAGAGAATATATACATATTAAGAAATAAATGAATAATATATACTAATATTTTTAATTACCGTGTCATTATTTCCATCAAGTTAGTGCTTTAATTGACAACAATTAAATAGATAAGTGGTCTAATTGATAAATTGAAAGATTGGTGGCAAAAATTAAAAGGGCTAAACAATTAAGTGGTCAAGGGTATTGTTTACCCAATAAACTATGATAATGATAAAAGCCATTGAAACAATACAACAATTATCTGAACTGAGAAAGGATGTTTAGGATATTAAGAGGGAAGTGGTTGGTAACAAGAAAGGGAAAGGTCCCACTTAATGAAAACTTGAAATTATTTTATAAAGATTTAAATCTGAGCCACTCATGAGCTTAAAAGTAATCCAATAAATTAAACATTTATTTTATCACTAAAAAATTTATTCGGCCTACTTTAAAATAAAATTCTGTTTACCTATATTATTAAACCTCTAATTATATTAACTCATGACTAATTAAATGTTAATTTTACATACTATTAAAAAATTATAATTAATATTGTAATAAAGTTATATAGTTTATATATTTACCTACATTAATAAGATTAGCATATTCAATCTTTACATGCCAACTTATAATTATTATTAAATTAAATTTTATGAAATATGTTTCTACATTAAAATATTTTATAATAATGTATAAGACGAAAAACTAATCAGAAAAAAGTGAAGCATATTTTATTCAGATTAATGGATAATTAACTAGTTAATTTAGGATATTTCCTTTATAACTTAACTTTTTTTATGAGATATTTGTGTTGTGTAATGCATAAATTAAATTTAGATTCAATCACTATTATCATTTTCTATACTCTAAATAAAAACACAAAAATCTTATGAATCAATGGCGGCTACCCAATCAAGTCCAATAACATAAAAAATTAGAAACTCTCATCCCAGCAAGACGTCTACCTCTAAATGGACCGTCTATATAAATAAATTTACAGTATACCATTTATATTTATATTTATATTAATAAATTTTAATTAAAGGCACTTATCCTACCCCTTTTAGGGTTTGTGTCATATTTTAGACAAATTTGGTTGAATAATGAGTTGGAAAAAAAATCTTCAGATAATGCAATCCGAGAATTATTTGCTCATTTGGGGTGTTTGTTACAGTTCAAGGGTGTTTGTTACAGTTTAAGGGTTGGTCGCCAGGTCCTCCGGGCGACCTCCATAGGTCGCCATGTTCTCCAAGCGTTGAAGCATTGGTCGCCATGTCCTCTGAGCGTTCATCATTGCTGCAATTACAGACGTGCATGGGCCATGCATGCTAGGTCTCCATGAGACCATGAAGGTCGCCAAGTCTTCCGTGTGCTCCGTAGGTGTAACCCCCTCAAACCGATGCGGTTAACCCGATCTGATATGGAGTGTCACATTAGGGTCACCAGAGCGACCCACTGTGAAGATAGCAGAAAATTTAAAACTTTTATTAAAACATGTAAATTATAAAATGATTTATCAGTACGAAGAAATAAAACAGATTTTCAGACTCGTATATAAAACAAAATACAATTACATGCCCCCTAATCACATGTAGCGTACTCTGCAAGCAACCCCGAAAGAACTCCCTTACTGATGTCGATAGACATACTGGTATGATTCTTTTAACCTGTAAAGGTGAATAATAGAGTGAGCTTCGAAAAGCTGAGTAATACAGAACTACCAGATGATGCTGATGAACGTGCAGATACAAATAAGCATATATTTTTCTTATCGGTTCAGACATTTACAAATCTTTATGTTGAGCAAAAGTCCTAATGGTATTTCCAATGGTAACAGACAATGACCTTTCAGTTCAAAGAAATATTTCAGACGACTGAGTTCAGGAGATCATAATATGTTATCTAGTATGTTCCCGTAAAACAAGTAAAAAGATATAGATTTTTTAAAGCACACACACACACACACACACACACATATATATATATATACCCCCATCCCTTCACAACAGAATGTGTAGGTTCCCCAGAACCATACACCCAACCCACACAACTTGTAAGGCCCTGAGCACAAAGACGAGGAACCTACAAAAATACTTCCTTCAACAATACCCCCAATTAAAACATTTTTCCGTTAGTAAACGAAGATATCAGAAATCAAAACAGAATTCAGGTCATGTATCAGAACAGAATTCAAGTCGAAAATTAGATAAAATATTTATATGATTAGGGAACACACCAGAGTTTACATATATTATTTAGAGGTACTGGATAATCTTATCAAGCCGACAAACACAGATCTTCAGTATGTCGATATAATATCGGAATTCAGAATCACTATTGGAAGAGTTCAATAACTGACAGATTCATCAATTATTCAGAAGATGACTTGAGCTAATAAAGAAGAAATGAAGGTTCAGGATATTTATAGTCTATGTCGATTGATTTCATTATCAAACAACTTCAAATGAGTATCTCCCAGAATTAATGCTTGTCGACTGGTCAATTCATTATCCTTACAGGGTATTTACACTTTAATACCACAAATTCTAGTCCAAATATATCATCTTCAGAATCATCGCTGAATAAATCTTCCAATGTCTTTATTTCATGTTCATGCTTTAACTATATCATGAAATGCTAACGTGCTAGATTTGTAGTTCATGATCCATAAGAACAATACATCATGTATGCTCATTAACGTTTCCAGACTCATCCAAATCATTTACTTAATCCTTAGTCCTTGAGGTTACTTAATTCATTTAGCAGTCAAGTCCATTACAGTTACTTCGGGTTTTTCAGGGTAATCCAGATATTTCTGAACATCATATACATATTGTACTTCCGTTCAATTTAATTTGGTCTTCGTGGTTGATTTGTCTAACGAATATCTATTTCTTATTACCGAATGCGATCTAGAGTTGAGCTGAGCTGAATACTTTCAAAATTATCATCGACCACACTTGAGAAGACGAACACGCATTCAAGTAACATCTATGTCGTTCAAGTACTGACATATAACACTGGCATTGATTGCTCGTCTTAATATGTGATCCATAACTTTTAAGAGCAGTACCACATCCATGTTTATTTGGATTCCTTAATTAATCCAACACTTCTTCTAAATTTAGGTCATAAGGGTATTTTGGTCATTTTGATACTCAATGTCATTCCATTCTTTTCAGAGCTCGAGGATATCCAATCATTCCTGAGCTTGGTGATATTCTTGAGTCATTTTCATTACAGGGGTATTCTGGTCATTTTACAGATCTAGTGTATTTCAAACCTTTCCTTCCATTCTGTCTTATTATTTAATTCCAACTTATCATTTATTCCAGACCTTTCAAACAATTCTGACAAAAGAGCACCCTCGATAATTTATTCTTAACTCAGAGATTTTCAAGTCAATTGTCTTCTCAGAAGTTACCAACAGGTTATCAGAAATTTTCTGTACAAAGATATGATCTTAATAATTAAATCCGTAATTCATTGAGTTAAGTACAAATCCTCAAAGTACTTTTTCATTCAGGGTCAACTCGGGCTTTTTTTACCTTTCAATGGCATTTAATTTCTTAACCAGATAATTTCGGTATTAACTCTTAACGAGCATACTTATAATTTAGAGATCCTATGGTTAATTGTTTCTTCGAACATTCTATGATATTGAAATGATTCCTTAACAGACTTCTAGTATCTTGCATAAACCCTCTTGGGGTTAAAATCGGTTATCCATAATTTCCAAGTAAAACTAACATTTCTTATGCACATCAATAGATTTATCAGATCAATATGTCTTTTCAGATTTATTAATCCACTTCTAAGGACAATTCTTGTCATTTTCCAACATAAGGGTAATTTCGTAATTTTACCTAATCGAAATATTCTCATAATTTCCCATCCAAGTACCTTTAACATTTAACCTTTGATGATATAAAATATAAGTTACAAATCCAGGGTTGATTTCTTTATCACTAATCACAAACTTGTAATTTAATTCTAACAATTCCTCAATCTCTTATATTAGTCATTCGATCCGTATTCAGTTACAGAATTTCTACCACATTCATATCGAGTGAATAAATTATTCAAATCCACAAAAGTGACCAACATTATCTTATTCATGCATTTACCAATATCAACATGTTCCATAAAACATAAAGAGGTAGTAAAGTATTACCTCGATTTTTGGGCCATACTGATCGACCATTAAAATTCCATTCGATTGCCCTCGATCTTGAAATCAACTTATAATAATTCCTCATATGCATATCAATAGAAATTACATAAAAAAACGGAGCTTAATTCCGAAAAACAGATCGAATCGGGTGATAAATTAGTCAAAAATAGCTTATCGGGTTTGAGTTTGGCGAAACGGACCCCAAAAACAGATTCAGGACATCAAAAACATAAAATGTGAATTTTCAAAAAATTTGAATTTTTAGTCAAAGTCAACAAGTTTGACTTGCAATTTCGAGGCCTTCGGGTCCGAATTTTGAAAAACGTACTGCGAAATCAGACTCAAAACGTCGAAAAACGTCAGAATATGTATACTCAGTCAAAGTCAAAGGTCGTTTAATACCCAGTCAAAGCCGGTCAAAGTTCTGGTCAATAGTGGTCAACGGTCAATAGTCGACCATTTTACACAAATATCACCCTAACATAAATTAATTACAAAATTAGCCACCTTCTGTAAATATTTATAAAACTAACACCCAAAATTTACACAAATAGCACCCAAACAGAAATTAATTACAAAATTAACACCAGACAATGCCCACTCTCAGGGGTGGCGCGTGCGATGCGTGAACGGTAACACGGTATCAGAAAATTCCCGGAAAAATTCTTAAAAATTATTTTAAGCGAGTTTGAGGCACTTACAAAGCTCAGTTCACAATTTTGAACGACGGAGAGCTCGATTCTGAAACGTCGGAAACTTTGACGGTCTCACCCTCCACGCGCCAGCGACGACGGAGAAACGGAGGACACCGACAGACTCGGAAAGATGCAAGGAATACGATGGTGTGGGAGGTGTCGAAAACGGATGGTCGGATCTTCGTGAATTAATGAAAAATGACAACGATTCATAACGAAAGGTTTGAGGGGTTTTGTTCTTCGGTCAACAACGAGCACGATGGTGGTTTCGGTTCGTCGATCGAAGGTCGGACGACGAGTAGATCGGAGTTGAAAAAGGGGTTGACAGGAGAGGGAAAACTAGAAAATTTTTCCAGAAACATACGAGAATAGGGGTTTATAATTCATCCCATAAAAAAGGGTAAACCATGAGTTTAGTCACTGAACTTCCTACACTTCTTAAAACGATTTGCCAACTTTGAAATTTTACAATTTAATCCACATTTTCTTTCTAAATACCAATTAAATCCAATACTTTATAATTTCTAAAATTTAGCCCATAAATTGGGGTGTTACAAGTCTCCCCTCCTTAAAAGAATTTCGTCCTCGAAATTCATTCATGTCACATAATTGCAGAAATGAAACTTCCATCAGTTCTTTCATATTTTCAAGTAACTTTTACATAAGTATGGATCCTCCACTAATCCTTAACCAGTTGAGCAGACATTCTTATCAGAACTTTTTCTCATTTCAATAAAAGATTTCGAACGAGAATTTCCTTGAGTAATCAATTCATTCTTAGTTACGAGAATAGGCTCATAGACCAGTAGCATATCCCAATTTCATTTTCGGAGTTGGGTCAGATTTTCTTAGAAGAGTAACTCTCACATGGCTCGTGTAGTGCTTTACAGAATTCAGATAAATGTTACTGGTATTCATTTATGCAAACGTAAAGCCTTTATGGATAAAAACTTAGGTTTGCTCGTTACAGATAGAGACTCAACCTTGGAGTTATGACTTAGAGAAGTACGATTGTAGTCTAGGGGTATGTACTGATCAGACATCTTTTGAAATTTGACCGGCCGATCTAACTTGAAAAATTTGACTCAAACCATAGCTCTGATACCACTAAATATAACCCTCTCAGACCGATGCGGTTAACCCGATCCGATCTGGAGTGTCACATTAGGGTCACCGGAGCGACCCACTGTAAAAATGGCAAAAAATTTAAAACTTTTATTAAAAACATGTAAATTATAAAATGATTTATCAGTAAGAAGAAATAAAACATATTTTCAGACTCGTATATAAAACAAAATACAATTACATGCCCCCTAATCACATGTAGCGTACTCTGCAAGCAACCCCGAAAGAACTCCCTTACTGATGTCGATAGATATACTGGTACGATTCTTTTAACCTGTAAAGGTGAGTAATAGAGTGAGCTTCGAAAAGCTGAGTAATACAGAACTACCAGATGATGCTGATGAACGTGCATATACAAATAAGCATATATTTTTCTTATCGGTTCAGACATTTACAAATCTCATGTTAAGCAGAAATCCTACTGGTATTTCAGATGGTAACGAACAATGAGCTTTCAGTTCAAAGAAATATTTCAGACGACTGAGTTCAGGAGATCAAAATATGTTATCTAGTGTGTTCTCGTAAAACCAGTAAAAAGATATAGATCTTTTAAAACATATATATATATACCCCATCCCTTCACAATAGAATGTGTAGGTTCCCCATAACCGTACACCCAACCCACACAACTTGTAAGGCACTGAGCACAAAGCCGAGGAACCTGCAAAAATACTTCCTTCAACAATACCCCCAATTAAAACATTTTTCCATCCGTAAACGGAGTTATCAGAAATCAAAACAGAATTTAGATCATGTATCAGAATAGAATTCAAGTCAGAAATCAGATAAAATATTTATATGATTAGGGAACACACCAGAGTTTACATATATTATTCAGAGGTACTGGATAATCTTATCAAACCGACAAACACATATCTTCAGTATGTCGATATAATATCGGAATTCAGAGTCACTATTGGAAGAGTTCAATAACTGATGGATTCATAAGTTATTCAAAAGATGACTTGAGCTGATATAGAAGAAATGAAGGTTCAGGATATTTACAGTCTATGTCGATTGATTTCATTATCAAATAGCTTAAAATGAGTATCTCCCAGAATTAATGCTTGTCGACTGGTCAATTCATTGTCCTTACAGAGTATTTGCACTTTAATACCACAAATTCCAGTCCAAATATATCATCTTCGGAATTGTAACAACCCGAAAATTGGAAAAAATATTTAATTGAAATTTGAGGATTTAATTATGTAATTGGCGAAAATTGGGGACTAAATTGAAAGATTTCAAAACTTGTAACTTGTTGTAGAGTTTAAGGAAATTCAGGGACTAAGCCCTGAATTTACCCAAAAAGTGTCGGCGGACACTTTATTAAATTCTGAATCATATATGCGTGGAGGGTGAGTTCTTAAGCAAAATTTATAAGTTTTCTTCCTTTCAACACCCAACTTCTAACCATGAACCCGACACCGTCCGACTTTCGATCGTTGTTTTGAAAACACCATCGTGTTCATCACCGAGTGAGGAACAAAAACCTTAAATTAATTGAAGTGAAACGCTGCCAAACATCGTTAATTTCAAGTCAAAGTCTCGACGTTTTTTAGCACCATCGCCGAGAAAATCTTAAATTCATCGTCTATCGTTGTTCCGTTTTCGACACCTCCAGCACCATCGTGTTCCTTGTGCCGTTTCGAGTCTACCGGTGTCATTCTTGGTCTCTGTCGATGGCGGCGCGTGAGGAGGAGAGACTGTCAAAGTTTCCGATTTGTTGAAATCGAGCTCTCTGCCGTTCAAAAATTTGAACCGAGCTTTGTAAGTACCTCGAAATCGTTCAAAATAATTTTTAGAAAATTTTATGTGAATTTTACGCTGTCGGAAGAGGTCCCATGCGCCGTAACTGTGCGTGGGGAAGGTTAAAATAACCGGTTTAACCGGTTTGACCGGTTCCAACACGACCCGACTCGTTAACCCGACCCGACCCGTTGACCGTTGATCGAGTGATATTTTTGTAATTATTTTTAAAATGGTGATATTTTGGTAATTATTTTGAAAATGGTGCTATTTTTGTAATTTTTTTAAAAAGTGATAATTTCGTAATTTTTTAAAAAAGTTATATTTTAGTAATTATTTTGAAAAAGGTGATATTTTCGTAATTATTTTTAAAAAAGATGTTAGTTTCGTAATTATTTTTAAAAGGGTTATAATTGTGTAAAATGTTGATCATCTGTTGACCACCTTTGACCAAAACTTTGACCCGCTTTGACCTGCCATTAAACGACCGTTAATCTTTTCTGAGTATACCTATCTTGATATTTTTCGATGTTCCGAATATGTTTTTGGGGTCCGTTTCACCAAATTTAAACCCGAAAGTCTCCAAATCGCTAGTCAAACCCGTTAACTTTGATTTTGAGCAAGAATTCAAATTTTCAAAAGGTCATATTTTATGTTTTTCGACGTCCTGAATCTGATTACGAAGTCCTTTTTTTTTTCAAATTCTGACTCAAAATCCCCGAATCGAGCATGTGAACCAAAAAGGCTTAGTATTTTAGTATTTTGATTATTTATTTGAGATTTGGTTAAGGAATTGATTCAGTAAAATATTTTATGAAGATACTCTTGTTTCACCTGAGCGAGGATCAGTTAGGTCCGGAGTTGTTCGTTCGTCAGATCAGTCCTAACCTCGTACTACAAGAATTACCCGTAGGTTTTCGTATATTATTTAAATAAAGATTAAGATTATTTATATTAGGATTCCAATATGGATTTTTCTGATTCGTAGGATCTAGTGCTGCAACAGAGCATGATCGACAGACACAATAGTAGGCTTCCCTATCTGATTTCTCATATTGTTACAGGTGTGTTTCCTAACATTATTTCATTACTGTTTTAAATGATTCATCTGAATATCAAGTATTTGATATCCGATTTACTGCATATTCCGATATAATTTCTGAATTAAGGTATTTCATACCGATTTCTGAAATATGATTAGCTGACATCTGAATTACCATATATTACTGATTTGAATTCTGATTTTCGTATTTCTGCATACGGTTTCCAAGCATGAACACTTTTATGTTTTAAAGAATTAATTATTGTTTTCATTCAAATACATTCATGAACATCTCTATCATTGGGGGGTATTGTTGAAGGAAGTATATCTACAGGTTCCTCGGCTTTGTGCTCAGGGCCTTATTGTTGTGTGGGCTGGGTGTATGGTTCCGGGGAACCTACACATTCTGTTGTGATGGGCTGGGGGTAGTGTTCATATTTTTAACGACATGATTGCATAAACCGATTTTACTGGAATATTTTTATCAGTATGTTTTTTATATACACTGTATGGAGCACACTGGGCTTTTTAGCTCATTCTGTAGTTTTACCCTTTTTCATATAATAACAGACAGTAAGCAAGTAGATTTGGCATCAGGGGAGGTCAACTACTTTATTTTGTACGAACGTATATCTCTATATATTTTTTTGTTGTATTTGGTGACATGTATTGTGCTATCGATTTGGATATATTTGTATTATCAATATTTTGTTCCGTATTATCTCTAATGTTTTATAAGTTGTTTTAAATATAAAAAAATATATCTCTGAATGGGATATGTGACCACATAGGTTTGGGTCTAATTTACAGACCGGGTCTGAGGGTTACATTTGGTGGTATCAGAGCTTTCGATTTTAAACACTCGGACTGTATATGAGTCATAAACTTTGGATTTTTAAAAAAAACATGTCACCTTATTTTATGATTTAAATTTTTCTCGAGATCCGTGATGCTAATCTGACATATGTTTCAAATTCTTTCTGTAGAGCCTTATAGATCTAACGATGAGTGCTGCTAGAGGTCGTAAGACAGGACGTGGACGTGGTCGAGGGTGAGTTTCTCGACCTTCTGTTACGATAGACGATCCGATGTCACCACGTGATCCTCCTGTTCCATAAATAGATCTGACCCTTTCTCATAATGATCAGTTTACTCTTGTGAGAGACCCTCCCATCACTGGAGATGAGGATACTGACATGAACGAAGACGCCATTAATAGAGCTATATTCTGCATATTTTAGAGAGCTGCCAGAGCCCCTAGTAATATGACTGCGGTTAAGATTTCAAATTCTCTGGTCGCTACTGGTGTAGTTCCAATCGAGGGTATTACTGGTGGACCCCCGACAGACGCTGAGTATTGGTTGGAGGGCACAAAGAGGATTATGGATGAGATGGACCTCGGACCTGAGCAGAAGTTGAAGGGGGCCCTAACTATGTTGAAGAAAGAGAGCTTCAGATGGTGGCAATCAATTTCTGGTAGTATTCCGAGAAACTAGTTAATTTGGGATCTTTTTAAGACGCGTTTCTGGAGTCGCTACATCAGAGAGAGATACCTGCAGGAGCGACGCCAAGAGTTTCAGAATATGGAGTAGGGTAGCATGTCTGTTATGGACTACGAGGTTGAGTTCATCCGATTGATTCGTTATGCACCTGGACTTGTTGACACTGAGATAGATAGATGCTTGAGATTCGAGAATGGACTCAGGTATGAAATTAGGAGCCGAGTTACTACCCACCGGGAGAGGAATTTTGATGCCTTGGTTGAGATAGCCAAGACCGCTGAGGAAATAGAGCGATTGGCTATGGAGCGCAAGAGAGATAGTGATCGAGCTCAAACCCGATTCTGGAGGCCTTCTGGTTCTGTTGATTCTTCTGCATATCCTAGCAAGAGAGGCAGGGGTGAATCTTTTCAGAGAGGCGGTGCGAGTGCCAGGCCTGTAGTATCCGGTTCTTTAGCTGTTCAGTCTTCTAGACCTGTTGATTCTTCTGGGTTGCAGCCATGTAATTATTGTGAAAAACCTCATCCTAGGGAATGCAGGAGAAAATTTGGTACCTGTTTTAAATGTGATTATGGTGACCATTTTATAAGGGATTGTCCAGTGTCAGTTACTACAGTTCAGACACCAGCTCGTATTCCCGCTCGTACTCAGAGTACTGTTCAGACACCTGCAGGTGGTCGTACTCAAGAGAGATCATCGGGATCGGCTAGTAGAGGCCGAGCATCTCAGAGTAGGGGTCCAGTAAGATCTGAGGCTAGACAGTCTGCATTGGTTTACACTGCCAGACTTCGACAAGATCGTGATGGGCCTAATGTGACTGCATGTATTGTTACTATTTATTCAGTTCCCTACTTTGCATTGTTTGATAGTGGCTCTACAAATTCCTATGTATCGCATTCCATTTTTAGAGAGTGTCCTATAGAGATCAATGGGATATTTTTCTGGCTGACCTGATGGAGTTACCTTTGGAAGAGTTTGATTTGATTCTCGGCGTAGATTGGTTGGACAAACATCGAGTAAATATTGATTTTGAGACCAAGAGAGCTGTTATGAATACCCCAGATAATCGAAAGATTGTAATGATCGGGGAACGCCGTGTATTTCTGACGAATATTGTGTCTGCTTTGGTAGCTGAGAAGATGATCAGGAAAGGTTCCTAGGCGTTTCTTGCTTATATATTGGATACTAGGAGTTCTCAATATGATATTGAAGCCATCCGGATTGTCAAGGAATTTCTCGATGTTTTTCCCAAGGAGTTACCTGGATTACCGCCAGATAGAGATGTTGAGTTTGAAATTGAAGTCTATTCTGGTTCCACTCCGGTTTCAATGGCTTTTTATCATATGGCCCCAAAGGAGCTTAAGGAACTGAAAGTCCAACTTCAGGAGTTGTTGGATAGGGGATTTATCCGACCCAGTGTATCACCGTAGGGAGCCCCAGTTCTCTTTGTCAAGAAGAAAGATGGGACATTGAGACTCTGTATTTATTATAGGAAACTGAACAAGCTCACGGTTAAAAACAAATATCCTCTGCCCAGGATCGATGATCTATTTAACCAATTTTAGGGGCTTTTATCTTTTCAAAAATAGATTTGAGGTATGGGTATTATCAACTCAGAGTGAAAGATTCGGATATTCCAAAGACTGCTTTTCGTACTCGATATGGGCATTACTAGTTTTTAGTGATATCATTCGGGTTAACAAATACCCCTGCTGCTTTTATGGATTTGATGCATAGGGTGTTTCGACCTTATTTGGACTAGTTTGTAGTTGTGTTCATTGATGACATACTGGTATATTCTAGAAGTGAAGCAGAACATGAGGAGCATTTAAGGATTGTTCTACAGACTTTAAGGGATAATAAGCTATACGTTAAGTTGAGCAAGTGTGAGTTCTGGCTCAGCGAAGTGACTTTTCTTGGAAATATTGTTTCTGCTGATGGTATTCGGGTGGATCCAAGAAAAGTAGAGGCTATTCTGAACTGGAAGCAACCTAGGAATGTTTCTGAGATCTGTAGTTTCTTGGGCTTAGCTGGTTACTACCATCGTTTCATTGAGGGGTTCTCCCTTATTGCAGCTCTTATGAAGAAACTATTGAGGAAAGATGTTCCATTTGTCTGGTCTGAGAATCAACAAGCTAGTTTTGAGAAATTAAAGAATGTTCTAACTCAATCCCCAGTTCCGATTCAACCTAAATATAGAAAGGATTTTTCTGTCTACAGTGATGCTTCTCACTCTAGATTAGGATATGTTTTGATGCAAGATGGGAAGGTCGTCACTTATGCTTCACATCAGTTAAAGCCGCATGAGTGTAACTATCATATTCATGATCTGGAGTTAGCTGCCGTGGTTTTTGCTTTAAAGATCTGGAGACACTACCTATACGGAGAAAAGTGTTATATTTATACTGATCATAAGAGTCTAAAGTATCTGCTTACTCAGAAAGAATTGAATTTGAGACAACGTCACTGGTTGAAGCTTCTAAAGGACTATTATTTAGAGATAGAATATCATCCAGGGAAGGCTAATGTAGTGGCAGACGCCTTGAGCCATAAGGCGATATCAGATCTCAGAGCCTTATTTGCCAACTTGAGTTTATTTGATGATAACAGTTTGTTAGCAGAGTTATAGGTTAAACCCACTTTGGCCGAGGAGATTAAGGCCAAACAACTTCTGGATAGCTCATTGCTTTCCATTATTGAACAAGTTAAGCAGGGATTGAGTTCAAAGTATACTGTGGATCAGGATGATATTTTGTGTTTTCACGGTCGTTACTGTGTCCCTAAAGATGATGAGTTGAGACGGGTTATTCTTCAGGAGGCTCATAGTAGTCCTTATGCTATGCATCCTGGAGGGGACAAAATGTACAATAATCTCAAGGAGCGCTACTTTTGGACTGGTATGAAAAAGAATATTTCAGATTTTGTGGCGAGGTGTTTGACTTGTCAGCAGGTTAAGGCAGAACACCAACATCCATCTGGATTGTTACAGTCAATTAAGATTCCTGAGTGAAATGGGAGCGTATTACGATGGACTTTGTTACTGGTCTTCGTCTGACTCCTTCTAAAAAAGATTCTATTTGGGTGACTGTTGATCGACTCACCAAGTCAGCGCACTTTATTCCTATCCGGATTAATTATTCTCTGGACAAACTGGCTAAGTTATACATTTTTGAGATCGTTAAACTTCATGGTGTACCGTTGTCTATCATATCTGATCGAGATCCGAGGTTCACCTCCAGGTTCTGGAAGGCTTTGCACGAGGCTCTAGGTACTCGTTTGAATTTCAGTACAACTTTTCATCCTCAGACTGATGGACAGTCTGAGCGAGTTATTCAGGTGTTGGAGGATATGTTACGGGGTTGTGTAATTGATTTCCTTGGTAGTTGGGAAGATTTCTTGCCGTTAGCTAAGTTTGCTTACAATAATAGTTATTAGGTGAGTATTCGCATGGCACCGTACGAGGCTCTGTATGGACGTAGATGTCCTACTCCTATATGTTGGACTAAGTTGCATGATAGGAAAACTTTGGGTCCATACTTGGTTCAAGAGGCTGAAGATACTGTCAGATTGATCCGTGATCACTTAAAAGAGGCATTTGATAGGCAGAAATCATACGTAGATAAGCGACGTAAAGATATCGAGTTTGAGGTTGGAGATCATATTTTTCTCAAGGTATCCCCACGGAAGAAGGTATTGAGATTTGGACGTAAGGGTAAACTGAGTCCGTGATTTATTGGGCAATATCGTATTCTGGGGAAAGTTAGACCTGTTACTTATCAGGTTGAGTTGCCTCCCCAACTCAGTCGTATTCATGATGTTTTTCATGTGTCTATGTTAAGGCGATACCGTCCAGATCTGGATCACATCATTCAGGTTGACGAGTTAGAGCTGAGACCTGATTTGTCATATTGAGGAGGAGCCTGTTCAGGTTTTAGAGAGGGATGAGCGAGTTCTTCGGAATAGGCGTATTCCAATGGTCAAAGTTCAGTGGAGTAATCGTAGCCCCTCAGAAGCTACTTGGGAGACTTTAGAGTCAATAGAGGCTCAATTTCCTCATCCATTTTCATAAGGTAAATTTTGAGGATGAAATTTCTTGTAGAGGGGGAGAATTGTAACAACCCGGAAATTAGAAAAAATATTTAATTGAAATTTGAGGATTTAATTGTGTAATTGGTGAAAATTGGGGACTAAATTGAAAGTTTTCAGAACTTGTAGGTTGTTGTAGAGTTTAAGGAAATTCAGGGACTAAGCCATGAATTTACCCAAAAAGTGTCGGCACACACTCTATTAAATGCTGAATCAGATATGCGTGGGGGGTGAGTTCTTAAGCAAAATTTATAAGTTTTCTTCCTTTCAACACCCAACTTCCAACCACTATCCCGACGTCGTCCGACTTCCGATCATTGTTTTGAAAACACCATCGTGTTCATCATCGAGTGAGGAACAAAACCCTTAAATTAATTGAAGTGAAACGCTACCAAACACCGTGAATTTCAAGTCAAAGTCTCGACATTTTTTTTAGCACCATCGCCTATAAAATATTAAATTCATCGCCGATCGTTGCTCCGTTTTCAACACCTCCCGCACCATCGTGTTCCTTGTGCCGTTTCGAGTCCGCCGGTGTCATCCTTGGTCTCCGTCGACTGCGGCGCGTGAGGAGGTGAGACGGTCAAAGTTTCCGATTTATTGAAATCGAGCTCTCCGCCATTCAAAAATTTGAACCGAGCTTTGTAAGTACTTCGAAATCGTTAAAAATATTTTTTTAGAAATTTTTATGTGAATTTTACGCTGCCGAAGAGGTCTCACGCACCCTCATTGCGCATGGGGAAGGTTAAAATAACCGGTTTGACCGGTTCTGACCCGACCCGACCCATTGACTCGACCCATCCTGTTGACCCGCCCGACCCGACCCATTGACCATTGACCGTTGACCGAGTGATATTTTGTAATTATTTTTAAAATGGTGATATTTTGGTAATTATTTTGAAAATGGGGCTATTTTCGTAATTTTTAAAAGGTGATAATTTCGTAATTTTTTAAAAAAGTGATATTTTAGTAATTATTTTGAAAATATGTGATATTTTCATAATTATTTTTAAGAAGGTGATAGTTTTGTAATTATTTTTAAAAGAGTGATAATTGTGTAAAATGTTAATCATCTGTTTGACCACCTTTGACCATAACTTTGACCGCCTTTGACCGGCCATTAAACGGCCGTTAATCTTTTCTGAGTATACCTATCATGACATTTTTCGATGTTTCGAATATGTTTTTGGAGTCCGTTTCATCAAATTCGAACCCGAAAGTCTCCAAATCGTCAGTCAAACCCGTTGACTTTAATTTTGACCAAGAATTCAAATTTTCGGAAGGTCGTATTTTATGTTTTTTGACATTCTAAATCTGATTATGAAGTCCGTTTTTCCAAATTCTAACCCAAAATCCCCGAATCGATCATGTGAACCAAAAAGGCTTAGTATTATAGTATTTTGATTATTTATTTGAGATTTGGTTAACGATTTGATTCAATAAAATATTTTATGAAGGTACTCGTGTTTCACCTAAGTGAGGATCAGTTAGATTTGGAGTTGTTCGTTCGTCAGATCAGTCTGAACCTCGTACTACAAGAATTACTCGTAGGTTTCCGTATATTATTTAAATAATGATTATTTATATTAGGATTCCAATATGGATTTTTGTGATTCGTAGGATCTAGTGCTGCAGCAGAGCGTGATCGGTAGACACAATAGTAGGCTTCCCTATCTGATTTCTCATATTGTTACAGGTGTGTTTCCTGACAGTATTTCATTACTGTTTTAAATGATTCATCTGAATACCAAGTATTTGATATCTTATTTACTGCATATTCCGATATAATTTCTGAATTAAGGTATTTCATATCGATTTATGAAATATGATTATCTGACATCTGAATTATCATATATTACTGATTTGAATTCTGATTTTCATATTTCTGCATACGGTTTCCAAGCATGAACACTTTTATGTTTTAAAGAATTAATAATTGTTTTCATTCAAATACATTCATGAACATCTCTATCATTGGGGGTATTGTTGAAGGAAGTATATCTGCAGGTTCCTCGACTTTGTGCTCAGGGCCTTATTTGTTGTGTGGGCTGGGTGTATGGTTCTGGGGAACCTACACATTCTGTTGTGATGGGCTGGGGGTAGTGTTCATATTTTTAACGACATGATTGCATAAACCGATTTTACTGGAATATTTTTATCAGTATGTTTTTTATATACACTGTATGGAGCACACTGGGCTTTTTAGCTCATTCTGTAGTTTTACCCTTTTTCAGATAATAACATACAGTAAGCTAGCAGATTTGGCATCAGGGGAGGTCAACTACTTTATTTTGTACGAACGTATATCTCTATATGTTTTTCAGTTGTATTTGGTGACATGTATTGTGCTATCATTTTGGATATAATTGTATTATCGATATTTTGTTTCGTATTATCTCTAATGTTTTATAAGTTGTTTTAAATATAAAAAAATATATCTCTGAATGGGATATGTGACCACTTAGGTTTGGGTCTAATTTACAGACCGGGTCTGAGGGTTACAGGAATCATTGTTGAATAAATCTTCCATTGTCTTTATTTCATGTTCACGCTTTCACTATATCATGAAATACTGACGTGCTTGATTTGTAGTTCATGATCCATAAGAATAATACATCATGTGTGCTCATTAACGTTTCGAGACTCATCCAAATTACTTACTTAATCCTTAGTCCTTGAGGTTACTTAATTCATTTAGTAGTCAAGTCCATTACAATTACTTTGGGTTTTTTAGGGTAATCCAGACATTTCCGAATATCATATACATATTGTACTTCCGTTCAATTTAATTTGGTCTTCGTGGTTGATTTTTCTAACGAATATCCATTTCTTATTATCGAATGCGACCTAGAGTTGAGCTGAGCTAAATACTTTCAAAATTATCATCGAACCACACTTGAGAAGACGAACACGCATTCAAGTAAAATCTATGCCGTTCAGGTACTGACATATAACACTAGCATTGATTGCTCGGCTTAATATGTGATCCATAACTTTTAAGAGCAGGGCCACATCCATGTTTATTTGGATTCCTTAATTAATCCAACACTTCTACTAAGTTTAGGTCGTAAGGGTATTTTGGTCATTCTGATGCTCAGTGTCATTCCATTCTTTTCAGTGCTCGAGGATATCCAATCATTCCTGAGCTTGGTGATATTATTGAGTCATTTTCATTACAAGGGTATTCTGGTCATTTTATAGATCCGATGTATTTCAATCATTTCCTTCCATTCTGTCTTATTATTTAATTCCAACTTATCATTTATTCTAGACCTTTCAAACAATTCTGACAAAAGAGCACCCTCTATAATTTATTCTTAACTCAGAGATTTTTCAGGTCAATTGTCTTCTCAGAAGTTACCAGCAGGTTATCAGAAATTTTCTGTACAAAGACATGATCTTAACAATTAAATCTGTAATTCATTGAGTTAAGTACAAATCCTTAAAGTACTTTCTCATTCAGGGTCAAGTCGGGCTATTTTTATCTTTCAAGGGCATTTTTGTAATTTCTTAACCAGATAATTTCGGTATTAACTCTTAACGAGCATACTTACAATTTAGAGATCCTATGGTTAGTTGTTTCCTCGAACATTCTCTGATCTTGAAATGATTCCTTAACAGACTTCTAGTATCTTGCATAAACCCTCTTGGGGTTAAAAATTAGTTATCCATAATTTCCAAGTAAAACTAACATTTCTTATGCACATCAATAGATTTATCAGATCAATATATCTTTTCAGATTTATTAATCCACTTCCAGGGACAATTTTGTCATTTTCCAATATAAGGGTAATTTTGTAATTTTACCTAATCAAATTATTCTCATAATTTCCCATCCAAGTACCTTTAACATTTAACCTTTGATGATATAAAATATAAGTTATAAATCCAGGGTTGATTTCTTTATCACTAATCACAACTTGTAATTTAATTCTAACAACTCCTCAATCTCTTATATTAGTCATTCGATCCGTATTCAGTTACAGAATTTCTACCACATTCATATAGAGTGAATAAATTATTCAACTCCACAAAAGTGACCAACATTATTTTATTCATGCATTTACCAATATCAACATGTTCCATAAAGTATAAAGAGGTAGTAAAGTATTACCTTGATTTTCGTGCCATACTGATCGACCATTAAAATTCCATTCGAATGCCCTCGATCTTGAAATCAACTTCTAATAATTCCTCATATGCATATCAACAGAAATTACATAAAAAACGGAGCTTAATTCTGAAAAACAGATCGAATCGGGTGATAAATCAGTCAAAAATAGCTTATCGGGTTTGAGTTTGGCGAAACGGACCCCAAAAACGGATCTAAGACGTCGAAAACATAAAATATGACTTTTTGAAAATTTTGAATTTTAGTCAAAGTCAACGGGTTTGACTGGCAATTTCGAGGCATTCGGATCTGAATTTCAAAAACGGATTGCGAAATCGGACTTAGAACGTCGAAAAACGTCAGGATAGGTATACGCGGTCAAAGTCAAAGGTCGTTTAATGCCCAGTCAAAGTTCTGGTCAACAGTGGTCAACGTCGGTCAACGCAGGTCAACAGTCAACAGTCGACCATTTTACACAAATATCACCCTAACAAAAATTAATTACAAAATTAGCCACATTATGTAAATATTTACAAAACTAACACTCGAATTTTACATAAATAGCACCCAAACAGAAATTAATTACAAAATTAATACCTAGATGATGTCCACTCTCGGGGGTAGCGCGTACGGTGCGTGAACAGTAACACAGTGTCGGAAAATTCCCGAAAAATTCCTAAAAATTATTTTAAGCGATTTTAAGGCACTTACAAAGCTCGATTCACACTTTTGAACAGCGGAGAGCTCGATTCTGAAATGTCAGAAACTTTGACGGTCTCACCCTTCTACGTGCCGGTGATGACAGAGAAACGGAGGATACTGGAAGACTCAGAACGATGCAAGGAACACGATGGTGCGGGAGGTGTCGAAAACGGATGGTCGGATCGTCGTGAATCGACGAAAAACCAACTGAAATTGAGTTAATACCGATGATACTTTCAACTGAAATTAACGACGAACGACAGCGATTCATAATGAAAGGTTTGAGGGGTTTTGTTCTTCGGTCAAGAACGAACACGATGGTGCTTTCGGTTCGTCGATCGGAGGTCGGACGGCTAGTAGATCGAAGTTGAAAGAGGGGTTGACGGGAGAGGGAAAACTGGAAATTTTTTCCAGAAACATACGGGAATGGGGGTTTATAATTCATCCCATAAAAACTGGGTAAACCATGAGTTTAGTCACTGAACTTCCTACACTTCTTAAAACGGTCTGCCAACTTTGAAATTTTACAATTTAATCCACATTTTCTTTCTAAATACCAATTAAATTCAATACTTTATAATTTCTAAAATTTAGCCCCTAAATTAAGGTGTTACAGTAGGTCGCCAAGTCTATCGGGCGACCTTAATAAGTCGCCATGTAATCCCTGCGACCAAACTGCTCACCTGCTCCCTTGCATGCAATAGTATCGAAAGCTCGGGTTACTATGCATGTATGAATAATTGCAACAGGGGGTCGTTGCTGCTCGGGTTACTATACATGCGTGAATAATTGTAGTAGGAGGCCGATTTAGGGTTATATATTGGCCATGGGTATGAGGGGTTAACGGGAATGAAGAAAAAAAATTAGAAGAAAGAAAGAAAGGGAGAAGAAAGAAAGGAAAGGAATAAGAAGAAAGGATCGGGTAATTGGTAATTATTAGTTGTTAGTTTAAGTTATATTATATTATAGGTTGTAGTTTAAGTATATTATTATAGTTGTTTCTAGTTTAAGTTATATTATATTATATTTGTTTAGTTTAAGTTATATATATAAAAAATTAGTTAATAGTTGTTAGTATTAGTGTAAGTTATGTTAGTTTGTTTGTTGAAGTTATATTATATAAAAGATTAGTTAATTAGTTTGTTAGTTTGTTAGCCCGATTATATTAACATAAATAAAAAAATAGTTTATTAGTTTAAGTTATAATTTGTTATTTTTTGTTATTGTGCAAATTAGTATTAGATTATATAAAATTAATTTGTTTAATTTATTGTAGGAAGATTCGAAACAGTGATGTAGTGTGAATTAATTGTATTTTAATTTGAAGTATTTATGATTATTTATGTTAATATAATAGTTATTATATTATATATTTAATGATTTATGAACTTATCCTATCAAATTTTTTAATCTAAATTTATATATTTTTATTTGTAGGAAAATGAGCAAACAATTTTTTCAAATTATCCATTATAATAGACAGTTATGGAAATAGGTATGTCCCAACCCAGTTAGATATGTTGCAGTACCACTTGAAAAAAATGATGATATTGAAACGATGATTGGATTACATGAGTCAACCAATATAGCAGTTATTGAGTTATTTGTTTATGTGCGTAACATATATGATGTTCCTAGATCATCAAGAAATATGGCTCGAAGTCAATCTAAAATGGCTTTCGATAGTGAGTTTGAGGACCCGACATACAGGTGCCCAAACAGTTTTATGGCACTATTAGAAAGTAGAAATGAAGTCGGAGGGACATCTGCAGCAGCAGAGTATGAGACGAGAAACATACACCATTCGAAATTGACTGTTGCTATTGATGCTGAAAATATATGGGGAGAAATTCATGATGATTCAAGCGAAGATAAAGAAACCGAATAACCCGTTTTGGGCGACTATGATAATTTTTTCTGTGGAGGTGCAATTGACTTGGCCATTGATAAAGTTCTGACACCGTATGAAGCTACTCCTCACACGTACGAGATAGATTATGATGCGATGAGGGCACCTGAATTCCCAGACATGCCACATTTACCTCCGTACCAAATGGTTGAATCATTCGAAAATTCTGGTAAATTTTCAGTTGGTTTGCAATTTAGAGGAAAAAATAAAGCTACGCTGGCGATTAACATATGATGAAGAAGGTCAACTTGTGCCAGGGAAGAAAATATTTCATAACTTTTTGGGCATTCATGTCCTGTATTGAAGGATTTCCTTTTGCAAATGTATGATCCAAGTAGATGGTACGTGGTTGTATGGTCCATATAGGCATATACTCTTGATGGCAGTTGCGCAAGATGTGAGCAAATATCTTCCCAATTGCATTCGCCATTGTTGAGGAGAGACAACATAGGCTTGGGATTTCTTTTTGACCAATCTACTTCAATATGTCGTTCGAGAAGATGAAGTTTGCTTAATATCCGACAGAGGAATAGTATTTTTGCGGTAATTGAATGACCAGGAAGTCGTTGGATACCTCGCATGCATATCTGACATTTTGTATCTGTCATATTGGTAAGATAGTATCGATCAGTTTCATAACGCACATTCATAGCGAGATAGTAAGTTGGGTAAGTTTTATTTTCAATATGTGTGCATTTTTTATGTGGTTTTTTAATTGAGGTTTAACACATATATTATGAAATAGGATATGAACTATGCCGACCAAAATTTGATAAGAGATTGGAGAATTTAAAGGTATTTTATGATGATCAGCGTGTTTGGAAGTGGGCTTCAAAATACCGCAAGAAAAATGGTCGCAAGCATACGATGAAGGTCGGCGATACGGACACATGACCATAAAGCTTGATGAAGCCATTAATTCAGTACTAAAAGGTACACATCATCTCCCAATAGCGAGTGTGGTGAAAGAGACGTACTTTAGGTTGGTTAAGGTTTGGTCCGATAAAGACAATGAAATGAGTGTCTCATAAATAAAGGTCAAACTTGGGATCCTACAGTGGTGGAAACAATGGAAGAAAATGAGCGATTGGCAAATCAATGCTTGTGCATATTTCGACCAAGTTGGTCATACTTTTGTTGTGTCATACATACGCCATAACGAAAGAGGAGAAGACCAAACATTTAGAGTTGATTTACGACACAAATGGTATGAATGTGGTCGCTTTCAGGCATGGAGATATCCATGTGCTCATGCAGTCACTGCATGTATGTATGCTGGTGTAGCGCATACACTTATGTTGATGAATGCTTTCACCTACATAGGATATAAATGTCTACAACTATGCGTTCAGACAAATCCCAAATGAATCATATTGGCCCAAAAAGGATCATGACGAATGGCTGCCAAATCCAATGCTTCGTAGAAGTCAAAGGGTCAACCTGAGTCCAGTCGTATCACACCAGTATGGATTTCCATGTTAGAGAGAGGTTAACCAAAAGATGCGGATTATGTAGGGGTGAGGTCATTCAAAAAACAAATGTCCTAATTTACCAAGATATAGGCCTCATTAGTAATCATATATGTATTTATATGTATTTATATATTTGATTTTGTAATAATGAACCCATTTTTTTTAAAATTGTATAAATTTTTATCTTAAATTATTAAATCTTCGAATTTAAGTTGAATTTATGTATACTAATTATTAAATCGAATTTATGTTTTTTTTAATAATATTTAAGTTTATTTTAAATTGAATTATTTATATATTTATTATTATTTAAATAGTCGAATTTATTCAATTTAAATCGAATTTATAAAATTTATGTATTTCTATGTATTTATATTTGATTTGTAATAATAACCTATTTTTTTAAATTTATAAAATTTATGTATTTCTAGTATTTATAAATTTGATTTTGTAATAACCTATTTTTAAAATAATATGTAATTTTTATCTTAAATTATTAAATCTTCGAATTTAAGTTGAATTTATGTTTTATAACTAATAATTATTAAATCAATTTATGTTTTTTGTCTTATTATTATTTATAATAGTCGAATTTATTCAATTTAAATCGAATTATAAATAGTCAAATTAATTATTTATAATAGTCGAATTATATTTATAATAGTCGAATTTATTCTTTTTACATTCAAGTGGAGGCATTCATATTTAATATTATAAATTTAAGTTTTAATAATATTTAACATATTTAGTTTATTTTAAATTGAAATTATATATTTAAGTTAAGGTTAAAAAATTATAAATACATAACTTATGTTTATAAAATAAAATACTAGTCTAATTTAAATATTTAATTTTAAATAAATAACAATTAAGTTTATAATTGTTGTCAATGTCGGGGTGTTGTTGAATGATAATGTCAGGGTGGACGTCTAATGCGTTGTGGTCATTACGGTTGCTCAGGAGTATGTTACCCATCCTCTTCATTCATTGGGGGCATTTGAATTGGTGTTGTAAATATATTCCAACCACTATGCTCTGTTATTCCATCAGTTTGCTATTCCATCCCACTTGGAAACATTGACTGACAAATATTGGTATTTGACATCATAGATGTCATTTGGTCAAAGTCATACGTCAACTCAAACATGGCAGAGTAGATGGGTGCCTGAGGCTGCACAAACTCTGGTACGTATGTCGGGAAAGTAGAATTATCAAATTCATGATGCAACGATCCCGCATCCGAACGGTTGTGGTGCGCTATTATCCACATTGGTTATTTTCCGCTTCAGGTTGTTGAGATGAACTCCCAGTCCCACTCAATATAGAGTATCTAGCTTTACCAATTTTTTCTTAAATTTCAAAACTGTCGCCTTCTATCCTGTTGTCAAGAACGACTTTCCATTATTCCAATAATATAAGGTAAGCCGAAGTCTCAAAATTAACTCATCATCTTGAATGAGATCAAGAGTTGGTAAGAATGAAACCCTATTGTTCCAAGCATTAATGTAGCTTGCATGCTTCTCACCCAATTCACATTTTCTTTATGGCGACCATCTAATTTGTGGAGGTGGTCATGATCCCATGGACTCTGCGGAATAGATTGATGGAAGCCGAATTGCCTCAGCACTCTATCCGCAAATTGGATCTTAACAAAAGCAAAATTAATCAACGGTGTAGCATCACACCAATATTGACACCCATAATTTCTGCATCTACGTATGGTCTCCAATTAAACTGTAAAATTAAAATAAGAATAAAATTGATTTAAATCAAATTATATAGTTAAATTAAATAATAATTAATAATAACATATTATATATACCTCCTTTTTGCCTTTAATGTTGATCTTTAGCTTAAACTCTTTAATATTGTTGTGCACCAACTTCGTGCCTTCTATTTTATGCCTCCATATGTATATCAATCAAAACAAAAATATAGCTGTTTTGTTCAATATTTTTAATCAAAATAAATAATTTATAATTAAGATATTTATATTAAAATAGAGAATTTATATTACCTTCCGGCAAGTGGAAAGTTAACCACAGTTTGACTAATTTGTGTCAAAAACGGAAGTCTATGCCAAGCCCATGATTGTAACAACATCAGACATCCACCGATTTATGTTGTATTATTATTATTCACGACTAATGACGCCTTGCACATCTCACGATATAAGAATATCAATATCGTCGATCCCCAACTATATTGCCTAGTATTCACAAAATTTCTTAAAAATAGAAGATACTGAGTGTGAACTAGATTATCAGATTTATCCGACATCAAAATTCCCCCAATCAACTGCAATATATATGCTCGTGTTGTATATATAATTTCTTGTTCCGTACTATTTGGTTGGGGCTGAAATTAATTCTTCAACCATGACAACCTCACACGTCACCCTTTACAATCTAGTTTTACTGGTGTTTGCCCAAGAAACGCGCTACAAAGTTGTTCCACATTGTTGTACTCATTTTTCATTACCACCGACATCCCATTTATTTAGACCCTGAGTTGCATTGCCACATCCTCCAGAGTTATCGTACATTCTCCACACGGAAAATAAAATGTGTGTGTTTCTGGTCTCCAACGTTCAATCAACACATTGATCAAACCTGGGACCAACTTGTATTCTAGCACAAATGTTACATAGTAAAATCCAGCCTGTTACAAGTTTTCTTCTATCAATTGGTGTGGCTTGGCTGGAATATTAAGCCGATGACGAAGGACTTGTTGCTCGTCCTCCTGCAATTAAATAATTCAAAAATTTTATCACAATCATAAAATAATCTTCAAATATTTAATAATAATAATTCATGAAACAAAAATTTTATTTTATTAAATAATAATAACACCATTATTCCTAAATGAGTAGAAATATGTTGGTTGTCAAGTCTCAGCAGTGTATTTTGGTCAGCCATTCGAATGAATCTATAAAAAAAATTAAACAACAATATTTAAAAATATTTAATATAATCTAAAATTAACTAACTAACCAATTTACACAACAACAAAAAATAACAAATTATAACTTAAACTAATACTATTTTTTATTTTAATCCAACTTAACTTAAACTAACAAACTAAAAACTAATTAACTAATTTTTATATATAATATAACTTCAACAAACAAACAAACTAATATAAATTAAACGGCATATAATAAAAATTTTAATATAATTTAAACTAAAACTATTTTTTAATAAAATAACGACATATAATAAATTTAATATAATTCAACAAACAAATTTAATATAATTCTTCAACTTTAATCTAACTTTCTAACAAATTAATTAACTAAATTTTTGTTATATAATATAACCCTAAACTAACACTAAAAACTAATAAACTAATAGTTTAAACTAATTTAAACATTAAAAAATTACCTTACGGGCCTATCTCACTTTCGTCTCCCTTTCCTTTCTTTCTTCTCCCTTTCCTTTCTTTCTTCTTACAACCGTTAACCCCCTACCCAATATATAACCCACCTGTAATAATGCATCAATTATTGCATGCATTATAAGTGAATCACGGGCGATTAAAGGTTGCAATGCAGTAATTATTACTGCCATGCAGCGATTGCTACAGCTGCATGCAACGGAGCAGAGGTATGCAGGGGAATCATGGGAACAAGCTTGGTCGCCGGGATCACATGGCGACCTTCATAGGTCGCAAGGAGCACATGGCGACCTCCATGGTCGCATTGAGCACACGACGACCTAGTGTGCATGGCCCATGCACGCGAAGAAATGATGAACGCTGCAACCACTTGGCGACCAATGTAGGTCATTCGAAAGACATGGCAACCAACGTAGGTTATTCAGAAGACATGGTGACCTATGGAAAAACTGTAGTATTCGCCTCAAATGGGCAAATAATCCTTCGACTGCATTATCTCAGCAAAAACAAATCAACACATTATTCCACAGATTTTGCCTATATTTTATTGATCAGATTAATGTTTTTTTATTTTATTCATCTAACGGGGTATCGGTTTGTGTCATTTTTTTATAGATCATATTAATGTTTTTTATTTTATTTATCCAATGAGGATATTGGTTTTGATGTGGTTGTCGGCCCATGATTTTTCTCTTTATTTCTTTTTTAATTATTTTAATAAGAATAATTCTTCTTTTGTGATACGTTTTTCTTTACCTTTGAGACACGTTTTTTTATTCTTTCTCAGTCGTTTGGTTCATTTTTTTATTTTATGTTTTTCTTAAGGTTGAATTTGACAACACCACGACTGATCAAGATGGTGCTTATTTGAAATTATGTTGATCTTCCCTACTATGGACCTTCAGATTGAATTTAGATACACGATTTTGTGTTCGAGGATAGTTTCTCACGATGTTCGGTTTTGATTTGCAGTTCTCAATGGTATTTCAACAACTTAATCCCTTGCTATGATCTAAAGTGATCAATTCAAGGTTATATGAAAATATTCAAATTATGTATTTCATTTACAATAATAATTGTAAACCTTTAGAGGGCGTTTGGTTCGTATAAAAGATAATTATCAAGGGAAATAATCTTTTTCGAAATTGTTTTCCCACACTTAGTTCACAAAAAAAATTATTGGAGAATAATATTTTTCAATAGTATCATTTTTTTAAAATAGTGAGAATGTTATAACCTCCAAATTCTTAGGTATTAGACAATCTCGCCACTTTGGACAAGAATATTCCTAGACTAATAAATTTATTTTATAATAATCATTCTCAATTTTTATTTTTTGTAATTTATTCAAAATTATAAACATAATAATAATATACAAAGAGTTTAATTTAGTAAAATATTAATAAATTTGAGTATTTAAAATTAATTTTTTATTTTTAATATTTAATATATTAATTAATTATAATTTCATGTGGTGAAAGATAATATTATTATAAAAATATGATTATTTAAAATAATATCTAATTTTAAGTTATTAAAAAATAAAAAAAATTAGCTGACCCTATTCCCATATGTAATGGGGTAAGGGGGAGGTAGAATAGTAGGCTACCCCCAACGCCAGGTTGAGAATAGCTTCCGTGGGAGACCACCGGCAGTCAGAATTATGAATTGCCCACCGTGGGACTCAATCCCATGACCACATGGTTAAGAACCTTGCGCTCTACCAACTGAGCTAGACGGACAATTCTTTTAAGTTATTAAAAAATAGATCTTATATATTGAAGTACAATATCTTTGTCTACTTGAGAGCATAATATTTTTTTCATATAATATTATATTTTATATAAATAAATATGATACTTATGAAAAATATTTAAAAATATAAGTTTAATATACTAATTTTATATTAAATGTATTTAAAAAAAGAGTAGATAATATAACGATTAAAATATTTCTTTTAGTTTTCATTCAAATATTTATAATTTAATATGAAAGTTTAACTTAAAAAAGTATATCACAAGAATAATTTGGTAAAATATGTGTCATAACCATTTTTTGATAAAACAATTAGATGTTATTTTAAAAACAATTATGACTTTTATTTTGAAAAATGGTGATTTGGAAATAATTTGGATTAAATTGAATCGGAGTCGCTCGACCTTTGGGTTAGCTAGGTCGAATACCTAAAAACGTCTTTTAATTTTTTTTAAGAAAACTCATTTTTTTAAGACAAAAAGTTGGTTTGCGTTTACAAAGATTCGATTAAAACGGGTTCGGGAGTCGGTTACGTGTGGGGAAGGGTAAACACCCCCACAACGCCCAAAAACTAGTACTAAGTCGCTTACACGTTGTCGTAAATGGTGAGAAATTAAAATCGAATATAATGTTAAAATATGATCCATTTATTGAAATGTAATTAATTTGCTTCGAATTAATTAATTAGAGAAAATTCATTAACTTGAAAAGAAATCTCGAGATTAGCAATCCTCCGTCGGGAAAACTATTTCGACTATTTCTTATCCGTAAAGAATATTCACTCCTCATTGATTTTAAAAAATGAATCAAATATAAAATGAAAATCGATCTTTGCATAAAATAAATTGCTATTTAGTTAAACATGCATTGCGTTGTTCGATTTAAAATACAATATGAATTAATTAGTAAAAATAAAATTGATTTATTTCAAGTTCACATTTTGTTAAAATGTCGTATCGGATCGCATCATTTCAACCAAGTGATGCTTTCACGCTCATTCTACAATTCGGTGTTCTTGAAAAACATTCGAGTGATACCAAATAGGGGAGTACAAATTAATAGCTTGAAATAAATATTTATTAAAATATATAAAGTAACCAAAATAAAAACATAAATAAAAATATATAAATAAATATGTACATGCATAACAAAGTTACCATGGAATAAAATAGATATGTATACAAATATTATATGCTTAAGATAGAAATTAACCATACTTGATAACATAAAGGACTAAAATAAAAACCAACAAACATTACAAACCAAACTAAAATACCAAAAATAATCATTTAAGGGACTAAAATATGCTTAACAGAATCTTGAGAGGCTAAAATAGTAAAAACATAAATTTAAATGACTAAAACAAAATTAAAGGACTAAAATAGTAAAAAAATAGAAACTTAAGGGAATAAAATAGTAAAAATAGAAATTTAAAGGACTAAACCATAAATAAAAATAAACCAGGTTCCCAAAATCATAAATAGTAAATAATATAGGTACTAGAAAAGAGAATAACCCCTAAATAATATTAAGGACTAAAATAAAATAACTAGAAACGTGGAGGACTAAACAATAATTTAACCATATGCAAAGCAGTGACTAAAATAAAAGATACATAAATATATGGCCAAATTCGAACATAAAAAAATGGAATAATACATAACATAGGGGACTAAAATATAAACGGGGAAAGATAAAGGTTCAAACAAAACAAATGTAAACTTTATTTCATGGGCCAAATAGTGATGTTACAAAGAACGGGGACCCAATATGCAATTATCCCCTACGTAAAATTACAGAACCCCTCCCTATCAAAACTACGTCGTTTCGTGTTAAGTATATAAATCTAAACTAACGGCTAAAATGACCCAATTACCTCATTTGCTTATTCTCCACTTAAGTGAGAGAGAGAGAGAAAGAGAGAGTTCCAAAGAACTCTCAACTGGAACTCAAGAGCTCAAAAAAACTGGCGAATCCTCGCTGTATCGGTCACCGCTGATCAACGGCCAATGCCGTACGCTGACATCGGAGGAGAAAGAGGAAGACACCAACCGAAGCGCCTCCTCTTTCTCAGCACGAATCTGGGGTCGGAATTTTGAGATGGGAGGTAGATCGGAGTAGATTTAGAAAAAGGTAACTTTTTCTCCCTTTCTCTTTTCTTTTCTTTTCTTTTCTTTTTTCTTCACTGTTTGTTTTTTCTTTTTGATTCAGGTAAGATTTTCTTCACTCTCCCTCCCTATTTTTCTCTGTGTAAATCACTCTCTTTTATTTCTCTTCCAGACCCCCTCTGAATCTTCCCCTTTTTTTTCTCCTTCACCGAATGGTTCTCCTTTTGTTCTCTCTCCCTCTTTTCTTTTTTCCCTCTATTTTTCTCTCAAAAACTCTCTTTGTCCTTCCCCCAATCCTGAATGGTCTCTTTTATTTGATTGCATGTGTGATCTTTGATGGATGCCTCTGTTTTTTAGATAATATGGCATGAGTACCCTACCCCTTTGCTTCTGACAAATCCTTGATCTCATCGGGATATCAATGGATTTGTTTTCCATTTATCTTGGGGTTTTCGTGACTGCTTGATTGGCTTGGTACAAGAATCGATCACTGTGGATGCAGACGGTCGATGTCAGAGGTTGTCAGAGAGCGGAACAATAAAGGACGGCGACGACAGAAGCATCTACCTAGGGTTATGATGAAACCTAGGTAGAATTGGGTCGGGTCAGCTAGGCAGTTCGGGTCAGATCTTGGGCAATTGAGTGGTTTCGGGTCTGCTTGGATTGGATCGGTCATGGAGCTCGAATCGGGTTGGGTCCCAGTTTTACATTGGGCTGTTGGGTTATGTATGATGGGTTGGCTTTTGAGTGTTGGGTTGGCCTCCTCGTAGGCTTGTAACTGGGCTAGTATTTTGGCCTGCAAAAATGTAATTTAGTTATTAATAATAAAAATAATAATCAAAGTAATAATAATTATTATAATAATTAATATTATTTTGTAGACCTAGACAAAAACGGGTGTCTACAATATGCATTCAAGTAATCTTATATTTCTTCAATCAAACGCTGTAATTTTACATTATTGCTAAACAAATTAAACAAGGTAATACAATGTTCCCGTAATAATGTTACATTTCACCAATGTTATTTTCAAAGGTAATCTCATATTCCGTGAACTAAATGCTCCCTTATTATAATTTTAATTTAATTTCACGTTACCTGTTGTTAAATACTTAAATATTAACATAATTAAAAAGTATTAAATTATATTTACTTTAAAGTGAAATTAATATTGTTATAATAATATTTAAATCTTTCACCAAATTTTACCGATATAGCACCCTTTCTGACAAGGTGCAGATCGTCATCCACTCTTTTGCGGGGTTTCGTCCGAGCTGACACCACGTCATGAAAGGCGCGGGATGGTCATCCGTGCTTTATCCGAGCCGGCGCCACGTAAGAACAGGCGCGGATGGCGATCTGTGTCTAAGCATTTTAAAAATAAAAAAATAAAATTATAGGGACTAACATCGTAATTTAATACATATTAATTCCATAAGTTTAAAAGCTTAATGAGGTTAGCTTATATAGGCATATTGGAGTGTTTAGGTTATGTTTCTTGACAATGTGAGATAAAAGCTAAAAGGTGTATTTCTTGACAATGTGTTTAGGTTATGTTCCATGAGTTGCTTCGATCGTTTTCATTACATTTTTATTTTAATTATATAAATATAAATGTAATAAGAAATTGATAAATTATTATTATTTCACTTTTATTTTTTGGATTGATATAAGGTAACTTAAAAATTAAACAAATAATTTCTCAATTTCTTATTACATTTATATGTATGTAATTGAAATAAAAATGTAATTAAATCGATCGAAGACAACTCATGGAAACATAACCTAAATACATTGTCAAGAAATATACCTTTTAACTTTTATCTCACATTGTCAATAAACATAACCTAAACACTACTATATACCTATATAAGTTAACCCCATTAAGCTCTTTAACTCATGAACCAATATGTATTAAATTATGATATTAGTCCATATAGTTTTATTTAGGCGTGGATACACCTGTCCTTACGTGGCGCCAGCTTGGATAAGGCGCGGATAACCATCCGCGCCTTTTATGACATGGTGTCAACTTGGACGAAACCTCGTAAAGGCATAGATGATGATTCACATATTGTCAGAAAGAGTATTGGATCGATAAAATTTGACGAAATGGTGCGTGACAGATATTATCTCTTATCAGGTGATTTTTGAGTAAAAACGCTATAGGATTTTTGACATAAAAAGCCGTTTAAAAAGTGATTTTTGACCAAAACAAAAAACTACAATTTTAAGCTTGTGTTGTTGAAAAGTTCCGCTGTTCTTATTTAACCCTGGTAAAACAATCACGAAGCAAATAACGATCGTTATTTTTTTTGAAATTTCTAAATCGAACATAAAATTTATAAAAATAAGAAGTGTTTAATATTAAATAATTAAAAATATTTGAATATATATTATTTTATATTTATCTCAAAATAATAAAAAAATCTCTTAACACAATTACAAATTATATTACTTTCCTTTCCGGTCAAGAAGGAAAACAAATATTATTTGAAACAAGAAATACAGAAAAAGCAAATAATATTTATTTTTTTAATAAAAATACATAAGAATTGTGAGTGAATTAAGCGAAGGAAATAATAATATGAAAATTCAATAAAAAGAAAATACATTAAAAAATAAATCAATTAAGTGAAGGAACTAGGAAACAAATTTATTTATTAGTTCATTTATTTAAAATTTATATATTTTTTAAAAATATATTTAAATATTTATGTTCATTTAATTTATTATATATATAAATAATAAATATAATTATTTATGATTTGTTTGTTTCTTATTTATAAGTATATTTAAATAATTTAAATATAATAATCTTAAGTATACTTGTAAAAAATATTTTTCTACTTAAATAATAGGGTAAACTATACTATTGATCACTCAATTATTTATCAATTTTATTTTTATCATTGATCTTTCAATTTTGTCAAACAAACCACTTAACTATTTAGTTTTCGTCAATTAAGCTATTAACCGTTAATATTAGACAGACAAAAATAATGGCAACACAATTAACATAATTATACCTTTAGTATCCTACCTATTTAATCCAATTTTAAATTTAATTCAAAAATTTAATTTTTCAATCAAGAGATAACACATATCAAATTTTAAAGTTATTTAAATTAATTTTAATATTTTAATGAAATATAGTTTCTCACCAAAGAGAAAATAAAGCAGAAAATGACGTGCAGATAAGACAGTTCGAACATAGGACAGGAGGGAGTATAGTGTATGATTAACCACTGGGACAAGCCCTGAAATTGTTATATAACATGGACTTTTATATATTGTCATTATTATTTATTTTATATTCCAGGTTACCAAGCATTCATCGGTTTAGGTTTAGTATAAAACAATGAATAATATAGTTTACCGATCATTAATGATGTGATTACTTATAATAAAATATAAAATCATCATTAATGATATTAAATTAAATGCATAAATTTATTTTTATAATTAACTATAAAATATTATTAATATTAAAACATTATATTCAAATTCTTATATAATTAGATAATAAATTCTTTTTAATACTTGATTCAAATTAATATATTAATAAATTAATTACTGCTGATTATAAAAATATTTTTAAATACTTTAAATCAAAATTATTAAAAAAATAAAAATAAATTTAAAAGCTGCTAAAATTTATATATTGGAAATTAAAAAATATTTTAATAAAAATATACTATAATCATTGAAAATAATAATTTAGTAGCGTTAAAATTACGATTATTTTTATTTATAATATTTTCTTTTAAATTTTGAAAAATAAAGCGAAAATGTTTGGAAGAAAAATAAAGTTCAGAATAGTAATAAATATACAGAATCATGTAAGTTTAATAACAATTGTGGGGTTTGCCTCTGTTTAAAGGTTCAATCCGTTGTAAGCACCAAAATGTTTTTACTTTGTTTTCACCTTGAGCAAATGGTGACACGTGTCACGAATTGGTTGGTATTTTATTTTCACCTTGAGCAAGTGATGACACGTGTCAGAAATTGGTTGGTGGGAAACTTTATCTTAAATAAAATATTAAAATTAATTAAAAAACTTTCCAATCCGTTAGTAACACGTGTCATCTTTTGATTGGGTAATTAATTTTTGGAATTAAATTAAAATTAAGATTAAATTGGTAGATAGAATATGTAAATAATGAGGATTAAATGTATAATTATGTCAATCGTGTTAATTACCACATCAACATCTTCGTCAAATATTAATGACTAATGTAATCCCCCAGACTAGTCTGTAAGTTAGACCCAAACCTAAGTGGTCACATATCCCTTTCAGAGATTTTTTTTACAACTTATAGAATATTAAATATAATATAGAACAAAATATATTAATAATACAGATATGTCCAAAACGATAGCAAATACATGTCACCAAACATAACTGAAAAACATATAGAAATATATGTTCGTACAAAATAAGTAGTTGATCTCCCCTGATGCCAAATCTGCTAGCTTATGGTCTGCTGTTATCTGAAAAGGGTAAAAACTATAGAATGAGCTAAAAAGCCCAGTGTGCTTCAACCAGTGTATAAAAACAATTTAATAAAATATTTCAGTAAAATCATTTTATCAAACATGTTTGTTTTATTTAAAATATGAACACTACCCCCATCCGTCACGAACAAAATGTGTAGGTTCCCCAGAACCATACACCCTGTCACGTCCAGTAAGGCCCTGAGCACAAAGCCGAGGAGCCTGCAAGTATTATTCCTCCAACAATTTCCCCCCTAATGTCAGTAATAAACAAGTATGTATTCAAGTAAAATTGGTGAATAATTCATGCTTTAAAAAAAACCATATACCAAAATACAGAAATCAGATATCAGGAAATCAATATTCAGGAATCACGTATCATGTATCATGTCATAACAGTATTATGAATTATCACCAATCTAAAACAATTTAAACAATAATTTTAAAACAGTAAAATAACACTGTCATGAAACACACCTGTAACAGTTTGAGAAATCGGATAGGGAAGCCTATTACTGGGTCTGTCGATCACGTTCTGCTGCAGCGCTAGATCCTACGAATTGGAAAAATCCATATTGGAATCCTAATATAAATAATCTAAATATTATTTAAATAATATACGGAAACCTACGGGTAATTCTCGTAGTACGCGGTCAGGCTAATCTAACGAACGGACACCGGACCTAATTGATCCTTGCTCAGGTGAAACACGAGTACCTTCATAAAATATTTTTATTGAATAATTCCTTGACCAAATCTCAATTAAATAATCAAAATATTAAAATATTAAGCCTTTGGGTTTACAAGCTCGATTCGGGAATTTTGGGTCAGAATTTGGCAAAACGGACTTCAGAATCAGATTCTGGACGTCGAAAAACATAAAGTATGACTTTTCGGATATTTAAATTCTTGGTCAAAGTCCAAGTAAAAGGGTTTGACTGACAATTTAGAGACTTTCGGGTTCGAATTTGGTGAAACGAACTTCGGATTCGGATTTGGAACGTCAAAAATGTCAGGATAGGTATACTTGGTCGAAAACAAAGGTCGTTTAATGCCCAGTAAAAGCCAGTCAAAGGAAATCAACGGTCAACGGGTCGGGTCAACGGGTCGGGTCAACTCGAACCGATTCGGACCGATCAACCCAGTTCAGACCGGTCAAGCCGGTCAAAACCGTTTCAAAACCGGTTAAACCAGATTTCCAGTTATTCACTCGCCTGCGGCGGCGCTTGTGGCGCGTGTGACGTCCTCCGGGGCTCTAAAAATCACAGAAAAATTTCTAAAAATTATTTTGAGCGATTTCGAGATACTTATAAAGATCAGTTCAAATTTTTGAATGGCGGAGAGCTCGATTTCGACACGGCCGAATCTTTGACTGCTTCACCTCCCCACGCGCCGCCATCGACGGAGACCAAGGATGACACCGACGGACTCGAAACGGCACAAGGAACACGATGATGCAGGAGGTGTCGTAAACGGAGCAACGATCGGTGATGAATTTAGGATTTTCTATGCGATTGAGCTAAAAAAAACGTCGATGCTTTGACTTGAAATTCACGGCGTTTGGCAGCGTTTCGCTTCAATTAAATTGATGGATTTGTTCCTCGCTGGATGATGAACACGATGGTGGTTTTAAAACGACGATCGAAATTCGGACGGCGTCGGGATCGTCGTCGGAAGTTGACGTAGGGGAAGGGAAATTTGGGCGTGGTTTTCTGTTTTCAAAACAGAAAACCACGCATATTCATTTATAACCCAAACATACCTAACATTTTAGGATAAAATTCAGGGCTTGGTCCCCGAATTTTCTTTAACTCTAAAACAAGCTATAAGTTTTAAAATCTTTCAATTTAGTCCCCAAAAATTTACCAATTTTCACAATTAAAACCTCAATTCCCAATTAAATATTATTTTGAAATTTTCGGGTTGTTACAACTAATGTTATGATTGACAACAATTAAATAGTTAGCTGGTCTGATTGATAAAATTGAAATATCGATGGTAAAAGAAAAAGAGTTAAATAGTTGAGTGGTCAATGATATAGTTTACCCTAAATAATAATCATTTTATACTTTATAAAGTTTAATCCAAATTTGAAGCATAATTTCCTAAAGAGATTTAATAATAAAGACAGGATGGATAAGATTAGTTCAAGATTTGCTGACTAAAACAGAACAAATTTCCAAAGATGTGGATAAGATGGATAATAATAGACTAGCCTTCGGCTCCAATGGAAAGGCAACCCAATTGCAGTCTCTCTCTTCATTTGGCTAGGGGTGAATTATGGAGCTTGAATAAATATGATTGTATTAATTTATTTACTTTTAAAAGTACTCATATTTTTTTATTTTTGTTTATATTTTTAATATTGTATTTGTGTTTATTTATTTAATTTTGAAGGTATTCATGTCCATTTGGTTAACGTTCGTGAACATGTTCGTTTAATGTTCACAGACATTCTTTAAAACTTGATCTTGGCTAAGTAGAAGAAATGAAGAAGAATATTTTTGGGGAATGACTCACGTGAAAAATAAGGGAGATAAGGTGTTTTTAACCTTTAAAACAAGCTACGGGTAAACTACACTTTTAGTCATTATCCCTTTAACTCATTTTTAAAAACACCACTATCCTTTAACTATTTGGCCAACCTTAAGCACAATACCCTATCTAAATGGTTCAAACTATCTTAGGAGGTCTAATTGTTTCTACTGACGGGTTTCAGGTTGACCGAAACTATTGACCTAAGTTTCAGGGCACTACAACTTTCCGTTCCTGATAGGAAATTTCGTCCTCAAAATTTTGACAGAAATATACTTTTAATATCAACTTCTATGACATCTAACTCTAAGGGCTGGTCATTAAATCAACTATGGTTGTTATTGGAATAAGAAATAGAGTTAGGTTTCCTAAGATCTCATCAGATGCACCCTCCTCCTGAGCTCTAATCCGCATATTGACGGGTTGCAACTCTAGGCTCCCCACTAACTCTTGACTAAACTGCACCCCTACCAACCTGAACAGATGAACTTTCTCATCTCTGAAATCTTTCGCCCCTTTGGACTATCAGAGATGAATGTTTGGTCAAAGCAGGAACTACACTTTGAGCTTATGGGCAATATGAAAGAAAATGATCTAAAGACCCACAGCTATAACAACCTTGAGCTCCATACCTGCAAACTCCTGAGTGCTTCCTACCACAACGTGAACAAGTAGGATGAGAAGGCACTCTTGACGATCCTTTAACACTAACTACTGGTGCAGTAAACAATGGTCTCCTGTGATGACTAGTCCTACCCCCTTCTCCGCTAACACTCTGTGCTTATCGATTAGACTGGCCTACCATGGCTCTTTCAGGCTCCTAAGATTCTCTCAACCTCTTAGATGGCTGGTATGGTTTTACTGACTCTACCATTTCTCTGCTCTGACCTGAAGTGGCACCTTCTTTTGCTGTTTTCCTTGCCATAACTCTCTCTACTATTTTCTCCTAGCGAACTAGCTCGATAAAGACTCTCAGTGGATTAGCAGCTAAGTGAGTTAAGATATCCAAACGAAGACCCTCTCTGAATTTTTTGCAGTGGTGATACTCAGACGAAATCAACTCTGGGCATATCTACTCAACCTGAGGAACTCCACCTCATACTCGAATACTGATATGTCCCCTTGATTCAACTGAGTGAAACAATCCCTCATTGCATACATGTGGGTTTCTCCTATATACTTTTGACAAAACTCCTTTAAAAATCGATCACAAGTGGTTCACTCAGTCTCTAACGACATCTCCACTATCTCCCACCAATTTATAGCGTCACCTTTCAGCAGCGAGATAACACACTCCAACATTCCCTTGGGAGTAAGGAGGGTTCTAAGGGTTTCCTTTAACCACTGGTTGGCTACGATTGAATCATTTCCCTGACCCAAATAATTCGATAGTTCGATACTTTCGGAGCCTCTCTATTGGGGTTTCTTGTGGTGTTACAACTGGAATAACTGACTGGGCTAGCTGAACAAGCATCCTAGGGAGGACTCTAGCTATATGCTCCAAGATGGAAGTCAGCTTTCTAAATAAGTTTGCCTCATCTACCCTTGCACCATTGGGCTCTTCAAACTCTGTGTCTAGGACAAACTCATCTCCCATATCACCTGCTAAGGAAGCTCTATTCTCATCTCTACCATTTCTACTGCGGTCTGGGCTGCTATCCATATCTAAGATTTTGAAATTAAGAGAAAATGAGAAATTACTACTACTATTGCAAATACATAAGTACAACTTAACTTTGTAGGGCATGTATACTCATAAAATCTTTACTGTCACTGACCAACACTGACTTGCGGGTCCTAGGAATGTCGATTCTGATGCTTTTATACCACTAAATATAACACCCTAGACCAGTACAACACACAATCAACCGATTTAAGGTGCTACATGGAACCACCGAAGTGGATGACCAACTTTTTCTTACTTTCTTTAAATATAAAATAACTATAAAATAAACTGAAGCATAAATAAAATCTTTACCAAGGAGCTCAAATTTAAAAATATTTATACTTTACAAAAATGATACAGACTGCTCTACTGAAACTACAACTCAACTGGACAATAAAATTTATAAATATACATGCTCTTTCAAAAATACTGAGACGTACTTTGAACCTACACTGGTCCAAACTGGGTTTTGGTCTATCTACTGCTCCTCACCTACTGGATCTACGGATCTGCCCACAGAAACAATCCAAAGGTTGAGCTAACTAGCTCAACGACACACTAATAGCTGAAACATACTAATTGCATGTCACTGAAATGCTAGCTATCAAGTCTACTGATCTGATCTTCTTAGTGAATATCCTTACGATACTCATTCTCTACTCTACTATAAACATCATTATGCCTTTGAGGGATTACTGCATCTCGAAGTTCATAAACCCTCTAGTCTACTGAGATATGACCCCCAGAATTTTTCATCGGACACCATACCCCTGACTAACCCACCCCTTACGAGTGTCAAGCCTCGGCCTTATTAGTCAGTTTTAAGGGCCTTTCACCCCACCTAAGGATATATCTGGTCGCATCTATATTTTTGACTCCACTAGCTTTTCTAAAGGAACTTGGGTGTCTGAATTATTTCCCAAGTATCAAACAAGGATAATCTTATTTTCCCCTAATTATTTGGTTTCTACGTTTGAATTAACATTAATATTGTTCCACTTGTAGTATTTGATGATATAAAGAAGTGTTGGGGGTACCTCGATTCTAAATCCCTAAAAACTGACCTTTTTGCCCAAAACAAACTGAAAGTATCGATACTATCCCTGGAGTATCGATATTTCTGTTAAACTTTCGATAGTTTATATAAGTTCCGATACTTTTTAGCCTTATGTTCTGGAAAGTTTCGATACTTTCCTAGGATTTTTGAAACTATTCCTAAAGTATCGATACTCTTGTAAGAGTTTCGATACTCATACCAAAAAACACGCATTTTGCTTGGAATGATGAACAAGTATCGATATTATCCCCTATAGTCTCGATACTTCACCTGCAGAAAACACATTTTTACTAAAAAATGTGCTATTCATCTAACCTAAAGACCTTAGTGAGGTCCCCAAACATTCTTAAAGTCTTATACGATTAAAGAGGAGCATAAATATGGCTTAGAAACATGCTAAAAACATTAAACATAAAATCTACCTTGGAAGGCTAATAAACAAGCTCATACTCAACTTCAAGCTAAACTTTATTCTAATGATCCTACAACTGGTATGGAAAATCTAATAGTATGTTACCTGGATTCTTTGGATGCTAAACCTCTCTCAACACTAGGAATTCACCTTTCTTTTACCCTTGGCTTTTGAACTCTCTTCAACCTCTTTAACTAACAAGGTATAAAAATGAGTTATTTACTCAACTAGAGGCTGGATAAAACTTAAATACATTCTTTATAACTCAAATCATTTCCTAAAATGGCTTGAATCACTTGATTCCTTAAAATCCATAAAAACCTATTTCATAAATCTTAACCAAAACCTAAGATTAAGAGCTTATAATGAAGCTTGAGAGAATGAGAATAAGACTATTACCTTGATGGATTCAAACTAAGCTTGAAATTCCTTAAAACTTGATCTTGGTTAGGTAGAAGAAATGAAGAAGAAGAGTCTGAAGAAGAAGAAAAGGGGAAGATATTTTTGGGGAATGACTCACATGAAAAATAAGGGAGATAAGGGTTTTTTAACCTTTAAAACAAGCTACAGGTAAACTACACTTTTAGTCATTCTCTCTTTAACTCATTTTTAAAAACACCACTATCCTTTAACTATTGGGCCAACATAAGCCCAATACCCTCTCTAAATGGTCCAAACTATCTTAAGAGGTCTAATGGGCTCTATTGACGGGTTTCGGGTTGACTGAAACTACTGATTTGGGTTCTAGGGCATTACATTCAAACACCCCTCTACTCTACCTAGGATGAGGTCTGAAATCTCTACATCATACACAACACCCTCGACTAACTCATCTTTGGCGAGTGTCGAGCCTTGCGCTCTAGTTAGTCATTTTAAAGTGCCTCGCGTACTACCTAAAGATATCCGGACAATTCTATTTTCTCGACACCAATATCATTTACTAAAGAAACTTGGGTGTCCTAATCTTTTCCTAAGCATCGACCAAAGCTAGTTTTGTGTCACCCTAATTGATCTCGTTTATACTGTATTCAATTATTATTCTTGCTACCACTTCTAGTCTTATTTGAGAGCAATTATGGATTTATTAGGAAACCTCATTACCTATTAAAATCCCTCATAAATAATGCCCTAAAAATGTAGCTGGTACCGATATTAGGCCTCTCGATATTGGTATCGACCCTTGAGTATCGATACTCCACCTAGGGTATCAATACTCTACTTCTATTTTCAATTGGGAAAAAGGGGGTAGTATTGATAGTCTCACATCAGTATCGATGCTCCCAAGCTAAGGTATCGATACTAACCAGGATATCGATTCTAGATTTGGGTTCAATGTTTTGAAAATTTCCTCAGCATCGATACTTTTATGGGGAGTATCGATACTCTATACTTGGTATCAGTACTCTCTTCTAGTACCGATACAAAAAATGAGCATTGGAAAATTGGTCTCAATACCAGTCTATAGGTCTCGAAACCGGGACCCCAGTATCGGTACTCTTATAATGTGTATCGATACTCACCCCATAAAACCCCTTGTTTTTGCCTCTCACAAGAATAATATCAATACTGTTCTTTCAATACGATACTCACGCCCGAAAATACCTTATTTAGGCTCGAAAATCACCCTCTGAGCCACCCTAAAAGTCCCATTGAGGTTATCAAACATTACTAAAGTCTTATAAGATTTAGAAGGGTCATAAAAAGGGCTTTAGAATATATTAAAACACCAAAACATGGAATCTACCATGAAATACTTAACATGCTTCAAACTCAACTCTTTTGATAATCCTAATGACTCACAAATGGTATGAAGAAGTTGTGAATGTGTTACCTTTGTGTCTTAGCTGCTGGAAACTCTCCCAAATCAACCAATGATCAATTTCTCATTTCTTTTAGCTGTAGAGCTCCCCTTCACTTCTTTCACTAATCAAATCAAGAAAATGAATTACTAAATCAACTAGGTGCTTGGATTGAAGTTAAGAAAACTTCTATAACTTGAATCCACTGAAAAAGGGCCAGAACACTTAATTCTCTTAAACCTCCCTAAAACCCAATTTTGGTTTCTATGACCAAACCTTGAATTGAAACTTGGAGGATGAAGGTTAATATTCTTACATTTGCTAACTCAAACTAAGCTCACAAATCCAAAAGCTTTCATCTTTAGCTCACCCTTGGAGAGGAAGAATAAGAGAGAAAGAAGAACAAAATGAAGAATATTTGGTGAGGAAAAAAGGGTACATGTGAAATCATCTAAGTTTTAATGGTTTTCATCTTTTATTTTAAGCTGTGGGTTGATTCACTTTTAGTCCTCCCTCTTTCATCCTAATATTAAAATAGTCCCAAGTCTCTATCATTTGGGCCTAACTCAAGCCCACTTCCAAAATTAATTTGGTCCAAACTATTATATAAGTCTATTAGGGTCATTTTATAAGTCTATAGTTAACCTGAACTACTAACCCGCTATTGAGCGTTACAATAGAGAAAGAGGAAAGTGTGTCATAATGACAAAATTATTAAAAATAAAAAATAGAAAAAAGTAAAAATATGATAAATTAAAGAAAAATTAATAAATATTGATGGTAGGAGATTAACCCAAAAACTAATACTATCATCAATCAACAAAAATGGAAAAAAAATTAACAACGCACAATAGAAGTCCCATTTGACAAAAAAAAATGTTACATCTACTTTAAAAAAATGTCACATCTACTTTAATAAAAAAAATAATGTCACATCTATACATATGAAGTTATTTTTTCTAATTTTTAATTAAATAATTATATTATATTTATTAATTTTAATTTCATAATATAAAAGTTTATTAAAATATATTTTAATTTAATTTATTTAAAATGATAATATTTAAATCATTAATATTTTTAAAAATATAATATAATATTTTATTAAATCAACTGATAACAATATTTTATTTTATTAATCCTAACATATAGAGTCATTGTAAATAGGGGTGAATATTTAACCGAGTCGAGTCAAAATTTTTGAGTTTGTCAAATTAACGAGTTTTATTTTATATCTCAAACTTTATTTCAATTTTTTTAGTAGAGTCGTGTTTATAAAATTCAAGTCTAGTCAAAATTTTCAAGTTTATGTTTAAATTTAATTATATATAATTTTTTTGCTATGATACTATTGGATTCAAATTTGAAATATTCTCTATAACCATATACAACAGTGACGAATCCACAAAAATATTATTAATTAAGTCAATATAAATATAATAAAAAATCTATGTAATATTACTCATATATAATCTTTCAATTTAAAAATTTAATAATAACTAAAACTAATATAATTACATTTTCTAAAAAGAACTTTAAAGTTTATGTAAAAATATATAGTTAGAAATATAATATTTCTATCAATTAAGATGGACTCTCTTTTTCATAGAACTAAAATAATATATGATTGAGATAATTTAAAAAAAATTAAAAAATTTTGTTCGAATAAAATAAGATATGAGAAATACCTTTTAAATTTTTTACTATAATTTTGTAAGTGATGTTGAAAAATTGCTAAACAAAACCTTAATAATACCTTAAGTTCATAAGTAATTAAAGAACAAAATAAATAAGAATAAAAACGCGGTTTGTTCTCTCTTTTTGATACATTGAACTATAACCACAACAGTAGGAAAGAAAACGTGTTTTTGTTGGAAGTGAAATTTTCACGCGTTTTCTTCCATGTTGCTATATATGTAACCCTTTCCTTTGCTTTATTTTTATGCGCCAGACAATTTTGAACTCTCAAATCCCTCCACTGCCGCGCAGATGGTAACATTTCTGCTTCATATTCTTAATTTATATCTTTCCTTTCCCTTTCCCTTTTCCTTTTCCTTTTTCATATAAGTGGCTCATAGATAGGGATGTATTAAAGGGGTGAATTGAAACGATCGTCTTCTTAAAAAAAATTAAATTAATATATATTTTAAATATTTTTATATTTTTAAGTGATAATATATTTTTATCCCGTAAAATTTTATAAATTTGCTTCGTCTTAAAGTTATTACGTTCAATTTATGCCTATACGCCTATCGTATTGGCAGGTATTGCCCTTTTTGAAGGCCATGAAACGTCGGTTCAACGCTAGCTTTTTGCTTGTTGTTTTACGTTTATTTATTTATTTATTTTGCATGTTGGAGATACAGGATGCACTTGAGACCCTGAAAGCTGAGCTGGTAATAATGCGAAACGAGAAAACATACATGGAAGCACTGTTAAGTTCAGTGGAGAGTGCAATTGAAGAACATAAGAGAGCTGTTTCGATGTATAAAGCCATACAAAAACTTGCTGATGATTTGCTGGACGTTGTACTGGAAGCGGGAGGTGATCATAACAACTGTCAGGAGCTTGACGAGGAAACCATGCAGAAACTGGTCGAGGAAGCTATAAGCGACTTTAATGAAGCATTGAACCAAGCTCAATCTCGCCGGACCAGCCCCGCAGATGGCGGAAACAGCGGAGGGGATGATAGCATCTCTGGTGATTATAACAATCTTGATAGAACCAATATTAATTCTGGAAATGATACCCGTGGAAGCGGTGGTAGCCACGATTAATAGGTTGAGAGCTTAGTGGTTTAAATAATAAATAAAAAATCGGTTAAGCCGTCTTTAACGGTTTTATGTACATTTCGTGAACCTACGTATTAGTAAACGAAATTTTTTTTTAAAAAAACCAACGGTATTATGACTAGTTATTTAAAATTAAATAATTTATTAACCTATTTTGACCAATGTATTAATATTTTTTAATTATATTTTTTATCATTAATCAATCACAATTAAAATATATGTGCTGAGTCACTACAAAAAAAATTCAAATTACTGACGGAAAAATTCCGACGGATTTAAAATCTATCACAATTTACCAATGAAAATAAATTATTCTGTCACAAAGTTGTGACCTAATTGTAGTTTTAGACCGAATTTTTTTTCTGTTAGAAAGTTTGTTCATTTCAATAAAAAATATCAATTTAATTTATAATGGAACAATGATTCGTCAAATTTGTTCACTTTAACTAAAATATACAAATTTAATTTATGATAGAATAATTATTCCATCAGAAAGAAAAAAAATAAAAAATATTATCACCACCTGTAAACAATTACCATTTAAATGCATTTATCCTTATTTTTTTGATATATACATTTATAATATATGATTTATAAGAATTTCTCATTTTTATTTTATATTATATTAAATATTTAATTTTTCTTTTATATGTCCACTTGAAATTATAATATAATGATTTATATATATTTATCCTTTACTTTTTTTATTTATATGAATTTATCTTTTTTATTTTATTTTATATTGTAATTTTAGATTGGAAAATGTTGTTTGTCTAAATTATTTAGTTACTACTTCATACTTTTTATATAGTTAATGCAAGTTGTTTCTAATTAATTAATAAACTTATTTTTAATGATATTGATCAGGGGCGGATGTACATGGCTCCCTAGGGGAGCCATTGCACACCCATTATTTTGAGAAAAGTGTTAAATTTAGTTTAATTTGTTAATAGGAATAGAAAAAATAAGAAAATTTGTATACCCAAATTTTTTTAGAATGGGGTATTAAAATTTTGGACCCAAATTTTTAATTTCTAGATCCATCATTGATATTGATAACATAGATATTATTTTTTACATTTATAAGAAAAATAATATTTTAAATTTTTATTTTTGGTATTTTTTTTCCAGAACTCTGAAATTTTCCACAGAATTTGTGAGCTGAGGTAAGTTTGGATTTATTAAACATAATGCTATCGATTTATTAGTATTATACTATTAATTAAAAAGCTACAAAATATATTAAAAAGTAAAAAAAATATTTTTGCATGCAACAGAGTTTAATAATATTTTTTGTGTATAAATAAAAATAGTAATTAAAATTTTTGCATGTAATTTACAATAATAATACCACAAGTTCCTATTTTTTTAGAAAAATTTTAAAATATAAATTTAAAATTAATATTTAAAATTTCACTAATCTAAGTATCATAATTTAATAATACAATAGAAACGTGTTTTGGTATTCAGTATGGATCGATCTTGGATGTACAATATTGATAGGCTAATAAATGGTCACATTATTAATCATTTGAGCGGCCACTGGTGGAGTTAATCACATTTGCGTTAAGTAAACCTAGATTTGCAAATCAAAAATATTAAGTGTACATGTAATCGACCTAAATGCAAAAAAAGTTTTTGAAATCTAGAAATGGTTAAAGTTCATGTGATCAACGAAGGGTTTGTTTCACATTATTACAATTGGGTGCATAATGGAGAGCCACATTTTTCTCTCACTGGTTACTATGATCCATGTGGTAACAATCATGATTTCCATGAAGTAGATATTAGTGGTCTTGAATTAATGCATTATGGCAGAAGATGATCAAACACCAATTGGTTTGATGCAGATGTTTTACGATAGACCTGGTACTTCTTCTGAACCAATATGGTCTGGTGGCAATGAGTCAAGTCATCGATGGTTTCCGAATTAATACACTCGAAAGCACAATATCAGATTCCTAATGCATGCTACGATGACCTTTGTCTAATAATGCAAAGGTTAATGCCCAAAGATAATGTCACGCCTGAATATTATCTTATGCTTTGTTGAATTTTAATGGTTCAATACTTTTATTTGTTCATCAATGAAAAGACTACAAGGTTAGTGCACTTTTCCTCCCTTGGGATTTAGAGAGAGGTTTTTAGAGATAATTACCTTGTTTATTTTTAAAAAATTAAAATTAAAATTCTATTTTTTTTTTTTTTAATTTGCACAATATAACTACTCAATATATTACAAAAGAAACAAAACGATTATTATTCTATTTTTATTTTATCTAATAATTTTAAAAGTATTTTAATTTTGTGACGGAACATGTGTACCATCACAAATTTGTGACGGGTCACATGTTCCGTCATAAAATTTAGTGTTTTTTTAATTGCCGGCTCATTACCTCCAATTTCCCTCCATTGAAACATAAAATTTGAGACGGGTCCACTTGTTTCTCACAAAATTTAGAGTTTTTTTAATTACCCGCTCATTTCCTCCAATTTTCCTCCATTGAAACATAAAATTGGTTTCTTCTCATTTCTAAACTCATTTTCTCTAATTTCTTTATTCTCATTTCTTCTCTTCCTATTATCTCATTTTTTATCAAAAAAAATTAGATAATACTTATTGAAATTAATTTTATTACAATATATTTTACTAAAATTTTAAATAATTTTAATTTGGCTATTTAGATATCTAATCTGGCTTATATAGCTCCCAACTCCATCTCTCGAATATAGTTTAGATATTTCATTTCAACTACTCAAACAAATATAACTACTCGATCCAGCTTCTCTGCCTTCATGTTGCTGCTTGTGGCATTGGAATTTAATTTATGGAGTTATTGCGGGAAGCATATTTTTTTTGGTCAGTGCACTTGGCTGGATGATTCTTTTTTTATATGATAAATTTTAAAAAAAATTAGAAAAAGTGTTTTAAATTTGTGAAGAAATTTATGGATATGTCACAAATTTCTGACAGATCCACCTATTTTGTCACAAATTTGTGATGGGTCTACATGTTTTGTCACAATGTTTTGGAGTTTTTTTGTACCCGCTTCCACTTCCTTCAATTTCCCTCCATTGCACCATAAAATTTTAAATTTATCCATTTTTTCCCTAATTTTTCCCTATTTAAACCTTTCTACACTCATTTTTCTCTCATTTTTTTCTCATTTCATCTATTCTTATTAACTCATTTTTCTCCCCAAAAGTTCTTCTCTTAATTTCATCATCTTTTATTATCATTATTATCAATATTGATGTAAGTTTTAGTTTTGTGCAATGTAATTTCTTTTAATATATACTTGTTTATTTTATTATTTGTAATTAATCACTAACATCTTTTATTATATTTTGTAGGTTGCTTGGAAATTTTTAAATTATAACAATTCTTTAGTATGCTAACTTTGTATTTTACTCTTTTCTAATTATTGAATATTGTATTTTTTATGTATAGTTTACAGCCATATATATATATTAGAAACATTGAATTGTTAAATATATGTTGTAAATCTATATTTAATCTTAATTAATATGGTGAATTTAATTATTCATCATATATTATTATTTTCTTATTAAGGACTTGTTAGTATTATTATTATCTGATTTTTTAAATTAATGTAATTATGTCAATTATATTATTATTAATTTTTGGTACATTAATGAATTAAATAAAATTTTGGATTCATCATTTTTGGAGGGAATGAAATTTTTTTGGGTATAATCCCGATAAATTTTCCCTCTTTTTTTTAAAAAAAAACTAAGATTTAAATTTTTGACGGAAAACATGTAATCCATCAGAAATTAAAAATTTATATTTTCTTTTTATATTTTTAAATATCCCGAAGGAAAAGATATGTCGCTGGAAACATAAAATTTAGTATTTTATTTATATAACATTCCGACGGAAAATATATGTTCATCGGAAACATAAAATATATTATTTAACCTATATATAACATTTTGACATATTTTATATTTTTCGTTAGTAATATACTGACCGATTTCCTTCAGTAAACTTCTAACGTGTTACTTTATTCCTTAGAAATATTGGTTTCAACCAACATTTTACTGGCTACTCTCTTCCCTAAAAAATTTCGTTAATAAAATTAAATTTCGTTACGAATTCCCTTAAAAATTCCATCAGTAATTACACATTTTTTGTAGTGAGTTCTTTCGATATTTTGAGGAACAATCAATATTTTTTTTGAGAGGAGGAACAATCAATTATATGTAATGTTAAGGACATAAAAAATGATAAATTCTACGTACTTCTAAATCATGATTTATTAAATTACTTGAAATTACATTTTGGTGGTAATTTCTCGTTTATTAAAATTATGGAGTTTTTTTTGAAGTCAAAAAGAATTTTATATCCTTAACTAGTTACAGTGTTTTGACATGACCAATAACAAACTCTTGTAATCAACTAAATCTACTATCTAACACCAAAATCTATTTAGCTTGTTAACTTATAAATAATCATTATGTTGAAAACACTTTGATTTTGATATACAAAAAATTGTTAAATAGTTTTTTTTACAAATTTTAAGATTATATTCAAATCAATCTTTCGAATATATAAATTATTCTTTAAAGTTAAAATATCAATTTTACTCCTCATTCTACTGAAAAATTGAGCCTATACTAGAAATATTTTTGAAATAATTTTTACTAAAGTTTCGAACTTCAATAGAATCAAAAAAGATTTTTAAGCATAACAGTACCTATACTACTAGAATAATATCAATATTGTTCAAGAAGTATCGATACAAATATCGATGCTGAAGCCTAAAATGATGAAGTAGTATCGATACTACTAAGGCAATACCGATACTGTATATAAGTGTGTCAAAATAAAATACTAAAATGGTACTAATACTATATATAGTATCGATACTACTTAGTATAGTAGTACTGGTACTCTTAGTGGTGGTATCGATACTACCTTTTGGTTTTGAATCTGTCAAAATTATAATATACTAAAATGGTACCGATACTATATACAATATCGATACTACTAAATATAGTAGTACCGATACCCTTGTAATAGTATCGATACTTGAGCTTCCCAACGGTTATATTTTTGTATTTAATGCAGGGAGTATCGATACTGAGAGATCGAGTATAAATACTATAAGCTTTTGGATAGCATTTAATGTGGTAAATTGCATCTCAATTGCTCTATTCACTCTCACAACAACTCAAATGGTTGGAATTAATTGAGGGAGTATAAGAACAAGATCCTAAGTCATTTGTAAAGACAAGAGACAAAAGAGAAAGCCAAAAATAATAAATTTGAGCCAAATCAAGTCAACATTCTTCAATATTCCTTTTGCTTTCACATTTGTATTAATTTCTCAAGTGTTCTTATTTGTTCTTGAAGTGTGCAAACACTTTACTAATGAGGATTTTATAAGTTTTCAATTTGTAATTTTCTCTTTGAGAGATTGTCTCAATAATTTGGGGTATAATTCTTGAGGGAGTTGTAAGGTTACACCTCATTCTCAAAGGTAGATACAAATTAGTGAATTTGTGGAAATCCTTAGTGTGGATAGCTAAGGTAGTAGATGTAGACTTTGGTTAATAAAGTCGAATCACTCTAAATTCTTGTTCAATTTTATATTCTTCTCTCAAGTTTTCGCCAAAAGTTTTAATTGCCAATTCACCCCCTCTTGGCTATTTTATCTATTCGATTAGCTCAACAATTAGTATCAGAGCAAGACTCATTAGAAGGTTTAACCACCTCTTGAAAAGATCCTATAGGAGTTCAATCATCATCTAAGTCATCCATGTCCTCTGCATCAAGTTTCGACATTGTTAGTGACTCTCAACCCATCAACGAGCTTCCATACTTCAATAGAGCCAACTATGTCTATTGAAATAATAGGATGGAACTCATTATTCAAGCAAGTGATTTGAGAGCATGAAACATCATGATGAAATGTCACACTTCTCAAAATAGAGAAATTGAGATGTGGAGTGAAGAAGAAAAGAAATTGTTCCAACTCAATGCACATTTAATTTTGTGCACTTGGCCACGATGAATATGGGAGAGTATAATCTTATTCCAATGCCAAGGAGATATGGGATAAACTTGAAGTTACTCATGAAGGGACAAATTAGGTAAGATAAAATAAAATTAATATTCTCAATCATAGCTATGAAAACTTCAAGATGAGACCGGATGAAGATTTTAAATCCATGATCGATTGATTTTTGGTTATTGTCAATGGTTCTCAAAGACTTTACAGAAGATGTTCTTAATGAGAAGCTCGTTAGAAATATGATCTATAATCTTCCCAAGTCATGACAATCCAAGAAGACGCTATAGTTGAAGCAAAGAATCTAAAAACTCTCCCTTAGATGAGCTCATTGAATCCTTCTTACTCATGAAATGATGGTGAAAAATAAGATCAAGAAAAGAAAGATAAAGAAAAGAAATAAATAAAAGAAGAAAAACGATTGGTGTTGCTGTCAAATCCACCAAAGACGAGAGTGACTCAAATGATGAAGATGAGGATGAAAAAATGACAATATTTGCCAAAAGATTCAAGAGATTTATGAAGTCCAACAAATGAAGAAGATTCCAAAGAAAAGAAGACTTCAAGAATGAATCCAATGAGAATGAACCTATAATTTTCTATGAGTCCAAAAAGCCAGGTCATGTTAAATTTGAATGGCCGCAATTAAAGAAGAAGGATCTTCCAAGAAAAACACAAGGCACATGTAGCTACATGGAGTAATGATGAGTCATCCAATTAAGAGGTGGAAGAGGTATCCAACTCTGTCTCATGGACATTGAGGGATAATGTAAGGTAACCTCTAACTCATCTACATTAAATGAGTATTCCTTTGATGAGTTGAGGCTTATGATGCGTTAGCCTCAGAATTTGAGATCATGCTTTCAAAACATGAGAATAATATTTCAAAATTGAAAAATGAAAATGATCTCTTATCCAAGACCAGTAATGAACTTGAACAACCTACTTTCAAATAAAAATCATGACTAGAGGAGTTTGAAAAGAAAAATCATGAATTGTACAACCTACTTTCAAAGGTTCATGATGATCATTAAAAGAAACTTGATGATCTTAAAGCTTCTTTTAACAAAGTTGGAATAAATCGTTTTGAAAAAGGACAAAATTCTAAATCTAACTATGTTAGAAATAACTTTAGACTATACAATCATAGAGGTCTCGAAATAACCTCAAATAAGAAAGTTATTAGAAGCATATGTGTCTCTAAAGACTCATTACTATCAAAGAAAAGGATATTATAGAAAAATGGATACCTAAGGGGACTAGATTATTGAGAACTAATGTCTATGGACCCAAAAGAACTTGGGTACCAAAAATCAAAACTTGATCTATGTTTGTAGGTGGAGGAGCATTGATACAAGGCACAAAACAAAATTTCAAACTCATGGTACCTTGATAGTGGATGCTTAAGACACATGATCGGTGATAAGAGCCAGTTCTTGGAGCTTAATACTAAAAGTGGAGGAGTAGTAACCTTTGGTGGAAACTAAAAGGTCACATTGAAGGAATTGGTAACAACTCTTCCATTCTTATTGAAAATGTTTTATATATATGGATTAAAGCATAATATTCTTAGTATTAGTCAATTATGTGATAAGGGATACAATTTTTTATTTGAGTTAATGGTTGTAAAACTATTGACATTGCATCTAATATGATTATGCTTGTTGGTCATAGAATAGAAAATATTTGCATGGTGCATCTAGATAATATTGACATGTCTAATGTATGTTTAGTTGTTAAATATGAGTATGATTGTTGGTTATGGCATAGAAAACTTTGACATTCTAGCATGAGTGTTTTACAAAACTTGTTCAAAGCGATCTTGTAAGAGGCTTGCCTAAGATAAAGTTTGATCTTGATAAAATTTGTCATGCTTGTGCTAAAGGCAAACACAAAACAACTTCCTTATACATATTAATGAAGTATCATCTAGTAGAGTATTACAATTGATCCATATAGATTATTTTGGGCCTATTAGAACTACTAGCTTGGGTGGAAAACAATATGCGTTTGTATTGGTCGATAACTACTCCAGATTTACTTGGATTCTTTTCTTAAGTACAAAATATGAAACTTTAGAAAATTTCATCACTTTCTCTAAAATAATCCAAAATTAAAAGACTTACTCTATTTCAAGTGTTAGAAGTGACCAAACCGAAATTTAAAATCTTGAGTTTGATTATTTTTGTAATTCAAATGGAATTAGCCATAATTTCTCAGCCCCTAGAACCCCTCAACAAAATGGAGTTGTTTAGAGGGAAAATAAATCTTTAGAAGAAATGGCTAGGACTATGCTTTGTGAAAACAATTTGCCAAAATACTTCTGGGCGGAAGCCACAAATATAGCTTGTTATATGATTAATAGAGTAATGATTATGGCTATTTTAAATAAAACTCCATATGAACTTGTCAAAAATAAAAAGTCTAACATTAGTTATTTTCATCATTTTGGATGCAAATGTTTTGTTTTAAATAATGGAAAAAATACAATCTTGGAATTTGATGCAAAAAGTGATGAAGGAATTTTTCTTGGTTACTCTTTAAATTCTAAAGTTTATCGAGTCTTTAATAAAAGAACTCTAGTGGTATAAGAGTCAATACATGTTGTTTTCGATGATAATCCCCTTCCAAGGAAGGATTTTTGTATTGATGATGATGTAGGTAATTTAAATCTAAATGAAGTTGGTGAATCATCATCGAAAGAAGTAAAGAATGAGGAAACTTAAGATGTCTTCAAGAATCTAACTCTAGAGGAAATGGAAGTTACATACCCAAGGGAGTACAACTATGTTTAGGATGGTGAAATTTTGGGCGATCCATCCAAAGTGGTAACCACTAGATCATCTGTTGGGATTTGTGGAAGCTTGAATTGATAACTGAAAGAGTTTGCCAAGAGGGGTTGAATTGGTTTTTTGTTTAGGGGGTAAGGATATTATAAATATATATAAATCGCACAATGATTTATAGTGGTTCGACTTATTAACCAAGTCTACCTCCACTATCTTAGCTCCTCACCAAGGATTTTCTAAAAAATTTACTAATTTGTTCTTTCTTTTTACAAGATCAAGAGAAATTTACACTCCCAAGTTTTTCACTAGGCTAAACTAGAACCAATCCCCTTTTCAAAAAGGATAAAAATGTAAATAAGAAAACCTCTCTAAGGTAAGTGTTTACAAATAATTAAAGCTCACAAAAAATACAAATATTTACAAGAGAATAAAATAAGATTGGAAAACTCTTCTCTTGTGTTTGATTGCTTGGATAGGTGTTCTCTACTTTATTCAAGTGTCTTGAACTTGTGTTTATATGTTGGAATGAGTTTGTGGTCGTTTCCAGCGGTTGAGATGTTTTGGAGCCGTTGGGGATTCATTTTCTGTAAAATAAAGTTTCCAGAAAAAGAGTATTGGTACTCTTTTAATTTGTATCGGTACTACCTTTGTAATATTTAAATAAACTAGCCATTGATGATCGTTCGGCTTGACAATATTCGTATTATTCATACAGTATTGATACTACTGTGTATCGGTACCCTTTTGAGTATCAGTACCTATTTTGCATTCAGGAATTTTGAGTATCGGTATTGTTCATACAGTATTTTGTGCTCAATTCCAAGTAAAATGGACTTTGAATTATTTTTGAAAACTTTGAATAAATTCAATTCAAGTTCAAAAATATTTTGCCTTAATTGTTATATCAAAATATAGTTCAACATCTTCTCTTAAAAATATTTGTAATTATGTTGTATTTATCTCATTCATAGAGCCTAAGAATGTTAAAGAAGCATTAAATGATGAATATTGGATTATGGCTATGCAAGATGAGTTAAATCAATTTAAGAGAAGTCAAGTATGAACATTAGTTGAAAAGCCTAGTAATAAGTCTATTATATGTACTAAACGAGTATTTAGGAATAAATTAGATGAAAGTGGTAATATAGTGAGAAACAAGGCTCGAATTTTTGCTCAAGGGTACACTCAAGAAGAGGGAATAGATTTTGATGAAACTTATGCTCCCGTAGCTAGAATGGATGCTATTAATGTTATTAACATTTGCATGTTATCATGGATTATTTATTTCAAATGGATGTTAAAAGTGCATTTTTAAATGGTTTTATAAAAGAAGTGTATGTGGAACAACCTCCCAGTTTTGAGGATTCAAAATTTCCAAATCATGTTTTTAAATTGACAAAAGCTTTATATGGCTTAAAACAAGCTTCTGGAGCTTGGTATGAAAGATTGTCCAATTTTCTTATTTAAAAAGGTTTAAAGATTTATTAGTAGTTAAAATTTATGTTGATGATATAATTTGGTTCTACTAATGACGTTCTTTGCCAATAATTTGGTAAGCTAATGCAAGGTGAATTGAGATGAGCATGATGGGGATTTTTCTTGGGGTTCCAAATCAAGTAAAGAAAAGATGGACATCTTAATCAATCAAGAAAAATACGTCAAATATATGCTCAAGAAGTTTGGATTAGAAAACGTAAAAGCCTAAGCCACTCTATGAGTTCATATACAAAGCCTGAAAGATTAAGAAGGTAAGGGTGTAGATGTTAAACTTTATAGGTATATGATTATATCATTGATTTATTTTACCGTAAATAGATCGTACATTATGTTCAGTGTTTGCTTATGTGCTAAATTTCAATCATTATAAGGAGTTTCACTTACAAGCCATTAAGAGAATCTTTAGATACCTTATGGACACCCCTTCCATAAGACTTTGGTATCTAGAGACTCTAGCTTTAGCTTGCATGCTTTCTCGAATGCAGATTATGGAGGTTGCAAATTAGATAGGAAAAACACCTCCAGTACATGTAAATTTTTAGGAAATATGTTAATTTCTTGGTTTTCAAATAAACAAAATAGTGTTGCACTGTCTACCACCTGGAGCGAAATATATTTCAACTGGTAGTTGTTGTGCACAAATTTTATGGATGAAACAATAAATTTTAGACTATGGAATTGATGGGTATCATTCCTATCAAGTGTGACAATACTAGTGCTATTTGTCTCACTAAAAATCCCATCCAACATTCTAGAAATTAGACATCATTTCATTAGAGATCATGCCTCAAAAGAAGATATATTTCTAGAGTATGTAAATACTTTGCATCAAGTAGCTGACCTTTTACAAAACCTTTAGAAAAAGAAAAATTTTGGGCACTTAAGAAAGAATTAGGTCTAACCAACCTACCTTGACTTTGTATTTAAATAATTTATGAACTTTTATGATTTTATGAAAAATGCATGCAATATGACATCTTTAATGCCTTCTACGCTATTAGTTAAGGGGAGTTTTGACTTTCATACACATCATATTTTTTATTTGTTGTATTTTTGTACCATTTTTGCATTTAGTACTGGTACTGTTCATCCAATACGATACTTCTCTTTGTCAGTATCAATACTATTCTTCAAGTACCAATATCATTCTTGCAGCCTCGATAGGGTATCAATACTCGATATAGATACCATCAGATATTTTGCTTTGTAGTATCGATACTCCCATTGGAGTGGTGATACTCATGGTCGGGTTTAGCATATATTTCCCAAAAACACTTTTTTTCTTAATTTTTTTCTTTCCTCTCTCAAGTGTCGCCGAAACACTCCTAACCCCTAAAAAATTTGCTTTTTTCCTTTATTTTGGAGTCCTTTTTATGTTTATTTTGATCATTTCAACCTGCTAGCATCATCAAATTCGTGCATTCATCTTCAAATTCCATCTCAATCCAACTTTTCAAGGTAATTTTTTAAAACCCTAACTTTTTGTTTTCAAATTTTGGCTTAGTTTTTTTATTAAATTAGTGAATGAGATTTACTTATTTTGTATTTCTATACTAGAATCTACATTTTTTGATCTACATTCATTCAAATTTGAAATTCTTTAATATCTATATACACACACACATATATATATATATATTTACTTACATTTGTTTATATATATATATATACTTTTGATTATATATATTTTTCTTAACACTATCTTCTTTTTGGCCATTATTTTTTAATTTATTTTTTAATACCTTGAATTGGTTTTGTACATATATCCTCCCGACCCTGTATTCAATTGTGAAATGACAAAATGAAATGACAATCATAAACTCTTGTTTTAATGAACCCAATTGTCAAAACCTTTATTCACGATAGCGTCTCTCTTCCATTACGGTAATGAATGCCATTAATTTTAAATACATTCAACATTTCAGAGCTTGAAAATTTGATAACACGTTCAAATTCAAACCTATTGTTTATTTCCAACTTGTCTGCATTTTCTATTCCAATTCGATTTATTTCAAAATGAAGCTCGCACTTATACCGAAAGTATTCGCTCCTATCTATTGAGGGAATACATTACTATTGATTCCGAGTCTATCACCCGTGCTTTTGGCCTTGAAAACACCGATATTGATAATGAACGAGACTTGTCCCTTCCTCATTAGCAATAGGGCAGAGTTCTAGCATTCTTGATTTTCATGAGAGGTTCATTTCGATCATCTCATGGTGGTTTTGACCATCCGAAGGTAAATATTCCTCTCTTCGTAGCATGGACATTTAGTGGATTCATTTTTTCAGGATAATAAAAGAATTAACCTCGTTCAAATCATCTTCGATGAACTAGTGGAAACCATTAATCATATTCCTTGTAAGGGTCGAATCTCTTGTTTATGGTTGTCTTCTTAGCAATTTCTTTATAAAAGTCAATCTTGATGTTGTCATTCCCTTGGGTACCCATATGGATTTTACCTCTCTTCTTAAGTCTAGATGGACTAAAGTTGGATACAATTCTCAAAGAAAAGAAAAAGAGGCACCCGATTGAAGTCCATCTCGAGAGGATCCAGTTCAACCTCAGGACGATGATGTATTACACGATTGATGATCTAGTGAATCGTGTTCCTGATGAGCCTGCTATCACTGGTGGTGAGATGTTTTCTTACTTTTAGTCTATGATGGAGACATTGGACTTGAGGTTTACTTCTATGGAGTCCCACTTTACTACTTTGGACTCAGGTATCCGAGATAACTTCTCAGTAGTTGGCACTACAAGCGATGCATGGATTTTCGACGAGACATCCTCTCTCGATTCGACGTGGTGAAGATAAGCTCGACTCTCTCTCTCGAGACTTTGCTTCTTTCTGCATACCTCCTCAGATCCTGATCCTCGTCGGATGCCTAATCATTTTGCTTTGCTATTTGCATTTTCGTTGGTGTTACAGTCATACTTTGAACTTACATTTTCATGATTTTCTTAGAATTTAATATTTTGGATTTGGTATTTCTTTTATGTTTTGGATGGTCTCATAGATTTCTTTTAAATTTTATAATATTTCGAATATTTTCAGCCATGTTTCATTTTATTATGACTATACCCACTGCCTATGGATATTAATTATGTTGACTAAGTTGTTTGGCCCTTTTGATCTTTACATCTTTATTATTTATATTGTTTATTCTGAAACTTATCTTTTTGATTTAACAAAAAAGGGGAGAAATGCTGGAGTAAAGGAGAGTATTTTTTTCAAGAAAATCTTAAAGTTCTTAAATGTTTTGTTATATCAAAAAGGGGGAGATTGTTGAAAACACTTTGATATTTTGATATACCAAATATTGTTATAATTTTTTTTTACAAATTTTAAGATTATATTCGATTCAATCATTGAATATATAAATTATTCTTTAAAGTTAAAAGGTCAATTTTAATCTCCACTATACTGAAAAATTGAGTCATATACTAGAAATATTTTTGAAATAATTTTTTCTAATGGTTTCGACAAATATCGATGTTGAAGCCTAAAATGATGAAGTAGTATCGATATTGCTAAGGCAGTACCGATATTGTATACAAGTGTGTCAAAACAGAATATTAAAATGGTATCGATACTAATTAGTATAGTAGTAATGATACTCTTAGTGGTGTTATCGGTACTACTTTTTGGTTTTGAATTCATAAAATTACAGTATACTAAAATGGAACTGATACTATATACATTATCGATACTATTGAATATAGTAGTACTGATACCCTTGTAACAGTATCGATACTAGAGGTTCCAACGGTTATATTTTTGTATTTAATGCAGGGAGTATCGATACTACAAGCTTCTGGACATTATTTAATGCGGGAAACTACCTCCAATGGCTCTATTCACTCCCAAAACAACTCAAACGATTGGAATTAATTGATGGAGCATAAAATCAAGATCCCAAGTCATTTGTGAAGACAAGAGACAAAAGAGAAAGTAAAAAACAATAAATTTGAGCCAAATCAAGTCAACATTCTTCAATATTTCATTTGTTTTCAAAGAACACTTTTTGTACTTATTTGTATTCATTTCTCAAGTGTTCTTATTTGTTCTTGAATTGTACAAACACATTCCTAGTGAGGATTTTATCAGTTTGCAATTTGTGATTTTCTATTTGAGAGAGTGTCTCAAGAATTTGGGGTATAATTCTTGAGGGAGTTGTAAGGTTACACCATATCATCAAAGGTAGATACAAATTAGGGAATTTGTGGAAATCCTTTTTATGGATAGCTAAAGTAGTTTATGTAGACTTTGGTTGATAAAGTCAAACCATTCTAAATTCTTGTTTCAATTTTATATTTTTCTCTCAAGCTTCCACCAAAATTTTTAATTGCCAATTCACCCCATCTTGGCTATTTTCATCCATTCGATTGACTTAGCAATTCATCTTAGGCTTGACACCAGCACTCAAGGCATGCATATAAGTCACCATGCAAGATTGGAGATAAGACTTTCTCTCTTTGGCTTATAATCTCTCTCTCGACCTCTCTACTGTTCACCATCTCCTTCAGCCTACTAAGTAACAAACGGTGAATCTCTGTCCAAACCAGTAGGGATTAGTCATTAAAAACCACCATACACATATTTTTCTCATCAACAATTGCTGCAATGAGGGTGGACTACCTCACGACCAAAAAGAATCACTTGAGATAAACCTCCAATAGTAAAATAGCCAGTCCTACCTCTCATCTTCTTCCCAAAATCCCCCGTTGTGCCTAATTTTTTGGCCAACAAATCATGTACGAACTACTATGCTACAAGACTTTTCATGGTATCAATGACCAAATCGACCAACATTATCCCCAACAGCAGTACCAATAATTTGCATACTTTAACGATAAACGCATTCTATAAGTTCAACACTTACAGAACAAGCTGTGAAGTCAACGTCCATAATTCTAAGCCTCCCAAGTGGCCCAATTACCATTGTAACAACATAACTAACTAACACAAGAGTTAATCCAAAAAAATTCTTCAAGAGTTGTTGATCTCCCAACGTTAAGGAATTAAGGAAAGATAAATAACCTTTAATATCAAAGAGTGGTGTCAACAGAGAAGGCTTCCATTCGTCGGAATACTTTTGATGATAGAGTTCCTCTCTCCCCCGAGCCTGACCAAAGGGGGGAAACATTAAATGTATGATTTAGTATGTTAACCCAAGAGAACAATAATGAAGCAAGTAAATACAAATCATGCAAAGACAGGTGATCGTGTGTGTGTAGGTGTATTAAATATAGCACACAATTTTGTGCAAGTATACAATTGATGCAAGTATACAGGGATTAGAGGGATTATTTAAGTAAGCTGTAGCACAAAGGCGTCACTAACTAAATATAAATATATATGTATAATGATATGAACAATTGGAAATGTTGTGGCAAAATGGAATGCATAAGATGGATGGAAATGTGATGGAATATGGCACGTATCAAATCTAAATTACTTAGGTAAAATAAAAAGTAATAATTTAAGATGCTTAAGCAAAATAAATTGAGAATCTGGGAACTTAGTAAGATAGCAAACAATTTCACACAAACAAGCTACAATAGGGATGATTGGTAGGGTCACTATGGAATCCTAAGTCTTGTCTTCTGAAATGGTTTAAGCTTTTATGACCTATTTGCTCAACATAGTTTGCTAAAGGTGTTCCTAGGCTATCTCTAGTAAGGAACCTGACAGAGAAAAATACTATGGCAATACCTCTCAGCGTGAACTCCAGTAAATTTCTATCGATTAAGTACTATTCCTTTTAGTTGTTGAAATTATTTCCTTATCTCTAAAGTGGATTAGACCTAATTCACAGCTAAGCCTCATTGTTCGCGTTAATATTACTTAGCTCTTTCGATACTAAGCATCAAACATAAGAAATGGCTACTCTCATAAGTTCTTACAATCCTAAATAAAATAAATACAATGATAAAAGCAAATATTAACATAAAAAACATCAACCATTCATTAAAAAAAACTTAATCATCCATAGTTAACCCACACCAAATAAGGTTAGTTCATGGTTGGTACAAATCATCCAAAATAATAGCTTGTTCCATTACAACCTACAAAATAGAAATAAAAATGAAAGCACAAGCATAGAGAAAACTCCAAACACGCATGTCGTCGTGAGCTCCTTTGGGCCACCGTGAACCACCTTAGCAAGCTAGCTTCTCTTGAACGCCTAGCTTGCTATCCCCTTGAAGCTTGGATATGGAGGACACCATGAAGAAGATAAAAGGGGAAGAAAAATGGATTCTTTGATAGCCTCCTTTCACTATTTCCTACCTCACCCTTTTCCCAAAAAGACTCCTTTAATTCTAGGGTATCCTTATCTATTTATACTAGTGAAATGACCTAGGGTTTTGTGCCAAAATTCCTTTGTACCCAAGGTATCATTCTCTTCATGTAAAGGGATGTGCAATGATAACTGCGGTCCACACACGATAGCTGGCAAGAGGGGACCATGTGTGGGATGGACATAGGGGATGACACGTGGGCTGGATAGTTGGCTCCTTTGTAAAAATATCTTATTTTTTCTTTTCTGCGTCCAAAAATGTCGTCCAAACTGCTACAGCATTTTTTCATTTCTTCATCAATCCAATATGATACAACAAATCTCTTTGCTCTCCTATGCTTTCAATTGATTGCACATCAACAACCAAACACAACCTTCCCAATTAAACAACACTAGTTTACAAAATAAAATATGCAACATAAAAGCTCCACCACATGTAATGATACGATCCTAAATGCATCTAGATGAGCCTTAAGAGAATCAATAACCTAAGTGAAAAAAACACAAAATATAACCTTTTTTTACGAGGTTATCAACAAGTTAATAATCTCCAAGATACAAACAACTTCAAAAGAGATTGGGTTACAAAGAAGCATATTCCTCTAATGTCTCATGTGTTGGCAGCTTCTTAGCCTCTACACTTTTAGTTACCCAAGGAGAACTACGATGGGACCAGATAAACCCCACTAAGCACTTGTCCCAGTATAAGAACTATACAAATATTATAGGGCCATCGATGAGTTGAAATATAAAGTATTCATGACTACTCTATGAAGGGGAACCAAGAATTGGTATGACTCCTTGTCCTCAACCACTATGGGGGACTTTTTATTGCATGTCTGTCAATTTTTAGTCAACCTATCTAACCCAAAAGATGATGATAAGTCTAAAAAATCACATTAAATCATAAATTGTTTTTTAGTCAAGCTTAAGGATCATCCCAACAATAACTAAGTTTGAATTTAACTGAATGAGAAATTGAATTGAAATGAAGTTAAAAAGATGGATTTTTGTTAAGTCTGAAGATTAGGGGCACCAAAAGTGCAATTTTTCCACTCACAAAAAATGGGTTGCACTCCTTGTGGTGCCATGCTTACTTGGTGCCAGAATAAGATTCATGCTTACTTGTGAGTTTGAAATCTTGGAGGATAGGTAAGCTATCTTTAATTAGATTTCCTTTTGTTTAAATCTTTCACAAGTATGATTCATCATCAGGTAAGTTTCAAGAAGATAAAATAATGTGATTGAAATGAAAATAGGGTTTTTAGGGATTTAGGAAGTTGATTTTTTTCATCATTTTCCATCCCATTTCATATTTTTAAACGTTTTTTAAACTTTTTTGATGTGGTAATTAGAGTGTTTCATCTCCCTTGATTTTTAGATAGTTCAAGAAGTAAGAGGTTCCTCTAAAGTTCAAAGGAAACAGAAGTTGATTGGAATAGTTAGAAAGTTCTTTGCTGAAAATTTAAAATTTGTACATCGTAAACTTTGAAGTGTCTCGTGTATTAAATATATTTGATGTTTGTGTCTTGATGAAATGTTTAAAATTATGCTTAGTTGATTTGTGTATAAATTATGCCTGTTCCAGCTATTAAAATTAGGTCCGCATGTCTAGGACTTGATCTTGGTACCAGCTCATAGATCAAGTCGAATCTTAGCCTACTAATGAAGTATTTAATAAAGCAACAACGAGTATCATAAAGAAGTGACCATAAACTAGAGTCTTAACCAATTTGAAAGAGATGGTGTTTAAAATTTGTCTTCAGCATGCTATATATTGAATACTTGTACAATGTATTAAATAAATATGCATGATTATAGGAATAATTATTTGATTAACTAGGAAACTTATACAATTAAAGATCTACTCTCAGTTATCATAAAATTGAATAGGCTTCCTACTTTTAATCAAACAAATTTTATTATGTTTTCTAGTTAATTTGAGTTAGATAAAATTCTGATCAAACTCCACCTCGTAAGACAAGCGCTTTAGATTTGACAACCCTTGTCATAACACAATTATAAGATATAAAATACTAACATCAGCTAATACAACACAACATAATTATAAGATATAAAATATTAACACCACCAAATACAACACAATATCAACAAATACACAACATATACTATTATAGTAATTGTGGATATCGCGTTCAAACAATAACGGTTTCAGTCTGATTCACCAGCACTATAAAACAGTGGCCTCTAGTGCAGTTGTGATCCGCTATGTAAATCCCTGATTTAGTTATTTGAATTTTTCATCGTGGCCGCCACCATTTTCGGCAGCAGCAGGGCAGCTACTGCTAGATTGAACCTGGTTCAAAGCTTCCGTTAAGGCCCTTGTAGTTTCCTCTATCAAGACCATTGTTTCCTCGTCAATGTTGAGATCATTTTCAATCGCTGCTTGAATGACGAAGTTCACCAAGTCACCAACCAAATTCGCCTTTGCCCTACACTCTGAAATCAATCTCTTCAGCTCTTTCAGTGAACTTTCCACAGATACCAGCCTTTCTCCAATACCTATATCCTTCTCTCGCAGTCTTGCCAAGTCAGCTTTTATGGCCTTAAGCATGTCCTATATTGAACAGTAAGATATATATGCATAAATAAAGTTATATTAGTTAAAAGCAAGCAAACTTTCACAAGGCTCAACTCGAAACGTTCTTTGGTTTCTTAATTACCAAATTTTATGTACGAACAAAGTGATTTAGTGGGTAAGGGATTATTGTTATCTCTTGAGGTCCGGATTTGAGCACCATGTATGCTGATTATCAAGGTTGCTTCGGTGAGTCTTCGACTTTTAAAATTTACAAAATGATCACTCGATTATTCATATGTTCCAAACTCATTGTTTTTCATTGAGAAATTGACAGTCATCTAAGCTGGACATTAACTTGTTGACTAGAGTATGATAAAATTATATTTTAGTCATGTATACTTGCACCGTCGTTTTTTTTAAGCACTGACTTGGCGACATAATGTTTCAAGTATTGACTTGACGACATAATGTAAAAAGAGAACCGATCATAAAATACAAATTAAACAGTTATGGGATCAAATTTATCATATCCCAATAGATTAACGCCCAATTCAGACGACCGTTATTTTTTAACAGAAAAAGATGAATTTAAAACATATAAATACTTGGATGACTATTTTGAATTTTAATAATTGAGAGACTCAATTCCAAAACCATTGGACAAAACCAGACGATAGAAAACAACAATTATTCTAAATTTAGCATAGAATAATCCTAGTAGTAACATAGACGAAAGAAAGAAACAACGAATTGTTGTTACTGGGATCAAATAGTAAGCAAAGGTGAATAAGGAATTACTAACAAGATTATAAGATAAAAAAATTGCAAAATCTCACCATCTAATCTAACACACTATTAAAGAGACAGAGTGAAAAGGAAGAGAACGAGAAAGATGAAGTTGTTAGGGGAGAGAAAAGGGAACGAACTATTGTGTGAAGAAACAATTTATAAACTTTCAGGGATGAATGTTGGTGGGCCCAGGGACGAAAGTGACTGAACAAAAATATTTTTGAGGATTAGTATATATATATATTACTAATAAAAAATTTCGTATGAGTGAACATAAATAAAATTTCAAGGTGGGCAACAATAATAAATGGCAACTAACGTAAACAAATTTAAATTTTAGAGTGGGCACCTTGCATTTGCCTGAGATGAAAGTATAATTTTATGTTATATAAAATGAATTTATAAAATTTTAAGGAAAGAAAAACTTATAAATTTTAGAGATGAAAATATATTTTCAATATAAAATATATAAAAAAATATTTGCACATGTAAAAATTTAATTTTTTTAAAAAATATCATTCTCGTCCATATCCTCTCAGTCCATTCTTGGTGACCAAATCATATATTCTTTAAAGAGTTGAAACCAAACCTTATAACTATACAGTTTGAAAGTTTTTTTAATAAAATTGTAAAAAAAAATTTATAAAAGTGCATAAAACTATAAAAAAACCCTAATATTTTGGATTTTTATTATTATTTTTTAAAACCTTGCTATTGATTTTTTATTATAAGAAAATTATGAAAAAATTCTAAAAACTTCGGTTTTAAAAAATATATTACAATTAATGAGAACAACCTAAGGTTGAGCATAAACCCAACATCAAACTATAACCCGAAGGAAGACAAATTAGTGTCCAGATTCATTCATATTAACCTCAACCGATATCGCGCAAATGCTCGCTCTTATATTCCAATATCGACCGATTTCGCACGATGTTTGCTTCTTAAAAAAAATAAAAAATAAAAAAATACACATGATGCTTAATAAAAAAAAAATACTCATGATTGCTTTTAAAGGCAAGAGGGAGAAATATTTCAGCCGTCCTGCGGGTTTTCAATTTTGTTCATCTTACTCGCTGGACTAATCACTCTGTAAGCTGTAATTTCTGATTTAAATCAATTTAATCCCATTTGCTTTGGCCTTTCGGCTTCCATTTTATCTGTTTTCGAATTATTGCTCTAAATTCGATTCTTTTTCTTGTTATTTATATTAATTTCATGCTATTTTACTTTTGTTCACTTTCGTCCAATATCATGTTGTTTATTTATTTTAGTTATTTTATGCATTTTCACTTTATTCTTTAACAAGTTATATTTATTCTTTCGTTACATTTATTCATTTAGTTTTTTTATTGACGATTTATGCCCTTTAATTTCAATATCTTTATATTATGTCCCTTTTATTTTATGTCATTTATTTTTCATTCTTTTAGTTTTAGTCCTTTAATCTCTAGTATTTAAATTTTGGTACTTTTAATTATTATAATTTTATTTAAAGTTATTCCTAACGAAGTTACTTTTATAAGCGTCTTAAGTGTTGGAAGCGTGAATGACCGCCAGATATATTTTATAACTCACATGATATTATTGATACAAACCATGATACGAGTACAAAAAACACACAAATACAAAATAGTTGTGGCTAGTTTACAAAACACTACCAATATAGTTTTTTTAAGCTTCACTCTCTTTCTCTCGTTTTTTCTTACACACATTCGTTCGTCTAAACTAAGAACTAAAACACTACCAATATAGCTTTTTCTTGATTAGTTAAAGAGAAAGGAAAAAGCTCTAAGGCAATGGACAAAGAGAAACTAGTCCTTGGGTGATTTGAGGATGCTTCCATAGCCTAGCATCAAGGTAACACATTTTTAACTTGTCCATACCACATTTAGATCATTAGGTGTGCATAACTGGTTAGTTAAGTTTGTGAAGCATGTTGAGTAGATCATGGTAAATACATGTTTGATGTTTTTCAGCGTGAAAACGTGACTCCTTTTAACCCTTAAAACCTCAAGTAAGACTTTAATAACGTTTATTAGCCTTAGTAAGACAAATGGGTGAAGTTAGGCCACATTTTCGTGCCCAAAAAAGGATATTTTTGGCACCAATGTTGGTACTGGAAGAACAGTACCACACTGTTCATTGAGTAGTGTAAAATGAGGGTGTTTTGGGAAGGGAGTATTGATACTCGTCCAAGGAGTATCGATACTGTTGGTCTGATTTCGATACTCACAGGGTAATATCGATACTTGGGGCACATAAAGGATTCCAGTAGCCATTTTTGGTATGATACTCATGGGAGTATCGATACCAAGGGTAGAGTATCGATACTCCTAATAGGGGTATCGATACTTAGGAAATTCTCTAAACATCGAAGTCATTTTTGGTATCAGTACTCGGGGTAGTATTGATATTACCATCGGAGTATTGATACTCCAATAAGAGTATAGAGAAGAAAGGGTATAAATGTAATTGTCAAATAAATAAGCCTTTTTCTCTATAAAAAAGCTATAAAGGTAATATAGAGAATAAATGGTCCACCGCAAAGACTTAAAAATTTCAATGTCAGTTTGAGTTAATCTTTAGCCAAGAAATCAGTAACAAAAAAAAGTTCAATAAAATAAATTGAATAAATTGAAATAAATAAGAATAATAAAAACAAGAAAGGTAAATAATTGAAAATAATTATGATAAGAGATAACCCCAGCTTTTCTTTTCCTCAATTCATCTCGACCACTGAAGTAGATTTTACTTCAAATACTTTTCCGTTGTAGTCTACAAGGCCCAATCCTTGTAACCTATTTTTCTCTCTGACGAACTAATTTTCCAAAGTTAATCTTTGGAATTTAGCCCTATTTGGATTAACATAGGCTATCGATGTTAACACCAATGTTATCTTTAGTGTAAAAGAACTCGTACTCAAATTATGGTGTCTCGATGAGAATCGAACCTAATTTTGATTTCCCTTAGCGGATCGTTTCTAAGTTTGTTCTAAGGGAGTTGAATTTTCTACAAGCTGACTCTTCTCCTCAACGGTAGATCAAAAAACGTCGATCAAGCCAATGTGCACACTCTTTGGTTTGAAGGTGTCGAGATGTTTAAAGGAAAGGTCAATTGCTAATCCAAAAATAAGAAAGAAATTGAAGGTGTAAAGCACTTTTTCAATTCTCACGAAATGGATTGAGTCGTCGCTCGGCTATCAGCTAATGGAAAATTAGCTAAGCATGATAGAAATCATACTTAGCATGTGGAAGAAAGAAAATAAATGGAGATGAATAAGAAAAATATCTTTAATAAAATCCCAAAGCTAATTAAAGCTAAGAAATAGTACATTTGTCAAGTTTCACCTTGATGGGTATTTATAGCTTGAGAAGACTTACAGAAAATAAAATACCTAAAGGGATTTAAAACCTAAAGAAAATAAAATACTTAAAGATGATCCTAAGAACATTCAAATACTTAAGTCCTAATTAATAGCAATCTTAAAATCCTAAGTAATAGCAAACTAAAATCCTAATTAATTAAATAATAAATCTCAAATGTTTAAATTCAATTACAACTCTCAAATTCTAAGAAATTTCCGCTCGCTGGCCTTTCCTTCTTAATCCTGCTGACTGGGTCGTCTTCTAGAAGTTACCACTAACTGGACTGCAGATTCTGCCATGTCGACATCGTCATGTCCAAACTCATGCTCATGTGCCCAACCTTGATTCCAAAAATAAAAAATATGCAGAACTCTCCCTTTAAACACTATTTTTGGAAAATAGGTTCCTGCACAAAATTGAACGTAAAAAACTTAAATTAGCAATATCAAAGAGATAACAAGGAGTAATTAGCAATGAAACATTAACAATATAAAACACTCATCAACTACTGTAGAGCGTGGCAAGGTCGGTGCTTAGTAGACCTCCAAGATTGATCGTTTTTGCGAGGGGTGTTCCTTGTGTGCTATATAACTATTTTAAATACTTGTTTGAAATATCATGTTCACATGATTGTTTTCATTTGATTTTAAATATGATTGATTTATCTGATTTGACTTATGAATGATATATCTTATTGTAATCCTAATTCATGATTACTGGTTATAAATTGTGTTTCTTTAATACATGTTCTCTAGTTATCGATTTTACTGAAAAACAAATATTTCTGATTTATATTTTCCTGATTCTACTAATACTATCTCAAAACTATTTTGTTAGAGTACTTTCTAGGATGTCATATGGAGTCTCTTCAGGTTCAAGTTCAATCAAGTTGATAATTCTTTATAGACTTTAAACAACCCTTAGGTAGACTCTTAGGTCTAATGAGCCTATAGTAAGATCTTATGGATCCTAAAGCACTGCCTTAGAATGGCACGTGCATAGGGTAAGTCTTTATGGACATGAGACACCCTTAATTGGGCTCCAATGCTTCGACTAGGATAAGTTCTTGTGGCTCAAGGTACTCCTTTAGATTGACTCTTATTCCCAATGATTATGGGGTAAGTCCTTATGGATGCAATTATAGAGAATTGCATAGCGGTGTACGGTTTGAGGGTAGTTAGGTAATTTTATTGAAAACCTTAATGTCATTTTTCTACTATGTTATTGAATAAGTTTTAAAACTTACACATATGTTTTATATTGCACTTATGGAACACATTGAGCTCCCTAGCCCACTCTCCAAAATTTTCCCTTTTTCATGTACTTTTGGTTAGACACATCAAACTTGACACTTGAAGGATCGTCATATTCAGTATCGTATATTTTATTGTAATATTTTCATCTTCTAGACAACGCTTATTTTGGTGACATGTGCATATTTTGATACACTAATTTTATGACGTATTTTATTTTACTACTGATGTATGGGTTATTACTATATTGATGCTTGTATTATTCCGACAATGGTTATTTGGTATTTTGTATTTACGTGAGATATATTTATGTTTTCATTACGATTTTAGTCATTTTATGAAGTATTGGAAAATATTTTCATGTAATCCGCTAGATTTAGTCGTAACGTATAGTTGGGTCTTGGGGGTTTCAGGGATAAGAGAAAATATGAGATGATCTATTTCTTGGGGACAACAATCCCTTTGTATATATAATTTAATAATCAATTATTTATAACACTACCCCTCATCAAATTAGAAATATAAATTTAATAGTATCTACCCTTTGTTTTCATGACGCTTCTAATATTTTATTTTTTTATAATATAATTGATCAATAAATTTATCTTATATTTAAAAAATATGTGCTCATAATTATAGATATTAATTGAACATGTGAGTCCTCGTCAGGCAGCCAACCCCCAGGCTCATCATAAAAGCAGAACACCCGCCCTCTGCATTGAATTATCCGCTCGGCCTCCTCTATGAGCATGATCAAACCAAAAAGCATAAGAAATCCATAACAGTTTCGATCACTTTTACAATGTCCGAGAGTATGGCCGAGTACTGACAAGGTAAATTAGGCTTGAAATCGACAGTAAACTGAACAGACACCAAGGTTCCATCATCTGAAGTTGTTTCAAAAGCAGTCTGAGAATCACAAATAGAAGGTCACCCTAGCCAATATAAATGTCAAATTATTCTCATTAACACTATGGAAGGAATCGATCTCCCAATAGTGGTCGACTTCTTGATCAATTAAAGCGCAATTCTTCACATGACAATGCTTCCGTATATGAAATCTATGGTTCTTCTTATCGTATTCCAAATAGATATCCTCGTCAAACAATGCCCGAGCTAGAGTCTCTTGCCAATTGCAGAGCAAGGACGACGCCATCGATTCCCGGACCTTTTTCCCAACGAAATGACCCCATGGATCTTGGCCATTGAAATTTAAACTAAATCTAGTTATATTATTCTCTTTTCTTCAAATGTTGTTCTTCAATTTATCATTTTTTTTTATTTTTAATCTTCACCAATCTTAATCTAACAGTAAAATAGTATGATATTCTTTATTTTTTATATTTTATTCAAAATCAAACTCCATATCATACTCACATTCAATTTTTTATTTATTCTCTTAATTGTAATTAAGGTATTTTCTTAACAAAATAATGAAAACAATATTTGACAATTTAATCTCTTATAATTTATTGATATAACATTAAATTGATTATTCAAAGTAATAGAATATACTTTCATTTTTATAAGGGTCTATTTTTAAATTTTCAGTTCAAAGCCTCGAAAATGTCCGACGCCACTCTCAACTTAAATTTTCGTTAATATCGGATGTTTTACAAAATGAAACAAGTTACCTAGGCGAAGTTAGAAATTGTGGTCAATAGAATCGACATTGAACTATAATGTTTTGTGGATATAAAATTAATTTGTTCACTATCTTAGGAGGGGGCAAATAATAGTTTTACCAATATTGAAAGTAAGTTAAATAGGGTCTGGACAAGGGCCGGTCTGCTCCGCTGGGGTCGTCTCTGCTTAGATTAAAACGACATAGAATCTACTTTTTCTTGTGACTTTTTTTGGGGGGGACATCTTTTAAATATCAGTCAGTTTTTCTAAAATTTCTTCCCCCTTCCTTGAAAGAAAATGCTTATCTCTTTTAATTTCTCAAGGTCGATCTAAGAAAGAATATGAGCTGGTTTTCGATGGCGTGAAAGGAACACCCATCTTTCATCTTCCTATGGTTTACAAAAATAACCATTCACTTTGTAGCTATCAGTGTAGAGTTCAACCCCTTTCCAAGCCATTCTTTTGGAATGGTTTTCAAAGTTTTCTTCATCGTCTGATAGGACAATGAAAATTAGGACACTGTTCGCTATTTCATCAAATTGTAATTCAATAGAGTATGGTTTTAGGGTAAAGTATATAAATACTCCCCAAACGTTTAGGGTGCTTGCATTTTGGTCACCTAACTTTTGAAACTTGCAATACAGTCATCAAACTTTAGTTCGTTTTCAACAAGGCCTCTACCGTTACCTCCCGTAAGTTTTTGCTAATGTGACAATTGACTCCCGTTAAACCCCTTCTTCTCCTTCTTCTTCTCCCATTCTCATTCACCCAACCTCCGGTCAGTGGTGGCTCACACCACCATCACCATCATCATCGATGTCACCTCTCGACCACACCCCGACCCTCGATTCATACTCACCGTCCACTGTTCGTCCCAAATCGTAAGAAGATCCCAACGCCTCTTTTATGTTTTTAACCAACGGTGAACGAAGGAGGACTATGGCAAGGAGGCATGATCGACTGGTTTTGGTCGAAATGGTGTGAGGACTCCAACGGTGGTGGCGGTGTGGCGAACGAACGACCCAATAGGTAGGAAATCGATGAAAACAAAAGGGTGTTTGGATTTTTTAAATGAGATTTGGGGCCCTCTCCACGGCGAACGGAAGTGAGTCTCGGCAAGTGGCTAGTGGGGTTTTGGTCGGAATGGGGCGACACTCCTACTGGTACCGACGGTGACGGTCACTGTTGACCGACGATGGAGATCGATGATGGGTGTTCAAACAGTCTTCTCGTGATTTGGGACGAACGATGGACGGTGAGTATAAATGGAGGGTCAGGGTGTGGTCGAGAGGTGATATCGGTGACGATGATGATGGCGGTGTGAGCCACCGCTGACCTAAGGAATGGTGAAAGGGAACGGGAGAAGAAGAAAAAGAATAGGGGTTTAACGGGAGTTAAGTGTCACGTCAGTAAAAATTAATGGGAGGTAAGGCAGGGACCTTGCTGAAAACGAACTAAAAGTTTGATGACTATATTCCGAGTTTCAAAAGTTGGGTGACCAAAATGAAAACGCCTTAAAAGTTTGGGGATTATTTATATACTTTACCCTATTTTTTATTAGTGTGATTATAAGTTAGCATATGTTCAGAATTTTTCTTAAGTAATTGACAACATATCTTATAGACGCAGCTTCTCAAATCTAGAATTTCCAGAAAGAACAACACCTCTTAACTATTAAAACTACTTGATAGGTTCAAAATATTTTTTTAATTGGTTTAGTATGAATTAAATATCATTTATTAGAACTTAGAAACATATAATAAATTATATATTATTGCGATAGTTGGTGTTTTCAAATTTAAAATTTGTGTACCAACTAAAATTTGAGATATAACTATTCCGATATTTATTATATGAAAACAGTTAAGGAGAAAGTATAGATGGAAAATATGGAATTTAGTTATAAGTCCACAGAAGGAGAAAAATATACAAAAAGTATTTTTATTTTGAAGTTTTTGGAGAAAATATGAAGTAAAACAAGTTAACATCATACAAAATTTTTATCATACATTTATATTACATATAGACATCTTCCAGATATTACTGTTCAAAATCAAAACCTTCATAAAATACAACACTCAATTTTATTATTGAAATCCCTTGACTGAAAAAAAGAACTAAAGAAAAAAAGTACACACAGAATGACAAAATTAAATCAATAAGAAAGATAATTTCCATAGATTAAGATCAGGAATCAAGAAAATAAGATCGAGAAAACCAATTTGATTGTGGAATTTGTTGGTGACAGCCTGCACCTGTCGTTCCTTTCTTTAGAGAGAAGAAGACAAGGTGTTGATCACAAATTTCAATAATAGTTCCCAGTTAGCATGTACTTCTTTATTTGTTTTTTTGTTTTTCTTGGGATAATCCTTTAAATACCACTTCCATGTTGTTAAAAGAGTACCCATCTTTCTTCTTCTTATGATTTAGTTATCATCGTTGAGTTCAACCTCAGGCACCCCCCCTTCTTTTATGTTATCATATATCAACAATTGTTGTGGTTTTCCTCCCAAATACAAAACCATTTTTTATGTTGTAGCTATACTTTGTGTTGAGTAATTTTATTTTTATTTCATCTTTGTTTTTATGAATCGATATTATGGCATATTTGTATAAATATATATATTACTTAATATACGTGTTATTATTTATAATAAATTTTAATTAATTTATGATATTGTTGCTAAACTTAGTTGTGTTTAATGACACTTTGATTTTCTCAGTTTTTATTAAGACCTCAATTCTTAATCTCTTACTAAATTTAGATACTATGATTACGTTTTATCATGTCTGCAGTATAAGTAAATGAAAATATGTTTATCAAAATTATTTTAAGTGAGGATGGCAATTTAATTCAAACCTGATAGGTTTCAACTCGACCCGATTCGATAAAGATGAATTTTTTTAGAAAAATTCAGATTCGGGTCAGATTTTTAAGGGGTCGGTCAGGTCGGGGTGGAGGGTGAAAAAAACTCCAACCCGAGGATAATAATATAATTTTCTTAAAAAGTTTTTGGTTTTTTGTTTTTAATTAAGTACTTATTTTATACAAGGTCTGGACGAAGTTGGGTGAAAGATATATATTTTTCGAGTCAGATTGAGAATATAAATTTTCCGGTCGAATCAAGCTCATATTGAGAATACATATTTTCAGGTCCGGTGGGGTTGACCAAAAACCTAACTCTAACCCGACCCGTTACCATCCCTAAGTATGAGCGGTAGATGCACATTTAAGTTAACTTTATTTTAATTGTTTATTTATTTTATTGAACGTGTCTACCTTAAAATTTTATTTATCTCCAATACATACAAAATTTTTATGACTAACATATATATTAACTCTAAAAATTATTTCTAAATCCATCTATGAAGTAACAAAAGAAACTTTATATAGATTCCTCAATTCTTAAATAATTTTCTATTTAAAAGTTATATTAAAATATAAAAATAAAAATATCTTTTAAATAATATTAATTATTATTTCAAATAAAATATTTTAATAATTTCTCGACTACGTTGATTTATAATATTAATTCGATTATCCATTTTATATATAATATAAATATTTAGATTAACCGTCACGAACAAATTTAAAGCTAAACGTATTAAGAAAATTACCTTAGGTCAATAAAAACACTACTTTTATCTACTAGAATATTCTCTTTACTTCTTTTAGAGTATTCCTTCTCCTTCCTTCTAGGTAATATTATGATTAGAATTAGGATTTATTAACAAAAAAGAAAAGGCCCATCTCCATGAATATATATTTCGCTTGTCAAGTACGAATCAAACGATCTCGATAATGAATGGAATAATTATTATCTTTAGAGTTGTCGAGTTTAACACGCCATTTGTTATAGTGTTTATACATTCATTGCCAATTGCTCAAGAGTCTTTCAAAATAAAATACTTAATTTTAATTGAACAATAAGATACTACCTTATAATTATCTAATACTAATAAAAAAAATATTTAGCTTGTTAACTTTCAATTTAACAATTTTTCATTATGAATTCAAGGAGTGGTTCCTAAAATTGTATTATTATTTTTTAAATAATTCAAATTAAAGTAAATATTCTCTAAATATGTAGGCGAGTTTGATCAAATTTATGCCTTTTAGAAAACAATTCCTCGTACCCGACGATCCAAGAAAACTAGGCTTGTTTAAGAGAGACGAGGTAAAGGCGAAGAATGCCTTTGTTTTTTCTTCTTCTTCTAAGAGAAAGACGAGGTAAACTGATGTTCTTTAGGGATTGGTACAGGCACAATCGCTTGATTTTGGCAGATACGCGGAACTCTGATTCATTAACTGGCGATCGGTGAAGCCGATGGATGCCTAGGAAACCACGCAACTGCTCGATTCTGGCGTACTCGCACGAGCATTGGGCAATCGATTGAACGCATGGGGCCACCGGTGAAGCCGATGTACGCCTTGGAAAACTAGATTTGGCATATTCGTTCAATCTTTCGATGATCGGAAAAGGCTATGCATGCATTGAAAATCACGCAATTTCTCCATTTTCGCAATATTCGTACGAGTATTCGGCTATTCACCGGCAATTCATGAAGCGCTGTACATTGTTCATTGGTTAACATCCTTTTCTATGGATTAATATACCTTTTGTCCTCCAACTTTCGTTTTGATTTATAATTGGACTTAACTTATTTTTGAATAATTTAACCACTTTAATTTTGAGTTGTAATTGATGAATTTATATATATAGTTTTGACTTATTATTTAAAAACTGAATAAAAATTGTTGAATATATATGCTCCATATATTATTTGTCTACTTTGGAGTGATTACAATGTAGTATTTACTCGAAAGACTTTCAATCATTTAATAATAAATGTTTAAATACCCTTGTAAACATCATGCTCGAACTCGAGATTTCTAAAAATAGCAACCATCCCTTAACTATCAAAATTGTTTGATTCGTACTACTATTTCATTTATTTTATAATATATATATTTATCTAAAATCCTTTTCCACTCATATTTTGAGGGGTTAGTGTTACATCTGGCTCTTTTACATTAATAAAATATCTAATGTAATTTTGTCAAAAGAAAAATATCTAATGTAATATATGTATATATTATTATTTAGAAAATATTAAATTCATATTAATTTGAGACAACAATATTCCATATGTTAATATGTTTACGCATGTCAAATAGTATAGATTAAATGCATATAATAATTTAAAAGTTGTCCATATTAAATTTTTTTATCCATACACCATATAATTTTCATAAATGCATTTAACCTATTACTATTACTATTTCAAATCATTTTCATTATTTGGCATGCATTTAACTTATTTCGATTGTATACATATTAATTAATAACACATGATGAATTAAAATTGTTCTTAAAAAATTCAATCATCAATGTATCAAATGATATTAAGAGATAAAGTAACTTTAATCCCTTACATTTGGTAACTTTTTTCCAATCACCAAAAGACTGAAATGAGAAAATATATAAAATTTAAAATTATTATGGACTAAAATAAAATTTATGGATTAAATAGAAATAAATTGTCAAGTTCATGGAATGATTTGGGAAAAACCATCAAGTTCATGAACTAATGTAGAGAAAAAAATAAATTTGAGACTTGAAACTATTTACCAAATTCAAGGACTAAAAGTTATTTTATCCTTAATAAATAATATGCAAACATAATAACATGCCATGTGGTAATTACTAGGAAAGGAGAGATGGTATTTTCTCGTCATTATTTTCTTATAAAAACCCACGGACTAAAGAGATGCTCTCTCAAAAGTTCTGATACTTTTGGATACAGTATTTGCAGACACTCATGGTAAATGCTTTTGTTTCTGCTTTTGTAGTTATTCCTAGTTTCGTCAACCTCTATACTTATATTGTTCTTATGTATTTATTAACTGCATAAATTTTAGGTTATTACTTGTATTTTAGGTTTAAATGTAAATGGTATAGTTAGGTTAATTTAAGATCCAACTTCACTAATTGTGTCATTGCTCCAACCGCAAAAATTCAAGAATTTTTATTTTTCTCTTAAAAGATTCGGGTTAATTTAATCATATATATTTAATTTATTAATTAATTAATCTAAATTAAATAATACAAATATCTATTATGGAAGCAACATTTTTAATTCATAATCAACGTTCAATAAGGAAAGAACAAATTTTAAATTTTTATTTTGTAGATTACATTATGAGAAGGGGATAAAAATAGTAATATTTTAATTGATTTAAATGTGTTCTTTATTGAATGTTAATTCATATTTTGTACAGGATCCGCTTAAGGCAATGAATACTGAATTGAGTGGAGCGCGAGAGGAGGAAATAAGCATTGGAGCAAGGCTAATATCTTCGGAAAGTTCACTCAAAGAGCTCAAGAGAGTGATCACAGAGTGTAAATCGAACGCCAAATTGGTTGATGACTTGGTGAACTTGATCATTCAAGCATTGATTGATAATGATTTCAACGTTGATCAAAAAACCATGTTTTTGATAGAGAAGGCTACAAGTGCCTTGAATGATCAGGCTCAATCTGCCAGGAACCACCCCGCTGCTGCCGGAAATGATGCAGCCGGTTCTACTTCTCACAGCTGATGTGAGGGTAAAGTACAAAAATGGTCCCCGATTATGAGGTGTTGTTTTGTTGATTCGCCCGACCATTAAAAATTACAAAATGGTCACCTAACTATTCATATGTTCCTGTCTCGTCCTTTCTCGTTAAAAAAAGTTGACGACGGTCTAAGTTGACATTAACCTATTGACTGAGAAATGCCAAAATTTGATCTCATAATCTCAAACGACTATAATATCTCAGTCAACATGTTAACGTCCAGCATAGATGATCATTAACTTTTTCTCAAAAATGGCAAATTTAGAACATATGAATAGTCAGATGACCATTTTATAACTTTTAATAGTAGAGAACTCAACAAAACAACACCTTATATAAAACTATTTGTATACTTTACCCTTAATGTAATGGGCTCTTGTCTATCTATATATTCGGGTTTATGTACGGACACAATATCTACTCTAACATAAATTATGAAAATAACACTAAAAAAATCATTTAAAGAAATAATATGTTTTTCGATCACGTAGGTTAAAAGTGTGACAAGCTAGTTGCACCTTAGCAAAGATGCTTCCACTTGGACGCGTCTTTAATTTATGTAACCGAAAAGATAAATGGGTTGTATATTGGAAGCGCTTTCGAACAAAACAGCCGCAAAGATGCATTGTATACTATTTGATACAAAGTGGGGTTTGATTGTATATATTGTAAGAGAAAATGAAGAGTTTAAATATCATAATTTCCGTGGTAAAAAATGCCTTTTGGTATTGCATTTACAGGCCATTTTTATTTGAGCAAATTTATGCATTACAACATCAAATCAATGTACTATTGGCCACTTTTATTCTTGGATTACTCAACTATCACTCATAACATGCATTGTATACTATAATGAGAATCTCTATTACATAATGAGAAACCCTTAAGCAGCTAATCTGAAGAAGATTTATCATGCATTATATACAATAATGAGAATCTTTTCTGCATATGTTCAAACTTTTAAACAAAGATGAAAACCCTTAGCACCTAGTCTTAAAGTAGCCATATTGTAACTTATTGGAACCCTAGCGACAGAAATCTTGATAGTATTGTGGTTTGAAGGGGACATGGACTGGGACTTGATTTGTTTCCATCAATACTTGTAACAACAGAGGAATCAGCTACGACGGGAAGATGATGACTACGGGTCTTGATTCGAAATCTTAACACATTTTTGGAGGAGTTCTGGTTTGTAGGTTGACTGTTAGGAACCTGAGTTAAGAATGGCGGCATCTTCGGAACATAAAGGAAATTCAGGTAAAGCCGTGAAACAATTTTCTTTTTGTATGCCTAACAATAACGTGTCCAGTATACACCCCTACTCCTCCTTAAATAGGTTAGCTTTCACGTTTAGCTCGGGTCACTTGCGGGTTACTCCGGATCAATAGGGGCGGTAATGGGGCGGGGACGGTTTTGCATTGCCTATTCTGTCCCCAACACTTGTGGTACGGTTTTAGAGAATCCCCATTATATTTTTCGGGGATTTTTTGTCCCATGCCCATCCCTTACGGATCCCTACGGTTTTCTATTAATCCTCATCCCAAAAAACAAACAAACATTTTTTAAATCAATGCAACACCTAAAACTTATAAGATATATCAGATTGTCTCAAATTAGTATCAATATATAATATGAAAGTTTCAAACGTTAATGTTCATCTAAAATCCAATGTATATGTACAATTTTAACCATTTTCAATCTCAACAAATCAATGTATATTAAATAAGAAAAAATTTTAACTTCAATTTTAGTTCCTTTGAGATGTAACAGTGGCAACACATAATCTCACAGATATCTTTCGAGGATCCCCACGGTTATTTTAACTTGCACGTTACTTGCAGGTTTTTCTCATATCTAAAGTTATGTTTTGGTTCTGTTTTAGCTACTTGTCATTAAGAAATTAGTGGTGATGCTGACGTGCTATCATAAGATAATGTCACGTTATCATTGGAAAATAAAAAATTATCATGTCAAAAATTATGTTTATTTTTTAGACGTATAACCAAAACCATATATTTTAATTACGATTGTACTTTCAATTGAATTATTTTTATTGTGATTGTGGAAATAACAGGTGTTATTGTGGTCATTGCAAGTATTATGATTTTGAAATAATGATTTCTGATGATTTCTGATGATTTCTGACCAAAACATAACATTAAATTTGATTTAAAAAAAATTGTAACAAAAAATGTCGACATCGATTTTCGCCCAGGTGGGGGAAAATAAGTACCGACTTAGGGGATTTTTCTTTGAAAAAGATTTTGAAATGTGAGGAGTCGCCACCAATCATTTTAAGGTGCGATTGGGACACCATAAAAATCGGTGATTTTAATGAAACATTTTATTTTTATCAAAATACAAGTTTAGGGTCTACGAAAACCAAAAAATAGGTTCGGGAGTTCGTTACACATTGGGAAGGATTAGAACCCCCACAACACCAAAAAATTGGTACCTAGTTGATTACCCTATATTTAAAATTGAAAATTTTGAGTTCGAACTTCATATAATTTAAAAATCATTACGGATGCAAAGTTAAAAAGGGTATTTGTTTATTAAAGCCAATAGCATTCGTCCCCTAACATGAATGCGGGAGATCAGCTATTGTGTCTAATAACTGGACATTGCCTTGATATCTTATAAGTCATGATGCGATCTTGAAAATAATGTCGACGTACATTGGGAACCGCTAGTAGCCAACCCCTGAGCATACTTGCGGGAGATATACTATTGACTCCTTAATAAGTGAACATTGCCTTAGATTTTAAAACTTGATGCAATCAAACAATTTATTATTAATCCTAATTAAACTAAGGGTATATTAAGGTTTTCTCTATCTTAAAGTGTCAAATTATGAAAATTAAAGAACCCAGAGGAATAAACCTAAAATGTATGATCTAGTATTAATCCTACTTGATTTTTAACCAGTTATTAAATCGAATAATCGATATGGTCCCTTAAGCATTTAGGCGAGAGTCAACTCAGATTACTCCCTAAATTAAAAGGACTATATCAAAATCTAACTAAAAGTGAAGGCTCTAATTAATCTATTTGATTATATTAATCTAAAATTCTAATTAAAGTTTAAGGACTAAAAATGTAAAAGAACTAAAATACAGAGACCTAAATGTAAAAGTTTAAATTTTAGAGACCTAAGTATAAATAAGCTAAGGGTAAAAGGACTAAATCCAAAACACTTAAAGTTTAAGGACTAGCCAATAAATAAAGGTTCTAATAGTTGTTCTAATTAACTATTAAAAATTAAGGGGTTGAACTAAATAAGTTTTAAAATTAGTAAATGATTAACAATTTGGGAATTCGAACAGTCGACTCGAGCAATCAGAATTTTATGCGAAAACTTGAATTGAATTGTTCCCTAATTAAAACTAAGGTGAAATCCTAATTACTAAATCAAATTTTAATTTTAAAGATCTAATATAAGGACAAATTCTAAAAAGCTAATTAAATTAAATAAACATAAAGGAGGCATGTATTTTAAATATCAAACAAACAATTAAATAAATTTAATGCAAGAAAGAAATAAACAAATAAACGTATTTTAATTGAAATATAATAAATTACATATAAAGGGACTGAATCGAATTGACATTAAATTAAGAGGATTAAAAAATTTGAACATGTAATAAAATGACCAAATTAAAATAAATTTAAAAATTGAGCAACTGAATCAAAACAAAATAAAAAATAGGTTAGTGACCAAAAATATAAAAACACGCTGAAACTGGAGGGACTAAAGAATAATTATTCATTTTTTACAAGCCTAAAAAGCACTTTTAAATAAAAATGTGAAAATTATAAAATCAGTCCAACAAAATTAAAATAAAATTAAATAATCATTGCAGGTGACCAGAATACAAAAACACGCTAAAACTAGGGGGACATGAATACAATTATACCAACCAATACAAAAAATAAAAAAGGGGGAAAATAACGAAATGAGTGCAAATTAAAAGGGACAATAATATTTTTGGTCCTCGCATGTGACCATAGTGCAAAAACACAGGAATCTTAGGGGACTTAAACATGAATAACCCCTAACTTTTTCTAGAAGCACACATTTCTTTTTTTTAACCTATTTCAAAAGAAGAAGAAAAACCTAAAAACCCTCTCAACCCTCTGTTCTCTCTCTCGGTCGAACTTCAACCGGTCCAGAAACCAGTCGTGTCCTTCGTACATCGACGCTCATTCTCGCCTCTGACCACCGCCGACGGTGGTCGGACTAACCAAACCTTGTCACAAACTACCCTATATCCATCGTTTTAAACCCCTCTACACATATCTAGGCCTAAAACTAACAAACAACGCTCCTAAACCCCACAAAATAGCCTTTGACCCTTTCGTTTTTCGATCTCCGACGACCAAATCCCGATGATAAGCTCTCCCCCTCAAGTAAATCCCTCTACCCCTTTAGTTATTATTATTTTTTCTTATATTTTTTGCTTCGATTCGTATATAAAAAAACTACATTTAAATTTTTGCTTGGTATTTCTTTTTGAAAATGAGGAAAAAAATCCCCTTTTACTGATCTGATTTTTGTTTAGGTTGGATTTGATTTGATTTTTCCTTTTGTTTTTGTTGAGGTGATGATGGCGGAACAATGAAGGTGGCCGCCTTACGAACGACGAGCGGCGACGTCGGCAGATCTGTTTGCTGGAATCGACGACAGTGCAAGCTTGGGCAGTAGTTGTTAGGGTTAGGGTTCGTTTAGGCGAGGGTTTTGGATTGGGCCCAGGTTTTCGTTTGTATTTGGGCACATGTATATATGTTGGGTAAATGGGTTTGTAATAAGTATTTTATTTATTTGTAATAATAAATATAATAATAATATATAATAGTTAAAAAAGGATGATTACAAAACGAAATAAGTGATAGTTTTGTGACTAAATATGTTCAAAGGTTCGATCATATGAACACACATTTCCATCATCTGAATTTGTTGCCAAAAAAAGCCCGAGAATCACCAAACGTTGGGTAAAAATATAAGGTGACCCTGGCCAATATAAATGTCAAATTATTCTCATTAGTACTCATATAAATATGGCATTGCCATTATAACAAGTAAAAGCTTAAGTTAGCTGTCTAACAACTGTTAAAGCTGCTGTTCGGCCTTAGAAGGAATCGATCTCCCTATAGTTTCTCGAGTTCTTGAATATAAATTATTATATTCAGTTTTTAAAACCAAAAGAGTAAGCAAAAGCAAAGATGAACTATATATTTTGACCATTTAAAAAATATACATTGAAATTGTTATTTCTTTATTGAACGTTTGTTCATCCAAGTTGCTAGCAATTCTGTTTGTTTTAATTACTGTTATTATCTATATTCAAAACATGATCTACTTAAGGCCATGAAAGCTGAATTGGAAATAGACATGGAAGCAAAGCTAGCATCTATGGAGAGTTCCCACAAAGAGCTTAAGAAAGTGATTTCAGTGTGTAAAACGAAGGCAAAATTGGCTGATGACCTGGTGAACATGCTCATTAGAGTTGAACTCAACGATGATCTTAGCATTGATGATGAAACAGTGGCCTTGATGTTAGAGGAAGCTACAAGGGTCTTAACTAAAGCGATGAGAAGCTCAGTCTCGTAGGAGCGGCCCTGCTCCCCTGCTGGCGGAAATTGTGGAGGGCATTAGGACAGTTCAAGCGATCACGAATAATGTTACAGAGGCTATGCTTTGTTTTTTATAGGGATGCGGCAGCGGATGAATGAATGTTGTTCGTATGAAAGCGGAAGGATTTGAATGGAATAAGAAGAAGATAATGGAATTGTGGAGATGGAGATAGATGGATAATTGTCCTATCAAACCCTCCTAGTCGCAATGAAAAGGCAAACTCGATAAATTGCTCTAACCAGCCCTCTTAATCGCAATGAAGAGGCAAACTGAAGTGTGAAAATCTCTCTCACAAAGAACTTAATGAAATGAAGCTTCGAAAACACAAGTAATCAACACTTGCAAAGATAAACTCTCAATGTATTGTATTAAAGAAAAGATGTGTTTACAATGGTGGGAGGAGCCTCCTTTATATAGGGTGAGGGAGTCCTGAAAATAGTAACAAAAATAACAATAACAATACTATCCTAATTCTAATAACAATAAACTAAAGATAATTGTTTTAATTCTACCTTATATAAAATAATAAATCTAACCCTAAAAGATAATGCATCGTCCTATATTAAATTATATTACATATAATCAATAAAAATATTAAAAATTTGTAATATTTATAAAATCTCGTATTAATCTCGTATAGGAATTTCTGCATGTGTTGTCTCCACTTAAATGAGTGTATCTTGAGTTCTCGGTGTCGGATTGATGTGATTCTTGAACCATTGGAAAGCTAAGAGAAAAAAGGTCGTAACTCCAATAGAAATTTTGACAAATAGCACCAGGATCCCATTCAAAAAGTCATCACATGTCTATTGCTATTTTGGTCTTATTTTCCAAGGCTTGGTCATGTGGATCAGTTGGAAGCGTTAGTCCATCTTCCTTTGATGTGAGGCTTGTGATGCATGTATCATTCTCCCTCTCTTCAAAAAGATTCATCCTCGAATCTTGGAACTCCAATATGATGAGTGGTACTTGTTATTTCACAAGACAGTCATGGTAGGAAAACAGAAGGTCAACTTTGCTCTTCCAATCTATATAGTCATCATACTCGCCTTTGAACTGTGGAATTGTGAATTTTGGTTTAATAAAAAGTTATGGCATTTGAAGTCGAGGTTGTGCACATCTAGGTTGTATTAGAGTATGTTGTTCATTTCCTACGGTTTCTCTTGGTTGATTATCATCATTCATATATGCTTGTTGTTATCTTTTAATGGTAAGATCGATAATTTGTCATTGTATTGTCTGTGTTTTTTGTTGTAGAGCAGTAAGTATTTTTGTTTGTCAGTCAATAGCAGCCGTGAGGCTTCATAATACCTCAATAACTTCTTCATCTTTTACCATCTTTGACGGTGTATGCGTGCAGGATGAAGCAAAACCAATTGATTCTCTCCAAGAATCGTCCCAAATATGATACCAATTTATATGGACGCGGCAGCTGCTGAATGAATGTTTGCTCGTATGGAAGCAGAAGGATTTGAATGGAAGAAGAAGATAATGGAATTATGGAGATGGAGATAGATGGATAATTGTCCTATTGAACCCTTCTAGTCACAATGATAAGTCAAACTCGATAAATGGATCTAATCAACCCTCTTAATCGCAATAAAGAGACAAACTGGAGTGTGAAGATCTCTCTCACAAAGAACTTGAAAAGAACTTAATGAAAAGAAGCTTCGAATGCACAAGTAATCAACACTTGCAAAGATAAACTCTCAATGTATTTTATTCAAGAAAAGATGTGTTTACAATGGTGGGAGTAGCCTCCTTTATATAGGGTGAGGGAGTCCTTGTAGTATGCCTACAACTTGAAAATAATAATAAAAATAATGGAAACAATATTATCCTAATTCCTAATAATAATAAACTAAAGATAATTGTTTTAATTCTACCTTAATTCCTAATAAAATAATAAATATAACTATAAAAGATAACACATTGTCCTATATTAAATTATATTACAAATAATCAATAAAAATATTAAAAATTCGTAATATTTATAAAATCTCGTACTAATCCCGTATAGGAATTTCTGCATGTGTTGTCTTCACTTAAATGAGTGTATATTGAGTTTTCGGTGCCGGATTGATGTGATTCTTGAACCATTGGAAAGCTAAGAGACAAACGGTCGTAACTTCAGTAGACATGTCGACAAATAACACCAGGATCTCATTGAAAAAGTCATCACGGTTCTGCTGCTATTTTTGTCTTCTTTTCCAAGGCCCAATCAATTGGAAGCGTTAGTCCATCTTCCTATGATGTGAGACTTGTGATACATGTATCAATTTTGTAGCATTTAATATTGTAATTGTGTTGTATAATAATGATGTATCTAGAACTGTTAACTCTATGTGGTATGGTAGAAAAAATAGTTAGTGTACGGGCAGGGGCGGAGCTAGAAATTTTAAATTACAATGTTATAATAATATTTTTTTCGATCACATAGGTTAAAAATGTGATAAGCTAGTTGCACCTTAGCAAAGATGCTTCCACTTGGACGCGTCTTTAATTTATGTGACCGAAAAGATAAATGGGTTGTACATTGGAAACGCTTTCGAACAAAATAGCCGCAAAGATGCATTGTACACTATTTGATACAAAGTGGGTTTTGATTGTATATATTGTAAGAGAAAATGAAGAGTTTGAATTGTTAGATTTGTCTAGAAATTAAGTTGACAAGTTGGAAATTTCATCTTGGTTAGTGGCCAACTCATTGGAATTTCATCTTGGTTGGTGGCCAACTTATTGGAAATTTCATCTTGGTTGGTGGCCAAACTTTGAACATGTGAATTTCATATTTGGTGGCTAACTTGTACACATTGGAAAATTCTTTGGTAGGTGGCCAAACTTTGAACATATTATTCTTAAAACTCAACTATAAATAGGCCTAAGTATTTCCATTAGAAATCATCCCAAAAACAAGTTCTCTCTTCCTCTTGTATTCTTCATTCTCCCACTTTGGGAATTCTAAAGAATTACATTTGTTGTAATATTGGCGATATAGTGAAGTTATCATCCGGTGTGGTGCCCGAGGAGTAGACGATATTCTCGTCGAACCTCATAAATTTGGTGTGTTCTCTCCTTTATTATTTTTATTCGGTTCTTTTACATTGTGTTTCAATATTCAATAGTTTGACAGGTTTATCCGCTGTGTAACCTTTGGTGGTTTTAATCTTGACATTTTATGTCAATTTTAAAACTACGTTCGTGTGGGAAATAACTCGTTTTCCCCAATAATTGGTATCAGAGCTTCGGTTGAGGTTATCCTGGTGGTTCCGTTGCTGAAAAGATACAGTTCTTGATATTGAATATTGTTCGTTAGAATTAAAATGTCAAAATACGGATCAGTTGATACATCAAGCTCTTCATCTGGACTGGTGAGGAGGGTGATGTCAAATGCAAATTTTCGGTGGAGTTGTTCGATGGATCCGATCATTTTGGCATGTGGCAAGGCGAGGTGTTAGACGCTTTATTCCAACAAGGTCTAGACATCGCCATTGAGGAAGAAAAGCCTGAATATATGGAGGGGAAAGAATGGGGAACAATCAATCGTTTGGCGTGCAGCACGATTCGATCTTGTCTTTCAGGTAGCAGAAGTATGGTTACAAGAACAATACTTCTGCAAGTAAGATGTGGAAAGCTTTGGAGGAAAAATTCCTGAAGAAAAGCTCTCAGAATCGTCTCCACATGAAGAAAAGATTGTTCAGATTTGATTATCAACCAGGCACCAGTGTGAATGAACACATCACTGCATTCAATGAGCTAGTGGAAGACTTATTGGGCATGGATGAAACCTTCAAAGATGAAGATTTGGCTTTGATGTTGTTGTCATCTCTTCCAGATGAATTTGAGCACCTTGAGACAACGTTACTTCATGGTAAGGATAATGTTACTCTTAAAGATGTAACTGCTGCTTTGTATAGTTATGAACTCAGGAAGAAAACCAAGAAGGAGAGCAAGTACGAAGCAGCGGAGGCCATAGTGGCAAGAGGTCACTCGAAAAGTCAAAAGCCAAAGTGGAGAGGGAGATCAAAGTCAAAGTCCAGACTGGGAAAAGATGAATGTGTCTTTTGTCATGAGAAAGGCCATTGGAAGAAAGATTGTCCGAAATTGAAGAAGAAAAGAAAAGCTGCTCCATATGCATGTACTGTAGAGCACGATGCACATGACTCTGACATATCATTGGTTGCTTCATCAACAACATTACATTCCGATGAGTGAATATTAGATTCGGGTTGCACCTATCATATGTCCCCTAATCGGGAGTGGTTCTCCGATTTAGTGGAACTAAATGCAGGAGTTATTTATATGAGCAATGAAATGCCTGTAAATCTGTTGGGATAGGTTCAATTAGATTGAAGAATCAAGATGGATCAACCAGAGTTCTGACGGATGTCCGATATGTGCCCAGTTTGAAGAAAAATCTCATCTTGTTGGGAGCCTTGGAATCCAAAGGCTCAGTAGTCACTATGAGAGATGGAGTTTTAAAAGTCACATATGGCGCACTTGTGATGATGAAGGGCATCAGGAAAAATAATTTGTATTACTACCAAGGTAGTACAATTATTGGAGCAGTTGCAGCAGCTTTCGGAGGTGATGATTTGGATGCAACCCAGTTGTGGCATATGCGGTTGGGACATGCTGGAGAGAAATCCTTGCAAATTCTGGAAAAGAAAGGATTGTTGAAAGGTGCAAAGGCTTGTAAATTAAACTTTTGCGAGCATTGTGTTCTGGGAAAACAGAAGAGAGTGAAGTTTGGCACCACTATACATAATACAAAAGGTATTGTAGATTATATTCACTCAGATGTATGGGGTCCTTCAAAGACATCGTCTTTGGGAGGAAACCATTATTTTGTAACTTTTGTAGATGACTTTTCCAGAAGAGTTTGGGTGTATCCGATGAAGTCTAAAGATGAAGTGCTTCAAATTTCCTGAAATGGAAAAATATGATCGAGAACCAGACTGGTAGAAAGATCAAACGTCTTAGGATGGACAATGGAGGGGAATATAAAAGTGACACATTCTTTGACGTTTGCCATGAGTATGGTATTGTTCGACACTTCACTGTTAGACATACACCACAACAGAATGGGGTGGCAGAGCGTGTGAATCGAACACTATTGGAGAAAGTTCGATGTATATTGTCTAATGATGGGTTAGGCAAGGCATTTTGGGCTGAGGCTGTGACATATTCTGGCCATCTCATCAATCGTCTGCCGTCATCAGCGATAGGAGGAAAAACACCATTGGAGGTATGGTCTGGAAAACCTACTACTGATTATGATTCCTTACATGTATTTGGATCCACTGCTTATTATCATGTGAAGGAATCCAAGCTTGATCCGAGAGCAAAGAATGCTCTCTTTATGTGAATCACCCATGGAGTGAAGGGATTCCGCCTTTGGTGTTTAGACACCAAGAAGATAATTTGTAGCAGAGATGTTACCTTTGATGAATCTACCCTAATAAAGAAGGTAACAAGTGAAGATGTCCAGACAAGTAGTACTCCGCAGCAGGTGGGGCATACTCCAAAACAGGTGGAGTTTCAGCAGACGATGATCCCAGAAGTTGATGCAGCTGATTCTTCAACTCCAATAGAAGAATCAGAAGATGAAGAGGTTCAAACCCAAGAACCATTAGAGACACTAGAACCACTTGCAGTTACAAGGCCAAGGAGAGAAATTCGTAGACATGCTCGATTTGTTGATATGGTGGCCTATGCTCTTCCAGTTGTTGATGATGATATCCCTATCACTTACCAAGAAGCAATACAAAGCTTCGAAAGTGATAAGTGGAAAAGTACCATGGATGAAGAAATGCAATCTCTCCAAAAGAACAACACTTGGAAACTGGCACAATTACCGAAAGGTAAAAGAGCCATTGGATGCAAGTGGGTATTTGTAAAGAAAGATGGATCTCATAACAAGAAAGATGTTCGCTACAAGGCACAGTTGGTAGCTAAAGGCTACGCTCAAAAGGAGGTAATCGACTACAATGAAGTATTTTCCCCTATTGTGAATCATTCCTCCATTAGAATATTGTTGGCCTTGTAGCACAGTTGAATTTGGAGCTAGCTCAACTTGATGTAAATATGGTTTTCTTGCACGGTGATTTAGAAGAGGAGATCTATATGTTGATCGCTTCGAATAGTCAAAAGGAGATAGACAAATTAAAGGCTCGGTTGAATCAAGAGTTTGAGATGAAAGATCTAGGTGAGGCCAAGAAGATTCTTGGTATGGAGATAAGCAGAGATAGACAGAGAGGGAAGCTTTGTTTAACACAAAAGCAGTATCTGAGAAAGGTATTACAATGTTTTGGCATGAATGAAAATACCAAACATGTAAGTATCCCATTGGCTTCTCATTTGAAACTTAGTTCTCAATTATCTCCTAAAACTAACGAAGAACGAGTGTATATGACAAAAGTTCCATATGCTAATGCAGTTGGGAGCTTGATGTATGCATTGGTGTGTACGCGTCCTGACATTTCACAAGCAGTTGGAGTTGTGAGCAGGTACATGCATGATCCTGGAGAAGGACATTGGCAAGCTGTGAAATGGATTCTACGGTATCTCCAACAAACCGTGGATGTTGGTTTAGTTTTTGAACAGGATGAAGCACTTGGTCAGTGTGTGGTTGGATATGCTGATTTCGATTATGCTGGTGATTTGGATAAGCGTCGATCAACTACTGGGTATTTGTTTACTCTTGCTAAAGCCCCAGTAAGTTGGAAGTCTACATTGCAATCTACGGTGGCCTTGTCTACTACAGAGGCAGAATACATGGCAGTTTCAGAGGCTGTAAAGGAAACAATTTGGCTTAACGGGTTGATGGAAGACTTGGGAGTTGTTCAAAGTCACATTAGTCTCTATTGTGACAGTCAGAGTGTTATTCACTTAGCGAAAAATCAAGTCTACCATTCAAGGACTAAGCATATCGACGTGAGGTATCACTTTGTGCGGGAGATCTTTGAAGAAGGAAATATTCTACTTCAGAAAATTGCGACATCAGAAAATCCTGCAGATATGATGACCAAGGTGGTAACAGTAATCAAGTTCAATCATTGTTTAAACTTGATTAACATCCTGAAAGTATGAACACCTTCGGGTATGTGACGCTTGAGCGCAATTAGAGGCACTACAAATTTGGGGAGTTGAAGAAGTTGAGTAGGCTTGGTAATTTCAAGCCAAGGTGGAGATTTGTTAGATTTGTCTAGAAATTAAGTTGACAAGTTGGAAATTTCATCTTGGTTGGTGGCCAACTTATTGGAAATTTCATCTTGGTTGGTGGCCAAACTTTGAATATGTGAATTTCATATTTGGTGGCTAACTTGTACACATTGGAAAATTCTTTGGTAGGTGGCCAAACTTTGAACATATTGTTCTTAAAACTCAACTATAAATAGGCCTAAGTATTTCCATTAGAAATCATCCCAAAAACAAGTTCTCTCTTCCTCTTGTATTCTTCATTCTCCCACTTTGGGAATTCTAAAGAATTCCATTTGTTGTAATATTGGCGATATAGTGAAGTTATCATCCAGTGTGATGCCTGAGGAGTAGACGATATTCTCGTCGAACCTCGTAAATTTAGTGTGTTCTCTCCTTTATTGTTTTTATTCGGTTCTTTTCTATTGTGTTTCAATATTCAATAGTTTGACAGGTTTATCCGCTATGCAACATTTGGTGGTTTTAATCTTGACATTTTAGGTCAATTTTAAAACTACATTCGTATGGGAAATAACCCGTTTTCCCCAACATGAATATCATAATTTCCGTGGTAAAAAATGCCTATTGGTATTGTATTTACTGGCCATTTTTATTAGAGCAAATTTATGCATTACAACATCAAATCTATGTACTATTGGCCACTTTTATTCTTGGAATACTGCACAGTCATTAGTTTTATATCTGCATTTAAGTACTTGGATTACTCAACTATCACTCATAACATGCATTGTATACTATAATGAGAATCTCTATTACATATGTTCAAGCTTTTGAACAAAGAAGAAACCCTGAAGCAGCTAATCTGAAGTAGAATTATCATGCATTATATATAATAATGAAATCTTTACTGCATATGTTCAAACCTTTAAACAAAGATGAAAACCCTTAGCACCTAGTATTAAAGTAGCCATATTGTAACTTATTGGAACCCTAGCGACAGAAATCTTGATAGTATTGTGGTTTGAAGGGTCGGCAATAGGAATGGACTGGGACTTGATTTGTTTCCATCAATACTTGTAACAACAGAGGAATCAGCTACGACGGGAAGATGATGACTACGGGTCTTGATTCGAAATCTTAACACATTATTGGAGGAGTTCAGGTTTGTAGGTTGACTGTTAGGAACCTGAGTTAAGAATGGCGGCATCTTCGGAACATAAAGGAAATTCAGATGAAGCCGTGAAACAATTTTCTTTTTGTAAACCTAACAATAACGTGTCGAGTACACACCCCTACTCCTCCTTAAATAGGTTAGCTTTCACGTTTAGCTCGGGTCACTTGTGGGTTACTCCGGATCAATAGGGGTGGCAACAATAGCTTTCATGTCTAAAGTTATGTTTTGGTTCTGTTTTAGCCACTTATCATTAAGAAATTAGTGGTGGTGCTGACGTGCTATCATAAAATAATGTCACGTTATCATTGAGAAATAAAAAATATCATGTCAACAATTATGTTTATTTTTTAAACGGATAACCAAAACCATAGATTTTAATTACGATTGTACTTTCAATTGCATTATTTTTATTGTGATTGTGGAAATAGCAGGTGTTATTGCGGTCATTGCAAGTATCATGATTTTGAAATAACGATTTTTGACGGTTCCTTTACCGCTAGATAATGACCTCTATTCTAATAGTGAACAACTATTTAAATACCTGACCAAAACAGAACCAAAACATAACGTTAAATTTGATTTTAAAAAAATAGTTTTGTAACCAAAACGAAATCAAGTGATAGTTTTGTGACTAAATATGCTCAAAGGTTCATCATATGAACAGACACTTCCATCATCTGAAATTGTTGCCAAAAAAAGCCCGAGAATCACCAAACGTTGGGTAAAAATATAAGGTGACCCTGGCCAATATAAATGTCAAATTATTCTCATTAGCACTCATATAAATATGGCATTGCCATTATAACAAGTAAAAGCTTAAGTTACCTGTCTAACAACTGTTAAAGCTGTTGTTCGGCCGTGGAAGGAATCGATCTCCCAATAGTTTCTCGAGTTCTTGATCAACTAATTAAAGCGCAATTCTTCATATAATAATGCACATATGAAATCTCTGCTATTTTTTATTAGAGTCCAAATCGATACCGTCGTCAAGTGTTGCCCGAGCTAGAGTCCCTTGCCAATCACAGAAATTTCATTGACTAAGAAAATATCTGAATATATCTCAACTCAGTACAAGGACACATAAAACGCTAGTTAATCATTTTACTGATGTCGTGTGACACACACACATTATTAGTATTCTAGAGGAGTAGACTAGCCTGACAATGTGTCGATGTTATGTGACCAGAACCTGACCTGTGAAACTTGTAAGATGTTGATATTATGTGACTCAGATCTTACCCATAATACCTCTAGTAAGCAAATAGAGGTATGGATTCTATGATGCTATGTGACCTCAAACTACACCACGATGCTTACTTGTCGTTATGTGATTGTACATGGTGTCTTTGTGATATTGGGTATTATCATTGTGTGTTACATGATGATGCATTGTAATATGATACTAAGGCTAGAGACATAGTATACGTTTACTTATGATGAGGCCCTTAATAGAGACTAATGGAAGTATAAGACTAACACTATAGTGATAGAATTGCTCAACTTAAACTAGTTAGAACGAGATTATGATAATGCATATAACTATCGTTTATTGTCATTTCTTCTAGCATACTTATGTTTATTAGACTCATAACGTTGTTCTAAATTAACGATTATAATGTTGGGCTTGTAAACTCAACGTTCAGATGTTTTTGTTCGCATGTTAGTAGTTTAGTCGTTCGAGAAGCACCATCATAGTTAGATTTCCAGTATCTTCTCTAGAGTATTGTATTGGGTATGTGTATTCATAGGACTTTGTTTATGTTTTTGGATTATCAACTTTGAATTATATTATTTGATTTAAGTTATGTGTCACAGAGTTTTAATTTATAAAATATCTTTATAACTATCATGTATGTCTTTTAATATTATATAGTGTGTTTTAAATGGAAAACCCCGGTAGTTTAATGTAACACTTTAGATCCAATTATATTAGAGTATTATAATGATAGGGTTAGGATTCGATGGATGCTGGCGAAGAGGTTCTTGAGTAGCAACGGTAGAAGCCAAGAAGGTGGGATTGTGATGGTTGGTAACGAAGGGTGGTGGTGTGGTAAATGGGTGGCTCCCTTTTTTCGTTTCTCCTCGTCTTTTTTTCTCTTTGTTATTTACAGCAACATATATCGTGGAGATGATGAATAGAAGTCAAGAAGGTGATGAAGGATCTTCAGCTGAAGAACCAGTAGATTAGACGTTTGGTGCAGGCGGTGACAGGACAAGGCGAAGCGATAGTCTGAACATTGAAAGTCCCGAATGTTAAGGGATTTTTGTCCTTTAGATTAGACGTTTGTTTTTTTAATATATATTTTTAATGATTTTTTTTGTAAATAACGGATAAAATTGATGACTACGATAGTAAAAGCAAAAAGAAAACTAAATGAAAATAGTGTTGGATTCTCCTTAGCTAACATTCTTTTGAACTTGTTCTGTTGTTCTTGAATCAAAACTAGATCTTCAAATGAAAACAAAGAGAAAGAAAGAAACTAAGTATTGTACATGTATGTCCTTTATTATGTGCTTTATTTATTATTGTCCTTTAATTTCAGCATTAATTCAATTTAATCTCCTGTTTATGTTATGTACTAACTTTTTTTTTCTTAATTTGATTGGGGCATTTTATTTATTTTACAGATTAATTCTAACCCTAACTTCTGGATTTATTATTTTAATATTCTAATTTCTTGCACAATTCATTTTAATAACTATATTTTTGGTACACTATTATTTTATTATTTGGAAAATACTTTGTATAAATTTTTGCATTATTTTATCGAATGTTTGTAAAGAATGTTTTTATTGTGGGAACGGATTTTGAGAAAAACCTTATAAATCATTGAAGTGCAATTACATACGATCTTTCGAACGAATTGATATCTAGGCCTGTAAATGAACACGAACGATGTATGTTCTTGTTCATTCGTTTAACTTTAACCGAACAAATGAACGAACACGAACATAAACGAACAAAAAATTTCTTGTTTGTATTCGTTCGTTAAGGAATGTAGCTTCTTCGTGTTCGTTCATTTAAATGATAAACAAACATAAATGAACGAACATGAACGAATGGATGTAAACGAACATAAGTGAACAAAATAAATGAACGTAAACCAACACAAACGAACGAACGTAAATGAACACAATAAATGAACATAAACGAACGTAAACAAACATAAAACAAAAATGTATTTTTTTCTTTTCTAACAATTTTAGGATTATATTTTATTTAATTTTTTTGGGCTTTTTTATTTTTATTTAAAATTAATTGAATTTTAAAATATTTATGGGTATTAGATTAAAATTTATTGAGATTTAATATTTTAAATGGGTCTAGATATATTGGGCTAAACATAAATGAACGGACATAAACGAACATAAATGAACATAAATAAACGAACATATTATCGAACGTTCACGAATGTAAATGAATGAATGAGCCCTTTGTTCGTGTTCGTTCATTTCATTAAACGAACACAAAATCTTGTTCATGTTCGTTCGCTTAATAAATAAACAAACATAAACGAATTTCCCACCGAACGGTTCACGAAAGATTCGTTGAACGTTCAGTTTGTTTACAAGCATATTGATATCCAATTGTATTTTTAAAAATAAATCAAGATTAATAAAAGGAACATAGTTTAGATCCATGCTTGAACTTATTAATTCCACTATTAAGACAACCTATAATCGATTCTGGGTGTTGTGGGGTGTCCATCATTCTTCATGCGTAATTGATTCTCATATCCTTTCAAATGATTTTTCGTAAGACGTAGATCCACTTTTTCTTTTAATAGATATTTTAAAATACCTTTAGAGGCAAACAAATATTAAGTATCTAACTTTACTTAACCCAAAAGGTCGATTATAACTCCAAATCAGATTTTCACCAAGTCAAGTTTCATTCCAAACTTAAGGACTTTCCAATACTAAAAAAGTTAGATGATTTTTCGAAGAGTCCTTGTCCAATTAAAAGTTTACAAAGTAGGTGAGATTTCTACTTATAGTATGAAACCTATCATTATCGCATGGCTCGAGCGAATAACGGTAGAGCAACTAAAAAATTAAGTGACAAAAATGAAACCTTTTAAATTTAAGTGACCAAATCAAGACTATAATCAAATGTAAGTGGTGGAATTTGTAATATACCCAAACTTCATGATAAGGGCAGTGAATAATTCGTCGTCTTTATGGCTTATAAAATACCCATTGTTTTGTTTGTGTGTGTGGTTTACAGAAAACCTATAGTCCGGGTTTCAAAGGTGTGAACCCAACCCATCTTTTCCGTGGTTTACAGAAATCCGTTGATTGTGAAGTGTGGGAATCATCTCTGCTTTACAAAAAAAAAAAACTCATCATTCTCTTCTAGCTCTCAGTTTTGAGTTCAACAAGTATTGTTTACTAGGTCTTCTTCCGTGAAAAAGTACTTCTTTTCATCTTACAACCCTACCATCTTTTTTTTTTCTTCATCAAGAAACTGAATGTTTTGATCACAGTCTTAAGTATTCATCCGCTGCTAAATTTAGATAGTCAAGAAAATGTATGATGATCAATTTGAAGACTGAGCAAAAACACGAAAATTAACTTGGGATGTTTTTTTTCATTTTTGATGGGATGCTACAAATTTCAGTTTCCATTTTTCTTAAACATTTAGTCTTATGTTACTTGCCGTAAAAAAATGAAGATGAATCATTTAGCGCTACCTGTAAGCATTTTAGAAAGAAAAAAACATTACGTAGAACGCTTTCATTATCCATGTTTAATCTTTGAGAAGAATATTGGAAACCAAATGATTTTGATAAACAATTAGATGGCATATTCCTACAAGCTTTGGTCTAATGACTTGCGATTTACACATTGGTCCACCCGCAATCGCTCGATTTTGGCATATTAACCGGCGATTCACTGACTACGATAGACGTGATGTGTTTATCCATCGCAGAAAAAAAAAAAAAAAGGTAATGTGTTTTTTGTAATTGTTTTATTTCATGACATATGTTTTCTTTCACCAATTTATTCATACGAGTATCGATTGTTTAAGGTGATTCCTGCTGGATTATGTTGAAGCTTGAAGCCCCTGATATGCTGTACAATTGATTTGGCCAAGACTACAAACTGTACAATACAAATAGCAAGCATTGCAGTAACATCTTACAATTTATGTTTACCAAATTAGGGTGGTTAGGGAAAAGATATTTTTGAGAACATGGAATCAGCTTTATTCTTTTCATTTTAGTAAGTTAATATATCTGATTTATCGTTTCACCATTAAAATAATTTTCGGATAAGGATAAAAGAGAGACACCTCAAGCTCTGCTGGAGCTGACGAAACACCCACCGGTTTCCATTTAGCTTAGCCTGTTGGAATTGTGGTGGCAACTTACTAACAATTTTAACTAATAGTTTCAAATTATTAAAATTTTCATAAATAATTTAATATGAATAAATAAAATGAATTTTGACGTGAATAACTCTAAAATCCCCCGATAACTGATCTCATGTGACTGAGTTTGACGTGAACAAATGAAATGAAATAAATTTAGATGGAAATTGAGAAAAGAAAAACCAACGTTTAAGGTTTGTTTATGATATGCAGGGAGGTTGAGTTATAAATAGAGGATCCAACCCATGTTTGGTTCAACACTATTATTTGTCTCTGTAAAGCTCAATCGATTTAGACTCGAGTAGCTGCTGGTTTGGCTTTGCTTGCTTATCCAAGATGGTGGTACGAATTCTATTTCTAATTCTGTGGCTATTCCGTCTCTGAGTTTTGATTTCAAAATTTGATGTCTTCCTCTTTTTCGATTTTCCAAATGGTTTTTTTGAAAATCCCCACCGCTTCAATTCCACTCTGCTCCATATTTCACACCTGATTGTGTAAATCAGAAAGGCTTCAACTGCAGCTCATAATTGTTTCTCCTTTCCCTTTTCACCTACTAAAAGGAAAATAGATTTTGTTTGGAAGGGTGAAACAAGATTAGATTAGAATCATAAAAATTATTTTTTATAACTTATTTGGTAGAAATTAATTAAAATAAATGAATAATGCAATAGTATAAAATATCAATGTTTTTAAAATTGGACCGGACCTTGAACCGGTGAAGGTACTGTTCACTGGTTCAATCGTGGTTCAACCGGATTCAATCGGATTTTATATAAAATAATATATTTTTTTTAAATTTTACATAATATTCAAAGCAATATTAATATATATATATATAACATTTTTTTAAGTTTACAATATTAAAAGGTATAAAAATATCACAAGTCATAACATATATAAGTTAAAAAACATAAAATCAAGTGAAACAAAATGATTCAAATCAACTACAACATAATATTTAAGGTAAAACATATTAAATAATAAATATAACTATATAACTATAATCAAAAAAATAAATTTGGGGTTTAAAATATAAGAACAAAACAATACCACATTGCTAAGAAACATAGAAGAGCATCCAAACTGACTTCTATAAATACTAGAGGTAATTTGACTTTCAAAATCATGGAGCCTTTTGGTGAGCACAGAGTGAACTATTCTTTCGCTTCAATTGAGCTCGAATTTTAGGCTTCAATCGAGCTTCTAATTTTTTTTGAGTTTGAGCCTATTTGAGTTCAAGTTTTAATATTATATTTCGAGTTCGAGTTGAACTTGATAATTTTTAGCTTGTGAGTTTTTGAGTCGAGTTGAGCTTACTTTTAAAGTTTTCGAGTTCGAGTCGAGCTCAGCAGTACTTGAGTTCGACTCGGCTCGTTTAACAAATGACGTCGTTTGGTTTAATTTTTTTAAAAGAAAAAAAGAGAACCGGCGGTTCACACCGGTTTTACCGGTTTTCAGCTGGTTCACCCCGGTTTTGTCGGTTCTCAGCCGGTTCTTTACCGATTTTGTGCACAGTCGGTTTTGGAAGTTAACCGGATCGGACAGGCCACCGGTTCATGGTTCAATCGGTCGAACCGGCCGGTCCGGTTTTAATAACATTGTAAAATATACATTGAAGTCGTTATTGCTTTATTTAAAGTTTGTTCAATAATTAAATCAAAAGAGTGAGTGATATTAATTTTTAAGTACAATAATTAAATCTCGAATTTCATTTAAAATATTTTGACCTTTTAAATGTAATAGTATAACAAATATACAGTAAAGTCGTTATCGCTTTATTGAACGTTTGTTCATCCAAGTTGCTATCAATTTTGTTTATTTTAATTACTAGTATTTTCTATATTCAAAACAGGATCTTCTTAAAGCCATGAAAGCTGAATTGGAAATAGACATGGAAGCAAGGCTAGCATCTATGGAGAATTCACTCAAAGAGCTTAAGAAAATGATTTCAGACTGTAAAACAAAGGTAAAATTTGTTGATGACCTGGTGAACATGCTCATTAGAGCTGAGCTTGACAATGATCCGAGCATTGACGACGAAATCATGGCCTGGATGGTAGAGGAAGCTACGAGGGCCTTAACCGAAGCGATGAGAGGCTCGGCCTCGTCGGAGCTGCCCTGCCCCACTGCCGCCGGAAATGGTGGAGGGAAAGAGGGCAGTTCGAGCGATGGCGATTGATATCACAGTGGCTCTGCTTTGTTTTCTTGCATTTAATATTCTAATTTTGTCGTATAATAATGTTATCTAGAACCTTTAACTCTATGTGGTATGGTAGAGAAAGGAGTTAGTGTATGGGTGACTCGGTTGGTGAGTCTTACACAACATTCTATAATGTTACATTTTAAAATAAAATTATATTATTTGGATTCTCAACAGTTTATTCATTCTATATTTTTATAAGTTCAAATAATGTTATCTAAAGGTCTTGAGTTCTAATAGTTATGTTTGTAGGATGTATGTGCGTTGTTAATGAGATTAAAAAAGTTATGAACTCATATTATCTTTATCCCCTAGACTATTAAAAAAAAGAATGGTCATAATTGGTTGGATCAGGGTTTGTATTGGGTCTGAATTTTGTTTGGGTTGCTTGGTGGGCCCGATGGCCTTGTGTAATTTTCGATTGGGCCAGACTAAAAATAGTTTCTACATTAGTAGAACATTCTTTTAAAAAAAGGTTTAGAATTAAAGAAACAATTTAAAATTGAAGTTAAAATTTAGAGAGATCCAAACGTTGGGTACTAATTATTAATAATAGAAATTAGTTGTCACGTGAACCATTAAATTTCAAGGGGCACGATAGGGACAGGCGGAAGGGGTAAAACAAAACCTCTATAAATAGCCTACTACTACATTCATCTCCCCTAAATAATATTATAATAGTCTTCAACAAAGAAGTTCAGATTTGTGGAAAAGCAAACCAAAAAGAAAAGAAAAAAGGATGAGATTATGAGTTGTGAAAGGAGGAGTTTATGTTTTAGGGTTTGGAGAAAATCCTTTGTCCCAGTTTCAAATTTGTGAACACCACCTTCTTTTCCCATGATCTACACAAAGCTTTCAGTTATGTAGCTTCCAGCCGCGAGAAGCAAGTATTTAGATTGTGATTTGTGTAACCCCTCATACCGATTTGGGTGGCTCGATCTGATTTGGGGTGTCACATTAGGGCCACCGGAGCGAACCACCATAAAAATCCCGAAAAAATTAAATTTTTTGTTAAAACATGTAAAATCATAAAAAAAATTATAAATACAAAAGTAAAATTTACCAATATTCAGAAATAAAACAGATTCATACTCGTATATAAAATAAAATACAATCTTCATGCCCCTAATCACTTGCACAATACTCTGCAAGCAACATTGGTGGAACTCCTTTACTGATGTCGAAAGCTGAACTGGTTTGATCATTTTAACCTGAAATGGTGAGTAAAAAAGTGAGTTTTGGGAAGCTCAGTAATACAAAACTACCAGATGATGTTGAAGAACATGTAGATAAATGGAAAGCCATAAAATTTCCTTGTTGATTCAGACGTATACAGGTTTTTCAGAATGAGCTGCGGTTCCACTGGTATTTCATCGAGTAAAACTCAAGAAGATCTCAATTCATAGGAAACATTCAAAGTACCATGTTTTCAGAGATTGGAATAGGATGTCTAGTGTGTTCCAACCAAAACCAGTGAAAAATGTAGATCTTTTTAAAACAGTAACAATTTACAACATATTTTTAAAGCCATAGTGGAACCCACCAACCGAACACCTTTATGCAGTTTCCCAGAACTGCATCCATAAGGTCTTACTCTAAGCACACAACAAAGAAGCCACCCTAAGGGAATGCCTTGGGGCCTATGGGCCTACCCAAGGGTCACCTTAGGTCCGTAAGGATTTACCAGTTTGATCAAAGCTGAACCTCCATACTCCAGAATCCTACCCATACAATATCCAGTATAAATCAGATTTAACAGTAAACCGTAATATCTGGATCATGATCCAGTAAAATCTCGTAAATGTGACAATTAAATAAATCATATAATTGTCATTCACTCGTGCACCATATGTAGTCCCATGATTAACCTAAGGGGAATGCCTTGGGGCTTGAGAGCCTACCAGTAAAGTTTCTCGGGGCCTCAGAGCCTACCCAAGGTCACCTTAGGTTTGTAAGGATTCACCAGCTTGATCAGAGTTGAACCTCCATACTCCAACCTACCCAGATAATATCCCAATAAAACAGTTCAAGTAGTAACCAATAGATTTCATGATCCATAAATCAGGAACGATCATATTTTCTAGTGAAAAAAGGAAGCTATATAACACATTTTAGGCAACCATAGTTCATAATCCAGTAGATTCCATGATCCATAAATCAGGAATGATCATATTTTACAATGAAAACAAATAACTAGAGAACATATTTCAAGTAACCATAGTTCATAAATTAGAAAAGCAGTGATTTCGGAAAATCACGTTTAAAACAAGTAAAACATTTATATGTCACATAAGGAACACAATAGAGGATCCAACTATTATTCGGAGATACTTGGTATTTATTAAGTACGGAACCATGAAACTTTTGTAATTTAAAAGGATTTTAGAATCAATATACTTATAAAAGGGGGTTTGATAGTTAACTGATTCATTATTCATTCAGGAAATGATTTATCATGATTATACATTATTCAAATATTTTTTGTAGGCAATTGAGTATCAGAAAGGCATTCAGAATCTTATGCATCAGAGTTACTTAAGATTTCAAGTATGACATTCCATTACTCAAACAAACAAGGGTAATCCAGACATTTTGGTTCTTGGAGAATTCTCGTTGATTTAACTAAATAAGGATAGAGTGGTGATTTATGGTACTCAAGATTATGTATTGAATTATCAGATTTCAATTCCGATTGAACTACAGATCCCAATATTGTAATACTTGTCAATCATTAGGACTGTGATACTTCACTATTATTCACTTCTTATTACTAACTACACCGGATGATTTGATCAATATCAGAGTCTTCCTTGATCAGTTCTTGAGCAGACGAATATGTATTTCGTTGGTACTTATTTCATTTCCATGTTGTAATAGTATCCCATAATGTCCGACGACTTGGGTCGTGCTCCATAACCTTTAGAGGCAGTACATCATTTAGGTTCATCAATGCTCCCATAGTCTATCCAACGACATTCACTTAATCCAAGTCATAAATGTATTTAGGCAATCTCAACATTCAGGGTTATTTTAGTCATTTAATATCCAGGCACATTAATTATTTCAAAACTTGAGAATAATTCCTCATTTAATTACTTTAGTGACGTGTCGTACTTTTAGTAATCTAATCTTCAAATGATCATTCAAAACAAGGAGATCGCCATATTAATAATTTCCAAATATATAAGTTTATTTTTGGGGGTTTTCAAATAGATTAGGAATTTAATCAGTGATTCCAATGTTCAAGTGGATCAATATATGAGTTATCATGTCGTATCCATTATCATAGCCATCCATTGTATTTTTTTACACTTTAAGCGTATCATCGTCATTCTACTCAATTCTGCCAGTGGCATTACTTTCGATAAATTAGGCTTCAAGTATTCTAGTTCCATTAGAATTCAGGTATTTGTTCATTTGATCATTGGAGGTTATTATAGTTATTACGAAGCTCGAGGACATTTCATTAATTCTTTTCAATCCAAACAGATACATTTTTTTTATAATTGGTCAAGTATGTCCTTTCTGGGTTATTTTTCACCATCAGGGGAAATCTTGGTCTTTTACAATACAATGACATTTTCGTAATTTTACCCCATAGGGCTATTTTTGGTAATTTGTTATCCAAATATTCCAGATATTTAACCTTTAAATATATTTATCAAAATTTACGGATCTTGAAATTAATTCATTTATTATTGAACCACTGAACTTATAATTATTTATGATCTTCCAGTTTCTCTTTTTCGAGCTGTCTGAGTATTATACAGTGTTCTATCTTTATTCCAATTTACATCTAAGTCCAATGATAGTTATATACATCTAATGGACCAATTATTTTCATTCATGCATTTACCATCTATCAATGAGTTTCGAAAAGCATACAAAAGGTAGTAGAGTATTACCTCGATTTTCATGCCATATCGATCGACCATTTAAAATTCATTCAATCACCCTCGAACTTTAATTCCACGTTCCATTCTGTCTCGGATACATAGCAACCAAATTTACGTTAGAAACTGAATTTAATTGAGAAACCAAATTGAATCCGAAGGTAAAGCATTGAAAAATGACATATCGAGCACGAATTTGGAAAATGGACTTCGAATTCAGACTTAGGACGTCGAAACACATAAAATAGGACTTTTAAAAAAAATTGACTTTTTTGGTCAAAGTCAACGGTTAGGTCAACCCGATTCGGGTTGAGTCAACCCTATTCATTTCTACTTGGACGGTTCCAAAAATTTCCTAGATCGGCTGGAGACTACCACGCACTGTCGGCGCGTGGCGACATGTGTGGCGGCGACGAGGTTAATTTCCACCGGCTGATTACTCCCTTGTCTTCTGCACACTCCATGTTACCAATATCAACCCTCAATTTCAACAACATAAGCTAAACATTTACCGAAATCTTCAATCGAACTTACACCAAATGATGGTCGACGACAGCGCATCAACAAGGAACGAATCCGGTCAGGTTTTGCTCGTACGACACCGGTGAATACACTAGAGGTGGCGGTGAGGCGAGATAACGATAGAGGCTACCAGAATTGACGAAGATATACTCGGCGATGGGGTTTTCGACGAGGCTTTTCTTGGCTATTCCACGGTGAACAGCAGCGATTCACGACGGGATAAGGGTCAGGTTTTGATCAGAGCAAGGTATCAGTTGTTTTAGGGGTAGCAGCGTCGACTATGTCTATCGGACGGTGACAAATCGGTGATGAAAGAGACTAGGGTTAGGAATTTGGGTTGTTAATTTGGGGGGAAATTTAGGGTTAATCGATCGGGGGGAGTTTATTTTTCACTGGTAATAAAAATGGTAAAATTCAAGTTTAAATCCTTGAATTTTCTACAACTTTCTAAAATGACTTTCTAGTTTTAATATTTTATAATTTAGTCCCTAAATTTCAACCAAATAAATTCTAAATTTTAACTTTTTATTTTTTATTCTAATTTTCTTTAAATTGGGCTGTGATAATTCTCCCCCTCTAAAAGAAATTTCGTCATCGAAATTTACTCAAGTCATAGAAATGTAGAAACTAATTTTCCACCCAGTATCTATTTCTCTCGATATCCTTTACAGGTACATGATTCTTCTACTAGACCTTAACCAGCTGAATAAGCGTCCTCAAAAAACACTTCCTTATCAAAATTCCAAACTTGAATAGAATTCTCCTGTAAAACCAAACATACCTTAATTACCAATCTTTGATTAGAATAATTGTTTAACTTCAATGCAACATACAAACATAATAATTTCTTTCATACTTAATGGAATCACCTCAAGATTTGTACTTTTCCCATGAACATATCCCCTTTCTTTTGACCTCATATTGCTCGAATCATTGAGGAAAAAGACTCAACACTTATTGGGTTTCAAACTTTTAAAATTGGGTAACAGATCTAAATTTCATCATTTTACTTATAACTTTTGGTTATGGACTTATCAGCACAGAACATTTAGAGTTAACCAAAACTCAAATTCAGATCAAGAGTCGGGTCAAAAATCCTCGAACAAATAATCTCCCATGTTACTCACGAGGTAATCTTCCAAGATTGGGACGTATGCTGGCATTATTATCTTTTTGCACAGATTGAGTCACAACAGATATAATACTTTAGCATACTTACTACAGAATGATTTCTTAACATTAGAGTTCTGGCTTAGAGAGTACAACAATAATTTAGGGGCATGTACAGACCAAACATCTTTTGACTGTCGACCAGCAGATCTATCTAGAAAATTTTGACTCAACCTAAGCTCTGATACCACTAAATGTAACCCCTTCAGATTGATGCGGTGGTCTGATTCTGATCCAAGGTATCACATTAAGGCCATCGAAGCGACCCACCGTAAAAATCCCAAAAAATTAATTTTTTGGTTAAAACATGTAAAATCATAAAAATAATTTATAAATACAAAAGTAAAATTTACCAATATTCATAAATAAAATAGATTTCAGACTTATATATAAAATAAAATACAATCTACATGCCCCCTAATCACTTGCACCGTACTATGTAAGCAACACCAGTGGAACTCCTTTACTGATATCAAAAGCGACACTAGTTTGATCCTTTTAACATAAAATGGTGAGTAAAAGAGTGAGCTTTAGGAAGTTCAGCAATACAGAACTACCAGATGATGCTAAAGAACATACAAATAAATGGAAAGCCATAAAATTTTCTTGTTGATTCAGACGTATACAGGTTGTTTAGAATGAGTTGTGGTTTCACTCGTATTTCATCGAGTAAAAGTCATGAAGATCTCAGCTCATAGGAAACATTCAGAGTACCATGTTTTCAGGAGATTAGAATAGGATGTCTAGTTTGTTCAACCAAAACCAGTGAAAAGATACATATCTTTTTAAAACAATAACAATTTACAACATATTTTTAAAAACATAGTGGAACCATCCAACCGAACACCTTGACGCAGTTCCCTAAAACTGCATCCATAAGGTCTTACCCTAAGCACACAGCAAATAAGCCACCATAAGGGAATGCCTATGAGCCTATGGGCCTACCCAAGTGTCACCTTAGGTCCGTAATGATTTACCAGCTTGATCAAAGTTGAACCTCCATACTCCAGAATCCTACTTATATAGTATCTAGTTGAAATCAGATTTAACAGTAAACCATAATATCTGAATCGTGATCTAGTAAATTCTTGTAAACGTGACAATGAAATAAATCATATAACTGTCTTCCACTCGTACACCATATATAGTCCCGTGATTAACCCATGGGGAATACCTTATGGCCAGAGAACCTACCCAAGAAATTTTTCGGGGCCTCAGAGCCAACCCAAGTGTCACCTTAGGTTTGTAAGGGTTTACGAGCTTGATCAGAGCTGAACCTCCATAATAAAGCCTACCCAGATAATATCCCAATAAAACAGTTCAAGTAGTAACCAGTAGATTTCATGATTCATAAATCAGGAAAGATCATATTTTCTAGTGAAAATAGGAAATCAGATAACACATTTCAGGTAACCTGTTGAACTATATTTTGATATAACAATTAAGGCAAAAATGTTTTTGGACTTGAATTGAATTTATTCAAAATTTTCAAAAATAATTCAAAGTCCATCTAACTTGGAATTGAGCACAAAATCATTTTTGGACAAACAATACCAATACTGTTATTACAGTCTTAATACTTAATGAACAATACTGATATTGTTCATATGGTACCAATACCAAGGTAAGGGAAGTATCGATACTCACTAAGTAGTATCGATACTACCAGCATTGCTCAAATTCCATAATGCAAAAATGGTACCGATACCCAAAGGGGTACTGATACTACTTTAAATAGTAGTATCGATACCATAGGCATTGTATCGATACCATAAGGCCCCAGCGGCTAGTAATAACTAGTTGATTTAAAATTAACAAAGGTAATACCGATACTCCTTTAAAAGTACCATACCTTTTGTACTGGGTAGTTTTATTTTGCAGAAATTTCATCCCAAACGGCTAGAAATCATCTCCAACTGCTAGAAATGGCCACAACTTCATTCCAACATATAAATACAAGTTCACTTGAAGAATTGTTAGAACACTTATCCAAGCAATCAAACACAAGAGAAGAGTTTTCTAATCTTATTTTATCTCTCTTGTAAATATTTGTGTATTTAATGAGCTAAATTTGTAAACACCCTACCTTTGAGAGGTTTTATTATTTACTTCTTTTTACCTTTTATAAAAGGGGATTGGTTCTATCTTAACCAACTAAAAAGATAGGGAGTGTAAATGTTATCTCTTGATCCTTGAAAAAGAAAGAACAAATTAGAAATTTGTTGGAAAATCCTAAGTAGCTTAGGCAGTGGAAGTAGACTTGGTTTATAAGTCAAACCACTTAAATCATTGTGTCAAATTTCTCTATCTTTTACTCTCCTTACTCCCTAATCAAATTATTTCCAATTCACCCTCTTGTAATTTTTTCGGTTGTTAATTCGAGCCTTTACAAATTCTATCAATTAGTATCAGAGCTTGACTCGTTAGAGGCTTCACATCCTTGAGATGATCCTCGAAGAAGCTCTACCGATTCCCGACGCAACTAACATAAAGATGACTTTAACCTCCGATGCGTATTTCATTGAAGATTCACAACCAGTCGACAAGCCACCCTACTTCAATAGAGAAAATTATGTCTATTGGAAGAATATGATGATGCTCTTTATTCAAGCCAATGATCTAGGAGTTTGGAACTCAATCATGAAGGGTTACTCCACTCCACCCGGTGAGATGGACGATTGGAGTGATGGAGAGAAGGAAAAGTTCCAGCTCAATGCTAAGGCTACGCACATCCTCTTTTGTGCGTTAGGCCCATATGAATATGTAAGAGTCTACTCTTGTTCCAATGCCAATAGGTCATGGGATAAGCTCCAAGTCACTTATGAAGGAACTGATGAAGTGAGGGAAACCAAGATAAGTCTTCTCAACCATAGCTACGAGAATTTCATGATGAAACCCGATGAAGACATCAAAGCTATGACGGATAGATTTTTCGTAATTATCAACGGTCTCAAGGGATTTGGAGAAGTAATCCCTAATGAGAAACTTGTGAGGAATATGATCTATTCTCTTCTAAAGTCTTGGCAATCAAAGAAGAAGACGATTATCGAGGCTAAAAACCTAAAGTCTCTAACTCTTGACAAACTTATTGGTTGTCTTCTTACACATGAGTTGATGGTGAAGAAGAGGAAAATGGTGAAGAAAATAATGACAAGAAGAAAGAAGAAAAGAAGAATGAGGTAGGCATTGCCTTCAAGTCCACTAATGAGAGCTATCAAAATTCAAATGAAGAGGTTGATGAAGCGATGATGAAGATGAAAAGGTTGCCAAGCTCTTCAAAAAGTTCAAGAGATTCATGTCTTCCAAGAAAGCAAAGCATGGATAAAGCAAGAAGAAGAGTCCCCCGGTGTGCTTCAATTGTCAAAGAACAGGGCATGTCAAGTATGAATGTCCTCTCCTAAAGAAGAAATGATCAAGCAAGAAAAAGGCATTTGTGGCAGCTTGGAGTGATGAAGATGACTCCAATGATGAAGATGAAGTAGCCAACCTATGTCTCATGGTCATCCAAGAAGATTCAATGGTATCTTCTAACTCAAATGATTTAAATTCACATTAGTTTGATGAGTTACAAGATGCTTATAATGAGTTGTATATGGAATTTGAGACCATGAATTCCAAATATAAGAAATTAATTTCAAAACTTAAAGTTGAAAATGATTTGGTTTTGAAAGCAAAATTTGATTTTGAAAAACAAAATGAAATTTTAAAAAATGATTTAGAACTTTCAAAAGTCAAAATCAATGATTTATAAAAAGAAAATTTTGATTTAAAAGTTAAGCTTGAGAGCTTAACAAAAGAAAAAGAATTAATTTCTAAAAACAACTCATTATGTTTAAAAATGGAAAATGCTCACATTGCCATTTTCATGGTCAATTGGAACATGCTTGTCCTATAAAGAAAATAAAATCTTTTAAAATTAGACAAGTATGGGTTCCTAAGGGAACAAGGATATTGAAACTAACGTCCAATAATCCAAAGCAATTTGGATACCAAAATCCAAAAAAAAATGTCTCTTGTAGGTGTGTGGGAGCAATGTTGTTGGAAGTGATGATATTCAAATGCTCTAGCCACACTTGAAAAAGGAATGAGTAACCTCAAAGCTTGATGCTTTTATTTTAGTTATTTGGTTGCTCATTTAGTTTATGCATGCATAAGTTTTGATTTTAAATGAGTATGCATTGTTTTTAATCTCATGTATGTTGAAAAGTGATTTTTGATGAGCATTTTAATGTTTTAATAATTTTTCAAAATTTTTAGTTCATCATAATGAATTTTGGTCAAAATTGATTTTCAATGCAAATGATATCTCTCTAACAATTGATATCAACTTTTCAAATGTTTTGATTTTACAAATTTTAAATTTTTGACCTAAATTTAAATGTTTATGCATGTGTTTTTAAATGCAAAAGATATATCTCTAACAATTGATATCAAATTCTTCAAATGTATAACATTTTTGAAAGCTTTATGCACATGTACTTAATTTCAATAATTGGTATTGCATAAAGTATTTTAGACTTGGATGTATTGAATTTAATGTGTTACTAACATGTTTGTTAGTCTTTGTTGAAATTCAATTTTGTTTGAGTGTTAAGCTTTTAAAGTCAAATTTTGTTTGGAATGCACTTTTTGAGGGGGAGCTTTGATTTTTCAAAGAGAAAATCGCCTCAGTGACCAAAAATGCCTTATAATATACGATTTTAACCAACTTTTTTTGGATTTGCCAAAATGACCAACAAAATCGCAATGCGAAATAAAAATCGCAACGCGATCCCCAGAATCGCAAATAAGTTTCCAGAATTGCAACGCGATTCTGGAAAATCACAATGCGATAGTACATATTCACATTGCGATTTTCAAGAATCGCAACGCGAATATGAAAATCGCAATGCGAACATATAAATCGCAACGCGATTCTTACTATCGCAACGAGTATCCGTAAAAATCGCAACGTATCCGTAAATCGCAACGACAATACGTAAAATCGCAACGCGTATCCGTAAATCGCAACGACAATACGTAAAATCGCAATGTGTATCCGTAAATCGCAACGCGATTTTTAAAGCGCCATTAGAATCGCTACGCGTATTTTATTTTCAAATTCCAAACACGAATATTAAGAGAAAATCCCGTAATCGCAACTCATAACCTAAAACCTAAAATCACAACTCAGTCCCATCTCCATCTCTCACTCTCTACGGCGAAATCCGTCCCCATCTCCAAAGATTTCCGTCCCCATCTTCGGCGAAATCCCTCACAACCATTCACGGTTAGAAATCCCTCACAATCATTCAGAAATGGAAAATCAACCTCCGAGGGTTAGTTTTTTTAATTATTTTTATTTTGAAATTTTTGCATTATTTTTGAGTGTATAATCCTGTATAGTAATCGCTTCCGCAATGTTTTAATCCATAATATTGTGTTTACTTATAATCTATGTATTGCAGGTACCAAAGGAGCACCACTGCCATTTATGTAGGTAAGAAATCTGTTGTAGCTTTTGGCCCCTAGTGTTTGTGGCTTTCAGCAACACTTGGTTTGATATAGTTTTTTTCCTGAAGTGTTTGTTTATATATTTTGTGGGATTGGGAGTATGAGAATGATGATTTTGTTGCAATTGCTCCAATCTGCTACGCACATTTGGCAGCCTCACAGGTTGGGACGTTCATGAAGTTTGAAGATGCATCTGAGACATCGTCAAGCCATGGTGCGGTTACGACACCAGAGCTGTTGCTGTCCCTCAGCTGCCTAGGTTGAATGAGAAAGTCTGCAGCTCAATGTTCTTCTGTTGAGAGGGACGTATGAGCCGAGCCCCATGTTTTGTATAGGCATTTGGTGTTTTTTACCGAACGACTGAAACGGTTTTAAGTTAAAAATGTAGGATTATCCATCCCGGAATGTTTATGATGATGCAGTGTAGTTTGAATCATCATCCGTTTTGAGTATGAACCTACTGGTGTGAACAAGTGGCTCTGACCTGTGTAACTTGGCTGTGTTTGTGACTATTAACTTAGGTGATTTTTAAATGCAAACGTTGTATTATGTGGATTTTATGTGTGAACTTTTAACATTTACAGTTGAATTAATGACTCAGGCCAACCATTTTGACTTAACCAACTCTTGTTATTCAGTTGTTATCACTTATTAGGCATGCATTTGACTATCACAACACGGAAATGACGTTCGCAATCATCTTAATGACTATCGCAACGCGGAAATTACAATCGCAACGAGAGAATCGCAATGCGAAATGAAAATCTCAACGAGAGAATCGCAATGCGAAATGAAAATCGCAAAGAGAGAATCGCAATGCGAAACTAATTCGCATTGCGATTTTCATTTCGCATTGCAATTCTCTCGTTGCGATTTTCATTTTGCATTGCGATTTTCATTTCGCATTGCGATTCTCTCGTTGTGATTTTCATTTCGCATTGCGATAGTCATTTTTGCCTTCAACATAATGCAGATTGAAATCAACAAAATCAACCATTACATTTCAATCAATTAAACAAGCACAAATAAGAATTATGTTCGCATCAATTAAACAAATCAACTTTTACAAATCATCTTTTACAAAATCAATTAAACAATAAAAAAATAAGCAATAATTCTTATTTCCTCATCTACTATTGAATCAACGTTTACAAATCATCTTTTACAAATCAATTAAACAATCAAAAAATAAGCAATAATTCTTATTTCCTCATCTACTATTGAATCAACTTTTGCAGCCATACATCATTTTCACGCAGTTCACTTCTGAGATTAACCTGCAGAAATCAAACATTTGCTCAAACAACACTTTCTACACATCTAAAACCTACAAACAACAAATTATTGAATTCTAGGTACTTAACCAAACATTTTCAAACCAAAAGCCTATAAACTTACCAATTGTTTATGGACATTTTTATAACGCGGATGCAGGTAGGCAGCGTCTCGTATATATCGATTTAGCCATATAATGCCGAAACCACAAGCCTACTGCAGCTCTATCTCTATCGGTGGGAGGTAGATACTTTATGCTTCCCGTCGTCAAAGGCTCCAACGCCAAGCATACGAGAGGACCACAATCTCCTCAGGCTCCTTCCATTTGTTGTGGCGCGGTCTCGTCTCTGATAACTGTAATATTGAGCTTCTTTGGCTTCTTGTTTCCAGAACGAGTCGAATAATTTATCGCATCTAAGAATTTAGCCAAATGAGAGCTCCATCCCTTAATAATATCTCTTAAATCATCCAATGATATGTAATTTATCATGTTTTCATATACTATTGTCTTAAGGGATGGGAGCTGAAGCTCGACGAGAATCCAATGTTTACGTTCCAAAACAGGGATAAACACCTAAAATCATAAGTAATAATTCATTCATTTGCACACTTATTTATGAATACCTTTAAACTCAATCTAAAATAAATACTAACCTTATCGACCTCCCACCATGCAGGATAAAGTTTAGCTTGTCCATTGCCCAACGCAAATGATTCATCTCGTTGATTCTTCAAGTGAACGGCGTTAAAAGACGTCGGCATAATTGTATATCGTATATTTCTTTTATTTTTCTTAAGTTTCCTTATTATTATAAGACGTGACACCCACGCATCGATATGATGTTTTACAAAAAAAGACATATATTAGTGACTTACATAAATTAAAAAAAATTAATCAAATTGAAATATAAGAAAAATATAAGACTTACTCCCCCATCGAAATAGCCATTGTCTTCGACCCCTAATAATACGCCCCACCAAGACCGATCAAGCAACAAATAGATATCATCGGTGAGCTTGCATATGTCAGTGGAACACCCCTGGCTTCGCTCATGTAGATAAAAATCAACTGTAGTCTTAGCCCAAAGGGTGTTATCCAGAATTGTGTCCGGTAGTTGTCTCCTCTCCACTTCAGATACCGGAATGGTACTTGCCGGTAACTTATACGAGAGCCAACTCTCATCCATCATGTCCGGCACGTCATAGGGTTTCTCAAGAAGCCTACATATGACGCCATGTGAATCGGGCTCTTGAATGGTGGGAGAGACCTCTTCAATGATGACAGTGGCCTCTTGAATGGTGGGAGGGGACTCTCGAGGAATGATAGGGGCCTCTTCAACGATAGGAGTAGACTCTTGAGGGATGACAGGCGAGTCGGGCTTCTTCTTGCGGTGTCTTCGCACTATTGGGGTGTACGGAGACTTAATAGCACGTGCACGCCGTCTGATGCGTGAACTCCATCGTGCAAGCAAAACCCGACGTAAAGCATCCACTCTATCGGGCCGCTAAATAATTCAATACAAAAATCAGTAAATAAACAGACATGATATTTAAACAGTGAAAACAAAGACAAATATGTTTCAAACTTGCATTGTATTCACCCAAGTCATTATTCTATCATAGTTCACAAAATGCATCAGATAACAAAGACAAATATGTTTCAAACTTGCAACACTGTCAAGTTAGTATTTGTCTTTGTCTATTGGTTGAAGTAATGCAATCCATTCAAGTTTCAATTTACAGAAGAAGAAATAGTTTACTTTCGCAACACAAAATGAAAATCGCAACGAGAAATGAAAATCGCAACGCGAAACCAAAATCGCAACGCGAAACCAAAATCGCAACGCGATTATAGTTTCGCGTTGCGATTTTGGTTTCGCATTGCGATTTTGTCGTTGTGATTTTGGTTTCGCGTTGCGATTTTCATTTCTCGTTGCGATTCTCTCGTTGCGATTTTCATTTCGCGTTGAGATTTTAAGTTTCGTGTTGCGAAAGTAAACTATTTCTTCTTATGCAAATTGAAACTTGAATGGATTGCATTACTTCAACCAATAGACAAAACAAAGACAAATACTAACTTCAGGGTATTAAAGAATACACAGTTTAGCAGAATTGGCAGCAACCGAACAAATTTACTTTCAACCAAAAGACAAAACAAAGACAAAAACTATTTCACAGTGTTAAAGAATACACAATTTAGCAGAATTGGCATCAACCGAATAAATTTACTTCAACCAAAAGACAAAACAAAAGACAAATACTAACTTCATAGTGTTAAAGAATAAACAGTTTAGCAGTATTGGCAGCAACCGAATAAATTTACTAAGCAATCTAAGTGAAATGGTTAATCTAAGTGAAATTACGAGTAAATTTATCATCAAGTTAAATATGGAAAATCTTAAAGTTACCTCGTTGCGTAGAGTATGAACCTCATTCTGCAACGATACTGCCATCTCACGTAGAGCGGCAACCTCACCACGTAAAGTAGACACCTCCACACGCCATGCACCATCGTTATCGCGTAGAGTACCGATCTCCTCACGTAAGGCATTGACCTCATCACGTAACTCCCTTGACTCATCTCGTGGAGGTGGAGAACAGGGAGATAGAAGTCGTGGCATCTTTGCCGGTCGCCTATCATGAGGTGATGGTGGAGAAGAGGCTCGATGATGTGACGGGATAGGTGATGGCTCTCGTTCTAGAGGTGTATAGTCGGGTCGATCAGGTGATGGCTCTGGGTGAGGTGATGGCTCTCGAAGTGCAGGAAGTGGATGCTGCTCATCATCCGTGCCATCAAAAAAACTCTGACTAGCTTGCCACCAATCAGTGGCAAGCTCATCCTCCGTGGGTGTCAGTCTTTGTAATGGAGTGTTGGCCTCCTAACAATATAAAAACTCAAAAAAAGTTAAACGTATACTATTAATAACTTGTTTATATATGAAAGTATTTGTGTTAACTTACATTATTTATTGTCGCACATGGTATTAAGTCTTCCCAATCCAACAGATTTTTCCTCTTCCAGGAAATAGCCCTGGGAATATCATTTGACGTTTTTATTGCATATGTCTGCATGCTGGGGAAAGCCTCGAATATCCAAATCTACAAACAATATAATAACAAACATTAGTAATTGTTAAATAATTAATTATAATTTTGGAAACATTATATAGAAATTCTTACCTTAAAGGCCCAAACAAAGCCTGACAAAGTGTATTTTGACCCATCGCCACGCAAACTTTTGCAGTTATCAAAGGCAGACGACAACTTAGTCCATGTAGCTTTCCATATATACGAACCCCACGGAAACAGATTCCATGCACTCTACCAATAATATTAGCTCCTGAGGAATAGGTTGTCTGGCCTCTTTGCCTAAAAAGTCGGCATACAAAAGTACTAGAAGGCATACTCGAACAACATCGACGTCATCCATCCGAGTGAAACCATCTTTCTTATTAAACAATTTCTTCAGGTCGTCGACGTGTAGGTTCGGGTTCTCCATTGACTCATCAGGAAAAACCCGGGATAACCATGATGGGCGGGCGATATGACGAGTGTACCGGCCTACATCATCGTGTCCGAATCGTAGACCAGTGATTAAGCAGAACTCCTTCCGCCCAAAACAAGTATACGCTGGTGGAAAATGAAACCATATCTCTTCCTCACCACGTTGTATACTGTCGGGTAGATTTGATGTCATGGTATGAAGCCACAAATGGGTCAAATTAGCATCTCCACCCGGATGCTGTACTCTCAGCCATGGCCCGAAGCAGGTTTCCTCAAACATTTTTCTTTGTGCAGGTGAAAGCTTCGAAGCAATTGTAGTGGCTAGGCTAACTTTATTCCTTAATGTCAATGAAGCCGAAAAAATTTCTACAAAACATAAACATACCAAGTTAGATATACCAAAAACTACACTGTGAAGATATACCAAAAACAATAAACATAAAGAGTAGTAGTTTATTTTTGAAACTAAAATTTGCAACACTGTTTTGTCTTTTGGTTGAAATGAAAATCGCAACGAGAGAATGACTATCGCAACGCGGAAATGAAAATCGCAACGAGAGAATCGCAACACGAAATGAAAATCGCAACGAGAGAATCGCAACGCGAAATGAAAATCGCAATGCGATTTTGGTTTCGCGTTGCGATTTTCATTTCGCGTTGCGATTCTATCGTTGCGATTTTCATTTCTCTCGTTGCGATAGTCATTTTCGCGTTGCGATTTTCATTTCTCTCGTTGCGATTCTTCTGCAAATTGAAACTTGAATGGATTGCATTACTTCAACCAAAAGACAAAACAAAGACAAATACTAACTTGAAAATCGCAACGAGAGAATCGCAATGCGATTTTGGTTTCTCGTTGCACAGGGTTAAAGACTAAACAGTTTAGCAGTATATCTATTATTGAAATTACCAGTAAACTTATCATCAGTTTCAATATGAAAAACCTAAAATAATACAAAAATTTCAAAATAAAAATAATTAAAAAAACTAACCCTCGGAGGTTGATTTTCCATTTCTGAATGATTGTGAGGGATTTCTGACCGTGAATGGTTGTGAAGGATTTTGCCGGAGATGGGGACGGAAATCTTCGGAGATGGGGATGGATTTCGCCGTAGAGAGTGAGAGATGGAGATGGGACTGAGTTGTGATTTTAGGTTTTAGGTTATGAGTTGCGATTACGGGATTTTCTCTTAATATTCGTGTTTGGAATTTGAAAATAAAATACGCGTAGCGATTCTAATGGCGCTTTAAAAATCGCGTTGCGATTTACGGATACGCGTTGCAATTTTACGTATTGTCGTTGCGAACATAAGAATTATTGCTTATTTTTTTATTGTTTAATTGATTTGTAAAAGATGATTTGTAAAAGTTGATTTGTTTAATTGATGCTAACATAATTCTTATTTGTGCTTGTTTAATTGATTGGAATGTAATGGTTGATTTTGTTGATTTCAATCTGCATTATGTTGAAGGCAAAAATGACTATCGCAATGCGAAATGAAAATCACAATGAGAGAATCGCAATGCGAAATGAAAATCGCAACGAGAGAATCGCAATGCGAAATGAAAATCGCAATGTGAATTAGTTTCGCATTGCGATTCTCTCGTCGCGATTTTCATTTCGCATTGCGATTCTCTCGTTGCAATTTTCATTTCGCATTGCGATTCTCTCGTTGCGATTGTAATTTCCACGTTACGATAGTCATTAAGATGATTGCGAACGTCATTTCCGTGTTGCGATAGTCAAATGCATGCCTAATAAGTGATAACAACTGAATAACAAGAGTTGTTAAGTCAAAATGGTTGGCCTGAGTCATTAATTCACTGAAAATGTTAAAAGTTCACACATAAAATCCACATAATACAACGTTTGCATTTAAAATCACCTAAGTTAACAGTCCCAAAGGCCAGTTGTGATTGGGATTTTAAAGATGATTGCCTTTGCTTGACACCATATGAGCTTTGGATTTTGATGAGGATCCATATTTAGAGGAAAAGATGATTGTGATGGCACTGGTGATCCACATGTCAACCTTGTATGAACACTTTCCTTGCACCGACTACATGTCGATCTCTTCTTCTCTTCACCCTTAGACGGTATACGATCGTGACTTTTTGGTTGGCCAGGTATCCTTCTGTCCATGGCTGGTGGCAAAACTATTTGTAAGTCATCTGGTATGTCCCACTCAGAAGGATGTGGAATAGGGTAGACAATCTCAGCATAAGTCTATCGATAAACTTCTGTAGTGTAGCAATCCATAGTGTATGCACTTGAATCATCTTGGTTTAAATGAAGAGCAACTTTTAACATGGCCACACGGATAACCAGTGTTTACCATTTCATACAACTACACGTCTTTGCATTTAGATCGACAAAGTGTTTGAACATGGTTCAACTCTCCATGACGTTGACTTACAACACGTTTCGTTATCTTTTTTTTCAGTCCATGGTGTAACACGATGTTCCAATGTTCCTGTAAATTTAAATAAACAATACTTAGTAAAATATATGATAAGTTATGATTTTAAAGAAATAATTACATGCATGGTTTCTTTTCTTGTAGTACCACTGTTGAATAGAGGCTCGAAAAAACTCCATTAACATAGTAATAGGTAATTTCCGGGAATGACGACTTAGAGCGTTGATTGATTTTGCACTATTAGACGTCATGAAACCATATCTTGCTCCAAGTTGATGTACTCTTGACCATCTTTCAAACCCGACATCTTCTAGTGTTTGAGCACACTGAGGCAAAACACGTCTTAAACAGTTTATATGTTTATTAAAATCCACTTCCCGATAAGCTTTTACAGCCTTCCAGTATGTCCATTTGTGCTTTTTTATACCAGCAGACCTTGATTTTAGATTTCTATACAAATGAACACCACAAAGTCCATGAAAAGCATATGGGAAACACCTTCTAACAGCGTTGTCAATTGAGTTTGCCCTATCGGATATGATTGTCAGATTGCTAATAGGACCTATGCAATCCCTAAGATGCCCCATAAACTATGTCCATGAATCAGAGGTTTCAGATTTGCCAACCCCATAAGCTATTGGCAATATCTCATTGTTAGCATCCATGGCTACTGCTAATAAGTTTACTCCAAGGTATCGACCTTTCAAATGTGCTCCGTCAACTATAATAACTGGGCGCATGCAAGTAATAAATGAACCAAATCTACAAATAATATACACAAGAAATATAATCATTTAAATGTGAAATGCATGTAACTAACAAAAATGAGTCAACAAAATTATATTGATTTACTAACCGTAACACCAATGGCGATAAACAGAAACTCAAAGCATCCATCTCTATCTGTTTTGATATGAGTTACCGACCCAGGATTTTTCAGCTTTAAATTGTGACAATAAGCCGGCAGTTGGGCAAACGATGCTTCTGGCGACCCCCTCAACAATTCCAAGGCATAACATTTGGCTCTCCAAGCTTGAGAATATGATACTAATCTTGAACGAGCATTCATGTCAGTCATAATTTCGAAACGATCTTGCTTGATTGTTAACTTTAGTTGATAGCCATCTTCACACATTTTGTATACAAAGCTATTCAAGTCTTCCTTGTATCAAAACAATCATCTTTCTTGATACGAATAACTTTTGTGTAACAATCAATGCTTTCTTACCAACTCTTATTCGGTATCTGAGTAATTCTGGCATATTCCAGTTATACTCCCGTGGCATTTTCTTTTTTCGGGGACTTTTTCTTCTTCTTTTTCTTCTTCAGGATTATAGAATTACAGAATGAATGTTCAACATGTTCATTCACAGTCGTAACTTCTCCTCATTATCATCAACAATCTTCCTCGGCAACGGCTGTTTCATCATCAAAATTCGGGTATTGACCAATATCAAATCATTACACGCAGGGTCTTTCTTCTTCTGAAACATCATCAAATCTGAGTATGACCAATATCAAAGTCCGGGTATTGACCAAGATCAAATTCAAATACTGACTAGTACTCACAATTTTTCTGTTGGCTCATCATCGTCTAATGGTCAATACGAAAACCGGAATTTGGTGCTGAAAGTGATTGGGATTTGGATTAGAGAAAGGTTGTGGGTTTTGAGAAAAACTAGTTGATTACTACCGCTACTGACCCAACAATACTACTTCTAGGTTCAACAACATACAATGTAACATCATCTTGCGAAACTCTAATGTAAGAAATGAATCGTTCAACATTTCATTGTAGGATAACAAATAAACTTTACCTTTTCTCTGATAAGATAACCTAAATCCACTTAGGGGCTCTAAATTCAATTTCTTTGAAACACGTAACATTAGAGTTTCATAAGTTAACTTTTTAAAGACAGTTTTAGTTGAATTCATAGGTAAAGGCATATTGTAAAACACCATGAACATTCTCCATGACCCTCCAAAACACAAATCTATCCAAACATGATCAACATTAGATGATTTCATGGTTGTAAATTAATTTACTAAACAGACGAGCTGCGAAACTAAAACCTGTTGCCGGAGTGGGAAGGATGTCGCCAGAGAGAGTGATAGATGGAGATGGAATGAGTTGCGATTTAGGGATTTAGTTTATGATTTACTGCTGTTGCGTAGTTATATACCCAAAATTTCAGTGTTGCGATTTACAGATTCTCGTTGCGATTACGGATTATCGTTGCGATTTACAGATTCTCGTTGCGATTTACGGATTATCGTTGCGATTTACAGATACGCGTTGCGATTTTACGTATTGTCGTTGCGATTTACGGATACGCGTTGCGATTTTACGTATTGTCATTGCGATTTACGGATACTCGTTGCGATAGTAGGAATCGCGTTGCGATTTATATGTTCGCGTTGCGATTTTCATACGCGTTGCGATTCTGGAAAATCGCAATGGATTTGTAATCGCATTGCGATTTTCATATCACGTTGCGATTCTGGAAACTGATTTGCGATTCTGGGGATCGCGTTGCGATTTTTATTTCGCATTGCGATTTTTTTGGTCATTTTGGCAAATCCAAAAAAAGTTGGTTAAATCGTATATTATAAGGCATTTTTGGTCACTGAGGCGATTTTCTCTTTTCAATGCTTTTAATATCAAATTTACCACTTACTCTCCAATGTTATTTTTTAACTTTAAATTTCAGTTATTTTTTATATAGCAAAAAGGGGGAGAAGTATGGTTTGAAAAATTCATTTTCTTACTGAAAAAAGGGGGAGCTGAACATTTTCATATATTTTCTAACAATTGATATCTTTTTCGTTAAATATTTTTTAAGGGGGAATTTTGCCAATTTTTTTCAAATGTTTGGTTATATCAAAAGGGGGAGATTGTTAAACTATATTTTGATATAATAATTAAGGCAAAATGTTTTTGGACTTGAATTGAATTTATTCAAAGTTTTCAAAAATAATTCAAAGTCCATCTAACTTGGAATTGAGCACAAAATGATTTTCTGGACAAGTAGTACCGATATTGTTCTTATAGTATCGATACCTAATGAACAATATCGATACTGTTTATATGGTACCAATACCAAGGTAAGGGAAGTATCAATACTCACTAGGTTGTATCGATACTACCAATATTGCTCAAATTCCATAATGCAAAAATGGTACCGATACTACTTTACATAGTAGTATCGATACCATAGGCATAGTATCGATATCATAAGGCCCCAACGGCTAGTAACAACTAGTTGATTTAAAAATAACAAAGCTAGTACCGATACTCTCTTTAGGAGTATCGATACCCTCTGTACTGGACAGTTTTATTTTGAAGAGATTTTACCCCTAAATGACTAGAAATCATCCCAACGGATAGAAAACGACCACAAATTCATTTCAACATATAAATACAAGTTCAAGACACTTGAAGAAGGGTTAGAACACCTATCCAAGCAATCAAACACAAGAGACAGTTTTTCAATCTTATTTTATCTCTCTTGTAAATATTTTATTTTTAGTGAGCTAAATTTGTAAACACCCTACCTTTGAGAGGTTTTATTGTTTACTTCTTTTTACCTTTTGTAAAAGGGGATTGGTTCTATCTTAGCCAACTAAAAAGATAGGGAGTGTAAAGGTTATCTCTTGATCCTTGAAAAAGAAATAACAAATTAATGAATTTTTTGGAAAATCCTAAGTGAGTAGCTTAGGTAGTGGAAGTAGACTTGCTTTATAAGTCGAACCACTATAAATCCTTATGCCAAATTTCTCTATCTTTTACTCTCCTTACTCCCTAATCAAATTATTGCCAATTCACCCCCTTGCAATTTTTTCGGTTGTTAATTCGAGCCTTTGCAAATTCTATCATAACCATTGTTCATAATCCAATAGATTTCATGATCTATAAATCAGGAACGATCATATTTTACAATGAAAACAAATAACTAACGAACATATTTCTAGTAACCATAGTTCATAAATCAGTAAATCATTGATTTTGGAAAATCACGTTTAAAACATGTAAAACACTAGATGATCCACATATTATTTGGAGATACTTGGTATTTTTTAAGTAGCCAGCCATGAAACTTTTGTAATTTAAAAGGATTTTAGAATCACGATCATACAATATTCAGATATTTTTCGTAGGCAATTAAGTATCAGGAAGGCATTCAGAATCTTGTGCATCAGAGTTACTTAAGATTTCAAGTATGACAGGAGTGATTTCATTACTCAAAAAAACATGGGTATTCCAAGCATTTTGGTTATTGGAGAATTCTCGTTAATTTAACTCAATAAGGATATAGTAATGATTTGTGGTATTCAAGATTATGCATTGAATTATCAGGATTTCGAGTCCAATTGAACGACAGATCCCAATATTGCGATACTTGTCAATCATTAGGACCGTGATACTTCACTATTATTCACTTCTTATTACTGACTACACCAGATGATTTGATCAATATCAGAGTTGTCCTTTATCAGTTCTTGAGGACGACGAATAGGTATTTTGTCGGTACTTATTTCATTTCCACATTGTAATGGTATCCCATAATGTCCGACGACTTGGGTCGTGCTCCATAACCTTTAGAGGCAGTACATCATTTAGGTTCATCGATGTTCCCATAGTCTATCCAACGACATTCACTTAATCCAAGTCATAAAGGTATTTAGGTCATCAGCATTTGGGGTTATTTTAGTCATTTTGGGGTCTAGACACATTAATTATTTCAAAACTTGAGAACAATTCCTCATTTTATTACTTCAGTGATGTGTCGCACTTTCAGTAATATAATCTTCAAATGATCATTCAAAACAAGGGGATCGTCGTATTAATAATTTCCAAATGTAGAAGTTTATTTTTGGGGTTATTCAAATATATTAGAAATTTAATATGTGATTCCAAGGTTCAAGTGGATCAAGAAATTTAATCTCCATTGTGTTTTTTACACGTTAAGCGTATCATCGTCATTCCACTCAATTCTGTCAGTGGCGTTACTTTCGATAAATTAGGCTTCAAGAATTCTAGTTCCTTTAGATTTCAGGGTATTTGTTCTTTTGATCATTGGAGGTTAGTATAGTTATTACGAAGCTCGAAGACATTTCTTTAATTCTTTCCAATCCAAACATAGGCACTTTTTTTTATAATTGGTCAAGAATGTCCTTTCTGGGTTATTTTTCACCATCATGGGAAATCTTGGTCTTTTACAATAAAAGGACATTTTCATAATTTTACCCTATAAGGTTATTTTTGTAATTTCTTATCCAAATATTCCCAATATTTAACCTTTAAAGATATTTATCAAAGCTTACGGATCTTGAAATTAATTCATTTATTATTGAATCACTAAACTTATAATTATTTCTGATCTTCCAGATTCTCTTTTTCGAGCAGTCTGATTCTTATACAATGTTCTATCTTTATTCCAATTTACGTCTAAGTCCAATAATAGTTTAATACATCTAATGGACCAATTATTTTTGTTCATGCATTTACCATCTATCAATGAGTTCCGAAAGCATACAAAAGGTAGTAGAGTATTACATCGATTTTTATGCCATATCGATCCACCATTTAAACTCTATTCAATCGCCCTCGAACTTTAATTCCACGTCCCATTATGTCTCGGATATATAACAACCAAATTTACGACAGAATCTGAACTTAATTGAGAAACCAAATTGAATCTGAAGGTAAAATATTGAAAAATGGCTTATTGAGCGCAAATTTGGAAAAACGAACTTCAGATTCGGACTCAGGACATCGAAAAAAATTAAATTATATTTTTCAAAAAATTTGACTTTTTCGGTCAAATTCAAAGTCAACAGTTAGACCAGTCAAAGTCAACATTCCGATCGGTCAAAGTTAACGGTCTGACCAGTCAATGGTTCGGGTCGAGTTAATCTAGTTCGGTTCTGCCTGGACTAGTTCCAGAAATTTCCTGGATCGGCTAGAAACCACCACGCGTACGTCGGTGCATGCAGCGACGACATGGTTCATTTCCACCAACCGATTACTCCCATGTCTTCTACACACTCCAAATTACCAATATCAACCGTCAATTTCAACAACATAAGCCAAACATTCACCGAAATCTTAAATCGAACTTATGCCAAACGACGGTCGACGACGGCACGTCAACGAGGATCGAAACCGGTCGAGTTTTGCTCGCATGACACCGATAAATGTACTGGAGGTGACGGTGAGGCAAGACAATGACGGAGGCGGTCGGAATCAACAAATATATACTCGGCGACAGGGGTTTTGACGAGGCTTTTCTTGGCTCTTCCACAGCGAACGGCGGCGATTCACGACAGGATAGAGGTCAGGTTTTGATCGAAGCAATGCAACAGTTGTTTTAGGGGTAATGGCGCCAGCTATGGCAGTCGGACGACGATGAAATTCGGTGATGAATGATACGGGGGTTAGGGATTTGGGTTGTTAATTGGGGGGAATTAGGGTTAATCGATCGGGGAGTTTATTTTTCATCGTAAAAAATGATAAAATTTGAGTTAAATCCCTGAATTTTTTGTTACTTCTTAAATTGGCTTGCCAACTTCGAGATTTTACAATTTAGTCCCCAAATTTCAACCAAATAAATTCTAAATTTTAACCTTTTATTTTTTTATTCTAATTTTCTTTAAATTGAGATATGACATTGTGATTGAATTTTTAGTTGCGTTGTGTTTATCGTAGTTATAAATGTAACAGAAGTTATAGTGTTTATTGCAGGTATATCGGTCATGAATTTTTTTAAATGAGTTTTCCCCTAAAAAGATTTTATTTTTTAAAAAAAATTAATAATAACGTAATAATAATAATAGAATAATAATCTGCGATTGACCATTATCCATTAAGTTACAATCATGACTTATTGTTATTAGTGCAATTCTGCTTCACTACATTATTTTCCACGATAACGTTTTCAGAAATTAACAATATAGCGGCCATGCTAACTTTTTTTATTTGAATTTTTACTATTTTCCTAATTTCAGATTTAGATTTATATCAATTACTATTCATGTCACGACAAATTATTTTATAATTTTTAAAATAATTAAACTCTTCATTTTCATTAGTAATTGTATAATAATAATTCTATTTTATGGTAATTGGCCGTTTGATCGATTTTTTTCGTTGAACTTTTTAGGGTTAAATTTGGTTTCTTCTCGATTAATTAATATAGTTTTTGTTTTTGTTTCATATCTAAAGTTTACTAAATGGGTTAAAATCATATATGTTCAAAATTATATTCAAAGTTTAATTTTTATTTTATTTTAGTATTTATATTTAAAATTTAATATTAATTTAGATATTAAAACGGATAAAAACTGATAGTTTAGATATTAAAATCGTTAAGTTTTTAACAGTGGATATAATAAAATAAAATAAAAATTAGATATAATCTTAAAAAGAATTAAAAGTTTAAATACTAAACATATCAAAATTGATAATTTAGATATTAAATTCGTAATTTATCTTATTTTTAAAAAATAAAATAACGTATATTCCTACTTGCACACCTCGATGTAGGGTCACCAGGCAATCGTTCGATATTGGAATATTGGCACGGACATGAGGCGATCGGCACGCGTAATCGCTCGATTTGCTCGATATCCGTTCGAGTATTTGACTATGCACTGGCGATCAGTTATGACGCTGTACGTTTAGGAAAAGGCGTCGCGCAGATTTAAATGTTTTAACATTAGCAACGACGGGATAAACAGGCAAACAAAATTGTAGTACATGAGAAATTAACAAAAATAATATATCAGGATCGAAGTGATAATTTTAGTAAAATACATGAGGAAAATATATATATATATATATATATATATATATATATTAATTTCATATGTAAAACACTGGTTCGTATACAATAAATGTTCAAATATCTTTTATATACATTTTAAATCTAGTACCTCTAATTAATCAAAAAAATAAATTCATGACTTTTAGAGATAATAGTTATCCCTCCAACTATTGAGTTATAACTAAAAATTGATGAAAATTTTTAAATAAAAATATACATTAGGTTTAAGATACGTTTATATTAGAATATCATAAAATTTATGTTTTAATTTAATAATTATAATCAAATAAAATTTTATTATTTTTAATTGAAAAATATTAAATCAAAAAAATAAATAAAATAATAAGTAATTAATATAGGATAATTTCTCTTTTTTACTTGAAAAAATAAAATGGTTGTCCCTTATTCTCATATGTAATGAGATAAGGAGGAGGTAAGATAGTAGGCTGCCCTCAACATCAGGGTTAAGAGCAACTTCTGTAGAAGACCTTCGAATTATGAAATACCCTCCGTAAGACTCAATCCCACGACCTCCGAATTATAAAATGACTCTACTCCGAATTACTTGAGGTTTATCTAATATATGTAAAGGGGTGGTGGATTTGTTATTTCCGCGTCAGTGTTTTGCTAAGAGCAGACCTGATTTGTTGATATGGCCACGATGGGCAAAAGAGGTGCTCAAATAACAATTTCCCTATAAAAGCCGACTGTCCTCTGGGCTCTACGTATCTCATAGCTCTATCTATTGCTCCAAAGTCTCAGTTGAAGATGTCGCCGGTGAGATTTTGTCTTTGAAACTCCAGTCTAAACACCTCTTCTTTTCTCTTTTGTCAAAAAAACCAAACAAAAATCTTTGGAAACACCTAGGCCTAATCATCCCAAAAGCTACTCTCAATTGCGCTCCTAGGCGTCCCATCTGTCTCGAAATCGAGTCATGGCCTGCACTCGCCCATAACTAATTCACCGATGGGATTCCGAATACTATTCCTCAAATCTCTTGAATTTGGATTCAGCTGCTGATTCAGATTTTGGTCTCTTCAGCTCATGCTGTGGTCACTCTGGCCATCAAGGATTTAAATGGCGATTGACTTTCAGTTGTGTTCGTGAATGCGAACCTAACGGATGCTATTATGATTATCAACCGCCATCTAATTCCCTGCTAGCGATGCCCACATTTACTCTGCTAGTCGTTACCACCGGAGCGTATCCGTTACTGTTAGGTTCTTGGTCGTTGCCCATCCCTAACCCCACCATGGAACCTAATAATCTCAAAAAGCAGCGCTAGCTGTGGTTAATGGAATTGGGAAGGGGGTTGGTGGTACTTTGTGATTCCAAATTTGTCACGTAAACCACCAACCATTAATTTCTCAAAGGAAGGGCACTAATACCAAGTTTTAACATTATTATTCAAGACTCGATATTGAATTGTAAACTTTTAGTAAGGTTACATAGTGATCTTGTTAGTTAAGATTTTTTTAGACCAAGTAGAGCCAAATTCATTTTTCATTTTATTAAAAGAATTTATAAATTTAGTAAGGTTACATGTTGATTTATATATCTGTCAACATATTCTAATTCATTTAATATTTACAAACCTATTTACTTATACGTTAAAAAATGATGAAATTTTTATCATGAGAAGTTTCTTAGTTTTTTAAATTTAAACTATGGTTTTAAATTGTGATTCCGGTCGTGTTTTCGGTCATTTCGAGTTTACCGTTATTGTGGCCGTCGCGGGCGCTATTACCAATGTCACGGGTAACTCGAACGGCGACGAAACCGCTATTTTGTAGGTGCTATCACGTTTTCGAACCGTGTTTTAAAACCCTGATTTAAACTTCAAAATTTATCCTATATAAAATCAATAAATAAACTTTTCAATAAATTTATATATAATTATTTTAAAATTTATCGATTTTTATAAACAAATCAATAAATAACCTTTTAAACAAACTTATATATAAATAAAATAAATAAATATTTCTTCTAAACGATATAGCCTTATAAATATAAAACACCTTTGTCAGATGCGATTTAAGTATCACCTCCCATTTCCTTGTTTTTATTTGAAAACGACATGGCCGGAGGTGTTTTTGATTAGTATTGACGTATTCCCCATAAATAAATTTGAATTTAATACATGCTTGAAAATAGAGTGAATTATAAATTTAGTATCTAAATTATTAGTTTTAGTCTGTTTTAGTATCTAAGCTTTTAATTTTCTTAAAAACATGTCTAAGGTTTAGTTTTATTTCATATTAGTATTTTGTTGTTAAAAACTTAATGTGTTTAGTACCTAAACTATCGATTTTGATATATTTTAATACTTTAACTTTCAATTTTTTTCAAAACTTAAATTTAAATTTTGAAGGGGTACTAAAATGAAAAAAAATAAACTTTAAGTATGATTTTAAAAAATTAAAAGTTTAAGTACTAAAATGGAGTCAGAATGATAGTTTAAGTACTAAATATGTACTTTATCCTTAAAAATATTTTATGCTGTAGAATGATAGGCCCAACTCAAATGTCGACATCTTGTTGACATACCCTCTAAGAACAATTTGATTTTATTAAAAATTATTTAAGAATATGATGATATTTTCAACTCTTAAATATTTTAGATTGGATAGATTTTTGGTCTAAATTCATTATGTGTTCAAAACTTATTGTTTATAGATTAGTTTTGACTGCAGTTATATAAAAGTATTAATTATAATTATAATTCATTTTTTTATATTAGTTGATTATGATTATAGTCATACATACAGGCAAAAGTTTTAGGTATATATTATTAATAATTATAATTACAACTTTAAAATGTCAAGGTTAAATAAATAAGAAAAGACCATGAATTTCTTTTCTTTTTTTAATATGAAATTTTACGAACTCTAATTTTTCCTACAGGTTAGACAAGAAATTAGTAAAAACAAAAGCTTCGTCTTGGCTCGAAGGAGTAGATTAGCAGTTGGCAAAAAATTGTACAAATCCAGCATTCAGGTACACATGGGGTGTGCAATATTTGATTTTGATGGACCGTATATACATTTTTAAAAAAAGTTAAACACGCTGTATGTGTATAACATTAGCTTTTACCATTTACGTTGCTCGTTATGATATTGATTTTGAATATACAGAGAGCAAAGGAAACTGTTCGAGTTAAGAGACGGGAAAGTGGATTGGAAAAGATGATAGAAAAGAGAAGGATGATGATGGAGTCACTAAGGGCAACCCAAAGAGAAGCGGCAGAGGCCGAGGAAAGGTTGAGGCTGGTGGAGAGGAGAAGGGATGAGATGAATGGTATTACCATCCTCTTTATGCTATTGGGGGCATTGGAATCTTTGCACATGTTGATGTTGGGTTTCTTTTGAAACGAATGGAGTCTTTAAAAAGCTCAACATCATTTTGTTGTACACTTCAATTTATGTAAAACTTTTCAAGACTCTACTGTAAATTAATAGAATAATTTTTTTATAGAATTCTCTAATTTTAGTCCGAATAGGAAATACCCCAAATCACAATGAATATTTACAATTATAATCGTGAATTAAGCATATAATTAGGATACTTTTTTTATAATTTTTGAAACAAAATTAGCAACTTAATATCACATAAGGACCATACAATGAAAGATTAAAACATAACCAAAAACTCGAATAAAGATAAATACAAATAGATCTGATCGCATCGGCTAACGAACCACAAAAGATAATCAAACTACTGAAAGACTACCGACAAACCACAAATCAAACTCTAGCGACGTGAAAAGCTATCCGCTAACACATAACGATGCCCAAATCTAATCCGAGGTCCAAAGCAGGGAAGATCAACAATATAACATATAAGTGTCATCTTTGATCAGTCATGACGATATCAAATCAACCCTAAAAAAGATAAGTGAAAACAATGACCAACCAAATGAAAAACGTGTTAAAAGACATAAGATCAACATGTGTCATAAAAACAGATAAGAATGTGTTATATAAGTAGACTTATTGATAATAAGAAAACACGAAAAACTAAATATGTGATATAAGAAAATAAATGACTATAAAGAATATCGACGATCGGCAACTAACATTAAAATTGGTGACATCGCCGATTAACAAAGATGAAAAAAAAGGATTAACGACATACCAATGAGAGAAAACTAAGAGAGAGAAATATTGAGGCCATAATTAATTGACATAGTTAAATAATTAAGTATTTTGATTAAAATATTAATAAACCAACAATCAAAATTTTTAATCTTCTATATTTATTTTGAATAGTTTAAAATAATTACAAATAGTATATATTCATAATCTTTATTTAATTATTGACGCTACTTAATAGTTTCAAAAAGCCCACTTTAAATAAAAATAAAATTTTCTTCAAATATATACAAAATTTTTTGTAATTAAGTAATCATAATTTTAAGGGTAAATTATGCATTTAGTACCTAAACTATCAGTTTTGGTCTATTTTAATACCTAAACTTTTAAATTTTCAAAATCATACATAAAACTTAATTTTTGTTTACGACTACCTTATCTCTTAGTTGCAGTTGCCGGTCAACTGAATAAATTCTTTTAGCTCCAGGGTCAACTTCTCAATGAAAGATCTCTTTTTAGCATAAGAAAGAACTAGAAACCAGAGCCTCGAAAAATGGGGCTTTTTACTCCTTATGTGGGGTGTGGGAAACTCACCTATGAAGTTGGTGTTTAGTGGTAAGGCGTCCAAAACCGACCGACGAGTCTTCAATAGATTGGATTTTGAGGAAACCTAGGTAAAAAAAAAGGTTACTGGGAAACTAAGCTAATAGAATAAGGTTAAATAAAAGAACCATCTCTCACTTTTCTCTTTCTTATCTCACACTTTTTCCTCTTGCCATAAATGTGGTGTCATTTTCTTTATATAGCGGAGTCTCCTAGGGTTTTGTGCCCCAATTTCTAAGGGAATATACCTTTCACGTGTGGGGCATAACTGGAAGGGTGGCATATGTGCTGCTACCAATAAATATCTTGCTTGTTTGTCTTCTAGTGCACCCAGAAATATTGTCCCTTTTGCTGCAACATAATCGTCTTCTCCAAACAGTTGACCTTAAGTCACCTATGTTGGGGAAACCGAGTTATTTCCCATATTAACGTAGTTTCAAAATTTACCTAAAATGTCAAGATCAAAACCACCAAAGGTTGCACAGCGGATAAACCCGTCAAACTATTGAATATTGAAACACAATGGAAAAACCGAATAAAAAACAATAAAGGAGAGAACACACCAAATTTACGAGGTTCGACAAGAATATCGTCTACTCCTCGGGTACCACACCGGATGATAACTTCACTATCAAAAAATATTAAAACAAATGGAATTCATTAGAATTCCCAAAGTGAGAGAATGAAGAAAACAAGAGGAAGAGATAACTTGTTTTGGGATGATTTCTGATGAAGAAATAATTAGGCTTATTTATAGTTGAATTTTAAGGACTAAACTTATAAATAACCTAATATTTTAGGGACCAAAGATGAAAAATAAGTTGGCCACCTACTAAATAATTTTCCAATGTGTACAAGTAAGCCACCAACCAAAGATGTCAACTTTGCCAACTTTCAACTTTGTCAACTTTCAATTTTGCCAACTTTCAACTTTGCTAATATTTCAAGCCAAGCATAACAAATCTCCACCTTGTCTTGGCTTGAAATTACCAAGCTTACTCAAATTCTTCAACTCCCCAAATTTCATGAAGCTCTTTTAATGTAGTGCCTCTAATTGCGCTCACAAGCGCTATACACCCGATGGTGCTCAAACTTTTAGGATGTTAATCAATTTCAAACAATGATTGAACTTGATTACTGTTACCACCTTGGTCATCATATCTGCAGAATTTTCTGATGTCGCAATTTTCTGAAGTAGAATTTTTCCTTCTTCAAAGATCTCCCACACAAAGTGATACCTCACGTCGATATGCTTAGTCCTTGAATGGTAGACTTGATTTTTCGCTAAGTGAATAGCGCTCTGACTGTCACAATAAAGATTAATGTGAATTTGAACAACTCCCAAGTCTTCCATCAACCCGTTAAGCCAAATTGCTTCCTTCACAGGCTTTTGAAACTGCCATGTATTCTACCTCTGTAGTAGACAAAGCCACCGTAGATTGCAAAGTAGACTTCAAACTTACTGGGGCTTTAGCAAAAGTAAACAAATACCCAGTAGTTGATCGAAGCTTATCCAAATCACCAGTATAGTTGGAATCAACATATCCAACCACACACTGACCAAGTGTTTCATCCTGTTCAAAAACTAAACCAACATCCATGGTTTGTTGGAGATACCGTAGAATCCATTTCACAGCTTGTCAATGTCCTTCTCCAGGATCATGCATGTACCTGCTCACAACTCTAACTACTTGTGAAATGTTAGGACGCATACACACCATTGCATACATCAAGCTCCCAACTGCATTAGCATATGGAACTTTTTCCATATACTCTCGTTCTTCGTTAGTTTTAGGAGATAATTGAGAACTAAGTTTCAAATGAGAAGCCAGTGGGATACTTACATGTTTGGTATTTTCATTCATGCCAAAACATTGTAATACATTTCTCAGATACTGCTTCTGTGTTAAACAAAGCTTCCCTCTCTGTCTCTCTCTGCTTATCTCCATACCAATAATCTTCTTGGTCTCACCTAGATCTTTCATATCAAACTCATGATTCAACTGAGCCTTTAATTTGTCTATCTCCTTTTGACTCTTCGAAGCGATCAACATATCGTCAACGTACAAGAGAATATAAATGAAAGATCTATCTTTTAGCTTTTTCAAATACACAAAATGATCATATATGCTTCTAGTGTACTTTTGCCTCCTCATAAAGCTATCAAATCGCTTGTACCACTGTCTCAGAGATTGCTTCAATCCATATAGTGATTTTTTTCAGCTTACAAACCCATTTCTCACAACCACCATCTTTGTATCCTTCTGGCTAAGTCATATAGATCTCCTCTTCTAAATCACCGTGCAGGAAAGACGTCTTTACATCAATTTGAGCTAGCTCCAAATTCAACTATGCTACCAAGGCCAACAATATTCTAATGGATGAATGCTTCACAACAGGGGAAAATACTTCATTATAGTCGATTCTCTCCTTTTGAGCGTAGCCTTTAGCTACCAACCGTGCCTTGTAGCGAACATATTTCTTGCTATAAGATCCATCTTTCTTTGCAAATACCCACTTGCATCCAATTGCTCTTTTACCTTTAGGTAATTGTGCCAGTTTCCAAGTGTTGTTCTTTTGGAGAGATTGCATTTCTTCATCCATGGCAATTTTCCACTTATCACTTTCCAAGCTTTGTATTGCTTCTTGGTAAGTGATAGGGATATAATTATCAACAACTGGAATAGCATAGGCCACCATATCAACAAATCGAGCAGGTCTACGAATTTCTCTCATTGGCCTTGTAACTGCAAGTGGTTCTGGTGTTTCCAATGGTTCTTGGGTTTGAACCTCTTCATCTTCTGATTCTTCTATTGGAGTTGAAGAATCAGCTACATCAACTTCTGGGATCATCGTCTGTTGAAATTCCACCTGTTTTGGAGTATGCTCCACCTGCTGCGGAGTACTACTTATCTAGACAACTTCATTTGTTACCTTCTTTACTAGTGCAGATTCATCAAAGGTAACATCTCTGCTACAAATTATCTTCTTGGCGTCTAAACACCAAAGGCGGAATCCCTTCACTCCATGGGTGATTCCCATAAATAGAGCCTTTTTTTCTCTCAGATCAAGCTTGGATTCCTTTACATGATAATAAGTAGTGGATTCAAATACATGTAAGGAATCATAATCAGTAGTAGGTTTTCCAGACCATACCTCCAATGGTGTTTTCCTTCTATCGCCGATGACGGCAGACAATTGATGAGATGGCCAACATATTTCACAGCCTCAACCCAAAATGCCTTGTCTAACCTAGCATTATACAACATACATCGAACTCTCTCAAATAGTGTTTAATTCATACGTTCTACCACTCCATTCTATTGTGGTGTATTTCTAACAGTGAAGTGTCGAACAATTCCATACTCATGGCAAACATCAAAGAATGGGTCACTTTTATATTCCCCTCTATTGTCCGTCCTAAGACGCTTGATCTTTCTACCATTCTGGTTCTCGATCATATTTTTTCATTTCAGGAAAATTCGAAGCACTTCATCTTTAGACTTCATCGGATACACCCAAACTCTTCTGGAAAAGTCATCTACAAAAGTTACAAAATAATGGTTTCCTCCCAAATACGATATCTTTGAAGGACCCCATACATCCGAGTGAATATAATCCACAATACCTTTTTGTATTATGTATAGTGGTACCAAATGTCACCCTCTTCTGCTTTCCTAGAACACAATGCTCGCAAAAGTTCAATTTTCAAGCCTTTGCACCTTTCAACAATCCTTTCTTTGCCAGAATTTGAAAGGATTTCTCTCCAGCATGTCTCAATCGTATATGCCATAACTGGGTTGCGTCCAAATCATCACCTTCGGAAGCTGTTGCAACTGCTCCAATAATTATACTACCTTGGTAGTAATACAAATTATTTTTCCTGATGCCCTTCATCATCACAAGTGCGCCATATGTGACTTTTAAAAATCCATCTCTCATAGTGACTACTGAGCCTTTGGATTCCAAGGCTACCAGCGAGATGAGATTTTTCTTCAAACTGGGCACGTATCGGACATCAGTCAGAACTCTGTTTGATACATATTGATTCTTCAATCGAATTGAACCTATCCCAATAGTTTTACAGGCATTGTCATTGCCTATATAAATAAGTCCTACATTTAGTTCTACTAAATCGGAGAACCACTCCTGATTAGGGGAAATATGATAGGGCAACCCGAATCTAATATCCATTTATCTGAATGGAATGTTGTTGATGAAGCAACCAATGATATGTCAGAGTCATTTGCATCATGCTCTGCAACACATGCATATGGAGCAGCTTTTCCTTTTTTCTTCAGCTTCGGACAATCTTTCTTCCAATGGTCTTTCTCGTGACAAAAGGCACATTCATCTTTTCCCAGTCTGGACTTCGACTTTGATCTCCCTCTCCACTTTGGCTTTTGACTTTTTGAGCGACCTCTTGCCACCATGGCCTCCGCTGCTTCGTACTTGCTCTCATTTTTAGTTTTCTTCCTGAGCTCATAACTATACAAAGCAGTAGCTCCATATTTAAGGGTAACATTATCCTTACCATGAAGTAACGTTGTATCAATGTGCTCAAATTCATATGGAATAGATGACAACAACATCAAGGCCAAATCTTCATCTTTGAATTTTTCATCCATGCCCAATAAGTCTGTCACTAGCTCATTGAGCGCGGTGATGTGTTCATTCATACTGGTGCCTGGTTGATAATCAAATCTGAACAATCTTTTCTTCATGTGGAGACGATTCTGAGAGCTTTTCTTTAGGAATTTTTCCTCCAATGCTTTCCACATCTTACTTGCAGAAGTCTCGTTCTTGTAGCCATACTTCTGCTCCCTGGAAAGACAAGATCGAATCGTGCTGCACGCCAAACGATTGATTGTTCCACATTCTTTCTCCTCCATATATTCAAGCTTTTCTTCCTCAATGGCGATATCTAGACCTTGTTGGAATAAAGCATCTAACACCTCACCTTGCCACATGCCAAAATGATCGGATCCATCGAACAACTCCACCGAGAAATTTGCATTTGACATCACCCTTTTCACCGGTCCAGATGAAGAGCTTAATGTCTCAACTGATCTGTATTTTGGCATTTTAATTTTAATGAACAATATTCAATATCACGAACTGTATCTTTTCAGCAACGAAACCACCAGGATAACATCAACCAAAACTCTAATACCAATTTTTGGGGAAACCGGGTTATTTCCCACACGAACGTAGTTTTAAATTGACATAAAATGTCAATATCAAAACCACCAAAGGTTGCACAATGGATAAACCAATCAAACTATTGAATATTGAAACACAATGGAAAAACCGTATAAAAACAATAAAGTATAGAACACATCAAATTTAAGAGGTTCGACGAGAATATCGTCTACTCCTCGGGCACCACACCGGATGATAACTTCATTATCAACAAATATTACAACAAATATAATTCTTTAGAATTCCCAAAGTGAGAGAATGAAGAAAACAAGAGGAAGAGAGAACTTGTTTTGGGATGATTTCTAATGAAATACTTAGGCCTATTTATAGTTGAGTTTTAAGGACTAAACTTATAAATAACCTAATATTTTAGGGACCAAAGATGAAAAAAAAAGTTGGCCACCTACCAAAGAATTTTCCAATGTGTACAAGTTAGCCACCAACCAAAGATGTCAACTTTGCCAACTTTCAATTTTGCCAACTTTCAACTTTGCTAATATTTCAAGCCAAACATAACTTGCACATCAACACACCAAAACACACCCTTCCCAAGCAACACCAATTTCACAAATATATAAAAAAAAAGGCAAGCAAACACCACTAATTGAAATGAATAGACTACGTGCAACTAAATGGGCTTTAGAATACTCAATAACCTATACCCTTTTACAGGGTTAACATCATCTCTGAGTATCAGTGTGCCTTTGTTCCCAGACTTTCAATTTATGATAACTTTATTGTTGTACACGTGCTCTTCCATTATCTAAAAGGCTCAAAAAAATGGCACTAATAAAGGGGCAGCCATCAAGTTGGATATGGAAAAAGCTTACGATATGATGAAATGGAGTTTTATTCATGATGTTATATGTAGTCTTGCTTTTGACCTTCGCTTTGTTAATCTCATTATGAAATGTATCTCTACTGTAACATATTGTTTGCGTTTGAATGACCAAGTTTTTGTTTTTTCCTTCTAGAACGAGGACTCCGAAAAATGATCCTCTCTCTCTCTTCTTATTTTGTTCTCAAGGACTCTCGGAAACTCTTCTTTCAGATCAACGAAGTGGTAATATTAAAAATGTTAGAGCGAGCAGGCACGGGCCTTGGATTAATTTCCTTCTGTATGTTGACGGCTATCTCCTATTTATCAAGAATTCTGATAATGAAGCTAGAAGGTTAATGTTAGTGTGAATGAGTATGAAGGTGCTTCCGGTCGAAAGGTTAATTATGAGGAATCTTTGATCTACTTCAGTTCAAAGAACAAACCAAAGGATAAACAATCGATTGTCTCGACTTTGGAGTTTTGAGAAGGTACCGAACCTGGCTCATATTTGGGTCTACTGTTGATTATTGGAAAAAAAACAGATGACCGCCTTTGGGTTTCTCCGTGACAAAAGACATTTTATCTTTGGGTGGCCATGAGGTTTTTTTAAGGCGTTGGCTCAAGCACTTCCAACCTATGTGATGGTATTGTTTACTCCCAGATGGCATCATTGACTCGATCATATCGGAGATGAGAATGTTTTGGTGGACCCAGAAGTAAAAGAGACGGGCTCAATTTTCGATTTACATCTCTTTAATTTTACACTGATAGGGAAACAAGTTTGGCGTATGCTTCACAATAAGAATTCTTTGCTCTTTCAGGTGCTCTCAAAATATTTTCTCAATGGAGACTTGCTCAATGCGAAGAGTGGAAACAAACCATCGTTTATTGGAACTTCCTTTACAAAACCAAGGGAAAATTCAAACATGGTTCCCACTGGAGAATTGGAATTAACAGTCCTGCTCTCCCATGCATACAACGAAATGGGGTGGGATCAACCGATATATTTTTTCTCAACCTACGTAGATGGCCAAAGTGAACCAGTTCGATGCAAGGAATTTATGATCCAAGATGAGCCTTGTTGGGATTTCGATAAGGTTAAAAGAGTGTTTAACCAGGAGGACGCTAACACAATTCTTGGCTACCCTATCACCCCTACAGTGGGTGACTACCTATTTTGGAGACACCATAGCTCGAGGGTCTATAACACTAGGTTTGGTAATTCATGGCTTCTTAAGGAAAATTATGAGGATTGAGAATCGTCGCAGATTTGGTGTAAACTAGCAACACTCAGAACTCTTCTCAAGGTCAAACTTTTTGGTTGGAGGGTCTGTCACGATGCTCTTCCTGTTGGTACAAAGTTTCGATCAGCATGGATTGGCAATTGTCTTTGCCCCTTTTGCAAGATCAAACAAGAAACTATTCTTCATGTTTTAAAGGATTGTCCCTTTGCACGTGAGGTTTTCAACCTTTCCTGCCTCGACCAATGCTGCTTCGTGAGGCAGTTTCACTCGAGCAAAGAATGGATGGAGAATACAGACAAGGTTCTCCCTATTGACAGTTTCACTAAGTTCTTATTGTTGATTTAGACCTTGTGGAATCGAAAAATAAATGGGTTCTCTCTGGCGATCTCCAACCAGCAAGGCAGACAGTGGACTCATACTTGTCTATCGATACTGAATTTTTTTGAAGCAGCCTGGTCCTTGGATAGGGTGCCCCAACTGCGAACAGGTCCTAAGAAACATTGGCTGAAACCCACTCCTTGCAGGATAAAAATTAATATGGATGCATCTTTCCTTCCCAGGTGTAAATGTTGATCCACCTCCTTCTGTGATGGATTTGAGTAGAAGGTCGAACAAATTCTTCTTATTATGAACTTCTTCATTCGATTATGCTAATCCACCTCCTTCTGTGATGAAGTCTAGCAAGAATGACAATGTTGATCCACCTCCTTTTGTAATGGAATCAAACAAAATATTGTTGTTTATATATCTTCTTCTGTGATAGAGTCGAGCAAAAGGTTGAACAAGTTCTTCTCATTATGAACTTCTTCTCTCTCTTCGGACAAGTTCTTCTCATTATGAACTCTTCTATTGGAAATGACGATCCACCTCCTTCTGTGATGGAATCGAGCAAGAATGACAATATTGATCCACCTCCTTCTGTAATGGAATCGAACAAAATATAGGTGTTGATCTACCTCCTTCTGTGATAAAATCGAATAAAAGGGTGAACAAGTTCTTCTCATTATGAACTTCTTCCTCTTCGGATGAGTTATTCTCATTATGAACCCCCTCCATTGGAAATGTTGATCCACGTCCTTTTGTGATAGATTTGAATCTTTAAAAAGAATTGTCATATTAGTAACAATATTGTTTTTAATACCCTTAGGCATTGACTAGAAGGTTCTCGAATCTTTGTTGAGATCCACTTCTTCCAGAAATGAAGATATGGATTAATTCTTTGCTGAAATTTTCTTCTTCGACATGGAATTGTGAAATATCTGTTAACTTTAGAATTACTGTCAAATATTCAACATCTGGATGAAAATGAATAAGTGAAAAAGGATTTGTTCAAAAAAAAAACTATCTCAGGTGAGATGGAATTTTGTTTCGAGTGAAACAATTTCAAAACTTGTGTTTCAAAGGAAACTATCTCAAGCGAGATAAAGTTTTTCATAAGAAAAAAACAATCTCAAGTGAGACAAAATTCTTTGTTTCAAGTGAAACAATTTTAAAACTTGTATTTCAAAGGAAACCATCTCAAGCGAGATGAAATTTGTTTCGAAATAACAATCTCGAGTGAGATAAAATTTCTTGTTTCAAGTGAAACAATTTCAAAATTTTCACTTAAAGGGAAAGTGTTTCAGATGAGATAAAATTGATTATGAGAAAACAATCTCAAGTAAGATCAATTTTGTTTCGAGTGAAACAATTTCTAAATTTGTGTTTAAAAGGGAACTTGTCTCAAGTGAGACAAAAGTTAATGAAATAATTTCACAATTTGTATTTCAAGAGAAAATATCTCAAGTGAGATAAAAAATTTGATTCAAGTTAGACAATTTTGAAATTTGTGTTTCAAGGGAAACTGTCTCAAGCGAGACGAAATTGCTTTTAAGAAAAACAATATCAAGTGAGATAAATTTTGTCGTATCAAATGAGAAACTTTGAAAATTGATTTCTCATTTTCCAAAAATATCAAATGAAAATATCATGCCTGAAGATCTTACAAATTTCTTAGAAATAATTTATTAAGTAAGAAACTTTGGAAATCGCTTTCTTACTTTTCAAAAATTTCAATTTTGGAAAAGATTAAATGTGAAACTTTTAAAATCACTTTCTCATTTTTCACAAATCATTTGTAAACATCTTAGTGGTTGAGTAACATGTCCCACTTCCAAGTAATGATTTTTTGTGGATTAGGCTCTTCTGCTTTGAGACTCTGCCACTCTAAACATGATTTCATCTATTTGAGGTTTGAATTATGATTTTCACTTCCCGAGGTCTTGACGTCATAAGTCTTCTTCTTTCTTTAGAAAATCTGTAAAAGACCACACATTTATTTATGAAGATATGAATTCAATTAAATGTGTCTAAATGTAATGCATTTTCTTATGCAAATGATGTCCTTATTAATGCAAAAATGTTGTTTCATTTTCCTTTTGACTTCAAAGTGGAGAACTCAGTCTTCTTTCACTTAATCAATCTTGGCTAGAACCTACTCCAATATTGGCGTGGAAACTTTTCAATTCAAGCTGCCATTTTTTAAAGAACAATCTGATAAACTCGTGTCAACTTGTTTTCTCTCTCCTCTTTTGTTTCCTCATGTAAATCTGAGAAGAAATGATCTTTTAAATTCTTGTTGCAGTCAGATACATGATCTTGACGCCTTTTGTCTCTGACTTAATTGTTCTATCAAAAATGTTTATTCAAGGCTTTCTACCAACTGAAGCATGAACGGTTTGCTTTTCAAAGTAAACTTTTCTTGTATCTATATTATGCTCGGATACTCTGAGCGGCGAGGTTCATTCTCAATACATTCTTGATTTAAATCTTGTTATCCCAAACATGATTTGGGTATTTGGTCATTCCCCAATGTGGGTACTTTCATGTCTCGTCCTCACTCTTGCATCATCCATCAAAAATTACATCCTATTAGCCAGATAAATATTGTCCTTGGTTTCTTATGAAGCTTTTGAATGTCAATGTCAGCTTCAGTTGTGGAAAAGATTTATTATTTTCAAGGCCATTCATAAGGTTGATCCATATGCTTGATACATGAGTGCCTTGAATATTTGTTACAAGTTGAAATATAGGAAAAATCTCAAAATAACCATGCCCCTTCTTATTAAGGCAATTGTCCGCTCCATGATCAATTATTGATGATGTCACAAAGAAGTGTAAAAAGTTTCATTCTTGAGTCTTCTGATCTGTCAGATTTTATTATGCCAAGGATTGGAGAATGTCTCCATTGCCCTTGCAATTTTATTTGAGGCAGAATAAGCCTCACCGGCTCCAAGGATCTCTATCATTCTTGAGAAATCATCCTATTTATTTGGCCCATATGAAAACATCTTGAAAAAATATCTTTGATGAGTATTGAATAGTTGTCCTCATGAATTCAGTTCATATATCTTTTCTTGCCATACACTCTTTTACAAATGAACACGAGTGTCAAGGTTTTGGGCTACTTTGGATTCGCTGCACTTTAAAAGATTAGTTCAAAGTAATACCAAGAAATCTTTTGTTTTCTTTTGCACTATTTCAATCTACTTATAGATGCTTATAAATGAAAAAAATTGGGGCTTGAAATGAGAAAATGAAATTTTTACAAAGTCATGGCAATCATAGAAAAGATAAAAATCAAGAATTAAAGTCAGATTCCCCAAGCATCACTAACATGAATGTTCCCAAACCAATCAACTTGATATAATTTGGAGCACTAAGTAAGCTTATGTCTAGAAGAATGCAAATGTTACCAAATTGTCTGTAGATGTGAAGTCTCCTCAAAATATCAGGCTCTCTAAATCAATCAACTAAATATAACCCCAAAGCATAAGGTAAGTTCTTGTCTAGAGGACTTCAAGAATTGCCACAAAGCCTGAAAATGTGAAGCTCACCCCAAAGCACTATCTCAAGGCTTAACCTTAGTAGCCATAGTGGGGGTTGTATAGGGGTTTGAGTTCTAAAGCTTTATAAGTAGTGCTAGCTCATTTTTTAGTAGTTCTAAATAACATTTTTACCTCTCCTAAGTTCTTAAGATGAGTTAGTAACTCACTTCTTTGATTTCTTGGATAGTGAGAGAAGTGGGTGAAAGTTCCAAAAGTAAGGGTAAATTAAGGTTGATGTGAAGGAGGCTACTTGATAAATTAAGGTTGATAAAGTAAGATTTATTTTTCTTCATCCTTTGAGCTTCTTGAGAAATCTCATTATTTTCTCCAGTGAAGAAGATGAAGCTAGTTTGGGTTCTAGGAAGGGTTTAGGCCTTTGAAAGCTTAATCATTGAGTTTTAGGTTAATCTTAAGGTGTAAATTTGTAGCATTATCCTTTATTGATTTTTAATGTATGATTTTATTTCTTGGTTGCGTGCTTAGTTGAAAAAATTTGGAAAACCCTCAAAAGTTAAAGGGAATGAGATAATTTGGAGAATCATTGGCTTCCTTTTTCTTGTATCAAGCTTGAAGGTAATACATCTCTATCTTTGAAATGTTTTATAGAATTCATAAATGTGAAGTTTCAATGCCAAATATAGGCTTTTGAAATATATTGATGTATGTGCATGATTTAATAATTTGGGTAAATTTTGTTTTATAATCGTATAGAAATTATATTTTTTGATGTGTTCTTGATGGTGGGTTTAGTTCCCTTTTTAGATAGATCTTTGAGGATAAGTATGCATAATCTGGATTTTGGTATCGATAATATCCATACGGTATCGATATCATATGAAATTACACTAAAAATTTAGATAAAGTATTTGATGAGTATTAATATCTGCTCATTTCATATCGGTATTGATCATTTGATATTGATATCTATTCATTTGGCAGGGATATTGATCATTCAATAACGATATTGAACTATGGATCTTGACACTGAATTTTAAAATTGGATTCGAATATACAAATTTAATATCGATACTCTAAAAAAATATTGATATACTTTAAATGTCTAAAAACTAATCCAAAATACCCTGAATGATTTGAAATTGTTGTACAAGGCATAATGGGACCCGAAAAAGGGTTTAACTTCTGAATTCATAATGCATCCAAGGTTAAATAATTAAAAGAAAATATATCACATCAGGCACGAAGTCCTCACCGGCAATAGACCAAGGTGCCTTAAAGAAATAAAATGTATGGCTGTCGGGGTCTGAAAATTTTGTTCTGTTTAGCATAATTGAATAAATTTCTTCACGATTTTAATTATGTGATGGAATAATAGAACTCATATTTTTCGTGACGAATTCAGAAATTTTATAAGTTTTTTATGTGATTAATTTGGAGTAAGTACAAGATAGTATATGTTAAAAAATAATTTTCAACCTTTCGACATTGTACGCTCACACCATTAGACTCTATAGTGCTCAAATTCGAATGCTCAAGGAAAAACAACAATTTCTTTACCATGGATATCGCTTGGTTCATACAGAAAAATTCTATAAGTTGTATCAATGTAAATATAATAATAAATTTATTTAAAACAATATATATATATTATATTTAAAAATAAATAACAATTATATATATGAATTAAATCTAGAAAAAGATATATTAATTGTACCTATATAATTTTCTTTACATAATTCGTACGTATTTTTATTTAGGGTAAATTACCTATTTGATCACACATCTATTGTTTAATTTATGTTTTGGTCACTCAACCATTATTTTTTTCTAAATCATATATAATCCTACGTTTTGGTTCTGTTTTAGTTATCTATCGTTAAAAACTTAACAATAATGTTAATATGACATTTTTTTAACTATTTTTTAGTCCTAATGTGACATTATATTATGATGACACATCAACGTCACTGTTATTTTTTTAAAAATGAGTGACCAAACAGAAACTAAATAATAAGTGCATGATTAAATAAGTAATTTATCCTTTTTTGGGCGTGAGTCGGCCATGACCTAAGTAGGCTTATCCCTAAATACGTCCATGCATGTTTACTTTTAATAATAATAATTAATTATGTTATCATTTTTTTAAAATTATATTATCCTTTTTAAAATGATATTATCAAGCTGGATATGATAGTAATATCATTAATATAAAATAACAAATTATATTTAATTAAAGTAAAGAGATTCAATTTCAAATATCAACATTGATGGAAGCGTAAGTGGGCACTCGAGTAATTTTTTTAACTCGAAATATTATTAATACGAGGCAAAATACGTTACAATGACGTTACCCCAATATTACAATACCACAACACTATAACACTAGTTGCGGCTAGTTTACAAACACAACCTAACTATTCAAGCTTTTCTAAGCTTTACCCTCTCTCATAGCTTTGCTAAGCTATCTCAAATTTTCTCTAGCTTTTCTAAGCTTTCACTCATATTCCATCTCATTCACTTTGCATACATTTATATTAATGCTAAAGACATATATTTATAAGGGTAATTAACCTCCTTAATGAAAGATCTAGGCATTTCCAAATTCTTCTTGTATTGCCACATGTAATTCCTTATCTTAATGAAATTCCCTTCCATCATCAATTGTCACATGTTTATTTTCCATGCTTACTTCTTAAGTAATTCAAGATCATGCTTCATTAATCAAGAATCTTCTAGAATTATCCATGTCTTGCCAGCATAAGTAGTAAAATTAGATTTGAATTCTAACACTCCCCCTCAAATCTAATTTTTCATTCCGAGCTTTTCTTTGAGTCGGTTGAATATATCTGCTCTAAATGGATTTGTGAAAATGTCTGCTAGTTGATCATCAGTTCTGCAGTAAATTAGCTCCACATTTTTGTTCTTCGCCTGCTCTCGTATAAAGTGATACTTTGTATCGATATGCTTTCTTCGGCTATGAGAGACTGGATTCTTGGCAAGAGAAATTGTAGACTTGTTGTCGACATAGATTGTAATTGGTTCTTCTTGTGCCAAATTTAGCTCGTTCAAAATATTTTTTAACCACATTGTTTGGCAACTGCACGCTGTTGCGGCTATGTATTCTGCTTCACATGTTGAAAGAGCTACCGTTTGTTGCTTCTTTGATGACCATGAAAATGTTGTAGAACCGATATGAAATGGATATCCAGTTGTGCTTTTAGCTCGTTCAAAATATTTTTTAACCACATTGTTTGGCAACTGCACGCTGTTGCGGCTATGTATCTTCACATGTTGAAAGAGCTACGTTTGTTGCTTCTTTGATGACCATGAAAATGTTGTAGAACCGATATGAAATGGATATCCAGTTGTCCTTTTTCGATCGTTCTCCCCCATAATCACTATCAGAATAACCAACCAGCTTCGAATTTTCTGAATGCGTATAGAATAAGCCATGACCTGTTGTACCTTTGACATATCTGAGGATTCTTTTTGCTGCAATCCAATGATCTTGTTTCGGATTCTCCATGAATCTGCTTACCAATCACACAGCGTATGTTATGTCTGGTCGTATGATAGTCAGATACCTTAGGCTTCCAACGATGCTTTTAAACAACGTCGAATTCACTTGCTCTCTTGTTGAATTCACACTTAATTTGATTCCTGGTTCTGCTGGAGTAGCTACCGGCTTGCAATCTTCCATTCTGAATTTTCTTAAATTTCTTCTGCATACTTCTTTTGTGATAAATATTCCTTCTTGCATTGCTTCACTTCAACTCCAAGGAAGTATGACATTTCTCCAATATCTGTCATTTCAAATTCTTTAGTCATAGCTTTCTTAAAATCATTGAACATACATGGATTATTTCCTGTGAAAATCATGTCGTCCACATATAAGCACACGATCATGATATCACCGTCTTCGTTTTTCTTTATGTATAAGGCATGCTCGTACGGACTATTCATGAACCCATTTCTCTAGAAATATTCATCAATTCTCGTGTTCCATGCTCTCGGGCCTTGCTTCAGACCATATAGAGCTTTATTCAATCGATAAACTTTGTCTTCATGTCCCTTTTTAATGTATCCAGGTGGTTGCTCAATATAAACTTCTTCTTCTAGGTAGCCATTTAAAAATATTGAATTCACATCCATCTGATAAATTTTCCATCCTTTTTGTGCTGCGACTACTGTGAGAAGTCTGATGGTCTCCATCCTTGCTACTGGAGCAAATACTTCATCATAGTCTATTCCTTGTCTTTGCTTATAGCCTTTGACAACCAGCCTCGCTTTGTGATTCTCAACCTTTCCTTCTTTATTGGTCTTAGTCTTGTAAACCCATTTTACTCCAATTGAGTTATGACCTTTTGGTTGTCTTGTTAGCTCCCATGTAGCATTTCTTTCTATTGATGCAATTTCTTCATCCACTACATTCCTCCATTTGTCATCTTCAACCGCTTCTTCGTATGTTATTCGATCACTGTTCACAAGTAAGGAGAAAAGTGAAACATTATTTAGTTCATAATCGTTGTACCTTTCTGGCATTCTTCTCTCTCTTGTGGATCTTCGAACTTATGTGGGAGGTGCTTCAGGATCTTCTATTATGTTGCTAGCATCGTTGCTGCTGCTTGACGACGATGGTAGATTTTGTTGAGGACCTTGTTCATCTTGATTGATACGATGGTCATCTTTATCTTCATTGAAAAATAGTCCTTCAACTTTCTTTTCTTCATTAGCCAGGGCTGCTTCTGTTGCTGTATTTTCAGGCTCGGTGTAACCATCCTCGATGATATCCCAACAATCTTGGGAGCCTAGTAACGCCTTCATTTGAATGCTCTAATTGCCATAATTCGTCTTTGTCAATCTCAGGATTTGAGGTTGAATCATGTTGGCCATCTTCTCCACCACGTTATATTCGAACCAAGCTCTGAGGCCACTTGATGGAAGCGTAGGTGGGCACTCGAGTAATTTTTCTAACTCGAAATATTATTAATACGAGGCAAAATACGTTACATCGACGTTACCCCATATTACAATACCACAACACTATAACACTAGTTGCGGCTAGTTTACAAACACAACCTCACTATTCAAGCTTTACAAAGCTTTACCCTCTCTCATAGCTTTGCTAAGCTATCTCAAAATTTCTCTAGCTTTTCTATGCTTTCACTCATATTCCATCTCATTCACTTTGCATATATTTATTTTAATGCTAAAGACATATATTTATAAGGGTAATTAGCCTCCTTAATGAAAGATCTAGGCATTTCCAAATTCTTCTTGTATTGCCACATGGAATTCCTTATCTTAATGAAATTCCCTTCCATCATCAATTGTCACATGTTTATTTTCCATGCTTAGTTCTTAAGTGATTCAAGATCATGCTTCATTAATCAAGAATCTTCTAGAATTATCCATGTCTTGCCAGCATAAGTAGTAAAATTAGATTTGAATTCTAACAAACATAGTAGAGAGTACGATATCCAATTAAACCTAAAAGAAAATACAAAGAGAGAAATATGGCCTCAAACGGCTCTATTTAGGCCTCGATGGTTCCTATGATGGGTGCGGTCATGCACTAAATTGGCAATTTTAGGCAAGGGCCCAAGTAATGAATGATCTATTATTTTCATTTAAACAAATATAAAAATTATAAAACTTATAATAATATTAATATAAAATGACATTTTGGTTGTTTGTTATGAGTGGTTTTCATGGTAAAAGAATTGATATTATTTCTTAAGATCCGGGTTCAAACATCATAGATGACATGGGTGTAAGCGTTTATTGTCGTAGGGTTGAGAATTATGACATTTTAGTTTTTTACATATATGATATGGAGTTATTTAATCCTTTCTCGTCTCATTCATAAGAGAATTTTTTTTACTTATCAAATTATTTCAGTTATTAAAATGATTTTTGAAGTCATAAGTTTAAACAATTATGTCTACAAATATATATGTTATTAATGATTAAGAAAAAATTTAAATAGATATCACCTTATAATCACATTGAATTTTTGTTGAAAATCTATAAACTTTTAACCGTTGAAATGTCTTTTCGATATATAATTCCCACAAACTTTAAACGAGTTTAATTAGAAGATTTTTAAGTTTTTAAAAACCCATAACTTTCAAGATTTTCTTAATTTAATAGAATAACCTCCAAGTTACTACAACAACAATAACATAAATATTGTATGCATACGCACTAGATAATTTTTTGATGGAATCAGTTAGTTTTATTAAAAGAAAAATACTTAAAATTTCGATGAATGCATACAACTATATCAGTAAACAAAACACATAATTAGGGTATTTTCCCATTACAATTAACATAAAATATTAGCCACTTGAGATCATAATGAACCATATAAGGAAAAGGTTAAAAATTCAATCAAAATACTTGAACAATGATATATACAAGTAGATTTGGTTGCATCGGTTAACAAACCAAAAAGGATGAAAACTACAGAAAGACCACTGACATACCGCATATCAGAGTCGAACAACATGAGAAACTATCTAAAAAACCCTCATATCTTAATCTAATATGAGGATCCAAAGTAAGAAAGATCATCAAGATAGCATATAAGCGTCATTTTGACCAGTCGATATATCGTCAAATCCAACCCTGAGAAAAAGATAAAAACAAAAAAATTGTCGAACTACCGAAAATATACTGAAAGGCAGAAAAAACGTGCCATAAACACACAAAAATAAATCACAAAGACATAATTATTAAAAACTAAAAAAAATTAGATAATATATATATAACAGATGGTTTGATAGACTCCTTATCCTATTTTTTAAACAAATCTTCATTTGTCACACCAAGGAGCTTTTTAGGAAGTAAACTTGGGAGTTAATTAATATTTAATGTGAAAAATCTTGGGATTATTTGGTAAAGAAGTGTGAAAAGGTTCATAATAGTTGGGCAAACTTGGGGGCTTTGGGAAACATCATAAATGAAAGTGTAAACATGACAACCAACTGAATTGGTCTGGTTGTAAAGTGTGATCTGGTTCCTGCCACGTCATCCGTGCCATTGGTGAGGTCCCTGTTTGTCACCTAAAGCAATCAGCATTTGTTGATGCTGATTCTCAATTCCCACGACACAACCCTCAATTAGTGTATGATTCTGCTCCCATTTTACCTATTCCGTTAAATTAAAGGTCAAAACTTGATAATTCGACTGAGTTTATGATTTAATTTAATAAAAAAATCGAATATATTGTAGGATCCGATTACATTGAAATAATCTAAAAACATGCACTAGTGAGAAAAACCAAAATTTGACAGCATCTTTGTCTTCATTTATACATATTGCCTTGCATATGGATGCAGTTTTATTACCCATATATATTTATTTTAAAATAGGATGTTTATTTTTATTAATAACTTTATTCCAACTTTACGACCAAACACATTTTTTTAAAGTTTTTTAATTTCTAAAAAAATGAAAATAATGTATATTTTCTAAAATCAAATGAACCTAAGTCTCTTGTGAAAAATCAAAATTTCAAATCTTACTATTGTGAGTGAAAAAATTAGATTAAAATAGTTATTCCATAATGGATTTATGTAATATCCTATTTAGATTATCTGATTAATAGATTTATATATTAAAGATTATACTAAAAATTATTTGAAACAGTCAAACATGTTACGAATAATAAAAATAAACATCTTTCAAAAAAAATAAACAAAAAGTAAATAAAAATAAATATATATATAAATTCTAAAATATATATTTTGACTGTACATTTAAAAAAATATGATTATGTTTAATTTATTTAATAAAAATATCTTTTAAAAAATAGAAATTTCTTGAAAATTGATTATTTAAAAAAATTATTTTAATCTTAAAATGTTGAATTGATTTTTGATAGCATGGAATAGAGGGGAACCAATGATAACATGCATGGCCGTTTTGTTGTTTGTCTTGTATAAAAATGGAGGTGCATGATGCCTCACATTAACAGTAGGCCACCTTTTTCCAAGTAAAAAGCAGTTCTTAATTATTTCCCATCAATAAAATTGTTGAATAATAAATGAAATATGTTTTCTATCAAGCTAATGCCTCAATCACTATATCTAAACAGTTAAATAATAATTTTAAAAAAAAAATGCATAAGAGATCCCTGTATACTAAAAAAACCAAAATAGCCCAGTGTTATTTTTCTATCAATATGACCTTCCAACTTAGAAAACAAACTCAATGTGAGCATTTGACCAACGTTTTACGCATTAATTGTTAAGCAGTTCATGGTATTGACGTGGCGATCCACGATGCTAACATGATAATTCATCTGTCATGTTTGAGTTATCAATTTAGGCCATCTATCATGTTATGTGTCATGTTATCAACCACTATAGACTGTCACGTCAACACCTTAAACCGTCACATCAACACCATGGACCACCACGTTAACATCGTAAACTACTACGTCAGCACATAACAGTCAACGACGAAAAATATTGGTCAAATAGCCACAATAAAGTTATTTTTTTAAGTTGGAGGGTCACATTGAGAAAAATAATAATACAAGAATGACATTATTTTTTTAAAAAAGAAAAAGGACCTTTGATGTATTTTTACCAGAAAAACTGTTGAACAGTAAATGTAATTTTATGGTGTATTTTCACCTGATAAATAAAAATGTTGTATTTTGGGATAAAATATTTGTGCAGTACGATAAATACACATTAGTTTGACGGTGCAACTTTATGTGAAAAGATAAGAGCTCAGCCTGAATGTCCAAATGAAACGGATCTGCTTACCAACAGACAATTGAATCACTCTTTTGTGCAAACCAAGGTAAAAGTGGGCACTCTGCATTGTTCGGGTATCAAAATTGCGGCTTAGTGTATCGGAATATTTACTCAAATATCATTAATTACTATCATAACACGCACTGACGATTAATTTTCGAATTGACATCTATTTGAACAAAACACTTTTTTACGGTAAACGCTTTACGTATTCATTGCAATTGGCAATGACACCTTGAATTCAAGTATTATTAATTAAATAACTAATTAAATCTTTACAATCGATATATCTTCCATAAATGCTTATGTTAGATTTTAACTTTGAAATTTTAATTTTCTAACGAGATTATTGAGAACACTTGGTAGCATCTCGTGGCCCAGCAAAAGATGTTTGAGGAGAAAAACTAAGTTGTTTATTGTTGGTGGCGTTCAAACCTATGTCCCAAGGCATATAACACGGTTATGGGTAAGTGATACTACATTGTCCAATCAATATCCTATATGTCTTGGTACATAAAGTCTAAATTTATCAACAAATAATTTATTTTTCTTTAACTTTCTGATACATCTAATGAAATAAGAAAGGCAAAAATACACTTCTAACACGCTTGATAAAATAAAAAGAAAAAAATTAAGATTAAAACTAAAAAATATATTTTGAAAATATAATACTAATTATTGGAGGTCACTATTCAGAAATTCTTTTTCTTAATCAATTAGCATATACACACCTTACATGTACAACTGCTCTCTATAAAATAGCATGTGATCTTTTTTATGTTGCATGAAAATTTTAGTTGGAATTAATGATATGTGGAGTATAGAAAACGATGTTTGTTGAGAATTTATTAGCTAACAAATACTTACAAGGTTTGGATTTCAGCTACGTGTCCTCATCACCTCGATTCTAGATCATTATTGTTACAAAATTTTATCCCCCAAAAATATCACCTTTTCGTTTTCTATATAAGCCTCACCCCATCACCATATCTCCTCTCTCATCTCCCTTTTTCATCATCTTAGTTGTTCTCCTTCTCTATTTCCTTGTTTCGGGTTTCCGATATATTGTGGTGCCACCCGAAATTCACCGTCAGCCTAGCATTCAAGCTTAGAAAAAATGGTGTAGCCAAGGATGACTTGCCGACTCTTTCTTCAATCGATCCGTCGGCGAGTTGTCCTCGGCTACATTATTCTTTCTGCTTCTCATGCTAGGCGTGTCGGTGATTCTTTCTATCTCCATCTCCATATATTATTACTGCTATCAAAAGGATATCTAACAAATCTGTGTCTATTCATATTAAGATTTATATACTTTACATATTGTTCCATTTATCTATTCATATTATTTACTTAAAGTTCATTTAGGTCATGCAAACTGATCAATTATAGGCATGTGAGCCAACTTAAGATACTATTGCTGGCTACATGAATGTACCCCATGTGGTTTATTTATCAGTTTATATCATCAAAGCTAAACTAACATTCATAGGGTAATAACTGAATTTGGATGATTACTTTTTTAGTTTGCCATGAACCGAAACATGATGGTTTTTCTTTCGCATCTATGAACAACTAAGTTCATCTTAGAAGCCCATAAATGTAAAACACATTGGTGAGGGGAAAAAGATGAAACTAAAAGAATCAATTCCAGGCTTTCTGAAGTTCATACCAATTCAGAGCTCTCCTGATGGCATTGTTGAGAGTAGCAACAGAAAGTTCGTGCAAATAGGAAGGTAAGCCAAAAACTCGGTGAACAGAACATAGCAATATGTTCTAAACCAAATTCAGATAGGTAGGATAGTACTGTTGACTCTTAATATTAAGAGTTTCCAAAATATAGTCGATTCAAAATAATCTAATGATCTATCAAAATGTCAAACATAAATGAATAAATAAGTTCATGTAAAGCCACAATGATAAGAGAAACAAACCCCTATATGAAAGGATGAATCCAGGATTTTACATTAAGAGGCAAAAATATATTATCAATGGAAAATACAAAGAAAATACTTAACTTGTATGAAGATTTCTACTTAAATTATATGAAAATTTGAAATTTTCAGGGGAACTACCTCCCATCAACCCCCCTCAGTCCATCCATGCCTATAATAGCCTGATTAACTTGGTGAACAGAACACATGAGCTAAATACTATTGCAAACATATATCCTACAGTACAGGCTGCAATGGATTCAGTTTCATAGATTAGAAACTGGAAACAATTCAAGTTCAGTAAGTATATACTAGCAACGATCCACATAATCATCAAAAACTGTAGAAATTGCCATAAAAGTAAAGGGGGAAATACCATTTTGCTTTCAGTTCCAATCTGGAAAAGGGGTATTATAAGATTGAAGAAACTCTAAATCTTCCTGAAGATGACAATTCGGACACAAATATATGGACTTCAAAAAGAAGAAGTGCATTTTTCAACTGAGAAAAGAGCATATTCAAGCTTAAAGATTAAGAGTTCATCAAAATACTCGATTTAAAATAATCTCATTATCTATCAAACGTCAAACATAAATAAATCCATTCAGATAAAGCCGCAATAAGCAACAAAAGAGAAACGATATATTAGCTTATAAACTAGGCGAACAAAACCCATAAGCTAAATGTTATTGCAAATTTATATCCCATCGTGCCATCGTTTAGTAAAGAAAAAGAAAATAAATAATTAATGTGTCACTGACTGAACAGAGGATATAGAATTGTTTTGGGTGTAAAGATTCTTTAATGGAAAGGGTTCACTATTCTTTTCTTCTACTAATCATCTTTCTCGTTTCTAAGATGTCTAATTTCTGAGTATTGCAGGTGAAACGTGCCAAATATCCAGATAACATTGCAGCTCATGAGTTTCCTTGAACTCCATCGCCTTCACATCACTCGCTGAAAATGCTAAAACTTCCAATAATTTTTTTTTTGGACAAATATCCATCCCTAGTCACAACTTTTCCCCACAGCCTACTCTGCACCGCATCCCTATGTAGAGAACCAACTCCTGCTCGGAAGCATACGTATGCTGAAAGATTCTCCAGTTCCTCTCTCTCTACACAACATAGATATAAGCATTACAAGCCAACTTCAAAATTGTAGTCACAAGGGACTTACCTTTCAACATTCTGCTCGCCCAAATGAGCTCAACATGCCATCCACACACTTGCCTAGTTAGCCCACACAGCACCCCCAGACATCCATGGAAAAAAATATATATGATCTCGAGTTTCAGCCTCTCCCCCACACATAACACAACTAGCATCCTCCACCTGCAAACCAAATCTAAGCAAACTGTCCCTAGTAGGGAGGCGATTCAAAACAGCCATCCATCCAGGCAACCACCGAATGCCTAGGAATATGAAAAAAGTGCCAGACCAACCTCTGCCAATGAACCTTTCCTCCCAAACATCCCTCAAGGTCACCCGAGGCCCCATAATCCAGGCAGCAGCCCTCAACTTCAACAGTCTTCTCCACAAATGGCTGTGGGATGGCTTGCCCTGCAACTGCTAGAACCCCACCCCCCGCAACACAAAAAAATAACAAAAAAAAAGGTTTAAAACGAGAAGAATTAATGAATCACAGAGCAGAAGCTTCAATTGAATGAGAAATAATAGTAGTTTTGTGCCATCCTACCTCCAAGTAGCATATTGAAGGGGACGTCGCCGAATGATGACGAGGTTGAAAGCACCCACTCGGATCACTCCAACGACGTAGGCTATATAGTTTACCACTAATCACTGCCATTGGTATCACCTAAAAACTAAAGATAACAATCTTTCAGAGAAGTGATCCATCAAATTCCGCCAAATGTGGTAATACCTAAACTTGCAGTATAGTAAATCAGGCAAATTTAGAACAATTGTACGAGTGAAATGCTTTTGCTTCTTTGTTGAGTTCTATTTCCCGATTAGTGTGTTACAATTGATTTGATGTAAGATATTTGAGATAAAATGATTTATGTTGTGAGAATTTGGCTACCCTTAGCCTTCTCTATCAGCTCCTACAACATCCGAAAATGTTATTCAATGTAACAACCAAGCACTTCTATTATTAATTAAAAAAAAACACTTCTATTATTCTTACTTGTCAAAAAGTAGGCGTTTAAAATTGTGCTCGACGCTCTTTCGTTATATCAAAATCATTAATAAGAGAATCTATTGATAAATCACGTACAATTTTCTTCTCAATATATGTTATAAAGTAGCTCGACAAAAACTAATCCTACGCAAGTGAATCTTCACTGTCTTCATGACCAAGAAAACTCGTTCCATGGTCGTAGTAGAGACAGGAAGAGTCAAAACAAGATGAAAGATGATAAATAACTGATTTTTGAGTCTTTGTTAATACTTGACAAAGTTTTGAAATTGTTGATGTACTTCTCAATCAAGGCTCCCTCATTTTCTAATTCAAAATGTTCCAATTGAATTTTTAACTGCAATATTTCCTGCTCGGTAAAGTCTTTTGGGTAAAATTTATCTACAAACTTGCATATATCATCAATGCAAAATGATTTAAAACCATCCCTTGGATCCAAAGTCGAACTAAACTTAAGTAACTCCACCAAGTCAAATAACTTTCTTTTGTCGTGAAAAACAAAACCCCAGTGCATTTTGTATTCGATTGTATTTGAAAGGGGAATTTTTTTCATAACTCCCCCAGTTTCAGTAGTTTTTCAAAACAATCCAACTATTTTGTACATTCAATTCTCATACTTATGTATTTAATTTAATCCTAAATTCACTTCTAATTTCATCTAAATTTAGTCTAAATATTTTATTTAGATCAAAATATAAGTTTATAAACACTAGGGGTGCGAAATATGAAATTCCAAAGGTTGCGAGATTAAATTATTAATAGAAAATATGAAGAAAATGTTTAAAGATATAGAGGAATTTGAAATTTCTAGGGATTCGACCTCACCCCCTCCGTCCATCATTGGATTAAACCAATTTTGAAATATGCGAATCCCCTTACCCCTATGCTTCACCTTTCACCATTTAGATTTTGAAAACACCATTCTAAGCATCGGCGAACGAGAGGTGAATCTCTACGTTCTCTTCATTTTTCATTTTTCTCTAATTATTTTAATCTTTACTTTTCTACCTTTCTTCGTCCTCTCATCATAAGGTATAACGAAGGCAATATAATCATCATAGAAACTCAAATGATATGGAAAAAGTAAAATCAAAATCTTTCGTGTCTCTATTTGAACCTATACACAATATTGATGTAGACATAGTCTCGTAGAAATTGAAAGAATCAATTTGTCATGTTACTCCAAAGACAGTTCTGAATATATCGACAAACTATTATAAAATGATATTTAACTATAAGAGATCATTAACCTTTTTTAATCCGGAGGTGTGTGATGGTGAATGTAACACAAAACAGTGAACTATAATAATGATGGAAAAATTATGTTATAAAAACAAACGAGTGATTTTATTATATAGACAAACAAAAATACACTTCAAAAATATGTGAAAAGAAAAAATGAAGATGTTAATAATAATTAGGGTAAATTACACGGATTGTCATTAATGTTTGAGACAACTTTTGTTTTTTTCACTGATGTTTCAAAAGTTATAAAACAGTCACTAATGTTATCGATTGATTATAAACTGGTCACTCAACGTTAACAGACGTGACAGAAAACACAATTGACTCGTTAAGTGCTTACATGGATGAGTTTGACCAACACGTTGGAGGCCCACATCTTCTCTTTTAAATAAAAACTCAATTTCTAATACTTAAATTAGGGTTTTTTTCGTTCAACTTAGCAAACCAGCTCAGCTTTTCATTCAATTTCCATTGTAGATGGGTGAAGCTTTACTTTCCACTTTTATTGAAAATCTCTTGGGCTGGTTTTTGGAGTGCTAGCAATTATGAGTCTGCAATGGAAAATACGAAGAAGCCATGGAAGCTACTGGTTTTCAATGGAATGATTATTAACATTTCACCAACTTCTTTTTCTTCCTCAGAACTAATTTGCTTTTGAAAATTATAAACATTGAAATGTTAATAATCATTCCATTGAAACCTACTACAGTAGCTTCCATGGTTTTTTCGTAGCTTCCATTGCAGACTCACAATTGCTAGCACTCTAAAAACCAGCCCAAGAGATTTCCAATAAAAGTGGAAAGCATAGCTTCACCAATCTACAATGGAAGTTGAATGAAAAGTTGAGCTGGTTTGCTAAGTTTAATGAAAAAAACTCTAATTTAAGTTTTAGGGATTAAGTTTTTATTTAAAGGAGAAGATGTAGGTCTCCAACGTGTCAGTCTATCCGGTCAAATCTATCCATTTAAACACTTAACGTGTCAGTCAACTGTGTTTTCCGTCACCTCAAACGTTGGTGATTTGTGTAGCCCTAATAATTATTTAGATATAAATCATGAAAAAAGATAAGAGGAGGTAACAACACTTGAAAAAATAACTGAAAAAACACTTTATTCATGTTAATAATCATTCCATTGAAACCTACTACAGTAGCTTCCATGGTTTTTTCGTAGCTTCCATTGCAGACTCACAATTGCTAGCACTCTAAAACCAGCCCAAGAGATTCCAATAAAAGTGGAAAGCATAGCTTCACCAATCTACATGGAAGTTGAATGAAAAGTTGAGCTGGTTTGCTAAGTTTAATGAAAAAACTCTAATTTAAGTTTTAGGGATTAGTTTTTATTTAAAAGGAGAAATGTAGGTAAGGTTTATTTTCTCTTATAGAATGAATGCTACAATTTTTATAGGTCGTTATATCTTCTAAATGACTTATGTTGGTCGTCATATGTTCCTAACGATGATTATTTAAATTTTTTTAAGTAACAAAGATTAACTATATCGGTAATTAAGTTTTTAGCCGAAGAAGTATTTGCGACCTATAGAAATCGTTCGAAGTACTTGACAACCTATGTTGATCGTTCGGAGCTGCTCGTGACCTCGTGAATTACTGTAACAATCACCCAAATGAAAAAATAATTCATGGACTGCATTATTCCATGAATATTTTTTTCCATGAATATTTTTTCCACAGCATTATTCCACTGATTTTGCCTATGTTTTAGATTTGAAGCATCCAAACATTTGCATCTCCTTCACAAAAAAATTAGAAAAGCCTTCACTCGTAAAAATAGAACATATTTTAGACCAAACATTTATGAGAACATCAAGTAACAGCTATTTCCAATAAATATTTAATCTCAAAGAGAGAAAGAGTTGAGCAGCCCAAGCGGTGGCATTGGGATTTTGCTTTCCAGCAGGAAAGATTTCAGCGGATATGCCCTCAACACATGTAAACATAACAAAAACTTTGAAAAATGCATTACTTTCACAGTTCGGATGCTTTGTAGATGTTTCTGTCCTTGTAATAATTGCTGCAAACTTTAACCAGTGGTTGAAGATGATTGTCAAGTATCCTTGCAAAGGACAATTCTTGAAGCTTCCATGAGTTGTACACCATCAAAAGTCGGTAGATATTTTCCCCCCAGTACAGTACCGGATATCTTTCAGTACGCAAATGCATACCTCTTATCTTATTTCGAGTCGTGTCATTTTCAGGATGCCCATTCCAACTATATATCCCAACTACTTTATAAAACTGCCTCTAATATTAGCCACACAATAGATTAGAGCATGATTTTTATAATTCACTCTTTTTTAACGATCACAACGAACCTAAAGTATACATAGCTTGTTGCTCTTCTAGCAGGCTTGGATCCCAAAAAAATCTAAATCCAAAAAACTCTACTATGTTCCTCATCTGAAACATTAACAAGAACATGAAAATAGAACTATTGTGACTGTACAGTGTCGATAGGGAGTGCAATGGGGTTGGCAAAAAATTCAAACCACATTTCATCTCGCAGCACCAACCAAGGTCTCTTCCGCGCTTTCTTTCGGCTCGAAAGATGCCACAGGCAGTGGAAGAGGGAGCTTTTCTTTCTCTTCCGCTGCTTGAACTGGATTCGGTGTGTAGTTGAAGGAAAGGTCTTTGTTGGCAGCTAATGCCACAAGTTCCTTCTCATCAAGACCTTTGGTCGGCGCTAGGCTGCATCGGTCCGGTTTGTGCTTGGCCAATGCGTCTTTGAATTTCTTGATCTGCGCAATTATCATTGTAATTACAACACATATCAGGGCAATGCTCCACAAACAACATTCTTAAGATACAAAACAGGAAGGAAAAAATTGCAGCTAAAGACAAGGATACTAACCGTGGCATTGGTGCAGCTAAAGCTACATAAACGCCCCTGAGCTCTCCTATAGAACCGAAAGAAAGGTAAAACATGTACATTAAGGCTATAGCACATGGATTTATGCTCCTCATAGTTCACTTGAAGGAACTGCACATCTGTGTTCATCTCTGCCAATTGGCAGATCTGCCAAATCCACTAGTATTAATACAAATACATATATAAGCTTTCAAAAGCATGTTCTTATACCTTGGGATGAAGAGCCTTGCAGCCACCACAAGCAGGGGAGAAGAAATCTACTATAACAAGTTTATCCCCAGCATTCAAAAGAGAGGCTACCAAATCTTGTGCAGATTTCACTTCTTTCATATTTGGTTGAACTCCCTTCTCCCACCATTTCTGGGTTTTACCAATAAGGCCAGTTTGCATCTGGAACATATAAAATATAATAAGATAGCCATAGCTTTTTCACCAAAAAAGAGATCTAAAAATTGGAAGAAAGAAAAGAAACAAATTAAACCAACCTGTCCTTTAATGGGAACTTGACGTAACCTTCTATCAATCACACTTTTCTTCTCTAAAAAAACCACTCTTTGTCCTTTAAAATCACTCCTCAAAGCCTGATATTTCATTTTCAAGTAAGGAAAAGTACTCTCTTTTAAACAAAACCCAGAAATTTTCCTAGAAATTTCTTGATTCTTCTTCTGGCTATGGTTACAAGCTGTAAACAGATTCGTCTTCCCCAAAACTTCAGCCATGCTTAACTTTTTTTCGCTTATTTCCCACAACAGAAGCCCAAATCCAGATTGAAATCGAACCCTTTGTTTAATTCCAGAACGATAATTAAAACACACAAAAAAAAAAACGTATTTAGCTCTTCTCTCTTGAAGTTGAAAGCAAAAATGCTCCTTACTTTGTCGCTCTTTCTTTGCTGAGGATTTGCCGTTTCTGTTGGTTATTTTAAGGTTTGAGGTTCGAGCTCAACCGTTGATCTTATTTGTCTGGTTGTGAATCTAACGGTTGATGATGCTTGTGATTGGAAATATTTTAAAAGTTGAAAACGTATTGGATAAGGTTTGATTCGTGCGTTTTTTACTTTTTAAACTTTGGTGGTTTTTATGGTGGCGTGGAGGTACACGTGATGACGACTTTGTGGTTTTTGTGACACGTGGCTTCTAAACTTAGGTTTTGCACAAGTGAAGGACGGTTTCAAATTTGCATTGGATAAAAGATAGGTGCTTTGACACCTCACCTATAACTCCTGTGGGCCACATTGGAAAATTTTCTATTAATTTCTTGGAAAATTATCAAATGAATATCTATATTTTATATTTTTCACATCAAATTTAAAAATTTTGGAACCGAATCAAATTATCTCTATGTTTAAAATCATAGTTATAATTTTTAGAGTTTTTTAATTCGAGGATGATAGAGCATTTGAACATTTATTGTTAAATAATTAAGAACCTCTAAAGAATGTTTATAACTTGTAATCACTCTAGATTAATAAGTTTATTTTATTTTATTGTTTTTTTACTAATAAAACATTAAATGTTATTAATTGATTATGAAACACTAATTAAAATTCAAATTTTATTTTAACTCTTGAATTTAAATAGAATATTAATTATAATCTTCTTATAAATTTAGTTATATTATGTTTCCTTATAAATTGTTACTCTTAAACAATAATAGGATGTACGTAGACCTAGTGAACTTGACTCAAACCTGATTATTAGAATTGATTTATCTGATCCAATATCTGATATTAACTCGAACATGATAATTAAATTTGATTGATACTCGACCCGAACCATACCTAATCCAAAATTTAAAAAAACCGAAAGCATCCCGAACCGAAATTAACCTAAACTGAAACTGAAATTAACCTAAACCAAAATTAACTCGAACCGAAAGTAACCCCAATCAAAATTAAACCAAACCGAATTTTAACCCGATCTGAAAACAACCCGAACCAAAAGTAAAAATCTTATTGTAAGGTTGAAAACAATAACAAATAAAGTTTATTTATTTTACTTTAAAAAACATACTTATCTTACTTGTAATAAAAAATAATATATTTATAATAAAAATAATATAAAGTTTACTTATGTTGAGAGAAATATAAAGGTAAGAATTTTATTGTAATATCAAAAGAGTTACAAATAAGGTTTATTTAATTTTCTTGAAATAAAAATATTAGATTTATAATAAAAATAATAGAAACAACTAAATCAAAGGGAAAAATAGTATATTTATAATAAAAATAATATAAAGTTTACTTATGTTACGACTAAAATTTAACAAATAAAGTTATGTGTTATTTTTTTAACATTTAATAAAAATATTAAAATTAAAATTGGAAATAAAATTTTTAATAAACAATTATTTCTTTATCAAATATATAAATTTTCCATACAAGATCAATATAAAATTTTGATAACAAGCTCTAAAACGCATTATAGGATCGTATTTATGTCAAAATATCGATTTATCATCTCTAAATAATGGTTTCATTCAAAATATTGAACGATAAAAAATTGAAATTAAGCCTAAATGATAAGATTAACAAACAATAATATATATATTTTTACAATAACTCTATTGAATTCAATCTAAAATTAGGCTTAAATGATAAGATTAACAATTAATAATTCTATATATACTTGATGAGACTCTTAACGACTTCAACCTGAATTGACATTATCTAAAGGTTGATCGAAACTGAAAATCAACCGATCTGATATTGATCTGACTTGAAATATAATCGATCCAGTATTGACCTGACTCTATATTGATGCGACCCAAAAATCAACTGATCCAATATTGATACAAATCGAAAAAACTAATCTGATAATCACCAGACTCGAAAATTAACATGACTCAAAAATTGACCCGACCCGATACCCAACCTGATTTACCGTACACCCAAACTATATCCGAAGTAGATCCGAACAAAATTAAACTGAATGTAATCTAGACCTAAAATAATCTGACCCGAAATGATCTGACCCAAACTTAATCCGAATGACCCGTTTGCCACCTCTAGATGTGTGGCATAAATGGGCAAGATAGAGTTTGAGTGTCACATCCGAAACTTGGGGCTAAAAGTTTTCCTTAAGTTGTAAGGGACTTGAATTTGGAAATTTTAGAATTTAGGATTAAATCAACACTTTATTAGAATTTGGAGATTGATTTGTAACTCAAGGAAAATTAACGGACTTGGGGCTTGTTTTACCCTCCATTCCTTGGTTAATTGTTATAAAAAAAGGAAAATAGGCTAGTGAGTGTCGAACCTGTTATAACCTATAACATGGTCACTCAACCTCTACAACTAGACTAGGTGATTGTAGTTGTATATGCTATTAAAAATATATTCATAAATCATATTATTTTATCCTCCATCTCAGTTAATGCAACCAAACCAAAATGGTCCTTTGGTTACGAACCAAAGCTTTAGAAACTCGATTCTCCCAAACTTTTGGCGTTGAAGCTCCGATCAATTGTCTTCAGCAAGCGCTGACGCACACTGCCACCACCACATGCATCGACGACACCTAGAGAACCTAACCCCGACCATCAACCACCTGAAACCACCACCGTTATGCACGAAACAACAAAAGAGCGTTCAAAACATGTTACCTCTAATCTCCATCGATGTTCGACAATGAGCGTCACCGCCCTTAGCAGCATGAGTGTCATAAAGTCCCGAACAAAACCCCACCGGTCACTCGTTGTGACTCATCGTAGAACATCGTGAATCGTCGATTGAAGTTTTGTCAGAACCTTTTCGCCGCCATTATTTTCGCGATTTTCGACCACCATATGCATCCTTTCATCTCATCACTGCTACTATCGAACTCCCCGACGCTTTTCGATCAAAACCAACCACTGGGTCTTTCTACCGCCATCTTTCCTTTTGTCGTCATCGGTGGGTGAGCTCGATTCTCTTTTTCGGTTATTCCTTTATGTTTTGGCTGATAATTTGATTCGAAATTTGTTATTTTGGCGTTGAAATTATCTTCGAAGTGTTCGACTGTTATCCCCATCGCTCGTCATACGTGCCTCCATGTACCACTGTCGTGAGTGGGTGTTGTTCTGTCGAGTCTTCTAGTTGACTGAGTTAACTCGTTCGAGTCAACCGAGTTAACTCACTAGAGTCAATCGAGTCAACCCGTTTTGTTCGTTGACCTTTAACCTAAATCGTTGACTTTGAAAAAAAAAGTCAGAATTTTTTAAGACCCCTATTTTATGATTTTCAATGTCATGAGTCCGAATCGAAAGTTCATTTTGCCAATTTCAAACCCGAAAGCCTCCGAATTAACCTCTGAATATGAACTTGCATAGCTACTTTAATTAAATTGTTTAAGGAAAATTAAAAAATTGATAAGGACTGATTTACCACTTTGGTTATGATAGGTACCTATATTTCTCTCGACTCGTCAATTGTTCGACCTAACTCTTTTCGATCCGTTCGATCGTGTGAGCCGTGACTATTAGTATAATTCTAAAAATCTGTTAAATATTTTGTTTAGTACTTTATTTCGTTAGTAACTCTGTTTTGATCTGATTTGGGGACGTGTACTGCTTTTGTTCATAGCAAGACTTGTGTTTAGTAAATCTCTCAGATCGACCTGTTTTGCGAGGTATGTTCCTTGTGTGCTATATATTTGTTTTAAATATCGATTTGAATTATCAATTGCATATGAGTATTTTATCTGATTTGGAAACATGACTGATTTACATGATTGAAAATGCTTGATTCTGATTTACTAAATTCATGAATCTCTGACCTATATTTTACTGATTTTAAATTTATGTTTGTCTGATACCTGTACTCTGGTTATTGTTAACTGAAAAATGTCTGACCTCTGATTCCCTTAATGATTATTACTGTCTGAAATTATTTTTCACTAGGGTTATGGATGTACTTTATAAGCTTTGGAGGTTCAGCTCTGATCCAATTGGTAATTCTTTACGGACTTAAGATGACCCTTGGGTGGGCTCTTGAGCCCAATAGGCCTAGTGGTAAGACCTTATGGACCATGCAATACTCCTATAGGGTGCTCATTTACTTTGTGCATTGTGGTAAGTCCTTATGGACCTGTGGGCACTCCCATCAGGTTACTCCTGCGCTTCAGCTAGGGTAAATCTTTATGAACCCAAAGTGCTCCCTCAAGTTGGCTCCTATATCTTTTTGGCCTAGGATAAGTTCTTATGGAATATAGTTCTGGCGAGTATTTGGCGTTCGACTGTAGGGTAACTATATGTTTTAATATAAAAACCTTACTGTCATTTGTATGATACTTTTAATGAAAACTGTACTGCTATTTTCATACTGTGAAATTGAATTGATTTTAAAATTTATCTGTATGTTTTACGTTGCACCGTTGGAACACATTAAGCTCCCCAGTTCACTCCCATATCTTTTCCCTTTCAGATATTTTGGTTAGGTACCCAGACCGACACTTGGAGGATCGACACATTCCGAACAATATATTTTGTTGTAATGTTTTAATCTTTTAAACTGCTTTATTTTGATGACATGTGCCTATATTTTGATACACCGATTTAATGGTTTATTTCCTAGCGATATGATGTATGGATTATGATGTCATTGGTTTATTGATATTTTGTATCACTTGTGGTATTTTATGTTTTACATTATCCGATTTGGATTTTTCTATTGTAAGTATGTTTTAAAAGGGGTTTTAAATTTTTAAAGAGTTGAAAATGTTTTGAAAATTTTCATTGTAATCCGTTATATCTGGCCGTCTCGTACAGGCCAGGTCTAGGAGGTTACATTGAAAAAAATCTATTAAAAGAAGATTAAATTGAAATTGTCCCTAATTATTTTAGGTTTATAAAAAAATTGATAGGAGTAATATTTTATCTAAAATTTAAAGGTTAAAAAATTTAAATCCTTCTATTTGCATGTCACATCAAATGTTATTAATTGATGATGTGATATACTAATAAAAATTAATTTTTATTTTAACTTCTAAATTTTAAATAAAATATTAATTATAATCTTCTTATAAATTTAGTTAAATTATGTTTTCTTATAAATTGTAATTCTTAAACAATAATAGGATGTGCAGCATAAGTGGGCAAGATAGAGTTTGAGAAAAAAGTATATTAAAAGAAGAATAAATTGAAATTGTCCCTAATTATTTTAGGTCTATAAAAAGGTTAATAGGAGTAATATTTTATCTAAAGTTTAAAGGTTAAAAAAAATTTAAATCCTTCTATTATTATGTTACATCATCATAATAGTAATACTCAACTTTTTTAATAACCAAAACTTATAAAATGATAGTGAAAATATAAATATTTGAAATATTTTAAAATTAAAAGTTTAAATTGAAATATAAATTATTGTTTAAGTATATTTGGTTTTATTAACATTTTTTTTTATAAATGTAAAAAGAAGAAATAAGGCATTGTTGACTTACCTGCTATTTTACTAGTGTGAGCCTATTTTGAATTTGGCCCATGAAAAATGACTTTGACGTTTGATTGTTTGAACGGCTGCTCCGCTGGGTTTGTCTTAGGAAAGCCGTCATAATAAACGGCGTGATTAAAAATTTAATAAGGTAATTAATAAATTCGATAAAGCGTTATTGAAAATGTTAACAGACTTATAATGTTGTAGGTGAAAACATGAAGAATTATTAAAAAAGTTTGGTAACGTAACTTTGGTTATCAGAAGATATCGATATATATATATATAAGTATTCATACTTATTTCACTGTGGAAAATATTAATTTAAGGTTACATTTTGAGTGAATTGTAAGATATTAATTTAGTAATTATAAGCGTCTAATGACTTATTTTTATGTTACGATATATATTATTATTAAATTAAAAAATAATAAACATATATATTACATATTTATTATTATCTTTAGTTCAAATTATTAAATTTAAATTCTACATAATATTTTATAAAAATCTAAATAATCAAATTATTTTTATGTAAATAAATTTATTAAATTAATATTTTAAGTGGAAAACATGAATAACTAATAATTTTTTTTTGTAAATAAAATTATTAAAAGTATCCATACCAATATTGTATGTATTGATACTTATATTTACAACTTAATCGGTTAAAATAAAATAGGCGCTACCTAATATGTTAAACTACCTACCGGTTTGTTTGAAGGTTACTAATAATGTAAACGATAAAATAAAATAGGTGCTACCTATTATGTTAAAATATCTACCGGTTTGTTTAAAGATTATTAATAATGTAAAAGGTAAAATAAAATAGGCGCTACCTATTAGGTTAAATAAGTGTTACCTATTACGTTAAATAAGTGATATCTATTACGTTAAACTAGCTATCGGTTTGTTTAAAGTTTAATAATAATGTAAACGGTAAAATAAAATAGACGCTACATATTACATTAAAATACCTACCGGTTTGTTTAAAGGTTATTAATAATGTAAACGGTAAAATAAAACATACGCAACTTATTATGTTAAATAGGCGCTACCTATTACGTTAAATAAGCGCTACCTATTACATTAAACTAGCTACCGGTTTGTTTAAAGGTTAATACTAATGTAAACGGTAAAATATATATAATTTAACCATTTATTTTTTTAAAAAAAAAATCGAAAGTGTGGATACTTACTCTAAAAGTATAGATACTCTAAAGGTTAATAATAATGTATCCATACTTACTCTAAAAGTATGAATAATATTTCGATAATAATGTAAACGGTAAAATATATACAACTTAACCGTTTGAAATATTTTTTTTAAAAATTCGAAAGTATGAATACTTACTCTAAAAGTATAAATACTCTAAAGGTTAATACTACTGTATTCATAATAACAATGTATCTATATTTACTCTAAAAGTATTGATATTTGCTAAATTATAAACCATCAGATCATAGTAGTATCAATATTTATTTTAAAAATAATTGACATCCAAAGATACGTAATATATTAAATCTTACCGATATCATTAAACATAACTTTAATATTCCAGATTGACACATACTTCTTTATTCAAAAAAATAATAAGCGTCTAATGACTTATTTTTATGTTACAGTATATATTATTATTAAATTAAAAATAATAAACATATATATTACATATTTATTATTGTCTTTAGTTAAAATTGTTAAATTTAAATTGTAAATAATATTTTATAAAAAATATAATAATCGAATAATTTTTGTGTAAATGAAATTATTAAATTAATGTTGTAGGTGGAAAACATGAAGAACTAATAATTTTTTTGTGTAAATGAAATTATTAAAAGTATTCATACATATATTGTATGTATCGATACTTATATTTAAAACTTAACCAGTTAAAATAAAATAAGCGCTACCTATTATGTTAAACTACATATTGGTTTGTTTGAAGATTACTAATAATAATGGTTGTCCCTTGTTCCCATATGTAATGGGGTAAGGGGGAGGTAAGATAATAGGCTGCCCATAACACTAGGTTGAGAGCAGCTTCCGTAGGAGACCTCCAAATTATGAAATGTCATCCATGAGACTCGATCCCACGACCTCAAGGTTAAGAGGTAAAATAAAATAGGCGCTACCAATTACATTAAAAGGCCTACTGGTTTGTTTAAAGGTTACTAATAATATAAACAGTAAAATAAAATAGGTGCTACATATTATGTTGAATAGGCGCTACCTATTACGTTAAATAACCACTACCTATTACGTTAAACTAGTTACCGATTTGTTTAAAGGTTAATAATAATGTAAACGGTAAAATAAAATAGTGCTACCTATTACGTTAAAATACATACGGATTTGTTTAAATGTTAATAATAATGTAAACGGTAAAATAAAATAGTCACTATCTATTATGTTAAAATACCTACATGTTTGTTTAAATGTTATTAATGTAAATGTAAAATAAACAACGCTATATTTTTAAATAGTTATATTACTTAAATACGCTACCTAACGTTAAATAACTACCGGTTTTTTAAAGTTAATAATAATGTAAATGTAAAATATACACTTAACGTTTGAAATATTTTTTAAATTCGAAAGTATAATAGTTACTCTAAAAGTTGATACTCAAAGGTTAATAATAATGTATCATACTTACTCTAAAAGTATGATATTTCGAAGTATGAAAGATAAATATATACAGCTTAATTTGAAATATTTTTTAAATTCGAATATAAACACTTAAAAGTTTGAATACTCTAAAGGTTAATAATAATGTATTCATAATAATAATGTATTCATACTTACTCTAAAATTATTGATATTTGCTAAAGTATCGACCACCAGATCATAATAGTATTGATATTTATTTTAAAAATAATTGTCATCCAAAGATATGTAATATATTAAATCATACCGATATCATTAAACACAACTTTAATATTTCATATTGCAACCTACTTCTTTATTCAAAATAATATTATTGGACGCAACCTAGTATGTTAATATTTATTTATAACAAAATAAGAAATTAATCTATTTTGTTGCCGTGGGATTTCGAAGACCCCGTCAACTTAAGCTTTGGTAACATTTTAGGCACTACCTAATATGTTGATAATATTAATAACAAAATAAGTAATTAACATACTTTGTTATCGTCGGATTTCTAAGGCCCCATCAGCTTAAACTTTGATAATATTTTAGGTGTTACCTAATATGTTGATAATATTGATAACAAAGGAAGTAATTAACTTGTTTTGTTATCGTCGGATTTCTAAGATCCCATCAGCTTTAAAAATGCTCTACCTATTATATTAAATAAGCGCTACTTGTTATGTTATTATGGTTGATAATGTTTCTAATAATTAACCTATTTTGTTTTCGCTGGATTTCTAAGGCTCCATCGGCTTAAACTTTGGTAACATTTTAGGCGCTACCTAATATGTTGATAATATTGATAACAAATCAAGTAATTAACCTATTTTGTTATCATCGAATTTCTAAGGCCTCATCAGCTTTAAAAAGACGCTACCTATTATGTTACATAAACACTACCTGTTATGTTATTATGGTTGATAATGTTTACAGTAATTAACTGGTTATGCTAAAATCAATATGTTTTTGGTGCATTTTACACACGACGATAATATTCCCGGTTATTACTAACACAAATAACATTTCCGGTAGCGCTTTTAACCGGTCACCTATTTAATCAGTCACGTCGTATTGCCGTATATTAATCCGTCTCACAGAAAAACCTCCCTTTTCTTCATGTTGACTTTGGAATTAATATGAAGAAATAGGATAAATCATCTCTTAACCCCTAAATCTGGTAATTGTTTTCATCTTAATCACTATATTTTAAAGTTTAATCCATATCAATCCCAAACCTGACGCTTTTTTCATTTTTAATCTTTTTATTTCACATCCCGAGATTGAGTGACTTTATAAAAAATAGATGAAAAATCTGAGTTCAAGGACTGGAGTGAAGAAACATCTCAAGGACCAAGTTAATAGAATTTGTCAAGTTCAGGGACTAAAAGTTGCTTTATCCAACCAAAAACGCATTGCCCTTCTCCTAATTGGTCTGTAGGTCCATCATGATCTACTCCATCTAAGGTTTTCCATAGAACTTTCCCTACCAAACAGCCGCCATTCAAAGATTCCCAAAACTGTAAAAAGGAAAAAAAGGAAAGTACTCAAGAATCTCATTGAAGATTCCATTGCCCCCAAAATTTTCTTCCCAATATGTTACTTTCTCACCATCCATCCATTTTCAACTCACCATTGAAGTCGAGATTTAATCTTTATCATACCAACATTAAACTTCACAGACTATCCACGGCAGCATTCAATACTAAGCCTTTTACATCACCCACCAAGGATCACCAGCCGCTTCTTAAATGCACACCCCAAAGTTCGGCACTTTCTGTTGTTTCACTGAAGAATCACCTGCCAGAAAGATCCCAACAACAAGACAAGGACAAGATCTTCTGGGGTGCTGTTAGTTTGATTATTGGTACGGCTGTAGGGCCTGGAATCTCGGGTTTTCCAGCTGCAACGATAAAATCAGGTCCACTTCCATCGACCATCGCCATTGTTCTGTCTTGGGTTTATGTTATGTCGTCCATCCTTCTTGTTGCAGAGGTGAGTTTTGCAGTGATGGAGGAAGATAGAGTTGAAGAAGTGAGCTTTACTGGTCTCGCAACAAAGGCATTAGGGGGGTCATTTTGGTGCTGTTGTTGCGGTCATTTATGCCTCCCTTAGTTTTGCTTTGTTGGTTGCTTGTGTTTCGGGTATCAATGGTTTCCCATGATGAATTTGGTACTGGCTCATGCTTTGTTTCCTCTAGCTGTTGGGACTGTCATTGTGTTCTTTCCATTCAAGGCCATTGATGTTTCCAACCGGCTTTTGTGCTTCCTCATGCTGTTCTCAATAACCGCATTGGTGGTCATTGGTTTATCGGTGGCCAGAGCAAATGTGTTGCGCTCTTTTGCTCATGCCTCATGGAGTCTGTCAACAATTTTGCCTGCAATTCCTGTTACTGTACTCACTTAGATTCCATTTTATCACTCCTTTCATTTTCAAGATTGCTGGAAATTCGGTGTCGAGTCTCGAAAAGCAATACTGATCAAGGGGCTGTACCGTTAGCTATGGTTCTATCATGGAATTTGATTGTTTTAGGACTGGCTGGAAATACCTCGCCCAAAGACCCTATATCCCTCTTACTGTCAATGAATCCTTCTGCTTTATCAGCTGTTCAAGGCTTTGCATTATCTGCGTTGGCAACTAGCCTGATAGGATATGCTTTAAGCTTCCCTAAGCAACTTCTTGATACCTTGGAATTGATTCTAGGGAAAGCAAGGTTGGCAAAGCAAATTCCTTATCAGTCTCGGTCTCTAATGGTTCCGGGAGAGTTGGTTCTGTGATTTATTCGATTCGGCATGAAAGCGGGACTTCTGGGGAAAGCTTCATTTGGATCAAACAGCATTGCTGCTTCAGAAAATGTACAATTGTTGAGAAAAACCGACCTTAAATCATTTGAAAGATTTGTAATGCCACTTGTGCTCACTGCTCCGGTTCTTATAACTTCCTTCCTTTCAACTTTTTCAAGAGCCCTTGATTTTTGCCAGGGTTTACGCAAACTGCTTCCTCTTTGGCATCCTCCCCCCTGCAATGGCATACATACAGCAGGTAATGCAGTAATAGTTAAATACAACAATATACTGCATATACCTGTCAGAATAAAGATTACTGTGTCCATTGTACTTTCCCCATTTCTTGGTTAATGTCTTCAATTCTACAGGTCGTCGATCCTCCCAGGAGGAGATGCCGCACTTGCGCTATTCTTTTGCATCGCAGTAGTTTTGGGGATATGGCATTAGAGGCCAACAGGTAGTTCAAACAGAAGATCATTGCTGCTAGCAAACATTCTCAGGCTCCATGTTGATACCGAATTCAGACCATGATTCCTGCAAAATGTTTGTGAAAGACTTTATCTTGTCTTTTTATTGGTCCCCTCACTGGATGAACCCCACTGAATGCTAAAGTAATAAACTCAGTCATTTGCTGTTCTTGTTCATATCTATATGATTGCATCAGATTTTTGCTTGAATCAACAATAAGAAAGTTTACATGAATTCACAGGTAAACACCATAATATGTTAATGGTAAAGGAAAAATGACATCTTTGGGATTTTCATTACAGGAGTGATAGCTTAGCACACAGAGACAGTAATTTCTGTGAACTTTTTGAATGTAGAATTAAGAGGAGAAAATGAAGGAGAATTTATAACAGTAAATATTACAACCTCAAATGTCAAGACACAAGAGTAAGCCTTCCTTTTCGATAGCTATCGTTTCTTCCAAGTAATGAATGCTAAATTATGGGGAAACTGAGATTACAAAACTCAACACAATCAAGAGTAACAAGCCTAAAATTTTCTATTTCCAATCAATCACCAGCATGCTTGTGCCCAGTTTATGATGGACAGAAAAACTGCAAGGGCAACGCAACGGCTTCACTTACATTAGAGCTTAGGAATGATGATGAAGATTTACATAAGCACTGTAGCAGCAAGTTGGTAAGACCCTGTTCGACTTTGCTATCTTTTTACCATTGACATGACACATTTGATGTGAACCTTCAAGGCCAGCCAAGTAAATATCCCTGTGAGAACTTTAGTCACAAGAGACTCGTTTCAAAAAACCTAGCAAAACATCTCCGCTTAATGCGGCCTTGGGATTACAAAATTATGAAGGTAAGACCGCCTTGCTTAATAACACAGGGCTTAATCACCAATGTGCACCACACAGTTGATATATGGAGCTTGCTCTGTCGCCTCATATCAATTTAATTTGTTTTTGAAGCGGCGGGATTCCGACCAAACTGGACAATTATTGGCTTGCCTTTAAATACATAACCGTTTACGAGGTTCTGCAAGGAAGGATAATCCGGTTGAATACAAAAAAAAAATCATCACCTTATCCAACATAACAAAGAATTTATAGATCTAAAATGAAGCGGTATTCCCTGGGAGTAACTGTTAATAGAAGTTTGTGATTTCTATGAATTATATAAGTAGGAGAGCCTCAAGAACAGCATTTTGAGCTTCAATAGGTTGTCTTAGGCTAATAACACATATTACTAGCCAAAGCTTTTATCTTCGGATACAAGAGCTGATGTTTAACTTAACTAGCTATGTCACAAGAAAAGGAACCAGGTTGGCTATTTTGGTAAAAGAACCAGAATGTTGAGAGGATAACAAACTCAAGAAGAGAGCCAATTCATTTTGCCCCACTTTTGTTATTGATAATACCAAAGTAACAAGTTAGTTCTAGCTGGTTTGGCTAGAAGTTTCATTTTGCTCACACCGGTTTCATCCCTGGTCTCGAATTTTAAATGTTGAGGACTAGGTTAACATAAACAATCTTCCAAAGACAACAGTGGGTGTTATGGCAACTTTTATGCAATACACGAAATAGAAAAACTCGGGAAAACAAAAACCTGAGAGTAACATACCAAAGCATGATGGGCAAGTTCAACTGATGGAAAAGTCACAAAAGCTTGACCCCTCATCCTTCCCTCCTGAAGTCAAAAGATTATTTTCAGCATCGCAATTAGGTAACCACATCACTTTTTGATCTGCACATAAGTGAAATATTCTAAACAGAAAGACTCAATATTTCCATAGGTATAAAAACATTCTGATGTTCAAATTCCAATAATTCAACTCTTGGTTCAATGAAAAATTCAGATATTTGAGTTTGATATCAGTTTGTGCGGTCGAATGTCGATTTTCCAATAAAAAAATCAGCAATTAAGTTGGAAGATAAAATTTATAAAAGCAATGTAAATGAGTTGGAAATTAAGCAACAGGGTAAGTCAGATGTAATGTAACCTGCATTAGCTTCACATTAAGACTGGATTTAGCAGCATCAATGCTTCCAAATAATGATCCTACATCACAACAAGACTTAATCAGCAAAAAACATTTTGCTAATACCAGCAAGGAACAAAGTAATGATGCAATTGAATTCCAAGGAGTTAAAAAGAGCGGTTTTAGCCTGCATAGTTATAAAGTTAACTATTATCTTATTTTCCCATTTATCACGGTCATTAAGCTACTAAGAGGCCACTATTCGAGTAAATCAAGAAGGAATGCATTTAGTCTCACCAAAGATGAAGTAGAAATCTTCAGGAACAACATCCTTTGCCAAGTTCTTTATATACAGCACAGAAGCAGGATTACCAGCTGTATAGTTCTGCACAAACCAAGGCTCTCGATTAGTTTATGTTTTCACATATGCACCAAACTCAAGCTAGTTTCCATGATAGTAGCTTTCGTGCTTCAACAGACGAGTAAATGGAAACTTGGGAAATTGTATATTTGATTTCATCTACTATCTAAAAGCAATATGCTGAGATAAGATCCAATACCTTAAACATTGGAAGGGACAAGATTTCTTCTGGTGGCAGCTTCCCCTTTTCCAGCTCATCTGCAGTAGCAAATTGTTTGGCATCTATACCCTCCTCATTAGGTTCCTCTAGAATCTGTTTATGGTCATCATCAGCATCAGCATCTTTCTGCTCATTTGGAATCTGTTTGGGGGCAATTTTGATCTGCGAAAACACCGAGAAGATTGTCAAAATTTAGACAGAGTAAAGCTCATCCTAGCATAGTCCCATTAGATAATAGTATGACCTGTAGAAAAGGGTTCTTCTTCTTTATCAACGGGATTTCTTTTGGGATCAGGGTGGCAGGTTTCACTCCAACAGCTTCATGAGCTACACTTTTATCAATTGCAGGGCCCACAATAGCTTCTCGCCTTGCACGCTTCCTTGCAGATTTTGGAGCACCTTTATCATTGGCCTCCTACAAACACGTTAGTAAAGGAACAATGAACAACGAATGAAATCATAAACAGGGTTAACTTGACTATAGTAGGCACAGATGTTCTTCTGGTTAATTTAATCTAATATGTGATTACTAATTGTCAGCATTTTAGCAGGCAATATCTTGCCTCATCTGAAGACTCCATTTCAGATTCACTAGAAGATGCATCTTCCAAATGAGGCTTTGCAGGTGAGGAAACAGGAGGTGGGGGTGGTGGCTGCGGTGCAGGCACTGGAGGTGGCAGAGGCGGTGTGGGCAAAGCCATACGAAATGGAGCTGGAATATGCATTTTATTCATTAGGTGCAACACCTGAAATCGAGATACTATTTGGTAAGAGATACATATCCAATTGCGGTTAATCTGGTATAATGAAGTAAATATGACACAGAGGAGAGAACCTAAGAAGATTAAGAAATATTTAAGTAGGTTTAAAATAAAGGTGAAACTAAGAAAACCTGGGTATAGAAGCGAGGAACGGCAATAAGAGCATTAACAATATTGGTCAAAATATTTCCATCCAGTGGAGGGTAGGCATATCTGAAACACAAATATGCATAAACTTTTGTTCATATTTGACACGTTTATTGCATTTAGAAAGAAAACCGCAAACTCTATGCAAACTATAAAATCATTATTGAATAAATGCTTAAGCACTGGTTGCAAAAAAAATTGAACCCGATAATTAATGCTTGACATCATATTGGAACCTTCCTATTTCAAGCATCTTCTGATGAAGTGTAAAAGGAAACTTGAAAAAAAAAGGAGGAAAGACTCACTCAAGGTGAGGAGGAAATGGATAATCTACACCGAGTCTAGGAGCAATGGGTTCACTAGAAGGTATTGATCCCAATCTTGAACCTAGATTCGGGTCTCTAGTCAAGTTGGCATCTTTCAGCAAAGATGCAGATTGTGAAAAATCCTTTCCAAGCTGAACTCCAGTAGTTTGCTGAGGTTTATTATGTTCGGTTGGCTTACTAGCTCTCTCCACTAACAAGACTTTACCAAGAAACCTCAGGCTGAGAAACCAAATAAATAGGATAATCAGATAATGATTTCTGATATTGTATTGATATAAACAAATCAAAACATAATTAATAGAACAATTATTATATATAACAATAAGATAGGGGTTCCCATCCAATGGCAGTGAGAGATAACTCATGCATTTGAAAAACCAAGTTCCTAACAGGAGATAACAAAACGAACAAGCATAAGCAAGAAATTTACCCGTTTAATTGACGGTGTGCTTGAGAAGCCAATGCTTCATTTTTGAAATCCACAAACGCACAGTTTCTTAACCTACATAACAAAAGGAGGACAATATGAATCTACAGGATAAAAACATACAATGTGCAAGATCTTACAAACTAATTCCAAACTGAATAGAATTTACACAGAACCGTCAAAAGTTTAAAATTCACTTACTTTCCACTCGAGCAAGGACGAACAGCGGATGCACCATAGTGAGAGAAAAGCCGCAAAAGGGTTTCAGGAGGAATGGCCTCAGGAAGATGCCGAATCAAAAGGGTAGCTACCGAATCCCCTTCTAGAGGGTTCGCCGTTGCTCCTTCAACACCTTGATATCCAAAATGCTGCATTTGAGGACTGCTAAAAGGCTGCGAGGATGGAATAGAAGCCATTAAAACATCACAGCAACTTATTTCCTCTCCTAAAATAATCAAATAATTCAAATACTACACCTTATAGAAACAAAAGCCATTGAAACGCAGAAGACTAAAAGGAGTATTAACAAACATATTTTCCAACATTGAATTTTGATCTTTTTGTTATTTTTTTTCTGAATATGGATATTACCAAAACTCATAATATAGTAATATAATTGCAACTTTACAAATTGAAAAACAATAAGAAAAAGAACAAAACATCATCAGCATGAAACATAAAACTACACAAAATTAACAAGAATTACAAGGTAAAAGTAAAAACGCACCTCAAAGTTCTGGGTATTGATTTGCTCCGCCTGCTTCCTGCTTTCTAGCTTGTTCTTTATCTGAAACAAATCCAAGGGAGGGTTCTGAAAGAAAATTGATGGGTTTATACAGATAGATCCAATCGAATGATCTATGGGGAATTTGGGTTTTCCAAATGGGCTACTGAGGTCCAAAATCTATGGTTTGGTCATATGGCTGGGCTTTGTTTTAAGCTACTCGACATTATTTTGTCATCTCCATGTGCTTCAGAAAATAAGAAAAGGAAATACTATATCTATATTCTATACTAATATTTTAATTATTTAGTTTTTTTTTTGTTGTACTTCAGTTTTCAAGGTTTCTTCTTGGTTAATCCGAACCGACCCAAGTCATACACCTGGTTTTGATGGATGAGTCTCCTAACAAGAATTTTTTACATTCACAATGACTCGAATTCGAGACCTATTTAAGAAGAATGAAATTGTTTACCACTTGTTTCAATCTCATTGATTATTTAATTATCTTATTAATTTATCTATATTTTAATTATTTGGACTGATTAGCTTAATTTTAATCGATGTTTACAATCATCTAGGGATGTCATACTTGAGTTTTGATCTTAATATATTACCATATTCTATTATTATGTTAATGCAGTAGTGTTTATCATTTATCAACAGCGATGTTTGTTTGTATCTTAAGAAAATAATCTCAGTGACCGAAAATGTCTTATAATATACGATTTTAACCAACTTTTTTTGGATTTGCCAAAATGACCAACAAAATCGCAACGCGAACTCCAATTTCGCAACATGAATAGTAAAATCGCAACACGAATTGGAAAATCGCAATGCGAATTTAGAAAATCGTAAAATCGCGTTACGAATTTCAAATGGTAACTCTCTGCTTCTAGACTGGGATATTAAGTGGAAAATAAAACTTATCTACATGTGTACAGGAACCAGTTTTTTCTTAATATAATTCAAAATTTAAGTTTTTAAATGTATTTCATTAGTCTGAGTTAAGGATTCTTTCAAATTTCAAACTTTAATTAATTGAATTTAGAATAATTTGTAATGAAGATTGACAAATAAAGTAGATTTGTTGTTCATTTACATATAAATTTTTTCACGTGTACGAATATTTTTTATAAAAAATTATTTATGTACTTTTCTAACAAATTATTATAGATGAATGATAAGAGATAATTTACATATAGATTCGTTGCGATTTTACTATTCACATTACGATTTTACTATTCACATTGCGATTTTACTATTCACATTGCGATTTTACTATTCACATTGCGGTTTTATTATTCACGTTGCGAAATTAGAGTTCGCGTTGCGAATTTGACTATCGCGTTGCGAATTTGACTTCTGTGTTGCGATTTACAAATTCGCGTTGCGATTTACAGATTCACGTTACGAAATTGGAAACAGGGTTGCGAAATTGGAGTTCGCGTTACGAATTTGACTTTCGCGTTGCGAATTTATTGGTCATTTTGGCAAATCCAAAAAAAGTTGGTTAAAATCGTATATTATAAGACATTTTCGGTCACTGAAGTTATTTTCTCTTGTATCTTTTATTTTCTTTGAGTTGTTTAATTAAGTATTTAATTAATTTTTTTGTATACTGTTGTTTTTATTATTCAACAATCACATTTTACTCTTTATGATTTACAAGGAATGATTAATCATTGTGATTAGTTTACCTTAGATTTTATAGACTTTTTTTATTGAGATTGTGAGTTTTTATTATTTTTATTTAATAAAATTAAAATTGAAAGCTTTCATTTATGGGTGAAAGATAATTTTATTACTATTAGTATTTTAATTTTAAAATCTAAAATTTTCTCAAAGCTACTGAGGATGTTTGACCATTTAGGAGGTATAAATAACCAGAGCGTTTGGTAAATTGTTTGTGAACCATTATATAAGGTTCATTTGTTAAGCTAAATAAATTAGTATCAATAAGATTTTTTTGTGTTCATTTAATAAACGAAAGAACATGAACAAAGGTGTGTTCGAATCATTTATATTCACAAATAAACTCATTTATCGATTCATTCATTTATGTCAATATACAAGCTCGTTTATCCAGTTCTTCTTTTCCTCTTATTTTTTTACATTTTAAATATTGACGAATGTATAGGTTAAATTGAACACATGATAAAAGTTAAAATTTAAAATTGTAACTTTAAGGAGTTTAAAAACTGATAGTATAATTTTACCATTTTTTAGCTCGCAAATGAAAGAACAAAACTAAAAATTGATTATATAAACGAACTACAAAACTAAAAATTAATTGTATAAATGAACTATAAACTAATGCTAAAAGAACAATAAATGAACAATTTTTTGTAAACATATAAGCGAACACATTCATGAACATTTGACAAACATGTTCACGAACAATAAATAAACGAGCACGAACACATTCAAAAATAAATAAACGAACATAAAGACAATATCAAAAATTTAAATAAACAGCGAAACATAAATACCTTAAAAAATTAACAAACGAACACGATAATTATATCTCTTTCAAGCTCGATTTATTTACACCCCTATTCAGGGAGGCCATCGCTCCTGTGTTTACCTCTGGACAAGGATGAAACTCGCTCCTCTCATATTTTGTATAAGAAGATCGATCTTGTTCATATTTTAAGATTTTAATTAATTTTAAATAAAAATTAAGTATTATATCTATTTTATAATCAATATCATTCAGGAAAAAAAATTAATTTATTCTTAATCCGATCAACCGAAAGAAAACTCTAGAGCCCGGATGCAATGTTATGACATAGAATCATTCATTTTCCTCAATTTAAAAGCAAACTGCTGGCTGCTTGTTCTCTTTTCTGCAATTATTGTTTCTCTTTAAATTATTTTGAGGATGATCCGTTGGTTAATTTTTATGGTTAGGACAGTTTGGGTTTTAATTAGTGGAGTATAAAGAAATTAGTCCCTAAAAGAAAAAGCCCACTGTACAACTTTCTCCAACCAAACACATCACAAAACAGCTATAAAAAAATGTCTGTCATCTTGACTTTGTCCTTTTTTTTTATGTAACCAAAACCCTTCATGGGATTAAGAAATCTTATCTTTTTTCAAGTTTACATGTGAGTGCACAACTTAACCTTATTGCTACTCATCTCTGTGTATTTTAATACAAATCTTCTCCTTATCTGTCTCATAGCCAGCCGACTGTTTCATACTATGAAACAGTGGCTTGATTCCATTTCATACAATACTAGCTATTTAATAGGATACCGTTTGTACATTTTACACTATCGAATGAGGAGAAACCATGTTCTCGTGAGTAGTTGCAAAGTTATCACTCATTATTGAATCCCAAAACTATAGAATTATGATTGTTGTATTTATTTCGGATCTTCGTCGTGAAAAGCATTTTAGTATTCTATGCTTATAAGGTCTCTGAAGTTCCTAGAATTCTTTGAAGTTCTATATCTTTAGGATAATTACAGTCTTTTGATTCGATTGTTGTCAATCTTATTACCATTAAAACTACTATATGATGGTCAAATCTATTTATCTTGTCGACTTGTGAATAGTTATCGTTATCATAGGCTCGACACTAACATTTATGGATGACAGATAGGTACAATTTCATGGATTTTGTACCACATCCGCTCTAATTGGAGCGGGAGATGTATATAAGTTTAGTGGATAATAGACTGATGTGAATGTAAAAAGTCATACCCAAAGTAGGTAGTGGGTAGATGATAGGTTTGAGACCATATCCACTCTGCATCCACCCACCCACTAACTACACACTATATAAATTTTAGACCATTATAAACCACATCTGCATGCCCACTAACTACCTACCATTTGGGGTATTCACTATTTCGTTTCAACCGAATTAATCGTCCGAATCAAATTAGTTTGGTAATTCAGTCAGCTACCGAATTAGTTCAGTCGAGGAACGGTTAATACTTTTTCAATATTCGATTAACAATTACTTCAATTCGAAATTGGTTAATTAATTGAATTAACCAAAATTATTAAATATTTTATATATTAAATACATATTTGAAGCTTAAACCCATTGAGAATTAATACCCAGTTATTTTATATATTAAATACATGTATGAATTTAGAACAATCCCGAATAAAGTCTATTGGGTGAAAGAGGACATGGATGAATAAATATCAAATTCACTACTCCGTAAAAGGTTAAAGGGCTACCTTCGATCCAGTTGCTTTCATAATAATATAGATATTAGGGAGACGTTAATCGAAAAAATAGGACTTCTTCCATAGTAAAGATCATTTAAGAAATAAATATCTCAATTTATCAAGATATGAGGCCTATGATCATCTTAGTGATTTCTATATTAGTATATTATTTGTTATAATATTTTCTTATTTGTCATTAAAGTAATAAGAACGACTGGAGATTTTGGTTCAGAAATATGATGAGCCTAATATATTGCATTATGCCAACAAAGGAACCACTACTTTAAAATTTTCTCTTTATTGTGATTTAAATACATTAAAGCATTTATGAATCCCAAATATTTAAAGATCCAAAATGATAATAAAACAACGTTACAACATTGGAGTCTGTTATACAAGTATTAATGAAAATAAATACAAAATATAAATAGAGTTACAGACCAAATACATACAAGGGTCATTTAAATATACATGCACACTATAATATTCAGATATTGTATTCTGAATACAGATGCTGAAAATCTTACAATAACGGTGCTTTACGAGATATTTGGATCAACTACCCGGATACTGGAAATCATGTTGGATTAAGTATAAAGTTATTATCTATTAAGGGACTTAATTTCATATTTTTCATTTTTTGGGATGACAGGTTTTTGCATGCCCCTGATGTAATCTCTGTCTCTGTCTCTATCGAGGTGACGAGTCCATTAAAAAATATTTATTTTTTTAAATTTTTTTTATAAAATTAAAAAAAAAAAAATTCGATGGAACTCTTCACGTCAAGATGATGAGTTCCTTCGAATTCAAAAAAAAAAAATAGTCGTTAGCTAGACGTTGTTCAATGGGCAGGGACAACAACGGTCACTGGAACTTATCACATCGAGGTGACAAGTTTGATTTGAAATACTAGTTGTTTATAGTCATTGGGGGTGATCTTATAAATAAGGGTTTGGGGTTTTGGTATTTCACCAAACCCTGAATTCATTTTTCTTAAAAATGCGTTGTGTGAAAATCCTGAAAAGTGACAACATGAGAATATTGTTGCGTCTGGATAACGTCTATATTTCGTCTATCCAACGTGGGTTGAACGAGAATATACTATTCGTAGTCAGGGATGACAACCAGAAAGTTGCATCAACGGATGATGACATATCTGCATCAATTTAGTCTATTTCCGACAATATTTTTACGTGGCTTCAAGGTGTACCCGACGCTGATCGAGGCTCTGATCGAATGTTGATTCCCCGAAATGCACACGTTCCATTTCTCGAGTGGTGAGGTGACAAGTACTCTGGAATACGTAGTTTACCAACTCGGTGTTGTGGTGAATGGAGCTCCCGTCGTGAGTCATAATATTTATGACCCTGCGACATTGATCTTCCAAGTATTGGGAAGATGGCAGCCATCCGAGTTCATGAGGGGCTCTTAGGTAATGATAACGTGGATGAAGTCCAAATTCCAAGTCACGGATGAGTCTACAAAGACAGAGGTTGTTTTCGCGTCCCGAGCATTTATTCTTCAACTGATCTGAAGGATATTATTACCGGATAAATCTGGTAATTTAGCGTACACGCAATATTTACGATATCTAGAATAGTTCGTTGTGTGCCGTAATACCAGTTGGGGATCGACGATTTTGGCCTTTCTTTACCGGGAGCTTTGCAAGGCGACAACTGTCCAGCGGGGTCAAAATGTCGTTGTAGCAAGCTGGTTGATATTACTACAGTCTTAGTTCTAGTATCGCATGCCATTTTTTACGGCGATTACAGACTCCTCGGTTGAGTTTTCGCTGGTTGCAAGGTAATTTTTTTAACTTTTTTTTTATTTTATTTGTTTATAATATTTTTTTAATTTTTAAATATTTTAGATGGCGTCATAAAATCACTGAGTCAAAGTTGGTGGATACAGTTGCGCTAGACGTACGGATAAGGATCGACATCACTGGTCGACATACGGTATGACATACAAAATTATTTTTTTTAATCTTTTTAACTTTATGTATACTAACTTTGATATTTAATATTTACAGTTCTCTTGGCTTCCATATGTCGACAAGGAGATAAATCTTGTATTGTCGGGGGATTTTTTTAGGGGTGCACTTATGGTGTGCCGTGATGCCATTATTGCACCAAGCGATTATTGAGTGGATTAATTGATTCCCCAGTTTGTAGTTCACTAACCGATTCCTATGCCCCTCGAAGTTGATATGGATGCACTCCATACAATCGATACGAGTAGGAAACATGATGAAAATTGGCCTTTACGACATGCTTACTACATCGACCTATGAAATCAGCATGAACTATCACTCCCCCAATGTCAGGACATTACACCGTTGGACCTATATTTTGAGTATTCTCTTTATCTCCGACTTTACGAACGAAATGGAAAACCATATCTCACAAGATCGTAAGAGATGGTAGAATGGAAACATCATCAGGCTACGAGCGCCAAGTTCAAGAAGAAAGTGATAATTTCGTAAAAAGACTATATTTTAGGTATTTTTACTTAAGTTATTGATTGTCTAAAAGACATTGACATAGCATTTTAGCTGCATATAGTTGCATTTAAGACATATTGCATGTGGTGGATAAGTTTTACCGAGGCAAAGTTTATTTGACTAAACTGATGTTGCTCATGAGAAGGGTTGTTTGTTGGTTGTGATGATGCAGTAAATGACTGAGGAAGAATTTATTTGCCAAGACAAATTAATTTACTAGTGCCAGTGGAACAGAAAACGACAACACTGAGGAATAAACTTTCTTGCCAAGATGAGTTTTTATCTCACAAGTCTGACGTAACACAAGACTAAAATGTTGATATCTCTTGGCCAACTATCTAATACACCTCACATGAAACCGTGTGCGTGCTAAGGAATTTGGGACCATTACCAGTTGTCATATTATTCACACATGAAACCAAGGGTATTTAGGGAATTTCCAATGGCACTAAACCCTAGAAATTCCTACTATAAATATCTCATTATACCACCCTAAATGATAGGAGAAAACATACACTAAAAGTCATGCTGTAACATCCTCAATACCGGGTTAGTGATCAAATTGTAAAGTTTCAAAATTTGGTGACTAGAGTAGAACAATGGATTAGTTCAATGATTTATTTGGAAATAAATCATAAAATATGTTAGTAATTATTAAATGAAGTAAAGGGTAAAATGGTCATTTGACAATGAATATTTTTATTTTTCCCTTATAAGATAAGGAAACCACGTGGGAAGAGAGAAAAGGTTTCATAGTTCTCTTCTCTTATCTTCTTCATACGTGAAGGCTTGAACAAAATGAGAGTCTTCTATTTAGATAATTTCTGGTTAAATTTAAGGTTGGGTTATGATCATTAGATGATAACTAAGCTTAAGGAAAGCTTAAGTTATCTTAAAATCAAAAGATAAAGGAGTTAAGAAAGATTAAAGATTTGGATTTCTTGAGTGAAATATTGAAATAGAGTTTATAATAAGAATTTAATGTTGAATTTGACTTGCCATAAATAAGAATAAGAGATTTATGAAGTTAGAAATGATTAATAACAAAGTTGAAAGTTTAGTAAGATTCTTAAATTTTAAGAATCATGATGAAATATGGAATATAAAGATGGTTTATATGGATATAAGTTGGTTTAAGTAATGGTAGTTGAGTTTAATGACATGATAGAGGCTTAAAATAGAAGTATTGAGTGAAAATTTGATGGTTTCGGGCTTAAAATGCGAATTTTGGGCAAGGTGTAGCGATGCACATTCAATGCGTATCGATGCACTCTTTAAAGAAGAAACATTGAATGCAATTAGTGCATCGATGCATAAGGAGTGCATCGATGCACCCTCTTAAAATGAAAACATCGAAGGTGATTGGTGTATCGATGCATGGGTAGTGCATCGATGCACATGTTAAAGGATGCATGGATACACTGTAGAGTGTATCGATGCACTTCAATGGGAAATGGAATAAATCTTTCTTTTGGTCTAAGAAATGATAGATTAGAGTATATCAATTGGATATTGATATGTATCAATGTGTGATTATGTAGATATCGAACATGAACAAGTTCCGGAATGATTATCAAGTTAAGATTCGGTCGAAAGAGAGGAAATCATAAGTGGATTGGAACGTAGTGAGGCCAAGGTGAGTGTAGTTTATTTTATAAGATTATATGGAAATTGGACTTGTGATAAGTCTATTTCCTATAGTAAGTTCATTAAGTCTTGATCATAAGTATGTTAACAACATGAAGTGTATGTATGTTTGATTATATGAATTGATATGTTTTGTATGTGCTATGTGGTTTACGTAAAAATACTATTAAGTGTTAATGAGAGAATATAAAATAAGTTATGAAATTATAGGAATATAGAAGATCAATCAAGTGATATATGAAAATGGAAATAGATGTCTATGAAGAGTTATAGGAGAACAAATATAAGTCATATGATAATGAAATATAAGACTATGTGAATACATGGTTATGAGATAAAATATGTAATAATAGGAAAATATGATGAAAGTGAGTTCATGAGAAGTGATAGGAACTAAGTAAACATGTGTAACAATAAATGCTTAATAGAAACATGAGTTGGACAAGAACATAGTGGTATGATCCATTATGAGAATTAGTATAATAGAGCTTTTTGATTTAATGAGAGTTAAGTGAACTAAATAAGATTGAATTATAGAATGAAATGGGAATAATATATCAATTAGGAAACTTGAATATAAAAAGGATGATATGAATATATAAGATAAGTTATATGCAAAAGATTTAGAGCTATATGAAAAGGTTATAAGGAATATAAATTGAATTAAGTAAATAGATTAAATTATATAAATAAAATACTATTAAACGATATATGTTTAGAAATACGACATAGTTTATGTAATCTAAGGGAATACAAAGAAATGAAGCATAAAGTAGATGATATGACATAAGTTATTATATACATATATGATATATGTTATCAAGTAATATGAAAGGACTCGGAAAATTGATATAAGCTATGTGGAAGTGTTCTAGGTGTTTCTATGTGCTATATGATTATATGTGATTATATGTGAACAAGATATGATATGTAGGTTTACATGAACATCTAAGAAATGATCTAAGCTATATGATATGATCTACGCGATTCTATGTACTTTGGATATATGTTATATGACATGGATCTATATGACTACATGAGAAAAAATATAAGCTATGTGACATGTAAATATGAATTATATGAAAATGTTCTACGCGTAAGTGAACTATGTGAATATATGAATATGTGAAATGACATAAATGATAATGCCCATGTTATGTATCATGAGAGCTAGGGGTATAGTTGGCATGCCAAGAGTCGAGGGTCTATGCGGTCCTTCAGGACATATATGTATTCCTTGGAACATGTGTGATGTCTTTTGAGACACATACTTGATCCTTTGTATATGTATATGATTCTTAAGGAATTTTCTATGTGGTCCTTAGGGACATTTTATATGGCACTTCGGTGCAATTCTACGCAGCACTTCGGTGTAATTCTATGTGGCACTTCAGTGTATTTATACGAGCTGTGGTGACAACATTAGTGCACAACCTCAATAGACTCACATATCTTTAGTTCTCAAAAGTGTACATGGGCTAAACAAAGAGATAACAATAAAGATGGTACTGGTGAAGTATATGTTTTTGTGATATGAATTGTATTATATGATTGTTATGATGATATGCGTATGGTTTGAATGAGTCATATGTTGATGAAAAGTATGATTAAAGGATATAAATGATAATACTGTGGATAATATAATAAGATTAATGATGGAAATAATGTGTGATGTGTATATGTGTACATTATATTATATATAATGATTATGTGACATCATGAAGTAATATGTTCATATATGTTTAAGCATTTAGAGTTTCCTTTATAAATTTAATGTCTCACTAAGTCATAGACTTAGCGTGTGATTGTTTCACACGTAGGTTAAAGAAGCGAGAAGAGAAGCGAAGAAGAGCAAGACAGGTCAGCATATCTCTTACAAAATTTCAGATCAAAAAATAGATGATTTAAATGTGTTTGGTTAATTTGAATATAGTTGGCATGTACTAATTGATTGAGTTGAATATGCTCTGATCGATTTTGATTATTTTAGTCAATTTATGTAAATAAACTGCTTTTATTTTAATGAAAGTTTTAATTTTTCTTTGAATTTTGTCAAGAGTCAAAGTTTGAAAAGTCAATGTGACACCTCAGACTCGTATTCGGGTAGGGTACGGGTTGGGGGTGTTACAGATGCTTGGAGAAAGGCGGCTACAACACATCCTTTTCCACCGTCGCCCACTTGATCGTCCTTGGTGCCCTCTATAGCCAGGCTCGTCGAAGCAACGACCAGGCCTTTGAAAGATGCTGGTCGTTGGAGCATTCATGGTGGTGGTCTGATATCATGGTAGAGTTATATTCTATGAGTTTTTCTTCCTCTTGTTATTCATTTTCATATCATTTATGAGCTTGTATTTAAATATTATTTTTTGGATAATGTTTGCCACACCATAAACTATTTTATTTGGTGTTAGAAATGATTGAATGATACTTTATTAGATTGTTAATGAACGATTAAGTATGTTTTTGTTGAATATTATTTTGTTTAATGTTTTAATCTTTTGCTTTAACATTATAAGAGCTTTTGAAAGATTGTTTGGTGCCACAGCAAAAAATTTTTAGTCTTTGTAAGAGCTTTTGAAAGATTGCTATTTTTCTAGGAGTTAATAACTAATATTCAAAAGAGTTAGGTTAGATTTACGTGAACAAGGGAATGAATTCGGGATGGTGAGGTTTTAATCCACCTTAGAGAAAAGGAGAGGGTTTCATTAGACTAAGAAGGGTAAATGCTTGAGTAAATAGGCTAGAGTTATAGTTTACGCTGAGGGGTATTGCCGCATCAACAGTTTGACAAACCAAGGGCTGTAGTTCACACTGGTAGCATTGTCATAGCAAAAGTTATAGGAACACTCTAGTAAATCATGTCGGCCAGCATAGACATATCATACTAAATGACCCTAGACATAGAATACTTTCTTACCGTAGTGAATCCAACCCAAGTGGTCTGTTTGAGGTATGATTGTGTGAAGTATTTTAGAATATATTAAACAAAACATTTTTCTTTGCCTTGAAAACTTTTATTTGTTTACCTTCGCACCATAACAAAACTTTTCTGCTCACTTCACTTTACAATTTTTCTTTCCTCGGCCATACCTTTTTCCATCTATTTGCTACTACTTTTTTACTTTGTGAATACCATTAGACAAGAATCTTATGACTAGTTAGTGACACTTAGTTCTAGTTATAACAATCATAAAAAATTCCCACCAATCCCTGTGGAGACGATAACTTACTTACTACTATATTACTTGCTTCGATTATGTATACTTGCATAGAATTGTGTGCCACAACACATAGTTATACACGCAATCAAGTTTTTGGTGTCGTTACCGGGGATTGGCAATTGGAGGAATTTTGATAATTTTTCCATAGCAACTTTTATTTTCTTGTCACATTTTTAGTTAGTTAGTTTTACGTGTTAGTTTTCTTGTTTTCCTGGTATGTTTTTGTTGTTGCATGACCATGAGATCTGCTGACGAGCCATTAATACCCATCAAACCTGAGATTGAGTAATTTTTCAGACGTGACATGCTCAGGTGCCAAAGGCAATATGAATCAACTGCCATATCAGGGTGATAACCCTATGAAGGATCAGACAGATCCCGATATTGCTACAAATAATGTTCCCATAAATATTCCAAGACCAAGAGCTATAAGAGATCATTTAAACCCCATTCTCGATGATCTCAAACTGGAATCGTGGCATTGGAAATTCAGGCAGCACACTTTGAAATCAAACTGATGATGTTTAACATGCTCAATTATATCGATCAATTTGGTGGCTCGCCTAATGAAAACGCTAAACAATATGTGTGTTATTTCCTTGAAGTGTGTGATTCGTTTTGAAAACAAGGTGTACATGAGGACATGCTGAAGCTAAAATTGTTCCCTTACTCTTTACGGGACCGAGCAAGAGCTTGGCTGAGTTGAGTCCCATCTGGCTCAATAAAACCTTGGGTTGACTTATGCAAAAATTTTCTACTTCGATTAAATCCGCTCAATATGAACACCCAGCTCCGCAATGACATTGCAAGTTTTTGCTAAGACGACGATGAATCTATGTATGAGTGCTAGGACAGATATAAAAGTTTGTTTCACAAGTTCACCAGCAATAGATTCGGTTGGACTCAAGTTGTGATGTTCTAAAATGGAGTCAACGAACCCACTCGCATGATGTTGAATTTCTTGGAAAATAGTACTCTGCTTGACAAATCACCTGAGAAAATTTTTGATGTCCTTGATAGGATAGCCAACAACGATTATCAATTCCCATCTACAAGGCTTGGAACTAAAAGAAAAGTATCTGAGGTATATGAACTTGACGGTAAGGATTCAATTTATACCCAATTTTCTGCCATAACAAATATGTTGAAAAATCTGCAGCGTTCCAGTTAGGTGATAAAGTTAAGGTAACTAGCTCAACATACATTCTTTTCCGCGACAACCATCATGAGAGTGAGTGCCCAGAAAATCAAGAATCCATCAATTTCATGGGAAATTTTAATATAAGCAACAACAACCCCTACTCTAATACTTACAATCCCAAATGACGATAACATCCAAATTTTTCTTGAGGTAATCAAGGGAACAACAATAACCATGCAGGAAACTTTAATAGGCCACAAAAAAATGTTTTTGAACCTTCCAGTTTTCAGCGTCAACAGATACACTGGTAAAATATTAACAAAGGTTCAACATCTTCCTCAAATTTTAATTCCCTCGAAGTTTCACTGTAAGAATTTATAGCCTCGACAAAAGATTTCATGGCTTCAACAAAGGCCTTGATGCATGAAAACTCGTCAACAATCAAGAACCAAGGTAATATGTTGATAAGTCAAGCATATTTATTGCAAAGCCATAGATCATCTTTGAGAGCGATAAAGAACCAACTGGGTCAAATTGCCACGACATTACATTTTCGCCCACAAGGAAGCATCCCTAGTGACATTGAGATCACTAAACCTCATGGAAAGGAGCAATACAGTACGCTTATGCTGAGGATTGACACCCATATTAATCTTGATGATAAGTATGTGGGAAGAAGAAAGAAATTTCTCGCTAAGGCATGACACATGAAGAACCTGAATGTCAAGCTGAACATGCTGAACAAGAAGATTTTCCTCAGGAGAAGGAAAATGACGATGGTTCAACAAGTTACCCTACTGATGGCAGAAAATTTATTGCCAATGCAAAAGTATCAACCCTACTTGCAGTAGATGAAGTCAAGCCCCCATCACCATTCCTTTAACAGTTTAAGAAGCATAACGAAGAGGTCTAGTTCAAAAAGTCTGTTAATGTCATTGATAAGATGTATATCAATGTTCCACTGCTCAAATTCATTGAGAAAATGCCTTCATATAAAAATTCTTGAAGGATATTGTCACGAAAAAAGGTGAAAAGACTAGAAAATGTTGCCACGAAGAAAAAATATTGTTCTGTACTAAGTAAACTTTCGTTGAAACAAATAGATACTGGTAGCTTTGTTATACCATGTTCAATTGGTGAAAATTATGTTGGAATATCCCTATGAGACTTGGGATCCATGGTAAATCTGATGTCTAAGTCCATATTTTTGAAGCTTGGAATGGGTAATGCTCGACCAACCACTATAATTTTGCAACTAGCTGATCGATCACATGTTCGTCCTGAGGGCAATGTCATTGTGAAAGTGGACAAAATTGTTTTTCCAGTAGAATTCCTCATTCTAGACTCTGAGGCTGACAAAAATGTACCATTATTCTTGGGCATCACTTCATAGCTACTGGGCACATCCTAATAGATTGTGAGAAGGGAGAGTTCACGATGAGGGTGGCTGATAAAAGAGTTACAATCAATGTCTTCAACACTATTAAATATATTGATGATTTTGAAGAATGTCATTGCATTAGAGATATGGAGTCAATGGAAGAAGATGAAAAATTTGGCCAATGTAAATTTTTACATATAGATGAGTATAATATTATTTGCCAAGATAATATTTTTCAGATGAAAGAATGTAAATTTTTTTGACATGGTGATATTTTATAGCCAGAGGGATACAATAATTTTGGCCCATGTTTCTCAGAATGAGGCATACAAAATATTTGCTTAGGTAAATTTTTTTCGATTGAGGCAAATGACAAACATACTGAAGATAGAGCAAATGTGGTATTTGAGAATTATTCATTGGATGTGGAATAGTCTAGCTTACTTCAAGCTAGACTAGACATGAGATTTGAATCCTTTAATTTAAATGAATTCATTCCTCCAAAACCTTCACTCCACCATGTACCTCCCTTAGACTTAAACTTTTATCGTCACATTTGAAATATGCTTACCTAGGTAGTGATAATACTTTGTCAGTTATAATTTCTGCTAGTCTAACCCCCGAGCAAGAGGGTAGTTTGTTGAATATTTTGTCAAAGCATAAAAAAGCTCTCGGGTGGACTCTGATAGACTTAAAGGGAATCAGCCTTACAATATGTATGCACAAAATCCAATTAGATGATTGCCACGATAATTCTATAGAACCCCAAAGGAGACTTAACCTGATAATGAAGAAATTGGTGATATAGGAAATCATCAAATGGCTAGATGCTGGGGTGATCTATCTCATATCCGATAGCTCTTGGGTCATCCCGATTCAATGCATGCCAAAGAAGGGTGGTGTGACCATGGTAAAGAACGAGAATGACGAGCTTTTGACAACGAGAACCGTCATGGGGTGGAGGATTTGTATGGACTATCAAAAAATAAATAAGGAAACGAAGAATGACCATTTCCATGCATTTGATCGTTTGGTATGCAAGGCATTTTATTATTTTCTCAATATATATTTTAGGTATAATCAGATTGACATAGCACCCAAAGATCAAGAAAAGACCACCTTCACCTGCCCATATGGCATCTATGCCTTTAGGAGGATGTCGTACGTATTATGCAATGCCCGATAACTTTTCAGAGGTGTATGATATCCATTTTCTCAAACATGGTGGATGACTTATTGGAAATATTCATGGATGATTTTTTCGTCTCGGGTGATGACTTCGACCGATGCCTCGATAATTTATCTAAAGTGCTGAAGAGATGTGAGGAGTCTAACCTTGTGCTAAAATGAGAGAAATGTCACTTTATGGTGACAAAATGAATTGTGTTGGGACACAAAGTTTCTCGTCGTAGTATCGAGGTTGATAAAGCCAAGGTGGAAGTGATTGAGAACACCACTGTGAAGGTCATAAGAAGTTTCCTATGGCATTTTGGATTCTATAGGCATTTCATCAAAGATTTTTCAAATATTTCAAAGCCTTTATATCTTTTTCTATAGCAAAATCAGCCGTTCGTGTTCAATGATGAATGTCTCGTCGCATTCATGGATCTGAAGAAAAAACTTACTTTGGCACCAATTGTTGTTCCACCTGACTGGGACGCCCCACTTGAGCTGATGTGTGATGCAAGTGACTACGTAATAGGGGCAATGCTCGGAAAACGAAAAGATTTATCTTGCTAGAGCCGAAAAAAGTTTAGACATGATGCACGCTGTAACATCCCAAACTACGGGTTAGTGACTAAATTTTAAAACTTTAGAATTTGGTGATTAAAATAAAATAGTTGAATAGTTCAAGAATTTATTTGGAGATATTTGATGAAGGGTTGTTAGTAATTATTAAAGGAATTAAAGGGAAAATGGTTATTTGACTTGGAAATTATAAGATAATGATATATATGGGGATAAGTTCTCCAAAAATCTCTTCCTTCTTCTTCTTCATACGTGAGAGAGAGCCAAGAAAAGGTAAGTTTTTTTATTAGTTGATTATTTGTTAATTTTAAGTATGGATTTTGATCCTTAGGTAATACTTAAGCTGAAGGAAAGCTTAAGTTGTCTTAAAATCAAAAGATGAAGAAGTTATGAAAGATTAAAGATAAGAGGTTTTTAAGAGAATTTCTGGAAAAGAGTTAATAAAAGAACTTTGAGATGGAATTTGACTTGTCATAGGTGTGAATAAGAAGTTATAAGTGTTAGAAATAAATTTGGATTACATGGAAAATTTAGTAAGATTCTTAATTTTAAGAAACTGAATGATATATGGGATATAATAAAGTGTTGGAATGATAAAAGTTAGTTAAAATGGTTGTAGTCGAGTTTAGTGGTATGAAAGGAGTTTTATATGAGGAAATTTAGTGAAGAGTTGATGAATTTTCGGGTGAAAAAGCCTGTTTTGGGCAGAGTGTATCGGTACCCTATGTATGTGTACCAATACCCTCTTGAACGAAAAATCACAGGATGCAATTAGGGGATCGATACCTTAAGGAGTGTATCGATACCCCCTAAAGGAAAAAGTGAATATTGATTTATTAAATTCGTTTAAGTTAATAGCATCAAAGTATAAGGTTTAGGCTTCTGATAATTGTTTTGAAAATTATATTTATGTAGATACAGAGCCTAAACGAGTTCCAGAACAATTGACAAGTATGATTGATCGAGGGAAAGACAATGAGATATAAGTGAGTGTAATTTAATTTGTACTTATATTATCGAACAAACATTGGCTTGCGATGAGCCAGTGATGGAGTTACTATGGTAAGAAGTGACTCCTAAAATGTTATTTGATTTACAATGCATGCATAATTTATATGTGTTTACATGATTCGATAAATGATACATGATTCATATGATATGTGATAGAATAAAAGACACATGTGATTACAAGAGAAATGACATGAATACATGAACATATAAAGTATAAGAATAATGCACATGTTATATGATATGAGAGCTAAAGGTATAGTTGGCATGCCAAGAGTCTAGGGTTCTACGTGGTCCTTCGGGATATATATGTTATAAGTGGTCTTTCGGGACAAATTTCACATGCCCCTAGTGGGATCCCATACGAGCTGTGGTGACAGCATAAGTGCACAACCTCAATGCACTCACGTACCTTAAAGTTCTCAGTAATGTACATGGGCTTACAAAAGGTATCAAAAGTGTTTACATTATTACATGTTATCATGCTATTATCATTTACACTGAATTATCTGTGACATGATAGAATAATTAGATTACATGTTCATATGTATATGAAATGCATCATTATTATATTTTATGCCTCACTATGTCTATGACTTAGCGTGTAAGTAATTTACACATAGGTACTGAGAAGCGAGAGGATCAAAGATAAGTTAAAAGAAACAACATATCTCTGCTCAAAGATCATATCAGAAGTAAATTACACAGTATGTCTTGTTATATGATAAATAGGTTGGCATGTAAACAAAGTCGGTAAATTAAGTATGTATGCTCTGATCGAGTTTTGTAATGTTTTAAACGCATTTATGTAAATGGTAATTTTATAGTGTTGAAAGTTTAAATTTTTATGAGTTTTATAAATGAGTTTTATAAAAGTTGGTCCAAATTACTGTAGCAAGGTATCGGTACACTGTAGTAGGGTATCGATACCCCTGTAGCATTTTGAAATTTTTTTAGCATCGATACTATTCATTATTGTTCATGGTACAGTTTGACAATATAATATTATTCATAAAAACGTTTTTTCCTTAAATATGTTATAACGAACATAATTCAACAGTATATTATCGTATTTTCTTAATATAAGTCCAAATGCTTTGTTATTTTGTAAGAATATTGTTTTAAAAAGTCAATGTGACATCTCAGACTCGTGTCCGGGTCGGGTTGGGGTGTTACATACACCATTATTATTGGGATGGATAATTCTTATTCAAGCAATGTGAAGATCAAATAATCCGGAGGTGCGTTCCCGAAGAAGAAGAAAACAATGAGATCCTATTTCATTGCCATATATCCCCATGTGGAAGGAACTTGGGTGGGATGAGAACTGCTGTAAAGGTCCTCCAATCTGGCTTCTACTGGCCCACCTTATTCAAGGATACGCAAGACTTCTATAAGTCATGTGATCATTACCAACGCATCGGGAATATATCAAATAAAAATGAGATGCCATGGTAAAATATTTTGGAAGTTGAACTCTTCGATGTATTGGGAATTGATTTTATGGGACCCTTTCAATCGTCCTTCGGAAATCTGTACATACTTTTAGTTGTGGACTACGCATCCATATTGGACAAGGCCATGGCAACACCTAGAAATTACTCTAAGACCATGCTAAAATTCTTGTACAAAAACATATTCACACGTTTTAGAGTTCCAAGAGTATTATCAGCGATGAGGGCACCCACTTTAAAAATAAATTAATTGGCAAGGCTTTGCAAAGATATGGGGTGCTCCATAAAATTGCCACGGCATACCACCCCCAGACTGGATGATCTTTTCCACACCATAAATTGTTTTAATTGGTGTTGGAAATGCTTGAATGATACTTTATTCTATTGTTAATGAATGATTAAGTATATTTTTGTTGAATGTTGTTTTGTTCACTATTTTAATCTTTTTCCTTGGCACTGTAAGAGTTTTTGAAAGATTGTCTGGTGCCACGACAAAACATTCCTAGTCCTTGTAAGAGCTTTTGAAATATTGCCATTTTCTAGGAGTTGATACCTAATATTTGAAAGAGTTAGGTTATATCTATGTGAACAAGGGAACTAATCTGGGATGGTGAGTTTCTAATTCACCTTAGAGATAAGGAGAGGGTTTCATTCGACTAAGAAGGGTAAATGCTTGAGTAGATATGCTAGAGCTACAGTTTACTCTGAGGGGTATTGTTGCAGCAACAATTTGACAAGCCAAGGGTTGTAGTTCACGCTGGGTAGTATTGTCGTAGTAAAATTTCTAGGAACACTCTAGTAAATCCTGTCGAGCAGCATAGGAATAACATACTAAATCATCCTTGACATAGAATAATTTCTTAACATAGCAAATCTAACCCTGGGTGCTCCGTTAGAGGTCTGATTGTGTAAGGTTTTCATAATATATTAAACTAATCAGTTTTTTTTTGCCTTGACAACTTTTATTTTTTTTTTACCTTCGCATATTTTTCTCGCCACGACAAAACTTTTCTACTCACTTCACTTTACAAAATTTTCTTTCCTCGGCCTTACCTTTTCCATCTGTTTGCTACTACTTGTTTTTCCTTTGTGAATACCATTAGACAAGAATGTTAGGACTAGTTAGTGACACCTAGTTTTAGCTATAGCAATCATAAAAAATTCCCACCAATCCCGGTGAAGGCGATAACTCACTTACTACTATGTTCTTGCTTCGATTGTGTATAATTCCACAGAATTACATGCCACTACACAAGATTAGAAAACACTGTTGTCTTCTGCTTTTGCTTCAACATATGCCGTTGAAGAGTACTATCATGCCTCCCAGGCCAGTTTCGGTTTCTATCCCCCATTTCACGCCCCATATTTTACCTCTGCTTCTGCTTCTTTGGTTATCTCTTTTAATCCAATTTTCTCTTATGCTTAAAATTTTTAAGTACGAATTAACACAAAATTTTATATTAGATGAATAAATTTATAAAATTCTATAAGATAATAAATTTATAAAATTTTAGAAAATAAAACTAGAATTTTATTTGAAAATATAAAAAATAAATAAATCCAAATTAAGAAACAGCTTACTTGCCCTCAAAAGTCCACTTTATTCTCATACGAACCATGTCTGTGTACACCGTAGAAATGTCTCGAAAATCAATGCCTAATTAAGTAGTGGTACAATGATTTGGATAATCAAAGTGTACGTGTACATAAAGATTTGGACTTACAAATACCAATGTATAATACGTATTTCTCACAAGATTATTGAGATAAAAGGATCACGTAATGTTGAACTCAAATTTGTTCTTCATTATAGCTTTACCTATTTTGTTTGTCTTCTTTTAAAAAGGTCAATAAACTTCGCTGAGTGGTTTAATTAGTAGTTGAGTTTTATTTGGTAAACCAGATTTTGTACAAATCCTATGGATTTAATTTCCCATTTGCTCCCTATTTTTTCCTTTCAATTTAACTTTTTTCAACCTATTTAATATTTGTCATAAATTTGGAAGCACATGCTTAATGGGAAAAAAAATCCAATTTTGATAATGAATATATATTATTAATAAATATTGGTATTTTTTTAATCAGCAAATTTAATTTTAAATTTGGATTAAATATTATTAGGAGAAACTATCATAGTTTTATTGAAATTTTAAAACAAAGTGTAATTCCAATTTCAAAATCCATTTTTTGAAGATGTAAAAATTAGCAGCTAAAACTGACAAAGAGTGCATATTCAACCATGTGAAATTCATAGTATAAAAAGAATATATTAAAGTATTCTACGCGTCTTTGCACCATAGGATTACAAGTAGATTATAGATTAACCAGTGGGTAATTTAGTCAACATCTACATTTAATTGTTAATAATAATAATAATTTGAATATTATTCGATATAAATCTTAAAATCCATAACATATAAACTTATATCCTCTTAAATAAAATATTTTTTTAGTATAAATGTGTATTGTAAGAAAATTCATAAAACAAAAACAAGAAAAAAGTTATTAATAAGAACATGAATTATGTTTTTTTAAGATTATTAATCCATATTGAATTAATAAAAAAAACTAATTCACTTGAAAAGTATGAATCACTAGAAATATGAAAATTGTGATCATACAGTGAAGTCCTTGAAATTGCCAGCTATCTTTCCATGGAATTTCATTGCCCATGTTCATCATCTTTTTGACTTTTTCAGTATCTAAAAGCCCAAATGGATGGTTTCCTTTGAATTTCGCGAACCAAAATTACACTAGTTTTTTTTAATTAATCACTTGTATCCGATTTATTGATCGATTAATCTAGATCGGGTACTGCAGAAGTGAGAGTGACCCTCTCAACCCAGTTTACTCCATTTGAAAGCGTCAAAATTCGAACTCCTGACATTACTTAAAATACCTAATGTCTCATCCCACAAGGCCAATTAATTATTGGTACACTCGCTTTTAAATCTGTTCTCATATACCTAAAAGGGCTGTACAATATACACCAAGTCATACTAAAATACCCAATATGTCAAAGTACAGTCATATCCATTCCCAACCTAATCTAATTCACACGGATGCTTGTGTTTAAAAACTGAGGTAATTCGAACTTATCAAATGATTGAAATGGATATTATTTCTTTTATACATTTTAGATTCGGACATGTATCATCAATTAATTAAAAAATTCTAAATAAATATTTATATTCTAACCCTTATTACTATTAAATAAACAGAGATGACTCACGTATTTAAAATGTGAAAAAGAGTGAGAACTATTTCTATTTTGTTTTTTCAAACAGGTAGATATGGGTGAGAGAGGTGCATAAAATAAATAAAAAAAGAAACAAATTTTAATTTGGGATTTACCCAATCAAGGCTTTCCTGAGAAGCGCCTTGCAGCCTACGGATCTTGAAGCCTCTTCACGAAGCTCCTCTATTTAAGCTCCCTTTAACCCCTTGGTTCTACTTTCTTAACGGCCTTCCCCTCTTTTCTTTTCATTTTCTTCTGCAAAACCAAAGCTTCACATATCCCATACCTCTCCATAACACTTTTCTTCCTATTATTTATACTTGTTTCTTTCTGGGTTTGTTTCTGAATGGAAGAAGCTCTAGTTTTGAACAAGGGAGACGAGCTCATGGATTTGCCCCCTGGTTTTCGTTTTCACCCCACAGATGAAGAGATCATAACTTATTACCTTACTGAGAAGGTGATGAACAGCAGTTTCAGTGCAACCGCTATCGGTGAAGTTGATTTGAACAAGTGTGAACCTTGGGATTTGCACAGTAAGTTATTCTTCTTTGATATTTTCGGCTTAACCGTGCCTTGTGAATTTGAATCTAATCTTGGTTTGATTTTGCAGAGAGAGCGAAGATGGGTGAGAAGCAGTGGTACTTCTTTTGCCAGAGAGACAGGAAGTATCCCACAGGGATGAGAACTAACCGTGCAACCGAAGCCGGTTACTGGAAGGCAACCGGAAAAGACAAGCAGATTTTCAAAGGCAAAGGATGTCTGGTCGGGATGAAGAAGACGCTTGTTTTCTACAAAGGGAGAGCTCCAAAAGGGGAGAAATCAATTGGGTAATGCATGAGTATAGACTTGAAGGCAATTTCTCTTACTATAATCTCCCCAAGGGTGCAAAGGTACATATTTTTTTTTTACCATTTCTTTTTTCAGTTTTTACTGTTTTGTTGGTTGAGGGGTTACTTTCCATGGGGTATCTATCTTTCTTTGCTTTTGTGTGAATGAAGAATCTGAGCTTCTGTTGTGTTCTTTGTCGCAGGATGAATGGGTTGTTTGTAGGGTTTTTGATAAGAATACAGGGGTCAAGAAAGCTAATGTTCAAGATCATCATCAACACCAGCGGTTGAGAATGAATTCTTTCGGCTGCGATGGTCTTATCGATTATGCTTCGCTGCTCCTCTCATGGATCCTACTTACTCCGGTTTCGTCCACGGAGATAACGAATTCAAGTCCGGGATAGCCTCAAACTTCCAAAAAATGAATAATCAGCACACCTTTGTTCAAGTTCCTGCAAATAATCATTTTGGAAGCTCTAGTAGTAATATTCTCAACCCACAAATCCCAGTCTTCTTCCATCAAGGCGCCTCGAATTCGACCTACTTGCACCAAGGGAGGATCGATACCGGAACCGGCGTCGATCAGGCAATGTTATCGAAATCGAACCGGCAGTGCAAGGTCGAAAAGTTCTCGTCGAACCAATCCATGGTCAGTCTCTCACAGGACACCGGGATCAGCACTGAAATCAACAACGAGATTTCATCGGTTGTTTCGAAGAACAATATCGAACTCGGTATCAGCAAATCCTTTGAAGATCTGGGTTGTTTATGGGACTACTAGGTACGATTTTGATGATGATCATCATCAACATGTGTGGCTTGTTAATTTTCCTAGGAAAATGTCATAGTTTGAAACAGTCCTTTTTTCCCCAGTTAGGTAAATTATTTATTAGTTTGGAAAGTTTGGGGGTATACAATTTGTATGTATATATTCATGGTGTTCAAATATTTTTCACTTTTCATTACATTTTCAAAGAGAAAGGTATAGATATAGATTTATGGACCACTGAACTCACTATTTACTGTGTGAATTATTTTATTGAGATATTGTTTTGAGTAAGATATTGGAGTAAGATTTTGAGTAAGATATAGATATAGATTTACGGACCCAAGACATTCCCTTAAGTTGGCTCCTAGGTCCATTGGGCCTAAGGTAAGTCCTTATGGCGTAGTTTTGGGAACTGCATACGGTGTACGGGTGGATGACATTCATGCGATTTAAATTAACTACATAGTCATTTTTATAATATTCTACTTGATCATAATTTTGGTATTATAGGGTATTGCTAAATATGATTTCTACATGATATTGTATGAGTAGAAGTCTGGAGAACAGATGTTCAGCTCTGATCAAGCTGGTAATTTCTTACGGGGTGACCCTTTGGTAGGCCCATAGGCCCCAAGGTACTCCCTTAGGGTGGCTCATTTGCTTTGTGATTAGGGTAAGCCCTTATTGATGCAGTTATAGGGGATTGCATATGGAGTATTCGGATAGAGGATATTACAGTAATTTTAAAAGTTTGTTTTATTGAAATAAAATATTACTATTTTTAATATATGCTTTTATTTATTCTGGTTTCATAGGAACACATTAGACATCCTTTTTCGATCTCTTGAACCTGATTTTCTGAACTTTTCCTTTGAAATGTAAGCTTCATGTCTTTTACTTGAAGAAATATCAGTGGAACCTCAGCTCATCCAAAAAACCTATAGAAGCCTGAATCAATAAGGAAACTTTTATGCTTGCATATTATCTGCATGTCCTTCAGCATCACTTGGTAGTTCTGCATTACTGAGCTTCCAAAAACTCACTCTTTTACTCATCCTTTCAGGTTAAAAGAATTGATTTTGTGCAGCTATCGATATCTATAATGAGAGTTCATTTGGCTTGGGTGGAAAAGTACAATACAAGTGTAATTATGGAGCATGTAGGTCACATTTGATTTTTATACTGAGTCTGAAACTTGTATGATTTTAATTATGTTTTTAATATATGAATGATTTTCTGAACTTGTATCTTATCTATAATTTATTTTACAGTTTTAAATGGATTAACAAATTTTTTAAATTTTTTCATAGGTTTTACTATAGGTCACTCCGGTATTCCCAATGTGACACCTAATATCAGATAAGGTCACCCGCATCGGTCTGGGGTGTTACACACTCAATCTCAACACCTTAATATCTCCAAAGCCCCATTTGTGCAATCTTTCCCTTATGCTGTTAACGCTACACACAGTAGACATCTTAACCACCAAGCACCTCTTCAGCTTCTGAAGATCCTCTTCTATCACATGGCCCTTGATCCTTTTTTCCGCACCTGACCTTTGGAATTCTATTTCAAAACCAGACATTTTGTACGCCAATTGATTGGATTCCTCTTTCCTTTCCCATTACTTGCTTTCCTTTTCCCTCAAGCAATCGTCTATCCATTTGTGGCTGAATCCTTCCTTTCCTTCGCCGGTATTCTGATCTTGCACCATATTTCGCTTTTTGCACATTCAGTTTAAAACCATTCAAACTGAATCCATTTAATCTTCCGATTGCTCTTCCCGCATCCACCCTGTTTAAGAATCTTACAAACCCAAATCTCTTCCCAGATCTATCCATCTTCCGTGCGATGAACGAGTCAACGACATCTCCATGTCTCCCAAAGAGTTGTCTCAGCCCTTTCCAGTGAAACGTTGTTGGAATATTCTGAGCAAAGATTGTCACCGGTTTCCCTCTGCCGAACGTCACCGTATCGTACCTTTTTTTGTATTTACCAATTATATAACATGGTATTTCTTTAAAAATGATTGAGTGAGGCTGACTACAATTTTGTTATCAAACTAAAAGAGGAGGATCGTCGACGGTTAACATAACTCGTTTGTTTTTATCAACAATTTTAATATATTATTGATACCTTTTAATTAATTACGGTTAATTGAACTTTACTGCTTGAATTAGACAAGATTATGAACCACATGAAACAATTCCTTAATCTCTGCGCCTAATGTGCCTACCCCTGACAATAACAATCTCACAATGTTTCTTAAACAAAAATGCTTAAACTTAATCTTCGTCTCAAGCACTGTCCTAATTAATAATTAATTATTACATGTGCCTCCTTAAAATCTTCAATTAATATACCCTTTTCATCACCTTAGCTGTTTTTTTTTGGTACAATTTTCTTCTAAGTTGATTTTCTTCATTTAATTACTGAAATAAATCCATGTAAGTTATACACATCACATAAGTTTGTTCATATAATATGTATGCTTTGTTTTCAAAAAGAAATAATAAATAAATTCGAATAAATACATGTAATGGATTTAATAATCATCTCGAGTTCAAATAACGTATATGCTTATGAGATAATGTTTAAAACATGTTGAATATCTGTCCAAGTAACGTTAATGACATGATGAAGTGATTTATTTTCTAATGAAGTTGTTATGAAAGAGGAGGTTAGAGATCAAAATATGTAACAGGAAGGCAGGAAAAAAATAACACGATGAGAAGAGAAGAAAGGTTCATGAGATTGTGGTACATACATTGAACCATAAACAACACCATATTATTATTACTATTATATTTTTTACCAAGCAATCCCAAGAATAATATGTTAAAATTTTAATCCGAATATTAATATTTTAAATATAAATACGATAAAAATATATAAATTATAAGATCGAACGAGTACAAAGAGAGAATATTCGATTTACAAAGAAAATGAAGAAAGATGGGAAAAGCCCTAATTTGTTGCATGAAAACATGGGGAAACCAACCAATTGCCAGCCTCCACCGCGTATTTTTATTTGTATTTCGTTTGTCAGCTTTTGAAAGTGAACGCCGCTTTCACCAACTTGGCTGGTCACTGTTCACCACCTTCACTTGCTTTATTATTTTTTAGGTGTAAAGTACACAAATGATGATCGATTATATAATATTATTTTATTATGTTCATGATTATTAAAAGTTATAAAATATTATTTTGTTGAGTTTCTTAATTATTAAAAGATACAAAATAATCATCTGATCATTTATGTGTTCAAAATTTATTTTTTTGTTAAAAAAATTAGCGATCGTCTAAGTTGGATGTTAAATTATTAACTAAAATACGATAAAATTTGATCCCAAAATCGTTTGAGTCTTAGGTACAACTACCAATTTTTAACTAAAAAAGGATGGGCTTGGAACATATAAATAGTTGAGTAACTATTTTATAATTTTTAATAGTTGGTGACTCAACAAAGCATTGACATATAATTAGATGACCATTTTATAACTTTTAATAATTGAAAGACTTAACAAAGTAGCATCTTATAGTCGAGAGACCATTTGCATACTTTACTCTGTTTTAAAAAATCTTTGATTGATTTTTTTTTATGTTTTTAATTAATTTAATTTTGGTTTAATGAGTTAAACGATTAATTTTAATTTTGGTTTTTTATGTATATATGTTAATTGAATAAAAATATGACATTACTCTTATGGAAAAAATTATTTTTACTATGGGTAATTATTTGAAATACCGGTGTTGAATTATTTTTTGTTTATTTATTTTGCAAATGGTTTATTCCATTATGATGTATCATTAATAAACATTTTTTGTAAGTGGATTTTTTATTTTGACAAAAATATAATAGACACAATGTATTTCTATAAATTATTTATAGATTCATGTGTAAGTTGATTTCGACAAACTCATAGCTCAATATTTCACTCGGTTTCATCAAATATTCATAGATGTGATGTCTAATAGGTTCAATATTAATCCACAAAGTTATTATAATTAGACAGAATTCAACTCTGTATCATCCATCCCTCTTAACAAATTTGGAATGATTCTCATTAACAGTAAAAATAATATATAATATACAAATTTAAATATTTATAATAAATAATATAAAGAAATATTTGAAAATAATGATCGGAGTCTGAGTCTATCAGTGGCGGATGCACTTGGCTCCATGAGGTCCAAGTTTATACTTTTTTTTTGATAAATTATTAAATATAATTCAATATATTAAGGGAATGAGAAAAAAATAAGTCTTTTTGCATACTTATTTTGTTAAAAAAAATATTGAAATTTTTGAACCCGTTTTTTTAATTAATTATTGGTATCCGATCTATTGACCGACTAATCTAGATCTGGTGCTGCAGAGGCGAGGGCGATCCTCCCAACCTAGTTTGCTCCATTCACTAACGTCAGGATTCGAAGCTGTGACCTTGTTTAAGGGATCTAATGTCTCATCCCACTAGATCAACTGATGTTGATTGAACCCCACTTTTTTAATTTCTAGATCTACCTCAATTCCTGAGTGAATTCACGAGATAATGTTCTCGATTTTTTTTTTCACGATATGGTGCACATCCCAGATTAATTGCTGGAATGGGGGTGAATTATACAGTGGTCTTGGAGGTCGCCATGGCATCCGGGCGACCTTGGAGGTCGCCATGGCATCCGGGCGACCTTGAAGGTCGCCATGGCATCCGGGCGACCTGTGTGTATTACAAAGGAATAGGTCGCCATGCAATCAACATGGGACGTGGGAATGCATGGGGGGGGGATGCATGGGGTGGGAATGCATGGGGGAGGGATCAACATGGGATGTGGGAATGCATGGGGGAGGGGATGCATGGGACGTGGGAATGCATGGGGGAGGGGATGGTGCATTGGACGTGGGAACTGTGCATGGATATGCACGGCGAACGATGTAGGTGACGGTGGTAGGTAGGTCGCCATGGAGTCTCGGCGACCAAGGTCCTGTAGCTGCATGCATGCGTTGCATCATAGCTCATAGCTCAGAGATTCCTGCACCCGTAGCTCTGTGTTGCATCTATAATTACGTTATTGCAGCGTTAATTTAGCTGTGAGCCTTTCAATGCTCAATAGTTAACGCTCAGTTGCTTTATATAAAGGATATGGGGTATAGGGTAGAAGCACAAGCAGAACCAGCACATATAAATTTTGCCGAGAGAAATAAAAGGAAGAAGAAGAAAGAAGATAAAGGCTCAAACATAGTTGAGGTAATTTTTTTATTGTTTAATTTAGTTTATTATATGAAATTATTAGTTTGTTAGTTTCGGGTTTAGCTTAAAACTAAAATCTAGTTAATTAGTTTGTTAGTATAAAATTAGTTTGTTAGTTTAAGTTATATATATTAGTTTATTAGTTTAAGTTATATATTATATTATATAAAAAATTAGTTAATTAGTTTCTTAGTTTAAGTTATTAAATATAAAAAATATTAATTAATTTGTTAGTGTCTTTAAACGTATATTAGGTTGTTCGTTGAAGTTGAAGTTATATTATAAAAAAATTAATTAGTGCTTAATTAGTTTGTTATTTTAACTAAGTTATATTATAAAGAAATAGTTTATTAGTTTAAGGTATATTATAATATATTAGATTATATAAAATTAATTTGTGGGAGCTATTGTTGTTTAAATAAATATTTTGTTTACACATACATGACATTATTTTACAATATTTGCCCACGTACAGATTGATTCGAAGAAAGAAACAAGGCAGGAAAAGAAAGTAAAGGAAGAAGGCATAAAGACGTGAGTAATTTATTATTTTTTGTTGTCCATTTTTGTTGTTGTGTATGTGTAAATTAGTTAGTTAGTAAGTTTATATTAGATTATATAAACTAATTTGTGCGAGATAATTTCCGTTTTAAAAATATTGTGTTTAAAAATATTTAGTGTTGTTTTAAAAATATTTTGTTTAATTTACATTGTATGTGTATATTAGTAAGAAGTAAAATTAATTGAATGAAATAATCCGGACAACGCATTATCTCGCGAAATAATTATTTCGAGAACATTATCTCGACAGTTTTGCCTAACAAATTTGTTTGATATTTTAAAAAAAAATATTATCAAACTAATCATTTAATAGTAATAATTACTAAATGATTAGTATCAAATCTAAATCATTAAATATTTATAATAAATAATTATTAGTGATTATGACTAAATCATATTATTATTAAATCATTAAATATCAAATCATTAGATTAATAGTAATTATCAAATCATTATTAGGTTTATTAGTAAGCAATCAATCAAGTTAAATAATAACTTTTATTTGATCATTAATATAATAGTATATTATATTATATTTAATAATTTATGAAATTATCTTATCTAATTTTTTAATCTAAATTAATTTATTTTTTTATTTGTAGAGAAAATGAGCAACAACTTTTTCACGATTGTCCATTATAATGGACAGATTATGGAAAATGAGGTCGGAGTAGTTTTTCAGTCTGAAAAACCAATAAATATGATGTTCAAAAAAGACATCACATTTATAGAAATGAAGCATAAGATAGAAAGAAAAATTCGAGCTGCAGTGGATGGTTTGAGGTATAGGTTTATGATATGCTCTAACCCAGTCAGATATGCTGCAGTTCCACTTGAAGAAGATGATGATATTGGAACCATGGTTGGATTACATGAGTCAACCAATATAACAGTTATTGAATTATTTGTTGATGTGCGTAACATATGTGATGTTCCTGGGTCATCAAGAGGTGTGGCTCAAAATCCATCTGAAATGGCTTTATATATTTAGTTTGAGGAGCCGACATACAGGTTCCCGAACAGTTTTATGGCACTATTGGAAAGTGTAAATGAAGTCGGGGGGACATCTACAACAGCAGAGTATGAGACGAGAAACATACCGGAATTGGTTGTTGATATTGACGCTGAAAATCGATGGGGAGAAATTCATGATGATTCAAGCGAAGATGAAGAAACTGAAGAACCCGTTTTGGGCGGCGACGAAAATATTGAAAAATTGGATCTCAACAAAAGCAAAATTGATCAATGGTGTAACAGCACACCAATATTGAAACCCATCTAAAATATCGTGCGGTATCAACGCAAATAATTCTTCATTCATGTATGGTCTCCAATTAAACTGTAAAATTACAAAAACAATAAAATTTATTTAAATCAGATAATATAGTTAATTTAAATAATAATTAAAAAATACAAATTATGCATACCTCCTTTTTGGCCTTAATGTCGATCTTCAACCTGAACTCTTTAATGTTGTTGTGCACCAACCCTGTGCCTTCAATTTTATGCCTCCATCTGTATATCAATCAAAACAAAAATAGAGACATTTTGTTCAATAATTTTAATCAAAATAAATATTTTTTAATTAATATTTTATATTAAAATAGAGGATTCATATTACCTTCCGGCAAGTGGAAAGTCAACCGCAGTCCGACTAATCAGTGTCAAAAACGGAAGTCTATGCCAAGCCCATGATTGTAGCAGCAATAGACATCCACCGATTTCTACTGTATTATTATCATTCACGACTAATGACGCCTTGCACATCTCACGATACAAGAACGCCAATATCGCCGAACCCCAGCTATATTGCCTACAATTCTCAAAATTTGTTAAAAAAAGAAGATACTGAGTGTGAACATAACTACCGGATTTATCAGGCATCAAAATTCCCCCAATCAATTGTAATATATATGCTCGTGTTGCATATATAATTTCATGCTCCGTACTATTTGATTGAAGTTGAAATTCATTCTTCAACCATGACAACCTCACCCGCCACCCTTTACACTCTGGTGGTACGGGCGCTTTCCCAAGAAACAAGTTGCAAAGTTGTTCCACCTTATTAAACTCATGTGACATTACCACCGGCATCCCATTAGTTTGGACCCCGAGTTGCATTGCCACATCCTCCAAAGTTATCGTGCATTCGCCACACGGCAAATGAAACGTGTGCGTTTCTGGTCTCCAACGTTCAATCAACGCACTGATCAAACCTGGGACCAACTTGTAATCTCGCACAAATGTGAAATACCAAAATCCAGCCTCTTGCAAATTTTCTTCTATTAGTGGGTGTGGCTTGGGCACTTTATGTAGTCGAAGACGAAGGACTCGCTGCTCGTCCTCCTACAATTAATATTTCAAAAAAATTATCACAATCATAAAAATATTCAAATATTTATTAATTATAATTCATTAAACAAATATTTTATTCACCATTATTCCCAAATGACTTGAAATATGTTCATTGTCAAGCCACAACAGTGGAATTTGGTCAGCCATTGGAATGAATCTGTAAAAAAAATTAAACAACAATATTTAAAAAATCATTTAATATAATCTAATATAAACTAACTAACTAATTTACAACACTAAACTTTAATATAATAGCTTATAATAATAAACTAATAAACTAACAAACTAAACTTTTTAAAATATAAGTTAAACGTAAACGCTAAACCCTTAAACAACTAATAAATATTCTTCTATATAACTAAAACTAACTAATAAACTATTTTTTCATTATAATATACTACTAATAACTTACTAACTAATTTTTTATATATATAAATTCAACAAACAAATATAACTTAACTATTTATCTAACACAAACTAATTAATAATTTTTTTATATAACTAACTATTAACAATAAAAACTAATTAATTATTTTTTAACTATATAACTATCAAACATATACTAATTAAATAATTTTTAATTTATGTATACTATAACTTAAACTAACAATCATATAACCCTAAACTAACAAACTAATTAGCTACTTTTTGTTTTACCCTAAACCCTAAACTAACAAATTAAACATTTATAATAATAAACTAATTTAAATACAAAAAAATTTACCTTATCTCCCTTTCTTCTTCTTACTTTCCTTTCTCCCTTTCTTTCTTTCCTTTCTCCCTTTTTCTTTCTCGGCTGCAATCTCTTCTCCCTTTCTTCTACAATCTCTTCTCCCTTTCTTTCTTTCTTTTATAACCGGCTGCCTCAATTATTTCACCAACCGACTGCCTTAATTATTTCACCAATAATTGTACAATTGCAGCTATGATATTTCACGCAGCAATGGTTCAATTATTGTACCAATTATTTCACATGCATGCAGCAATGGTTCACATGGTTTAGGCATTGGGAGCTATGGCTGCATGGGAATGGACGATGGGAATGGCGCGGGACTACATGTGAAGGAATCTATATGGCTGCATGTGAATGGATGATGGGAATGGACGATGGGAATGGCGCCGGGACTACATGGCGACCTACAAGGTCGCCGGACTACATGGCGACCTACAAGGTCGCCGGGACTACATGGCGACCTACAAGGTCGCCTAGGCTGCATGGCGACCTCTCTATTCCACTGCATGGCCACCTCGCATGGGGAGAACGCTCGTATGGCTCGCATGGGAGAACGCTCGTATGGCTCGTATGCATGGGGCTCGCATGGGGAGAACGCTCGTATGGCTCGCATGGGGAGAACGCTCGTATGGCTCGTATGCATGGGGAGAACCATTGGCTCGTATGGCTCGTATGCATGGGGGAACCACCTCGCATGGGAGAACGCTCGTATGGCTCGCATGGGGAGAACACTCGTATGGCTCGTATGCATGGGGCTCGCATGGGGAGAACGCTCGTATGGCTCGCATGGGGAGAACGCTCGTATGGCTCGTATGCATGGGGAGAACCATTGGCTCGTATGGCTCGTATGCATGGGGAGAACCATTGGCTCGTATGTTCCCGTATGTCGCCTGGATTGCATGGCGTCCTACAAGATCGCCTGGATTGCATGGCGTCCTATGATCACTGTATAATTCACCCCATTCCAACAATTAATCTCGTGTGTGCACCATATCGTGAAAAAAAAATCGAGAACATTATCTCGTGAATTCACCCTCAATTCCTAGTCATGGAAGTAAATGACCGACAATTTCATTTAGTATAATCCGACAGCATCAAAGTTACCAACCGTATAGGTAAAGTAGATAGATTAGTATAGAAAATGAAAGCAATATAAAATCAATTTTCCACCTTTCCAAATCAAATACAGTGGTGGGAAAAAAATAAAATCTTTAAATTATTTTCTTCTTAAATATTTTTTATAGTCAAAGAATTATTTTAAGTTTATTAAAATATATTAAAATAAAGTGGTAAATGTTTTTTGTTATAGACAGATATAATTCAGATTATTTTTTAATAATTATCTAATTAAATTAAAGTTTAACACAGCCAATATCTTTTTAATGTAAATCGATCAGCTTAGGTAATCAATATTCTAGTGGTAATCTGAACATATTTCGATGTGTTGCCACGTCGTCGCCAGCTCATTCACAGGTACACGAGGATTGTGACGTGGTGGGCCCTATATAATTATTTTCTTTTGTACACTTACTAATAAATTATTGATTTTTTTTTAAAATTTATTTCATAGGTGACAAAACACCCTAATGTGTAGGTGAAATTAAAATTGTTTATTCAACAATTGAAAATATATAAATATCTTAAAAATTATTCAAAAATTTATTTACTTTTATATACTTGTTAATATTTAATTTATTAATCGATTCATTCAGATTTGATTTCGTAAAAGATTTTTATGGAGTGACACTCAATCTAACTCTATTTATAATATTAAGATTCAAATATTTAATGTTACTTAAAAATTTAACATCTTATCTTATGTACGATTGTAATTATCATCATAATCAAAAATATTAATAATTATAATGAAAGATAATTATTACTATCAATTATAGGAGTGATAATTAGGGATGAGTATGAGACAAGAACTCGACGGGTTCCAACGTCGGGTCGGATTTTTTAAAAAAAAAAATATTCGGGTTCGGGTCGGGTCGGTTTTTAAGTTATATATCGGTTCTGGTTCTGGTTCGGGTCGGTTTTTAAGTTATATATCGGTTCTGGTTCTGGTTCGGGTTAGGTGAAAACTTATTTTGGTCGGGTCGGGTCTCGGGTGGAGGACTCCTTGTTCTCGGGTCGGGTCAGGTGTACTAAAAACCCGACCTATGCACATCCTAGTGATAATTAGAAAAAATCTGGACAAAAATCAATAATATTAAGAAAAAAGTTCCACATGATAAAACTTGAATTTCCAAACAAATAGTATATCATTTGTCGTTAACTTTTTGGAAAGAATCGACTAAATCATATTTTACTTATCATTAATCTATTAATCATGAATTGCAATGAAATTAAGAAAAATGTTGAATTGTTGTTAAGGACATTGGAGGTGCGAGTATATCATTTACAAGCTTAAAAATAGTGTGGAAAATGCTAATTTTGATTGGATAAACGATACAAGCAGACGAACGTAAAAATTTATATTAGGGTACGAACTTAAGAAGTTATATTAAAAATTTTATGGGATGTGAAATTAGATAATCAATAAAAAAATCTAAAAAATCTAAAATATAACAAAATTTGAAAATTTTAGGATGTGCGACCACCCTAGCACCCCTCGTTCCATCCCTAAACATAATTTTTTTTTCTAAAATATTTATATATAAAATAATGTCTATTAATATTTTTGATCATTTAGAACACACTCTACAAACAAATTAACATGAATAGAACACTTATTAGATGAGTTTAGCATAATCATGATGATTTACTGATCAAATTGTAGCTAGAAGTCAAAATAAAAAATTAAAATGTAAAAAAGTCAAAAGTCTAACTACAAATCAAAACTAAAATAAAGCGTGGGGCCAAATTAACCCTAAAATAATGTGAAAAGTGAATTTAAAGCTTCTTTTTCAGTAATTAAGCTTCTATATAAAGTAAAAAACATACAATGTCTTATGAAAAGATGGGTGACCTAATTAAAGCTATGTAATTAATTAAACATATGTCATTAAATATATGATTGAGAGTTATTTTTCAATAGATAATATCTTATACTTAATTTAGATTAATAAAAAATAGGGTCATTATCGGATGAGTCTACAACATACACTACACTACACATCGATATGCACCCGATCGTTAAAAAAGAAGTATTGATAATTAAATATCGTTAAAGGCTAATGTAACATATTAAATTAATAAAAATATCTCATTTGTTTCATAAATTGTGACTAAAATTTTATTTTTGATATTTTTCAATAAATTTTAAGTAATAATTCCAAAAAAATAGAAAATAAAATTTCGCCAACTAAAACGCCTGTCTTTATGGTTTCGTAAGTGTTCCTTACTCTATGTTAGCTAAACCAAAATTAAATTAGCTTTTTCTTTATATTTTAATAGGTAATTAATAAGGGGAGAGAAGGAATTGTCCTAACACTTAATGATAAAATGTATGTTGACATAGAATTTCATCTAAATCCATTTTTTTTTATGAAATTCATCTAAATCGATTTAAAAATAATCAAAACGCCAAAGCTTATCCAATCTATGTTAGCCATAAAATCTACTTTTCAAAATTTATATTCTAGAACCAAATTTCCACCTTACCCACGTCTCTCCCTTCTTCCACTTATATTTCAAAGTTTCAGTCTTCAACCTACGTCCTCACTGGCCCTCGACTCTACAGCCAACCACTCTCACTATCTTTCAACCCACATTATTGATGTGATATTTACGGTGCTGACATACTATTTTATAATGACTAATAACGTGATTGATGGGCTAAATTGATTTTTAAGCTCGATGGCCAAATCAATGTTTTTTAAATTCAATGTCTTATTTGATTTAAATATATAATATTTAAAATTTAAAATTTAAAATATAATTTAAAAGAAAAATACTATTAATTATTAGTATTATTTATTAAATAAAAAAAAATAAAAAAATTAAAAAATAAAATATTTATTATAAAATTAAGAAAAAATAAACATGAGTAAAAAGTAAAAAAAATTAAAAATATCAAATATACGAGAATAATGGTACATCATTTAAAAATAAGAGTAAAATCTCCACACTAAAACGGATAGAATGAGTTCTCAATAATCATTTATATTGCATTACAAATGATTCTCATCCAATCAAATTTATATTATTTCAACCACAAAATTATTAATTCATAAATATTTTTTTAATATCATAATAGACTAATACTAAAATTTTCTTTAGATATATCAAAATTTGCAACTAACTCTAAAATATCCACGCCTACTATATTTCCTAATATTATTATGTGCTCCAAAATAATGAACTAATATCAACAGTGATGAAAAAAATGCTTAAGTGAAGGAATCAAATTTTAAGAGGGGTTAAAATGTAACACCCCTGATTTTATTTATTTTTAATTTAAATTTATTTATCTAAATTTTGGGAACTAATTTGTGAGGTTTTCAAAATAATAGGTTAATCTTCAAACTTTAGGCAATTTAAAAACCTAACCCAGAATTTGTCCAACCGCTAAGATTCAAGAAAATTAAAAAATGGAAAAGATATGCTTGGTAGGGTTTAAACCCCACATCAAAAACATGGTATGCCATGCCATAACTTAGTCAGTAAAAAGATTATTTTAAACCATTTAGTTGGGATTTTAATATCCCTAAATCAGTTCTATTCGTTTCACCAAGTTTCCAAAAAAAATCAAATTTTACAAAAAAATCAAATTTTACAAAAAAATCAAATTTTATAAGCCTTTCTCTGTCGCCCATTCACTGTCAAACCCATCTCTGGTCAGGTGTGACCGACATTGCCCCTATCAAAGTGATTGGCGACCACCACCTATGACCAAAACTCCTCTGACCCCTCACCGTGTAAAGTTGCTCGAAGCTTCGTCAGAGCTCTAAGTTGTTGCTTATGTTTTTCGTGATTTCTCATTGATCCCGAAGTTCGTTCACCGGACCATCATCACGTTGGAGTCCCCGTCCCATTCTGAACAAAATCCAAGTGGTCATGTCCCTCGTCATTGCTCTGTTGCTGCCCCTCCACTGTTCCTTCGTGGGTAAGCTCGGTTACCCTTTTTTCGGTCATTTCTTCATAGTCTGGTAAGTTTTGGCTTGAATATAAATGATTGTTGGTGAATGAATGCTCGATGAGTAATAGGAGGACTGATGCCATCATTTTGGCTATCACACTCGCTGCCACATGTCACCCGTGCGTGGCTTCTCGGCCAGCCTGAACCTTCTAGAAATCGAGTCAACTCAAACCGAACTGAGTTAACGCAAACTAGTCTGAACCTTTAACTTTGATTGAATCATTGACTTTGACCTAAAATGTTGACTTTGATTAGAGTTGGCTTTAACTTTGACCAAAAGTTGACTTTTAAAAAAGTCATATTTTTTGTTTTTTACGTCTTATGTTCGATTTTGCAATTCGTTTCGCCAAATTCTAACTCGAAAGCTTTCGAATCGAATGTTAAACCTTGGGAATGCATATGTATTTACATATTTTATTTAAACATATTTAAATTAAGGACAATGGCTGATTTATAATGTTATTTATCGAAGGTACTCGTGAATCTCCCAATCGCTTATCAACTCGACTAGTTTCTCCCAATCCATTCGATTGTGTGAGACTGTGATTAACCGTATTGTTTTTGTAAATTCGTGTGATTCATTAGATTAAAATATTACTTAAATAGTAACTCATATTTGTTATGGTTTAGGTTCGAACATTGCTGTAGAACGTAGCGAGGTGGGTGCTAAATAAACCTCTTAGGCTGATCCTTTTGATGTGTGTTCTTTGTGTGCTATGTGACTGTTTTATCCATTTTAAAATATGATTGTTTTATCTTATCGATATCCCGAATTCTTGATTTATCGTATATGAACTATGTTTGCACGATGCATGCTCTCTAGTTACCTATTTTTACTAAAAAAATAAGTATGTTGATTTATGGAATCTTGGAACTATTGTTTACTATCTAATATGTTTTATTGGGACACACTATAAGATGTATTCTAGAGTTCTGAGGTTCAACTTCGATCAAGTTGGCAATACTTTATGAACCTAATGTGACCCTTGTGTAGGCCCATAGGCAACAAGGTATTCCCTTAGGTTGGCTCCTATACCTTTTTGGTGTAGGATAAGTCTTTGTGGATACAGTTCCCAGAACTACATTTTCGTGTACAAATAAAAGGTAGTTATGTGTTTTAAATAAGAGAAAATAACCTCAGTGACCAAAAATCCTAGATAATATACGATTTTGACCAACTTTTTTTGGATTTGCGAAAATGACCAACAAAATCGCAATGCGATCTCTAATTCGCATTGCGATCTCCACTATCGCAAATTCGCGTTGCATTTCGCGTTGCGATAGTTGAAAATCGCGTTGCGATTTTCCATTTCGCGTTGCGATAATCTACAGTTGTCGTTGCGATTTTCCAAATTCGTTGCGAAAATTCGTTGTGATAGTTAAAAAAAAAGATTTTGTTTCTTAAGAATTTTCTCTAAAATATAGTATCCGCGCGGACGTGTCGAAGACATGTATTACCACGACCACGACCCGACCGAACCGACCCGAGACGAGACGGCGACGGCGCGCGAGAGTCCCCCTTGTTCTCTATCACTCAACAAGGAAGTGGGAAAGCCAAGCCTTAAATACCATTCCCAATAGTGTTTCCAATACTATGTGGGATTGAGCATTACCAACACTTGTTTCCAATACAATGTGATTATTCAGGAAACAATTAACAATCATGCACCTTAAAACAACTGAATCAGCAACCAATTGCATTAGTATTATACGATTAAATATGTCATAATTAAAAGTCAATCTACAATCAATCGCGATTATTGCAATTTTAAGCAAAACATTCAAAAATAATATCACTATTTAAAGCTCAATCCCACATAGTATTGGGAACAAGTGTTGGTAATGCTCAAATCCCACATAGTATTGGAAACACTATTGGGAATGGTATTTAAGGCTTGGTTTTCCCACTTCCTTGTTGAGTGATAGAGAACAAGGGGGACTCTCGCACGCCGCCTCCGTCCGTCACGTCTCGTCTCGTGGTCGTGGTCGTGGTAATATGTGTCTTCGACACGTCCGCACGGATGCTATCTTTTTAGAGAAAATTCTTAAGAAACAAATTTTTTTTTAACTATCACAACGAATTTTCGCAACGAATTTAGAAAATCGCAACGACAACTGTAGACTATCGCAACGAATTTGGAAAATAGCAACGACAACTATAGACTATCGCAACGCGAAATGGAAAATCACAACGCGAAATGAAAAATCGCAACGCGATTTTCAACTATCGCAACGAGAAATGCAACGCGAATTTGCGATAGTGGAGACCGCAATGCGAATTAGAGATCGCATTGCGATTTTGTTGGTCATTTTCGCAAATCCAAAAAAAGTTGGTCAAAATCGTATATTATCTGGGATTTTTGGTCACTGAGGTTATTTTCTCTTTAAATAAACCTCAAGTTACCTTTATGACATTTTATTTAACTACTTTATGGAATTTATTAGTATGTTTATTACGCACTTATTGAAACACACTGAGCTCCGTAGCTCATTTCCCAACTTTTCTTTTTCATATACTTTTGGGTAGACAACCTAGACTTGACACTTAAAGGATTGACACATTCAGTACCATGTTTTGTTATAATGTTTCTATATTTCAAAATGTCTTTATTTTGGGTGACATGTGCTTATATTTTGATATACTGGTTTTATGACAACTTTTGGTTTACTCCTGATTTATAGGTTATATTCGATACCTGATATTTTGTTTTATTCATGGTATTTTTATATCACATTTTAATTGACTTGACTTAATTATTATTACTACATTTTGAAATATTTTGAGATTATTAATGTAATCAATAGATCTAGTCGTAACACATAGGCTGGTCTAGTGGGTTATATTTGGTTAGTGTCAGTGCTTTTGGTTTTTAAAACCTCAAACTATGGATGAGTCCTAAATAAAAATATTATTTTAAAACATTTTTCAAAACATGCTACAAAGGTCATGTCACCAAATTTTATAAGTTTAATTTTGTACGGTACTCTAGTGCCAAAATTAATCTTAAGTCGTTACATTTGTGTATTGAGCATGAGTTTATAGATATGAGCGTTAGACGAGGTCGTCAATCTCTTCGTAGGTGAGGTCGAGTTACTAGATTCATAGATTATCCTCTAGACCTGTCGCTTCTAGTAGATCCTCTAAACCCTAGAGGTCATTTAGTTCTTAAAGATTTATTTCCTACCTTAGTATCAATATGACGACACTTGTGAGAGGAGAGTTAATTGCTGCGAGTGAGTTTGTAGGATTTATGTTGGATGAGGCACTAGGTAGACAATTTCTTCAGTTGATTCAGGGTGTAGTAAGATCAATGAGTGTCATACCCGAAGTTCTTATCACTCAGAACTTGGTTGCTAATGGGGTTAAGAAGTTTGGAGGCCCGACTGGTGGAGCTCCTACTGAAGCTGAGGATTGGCTTCACGATAAAGAGAAACACATGGATCAATTGGGTTTAGATGCAGTGAAGAGATATTTGGAAGCCATTTTGATGCTGGATAGGAATGCCCACACCTAATGGGGGTCTTTAGTGAGTAATATTCATACCGACCGTCTGACATGAGATTTATTCAAGGAGCGTTTCAAGAACTGTTTCCTTGGAGAGTGATATTGGCTGAGAGATGACAGTAGTTTTAGGGTTTTATTTAGGGAGATATTAGTTTCTAAATACGAGATATATTTCTTGGAGTTGTTGAAGTATGATTCTAACCTGGTTTCTATTGAGAGAGATATGTGCCGCAAGTTTGCTCGAGGACTCAGATATGAGCTGCGTAGGTAGATTGTGACCCATCAGGATGATGTATTTGATGTTCTGGTGGGTAGAGAGAAAGATGTTGAGGAGTTTAAGGCCATAACTCATGTTACAGATTAAATAGATCAAGAGTGACCTAGGAGGTCTTCTGGCTCAACTAAGTCTTCTGTGCATCTAGAGTAAATGACTCATACTACTGCTCCATAGAGGAGTAACACCAGTTCTAAGCATGTAGTACATTTACCCTAGCTGTTAGTCGATGTGATTCATCGAGTTTCTCTTTGGTGCTTGTTTATAAGTTTTATGTAAATTGATATGGGGGATAGTCATAAGAAGTCATGTCCTTGCTTTTGATGTGGATCAAGTGGTCATTTTCTAAGGAATTACCCACAATTAGCTTTGATGAAGTGGACATCTAACTAGAAACCTACACATTCTTAGGCTTCTATTTAGACTCGAGTTAGAGGTCGTAGCTAGGGGGAGCTTCTGGATATGCTTCTAGGATTTACAGTAGATCTCATTCACAACATAGTAGAAGACCAGTTATATATGAGGCTAGGCAGTCAGTTCTTGTGTATGCTATTAGGCGTCGTGATGATAGAGATGAGCCAGAGGTTATAGTAGGTACTTTTACTATTTTGCTCAGCTCCATAATTTACATTACTAGACAACGGTTCCACACATTCTTATGCTTCAAGTTTTGTATCCTAAGGCCTTCAGAATTTGGTCGAGGACACTGAGAGTGTAGTTACTCTTATGAGCCTAGTGGGACAATCAATGTTGGTGAATAAAATATTTTGACGTTGTCCTCTAGAGTTCAAGGTGATTTTGTTGTTGATCTTATAAAACTTCCTTTAGAGGAATTCGATTTGATTTTAGGGGATGGATTGACTAAAGAGCATCGAGTTAATTTGGATTGTACTTACAAGAGGGCTACTTTGAAGACTTCTGATGGTTGGACCGTGATTTTAATTGGTAAGCATCGAGGTTACACTACAGCAAAACAAGCTTTTAGTGGGGTTTTTAGTCTTATAGAGGTATTTATAAGCGCTGCAAAAAGGCTTCCCGGCTCAACACCCCCCGGCAAAAAAGGCCGCTATAACGGGTGCCACAAATATTAGCGACGTTTGTAAATAAAAAACGCAATAGGTCATGACATGTAGAGTGTTTATTTTACAAACGTCGCAATAGGTTAGGTGATTTAGCGGCGTTTGTAAATAAAACGACGCTATATACTGTGATATTTAACGATGTTTTTTATATATCCGTCGCAAATGATTAGGCCATTTAGCGGCGTTTTTGGAACAAACCACAAATGGTTATATCATTTAATGGCATTTCAGGAACAAACGCTGCAAAAAAGTATGTAATTTAGTGGTATTTTTAACTGAAAACACCACATTTGTGTGGTCAATTAATGGCGTTTTTTTAATCTTAAAACGTTGCAAAATCAACCTGATTTGCAAATGTTATTTTCGGCTAAATGATTACCCAAATTTAATATCATGTAACAATATAGAATAACAACAAGCTTAAAATTTAATTATAACTCGAATTAAGTAAAAATAGTTGATATAAGAAAGTTTACATATATTCAAGTGAAATGTAATGTACTTTAACATCATTAACTAGAATAAACAAAGGTTATATTTTACATGCACAATCTGTGAATCTTCATTGCTCCTTCACGGGGAAAGGAAGGAGAAAACAGTTTTCCTTTTTGATGAAGCATCGTTAAAATTTTCCTCCGTGTAAACTGTTTTCCCGGATAAATTGGCAGTGGCAACATTGAACTCACAAGCCTTACACAGTTTGAAGTAACCTGCCATGATACATAGCAAGAATTAAGTCCATATAATATGTATTTTTTACAAACATATTGCTCACTCTATTCACAGAAAAAATAAAACTAAAATAAAAGCAAGATTATATAGATGCTGACATTGAATTAAATAAAGCAGCAACACTATACACAAAAACGTTCTGTGGTAAGCTCATACTCAGTTCTACCAATTCGACGGAAAAAATCTCACTTGCACAAGCTGATTGCAAACAGCATCATGGCGATAAAAAGTCTGAACTTGAGAATTAAATCCCTCCATCTCTGTTCTTCTAACTCATCCTAAAGATTCATTGCCAAAAGATTCATTAAAAGGGAACACCACAAGCATGGACGAGGGAAAGTAGAAGAGTAGATTTAAAAGAGAGTGAAGGGTTCTTTCTTTCAATTCTGCTAAGAAGTTTTCTTTATGGGAGCAACAGAGGAAATGGTGGTAAACAAGAGTTACAACCCCCTAAATATCTCATGTTCATAATTTCCTCAAATCCATCATATCTAAGAGTAGAGTCTCCACAAAATTATCAACTGGTGATACCTTTCTTACCTCTCAAAAATTATTTTAGTTATAGTTTAAAATAAGATTAAAGACAAGTGCATTATCAAGATAAGAAATCGTAAATGCAATAGAAGTTTCTCCCAAAAGTTAGATATCCAGTCCAGTAACTATGCAAGATGCAGATGAAATTAACATAATATTAAGGGGGTCCAACTACTGCACACTGCCAAGAAACCAAATAAGTTTTGATATATTTTCTTCTTCTTATTCAATTCTTTCTTATCTCATTCCCCTAAACGAACAAGCAAGGTCCACACCTTGGAGCCCAAAATTCAACCAGAACAGGCAATTCACAATCCAGAACAAGGGATTGCCATGCGTCTTTCTTCAATGGTGCCACTGCTAAATTCAAGGAACAAGCAAAATAACATATAAACTTCATGAAGTATCGGTTCTAAACGCGATAACAAGGTCAAATCAGCAAAGATCTACAACCATCGACTTTGAACTTGAACAGAGAATAATAACATGAACTATCGGTTGTTCTTTTATCTTCTTTCATTTCTAAACAAGGAAAGAAAATAAATTTCAAAATCCCTCATTTTTATTTCGAGAAATAAACCATGGTCATTTACTAGAATCAACTAATTCTAGTAAGAAAACTTATTTTGTAAACATCCGGAGTTTAAAAAGCTAAAATTAGCCAGTTTGCAGCTCTATAAACCAACTATACTCTAAAACGATGATTTCACCTAAGAAAGGTTCGATTTCCATAGGAATGTGATTTCTTCTCTCTTTTTTCTTTCATTTCCATCGAAAAATTCTTTCTATTTTCTTCCACTTTCCAAGCAACCAGTCAAGCTAAAAAACTGATAAAAACCAACGGAACTGACCATCAACAGAGGTCTCCTGGGCTTCACAAAAAACACGATCCTGCAGACGCAAGACCCGGCTCACTGCTCGGGAAAACGGAACCAACGACGCAAGACCTCAATTGATACACAAGATTCATCAAATGCCCATCCACATAAAAGGGAAAAATCACTGAAAAGGGAAAATCACAATAAATAGACGAAACAGAGAAAAAAATAGACTGTACACAAAAAATAAGGGAATATATGAATGATAGACAAGAAATATGAAATAAAAAGAAGTGGAAGCAAGAAAAGAAGCTAAGAACTAACCAGAATAATGAACAACGGAGATACCATGCTTAGTTGAACACGTTTAAAGTAACCATATAAGCATAAGAAGAAATTTAAGGGAAATTGGTTTTTTCCTAGAAATCTAATTTTTGCTATATGATCGATGAGATTCATAGAGTAAGAGAAGTGATTCGTGAGGAAAGTTAGGGATTTAGATATGGGAACTACTCGAGATGAGAGAAGTTAGGGTTAAAAGATTGAATATGGCGTCTGTAAAAAAATCAACGCAAAACGCCACTAGATATGATTCCTATTACAACGTTTGTTAAAAATGTCACTATATAGGAATTTTATTACGGATCGCCGTTATATATTAGTCTATCACGACGTTTTTACCAAAAATGCCACTAAAGTTACATTAATATTGCGATGTTTTCTTATAAACGTCGCAAAAATTTTCAGTTGTGGCATTTTTCTATAAACACTGCGAAAGATCCAAAATTAGCAGTGTTTGCTTAAAAAACACCGCTAAAAGTGATGTTAAAAGCCCGTTTTGTTGTAGTGTTACGTCTCCAATTAGTTTCAACTCTAGCTACTGACCGAATGGTCTGAAAGGGATATGTGACTTTAATTGCTTGTATTTGAATTCTAGAGACTATTTCTCTAAGATCGAGAAAATCTATACCATCAATGGGTTTCTTGATGTCTTCCCTGAGGAGTTGTGAAGGTTACCTCTGAATGGAGATGTAGAGTTCAAGATGGAGACTTATCCGGATTTTGCCTAGGTTTCCATGGCACCATACCGTATGGTTCCGAAGGAACTTAAAATGTTGAAGGTAAAACTTTAGGAATTTCTTGATCGATGATTTATCTAACATAGTACCTCACCCTGAGGAACTTTAGTTCTATTTTGGAAAAGGAGGTTAGACCTCTCAGACTTATATTGACTAACGAAAGTTGAACAAGTTGACAATCAAGAACAAATACTTGTTGCCCCGAATCGATGACTTATTTGACTAGTTGCATGGAGCCATTATATACTCGAAGATTGATATTCGGTTTGGATATTATCAGTTGAAGGTAAAGGATGTTGATGTTGCTAAGACTGCTATCCGTACCATATATAGGTATTACGAGTTTATGGTGATGCCAATTAAGTTGACCAATGCTCTAGCAGCTTTCATGGATCGATGAACTATATGTTCCAGCCTTATTTAGGCCAATTTATGGTGGTATTCATTGATTATATTCTGGTCTTTTCCTAGACTGAGGTAGAACATGATGAGCACTTGAAGATAATTCTGCAGACTTTGAAAGAGCATTGTTTCTATGCCAAGTTGAGCAAATGTGAGTTCTAGCTTTTGGATGTGACTTTTTTTAGGAATATTGTATATGTTAGAGGTATTTAGGTGGATCCGAGCAAGATCGAGTCCGTCGTGAGTTGGAAGTAGCCTAAGAATGTCTCTAAGATCCATAGTTTATTGGGTTTGGCTGGGTACTATAGGTGCTTTATCGAGGGCTTCTATATCATTGCTACCCCTTTGATGAATCTGCTCAAGAATGATATTCTTTTTTTTGGTGTGATGCACTGTAAGAGAGCTTTGAGAAATTGAAAACAAATTTGACTCAAGCTCCAATTTTGATTCAACCTGAGCCCGAGAAGGATTTTACAATTTATAATGATGTTTCACACTCTGAACTTGGTTGTTTCTGATGCAAGAGGGGAGGGTAATTGCTTATGAAGCCAATGAGTGTTAGCACAAATGGTTGGAATTCAGGAATTTGAGCTTGTAAAGTCAGGTTTGAATCCTACCACCGTCACTATTGGTGGGTAATATGTAAATTCCTATATAAATCACAATTGAGTTTTAGGTATGCCATGGCTTGGATTGGGGGAACCACCCTTGACCTAACTTTTTCCGAACAAAAAAAACAATCATGCTTGAATCTCATTCAATGTATGGTTGCTTATACATGTAGGGAAATGGGACAAAAATCATATTTTTTTCTTATCACTCTTTCCCCTTTATGTTTTTATTTACTCTCTCTCATATCTCTTTTCCCAAAACCCTAAGAAGTTAAAAAAACAAGGTAACATCTTTCTCATTCAAAATGAGTTGGTGAGCCTCCTCATGTTTTTATGTTGTTAAAATTAATTAAATATATTTTATAAGTGAATATTTGTAATAATTAATTATGATATTTTTTGGATAAGTAAGATTTTATTATCCAAGAATAAAGTTCAACAAATAACAGGCATCCCAAGAGGAGGAAATTTACCCCTTTTTACAAAAAAAGAAAAAGAAAAAAATCATTAGTCGAGACCCCAATTGCTACAAAGATTGGAGTTTACATGATCCATTCTATTAATATCTTTATCACTAAGCTGAATACAAACAAATTCCTTGACAAACTTAAGAATTTGGTCTGTTGTTCTTGATCCACCTTTGAAAATCCTCCTATTTCTTTCCTCCCAAATCAAGTAGTTAAAAGCGTTCTAAGCGATTCTTAGGATGATGGAAAGTAAAGATTTTACCTTCCATTTGTGAGCAACACATTCAATTCTTGCATCCCAAGTCCTGTGAGTATCTCGTAAGTTGGTAAGAAACATGATAGAGTTCCAGATAGTAGAAGCAAAGGCACATTCAAAAAACAAATGGTTCTGGATTCGGGTTCAACATTGCAAAAGATACATATTTGATCAGTAGTGATTCCCATTCTGAAAAGTCTATCACGAGTAGGAAGACGATCAAGAATAATCATCCAAGAAATAATGCTTTGTTTGGGAATATGGAGAGGAAACCAGAGCATTTTCTGCCATGGAACTTTATCTCTATGCTCCCTTAGTTCATCCCAAATGGCAGTGGTTTTAGTGATTTTAAATATTATTTTAGATATAAAAAAATTATAATCTGAAAAAATTACTCACTTCCTAAAATTTTTATATTTTCTTTAGTGTAATATCTTCTATCTCAAAGCATTGAATGCTCATATTTTCTTAAACGGGATAACAATTGATACACATGGGATTAAGCTATGTTGCATCCCTGTTGGTGATTAAGTTTACATTTCAATCATGGTTAATTTTAATTGTAAACATTTGATACATCTAATCAAAAGTGAGAACATTTTAAATATAAACAAAGTCACACCTCAAAGTGAGAACATCTCAAGCTTTTATGTAAAATAAATTTGTATAATTGAATTACGGCTCATTATCTAATTAAAAGTGACTTTTATTAATAAAGAATTTATCCAAATTTTTAAAATGGAAAAATTGGTATTTATGAATAAATAAAGAAAATAACATGTGGGGTGACAATGACTTGATATATAATTTTTTAATTGGTATTTCAATCTTCGAATAATTCTTATTGTTTTTTATAAGAAATTATAAAATGAAAGAAAAAAATGTAAAGATTGTTTTTATTTCCCCCTAAGATTAAGAAAGAAATGTGTGAATAGTAATGTAAAGATTGTTTTCAGAGTATGAACGATGGGAACACCATCTTTAGGCATTAATGATGATGGGATATTATTATTACAAATGGGAACAAAAATACACAGTCAGGGTGCGTTTGGTTCACGGAATATAAAATTACTAGTGGGAATGTAAGATTACTAGGGAATAAGATTGTTGAAAATGTTGTATTTGTGTTTAGTTGGCTTAGCAGGAATGTAAGATTACCGTGTTTGGTTAAAGGAATAAAAGATTATTAGAATGTATATTTGACCAAATTGTCTTCATTATATACTTTTTTTAACAAGTTGAAAAATATTTATACATTTCTTTAAAAAAAATTAAATTCATAAAATTTATATAATTTTTTTACAAAATTGAAAAAATAAAAGGTTTAATGAAAGGGTAAAATTTTATTTTAATCCCTGAACTTCATATAAAATTTTAATTATAGACATTTTTTGTAAATCTAAAATAGTTTAAGGATAAATCCAAAATGTCGGTAATCAAACAATACCTAAAGAAATGAAGGTAATGACATTCCCCATCCAATCACCCTCTCATTTTAGCCCACTCACAAATCATGAAAACAACAAAACTATATCACCTAATCACATTTTTATCCTCAAACATTTTTTTTCAATAAAAAACGTTTTAATAATTAATTTTTTTATTTTTGTTGAATTTTTAATATGTTACTAACTTAAATTAAGACATGAAAATAACATACGTATAAATTTTGTCGTTTTTTCCCAAAGTTAACTCCAATTATTTTGTCATTTATATAGAACTTCAGAAATAATATCTAAAAATAATAATAAAAGTAAGGGTAAATTGTAAATTTGGCAACTTAACTTACTCTCTCATATTTCACTCACTATACTTTAAATTTTTTCAATTCTTCACTGAACTTAAAACATTATGTTTTTTTGTCACTCGATCGTTAAATAGTTAATGACGTTAAAATGGGTTGTTTTATAGATGCAAAACGACGTTGGTTTGGTGATTTTTTTTTAAAACGGCATCGTTTTTAACTCTGTTAACTATTTAATGGCGAAGTGACCAAAATAGAGATAGAGTAAAGTTTAGTGATGAAATTTGTAATTTACCCTAAAAATAAATAGTTAAATTATAAAAGATTATAAAATTTATAAAATTATTAAAATTGATTAAAAAAAGAAAATAGATAATGTTAGTTTAACATGTTTATTATTTGTTCGTCGGATGATTTAATTTAATAAATTAAATTAAATTTTGTAATTAAAAAAAGGTTAAAATTTAACATAACTTAATTAAAATTTCGACGACAAAAGTTATCATCTAGTCAAACAATTTTGATGGTAAAGATTCATACTTTCACAAATCATTGTTGAGGACAAAATAAGAAACTTATATTAGGGCCAACGTGATATGTGAAGGTATGGATCCTTACCATCAAAATTGTTCGACATCATAAATGATCTCTGATTATAGGATGTTGTTTTTTTAGTCCCTCAACAATGATATGTGAAGGTATGAATCTTTACCATCAAAGTTTGGTATTTTTATTTCCTCTGACTATAGGGTTAAAATTTGGCATTCACACTTCATTGTTGAGATTCATACCTTCACATATCACTGAGGTAGGTGCCTAAGTCATTTTGATGGTAAATGATCCTCTGACTATAGGATGTTGCTTTTTTGAGTCCCTCGAATATTAAAAGTTACAAAATAGTCAGCTGACTATTCATTATGTTCCAAACTCGTCATTTTCAGTTAAAAAATTAATGAAAGTCTCAATTGGATGTTAATATATTTTATGTGATATGATAGTCATTTGAGATTTTGAGATCAAATTTTATCATATATCAGACAACATATTAACATCTAGCTCAATCTATCATCAATTTTTAACGAAAAAACAAGAATTTGGAACATAATAAATAGTTGGTGACTATTTTGTAACTTTTAATAGTCAAAGGACTCAAAAAAATAATATTCTATAATTGAGGGAGCATTTTATAACTTTGATAGTCAGGGAGCTTAACCAAACAATATCCTATAGTCGAATGACCATTTATATACTTTACCCAATTGTATTTAACTTTTATGAAATCTAAAGAGACTAATAATAAATAAACTATTTTAGGGCTAAGGGTTTACATGTCCTTTCACATTGTCCCAAATTATTAAATATCTTAAGTGTGAATGATATGCTTATTTGTGATTCATTATTTATTATTGATGAATATATTTTTACTTTTATATAAAAATATTTAATTATATTTATAAAAATACTTATTTAATATTTACAAATAAGTTAATTTAATTTTTAAAAATAAACACAGTACACAAAATTTTAAATAAATTTTCATGAGTATAATTTTAAAATGTTTAAAAAAATAACTATGCTCCTCTTCTACTTTAAATCTTCAAACTATTTTTTTGGGTTAAATTAGGTCTTTAAATTATTTTACGTAATCACTCTACCTTCTGTCATTTTGCGGACCGAAAAAATTTATTTTGACCAATGAGATGTTAATATGTCACATAAAATTAAATACTTGTTTTGACAAAAAAATAGTTTAGATAATTAATGCAAAAAATACATATTTTAAATATTCATTTTAACCAGAAAATAATTTAGGTACTTAAATTGATTATATATAATAATGTAAAGACTTATTTTTCTAACAAAAATAATTTAGGAACTAAAGGTAAAAAAATACATAAATTAGGAGGTTTTTTTAGTTTAAATCATTTTAAAGTTATAAACAAAACATAAATCAATACAAACAAATTTTGAATAAATATATATAAAATTATGTTGATTCAAATTTGATTCATTTATTGTTAAATTAATTCAATAACTTGAGAGGGGAATATTTGCAATTTCCAACTTTTATATATATTTATATATATTAAAATTCACTTATACAATGTAAAACTCGTTGATGGAATCAAGTATAAACACACACATATATGTGTGTGTGGGCGTGTGCGTTTGATTTCATAATTTGTTGAGTGCTCTCTATGGTAAAATTAAAATGTTATTCTTTTCGAAGGATTCAGGTTCGAGCAGTTGTGTCTACATAAGGTGTGTACATTATAATGACTAAGAAATATTTGAATATATTATCTCTTAAATCACCATATACTATTAAAAAAATATGTTGATCTCACATCTTATAAAAAATAATGCCGGCCAAGGCTCCTATTAGTCCCCTCGACAACATTTTTTTATTATATAAGAGAGTTTTTTTGTATTTTAATGTTCAGAGTTTTTTTTTGGATAATCTGGGATAAGTACAAGTAATATCTGTTCAAAGATAACTCTTAACCTTTCAACATTGAACTCTCACCCCCTTGTATCTATGGTGTTCGAACCCAGGTCTTCAAAAATAACAAAAATTCTTTTACTACAGATGCCATTTTATTCGTATTTTTAATGTTAAAAGTTGATAGTTCTTTCTCTGATATTATCATATACTGTCAGGTTTGAATCTGAATCCTCGCTTCGATTGTCACAACATTTCATGATAATGCAGAATCATGACACATTGTTGAATCTTCATTGTCTTGCCACTTATTCAAAATCTGAATGTTTAGTAAAAGCTGCTTTCTGGGTAAGATTTTTTCCTGACGAAGATTAAAGCTTTTTTTTTCCTACTAAACAGGCTGCCACTTATATGGTTACATTGTGAGATCATGCTTTATTTTAGAACATATCCCTCAAACCAATTGTTTCTACCTTTCGGGATACAAAACTAAGAGGGATCATAGATGCTGATAGTTTTTTTTTATTATTAATTTGGGATAAGTACATATAATATTTGTTTAATGATAACTCCTAACCATTTGACATTTAAGGCTCACATTCTAACATTTCTGGTGTTTGAACCCGTAACCAAAAAGAATGACGACAACAATTTTTTGCCACTGAGATCACCTAGTTCGTAATAGATGTTGGTATTCGAATCTTAAACTTGTTAAATTATCTTTCGAGAGTAATTATTAATGGCATGAATCAATTGAATTAAAAGAATTTTCCCCCCTTTTTGAATGCAGAAGAGTGGCAATGGAGAAAAGACAAGTGAGCTTAAACAAAACACATGTATACATTAATAGCAAAATTTTGAGGGCACTGACAGAAACACTGCAGCCAGCAAATGTTTTATTTCTTTTTCAACATTACTACATAATTATGTTTTATTCTTGCTTATCATAGTCGATAATATAAATTAAGTAGCAGCCAGAGTTCACTAGTAGTTAGACCACTCAAATCACCATTCAAAGAACAAAAAATTTAAGAAGAGTTGCATTTGCATAGAGGGGTGGGTCCTTCCAAGCTCTTTGATCCAGAAACTGCCACCACCACCATAATTGCAACCATCCTGTATAAAAGAAACCAAGGCAATCGAGCTGAGTGTTTGATCAAGTCGAATTAAATGATAGTTGGAATTGTTGCTGCTTTTTCGAGAACTTACAATGAACTTACAATGATGGTTTCCATCTATCCTGGTTATCGACCGCTCTTATGGCTTTATACCCTTCATTCTCGATCACCTTGCTCCCGCTCCAGATTAATGTCGTGTTACATTCATTTGGCTTGTAAGGTGCCAGCTCCACCTGCACTCCAAAAGCCCCTTTTTCAATACGAACTTGAAGGTAACATTCAAAATAAGATGATCAAATGGATTTCATACAGGCTGAGCCTCTCCGTTGTTATGTTTGAGTGCTTCACCAGTAGCCAGATAATCAGGGAAAACCCGGGTGACCCTCTTCATCTCTCACGTTCGCCCCGAATTTATCATCTTTGATCCAGTGCTGAAACAAGCAACCGAAGTGCATGTGATGTCCAAATAATATCGGATTATTCACAAACAGTTCATCGAACGTCCTAGCCATACGTACCTGGCGTTCATCAGAGGGATCGGCTCTAGCCAAAACAACCCTACCATCTCTGATGGCAACGTTAAACTTTGGATTAGCTTGCAGTAGATTCTGAAAGTGGGCTGGTCAGAGGTTCGTGTAGGTGAACTGAATCAGGACGAGAGGAATGGTGGGTTTTAGATGAGGGACGTGAACGACCATGACCGCGATCATCTCCGTCATCGTCGTCAGACCTTCTTTCACCACCTCTGCGGCCTTCGTGTTTCCCGTATCCTCCTGTCGAGTAGTGCGAACCGTGTTCACTTGGCAGGTAGTCACCGCCACCGTGCTGGTACGGCTGCGCATCCTCGAATTCTTCATCCCGGATCCTGATTTCTTCTTGGAAGAAGGTGACTCGTCTTTGTTCCTGCGTCGTTTTTCATCGTCATCGGAATCACCTTCATTTTGCGGCCGAAGAAATAATCCATTTGTTTGACACTATCAAATTGCTTCACTTCTTCAATTTGTGATATAAACAACAAGAAGCTGATCATAATTCCTCTTGTAGTGTAACCATAAACTCAAACACTCATATATATATATATATAGAACGAACTTGCAATTTCTTTGTCAAAGTATGATTTTGAATGCATGATTTTAGACAATCTTACCCAGATTTAGTTTATCTGTTATCTTACATAAACTTGTTTTGATATAGAGGAGACACGTTATTTAAATTACGAATATTAGATTCAAAGTTAAATGAAATGTTGATACGATAGAATTATATCTTTTTAAAATTATATTATATATTATCTCTATATCTATTGAATTCGGTTAATTTAAATATAATTTTTTGAGCTATCATATAATCAACATATATTATGTGACATTCGATATCACATTATCCACGAAAATATGCCAAAAACAAATCATATAAACAAGCTTTTGTTATAAAGTTTATTGTATTTCAACAAGTAGGCCCTTGAAATGAAATTATAAAATTATGTAAAATAATGTCTTAGTATTTTGATTAATCTTTGGTTTGGATACAATACGTTATGGATAAATTTATGGGTAAGGCCCATTCTTTAAAATACTTTCCTGGGCTTCTACTTTTGTATTTTAATATCTAATTCTTCAATTATAGGCCCAACTTTGAGTAATTTCTTCACCTTATTCTTTCCGTTTTCTATTTAAAAATAATATTAAAGCATTATTGAAATTATTTAATATTTACTTATTTACATGTTAGGTATAAAATGTAAAGTTTAAATTTTATAAATTTTGACTATAAAATTAATGGAAAACAATCATGAGTAAAATTAAAAATATCAAATATTCGAGAATTAGAAATATATATTTATAAATAAGAGAGTAAAATCTCTGTACCGGTCCTAAAAAAGTACAAAAAAAAACATTTTCATGTTTAAAATTTTAAAATAATTATATTTAATACGTGTTGATGAACATATAACAATGACAAATCTAGTAGCTTAGGCCAGGGGGACAGATAGAATTAAGAAAAGGGTAAATTCACCATTTCTCACTTAACTATTCTTTCTTCTATTACTGAATTTTTGAATTGTTCCTATTTTGATCACTCTGAATTATTTTATATTATTATGTATGACATGGTATTTTATTATTATTTAATATAAAATAATTGAAATATAAAATAAAAAAAAAGTGGTTGGTCGCCACCGTCAACCACCATCGAACGTCGTAGACGGTAGTCGTTCAAACACAAATTTCATGGGTCGGTTTATCTCAACCCTCTGAATCCGAATCTAGTGGTTGTTTCATCGAAAAATGCCCCAAAATCCATGAATCTCGACTGAAACGTTTCAGCTTCCTCACTTTCAATCTCTAATTCATGAACTTCGGAGCAAGTTCCGATAAAATGGAGGTCAGATTCAGACTCAAGGTGTCGAGGTGAAGTGACACATGAAATTTGGGACTGAAGGGCCACCTATACAACGGTTGGCAGTGACACCCAACCACCTTCTATTTTTATTTGATATTTTCAATTATTTGTATTAAATAATACTAAAAAATGTCATGTCAAACATAAATAATAATAAAATAATTCAGAGTGATCAAAACTAGAGCGATTTGAAAGTTCTGTGAGTAAATTAGACAAATTGAAAGTACAATGAGTAAAATAGGATAGAGTATCATTCAGTGAGGAATAATGTAATTTACCCATTAAAAAATGAAGAGCCTAAAGTTAAAAATAGGATAAACTACACGTTTAACCTCAACTATCACTTTTGTTTCACTTTAGTCATCCAACTATTTTTTTAAATTATACCTAATGTTTAGTTTTGGTTTCATTTTGATCATATAACGTTAAAAAATTAATAGTGATGGTGACATGTCATCATAAGATAATGTTACATCATCATTGGAAAAAAATTATCATGTCATTAGTTATGTTAATTTTTTAACGATGGATAACAAAAATGCAATATTGAGTATGATTTTGAAAAACAAATAGTTAGGCATCCAAAATGGAATAGAAGTGATAGTTGAGATGTTAAACACATAATTTACCCCCAAAAAATAATTTAAAAGGGGTTAAATGAAAGTATTAAAATTTAGAAGAGGCAGAAAATGAAGGTTAAAAGTTTTAGTAGTTAGGAAGGAGTAAAAGGTAATTAGTCGTTTTGATCTAGAGGCTACCTTCATAATTTCATTCATGCATACAGTACAATGTCAACTAAAATCATAGGGATTTGCATGAAACTTATCTCAGTGTAAAAGAAATCGTTGTTATTCCTAGAGGTCACTGTTCGAGCACCAACGACTGCAGCAACGTGATTGAACGTTCATTGTCAAATGGTTAAGAGTATTTAAAACAAATACTACTTTGTAATCACCTTAATTTAATAAAAAAAATCATATAGGGATTTAGGTAACGTACATCAAAGCCATTACTTCTAATTGGTGATGTGCAATCATAGACGTACAATGAACCTGGAATATAAACCCTCAAAGGAAGATGAGATAAAATTTTACCAAAACAAGCTGCTGCCTGCAATATGTGCCAAACCCTGCCTACCAACCATGGCTTCTTTAAGTAATCCATGACCATCCTGCTTTTTCATTAGCAAACTGGAATTATTGCTTTTAATGATTTCTAGATTAATTATGTACTAAATTATAAGGTTATCCAATCCTTCATATGATGCGAGTTAACACTTCTTTTTAATATATAATTGTGGGTCATTTTTAAATTTCCCTTTTTTAACACTTGGGATGATTCTATTTGTAATATCTTTTTATTGAATATTAGTTTAATTAGCATCATTATTATTATAACAGTCGTTTGAATATGTTTAAGTATAAATGTCTCCAATTCTTTTATATATATATGGGGTGAATACAATGCATTATCTGTTTAAATACTATTAATCATTTGATAATAAACGTTCGTACCCATGAGATTTAAGATGCTCTAACCCAGGACTTCAAGGGATAACAAGTCTCTTAACAACTAAGGTTGCATGGTTTGTACTAAATGTCTCTAATTTTAAGGATGATGAAATATGAATGGTTAGATATTATGATGCATTGTAAAGAAATAAAATTATTTTCTTTAAGAGGTACGAAGACAAGTATACATATATATATATTGATAAATTCGGGTAAATATAAGATAATATATGTTTAAAGATTCTCAATTATTTGATAATAAACGTCTACCTCAAAAAATAATAATAAATCTCTTAATAAATAAAGTCGTTTAGTTCATGCAAATATAAACACAATTATAAGTAATTTATCCATTAATTGTTGGCAAAGTCAGGGGTTTAACAGTGTCACTTTTTCCCTACACTTAATTTAAGTATCCGTTTGATCGTTGTAGTCCCCCCCCTAATTTTACTTGTGTGTTATTACTGTCTATATCTCATTTTTGTTATTCTTAAAAATATGACATGATCTCCTTTTTATAATTTGAGTTTTTTTAGTATATATATTCGGTGATGGATCTATAAATTTAAAAATGATGGTCCAAAATTTTAATACACTTTTTCAAAAAAGAAAATGAGTATGTAAATTTCATTAATTTTTCTCAGACTATTTTTATATTTTTTTTCTTAATAATAAGATATACCTAATGTGAATGGCTTAATGCATCCGCCCCTGTATATATAATGTTCTAATCAGGTAACTGTTATTTTTTGAACCGTAATGATAAAAGGGGTTTAAAGTATTAAACAAAATGAATGTAAAGGGGACAAACTTAAAAACAAAAAAAGTACAACGGCCAAAATGAAAATTAGGTTAAAGTACATGAAAAAAGTGATATTAAGCCATTATAAAATTATAAGTTAGTATCGATTGTTATATTTTACCCTAAACTAAGAAGAAATTGTGATTCAATTCTTTTAAAAGCAGTAAGATTATAAGTTAGTGTGATGGTCAAATGACATTTTGACTTTCATAAAATTTATAATTTAATATTAATCCCCAGAATTCTAAATTCACCTGCCCTTGGCTAAGTGGTAAAATTACATATTTAGTCCATGTTTACAGTCAATTATTCTGTTAAGTCCTTTTCCCTTTTACTTAAATAAAATTTTGCACGGCATAAATATTTTAGCCAAGATTTTTTAAGGGTCCCATGAATGATTTAAACGTTTCTTAAATGCAAAGCATAACCGAACCCTTATCTTCTCGAAAAAAACAAAAGCTAACGTGGACAATTGGTGTTGATTATAACACGATTTGTACCTGGGATTACTAATTATATAGTTTAGGCACCAATCATACAAGTTCTTTAATCTTTGTTAAGACGGGATTAGCAAATCAAGAAACATGATTTATAGGATTCCTGTAAATCTTCCATGTTTGTTAGGTACTGAATTGTTTATTGTGTTTTTTTAGTCATGGAACAGCTCCCTGAGTTGTCTCTTATCCCACCATCAAACTGAATCAAATCAAGGAAAGACTTAACAAGTGTATCTAGTTTTTAAACTAAACACCTGCTCTAAATGATCTTGTTCATGCCTGTTTTCAATTTAAAATCTCAGATTATCAACTTATAAAATTTGGGTTTTAATTGTTAAATAATTAATTATAAATTTGTTGGAGATCGAATCTTAATATTGCAAATATAGGAAGGAAATGACAGTCTTGATTCCATTTGAGGTGATTGATTAGGTTGAGAATAATAATAGTGCCTTTTTTCTTTTCCTAAGAAAAGAATCAGCTCGTCAAATTTCAAGCAACACACTATTTACAAAAGTGAGAATTTTAGCTGCCAATTCCACCGTCATCACTACATAATCTTTTTTTTCTGCAAAAATCATGAATGATTGATTCCCTTTTGAACTCCATCTCTAGCATTTTCTTCAACTTTTTGACTATGTGAGATGGGATCCAGCATTTTGATCCCATCCCAAAGGAGTTCAATGTTTCTACCCATACACGCTTCCTTGTTTACACACCTAGAGTATCATTGGTTGTTATTCTTATCTTTTTCCCATAATTTCTTTTCCATTTTTTCATTTTTTTAAGTTTAGTTTTTTAATTTATCCTTGGAACTGAATGTGAGGACCTAGAAGTAAACTCGGGTTGAAGAAGGACTGGTTTAGAAAGTTGTAGTGAGTCATATCAGTTTGGCTGCTGCTGTTGCTGAAACTGCAGCAAGGTTTCTTTGATGGGTTCAACAGGTAATCCTCGTCAATGCTCGAGTATTGTCGCTTGAGTTTGTGTTCCATGTTCGGAACCGAAGAGCTCAACTGGGGAAGCTTTTGCACTGTCATGCTGCTGCTGGTGCTTATGCTGCTGATGTTGGTGGTGGTGCCATTGGTGGTGTAGTTGTTCATTAAGGGATGTTCGATGCTCGGGAAGGTGAAGGAATACGGCTCGTATCCGAATCCGTTGCACTGGTTTTCGTACAAGAAACTACCGAGTAAAGAGTAATCCATGGCGTCCAACAGGTTGGAAAGGGAACAAGATTTCTGGGGCTGGAGGGCATTGTTGGTTGGTGGAGGGGTTTTAATGGCGGCTGGTAAAAGGGCGTCTTTAATGAATTGTTCTGCTTCTTCTTCCTCTTGATCTTGATCACTTGTTGCTGCACTTATTGTTGCTGTTGATGATAAAGCATTGGTCTTCTTGTAGATCCGGCATAGAACCCAATCATCCAGCTGAATTAAAAAAAAACAGAGAATACGAATGAGTGTAAATTTATACATGTATAAAAGGGTACATTTCAAATGGAATTGCACCCCATTATCAAATTATACATCCACTATGCATAATGCAATTATTGGGGGTTTTATTTGAAAAAAAATTGGGAAATAATCAATGTCAAGAACACAATTATTTATCAAAGCATATGGGATATATGTGCGTTATTAATAAGTAAAAAAATTCTGAACAAATGTTAATTTGTTATCGGTCGAGATTGTTAAAAGAAATCACTTCGACGTCAAATCATAGTGGGTGTTTTGAAGATGAGGCTCACCCTCATGGATGAATCTTTCGACTTGAGTGGTCTATTGTTTGAGTTAGGGTTGTCTATAAGCCTATACTCGTGCATGATCCAAGTTGTTTTTATCCCCTTAGGTGGCCTGCCCTTGTAGAAAACAAGACCTTTCTTTACACCAATATTCTCTTGCACCTCACCCCTTCCACCCGCCATTGAAGAGGTAACTATGACCTTATCGGTGCCGGTCGCTTTCCAGTAACCGGACGCCGCTGCTCTGTTCGGCCTCGCACCGTTAGGGTACTTCCGATCTCTAGGGCTAAAGAAGTACCATTCTTTCTCACCAAAGGCAGCTTTATCTGATCAAAAAACAACCAACACACATGTACATCGTCAACAAAAAGCCCTGGCATGACAAATATGATGATAACATGAAAAGGGTGGGTAGACGAAAGCTCACCAGGTAAGTCCCAGGGATCGAACTTGTAAATATCGACGTCGGCGATGATCGAAACACGGAAAGACGAGGAACTCACCTTCTTCTTCAGATAATGAAGGATGAGTTCCTCGTCTGTAGGGTGGAACCTGAACCCCGGGGGCAAACTTGATTGTGGGTGCTTCATGTTCATCACCATCACAACTCGGAAAAGAAAGCTTGAGATGAACTAAGCTATGAACTGAAACAATCAAAGGAGTTGAATTGAAAAGGGGAAATTAATCCTCCAAAAACAACTCAACGAGGAAGAAGAAAAGAAGGGGATTGGAATTTTTGGGAGGGGAGGAAGGGTTGGCATTTTATGGATGTAGGATTTTTGTCGTTATTCGGAAAAAATAAAATAAAAAGAAGAGGATTAGGGCAGGCAATAATATTAATTTATTTATTTATTGGAAGTGGGTCCTACGCCAAGTGCCAGCTGTTGAGAGGCTTTGAAATTGAAGATTATTGGCTTTAGCTTTTCCAACTTTTTGTATGCAGTTAAAGATGGCGGCTTAAATAATGACATCATTTTCCGTTTCATGATTCCTCGCCACGTGTGTCATTTCCAATACTTAAGCTTTGGATATATGATATAATAGATCAAATATTAGTTTTGGTCACTCTACTATGTTCGATTTTAAATTTAATCATTTTTTATTTGACATACATTGACACTTTACTTCTATTAGGGGTGAATAAATAAAAAGCAATTAACTAAATAAGATGAACAAGTTTAGATATATTCTTTTTTATTTCACTTTACTTAGTTTCAATGATCTATTTACTTTAGTTTTGATTTCAACAATTCAAATTAAATAAATTTTTAAATAATATTATCCCGTCTCACTAAATATGTCTAATTTTGACTTTTTAAAAGTCAAAAATTTTAAAAATTGACCATGATTGTATTAAAAAAATTTAAAAAGTAAATTGTATAAAATATACATTTCAAAATTACCTTGATTAAAGGTTTCTGAAATATATTTTTCATGTTTTTATCAATAATAAATTTTTAATAATAATGAGTCAAAGTTTAAAAATTTTGACCCAAAAAAATTAATAAATGACGATTTAAGTGCGACAGAGAGAGTATATTGCTTATATATGTTTAATGAAATTGATCTAAGTATGAACTAATTCTAGAACATTCTTTTATTAGCTTGCGCTCTATATCCCTTAAAAATAGATGTTGGGTTCAATACTCTCTTCTATCAAAAATTGTAGGGATAGATTAAAGGGTGGGTGAGGGTAGTCATTCTTGAAAGCTTCAAACTAATACTTCAGATATATATATATTTTTAATTGATAATTTATTTTCGTCTCCTAAAATTTTATAAGTTGATATCCTCCAAAAATTTTAGAATTTACCCTTTGAATTATTGAAATTTCATTTTAGGTAGATTTTATTTAAATCAAATTATAAGGTGGGCAAATAAATTGACAGACTTCTATTATAATAAAAAAGAAACTTGATGAAATAAACCAAGATTTAATTACTCGTAAAATATTCAGATAGTGTGATAATATGAATTCGAGTTTGAGCTGGAAAAGGAAAAAAAAGATTGTTATTGTTGTGGCAGTCCTACTCCTACTGCCGTAAATATGTGTATGTCTTGACTTGTTCTTTGATTTTCTAAACCAATGTTTGTTTGTAGTTCAATGGTGGTTATTCCTGAATGGAGGGACGGGGGATCATGATTGACAGACTTCTATATAATAAAAAAGAAACTTGATGAAATAACCAGATTTAATTACTCGTAAAATATTCAGATAGTGTAATATGAATTCGAGTTTGAGGCTGAAAAGGCAAAAAAAATTGTTATGTTGTGGCAGTCCTACTCCTACTGCCGTAAATATGTTATGTCTTGACTTGTTCTTTGATTTTCTAAACCAATGTTTGTTTGTATTCAATGTGGTTATTCCTGAATGGAGGGACGGGGGATCATGACTTTCCAAAAAAAAAAAAAAATATGACTAGCGTTTATTTTGTGCACCAATTTTATGATTAAATATTCTTCGTTTGTTCATTATTATTATTATTATTATTATTATTATTATTATATTATTGATTTGAGTGTTCTTATATGATTTTTGTGCACGAAATAACTTTTGGAAATATGCTTAAAAGGCATGAAATTGTACTTTTTGTTATTGAATCAAGACTGAAACGGTAGCAAATTTTGGGCGTGAGATGTTGACCATGGAAGTGAGTCATCAGCTTCTAGAAGATCCAGTCAGCAGTGCCCAATCAACAATTCTAGAAGGTGGACGAATGACTAGAGAATTCAAGCATTTTAATTCAAGTTTTTAGATTTAAATAATTATTTTTTTAGCATTTTAGGGTTTTAAAAGCTATAAATACCCTCTTTGGGTAAAACCTCAAATATTTCTCAGATTGCATCCTTTCTTTCTTTATTTAGTTTAATAAAAATTCTTTTCTTCTGTTTTTGTTTTCTTTAATTTTCTTTTAAGCTGAGAGCTTAAGCGATGACTCAATTCCAATGTGAGAATTGAAAAAGCACTTGAATAACTTTGGAAATCTCTCTCAATTTCTTGCGCTTATTTTTCAAAAATCAATACGATCTTCAAAACCAAAGATTGACCTTGGTCAGGATGTTGTTGTGACTAACCGTGTGGGAGGAAGGATCGGCTTATTGAAAACACATTCGACTTCCTGAGAACATACTTAGCAAATTGATTGCTAAGAGAATTGAGATCAGAATATGTTTTATTGAAACAACATAATCCGAGTCGATCTTTTATGAACTTAGTTGGTTTCTTGATCTACAACATTGATGTTGATTAGATTAATTTCCAAAGCTGGAATCAAATGTTGCACTTGGGTATTCGATACAAAGCATAGTCACAAGGATTGATCATTATAGACAAACCGCATGAATCCCGAAGTAAAAATATTTCGATGATCCGAGGAAACTGAACTAAAGCAAAGCCTAAGGCTGATTTCTACCATATCAATTTTTTCTTTAAACTTCTTTTTAATTTTTTTTCTTTTTTATCTTCTTTATTTTATTGTTTTTTATACTTTACTCTCTTTATCTACAAATCCCCCATTAATCAACTCTACTTCATCCCTTCTTGGCGCAAATAAGCAAATCACAAATAAATCAGGAAGTTTTCTTAGTCTCTGTGAAATCTATCCTTACTTCTTTGTTACTACGTTAAATTTCTTTTATTTATTAATTGCGAAGAATGATTATTTGACATGAAAATGATGAGCGTCAAAAGAGTTTAGAGATAAGACAAAGATGGGCTGAGACGGAAAGGATAGTTAGAGATGACAAGAAAGGTAAAAAAATGTCTTTTTTTAGTGGATTATTATTAGATTGACTGAGTGTTTCTTAGCTACATGCCATCATCCCATTGTGTGTATTTCTCTTTTTATTTACTTTGTAATAGTTTAGTTTGGGATGGATAATAAGATAATATTTGTTTGAAATTCTCTCAATTAATTGATAATGTACGTACATACACCCTGCAAACTTCAATGCTCGAATTCAAACCTATAGAGATACAACACCCTTTAACCACAAAGGTCGCTGAAGGTTATTAAAATCTATTCTTTAATAAAATGTAACATTTCATTTATTTATTTATGAATATGTACATAATTTTTAGGTTTTACTTTTATCGTAAATAAGGATGGACTGAGAGGAAGGTTGGGTACGATCACGCTCCCTAAAATTTTTAAAATTATTATGCTTAGGTCCAGATAAATTTCAATTGTTAGTTCTTTTGATTGTGTTTTGTAGTGATTAATTATAATTATAGTTTTTTAATGCAATGCTTGAATTTATAATTTTATTTATGCACTGTACTGATTAATTTAGATTATAATTATATATATGAATTAATTGCAACTGTTAATGCAATTTTAGAGAATATTATTAAAAACTTTTTTTAATAAAATTGAAATTTGAATCGAAATAACTGATTTATTTTATAATAAACATGACAGATTTAATTATAAAAGATATAGGAAAACGAAAGAGTATTTCATAATCAAAACTTTTGGAGGAACTAGATTCAATGATAGTTGGACCAAGCAATTGAGTGTTTAATACGTTTAAAATGATTGGAAGTGAAGTGTGTGCTTCCATCTTTATCCTCTGCCCTATAATTTCATTAATACTTCTAAATATCCCCAACACAACATTCACATTTGTAACCCTTTTTACCCTAAACTAAACCCTTAATACTCTTAATCACTTGCATTCCATTTTGCTAATTTTGTCAATAATTATGTTCTACCATTATTTTTATATTTTTAATTTTGATAAGATATAATCATGAATTTATTTCTTTTATTTTATAAAAAATGGGATTAATTTTAAACTCATGTTTTATATAAAAAAATAATTATTAGCAAGATTATAAGTTATTATCTGTTTATAATCATTCTTAGTCATTGATAATGCACAAACCCCTAATGACAAAACTATTTGAACCAAAATCCATTAAGGAGAAGAATATTTTTCTTATCATTGAGACCACTCGATAAATTTTAAAAACAAATTGGTATTCTTATTAACATATAAATTATTGAACTATTAGATTTCAAATCAACTTTCAAATAAAAAAGTTTATCAATATTATCTAATTAAAATGGGGTAAACTAAGCACTTATAGTACATAAACTATCAGTTTTGATCTATTTTTGTATCTAAACTTTCAATTTTTTCAAAACCATACCTAGCATTTTGTTTTCATTTCATTTTAGTACCCCATTATTAAAAACTTAACACATTTAGTACCTAAACTATCTGTTTTGGTCTGTTTTAGTACCTAAGCTTTCAATATTATCAAAACTTAACGCTAAATTTTGAAAAATATACTAAAATGAAACAAAAACTAAAGTTTTTAATGGCGTGGTACTTAAATGAAATAAAAACTAAACTTTAGGGTACGTTTTTGAAAAAAATTGAAAGCTTAGGTACTAAAATGGATAAAAACGGATAGTTTAAGTACTAAGTACGTAATTTACCCATTAAACTAACTTATGACCACAAATGATAGTGATTAACTTTTTAAAAGAAAAAAATTGCATTACACAAACTAGGTTTTAAGAAAGCTGAATTTCACTTCACTTTAGGCCTGTAAAACTGAACGTTCAGCGAGCCGTTCATGAACCGTGCGTTGGGAAGTTCGTTTATGTGTTTATTTATTAAATGAACGAACATGAACAAGATTTGTGTTCGTTTAATTAAATGAACGAACATGAACATAGGTCTCGTTCGTTCATTTACGTTCGTGAACGTTTGGTTAGGTTCGTTCGGTTATGTTCGTTTATGTTCATTTCATTTATGTTTAACTCAATCTTCTTAAATCAATTTTGGTGACCAATTTGTAAGTATCTTTAAAATATTAATTAATCTGATATTCTGATGATCAACTCCATAATTAACCCAATTTTATTTGAAGATTAAATCCAATATGTTAACCCGTGAGGCACTTCGCCCTATATTCATTTTCCCCTTTTTTCCCAACCCTAATATTTACTAGAGAGTGAAGACGATCGCTGCTGAAAGCTTCAAAACAAGTTATATTATAGTGCAATCTGAAGTTTACAGGTCTTTTTCATCTCTTTCTCTGTTTTATTTGGCTTAATAGTTGATATGTAAGTTATTGCAGGTATTTCACATCTAAAACTCGAAAACATCATACTTCTTTCTAGAAATAGATGGGAAGACAAAGGTAACAATCGGAAGTATATGAGCATCAGTAAAGAGAAAAATATAATAGAATTTGCCAGAAAACAAAACAAATGTTTCTATGCAATTTCTGAAAAAGAGTGTAATAGCGGAAGTAATGGTTTTCCAGAAAAACCCATTAATATGTAGAAAATACACTTTGACAATGAACTTTTGTTTTCATAGTTCTTGTGTGACTTTTAGTTGTGGAGTAGACTTTAGGTACGTTTAAATTTTGAATGGTGGTTTAGCAATAATATCAGTTACGATATGTAGCATCGAAGGGATTTCGGATCTATGTTATTGCCTTGTAGTCCAATTTGTACCGTTTGAAATCTTCATGCTATTAAATTTTCTACTCTGCCAACGGAAAGGACCATTATTAACAAACCTCACTAAAGTCTGACATTGATGTTACAAAACTTTAGCCCGGCGAATTTATTAGAATAACGTAGATTTGGTTGATTTGCATTGTCGACTATTTTTCATGAAAGAACAATGGAAGGTAGGGTCTCTAACGTTAATGTTCGTGTTCATTTATGTTCGTGTTCTTTATGTTCGTTTATTTATTAAATGAACAAACATGAACAAGTTATATTCCTTAATAAACGAACATGAACAAAAAAAAAATTGTTCGCTTATGTTCGTGTTCGTTTATGTTCATTTATTTATTAAATGAACGAACATGAACATACCTCCGTTCGTGGGCGTTTTCGGTTACAGACCTACTTCACTTTATAGTTTACACATGGAATAAAAGGACTATGTTTCCAAAGAGAAATCCAAGTTAATGGAGCATTACCCCTTTTTTTAAAAAGTTAAATGTCTAAATTAGATGCAAGCAATTCCTTTTTAACTTCATTAACAACTTCAATTATGCTGTCTTGTTGGACACTCCAAACCATTATTATTATTATTATATTATTATTTTATTATTATTATTATTATTATTATTATTATTATTATTATTATTATTATCCCAATGCTTCATTTGTAGGATGCAATTAGTGATATTTTCCCCCCCAAAGCCACTAGTTGTTTTTTTTTATTAATTTCATTGTTTTCTAACGCTATTGCTATGTCATCATTATCCTAATCGAGGTTAATTGGTGACTTAATCAAATTAAATAGTGATTGATGCGTGTGGAGCACGCGTGCATTCTATACGTGGCACCAGGATTCCATTTCGATTTTCTTGCTTTGTTATCCGATCCCTTTACTTATGCGGTGTGAAAACATGGTATACTTGTACATTTGAAAGTGACTTTAATCATTAAACATAAATTTTGAGAAAAATAATTTAATATAAAAGTTCATATTTGTAAAAATCAGTTTAATAAATATTTTATGTAATTTGGAATTAAAATTTACCTTAATTCAAGTTTTATTACATGGAAGCTTTAGTAATAAAAAAAATGGTGTGAATTCTATCCAAATTGTTTTACCTTATCTACTTATGTAGGGATGGGCTGAAGAATACAGGTGGGGAGTGGGGATAGTCTATCATATTTTAAATTTTTTCTATGTGTTTTCGATTGTAAATCTATTTCCGTCTCTCTGAAATTTTATAAATTTATTATTTTTTAATATTTTAGAAGTTTATCTCCCTAATATAAAATTTTATGTTCGTCCCTATACTTACGTGCATTTATATTTCTGTTATCAGTCTAATAATATATTACAATGACTTTAAATATAGTCATTTGATTATAGGTGTAATTGTGATTAGGATTATCTTTATAATTGCACCTAACATTTTGAAAAATTATCAAGTCTTAAATATGATAATAATTTTTATAATTCAATTGGAAAGAAAAATGAAATGAAATGAAATTGACAATGGCATCAAAGGCAAAGTCAGTCATTGAAATAACCTTCCATCAATGGGGTGATGCCACGTGCATTTTGGTGGGTGGGTTTTGATTTAGTCATAAAACTTGCACCGAAAAAGAATATTCAAGTCTCCATAGCCAAAACCTAAGGTCATAGCAAGTTATACGACTCCTTGCTTCAAAACGGCGGTTTAATGTATATTTTATCTAACCACGTGTATTTGTTACGACAAAAGAAAAAAAATCATCACTAAGAACGCATAAAAACAAGTTTTACTTGCAAAACTAGACGCGATTAAGAGGTTAATTACGAATCCCAAGGTTGAAAAGTCTGATAATTTCCTCATTAGTAACTAATCTCATTTCCTAATATAAAAAGTGATAGATCCATAAATATTTTTAAGGGCAGGTACGTATATGATAGCGTTATAAAATTTTTAAATGAGGTAAGCGTAAAGAAAATTCTTAGGTAGCATAAATAAAATAGGTCATTAATCGAAGAAAATTCAGATTTGAAGGTGAACATAATAAAATTTTAGGGTGATTATCATCAATAAATTGTCATAAAAAAATCGGATTTCAGCGCTTACCGTCAGGCATGAGTCCATCTTTGCCATTGTAGTTTGCTTCCCCTATGCAAACGAGCTGAAAAAGTTAATGTCAAAAGCCAAGATGTAGCGTATTTTGTGGACTAGGAAAATAATTTTTTTTTTAAATTTTTACAAAGTTTAAAAACTATAATATGTTTTGTCTGACTGTAAAGGAAGACACAAGGGAAGATTATAATAATAGTAGTAGTACAATTGTGGCTGTTAATTATTCCTTAAGACTTCTTGCCATTCAAACCTAGCACGGCATGGCTAAAAAACAATGACAAAAAAGTAATTTTTTCGAATTTCCATACTCAAATGAGCCAAGGAGTAGTTGTAAATCAATGGAAAGGTGCCAAAATTGAACAAACGGGCATATGAATGAGACAAACAAGAGTCAAGAGAGATGGGGTCAGGAGCGGGAACGGAAACAAAATTTTATATTAAAAAACAAATTTATAAAATTTTATATTAAGAAACAAATTTATAAAATTTTAAAAGATATGAAAATAAATTAACAATAAAAATATATATAGTAAATATATAAAAAAATTGAAATTTTAGAAGAGAAGATTATCTTATCCGTCCCAGTCCATTCCTATTTTGGAGAATATACTAATGAACAAGGTTTTTATGATTATCCACAAATGTTTTTCGTTTTCTTTTTATTTGAGACTGATATTTTATCATTCAAAGATGCTTTGGGCTTACGTTGGGTTTGTTAGCATGCAATGAATAGGATTTAATGCTTTGAATCTTATTATGTCACGTACGATGAGAAACACAAGTAGCTGGGATTTCAAGTCTGTCTTGTTCTCTAACTCCTTTTCCTTTTCCATGTACTAGGTAACTTGTTCAGCTCAAATTCAAATGCTCACATGTCCAAATGTCAGTCATTATATATAAATGAAACCATATCATCCTTTTGTTAAGTAACCAATGAGTTCTCTTTATTATCTGCTTACAGATAAACAAAAGATAAAAAGTGGGAAACCTCAGCTCGGGCCAATACAATATACCCATGGTGCTATACCCTCCAACACGGTCAAAAACATCATCATTACTTTGTTGTGGGAACCTTGACTTCTGATTTACCTGTGGAGAGAGGAGAAAGTTAAGCCTACTTAATATATATGGATTATAATTCACTTATTAATTTGAAATTCTTTTAGTTTTATAAAAATAAATTATTGAATGAGTAAAAATAGATAATTAAGAATAATTCTTTGTTTTTACTCCAATGAATATCTTTTTATTTCTGAATTTAATCTCAACCGTTTATTTTTCACTCATCCAACAATTTTAAATTTGTGTAAAACTAGAATAATTTTTACATTGTATAATTGAATCATATATACATGTGGTTTATGAGTTAAGATCACTAACTAATTGGTGGAAAATAAGACGAGTAATTCACATGGTTATCTATATCTTTTCAATGTTCATCCTTAGCTTATAATGAGGTGAGGGGTAGCTTTACGGGCAAAATTTGATGTTAGAGGGTAAATTTATAAAACTTTAAGGATGACGAATTTATAAAATTATAAAAGATAAAAATAAATTTTTTTATAAAAAATATAAAATAAATATTTAAAATATACACAAAAAAAATAAAATAAATTTTTTTAGTAGGACAATTACCCTTGCCACTCACCCCATCGGTGACTATGGGTAGCTTTAAATCTGAACGTGCAATCAATCATAACATCAAGTAGCTAGGAGATATTTGACTGAGAAAGGGTTAATCATACAAGTTAGACTAGTCAAAGGTATATGGATGGCATGTAAGAATACGCATCGGCTAAGTAAGTTCTATATGTGAAAAAAAGTCATGAAAATGACCCCCTGTAGTTTTCCACGTGTAGTTCACCTAACCCATCGGCTTCGTACTTATCTCATGTCAAATGGAAATGCACCCGCTTAGGCCTAACTTGGAAACTAAAATCTATTATCTACTCTTTCTCTCTGAGGTTTTCAATGTGTTACATGTTAAAAATATTCAACTTCTCTAGGGGTTTTCATGCATTTGGAGGGTCTTTAAAGAATATTTCTTCGAATCAGTATCTAAATATGCGTCCGACATGAGTACCTCAAAAGGTAGAAGATTGGATTTCTCAGGTTACACTAGAGCAAAGCATGCATGACGTATATTAAACAGTGTTAACCTTGACTAATCAGTTTCATTAGTTGATGCCATGCTGGATGGAAGACCTTTCAAACTAAGGATTGGCAAATGAATGGGTAATAAAGTCAGCCGCAATTAAGTATCAACAGTATAAGAATGTTCATTGTCAACTCTGAAGAAAAAACACACCTATAAAATTCAAGTGGGTGAATTCTGAATTTGGTGATGGAGGAAACATGGGTGTGAACAGGATGTGAATAAACCGCCAATCTGGGAAGCTGTGACATAATTTTAGTTGAAGAAAAATGTTGTTAATGGTGTGAGAATACGTATGCTAATCCGAGTATACACGAAAGAACCTACAGGATTGTTACTATAATTTAACAGGACAATATCAGTTACTCCATATTATACTAACTAAATAAAACAGGATGTGAACTCATTGAGCTGCCTTAGTGGTAGAAAGGAGTTGTTTTAGAAAGGAGTTGTTTTTCATAGAAGTAAAACATTTTTCAGAGTAGTCTAGATTGATTACACCGTAGTATTTTTTTTAGAATCATTCTTAATTATTGACAACGTACATACACCTTGTAGAATCAACTGCTATAACACAGGAGATTGATAGTTTGTTATGAAGTGTCTTGTGGTCGAAATATTTTTCATGTGGCGATATTTTGAATACGAGGCAAGGGGATAAAAGTTCTTATGCATGGAAGGGCATTTTTAAAGAACTTCACTCGATGGAAGGGGCAATTTATTGGCGTATTGGTCATAATAGTAAATTGAACTTGATAACAGATAAATGGGGAGGTTCTGCAAAGGTGACACTCACAGGGGATTATTCTTCAATCCCGACTGATAGTTTTTTAGCTTCTTTGTTTATGGAACCGGAAAGTCCAACATGGATTGAAGGTCGTGCCCGGGAAATGTTCACGAGGGAATATGTGGATATGATTTTAGCTACTAGTATTGCTCTGTGCATAGAGGAAGTAATAATTTGGAGATTCCATGATTCTAGTGTGTACTCGGTTAGGTCCGATTATTGCTGGTTCCAAAGTCAACAACATCCGTTAACTCAAATGTCCCTATATGAAAGATTATTTCCAAACTACCAGTTCTCCCGAAAATACACATTTTTATGTGGCGATTGGCTCTTGATGGATTGTCGGTAGGGAAACGACTACGGGAAGCGGGCTTAGTATCTGGAATTTATCCCATGTGTTATACAGATGAGGATACAATTGCCCATGTATTTCGTGGATATCAGTATTGTTGCGGAAGACGGCTATCGGATAGAGTAAAAACGCAACTGATAATTTGAGAAAATAAAAATGAAGATAAAATAGACACAAAATTTACGTAGAAAATACATAAATAATATAGGGTAAAAACCACAGGCAACGGTAGAATAATTTTACTATAAGAAAATAGGAATTACAACTTCTCTCGATCTACCAAGGAGAAAACAATGATAATTCTCTCTTGATAAAAAGTAGAAAACAACTCTCAAGAAACTCTCTAAATTCTCTAGTATTGGGAGAAAGCTAGAATGATTTGGATGATTTTGAAGCTAAATGAGCTAGGGTATTTATAGTTGAAGCTTAATGACTAATTTGTAAATACTCTAAATTACAATGACTAAAATATACAATTATACCATTGCTAATTTTCAACAATTAGCCAACCATTTTTGACATTTTTTTTCAGTGGATTTTCAACAATCTTCCACTTAAAGATTTGATTGGAACAATCATATCTTCACACCATTCTTTCTACCTTGTACCTTCATGTTGCTTACGTATCTGACAGGCCATAAGAGGATCGACACCAAGTAAATTTATCGGCATTGATCGCATTCGTCATGAAATCTGCTATGTTGTATTTGGTATGAATCTTCTGTATATCTACCGTCCCTTCTTCCACCTTTTCACGAATGAAATGGTACTGAACTCGTATGTGTTTTGTCCTTGAATGAAATGCTGAATTCATTGCTAAATGCAAGGCGCTTTGACTGTCACAAAATAAAGAGACATACTCTTGATTGTGCCCAAGCTCCTCCAATAACATCTTCAACCAAATTTCTTATTTACTGGCTTGTGTAGCTGCTACATATTCTGCCTCTGTTGTGGATGTAGCCACAACTGACTGCAATTTTGAAACCCAACTTACAGCTCCACCAGCAATTTTGAATACATATCCTGTAGTAGATTTGATTTTATCCAAATACCCTGCATAGTCAGAATCTACATACCCATTGATTAGTAAGTTTGATCCTCCGTAACATAATGCAACATTTGAGGTTCATTTGATGTATCTCAGGATCCTCTTTACTGTATTCCAATGCTCTTTGCATGGATTCACCATGTACCGACTACCACTCCCACTGCTTGTGCAATGTCTGGTCTTGTGAATATCATAGCGAACATTAAACTTCCCACTAATGATGCATACAGTACTCGAGACATCTTCATCCTCCCTTTTTCACTGCTAAGACTCATACTGGAGGATAATTTGAAGTTAATAGGAAGAGGGGTAAAAATTGGCTTACAATCTTGCATGTTGAATCGTGACAAGATCTTTTTCAAGTAATTATTTTGTGAAAGCCAAATCTTTCTATTACTTCTGTCTCGGTGAATTTGCATCCCCAGAATCTTGTTTGCCCCAAGTCCTTCATTTGAAATTCCCTAGCCAGTTGTGCCTTCAATTCTTCAATATGATATTTGTTGGGTCCTGCAACCAACATGTCATCCACATACAACAACAATATAACAAAATCGTTATCACCAGACCTCCTGAAATAAACACAAGGGTCTGCATTAAGTCTGTTGTATCCAAGGCACATAATGAAGGAATCAAATCTCTTATACCAACACCTCGTCGCTTGCTTTAGACCGTATAGAGATTTGTTCAACCTGCAAACCAAGTTCTTCTTTTCTTTTTCTTTAAAACCTTCAGGCTGGAGCATATAAATTTGTTCTTCAATATTTCCATGAAGAAAAGCTGTTTTAACATCTAGCTGCTCTAAATGTAAGTCCAATGTAGCACACATTGTCAAAACTACTCGAACTGTTGTAAGTTGAACCACAGGAGAAAATATTTCATTGAAATCAATACATTCTTTTTGAGTATATCATTTGACCACCAGTCTTGCACGATACCTCTCAACTTGAACGTCATCATTTCGCTTGATTTTGAAGACCCATTTATTACCAATTGGCTTCATTACTTGTGGTAGTGGCATAAGGTCTCATGTATTATTTTTATGAAGGGCTTTGATTTCTTCTTGCATCATCATCATCCACAGTAAAGCATCTGAGCTGTTTATTTCCTCCTGGTATGTTGATGGCTCACCATCCTCTGTTAAAAGGCAGTATGCAATATTTCATTCTATAACATAATCTGAGTGCCAATTGAGACATCTTCTCACACGATCTGATTGACGAGTTGTTGGAGCTTCAGAACTCTCTGGTTCTTGTTCATCATGTGCTGGTTCTGCTTTAGAAGAATCTCATTGTTCAAGCTCATTTTCCACATATATATGTGTAGTCTCTGACTTTTAGTGCTATCATCGTCTTCTTTTCTTTGTAGTTTATCTTCTACAAAGATAACATCCCTGCTAATGATCACTTTACGGGCAGTGGGATCCCACAAGCGATACCCCAAGAATTTGTATTTCCTGGATTTTGGATCCAGCTTTGAAATTTCTTGGGAGTTGTACATCACATACACAATACTTCCAAATACATGGAGGTTTGAATAATCATCTGGTTTACCAGTCCACATCTCCATTGGTGTCTTCAGCTCTATTGTAGTTAATGGAGCTCGATTCACCAAATAACAGGCGGTATTGACTGCTTCTGCCCATAATGATTTTCCTCAACATTGCTCTTGTTCTTTCTAACAAGGTTTTGTTCATCCGCTCTGCCACTCCATTTTGTTGAGGAGTGTTCGCCACTTTGAACTATCTTTTGATGCATTCTTTCCTACAAAAGTAATCAAATTCTTCACTTGTGTATTCTCCTCCATTATCTGTTCTGAAACACTTGATCTTATTTCTAGAATCAAGTTCCACCCGCGCTTTGAAGTTTTTGGAAGTTGAAAACACATCTGACTTCTTCTTAATAGGGTATACCCAACATCTCCTGGATTAGTCATCAATAAATGAGACAAAGTATTTTGCTCTGCCTAGGGATGTAACTGGTGCTTGTCATACGTCAGAGTGAACCAATTCTAGAACACTTTTGCCTCTAGAATTTGACATATTGAATTTCAACCAGTGTTGCTTACTTGTTATGCAATGCTCATACAAAGTAAGTGATACATTTGTTAAGCCTGGAAGTAGTTTTTGCTCCACAAGGACTTTCATTCATTGTTCTAACATGTGTCCAAGTTTCTGATGCCATATCATTGCAGAATCTGAACTACATGAGGCAACAAAGGCTTTTGCTTCTAGCAAAGTCTCTCCCTTCAGCATGTACAAGTTTGCTACTATCTTTTCGCCTTTCATCACCACAAGCGCTCCACGGAACACCTTCATGATTCCTTTCTGTGTTTCAATCTTGCTTGAATTATTATCCAATAATCCATAGGATAATAAATTTTTCTTCAGGCCTTTCACGTGTCGCACATCTCGAACAATTTTAATTGTTCCATCATACATTTTCAATTTGATGGTTCTCACGCCAATGATCTTTAAGACATGATTATTGCAACTATACATAGATCCTCCTGAGATAGGTTCATAATGATGTAACCATTCTCTTTTTGAGATCATGTGATATGTTGCTCCCGCATCAATGAGCCATATATCTGCATATCACTTTCTACCTTCCACGGTGGTTGACGCTTCATAGCATAGAGCATCTCCATCATCTGAAGTGTTTGCGGTATTGCCTTGTGGATTGGAGTTTTTATTTAGACTCCAACAATCATTCTTCAAGTGACCATTCTTTCCAAATTGTAGCACTTTAAATTCTTCTTGCTTCTCGACTTTGATCTACCATGTTTGTGACTGCTGCTTTGGCCACGTTCCGTTGATCTCCCTCTCATCATTGTCAACGCTTCTGCTTGTTGCAGATTTACTTGTCTGTCTTCCTTGTTCTTGCACCGATTTTCTTTTTGTAGAACAGCAGCTGCAACGTCATCAAAGAATAGACTGGTGACATTACTGTTTGTTAAGTTGATGATGAGTTGATCATACAAATCAGATAGATTTTGAAGTAAAAGTTCAGCACGTTCTTGTTCTCCTATTGTACATCTTAGGGATATAAGCTGAGAAAATAAAGTGTTCAGTGTGTTTAAGTGCTCCGTCACTGAAGTAGATTCTGGCATCCGGAGAGTGTACAATTTCCTCTTAAGGAAAATTTTATTATGTAACGATGTGGCCTCGTACAATTTGGTGAGATGATCCCATATCTCCTTAGCTGTATTCTTCTCCTCGATGCTTGACAATACTTCATCTGCTAATGCTAGATGAAAGTTTGTCATAGCATTCCCGTCTATTTCGATCCTTTTGTTGTCATCTGTGAAATCTATTGGCCTTTCACTGATAGTTACTAGACAACCGTCTTTCCTCAGGATGACCTTCATCTTCAATTTCCACAATTAGAAATTTCTCCCATTGAATTTTTCAATATCAAATTTCGTTGTCACAGCTTCTATTACGGATAGTTCCCTCTATTTCACTATCGTGAATAGTCTCTAGAACCTTAAAGAATGAATAATACCTTCTTACTTTCTTATGTTGGAGGATCCACCTTTTGGTGGCAACCACAAAGACAATAAGCAGATATTACACACTCAAATCTGGCTTTGATACCAATTGTTGCGGAAGACGACTATCAGATAGAGCAAAAATGCAACTGATAATTTGATAAAATAAAAATGAGGATAAAATAGACACAAAATTTATGTGGAAAACACCTAAATAATATAGGGTAAAAACCACAGGCAACGGTAGAAGAATTTCACTATGAGAAAATAGGAATTACAACTTCTCTCGATCTACCAAGGAGAAAACAATGATAATTCTCTCTTGATAAAAAAGAGAAAACAACTCTCAAGAAACTCTCTAAATTCTCTAGTATTAGGAGAAAGATAGAATGATTTGGGATGGCTTTGAAGCTAAATGAACTAGGGTATTTATAGTTGAAGCTTAAGGACTAATTTATAAATACCTTAAATTACAATGACTAAAATATACAATTATACCATTGCTAATTTTCAACAATTAGCCAACCATTTTTGACATTTTTTTCGGTGGATTTTCAACAAGTATGCATAAGAAGCCATTGAGCTAGCTGGGTTTAATAATGTGCCTCGGGTCATGGTGGGGGATTCTAATTTGAACTTGATTGAGGCGTTATTTAAAACATTCACTTTTGAATGCTTTGCTGGCTTTACCATGCTTTTATGGAATGTATGTAATGGAAGGAATGTACAAGTACATGAGGACAAAATTCAGCCTCCATGGCTTATTGCTTTGAATTGCGCAAGTGCTGTAAAATGAGTTTAAATTGGCAAAGAACCACACTGCTCGAGGAGTAGCCCGCACAACTATCGAACTTCCAGCTAAACGGCCACAGAACAGTGATGTATGATAGCATTGGCATCCACCTGACCTTGGTGTAGTTAAAATCAATGTGGATGGGGTGTTTGATCCCAACGACGGGCAGCAGCAGTTGGTGTAATAGCTCGATGCTGCTGGATTACCCATGGGAGGTATGACAGTTTCAACACCATCATGTGGGGAGGCAGGGCTTGCTGAGATACAAGAAATTGTCATCAGAATGCAATTTGCCATTGAAAATCACTAAACAAATGTGGTGTTTGAATCAAACTCTACTATGGTAGTGAACAAAATTCGGGATTACATTGCAGATATGTCTACTATAGGTTTTCATCTAAAGGAAGCACATGCTATGTTTGATTCTCATTTGTAATATAGTTTGTACAATGTGAGTATAACAAAGTGGCACATAATTTAGTTGTTTGGGGTACTACGATCGGATAAATCTATATTTGGAATACGTTGCTTGAATTTGCTACTGCACACGATATGGTGGTCACTAACTCCTTCTTTAACAAGAGAGATGTGAACTTGATTACGTTCCATAGCAGGGGACATTGTACCCAAATCGACTACATCCTGATTCAAAATCGGGATCGATGGGCTTGCATTGATTGTAATGTGTTCCCTGAAGAGGCATGTGCATCATAACACAGATTGTTGGTTTTGGTGTTCCGAGTACGCCACTGGCGGATCACTCATAGGAAGGCTAAACTTGATAAACCTAGGATTCTTTGGAAGAACTTACATGGAGCGACAACTGATGACTTTAGAAGTAAAGTTTTGTCTAATACAGGTTTTGGAACTACAAACTCAAATAATGCATATATGTTATGGAAAAATATGGCAAATTCCATCAAATAGGTAGACAAAAACACCCTTGGGTTGTCGACAGGGAAGGTCAAGGAACATAAAGAATCATGGTGGTGGAATGACGAAGTCCAAACTAAGGTGAAGACAAAGCAAACTTGCTTCAAGGAGTTTCTATAATGCAATGACGACGAAGAAAGATCGAGAGCTAATATACAAGGAGGCAAAGCGGGAAACCAATAAAATAGTGGCTAAAGTAAAGGATAAGACATACGAGGAAATGTACAAGAGATTAGACACCAAGGAAGGACAAAACGGCATCTTCAGGCTTGCAAAATCCAGGGAAAATAGGAAAAAGGATATAGGTAGCATTGTTTATTTAGGACAACAATGGTGTTCTTTTAGTGAAAGATCATGATATTAAGAGGGTTTGGGGTAGTTACTTCTTTGACTTATTTAATGATGATGCCTCTCCCTGTAGAGATAGTACCATTGATGGGTCAACCGACCATCATACTACGACCAATGACTACCCTACAAGTAGAATTGGGTTTGAGGAAGTCAAAATGGTTCTTAAAAAGATGGGAGAGACAAAGCTGTCAGTCCAGATCAAATTCCTATCACTGTGTGGTTGGCCCTAGGAGAAGAGGGAGTTAAGTGGTTGACCAACTTCTTTAATATTATTTTAGAGACTGTCAAGATGTCAGAGGAGTGGAGAGAGTCTACGGTGATACAATAAAGGAGATCCCCAATGTTGTGGCAACTACAGAGATATTAAACTACTCAGCCATACCATGAAGCTATGTGAAAGGGTGATAGAGGCTAGGTTGAGACAGGTTACTAGGGTTTCGGAAAACCAATTTGGATTTATGCCAGACAGGTCTACTACGGAGGCGATTCATCTACTTCGACGGATTATAGAGAAATATAGGGAAAAAAATAGAGATCTTCACATGGCGTTCATTGACCTTGAGAAGGCGTATGATAGCGTTCCCCGCGATACAATCTGAAAGACCTTGAAAACAAGACGGATCCAAACTGCTTATATCTGAGCAATTCATGATATGTACTGTAGATCTACTACATACGTCAGGACTACAATTGGCGACACCGAGGCATTCCCGGTGGAAATTGGACTCCACCAGGGATCAGCTCTCAGCCCTTACATATTCACCTTGATTATGGACGACATCTATTGTGCGACACCACACGTTATTCCATGGTGTATGCTTTTCGCTGACGACATTGTCCTAGTTACTGAAACAAAAATAGAGCTGAATAGTAGACTGGCTACCTGAAAGACTGCTTTGGAAGAAAAAGGTCTAAGGATCAATATTGAAAAGACAGAGTATTTATATTCAAACTTCAGTGGGAACCAAAACGATGCAGATGTAGAAGTATGCATAAAAGGACACGTCCTCCCCTCAAAGGTTTGTTTCAAGTACCTAGGGTCTATGATACATAAAGATGGGGGTATAGATGATGATGTTACACACCGTATAAAGGCGGGATGGCTAAAGTGGAGGGCTGCTACTGGAGTTTTGTGTGACAAGAAGGTGCCACTAAAGCTTAAGGGAAAATTTTATAGGATGACAATAAGACCAACGCTGATGTATGGTTCAGAATGTTGGGTAATCAAGAAGGATCACGTAAGGAGGATGAAGGACGCAAAAATGAGAATGCTTTGATGGGCATATGGTAGGACTGTGTGGGACATGACACCAAACTTTGCTATTAGGATGTACTTCGGGGTGGTGCCTGTATCCGAAAAATTGAGGGAGGGAAGACTACGGTGGTTTTGGCATGTCCTTAGGCGACAACCGTCGGATGCGGTCAGGAGGGTAGAGTCAATTACAGTCGATGGTGCCAGAAGACGAGGAAAACCAAAGCGGAAGTGGGAAGACTGCTTAAGATCTGATTTGAAGGATTTAACACTTACCGAGGACATGACCTCCGATAGGAAAGTATGGAGACTTAAGACCATAGTAGCCGAGTAGTGCGGGTCACAACCATAGGGTGTAACATCTCTATCTTCTTTATACTGCCTTTGTAGTAATTTCCATGACTTCTACTTTTTATACGTTTCTGTCATTGGAATTTAAGAAGGCTTAGAACTAGGGTAGCACACTAGTGTAGGCTTAGTTTAGGTTTTAACCCATTTAACTTTATTCCTTCTAGTAGCTTGCTATCGTTGACTTCTGTGTATCATTCTCTTCAGGTTTACTCTTTTTAAATTTAGTCGGGTCTTACGTTTCTGTCTATATGCAGAGATTTTTACGCAGGGATTTATTTGCATAGATTACTTCCCATTACAGAAGCGCATATGAAGACGGTTCAACTATGTATTTATTTATACATGCATTGCATTTTATCTTTATTTTTAATTTTATGACTGCCGGAGGTCTTCCACGGAAGCTGCTCTCAACCTGGCGTTGGGGGCAGTCTACTACCCTACCTCCCCCTTACCCCATTGCATATAAGAATAGGGTTTTGTTGTTGTTGTTGTTGTAGTTGTTGTTACCCGAGCTTATCGCATCTGACATATCTTGTGACATGGTTTATCGATAATTTATTTTGGGCACTCTTTTCCTTTGTTAGGTTTAGAAGGGTTTTTAATGAGGCCCTCGTTTCTTTCCAAAAATAAAAAGCAATTCAACACCAAAATTTATAGCATTGCAATAATACACTCAATCTAATACCTTCTCATTTGCAAGTTACAATTTAATTCCCTAACTTCTAGCATAATTTGAATTAACCACCAACTTTCCCAAATTTTTGCAATTTGATCCCAATTAATACTCAAACTTAAAATTTAGCATCCAAGTAATAATTTCCAGCATTGGACACTCTAAATTGTACATTACACTTCAATATCTTCAAATTCTAAAAACTTGCAAAATATTCCTTTTACTATCATAATATTTTAAATCGATCCAAATCAACTTCCAAAGCATGTAAAACTCATCTGATATCAATTTAGGCCATAGGAAAATTTTGTATAATTTTCCCTAACAATTTCCCCTTGGCCGAACCTATCTAAAGAAATAGGGCAAAGTTTTCATCCAATTTCAAACATGGATTCAAGTTTCTAATAACGAATTCATGCATTTCCAAACATTCCCACGTCAAATTCAATCAAAATTCAATAGTTTCCCTTAAACCCCATCCTTGGCTGAAACTTATATAGTCATTTCTAATTGGTTTTGACCTTTACTTAAGCTTGGAAATTAATCTACAATACCAATAACATAAAAATCAATCTTTAATTTTCCAAAATCCAACTTGTTCTTCGTCCACCCAAAGCATGATATTCATCATTGAAGCATGTTTCCATGAGCTATTTATACCAATTAATAGAGAATTGCATGTAGATTAATTCTCTATCTAATAACTCAATTGAAAAAACAATCGAAAAAGCTTAAAAATGAATTTGAAAATTCTTACCTCTCTATGAGTTCACAGCAGCTAGAAGAAGATAGGTTGATTTTCTCTTTATTTTTCTACAATTTTCCTTAAACCACGTCTTAATTCTAATGTAATTGAATTTAAAATATAATTAATGAGAAATCCCAACTTTACCATTATTGAACCTTGATAATTACGAAATGCCATAAAAGTATCTTCCATTAAAATATTCATGGTCAAAGATGAACCAATTGAAGTTGACTTTCCACTTTAGCCATGCAATTTTTAAAAATCTCACTTTAGTCACCAAATTTCCCAATTTCGGCTAAATAAGGAAAATCGACTTCAATTCCATTGATCCACATTAAATTTCACTATTATAAAATATAAAAATAATATTTCCAACCTTTATCTACCATCCTTCAAAATTTCATAAAATTCTGGTTCGATCTGATTATCCGATTTCTTACAAGACTTTACTAGTTTATAACTTTTAATAAAAATCCCAAATAAAAATTCTGATTCTCACGAAAACAATTATTTCAGAATAAACTATTCATTTATGGGCCAAAATATATAACTTTTAAAAATTATATTTTTTTCATAAACTTTTCCAAATTTATACTTTGCCACTAAACTTTTAAAACTTATATTTTGGTTACTAGCCAAAATTTGGGGTATTACAGTTCTCCTCCCCTTAAAGAAAATTCATCCTCAAATTTTCCATACGCATTTACATACCTGAAGTAAATAGATAAGGGGAACTGTTTTTTCGTAACTTTATCTTTTTCCAGATTACTTCCTTAAATTTATAATTCCACCAAAGAACTTTTACTAGTGGTTTTGACTTGTTCCTCAGTTCTTTGACTTCATAAACTAAAATCCTTATTGATTCTTCTTCATATGATCAGTCTGATTGAATTTTGATTTCCTTCGGTGCAATCACATGCGAAGAATCTGATCAATATTTCCAAAGCATTGACACATGAAACACGCTATGAACTTTATCCATCTCTGAAGGTAAAGCTAGCTAATAAGTTACTAGGCCAATGAATCTCAAACTCAGTTTTCTTTTATACCCGAATAATATCATCTTTGACCATATGATACTTTAAGGAGTACTCTAATATCTACTTGACATTAAGTCTCTTTTCTCTTTAGATCTGAACAATATTTCTATCGATTAGTAGCTATCTTGAAATTGTCGTGTATAATCATTACCTTGTATTTCATTTCTTTATTAGGTATGAACTAATTATATCTCGATCGTTCAGTTTATACCAGTTCAATAATATTCGATATTTTCTCCCATATAATCTCTAAAAAGGAGTCATACTGAAATTTAGTCAAGTTACTAAAACTTTATTTAGAAACTTCAAAAATCTCAAAGCAAATCTTAAGTTTCCATCCAAAAACTATCAAGTCATACACTTCATGAAAATACATAATCTCCCTAATATATAACTTAGAATACTTATCCATCACATAGTCAGCTCGAGCTAGAATAAAGGATGTTGCCTCAGTCAAACTATACACCATCACCCATATTAGTCTTTCTTATTGTGTCTTAAAGGAAAATTTGTCACGGAATCTATAGTAATTCTTTCCCATTTCCACTAAGAAATGGAAATAGGTCCAATAAACCAGATGTAATCTGGTATTCTGATTTCACTTACTGACATGACACACATTTAGGTACAACTTGATTATAGTCCCTTTTTATACTTGTCCAACATTATCGACTTTTTAGATCTTGATACAATTTCTTTCCTCCTGGATACATAGTCAAAGGACTGTAATAACTTTAGAAAGAAAATACCTTTTTAATTCTTCGTCAATTGAAATACAAATTAGGTTTCGAGAAAACATTTACCTATCATACCTAATCTCGAGGTCTTTGCTTTTACCTTTATGCACTTAATTGATCCTTGCTCAACATTTGTTATCTTTTCTTTGAAGATCTTTAATCTGATCTAATCATGTAAGACTAAATTTTAATTCTATAGAAAATTCACTATCTTTTTTATTGAAAAGAAAGTGTCTAAAGTCCTCAAAGTAGGAGATAGCTTTTGGCTAAATGCATCAGCCACAACATTAGCCTTTCCAAAGTATTAGTCGACAAGCACATTATAATCCTTCAAGAGCTTGATCCATTTCCTTTGTCTCAAATTCAATTCTTTTTGAATTAGTAGATGCTTCGGACTTTCATGATCTGTGTAGATATAATACCATTTATCATATAAGTAGCAATGCCAACAGCTTAAGTGAACACCACCGTTGCAAATTCTAAATCATGAAACAAATAATTCTTCTCGTGCATTTTTAGTTGCCTTGAAGTATAGGCCACGATCTTGCCTTCTTACATATGCACACATCTCACTCCATTATAAGATGCATTAGTGTAACTCACATAGTCTTTATCGGGTGTTGGTTGCACTAAAATTGGTGCTTACGTCAGAATCTTTTTAAACATATCAAACCCTTCTTGACATTTCTCAATCCATTCGTTTAAAGCTTTAAGCTTCCCCATAATTCAACCATTCGTTTAAAGGTAGTATCGTTTCAGCAGTGGAGAGGAACACCCAACAAATCCGCCCACGTCGTTCTTTCTGTCATTTTCACCTCTTCAGACCATAATTTTACTGCAATGAAAATTTCCTTTAAGACTACTACAAATCCTATAATAATATGAATAAATCATTGTAATCACTAGTAAGTAAAAAAGATCTTCCTCCAAGTCTTTGTACCTTGATCACCCTAAACTCCATCCATACAATCTTCTTTCAATACTTCTTACACTACAAACTGTAGCTATTACGCCTATTAAGCATTTTTTAGCCTTCCATAAATATGCTTCTTTGACATGACCAATGATTTGCTTTTCTTGGTTTTGAATTCTGTAGATTGACCTCCACCTGGTCTATCTCCTACAATGTATTTTCTGCTTTCTTCGGCTTCTACACCGATTTTCATTTATGAGTTTTCCTAGTAGAAGGACCATTAAGGACCACAACAATTCTATTGCCATATATCCTTATACCATTCAACCTTTTTCATTATTCTAAGTTTCTAACTGCCTCATTTTGTTAGTTGTAAACACGAAATAGAATATCTCGTACCCACTTTACTCTTCTTGTTTGCAATGTAAACCTTTGGACCTCTCCTTGCCTACTAAAAATCAGCCACAAACTCATCCAATGTAATCTCAACAATAGATTATCCACAAACAAGGATACTAAATTCTCCATTCGTAGTGAGTTTGTGCACTGATTTTTAAGTATATTTGGCTTGAACACAAATTAATCGCCATATCCTATCATCGAAGAAACACTTCCAAGACGATCAAAGTTATGAAAGGGAGGTTGAATATAACGATAAAAATATGAAAATATTTAATGGTAAGGTTGATATGGTAAACATATACATATACCAACATCAGGAATCTGTATAAAACATACAAAATAAAATATCGGTAATACAAATACATAAAGACAACAGTAAAAAAACGTATCACCAAAATATAACAAAAAAGGCATAGAGAAATATAAAGTAGTAAAAAAAGGAGAACGATTGATCTTTATGATGCTAAGTCTAGTAGCATGTTGTCTGGTACTATACAAAAAGTTAGCAATTGAAGAGTGAGCTAAGAAGCCTAATGTGCTCCTTGTGGTGTATAAAAATATTTAGACAAATGATTCGTAAATGTTAATTTATAAAACGTACTTTTAAAACATGAATACTACCCCCATCGGAACACCAGAATGTGTACGTTCTTCTGATCCATACACTCATATGTACACTCGGTAAAGACCTTATAGCATAAGGAATAAAGATAAGAACTTACCATGTGCACAAAGCAGATGAGTCTACGGTAAGGTCTTACAAGTCATAAACTAAGCCTGAGATACTTCCTCCAATCATACCCCCAATGATAGTAAATATGCATGTAATTGAGTGAAAAACATTAGTTTAATTCGTTAAAAATGAAAGCATTTCATATTCCAAAAGCAGATATAGAAATACATTAACCATAGATCATGTTAGAAGGACACAGTAAATCAGATAACAAAACTCAATGCATATGGTAAATTAGATATCATGTAGTTAAAATATCAAATATCATCAGAATTCAAAAACAATTTAGATAGATATTTCAAAACAGTAATGTAACACCATCAGGAACACACTTCTATCGGTCTGAGAAGTCTAGTAGGGTAGCCTACTGTTGGGTCTGCCTATCATGGTCAGTGGAAGTTCTAGATCATACGAATTGGAAAAATTGTATCAAAATCCTAATATAATAAATAACAAACTATATTTAAATAATTTACAAAAATCTTCAAGTAGTTCTCGAAGAACGTGGACCATACAGATCTATTGGGAGGGAACTATCAGCTTCGATCAGAAGAAACTCATGTATCTTCATAAAAATATATTCTCAAATCAATTCTATAATCAATGCCCAAATAATTATACATAAATGCTAAAAATACTGCATTTTTGAGTTATTGGGATTACTTCGGGGCTTTCAAGTAAGAATTTAGCGAAATGGACCATAAAATCGGACTCAAGATGTCAAAAACGTCATGAGGGAGGTTTTCCAAAAAAAGTCAATGACAATTAACAATTAAAGTTAACATCATTCAACCATCAATGATGGCTCAGCTTGGCTCAGCTAGACGCAATTCAACTTGGGTCGGCTAGGCTTGATTAAATTGGTTCAATCTAGTTTAGTTGGGTCGATCTGGTTGGGCAGGTTTGGTTTGATTCTATTTGGTCCAAGGGGAGTTGGGTCGGATCAACAGGTGGGTCAGGTCAGACGAGTTAGCGGGTCGAGTTGACCCACTTCTAGAAGGTTCACCAGTCAGTGGATAAGCCATACGCACAGTAATAGCACGTGGGGGCGTGTGTGGCGGCTCGGGGAATCAAAAAAATTATAAAAACTTTTTATAATTCGTTTTAAGGGGTTTTGAAGCACTTACCAAGCTCGGTTCACAAAGGTGAACGACAAAGAGCTAGATTAAGCTACGTAAAAAACTCCATTCACCTTACCTCTTTACACGTCGATGACGACGGCTAAAAAATGGACACCGATGGACTTGGGATGACATAAGTAGGGATGGAAACGGGTTGGATCGGGTCCGATTTTTGCCTCGTCTAACTTTGAATCAACACAGTAAAGCCATAACCCGACTTTGACTGACTTCGTCTTCAATATTATTTAAACCGACTCGAACCCAATTCCAGAAAAAACATAAACTCGAATACAATCCGACCCGACCCGATATAATATTAAAAATAAATAAAAATAAAAATATAGAAAAGTCCTTAAAATAACCTAATTGTAGTGCACCAGGGTTTTTCACTACGACTTGATTGTTCTGCAGACACCAAATCTTCAATCTTGGTCGATGGCACATGGATCTGAAAGTTTAGATTTTTTTCCCATGTAATCATACATATTAAATCCAAAATAAAAAAAACAAATAAATAACTGAACTAATAAATTAGTAAAAGCCCAAACCTTGAACAAAATAGATCTGAAAGTTTATATTTTTCTTTGAACAAATGAAAAAAAAAAACTTTGAAGGTGAACGTTGACCATCTAGCTAAGGAAATAAAAGCCAAAGTTAAAAAAATGGAGTGAGATAGAGTTCCTAGATTCAAGAGAGGAAAAAACCAAAATTTGATATAAGCTATGTTGCAGAAGAAAAAAAATAGAGTGTAATAAACCCTAAAGTACTATGTATACACAGTCATAATTTTATAAATACCTAAATTATATAATATAATTAAAAAATATTTGGTTCCAGTCGGTTGAGTCAGAGATTTTTGACCCCAAACCCAATTCTGACCAAAACCCAAAAGTTTTTCCACTAAACCCGACCCGAACCCAAAAATGTTAAAAAATCCACTTCTATCAGGTCAGAGTGGGTCGAAACCTATTAGAGTCGGGTTAAATTGTCAACCCTAGACATAAGGATCTAGATGATACATACGGTGTAGCGAACGGAGCTAAAGTCGGCGATGAAACGTTGTTTCAAAATTCTTTGCTAAAAGTTGGCAAAAGAGAAAACTTTAAGAGAGAAATTTTGTGTTTTTAAAAGAGGAAATTTCCAACCTAATATTTTTTGAAATGGAAAAAATATTCCATAGGTCCCTAAGCTTTTATATTTTTAATTTGATTCGAATTAAATTAAAAATTCAATTTGGTCACTGAATTTAACTAAAACTTCAATTTAATTCCCAAAATTAATTTAAAAATTTTAGCCCCTAATTCGGGGTATGACAATTCTCCCCTTTAAAAGAAATTTCGTCTTCAAAATTACCTAGTCTGAAAAAATGTAGGAACTCAGCCTCCATCGACTCCAATGTTTCCCAAGTAGCTTCTGTCGAATTTCTATTACTCCACAGAACTTTGACTATGAATTCTGCCTGTTCTGTAGAATTCTCTTATCCCAATCTAAAATCTAAACACGTTCTTCCCCATAAGACAAATCAGGTCTCAAATCCACATCCTCAATTTGAATGGTGTGACTCGGATCCGGACGACATCACCTAAGAATAGATATATGGATAACATCATTAATATTACTAAATTGGGGAGAAAACTCAAGCTGATAAGATGTCCGACTCTCTTCAGAATATGATAGGACCCAATAAATCTCGAACTCAGCTTACTCTTATGTCCAAATCTCAGTGCCTTCTTTCACAAAGATACCTTCAGAAAAACCTGATCCCCAACTTTATATTAGATATCCTTCCTCCTCTAATCAACATATAATTTATGTTTATCGAATGCCTCTCCCAGGCGATCACAAATCAATATGATGGTATCATTAGTCTCTTATATTAACTCTGGCTCCAAAGTCTTCCTATCATGCAACTCGATCTAACAATTATGAGTAACACATTTCCTTCCATATAGTGCCTCATACAGTGCATGCAGATGCTAGCTTGATAGTTGTTATTTTAAACGAACTCTGCTAAAAGTACAAAATCTTTCCAACTACCATGTAAGTTAATCAATGTGCTCTCTTTGTGAGTACTATAAATGGTGCGGATATGTGTGCAAGTATACACAATCAAACAAGTAATAAAGTGATGAGTGAGTATCGTTCTCCACAGGGATTGGGGGAAATCAAATAAGTTTGTCATGGCACTTTACTCTGTCACCTAAGTAAAGTTAGAGATATTATATATACAAATGATAATGCTGTGGCAAAATGAATGGATGGTATGGAAATAGGGCGATGGCAATGTGGTAGCAAATGGATATGTTGTGGCAAAATGAATTGTGTGTAGTGCAATCAAATAAAAATGTAAAGGCAAAATAAACTGTAAATACTAGATTTGCTTATAAAAACTTTAGACTCCTCACACAACAAGCTACTATGGGAATGAGTGATGGGAGTTATTAAGGAAAATCTAAGTCTACTTTTCAGAATGGTCTTACTTCTATGCCTTAACTGCCCGACAGAGTTTACTAAGGGTGCCCTATGCTATCTCTAGTTAAGGGACTCGATAGATTGAAGATGCCTTGGAAAAACCAATTGGCGTTAGCTACTTCAGGGATCCTATTGGTCCAGATAGTAAGATATGTCTTGGCAATACCTTTTTGCGGCAGCATTAACATCTAACCTATCGCTCATGCACAACTCCTTTTAGTCGAATGAAATCCTAGCCTTATCTCTAAGGTGGATTAGGCCTAGTTAGTATCTAGAACCCCTTGCTTATGTGGTTCCTCCCTAGTTTCTCTCAAATACTAAGGATATGCTACTTAGGCATTCTCTCGAACACTAAATAATCACTTAATGAATGGCTACTCTCATAGCTCCTACAACCTTAATGCATTAAAATTCATAAGCAAAATAGATTATAACATAGAAAAACAATCATTCATTAAAGAAAATCTTAAATATCCAAAAAAAACTCCCACCAAATAGGATTAGTTCATGGTTGAGCTCGAAATAAACAAGCACAAAGCAAGTTAATCCGTTCCTTACAACCCAAATAATAAATAACGAAAGCAAAGAGAAGAGAAGGAGGAAAAGCCTTCGACGTGCACTGTCGGAACTTCCCTCGGCCACCACAAACAGTCCCAGCGATCTAGCTCCTTTCGGATGCCTAGTTCGCCACTCCCTATAGCCTGTCAACGGAGGAATGCCACATCAAAAACGATTGATGGAAAAAGAGAGAATTTTTTCTTCGAATTTTTAGGCTCTTGGCGGCTGTCTAAAAATCTCCAAGTCTTTTTAAAAAGTTAGGCTTCATCTTCTATTTATATGGGAGAATGAACCTAGGGTTTTGTGTTAAAATTATACTTGCACCCTAAAGTTCATTCCTTTTATGCAAGAGTTGGTGCAAAGATGGTAACTGGCCCCTCCTTTAATGCTGATTACAGAAAGCACTTTTTATGCCATGACAGTTGGCTCTTACTAAAAATATATTATTTGACTTTTTCTGCCTAGAAATGCCGTCTGAGATGTCACAACAATCACATTTTTCTCAGTAGTCTCATCATGTCATGGCAATTCCTTTTTGCTTATCTTTACTCACAAATCCTACGCATCATTAAACAAAACACCTTCCCCATAACGCAACACTGATTAGAAAATAAAATGCCACGACAAACAAAATTTTACCACATGCAACTATATGCTCCTAAATGCATCTATATGAGCTCTTAGACAATCAATAACTTAAGTGAAAAGGTCTCAAATATGACCTTTTTACAGAGTTATCACACCCCCAAACTTAAGCTATTGCTTGTCCTCAAGAAATGGATAGTATTAAGCAAAATAGTTATATGGGATAAAATTTCAGCCCTCAGAACATTTGGCTTCAACATGCTAGACTAGTTTGAGAAATCAAGTACTGTCCCCTAGGGAAAGATTCTTTGTGTGGGTGTGTGCGTGTTTGTATCCAGTACATGCTTAACAAACCTAAAAATTTTATACGCAAGCTTTCTTGTTTTGCCACAACATTTACAATTTTTACTCCCACATTGTTTTCTTTTCCTTTTTGCTTTTTTTAACACTGCTACGAGGGGAGTCAGCCCATCACACCTACCATCTCACACTCTAGGTGAAAGAGAGCATACCTTCCACCCCCGAGCTAGTCAAGTAGAGTCATCTCGTGACTACATTCATTCACTCATATACCATAGCTGTTATTTATTTATTTGGAGTTTCCAGGAAATGCCATGACATAGTGGAGTGTCCCTCTACAGATATGCTGAAGCATTTATTCATAACTTCATTTTTTTTCTTTTTTTTTCTTTTTTTTCAAAGTGGGGTTTTCATCGTTTATGCCAAGACATGCAAGAATTCTCTTATAAAAAATTTCTAAGTTTCTTAAGCATGAAAAACATACAATCGTGTATTAAAGGGTTTCAAAGAAGCAAGTTCTAGAGTTGGTTCTATCATCCTCAACAGTCATGTACATTCAATCCTAGCCATCAAGAGTTCATCATCATCGGGCATCATTCATTTATTTCAGAAAATACATTCAACCACTTACTAATGTCATAACATATTCGTTCTACTAATACTATCATGCAATGATTTGAGAACCTTACCTCCCCCAAACTTACGAGAAGCATTTTCCTCAATGCTAAATAAAAACTAAATAAAACTAGACTACATGATATAGAATGCAATGCAATGCAAGGTACCTTGACTTTACGCTTGTGGTGGTGCGGCGGTCGTACGACGTGTGCGCTTTTGAAATTGTGTGGGACTGGAGTGTTCATGATTTAATGCTGGTACGATTGAAATCATTTATTTATGCACAGGAGTAAAACTAAAATGTCACGGCATCCTTAAGATGCTTGGCCAGCCTTGATATCGTGCAAGAGAAGTGTAGACTTGTCACGCATGGGTAGAACAGAAGTTGGTGGGGGTAGATTCTCGATCACCTCGATCTTGGCTCCGTACACTTCAATGCCCTTTGCAGAAAATTCGGTCACCATGAGTGGCATTTTTCCCAGTTCAACACGAGATCGGCCTCCTCACATCGCTTCAGTACCTTTGCCAAATTGCCGAGACATTTTTAAAAATCGTCTCCAGAAACAGAAAAATCATCCATAAAAATTTCTAGAAAGTCCTCAACCATGTCTAAAAATATGGCTTGCATACAACGCTGAAAAGTTGTCGGGGCATTACAGAGTCCAAAAGGCATTCTTCGAAAAGCATACGTGCCATAGGGACATGTGAATGTTTTCTTCTCTTAGTCCTCCGGTGCGATGGCAATCTGATTATTCCCCGAGCATCCGTCCAAGAAACAATAAAATACCTTGCCAGCAAGTCGATCCAGCATTTGATCGATGAACGGAAAAAGGAAGTGATCATTCTTAGTGGCCTTGTTGAGCTTGCGGTAGTCCAGGTAAATTCGCCACCCGGTGACCGTGCGAGTAGGTATCAATTTGTTGTCCTCGCTTGTCACCACGATCATGCCTCCCTTTTTAGGCACACATTGAACGGGACTCACCCAAGAACTATCCGAAATGGGGTAAATAACTCTAGCGTCAAGACATTTAAGAATCTCTTTCATCACAACTTGCTTCATGATTGGGTTTAGTCTGCGTTGCGGCTCTATGGATTTTTCGTGGCATTATTCCAGCAGGATTTTGTGCATGCAGATTGTTGGACTTATTCCCTTGAGATCTATCATCGTCCATCCTAACGTTTTCTTATGCTGTGACAAAACACTTAGCAAACTCGATTCTTGGTTAGGAGTAAGGGCAGAGGAAATAATCACATGTAAAGTTTCGTTACTACCCAGATAAGCATTTAAGATGCCATGGCAAATTCTTAAGTTCTAGGGTAGGAGCATGATGTAATGAGGGCTTAGGGGAACAAACTCTTCAAAATTCAAAGGTTCAAAACGCGTACCTGGGCTAGCTTTGTGGAAGCTAGCCTTATGTTCCTCGGATGAAAAATCATTAGGCTCTCCAGCCTTTAAGTCTTCGATTAACCCCTCATCAGGTCCCAGCTGAATGAAATTATCATGGCAAAATTGATCTGCTTCTTTTGTAATTACTGTATCCACTTCAAAAATGCTTCGGCATTCTTCAGAATCGTCTATGTACTTGAGAGATCGGAATACATTCACTGTGACTTGTTGATCGGCCACTCTCATGGTCAGTTCTCCCCGCTCACAGTCGATGAGAATACGACCGGTAGTTAGGAAAGGTCTCCCCAGAATGATGGGTACTGTGGCGTCGACCTCACAGTCCAGAATCAGAAAATCAAAGGAAAAATGAACTTGTCAACCCGCACGATGACATCTTCAATTCGCCCTTCGGGACGCACATGAGAACGATCGGCTAATTGTAAGATGACGGATGTGGGTCTCACATTTCCTATCCCAAGCTTTACAAAAATTGACTTAGGCATCAAGTTCACACTTGAGCCAAGGTCACATAGTGCCTTCCCAAAAAATTTGTCTCCTATCGAACATGGGATGATAAAACTGCCCGGATCATGTCTATTTGGTGGCAGTTTGCTTAAGGAAGAGCAAAATTCTTTTGCCGTGGCAATTGTTTCGTACTGCTCAACCTTTCTCTTCTTTGTGACAATATCCTTGAGAAACTTAACATATGTAGGCATTTGTTCCATAGCCTCCAAAAAAGGAACATTTATTTGAAGTTGACTCAGAATGTCAACAAACTTTTTGAATTGAACATCTTCGTTATGCTTCTTCAGTCTTTGTGGGAAAAGAGGCGGGGGTATGACTTCCTGTACTGACGGGGTGGGAACAGAATTTGCCTTGGCATTTTTGTTTGCCCCCTCAGTTGCTTTACTCGATGAACCCTCATCCTCTTCCACTGGTTCTTCTTCCAGCAATTCTTGCTTAACTTGCACGGTCAAAGAGGGTGAATCGGTCTTCGGTCTTCCCCCAAACTTATCTTCGACATTGATTTGTGTACCACTCCGGAGAGTTAGCATACTATAGTGTTCTTTTCCATGAGGTTTTGTGACTTCAGTGTCACTTGGTAGATGTCCTGGTCTGCGTTCTTGTAATGTCGCGGCAATTTGACCAACCTGACCCTCCAGTGCCCTCAGCGACGAACTATGGCTCTGAAGCAGGGCCCCTTGATTTTTTATGGAGGTAGCATGGTCTTGAAACATTGTCTTCGTTGTTGCTATGAATTCTTGCATTGTGGCCTCCAAAGAACTAGTGTTGGATGAAGATGACCCTCCCTTATTAGAATTATGCCATGGCATATTCGATTGATAACCCTGGGAGTCATTAAAATTATGTTGCCGAGCTGGTTGATGAGTATTGCTGGATCCTTGATTTCCCCATAAAATGTTTGGATGTTGACGCCATCCAGGATTATATATGTTGGAATAGGGGTTGTTGTTTCCTCGATTGAAGTTGCCAACATAATTGATGGATTCTTGATTGATTGGGCAATCACTCTCATTGTGATTATCGTGGCATAATAAACATGCTGAATGGGCTACCTTCACTTCTCTCACCTCACTTGGCCTTTGCAAATTCTTCAACATGTTGGTGATAGCAGCAAGTTGGGTGGACATCGTATCCTTAGAATCTAACTCGAAAGCTCCATGTGTTTTTCGCCCAAGTCCAAGCCTAGTAGATAAAAATTGGTAATCGTTGGTGGCAATCCTATCCAGAATGTCGAATGTCTCTACAGGTGATTTGTCAAGTAACGTCCCATTTGCTGAGGCATCTAGCATCATCCTCGTGGGTACATTAACTCCATTATAGAACATCACCACTTGCGTTCAATCTTGAAAACCATGATTCGAACACTTACGAAGAAATCTTTTATATTAGTCCCAGCACTCATACATTGATTCGTCATCAGCCTGACGAAAAGAAGCAATGTCGTTCCTCAATTGGGTGTTCATGTTCAGAGGATTATACCGCAGCAAACTTTTTTTTGCACAGATCAGTCCACGACTCCATTGAACCCGTTGGAACGCCACTCAACCAAGTCCTTGCTCGGTCACGCAGAGAATAAGGAAATAACTTTAGTTTCAAAACATCTTCGTACACTCCTTGTTGGTGAAAGGAATCACAAACCTCCAAGAAATTACGAATGTGCTGACTGGCATCTTCATTTGGCATGCCCCCAAATTGCCCTATAGAGTTCAACATATTGAACATGACATGTTTGAGCTCGAAGTGGGCTGCCTGAATTTCTGGTGCCACAATTCCAGGATTTAAATCATCTAAGATCGGGTTTAAGTGATCACGAATGGCACGAGGTTGGGATGCATTCCCAGCAATTGAAATTGCCCTGGCATTCGGATCATTCTCATGACCAATGCCTTGATTTCCGATTTGATACATATTTGCACGTTGATCTCGTCTTCTTCTCCTAAAAAGCCTCTCGATCTCAGGTTCAACCGGTTCTAATGGCTCGTTCGAATGTCTTCTGGTCATACACCGTAAAAAAACTGAAATAGATAAAGAAAATAAAAAGTAAAGCTATCTAAAAAATAATAAATAAATAAATAAACAAGTAAAATAAAAATGCTTTGGCAAAATAAATTTACTTCCAGTTGCCAATCCCCGGCAACGGTGCCAAAAACTTGTCCGCTCTTTGTGAGTACTATAAATGGTGCGGATATGTGTGCAAGTATACACAATCGAACAAGTATAAAAGTTATGAGTGAGTATCGTTCTCCACAGGGATTGGGGGAAATCAATAAGTTTGTCATGGCACTTTACTCTGTCACCTAAGTAAAGTTAGAGATAGTATATATATAAATGATAATGTTGTGACAAAATGAATGAATGGTATGGAAATGGAATGATGACAATGTGGTAGCAAATGGATATGTTGTGGCAAAATGAATTGTGTGTAGTGCAATCAAATAAAAATGTAAAGGCAAAATAAACTGTAAATACTAGATTTGCTTATAAGAACTTTAGACTCCTCACACGATAATATACTATGGGAATGAGTGATGGGAGTCACTAAGGAAAATCTAAGTCTACTTTTCAGAATGGTCTTACTTCTATGCCTTAACTGCCCGAAAGAGTTTACTAAGGGTGCCTTATGCTATCTCTAGTTAAGGTACTCGACAAATTGAAGATGCCTTGGCAAAACCGATTGGCGTTAGCTACTGCAGTGATCCTATTGGTCCAGATAACAGGATATGTCTCGTTAATACCTTTTTGCGGCATCATTAACATCTAACCTATCGCTCATGCACAACTCCTTTTAGTCGAATGAAATCCTAGCCTTATCTCTTAGTTGGATTAGGCCTAGCTAGTATCTAGAACCCCTTACTTATGTGGTTTCTTCCTAGTTTCTCTCGAATACTAAGGATATGCTACTTAGGCATTCTCTCGAACACTAAATAATCAGTTAAGGAATGACTACTCTCATAGCTCCTACAACCTTAAGGCATTAAAATTCATAAGCAAAACAGATTATAACATAGAAAAACAATCATTCATTAAAGCAAATCTTAAATATCCAAAATAAACTCCCACCAAATAGGATTAGTTCATGGTGGGGTTCAAAATAAACAAGCACAAAGCAAGTTAATCCATTCCTTACAACCCAAATAATAAATAACGAAAGCAAAGAGCAAAGGGAAGGAGGAAAAGCCTTCGACGTGCACTGTTGGAACTTCCCTCGGCCACCACGAACAGTCCCAACGATCTAGCTCCTCTCGGACGCCTAGTTCGTAACTCCCTATAGCTTGTCAACGGAGGAATGCCACGGCAAAAACGAACGACGAAAAAAGAGAGAACTTTTTCTCTGAATTTTTAGGCTCTTGGCGGCTGTCTAAAAATCTCCAAGTCTTTTTAAAAAGTCATGCTTCATCTTCTATTTATAGGGGAGAATGAACCTAGGGTTTTGTGTTAAAATTACAATTGCACCCTAAAGTTCATTCCTTTTATGCGAGAGTTGGTGCAAAGATGGTAACTGGCCCTTCCTTTAATGCTGATTGCAGAAAGCACTTTTTATGCCATGACAGCTGGCTCTTACTAAAAATATATTATTTGACTTTTTCTGCCCAGAAATGTCGTCCGAGATGTCACGGCAATCGCATTTTTCTCAGTAGGCTCATCATGTCATGGCAATTCCCTTTTGCTTATCTTTGCTCACAAATCCTGCACATCATTAAACAAAACACCTTCCCCATAATGCAACACTAATTACAAAATAAAATGCCACGACAGACAAAATTTCACCACACGCAACTATATGCTCCTAAATGCATCTATATGATCCTATATGAGCTCTTAGAGAGTCAATAACTTAAGTGAAAAGGTCCCAAATATGACCTTTTTACGGAGTTATCAATCACACAACCCCAAAACATATCCTCTTAGACTTGAAGTACTCATTCTGACTGACCATCCGTCTATATATAAAAAGTCATATTAAAGTTTAGATGATTACCTAGAGCCTCATGCAGAGGCTTTCAAAATCTAGAAGTGAATCTTGGATCTCGGTCAAAAATCATAGACAACGGAACTCCATGAAGTCTAAAAATCTCATAGATATACAACATAGCTAGCTTGTCCAGAGAATGATTAACTTGCACTTGAGAGCTGACCTGGTGAGTCTATCAACAGTCACCCAGACACAATCTTTTTTAGAATGAGTCAAAGGTAAACCATTAACAAAATCCATCGTAAGGCACTCCTACTTCCACTGAGGAATCTTAATATACTGCAACAAACCAAATGGATGTTGATGTTCTACCTTGACCTGCTGACAAGTTAGACACCTCGCCAAATAATAAGAAATATCATTCTTCATATCAACCCAATAATAATGCTCATTGATAGTTTTGTACATCTTATCCCTATCAGGACGTATGGCTTAAAGATTATTTTGGGCCTCACGAAGAATAGTCTGCCTCAATTCATCATCCCTAGGAATGTAATAATAACCATGAAAGCATAGAATACCATCCTAATTAAAAGTATAATCCGATCGCAATCCACGCTAAACCTACTCAATAATAAAAAACAAAGAGTTATATAGAAGTTGTTTGACCCTGATCTCTTCAATTAAGATCGGTTTAACCTTAACTTTGTTAACATACTGCCATCATTATATAAACTCAACTTGGTAAACAATGTTCTCAGATCATATATCGCCTTACGGATCAAGGCATCAACCACCACATTGGTCTTTCCTGGATGATACTCTATCTCACAATCATAATCCTTTAGAAAATCCAACCAGCAACTTTATCTCATATTCATCTCTTTTTGAGTAAACAAATACTTTAGACTCTTATGGTCAGTATAGATATCACTTCTCTCCCTAGAGATAGTGTATCCAGATCTTTAAAGTAAAGACCACTACAATTAGCTCTAAATCGTGGGTGGATAATTGTGCTCATGCGACTTTAACTAGCGGGACGTATAAGCTATAACCTTTCCATCCTGCACCAGAACACATCACAATATAGAAAAATAAGTATTATTGTATACAGAGAAATCTTTCCCATATTAAGGCTTAATAAAAAATGGGGCTTCAGTTAGAATAGTATTCAGTTTCACAAACCTAGATTGTTGATCCTTAGTCCATACAAATAGATAATCCTTCCTCAAGAGCTTTGTTAGAGGAGTTGTAATGATGGATAAACCCTTAATAGATACAATATGCCCTAGAAATGTCACCTCGCTAAGCCAAAACTCGTACTTTCTCAACTTGGCATACAACTTATGGTCACTCAAAATCTACAAAATAATCCTTAAATGCTCATCGCGTTTGATTTCAGTTTCGTCAATAAACACAACCAGAAACTAGTCCAAATAAGGTCGAAAAAACCGATTAATCATATCCAAGGAAATAAGGGAATTAGTTAACTCGAATTGCATCACTAGAAACTCATAATGCTCATATTGAGTACAATAAGTAGTCTTTAGGATGTCAGAATCTTTCACCTTGAGTTGGTAGTAACCAAACCTAAGTATATCTGTAAAAAGATAATAGGCCCTTGAAACTGGTGAAACAAATCATTGATACTGGGCAAGGGATATTTGTTTTTTTATTATGAACTTGTTCAACTTCCGTAATCAATACAGAGTCTCAATGTCCAACCTTTTTTCTTGACAAAGAGAACTGCAACTCTTAACAGTGAAAAACTGGGTCGAATGTATCCCTTATCCAATAACTCCTAGAGTTGAACTTTCAGTTCTGTAAGCTATTTAGGGGTCACATGGTAAAGAACCATCAAAACTGGTGTCGAACTGGAATAGACTTCAATCTCAAACTAAAACTCTCTATCCGATGGTAAACTAGGAAACTCCTTAGGAAAGACATCAGGAAATTCCTTAGCTATCTGGATTCTCTCTATGTCAAATCAAGAACCTCTTGTATCTAGAATATAAGCGATAAATTCCTTAAAAACCTTTTTGATCATCTTTTCAGTTACTAAAGCATACATAATATTCTTCAGGAACCCACGATGTTCCCTAATCATCACTATTTTTCTGTCATCGAGAGTTTTAAGGAAAACCCTCTTAGCCTCACAATTAAGATTAGCTCGATGCTTGTTCAGCCAATCCATGCAAAAAAATCAAATCAAACTCCTCAAAAGGCAACTTCATTAGATCGATCTAGAAGATTTCCCTATGGATCTCTATAAGACACCTTCTATAATTTCAATCCAACAATATGGACTGACTTATAGAAATCTGAACTTTCATAGAACTTTCGATATTCTTAACCGGGATATTACGACCCCAAATATGGAACGCGATATATAATAATAGGTAGAACCACCATAAAATAAAGCAAAGTATGGAACTAAATAAATATTAAAAGTACATGTAATCACATCAGGCTTATAGTAGTTTTTTCAACACCTAACAACATAAATCAAATCAGACTGTCAGGTCTCAGTCCGAGCTGAACCCCTACTCTGAGAAGGTCAGACTCTACTAGTAAACCCAAATGTGCTATACTAACTGACCCCCAATTGGAGTCTAAATTGTACTTTGAGTATAAGTAGTTGGTTGCACTGGTCTCTAAACGGTAGGAACTGGCTCTGGACAATCTCTCAAGAAATGGTTTTTAGATCCAAATCTGAAACAAGTACCCAACTTCTTCCCACACTCATCAAATTGATTTCTCCTACAGTGCTTATAAGTAGAAAATGATGGTACTCTAAAAGAGCCACTCTGAATAGAAGTTAGAATAGTCGAAGTAGCTGGCGCTACAGGCCTACTACTTATAGCACATCTCTAAGAAGACTTTCCCCTACCTCTCTTGATGGACGTGCAAAAGATTTACCAGAACCATAAAACCTCTTGAATTATCTCGATCTCTATCTCTCATGCGTTATATACCCACTTGCTCGATCTCCTCAATAGTCTTGGTTTTATAACCAAAGCATCAAAGTTCCTTTCTTCGTGGGTAGCAATTTGACTCCAAATCTTATATCTCAGCCCATTATCAAATCTCAAGCACCAATCAAACTCGATGCTCATAAGCCCAGAAGCATAACAACTCAATTTGATAAACTCAATCTCGTAATACATAATAAACATGTCACCCTACTACAAATTCTGAAACTCCTGATGTTTCTCCTGTAAGTATCTCTCTCTGATGTAGCGACTCCAAAAACTTTCCCTAAAAATGTTCCATGTCAACTGATTCACATAAACACTCTTAGAAATCGAATGCCACCATCTAAACCCTTCTTCCTTCAGCATGGCTAATACCCCTTCCAGCTTCTACTCAGGCCTTAGTTCCATCTCATTCATAGTCCTCTATGTATCCTCCAACCAATACTCAGAATCAGTCAGAGGTCCACCAATAATGCCCTCAAGAAGAAATACTCTAGCAACCACTAAAGACTATGATATATCAATAGCAGAAATGTTAGCTAGAGCTCTAGCCGCCCTATGAAACATAAAAAGATAACTCTATCAATGGAATCCTCACCCATCTCATTGTACTCATCCATAGTGACGAGAGGGTCTCTCTCAAGTGTAATCATATCATCACGGGAAGTAGATGGATGGACATGCAGAGTAAGAGGATCTCAAGCTAGCATTAGATCATCTATAGAGACAAAATATCGAGTCACTTGCCCACGACCTAGCCTACAACTCGAGCACTCATCTGAATGGTCTATAAGGCTTTATATAATATTTTAAACCAAATTTATGCAAGCATAGGAAATCTCAAATCTATTTAAAACTCATAAAATAATGTGATGTAGTGTTTGTAAATATCAAAAAACATATTTTAGAAATAGAGTATTTAAGACTCATCCACAGTCTGAGTATGCAAATCAAACACTTTGATACCACTAAGTGTAACCCCTAGACCAAGCCTAGATGTTACGATCAAATTTAGGCGGTCACTTGTCGTATTCAAAAATCTTTTCCATGTTCAAAACATAGTTGAAGTCTATTTTAGTGAATAAAATACATATATTTTTTATCAACATGTCAGACAGCCGAAAAATTACTCTTAAGTGTAAGCCTCATCAAAACCCCTAACCTAAATGGGGGAAAAGAGTACAAGCACCTAAAAAAGAAAAGAATTCATACAACACAAACAATCATGAATCAGAATGCAACAGATAAAATCATTGCAACATAAACAACAGACTCAAATGAAGAAAGAAACTACTGAACAATATGATGCATGCATCAAAGTCTCACATCAAAGGAATATGGACTAACTCTTTCAATTGATCCATGCGACAAAGCCTTGGAAAAGAAGAACAACATAGCAGAAGACTTATAAATGATTTTTGAATGGTATCATGATGTTATTTGGTCAACATGTATTATGGAGTTACGATCGCCTGTCTCTTAGCTTTATAATGGTTCTTAAAGCGCATCAATCTGATAACATAAACTCAAGATACACTCATTTTAGTGAAGATAACACATGCAGAAATTCCTATATGGGATTAATATGAGATTTTGTAATTATTATGAATTTTCAATATTTTTATTGATTATTTATAATATAATTTAATATAGGATGATGCATTATCTTATAGGATTAGATTTATTATTTTATTAGGAATTAAGATAGAGTTAAAATAATTATATTTAGTTTATTATTATTAGGAATTAGGATAGTATTGTTATTTTTATTATTATTTTCACGTATTAGTCATAATACAACGAGGACTTCTTTACCCTATATAAAGTATGCTCATCCCACAATTGTAAACACATCTTTATTGAATAATAATACAACGTGAGTACGTTTTTATAAGTGTTAATTATCTTGTGCCTTTGAAGCTTCTTCAACCTCGTGTTCTTTCAAGTTCTTATGAGGGAGATCAATCTTCACACTCTTGTTTGCCTCTTTATTGCGATTAGGAGGGCTGGTTAGAGCCATTTATCGAGTTTACCTTTTCATTGCGGATAGGATTGTTTGATATTACAGTTATCCATCTATTTTCAACTTCCACAACTCCATCATCATTACCAAATCACCACTATTGCCCATCACCACCAAAACCCTAATTTTAACTAAGTATCCATATCTTATTATATTCTTTGTATTCTTCTATTTTCTTATTATAACTTTATTATCTTAATCTTATTCCCTTTGATCAATTTCTATCAACCCTAAATCCATTTAAAACCCAAATTGTCATATCCCATTCAATTCGCTTTTCCATCTCGTTCTTTGATTAAGACTAGAGATTTCTAGTTTGATTCTTCAATCCCCAAATCAATTCTATAATCAATGCCCAAATAATTATACATAAATGCTAAAGATGCTAAGCATTTTTGGATTAACAGTCTTATTTTGAGGCTTTCGAGTTAGAATTTGGTGAAACATACCTTAAAATCGGACTCAAGATGTTGAAAAACATCAAAAGTGAGTTTTAAAAAGTCAACACCGGTTAGCAGTCAATGTCAGTCAACGATCAACGACTACAATCAACAACAAATGATGACTCGACTTGGCGCAGCTCGACTCAACTAGACTCAGCTCAGTTGAATCATTTTGGTCTGATTCAGTTAGGTTGATTTAGTTTGGTTTGGTTTGGGATGAAGAGAGTTGGCTCGGATCAGTAGGTAGGTCGAGCCAGATAGGTCAATGAATTGGATTGACTTTCTTTTAAAAGGTCCAATATGCGGTGGACAAGCCCTACGCGTATCGATAATGCGTGGGGGCACGTGCGGCTACTCAGGGCATCGAAAAAAATTACAAGAAATTTCTATAATTCATTTTAAAGGTTTTTGAGACATTTACCAAGCTCAGGTCACAATGGAAAATGGAGGAGAAACCAATTACGCTATGTCATAAACTCGATTCATCTCATCCCTTCACACACCGAAGACAAGGGGTATAAAATAGAGACCGGTGGAAACGGGATGACATAAAGATCACGATCGTACAGGCGATGTAGTAAACAAAGTTACGGTCAACAATGAATGTCATTTAAAGATTATTGCTAAAAGTTGCTAAAAGAGGAAACTTTAAGGGAGAGAGATCTTGGGTTCTTAAAGGAAGAAATTTATAGGTTTTAGGGTTTTAAAACACAACATTTTTAAAATAGAAAAATTATCTTGTAGGTCTCTGATCATCTTTCCAGCTACTAAAGTAGACATAACATTCGTCAGGAACCCACAATGTTATTTGATCATCACTATTTTTCTGTCTTCAAGAGTTTTAAAGAAAACCCTCTTGGTTTCACAATTGAGATTAGCTCGATGCTTGTTCAGCCTATCCATGCAAATAATCAAATTAAACTCCTCAAAATGTAACTTCATTAGATTGATCTAGAAGATTTCCCTATGGATCTCTATAAGACACCTTCTATAAATTCAATCTAACTCCATGGACTGACCTATAGGAATCTGAACTGTCATAGAACTTTATGTATTCTTAACCAGGATATTAAGACCCCAAAAAATAGAATGTGGTTTATAAGAATATGTAGAAACATCATCAAATAAAGAAAAGTATGGAACTAAATAAGTATTAACAATTCTTGCAATCACATCAGGCTTATAGCGGTTTTGCCAATGCCTAGTAACATAAATCAAATCAGGCTATCAGGACTCAGTCTGATCTGAACCCCTACTATGAGAAGGTCAGGCTCTATTAGTAAACCTAGATGCGCTCTAATAACTCACCCCAACTAGAGTCTAAATTGTACTTTGAGTATGAGGAGGTGGTTGAGCTGGTGTCTAAACGGTAGGAGCTGGCTATGGACAATCTGTTGAGTTAATCGAATGACGAAATTGGCCAAGAGGGGGTGAATTGGCAATAAAAATTTTGTGGAAGCTTTTGCAGAAAATTGAAAGTAATTGCACAGCGATTTACAGTGGTTCGACTTTCTCAAACAAAGTCTACGTCCACTACCTTAGCTATCCATACTAAGGATTTTCCAACAAATTCACTAATTTGTTCTTTATTTTGAGGCCAAAGAGATAACCTTACAATTCCCTCAAGAGTATACCCCAACTCTTGAGAACACTCTTTTCTCAAAGAGAAGATTACAAATTTGCAAACTTACAAGAAAACCTCACAAGGTAAGATGTTTGCACAATTCTAGAACAAAGAAAAGAACACTCAAAGATGAATACAATTGAGCACAAAAAGTGTTCTTGAAAGCAAAATGAATATTGAATGAAAATAGGCTTGAAATGCTCAAACTTGAGGTTTGATGCTTTCTCTTTGATTCTCTCTTGATTCTAGTTGCTTGATGTTTCTTGTTGTTGATCAATGGCTTCTAAGCTTGCTTAAATACACCTTGGATCACTTCTGAACGTTGGGGATAATTAGAGAAGATATTATAGCCGTTTTAGTGTGAAAACATTTAATAAAACAGCTTGGAGCGTGGGGGGAATCGGTTCCCTCTCATAGGGAATCGGTTCCCTAAGTGTAAAATTCAAATATTTCGACCGTTGAACAGGGGGGAATCGGTACCCCCTTGGGGGGAATCGGTTCCCTCCGAGCATTCTGGAAATCTCAGAGCCAAACCATTCAGGGGGGAATCGGTTCCTCCTATGGGGGGAATCGGTTTCCTCTGAGCAATCTGGAATTTTTGGCTTTGAATTGGTTCGAAATACTTTGTAAAATTATTTTGAAATTGTTTTATGATTAAAACTTAATTTTACACTTAAGTAAGGATCAAAAATGATTTTTGAAATATTTGGAGTAATGTTTTGATATTCGAATAGTTATATCGAATATACTTTAGAAAATCATTTGGAAAATCTTAAAATCCATTTAACTTAATTTGTTATATCGAAATATTAAAATGTTTCAACACAATCTCTCAAGAAATGGTTTATAGATCCATATTTGAAACAAGTACCCAATTTCTTACTACACTTATCAAATTGATTTCTCCCACAATGCTTACAAGTGGGAAATGATGATACTCTAAAAAAACGACTATGACTAGAAGTTAGAAAGGTCGAAGTAGCTGGTGCTACAAGCCTAGTACTCATACCACATCTCTAAGAAGACTTGCCCCTATCTCTCTTGATGGACGCGCAGAAGATTCACCAGAACCATAAAAACTTCTGAATCAATCTCGATCTCTGTCTCTTCTGTGTTATATATCCACTCGCTCGATCTCCTCTGCAGTCTTGGTTTTCTTAACCGAAGAATCAAAGTTCCTCTCTATGTGGGTAGCAACTCAACTCCTAATCTTATATCTCAGGCCATTCTCAAATCTCAAGCACCAATCCAACTCGATGTCCATAAGCCCAGAAGCATAGTGACTCATTTTGATGAACTCAATCTCGTGATACATAATAAACATGTCACCCTACTACAAATTCTGAAACTCCTGATATTGCTCCTACAAGTATCTCTCTCTGATGTAGCGACTCAAAAAACTTTCCCTAAAAATGTCCCATGTCAACTGATTCAGCGAAACACTCTTAGAAATTTAATGCCACCATCTAAACCCTTCTTTCTTCAGCATGGCTAATGCCCCCTCCAACTTCTACTCAGGCCTTAGTTCCATCTCACCCATAGTCCTCTCTGTATCCTCCAACCAATACTCATCATCAGTCAGAGGTCTACCAATAATGTTGTCAAGAAGAACTACTCTAGCAGACATTAGAGACTATGATATATAAATAGCAGAAATGTTAGCAGGATTTCTAGCCGCCCTCTGAAACATACAAAAGAAAACTCTATCAATAGAATCCTCACCCATCTCAATGTGCTCGTCCTTAGTAATGAGAGGGTCTCTCTCAAGTGTAATCATATTATCACAGGAAGTAGACGGATGGACTTGCGGAGTAGGAGGATCTCAAACTAGCATCAGATCGTCTATAGAGACAGAATGTCTAGTCGCTCACCCATGACCATGACCACGACCATGACCTGCCTACGACCCGAGCATTCATCTAAATGATCTATAAGGCTTTACATAATAATTTAAACCAAAATTAGATTAGCATAAGAAATATCAAATCTATTTAGAACTCATAAAATAAGGTGACATGGTGTTTGTAAATATAAAAAAAACATCTTTTAAAAATAGAGTATTTAGGACTCATCTACAGTATGAGTGTTCAAACCAAACGCTTTTGTTAGGATTTTCGGAAGCTCGAAACGACAATCGGAATGATTTGAAAATAGGGGTCAGAACGGTTTTGTGTTTAGGGAGTAAGGAGATTGAAAGATAGAGAATTGCACAGCGATTTATAGTGGTTCGACTTTCTCAATCAAAGTCTACGTCCACTACCTTAGCTCCTCACCAAGGATTTTCCAACAAATTCACTAATTTGTTCTTTCTTTTGAGGATAAAGAGTAACCTTACAAATTCCCTAGTTTTTCCGGGCTAAACTAGAACCTTTCCCTAGCTTTTACACGGGATTAGCTAGAACCTTTCCCCTTTACAAAAGGATAAAAGATGTAAACATTTTTGTGCTCAATTTTAAATTAAAAGAACTTTGAATTATTTTTGTAAATTTTGAATAAATTCAATTAAGTCCAAATACATTTTGTAAATTCAATTCAAGTCCAAAAACTATTTTGCCTTAAATTGTTATATCGAAACATAGTTCAACAGCTTTGATACCACTAAGTGTAACCCCTAGACCCGACCTAGACTTTATGATCAAATTTATGTAGTCACATGTCGTATTCAAAAATCCTTTACATGTTCAAAGCATAGTTGAAGTCTCTTTTAGTGAATAAAATACATATATTCTTTTATCAGCATGTCAGATAGCCGAAAAATTACTCTTAGGTGTAAGCCTCATCAAAACCCCTAACCTGATTGGGGAAAAAGAGTACAAGCACCTAAGAAAGAAAATAATTTATACAACACTATAACAATCATGAAACAGAATACAACAGATAAAATCATTGCAACATAAATAACAGACTCAAATGAAGAAAGAAACTACTAAACAGTATGATGCATGCATCAAAGTCTCACATCAAAGGAAGATGGACTAACTCTTCCAATTGATCCACACGACCAAGCCTCGGAAAATAAGAACAACAGAGCAACAGACTTATGAATGCTTTTTGAATGGTATAATGATGTTATTTGGTCAAAATGTCTTGTGGAGTTACGACAACTTGTCTCTTAGCTTTCTAATGGTTCTTAAATCGCATCAATTTGATATCATAAACTCAATATACACTCATTTTAGTGAAGGCAATGCATGCCAAAATTCATATATGGAATTAATACAAGATTTTGTAATTATTATGAATTTCCAATATTTTTGTTGATTATTTATAATATAATTTAATATAGGATGATGCATTATCTTTTAGGATTATATTTATTATTTTATTAGGAATTAAAATAGAGTTAAAATAATTATATTTAGTTTATTATTATTAGGAATTAGGATAATATTGTTATTTTTATTTTTATTTTCAAGTATTAGTCATACTACAATGAGGACTCCTTCACCCTATATAAAGTAGGCTCCTCCCACAATTATAAACACTTTTTTTTTGAAAAATAATACAATGTGAGTACATTTTTGCAAGTGTTGATTATCTTGTGCCTTCGAAGCTTCTTCAACCTCGTGTTCTTTCAAATTGTTATGAGGGAGATCAATCTTCACACTCATGTTTCCTTCTTCATTTAGATTAGGAGGGTTGGTTAGAACCATTTATCAAGTTTGCTTTTTCATTGCGGCTAGGATATGATAGTTATCCATATATTTTCATCTTCCACAACTCCATCATCATCGCCAAATCACAACGATCGCCCATCACCACCAAAACCCTAATTTTGGCTAAGTATCCCTATCTTATTATATTATTTGTCATCTTTTATTTTCTTACTATAACTTTATTATCTTAATCTTATTCTCTTTGATCAATTCCTATCAAACCTAAATTCCTCAAAAACCCTAATAATAATCTCCCATTCAACTCTCTTTTCCATCTCGTTCATTTATCGAGACTAGAGCTTTCTAGTTTGATTCTTAGGTGCTTGTATAAATTATTTTCTTTCTTAGGTGCTTGTACTCTTTTTTGAGGTTTATTTTGATTCTTAGGTATATTTTGAGGTTTATTTCACCTAAAGATATTAAGCATTTTTGGATTAACAGGCTTATTTTGAGACTTTCGAGTTAGAATTTGGTGAAATAAACCTCAAAATCAGACTCAAGATGTCAAAAAACATCAAAATTGAGTTTTTAGAAAGTCAACATCGGTCAACAATCAACAGTCAACGACTATAGTCAACAACAAATGATGACTCGGCTTGGCGTGGCTCGACTCAGTTAGGCCTATAAACGAACCGAACGCACACGAACGGATGTATGTTCATGTTCGTTCATTTAATAAATAAGCGAACATAAACGAACACGAACATAAACGAACAAAATTTTTTTTGTTCATGTTCGTTCATTAAGGAATATAGCTTGTTCATGTTCGTTCATTTAATAAATAAACGAACATAAACGAACACAAACATAAACGAACACGAACATAAATGAACACGAACATAAACGAACATAAACGTTGGAGACCCTACCTTCCATTGTTCTTTCATGCAAAATAGTCGACAATGCAAATCAACCAAATCTACAGTGATAATAGCGTAAGAGCTGATTAGCAGTGATGAAATGTTTGAAGATATCAGATATTTCGATCAATCTTTTAAAGATATTAAATGATTCACACAACTTTAGAATTAATTTGTTCGAACACGACAAAAATATACATAAATCATAAGTAAGCTATATCAATATAATAAAGTCTTAAAGTTAATTTGTTCAACAAAATAATATTCTTGAAATCCAAACAACTTCAATAATATTCGTAACATATTCAACTTGCATTCATAATCAGTCGTTAATTCATCATCCATCCTGATCAAAATCAAACAAATAAAATTATATTAAATTAAAGGAGTTATAACAAAAGATGAAAAATATACTAAATTAGCGAGGTTATACCAATTCATTCATCCTCATTTTCAAGGAATCTCAACATGTATGATATCTTCGTTTTGCTACAACAAATCAAAAAACCAAAAATATTAGTCATTGTAAAACCAAATTCAATAAAACTTAAAACATAAAAATACCTTGTTTTTATTTTCTCCAACCCATAGTATTGACGATACCAATCAGCTCCACAAACAAGCATATCTACCATCTTAGTTCCTAAAGAGGATCGATGCGGATCAATAACCCTCCCACCAGCATTGAAAGCAGATTCAGAAGCAACAGTAGTGACCGGAATTGCCAATATGTCAGCAGCCATTTTTGACAAAATGTTAAATTTAATATTGTTCTCCTTCCACCATCCCAGTCCACAGTTTTCATCTTTCCCAAGCCCCGAACCTTCCTACCATGCGAGTCCCTCATCTTCCTTATGCCTGAGTCTGACTCGTTTCAATTCAAATACCTCGACTCACCTCCTTCCATTCCTCCGCAACATTGCAGCCATATCCAGCAACGCTCCACTGACCACGCCACTTTCTTCCCCCACTAGAGGATATAAGCGCAAATCTGACTGGGACTCCCTAAGGGCAACTCTAACGCGGATGACTGGGCAACGAGGGGTGGGCTGGAGAAGACCGACTGGTCGAATGCACCGTTCATAGCGGCGTACAAGGGGTTCCACATCGTTCAAGATGCCACAAAAAATCCCTAAATTCACACCCCAAAATTAACAGACCAAAAAAATAATTCAAATTATTTACCTTATGAAATCACGTTCAAGAAGGGAAAGAGATAAAGCTCTGTCGAATCGTTGCAGTTGAAGACTTGAAGCTCCGTCGAATCGTTGCAGAAATGAAATTTGTGGAGGGTGGGGAGAGTTGAGAATCAAGAACAGCTGAATGACGGGTTGGAGAAGAGTTGAGAAAATATTGTTTTTAGATTTAGGGTTTTTTGTATTACCGCTTAATCAGGCTGTAAAATTGGGTTAATTATGAAGTTGGTCATCAAAATATCATATTAATTAATATTTTTAAGATACATACAAATTGGTCACCAAAATTGATTTAAGAATATTAGGTTAAACATAAATGAACGCACATAAACGAACATAACTAAACGCATATAAACGAACATAACCGAACGTTCACGAACGTAAATGAACGAACGAGACCTATGTTCATGTTCGTTCATTTAATTAAACGAACACAAAATCTTGTTCATGTTCGTTCATTTAATAAATAAACGCACATAAACGAACTTCCCGCCGCACGGTTCATGAACGGTTCGCTGAACGTTCAGTTCATTTACAGGCCTAGACTCAGTTGAATCAATTCTATCTAATTTAGTTAGGTCAATTTGGTTTGGTTCAGTTTGGGATGAAGGGAGTTGGCTTGGACTAGTAGGCGGGTTGGGTCGAATGGGTCAATGGATCGGATTGACTTGCTTCTAGAAGGTCCACCAAGCGGTGGACAAGCCCTACACGCAGCAACAATGCGTAGGGGCACGTACGGCTGCTCAGGGCATTGAAAAAATTATCAAAATTTTCTATAATTCATTTTAAATGGTTTTGAGACATTTACCAAGCTTGGATCACATCAGCGAATGGCAGAGAGCTCGATTGTTCTACGTTAGAAACTCAATTCACCTCACCCCTTCACATGTCGCGACAACGGGTATAAAACAGAGACCGGTGGACTCGGATGACACAAAGATCATGATGGTACAGGCGATGTAGTAAAAAAAGTTTATGGTCAACGATGAATGTCGTTTAAAGATTCTTGGCTAAAAGTTGCTAAAAGAGGAAACTTTAGGGAGAGATTTTGGGTTCCTAAAAGAAGAAATTCATAGGTTTTGGGGTTTTAATACAACATTTTTAAAATGGAAAAATTATCTTGTAGGTCTATGAGCTTTTGTTGTATTCTGAATTTGATTCGAATGAAATTAAAAACTCACTTTGGTCCACAAATTTAACTAAAACTTCAATTTAATCTCCAGAATTAATTCAAGAAAAAATTTAGCCCCTGATTTGGGTTCTGACATATAATTTGTTCCAATTTCTAATATTAGTTTAAATAACCAAATTAGAAAACCTTCCTTGGAGGGTTTTCTCAACCGACTATAAGGTGTATTAAGGAAAGCTTAATAGATTTCATTCATGTCGTCATGTTCGTCTTATCACCCTTGTTAAACTCTAAACTTCTTTAAACCTTAAAATTTCTCTAAAAAAATTGAATATTTTTCTCACTCAAATTGAAAACTAATTACATATTCGAATCCTTATGCTATGAGTTTTCTAATAGTAATCTAAATGTCAAGTTTTGGATAAGTTAAATTGAAACCCTAAATTAAATCCAAATTTGGTTATAGTAAAATTATAAGATTTTACTTAAATTTGTCATTGGAGATGATGATTTTTACTTAATTTATCATTGGAGATGATGAGTGTTATTGATTATGTATTATTTTACTTCCTAGAGCAAGAGGATTTGGTGGAAGTCATCAATCGTCAAACGAAGAAAAGCCTCGAGGCCTTGAGTTTTCATAAATATTCATATGGTTTAATGGAACCCTTTTTTTTTTGGGTTTTTGTGTGTGTTTTGGTTAATAAATTTTCAGCAAATGAAAAGAGGAAGAGAGATGAAGGTTTTAATAAAAACCCAGACCTACTCAACTAAACAGATTCCCCATTTCCTTGATTGCTGTATTCCTTCAACGTTTTATATCTGTCACCATGCCCTTTGTTATTAATATAATTTCATTTTCTTTTTCATTTAATTTTGAGCTTATTGTGAAAAATTTGTTAGTTGAACACTATGTTGCACTGATATGAATACGAGAATAAATATAGACGTTAAATAATAATTTTCAAAATTATATTGTATGAGTTTGAAAAGGATACGATAAATATAAAAAAATTTAAACTTTCATAATTACTATAAAATCATGTATTAAATTTGTATCTAGTTTTTTGCTTGCACTATCTTTGTAAAAGTACATTAGAAAGATAACTGAAACATGATTCATACGTAATAAGACATTTTAATCCAGAAATACTTGGATCCCATCGAAAAATTCACCATAAGTTAGTTGATCTAGACTTTAGAATTAACTTTAATATTTTATTCAAAATCATTTTTATTATTTTTTAAGTTAAAACTAAAAAATAACCCTAGAAACACATGTGAAGATCAAACGTCGACCTTAATAAGTCCTCAGAAATCTTTCTGGTGTATTCAACTGATTATAGTCTTATCCTTTTAATATGGGACGTCCCACGTCCCAAATTGTACCCATCTTGGGGATGTATTGGGTACTTGAATCGTCATTGAGTTGTTGTACTCGGTGCAAAATAGGTGGAACATTTTAATATTTTTTTAATAAATAAAATACATAAATAATGTTAAATTATTTTAAAATATTTTTTGTGACTAGAGTTTTTAAAGTTATAAAATAATTACAAAATAATCATTAGACTTTATCAAATTATTACAAAAGGGTCACCGAACTTATTGAATTGTTATAAAATTTTCTATAAACTTATCAATGTTCATTACTCTTTTACAACATAATTATCATCTTATAATAATTTGATAAGTTTAATAATTATTTTATAATAGTTATAAAATATTCATATTGTTTAACAAAGCCTTGAGGCCTGTTTCAAGCCATACAAGGACTTTTGTAGCCTACATGCAAAATTCTCGCCCTGGCTACAAAAGCTTTGAGGCAACTCCATATAGACTTCTTCAAACAAATCACCTTGCAAGAAGGCATTGTGGAAATCCATTTGCCATAAGGACCAGCCAAAGATTGCAGCAAGAGCTAAGACAAATCTAACTGTAGTGAGCTTAGCAACAGGAGAAAAAATGTCCACAAAATCAATGCCTTCCTTCTGGTTATACCCCTTTGCACAAGTCTAGCTTTAAACCTCTCAACTTCACCAGATGCCTTATATTTAATTCAAAAACTCGTTTACACCTAATGAAAGCCTTCCCATGTGGCAAAGGTATCAAAAACCAAGTCATATTCAACTCAAGAGCTCGAATTTCATCCTGCATGGCTTTGACCCATTGGAGATCAGATTTGGCTTCATCATAGGTATGTGGTTCAGAAAAAGTGGAAATAGAAGAGACAAAGTTTTGAGTATGAGAAGAAAGATGAGAATAAGAAATGTGATTTGAAATAGGATACCTTTGAAGAGTAGTACAAGAATAAATGTAATCATTAAGCCAAGTAGGAGGCCTAGACAACCTAGAATAAACTCTAACAGGAACAATCCTCTGACCTTGATCATCTGTTGAAGTAATCGGAACATGTTCAGAAGGGCCAAAATCTAAAGGACCAGATTTTGATAGATCAACAATGTGTGGTTTTGACACAGGTGTTAGTGGATTGGTAGAAGGCAACACTAGTTCTGACAAATAAGGTGACTGTGGTTAAGGCATTGGTGGAAAATGAAGCTCCAAAAACTCTGAGTCTAGAACAAAATGATGAGATGGAAACATAGGAGAAGTACTATTGGTTGCAAGCTGAAAAGAAAAGACATCATCATAAAAAATAACATCGCGGCTTACAAAGAAAGACTTTGTTTGAAGGTTTAAAAGAATATACCAATTTTTAGTAAGGGAATATCCTACAAAAACAATAGGTACTGACCTAGGTAAAAACTTATCAGCAGGCTTAGTAATAGTAACATAACACAAATAGCCAACAACTTTCAAATGAGAGAGAGATGGTGATTTTTTTAAAGCGTTTCAAAAGGAGATTTCCAATTAAGCACAGAAGAAGGTAACCTATTTATTGAGTAACATGAAGCAGCAACACACTCTCCCTAAAATTTAATAGGTACTTTGGATTGAAACCTAAGCGCCCTAGCAACTTCTAAAATATGTTTGTGCTTCCTTTCAGCAACCCCATTCTATTGAGGAGTTTTAACACAAGAACTTTGGTGAATTATACCCATTGAAGAGAATAAAGAAGAATAAATTTTATTAAAGAATTCAGACCCATTGTCTGACCTAATTGTCTTAACAGTAACAGAATATTGATTCTGAACTAAAGCCAAGAATTGTTTTATACAAGTGATAGTCTCATCCTTATGCTTCAACAAATAGATCCAGGTCATCCTAGTGTGGTCATCAACTATAGTAAGAAAATAACAATGACCACCATGTGTAGATATCCTATATGGACCCCATAAGTCCATATGAATGAGTTGAAATGGAGAATCGAAACAAGAGGTGCTAACAGGGAAAGGCAACCGTGTTTGTTTAGCTAATCTACAAATAGAACATTTAAGAATAGAATCATGTTGATCAGGAAAAGATTCGTCAAAATTGATTTTATTAAGCTTTGAAATAGCAGCATGCCCTAAACGAGCATGCCACTTACAAGATGAACTAGCATTGACAGGAAAACAAGAAGCATTCAAGGAAATACTAGACTTATGATAACCAAACAACAAAGATGGAGAGGACGGAGGGCCTACACCATGGGAGGGCTCAAAGTAGTACAAAACATGCGCTTCCCTACCAATCCCCTTCATCTTTCCAGTGGAGAGATCCTGAAGAAGAAAAAAGCAGGATAGAAAGTGAAAAACAGTTAAGATCATGTGTAATTTTAGAAACAGAAAGTAAGTTATGACTAAAATTTGGCACAAACAGAACACCGTGAATCATTTAGTCAGGAAAAAAAACATGAACCAATATGGGTAACATGCACAACATTGCCATCAGGGAGATGAACCAATCGAGAAAGAGAAGCACATGAAACCGGCTGAATCAAGCTCTTAAAATCGGATAGAATAAGTCAATAATACAATAAGAAAAACCATTGTACTTAAATGAATTGGAATGAACAATACCCACGAGATTAGCAGCCGAATCAACGGAAGGAGATTTATTCAATAGAAGCAAAATTTGATTATAATGCTCTGTGGTAAACGTCGGCGCTATAGGAGAAGCACCAAGAGATTTTGAGGTGTCCTCAGATTCCAAAAAAACACTTGAATTTGCCACATCTCCTTTCTTCTTTGTGAACTTGTAACCAGGTGGGAACCCAATCAAACAATAGCATTGTTCCTTTTTATGCCCCCTGATCTTAAAAAAATCACAAGAACCAGTGAAATGACGATGATCAAAGGTGCCAACAGAATTAGAGAATAAAACTATTGAGCTAGGAGCAACAAGAACAAAAAGTTGTGAATGTTGAGACTCTTCTTGGAGAATCATCGAATAAGCTTGTGTAACCGAACCTCATGGTTGCATCAATAAAATCTGGCTTTGCAACGTCGAATATGACTCATTTAAACCCATGAAAAACTGAAAAGGTTTTTGTTGAACCAAATGATGCAGATTCAACTGCGAGACTTCACAAGCACAAGATGAAAAAAGAGACTAGGGTTTCGTATTCATCCCAAATCATTCGAAGTTTCGAGAAAAAAATCTGAAATAATAAATTCTCCATAAGAAAAAGTAGCAATCTCTCTATGCAAAAAATAGAGCCGAGACCCATTAACCTTACCAAACCGCTTCTGCAAATCCTTCCAGATGCTCGCAGCACTAGTCGCAAAAAACTATACTAGCTGATAACTCCTTGCTAATGACATTAAGAAGTCAGGATAACATCACCGCATTACAACGATCCCATTGCAACTGTAAAGCCTCAGGATAAGCATCGCGCTGACAAGAACCATCCAAAAATCCCAACTTATTCTTAGCCATTAGTGCAATCTTCATGGAATTACTTCAAACGTTGTAATTGTCCAAACCAGTCAACGACTGAGAAACAAACATGAGATCAGACATATCCCACAGATGAAGATACAAAACCTGAGCGAAATCAATCATTTTATCAGCAACAGGCATGATCAAAAGAACGATTGAAGGTGAAAAAAATTAGGGCAAGAACCAGAAAAAATTGAGGAAAAAACAAAGCAATTAGAATTGTGAAAAACGAAAACAAAAAACAGAAACAAAACAGGCCGAAATAGAAAAAGCCCAAAAAGGAATGGATCAAGACCTAACTTTGATGCCATGTTAAAACTTGGAAAAGATAACTACTCATATGAAAAAATACTTCCAGTATATTGATTTAACACAAAACTACATCATATATATATATATATATATATATATACAAAACTACCAAACCTCAACTGATAAAATAACTATTTACAACAACTTAACTGATTTATAACCACCTAACTAACTCACAACAATTCATCCATCAACACTATTGTCACCATTACTTGTGTGATTCGTGTGGTGGGAAATCTTGGGGTTTTGTTTATCATTGTGCTCTTTGTGAATTCGTTCTGACAAAGTGTGGTCTCTTTCAGTCATCCATGTCTGTAAATTTTCTTATTGTGGATTGGGAAAGGTTCAGTAAATGAACTTGATGAACATGTAAGAATAAATTTAAGAATTATTTAACAATAAAACATTACAATTTTATTATATTTGACTGAATTACAGAAAGACAAGTTAAACTACATGAGAAATAACGAAGAAGAAAACACACTAAAGGAATAATGTTTAGTAGAAATTATTAGATAATCCCAACTCACCACGTCATATGTGGTCCAAACCGATAACATTTTTCCACATCATTTTTCCAAGGTAAATATCCATCTTTTTTCCTACGTGTAAATAAAAGGTGGTGGTTATTTGGAAGTTATTTTAAACTTTGTGGCTATCATTCACTAGGATCATAGACGACGTGGTGAGTCGGGTCCATGAAATAATTTTTCAATATTTAGGGTCCAAAATTGAAACACATGTAAATTGAAAGACTAAAAAAGAAGTTTACCCTACTTTGTCGGTGTTTTTTTCCTTCTGTTGATTCAACTTTATAAAATTTTAGATTCATCACCGAACTTTTAAATTTCTTATTTTGATCACTGTCAAAAAAATGCCTCACGTCAACACCAAAATATTGTGTTTTTAGGGTTTTTTGGTTTATAACATTTTCTTTAAGTCTTAATATTTTTTCTTAAGGTCGAAATCTTTCATCATTGTCATTATACCGCTACTGATCATTGTTTGCGATGTCATTGGTGCCATAATATTTTATATGAATCTGGTTGTGATGTTACCTAATCATATGATGTTGCTTGATTGTGGTTCTAGTAAGCGATGGATCTTGAATACTTGTAATTTGAAACTGAAACCTGTAATATGATGAAGGAGAGATATTTATGGATATGAAAATGATGAATAAAGAAGTGAAAATACGAGGGTTGTTGTGAATAGGATGAGTTATGGAAAGTGATGGAAGTTGTGGTTTTATGAAAGGAAAAATGATGAAGGTAATGGTTGATATAGGCGCGGGATATGTAGGAATGGATTGTGACCAGCTAGTTATATAAAAATTAGGAACCAACAATATAACAAGATGGATTTTGAAGTGGTCAGGTATGGATTGTGACCCTCTAGTTATAAAGAGCTAGGAACCAACAATATAAAAGAATGGAATGGATGAATGCCTCAAGAACAACTTGAAGCCTATAAAGTTATTAAAAAAGAACTATTAATACAACAAATTTATGACGAAATTTCTATATGACGTTACAAATAACGTCACAAAATATACTATAAATATAACATTTTTTTCGTTTTCGTCACATTTAGTGATTCATGATATATTTTTTATGAAAATTTTAAAAATTGTCATTGATTTTTGTCATTATATGTTTGGAGCCAAAATTTGCCTCCAAATTTTTTTGGTGGGAAACATTTTAATGAAGTTTAGATAAAATGATGACATTATAAAATTGTCTCCAATAAGATATAACTATTAGTGACGGTTTATTATTATGATGATATTATTTAAATTAGTGACATTGCATATTTGTCACTTATAGGTTGTATTTTGTGACAATTTAATTTGTCATATATTTTAAGATATAAAATATAATGTTTTTTTTGTGCCACAAATAGGTTTAACATAACAAAAGCAATGATTTGTCACAATCTCTTGTCTTTTATATAACAATTTTAAAAGACATCATGACGTGTCACTTAATATTTGACACCATGAATTAACAAAAGAAAATTGTTGAAAACATTTTAGTGACATCTTAGATATGTCACTAATTTAAATGTTTTCTTAATTTTTAAAATTTATGTATTATATATATATATAAGATTTTTTTTGTTAATACATATATGTATATGTATTTATATGTTTAAGATCTCTTTTACTGTTAAAAAATAATCTTTAGTTGATCATGTTAAAGACGAGTGCTAATAAGATAATTAATGTTGTGCCCCAAAAACGAGATTAAAATAATTTTTTGATATTAAAATAATTAAATATGTTGTTCCCCAAAATCTAGTGAAATGAGGCACTAGATCCCTTAAGCAAGGTCAAGGGTTTGAATCCTAACGACCGATCTGAATCAGTCGATCAATAGATCGGATACTAGTAATTATACCAAAATCAAATGAAATGAAATAAAAAAAAGAGATAAAAATATATTAATCCATAAAATTGACACTATAAAAAAGAAAAATAATGTGTGAGTGAAAATAAAATAGTTATAATAACAATAATTAAATAAGATAAAAAAAATAAAAAAATAAAAACACATTAATGTAAGGACCAATATGTAAAAGAAAAATTAATTGGGTTGCAATAGAAAATAAATTTGACTGAAAATGATAGAATTAAGACAAAAATAATAAAGCTGGGGGACCAAAATTAATATAATCCTAAAGGTTGCATAGCAACGCGGGTGTCCGTCCTCTTTTGCTCCTCTATATTTCCTCATGTCAAACTAAGAAAAATAAAATTCTCTCAACATCCAACCCTAGCTGCCGATGCTTTTAAGCCCTCGCCGCTGTGCTACGGTGACTTTACTGGCGATACTTTGTATCAAAATAACCCACAACGCGTTCTCTTCTCTTCCATCCGAACGAATCTTCCGAAACATGAATAAGAACAAGCAAAACTAGATTGGAGCATTAGTCTCTTCACTTGTTGGATCCACGTTGTTCATCGTCGGATAGGATTGAAATCACGCATTGTTCCTCTTTTTGACTTAGGCTCCTTATCTACCATTTCAATTCACCGGCGAATGCTCCAACCGTCACCAACTTAAGAACCCGATAAGGTAAGCTTTCCCTCTTCTCTCCCTTTTGACTTCGTTTTCTCCCCATTTTCCCTTCTCAAACTTCTTATTTTCTTTGAATCTGGTGGAATTGGATTTAACTCGATCGTGGGTTTTGGGTATGGTCAGGGTGATTGAATTCAAATCTTCTGGCTCTAGATTTTCTATATGGGGAAATTCGTGGGTTTTTGTTTCTGTTTGAATTGCCAGGTGGTAATGAGGGTTTTTGTTTACTTTGTGCTCTTCGTCATCACATTGAACTTTCATTGTATTCATCAAGAGTTGTATCGCCTCACAAAAGATTTTACAAATTGAACAGTATCTAATTATTGGTTTCATAATTAGATAAGCATTGTTTCTGATTAGAATGAATTAAATTTTGGTCACTTTATTTCTTTAGTATTTTGGTCATTTTTAGATTATATTTGATGTGCTTGGAAAGGTGTATTTCAAGTATGGAGAGTGACTAGAAAAATACAGAAATGAAGTGTGTTCATAATTGTGATTCTTGACTCTCATGGACCTAGGCATTGTATCATTTTCCAGAGATATCAACTGGAAGATGCTCATGAGTTCCTGCAATGCATGTTACATAGGCTTGAAAGCTGTTGACTAAAGACCAAGAATGATTTGCCCTCTGTTGGTGATTGCCTCGTTAAGAAGGTTTATTGTGGTCGCATGGTTAGTAGATAAAGTTGCAACTTTATCATGGGTCATTATTGTCATTTGTAAAAGATGTATATTATTATTGTAATTTATGTGAACCTCTCCTTTAATGTAATTTATAAAAAGTTGTGGCCTCTATTATAATTTATAAAAGGTTTTAACCTTAATTTTAATTTATAAAATATTTTGTCCTTAATTTTAATTTATGTAAAGTTTTGTCCTTTTACTAAAATATTTTATCCTTTAGTGTAATTTATAAAAGTTTTGTCCTTAAATGTGATTTATAAAAAGTTGTGTTGTATATTGTAATTACTAAAAAATTTAGGCATTTATTGTAATTTTACGCTTTTTATTTATTATAAAAAAAATTATAACAATATTTTTTGTCATTAATACAATAAAATTATTATATTATTAGTGACGATATTAATAAATAGTGACAAAACTTTATATTATTTTATGACATAATTAATTGTCACTGAATATAATTTCTAAGGTGACGTAATACATTAACGTCACTATGTATTTAATAATACGTGACGAAAATATATACATCGTCATATTTGACATTTAGTGACACATCTAGCGTGATGTTCGTCGTGACATTAAATTTTACGTCACAAAATATAAAAGTGACATAAATGTGAATTTCAGTGACGATATTTCAAATGCCATAAATAAACAAATTTGTTGTAGTGTAAAGAAAACAACTCACAAAGAATTATATATATATATATATATATATATATATATATCGAATTGTGTCTCACAATAGAATAAGATGCCTATTTATAGCACTCATAGACTGAATATGAAGAGTCTTACAAAAAGAGATAATTTCTTCATCATAATGATAATGAAAGCTCATAAATTAAATGTTTCTTCTCTTCTCTCGAAGTGATTGAAAATATATATAGCCTAAGATGAATTTGGACATTTTTGAGGCTGAATTAAGACTTAATTTCGCCCGAGGGGAATGAAGACTTTTGAACTTCCTTGGTTGCTCACTTATAAAAAGAATGGAAGATGAATGTGGACATTGAATATATGTAGACACTTATGCGATCAAAAGGGGAGTGTCTCTTGCTATTCCATGCTCATATTCAAGCCATTCATCACTCTTGAATGTCATAAAGAAGCTTTTATTGTGTGTCTGGTCTTGAAAGTTTGACTCCTTATAGAATTCGAATGGACCTTCAAATGAGTGATAAAGATAGCTTTTAAGGATGAATTGAAGACTTGTCTCCATAAATAATTCGAACAACCTCTCCAAATGGATGATAATGATGGACATTATTTACTTGTCTCCCATGCATGTATTTCCCATAATGAAATTTCAGCCTGTACTGTCTTCAGTAAAATGACATATCTCAAGCTCCTGTTATTGGGTTGATGTGATTCAAAAGGCGTTGAAAAGCTATGAGATAGAGAAATAATATCCAATTGATTTCATAACTCAAATTTGTGTGTATCATATCCAGAAATGGAAGATAAACTGACTGATGTTCTTGCACTTAATGTGACTATTCATCTCCCATCATGCACCGTGACACAATAGAGTACACATTCAAGCTTTAAAACAAATTAAAAAACAAACATGTCATGCAAATATTTAGAACTCATGCTTAAATGAAGTAGCATGTGTATTTATTTATGCAACTTTATGTCATGCAAATTTATTAACACTCATGTAAATTAATGCACAAGTAAAAGATGGATGTCATCCCTCAAATATAGTGTCCCTTTCCTCACGTTCCAATCTTGACAAATCAAGCTTTCCATGGCTTCTTGGAATTCATGCAAATTTATAATGTTATGCAAATTTCTTAACACTCATGCAAATTCATGGACAAGTAAAAGACGGAAGTCCTCCCTTAAACTTAGTGTCTCCTTCCTTATGTCCCATTCTCGACAAATCAAGCTTTCCATGGTTGCTTGGAATTTCCTTGCCATAGTTTGTGTCATAGGTTCACTAGGTAATTCTTTCGGGTCCTTGTCGAATGAGATCACATCAATGCATATCATTGAACATAACGAATGATGAACATATGATAAGCATATCCTAAGAGGCAAATGTAAACATATGATAAGATATAGTGCATAAATGAGCAAGTAGAGGATGAATTAAGGTATAACTCCCTTTGAATCAATCTTGGTGAACTTCAATAATGTGATCAAATCAAGAAGAAAGTTGGGGCTGATTAAGATCATATCAGGATTCTTCTTTCTCCCCTCTTTCTTCTCTTAATTTAGTTTTCCTCAAAATTAACAAAATTTAACTTAAAGTATCGACTCATCTCCATTTCATATGTTGTCTCTAACATCTCATCAATATGGAATCAAATTATATATTGGTTTTCTTCTTTTTCTTGACCTTCTACTATTTGAATTTGAAAGAAACTACTCTGACTAGGGATGGCAACGGGTCCTGTTAGGGTCAGGTTTTTGATCAACTCGACCCGACCCGAAAATAGGTTTCTTCCACTCGAACCTGACCCGACCCAAAAATTTTATACCCATCATTCAACCTAACCCAACCCTAAAAATATATATCATTCACCCGACTTCGACCCGAATTGATTTTTTTAGAGTATAAATCCAACCCGATCCGATAAAAAATAAGGACCTAATTAAAAATAATAATAATTTTTTAAGGAAATTACATCATTATCCTCGGGTCGGAGTTTTTTCCACTCTCCACCCGAACCCGAACCCGACCTCACCTTTAGAAAAAAAATATGACCTGACTCGACCCGAACCCGAATTTTTTTTTAAAAAATCCCCCCTATTAGATCGGGTTGGGTCAGAACCCGTCAACTTCAAGTTAAACTGCCATCCCTAACTCTGACATGATGAACTGAAGGAAGTTCAAAAATATGAGTTTAAGAGGAAAGCTTTGATTTTTTTCCTAAAAAATTCTTCAAGAAAAACTAAACATGGTTAGACACTTAACAACGAACAGGTGACCAAAACAAATAAAATTCGAAAGTCTAGTGACAAAATTGAGTAAGCAAAACAAAAACACAAAAAACGTTGAGGGACTAAAGAAGTTATTTTCCCTAATGGGTGTGAAATTAAGAGGAACTATGCATCTAATGACAAAGTAACACTATCATTTAGAATCGAACCAGACGTTGAACAAGATGCAATATCAGAAGCTTCGATCATACCATCTGTGTCAGAATGTTCATCTAAACTTTGTCGAATGGCAATGGCTTCTTTTGACGATCTAATCCATTCCAGCTCCAACGCAACTTGTTTCATTGTAGGTCTTTTCTTTCCATTGAGATTGAGGCATCTTTTTGATAGCTTAGCAACTGCTATAATCTCTTCTTTCGGACCATCATTCATTACCAATGTATCCACAAGGTCGAGTAAGAAATTGTCCTTCATTGATAGTAGAAAATAGTTAACCAAGCTTCTCACCACTTCCTCTGATTGGCTTGAAGAGATGGGTTTTTGTCCCGTCAAAAGTTCAACAAGGACAACCCCGAAACTATAAACATCACTCTTTTCTGTAAATTTGCTCGATCGAAAATATTCAGGATCCAAATATCCGAACGTTCCTTGAACTCTAGTAGTAAGATGAGTTTGCTCAAGTGCGACTGATCTCGAAGTTCCGAAATCCGACACTTTTGCTCTGTATTTATCATCCAAAAGTATGTTGCTAGATTTGATGTCTCGATGGTAAATAGAGACAGATGCAGCTGAATGCAAGTAGGACAAAGCATTTGCAATTTCAATCGCTATTCGTAAACGCATTTCCCAAGTCAATGGGAAATCTTCATTTGGCTCATGTATGAGGTGATAGAGGGTCCCGTTTGGGACGAACTCATACACCAGTAAAGGGACTTGTGTCTCTAGGCAACATCCTAAAAGCTTGACCACATTCCTGTGATTAATTTGTGAGCAAATCATCACTTCATTAATGAATTGTTGAAGCTTCGTTTCGTCAAATACATTCCCTCCCACCAGTTTACACCTTTTAATTGCTACAATGCTTCCATCTGTTAACATTCCTTTATAAACAATTCCTTGGCCACCTCGACCCAGAACTCGGTTCTCGTTATAATAATCTGTTGCCTTTTCCAATTCCTTTGAAGAGAACAACTTTATCTTCTCAACATTGCCTTCTTCATTGTTGGACAATCGTTGTTGCAGCAATAAGCCTCCATTCTTTTTAAAGTATTTCTGCTTTAGCTTGATTTTGTTTCTTTTTGCTAAAAGTTTGTAAAAATACCATGTACTGAGTAGCACAAATATTGTCCCAATGCTGGTGCTGCAACCTATATTGTATGATAAACATAATTTACTATAGCAAAAAGGTAAATTTTTAAATTAATATTTATTTATATATAAAATAAATATTAATGCATACCTACTATGATCGGCAGAATGTGTGAGCTTTTAGGTTCTTTTGTGACGATTCTTGGACTTATGGGCCTGCACATGTCTTTGATATATTCATATCCAACAGGACAAGACGATGAACAGTTGTTTCCAGGAGTAGTATTCAAGCAAAGCATATAACAGTGCTTATATTTCAAATCTCGACATTTTCCTGATTCTACCATTTATGAAATGTATAAAAAAGAGTTAGATCTAATATAATGCATGCTATCACAGAAATATCATGGTAAAAATATAAAAATGACGATACCTTGGCATACATCATTAGAATCAACATAGGGATCCGAAGTGCAAACACATAGATGTGTTTGACCTAAGCTCGTCCAACAGTATTCACCGTCGGAGCGACAAAAGATGTCTGAACCTTCTCTCAACTCACACAGCCCTCGTTTTTGTGTTCCCCATTGCAGTGTCGTGGGAACGTGCAACAAACTCCGATTCTTCGTGACATTGTGGTATGGGATCATCTTCTCTACCGAATCGATGTAACGTTCGTCGACAACGAAAGCGGATCCGCATGATCTGTTGCTACCGTTACTAGGATAAATCGGTGTCACGGTTACCGCAAAGGAACTAAGACCCGAAGGAATACCCGAAGAGCAGCTCATTTCGGAAGTCACATTATTGCCACAACGGGGTTGCAGACAATAACCATCGGGACTATCATCAGTTGAATTACTAAGAAACGTAGCACATCCGCAACCAAAAGACACGAATCTGTTGAAGACATCTGAGAAGAGAAAGGGGGTGCCTGTTAGGTTGAGTTTAACCGCCACATTAGTTTCTCGATCTTCGTCGAGGCAACCGGAATAAGTTATCGGATTATTGATAACAGCCGTGCGTTTGGAAAATGAAATCTCCAATAACTGCAGATTGACGCTACTTATGAAAGGTCTTAGTCCTTTAACGGTCTGGTTGCAAGTTACTCTGAACGCATGATTCATGTAGCAGCCATCTTTAATTCCAAATGGGAATGTAATATCGAAATTCCCACATCTTTCAATACAGCTATCCTTGTAAGGTAATGGTAGAGTTGGCGATTTAAGCTGTGGAGGTGGGTAACCTTGGTTTTCAGCTCCTTTTACTTCTTGGCACAGCTCCGCTTCATAGCAAGAACCAAAGCAGTTTAATTAATAATGGCTAAATTTTATCATTAATTTTTGTATTGTGCGTAAATTATAAATTTAATTTATATACACTAATTTGTTTAATCTCAGTCTCATCGTTGAGGCGGTTATCATGTTTTTGTGGTCAAAACTCGTCATTGTTGGAAATATTATAGTACTACAGAAATCAATAAGTAAATACTAACCACTCGACAATTAAATTAAGACTTTTAAATCGAAAAAAAGAGAGAAAGAGGTTTTAGTTTAACTTAGAGATGATAGTGAAAGGTTACCTTTGAAATCACATTTGATCGGATTCCATTCCAGAGTTGCGGGAACCTTGGTGGTATCAATGCTTATATCATAGGGAAAACGAGGATCTAGGTCCGATGATTTTAACATGCTCGAATCAAACATGAAAGCAGATGTGCATCTCTGAATTCTTCTGGGATTAGTGACCCCTATCATGCTTACCGTATAGGAAGTGAGATTCTCTTTAATCAACTCATCATGGCACCCACCCGATTTAGAAGTCGGGTCACCGCATCTTCGTTGCAGGCATGAGCCGACAACTCGATCGGTTCGAATGTCACGAGAAACGAAGACCAAATTGCCACAACCTACTGACCCGAATCGGTTGTATCTACTTGAGAAGAAAAATGGACTGCCTGTTAGGTTGACACTAGAAGCAGAAGTGGTGCCGTTGCTTCCTTTGTTGCCGCAATTTAGATAAGTTACCGGATTTTCGACCGCGATGAGCTTGTCGTATGGCCGAAATTTACCGAGTAACTCTAGATTGATGCTACTGATGAAAGGCTTTGGTCCGTTAGCAGTTTTGTTGCATGTGACTCGAAACCACGAACTGATATAGCAACCGGTTTTGATTCCGAATGGGAACGGAATAGCAACAGTTCCACACATCTCGTTGCAATCGGAATCGGCTGCCGGTATTAGCCATGGTAGCTGGAGCATGAAGTAAAACACCATAAGAATGCCCATTCTCTCTTAATTTCTCTCACCTTGGAGTGGAGATTAAGCTTGGTCATTATAAGACTATAAGTCCATAAATATACAGCCTTGACTGGAGTTGGGGTGGAGCAGATGCATTGAGGGAATTTTAACATTACAATATATTTTTATAGATATAAAAAGAATAAAATTATACGAATTCAAAGTCTCATTACTCTTATGTTGAAAAATTAAAACTATCTATTCTTCACTTCCATCACTGGAATTTCCTACATAGTTCCTGTCTCTTGAAGTAATCCATTTTTCCACATTTTCTCTCTTAATTTTCATTAGTCACTATCTCATTTTTTCTTTAGAAATTGTAGTCTGTCAATGATAGAAAATTAATATACAGTAATCTATTTCAGCAATTCTTATGTGCAAGTATTCAGACCAACTTTCTTTTTTGGCATAAAACTAAATTCGGCACACTATCTTTTTGTAGCTCGACTTTGTTTGTTTTTCGGTTTTTGTCATTCAACTTTGAAAATTATCAATTTCATCAATAAATTTTTGAATTTCGATTATTTTGATGACTCAACCGTTAAGTCTTCAATGTTATTTATTTTTTTTGGTATACATATACAAAAAAATGAAACTTTTCTCTCAAACACATATTTTTGAACTTCTTTTGATTTGTTGACCCTATAGTATTTTCGTCTAAATCCAAACGATGAAGAGATTAAGGAGGAGGAGAGCAACATGTCTCAGTTCTACGTTGATCAGATGTTGGAGATTGTAGATTGGGTCAAGATACTGTTGAGCTTTGATTTTAATTTTGTCAAGTTCGAAGGGAAAACCAAACTGAAAAGAAATAAAAGGGGGAGAAAGAGGAATGTTTTAGTAGGACAAGTTATGTTGTAAACGATGATTAGTGGCAGTCAAATGGCAATGGAGAAGTATTTCTGTCATCGACATGAAGAATGCCAAAGTACTTGGAAATTGTCAGAAATAAAAAGGTCCAAAACGCAGCATTTTGGTGATGACAATAGACTACAAATGGTGGAGTGATTAAAACAAGCCAAGTTTAGAAGTTTTGTGCTAGAATTGAATTTTTAAAAGTTAAGTGACCATAACAAGAACATGGGAAAAGTGAAGTGCCTAAAAAAAGTAGGTTACCCTAATAAATTTAACTCATGGTCTCCCAAAGTTTTGAGAAATCTACATTACGCTCAATTTTTTTTTTAAAAAAAAGGTTTTAATTAGTCCCCTTAAACTTTTAGAAATTCTCCTTAAGCCTTAAAAACTTTGAATATTTTTAATTAAGCCCCATCAAAGTTGTTATACATTTTCATTAACCCTCCCAAAACTTTTTAAAATATTTATCAAACCATTCTTCTAGTCCTAAGCATGATTCAGAGCTATACTCCCCCTATAACTTTCTAGATAGTTCTCGTCTCTAGAACCAAATTTATTTTCCTAAGTTTTCTCTCTTGAATTTCTCTTTTAAGTCATTTCTCATTTTTCTTTGAGTTAATTGCATCATATGTCCCCAAACTATGACCCTCATTTTAAATTAATCCTTAAACTTTTAAACATTACATTTCATCCTCAAACTATGACTCTCATTCTTAATTAGTTCTTAAACTTTGAACGTTCTAATTTCATCCTCAAACTATGAATCTCATTCTAAATTAATCACTAAACTTTTAGATCTTCCAATTTCATCCTCAAATTCCTCCAAATATGTAATCCATCACAACCATAGATTAACCTAAAATTTTATTTTTTTCAAACATATAATAATATAACTTGGCCTAATGATTTTATTAACTAGAGATGCGATTAGTGTGTGTGTGTGTGTGTATATATATATAATTTAGGATAAAATTGAAATAATCAAAAAGTTTGGGGACCAAATTAGAATGAAGATTACAGTTTGGGGATGAAAATTTTGAGGACTAAATTAGAATGATAGTCATAGTTTAAGGATAAAATTGAGTATAGGGACAAATTTGAAATGAGAATCATAGATTTGGGACGTATAATGTAATTAACTCCTTTTCTTTATAAACTGTAGTCTAGCCAATGGTCAAATACCTCCTAATGAAGTTATCTCCAAGCAATCAATTTCAACGCATGCACTTACCAATTTCAACGCAGTTGGAAAAATGGAAACAAAAAAGAAACTAATGAAATTAAATTCATACCTACTATCATGAAAAGCAATCAATTGGTCCATTCAAACGAGACGTAAGATTTCATTCAGTAGAATAGAAAAGTTGAATGATAAAAGAAAGGGTAGAGATTTTATAGATTTGTGAAAAGAGCAGTAGAGCAGATTTTTTATTTTCTTATTTACAATTAATAGTGTTGTACTTTTATTTTATTTTTTTCAATAATCATTTTGTTAGTTAAGAAAACTGAAGGACATAGAAAGGTAGGATGGAAAACAATAAATTTGAAAAGAATTTAAAAGTTTGTATCGATATTAATTTTGATCGCGACGGTGATTCAAAGAAAGGGTAGAAAAATTATAGAGATTTGATGTCTAAAGATTAGGGAAGAAGATGGGATAACTAAGAATATAATTGATTTAAAAGTTTTAATTCATAAAAAATATAGTGTGAAATATAAATATGACATGTACTCATTCAATTAGATAAAAATTATAGATGTAGTAAAAATGATCTATAAAATAATTTCTCGTTGAAATGTGATCTAAAATTATTTTAAAATGGATTTAGCTTAATGTAAAGTTTAATACATTATAAAATTATTTTGAAGTGTGATCTAGTTCATTCTTGATCTTTTTTTACTTTTATAAAAGTAGTTCTTGTAATTTTTTAAGCCATTTAATACATATATTTGCCAAGCATTACACATTTAATATATAAATTTATCACTTTTACAAATATCGTACATATATTTTTTTAACTGGTTTGATACTCTCATTAGTCGTTACATGTACATATTTTTTTTTATGAAACGTATGATTTCATTAATGTTGAAATCATACAAAATTGTTAACACGTGCATCATCAGTCGCTACATGTACATAGAATTATTTGGGATGATTTGTTAACTATTGGTTGTTGGGCTGATTATGTAATGACTATTTTAGAATGTAAGGTCAGCTACATGGTGAGTCAGTTACGTAAGTGACGTCAGCCCTTATGGTTAGAGAATATTACTCGTATAGAGTTTTCTAGAATGATGTATAATGCCTATAAAGTCAATTGTCATGTAACCAACAAAATGTAAATGAGAATACCTATCAACAATCATATATTTAATTACTCGTCAAGGTATCAGAGTAGCCTTGTGAAGGACATTGGGTGGCCGTTAAAAGAATTCTCTGTTATCTCGTAAGAACCATTCATTATGGTCTTATTTTTAATGTAAATAGCTCAACATCCCAACTAGTTGCCTTTGCTGATGTTGATTGGGCGAGCAACCTTGATGATCAAAGGTTCATTTCAAGACAGTGTGTCTTTCTCAGCAACAACCTTGTCTCGTGGAGTTTCAAGAAGCAAAAAAATGACTTGATCTAACACTGAGGTCGAGTACAGAAGCATTTCATACATTGTCTCTAAAGTTGTATGATTTTTAATTTTATTACAAGACATGGGAGAAAAGTAGGAGAAAATACCAATTGTGCAGAGTGACAACACAAGCGCTATAGCCATGAGTGTAAACCCCGTCTTCCATGCCAAAACGAAACATGTTGAGCTTGACATGAGATTCGTGCGCGAGAAGGTGACAAGCAACGAGCTAAAAGTGAATCATGTCCTTGCTCTTCATCAAATCACTAATGGTTTTACCAAACCATTATCGAAATATGCCTTTGATTTTTTAAGAGAAAGTTTGTGTTGACAGTGATAAAACTACAAAAAAAATGGAAGAATGTTGTAGCTATGGTCAAGCTACAGAGCAGCAGAGGGAATGTAGTGACTATTATAGAATGTAAGGCCAGCTGCATGTGAGTCAGCTACGTAAGTGACGCTAGCCTTTATGTTAGATAATATTATAATTATAGAGCTTTCTAGAATGATGTACAATGCTTATAAAGGCAGCTGTCATGTAACTAACATAATATAAATGAGAATACCTTTCAATGATCATATATTTGATTACTCATTATGGTATCAGAGAACCCCTATAAAGAACATTGGGTGACTTCTAAAAGAATTCTATGCTATCCAGTAGGAACCATTCACTACAATCTTATTTTTAATGCAAATAGCTCAACATCTCAACTAGTTACCTTTGTTGAGGCCGATTTGGCGAGCAACCTTGATGATCGAATGACCATTTAAAGGTAATGTGTCTTTCTTGGTGGCATCCTAGTCTCATGGAGTTTGAAAAAGTAAAAAACGGTGGCTCGATTCACCACTGAAGTCGAGTACATAAGTATTGCATACACTATCTCTAAAGTCGTATGTTTATGAACTCTGTTACAAGACATGAGATAAAAGCAGGAAAAAAAATCTCAGTTATATATAGTGTGTTGAAAACATTTTGATGTTTCGATATAACAAATTAAATTAAAAGAATTTTAATTTTGAAAATGATTTTTCTAAGCATATTCAATATATTAAATCGAATATCAAAATATTACTCAAAGTATTTCAAAGTTCATTTTAAATCCTTACTAAAGTGTAAAATTAAGTTTTAATCTTAAAATAATTTCAAAACAATTTTACAAAGTATTTCGAACCGTTTCAAAGCCAAAAATTACAGTTTGTCCAGAGAGAACCGATTCCCCTGAATGGTTTTGCTCCGAGAAATTCCAGTATGCTCGGAGGGAATCGATTCCCCCCACTGTTCAACGGTCGAATATTTGAATTTTACACTTAGGGAACCGATTCCCCATGAGGGGGTACCGATTCCCCTCACGCTCCAAGCAGAAATATTAATTGTTTTCACACTTAAACGACTCCAATAACTTCATTAATTATCCCCAACGTTCAGAAGTGATTCAATGTGTATTTAAACAAGCTTAAAAGCCATTGATCAATAACAAGAAACATCAAGCAACTAGAATCAAGAGAGAATCAAAGAGAAAGCATCAAACCTCAAGTTTGAGCATTTTCAAGACTATTTTTCATTTAATATTCATTTTGCTTTCAAGAACACTTATTGTGCTCAATTGTATTTATTCTTGAGTGTTCTTTCTTTGTTCTAGAATTGTGCAAACATATTTGCCTTGTGAGGTTTTTCTTGTAAGTTTGTAAATTTGTAATCTTCTCTTTGAGAAAAGAGTGTTCTCAAGAATTGGGATATATTCTTGAGGGAGTTGTAAGGTTATCTCTTTGGCCTCAAAAGAAAGAACAAATTAGTGAATTTGTTGGAAAATCCTTAGTGTGGATAGCTAAGGTAGTGGATGTAGACTTTGGTTGAGAAAGTAGAACCACTGTAAATCGTTGTGCAATTACTTTCAATTTTCTGTAAAAGCTTCCACAAAAATTTTATTGCCAATTCACCCCCTATTGGTCGATTCCGTCAATCGATTAACTCAACAATTGGTATCAGAGCCTAACTTATTTGAAGTTTTAATCACCGCTTGGGTCGATTCGGGAAGAGTTACATCGATAATCAAAGTCATCAATGGCCTCTTCTTCAAACTTCGACTCCGATCTCGATTCGATGCCCGTCAACAGGCCTCCTTTCTTTAATGGGGCTAACTATGCCTATTGGAAAAATAGGATGATGTACTTCATTCAAGAAAGTGACATGTGAGCATGAAATGCCATAGAAGAAGGATACATCAATCATCTCACTCATCCAAGATTGTGGAGTGAATGAGAGACAAGAATGTTCCAGCTCAACTCCAAAGCCATCCATATCATATTTTTTGCTCTTGGACCAGATGAATACGGAAGAGTTTCATCTTGTACAACCACCAAAGAAATATGGGACAAACTTCAAGTCACTCATGAAGGTACCGATGAGGTAAAGAAATCTAAAATTAATATTATAACGCATAGCTATGAAAATTTCAGGATGAAACCAAATGAAGATATCAAAGCTCTGACGGATAGATTTTCAACGATTGTCAATGGTCTCAAATCATATGGAGAGATCATTTCAAATGAAAAACTTGTGAGGAAGTTAGTCTACTCCCTTCCAAAATCGTGGCAATCAAAGAAGACAGCAATCATCGAGTCTAAGGACCTAACGTCCTTAACTCTTGAAGAACTAATCAGTTCTCTTCTCACTCATGAAATGATGCTTGAAGATGAAGTGGACCTCGATAAGATTGACGATACACCAAAGGACAAGGAGAAGAAGAAAAACATTGGAGTTTCTCTCAAATCCATAAAAGATGAGAGTGATTCGAATGACGATGATGATGACGAGGAAATGGCATTATTTGTCAAACGATTCAGAAAGTTGATGATGCCCAACCGAGGAAGAAAATTCAAACGTCATGAAGGCTTCAAAACTGAATCGAATGAGAAAGACCCGATCATTTGCTATGAATGCAAAAAGCCGGGGCATGTCAAATATGATTGTCTACAATTGAAGAAAAAGGGTCAATCCAAAAAGAATCACAAGACTCATGTAGCTACATGGAGCGATGAAGAAGGTTCCGATGAAGAGGAACAAGAAGTTGCAAACTTGTGCTTGATGGCTATCGGGGAAGATTCTAAGGTAACCTCTAACTCATTCGATTTGGATGAATTATCTTATGATGAGTTATTAGAGGATTAAAATGGGTTGGCTTCGGATTATAAGACTCTATTTTCAAAATACAAAAATGATATTTCAAAATTGAAAAACAAAAATAGTCTTATATCCAAGACCAACAATGAGTTTGAAAGTAAGATCAAAGAATTGCAAATCAAAATTAATAATTTTGAAAAGAAAAATACTGATTTGCATAACTTACTTTCAAAAGTTCATGATGATCATCAAAAGAAGATTGATGATCTTAAAATTTCTTTTAATAAGGTTGGAACAAAAAGTTTTGAAAAAGGTGAGAATTCAAAATCCAACTTTGTTAAGAAAAGTTTTAGAAGCTACAATCATAGAAGTCCTCAACGAACCTTGAATGGTAAAATTGTTAGGAGTATATGGGTTCCTAAAGAATTCATTACTACTAAAGATAAGGATTTCCTTCATAAATGGATACCAAAGGGGACAAGAATTTTAGAAACTAATGAATATGGACCCAAAAGAATTTGGGTACCAAAAATTAGAAATTAATCTATGTTAGTAGGAAAAGGAGCATTGCTACACGGCACGGGAAACAAATCCAAATTCATGGTACCTTGATATTGGATGCTCGAGACACATGACCGGAGACAAAAGCCGGTTCATAGAGCTTAACGCCAAAAATGGAAGAGAAATGACTTTTGGTGATAATTCAAAAGGTCACATTGAAGGTATTGATACTATATGTAATACATCTTCCATACAAATTAAAAATGTGTTATATGTGAATGGATTAAAGCATAATCTATTGAGTATTAGTCAATTATGCGATAAGGGATTCAATGTCATGTTTGAAATTAATGGTTGTAAAGTCATTGACATTGCATCTAATCGGGTTATGCTTGTTGGTCATAGAATATGAAACATGTACATGGTGCATTTAGATTATATTAATATGACTAATTTGCGTCTTGTTGCTAAGGATGAGCATGATAGTTGGTTATGGCATAGGAGACTAGGACATGCTAGCATGAGTGTTTTGCAACGGTTAGTTCAAGGAGAATTGGTTCGAGGGCTGCCTAAACTAAAATTTGATAATGATAAAATCTGTTATGCTTGTGATAAAGGAAACAAAGCGAATTTCTTTTAAATCCATTAATGATGTGTCAACTAGTAGAGTATTACAATTGATCCATATAGATCTTTTTGGGCCAACTAGGACTACTAGCTTGGGTGGAAAACAATATGTATTTGTCTTGGTAGATGACTATTCTAGATATACTTGGGTTCTATTCTTAAGTACTAAAGATGAAGCATTAGAAAATTTCATCACATTTTCAAAAGTAATCTAAAACGAAAAAGGTTACTCTATCACTAGTGTTAGAAGTGATCATGGCACTGAATTTGAAAATCTTAGATTTAATGAGTTTTGTAATTCTAATGGTATTAGCCATAATTTTTCAGCACCTAGAACCCCTCTACAAAATGGAGTTGTTGAAAAAAAAATTGAACTTTAGAAGAAATGGCTAGAACCATGGTTTGTGAAAATAATTTGCCAAAATATTTTTGGGCGGAAGCCACAAATACCGCTTGTTATGTTGTAAATCGAGTAATGATTAGGCCAATTTTAAAGAAAACTCCATATGAAATTTTCAAAAATAAAAAGCCTAACATTAGCTATTTTCATCCTTTTGGATGTAAATGTTTTGTTTTAAACAACGGTAAAGAAAACCTTAGCAAATTTGATGCTAAAAGTGATGAAGGAATTTTTCTGGGTTATTCCTTAAATTCTAAAGCTTATCGAGTATTTAATAAAAGAAATTTAGTTGTAGAAGAGTCTATACATGTTGTTTTCGATGATAATCTCTTTCCGAGGAAGGATTCTTGTGTTAATGATGATGTAGGTATTATAAATACAAATAACGTTAGAAATGACGTTGGAGAATCATCATCAAATGAAGAAACGAAAGATGAGGAAACTCATGATCATCTCGAGAATCCAACCACTGAAGAAAGCGAAATATCTTATCCAAGAGAGTACAATTATGTCAAGGATGGTGAAATTATAGGTGATCCATCCAAAGGGGTAACAACTCGATATTCTCTTAGAAATATTTGTAAATATGTTGGATTTATTTCATGCATAGAGCCTAAGAATATTAAAGAAGCATTAAATGATGAACATTGGATTATGGCTATGCAAGAAGAGTTAAATCAATTTGAGAGAAGTAAAGTATGGACATTAGTTGAAAGGCTTAGTAATAAATCTATTGTAGGTACTAGATGAGTATTTAGGAATAAGCTTGATGAGGGTGGTAATATAGTGAGAAACAGGGCTAGACTTGTTGCTCAAGGGTATACTCAAGAAGAGGGCATAGACTATGATGAAACATACGCTCCCGTAGCTACGATGGAAACAATTAGAATTTTATTAGCATTTGCATGTTTTCATGAATTTAAATTATATCAAATGGATGTTAAAAGTGCATTTTTAAATGGTTTTATAAAAGAAGAAGTGTATGTGGAACAACCTCCAGGTTTTGAAGATTCAAAATTTCCGGATCATGTTCTTAAATTGACAAAAGCACTTTATGGTTTAAAACAAGCTCCTAGAGCTTGGTATGAAAGATTGTCAAACTTTTTAATTGAAAAAGGATTTTCAAAAGGGAAGGTTGACACTACATTGTTTTTAAAGCATAAAGGTAAAGATTTATTAGTAGTTCAAATTTATGTTGATGATATAATATTTGGTTCTACTAATGATGTTCTTTTCCAAGAATTTTCTAAGCTATTGCAAAGCGAATTCGAAATGAGCATGATGGGGAAGCTCTCATTTTTCTTGGGACTCCAAATCAAGCAAAGAAAAGATGACATCTTCATCAATCAAGCTAAATACGTCAAAGATATGCTCAAGAAATTTGGACTGGAAAATGGCAAGCCTCATGACACTCCAATGAGCTCTTCAACAAAGCTTGACTTAGATGAAGGAGGTAAATGTGTAGATGTTAAATTATATAGGTCAATGATTGGATCTTTACTTTATCTAACTGTAAGTAGACCAGACATTATGTTTAGTGTTTGCTTATGTGCTAGATTTCAATCATGCCCTAAGAAATCACAGTTACTAGTTGTTAAGAGAATATTTAGATACCTTAAGGACACTCCTAGTTTAGGACTTTGGTATCCTAGAGACTCTAGCTTTAGCTTGCATGCTTTTTCTGATGTGGATTATGGAGGATGCAAATTAGATAGGAAAAGCACCTCCAGTACTTGCCAATTCCTTGGAAATATGTTGATTTCTTGGTTTTCAAAGAAACAAAATTGTGTTGCATTATCTACCACTGAAGCGGAATACATTTCAGCCGGTAGTTGTTGTGCACAAGTTTTATGGATGAAACAACAACTTTTTGATTATGGAATTGAAGTAGGTACTATTACTATTAAGTGTGACAATACTAGTGCTATTTGTCTCACTAAAAATCCCATCCAACACACTAGAACTAAGTACATTGAAATAAGACATCACTTCATTAGAGACCATGTCACTAAGGAAGATGTAGTTCTAGAATTTGTTAATATTTTGCATCAATTAGCGGATATCTTTACAAAGCCTTTAGACAAAGAAAGATTTTGGACACTTAGGAGAGAATTAGGTTTGACAAAACTATCTTCACTTAGTGATTAAAATAATTTTAGCACTTTTAAGACTAAATGAAAAATGCTTATAATAGTAATTTTTTATTGCATTCATTGCTATTAGTTAGGGGGAGTTTATGATTCTTGATGAAAATTAACTTTATGCTCAAATATAGTTTAAAGATTAATTTGATTGTTTGAACATGATTAATTTTCAATATATGAGTTGCCAATACCACTAGAGAAAATTAATTTAGCATTTTGTGTGTTTAAAATCGGATTTTAGCATTTTTGGTGCAGAGGGAATCGATACCCCCTTGAAGGGGAACCGATTCCCCCAACAGGGGAATCGATACCCCCTGAGGGTTCTGGTTTTATCGGGCAGAACCCTTATATTTTGCTCAAACTCTCTCTTTTTCTTCCTTTACCGCCTATCACTCTCTCCATCTCTCAAATCTCGTCTTTGCTTCATAACATCTATTTCTAGTCGGAATTTCATCATTTTTCAAATCCAAAACCTGCTAGCATCATTAAAATCGTGCAAACAACATCAAAATCTACTCAATCTCATCTTTAAAGGTAAATTTTTCTAAACTCTCTATTTTATTGATTTTAAGCATATGACTAGTTTCAATTAGTTCTAGATAGAATTAGTGATCGGGCATTGATTATTAGTGTTTAGAAACTAAATTTTTACAACTAATTTCATCAAAATCTCACAAATTTTCTATTAATTTTTGAATTTTCGAAAAAAAAAACGAAAATCTTTAATTAATTTTAAAATTGATGATTTTTGATTTAGTTATGTTATTTACATGTAAACTATACATACTATGGTTTTTCAAACATTATTTTCAATAGTTTTTCAAAACTTTGTCCATTAGGATTTTTTTTAAACCTTGAAATATTGAGAACTCAATTGAGTTTTGGGATTGATTGAATAGCATACATGTGTTTTCTAAATTGCAGGTTATCCATTCTATTCTGATTTCCTAAACCATGTCCAATCCTAAACGTGCTAGGTCATCATCTAGTTGCTCAAACCGTCAATCCAACCCACCTCCAAATCCTCCACCTATTCCTCCAATTCATAATCCTAATCACATTGATCCAAATTTGACTATCCAAAACTCGTGTTTCAATCAACCTGGTCCTAGAAATAATCTTTTTTGGTATTATCAATATTTTGAATCCTACAAAATTAGGGAAGAACGTATCCCATCTCTTCAGGCTATGATTGATATCAATTTTAGATATCTCCCTCTCTTACGAGAGTGGAAATTTGATAAACTTTGTAACCTTGAACCTCAAGTTTTTCATCAACTTGTTCATATCTTTTATTCTAATGCCGTGTGTATTAAAAATCAAGCTGAAACCAAAACAATAGCAGTTCATTCTTATCTTCTAGGACAATACTTTCATCTTGATTCGGCTTACATTGCTAATGCATTAGGATTAGATAATGATGGTTTATCTAATGAAAAACAAATTTTAGATTCTCGTTATAAAAGAAGGGATAGTGCGAGTGTCTTAGATCTTCATGATCGTTTTCTTCATCTAATGATCACTTGGTGGTTTTGACCATCCGAAGGTCGTTACTGTACTCTTTGTGCTTTAGATCTTTGGTGGTTACATTATTTCTAAAACAATATTAAAATAAATCTTCCTGAGATTATTTTTGCTGAAATTGTTGAAACCGTAAACCAAGTTCCAAATAAGAAACTTTGTTCTTCTCTAGTTTACGGTTGCATTCTGAGTAATCTATTTTCTAAAGCCGGGCTTAGAGTTGGTCTAGATGCATCTTTTCCCCTAAAGAAACAAATCAATCTCCTTTCCTCAACGAGATCGGGATGGATTAAGGATAAGCAAACTGGTGAATGGGTTCGAAGCACTGAGCATACTCCGGGAGCTAGTTCTTCACAAGATCTACCGGCAGCTGACGATGATCCTGATCTTGAACAATTAATGCGAGATATCAATGAAGCCGAAGATGAGCCTGAGCAGCCCGAGGAGCAAGTACAACAAATGGATCAAATGCCTCCATATTTTCAATCTTTCATGGAGACATTCGATTTCCGATATGCTACCATAGGTTCGCGCTTTACTTCTATAGAGTCCCATTTATCCACAATGGAAGCTCAACAATTGGAAATTCTCCAGGATATGCGTGCAAATAATGAAGCAACCAACGCTCGTATTAATGCACCCACTCATGAAATGGCAGCTATGCGAGCTCATTTCCCTCCTCTCGATCCTCCTACGGATGCTTGAACTTTGATCTTTGCTTTGCTTGTTTGGATTGAACTTGGATATTTGCATTATTGTTAAAACATTTTGAATACTTTTGGATTGTTTATTTTTTGGTTGTTCGAACTTATGTTTAATACATTTGATTTGGATTTCGTGTTTATTTTGCATCTTTAGACATATATGACCAATTATCCATTACATGTTTATGAATATTGATTATGAAACTATGGCTAACCTCTCTTTTGATTGTGATCTTAGCAGCTTAAACTTTATATTAATAAATGAATTGGCTTACGTTTTTCAAAATTCTTGTTTAAAACGTTTTTATAAGGTCTTTTTGATTTAACAAAAAGGGGGAGAAAGTGTTAAAGTAAGGGGGAGTAGTATTTTTCAAAATCAAAATTCATTTTGAAATTAGAAAATCTTAAAATGTTTTGTTATATCAAAAAGGGGGGAGATTGTTGAAAACATTTTGATATTTCGATATAACAAATTAAATTAAAAGAATTTTAATTTTGAAAATGATTTGTCTAAGCATATTCGATATATTAAATCGAATATCAAAATATTACTCAAAGTATTTCAAAGTTCATTTTAAATCCTTACTAAAGTGTAAAATTAAGTTTTAATCTTAAAATAATTTCAAAACAATTTTACAAAGTATTTCGAACCGTTTCAAAGCCAAAAATTACAGTTTGTCCAGAGGGAACCGATTCTCCCCCAAGGGGGTACCGATTCCCCCTGAATGGTTTTGCTCCGAGAAATTCCAGTATGCTCGGAGGGAATCGATTCCCCCCAAGGGGTATCGATTCCCCCCACTGTTCAACGGTCGAATATTTGAATTTTACACTTAGGGAACCGATTCCCCATGAGGGGGTACCGATTCCCCCTACGCTCCAAGCAGAAATATTAATTGTTTTCACACTTAAACGGCTCCAATAACTTCATTAATGATCTCCAACGTTCAGAAGTGATTCAAGGTGTATTTAAACAAGCTTAGAAGCCATTGATCAATAACAAGAAACATCAAGCAACTAGAATCAAGAGAGAATCAAAGAAAAAGCATCAAACCTCAAGTTTGAGCATTTTCAAGCCTATTTTTCATTCAATATTCATTTCGCTTTCAAGAACAATTATTGTGCTCAATTATATTTATTCTTGAGTGTTCTTTATTTGTTCTAGAATTGTGCAAACATATTTGCCTTGTGAGGTTTTTCTTGTAAGTTTGCAAATTTGTAATCTTCTCTTTGAAAAAAGAGTGTTCTCAAGAATTGGGATATATTCTTGAGGGAGTTGTAAGGTTATCTCTTTGGCCTCAAAAGAAAGAACAAATTAGCGAATTTGTTGGAAAATCCTTAGTGTGGATAGCTAAGGTAGTGGATGTAGACTTTGGTTGAGAAAGTCAAACCACTGTAAATCGCTGTGCAATTACTTTCAATTTTCTGCAAAAGCTTCCACCAAAATTTTTATTGCCAATTCACCCCCCTCTTGGCCTATTCCATCAATCGATTAACTCAACACAGTGACAACACGTGTAACACCCTAGACCCAGCCTATGTATCATAACTAAGTCTAGTGAATTACATTAATCATTTCTAAAACAAATTCAAAATCTCTTTATGAAAAGCAAGTAGTAAAACCAAATCGAGTAATGAAAACATAAGCATCATGCGTGGGTACGGAATATGAAATAATCAGTTTTGTACAAATTCATACAACAACAATAAAACCCAAAGATGTCAGAAAACATGTATTACAAAATATGTAGGCACGTGTCACCCATAAATAAGACAGTCTGGAAGATATAAACATGACAACAAAAATTACGGTATGAAATGTGTCGATCCTCCAAGTACCTGGTCTGAGGTGTCTATCCAAAAGTATCTAAAAGGGGAAAAAGTTTGGGGAGTGAGCTTGGGAGCTTAGTGTGATCTAATAGTCATAATAAATCATAATGATAAATTTTAGTATATAGTTCAGTAAAAATTTCATAAAAGTGATAATACATTTTTAAGTAAAAACATTTAGTTACCCTCCACCCATACACCATATACAGTTCCCCATACCCTAGGCCCATTAGGCGTAGGAGCCAACCTGACGGAGTATCTTGGGGCCTTAGAGCCTACCCAAGGGTTATCTTAAGTCTGTAAGGATTTATCAACTTAATCAAAATTGTACCTTCATACTCTAGCCTACTTAGATAGAATCCCAATCATAATAATAGTTCCATGATCCATAAATCAGACATATTTATATTTACAGTAAAAACATATAACCAGAGAACATGTATCGAGTAAACAGAATCCATAATCAGTAAGTTGGAAAATCATGATATCGATCATGTGAAATATTTATAAATCAATTCAGGTAAACAAATATATTTCAAAACAAATAAAACAATTATACAACATACAAGGAACACACCTCAAAAAGATCAGTTTGCTAAGTCTACTGAGCACCGACCTCGCTACATTCTACAGTAGTACTCGAACCTAAACCATCTCAAAATTAGGTTACTAATAAAGAAATATTTACTTCTAAATATTTATAGGATTAACGAAATTATACGAGTAATCACAGACTCGAGCGATCGAACGGATCGAGAGGATCTGGGTCGAGCTGACGAGCGATCGAGAAAGTCTCGGGTACCTTCAATGATTAATAAAATAAATCAACCCTTGAGCTTAATTTAAAAGCACTTAAATAAAATAAATAAATACATATGTATGTTCAGGGTTTAACGCTCGATTTGAAGGCTTTCAAGTTAGAATTTGGCAAAATAAACTTCAAATTTGAACTTAGGACGTCGAAAAACATAAAATAAGACTTTTCAAAAATTTTGACTTTTTTGTAAAACACAACAGTCAACGCTAGTCAAAGTCAACAGTCTAGTCAAAATCAACGGGTCAAACCGATTTAAGTTGACCCAGTTTGAGTTGACTCGGTTCGATCGTAGTTAACTCGGGAGAATTGACTCGATTGACTTTTTTATATATAACTCAATCGATAGAACAGCCCCATATGTGACGGTGGCGTCTGATGGTGCTTGTGGCAGCCAAATGGAGTGGGGACACCAACTGATTACTCTCGAAGCTTTCAATTAACATTTTAACATCAAAACAACCAAAAAAATCTAGCCAAAATGACATAGAATAATCAAAAAAGAAAAAAATTAACTTACCTTCAACGATAAAGGACGATTGAGTGATGGTGAGGCGACAAAACCAGTTGGGTTTTGATCACAATATGATAGGGAGTATGGTGGTGGTGCTCATGTGCCTAACGAACTCCAAATCAACCCAAAATGGAAAAAATCAGTCGTGGCAGTTTAGTTCTCTGACGGGGCTTCAGGCCTTGATTCGCGACAAATGACGGTGTTCCACGGAATAAGGGTGGTCGAGTTTTGGTCACGAGGTGATGGCGAGCATACTGAAGGTGACGGTGCACACACGATCGATAGAGACAATAACAATCAGTGATGAATAGCGTCGTGAAGGTTAGGGGATTTGAGGATTTTAAAAAATAGGGATTTGGCTCATATTTGGGGGGAATTTGATTTGGGGATTTAGAATCCTAAATATGAATGCCTTAAGGATTATTTTGATCCTTTTGTACCAGTAGTGGTGGCCTAGCTTAATGGTTAATGAAATCACACCATTCCCCTAGGTCATGGGTTCAAACCACCCTAACCTCCAATTTCATTTTTTTATTTTGTAGACATATTGTAACACCCTAATTTGAACCGACCCAAAAACCTATAAACTACGGCGTCACACAGAACCACTTTAGTGGCGAACCATTTTTTTTAAAAAATCACTTTATTAAAAGCACAATAATATTTTTCATACCATTCCATGCCCAAAATATAAGAAGTTTAAATAAAGGAGAGCTCCCGAAATAAGTCTCTAAAATATAATAGTAGACAAAATATAAAGTTTATGACTCAATTACATAAGGGTCTATGACAGCACATGCCCACTAAATACTCGAGACGTACTCTGGGGAATGATCAAGTCTGGAATCTCTGAAATGGTGACATGCTCCTCGGACGGTACCTAAGGACCTGCGCACAAAAACACATTCTATACGTTGAGCTCAAAAGCTTAATGCCACAAGAATAACCCTACTATACTAAATGCATCCAGAAATATAAGCATGATACAGTAAGGCCAAAACAACTCAAGCATTTAACAAACATATAAGTATCATGTTGTAGTTCGAGGTCACTTAGCTTCGCAAAACTCACACCCCTCTTAGTAGATGCTTAAGGAAGACTTGGTTCACGTATCATCAAAGTTTCCCTAAATATCGGTTTCAGTTGGGGTCACAAAGTGTCGGTACTTTACCTGACTAGCCTACTCTACAAGAGTACTCGGGACATGTCCAGGTTACATAGTGTTAGTATAACATCCAACTAGCGTTCTAGTGCCTAAGCATAACATCGAAAATATATGGATATTCCTTACACGTAAAGAATCACGTCATTAAGTAACTCACGTTGATGATCTCACCTCTATTTCTTCTCTATTCCCCATACATTGGTTTATCTTATTCTTTTCTTCTCTATTTACCTTCTTTTTCACCGAGCTTTAACAAAGATCAAAACTTTATAGTTTGCAAGTATTGTTCGAGATTTCCAAGGTAAGTTTTGAAATCAACTCACCCCAAGCTTCCGTTCAAGCCTTTAAACTCAACTTTTGGATATAGCTCCATAAAATGAGTGTTGAAAGGGTTTAAGAATCCAAGTGTTTTTGGATCGTTTTTTGAGTGGATTTAAGTTTAAGAAGTGTCTTTAACTTCAATCCAAGTTTTTAAATGAGTTAACAACTCATGTTAACTCATTTACCATATCCTTGATTAGTGAAAGGGGTAGGAAAAAGCTCTATGTGACATCCTCAATACCGGGTTAGTGACCAAATTGTAAAATTTCAGAATTTGGTGATTAAAGTAGAATAGTTGAATAGTTCAATGATTTAATTGGAAATATTTCATAAATTTTTTTAGTAATTATCAAAGGAATTAAAGGGCAAAATAGTCATTTGACAAGAAAGATATTTTCCCCTTTATATGAATGATTCACGTGGGGGGAAGAGAGTTATCTAAAACTCTTCAGTCTTCTTCTTCCTTCTTCTTCTTCTTCCTTCTTCTTCTTCCTTTTTCTTCCTCTTCCCCGTGGAAGCTAGGCAAAGGTAATATTTCTTTTTTGTTGATTATTAGCTGAAATTTAAGTTGGGTTTTGATCATAAGATAATAACTAAGCTTAAGGAAAGCTTAAGTTATCTTAAAATCAAAAGATAAAGGAGTTAGGGAAGATTAAAGATTTGGAGTTCTTGAATGAAATCTTGAAATAGAGTTGATAAGTTGAATTTGAAGTTAAATTTGACTTGTCATCAGCTTAATTATGAAGTATTAAGTGTTAGAATTGGATTTGAAACATATTGAAAATTGGGTATGATTCTTGAAGTTCATAAAGAGGAGAATATTTTGAGGTTTAAGATATGATAAATGAGTAGAAATTGGTTTAAGCGTGTATATTTGAGTTAAGAATATGAAAGGGAATGAAACATTAAGAATTGAAGTTGGAAATAGTGAATTTTCGTTCATGAACAGTGATTTCTGGGCAAAATTTATAGATTTCAATAGGGGTACAAATACCCTAGGGGGAGGTACCGATATCCCCTAAAGGAAAAATATAATTTTGGTTCATTAAACTAGCTTAAGTTATTAACATTAAGTTGTAAGGTTTAGGCTTCTGATAATTGTCTTGAAAATTATGTTTATGTAGATATAGAGCCTAAACAAGTTCCGGAACAATCAAAGAATTAGGATAGAATCAAAGCAAGGCTAAGGTGAGTGCAATTTAAATTGTATTTATGTTATTGATCAAACATTGGCTTGTGATGAGCCAGTTACTATGGTAAGAAGTAACTTCTAAAATGTTATGTGATTATTATGTGTGTATTAGTATATAGAAATAGATGTATGTTCTTATATGTTACATGATTTACATGCTTACGTGAAAATGCACTTGTGATATATGTGATATTGATATAAGTAATTATAAGAATATGTAATATAAGTGTTATATGAAATGTGACCATGTAATATGAATGTGATATGTGAACATAAGTGACTAATTGACATGAGCTATGTGACTATATGAAAGCAAGATCATATGACATGAAGTACATGATAAGAGGATATGATACTTTATAAGAGTATTACATGATATGAAATAAAAGAGTTATGAGTTATATGCATATGAGATATATGTTTACACATACGTGTGGTATATGACAAAAGAGAAGGAACATGTGATTATAAGAGAAATGATATGAATACAAAAATGTTTTAAATGATAATGCCCATGTTATATGATACGAGAGCTATATGTATAGTTGGCATGCCAAGAGTCGAGGGATATAGTGGTCCTTAGGGACAATACAGTGGTCCTTCGGGATAATACAATGGTCCTTCGGGATAATACAGTGGTCCTTCAGGACAAATTTCATATGCCACTCAGTGGAACTTATACGAGTTGTGGTGACATCATTAGTGCACAACCTCAATGTACTCACATACCTTCAGTTCTCAACAGTGTACATGGGCTAATAAAGAGATTTAATAAGTATACTGAATATGATATGTATATGTGATTTGTTATATGGAATATATCACATGATTAATGTAATGGTGTATTGCTTGGTTAATGCATGATATGCTATGTATAAGATTATTAAATTATAAGGATTAATTATAATGAATGTGAAATGTTAAACGTGTTGATAAGGATATATGTGCATGTGGGTATATGTTACAGAAATGATATATGTTTTTATATGATATGATCGTAATAAATGTTCATGCATTTGATATGAATTATAGATGTTAAGTGTATTTCTTTATGAAATGTTTTATGGTTTCCATTATATGTTTATATGCCTTACTAAGTCTATGACTTAGCGTGTGATTGTTTCACACGTAGGTTTCGAGAATAGGAAGATTGACAGGTCAGTTCCTCCTTTCCAAAGATCAGATCAGAAAAGAATTAAATAGTATGTATTTTGTAATAATGATAGTGGTTGGCATGTAATAAAGATTTGAATTCGATATGATTTTATTGGTTTGTAAAATCATATGATTGAGTTTTGTAATGTTTTAAATGTGTATTTGTAAATGGAAATTTTATACGAATGAAAGCTTAGTATTTTATGAGTTTAATACATGTTTGTCGAAGTTACTGTAGCAGTACTGTAGCAGGGTATCGATACCCCTGAAGCAATCTGGAAAAATTTAACATTTGATACTGTTCACGGTACTATTCATGAAATGTATTTTTTTCAAATTGGTTTTAACGAACATAATTCAATAATATATGATCGTATTTTATTAATATAAGTTCAAATGTTTTGTTATTTTATACGAATATTGTTTTAAAAAGTCAATGTTACATCTCGGACTCGTATTCGGGTTAGGTACGGGTTGGGGTGTTACACTCTAAGGCTAGAGGAAATGAGAAATTGATCATTGATTGATTTGAATGCATTTCCAGGAGCTACGAAGTAACACATTCATAACTCCTTCACACCATTTGTGAGTCATTAGAATGCATCTAGCTAGTGAGTATTGAGTTTATAAAGCATGAATGAGCATCCATGGTAGATTGAAGCTTTTTGTGTTTTTAGCATGTTTAAAGACCTATTATGGCTCATTCTTTCATATATAAAACGTTAAGAATGTTTGGGCATCTCAGTAGGGCATTTGAGGTAGATTTGGGAGTCATTTTTGTGCCCAAATATGACACTTCTGGGTGTAGGTATCGGTACTGGAAGAATAATATCGATATCGCTCATCAGATGGCTTAAATAAATGGGTTTTAGGCGAGAAGTATCGGTACTCATCCATTAAGTATCGATACTATGGGCTAAGTATCGATACTCGCGGGAAGAGTATCGATACCGAGTTTACTTCACATATTCCAGTAGCCTATTTAGATATCAGTAGTCATGAAAGCACTGATATTTAGGTTAGATGTAACACCCATCTCCCGTATACCTTTATGTATACGAGATACAGATGTCCCATCACTTTCGAAACAGTTACTAAGTAAAAATCCGTACAAATTTTTTTTTTCTTTTTAAACATAAATGATAATATAAAAATATCATATCATATGAATTATACTTCATTATATCGAATTCAAAACAAAATATTTTCTTTTTTATGAATAGTGAATAGTGAACAGTGTGCAGTGTACCGATACACTGCTACAGTACCGTGAACAGTGCATCGATGCACCCAACATCGAACTTAAAATATGCATCGATGCACTGCTACAGTAATTTCCGAAAAATACATAAAACTTTACCTTTCATCACTGTAAAATTCACTATTTTGTTCCCAACTTAATTTAATAAAATAAATTGAACATTATTATTTACATGCCACTATCTATGTCAAAAATTCCATCATAGGATGTCTTACTGATATTGATATATACTCCTCTTATTTTTAAATCATTTCAATTTAATCTTTAATTAAATTTTTGGGGCATTACATTAGAGTATCGATACTTCCAATAGGGGTATCAATATTTATGTATTTTTTAAAATATTGAAGTAAATTTTGGTATCGATACCCCGGTTAGTATCGATACACTAGCTCAGGAGTACCAGTAGTGGTCCAAGAGTATCAATACTACCATTTCTCCTCAGTTTGTAATAACCGCATAATATCGATACCCAAGGATAAGTATTGATACTTCTCCTCAGTTTATAATAATCGTATAATATCGATACCCAAGGACAAGTATCGATACTTGTGGGTTAGTACCGATACCAAGGGGCTTAGTATCGGTACCATCGTACATTTTTGGACAAGAAATCCAAGGGATTTAGAAGTAATATTGAGACCCAATGACACTAAAACATCATCAAATAAAACTACAAGCGAGAATTCTGTTAATATATAATTACAACTATAAACAATATAAACTAAGATGACATAAAACTAGCATTGGTTGATGCTCGGAAAAGGTCAGGACACCCGAGTTACTTTAGCAGATGACGATCGTTTCAAGGTATAAAATATTTGGATATCCTTAAGCAAGTGCGTGAGGCACTTTGAGACTAAGGCGCGAGGCCCAAGCACTCACGAGGTGTAGGTTAATGTATTGTGTCCGATGCAAAAATTCTAGATCTAACCCTATGTATGCTAGAGGGGTGTACGTCCCAAAATGTGTAAACCTCCGATCATACCATAGTGTAGTGTGCAATATACGAGTATATTCACTTCTTTGTTTGCACTCGTTAGCATAAACATTTAATGAACACTTTTAGTATGTTTAGTTTTTAGTATGGCACTGGGCTAGTGAGCTCAACTTTCGGAATTTGTTTCCATACGAATGTTTTTAGGAGGAGTATTTGAGGACCTTATCGCGCAACAGACGGTCCAGACGGTCCGAACATCAGAATACATCTTGAGTCTTATTCTTTAGAGGGCATGTATTATCCATAGACCTTCTTGTACTTGAGTCATAATTTTATTTTCAAATACTTAACTATATTGTTTTTATATATTTATTTTGGTAGTTCCCCGATATGAATTAAACTATTTATATTTGATTTTACATTTTATCCAATGGTCTTTATATGATATTTTACAAATGTTTTAAAGCAAACTTTTGGGTTAGCTACTCCAGTGGTCTCATTCTCATATCAAGGTCGGTATTGAATCATATCAAGGTCAGTACTGCTCTCGCTTTTGTATCTCTTCTCTAGCTACTCGATCCTTCAATACGAGTATGTATTCAATACAAATGAAAACATGATTATGTACTCGATACAAGCATTCGTATTGTGGGTACAAATAATCAACAGAAATTGAATGCTTATTGCACAAACATTGGACTTATCCCATTGTCTGTCATTAACGGAGGACATGCGAACTTTGTTACATCCCCTTACGCTCTCTTTGGTTTCTTTGCTTTTTGTGCTTTCTTCACCCGTGGTAGTGGAGGGAAGAAAAGTCGGAACGCCCATGCTGCCAGTATAGCTCCGATGAACGGACAGATCCAATAACGTAAAGTTGATCCCATGTGTTGTGCCAGTTGTTTACATATGCCCAACCAAATGCCTGCAACATCGTTCACCATTATTACTAAGCTTTAAATGATGTCCTCGCCGGAAAAAATGGTTAATTCTCAATTAGAAGCAGGAAATGACTGGATATTCGGATACAACTCGAAGAACTGTCCAAATACATGAAAAACTATTTGCTTATACATAACTGGACAGGAACATGCAATTGTATTGAAGATATTGGCATGCATTAATTGTTATGCTTAAAAAGGCATATTGATAATTGCATTTGCGTTTATGTAAAATGAAATATTATGAGCACTTCAAATCACTATACTCGAGAAAATAGCAGAAAATTTAGTCCAAATACGAAACACGACCAGAAATCATCTGTGATTGATCATTAATTACAAAGGAGATTGCATATGGTGCATGAAAAACTAACCAAGACTAGCTTTCGAAGAATGAATCATGAAAACCAAGTTTAGAAGAGGAAACCTCACAAGTAGATCTAGGAAAAGAACGACAAATAACCGCATAGGAGACGGTTACTGCCACGACTAACCGAATATACAAAAAGAACCACAAATTCAAGTATTCAACTAGGGTGAGCCTAAGTACATGGAAACAGAGTGAACTGATCACAGTTTTTATCATAAGGCCGGACTCTAGACAACCATCCTTGACTAACCAGTCAAACAAACACTGTGCAAGAGCACCCTAAACCCAATTGCTATCCCAATATCGGAAGTGCATTATCAAAAATTCAGTGCAGCACTATCAGCACACCAGATAAATAGGAGTCGTGACCACACTCACCAAGAAGAAAGCTACAGCTATGTTATCGGAGACAGTGCAGCTTCGGGGAAACTGCTAAATGAGGAAGCTAAGATAGATACGATGAACTGCATGCGAGTATTGACTAAGGAGCAGATTTTTTCTGAATTCCGACCATGCTTAAATCGAGCATCATACATGACAATCAAATTCAAGCAAATATTAGAAAGCATCACAAGAGGCACGTATTTCAGACTACAATCATATTCCAAGGAATCCAAACCAGTGAAGTAGTAACAAGAAAGCCGAACATAGGAAGTCAAAAAGACTGCATATACTTAAGGAGCTTCAAAAAGGAATAAGCTAGAGTGGCAATTTGCTAGTAATAGAGGAAACAAGGACTCATATCAAAAACTTCGTATTAAGACCACCCTATATCGGTTAGATACAATAAAAGGCAGGACATCATATGGTAAAAGGAACAGCAACTTACATTAGCGGGATTCATGGAATGTCCGGTGTAACCAGTACTAGGCATGATTATCGCCACCGTTGAAATGGCGAGCAACCATGTTTTGAATATTGCACTCTGTGGACCTTTAAGAATGATAAAAAGAACAGCAAAGGTAATTACAAAAGTCAAAACGCCCTCGGCAATGGCTCCGGTATGTGTATCTACTTTCAGAGATGGTCCCACTATCATTTGCTTGAACTGCTCCGGAATCACCTCCATGATCGCAACGGCACCGCCCACGGCACCAACAACCTGCCAGTGAGATATTCCATTTTCAATAATGCACCTTGAAATATCAACTAGTCATTTAATATTATTAGTCAAGAGTGTAAGATGAAGTATTAAAGATGAAAAGCTTTGAAAAAGGAAATAAACATGGGAACATCTCAGATTTACAGCTTAGAAGAGCAATAAAGTTCAAATTCGAAAGGAAAATGAAAAACCTAAACCATGTGATAAAAAAGCACACATATCAAAAAGGACTGACAACGAAGTAAACATTGAAGAATATTTAAAGAAAAGAAGTAACTAAAGCTTAAAAGACAGAGTAAAAGTACGGAAATTCTAAAATACAATTTGTCTATATAAAACTAAAAGCAAGAGAAATAAACTGTAATTGAAAATGTTATAAATTTGTATAAATTTTTCGTTGTAAGTTTTAAATCTCGCAATCTAACTTTTTGATTATAATCGAAAATATTATAAATTTGTATAACTTATTAAATTAAATATAATAACATTTTAAGTTAAAAATCGCCTTAAATTAGGCTACCTCACACCATAACTAACCATAAAAGTAAGCTACTTTCATTCCTTGAACTAGCAATGAACATTGTTAATTTGTTGTAGGATTTAAGGAAGATGATTTTTACAATTAAGATTCCATCACTCAAGTAAAGTACAGTAGTGTCAGGCAAGGCAAACTTTTTTTGTTTTTTTCAAAAGCAGATGCAGAATAAAGCATTTCAAAGGAATTTAATTTTGATAAAATTAAAATACTATCAATGAAACCACAAAAAATGCTATGATTTGATCTAATTGATAATTAAAAAGCAGAATCCAGATCAAATCAAATAGAGTTCCATAAAAAAACCAAAAACCCACACAGAAAACACGAAAAAGATGACATTTTTAGTTAGCTCCAATCAAATCTAATAGAATTCCATAAAAAAAAAACCCACACGGAAAACCCAGAAAAAGATAACAAGTTTATAGTTTACCTGAGCTGGGAACCGAAGGGCCATGGAGATAAGGCTATCATCACCGACTCCGGCAGCATAGAATGCGGCATTTCCGGTGGGATTAAAGCTAGCTCCACCAAGAAACTCACCAATAATCGTGAAGATGAAAACGAAAACGAAAATAATGACAGTGATGATTACAATAGGGGCCCAAGAAATCGTTTCGACGCCGACGGCGGTGGCTATCCAAGAAGTAAATAAACCAAACATTGATGAACAGAAAATCCACATGAAAGTAATCAACATGTCTGCAATTGCAAGCTTTACTGGACCCATTGTTTAAAATTGTTTTTTTTTCTAATAACAAATCAAATGGAAGAATGGGTTTTCAGTAAGATGGAATTTGCTTTGATGAAAAGTGTGGAAGGAGGAAGAAAAGAGCTTCGATGGGTATTTTATTTATTTATTTTTCTTTGCCAAATCAATGTACAGAAGAAGTTTCCAAATCATACGTAGTCTTTAATTATATATATATATTTAATTTCTTCTTTTTATATAGGGTAAACTATTCTAATAGTCCCTTTTATTTTTGATCTAATCGATTTTGATCATCATTTTTTTAATTAAATACGTTTGATCACATATGTTATCTATCGATTTAAGTGCTTCAACCATTAACCTATTAACATAAATATGAGTTGGCAATTAAAAAATTAAAAACCCACGTGTGGATGAGTTGTCAATTAAAATATAAAAAATATAAAAAAACCCACGTGAGTGTTTCTTCTTCTTCTTCTTCTTCCATTAAACCACGCACGGCCATTCCACGACCATTTAGTGAAAGACTTAGATGGGTTTGAAGTTTCTTCTTCTTCTTCAAACACCCATGACCATAAATAGCTTTCGCCTCTTTAGAGATATGAGTTCTGGACTTTTGTTTCCAAGAGCAAGTTATTTGCTTTCATAGGTGTATGCTAAGCTTCACTTATCACTTATCAGTGCATGTTAGGCCAGTGTTTAGAAGAAGATGGCAGCAAGCCTTGGGCTTTACCGGTTCCTCTTCCCACTATAATGGGACCGATGCCAAGGCGCGTAACGCTGGGATTAACGTCCCTAGTTTTTTCAGTGACACCATATGTGCATGTAGAGATGAAAACAATGGTAAACCCAGTTTGTATAAAATCATTATTCTCTTATATAAAAAGATGGTCCCGTCGATGACAGTTTGGATTATGGTACGAACCTGTTAAATAATAATGGTAAACATTCGAGTAAACAATGGTAAATTAAGTAGAAGAAGAAGACCCCGTGAGTGATTATGGTGAATGAAAAGTAAACTCTTTTTGGATAATGGTGAAGAAGAAGAAGAAAAATTAAGGCCCATGAGTGATTATGGTGAAAAGAAGAAGAATGGTAATGAAAAGTAAACTCTTTTTGGATTATGGTGGTGAAGAAGAAGAAGAAGAAGAAGACCCGTGAGTGACTATGGTGAAAATAAGAAGAACAGTAATGAAAAATAAGCTCTTTTTGGATTATGGTGGTGGTGGTGAAGAAGAAGAAGAGTCCACGTTTGAAGGTAAAAGGGTTTTTTATTCTATTAATTTTTTAATTGTTTGTTAATCTGTTAATAGAGGTTAAGATTAAGGATCTCAACCGAATGGACCGATAAAATTAGAGATTAAACGCATTTAATTAAAAAAGTATTGACTAAAATCGATTACACTGAAAACAAAAGGGATATTGGCATAGTTTACCCTTTTATTTATTTAATTCATTTTCTTTAAATAAAGTACAAGAATAATCTTTTAGGATTTGTCTTTTTCCTAATTAAATATTAATTTTCCTAGATCCCTGCCATCGTTTTATTGGAAAGCTTAAAAAGCCAGCTTTTTCCCATACAGAAATAAAAAAAGCTTACTCAATAATTGATTTTTGAATGGGTGAATTCACGAGATAATGTTCTCGAATTTTTTTTTTCACGATATGGTGCACATTCCAGATTAATTCTTGGAATGGGGTGAATTCTACAGTGATCATAGGACGCCATGCAATCCAGGCGATCTTGTAGGACGCCATGCAATCCAGGCGACATACGGGGTGACATACGAGCCATACGAGCCAATGGGGAGAGGTCGCCATGCGAGGTCGCCATGCAGTCCTATACGAGGAATAGAGAGGTCGCCATGCAGCCTAGGCGACCTTGTAGGTCGCCATGTAGTCCCGGCGACCTACAAGGTCGCCATGTAGTCCCGGCGACCTTGTAGGTCGCCATGTAGTCCCGGCGCCATTCCCATCATTCATGCACAGCCACATAGATTCCTTCACGTGCTCCCCGCTGCATGCTGCATGCCTACAGCTCCCAATGAAACCATGTGAACCATTTGAGCCAATGCATGTGAAATAATTGGTACAATAATTGAACCATTGCTGCGTGAAATATCATAGCTGCAATTGTACAATTATTGGTGAAATAATTGAGGCAGCCGGTTGGTGAAATAATTGAGGCAGCCGGTTATAAAAGAAAGAAAAAAAGGGAGAAGAGATTGCAGAAGAAAGTTAGAAGAGATTGCAGCCGAGAAAGAAAGAAAGTGAGAAAGGAAAGAAAGAAAGGGAGAAAGGAAAGTAAGAAGAAGAAAGGGAGATAAGGTAAATTTTTTTATATTTAAATTAGTTTATTATTATAAATGTTTAATTTATTAGTTTAGGGTTTAGGGTAAAACAAAAAGCAGCTAATTAGTTTGTTAGTTTAGGGTTATATGATTGTTAGTTTAAGTTATAGTATACATAAATTAAAAATTATTTAATTAATTAGTATATGTTTGATAGTTATATAGTTAAAAAATAATTAATTAGTTTGTTTTGTTAATAGTTAGTTATATAAAAAATTATTTAATTAGTTTGTGTTAGTTAAATAGTTAAGTTATATTTGTTTGTTGAATTTATATTATATAAAAAATTAGTTAGTAAGTTTATTAGTAATATATTATAATGAAAAAATAGTTTATTAGTTAGTTTTAGTTATATAGAAGAATATTTTATTAGTTGTTTAAGAGTTTAGCGTTTACGTTTAACTTATATTTTAAAAAGTTTAGTTTGTTAGTTTATTAGTTTATTATATTATAAGTTATTATATTAAAGTTTAGTGTTGTAAATTAGTTAGTTAGTTTATATTAGATTATATTAAATGATTTTTTAAATATTGTTGTTTAATTTTTTTTACAGATTCATTCCAATGGCTGACCAAATTCCACTGTTGAGGCTTGACAATGAACATATTTCAAGTCATTTGGGAATAATGGTGAATAAAATATTTGTTTAATGAATTATAATTAATAAATATTTGAATATTATTTTATGATTGTGATAATTTTTTTGAAATATTTAATTGTAGGAGGACGAGCAGCGAGTCCTTCGTCTTCGACTACATAAAGTGCCCAAACCACACCCACTAATAGAAGAAAATTTGCAAGAGGCTGGATTTTGGTATATCACATTTGTGCGAGATTACAAGTTGGTCCCAGGTTTGATCAGTGCGTTGATTGAACGTTGGAGACCAGAAACGCACACGTTTCATTTGCCGTGTGGCGAATGCACGATAACTTTGGAGGATGTGGCAATGCAACTCGGGGTCCAAACTAATGGGATGCCGGTGGTAATGTCACATGAGTTTAATAAGGTGGAACAACTTTGCAACTTGTTTCTTGGGAAAGCGCCCGTACCACCAGAGTGTAAAGGGTGGCGGGTGAGGTTGTCATGGTTGAAGAATGAATTTCAACTTCAATCAAATAGTACGGAGCACGAAATTATATATGCAACACGAGCATATATATTACAATTGATTGGGGGAATTTTGATGCTTGATAAATCCGGTAGTTATGTTCACACTCAATATCTTCTTTTTTTAACAAATTTTGAGAATTGTAGGCAATATAGCTGGGGTTCGGCGATATTGGCGTTCTTGTATCGTGAGATGTGCAAGGCGTCATTAGTCGTGAATGATAATAATACAGTAGAAATCGGTGGATGTCTGTTGCTGCTACAATCATGGGCTTGGCATAGACTTCCGTTTTTGACACCGATTAGTCGGACTGCGGTTGACTTTCCACTTGCCGGAAGGTAATATGAATCCTCTATTTTAATATAAAATATTAATTAAAAAAATATTTATTTTGATTAAAATTATTGAACAAAATGTCTCTATTTTTGTTTTGATTGATATACAGATGGAGGCATAAAATTGAAGGCACAGGGTTGGTGCACAACAACATTAAAGAGTTCAGGTTGAAGATCGACATTAAGGCCAAAAAGGAGGTATGCATAATTTGTATTTTTTAATTATTATTTAAATTAACTATATTATCTGATTTAAATAAATTTTATTGTTTTTGTAATTTTACAGTTTAATTGGAGACCATACATGAATGAAGAATTATTTGCGTTGATACCGCACGATATTTTAGATGGGTTTCAATATTGGTGTGCTGTTACACCATTGATCAATTTTGCTTTTGTTGAGATCCAATTTGGGGATAGAGTGCTGAGGCAATTCCACTTCCACCAACCTATTCCGCGGAGTCCATGGGATCATGACCTCCTCCAAAACTTAGATGGTCGTCGTCCAGTGAATTGGGTTGAGACGCATGACGACCTGCACAGATTTGATGGTCGTCGTAAAGAAAGCGTTAATTGGGTTGAGAAACATGCAACCTACATTAATGCTTGGAACAATAGGGCTTCATTCATGCCAACTCTTGACGCCATTCAAGACGACGACTTTAATTTTGAGACTTCGGCTTACCTTGCTTATTTTTTGGATAATGGAAAGCCGTTCCTCACAACAATAGTAGAGAGGCGACAATTTTTGAGGTTTAAAAAAAGATTTGGTAAAGCTGAATACTCTCTACCGAGTAGGAGTGGGAGTTCATCTCTACAAACTGAAGCGGAAATGACCGATGTGGATAATAGCGCACCACAATCGTTGCATCACGCAGTTGATGATTCTACTGGCCCGGCATACATACCAGAGTTTGTGCAGCCTGAGGCACCCATCTATTCTCCTACGTTTTCGTCGACGTATGACTTTGAACACATGACAGTTCAAATACCCCCAATGAATGAGGGGGATGGGTACAATACTCCTGAGCCACAACGGCCACAACGTATCAGACGTCCGCCCCGACATTATCATTCAACAACACCCCGACATCGACAACAATTGTAAACTCGTTTGCTATTTATTACAAATTATTTATTGAAATTAGACTACTTTTTTTAACCTTAACAATGATTTTTAGTATCAAATCATTACTAGTATCAAATAATTCAATATTTAGTAAATCAACTATTTTAAATCATTAGTATCAAATAATTAAATATTAACAATTAATCCTTATTAATAATAATTAGTAAATCATTAGTATCAAATCATTAAATATTTAAAAATCATTAATAAATTCGACTATGTATAAATTTAAACTCAGTAATCCACACTTGTACACTCATTTGTTAGTATTCTATAATTATTAGTAATAATTATTAAATCATTAGTATTAAATCATTATTATAAATAATTACTAAATAATAACTAATTATTATAAAATCATTATTATAATGATTATTATCAAATCATTACTAAATCATCAAATCATTAAATATTTAAATCATTATTAAATCATTTTTATAATGATTATTACTAAATCATTATTATAATGATTATTATCAAATCATTACTATAATGATTATTATCAAATCATTACTAAATCATCAAATCATTAAATATTTAAATCATTATTAAATCATTTTTATAATGATTATTACTAAATCATTATTATAATGATTATTATCAAATCATTACTATAATGATTATTATCAAATCATTACTAAATCATCAAATCATTAAATATTTAAATCATTATTAAATCATTTTTATAATGATTATTACTAAATCATTATTATAATGATTATTATCAAATCATTACTATAATGATTATTATCAAATCATTACTAAATCATCAAATCATTAAATATTTAAATCATTATTAAATCATTTTTATAATGATTAATAAATACATAGAAATACATATATGATTACTAATGATGAGGCCTATATCTTGGTAAATTAGGACAATTGTTTTTTGAATGGCCTTCACCCCTACATAATCCGCATCTCTTTGCTTGACCTCTCTCTTTAGCATGAAAATCCATACTGGTATGAATTCGAGTGGACTCAGGTCGACCCTTTGGACTTCTGCGAAGCATTGGATTTGGTAGCCATTCATCATGATCCTTTTTGGGCCAATATGATTCATTCGGGATCTGTCTGAACACATAGCTGTAGACATTTAATATCCTACGTAGGTGGAAGCATTCATCAACATAAGTGTATGCGCTTACACCAGCATACATACATGCAGCGACTGCATGAGCACATGGATATTTCCATGCCTGAAAACGACCACAATCACACCATTTGTGTCGTAAATCAACTCTAAATGTTTGGTCTTCTCCTCCGACGTTACGACGTATGCACGACACGACAAAAGTATGACCAACTCGGTCGAAATTATGAACAACCATTGATGTTGCCAATCGCTCATTTGCTTCCATTGATTCCACCACTGTAGGAGCCCAAGTTTTACCTCTATTTATGAGACTCTCAATTTCCTTGCCTTTGTCCGACCAAACTTTACCCAGTCTAAAGTACGTCTCTTTCACCACACTCGCTATTGGGAGATGGCGTGTACCTTTTAGTACCGAATTAATGGCCTCAACAAGGTTTGTGGTCATATGTCCGTATCTCCGACCTTCATCGTATGCTTGCGACCATTTTTCCCGCGGTATTTTTGAAGCCCACTTCCAAACACGTTGATCATCGTAAAATACCTTCAAATTCTCCAATCTCTTGTCAAAATTTGGTCGACGTAGTTCGTATCCTGTTCCATAATATATTGTGTTAAACCGCACTTAAAAACCACGTAAAAAATACACAAATATTGAAAATAAAACTTACCCATGCTGACTATCTCGCTACGAATATGTGCGTTATGAAACTGGTCGATACTATTCTTGCCAATATGACGGATACAAAATGTCGGATATGCATACGGAGGTATCCAACGACTTCCTGGTCGTTCAATTGCCGCCAAAATACCCGTTCCTCTATCGGATATCAAGCAAACTCCATCTTCACGAACGACATATTGACGTAGATTGGTCAGAAAGAAATCCCAAGCCTCTGTTGTCTCTCCCTCAACAATGGCGAATGCAATTGGGAAGATATTTCGCTCACCATCTTGAGCAACTGCCATCAAAAGTACATGCCTATATTGACCATACAACCACGTACCATCTACTTGGATCATACGTTTGCAAAATGGAAATCCTTCAATACATGCCTTGAATGCCCAAAATAGTCTATGAAATATTTTCTTCCCTGGCAGAAGTTGACCTTCTTCGTCATATACGGGCATGGTTTGAGACTTCACTATAGTTCCTGGGATAAATCGCTTCATTGCTTGTGGCAAATGTGGTAGCTCATTGTACGATGTATCCCAATCTCCATACGTCAACTTCATTGCCTTCATTTTCGCATTCCACACCTTGCCATATTTTACTTGATATCCAAATTGGCTTCGAATAGATGCAGCTAACACTGAACAAGATATCCTTGGATCCTTTTCAACCATCGCCTTCACATATTCACATATTACATCGGAGTCCAATAGTCGGTGGTCTTGTTCGATGGAGTTTCGCAAACATGTGTGCGAACCATTGTACCTCGTGATGACCCAAACATCGTGCCTTTGATTTTTCGACACTCTGATCTTCCACTTGTACTCTGGGCCATATTTTACACACTTTGCGTATAAGGTTTTCTGGTTGGACTCTGCAACATGGACATCAACATGGCATTTGATGCAGTACTCTTTAATCGCCAGCGTAGCTTCATTTTTTCCTCTGAATTGCACCCCAACTGAAAATTCACCAGAATTATCGAATGATTCAGTCATTTGGTACGGAGGTAAATGTGGCATGTCTGGGAATTCAGGTGCCCTCATTGCATCATAGTCTATCTCGTACATGTGAGGAGTAGCTTCATACGATGCCGGAACTTCATCAATTGCACCTCCACCAAAAATATTTTCGTCGTCGCCCAAAACGGGTTCTTCGGTTTCTTCATCTTCGCTTGAATCATCGTGAATTTCTCCCCATCGATTTTCAGCGTCAATATTAACAACCAATTTCGATATGTTTCTCGTCTCATACTCTGCTGTTGCAGATGTCCCCCCGACTTCATTTACACTTTCCAATAGTGCCATAAAACTGTTCGGGAACCTGTACGTCGGCTCCTCAAACTGACTATATAAAGCCATTTCAGATGGATTTTGAGCCACACCTCTTGATGACCCAGGAACATCACATATGTTACGTACATCAACAAATAACTCAATAACTGCTATATTGGTTGACTCATGTAATCCAACCATGGTTCCAATATCATCATCTTCTTCAAGTGGAACTGCAGCATATCTGACTGGGTTGGGGCATATCATAAACCTATACCTCAAACCATCAACTGCAGCTCGAATTTTTCTTTCTATCTTATGCTTCATTTCTATAAATGTGATGTCTTTTTTGAACATCATATTTATTGGTTTTTCAGACTGAAAAGCTACTCCGACCTCATTTTCCATAATCTGTCCATTATAATGGACAATCGTGAAAAAGTTGTTGCTCATTTTCTCTACAAATAAAAAATAAATTAATTTAGATTAAATATTAGATAAGATAATTTCATAAAACATTAAATCATTAAATATAATATAATATACTATTATATTATATTAATGATCAAATAAAATTTGTTATTTAACTTGATTAATTGATTAATTACTAATATTATTAATAATGATTTAATTATTATTATTAATCTAATGATTTGATATTTAATGATTTAATAATAATATGATTTAGTCATGATTACTAATAATTATTTATTATAAATATTTAATGATTTAGATTTGATACTAATTATTTAGTTATTATTACTAATAATCATGATTAGTTTGATAATTTTTTTATTTTTTAAAAATATCAAACAAATTTGTTAGGCAAAATATCGTAATAATGCGTTGGCCGGATTATTTCATTCAATTAATTTTTACTCCTTACTAATTTACACATACAATATAAATAAAACAACACTAAATATTTTTAAACACAATATTTTTTTAAACAAAAATTATCTCGCACAAATTAGTTTATATAATCTAATATAAACTTACTATCTAACTAATTTACACATACACAACAACAAAAAATAGACAACAAAAAATAATAAATTACTCACGTATTTATGCCTTCCTCCTTTCCTTTCTTTTCCTTCTTTGTTTCTTTATTCGAATCAATTTCAACATGGGCAAATGTTGTGGAATAATGCCCTGTATGTGTAAACCGTTTAATTTATTTAAACAACAATAGCTCCCACAAATTAATTTTAAATAATCTAATATATTATAAATATAACTTAAACTAATAAACTATTTCTTTATTATAATATAACTTAGTTAAAATAACACACTAATTAAGCACTAATTAATTTTTTTATAATATAACTTCAACTTCAATGAACAATCTAATATATGTTTAAAGACACTGACAAATTAATTAATATTTTTTTATATTTAATAACTTAAACTAATTAACTAATTAACTAATTTTTTTTATATAATATAATATATAACTTAAACTAACCAACTAATAATTTATACTAACAAACTAATTAACTAGATTTTAGTTTTACCCTAAACCCTAAACTAACAAACTAATAATTTCATATAATAAACTAAATTAAACAATAAAAAAATTACCTCACAAACTATGTTTGATCCTTTATCTTATTTTCTTCTTCTTCATTTTCCTTCTCTCGGCAAAGTTTATATGTGCTTATGCTTATACTCCTGGTTGTTCTTCTGCTTCTATCCTAAACCCCATATCATTTATATAAAGCAAAAAATCGTTGTACAGAGTCATTAAAATTTGACTATTGAATAAAATATTATTAGGATTGAATCGTATAACTATTGAGCATTGAAAGTCTTCAATTGAACAGCAATATTTGCTGTATTTAACAGCTAAATTAACGCTGCAATCATACAGCTATGGATGCAACGCATGCAGCTACGGATGCAGGAATCTCCCAGCTAGCTATGGATGCAACGCATGCATGAGTGATACAGTTAAAGCTTGGTCGTTGCATGCATGAGTGATACAGTTAAAGCTTGGTCGCGATGCAGGAATCTCCCAGCTATGGAGACTCCATGGCGACCTACCACCTACCCTACCACCTACCATGTCGTCGGGACTCCATGGCGGCCTACCATGTCGTCGGGACTCCATGGCGACCTACCATGTCGCCGGCAACCTAGAACCGATCCTTGGTCGCCCCGAGTGCCCCATGCATGAACCGATCCTTGGTCATCCTTGGTGCATGGCCCATGCAGAGGTTTGCCGAGATCAGACCACGTGAACAAAGTGCAGCGCGACCTATCCCATGCCTCGTGCATGGCCCATGCATAGCACCAAAGCAGCATCAGCGAGCAACAGCGGGCACCAAAGCAGCATCAGCGAGCAACAACGGGCAAAGAACCAGGGCAAATAATGATGGACGCCGGGCGTGCATGGAGACCTTATAGGACGCCGGGCGTGCATGGCGACCTATAAGGACGCCGGGCGTGCATGGCGACCTATAAGGACGTCGGGCGTGCATGGCGACCTATGTTGCCACTGTAGAATTTACCCCATTCGAGCAATTAATCTGGCCAGTGCATCATCTCGTAAAATATTTTTTTTGAATGCATTATGTCGTGAGTTTTACCATTTTTGAATTATCATTTATTCAAAATAAGGGTAAATTACACTGATTCCTACTGAATTATACTCTATCTCCTATTTTTCTCACCCAACTTTTAATTTGATTACTTTGCTCACTGAACTTTACAATCGATTCATTTTACTCACTCGACCATTTTCTCTCTAACATTTGATGATATGACATTTATTATTCTTATTTAATATAAAATAATTAAAAAATACAAGCAGAAGGTGGTGAGATGTCACCGTCGACCATTGTCGATCGTTGTAGATGGTGGTTGTTCGGTCTTAAAATGGGATGTGTCGCTTCGTCTCGACACCTTGAGTCCGAATTCGATCTCCATTTTTTCGGAACTTATTCCAAAGTCCAAAAATTGAGATTGAAGGTGAGGAAACCAAAACGTTTCAGTCTAAATTATTAGATTTAAGGGACATTTTCCGGTGAAACAATCACCAAATTTGGACTCAAGGGTTGAGATGAACCAACCCATCCCATTTTAGGACCTAACGACCATCATCTATGGCGGTCGATGATGGCCGGAATGAAAATAACGTGGTGGCCGACAGAGAGAAAATGAAGAAGATAAAGAAAAAGAGTGAATTACACCACGAGTCACTGAACTTTATTATCTCTTCTATTTTACTCACCGAAAGGACGTCATTTTGGAGTATATGAGTTTTTCAAAATGATGTCATTTTGATGCATGTGTCACGTTATAATATCGTTAAATAGTTAACGACAGAGTGAGCAAAATGATTCAATCTGTAAAGTTCAATGAGCAAATTGATCAAATTGAAAGTTGGGTGAGAAAAATAGGAGAGAGAGTAAAGTTTTGTGGGGAACGGTGTAGTTTACCCTCAAAATAATTATACATATAAAATATTAATATTGTATAATTTTTTGAGAACATGGTTATGGCCTAGTGGTTAACAGGCTTAGGGCATCTCCAATGTTGCGCCAGAAATGAAGAATTTCTCCACTGTGGATAAATTAAAGCCTCCAGCCAATCTCCACAATCATCTCTAGTGTGGAGAATCGCTACAGTCCGCGCTACATCTGGCGCGATACTGTAGCAAACGCTACATTTTTTTTGATTTTTTTAAATTAAATTAGATTAAATTATAATATAGATAAAAATACATTAAAATTAAATATATAAACATACTATTTTTTTGTAATTTTTCTGATTTTTCTATTTTTTTTAAATTCAAATAGATTAATTTGCAAGATAGATAAAAATATATTAAAAATAAATAAATAAATTTACTATTTTTTTGTAATTTTTCTGATTTTTTTATATTTTATCTGATTTTTTTAAATTCAAATGGATATTTATTAGAAATATATATGTTTTATTTTATATTTGCAAAATCAATATTATAATAGTTAAATATTGTGAATAAAGTAGAGTTAGTGGTAATGTAGAGATAGCGTTGGAGATGAATTACTGTTTCATCTCTAGAGTAGAGATAGAGATGCACTAGAGTAGAGATAAGCATTGGAGATGGCCTTAGGTCATTGGCCCCTCATGATGTGAATATAAACGGTAATCTTTATAGTGCATTTTTGATTAATTAATATTTGGGGTAAATTACGTGTTTAGTATCTCAATTATCAATTTTGATCCATTTTAGTATTTAAACTTTTAATTTTTTGAAAATCATACCCAAAATTTAGTTTTTGTTTCGTTTTAATATTTTGTTCAAAATTTAACGTTAAATTTTGATTTTTTTTTTGAAAGTTTAGGTACTAAAACGAACTAAAACCGATATTTTATGTACAAATGTGTTACATTTTTAACGGTAGGCTACTAAATTAAAATAAAAACTGAACTTTATGTATGATTTTTAAAAAATTGAAAGTTTAAATACCAAGATGAACTAAAATGTAATTTAGGTACTAAATATATAATTTACTCTTAATTTATTAATATTCTAGAATGATTAAGTCACAGCCTCTCAAACTTAAATTTAATATCTTATTATCTTATTTATTTTTGGTTTAGTTTTCACTTTATCTTTTGTATAATTTTTAGTTTAATAGTTGTTATTATAAATATTGATGAGATCGAATGAACTACGACCATAGGCAATTAATTTTTTTTGGTTTAAACGAAATGTCACAGTTCATAAGAAACCGATCGTTAGACGATGTTAATATTCTCTGTCTTCATGAGAAGGTAGAAAATTAGATGAGGGTAAATTGATTTCATTTAGATCATATCTCTTCTCTTGATCTCGATCGAAATGAGTCTTAGAGTTGATGTTAGGTGTAACTTATTATGATTATTTGTAGATTGATATGCTAGATAGATATGATAAACTAACCATCGATTTGGCTCTAGTAGATCATATAAATCTATAAGAGATTTCATCAAAAAGCTGATTCAATATTTTGGCAAACCGATCTCATCCTATTTCGTGGAACTGATTGAGCATCCATGTGAATCATAGAGAATTAGAGATAGATATATGATGTACAGTTCCTAACCAAAAAAATGTTTCCAACTGAACTGTGTTGAATTACTTGCGAAACAATCTATCGCAGCTTCCGAATCGGCAGTGTGTTTCCGAAGAGTTTCTCAACTTCACTCGCTTCCATTTTCAGCTCATTCAACAGCTCCATCTCTTCTTTACTTAGCCCTTTCAAGAAGTTTTCTTCATCTTGTTGCAGTTCTTTGAAACCTTCAAACAACCTCTGAAACAATGTCTGTTCGGTCTTCCCAACCTTCTCGACCTCCTTCTCCACCTCCCCTTCTATCTCTTCGACTTCTCTGATCAGTGTCTGCTCTCCTTCCTCTACTTTCTTTTCCAGTCTTTCTACCAGAGGAGGCTCCGGGCCACAAGTGTTATCGGTTTTGATAAAGTTGATTAAGTTTCTACCAACTTTTTGAGCTGCCCTTTCGAGTTCGGGAACAATGGTTTCTGGCAATACCGCACTTCTCGTGTAGATAACAGCACCACCATATCCATCCCATGCATCGTTTCTACCCCGGTAGTATACGAATACATAATCATCTGGTTTGTTTTCTATTTTGGACGATAAAATATACCTGCATACCATATTAACCAATGAGTCCAATAGCAAGAATGTCACGCAAAAGGCACAACCATCGTCAGCAGTTTCAAAACTCAAACACTGTCTTCTGATAGCATCAGATTATAAATTTTAAGCACACATACGTAAAAGATATATACGAGAACGGATCGGAAGTTACCAGTCATCTTGATAGTGAAGGTACTCGTTGTCATGATTGTAAAGAATCCCAGGGTAGTTCGGATCTTGCACGAATCTTTGTGTGGCTGACCGAGTGAAAAAACCACCATCCGGTGTCCGTATTCTCCAAGTCAAATTCCCTACAAGTTTGCCACCTTCTGTATGGAATTCATGTAGTTGGCAATCAAAAGTGTCAAAGGTAAGATTTAAACCACTAGTGATGAACCATTTCCCAGTAAAATCTGCAATGTTGAAGTTTTCAACAAGAACAACAGGATCGGGGGCAGGGAATTCGCCTAGATCGGATTTCTGAGGCACACATTTCTTGCGTGAGACGGCACACTCGTTAAATTCGTCGACAACGCTGTTTGCAAAGAGGTCTCCACATTTAATCTGCAGAAGTGCTGACATAAACAAGTCTATAAAGCATAATATGCATCCCTTAGGGCATAAACTGCCTCGTCATTAGACATAAACCATTTGCAAGAAGCATACAAAACTAACCTGGCACTCGGTTTCATCTGGCCTATTGTTGCAGGTCTGGAGGCAAGCAACATTTGCAGCACATGAAGGGTCGGCGATGCACTTAGCAAGTTCTACCCTGACAAGAATAATATTGCGCATCGAGTTAGATGACGGTCAAACCTTTATCTTTATAGTGTATAGACTCAGAATGCATCGAGTTAGATGACGGCTTTCACTTAATTTGATTGAATACCTGCACTCCTTCAACAAGCAAGTGCATGTTTTTAGAGCATCGACAGCACCGGCAGATGGAATCACCAAATATGCGCATGCAAGCAATCCAACCATTTTCACAATCTGTATTTGGCTCCATTCTACTGAGAAATTCGATATGATAGGCATCGAAAATGAAAATACCTCGTCTGCCTTAAAGAAGAAGATATTCAATACAAAAAAATGAACATTAACATACAAAATTGTCAATTAGAAAGAAATTCAGCATCTAGGGGCCAATACTACCTTAGGTGTTCTTCCATTGCTGCTACTTGATGATAAGTCCCTCTCTTTTCTTCTTGAAAGCTGATTCGAACATCTCGATTTTGATGCAGAATAATCCTTATTCGGCTTAATTAACTGAGAATACCTTGAGTTTCTGCAACTAGATTGAATTTTCGGTAGCACTACGCCGTGAACTATTAGTCTCCCACGAAACCTTTCGTTACGAGTAAATCCCGATGTTCTACATGGAAACTTAACACTTTGACCGTGGGAGAAGCATATAAAACGAGTAGCTTCTGCCATATTTCAGGACCTCAACTTAACATACAACCTGATCACGCAAAATAAATCAATAAGCTACATTTCTGATAATTTTTGCAATTATTACAGGAGGAATTCAAATGAATAAAGTCAGACTCTTAGAGAACAAATGTTAGAATCCAACAAAAACATGAGGATTAAACTACTTTGTTTTGAGCAAGTACAAAAAGCAATCATCTACTAGTAGATGAAACTAAGCAGCAAATACCCAAGTTTCCTAATCCAGAGAACACAACATATTGCATCTTTCAATCCAAAAAAACTAACAACGTTCACTTACAAGGATTCCTTTTACTGTTGATTAGAAGCTATAAAGACAACAGAAGGAGAAACAAATTAGAGAAAAGGTGACTTCTTTTAAATAGAAAAGGAGAAAAGAACTGACCTTTAACTAAATGGAGAGAAGGTTAAAAATAGTGGGTTCTTCTGCTTGTTTAAATGTCAGGAATGGTTTATAAAGTAGAGGGTTGCGGGAAGACGAAGGCAATGGATATTAGATGCTAAGAATTGGGAGAAAAGGAGGGCAAGAAGGCAGCAACAACGTGTGACAAATAGCTAGTTCGTGGACAAGTGAAATTAGGATAAGACAATGTGTGGAAACTAGACCTTTTACGTATCCAATCTCTTCTTGCTTTCTTCAACTGGGAATCCCAGGTCGTGTATTTAAACAAGAATAATTTAATATTGCTTTAATTTATCACGTTTATTCCTATTAGAGGTATGTATTAGATCTAGTTAACTCAAAACTTTTTTAATTAATTGAGTTAACGAATCCTAGTTTATAACTCAAATTATATTTAACTTTTTTTTTTCAAATCAACTTGACTAGTTTGATTTTTTATTTAAATTTAATTGCAAATATTAATTATTATTATTGTATAACTTAATTCTCGTTATCAAACATTTATCCGAGTTCAAATTAACACAAGAGAAGTTAAATCTGTCAAAAACATGATCAAATTTGCCTAGTTTTCCATCTCTAAAACAAAAATGGAACTAGCAAGTGCAACAAGCTCATGATTTGCAGCATATACAAATTCCATGACAAGGCTGAGGTTTAAGGATTTGGGATGGTTGGTTTCCATTGTGTAGTACTACAGTCTAACATCACCCGTCAATGCCGTTATCGTCGTTGTTCTCCGAGTTCAATTCTCCTTGATTTATGATGTTCATTATGGCCTTTGTAGCTTGGCCAACAGCGTGAGAAATTTTCGGGCAGCCTCAGCAACAACAGGCTGTAAAGAGATGACAGACAAACTAGCTCGTTCTTGAATAATCGCTGGACAAAGATGTTGTAAAAGAGTTCTAATAAGTAAAGATGCCATGAAAGAGTTCTAATAAGTAAAGATAGTCGTAAAAGAGTTCTTGAATCAAGCCTTCAATCTCGGGGTAGCAGGGTGGAGGGCGAAGGGCGGCTCAAGAGCAACTTTTGAACTTACACATTGTCTGCTGGTGAGCAAGTGAACCCATGCTGAATTCCAGCTTTAGCAGCCTGCACGATTTTAGCCGATTTGTTGACATCATCTGCAATCTCTTGGCTATGTGGCAAAGTAGCGAATTGAAGCATTATACACAAAACCGAGAAAGCTATGTGAACATGAAAAAGAAATGAGAACCTTCTTCCTAGATGGGCTAAAGCTTCCCGACGATATTCAGAAGGTCACAGTCAATTTTAAAAAATGTCTCAGTTCCAAGAAAATCAGAATTCGATTGTCACCTTAAATCACTTAGTTCGAGTGTAAGGTCACTGATCTCCATGCCTGAAAGCCTGATCGCAGCCATGGTGCCGGGAAGCTCCTCTCGTGCTGTGTCTGCTAGCTTGGAAAGAGAAACCGCAGCTCTTCCCAGTGCCTGCAAAACCAGCAAAACAAAAAGAAATAAACATATAAATTGCAGACTACACCTAATCACATCGCAATCGGTTGAAGAAGCTTGAATTGTCCTGTGATTCTTGACTGCTCGAATCACGAGGGACGGATACAATGTGCGAAAACTTACAACGAGAGTTGGAACAGCTGCAATAACCATACTTGTAAACGATGCCTGCATGCACACAAATGATTGCTAAACATAAAATCTCAACATCAAACATATTGCTTGCATAGGTTCAAGACAATATAATGAACATTTCAAAATGGAAGATTTCAACACCAAACACTTCAATTCTTACTGATATGCATCAACAAAATCTATTTAATTCACAATCATTAGCCCTGGGAAAATGCACCTGATGAAAACTATCCAACAACTTAGAAAAGCCACCAAAATATGCTAAGCAAGCTTGAAACACCGCTACAAGAAGATGCTAAACTTGTTCTAAACCCATAGCCACAATCAATCATATAAATCAAGCATAAGCAATTCCACAGAAAACTCTTAACCACTATAAATAACAGAAAATCGATGCAATAAAAAACTCCAAAAAGGGAAATCCAAAAAGAACTACCCAAAGCACACAATAACCTCAAAAACCATACCGTGCAAGCAATAAAGGCGAACAGATGGAAGGCCTGATCACTCAAGTTCGTCTTTTGAGTTGAAATGAAAGTTGGGAGAATTGGGTTCCCAACTCCCACATTGTAATTTTCCTTGGATTCTTCTCCAAGATTGATTTTTGATGTCTGGGGGAATCCATTGGCCTTGAAACTTGTAATCTTCAAAGTTGAATTGGTAGAACGACTGAACGAGCAAAGTGGGATGAAACAAGGAAAAGGCTTTACAGAAACGGGTGATTTCAACAAGAAAAATAGGTTTTTTGACTTTGAAGGGAAAGAAATGAAGGGAGCTAAACAAATGAAAGCTTTTGGAAGTGAAAACTTCGAGGAAACGAATAGTGTCTTTCTATAAAAAACAACGGTCCAGATGGTGGCCAAGTTCGGACTTCTAAACTGAACTGGTTCGAGTACTATTCCATTTGAAGTTCGGATTTGACAAATTAGTCCAAACCCAATGGGCTGGAGAGTTGAATTATCAAAGCAAAGTTAAGAAATTTTAAATTGATATTTAATGTTTTGATGATGGATATATCTTAAATTTACACAAACTTCGATCGAAAATGAAAGTGAAACAATATATGGAGCAATTGTAAGGGTTGCAACAAGGAAGAAAGCAAAACCAGACCATTACATTTCCACAATACTTAAAAACAGTATATATATGCACACTGTGGCATATCACTAGTTGATGCTTGCCATGATCAAACTATAACTATCGTTTTTCAACAAAATCCAGAAACAACACAGCTGAGTGAAAGTGAGCATTTAAGTGAAGAGAGGAAGATCATCATAATGATTCTTTTATGTTAGAAAAGGTTCACAGCTCAAGAAGTGTTGCCATATCAAACTTAAGTTGTCTTTAAGTTTGTCCGAGATCACATCTTCTTCAACATCCTGCTCCTGAAAATAAAATTGAAAGTAATGTTACATAATCATATCTGTCTTCGAGCAATGTCTGTAGGTTCCTGATAAAACTCGGGGTCGTTTAACAAAATTGGGAAAATGGAAAGCAGTGCTGCTTACCAACAGTCCTGAAACGATTCCTTTCAACTTCAAGGAAACTTCCTCTGATGCTTCCCCGTGTGTAGTTTTGAAATCAAAACGGTCAGCATGTCGTACCTTGAGTCTTATGGATGAGTTTTCATAAGCACGAGCCACTGTGTGCCATACACCAACAACATTGTATCTGTTCCCACTCGATGCTTTTCCGAATGGCCATCTTAACCCACCTTTCACATCTGGGTCTAGGACTGCCGAATCAATCAGATTTTGAATGCTTTGCATCTCATCTTCCTGATGAGTAAACGAAATAGGTGAGCTGATAAAACTAATGTCCTTAGAGACTAAAAGAATCCAAACTAACTTACAGTCATAGAAGTTAAAATTCTCTTGTGGGTCATCAACAACCTCAAATCAAGATTCATATCCAGGCATGATATGTCTATAACCATGTCACGCACCGGATTTAGTTCTACCTACAAAAAAAAGTATGTTTCATGGTATGCCTCACAAATAGCAACATGTTGATGCATTCCATAATTTCAGATTAAATTCGAGGCTGCAAATGGAGAGCCAACATTTGGGTGCATATCTTGGCATATGGTAGTGAAAGACTTACCTTGTAAATTTGGAGTTTTTTATCATCTTTTAATCTACATTTGCAGGAAATCGTTGAAGCTGGCTGTGTGCTATCAGACAACTACACATAAAGAGATTTAAATCATTCAATAGCTAACATAATCAATCATATTGCAACAGAAAGTATAACTAAGTGGGAAAATATACCCTCACGTAGTATACATCTTTCGTATCTGCAAAATCAACTTTAATATTTGAGGCAACTTCAGCTATAATGTTTTCCGAGTATGAAGCAGGAACACTTGTGTTAAACGATTTTCTCAAATTCCTCAATATCGTCTCACTAATGCAATCTTTACCGACACTTTCCAAGTTCACAGAAGGGCTCCTGCACCACATATAAACATATTTTGGATATTGCAGTAGGCACCAATATTGTAGAACAGGGTTGCTTTGATCTCCTTCAAGGACAAATGGCTACTTAAAACGCTCAATAATGTACTATATTTTAGCAGACATGGCACTAGCAACCATTAAAACTCAACAAAATCTCTCGATGAAGCAATAACATAGTGATCATTGCTTACCCCTGAAAAAGTATTTTGCCAACCCTAGCCACCATTGACAGCTTTACATCTTTCGAATCTGCACACTCTAGTTCAGCCCTCGCCTTTTCAAAGGACGATAATATGTCCGGCAGAACATTTTCTGCAATAGATGACCACGGGGACCCTTTTGCTTCATCTACGATAATTGGGGACAAAAAATGTAGTTTAAGAACACCTTTCCACAACATAACAAATAGCTTTCCACATTATTTTAGGAAATGGTGTACCACCAACCTGTATCTGAATTATTTTTTACCAAGATAAGAGGTTTCTCCCCTGTTTTTCTCTCGATAGATTCAACTGAAACTGGCTTCAGATGAGCAGCAGAAATGTCAATGTTTCCATCATCCAAACCAACAGCAAACCATCTGGAGATTGCATAGTTCGAATATATGATCTTTCCACTCCTATCAGCATTAGACTTTGAAGCCCTTAACTGTACATTCCTATTAAATCTGGGAGCAAGCGACTCTGGAGTCGGAGTCGACCTATCCGAATCCTTCAAATGCCGCTTGTGAGGAGGGATATAAGCCATGTATGACGCTCAATTCCAACACCTACAGGAAACAACCATTATTAAAGGAATTTCATAGCAATGATAATATACTTATAAAACCTTAAACAACATGGGAAACAATGTCCAGTTTTCAACAAAACACAGATTACGCAAGAAAATATAATAAAAGAAATCTTAACTAAGATACATAGATTATGTTAAAATGACAACATGAAACATGATTGAACATGATAGATACCTTAGTGAGACACAAAACTCATCTTTTTTTTAGCAGCAAATTATGAAATTTTCGGGAAAAAGACAAAGTACACCCATAAATAACTAAAATAATAATAATAATAATCTTCAATCTTTCTTTAAGTACCCATAATTTTATAATTCAGAAAGCTACCATATAGGTTTTGCAAGGAATAAAGAGAGATATTACCAGAGATTTCTAATGCTTTTGATTCTTGGTTGACGCCAAATTAGGGAAGAGAAAGAAAGGATTTTGATTCTTGAATATCAAAGGTTTTGGGTTTGTATTTGGTTGAAACAGAACAGATGATCGGTGCTTTTATACTTGAACTTACTTCCGACTACTTCAATTGCAAGAAGTTCCTTGGACATTTGGAAAAGGAAAAGTAAAAGTAAAAACAGTAAGTGCTTTCCTCAGAAGTTATTGCTTTATTTATTTTTGGAAAAAGTACACCATTAGTTCTTAAATTATTCCCTGCATATCATTTTGATCACCGAATTTTCTAAGATCGTAAAATTTTATTTTAATGTTTATTAACAATAATCACTATATATATATGTATATAATCTTTATGAAAATGAAAAAAGCAAAAGTGTTTTTTTTCTAGGTTAAATGAGATAAATTTTGTCACATATGATGAAGACATGTTTACGTGGCAGTATATTTCAATGACGAATATAAAATTTTATATTAGAAGAATGTATTTATAAAATTTAAAAGAATAAAAATATATTTGTTATTAAAAATATAAAAAATTGGAATTTAAAAAAACGATTACCACGCAAAATATAAATTATTAAGGGGCTGTTTGTTTACTTCATAATGATTAAGCGCTGAATAATTTAAATGCTGAATGATTCAGAAGCTTTGTATGAATTAGTTATGAATGTGACATGATGTTTAATAATGACTCTGAATCATTCAGAATGTACTTTTGTGCTAATCATTCATCACTGTTTTGTTGAATAAGTCAGTATTGAATCATTCAGATGTGCGATTCAAACGCGTTGAATGGTTCCATTAAGAGGCAAACAAACTCCCCTAACTTTATTTAATTCTCTCGCATGTAATGAATGGCAACGGGGCGGGTTCGGGCGGGTTTTGCTCCCTCCGTCCCTATCCCCGAAATGAATCCCCGTCCTCGCCCCGTTCCCCATCAGGTTTTTTATCGGGGCACCCCATCGAGGATTTTTTTTGCCCCGTCCCCGAACCCGACCCGATCCCGAGAACCTGAACCCGAACTCGACCCGATCCCGAGAAAAATTGAGCAACCGTAATTTTCATTAAATATTATATATATAATTAATATAAAAATATAAAATATTATATATATAATTAATATAAAATATATAAAATATTATATATATATATATATAATCGGGGCGGGGCGGGGATACCTTGCCCCGAACCCGAACCCGAAAAAATCCCCAAAATTTACTTCGATACCCGACCTGACCCGATATTATTCAAGCCCGACCCGAACTTAACCGGGTTTCAGGGTTTCCCATCGGGTTCGGATCGTTCTGCCATTCCTAATGTAATCTAGGGGACGCATGCTAATTGCCGAGTGAAGAAGGTGCTCTGGGGAGTCGGGAGAGATAGGATACATTAAATAAATATAAATGTTGTGGATGTTCATTATAGAAAATTGGCCCTTCATACTCTGGATTGTATGATGATTAAGTCATAAATGCACAAAACTATTAACTTTATTAATTCTATAACTGAAAACATCATCTGCCTCTGAAAAATCACCCAACTAACAAGTTAGTCAATGTTGTTAGTATGTATCTCTAGAGAATTAAATGAATCTGTTGTGGCTGAACTAAGACTTCCATTGATGAATCTACAAGCAATCCAAGGGTTTTATCTCTTAACTTTATGTTTTTCAACCAATGAACTAAATCACCCTTTTCGGTCGAGCTTTTTTCTCTGTGGCATTGAGACAAAATTGCAGAAGCTATGTTTAGCTTTATATTATTTCTTCCAAGAAATATTTATCTCATCATAATCATCCACAAGTCTTATGAGATTCATCTTGCATCGACGGATTAATGATTCTTTATGAATAATTTGGTCCAGAAATGGAACTATAGGGGTATTCGTGGAAGAAAACAATGGTATAAAATTACATGTCTGGGTTGATGATCTTCTTGAAGTTCTCAAATCGCCTGTGTACTTGAACTGCCTTTGCAACATTCTCTCCAATAACGTATGTAGGGTGCAAAAGCAACGTCTTGAAAATTATAAGTAATCCTTTAAACGGGTCAACTGCAAAACTCAAGGTTTGAGTTTTCAAAACCTCTTTCACAGTTTCAGTGGAGAAGAAAATCAAACTGTAGAGACAATAAATACAGAAAAATCTTTAACACTTGGCCGTCAAAATTGATCAAACAATTTATATGATTGAACTTATTAATCTGACATTGAAAACTATTTTATTGAGTCATTTGATTATTAAATATTATAAAAAATTATTTAGTTATTCATATTTTCCAAATCAGTCCCTTTCTATTAAAAAAATTATTATTATCTGAATTAGACGTTAACTTGTTGGTCAACTGCTTGAACTCGCGCTTGAAAGTTGTTTTGAAGCACCTCTAAAATTTTGGCAGTGAAGATCTACCAAGAAACTCAGAGAGCAGCTTTTCCAGTTTCATTTCACAACCATGTATTAGTAAGGGCCTTTTTAGCTTTTCCAACATGTTAACGTCTAGCTTAAACGATTATTTAAGGGTGTTCATTCGGTTAAAACGGTGGCCGACTGAACTGAATTACCATTAATTGAATTAACCGAACTTTTTTTTTCTTTAACCGTTAAACGAATCGAACTTTTTTTGTTGAAAATATTAACCAAACCGAATAAATTTCAGTTAATTTTTGAATTAATCGATTTTTTTTAAAAATATTTCTAATTTATATAAAAATTGAATTTTTTAATTCAAAAAAATTTACAATTAATTTAAATAATATATAATTATAAAATAAAAATTTTATACGGATTTTTTTACTTAATTAATATTGATTTAGGTTTAAAAGTTATTGAATCTTAAATTATTAATTGGGTTTTAAATGGTTTGGGATGAACCCATATGTTATATATATAATATATTTAATATTTAAAATTTAATTTCGGTTAATTAACTGATTTAGAACCGAATTAACCGTTAACCAAATTCTAAAAAATTTATTAATCATTTCCCGACCGAACTAATTTTGTGACCGACCGAATTAACCGAACTAATTCGGTTCGGTCGGTTAATTCGGTTAAAACCGAAAAATGAACATCCCTACGACTATCAATATTTAACAAAAAAATAATGAGTTTGAAATATATGAATTGCCAAGTGATTATTTTGTAACTTTTATAGTCAACGGATTCAATAAAATTACACCTTATAATCGAGGACTATTTGTTTATTTTACCTAAATATTTAAATATATTTATCTTAATAACCTTATGAACTAAATCATTCAAGATTCTTCAATTAAATTGTAGTAATTAAAAATCAATGAAGATGAACTCAATGAATACTTCCAAAGGTAAAGGATGATACGTTTCTCTTAGGTTATACGATTTTGATTAGTATTATCTTTAAGGCGTGCATGAGATTTATCTAAACTAAAAACAAGGTAAAAACTATCATGAGACTACATTGTAATGCTAAAAAAAATATTTATACTTCAATTTTTATAATACGTTAACGGAATGATTAAAATGGAATGATATTGATAATTTAAGGATTGATGTAGAATATTTTAAAGTTTAAAAATCAATTTTGAATGTTATCATAATTTTAAGAATGATATAAAATATTTTAAAATTTAGGAACTAATTTAAAATAAATATCATTATTTAGAGACATCAAGTACTATTGTCTCTTTTAAAAAATAAAAAATATGCAAGAATGTTAATTGGATTTGCCTAGGTATGTAAATCAACAAAGCGTTTGATGAATTGTGCATGGATTGTTCATATAGCATTCATTTATTAAGCTAAATAAATGAGTATTGAACAATTTTTTTTGTTTATTTAATAAATGAATGAATTCGTTTGTTTATGTTCACGAATAAAATCATTTATTGGCTACTTTTATATATCGATGATGCCCTTTGTGAGAGCTGACAACATAATAGAGAATATGTGAGTCAAGGAAAAAGGAAAATCGAGGAGGGTGACGGAAGAGGTAAAGAGCTTAAAGAATATTTCCTTCTTAATCGTGGTTGAGATATATTCATATCGACCCTAACTGTTGGTGTCAAAAGTAAGGTAATTATGACTATTCGTATATTAGCGAGTTAAATAGATCTTATTGACAAGTCTTGGATTTCATTCTTATAGATCACGTGAGCATATTAGAAGTCTTATCCATAAGTAATTCTTAAATAACAGAAAATCGATGCAATAAAAAGCTCCTAAAAAGGAAAGAGAAAATAACCTCAGTGACCAAAAATACCTCTTCCGTCACCTTCCTCGATTTTCCTTTTACCACGACCACGACCACGACTACGAGACGACCCGACCCGACCCGAGACGAGACAAGACGAGACGAGACGAGACGAGACGGACGGCGGCGGCTGTTGGATATATGAACTGCAAAACTACACCGTTAGCACTGACTGAAAATATAAACAGTAATTAAGAAGAACAGATTCGTAAACCGTGTCGTGGTAAGAACCACTGCCTTAGAAACGAATTCGCCTCGATGTGTGTAATCGCTGCAGTAGGCGGACCGTCCCCCGAGGTTAACACGGTCGCTCCGAATTTCGTACACCCGAAACCGGAGTGGACTGCTGGTGGTATTGCACTTCTGATCGGAAAGCACTCAGAGAGAACTCACAGAGAGAACTTTAGAAAACACTTTGTAAGTGAATTGTGAATGTTTTGGAGTGAGTTGAGAAGCTGAATATAGCTCTCTATTTATAGGCTAGAAATAGGGTTAAAATCGTCCATAAAATTTCAGGATTAAACCTCTTATTTGTAACAGCTGAAACGACTAGATGAACCTGACTCAGAAATAGTCCAGGTTCATTGTATCATTATTCAGCTGTTATAACTCCCGAAATTATATCATGTAACCCCTGGAATTAAATCAAATAACTCCTGTAACTCCTGATATTAACAGCTTGTCTCCTCTGTACAAAGCTGTAAATCAGTCCAGGTACATCTTAACGTTTCTGATTTAATTTAGGAATAAACTGTTTAATTTCTGATAAAAAATAATTCAGCTGTTATTATTTGAAATTCAAACAGTCCTCAGCAGCCTATAAATATCAGTTGATATCTTTCACATTTTCCATTTGTTTCTTTCAAAGAGAAATTCCTCAAGAATTTTCTCTAAAAAGATAGTATCCGCGCGGACGTGTCAAAGACACGTATTACCACGACCACGACCACGACCACGACCTCGACCTCGACCTCGACCTCGACCACGACCACGACCACGAGCCGAGCCGAGCCGAGCCGTGCCGTGCCGAGCCTAGCCGAGATGAGACGAGACGGACGGACGGCGGCGGCGGTGCGCGAGAGCCCCCTTGTTCTCTATCACTCAACAAGGAAGTGGAATGTCAAGCCTTAAATACCATTCCCAATAGTGTTTCCAACACTATGTGGGATTGAGCATTACCAACATTCCCCCACTAATGCGAAAGAAATCTTCTGAAACTCGAAAACAAGCTTTCCAGAAGAGTAATAGCGAGATTAGTTGCTTAAGCACTAGTGAACATATCTGGAACTAGTACATAGTGATGATGAGCAATCCTTCTCTTAGATAAGTGAAACTAGTCTGGAACTTTCTAAGATCAGGGTAAACTCATAACACACAACTAACCCCTTCATCCACCTGAGTCCTCGATGTGTAAGATATATATATACAAAAGTATATATTTGGCCATCTTACCTCAGGATTCTAGTAAGTGTGCTAGAAAAATAGCCCAACATTTTTCATAGAAGGCGGCTAACCCTTCTCACTTACATAGGTTATTTCATCAAGTTTATCTCAACATAAACCACCCTTTAAAAAGGAATATGAAATAATTAAGATCTTTTATAATAGCTCAACCTCACAAAGGGTATGGTGACTTTTTTCAAGTTCATTATAAATGAACCACCCAAACTCTGGGCTAAGAAGTCATTAAGAATAAATATTCAACCTCATTTATCGGTAAATTCAATAAGTCATTCTCACTAGAACCATCCAAATACTTGGATTTGAATTTATTAAGAGTTTAACAAACTCAACCTTTCTGTCAGTAAGTTCATCATTTCCTACCCACTCACTCTGGGTTATGAACTTATTAAGAATAGATATTCAGCCAAAATCGGTAAATTCATCAAGTCTTTCTCACTAAGACCACCCAAAGCCTGGGCTATGAATTTATTAAGAGCAATTAAGCTCATCCTGGGCATGCACATTATTCATCATAGGGATAGGCAGTAGGAATGTGCACTATGAGTCTTTCCATGGTTTCGTTTGACCACATGGAACTTAGATAACTAAGTTGGGTATCCACCATGAATTCCTCAACCAATGGGCTTTAGACCCATCCCCCTCGACGAATCTAGGACCAGCTTCCGACTTAACCCTTTGGTAAGTGGATCTGCTAGGTTCCTTTCCGACTTCACATACTCTAAAGAGAGCACTCCATTCTTTATCAAGTGTCTAACTGATTCATGTCTTATGCGAATGTGTCTTTTCTTACCATTGTAAGCTTGGTTCTTAGCCACACATATCGCAGCTTGTGAATCACACAACAATGAAACTGGAGGAGTCGGTCTTCCCCACAATGGAATATCTGCTAACAAGCTTCTGAGCCACTCGGCTTCTTGCCCAGCTAGGTCAAGAGCTATAAACTCTGACTCCATGATAGAACGAGCAATACAAGTCTGCTTTGATGATTTCCACGAGATCGCTGCTCTACCCAAAGTAAAAACATACCCGCTCGTAGAGCTTACCTCATCATTATTAGAAACCCAGTTGGCATCACAATATCCTTCCAATACCGCAGGAAAGCCAACAAACTCAAGTTTCCAATTCACAGTACCCTTAAGATACTTCAGTAAGCGTTTAAGCGCAATCTAGTGCTCACCACTCAGATTATGAGTATATCTACTTAGTCTACTCACAGCATAAGCAATATCAGGCCGAGTTTAGTTCATTAAGAACATTAAACTTCCGATTAATTTAGCATATTCAGTTTGGGAAACACTACTTCCTTTATTCTTAACTAGATGTATGCTAGGGTCATAAAGAGTTCGAACAGGGACGACATCAAAACTGTCAAATTTCTTTAGCACTTTCTCTATATAATGTGCTTGACATAAAGAAAATCCCTTCTCAGTTTTGGTAATTTTGACTCCTAAGATTACATCTACTTCTCCCAAATCTGTCATCTCAAACTTAGTGGACAAGAAATTTTTAACTTTGTTAATGGACTCAATGTTAGAACTGAAAATCAACATGTCGTCAACATAAAGACTTATGATAACACATTCAGTTTCAAACATCTTCGAATACACACAAGCATCCGAACCATTCACAACAAAACCAAAACTAAGAATAGTTTTATGAAATTTCTCATACCACTGTTTAGGAGCCTGCTTAAGTCCATAGAGTGACTTTTTGAGTCTACAAACTTTGCCTTCCATACCAGGTGCCTCAAAACCTAGTGGCTGCTCCATGCAAATCTCCTCATTTAGATCCCCATTCAAGAAAGCAGTCTTAACATCCATTTGATGTACCTGCAACTTATGAATAGAGGCTAGTGCAAATAATGCACGAATCGTTGAGATTTTTGTAACGGGAGAGTATGTATCAAAGTAGTCTAAACCAAACCTTTGAGTGAACCCTTTGACGACTAACCTTGCCTTGTATCGCTGAATCGAACCATCTGGCCTTAGTTTATTCCGGAAGACCCATTTGTTGGAGATTGGTTTGAATCCCTTAGGCAAGTCAACTAATTCCCAAGTATGATTAGACATTATCGATTCTAGTTCATCATTAACAGCGCTTTTCCAAAAACTAGCATCGATAGATCTTATAGCTTCTTCAAAAGTTTTAGGATCCTCATCTAATAGAAAAATTTGAGCTATAGGATCTGAAATGAAGTCTAAATCATTTATCTCAGAAATAAAGGAAGTAATAAAGTCTGGTCCAAAAGAGGTTTCAACTATTTGCCTTTTACTTCTTCTAGGCTCAAAATCAATTTGTTCAGAAGACCTAGCAGGTTTACTAGAAGAAGTTGATGGAATATATTCTATTTGTGTTTCAATATTTATTCTCGGCTCCTTTAAAGGAAAAGTATTTTCAAAGAAAACAGCATCTCTTGATTCACAAATAGAATAATCTTGTAAAAGCATGAATCTGTATGCAGCACTATTTGTAGCATACCCTATAAACACTGCATCAACGGTTTTAGGTCTGATGGTGGACTTCTTAAAGTCTGGCAAGCCCACTTTAGCCAGACACCCCCACACTTTCAGGTATTGTAAATTAGGAGCGTATCCTTTCCACAATTCATATGGGGTAGAATCTAATTTCTTATGAGGAACTCGGTTCAAGATATGAGTTGCCGATAGAATGGCCTCCCCCCACATGTTATCAGATAACCCGGAACTTATTAGTAAAGAATTCATCATCTCTTTTAAAGTTCTATTTTTCCTTTCGGCTATACCATTCTGTTGAGGAAAATAGGGGGCTGATGTTTCATGAATTATGCCATTCTTTTCACAAATATCTTTTAAGAAATTAGATCCATATTCACCACCTCTATCAGATCTAACTCGTTTGATTCTCCTATCTAACTGATTTTCAACTTCTGCCTTATAAATAAGAAAGAAGTTTTCAGCTTCATCTTTAGTTCTTAGGAGATAAACTTTTGTATATCTTGAATAATCATCTACAAAAGTTATGTAGTAGTGTTTTCCTCCTTTACTTTCAGTGTTTCTAAAATCTGCTAGATCAGTATGAATGAGTTCTAACAGTTCAGTCTTTCTATTAGAAACAGTCTTAAAGTGAGGTCTAGTATGCTTAGCTTCTACACAAATCTCACATTTGTTAAAGCTAGTTGTGTCTAGTTTAGGCAGAACATTCATATTCATTAATTTCTTTAAAGCATGAATATTCACGTGTCCTAATCTAGCATGCCACATATCAATGGATTCAACAATATAAGCAGAAGTGGTAGCTTTATTTTCATTAAATTGAGTTTCTATGACAAATAAACCATTGCTTAAAAACCCTTTCCCCACATAATCACCATTTCGGGAAAGTACAAGTTTATCTGCCTCAAAAACTAACTTAATGCCTGCCTTATTCAGAAGCCCACCACTTATCAAATTTCTACGCAAGGCAGGTACATACAGAACATTATTTAAAGCCAGAGTTTTACCAGAAGTCAGCTTGAGTAAAACCTTGCCTTTGCCTAGCACTTCAGAGCTGCTAGAGTTCCCCATGTACACACGTTCACCAGTGTTTCCATCCTCGAACTCAGTGAAAAACTCCTTCCTTGCGCAGAAATGCTTCGAAGCGCCAATGTCAACTACCCATTCTGAACTGTTCTCCACCAAATTAACTTCTGAGACCACCGCAGCAATGATCTCATCATCTTCTTCTACAACGTGCATCTGTGGCTTGTTGTCATTCTGGCGGTCTGAGCGGTGTTGGCATTGGTAAGCCTTGTGGCCAGGTAAACCGCAGACATAACACTTGAACGTCTTTCCTTCCGGTTTGGCCTTTCCTGACTTCTTGAAGTTGGTAGCCTTCTGTGGTTTCGTCTTTTTGTCTTGATTCCCACGTTTCATGATCTTCTTAAATTTGGACTCAACCAAGTTAGCTCTAAAAGATAAATTACTCATAGAATTAGTAAGCTTATCTTTTAAACGGTTGGCTTCTTCAATCTTCATATGGCCCACAAGTTCTTCAAGCGAAATGTCTCTCTTCTTATGCTTAAGAGAGTTACGGTAATCGGACCAGGACTTGGGCAGCTTCTCAATGAGTACATTGGCTTGCAGCACCTCACACATTTGCATCCCTTCAGCGATGATGTCAGCGACTAAGTTCTCATAGTCATGGACTTGATCCATTATTGGCTTGTCGTCTGTCATCTGGAATTTGAGCCATTCGCCGACAACGTACTTCTTGATCCCCGCATCATCCGCACCATACTTCTTGTCGAGAGTGTCCCATATTGCCTTGGCACTCTTTTCTCTGAGGAACATATCAAATAGTTTATTTGACATGTGGCTGAGCAGATGTCCTCGTACCGTCTTGTTATCCTTCTCGAATTTCTCGTAGGTAGCGAGAGCGGCGGCGGCAGTTGCTAAGGCATCATCATTGAGGACCGCATCCGCATCATTACCGACAGCTGGGGTTGGCGGCATGGTAGGTGGTGGCTTGAGCAACACGTAATCAAGATCAAGTTGCTCGAAGAATATCAGAATTCTTTGGGACCACCTTCTATAGTTCTTTCCATCAAGTGCATCGAGCTTGGAAAGATCGGGAATGAGTTTGCTCAAAGGTGTCGACATGATTGCAGTTTATGGAAATTCGTTTCTAAATTGTTGGATATATGAACTGCAAAACTACACCGTTAGCACTGACTGAAAATATAAACAGTAATTAAGAAGTCGTAAACCGTGTCGTGGTAAGAACCACTGCCTTAGAAACTAATTCACCTCGATGTGTGTAATCGCTGCAGTAGGCGGACCGTCCCCCGAGGTTAACACGGTCGCTCCGAATTCCGTACACCCGAAACCGGAGTGGACTGCTGGTGGTATTGCACTTCTGATCGGAAAGCACTCAGAGAGAACTCACAGAGAGAACTTTAGAAAACACTTTGTAAGTGAATTGTGAATGTTTTGGAGTGAGTTGAGAAGCTGAATATAGCTCTCTATTTATAGGCTAGAAATAGGGTTAAAATCGTCCATAAAATTTCAGGATTAAACCTCTTATTTGTAACAGCTGAAACGACTAGATGAACCTAACTCAGAAATAGTCCAGGTTCATTGTATCATTATTCAGCTGTTATAACTCCCGAAATTATATCATGTAACCTCTGGAATTAAATCAAATAACTCCTGTAACTCCTGATATTAACAGCTTGTCTCCTCTGTACAAAGTTGTAAATCAGTCCAGGTACATCTTAACGTTTCTGATTTAATGTTATTATTTGAAATTCAAACAGTCCTCAGCAGCCTATAAATATCAGTTGATATCTTTCACATTTTCCATTTGTTTCTTTCAAAGAGAAATTCCTCAAGAATTTTCTCTAAAAAGATAGTATCCGCGCGGACGTGTCGAAGACACGTATTACCACGACCACGACCACGACCACGAGCCGAGCCGAGCCGAGCCGAGCCGTGCCGTGCCGTGCCGTGCCGTGCCGTGCCGTGCCGTGCCGTGCCGTGCCGTGCCGTGCCGTGCCGTGCCGAGCCGAGTCGAGACGAGACGAGACGAGCCGAGTCGAGACGAGACGGACGGACGGCGGCGGCGGTGCGCGAGAGCCCCCCTTGTTCTCTATCACTCAACAAGGAAGTGGAATGTCAAGCCTTAAATACCATTCCCAATAGTGTTTCCAACACTATGTGGGATTGAGCATTACCAACAGCGGCGACGCGCGAGAGTCCCCCTTGTTCTCTATCACTCAACAAGGAAGTGGGAAAGCCAAGCCTTAAATACCATTCACAATAGTGTTTCTAATACTATGTGGGATTGAGCATTACCAACACTTGTTTCCAATACAATGTGATTATTCAGGAAATAATTAACAATCATGCACCTCAAAACAACTGAATCAGCAACCAATTGCATTAGTATTATACGATTAAATATGTCATAATTAAATGTCAATCTACAATCAATCGCGATTATTGCAATTTTAAGCAAAACACTCAAAAATAATATCACTATTTAAGGCTCAATCTCACATAGTATTGGGAACAAGTGTTGGTAATGCTCAATCCCACATAGTATTGGAAACACTATTGGGAATGGTATTTAAGGCTTGGCTTTCCCACTTCCTTGTTGAGTGATAGAGAACAAGAGGGACTCTCGCGCGCCGCCGCCGCCGCCGTCTGTCTCGGGTCGTGGTCGTGGTCGTGGTCGTGGTCGTGGTCGTGGATCAATCTGTCAGCATGTCGTACCTTGAGTCTTATGGAAGGGTTTTCATAAGCAACAATGTATCTATTCCCACTCGATGCTTTTCCGAATGGCCATCTCAACCCGCCTTTGACATCAGGGTCTGGGACTGCTGAATCAATCAGATTATGAATGCTTTGCATCTCATCTTCCTGAGATTAAACGAAATAAGTCAGACGATAAAGCTAATGTCACTGGAGACCAATAGGGATCCAAACTAACTTACAGTCATAGAAGTTAAGATTCTCTTGTGGGTAAGCAGCCTATGGTAATAGAAGACTTATGACATTATGTTAACATGATAACATTAAACATGACAGATACGTTAGTGAGACACAAAACTCTTTCTTTTAGCAGCAAAATATGAAATGCTTGAAAAAGAAAACAAAGCAAGGCCTTTAAGTGTCCATAAAATAACTCAAAGAAAAACAATCATCAATCTTTCTTTGAGTACCCATCCGAAAACTAACAAAAAGGTATTGCAAGGAATAAAGAGAGATATTACCAGAGAATTCAATGGCTTTTGATTCTTGGGTTAACGCCATATTAGGGAAAGAAAAAGAAAGATTTCAATTCTTGAAGATCAAAGAGAGATGGTTTGCGGTTTGGACCTTGTTGTAACAGAAAAGATGATTGGTGTTTTTGAACTTGAACTTACTTTCAACTACTTAAATTGCAAGAAGTTCCTTGGAACATAAAAAAGAGAAAGGAAAGTAAAAGGACAAGAGCTTTCCTCAGAAGTTGTGGCTTTATTTCTTTTTGGAAAAAGTACACCTTTAGTTCTTAAAATATTCCTGCATATCATTTTGATCCCCCAAAGTGACTTAAATTACAAAATTTTATTTTAAATAACAATAATTTCAAAAAAAATGTATTTAAAAATTTATAAAAAATATGATATTTTTAAAAAGAAAAAATAAAACTTTATATTTTGTAATTATTTTAGTAATTATTTCGAAGAGAAAGAAAAAATAAGCAAAGGAGGGATAGTTTAGGTTCCTCTTAAACTTTTTCAAATATCTATATTCTTTTATTGATAATTTATTTTTGTCTCTCAAAATTTTAGAAATTTAACCCTTTTAAAATTTTAGAAATTCAACTTCTATCAAATCTTGTGTTTAATCCTATATGCTTGAGTGAATAAGGCGTTATCAGTACTTGGGAGAGGGGGAGAGTCTAAGAAACAATAGGGAATTGACACAACTAAAGATGTTAAAAAATTCAAAATATTATCGGTTGGGTACAACCTAAAATGTTAAATTTGTCCAACTTTTTTTGTTGAATCGAAAATATTGCATTATTTATAACATTTTCGGTTGATAATAAAAAATGTTATTTATTCCTAACAAAATGTTAAAAAAATTAACATCTTACGCAAACGAAAAAATTATAGTTTTTATAATATTTTCTATTATAATCATTTTTTATCGTTTTTAGCCTTAAATTTAGTTGATATATCGCAAAACTACTCAGTTATCGGAGAGAGGGAATAAATTAAATAAGTATAGATATAAATTTGTGGATGTTCATTTCTAGAATGATGAAGCTATTTGAATGACCCTTGACATTCGGATGAAGGCATAAATGCATCAGTCTATTTGAATGACCTTCTTATTCTTACATGATAGAATAGGAGCAATCCAAGGGACAAAAAATTAATAACTTTTTAAGACTTAGCAATTAAAATTTATCGAATTAAAAAATTAAAATTAGCTGACCCTTATTCCCATATGTAATGGGGTAATGGGGAGGTAGAATAGTAGGTTGCCCCCAACGCCAGGTTGAGAGCAGATTCCGTAGGAGACCTCCGAATTGTGAAATGCCCTCCGTGGGACTCGATCCCACGACCCCAAGGATAAGAGCCTTGTGCTCTACCAACTGAACTGGATGGTCATTTCAATTAAAATTTATCGAATGATTTAAATAATTTAATTTATTTCAAATCAGATATGTTTTTTATAATTATATGTATTCGATCTATTGATTTATTAATCTAAATCAAATACTTTAAAATAAGAATAACTCTCCCAAACCAAATTGAATTGATAAGTTAATTGATATATTTTCTAGTCAACAGTTTAATTTGTTGTAAAAAAACTAATAATATATTTTTTTTTTCCAAAAACTTAAGGGCTTCAAGCATATTAAACCAATTTTTTTTTTATAAAAATAGATACATTCTACCATAATTATTATTTATAAATAAAACTTTCAAAATATATTAGTAATACAATTATATAAAATATTAGTTTAAAATGAACTCCAAATTATCCAAATCTGACGTCCACAATAAAGATTTGGTTTTTATTTGTTTTGGATCGATGGTAGAAATGGGGAAGAACAAAGCGAAATCATCATCCTTATCTAGGTTTTTAAATCGTTCCTTTACGATGCATGCGACATCCAAAGTTGATTCCAATAATCCCAAAGTTCATTCTTTCCTCAAGATTCGACCTGCTCCGATTCCCAAATTCCACGATTCGATGGATTTCGTCAAAGGTCAAGTTAAAAAGCTTCGCAATTTATTAGAATCAGGCAAATCTTCATCTTCCTCATCCAGCTTGCCCACTCCTAAAGAACCCGCCTCTAAGCCCGTTTTAAGACCCACAAATTCAATGATTTCGTCGTGTTTTATTAACCCTTCAATAAGATTACCCGAAACCGATCGTCATTTATTTAACTAGTTTAAAAGGAATTCAAAGGATTTACGAGGGTTGTTGTGCGGTGATGAAGATTTTTAGAGGGTTCAAACTTTGGGTCGATGAAAAAGACATTTCCATGGATGATGCTTATAAGAAAGAGTTGCAGAGCATCTTGAAAGTGAAGAACATGTTTTTTTAGCGGGATTTAAGCGTTACGTCAACAAAAATTAACGGGAGGTAACAAAAAGGACCTTATTTAAAACGAACTAAAAGTTTGATGATTGTATTGCAAGTTTTCAAAAGTTGGGTGACCAAAATGCAAGTACTTTAAAAGTTCGGGGGACTATTTATATACTTTATCCTTTAAAGTATTATAAAATATTAGATAACATTTTAATAAACCATATTAATAAATCACATATAAAATATTATTAATAATTTTAAATAAAACAATATGTGATTTAAGTTATTAATAAACAATAGATGATTTAAATAAATCTACCAGAAAATGTTATTTAAAAAAATAATATTATCATAATTTTGCATTAACTGAAATACTGCCTATTAGATTTATTTTATAGTTTTGTTCTTATCATATATAAAATATTCTAACTTACATCAAATATTTGATTTATTCTAGTGGCTAACTAGAATCTACCCTATGTTAATGACAATAATATGAATATGATTGATTGTCAGATTTATAAATTAAATTATTTTATTTTGAATGTGTATGATTGTTAAATTTAAAAATTAAATTATTTTATTTTTTTAAATGAATAATACGAATATGAAAAGAATGATTGTCAAATAATTTTTTCTGAGATTAGTGGCAGACAAGACAAGACGCAGTCACCGTTTGTAGTACGATTACCTCCCCAACCAAATGGGTAGTTATGCTCTATAAATATTATTTTTTGGTAGGACGTTATTTAAAATATTATTTTTTATTAAAAATATTAATTTTATTATTTAAAATAAATATTTTTGATATTAATATTTTTGATAAAAATAATAATATTTAGGTAACATTCTACTGAAAATATTAAAAAAATATTAACATATTCGATAATATCTTTTTTTAATCTTGTATTAAGTTGACTTTCTTTATACATCCCAACTTCATTCTCTTTTTGCCTTGTTGTAGTTTGGAATTTGAATGCCAATGACCTTTCTAGTTATTCCTGATTCAGCAAAATTTGATTTTATTTCATTTAAATTTTATGTATTTGGTTTTGTTAAAAAATTAATTAAAGTTTAAATGATAAAATATCATTCATCTTCTCGATTAACTCAAAAATTTATTAATTCAATACAATTCGATTAACTTCAATACTTACATGCATTTAAGTCCATTTTTATTAAATATTAATTGCATGCTATTCTAACACGAATAAAAGATTCAGAAATATTTTTAGGTAGAACACACATACATTTATAACACAAAATTTTCATATTAGGTAAACACAAATAAAATTTTAGGTGAGTACAATCAATAAAATAAGTAATTAATCGAAGAAAATGTGAATTTTAAGGTGAGCACGTGCCCTAAGCTAAGGGTGAATCCACCACTATTTAACACTACATAATATTTTCAATTTTTATTTCTAACAACAAATTTATTCTTTTTGTAATTTAGTCCCCCTCCCCCAACTTTGCATTTATCTAATTTAATTTATTATGACAATATTTTTTTGCAATTTTTTCTTCCTATTAATTATTTTACTCTTTTATATTCTCATCAATACTTTTTTCCCGAAATACCTTCTTTAAAATAATAAAATTATAAATATTTTATAATTTTAGGTGACATTTAATTTATTAAAAACATTGCAATCTCAAAAAATATAAAGAAATATATATGTAATTTATATGATTAGAAAAAGTTGTTAAATTAGACCAATTCGTATCATAATATTATAAATATTTACAATTAAATTTGAACATAAACTCTAATACTAGACTCGACTCAACTCGACTTGAAACTCGACTTTACTCGAAAAAAATTCAAATAAAGTATACATCCAACAATAGAACTCATCGACTCGATTAACTCGAAGATTTTTTAACTCGATAGGACCAATTCGATCTAATACTAATTGTTTGATTGTTGCCACTTAGGAAATTCACATTCACAATAAATCAGTCCATAAATCCATGTCTAACATCAAGTCATCCCAATCCCATTTGCTGCATCCTTCATCACTCCTACCCAATACATTAACTTCATCAAACTCCCCACACTGATGAACCTCCGTCGCCAAATCTCCAATAAATACTCCACCCGCAGGCTCCTGTACTCTGATCTTCATTCCTTTCACGAGCTCGCGGCCTTGTTGATCGACTCCGGTGAAGTCGAAAGGTGCCGACATGCTGCTTTCTTGGATCGCTGGCAGGCTATTTGGAGCATCATGATAATCTTGGGTTATCAAGATGCTCCGAGCTGCCTTTGCCGGTATCGATTCTACGTTCACCAAGGCACTTTGATATTCCTCTTCGGTTTTTTGAGCACTAAGCTTCTTATTCAGGCGGCAATTCTAATAATTCTTCACATCATTTGCTGTTCTTCCTGGGAGTCTCCCAGCGATCAGTGACCATCTGTGATCAGGAACATGAAACCACACATATGAATTCATAAGGCCACATCGTATAAGGAATATATATATATATATGTGTGTATGTATATGTATATATATGTATGTATGTATGTAAAACTTGCTTGTTTCCTAAGAGCTTGTGAAGCTTAATGATGAGCTGAACTTCATCTTCTGCAAAACTTCCTCTTTTGATGCTCGGGCGTAGGTAGTTTAGACATCTCAGTCGACAGCTCTTACGGCACCTGTTTAGACCTAAAAACCACCAAATTAAAAAACATGAACAATGTTATTTGCATAGATCTACATGTATTTGCATGCATTCATCGATAATCGATCGAACGCACGAGAGCTGTACACATGCATGTGCTTGCTGATCTCTGACTGTAACTATTGCAGAATGTTGCAGAGGCAATCAAGGATTCGTATGCGAATTTCAAAACTGGCATTCGGTTGAGAACTGATTTTGTTTTCTAGCGGATTTATCGAATTTTCTTAAGAAAATAAATCAAACCCGTTATTTTGCAGATCTTCATTCAACTGAAACATCAACAAAATCTTTAAAAAAAAAACTTTAATTTTAGACTAGTGATTGGTTTACCAGCCAAAAGAGGCACCCGATGCCACTTCCCTTCACCGTACCGCTCTATACATTTCTTGAGCAACTGATCTTTCTTCGGTCCAAGCAACGCCTCCCATACTGTTTTCCCCAAGACCTGTTGATCATACAACCATTGCTCCATTTTATACACTGATAATTGATCATGGACCATTTCATGTAGGTGTTGTAATTATCATATTTAAAACATTATATATATATTACGAGGTGATTATAAGATAATATAAAAAAAAATTAACCTATGATAACTTACACATACCCATAAGACGTAGTTGCTTCAACTTAAAAACTCTAAAGATAACATCCCTTTTACCACTTAGTTTACTCAATAGGCTCAAACAATATTATATATATATATATATATATTGTATCCGATTTACTATATTTTAGAGTATCATAATTGTTAGATCCATAACATATCCAACTATTAGCTGCCAAAAAAATATTTGGAAATTGGTCCCTTCCCCTTTCCAGCATTGTCCTATTGTTTCTGTATGTTAATGATGAGGCATTATGATTATATGTGTGGGCTCTAAATTTACAAATTACTATTATTTTCGTTTGATTTTTTACAGTTGAAAGTTTTTATGTTCTCCAAATAAGGCAAAAAAACAAGTTGTGCTTTTTGCAATGTCGTATAAAAGCTTTGGGTTTTTACCTGTTTTCTTTAACCTTCCATCCATTCACATTTATGCGTACGTCAGCTTTTCCTACTGCCATTGGTAGAGTCCAAGCTACTAACAAAAACTCCACGTGGAGTCGAACTTTTGATTCCATTTAAATCACTTTGGTGACTTTACTTTTTTTTTTTGTTTAATATAAACTAAATATTTCACAAAATGTAATTGATACTCTTTTATAATTATCAATATTAGATTTATTGTTCGACTAATCATAACCATATATTATAAAGACTTATTATGAGAACAATCTGTTTAATTTAATTTGTTCAATTTACAATATCATGATCTAAATCTTAGATGGTATTTATTTCATTAAATATATCAGATTTCTTTAAGAAATAAATTATTACTCTTAATTTGCTTAATCGGACTTTTTTTTTAATTTTTTTAATAAGTAAGAAATTTATGTTTAATCATGAGATTAGGGGATCAATCTTCACTCATGAAAATAGAACACATTTCATGATTAATGGTGTATCTCTTCAGAAAAACACTTTCAACAATGAAATCAAATAGTATTACTAATGATAGATATTCTAATTTCAACGAAAAAAATAACTATTTATCAAACAATATTAAAATATTCAATATTCAATAGAATAAAATATTAAATAATCAATTAAATGCACCTTTAGTTTTAGCTCCTGACATTTACTAAAATAATCATTTTTATATCTATTTTTAGGAGTATTTTGACTCTAGAGTTTTATTTTTTGGTAAAAATGTCTATAACATTTGACCAAATAATCATTTGATTCTTATTCTTTTTTATAGCATTTTGAGCCTCATCGTTTTATTTTAAGATAAAAATCTCTATTTTGGGTTGTTAATCATTTGACCAAACTATAAAGTATATCACAAATACGACCATATCTGTAAAAGAATATAATAAATATTCTTTGAATTTATATCAAGTGAGTTAGAAAGAGACTAAAGTAGAATCTTATGTTCAGAGTTAAACTCTTCAAATTTTAGTAAAGATAAATTTATAAAATTTTAGAGGTATTAATTGAAAATATAAAAAATATCTAAAATATAATTCTAATTTAAAATTTTCAAAACGATTGTCACTATTCGTTCTCTTTCAATCCATCATTGCGTGCATTTTTTTATTAATATGTGGTAAGTACAAGATAATATTTGTTTAAAGATAACTCTCGACCAATTAACATTGAAAACTCATACCCCTGACATTCCTAGTGCTCGAACTTGAAACTTCAAGGAATAACTATAATTCTTTTATCACTGAGGCCGCTCAGTTCGTGTTTTCACCCTTTTGCGTTAATAAAGTATAATATTATATATTGATAATAAATTAAATAATTATATATAATTAAAAGTAAATAAATTTAATTTTAAAATATTTTAGGATGTGTATGTGATTTATAAATGACACATAAGATTATATATTCTTAATGCATTAAATTTTAACCCTAATTAATTTGTATGCTATAGGTGCATCAAGTGTTCAAATCTATAAGTACATCTAATATTAATCTTATTTTTATTAGTAATTTGTTTAAATTTTTACAATTTTAATCACGAAATTTACTTATAATTTATTATATTATTATTGTTTTCACCATTTTCTGTTTTCTTAAACATCACTTTTGAATTATTTAATTGTATGTTGGCAAGGACATGTTAGAATATTTCTCTAATAATCATAATGATTCATAATTTTAAAGAGATTTGATTTTTTGAAAAATAATAACATTTTAAGTTTAAAAAAAATATAAAGTGTGACATGTGTCAGATAATGTTTTTAATGGCTGTTATGGCGTAAATACTTAAAAGAGTAACATAAAAAACATTAATCACATACTTTAAGTAAAAAAAAAAAATTGCACACCTAAAGTTAACAAATGATATGGTTTGGACACTTATTTTTTCATTAAGCCTAAAATAAATAAAGTTCTTATGGGTTTAAAATCTCTTTCCTCTCTCTTCATAAAAGAGTGTATTTATTTATTTTTATAAAACTCGACTTGACGTAAAAAATTTACTTTTTTGATTCGAATCAACTCAAAAAATCTATTTTTTTTGACAAAAAAGCTTCATTCAAATTGATTCCGAGTTGTAGTTTCTTAAACTCGGCTCGAAACAATTCTAAGTTCAAGTCGAGTTATAAATTATAACTCAAATAGTAACTTGATATTTTTAGTAATTAGTGGATTAATTTTTAAGTTTGAATCGAGTCCCTCAATTCTGTATTTTTTAACTCGACTCGATTGAACGCTCAAATCTACTTAATTTATTAAAGAGGAGTTGATCTCTATTCACAATGGAATGTACTTAATTTATTAAGAACAATTTACTCTCTCCATAAAAGAGTGGAGTTAATTTATTAAAGAAGAAATATTCTATATTCATAAAATGGTGCACTTAACTTATTAAAGAGCGGTTATTTTCTCTTCATAAAAGAGTGTGTTTAATTTATTAAAGTTCTTACTTGGTGACTTAATTTCGAGTTTCCATCTGTAAATTATTCACGTGCGTAAACTTTGATGCACTCACCTTGAATTCTTAGTCTTAACATCACTAATTCAGTTTTCACGCCTCTTGTACAACCTTCCTTACTCGATTGGGGTCCTTAAAATCAACGAAATAAAAATACATGTCACCATTCAATAGTTTAAGAACTTAATTGATCAAATTAAAAATTGACAGGGTCAAAATATTAACTTAATTGTGAAATAATGGGATAAATTGAATAACTTATAGATGAAAGCAATTACCCAGTTTCTTTAAGAAAACACACGAATCTCTACTTTGAGTCGTGTCGAATTGTGAGTCCGGGACCAAAACGATATCAAATCAAATACTGATTAGAGTAGGGGTTTTTTTGGCCAATAGGGCAGTCAGAAAAAAATTAAGGAAGTAGGACAGTTATACTTTTAATTTGGGATCTACGGTATTTGCTACGGTACATGAATGACTCGTCACCCCGATCTGATGAGTTCTATGAGATAATATTTTATATTTCGTATTTATTGTTTTATTAATTTATGAGAAACTCATCACCTTGAGGTGACGAGTTCTTATAAAATAATATTATTTTTTCAGTAATTTACTTAAAATTAAAATTGAAAAAAAAAACATTGGAACTCGTCACCTCGAGGTGACGAGTTCATTTGGATTTGAATATATAGACGTTTAGAAATATTTAAAAAAAATAGATCTTGTGGGCGTGACTAGTTCCAACAATCATTTTGAGAAAATTTTCTATATGAATAGGAGTGAGAGTAGTTAATAGAGTTATATGAGAACCAAATTATGCATTGTGGGAAGAATATTTGATAAAATTTTCAAAAGATCGTTTTGGATCTAATTACTCTAGCACGATAGGTAAAGGAGTTAAGGAATAAACGGGTTCCTTTGGTGAAGGTTCTTTGGAGGAATGACAAAGTCGAAGAAACAACTTGGGAAACTGAGGAAAGTATGCAACTTCAGTATTCACATCTCTTCTACTCAGGTAAATTTCGAAGACGAAATTTCTTATTAGGAAGAGAGAGTTGTAACGCCCCAAATCTCGGGTTAGAAGTTTCGGGTTAACTCAAGATAGTTTGGGCAAGCCCAAGTACCTTGTAAGAGAGCTTAGTCCATTTAGAATTGGAATTGGGCTTGGTTTGGGCTCATTATGCATTAAAAGGGTATTTTAATCTTAGCATGGAAATTGGAGGACTAAAAGATAAATTAGACCCTTGTTCAAAATAAAAGTTAAATTCCTTTAATTGTTTGATGATATCATGTCCTGCATTCTCTTTTTTTTTCATCTTCATTGTCTTCATCTTCTCCCAAAAACTCCATTTTTTTCCTTACCAATTTTAGAAAAAGGTTGAAGCTTTATAGCTTTTCAAGCTCACATCTTGAACTCTAAGGTAAAAATTGAAGTCTCCATCTCCCAAGCTTTCATTTAAGATATTAAAAGCAAGGTTTGGCAATAGAAAATCAGAAGTGGATTTTAGTGGGGGTTTATGGAATACAACGATTCAACCCGTTTTTAGTATTTCTAAGTGTTAGTAAGTGTTGTTAACTTCAATCCAAACCTTTAAATGAGTTAGTAACTTATTTGTCTTGAATTGTTTAGAGAAAGAAATGGGTGAGTGCTCAAAAGTTAAAGGCAATGAGAAGTTACTTCTTAAGTGATTTGAGGGGGTTACAACAACTAGGGAACTAAGGTAACACATTCACAACTTTATATCATACCATTTATGAGTCATTAAGATGTATTTTTAGCTAAAGAATTGAGTTTGAAGCATGTTATAACTTTTATGGTAGATTTTAAGTTTTGTTGTGTTTAAAATGTTTTAAAGTCTCTTAATGATCCTTATAACATACATAATACATTAAATATTAGTTGGAGACCTCTTTAGGGCTTTGGGGGATATAAAGATAGGATTTTTCGTGATGAACATTGCACTCTACAGCTTGGGTCTTGATAGTGGAGGGTCAGTATCGAGACTATTCTTCAGCCTAGGAAAAATTTCATAGTTTTCTAGGGAACGCTATCGATACTCATTTAGGAGCATCGATATCAGGGTCATAGTCTCAAGACTCCCAAGTTTGGTATAGAGACTTGTATTCTAGTAGGCATTTTCGGTATGGAGACTCATGTAGGGTCTCGATACCAAGGAATGAGTATTGATACTGAAAGGTCACTATCGATAACAATCGTCAGTTTTAGGTTTTTAACCCCCAAATTTTTAGGATTAGACTTGAGGGACCCAAGAACTCAATGTTTTCCTTGAATATGCTTGCAAGTGAGAATTATAATTAATAATCAAACTTAACTATAAATGCCACTAAATATGATGACATAAAATTAATCTTGGTTGATGCTCAGGTAATTGACAAGGACACCCGAGTCACTTTATCTAGTAGCTTCAATGTATAGATTGTCTGAATATCCTTAGGTAGTGCACAAGGAACTTGAGACTAACTATGGCACATGGTCTCAACGCTCGCAAGGGGTAGATTAGTTGAATTTCGAATCCGATGTAGAAATTTTGGATTCATATCCCCGTAGAGTAAAGGGTTACGTGAGCTTCGAGATGTAGTAATCCCCTATCCGTACCATGAGGTCTACCCTAGAATAGTTTGAGCATACATGCATACTCACTTCAGTTATTTTTATGTTAGCATGACTATTGTGAACACTTTTAGTATGGTATTATTGTTAGTGTGACACTGGGCTAGTGAGCTCAGCGTTTCAAATTGTGTTTCCGTTTGCAAGTCTTTAGGTAGAGCATTCGGGGAGCCGTTCGCATTGTAAACGTTCCAGACAATTGAGAAATTACAGTAAGTCTTGAATCTTTGTCGGTTTTTTGATCTTACTGTATACTTTGATGTACAAAAATGTATTTATATAGACATCAAGATCAAGTTTTGTCTCTATTGAAAACATTTTGATGTTTCGATATAACAAATTAAGTGTTATAGAATTTTAAGATCTTATAATCATTTTTAAAGTATATTCGATTAAATTATTTGAATATCACAATTATTACTTCAAGTTTTTCAAAGGTCAATTTCAATCCTTACTAAAGTGTAAAATTGTGTTTAAACTTAAAATATTTTTTGAAACAATTTTTACAAAGTATTTCGAACCAAAATCAAGCCAAAAATAAAGTTTATAAAGGGATGTACCGATGCACTCCTTCATGTATCGATGCACACCCTAATTCGAATTCTTTTTGTGTATCGATGCAAAGCCATGCATCGATGCACTATTGATTTTATTGAAACATCGAAAGCATTTTATATACCGATGCACAGTTAATGCATCGATGCACTTCTGGCTATTTTGAAACATCGAATGTAATTAGTGTACTGATACACCCCAACTGTACCGATGCACTAGGTCAACTAACGGTCGAAATATTTGAATTTTACACATAGTGTACCGATGCACCTACGCTCCTAACTGATTTTTAAATGATAATTACACAATAGCGGCTCTATTGACTTCACCAATGATCCCCAACGTTCAGAAGTGATCCAAGGTGTATTTAAACAAGCTTAGGAGCCATTGATCAACAACAATTGTGAGAGAATCAAAGAGAAATCCTTGAACTTATCATTTGAGCATTTTCAAGCTTATTTTCCATTCAATATTCATTTTGCTTTCAAGAACACCCTTTGTACTCAATTGCATTATTTTTTTAGTGTTTTTCTTTGTTCTAGAATTGTGCAAACATCTTGCTTTGCAAGGTTTTTTTGTAAGTTTGCAAAATTTGTATTCTTCTCTTTGGGAGAGAGTGTTCTCAAGAATTTGGGGTATAATCCTTGAAGGAGTTGTAAGGTTACTCTTTGTCCTCAAAAGAAAGAATAAATTAGTGATTTTTTTGGAAAATCCTTAGTGTGGATAGCTAAGGTAGTGGACGTATACTTTGGTTGTGCAAATCGAACCACTCTAAATCGCTGTGCAATTATTTTCTATTTTCTGCAAAAGCTTCCACCAAAATTTTAATTGCCAATTCACCCCCTCTTGGCTATTTCGTTGATCGATTAACTCAACAATTGGTATCAGAGTCTCACTCATTTGAAGGTTTAATCGCCTCTTGATTCGATTCGAGAAGAGTTATATCAATATTCAAGTGATCAATGGCCTCCACTTCTAATTTCAACTTTGGTCTTGATTCAATGCCCGTCAACAAGCCTCCTTTCTTCAATGGAGCTAATTATGCTTATTGAAAGAATATAATGAGGTAATTCATTCAAGCAAGTGACATGGGAGCATGAAATACCGTGGAAGACGGATACACCATACCTTCCACGCATTCAAGATTGTGGAGTGAAGAAGAGACAAGAATGTTCCAGCTCAACTCAAAGGCTATCATATTATATTTTGTGCTCTTGGACCAGATGAATACGAAAGAGTTTCATCTTGTACAACCACCAATGAAATATGAGATAAACTAGAAGTCACTCATGAAGGCACAAACGAGGTAAAAGAATCTAAAATTAGTCTTCTAACTCATATATATGAAAATTTCAAGATGAAACAAGGTGAAGATATCAAAACTATGACGGATAGATTTTAACGATTGTCAATAGTCTCAAGACATATGGAGAGATCATTCCAAATGAGAAGCTTGTAAGGAAGTTGGTTTACTCTCTTCCGAAAGCTTGGCAATCGAAGAAGACGGCGATCATTGAAGCAAAAAATCTAAAGTCTCTAATTCTCGATGAACTCATTGGTTCTCTTCTCACGCATAAAATGATGCTTCAAGATGAGGTAGACCTCGGAATGAAAGATGAGACAAAGAAGGAAACAGAGAAAAATAATAACGTTAGAGTTACTCTCGAATCCACAAAAAATGAGAGTGATTCGGATGAAGATGACGGTGACGAAGAAATTACATTATTTGCCAAACGATTCAGAAAATTAATGAAGCCCAACAGAGGAAGAAAATTCAAAAGAAATGAAGGCTTCGAAACTGAATCAAAGGAGAAGTACCCTATCATTTGCTATGAGTGCAAAAAACCAGGGCATGTGAAATATGATTGCCCATAATTGAAGAAGAATGGTCAATCCAAGAAGAACCACAAGACTCATGTGACTACATGGAGTGATGATGAACAATCCAATGAAGAGGAACAATAAGTAGCAAACTTGTGTTTGATGGCCATCGGGGAAAGCTCTCAGGTAACTCCTAACTCATCCGATTTTGAAGATCATTCTTTTGATGAGTTAGTAGAAGAATAAACTGGGTTGGCTTCGGATTATGAGAAATTATTTTCAAAATACAAGAAAGATATTTCAAAATTAAAAAAACGAAAATAATCTCATGTACAATACCAACAATGATCTTGAAAGTAAAATTAATGAATTGCAAATCAAAATCAATGATTTTGAAAAGAAAATTCTGATTTGCATAATTTACTTTCAAAGGTCAATCATGATCATCAAAAAGAAATTGATGATCTTACAGCTTCTTTCAATAAAGTTGGAACAAAACGATTTGAAAATGGAGAAAGTTTAAAATCCAACTTTGTCAGAAAAAGTTTTAAAAACTACAATCATAGAGGTCCCCAAAGAACCTCTAATGGTAAAATCGTTAGAAGTGTCTGGGTTCTTAAAGAACTCATCACTACTAAAGATAAGGATGTCCTACACAAATGGATACCCAAGGAGACCATGATTTTAGGAACTAATGAATATGGACCCAAAAGAATTTTGGTACTAAAAATAAAAATTAAACTATGTTTGTAGGAAAAAAAGCATTGCTACAAGGCGTAAAATACTAGTTCAAATTCATGGTACCTTGATAGTGGATGCTCAAGACACATGACCGGAGACAATAGCCGGTATATAAAGCTAAAAGACAAAAATGGAGGAGATGTGACTTCTGGTGATAATTCAAAAGGTCACATTGAAGGTATATGTACTATAGGTAATACATCTTTCATACAAATTAAAAATGTTTTATATATGAATAGGTTAAAGCATAATCTATTGAGTATTAGTCAATTATGAGATAAAGGATACAATGTCTTGTTTGAAACTAATGGTTGTAAAGTTATTGACATTATATCTAATCGGACTATGCTTGTTGGTCATAGAATAGAAAACATTTTCATTGTGCATTTAGATTCTATTAATATGACTAATTTATGCCTAGTTGCTAAGGATGAAGATGATAGTTGGTTATGACATAGGAGACTAGGACATATAAGTTTGAGTGTTTTACAAAAACTAATTCAAGGAGATTTAGTAAGAGGACTGCCAAAGTTAAAATTTGATAAAGATAAAATATGTGATGCTTGTGCTAAAGGAAAACATCAAAGAGCTTCCTTTAAGTCCATTAATGATGTATCATCTAGTAGAGTATTACAATTGATCCATATAGATCTTTTTTGGCCAACTAGGACTACTAGCTTGAGTGGAAAACAATATGCATTTGTCTTGGTAGATGACTATTCTAGATATACTTGGATTTTATTCTTAAGTACTAAAGATGAAGCATTAGAAAAATTCATCACGTTTTCAAAAGTAATCCAAAATGAAAAAGGTTACCGCATAACTAGTATTAGGAGTGATCATGGTACTGAATTTGAAAATGTTAAATTTATTGAATTTTGTAATTCTAATGGTATTAGCCATAATTTTTCAGCACCTAGAACCCCTCAACAAAATGAAGTCGTTGAGAGGAAAAACAGAACTTTAGAAGAAATGGCTAGAACCATACTTTGTGAAAACAATTTGCCAAAATATTTTTGAGCGGAAGCCACAAATACCGCTAGTTATGTTATTAATCGTGTAATGATTAGGCATATTTTGAAGAAAACTCCATATGAACTTTTCAAAAATAATAAGTCTAACATTACTTATTTTCATCCATTTGGATGTAAACGTTTTGTTTTAAACAACGGTAAAGAAAATCTTGACAAATTTGATGCTAAAACTGATAAAGGAATTTTTCTGGGTTATTCCTTAAATAATAAAGCTTATCGAGTATTTAATAAAAGAACTTTAGTGGTAGAAGAGACTATACATGTTGTTTTCGATGATAATCCCCTTCTGAGGAAGGATTCTTATGTTGATGATGACGTATGTATTATAAACACACATGACGTTAGACATGATGTTGGAGAACCATCATCAAAGGAAGAAGTAAAAGATGAGGAAACTCACGATATTCTCGAGAATCCAACCATTGAATAAAAGGGAAGTATCTTATCCAAGAGAATACAACTATGTCAAGGATGGTGAGATAATATGTGATCCATCCAAATGGGTAAAATGGACATTAGTTGAAAGACCTAGTAATAAGTCTATTGTATGTACTAGATGAGTATTTAGGAATAAGCTTGATGAAAGTGGTAATATAGTGAGGAACAAGGCTAGACTTGTTCTCAAGGCTATACTCAAGAATAAGGCATAGACTATGATGAAACATATGCTCCCGTAGCTAAGATGGAAGCAATTAGAATGTTATTAGCATTTGCATATTTCAATGAATTTAAATTATATCAAATGGATGTTAAAAGTGCATTTTTAAATAGTTTTATAAAAGAAGAAGTGTATGTGGAACAACCTCCTGGTTTTGAAGATTCAAAATTTTCATATCATGTTTTTAAATTGACAAAAGCGTTATATGGTTTAAAACAAGCTCCTAGAGCTTGGTATGAAAGATTTTCAATTTTTTTAATTGAAAAAAGTTTTTCAAAAGGGAAGATTGACACTACAATATTTTTAAAAAGAAAAGGTAAAGATTTATTAGTAGAACAAATTTATGTTGATGGTATAATATTCGATTCTACTAATGATGCTCTTTGCCAAGAATTTTCAAAGCTAATGCAAGGTGAATTCGAGATGGGCATGATGGGGGGCTCTCATATTTCTTAGGACTCCAAATCAAGCAAAGAAAAGATGACATCTTCATCAATCAAGCAAAGTACATTAAGGATATGCTCAAGAAATTTGGATTGGAAAATGGGAAACTTCATGCCACTCCAATGAGCTCTTCTACAAAGCTTGACAAAGATCAATGAGGTAAATATATAGATATTAAATTATATAGATCCATGATTGACTCATTACTTTATCTAACCGCAAATAGACCAGACATTATGTTTAGTGTTTGCTTATGTGCTAGATTTTAATCATGTCCTAAGGAATCACATTTACTAGCCGTTAAGAGAATCTTTAGATACCTTAAGGACACTCCTAGTTTAGGACTTTGGTATCCTAGAGACTCTAGCTTTAGCTTGCATGCCTTATCTGATGCGGATTATGGAGAATACAAAATAGATAAGAAAAGCACCTCCGTTACTTGCCAATTCCTAGGAAATATGTTGATTTCATGATTTTCAAAGAAACAAAATTGTGTTGCATTATCTATCACTGAAGTGAAATACTTTTCAGCAGTAGTTGTTGCGCACAAGTTTTATGGATGAAACAATAACTTTTAGATTATGGAATTGAAGTTAGTACCATACCTATCAAGTGTGACAGTACTAGTGCTATTTGTCTCACTAAAAATCTCATCTAACACTCTAGAACTAAGCACATTGAAATTAGACACAATTTCATTAGAGATCATGTCACTAAAGGAGATATAGTTCTAGAATATGTTGATACTTTGCATCAATTAGCAGATATTTTTACAAAACCTTTAGATAAAGAAAGATTTTGGACACTTAGGAGAGAATTAGGTTTGACCAACCTACCTTGACTTAGTTTTAAAATAATTTTAGCACTTTTAATTAAAATTGAAAATGCTTATAAAAATAATATTTTTGATTGCATTCTTTGCTAATAGTTAGGGGGAGTTTATGATTCTTAGTGAAAATTAATTATATGTTCAAATAAAATTTAAGGATAGATTTGATTGATTGAACATAGTTAATTTTCAATCTATGAGTTGTCAATACCACTAGAGCTAATTAATTTAGCATTTTGAGTGTTTAAAAACGGTTTTTAACATTTTTATGCTAAGTGCATCGATACACTATGAAAGTGTACCAATGCATTCCTTGAATATGCATCGATACACTATGAAGGTGCACCGATGCATTCTTTGAATGTGCATCGTTACACTATGCAGTGTACCGATACACCCGTCGTGTTTTAGGCTTTAAATCCCTAAAAATCCTATTTGAGCCAAAACCTAAAACTACAAACACTCCCGTTCGTCCCCTCTCTCTAACCCAATCTCCACATTGCTTCAAAATCAACGATTTAAGTTGAAAATCACTAGTTTTCAACTCCAAATCCTGCTACAATCATCAAATACATGCAAACATCTTCTAATCTCACTTAAATCCGAAAATCTTCAAGGTGTTTTTCTAAAACTACTATTTTATTGTTTTTGAACTTAGGACTAGTTTTGATTAGTTCTAGGTTGAAATATATATCGGGCATTGATTATATGATGTTTCTAAACTAGATTCTACAACTAATTTTATCAAAAACACAAGATTTTTCAAAAATTTTCAAAAATTTTGAAATAAAAAAATATTTTGTTTTAATTTAATTGATGTTTTTGATTTAATTATATTTTTTATGAAAACTATACATAATATGATTTTTCAAACATTGATTTCAAAAATAGTTTACAAAATTTTGCCCATTAGGATTTAGTTTAGAGAACCTTGAATATTGCGGACTCATTATTGCATACATGTGTTTCAATTTTAGGTAACTCTATCCATTCCGACCTTTAATCATGTCTAAACGTGCTAGGTCATCCTCTAGTCGTTCAAACCGACCTTCTATTCCACATCCCAATCCAAATCCAAATCTGAATGATCCAGAAATGACTATTCTTAATTCTTTCTTTAACCAACCTGGTCGTCGTCGAGAAGACCTCTACCATAGGTATATGAATTCTTTCTAGTCATACAAAATCTAGGAAGAACGTATCCCCTCTATTCAAGCATTTGTCGATATGAACTTTGAATATTTTCCTATCCTTCGTTCTTGGAAATTTGATAAACTGTTTCAGCTCCAGTCCATTGTTTCTCACCAATTAGTCCGCATTTTCTACTCTAATACGGTCTGTGTCCAAAATGAGCGTCAAACTGAAACCATAGGGATTTGATCTTATCTTTTAGGTTAATTCCTTTGTATTGACTCAGACACAATCGCTTCCACCTTTGGGTTAGATAACGCAGGTCTAGATAATGAAAGAGAGATTGTGGCTACTCCCTATAAAGCTAAGGCTAATGTAAGTACCTTAAGAACTCATTACGAGTGATTCCTTCACTTGATCATCTCTTGGTGGTTTAGACCATCCAGAGGTAGGTACTCCTCCCTTAGAGTCTTAGATTTATGGTGGATACATTGTATCCAACATAAAAAGAAAATAAATTTGCCACAGATCATTTTCGGTGAATTAGTAGATACTTAAACATTGTCCCATCAAAAAATGTCAAAACTTTAGTTTACGGTTGTCTCCTTAGTAATCTGTTTATCAAACTCGGGCTTAAGGTTTCGCTTGATATTCTCATACCTCTCCACATCCTTAAAGAAATCGAGTTGGTCAGAGGAAAAGGATCAATGGGTTCGATCCATCGAGAAAACATCGGGAGCTAGTTCTTCACGAGCTCATCCGACACCGGTAGCGGATGATGATCCAGAGCTTGAAGCTCTTATGCGCGACATTGATGAACACATACTCGAGGATGAACCGACATAGCAAGAAAGTCAGATGCCTCTATATTTCCGATCGTTTATGGAGACTCTTGACAGGAGGTTTGCTTCCATTGAGTCGCATCTAACTGCTAACAACGAAGCGATGAATCATCGTTTCGATGCTATAGACGAACGCGCCGATGCACTTACACGTGATGTGGCCAATATATGGGCACATTTATCACCTCCAGATCCACCGATAGATGGTTAAACCTTTTTTTCTTGCTTTAGTTTTCTTGGATTGAACTTAGGACCTATTGTTTTAACATTTTGAATGTTATATTTTGGATGATATGGATGTTTGAACTTGAATGCTTATATTTATATATTTGGTTTGGTTTAATTTTTAATTTGAATTTAATGTTTTATTAGTATTTACATCATTTACATATTAGTTGATATATGACCAATTACCATTGCACATTATTTATGAATATTGATTTATGGAACTAATGACTAATTTTTCTCTTGATTGTGATCTTAGCAGCTTAAGATTTAAATTTAAATCAATTGGCTATAATCTTACAAAATCTTGTTAAAAACGTTTTTAGAGTCTTTTGGATTTAACAAAAAGGGGGAGAAATATAGTAAGGGGGTAATTTTCAAAATTGATTTCAAAAATAATTTTCAAATAAAATCTTAAAATTACTTAAATGTTTTGTTACATCAAAAAGGGAGAGATTGTTGAAAACATTTTGATGTTTTGATATAACAAATTAAGTGTTATTGAATTTTAAGATCTTATAATCATTTTTAAAGTATATTCGATTAAATTATTCGAATATCACAATTATTACTTCAAGTTTTTCAAAGGTCAATTTCAATCCTTACTAAAGTGTAAAATTGTGTTTTAAACTTAAAATATTTTTTGAAACAATTTTTACAAAGTATTTCGAACCAAAATCGAGCCAAAAAATCAAGTTTATAAAGGGATGTACCGATGCACTCCTTGATGTATCGATGCACACCCTAATTCGAATGCTTTTTGTGTACCGATGCACAGCCATACATCGATGCACTCTTGATTTTATTGAAACATAAAAAGCATTTTATGTACTGATGCACATATAATGCATTGATGCACTGATAATGCATCGATGCACTTCTGGTTATTTTGAAACATCGAATGTAATTAGTGTACCGATGCACCCCAAGTGTATCGATGCACTAGGTCAACTAACGGTCGAAATATTTGAATTTTACACATAGTGTACCGATGCACTCTTGAGAGTGTACCAATGCACCTACGCTCCTAACTGATTTTTAAATGATAATTACACAATAACGGCTCTATTGACTTCACCAATGATCTCCAACGTTCAGAAGTGATCCAAGGTGTATTTAAACAAGCTTAGAAGCCATTGATCAACAACAATTGTGAGAGAATCAAAGAGAAAGCCTTGAACTTATCATTTGAGCATTTTCAAGCTTATTTTCCATTCAATATTCATTTTTCTTTCAAGAACACTCTTTGTACTCAATTGTATTATTTTTTAGTATTATTTCTTTGTTATATAATTGTGCAAACATCTTGCCTTGTGAGGTTTTTCTGTAAGTTTTCGAAATTTGTATTCTTCTCTTTGAGAGAGAGTGTTCTTAAGAATTTGTGATATAATTCTTGAGGGAGTTGTAAGGTTACTCTTTGTCCTCAAAAGAAAGAACAAATTAGTGAATTTGTTGGAAAATCCTTAGTGTAGATAGCTAAGGTAGTGGACGTAGACTTTAGTTGAGAAAGTTGAACCACTCTAAATCGATATGCAATTATTTTCTATTTTCTGCAAAAGCTTCCACCAAAATTTTAATTGTCAATTCACCCCCTCTTGGTTATTTCGTCGATAGATTGACTCAACAGTCTCGACCTTTAAATTGAGTACTTAAATTAGAACAATTGAAAAGATGATACATCAAAGGAAACATATTTTTCTAAAGTTTCATCCCTCATGATCTTCAAAAGAAGAGTGATATAAATATTTGACTGTCGTGATGACCTTTCGAGCGCCCGATGAATTATTCGGGAATGGAGTATTCAACGAATAAATGTTTGGAAAAGGTTGGAGTCGCCATCAACCTTAGGGGTTAGGTAGGTCGAATACCCAATAAAATGTTTTTTAAAATAATTTTAATAAAAATTTAAAAAGACGCGGTTAGTATGCATTAATAGATTCTGGGTTCGGGAGTCGGTTACGTTCGGGGAAGGATTACCACCCCAGTAGCACCTAGAATCGGTACAGTCAATTATAATTTATCCCTATTATTAAGAATTCATAATTTTTATTCTAAAGAATACTTTAAGGAAATTTTAAGAAAAGTTTAATATTTGGTATTCATTTCTGATTAAAGAAGAAAGTAACTCTCTAGTTATGTTAAGAGAATTATTTCTTATGTTTTGATCGGAAAGTTAGAACACCATTTGATTTTAAGGAAACTTAAAAATCCTAAAAATGTTTATTACTATTTCTAATTAATGAATAAATTAATTCTCTAGTTGTTTTAAGAGAATTATTTCTTATATTTTAATTGAAATAATATCAATATTTTCTATATTTTAAAAATTCGAGAAGGGATGACTACATTTATTCATTTTTATTAATAAAGAAAATAACTCCCTAGTTATGTTATGGGAATAATTCTTTATCTTAGTTACAAAAGATGTCATTTATAAGTGATCTCTTGTTTCTAGTGAGTGTTTACAAAAAACACATTTGTCATCAATGTCGAGTCCCATATGTTTCAACCTATCTTTCGTTGGAAGTCTGTCTAATAAGGCCATCTATGCAATCATACTATGCATAGGAATATGAAGAGGAAACCAAATCAGTTTATGCCAAGTAACTTTGGTTCCCTTTGTTCTAATCAGATTTCAAATTTCTCTAATCTGTTGAGCTCCAGAAGATAAAACAGGGTAAGCCTCAAGTCTCATTTTAAGTAACGCCTAAAGCTCCATCTTGAATTAAATTTAGCCTTTATGTTCTAAAAGTCAATATCCTTGATCATATAGCCTTTCAGCCAGGCAACCCACAAGGACCCTTCACCCACAAGGATATTCCTGATCAATTTGATCATACATGCTTTATTCCAAGACTTGATGTCCTTTAGCCCAAGCCCTCCTTCAGATTTCAAGAGGCATAACTTCTCCCAACTAACTTTTGCACAAGTTGCTGCCTTATCCGAACCTTTCCAGAAAATCTGAGAGCATAACTACTCAATCCTGTTTAAGACAGATTGAGGCAGAATTAACTGCCTACACCAAAAGTTTGTAGTGCTAAGCAGGACAATTTTGATTAATTCTAATATTCCAGCATAACTTAAATGTCTTCTAGACCATTTTTATAAACGTGATCTGATGTTGTCAATAAGAGCCACACAGTCTTTATCAGAAAGTTTTCTAGTAACCAGGGGAACTCCTAAGTATCTTACTGGCAGACAACCTTGATTAAACCCAATAATCATTTTGATGTCCTCAAGTTTACTAGAAAAGATACCAGCAGCAAAGAGATCACATTTAGATGCATTCAGCTTGAGGACAGAAATTTCATAAAAGTAGTCTAAGACACTTATAACACCAACCATATATTCAACATTTCCTTTACAGAAAATAAGAATGTCATCAGCAAAAGCAAGATGGGTTAGACCAACCTTTTTGCAACGAGGATGATAGCCAAAAATACCTCTTTCAGCAGCCTTGTTTAGAATTCTTGATAGCACATTCATGGAGAGAACAAATAAGAGAGGAGAAATTGGGTCTCCTTTTCTTATACCTCTTACACCTTTGAAGTATCCAATTAAACTTCCATTAAAAGAAATGGAGTTACGAGCAGCAGTGAAACAAACTTCAATCCAGCTTATAAAAGTCCTTGGAAGCCCAATAGCAGTAAGAATAGCAGAGAATATCACTTTCATGGGATAATCATTTAGCTTGGGCTTGTGGTGATTGGAAAGGTAAATCCTTACTCACAACTATTATGAAGTTTGCTTGGAATGCTTTAACTTACACTATTTGGGAGGAGAGGAACAAAAGATTATTCCAAGGCTACTCGAGAAATTTGGATTAGATGATCCATTCTATTAAGGAAATTGTTGCTATTCAATTAAGGGGTAGAAATATTAATAGGAATGATAGTGTTAATATTACTCTTTTTAATCAATGGGTATAGATTAATTGATGTTTTTGCTCTTGTAAGTAGGTGGTTCTTTTGTAATAAGGAAACTGGTTGTTTTTTGTAGCAGTTCTATGCTCTTTGGGTAATAAAATTGAATTATTCAAAAAAAAGATGTCATTTATAAGAAACAAAGAAAACATAATAAACCTAAGAATTAAAGATGTAATAATTAATCGGATTATTAAAGAAGAGTAGATTGATATTTATTCAAAAATTAACGAAACCTGATTTATTTTAAGGTGACCACTAAAAAAATATTCATTTATTTATTAATATTGAAATTGAATGTCTAGTTATTTTAGTAGCACTCTTTTCATTGTTAAGAAATAAAAAACGTTTTTGCTAATCAATTATTAATTTAATGGGTTTCTATCATTATTTTAAGAAACTAAACTTAAAAGTTTATTTATAATCTAATTAATCTAATTTGCTAATTAAAAAAACTAAATCCTAAAGGTTCTAATTAAATTTAATAAGTGACTAAAATTTTGGGGTTGTAATATATTAATTAATACAAGTCATCAAAATGAAAAATGAAAAAATTGATGTACACATGGAATAAATAAACACATTAGCAAGCAAATTGAAAAGAATTGGGACTAAATTGAATTGAATTAATAGTTTGAAACACGTGAGCTAGAAATAGACAATGACTGAAATAAAAGAAACAAAAAATGAATCTATATATGAAAATATGTTAAGCTCCAACGACCCGCATCCCAATTTACCCAAAATTTCTATGGAAGCACAAAATGCCCTAGTTTCACACGTAAGCTCTCATTTTTCTCTTTGGTTTCTTCCAACTACTCTCTCCTCCTCATCTCTTCTTTACTTCATTCGAATCACACAAACTAAAAAAAAAATCCTTTTGAATCAAAACGACACTTTTCTTTTATGTTCTTGCATGGTTCTTCCATAATACCCCATTATGATCCGAAATCAAATATCAATCTTCTTCTAATCTTGTTTTCATAGTTTGTAATCCATTCATTCCACACACACACACACAAAAGAACAAAGCTCTCACAAAATCAAACCAAACGAAAACTCACCTTCGAATCGTGGCTCTAAAAACGACGACACTCTCAACAGTGGATGACAGCTATTTCCGGTGACTAGCGGCGACTGTTTTGGTGACCAACGGCGGCGGTAAGCTTCCCTTATTCTTCTTCTCTTTGTATATTTCCTTCGATTTTCTTACTGCCAATCTTGCATGGACTTATAGATGATTTTTTTATGATTTTCTCTGTGTGATTGTCCTCTGAATCGATTACCTTTTGTAATGATCTGATATGCTCTGATTTAGCAGACTCATATCTTCCCACGCAAAATTAGTTACAACGGATTTCGGTTATTGAATCCCTTCACTAGAACCTTCGTTTATTATTTTTTTTAAAAACTGATTTCTAACGTTTTGGTTTCTATGATTTCCGGTGATGCATGTACAAGAGAAGGCAACAATGCGCGCGTGTGGCTCACGAGGTGAGAGGGCAACTGTCACAGTTTCTGGAATTTCCAATCCCGACACTTGGATAAAATTTTATTCAACGGCTTAAATGTATTTGTTTCTCTCCATCTGAATTGATGACGTGGCACATTTATTATTATCATCTTAAAAATTAGGCCACATTTAATATAAAAATATAACAAAAATAACTTTAACGTTTGATAGTAGTGTCCAATATGTTCGTATTATTTTTTGGAAATATTTGATCTTTTAACGTTTTATTTTAAGTCAAAAAATATTTTTATTGGATAAAAAATCGTTAGTCAACTAACTATCAACGTATGAAGATGACATCTAACTATCAACGTATGAAGATGACATGAAAAATTTATATAACATTACATTTTGACGTGATAATGTAATATATGCAAATGTGATGATATGACAAATATTATGTTAGTAAAAATTGTTTTTTAAAAATAATTATATTAATTTTTAATATTTTTTAATCAATACAAAAATAACACGTGTCATCATTTTATTGATTTAAATATAAAATTATATTCAGCTCATTGCTTCTTCTTCAATATAAGTTGTCCTTGTTCCCATATAAAATGCTTCTTCTTCGATCTTCATTCTTTATCGATAAAAACTGAAAAAGGAAGAAAAATACTAATGCCACAGGACCTTTTGTTTCACAAGTACGTATAATACACGTTAAACTACATAATAGAAATATCATTTAAAAGATGTAGTGGTGCAAGTTCTAACTTTCATATGGATACATGAACTCAAACCTTCTTCAAAACACACATTAAAACCGTAAAAAATTAACAGAAGCAGACAGTTCCTGTCAAAGAAACTCATAAGTTAAAGAACCAAATATATTTCTTTCTTCTAACGCAGTTAGTACTACCATCTTAAGCTAAGCTAAGACACAAAGTATTTACAGTGGAAACGCATTAAAGCCATAGCCTTTAGAAGAGAAACCCAGCAAAAACCATTATTTAATAACAACACAACAACACTTGATTATAAATTCCACTTACCTTGTCAGCGAAATGCATAAAGGAATCAACTTTAGGAGGAGGAGTTGGACTCTTATAGGCATTCTTGGTTCTGTCCCTTAAAATTTCCTCAATTTCTTTATAATAAGACATTTTAGCCGACCCACTCGCTCTATCTTGATGCCTGGCGCTTTTAAACTCCTTCAACAAGTTCCTCACTTGTTCGTACACATAGTGGGGAATCGATCGAACCCTTTCTCTCTCATCTTAGCCGAAATCTGCTCCCACAAGTGCTTATTGGATTTTGAGGTATTGAAAAAGTCGTCCATTTCTTCGTCGGAGGGCGATAAGGCATCGAGTTTCGTCTTGTACCCAGATCTCGGCTCGTTTCTTGGGGGCTTTGATTTCTGGGTCATCACCGTTGCTTTCACCCAACATCATTTGCTGCTGCTGATGTGGGAAATCCCCATTGGTGGGGACCTCGATGATCATGTCATTAGCTATGGAAGGGCCTTCCTCCTTGCATAAATCAATCGGACGAGGCTTCTCCGAGATGTACATGGCCAGCTTTGAATCTGAACAGGGAAATGGGTTCTTATTTCATCTTTTTTTGCTTTTTCTTTTTTGGGTTTTCAAGGCTTTTAGGAGTTGAAAAGAGTGAGGGTTTTGACAATGAGAATGAGAAGTGAAATCACGGGGTTGGGGTTAATTTGATTTTAATTAGTAATTTTCTTCCTTTTTCAGTGTTTTGTCGATAGAGAATGAAGATTGAAGAAGAAGAGTAAGCAGCAGTGAGCAGTGAGCTTTGAGTACAATTTTATATTTAAGCCAATGAAATGATGACACGTGTTATTTTTGTATTGATTAAAAATTATTAAAAATTTATTTTTAAAAAATTTAATTTTGATTGATTTGACAAATATCACGTCATTATCTTTGTATATGTGGTATTGTCACATTAACGTGTGATATTATGTAAGGTTGTCATGTCATTTTTATGAGTTGACCGTTAGTTATTAACGGTTTTCATTCAACGATTGTGTTTTTTTGATCAAAAATGAAACGTTAAGGGATCAAATGTTCTAAAAAATAATATGAATAAATTTGAAACTAATGTTAAACATTAAAGTTATTTTGTTACATTATGCCTTTAATATATGTCTCTTTTTAAATTATCAAAAAAATCAAACTTTTCCTTTTAAAAAGATAAAAAAAATGGCGGTGTTTTTTTTATTAAAAAACATAAACTATCAATTGTAACACCCTAATTTAGGGGTTAAAATTAAGAAATTATAAAGTGGTAGATTTAATTGGTATTTTGAAAGAAACAATGGGTTAAATTGAATAATTTCAAAGTTGACAGACCGTTTTAAGAAGTGCAGGGAGTTCAGTGACTAAACTCTTGGTTTACCCATTTTTTATATAGGATGAATTATAAAACCCTCGAGCGCAGGTTTTACAGGAGGTTTTTTTTTTCCAGTTTTCTCTTCCGTTGACCCAATTTTCAACTCCGATCTACTCGTCGTCCGACCTCCGATCGACGAGCCGAAACCACCATCGTGTTCGTTGTCAACCGAGGAACAAAACCCCTCAAACCTTTCGTCGTGAATCATCTCCATTCGTCGTTAATTTCGGTCTGAAGTATCGTCGGTAATAACTCAGTTTTAGTTGGTTTTTCATCGATTCACGACGATCGGGTCATCCGTTTATGACACCTCTCGCACCATCGTGTTCGTTGCATCGTTTCGAGTTCGCCAGTGTCATCTTTGGTCTCCGTCGACGGCGGAGCGTGAGGAGGTGAAGCGGTCAAAGTTTTCGATTTGTTGAAATCGAGCTCTCCGCCGTTCAAAATTATGAACCGAGCTTTGTAAGTATCTCGAAATCGCTCAAAATAATTTTTAGAAAATTTTCCGGGATTTTAGCACTGTTCATGCGCCGCCACTGCGCGTGGGGAAGAAAAAATAACCGGTTTGATCGGTTTTAGTGCATAGTTGATCGGTTTGACCGGTCATAACCCGACCCGACCCGTTGACCCGACCCGTTTACTCGTTGCATAAATCAATCGGACAAGGCTATGGAAGGGCCTTCCTCCTTGCATAAATCAATCGGACGAGGCTTCTCCGAGATGTACATGGCCAGCTTTGAATCTGAACAGGGAAATGGGTTCTTATTTCATCTTTTTTTGCTTTTTCTTTTTTGGGTTTTCAAGGCTTTTAGGAGTAGAAAAGAGTGAGGGTTTTGACAATGAGAATGAGAAGTGAAATCACGGGGTTGGGGTTAATTTGATTTTGATTAGTAATTTTCTTCCTTTTTCAGTGTTTTGTCGATAGAGAATGAAGATTGAAGAAGAAGACTAAGCAGCAGTGAGCAGTGAGCTTTGAGTACAATTTTATATTTAAGCCGATGAAATGATGACACGTGTTATTTTTGTATTGATTAAAAATTATTAAAAATTTATTTTAAAAAAATTTAATTTTGATTGATTTGACAAATATCACGTCATTTTCTTTGTATATGTGGTATTGTCACATTAACGTGTGATATTATGTAAGGTTGTCATGTCATTTTTATGAGTTGACCGTTAGTTACTAACGGTTTTCATTCAACGATTGTGTTTTTTTGATCAAAAATGAAACGTTAAGGGATCAAATGTTCTAAAAAATAATATGAATAAATTTGAAACTAATGTTAAACATTAAAGTTATTTTGTTACATTATGCCTTTAATATATGTCTCTTTTTAAATTATCAAAAAAATCAAACTTTTCCTTTTAAAAAGATAAAAAAAATGGCGGTGTTTTTTTTATTAAAAAACATAAACTATCAATTGTAACACCCTAATTTAGGGGTTAAAATTAAGAAATTATAAAGTGGTAGATTTAATTGGTATTTTGAAAGAAACAATGGGTTAAATTGAATAATTTCAAAGTTGACAGACCGTTTTAAGAAGTGCAGGGAGTTCAGTGACTAAACTCTTGGTTTACCCATTTTTTATATAGGATGAATTATAAAACCCTCGAGCGCAGGTTTTACAGGAGTTTTTTTTTCAGTTTTCTCTTCCGTTGACCCAATTTTCAACTCCGATCTACTCGTCGTCCGACCTCCGATCGACGAGCCGAAACCACCATCGTGTTCGTTGTCAACCGAGGAACAAAACCCCTCAAACCTTTCGTCGTGAATCATCTCCGTTCGTCGTTAATTTCGGTCTGAAGTATCGTCGGTAATAACTCAGTTTTAGTTGGTTTTTCATCGATTCACGACGATCGGGTCATCCGTTTATGACACCTCCCGCACCATCGTGTTCGTTGCATCGTTCCGAGTTCGCCGGTGTCATCTTTGGTCTCCGTCGACGGCGGAGTGTGAGGAGGTGAAGCGGTCAAAGTTTTCGATTTGTTGAAATCGAGCTCTCCGCCGTTCAAAATTATGAACCGAGCTTTGTAAGTATCTCGAAATCGCTCAAAATAATTTTTAGAAAATTTTCCGGGATTTTAGCACTGTTCATGCGCCGCCACTGCGCGTGGGGAAGAAAAAATAACCGGTTTGATCGGTTTTAGTGCATAGTTGATCGGTTTGACCGGTCATAACCCGACCCGACCCGTTTACCCGACCCGTTGACCCGACCCGACCCATTGACCCGACCCGTTGACTCGTTGACCGTTGACCGGCGTTGGCCAGTATTGACCAAAACTTTGACCGGCTTTGACCGGGCATTAAACGACCTTTGACTTCGACCGAGTATACCTATCCTGACATTTTTCGACGTTCCAAATCTGATTCCGCTGTCCATTTTTCGAAATTCGAACCCGAAGGCCTCGAAATTGCCGGTCAAACCCGTTGACTTTGATTTTGACCGAAAATTCCAAATTTCCGAAAAGTTATATTTTATGCTTTCGACGTCCTGAATCCGAATCCGAAGACTGTTTCGCCAAATTCAAACCCGGTAAGCCATCTTTCACTGATTTATCACCCGATTCGATTAGTTTATTGTAATTAAGCTCCGTTTCTGATATAATTTATGTTGATATGTATCTGAGGAATTATTGGAAGTTGAATTGAAGATCAAAGGCGTTCGAATGGAATTTTTATGGTCGATCAATATTGCACAAAAATCGAGGTAATACTTTACTACCTCTTTATGCTTTATGAAACATGTTGATATTGGTAAATGCATGAATAAGATAATGTTGGTCACTTTGGTGGAGTTAAATAATTTATACACTCGATATGAATGTGGTAGAAATTCTGTAAATGATTACGGATCGAATGACTAATATAAGAGATTGAGGAATTGTTAGATTAAATTACAAGTTTGTGATTGGTGATAAAGAAATCAGCCCTGTATATGCAACTTATAATTTATTTCATCAAAGGTTAAATGTTAAATGTACTTGGATGAGAATTATGAGAATACTTCGGTAGGGTAAAATTACGAAAATACCCTTATGTTATAAAAAGACAAGATTTGAATATGGAAGTTAGGTAATAGGATTTTACAGACATATTGATCTGATAAAAATATTGATGTGCATAAGAAATGTTAGTTTTATTTGGAAATTATGGATAACCGGTTTTAATCCTAGGAGAGTTTGTGAAGGATACTAGAAGTCTGTTAAGAGAATCATTTCAAGATCAGAGAGTGTTCAAGAAAGCAATTAATCATAGGATCTCTAAATTATATTATTTTCATTAAGAGCTAATATCGAAATTATCTGGTTAAGAAATTACAGAAATACCCTTGAGAGGTAAAATAGTCCGAGTTGACCCTGAATGAGAAAGTACTTTGAGGATTTATACTTAACTCAAATTAAGTACGTATTTGATTGTTAAGATATTGACTTAGTGCAGAAAAATTCCTGATATTCCGTTTGTAAAATATGAGAAGGTACTTGACCCGAAAATATCCGAATTATGAGTAAATACCTGAACAACAATTTATCGGGGGTGTTCTTTTGTCAGAATTGTCTGAATGGACTGAAATAAATGATAAGTTTAAATTCAATAATAAGACCGGATGGAAGAAAAAGATTGAAATACAATGGATCTGTAAAATGACCAAAATACCCCTGTAATAAAAATGACCCAAAAATATCACCAAGCTCAGGAATGATTGGATATCCTGGAGTTCTGAAGTGAATGAAATAAAATTGAATACCAAAATTACCAAAATACCCTTATGGCCAAAATTAAGTAAATCTCTTGGATTAATTAAGGGAATCCAAATAAGCATAGGTGTTGAACTACCTTTTGAAATTATAGACCACAATTTAAGTGAGTTGATTAATCTTAAAGCTATGTCAATACCTGAATGGCATAGATATTACTTGAATACGTGTTCGTTTTCTCAAGTTTGGCTTGATGATAATTTTGGAAGTATTCAACTCAGTTTAACTCTAGATCGCATTCAATACTAAGAATTGGACGTTTGTTCGACAAATCAACCATGAAGACCAAATTGAATGGATAGAAAGTACAATATGTATCTGAAATTCAAGAACGTTTGAATTAATCTGGAAAATCCCGAAGTAACTGGATTGGACTTGAATGCTAAATGAACTAAGTAACCTCAATGACTGAGGATTAAGTGAGAGATTGGAATAAGTTTAGAAACTCGGATGAACTTATGTGATGTATCATCCCAATGGATTATGAACCACAAATCAAGTACGCCAGTATTTCCTGGTAGAGTTGAAACATGGAAATGAAATAAAGACCATTAGAATATTTGTTCATCTCCTTAAGATATGTTCAGTGATGACTCAGAAGATGATATATGGATAAGAATATTTGGTATTAAAGAGTGAATAACCTGGAAGGTTGATGAATTGACAAGTTGATAAGTATCGATTCTGGAAGCTATTCATCTGGAGTTGTTCGATAATCAGATTAATCGTCATAGATTGTAAAGATTCTGAATACCCTTCAGATTTCGTAAAGCTTCCGAAAATTATCTGAATAAGATGATCTTAATAAATTATATTCTGAATAACTGATGATTCTGTCAGATATTGAACTCTTCCAATAGTGATTCTAATTCCCGACATTCTATTGGTAAAATGAAGATTTGTGTTTCTCTGGCCGATAAGATTATCTTGTATCTCTAAATAATATCTGGAAACTCTAGTGTGTTCCCTACTTATATGAATATTTTATCTGATTTCTGATTTGAATTCTGTTTTGACATCTGATCTGAAATCTGTTCTGATTCCTAACCTAGATTCTGTTCTGATATCTGATCTGAATTATGTTTTGATTTTTGATATCTCCGTTTACCGACGGAGAACTGTTTTATCTGGGGATTTATTGTTGGAGGAAGATTATCTGCAGACTCCTCGGCTTTGTGCTCAGGGTCTAAATGACATGTGCGGTTGGGTGTATGGTTCTGGGGAACCTACACATTTATGATGTGAACAGATGGGGGTAGTATATATATATATATATGTTTTAAAAAGATCTGAAAAGTTACATGATTTTTGAGAACACACTAGAAAACCTATTCTGATCTACTGAACTCAGTCATCCGAAATATTTCTCTGAACTTAAAGCTCATTGTCCGTTACCACCTGAAATATCAGTAGGATCTCTGCTCAGCATAAAAAATATGTAAATGTTCGGAAACAATAAGGAAATAAATATTTATCTGTATCTGCACGTTCATCAGCATAATCTGGTAGTTCTTTATTACTGAGCTTTCCAAAGCTCACTCTATTACTCACCTTTTCAAGTTAAAAGAATTGTACCAGTGCATCTATCGACTTCAGTAAGGGGGTTCGTCCGGCGTTGTTGCAGAGTATAGTACATGTGATTAGGGGGCATGTAATTGTATTTTGATTTATATACGTGTTTGGAAATCTGTTTTATTTTTAAATAGTGAAAACTGATTTTATAAGTTTACATGTTCTGATAAAAAGTTTTAAATTTTTCGCTATTTTTACAGTGGGTCGCTCCGGTGGCCCTAATGTGACTTCCCAGATCGAATCGGACTACCTTATCGGTCTGTGGGGGTTACATTTAGTTGTATCAGAGCTATGGTTTGAGTCAAAATTTTCAAGTTACACCGGCCGGTCGAATGTCAAAATATGTCTGATCAGTACATCCCCCTAGACTGCAATCGTACCTCTCTGAGCCGGAACTCCAGGGCTGAGTCCCTATCTGTAGCGAGTAAACCAAAGTTTCTATCTGTTAAGGCTATACTTGTACAAAAAGAAATACCAGTAACATTTATCTAAACGCTGTGAAGTACCTCACGATCCATGTGAGAGTTATTTATCTGGAAAATTTTGACTTGACTCCAGAAATGAAATTTGAATATGCTACTGCTCTATGAGCCTATTTTCATGACCAAGACTGAATTGATTACTCAAGGAAAATTTTCGTTCGGATTCTTTTATTGAAATGAGAGAGTTCTGATAAGAATGTATACTCAACTGGTTAAGGATTAGTGAAGGATCTGTGTTTCTATAAAAGCTACATGAAAGATATGAAAGAACTGATGGAAGTTTCATTTATGCAATTATGTGACATGAATGAATTTCGAGGACGAAATTCTTTTAAGGAGGGGAGAATTGTAACACCCCAATTTAGGGGCTAAAATTAAGAAATTATAAATTGGTGGATTTAATTGGTATTTTGAAAGAAACTGTGGGATAAATTGAATAATTTCAAAGTTGGCAGACCGTTTTAAGAAGTGCAGGAAGTTCAGTGACTAAACTCTTGGTTTACCCATTTTTTATATAGGATGAATTATAAAACCCCCCGTGCGCAGGTTTTACAGGAGGTTTATTTTTCAGTTTTTCTCTTCCGTTGACCCAACTTTCAACTTCGATCTACTCGCCGTCCGACCTCCGATCGACGAGCCAAAACCACCATCGTGTTCGTTGTCAACCGAGGAACAAAACCCCTCAAACCTTTCGTCGTGAATCATCTCCGTTCGTCGTTAATTTTAGTCGGAAGTATCATCGGTAATAACTCAGTTTTAGTTGGTTTTTCATCGATTCACGACGATCGGGTCATCCGTTTATGACACCTCCCGCACCATCGTGTTCGTTGCATCGTTCCGAGTTCGTCGGTGTCATCTTTGGTCTCCGTCGACGGAGGCGCGTGAGGAGGTGAAGCGGTCAAAGTTTTTGATTTGTTGAAATCAAGCTCTCCGCGGTTCAAAATTATGAACCGAGCTTTGTAAGTATCTCGAAATCGCTCAAAATAATTTTTAGAAATTTTCTGGGATTTTAGCACTGTTCACGCTCCCCCATGCGCCGCCACTGCGCGTGGGAAGAAAAAATAACCGGTTTGATCGGTCATAACCAGACCTGACCCGTTGACCCGACTTGACCTGTTGACCCGACCCGTTGACCCGTTGACCGGCGTTGACCACTATTGACCAAAACTTTGACCGGATTTGACCGAGTATTAAACGACCTTTGACTTCGACCGAGTATACCTATCCTGACATTTTTCGACGTTCCAAATCTGATTCCGCTATCTGTTTTTTGAAATTCGAACCCGAAGGCCTTGAAATTGCCGGTCAAACCCGTTGACTTTGATTTTGACCAAAAATTCCAAATTTCTGAAAAGTTATATTTTATGCTTTCGACGTCCTGAATCCGAAGACCGTTTCGCCAAATTCAAACCCGGTAAGCCATCTTTCACTGATTTATCACCCGATTCGATTAGTTTATCGTAATTAAGCTATGTTTCTGATATAATTTATGTTGATATGTATCTGAGGAATTATTGGAAGTTGAATTGAAGATCAAAGGCGTTCGAATGGAATTTTTATGGTAGATCAATATTGCACAAAAATCGAGGTAATACTTTACTACCTCTTTATGCTTATGAAACATGTTGATATTGGTAAATGCATGAATAAGATAATGTTGGTCACTTTGGTGGAGTTAAATAATTTATACACTCGATATGAATGTGGTAGAAATTCTGTAAATGATTACGGATCGAATGACTAATATAAGAGATTGAGGAATTGTTAGATTAAATTACAAGTTTGTGATTGGTGATAAAGAAATCAGCCCTGTATATGCAACTTATAATTTATTTCATCAAAGGTTAAATGTTAAATGTACTTGGATGAGAATTATGAGAATACTCCGGTAGGGTAAAATTACGAAAATACCCTTATGTTATAAAAAGACAAGATTTGAATATGGAAGTTAGGTAATAGGATTTTACAGACATATTGATCTGATAAAAATATTGATGCGCATAAGAAATGTTAGTTTTATTTGGAAATTATGGATAACCGGTTTTAATCCTAGGAGAGTTTGTGAAGGATACTAGAAGTCTGTTAAGAGAATCATTTCAAGATCAGAGAGTGTTCAAGAAAGCAATTAATCATAGGATCTCTAAATTATATTATTTTCATTAAGAGCTAATATCGAAATTATCTAGTTAATAAATTACAGAAATACCCTTGAGAGGTAAAATAGTCCGAGTTGACCCTGAATGAGAAAGTACTTTGAGGATTTATACTTAACTCAAATTAAGTACGTATTTGATTGTTAAGATATTGACTTAGTGCAGAAAAATTCCTGATATTCCGTTTGTAAAATATGAGAAGGTACTTGACCCGAAAATATCCGAATTATGAGTAAATACCTGAACAACAATTTATCGGGGGTGTTCTTTTGTTAGAATTGTCTGAATGGACTGAAATAAATGATAAGTTTAAATTCAATAATAAGACCGGATGGAAGAAAAAGATTGAAATACAGTGGATCTGTAAAATGACCAAAATACCCCTGTAATAAAAATGACCCAAAAATATCACCAAGCTCAGGAATGATTGGATATCCTCGAGTTCTGAAGTGAATGAAATAAAACTGAATACCAAAATTACCAAAATACCCTTATGGCCAAAATTAAGTAAATGTCTTGGATTAATTAAGGGAATCCAAATAAGCATAGGTGTTGAACTACCTTTTGAAATTATAGAACACAATTTAAGTGAGTTGATTAATCTTAAAGCTATGTCAATACCTGAATGGCATAGATATTACTTGAATACGTGTTCGTTTTCTCAAGTTTGGCTCGATGATAATTTTGGAAGTATTCAACTCAGTTTAACTCTAGATCGCATTCAATACAAAGAATTGGACGTTTGTTCGACAAATCAACCATGAAGACCAAATTGAATGGATCGAAAGTACAATATGTATCTGAAATTCAAGAACGTTTGAATTAATCTGGAAAATCCCGAAGTAACTGGATTGGACTTGAATGCTAAATGAACTAAGTAACCTCAATGACTGAGGATTAAGTGAGAGATTGGAATAAGTTTAGAAACTCGGATGAACTTATGTGATGTATCATCCCAATGGATTATGAACCACAAATCAAGTACGCCAGTATTTCCTGGTAGAGTTGAAACATGGAAATGAAATAAAGACCATTAGAATATTTGTTCGTCTCCTTAAGATATGTTCAGTGATGACTCAGAAGATGATATATGGATAAGAATATTTGGTATTAAAGAGTGAATAGCCTGGAAGGTTGATGAATTGACAAGTTGATAAGTATCGATTCTGTAAGCTATTCATCTGGAGTTGTTCGATAATCGGATTAATCGTCATAGATTGTAAAGATTCTGAATACCCTTCAGATTTCATAAAGCTTCCGAAAATTATCTGAATAAGATGATCTTAATAAATTATATTCTGAATAACTGATGATTCTGTCAGATATTGAACTCTTCCAATAGTGATTCTAATTCCCGACATTCTATCGGTAAAATGAAGATTTGTGTTTCTCTGGCCGATAAGATTATCTTGTATCTCTAAATAATATCTGGAAACTCTAGTGTGTTCCCTACTTATATGAATATTTTATCTGATTTCTGATTTGAATTCTGTTTTGACATCTGATCTGAAATCTGTTCTGATTCCTAACCTGGATTCTGTTCTGATATCTGATCTGAATTATGTTTTGATTTTTGATATCTCTGTTTACCGACGGAGAACTGTTTTATCTGGGGATTTATTGTTGGAGGAAGATTATCTGTAGACTCCTCGGCTTTGTGCTCAGGGTCTAAATGACATGTGCGGTTGGGTGTATGGTTCTGGGGAACCTACACATTTATGATGTGAACGGATGGGGGTATATATATATATATATATATATATATATATATATATATATATATATATATATATGTTTTAAAAAGATCTGAAAAGTTACATGATTTTTGGTAACACACTAGAAAACCTATTCTGATCTACTGAACTCAGTCATCCGAAATATTTCTCTGAACTTAAAGCTCATTGTCCGTTACCACCTAAAATATCAGTAGGATCTCTGCTCAGCATAAAAATATGTAAATGTTCAGAAATAATAAGGAAATAAATATTTATCTGTATCTGCACGTTCATCAGCATAATCTGGTAGTTCTTTATTACTGAGCTTTCCAAAGCTCACTCTATTACTCACCTTTTCAGGTTAAAAGAATTGTACCAGTGCATCTATCGACTTCAGTAAGGGAGTTCGTCCGGCGTTGTTGCAGAGTATAGTACATGTGATTAGGGGGCATGTAATTGTATTTTGATATATATACGTGTTTGGAAATCTGTTTTATTTTTAAATAGTGAAAACTGATTTTATAAGTTTACATGTTCTGATAAAAAGTTTTAAATTTTTCGCTATTTTTACAGTGGGTCACTCCGGTGGCCCTAATGTGACTTCCCAGATCGAATCGGACTACCTTATCGGTCTGTGGGGGTTACATTTAGTGGTATCAGAGTTTGTGAAGGATACTAGAAGTCTGTTAAGAGAATCATTTCAAGATCAGAGAGTGTTCAAGAAAGCAATTAATCATAGGATCTCTAAATTATATTATTTTCAATAAGAGCTAATATCGAAATTAACTGGTTAAGAAATTACAGAAATACCCTTGAGAGGTAAAATAGTCCGAGTTGACCCTGAATGAGAAAGTACTTTAAGGATTTGTACTTAACTCAAATTAAGTACGTATTTGATTGTTAAGATCTTGACTTAGTGCAGAAAAATTCCTGATATTCCGTTTGTAAAATATGAGAAGGTACTTGACCTGAAAATATCCGAATTATGAGTAAATACCTGAACAACAATTTATCGGGGGTGTTCTTTTGTCAGAATTGTCCGAATAGACTGAAATAAATGATAAGTTTAAATTCAATAATAAGACCGGATGGAAGAAAAAGATTGAAATACAGTGGATCTGTAAAATGACCAAAATACCCCTGTAATAAAAATGACCCAAAAATATCACCAAGCTCAGGAATGATTGGATATCCTCGAGTTCTGAAGTGAATGAAATAAAACTGAATACCAAAATTACCATAATACCCTTATGGCCTAAATTAAGTAAATGTCTTGGATTAATTAAGGGAATCCAAATAAGCATAGGTGTTGAACTACCTTTTGAAATTATAGAACACAATTTAAGTGAGTTGATCAATCTTAAAGCTATGTCAATACCTGAATGGTATAGATATTACTTGAATACGTGTTCGTCTTCTCAAGTTTGGCTCGATGATAATTTTGGAAGTATTTAACTCAGTTTAACTCTAGATCGCATTCAGTACTAAGAATTGGACGTTTGTTCGACAAATCAACCATTAAGACCAAATTGAGTGGATCGAAAGTACAATATGTATCTGAAATTCAGGAACGTTTGAATTAATCTGGAAAATCCCGAAGTAACTGGATTGGACTTGAATGCTAAATGAACTAAGTAACCTCAATGACTGAGGATTAAGTGAGAGATTGGAATAAGTTTAGAAACTCGGATGAACTTATATGATGTATCATCCCAATGGATTATGAACCACAAATCAAGTACGCCAGTATTTCCTGGTAGAGTTGAAACATGGAAATGAAATAAAGACCATTAGAATATTTGTTCGTCTCCTTAAGATATGTTCAGTGATGACTCAGAAGATGATACATGGATAAGAATATTTGGTATTAAAGAGTGAATAACCTGGAAGGTTGATGAATTGACAAGTTGATAAGTATCGGTTCTGGAAGCTATTCATCTAGAGTTGTTCGATAATCGGATTAATCGTCATAGATTGTAAAGATTCTGAATACCCTTCAGATTTCATAAAGCTTTCAAAAATTATCTGAATAAGATGATCTTAATAAATTATATTCTGAATAACTGATGATTCTGTCAGTTATTGAACTCTTCCAATAGTGATTCTAATTCTCGACATTCTATCGGTAAAATGAAGATTTGTGTTTCTGTGGCCGATAAGATTATCTTGTATCTCTAAATAATATCTGGAAACTCTAGTGTGTTCCCTACTTATATGAATATTTTATCTGATTTCTGATTTGAATTCTGTTTTGACATCTGATCTGAAATCTGTTCTGATTCCTAACCTGGATTCTGTTCTGATATCTTATCTGAATTATGTTTTGATTTTTGATATCTCCGTTTACTGACGGAGAACTGTTTTATCTGGGGATTTATTGTTGGAGGAAGATTATCTGCAGACTCCTCAGCTTTGTGCTCAGGGTCTAAATGGCATGTGCGGTTGGGTGTATGGTTCTGGGGAACCTACACATTTATGATGTGAACGGATGGGGGTATATATATATATATATATATATATGTTTTAAAAAGATCTGAAAAGTTACATGATTTTTGGGAACACACTAGAAAACCTATTCTGATCTCCTGAACTCAGTCATCCGATATATTTCTCTGAATTGAAAGCTCATTGTCCGTTACCACCTGAAATATCAGTAGGATCTCTGCTCAGCATAAAAATATGTAAATGTTCAGAAACAATAAGGAAATAAATATTTATCTATATCTGCACGTTCATCAGCATAATCTGGTAGTTCTTTATTACTGAGCTTTCCAAAGCTCACTCTATTACTCACCTTTTCAGGTTAAAAGAATTGTACTAGTGCATCTATCGACTCCAGTAAGGGAGTTCGTCCGGCGTTATTGCAGAGTATGGTACATGTGATTAGGGGGCATGTAATTGTATTTTGATTTATATACGTGTTTGGAAATCTGTTTTATTTTTAAATAGTGAAAACTGATTTTATAAGTTTACATGTTCTGATAAAAAGTTTTAAATTTTCCGCTATTTTTACAGTGGGTCGCTCCGGTGGCCCTAATGTGACTTCCCAGATCGGATCGGACTACCTTATCGGTCTGTGGGGGTTACATCAATAATTACCTATTAGACATCATTGAACAAATTTTATTGATCTAACATTCAATTGTTGGTATGGATGTAAGGAGGGCCTTTCATTATTATCTTGAATTATTAGGTACTATATTATTATTCGAGCCTTAAAGTGCGGCGACTCACCCCTCCCCCTCTTCTATAAATATCCCGAATGCAAACATCAAATTACATCAAAATTACTTTCACATTCTTCCTTCTATCAAGTTATGTAGATTTTATTATAATTCTTAGAATGTAAAATTATTTATTATTATTTTATATTTATTTTATATTTAATTATTTAACTAAAAAAATTTGTACTAATGATTTTGTTTTATTTTGTATTGATATAAAATGGAATACGGGATCAAATCTCAAGATATTTTCCCGAGATATTATCGATGTTAAATTGTGTTATTAAATTTTCTGTGAAGTTTTTTAAATGTTTTAGTATTGGTTTATTTTTAAGTTCATATATTATTTATTTAATTAGGTGTATTTAATCTATTATTTTTGCATGTATAAAACTCTTAAACTGTCAAGCTTTCAAACTTTAAAAATGAGACGTATTTTAGCTATTGTTTACTATGATGGAGAAATTAGGAAAAATGAAACAGGCGTTGTCTTCGTATTAAATCATTTTGTTAGAATATCCTTCAAGAGAAATATCACTATTAAGGAACTGATCACTAAAATTTCAAGGAAGGTTCATGTTGAAAGTATTAGAAGACTATTCTCACTTCAGTACATATTTTCAACAGCATTATTTTTGTTAACTTATACAACGTTCAAACTCTCCAATGATAACGATGTTGCTATGATGGTTGATTCTCAGAATCAAAATTCAGACACTGATACTCAAATGTATGCGATATTTGTTGAAGTGTCTATGGTTTATGGTATGTCGTTATGCTCCCACTATGAGTTGGCTCAACAAGTTGATCAAGTTGACAGTCCAATTACCGTAATGTATAATGATTTTAACGTTATAATAGGAAATTCACATCATGATACCATCCCATCAAGTTCAATGGGGAGACATTCATCAGCAACTTGTTACGATGTTTATCGAGGTGGCTCCACGAACAATCTGTATGATAACATATCTTTCAATTCAAGGGGAAGGCATTCATCTGCGAATTTTTTTTTGACTTGAATATGGGGATGACATCGACACAACAATATGTTTAGTACCCATTTGACACGATCCCTTCAAGTTGGTTTAGGGTAATGCGCAGACTGAATCCTGGGATAATAGTGGATTTCGGAACTTACCATGCATACAACAATGATCAAGTGCTTCGCGATCGATGCCAATTCTACCGGCTGTTTTGGACTTACCCATAGTACATTAATGCTATGAAATACTGCAAGCCCGTGCTCTAGATTGATGATACATTGTTGTATGGAAAATACAAGCAAGTTCTATTATTGACAGTTGTTCAAGATAACAATAACAATATTCTTTCAGTTGCTTTTGCCCTTGTTGAAGGAGAATATACAAATTCTTGGGCTTTTATCCTCAAAAACTTACGCTTACATGTTGTCATGAGGGAAAAAATATGTGTCATTTCAGATCGTGGAGCTAGGATCAAAGAAGCAATAAACTCTTTGGGTCTAATGTGGTAACCACCCTATATCCAACATCAGTATTGTGCCCGACATTGCCGCGAACTATCATGGAAAGTTCAAGAAGAATGATGAACGCCAATTACTTGCGCGTATGAGTATGTCACATTTCTTAATTTTATTTTTGTAGAGTTTTCTTTTTTATGGAAACTTAACAGTAAGTACTACATAAATCGCTCATGTTACAAACTACTACCTCAGACGTTTGAGTCCATGTTTCAAGAATTACGAGATAAAAACAAGCAAGGATACAATTATATCAGCCTTATCAATAAAAAAATGTGGACAAATTCATATGATTGTGGATATCGATATGGACACATGACGATTAACTTGGATGAGGTTATCAATTCAACCTTAAAGGGGGCGCGCCATTTACCAGTTACAGCTTTGGTTAAAACGACGTATTTTCGTTTGGGATCACTTTTTCCAAGCTTGGTGGAGAAGCTCAAACTTAGATGCAAAATGTCTTCTTTATCACCCAAGAATAGTTGCAGATCTACAAAAAAGAGTTGATGCTTCAAATGAAATGTATATAACTAGCTTTTCTCGAAACCATGAATTATTTCATGTCACGGAAATGCCATGACCTCTTTAAGGGATTGAAGCTAACTCGTTCAAAGTTAATCTACAAGACAAGTGGTGTGATTGTAGGTGTAACACCCCCAACCCATACCTAACCCGAATACGAGTCTGAGGTGTCACATTGACTTTTCAAACTTTGACTCTTGACAAAATTCAAAAAAATATTAAAACTTTCATTAAAATAACAGCGTTTTATTTACATAAACTGACCACAATAACCAAAATCGATCAAAGCATATTTAACTCAATCATTTAGTACATGCCAACTATATTCAAATTAACCAAACACCTTTAAATCATCTATTTTATGATCTAAAATTTTGTAAGGGAGTTGCTAACCTGTCTTGCTCTTCTTCGCTTCTCTTCTCGCTTCTTTAACCTACGTGTGAAATAATCACACGCTAAGTCGATGACTTAGTGAGGCGTAAACAAACTGACTATAGCATATCATAACTAATTTCTATTATGCACATTTCATATAATCATGATAAACCATAAAATGCATCCAAACATAATATATATATATATATATATATATATATATATATACTTATTGCATTTTGCATATCATATACATACATATTGTTTCACAAAGAAACACACATATCATCATATAATTCTACTAACATATTTCCTATCACAAAGCATATAAAGCGTATGTAATAAATTTCTCATTATCTCTTTAATAGTCTTATTTTCATTCTTTATCTTTTAGTCATATGTTCTTGTACCTATCCTTCTTAACCAAGCTGTATACACATCTCCATCGTATCACATATATCATTTCACACCATAAAGATTACAAACAAAGCACAAAATATCATACAATGTTCTTTTATATCATCTTCTTTATTAGCCCGTGTACACATGTGAGAACTATAGATATGTGAGAACTATAGATATGTGAGTCTATAGAGGTTGTGCACTAATGCTATCACCACAACTCATATAAATGCACCGAAGTGCCACATAGAATTGCACCTAAGTGCCGTGTAGAAATGCACCAAAGTGCCATATAATATGTCCCTAAGGACCACGTAGAAAATTCCTTAAGAATCATATACATATGCTAAGGACCAAATATGTGTCTCAGAGACCTCATACATGTTCCAAAGAATACATATATATCCCGAAGGACTGCTTAGACCCTCGACTCTTGGCAAGCCAACTATACCCCTAGCTCTCATGACATGTATCATGGGCATTATCTTTTATATCCTTTTTCATATTCATGTAAACATATCATATATTCATATAAACTCGTAGCTTCATTCACATACACATGTAATCACGTAGTTCATGTAAATTCTCATATCATTTCGTATTTATTGTATCACATGGCATATAACACTTCTCTTGTGTTTCTATAAACAAGTTATATCCTATGACTTATATCTTTTCGTATAATTTATGCTTTAATCTCTTATATTCACTTGATTCACTATCATTTAATTTGTTTCACTTTCTCATATCACATATACTTTCTCTTTCATATATCTAATGTCTTGTATCATATCTTGTAATCGTGTAAACATGTCTCTTTAATATAATTTACATAGGAATGCCCTATATTTATATCATATAATGATTTAGCCTAAGTCATCCTTTATAAAGTTATAATACATGTTCAAATAATCTCATTCTATCCTATAAATAATTTCTACTTATCTTATCTCACTTCCCCTTTTACTTACATAATTCAAAAACCATAGTTTTCTTTAACTATATAAATCTTCCATATAAAACTTATGTATCCTTATTTATGCATATGCCCTCGAATTTATACTATCATCATAGAGTCTTCTAACCTTTCTCGTGTAATCACCTATACCATGTAATATGACTTATACTTTATTATTTTATGCTCACTTGTTCATTACATTCCTTATGTCTCTATCATATAATTTATTTCATGTTCTTCCATTATTACATTTTAGTGTTTTACACAAATCCTATAGCATATACAAAGCATATCAATATTTTTCGTTATGCATACATACAATTAATGTAAAACATATAATCACAAATAACACATATAATAATAACAAACACATAATCTTATTCATGACTTCATGCATATTATTCTAGGAAATGGACTCATCGCAAGTCCTATTTCAATTAAACAATACATGTCCCTATTATGCACTCACCTGGCCTCACTAGTCAATACCTATCTTTTATCTTTCCTTGATCGATCTTACTTGCCAAGTTCCGGAACTTGTTTAAGCTCTGCATCTACATAATAATTCATTGATACTTATCAGTATACTAATTAATATATTCTAAACTATGATTCCTTGGGCTAAAAGAAAATCCATTTTCATCTTTTAATGAAGGTATGCATCGATGCACCACACCATGTATCGATGCATAAATCCTATTCGATGTTTACATTTAAGGGGGTGCATCGATGCACTACTTGTGCATCGATGCACTTCAGGTGCATCGATACACCTTGAACAATTTCTGGGAAAAATGTTATTTTAGCACGAAAATCTCTTTATAATCCTCTCAACACTTTATATTTCACCTCCTTTTATATCCCTAACTTGCATACACTTACTTAAACTAATTATTATCCATTCAATACTTCTAAAACTTAGAAATCCAATTCTCCATATGGACTTTAAGAATCTCACTCAAATTCCAACATGTTTCAATTTTAATTCTAACACTTCCTATTCCTTAATTAGCTTGATGACAAGCCAAATCCCACTTCCAATTCTTATTATGAACTTTAATCCAAAATTTCACTTTTCTACTTCATTTCTTTAATTCTTCATGTACTCCTCATCTTATTGTTTAAAGATAATCTAAGCTTTCCTTAAGCTTAGTTATCTTCTAATGATCATAACCCGGTCTTAAATTCAGTTAAATATTAACCAACAAAAAATCTTACATTTGCTCTTGGCTTCCACATGTGAAGAAGAAAGGAGAAGAAGAGAACTCTGGAACTAGAACCTTGTCTCCCTTCATTTTCACATGTTATCTCCTATGTAAAGGAAGAAAAAAATCTTCCTTGTGAAATTACTATTATACCCTTCAACATTTCCATAATTATCATCTAATCCAATAAGGAATTATTCCTATTTAAGTCATTGAACTTTTAACTTGATTCAAAATCGAGCACATAGTTTTCAAAATTTACAATTTAGTTACTTACCCTAATTTTGGGATATTACAAATCTCCCCTCCTTTAAAGAAAATTCATCCTCGAATTTTCACTGCATACCTTTATAACATCATGCCTTCTAATATTTTCATGTTGCTTCCTTTCTTAATATTTCTTATTACCACTAGCAAACTTACCATTTCCTCATACTCAATTCTTCATATACATCCATATATTTATAAGTCCATATAATATCATTCATTATATAGACAGTAACCCCAATCCTTATTCCTCAATATTATGGATCAATTGATCTTTTTCATCATTCTCTATGTGTTTTGCACATAAATCAAGCTTTTCCTCATTTCTGAATTCTTGTCTGCATTACTATACACACAATCTTTTCATATAACCCCCAGGTATTTGTTCAAAGAATCCTCATTCATTCTCGTTCTTCTAATAATTGAAATTTGTATCATTTCAATATCAAACTTATAACTTATACCTCAATATACCTCTTGTTCTTGTCATAATTGATCTTTTAAATCTCCATCTTTGATTTTTCCTATCCCTTTATTCTTTCATTCCTTTAAAATCAAAATCTTCTTATGCACACACACATATATATATATATATATATATATTCATATATTCTTTTCTTATCATGTATACTCATCTCTGATTACCAAAATTCATCGCATCTTCATAACTTTGATAATATGTTTTACTTATACAGAACCTCATTCTTTACCATCTCTTGTACTGGTATTTCCTTCCTCAAAGCCCCCCCTTTTTTTAAACATACAAATACTTATTTCATTGCCTACTTCATATCTATATGATCAAAACCATATCCAAATCCACATCATACTTGATTAACTTAACTTTATCTTTTCTTCAAATCTTATAACTTTATTATCCATACTATTACAATTAATCAGTAACAATTTTCCCATTTAGGGCATAAGCCCTAATCAAACTACTCATATTCATCTTCTCAGTTGAAATCCAACCAGTGTAATTTACTCACTTATTCAACCCACACTCTTATTCATATACATTACTATTCTCTTGTCTCTTCCATTACCTTACATTTATGTGATCAAAATACATAATCATGTCTCAATTCACACCATACTTAGTTAATTTACCCTGACGTCATCTTTTGATCCTTTAACTTTAATACACTTATCATCACATAATTATGTTAGTCAGCACCAATTATTACAATCTAAAGCATAAACCTTCATCGAACCATTCATATACATTCATTTCAGCCGGAATTATCTCAGCAATAGTTTACTTAACTTATCAAATCCACATTTACTCTCCTACACCATGAAATTTCCGTTGTTCCAACTCAACATTCTAACTTCCTTTATCTTATAAACTGATCACTGATGTACATATTCTTAAACTCTTTTTATCAATCCTTAGCTTTACTCAAACATATGAATCCTCACTTCTTCACTAAATCACATTATTATGATCAAAATATACAACTGTATCCCAATTCTATAACCCCCACAGACCGATAAGGGTAACCAGATCCGATCCGGGGTGTCACATTTGGGCCACCGGAGCGACGTACTGTAAAAATAGCGAAAAATTTAAAACTTTTTATCAGAACATGTAAACTTATAAAATTAGTTTTCACTATTTAAAAATAAAACAGATTTCCAAACACGTATATAAATCAAAATACAATTACATGCCCCCTAATCACATGTACCATACTCTGCAACAACGCCGGACGAACTCCCTTACTGAAGTCGGTATATGCACTGGTACAATTCTTTTAACCTGAAAATGTGAGTCATAGAGTGAGCTTCGAAAAGCTCAGTAATACAGAACTACCAGATGATGCTGAAGAACGTGCAGATACAGATAAACATACATATCCTTATTATTTCCGAACATTTATAGATTTTTATGCTGAGCAGAGATCCTACTGATATTTCAGATGGTAACGGACAATGAGCTTTCAGTTCAGACAAATATTTCGGATGACTGAGTTCAAGAGATCAGAATAGGTTATCTAGTGTGTTCCCGTAAAAACAGTGAAAAGATACATATCTTTTAAAAATAGTAGCAATTTAAAACATATTTACCCCGTGCACAAAGCAGAGGAGCATGCAAAAACGATAAGGTCTTATCCTTGCACATAGCAAAAGAGCCTGGGGAAACTGTAAGGCTTACCCTTGCAAACAGCAAAGGAACCTGGGAAACTGTAAGGCTTACCCTTGCACACAGCAAAGGAACCTGGGAAACTGTAAGGCTTACCCTTGCACACAGCAAAGGAACCTGGGGGAAACTGTAAGGCCTACCCTTGCACACAGCAAAGGGACCTGGGAAAACTGTAAGGCTTACCCTTGCACACAGCAAAGGGACCTGGGGAAACTGTAAGGCTTACCCTTGCACACAGCAAAGGGACCTAGGGGAACTGTAAGGCTTACCCTTGCACACAGCAAAGGGACCTGGGGGAACTGTAAGGCTTACCCTTGCACACAGCAAAGGGACCTGGGGGAACTGTAAGGCTTACCCTTGCACACAGCAAAGGAACCTGGGAAACTGTAAGGCTTACCTTTGCACACAGCAAAGGAACCTGGGGGAACTGTAAGGCTTACCCTTGCACACAACAAAGGGACCTGGGGGAACTGTAACGGTAATTAATCCATATTTAGAAATCATGTACAAAAATACCGTAACCAGAAACCATATCAAAATATGTGGTAAATCAGATCTCAAAATAAATTGTATTCAGAACATCGGGTAGTGTCTCGTAAAAATATTCAGTACATGATTTATCAAGATCATATTTTCCAATGAAAATAGGAAACCCTATAACATATTTAAAGTAAACTAGTTCATACAACCAGTAGATTCCAAGATGTCATAAATCAGGAATAATTCATATTTTTCGGTAAAACCCATAATCGGAAAACATATAACATGTTGTCATGGTTCATAAATCAGTAAATCAATAGTTTCGGTGAAACTCATTTAAAAACATATAAAATCATCATGTGGAACACACTAGGATATCCAAGTATTTCTCAGAGTCACTTAGTAGTTATCAGAATTAATAACATGAAACTGATGTAATTTGATCAGATTCTAAAAATGAGGTCCTATTGAAGGGAATCGATTACTAACCAATCTAATCCGAAATTTAAGGTTGATACTTTAGAATTCTGATATGATGCATATGCATCAGGAAAGTGTTCAGAAATCTTTATACAAAATATGTCGTTTGATCTGATTATCGAACAACTCTTAGATGAATAGTTCCTAGAACTAATGCTTATCGATTGGTCAATTCATTGTTCTTCCAAGATATTTACTCTTTAATACCATAATTTCTAGTCCATATATTATCTTCGGAATCATCGTTAAATAAATCTTCCAATGTATTTATTTCATGTTCACTTTCACTATACATGAAATGCTGACGTGCTTGATTTGTAATTCATGATCCATAAGAACATTACATCATGTATGTTCATTAAAATTTCCAGATTCATACAAATCACTTATTTAATCCTCAGTCCTTGAGGTTACTTAATTTATTTAGCATTCAAGTGCATTACAGTTACTTCGGGATTTTTCAGAGTAATTCAAACGTTCCTGAATTTCAGATACATATTGTACTTCCGTTTCATTCAATTTGGTCTTCGTGGTTGTTTTGTCGAACAAACATCCAAACCTTAGTGCTTAACGCGATCTAGAATTGAGCTGAACTGAATACTTCCAAAATTATCATCGAGCCAAGCTTGAGTAGACAAACATGCATTCAAGTAATATCTATGTCGTTCAGGTACTGACATATTATTAAGGTTGATCGGCTCACTTAAGTTATGTTCCATAACTTTTAAAGGTAGTCCAATACCTATGCTTATTTGTATTCCTTAATTAATCCAAGGTATTTACTTAGTTTAGGCCATAAGGTTATTTTGGTAATTTTGGTGTTCAGTTTTATTCCATTTATTTCAGAGCTCAAGGATATCCAATCATTCCTGAGCTTGGTGATATTCTTGGGTCATTTCCATTACAGGGATATTTTGGTCATTGTACAGATTCAGTGTACTTTAATAATTTCCTTCCGTCTGATCTTACTATTAAATTCAATCTTATCATTTATTTCAGTCCTTTCGAACAATTCTGACAACAGAACACCCCCGACAAATTGTTCTTCAGGTATTTACTCATAACTCGGATATTTCCGGGTCAAGTGCCTTCTCAGATTTTACAAACGGAACATCAAAAATTTTCCTGCACTAAGTCAGGATTTTAACAATCAAATCTGTACTTAATCGAGTTAAGTACGAATCCTCTAAGTATTTTCTCATTTAGAGTCAACTCATACTATTCTACCTCTTAAGGCATTTCCGTAATTTCTTAACCAGATAATTTCGATATTAGCTCTTAACGAAAATAATATAATTTACAAATCTATGTCTGATTTCTTTATCACTAATCACAAACTTGTAATTTAATTCTGACAATCTTTCAATCTCTTATATTAATCATTCGATCCGTATTCAGATACTGAATTTCTACCACATTCATATCGAGTGTAGAAACTAATTAACTACACAAATGAGACCAACATTGTCTTAATCATGCATTTACCAATATTCACATGTTCCAAAAAGCATAAAGAGGTAGTAAAGTATTACCTCGATTTCCGTGCAATACCGATCGACCATAAAAATTCCATTCGAATGCCTTTGATCTTCAATTCAACTTCCAATAATTCCTCAGATACATATCAACATAAATTATATCAGAAACGGAGCTTAATTGCGATAAACGGATCGAATCGGGTGATAAATCAGTGAAAAACAACTTACCGGGTTTGAATTTGGCGAAACCGACTTCGAATTCAGATTCAGAACTCGAAAGCATAAAATATGACTTTTCAAAAATTTGGAATTTTCGGTCAAAATCAAAGTCAATGGGTTTAACTGCGAATTTCGAGGCCTTCGGGTCCGAATTTTGAGAAACGGACTGCGGAATCGGATTCGGAACGTCGAAAAATGTCAGGATAAGTATACTCGGTCAAAAACAAAGGTCGTTAATGCTCGGTCAAAGCCAGTCAAAGTTTTGGTCAACAGTGGTCAACGCCGGTCAACAGTCAACGGGTCAATGGTCAACGGGTCGAGTCAACGGGTCAGGTCAGGTAAACGGGTCGGGTAAACGGGTCGGATCAATGGGTCGGGTCGGGTTGTGACCGGTCAAACTGGTCAAAACAGTTCCAAAACCGGTCAAACCGGTCACTTTTTCCTTCCCCACGTGCAGTGGTGGCGCGTGGGGGCGCGTGAACAGTGCTAAAATCCCAGAAAAATTTCTAAAAATTATTTTGAGCGATTTCGAGATACTTACAAAGCTCGGTTCATAATTTTGAATGGCGGAGAGCTCGATTTCAACAAATCGGAAACTTTGACCACTTCACCTCCTCAGGCGCCGCCGTCGACGGAGACCAAGGATGACACCGGCAAACCCAGAACGATGCAACGAACACGATGGTGCGGGAGGTGTCGTAAACGGATGACCCAATCGTCGTGAATCGATGAAAAACCAACTAAAATCGAGTTATTACCGACGATACTTCCGACTGAAATTCACGACGAACGGCGATGATTCACGATGAAAGGTTTGAGGGGTTTTGTTCCTCGATTGACAACGAACACGATGGTGGTTTTGTCTCATCGTTTGGAGGTCGGACGGCGAGTAGATCGGAGTTCAAAGAGGGGTTGACGGGAGAAGGAAACTGGAAAATTTTCCAGAAAACATACGGGGGATTGGGGTTTATAACATCTCATATTTAAAAATGGTTAAACCAAGAGTTTAGCCATTGAACTTCCTGTACTTCATAAAAAGGTCTGTCAACTTTAAAATTTTACAATTTAACCCACTGTTTCTTTCAAAATACCAATTAATTCCACCACTTTATAATTTCTTAATTTTAGCCCCTAAATTGGGGTGCTACAAATTCACCTCATCTTTGGTTATCTTATCCTGACAACATCTCAAAATATTAAATTTCTATACCTTTTCCATCACATAATCTGGTTAGCCAACGCTAACTCTTTCCATCTAAAATGCAAACCCTTATTCTATCCATATTCTTGCTTATACACAATACTATTCCTTTATTTCAAACTCATAAACTCTGGTTGTATATATCTTATACGCTTGTCACTGATACACTTATTCTCGAACTCTCTACAAATTCTAACCACATCCTTAGATCTTTTAACTTTCTTATGGTGGCACTTGTTCACCATATTCTATCGTATCCATGAAATAATAAGAATACTTCATATCACCTTTTCGATTCAAACCTGTGAAAACTTTATTTCACTATTCTAATATGATTTCAACATTCTGAAATCAGTCTTTGGTCTTATGAGGCACTTCCTGAGGGGTTCGTTTTTCATCCTACCTAGCCAGGACAGGTGAATTGCTACTACCATCAGGTTCACCCCTCGCTTTCTTTGAAATTCTCATAATTAAATTTCTACTATATATTAAACTAATCTTATTCTATTAGCAAAACAACATACTCCTTACACTATCATATCAGAAATTTTTCACTCTGTGTTGGCATGTACACATTTTATGACACGTTGGACTTCGGTTTATGCTGAGAATCGGCTAAATCTTAGCTCTGATACCATTAAATGTAATACCCCCAACCCGTACCCAACCCGAATACGAGTCTGAGGTGTCACATTGACTTTTCAAACTTTGACTCTTGACAAAATTCAAAGAAAATTTAAAACTTTCATTAAAATAACAGTGTTTTATTTATATAAACTGACCATAATAACTAAAATCGATCAGAGCATATTTAACTCAATCATTTAGTACATGCCAACTATAATCAAATTAACCAAACACCTTTAAATCATCTATTTTCTGATCTGAAATTTTGTAAGGGAGTTGCTAACCTGTCTTGCTCTTCTTCGTTTCTCTTCTCGCTTCTTTAACCTACGTGTGAAATAATCACACGCTAAGTCGATGACTTAGTGAGGCATAAACAAACTGACTATAGCATATCATAAATAATTTCTATTATACACATTTCATATAATCATGATAAACCATAAAATGCATCCAAACATAAATATATATATATATATATACTTATTGCATTTTGCATATCATATACATACATATTGTTTCACAACGAAACACACATATCATCATATAATTCTATTAACATAGTTCTTATCACAAAGCATATAAAGTGAATGTAATAAATTTCTCATTATCTCTTTAATAGTCTTATTTTCATTCTTTATCTTTTAGTCATGTTCTTGTACCTATCCTTCTTAACCAATATGTATACACATCTCTATCATATCACATATATCATTTCACACCATAAAGATTACAAACAAAGAACACAATATCATACAAGGTTCTTTTATATCATCTTCTTTATTAGCCTATGTACACATGTGAGAACTATAGATATGTGAGTCTATAGAGGTTGTGCACTAATACTGTCAACACAGCTCATATAAATGCACCGAAGTGCCACGTATAATTGCACCTAAGTGCCGCGTAGAAATACACCGAAGTACCATATAAGATGTCCCTAAGGACCACGTAGAAAATTCCTTAAGAATCATATACATATGCTAAGGACCAAATATGTGTCTCAGAGACCTCATTAATGTTCCAAAGAATACATATATATCTCAAAGGACCACGTAGACCCTCGACTCTTGGCATGTCAACTATACCCCTAGCTCTCATGACACATATCATGGGCATTATCTTTTATATCCTTTTTCATATTCATGTAAACATATCACATATTCATATAAACTCGTAGCTTTATTCACATACACATATAATCACGTAGTTCATGTAAATTCTCATATCATTTCGTATTCATTGTATCACATGGCATATAACACTTCTCTTGTGTTCCTATAAACAAGTCATATCCTATGACTTATATCTTTTCGTATAATTTATGCTTTAATCTCTTATATTCACTTGATTCAATATCATTTAACTTGTTTCACTTTATCATATCACATATACTTTCTCTTTCATATATCTAATGTCTTGTATAATATCTTGTAATCGTGTAAACATGTCTCTTTAATATAATTTACATAGGAATGCCCTATATTTATATCATATAATGATTTAGCCTAAGTCATCCTTTATAAAGTTATAATACATGTTCAAATAATTTCATTCTATCCTATAAATAATTTCTACTTATCTTATCTCACTTCCCCTTTTACTTACATAATTCATAAACCATAGTTTTCTTTAACTATATAAATCTTCCTCATATAACTTATGTATCCTTATTTATGCATATGCCCTCGAATTTATACTATCATCATAGAGTCTTCTAACATTTCTCTTGCAATCACCTATACCATGTAATATGACTTATACTTGATTATTTTATGCTCACTTGTTCATTACATTCCTTATGTCTCTATCATATAATTTATTTTATGTTCTTCCATTATTACATTTTAGTGTTTTACACAAATCCTATAGCATATACAAAGCATATCAATATTTTTCGTTATGCATACATACAATTAATGTAAAACATATAATCACAAATAACACATATAATAATAACAAACACATAATCTTATTCATGACTTCATGCATATTATTCTAGGAAATGGACTCATCGCAAGTCCTATTTCAATTAAACAATACATGTCCCTATTATGCACTCACCTGGCCTCACTAGTCAATACCTATCTTTTATCTTTCCTTGATCGATCTTACTTGCCAAGTTCCGGAACTTGTTTAAGCTCTGCATCTACATAATAATTCATTGATACTTATCAGTATACTAATTAATATATACTAAACTATGATTCATTGGGCTAAAAGAAAAGCCATTTTCATCTTTTAATGAAGGTATGGATCGATGCACCACACCCTGTATCGATGTATAAATCATATTCAATGTTTACATTTAAGGGGGTGCAACTGATGGCATTCGATGTTCGTATTTTAAAAGAGTGCATCGATGCACTTCTGGTGCATCGATACACCTTGAACAATTTCTGGGATTTATCCTTGATGCATCGGTGCACATTGAATGTGCATCGATGCACATAGCCCATAAATGTTATTTTAGCACGAAAATGTCTTTATAATCCTCTCAACACTTTATATTTCACCTCCTTTTATATCCCTAACTTGCATACACTAACTTAAACTAATTATTATCCATTCAATACTTCTAAAACTTAGAAATCCAATTCTCCGTATGGAATTTATGAATCTCACTTAAATTCCAACATGTTCCAATTTTAATTCTAACACTTCCTATTCCTTAATTAGCTTGATGACAAGTCAAATCCCACTTCTAATTCTTATTATGAACTCTAATCCAAGATTTCACTTTTCTACTTCCTTTCTTTAATTTTTCATGTACTCCTCATCTTATTGTTTTAAGATAATCTAAGCTTTCCTTAAGCTTAGTTATCATCTAATGATCATAACCCAGTCTTAAATTCAGTTAAATATTAACCAACAAAAACTCTTACCTTTGCTCTTGGCTTCCACACGTGAAGAAGAAAGGAGAAAAAGAGAACTCTGGAACTAGAACCTTGTCTCCTTTCATTTCCACGTGTTATCTCTTATGTAAAAGAGGAAAAAAAATCTTTCCTGTGAAATTACTATTATACCCTTCAACATTTCCATAATTATCATATACTCCAATAAGGAATTATTCCTATTTAAGTCATTGAACTTTTAACTTGATTCAAAATCGAGCACATAGTTTTCAAAATTTACAATTTAGTCACTTACCCTGATTTTAAGATGTTACAGTGGGGGTTTTCAAGCTCTAAAGTATCCATGCTCCCATGTCATAGCAGCTTGCTCTTATACTCGTCAAGACTTTAATCGTTTTATAGATCTCGTATACTGACTTTCAGAAGTATTTAAGGTATATGAATTTGAGTTTCCCCCATAGGTAATGAGAAAGACCCAGACAAGGTTCATAATTGGCTTCCAATTGTACCAAATTCGTCCTTATTAAGGGAAGTAGGTAATCCAAAATCCACTCGAATTCACTGTGATATGCATATTCGAGAGACGTCCAAAGAAAATAAAAGATGTGGGCATTGTAGAAACCTAGGCCATAATAGGAACAAATATCCATATCTTTTATCATCACATAACAATTGATGATGTGCCGATAAAATTGTTTTTTCTAAAATATCAACTTGTGTTATTTTATTTTTGTTTACGTTCAAGAAATGGGCTACTCAAGTGAAGATTAAGCTCACAAACACTTCAAGGTTTATATCCCAAAACCTTGAATACACTCTCTCCCAAAGAGTAATTATAAATTTAGCAAACTAAAGAAAAACCACACAAAGGAAAATAAGTTTGCACTAATTAAGCTCTCACCCAAATTACACTTGAGCAAAATAAACAATGTAGTTCACAAGTTTGTTTACAACAAATAATTTACAAATCAAGCACAAAACTAAGCTTTGATGTTGGTAGATTGGTTCAATATGATTCTTAATGACATTGGGAAGCTTTGACCTTTAATTTATACATTCTCCATTAATTCTAGCCGTTGTGGATCATTATAGCCGTTACTTACAACCAAAAACAACATTTAATGCACAAGGGATTGATCATTTATTAAAAGGGATCGATCCTTTTGGCGAATGGATCGATCCCAAACTCACTGTTGTCCAAGGGATCGATCCTTTTTAAAGGAGATCAATGCTTTGGTCAAAGAGATCGATCCTTTTTCTAGGGGATCGATATTTTGAGCCAAAAATCCTTGGAAACTTAACTTTAAAGTGTGAAAACAATCGAGTTTGTTTTTGAAAAGGTTCGATTAAGTCGAAAAACATTTAAAACATATTTTTCATGTTAATTTGGACTTTGAATTATTTTTGATAATTTGTTGAAAAATTCTTGAAAAATTCAATTAAGTCCAAAAAGAATTTTTCAATTTAATGTTATATCAAAATATTAATTAAACAAAAACATTACAAACTAAACAAGTCTATCGATGTCTGCGTCTCCAATGTGTTTCGCAGGGCGGTGGAGGTCTATTTCAATAAGGGTTTCTTCGTATAAATTTTTCTTCCTCCTCACTATTATCATCATCAGTAGCAGCAACAGCATGTACAATTTTGTTGATAAGAGACGGATGACGATGTAACACCTCCATAGAATAAGGACCCTGGAGGTGTATGACTAACTATCCCACCTCTCATAGAAAACTGTGAAAAATGTGAAAATATAGACATCAATGAATGCGAAAACTGAGTCGGAGGTGTTTGAGTCAGTGGTGGTGCATCACCCGCCAAATATGATGCATATGAAGCACATGCTAAATCTACAAGCATGGAACTGTAATATCCGTTCGTATGGGTCATAAAACCCTACGGTGATGGCATCAGAATATGTCGTAGTGGCATATGAAATGGAGGCGGTGGCGTCTGAAACAATTGTGGATCCATCTGAAATGGTTGTATCCCCATCTAGAACGACTGCAGAATGTAACCAGGTTTAAACATTGGTTATTATGATGGTTATGGTGCTGTAGTTGAAGACAAACCGAAAGTGCCTGCTCTCCGTTCACTAGTCAGGGGACGATGCGGTTGTGATAGTGGATGCCTTTCTCAACGCCGATAAATGCTCCAGACTCATGATTCCTCGGAAAGCATGAACAACTTACAGTTCGTGTTGAACCACTAGTAGTAGGCATCCACAGCCGAATATTGATACACATAAATTAACTCCCTATGGGGAATGCATTGACATCGATCCTCCTACATCATTATCCAGTCACTGTGTTTTATCAGCCAGATAACTTCTTTTTTTCCCCGTCTATCGATGTTATGCAAATTTTCGATATTCATAGGTGCTTCTGGAATAGATTGTACGAGACCAAATTGCAAAAGCACATGATCAATCGGATGTCACTTGCCAATAGCATAACATATCAGAGGGACCACTACCTTCCATACATCTAGTGGGACACTCATATTAGATGGGATACAATGCTTCATTTCGTCCGTAGCATAAGGACTCCATTGAAACTACAACAAATATATATAATTCTTTTTAAAATAATATTTTAATTATATAACGACAATTAAAGGTAAATAACAAAAATTAAATACATACCAGTGTACTAGCTTTTTGATCAATGAGTAGTCGAATTTCTTCTAATTCATCTGGTATTTCATTGTGATATTTCTTTACACATAACCACCTATTCATTGTAAACAAATATTCATTATACACTCAAAAAAATTATTTAAACATGAATTCAATATTGAAATTACCTCAGCAATAACGTGAAGACTAATGGGTTCTTCACCACATAAAAAGGGCATGTGATACCACGCCCATGACTGCAGAAGTAGGAGACATATCTTGATAGTATTTTTTCGATAATCAGTTGCTCGTCATATTTCTCTATACATAGATGCCAAAATTATGTAGCTCCAACTCAATGTCCCGACAAATAAAAATTGGCAAGGTGACATAACCACATACAATGAAATTGGTTACAAGATTTATAGGGCATCAAGATCCTCCTATATGAGTCGTAATATACAAGCTCGGGTAAATATTTTAGCCTCTTCCTCGGAACATTCGTTGCTCAACTGTCGAAAATTTTAGTCAACCATGATAACGATATTCGACCACCGTTGAAATTAGGCGTGATACCTCCAAGATACTCCTCGCACAAGGAATGCCGATCATCATCTACTACACCAAAAATGACATCCCAATCTACCGAAAGCCCCAAATGTAAGGAAACATCATCCAGCGTAATAGTACACTCCCCACACGGTAGATGAAATATGTGTGTGTCCGATCTCCACCTCTCGACCAGTGCAGAAATAATGTTGTATTCAATGTTACAATGCCCTTCATATCTAGCTATATAATCGAATCTAGCTATATCTCTAACTTAGCGTTACGAATAAATTGATCTAATATATTGTCATTCCCCTAACTAAATAAATAGTATACAAATTAAAATATAAACTAATATTAAAAAAACATTCAAAGTAATTAACATAACACAGTTTCAAATTGTTATCGTATCAGTAAAATAGCTCGAGATCTGATTCATATCTAAACGCAGCAACCTGCCTTCCATTTTATAACTACAAAACATAAAAATAATTAGCACAACCAAATATAATAAAATAATATACTATTTAATGATTATAATATAATAAAAATAATTTTACCTTCTAAAAAAAAACAGAACCCACTTGAAGCTTGTTAAAATGAATGATAAAAGAAAGAAGGAGAGTATTTTTTTTATTTAGTTTGAGAGTTGTATGAGGTGGTATTTATAGGGGGAGGAGTATGTGGTAATTAAGGGGCAGCGACCAATGATTGGGAGTATTTATGGAATATGCAAATGGTGATTCGCGCATTTCGTCATGTGTCAGTTTTCCCCGCAAAGGCGCAGATGGTGATCCGCGCTCTTCCCGCGTGGCGCCATCTCGGACGAAAACCTAAGGAAGGCGCGGATGGTTACCTGTGCCTTCCGTCCAGTCAGCAAATGGGTGTTAGATCGGTAAAATTTGGTCAATGGGTGCCTGACAGTTAATTATTGATTGTTTCGTAATTTTTGAGTAAAAATGCCAAAAACGACAGCAACTAGGGGTGTAAACGAGCCGAGTTGAGCTCGAGTATTGCTGAGCTCGACTCGACTCGAAAATTCTGAAATGAAGCTCGACTCGAACTCGAAATCTTTAACTGAAGCTCGTGAGCAGCTCGAAAATGCTCGAAATGAAAAAAAAAATCTTAAACTTAACTAGATTGAAGCCTCAAACTCAAACTCGAACATGAATCTTAAAAACATAAAAGTCTTACTATATTTTTTAAAAAAAATAAACACATAAATATTAATATTATTAATAATTTATTTTTTAAAAAATAAAATCTTAATATATTATATTTTCGAGCTGCTCACGAGCTTTTCGAGTCTAGTATCAATCAACTCGTTTCGGCTCGTTAAGAATTCAAGTTGAGCACGAGTCGAGTTCATTCGATCCGAGTATTTATCGAGCCTTGACCGAGTCGATTTCGAGTAGCTCGCGATCTGTCTCGTCTCATTTACAGCCCTAGCAGCAACACACTAAAACCAAAGTTTTGACTTTTTTTAAAAAAAATAGTGGGCTTATAATGGGCCAAAAGATTTTATTTAATAAAATGGGTATGTCTTTATACTTGTAATGGACATAACTATTGGACTCTTATTTATTTATTTTTGGGTTTATCCTTATAGAAAATAAATGGACTAACATAGTAGACTAATATACTAAATTCAAACATGCAAACCATATTGTAATTAATATTAATATTACATGCACAACAACCTAATACGAAATATATAACTAATATAATATATACATTAATTCTATGTATTATGAAAGCCTTATGTCATATAATATGTACTTAATATGTAATATTAAAAAAACTATATTATATTTACAAAAACTACATATTTTACTACTGTAAAATTCAAAAAAAATTATATTTATTCAAAAAATGCTAATAATGTATTTGAAAAAAAGTCAAAACTATATTTAAGATTATAAACTATATATCTTTATAAAACCACGAATCCCACTAAAATATATCGCCATTCGGATAAAATGGGTGATGACATTGACGAATCCGTTCAAGTGGTAATTTGAAAAGATCTATTCATTAATATATTTTTTATCTGAAAATTTGAAAATTGTATTCAAGATTGAGTTGTAATACTCAAAGATCTTATGTGATATTATCATGAGGGAGAGTAAATACATGTACTTTTTTCCCTTAATCAAGGTTTTGTCCCACTTGGTTTTCTGGTGATGTTTTTAATTGGGCAACATGATATGTGTATTAAAGATGTGTGTAATCTTTTTCCTTCATTAAGATTTCCCCCCATAAGTTATTTTATCTTAGCAAGGTTTTAACGAGGCATATTATTTTCATAGACATCCAAAGGGGAGTGTTATGAATATATATTTATGTGAATGTCTATCTCTATCCTTTATCTCTACCTATGAGATAGAGTTTTGATCTACTTTATTATTAGGACTTTAATATCAATTAGAGCTAGAGTTAGAGTTTTATATGATATCTACTCCTTATGCTTATAAATATGGAGTTCAGATAAAACATTATAAACAAATAAGATTGAGATAACAATACAGTTCTCTACCCTTAATCCTATATCTTTTGTTTTTCTTGGTTTATCTTATTGTTTCGTTTTGATTATTTCATAACACGTTATTAGCACAACTTGCTCAGAAGCAATATTGTAACATCAAAGATCAGATTTACAGTCCACAATTCTCCGTTCAAGATCTTAGAAGAATACACCATAATCTCAAATAAATGTATTCCACATTTTTTTATTGTTCTTTAAATTATAATTTTGAATTTGTTCACATTGTTTTTCCATAATATTTTGTTTCATAATAAATGCAAGTGATTGGAATGTATTGAAGTGATTGGTTGCATTGTTGGGTTAAACTTGTCTTGAGTATTTTTATTTGCATTATTATAATCATAAAAAATTATTGGACTTATTAAACTAATATAGATTAACCTTAATCTCCGCTTGATTTCCTAATGATGATTTGCTCTTGTTAATATATAGTTATAAATATTAACATTTGATTTTAAGGATTGATGGGCATATTTCCATTTAGCTGTGCATACTTTTGTTTCAAATAATTCTTGTTATTAGGTTAAGTTTGGATTGATTGTAAGCTCATAATAACTAAAAGAATCATTAACATATATGCCAAATGATGATTACAGTCATTAATTTTGATCAATTTTTATCTTTGATCTTTAATATTCCTTATTATTATTATTATTATTATTATTATTATTATTATTATTATTATTATTATTATTATTATTATTATTATTATTATTATTATACAAATGCTCATAAAGCGTTGATATTAATTTGAATAACTTGGATATATTCTCCCCAAAGAACACTAGTTCTATCCTCCTTTATTAATGGGTTCATCCTTAAACCAATTAGCAGGTTACCTTTGAGGTTGATATCATTAATTGATTCGATAATCGAAAGTAAATAATCAATGATTGTATCCTATCTATTGTGTGATTTATATGAATAAAAAGTCTTAATCAACTTGTAGTCGGAAACCTTTGATATTGTGCTGCGCGTTATCTGTTTTCAACTATTTAGAGTTTTAAAAAGGGAATAAGGTCATTTATATTGTTTCTTTCATGATTCAAGTTGTATGACCATCTACTAGTTATGGTATATACTTAAAGTATCATAATCATTTACGTTTTATATATTATTTTCAAATCATGATATTGTATAATATAGTATACATGGGATATGAATTTGTTTTAATTATAGCAAGCTTTCATGGTTCCTATTAAATTGCTTGTGATACGATGAACATTTCATAAATTTGCTAGAGAAGATGAATGTGGTTGATAACAAGCCCTTTGTTATTTTAATAATGAAATATGGTGATTAGTATGAAACTGAGTTTATGATTGTGTTTTCCTATCTTACTTGTTACAATGAATCGAATTGTTGAACTTGGGCAAAAACTTGAATCTTGACAATTTAACTGTGCACAAGATTATGCAAGGGCTTTTGTTTTAATTCTATGTTTATATTTAATGTATTATGTTGTTTTTGATTTTTTGTGATAGCTATATAAATAATGAAAGGGGTATGAATCAAAGAATTGATATTACAAATTTTCATGTGATCAACTTGAATGTTAGGTCTCCATGAATAAAGGCAATTTTATTCATCTAGAATATTTGAATGATAATGGTTGGATATTATTGCTATCTTTTATGACAGTTTTGGAGAATGATAATGAATGTTAAAAACACAAAAGTTGACTATTCAATGTTATTTTCTTATATTAATTACTTATGAGATTTGATATTTTTATTTGTGGTTTTGGTTTTACCATGACAGGGAGGTTGTTTTAATGTTTATGATAGTCTATGCGAGAAAAACCATGATGATGACATTGTTAACAACCTCGAGGTACACTTATCATGATTTATTTTATTTGTCATGTTTCTCATAGTAAATTGTTATTAATAAGTACAAATTTTATTAAAAGCTCTAGAAGAATTAAATGTATTCCTATCAGAATGAACAATTATAATGAATAATGTACTTTCAAGTTTTCAGGAAACTTGTATCCTAAAATTGTCTAGCTTCTTTTGTTAAGAGAAAAATGAAAAGTTTCAAATTATGCGAATAAGACTATTCGTCTTGCTAAACTTTGTGAGTTTATATTCTCAGCTTTCAAAGATTATATTGTATATTAATTGAAATAATTGTTACAAAGCCCATAGTTTATGAACAAACATTATAACAAAATTTTTATTACCTCATTTTAATAACTAAACTACGAGAACAAAAGTTCTAGTATCTATATAGTAATTTACATATAGAAATACTACGCATCAAGCCAACAAGTTATACTTCTCCTTATGATTGGATTATGGTTAGAAGCCATATATTTTCCATTATAAATTTTTTAGTTGTGCATTATATGTTTATATTGATCCATAAAAAATGTACAAAAATTGATATTGGAAGTATATTAGAAATATATATATATATATATATATATATATTGAGTATGAGTCTTACTTTATTGAATTCTTTGAGATTCGATTATTTTTCATTAGGGGAGAAAAGAATCAGTTGGATGAAAATATAAATAAATTATAATTTTATTTAGATCCTCATACAAAGTGATGTGAACCAGAAGTTCATAAGATAATTTATTGCAAGTTAACTGTCAGAAATATTTACTGACCCAATGAGAGTAATCAAGTCTAATATACCATCTAAAAATGCTCTAAATTTGAATTGAATTCACAAGAGTATAACATGTTAGATCAAGAGAATGTAAATCATGCTCGAAGCATGATAGTTTCAACGGTTAAAATTCTCGTAAATGAAAATTAATATAAGATGGTCATATAGAGGAGGTAGGTACCCCTGAAGAAACCCAAGACATAACTAATAATATAACTCTAGAAGAGTTTTAGGTACCTGAAAAATGAAAATGGAAAATAATGAAGAGATCTCGATAAGTTATGTCATCACGAGAAAATGATAGAACCAAAAATAGAAAAGTTGTCGACAACGATTTTACAAATAATATTTCTATAGAAGTAAAGAAATAAAATGAGGATCTTGAATTAAAATCTATCTAAAAGTATGGATGCAAAAATAATTTGAGATACATGGAAAGACGTTATTCACGTGAAGTTAAATTAACTTCCAAAACATGAACAAGTAATCCAAACACCTAAAGGTGTAATACAAGTAAGGTATAAATGAGTAGTCATAAGATATACAATACGACTTGAATCATAAAGACTTTAAATTCATGGTGGATGCAATTACTTTATTATCCTGATAGTTATGAAAACTTTATAGCGGGTCTAATGGTTTGTGGATCCATATATAATATTTATCCATGGAGGATTAAAATGCTAGAAGCATTTACAACTTCCTAGGAAAATTTGTACAAATATATTTGCTTAAATATTTAGATAGAATGAATCGATTTAAGTGTGTATGATATATTTGAATCGATGAGAGCTTACTCGCTCATATGTCTTTATAAAGATATCAAGATCAAATTATGTTACCATATACTTTGAATTGGAAGTCCTAAAGAGCTTTGAAATAGAATTTTTGAAGAGTTTCAAAAGTATCTTGATCGTTTAAAGGAATATGTGAGATAAAGAATCTTGAAATCAAGTTTTGTCTCGACCTGTAAATCGAGTACTTAAATTAGAACAATTGAAAAGATGATACATCAAAGGAAACATATTTTTTTAAAGTTTCCTCCCTCGTGATCTTCAAAAGAAGAGTAATATAAATATTTGACAAATTCGTTCAAGTGGTAATTTGGAAAGATCTATTCATTGATGTGTTGTTTATCTGAAAATTTGAAGATTGTATTCAAGATTGAGTTGTAATACTCAAAGATCTTATGTGATATTATCACGAGAGGGAATATATACGTGTTGTACTCTTTTTCCCTTAATCAAGGTTTTCAATGGGGCAACATAATATGTGTATTAAAGATATGTGTACTCTTTCTCCTTCATTAAGATGTTTTCCTCATAAGGTTTTTATCTTAGTAAGGTTTTAACGAGACATATTATCTTCATAGACATTCGAGGGGAGTGTTATGAATATTTATTTATGTTGGTGTTTATCTCTATCTATAATATATGGTTTTGATATATTTTATTATTATGACTTAATATCAATTAGAGTTAGAGTTCTATATGATATTTACTCATTATGTTTATCAATATGAAGTTCATAGAAAGCATTGTAAACAACTAATATTGAGATAATGATACAGTTCTCTCCCATTGATCTTATATCTTTTGTTTTTCTTTTTCTATTTTATTGTTTCATTTAGATTATTTCATAACAAAAATGTATTTATAATTTCAAAAATTAATTCAAAAAATTAATGAATTTAAAAAAAAATTAATTTTTTTAATTCTTACTTGAAAATATTGAACAATATGAAAAAGTAAATTTTAGTCACAAATTAAGGTACAAAAAAGGTATTTTTTTATCAATTTAAAATATCATATCATCTTTTAATAAGGGTTAATGATCGATGTTTATATTTTTAATAAAATTTAAATTTATTTTATAACTTTTATCTTATCTTATTTTAATTTAATTATAATATATTTTAATATATCTCTTTAATAGTGTGTTTGTGGGTGTATTTCTCGAAAAATCACCGGTAATCGGTATATTTACCGATCTAACACCGGTCAGATTATATTTCTCGATCTAACACCCGTAGCAGTAAAGCGCGCCCCCTGAACTGCGCTATATGTTGATTTGGCGCCATGTGGGGTATAGCGCGTCCCCTGTACCGTGCTATACGCTGACATGGGTTACACGTGTGTATAGCAAACCCCCTGATCCGCGCTATATGCCACGTAGGGGTATAGCGCGGATCAGGGGCCGCGCTATACGCCACGTAGGGGTGAATTATATTTAACACAGTCCCTGGTCCGCGCTATATCTTTTATCTGAATAATTACATATAGCGCGGTGCAGGTACCGCGCCTTATATGGTTATAAATACCCTCCTCCGCCGGTTAAGTTTCTCACATCTCCTCGCATCTCTCCTCTCAACTTATAAATTAATACAACAATTCCGTCAACGAGTAATAATTCTGGCAATCTTCTCATATTTGATTTAGAAGTTCGTGCGATTTTTCGTTATAAGGCAATTTTGTTATAATTTTTAAATTATACTTATTGTTTATTATCATTATTTGAAAAAATATTATACTAATTATTTTTAATTAATTTTTATGTTTGTAAAATTGAAAAGCGGGAGCATACGTCGAAATAGTTTTGCGGTGCATGTAATAATATAAAATTATATTATTTAAATTATTTACGTTGATGTATAAAAAATTTATTGTGTTATATTTTCGTTTATAAATAATTTATTTAATCATGTTTGTTTCAGTTATTTTTTTTTGTAGATATAATATTGCCGCACTTTTAAACTCAAAGAATGGCGCGACTTTCAACTATTGTTTATTATGATGGCGAAATTCGAGAAGATGAAATCGGCGTTGTTTTCGTATCAAATGAGCGTGTTAAAATATTATTCAAGAGAAACATAACTCTTGAGGAGCTGATAACGAAGATTTCGAGGAAGATTCATGTTGGAAGTAGTAGAAGAATGTCATCATTGCAGTACAGATTTCCAACATCATTTTTTCCATTAACTTATACAGCGTTCGAACTTTCGAACAATGATGATGTTCAAATGATGGTTAAAGCTCAAAGTAATTATTTAAACGCCGCTATTGAGATGTATGCACATTTTGTTCAAGTGCGTACTGTTTGGGGTCAATCATTAAGCTCCCACTATGGGCTGGCTGAACAAGCTGATCAAGTTGATAGCCCGACTATAGTAATGTGTAATGATTTTAATGCCATAATGGGGAGATATTCATCCGCAACTCCTTACGATATGTACCGAGGTGGTTCCACGAACAATCTGTATGGCAACACCGCGTCCAGTTCAAGGGGAAGACATTCATCTGTAAATTTCTTTAACCTTAATATGGAGATGTCATCGACGCAACAATCTGTGCAGTTTCCATTTGACACGATGGTTTCAAGCTCTATGGGGAGGCATTCGACTGCGAGCTTTTTCGATCTCAATGTCGATATGCCTTCTAGTTCAAGGGGAAGACATGCAAGTAAAAGGTTCTTCGACCTAAATGTGGAGCTCATGGAGGAACCATCATCTCCACCAGAAGAACCACTTCGTGAGCCTGGTGCGGATAGTGCTGAGACCGGACTATTCATTCACCCAGAATCACCGCAATTCAACTCCGATGATGATGATGTAGATGAAGTTCCAGGAAATATGACACAAACTGACCCTCCTGCACACATGTATGAAGCTGATTATAGTGCAATGTACGGGCCAAAATTTACGGATATGCCTCATCTCGGTGACTATGGATATTACTCATCAATAAATAATGGTAAGTTATCTTTAGGCATGGAGTTTTCAAGCAAAGAAAAAGCGATGATGGCTATCAAAAAGTACAATATCCATAATTCTGTTCAGTCCGGAGTCAACCGATCGACGACCAAAAAATATGTATGCTACTGTGCCCGACGCGAAAACGGATGCAATTGGATGGTTCGTGTATCGAAAATGAAGAGGAAAAACAACATATGGGAACTAACAGTATACAACGGTCCTTACACATGTTGTGCTGGAGGGGTCAACCAATATCATCCCAACTTGGAATCTGAAATGATATGCCAAGCCATCATGCCCATGGTAAAAGCAAGCTCTCATATAGATGTTGCAGTGTTGATTTCAGCTATACAATCGCAGTATGGGTACACTGTCTCCTATAAAAAAGCTTGGTTGGCAAAACAAAATGCCATTGTCAAACTTCATGGCGAATGGGATGCATCTTACAACGAACTTCCAGGTTGGTTTAGGCTGGTACGGACGTTGAATCCTGGGATAATTGTGGACTTTGAAACCTCCTATGCATACCATAATGATCGAGTTCTTCGCGATCGAAGCCAATTCTATCGGGTTTTTTGGAGTTACCCACAGTGCGTTAATGCTACCAAATACTGCAAGCATGTGGTCCAGATCGACGGGACTTTCTTGTATGGAAAATACAAGCAAGTTTTATTATTGGCAGTTGTCCAAGATGGCAATCGCAACATTCTTCCAGTTGTTTTTGCTCTTGTCGAAGGAGATGATACAGATTCTTGGGCTTTTTTCCTCCGAAATTTACGTGCATATGTTATCACGAGGGAAAACATTTGTGTCATTTCAGATCGCGGAGCTGGGATCAAAGCAATAATGGAGTCTTTGGGTCCAATGTGGCAACCACCCTTTGTCCAACATAGGTAATATCTTCGACACATTGCTGCGAACTATCATGGAAGGTACAAGAAGAATGATGAGCGTCAATTAATTGTGCGCATGGGTAAGTGAAAGCAAGTTAGTAAGTTATACATTTTTTGATCATTTTAATTTTGCAAAGAAAATAAGTTAGTAAGTTATACTTTTTTTGATCAGGTTACGAACTACTTCCTTGAACGTTTGAATCAATGCTTCAAGATTTGAGGGCGAAGAACGAGGAAGGATACGATTACATCAGCCTCATCGATAAAGAAATGTTGACGAACACATATGATGGTGGATATCGATATGGACATATGACGACCAACTTGGCTGAGGCAATCAATTCAACCTTAAAGGGTGCACGTCACTTACCTGTAGCGGCTTTGGTAAAAACTATATATTTTTGTTTTAGGGTACTTTTTGCGAAGCTCGGGGGACAAGCTCAAACCTGGATGCAAGGCGGTCATGTCTATCACCCTAGATTAGTTGCAGATCTACAGAAAAAAATTGCTGCATCAAATGGAATGTCTGTAACAAGCTTCTCTAGAAGGCATGAAATGTTTCGTGTCACAGAGTTGTCGCGGCCTCTTCAAGGGATTGAAGATGTGTCGTTATGAGTAAATATAAGGGACAAAACGTGCGACTGCGGGTTTTTTCAAGCTCTGAAGTATCCATGCTCTCATGTGATAGCAACTTGCTCGCATACACGTCAAGACTATAACCATTTTGTGGATTCGTATACCTACTATCTGAAGTTTTTAAGGTATACGAATTTGAGTTTCCCCCCATAGGTAATGACAAAGACCCTAATGAGGTTCAAGATTGGCTTCCGATTGTACCAAATTTGAGTTTATTGAGGGAGCGTGGTCGTCCAAAATCCAATCGAATTCATTGCGATATGGATATTCGAGAAAGATCTAGACAAGACAGAAGATGTGGCCATTGTAGAAACCCAGGAAACACTAGAAAAATATGTCCACTTCTGTTGTCATCAAGTAACAATTGATGAGGAAATGATGTATTTGTTTATCAAATAATAATTCTTGTATTTTAATTTGCATTTACTTCAAGTTAATGTCATTCGATAATCGCTGATGAAGATTAAAAAAACGAACACAATCATTAAATTTTATCAAACTAATAACAATTTGGTATTTAAATACAACAAACTTACAATGAGAATTAAATGGTAAATGATAAACAAATTACAATAACTGATATTAAATGGTAATAAACAAAAGTAACTGAAATATATTAAAAAAAGTCCAACAAATTTAACAAAATAAAGTAAGTATTAAATGAGAAATAATAAAAAATTACAATTAAACAAAATAAAGTAAATACAAATATAATAAAAAAATCTATCGATGCTTGCGTCGCGAATGTGTACTGCAGGGCGGTAGCTGTCGGTCTCGAGGAGGATTTCTTCGTATCACTGGTTCTGACTCCTCGCTGTCATTATCGTCGTCGTCGTCCTGAGCAGGTACATTAGGTTGATGAGGAGCTGATGATGATGAAGCACCTCTATAGAATAAGGACCCTGGATTTGTATGACTGACTATCCCACCGACCTGCGAAAACTGGGAAAACTAGGAAAACCCATACATCGCTGAGTGTGAAAACTGTACATGAGGTGTCTGTGCTGCGGCCATGGGTGATGAGGCTGAACCCGTAAAATATACAGTATATGAACCCCAAGTTAGATCTACAAACATAGACCCATAATAGCCTCCAGGAGGGGTCATCTGTGATGGTGGTGGCGGCGGGGTCATAAAACTAGGTGAAGGCGGCGACAACGGCATCTGGTAATGGAAAGGCGATGGAGACATCATATATGGCTGCGACATCATAAATGGCTGCGGTGGCTGCTGTGAAGGTCCTGCTGGTACAGCTGAGGATGAACCGGAAGCACCTTCTCTCCGTCCACGAGTCGTGGGACGATGGTGTTGTGTCGGTGAATGTCTCTGTCGACGTCGTGGAAAGGTCTGCCCTCGTGCATCCTCGGGAAGTAGAAACGGTTTTCCGTTAATGTTGAACCACTCATAAAAATCCTCAGCATACATCAAGAAGTCAGTAAAAATGGGCTCTCTACATGGAAGGCACCGATGTCGATCCTCCCACAACACGACCCACTCATGATGCCTCACCAGCCAATCTGTATCTGTCTTGCTGCGTCTATCTAAGCTATGCAACTCGTCCATATTGCGAGGTGCTTCCAGAATTGGTTGAAAACAACCAAACTGCCGGAGCACGCGATCAGTGGAGTGCCACTCGACAGTCGTATAACAGATTAGAGGGACCATCGCCATCCAAACATCTGATGGACCCCTCAACTCAGGTGGGATCACCGCCTTCACATCATCAGTAGAATACGGCACCCATTCAAACTAAAACAAATAATATATAATTTTTATCAAAATAATAATCTAATTATATAACTATAATCTAAAATCGATTTTTAAACATTAAAATTCATACCTGTGTGCCAGCCTTCTGATCGATTAGCACCCTAATTGTTTCTAAATCATCAGGTAGCTCCTGATGATTTTTCCTATCAGTAGACCACCTATTCAAGGAAAAAAATTATTATACGTTGTATAAAATTATTAATATACAAAATCAGTTTTATAATTACCTCAGAAGTAGTGGAAATACGAATGGGTTCTTCACAACGGGACATAAAAAGGGCAATCGATACCATGCCCAAGATTGCAGCAGTAGGAGACATCCGCCGATAGCATTACGCCTGTAGTCAGTGGCTCCACACATCTCCCTGTACAACAAAGCCAAAACTGCCGAGCCCCAACTGAATGATCCGACGAGACGAAAGTCGCTAAGATGTCGCAATCACATGCAGTGAACTAGGTTACGCGATTTGTCCGGCATCAGCAACCCTCCTATCAACTGCAATATGCATGCCCGTGCATACATCTTAACCTCATCCTCAGAGGCGTCTGCACTCAACTCCCGAAAATTGGCATCTAACCAATTTAACGGTATCCTACCTCCGATAAAACTTTCCGGGACACGTCCTAGATTATCCCGACACAAAGTAGTCCAAGAACCGGAAGTTATCCCTGATATCACATTTCCATCCACCGGAAGCCCCAGGTGCATAGAAACACCCTCAAGCGTGATCGTGCACTCTCCGCACGGAAGATGGAATGTGTGGGTCTCCGGCCTCCACCGCTCTACTAAGGCAGAAATAAGGTCTGGTTCTATCTTACAGTGACCCTGATATCTACCTATATAACCAAATCCAGCCTCTACTAAATATGACAAGACACAGCTAGGTATCACTAACTTAAGATTCATAATAAAAAGATCTAATACACGGTCCTTCTCCTAAAAATAAATAATTACAAAAATTAATTCTTAATCTAATAATCATGCATTAAATAAATCAACTAATTATTACTAATAATTTAAATTAAATTAAAACGTTAAAATGTTACCGTATCAGCAAAGTGTCGAGATATATGATTTCTATCCAAGCGAAGTAGACTGCCTTCCATTATATATCTGCAAAAGAATTATATTACTAAAATATTAAATAAAGTAAAATACTTAAATAAATTGAATACATAATATTAAAAATATTATAAAATATACCTTAAACAGAGAGTATTTGAGAGAATTTGAGAGAATTTTGTGTGATGAAAGTGATTGAGGATTGGGGTATTTATAGGGAGGATTGGGGTGTGGACGAGTGGGTAATTAAAGATATATCGTGCCCCCTGTACCGCACAATACCCCACGTGTCAGATAACCAGGTATAGCGCGGATCAAGGGTCACGCTATACCCACGTGTAACCCATGTCAGCGTATAGCGCGGGGCAGGGGGCGCGCTATACCCCACGTGGCGCCAAATCAACATATAGCGAGGGGCAGGAGACGCGTCTTACTGCTACGAGTGTTAAATCGAAAAATATAATCTGACTGATGTTAGATCAAAAAAAATAATTTGATCGGTATTAGATCGGTAAATATATCGATTACCAGTAATTTTTCGGAAATTTCATCGTGCTTGTGTGATAATATATTTTAATTTAATTTTCCTATTTTTAGAAGTCATTTCAGGATAGAGAATGGCACAAAAAATCACGCATGTTTCCAAACTCAAAAAATAAAGAGAAAGCGGACTTACTTTCATAAATCGATATGACAGGGAAGGAAACATTAATCAGCAGGCCTAGGAGGCTAGGATGGGTCAACATAACATCCATATAAATATAGTATTTCCGTTAATATATTATTTTTTATTTTCATAAAATAATTTATAAAGGATTAGTAGCTCTAATTTAATTTAAACTACAACAGAAATATTATTCTCTTTAATTGAAAATTAATTTTATTTATACTATGTTTAAAATTCCAATTAAATTTAATTTCATGAATTAATTGTTCTATAATTTAATAGAAACATATTAAATTATATTCTCTAAATCACAATTAATATTATTGTAGTTGTATATTTTAATTAATGTTAAACATATATCATTATACTAATTATTTTTATAATTTTTTATTATTGGAGTTTAATTTTTTTAATTTAATCACTAAATTTTCAAATACCAACAATCGGTTGGTTTAGTAGGATAAGACACTAGATTCTTTAAGCAAGGCCAGTAGTTCGAATCCTGGCGATTGTGATTAGAGCAAACTGGGTTGAGAAGGTCGTCCTTGCATTTGTAATACCAGATCCGAATTAATCAATTAATAGACGAGAAACCAATTAATATACCAAAAAATCATTTAATTTTCGAATTACTCATATTTTAATCACTCTTTGATGACATTGATTATTTTATTATTGTTAAAATAACATGACAAATATATTAATATTTAATAATAAATAAGATTCAAAATAAAAATATTTAATTTTTTTAATATCAATCCCTGATTCCTAAATCTCAACCTCAATCCCACTAACATCACCCTTGATATTCTAACCTCAAAACCTAATCATAGATTCACATATTGTGTTAACAGAGAGCAGAGTGAAACTGTCAAAAAAGAGATTTCTCAGATTGTTCTTCCATGTGCATCAATGGAGTATTTTGGAAGTTAAATGATTAAATTAAAAAGTTTTAAATTTCAGTGACTAAAATAAGAGTGAGAAGATAATTGAATGATAAATGTTGTAATTTATCCTTAAAATTGACATGTTTTTAAAAAATAAATGCAATTAATTTATTTATAATTTATAAATAATATTTTTTTTGTTAATAATTTAACAACCTCTTAATTTGATGAAGTGATTAGGTATTTAACTCTTGCTTAAGAGATCTAAATTTAAACTGTATCGCTTGTAATACAATTTTTCCATCTTTTCACTTATGAGATAATAACACATGTTATTAGATCATAAATTTAAGATAATTTATTTTTTAAAAATTCATGAAAAGAAAGTGTCATTGGGTCATAAAAATATAAGATACAATGTAAGCGTTTTTACCCAAAAAGCACCTAAACTATCAATAATTACCCAAATTTTACTGATCACTCATTTGCTGACATGGACAGAAGGCACGGAGCACCATTCGTGCCTTCCATAGGTTTTTGTCCGAGCTGACGCCACACGAACAAAGCGGGGATCACCATTCGTGCCTTCACGGGATAAATTGACACACGACGGAAGGTGCAGATCACCATCCACCACTACTAGAAAAAACCCCTTTAATGACGTGCATTGCGCGTCATTTATGGGTGCGGATGACACACAAATGACTGTCGTTGAAGCCACCGACATGAATCTTAGATGACGCGCAATTGTGTGTTATAAATCTATGATGCGCATTGATGACACATATTTATGACACACATTTATGACGCACATTGAGCGTCATTGAAGCCTCCGTCATAAATGAAGATGACACACATTTTTGTGTCATAAATTTATGACACGCATGCATGACTCACATTGCGTGTCATTGAAGCACACGTCATTAAAAAAGATGACACACATTTGTGTGTCGTGATTGTATTTCGTAAATTATATATATATATATATATATATTGCAGATTGACAAACAATCAAACTAAATCACATTTAATGCCTCATAATAAATAATATATATATTATATATATATATATATATATATATATATATATATATATATATATATATATATATATATATATATATATCATATTATATGTAAGCAATTCATTTGTATACAATATATTCACATTAAGTTATAAAAATATTGTAATCATATGTACTATCTATGCTGTACAAATAAGAATTGAAACCAAAGCCTATGAATTCAACAATATAGTCCTAGTTCACATAGGGTAATTTCGTTGGATGTAATCAAATAATGTACTTTGTTTCCACATACTTAGAGCTTTGAGCATCTGGATAAAAGCCACAGATATGTGCAAATAGGCAGTGTTGCCAAACCTGTATTGATAACAAAAAAATGAGGATGCTTAGAATATGCAAAAACAATATAAACAAAAGGTAAGCAAAATAAAACAAAGATGTCAAAATTTTGCTCAGTCAATACATAATAAGCTCCTTATCGTATAAGCAATTTGCAGCCTATAGCATAAACCTTTTGGCAACTCAACATCTTAAATGCATTTAAAATTTAATTTTCATTAAAAGTATAAGAAAAACAAATTAGTGCTGTCAGAACCAGTTTCAGGGCAAGGCATTAAGATATGAAAACACGGAGCAAGAAAAATTCTCTTTCACCTTATCAACCATAAATCCAAACAGTAATGTATCTCTTTCATCTTATATCAACCCAAGCATCTTTGTAGTCAACAATATACAGATTATTTAGTCTTGCAATCAATTCCATCTGCAATACAGCCAAAGAACACAAGACAAATTCTCAAACATGCAATGACTTGAGATGAATTAAGGGAATTTTATTTTACGAAGTTTAGTTTATTTATATTTTACAATTAGGATTATGTTTCTTAACAGATAATATAAGATTTAGGAGATAAAAGTTGGGAAGAAAATAAACTTAGTAGTATTCTTAACTTGCAATCCATAGCCTATAAACCCAATTTGTGTATTTCGCTTTTCAATGAGAATTTCGATTAAAAAATTTCTTTTTATTCTCTCAAGTTCGCAAAAGGGCATCCTAATTTTTTTGGATAAGTGAAACCATTTTTGTCTTTATCTCATATAAACTCTTAATCAACTAGGAATCTTTTTAACCCAAAATGTACAAAGTCGAAAGGCTATTCCCATCAAAAGATATATATGAGATTAACATTCGATGTAGAAGATTCTCTCAATCAAAATAGTGATTTTATATACCTCAACCTTAAACCAAGCACACATTATGCCAGGGTTTCCTCGAGGAACAGATGAAGTTGGGAGGAGGGATGAATGACAGAGGTGTATGATATGTTACTTGGACTCGGGGTGAATATAAGTATGTATCTGGTATGCATATAATCGATTTTTAGTATCTTTTCATATATTTGGAGGATTGTACTTCATATTAATGTTTGAGTATGTGTCGAACACAAGTATTTGAAGGAAAAATAGTCTAGGTAACATAAGTAGCAGCATATACATATTTTTAGATTATTTCAATGGTTGTCTTTAGATTTCAGACGGGTTGTGAGCAGGTGCGTGTTTGCATACATGCATATTTTGTTATCAGAAAGACCAAAAACAATACATCTAAAGGTAGGATATGTTAAATATATCAGTCTTGTCTTAGCAGATAAAAGAAGGAAATATTCAAGATCACAGCTTTCAAAGAAGCAACAGAGTAGAAAACAGTGTTAACTCATGTCTCAGGGTATAAAGCATCTGTTTGGCTAGATAAAGAGGTGCAACCTAAAAGCTATCATAAATAAAAGGTGTCATCGTTGAACAAAACATGGACATCTCGTAATCAAAATATCTCCTAAATCAAGATTTTAAAGGTCACGGTTTCGTTCAAGCACAAGAAGTTCAACACTAAGAAAGGTTAATTTATGCAAGTGTATCGTGATAACGATCCGTTGGAAAATATTTAAATCCTAATCGAGTATGGAATAATCCATGCAACTTTCAGTCATCACAATTCACATGTTAATTACATAAAACAAACGTGAAGAGTGAAATTTTGGTTTTAAAAAAGTGACCTCTTGGTGAGCTGTACGCTTAAACTTGTCTGTTTGCTTGGCCAGCCGGATCTTCTTCAACACATACCTAACAGAGTAAGAAAAATAAAAGAGAATCATACAAACTTGAGGCTAAATTCAATAATTAATTGCTAAAGGACAACATGTATTACAATAATGAAATAAAGGCCACATATTGAGAATATGGTCTTTGTTGCTTAACCAATCCCAGAAATTCATTATTCAGATAACAAAACGAAGAACAACCTAACATTATCAATCCCATGGAAATTTATATCTAGCAACTATAATTATTGAAGGGGGAACAAAACTCACTTGTCTGTTTGCGTGTGTTATCGTTCGTGTGTCATTAAAGGTATATTTTCTTGTAGTGATAAGAATATATACTAAAGACAACATACGATATAAGTCAAATTTGAATAAGGTATAGCTTACCTCCTAATTTCAGCAAGGCTACTCGTGAGTTCATAGCAAAGAGAATAATAAAAGTACAACATCGCAGCTAGGACATCGAGGGTCTTCCTATTCAGATTCTTCAGCCGAGCAATGCTTGCAGAGGAACATGCCTTCGCCTGAAACGAGATAACATTATGTATAAAGAAACAGGAAACGTCTTGCACAGCTCCCATTGTTGATACTCCAATATCGTATTTCACTATCACCATCACAAGAGAAGATAAGATCATCTTTAGTTGGATGGAAGTCAAGTGACATAACGTTACCTGAATGTCTTATAAATGTACGAAGCGAATAACCAGGCTGCAGAAATTTTCAAGGAAAATTAAATGAAAACCGAGAAGAAAGAAAACTCAGAATGAAATAGCATGAACATGCACAGAATGCTTTAAATGAGAACATTAAGGGGTTTTAAATGGACATACAAGAAGACATAACTAGCTCAAAAACCAAAATAACAAGTAAATTGAAAGAAGAAAGTTCACTAACACTGTCAATATCCCAAACTCTGACAGTTTTGTCAAATGAAGATGTTGCAAGGCGTGATATGCTTGGACTGAAACGAACATCAGTGATCAAACATGAATGTTCTTCAAGAGTAGACTTTGGCTTTAAAGTGTCCGTGTACCATAATACAACCTGTGTTGCAAATATATATATATATATATATATACTTCTTACCAACATAAAAAGGTATGAAAAAAAACTAAGCTCCTCTCTCAGGACTAACCTTTTTATCATGGCCACCAGTAGCAAGCAACTTTCCATCTGATGAGAAATGACAGCAAGTAACTTTGCTACTGCTTGTTCGAACGGAATTTACTTCCATAAATGTGAAACCTGAAGTCAAATTCAAATTTGATACACTGTAAAAAATATTATGCGTCAAACCAATCCACTTGCATTATGTAGTAATGCAATAATAGAATATGAGATGAAAGTGTATCCCTAAAAATTAGAAATAAGGATAGATGAATGCGCCCACACAATTGCACGGTTTCTTTCGGCAAAATTCAGTTAGCATTTGGATATATAAACAATAGAGCAAAATCATGAAATAGTCGCAATAACCAACATTCAGAATAAGACTACAATGTACAAAAGTTTAATGAGATATACAATATCTATGCTTAAATATGCTTGGTCTCAAACAAGGATGTATTAATTATCATAGCCATTCGGAAAAAGAATTAGGACAGTATCATATTCACTGTATCCAAGAATAACAAGGACATAAAATATGCCAACAGAGTGAAACTACAATGTCCCACAAAAGAGGCTACATTAAATTCACTGCAACAACAGACTATCAAATCGCAAAAGCCATACAAGTAATATTTATACACCTTTAGTTAAATCCATACATCGGCCAACAACATCCCTAGGATCTGTATCATCATGGGATAAAAAAGACTCAACGTTATCATCAAGAGACCCATCCTCCACAAACCGATCCATTTCAGCCTGCAATTTAAGATCTTTATCACCCCACTCCCAAAATGGAGTTCCAATAAAAAATTATGCAAGGAATTTTTAGTTCCTCCACAAACATTGGAAAATAATTAATACTCACCAACTGATTCGAAGGGGATGCAAGTGTGCCGACACCATCAGCGCCAAACATCATCATAGGCTTAGAAGAACTCCCGCTATGAGGAAGAGTGGGCATTGAAATCACATCTCCAGGAGCGTGTATTGATGGTGTAGAAGGTGCTGAACTAGGGGAGGGTCCAGCTATGTTTGCTGTCCCTGAGCTATTTGTAGGGCCTGAAGATGGCACCGGCTGTTTTCTCTTTCTCCCATTCTGGTTTTTTGAAACCTTCAAATGAATTAAGGAAATTATGTTTGGAACCGACTCATGTATGCTTTCAAGCTAAGAATCAGAGCTCAAATAACAACTTTATATTGCTTTCCACATATTGAGTCATAAGGGGGGGGGGGGGGAATCAAATAACAAGCTAAGCGGAAAGAATGAAAATAATGGTGGAAAATTAAAAGTTGATTTTTACAAATGACTTCAATTAAAAGTGTATTCCGTGTTTTTATAAATTTTTTAAATTATGACTATTAAATATGACACACAATATTGTAAGTCATAAATTGTTCAGATTTTAAGAAACATTACTTTTTTTCATGACACATATTTTTTTTAAGTCATAAATTAGCGTGTGTCATCGTTCGTGTGTCATTAAAGGTATATTTTCTTGTAGTGCACGACTTCCATTATTCACCTTGAATTATTGGGTATTCCATTATTACCCAAGCCTTAAAGCTTGGTGACTCACCCCTCTCCTTCCCCTATAAATAACCCCGAATACAAACATTAAACTACACTAAAATTACTTTCATGTTCTTCTTTCTATCAAGCTAAGTAGATTTTATTATAGTTATTAGAAGGTAAAATTATTTATTATTATATTATGTTTATTTTATATTTAATTATTTGGCCAAAATTTTTTGTACTAATGATTTTGCTTTATTTTGTACTAATATAAAATATAAGACATGATTAAATCCCGATACATTTTCCTGACACAGTAACAATGTTAAATTGTGTTATTAAATTTATTATGATTTTTAAAAAATGTTTTAGCATTAGTTTATGTTTAACTCCGTATATTATTTATTTAATTAGGCGTATTTAATATATTGTTTTTGCATATATAAGACTCTCAGTCTTTCAAACTCTAAAAATGAGGCGTATTTCAGCTACAGTTTACTATAATGGAGAAATTAGGAAAGATGAAACAGACATTGCATTCATATCAAATCATTTTGTCAGAATATTTTTTAAGAGAAACATCACTCTTGAGGAGCTGATCACTAAAATTTCAAGGAAGGTTCATGTTGGAAGTACTAGAAGACTATCATCACTTCAGTACAGATTTCCAACAGTAGTATTTTCGTTAACTTATATAGAGTTCGAACTCTCCAATGATGATGATGTTGCTATGACGGTTGATTCTCAGAATCAAAATTTAGGCGCTGATACACATATGTATGCGACATTTATTTAAGTGTCTGCAGTTCGTGGTATGTCATTATGCTCCCACTATGGGCTAACTCAACAAGCTGATCAAGTTGACAACCCAACTACAATAATGTGTAATGATTTTAATGCTATAATGAGAAATCCACATTATGGTATTATCCCATCAAGTTCAATGGGGATACATTCATCAGCAACTTGTTACGATGTCTATCGAAGTGGCTCCACGAACAATCCGTATGGAAACATCACTTCCAGTTCAAAGAAAAGACATTCATCAGCCAATTTTTTTGACTTGAATATAGGGATGCCATCGACACAACAATCTGTTCAGTACTCATTTGACACGATGATTTCAAGTTCTAGGGGAGACATTCAACTATGAGCTTCTTCAACTTTATTGTCAAGATGCTTGCGACACAACACTCAGTCCAAAACCTGTATGACACGATGCCTTCAAGTTCAAAGGGAAGACATTCAAATACCAACTTGTTTGACCTAAATATCGGCATCTTAGAGGAACCCTCATCTCCGCCAAAAGAACATTTTCGTGAGTCAGATGCAAATGATGCTGAGACTAGACTATTCGTTGAGCCAAAATTACTGCAGTTCAATATGAACTCCAATGATGATTATGCAGATGAAGTTCCCACAACTACGGTACACACCGAACCTCTAATACATATGCATGAAGCTGATTATGGTGCAGTGTACATGCCAGAATTTGTGGATATGCCTAATGTTGATGGCTATGAATTTAACTCATCAGTCAATAATGGTGAGTTATATATTAGAATGAAATTTCCATCGAAAGAATAAGCGATAATTTCTATTAAGAATTACAATATTCGTAATTATGTTCACTCCAAAGTGGACCAATCTACCACCGAAAAGTATGTATGCTACTATGTCCAACGTGATAATGGATGTAACTAGATGGTTCGTGTATCGAAGAGGAAAGGGAAAATAATATATGTGAATTAACAGTATACAAAGGTCTTTATACATGTTGTGCTAGAGGGATCAACCAGGACCATCCCAACTTGGACTCCGACATTATCTGCCAAGCCATAATGCCCACGATCAAAACAAGCTCCCATATAACTATTGTTAAGTTGATTTTAGCTATACAGTCTCAATATGGGTACACCGTCTCCTACAGGAAAGTAAGAAAGGAAAAATAGAATACCATTAAAAATGCACGGTGAGTGGGATTTATCCTGCAACGAACTACCAAGTTGGTTTAGGGTAGTGCGTAGACTGAATCTTGGGACAATAGTGGACTTCGAAACTTGCTATGCATATAACAATGATAGAGTACTACACGATCAATGCCAATTCTACTGGTTGTTTTAGACTTACCCACAGTGTATTAATGTTGTGAAATACTACAAGTCTGTGGTACATATTGATGGATATTTTTGTATGGAAAATACAAGTAAGTTATACTATTGTCAGTTGTTCAAGATATGAATCGCAATATTCTTCCAGTTATTTTTGCCCTTGTTGTAGGAGAAAATATAGATTCTTGGGTTTTTTGCCTAAAAAACTTACGCTTACATGTTGTCGCGAGGGAAAAAATCTATCATTTTATATCGCAGAGCTGGGATCAAAGCATCAATGACCTCTTTAGGTCCAATGTGGAAATCACCCTATGTCCAACATTGGTACTGTGTCTGACATATTGCCGCGAACTATCATGGAAAGTTCAAGAATAACGATGAACGCCAATTACTTGTGCGCATGGGTATGTCATATTTCTTAATTTTATTTATGTAGAATTTTCTTTTTTATGGGAACTTAACAGTAAGTACTACATAAATTATTCATGTTATGAACTACTACCTTAGACGTCTGAGTTCATACTTCAAGAATTACGAGGAAAAAGAAGAAAGGATACAATTATATCATCCTTATCAACAAAGAAATATGGACAAATGCATATGACGGTGGATATCTATATGGACACATGACGACCAACTTGGATGAGGCTATCAATTCGACCTTAAAAGGGGGCGCCATTTACCAGTTACAACGTTGGTTAAAATGACATATTTTTGTTTGGGAGCACTTTTTGCCAAGCTAGATGGACAAGCTCAAACTTGGATGCAAAACGACCATGTTTATCACCCAAGATTAGTTGCAGATCTACAAAAAAGAATTGTTGCTTCAAATGAAATGTTTGTAACTAGCTTCTCTCGAATCCATGAATTATTTTGTGTCACAGAAATGCCATGATGTCTGTAAGGGATTGAAGCTAACTCTTTCAGAGTTAATCTACATGACATGTGGTGTGACTGTGGGTTTTTCAAGCTCTGAAGTATATATCTCCCATGTCGTAGCAACTTGCTCTAATATCCGTCAAGACTTTAATCATTTTGTGGGTCTCGTATACCGACTTTCAAAAGTATTTAAGGTATATGAATTTGAGTTCCCCCATAGGTAATGAGAAAGACCTATACGAGGTTCAAAATTGACTTCAGATTATACTAGATTTGTCCTTATTAAGGGAAACATGTCATCCAAAATCCACTCAAATCAACTGTGATATGGATATTCGAGAGACGTTCAAAGAAAACAAAAGATGTGGGCATTGTAGAAACCCATACCATAATAGGAAAAAATATCCATCTCTTTTATCATCACGTAACAATTGATGATGTATCGATGAAATTGTTTTTTCTAAAATATCAGCTTGTGTTATTTCATTTTCGTTTATGTTCAAGTAATGGGCTACTCAAGTGAAGATTAAACTCACAAACACTTCAAGGTTTATACCCCAAAACCTAGAATACACACTCTCTCAAAGAGTAATTACAAATTTAGCAAACTAAGGAAAAACCTCACAAAGGCAAATAAGTTTGCACTAATTAAGCTTTCACCCAAATTACACTTGAGCAAAGTAAACAATATAGCTCATAAATGTGTTTACAACAAAGAATTAACAAATTATGCACAAAACTATGCTTTGATGTTGGTAGATTGGTTCAATATGATTCTTGATGACCTTGAGAAGTTTTGACCATCAATTTATACCTTGTCCGTTAATTCTAGTCATTGGGGATCATTATACCTTCAATTTATCCTTCTTAAAGGGGATCGATCCTTTGGTCAAAATGATTGATCATTTTTCTAGGGGATCGATCCTTTGAGCCAAAAATCCTTGGAAACTTATTTTTAAAGCGTGAAAACAAGTGATTTCATTTTTGAAAATGTTCGACTAAGTCGGAAAACATTTAAAATATAATTTTCTAGTTAATTTGGCCTTTGAATTATTCTTGATAAATTTTTGACAAATTCAATTAAGTCCAAAAACAATTTTACAATTTAATGTTATATCAAAATATTAATTCAACAAAAACATTACAAACTAAACAAGTCTATCGATGTCTGTGTCTTGGATGTGTTTCACAAGGCGATGGTTGTCTATTTTGATGAGGGTTTCTTTGTATAAGTTTTTCTTCCTCCTCACTCTCATCATCATCAGCAATAACAACAGTAGTAGCATGTATATTTTGTTGATCAGGGATGGATGATGATGTACCACCTCCATAGAATAAGACCATGGAGGTGTATAACTAACCATCTCACCGCTCATAGAAAACTGTGAAAACTGTGAAAATGTAGACATCTATGAATGCGAAAGTTGGGTCAGAGGTGTATGCGTCTGTGCTGGTGCATTACCCGTAAAATATGATGCATATGAAGCTCACACTGAATCTACAAGCATGGAATTGTAATATCTACCTAAAGGGGTCATAAAACCCTATGGTGATGGCATCGAAACCTGCTGTGATGACATCCCCATCTACCGAAAGCCTTAAAAGTAATGAAACATCCTCCAGCGTAATAGAGCACTCCCCACATGGTAGATGGAATATGTCTATCTCTGGTCTCCACCTCTCGACCAATGCAAAAATAAGGTTGGATTCAAGGTTACAATGCCCTTCATATCTAGCTATGTAACCGAATTTAGCCTCGGCTAAATACATACAAACACGATTCAATATCTCTAACTTAGCGTTACGAATAAATGAATCTAATATAAAATCATTCCTCTAATTAAATAAATAGTATACAAATTAAAATATAAACTAATACTAAAAAAATAAATAAAACATTCAAAATAATTAACATAACACAATTTCAAATTGTTATCGTATCTGCAAAATGGCTCGAGATATGATTCATATCTAAACGCAGTAACCTGCCTTAAGTTTTATAACTGCAAATTATAAAAAAATTAACACAATCAAATATAATAAAATAATACACCATTTAATGATTATAACATAATAAAAATAATTTTATCTTCTAAAAATAATAACAAAACTTACTTGAAACTTGTTAGAATGAATGATAAAAGTAAGGAGAACTTTTTTTTTGTGTGGATTGAGAGTTGTATGAGGTGTTATTTATAGGAGGAGTAGGTGGTAATTAAGTGAGAGCGACAGATGACCGAGTGGTATTTATCGAAGGCACAAATCACCGTGAGTCAATTTTTCATAGGAAAGAGCGGATGGTGATCCGCGCTTTGCCTGCGTGGTGCTAGTTTGGAAAAAACTCATGGAAGGCGAGGATAGTGATCTACACCTTTCGTTCATGTCAGCAAATAGATGTTAGATCAGTAAATTCTGATCAATGAATATTTGACATATAATTATTGATTGTTTGGGTGATTTTTGGGCAAAAACGCCCACAATATAACCAATGGCGAATTGGCAACGATGAATTTGAAGGAGTGAATTCGGTCCTCCATTTTATGTGTCCTACAATTGGAGGACCACGTGAACAAAAAGTTGTAATTATCCACCACGTATCCCATGTTCCCATTTTCCCATGGTGGTCCCCCCACCATCGACATTTTCTTAGAAGCCAAACAAACAAGGGGTGGTCAGCTCAGCTAACAGTACATATCTGATATTTATTTATATATTTTCCACTCGGTGTTTTGACTTGCTAAACCTCATCGTCAAAGTTCGCCTTGGGTGGTTTTTGTTACTGGTGATTTTGATAGCCAAAGTCAAGCATTGGTGGCATTTTTTACCCTTTGTTGCAGGTGCCACTTTTGAAAGATCCCCCTATTTTTTAAGCATTTTGAAAATGGTGACCTTTCATCACTCCACGAGGTTTTAGCCTACTTCTACGGCTCCTTGAGCCAATCAAAAGGCTTTGCCTTTATCCCATTTTTCCATGCCTAAAATCAACTCATGTGAAGCAAAAGGTTTGAAGAAACTTGCATGTCCAATAAATTTTCCTTTTTCCTTGCCTCTACGACTTTGGGTCTAATTTAAATTAGGGTATACCATAAAAATTAATTTCTATATTAAAACAATCATTTTAATATCTATTTTTAAAAAAAAAAATTAATTCTAATCTTAATATTTTATTTTAAAATAAAAACTTCTTCGATAAATAAAAATATCAGTTAAAAAATAATCAACGCTTTAAAATATGGGTCTTTCTATATTAGAATGAAGTATTAGATGTCAAATTATTACATAAAAAAGAATAAATATCAAATAACTATTCAATCAAATGTTAAAAACTTTTGTATCCTAAAATGAAATGTTGAAGCAAAATGCTTAAGAAAAAAAATTTAAAATGACAATTTTGATAAATATTTGGACCAATTTTAACACTATAACGTTAATTAATAAATTCTCATTTACCTTCAGTTCTACGTTTCCATTCCTTGTTTTTCGTATGAAAAGCTTTGCATTTAGGCTGTAGCTTTGGGCTTTTGCATATTCTAAAAGCATTGTGTACAGAATGGTCAGAAGTATAAGTTACTTATAAGTGAAAAGACCACATTGATTCAGGGCTGCATTTCACTTTTGGTTCAACTTTATCTCTGTTCACCAACTATATTTATGCAATTATTTACCCTTCCCATCTCATACATATTTAGTGTTCCATTTCAAGAAGGCTTAAAGTAAAAAAAAGTACACAAATTAAGCCCTTAAAACTATTTTGACCAAAATATAGTTTAAGCACATAAAGTGCTTACATATAATAATTTAAGGACTTAGTATGACCAAAAAATAGTTTAGGTACTTGAAGCAAAAATATATCATAGTTTGAGTACCTTTTTTAAGTTTAAGCCTTTCTAGAAATATTCACATTTTTATTTATTTAATTAAGTAATTAGTTTAGCTTTAAGGTTGAATTTAGTATGTAATTTTTTTTCTAATCTCATACTTAATTTTTTTAATAATGTAGAAAACATAAATACTAGATTAACTCTTGAAATCAAATCAAGATGCTATAAACATATATTTATCCTCTATACCAAAAGTTACATAAACTTTTTTGGCATGGTATTGTCAGGAGGGTTAAGTGGGTTTTGGCATTTCCCATTTACTATGAGTTATGGCAGAATTATTGCTGTTTTTCGTACAAACAACTGGAAAATGCCCCTTTTTTTCCCCTCTTGTAAATGATGTTAGTCAAAATTACAATCCATTGGTGCCCCATTGGATGCCAAATTATTCATAATTTTCTTTCAATATTTGAATATAGTTATGTTTAAAATTTTAAGGTAAAAGGGCACATGATATCATATATTTTTGAAAAATAAAAACGTGACAATCATATTATTTTTTCTTGATGTGACATTTTAATTCAGAAAATAAATCTAATGTGATCATTTGACCAACGTTTTTCGTCATTTGACCATTACAGTGCTGATGTGGCAGTTCACAATACTAACGTGACAGTCCACAAAACTAACATGACAGTCCATCAACTATGTCTGAGTTATCAATTTAATCAACCTGCTATGTTATTCATCACATTGTCAACCACCATGGACTACCGCATCGACATCCTGAATTATCACATCAGCACAATAACAATCAATGACAAAAAAAAAATGGTCAAAGAACCACATTAAGATTATTTTATGAGTTAGGGGGTCACATTAAGAGAATAATAATACGAGAGTCACATTGATTTTTTTTAAATTACATGGAGTTTTTATACTTCTTGTCAAGTTTAAATGATTACAACATTTTATATCTATTATACTTGTAAATAAAAACATATTTGAATAATTGGATGCTTGATATTATTTAAAAGTAAAACAGGTTTGAATTTTGAAAACCAAGTAATATTTAAGGTTCATTGTATCAATTTATAAAATCTAAATATGAAAAATATCCTTAAAATACTATCCGGAAAAAGGAAAACTGAAGGAGCTCTCATGGTGTGGATACCAATCTTTATAATGACAAAAGAAAAAGAAGTCTAATGGGGTAGATATCAATCTTTATCATGAGGGGGAAAAACAAACAGAAATTTAGAACAAACGTCGAAATAAAAGTTTAAAGTCTTAGAAAATTAAAAGTTTGGCAAAAAATTTCCAGTAAAATTTCATATACTATCTTGAAGGAGTGATATTAGAAAATATTTTTTTAGAGTAAACACATATATATATTAATAACACAAAATTTTTATATTTGATGGATATAAATAAAATTTTAAGGTAAAAACAATTAATAAAATAGATAAATAAAAAATATTTAGATTTCAAGATGAATACGTTCTCACCCTAAACCTAACGTGAACCCACCACTATATTGAGTAACAGTAATGATAAAAGAGAATGTTATTTTCTGTAAAATATCTCATTTTAAATAGTTTCGTTTGTAAGATGTGAACATTGTCAATGGAGCAACTACTATACTTTAATTATCCTAAATTATTGAAGAAAAGAAAAAACAAAACCAGGAACTAGAAAGTTCAGAATTAATATAAAGAGACTAAATTCATAAATTAATGCATAATACAATGACTAATAAAGAATTTGTCCCTCATCCAAATCCAAGAGGACTGTGAACACACTCAGCCTGCATTCCCTCAAGGGTCCCACATTTCTGACTTTGACGCGTGAAAACGGATTAAACGAGGAAAAAAAATCAACATTTTTATAAAGGGAAAAAGTTGACAAAGGGAGCCCAAATTAGTAGTCTCTTTCCTTTTTGTCTACTTTTATGATATGTGTATCCCAAAGGCTCAGAAACTCCATATCTTTCCCCCTGCAGATTCCCCTCTTCAAAGTAATTTCTGAACCAGAATTTATCTCTTCTGTAGCTTTCTTCACAATCCCTACATTTTCTTTTCTCTCATTCACTTTCAAATTCCAACCCTTTTCTTCTGAGTAGCAACTGCCGACACTAACAACCCCACGATGGATGTAAGTTGTTCACATGAAAATATTCTTTGGATCTTGAGTGGATTTGTTGTTTAAAGCTAATTCTCTTTTTGTTTTTTTTTCTCCAGGATTATGGTAAAAGAAGTAGGCAGATACCGGCATTTGGAGACTGGGATTATGCAAATGATCTGCCTATAACCCAGTACTTCGAATGTGCTAGACAAGCAGGTTTGATTCGTTTCAGCTCTTCATCTGGTGAATCTAATACTTGTGTGCGTGACTTGTATGAAGTTGATTCGAGGAAACATTCTCGTGATCTTGCTTCTTCTAGGAAGGTCGGTTTGCTTGCTTTTTCTCCGTTGTTTTTTATCTCTGAAAATGTTGTATTTGTTGATGGTGATGATAATGGAGGTGTGGGCAGGTGAGTAGGGTAAGGGAGAAGGGAGGGCCGCATGTTAAGGAGCTAAAGAAGGGAGGGAGAGTCCGTGACGTGACGGAACCGCGGAGGAAATATCCCCACCACCACCATGTGTCGTTGTCAAATAATAATTACAGTACGACAAGAGATAGTAAGCAACTCAAATACGACGACGTTGCTACCAATCCCAAGAGAGTTCTTGTCCGACAACCTAAGCCTGTTGACGAAGATCTTTACAAGATACCCCCTGAGCTCCTCGACTCTTCCAAGCGAGTAAGTCCCCTCCACCCTTTCATTGTTCAAACTAGGACTGTAAATAAGATTAGTCAAATTCAAATATTATTGATCTCGACTTGACTTGAAAAATATAAATTTAAACTCGATTCAACTTCGTACTAAAATTTGAAATAAAAAGTTGAAGATCGACTCATACTGAGTTCGGTTGAAGTTCAAATTCCAACTCAAACATGAATCTTAGTGTTTGAAAAATCCTACTTTATATTTTAAAAAATAATATATAAATTTAATATTATTAATAATTTAATTTAAAAAATTAAAAGTTAATATTTATTTTTGGGTTATTCTGGAACTTTTGTGCGTATCAAGTAGTTTGTCTCTGTTTGGTAAAAGCTTGAGTTGACTCCATTCAAATTCAGTGTGTTGACAAATCGAATTCGTGTAATTTATAATCTGTCTAGTTGAAAATATTCATTTTTAAAAGGTTTAAATTAAGTTATTGACAATTGAAAGGGATCAAAACAACAATAACTCAATTTAAACTAAGTTATTGAAAAGTTTTAAGCCACATTTTGCTTCATAAGTCTAATCTTTTGTTTCTTGCATTGTTGTTTTGTTATGGAACGCAGAAGAAGAGGCCAGGATTCTTTTCGTGCTTGGTTCCAGCTTGTGCAACTTGAAGCTCTCATCGTTTTGTGCATGAAAATGAAGAATTTAATGTTTATATAGAAAGGGAAAATATATGTAGTTTACTCCATTTTTTTCATTTTCCTTTTGTTTTGACTAAACAAATCTTCTGTGAGAAATAGCTAATCTAATGGTAATTTTATATAGAGTTGAATTGAACAATTAAATTCACAATGTTTACCTTTTTTATTACTGTCTTCTACTTAAAAACTACGTGTTTCATGTTACTTATGCTTTCTAAATGACTTCATTTATAGTTTGCATATGGATTGAATCTTACAAATAACATTTATCCTCTAAAATAAATTAAGGTATTGTACTGATTATCGATGCTAAAAACTCCTTTGATGATGTCCTCGAGCACACAATCTAACAACTTATGCATAGTAAAACAGCTATGAACGATGGGCTTTCCGAAACTTGATGTACAACTATTTTATTAGAGTTCATCTTCTTATCTCTCTTTTGCATGTCATGTCGAAGATGCCATAACCATAAAAAGCTTCAAGCTTTTTGTTTTTTCTTTCATCATTAAAGCAAGGATGATTCATTCTCGTCCCTCAGGCACAGCCCCACAAAAAATTTCACAGCGTAGCGACAAGTGAGCAGTTCCAAGTGCTTAAAAATCGATGACTCTTCTTCTAACAAGGTTTTGCCTTCTTCGACATGCATGGTGACTTTGGGCCTGATGTCATGGAGATTGTTACTCAACACCGTTGGCAAAAGTTTGCCTCGTATCTAAGGAACGTTAATGCCTCACTTGTTCGAGAGTTTTACGTCAATATTTCTGACCCAAGCCAACATTCAATTTTAGTAAGAGATATTTTTATCCGTTTTACTCCCTCTGTAATTAATAGATACTTTAAATTACAGGATGTTGAGGATAGTCATTCTAAGTTCGAGAAGGAGGCTAACCATGTGATGCATCAAGAGGTAAGAGAGGACTTATGTTTTTCGAATTCTAAATGGAATGGGAGGAAAGCAAGCCGACGCTCCATGGATAGAGAGAGACTTCAACCACATGTCAAGTTCCATTTTATGAAGCAGCTATTGTCGACCTCTCACAATACTACTGTGTCATTTCCCTGAATGATGCTCTTGCACTCCATACACATGGGGCGTTCGATTGATGTGGGCAAGATCATCGTTGAGCAAACACATGCTTGTTTGAAAAGGTCGGCTAGTGCCTTACTCTTTCCTAACCTCATCACGACTCTTTGTCGTAAGAAAAAGGTTGTGGAGGAGGAATTTGATAAGATCTTGCTCGACTTGAAGGGTATAACTAGAGAAAAACTCCCTACATTGTTGGGGTTTAATGAAAACAAAGCCAAAAAGAAGGATGACGAAGCTGCAGAGTTTGGTGCAACCCAATATACCACGACAAGGTTAGATGCACTCGAGAAATCAACAAAAGAACAAGGAATCATTTGGAGGCTCTGACCGACAATCTCAAGACCTTATTTGTATATGTCAAGCAAAGACATGATGTTGTGGCATCAGTCTACCAGGAGATGCTCCCACATCTGGCTCAAAATCTCCCAGAATTCCCTGATGAAATCTTGCCAGCATTTGAGGATGCCGTGGCATTTCCAAATGTCACCCAGCATGACACTACGCTCGAGCCAAAAGATGCTGACCCAATCAACATGGTTCCCGAGCAATAACCTAAGCCTGAGTCAGAGCCCTAAACCTAGACTGAGCCCGCCCTATCTAAGGAGACTCCCATTGCTGATGAGCCCACCAATGAGATACCAGCCAGACGAAAATGTCGTGAAAACCTACGCAGCGTAGGACCACTAGACGCTTAAAGAGGTCTGGTGGGCGTGCAGAGACATTGACTGCCAAAGTTCCTGAGGTCCTAAGCACCCCCTGTTGAACCTATATCAGACCTCGAATCAAGCCCTACCCTATTGAGAAAGCACCCACGATGCAACATGGCCACAACGACACTACCACCATAGGAAGTCAAGGTACCTTACATTGCATTGCATAACATATAGTTTAGTTTTAACTTAGTTTTATTAAAGCATTGAGAACAATGCTTCCCTCAAGTTTGGAGGAGGTAGTTTTCTTATTAGGCCATAGCATTATAGAGTTAGCAGAACAGTTATGCCATGCTATTAGTAAAAGTTAGGACAATTTGTTGGAATGAATTAATGATGTCAGATGATGATGAACTCTTTTGGCTAAGAATTGAATGTACATGACTGTTGAGAATGATATGACCAACTTTAGGACTTGATGCGTTGGGAATCATTGAAACACGATTTTATGTCTTCTATGCTTAAGGAACTTATGAAATTTTTATGAAAGAACTCTAGTATGCCTTGACATAAAAATTTGATACTAAGCTTAAATGTTATAGGGTTGCTTAAAGGCTTAATTTGACTCATTTATATTTTGAATTATGTTTAATTGTGAATAAATACTTTGACATAATTGTAGAGGGACACTCCTCTTTGTTGTGGCATTGCGTGGATACTGCATTTTAATAAATGGCAGCCACAAGCATACGAGTGAATGAAAGTAGTCACAGAATTACTTTTCCTCACTAGCTCGGGGATGAAAGGTATGCTCCCATTCATCTAGAGTGTGGGATGATAGTTGTGATAGGCTGACTCCCCTCGTAGCAGTACTTATATTAAAAAAAATTATTAAGTAAATGAGAGTGAATTTTGTGCTTAATTGGATAATAAATGCCTTGGAAAAATGAGGGAACTTGCTTAGGAATTTTCTATCTTTGTTAAGGATAGATTAGATACAATCACCCATAAACACTTACAAAGGATCTTGCCCTAGGGAACATTTCTTGATTTCTTGATGTGTCTAGCATTTTGAAGCCAACTTTTTTGAGGGCTGAAATTTTATCCCATATGATTGTCTTGATTCTAAAATTTTCCATGACATTTTCATTTTGCTGACTGTTATCCATTGCTTAAGGACAAGCAATATCATAAGTTTGGGGGTGTGATAACTCCGTAAAAAAGTTATATTTAAGGTTTTTTTACTTAAGTTATTGATTTTCTAAAGCCTCATATAGGATCATTTATATGCATTTAAGAGCATATAGTTGCATATGGTGGATTTAATGTGCCTTGGCATTTTATTTTAAGAATGGTGCTATTTTATGGGAAATGCTTGTTTTGGTTGTTGATGCGCAGGGTCAAGGAGCAAAGGTGATGTGCAAAGGAAGTTGATGTGGCAAAACAGAATGGAGATGCCATGGCATTTCTGAGTGCAGTAAAAGACAAAAAAGTTAAAGATATTTTTATACAAATCCAGTTGTCATTTGACCACATGTTCTTTGCTGTCAATGCCCATGAGGAGCCCACAACAGCTATTGTACCATCCCTCACATGTGGTAAGTGTGACTTAGGGTACTATTGGAATTTTATACCAAAATTCCTAAGTACACTACCTTAATATATATAGACGATGATGCCACAAAGAGAGGACCTTCTTCTTCCACAATTGAATTCTTTATATTTTTGAGCTAAGGAAGGCGGAGGAGAAACTTATTCTTCTTCCCTTTTCAATTTTCTTTGTGGTATTCCTCCATTAGACGAGCTTGAGAGAGTGGAGACCTTGACGTCTGAGAGGAACAAGCGACGTTAAGATGGTTTGTAGTGGTTGAGGACCTCACGGGATTGCACATCGGGAGTCTTTCCTCCACCTTTGTTGCTTCATCTTTCTTTTTATTTGACGGGTTGTATGGAATGAATTATTCTTATGGATGATTTGAACCCCACCATGAACTAAACCTTATTTGGTGGGGTTTATAATGGATGATTAAATGTTTTTATTTGATAAATGGTTGATACTTTTATGTTTATCACTTGTTTTGCTCATTGTTTTTAATTACTTAAGATTGTAAGAGGTATGAGATTGACCATTTCTTAAGTATATTACTTAGTGTTCGAGAGAAACTAAGTTAATGATCCTTAGTGTTCGAGAGAAAAGAGGGGAAGATCGACATGAACAATGAGTTTTAGCTAATAACTAGAACCTAATCCAATATTAGTGTTCAAGAGAAACTAAGGTAGGATTTCATCGACTAATAGGAGTTGTGCTTAATTGATAGGTTAGATGTTGCTTCTTGGGTCAAGAGGATTCATCGTGGCATTCTAATTTGTCAGGTTCCATGACTAGAGATAACGTAGGGACACTCTTAGTGAACTCTATCAAGCAAGTGAACCACAGGAGTTTAGACCATTCGAAAATACAAACCTTAAAATTCCTTACTGACCCATTAATCATTCCCGTAATAGCTTGTTTGTGTGAGGATTATAAAGTCATATTACTTATTTCTAAGTTGTCAATTCATTCTACCTTGACATTTTCATTTGTTTACCCTGCAAACATTTCAACCTGCCGTGACATTTCCATATTGCTACCCATTCACACTACCATTCAATTTGGCCTTGACATAGTCATTTGTGCATACTTCTAGTTACACTTAGATAAGTTAGTAATTTTTCTGTAACTTAACATGTAATTTCCTCCAATCCCGGTGGAGACGATACTCATCACTGTTTGTGCGATTGTGTATACCTACGCATAATTTGCGTTCAATATATAGTACTCACACAACACAATAATATACTCAAAGGCTACAAACCGTCTATTAGTAGCACTAGTATCTATCACTTTCTCATTCATGTTATTCAACATATTAATCTCTAAGAGACTATCACATATTTTATTTACTATGACTAAATTTGGTATTCCACTCAACCAAATTAATCTCTACTCTGTTAACTTCTCTATTAAGTTTAAAGAGAATTTAACTCGTCAGTATTTTTTTTTATAAAAAAGAGCACATTAAAGAATAATCCACTAGGTAGGTTACTATAAAAGAGAGACGGTACACTAGGCACACTTAAATATCATGTCTTTCATAGAACCAATCATGGACATACATGTTCATAATGCTTTCTCATGTGTCATTTATGAATTTTCTATTTCTTTAATGAAAGTCTGTTAAAGAATTATGCTTGATATTTTTCTCACAATAGTATCTTATTAAGCATACATATTTTTGGGCTCACTATTGTCTTAGTCTTAGTTATCTTCATTACTTTAGTCTTTACTAGTGGTTTATCTCATTTCATAATATTTTACTAAGATTTAAGGACTAACTTAAGGGGTCATTTATTCTATTTCATGTATTTATTCAAAATATGAATTAATAGGCAACAAGTCTTAATAATCTAATCTTACAAGTAGAATCATAATTCCCAAGCAGACTTATTCATTCTCACCATGCCTACAACTTCAACTTTTGCATCATCACCTCTTTAATTAGAATGATCTCGAAATCTACCAAGTTGATCACATCTTTACCATCTTATTTTGATTTTGTTCATTCTAGAACCATAAAAATTCTAACTAAATTAACCTTTGAGAAATAATTTACTAACAATAATTTTACTTTAAATAATTTATTGATAATAATAAAATCATTATCTTTAATATCTCACATCTTTGTTTCAAGAGATTTTGAGAATCAAAACACCTCTTTAATAAGGACATTTAATTTTGAGAATCAAAACAACTCTTGTACAAATTAATCAATTTGAACCTTCAAAATTACTTAGAACTTCTCAAAGAAAGCGAAATTACTAGTATGAAAAAATAATACTAAACATGATAAATGTCAACATAATCACCAATGTTATTAACAATAATACTTTTCATAAAGTAAATATCAATTAATATAACCAATATTTTATCACTTTAGTTATATTCAAATTTCTCAAAGTGAACTCAGGACCTTAAGGATAACAACAATACCTTTTTTGAGTTGCTATTAATTATAATCCCCATAAGATCATCAACACGAACCTTTAAAGATCATTTCAAGCTTTTCATGCATGCAAGGATAACAAAAAAACATGATTAAAGCATATATTTAATCGAAAAGTAACTCATATGAATTAGACTTTTCCTTAGCCTTACTTTAGGATTTATCAAAACTAGTTTATCATTTAAGATTCTAAACTTTAAGAACCATTCACTGTTATGACGATTCATTTATTTTAAAAGCACTTAAAATACAATGGCTGTCAAATTAATTACTATACACTGTTTATAAACGTTTATAATTTGATAATAAAACTCTATAATGAAGCTTTCAATACGAAACTTTAAAATTTCCATAATGTTTATAATAATCAAAAGAAAATATAATTATCGCATTAAACACATGCTATAAAGCATGCGTTTTCATCCTCTATTAAATTCATCAATAGAAAATTAAACAATTTTGCAAATACTATTGCAAACATAGTTATTAAATATTTAAAATTTGAATTAAAAAAAGTTTAAATTATTGATTATTTTCTATCGTACGTTTCCTTACTCAATGCATCTTTCCTTTAAACAATTCAATACTTTCAAGTTTCCTCCGTTATAAAGGAATTGAATGCTATTTAAAGAATGTTTTCAAACATTTACTATTCCACGAACCATAGAAGAAGCATACCAAACGTTGGTTATTTTAAAATGTATTTTATGGCTTAAGGAAAGTTTTATATAATACGAAGAATTCAAAGTAATTCTTCATTTAACTTGAGAAAACGTTTTTGTTTATTTAAAGACACCAAATTATAACGAAATAATTTGATAATAGTTATGCACGAACTAATTTACCTCAGTGGTTACAAAAATCGTTGTTGTTCCTAGAGGTCATGAGTTCGAGCACCAGCGACTACATCAGGATGATTGAGCGTTTATTGTCAAATGTTTGAGAGTATTTTGAACATATACTACTTTGTAATCATCTTACTAATGATATGATATGTGTATTTCCCATCGAATTTCCTTCAAGATAGATTTTCTTTGAAGCGTCTTAAATTTGAATAATTGTATAGTATATGGACTAATGGTCGATTAAATATTTTGATGGGGGTCGAAATATTGAACTATATAAGAAAAATAAAATCGACAGAAAATGGTAAAAATTTAAAGTTCATCAAATCACAAAATATATCACAAGTTCCAGATCAAAAACCAATAAAATACTTTAATAATCCAAATCCCGTAAAAATAAAAGTGTTTAACATCAACGAAAATAAATATCATCAAGTCTGAAAAGAAAATATCCATACTATGTCTGAAAGGGAACGACAAATAACGATCCTCCAAGTACCGGTCCTAAATCTAAGGGTCTGAGTAATCTAAAAAGACGAAAACTAAGAAGTGAGCTACGGAGCCCAATGTGTTCTCTATAACAATAATTTAGAGAAAATATTCAGGAATGCACATTAGAATGGGGATTAAACCCTATACAGAAACAAGAAGGGGACGAGGACTCATGCAGGAACGAAGTCCCAAACAGAAGGAGAATGGGGAATGAGATCCCTTACAAAATTAGAATGGGGAACGAGGTCCCTTACTGAATTAGAATGGGGAACGAAGCCTCATACAAAATCAGAATGCACCATTATAAAGATTATGAATGGCTTTTAGGTCAGAATTTGGTCAAACGGACTGCAAAAATAGACTCAAGACGTCAAAAAACATAAGGATAGATGGTTTTAGAAAAGTTAACTGTTAAAGTCAAAGTCAACATTTAATGGTTGGGTAAACGAGTCGGGTCAATAGGTCAGTGACCGGCCCAGCTGGATTGGTCCAAGGGGTAACCAATTTTTCCGTTCTCAACTTCCAGAATAATCCCACACTCGTACGATGACATTTAGGGGCGCGTGAGAAGCCGTTCGAAGATAATTTTTGCACAAAAAATTCATTAAAAAAATAAGACATGAGGAACCACTTACCGAGGTCGGTTTGTGAAGAAGCATGATGGAATTGGATGTTATTGAAAACCAAAACCTAAACTCCAACAACAAAGGATGACTAAAAGAGAGTACCGGGTAAATGACGACAACAAGATTGACACAATGACACCGGCGGTGAGAGTCACGATTGTAGGAGTAGGGACCAATCAGAAGGAAAACACAAGTTGTTTGGGAGAGAAGAAAAAGAAAACAAGGGGGCTAGGTTAATCAAAAACAGGAAAAAGAAATAAAGAATATGATTTTAAAATAGACTAAGGGAAAATTATGCTCTAAGTCCTTGAACTTCTAAAAATTATTAAATATGTTTCACTAGTTTTAAAACTATTCAATTTGACCCCTAAACCTAGGGTGTGACAATCCTCCCCTAAAGAAAATTTTGGCCTCGAAAGTTTAACCTAGAGGAAAAGGATGAAGGTACTGCTCCTCCATGGACTTCTGAGTCTCCTAGGTAGCCTTAGAAAGACTACTACTATACCAAAGAATCTTAACCATCAGAATACGTTGACTCCTCAAAACTCAATCCTCGAAGGTAAGAATCCGAATAGGTTCCTCCTCATAACTGAAATCAAGTCTCAGCTCGACATCCTCTACAGAAATAATATGAGACAGATCAGAACGGTAGTGTCTTAACATAGAGACATGAAAGAAATCATGAATACGCTCAAGCTCAGGTGATAACTCAAGCTGATATGCAACATGACTAACTTGACACAAAATCTGATAGGGTCCAATAAACCTCAGACTCAATTTGCCTTTATGATCGAACATGATAACTTTTTTCCACGAAGATACTTCAAGAAAAACATGGTCACCAACATAGAATTCAATGTCTCGTCTTTTCAAATCAGCATAAGACCTTTGCCTATCAAAAGTAGCCTTAAGCCTATTTTGAATCAATCTAATTATACTCTCAGTCTCCTGAATAAGATCGGGTCCTACAACCCTCATGTTGGACAACTCAATCCAATATACTGGGGTACGACACCTACGACCATACAATGCCTCATATGGTGCCATCTGAATATTGGTCTTATAACTATTGTTGTAGACAAACTCAGCCAAAAGCAAGTGATCCTCCCAACTGCCCCAGAAATCAATAATACACCCCTCAACATATCCTCCAGAATCTGAATAGCACACTCAAACTGACCATCAGACTGTGGGTGATAAGTTGTACTGAATTTCAATCGGGTACCCAAGGCTTGATGAAGAGCCTTTCAAAATCGTGACGTAAACCTCGGATCTTGATAATAAATAATAGACAAATGAACTCCATAAAGACGAACAATCTCAAAAACATACAACCAAGCTAATCTGTCTAGAGAATAATTAGTATGAACCCAAATAAAATGGGCAGATTTTGTGAGATGATCAACAATAACCCATACAAAATCTTTCTTGGATCGCTTCAACGGTAATACACTAACAAAAGCCATGGTTACTCGCTTCCATTTCCACTTGTGGATCTGAATGGGTTGAAGTAAACTAGAAGGAAACTGATGCTCAACTTTCACTTGCTGATGGTCAAACACTTAGCGACATACTCAGTGGCATCTCTTTTCAAACAAGATCAGTAATACCTCTCTCGGATGTTCTGGTATATTGTAAAACCACCAAGATGCATTGAATAAGGATTATCATGAGCGTCCCGTAAAATAGCAGTCCGTAACTCAAGATCATTCGGAACAAAATAACATCCCCGAAAATATAATACACCATCCTAGTCGAAGGTATACTCAGAATCAAAACCCTATTCAGCTTGTTTTGCAAACAAGAATTAGGTTGCATCAAGAGACTGCTTGGACTTAATCTCATTCGCCATAGTAGGCTTAACCTGAAGCTTTGCTAACAAAGTACCATCATCATACAAGCTCAAATTGGTGAACATCACCATCAAATCGGTAGTCGCTCTCCATCTCAAAGCATCGACAACTACATTAGCCTTTACAGGATGATACTCAATCTCGAAATCATAGTCGTTCAGAAACTCTAACCAGTGACATTCTCTCAAGTTCAGTTCCTTCTGGGTCAACAAATATTTTAGGCTTTTATGGTCAGTAAAGATATAACACTTCTCCCCGTAAAGATAGTGTCTCTAAATTTTTAACGTAAAAACCACTACAAGTAACTTGAGATCGTGTTTGGGGTAATTACATTCATGTAATTTCAACTAATGAGACGCTGATAATAACCAGAATGAAGATCAATCTTAGAGAAAATGGAAGCCCCACGAAATTGATCAAACAAATCATCGATGTAAGATAATGGGTATTTTTTCTTAACAATAACTTTATTCAACTTCCGATAATTGATACATAAACACAACAATCGATCTTTTTTCTTAACAAAGAGCACATGAGCTCCCCATAGAGAATTACTTGGCTGAATAAAACCTTGATCCAATAACTCATGTAAATAAACCTTCAACTCTCTCAACTCCTTAGGTGCCATGCAATAAGGATCCATGGACATTGGTGCAGTACCTGGATATAGTTCATTTCCAAACTCAACCTCCCTATATGATGGAACACCTGATAACTCTTCTGGAAATACCTCCAAAAAGTTTATCACAGTATGGATCTGCTCAACTCCAACAGTGGACTTATTCGAATCCAGAATATATGCAAGTACGCTACGACAACCTTTCAGATCATCCTCTCGACTACCAAGGCTGAAATGACATTAGACAGATAACCTCGATGCTTACCAATCAGGATAACCTTCATTCCATTCAAATTTTTCAAAGTCGCTCTCTTACGTTCATAATTCAAATTAACCCGATGTTCTTTCAACCAATCAATGCCCAAAATAAAATCGAACTCATCAAGAGAAAGTTCTATAAGGTTTTCCAGAAAAGTCTCTCCACTGAGCTCAAGAGGACAATTACGATAAATTTTGTCAACCGATACAAATTGATCGATATGAGATTGAACAATAACATAACTGGTAGTCGACTCAACAGGAATTTCAAGGTTATGGGCAATAGAACTCGCAACATAGGAATGGGTAGACCCGCCATCAAGTAAAGAAAATTAATGAACAGAATGAATAGTAAAAGTACATGCAATAACATATGGCTCATCACAATCCTCGCAACGTCTCGTAGCATAGACAAGAGTAGGTTGTCTAGACTTAGATCTCGTAGAACCTCTAACTGAGGTAGATCACCCTCTACCTGAACTTGATGCATGACAAGATGAGGCAGGTCGACTCTGACCACTACCCCTCAAAGTTTGAAATGAACCTTGAGAACGTGCAAGAGTTTGATAATTATGAGCAGGCTATAAGCAATCTCTCAGAAAATACTCAGTGGAACCACACCAGAAAAATGTCCCCAACTTCTTACGAAAATCCCCATCATGGGCTCTACTACAGAAGATATAAGTAGGCACAACTCGTTGTGCAGAAGCAACATCTCTACTCTCAGATCAACCAAACGAAGCAACATGCATGGACCTAGAGTAAAACCTCGTTAAATTATTTTTGGGGGTTTTCCAAGACTTAAAGAAGAACCAAAAGGACCCTCAAAACCAGATTGCTTTCTTTTCTAACTGTAATGCTCTCTACTGAGGTCTTCTATATCCTCAGTAGGCTTAGCTCGATCCACGATCTGAATAAATTCTCTTACATGAAGTGTAACAATTTGACTATAAATCCCCATTGCAAACCTCTCTAAAATAATAAACACTCGCCTTGTTCAGTAATGATGAGTTTGGTAGCATACTTACTGAGGCGTAGAAACTTCATCTCATAATCCTGAACCATCATATAAACATGTTCAAAATCCATAAACTCTTGTTTCCGCTCTTTCAGATAACGACTACCCACAAACCAGCTCTAAAAGGTACATGAAAAAAACTTATAGGTCAACTGATCCCTTGTAGTAGTCATTTTCACTAAATTCCACCAATTTAGAGCATCAACATTCAGTAGCGAGACAACATCTTGAAGTCTCCGATCAATTGAATAATCCATCTCATCTAACAGACACTCAACCTTCTCAATCCAATATTCCCTGATAGACGGAGATGCTCGAGTGAGCCTTTAAAATATTCTGCCATTACATAACACCGTCGATGAGGCAATAATGGCAGTATCCTCTAGTTGAACCCCAATAGATCTCTGAAGTAAACATAATACTTCTCGACCCACAATAGCATTCTCAAAAACATCCACGTATATTTCTCCAATGGTAGGTGTATGCTCAGTATGCTCATTCGGATAAGGAGAATCAGACACTCGAGTACATCCAGTCGGCTCAGAAGAATCAGATGCTTGAGTACTGATGATTCCATAAAAAGGTCACATTTTGGGACCTTTTCACTTAAGTTATTGAATATATAAGAGCCTATTTAGGACCATGTAGATGCATTTAGGAGCATATAGTTGCATGTGGTGGAATTCTGTTTGTCGTGGCATTTTATATTGAAATCGGTGCTGCTTTATGGGGAAGGTGTTTGTTCGGTGATGTGTAGGAATTAAAAGCAAGGAAAAGAGAAAAGGAAATGCCGTGACATAAGGGGACTGCTAAGCAGAATGAAAATTCCGAGTTGGAATGGCATTTCGAGAGCGAACAAGTTGGAAGTTTATATCTTGAAGCCAGTTGTCCCTGTTTTCACGTGATCTCTGACCGGGGACAAGAAATCCGCCTCGAGGATCCGCCTGGAGGGATCAGCGCTGCTACAGTCGATCCTGCTGATCGCGTCGCCCTACTGTAAATCTTATCTGTCCTTGAGCTTTTGCAATAGGATTATGCTGGGTACTCAACCAACAACCCAGGTTGGATCAATGCCAACTCTTCCTAATCCTTATGTGATTTAAGCATGGTTTGGGGTATCCTAGAAATTTTAACACCAAGTCCTAGGGTTAATCTTCCCCTATAAATAGAGGATGAAGCCACAATGAAGAAGACTTTAGTTCCACACCATTTTGAGCTTAAAATTCAGAGGGAAAAGGTCTCTTATTTCTCCATCAATTCTATTTTCCGTGGCATTTCTCCGTGACAAGCTTGAGGGAGTGGCGTTCTAGGCATCCGAGAGGAGCTAGTTCGCTGGGGCAGTTCGTGGTGGCCGAGGGAAGCTCCGACAGTGCACGTCGAAGGCTTTTCCTCATTCCCTTTGTTCTTTGCTTTAATATTTTATCATTTGGGTTGTAAGGAACGGATAAATTTGCTTTGTGCTTGCTTATTTCGAACCCCACCATGAACTAATTCTATTTGGTGGGAGTTCATTTTGGATGTTTTATTTCAATGAATGGTTATTTTTCTATGATATAATCTGTTTTGTTTATGAAGCTTAGTGTCTTAAGGTTGTAGGAGCTACGAGAGTAGCCATTCCTTAGGAGATTACTTAGGGTTCGAGAGAATATCTAGGTAGCACATCCTTAGTGTTCGAGAGAAATTAGGGAGGAACCACATAAGCAAAGGGTTCTAGATAGTAACTATGCCTAATCCACCTTAGAGATAAGGCTAGGATTTCATTCGACTAAAAGGAGTTGTGCATGAACGATAGGTTAGATGTTAATGCTACCGCAAAAAGGTATTGTTGAGACATATCCTGTTATCTGGACCAATAGGATCACTGCAGGGGTTTACGCCAACCGGTTTTGCCAGGGCATCTTCAATCTGTCGAGTCCCTTACTAGAGATAACATAGGGCACCTTAGTAGACTCTGTCAGGCAGACAAGGCATAGAAGTAAGACCATTATGAGAAGTGGACTTAGATTTTCCTTAGTGACTCCTATCACTTATTCCCATAGTAGTTTGTCGTGTGAGAAAGGCAAAGTCATATCAATTAAATCTTATATTTACATTTCATTTTGCCTTGACATTTCTCTTTGTTTGCACTCAACACAATTCAATTTGCCACGACATTTCCATCCACTTTGCCACGACATATCCATTTGCTACCAGACTACCACCATTCCATTCCATGACATCCATATTATTTTACCGCAACATTATCATTTGTACATACCATCACTAACTTTACTTAGGTGACAAAGTAAAGCGCTTTGATAGAACTTATTTGATTTCCTCCAATCCCTGTGGAGACGATACTCACTTATCACTGTATTACTTGTTCGATTGTGTATACTTGTACATATATCCACACTCATATTTAGTACTCATACCGAGCGAACAAGTACGTCCATCAAACTACCCAACCTCAGGAACTGGAGGATCTCTATCAGAAAGGATATCAACCTCTATGGCCCCGAGCGCTACCAACCTTACGCAACGATACAAGATAATGTGTTCTCCTACTGGGCGACATACTAACTAATGTGTCTGAAATAAAAAGAGAATGCACATAACTAAAGTCAGATCCGATACTAGAATCTCAAATCAAAATATTTATGTTTGAAAACAAATAATTTAAAATCAATAGCAAATATTTACAATCAAAACACATTTTAGAAATCATTTTCCAAACCTTGAAACTTTTGATGCATAAAATAATTGTTTTACATAACAATATAAAATTCAACGGGTAGCACAGTCCGAGGGTTAAACCTAGCCTCTAATACCACTAAATATAACCCCCTTAACCCGGTCTAGATGTTATGACCGAATCTCAGATATTACAACAAAGATGAATTGGAAGAATTAGAAAATTCATATTTGACATGCATGGACAGAAAATGGTAAAAATCTCGAAGTTCATCTTACCATAAGTTCCAAATCAAAATCCAATAAAATACTTTATTAATCCAAATCCCGTAAAAATAAAAGTGGTTAACATCAAAGAAAATAAATATCATCAAGTTTGAAAAGAAAATATCCATACTATGTCTGAAAGAGAAAGACAAATAACAATCCTCCAAGTACCGGGCATAAATCTAAGGGTCTGAGTAATCTAAAAAGATAGAAACTAAGAAGTGAGATAAGAGGCCTAGTGTGTTCTCTAAAGTGATATAAGCATTACAATAAAAAATAATTTGATACAACCAATATGTAATAGTAATTCAGAGATAAATGTTCAGGAATGCATCATAAGAATGAGGATTAAACCCCATACAAAAATAGGATGGGGATGAGGTCCCATACAAAATCAAGAAAGGGAACGAAGTCCCATGCAGAATCAAAATGGGGACCAGGGTCCCTTATAGAATCAGAATGGGGAACGAAGCCACTTACAGAGTTAGGACGGGGAACGGAGTCCCATACAATGTCAGGACGGGGAACGAATTCCCATGCAGAATCAAAATGCATTGGTATAAAGATAATGAATGATGTCGTAATATTCAGGAATAAAATATATCTCAGATAATCAAAAACATGATAAACAGGCTTTCAAGTTAGAATTTGGCTGAACGGACTATAAAAACGGATTCATGATGTCGAAAAAATAGCGGTATGTGGTTTCAAAAAAGTCAACGGTAAACGATCAATGGGTTGGGTCAAAGGGTTAACAGGTCGGGTAAACATGTCAGGTAAACTGGTCGATGATCGACCCAACCAGTTCGGTCCAAAGAGTGACTGGTTTAGTCAGTCTCAACTGCCAGAACATTCCCACACGCGCACGACAGCATGAAAATTCCAGATAAATAAAATAAGAGACGAGAAACCACTTACCGAGGTTGGTCTACGAAGAAGCAACATGAAATTGTGTTTTCTTGAAAACTTAAACCTAAACTCCCTCACTAACGCTAAGAATAACAATAAATGACTAAACGAGGTTACCTGGCGAACGGTGACAGTGAGACAGACATTGTGACACTGGCGGTGAGAGTCGCGTTGGTCGGAGCAGGGACCAATCAGAAGAAAAACACAAGTTGTTTGAGAGAGAAAAGAAAAAGAAAACAAGGGATTAGGTTAATCAGAAACATGAAAAGGAGGGAAAAGAAGGAAGATTAAGGTCTTAAAATAGACTAAGGGAAAATTATGCTCTAAGTCCTCGAACTTCTTGAAATTATTAAATACGTTTCAATAGTTTTGAAACTATTCAATTTGACTTTTGAACCTAGGGTGTAACATGAGCACTGCATATGTAAGAGTATAAGCATTCATTGTAAAATGATTGAGAGTTTTTGTACATATAGTAACTTGTATTCACCCCAGATTTATATATAAAAAAACTCAAAATTCACAAGATAACACCTAATTTGTCTAATATTTAAACTTACAATAACTGAAACTGTTATTAGAACAACATATATTGAGAAACGAGGTTATCATTCTTTAGTTCGAACTCTATTTGATTAAATATTTAATAAATTATTATATTTTTTAATTTAAATATTTATTTTTACATATACTAAAATACTATTAAATCAAAATTATATAAAATGTATAAATTTTTTAACAGGGGTCGGGGCCCCTTTTGGCCCAACAGAGCTCTGCCGATGTGAATGGTTCCCTACGGTTAGGACGACTTTTCAAATTTTGTACACCCGATACATGGAGTAAACTAGCGACGGTACCACTTTTCTCTCATCTCAAAACAACACTTATAAACATGTTTATGAAAACCAAAGAAAGTGTTTATAAAGCAAACATTTGCTTAGGGATTTCACCAAATGAATGGAAATTTTCCACTATTTTATAACCTAAAATAGTTACGGTAAAATCTTTATTTTTAAAATACAATTTAAAGATCTTAAAATAAAATTAAAAGACATTTAGAATTGAATTACAATTGAGCATTAACAACAAAAATAAATATATCCTCTATTCTATATTTAAGAGTCAAATTTAGATATCCAGATTCATACAAGTAATGCATACTACCAATCCTAAATCTACCATAAATAATAATTTTTAATATCTAAATCCAAAAACAATAGGTGAAATATCCAAATATTCCCTCCAAATAATAACAGTTAAGCTTTGGGCGGATAGGTAGTTTGACTTCACTGGCTGATAATTGAGAATATAAATAGGTGAAAAAGAATCCGAGAAAATTCACCCCAAATTACAATCTTTCCTTTTCAAGAAGCAAGTACCGGTTTGTTATTTTAGCGCAGAGCGAACCGGAAAAGAAGAAATAAGCAAATCCATAACTTCTTTTCAATTCTCTTATTCAAAACAACTCAACATCAATCCTGTTGATTGAGTATTCAAATCTTTGTACTTTCTATTACAACCTTGGGTCGGTGTAGAGGTGATGAAGAACAAAGTCATAGATTTGTCGAAGGCCATAGCTACGACTGAATCCTTGTCATAGTATGAGATAATAAAGCCAAAACACAAGGGCTACGATGGAGGAGATTGAGAGAAATCATCCAAGGATGAGTCCGAGGAGTGTCAAAGTGGTAAGGAGAAACCAAAAAAGGGAAAGGCCAACCTATTCCGTGAGTCGAGACCAAAAAAGTATCTTAGTTATTTCCTTTGTAACGAGAATCACATGATGAGGGATTACCCGATGAAGGACAAGGTGGCTTCCATATTGAGTCAAGAATATGAGCTAGATGGTGAGGTAGCTAGGCTTGACACAATTGTGAGCATCAGGGCCAACAAACCGAAGGTAGAAGTTGAGTAACCAAAGTGCCCCCAAGAGGAGGGGTCACAGAAGTCTTAAGGGCATGATGATCGAGCCAAGGTGTCTAAGGGAGAGGAAGAGTCCAAAGATGAGGAGGCATGAGGCTTGGCACGATGGTCATGGGCTCTGTCAAGGTGAACGGATCTAAAGATAGAAATGGTTGATGTACATCGACATCAATGTTATAGGAAAATAGAAAAGTGCTCTAATAGACCCAGGGAACCCGATCTGTTCATATCAAAGAGAGCTGCAGATGAGCTTGGTCTCCGAGTGGAGAAGTCGAATGGCTACATAAAGACGGTTAATTCCAAGGAAGTGCTCATTTATGGAGTAGCGAGGATGGTGGAGTTACGAATTGGTGAGTGGAGGAAGAAGAAAGATTTTAAGGTAGTTTTGCTGGATGGCTTTGATTTTGTTGTTGGGTTAAGCTTCATTGAGCAAATTCAAGCTTTCATCACGCCCAATCAAGACATCCTGTACGTCACTGGTCTACATTGGACGTGCATTGTGCTAACATACCAAGATAAAGGAAAGGGGGCCAAGGCATTGTTAGCCATTCAATTTGGTAAAGATCTTTCGAAGGAGAAAAACATCACTTTAGAGGTAACTGTTGGGGAAAAAACCGAGGAAGGAACCAAGGGACCCTAGATTTCAAGGGACATGGAGACACCACCAATGGATGAGTTGGTAGAGATACTAGACTTTAAGGAAGAAGGGTCGATGCAATAAGGGGCACCAAACTTCGAGAAGAAAATATCGATGAAAGAGGCACCGAGCTTTATGGAGGAAACATCGATGCCAAAGAAACTAGAATTTGGGGAGAAAAGAGGGTTGATGTATTTTTGGGTGAATACAACTGATGGAAAAGAGGTACATCTCGAACACGGATCTTGTGTGGTTAAGTCTAATTTGCCATCTTCGATGAGTGTAGGTCAGGAGATACCTAGTCATCAAGTTGAAGGGACCAAAGGTTAGAAGGGGCATGCGAGACCTTTCAGAGTTCAAGATGGCACGTCAAGGATGCTGATGAATCTGGGAGTTCAACCGAGGGGTCATCCAAGCTTATGCCAAATGATCAAGGGGGTCCATGCCAAGGCAAGTTTAGATGAGTAGGAAAGAGTTCCTACAAATGAGATGTGCACATGGGGACGAGAGAGTATGGAGTTACATGGAGGTAAAAGATGAGGCCAGGGATTCACATATTTAAACCACAACAAACCAAGGCACCGAGTGGGATCCAAAGGGGCCAAGTCCGAGCACAGTCTAATACAACGACGATGGCGTGCTAGGTTTAGTGGGGGAGAATGTCATGCCCCATGAGATCAAGCTTGAAACATGTCCTCTAGTGTATGCAACAGAGGTTCTAAAGGGCATGTTGTGCATGACCAATCCACCAAATTTGGCCCAAAACAGGGAAAGTTCTAAGTGGCCTGAGCCCGATAACATTGATCGTGCAAATATGGGAAATGATACCTTGGCAGTTTGTGTCCACATTGGCCTTGAGAAAAAGGTAGGAAATATCATATCAAGGAGGATTATGTGGGAATCTTTCCATATCGATGAAGATATTAAATTCAAGGAAAGAAGGGGACTAATTGATTTGATTTGATTGTAATTTGATAAGCTTTCCTTATATATGGAGTTTGTAATTAATAGGACTCATCTTAGTCATTAATCTAGTTTAATCTTAGCCATAAATTGTAAGGGGATTCAACTATAAATAAAGGCCTCCCTACCTCATTTGTACTCACTTAACTTTTCAGTAATCAAGAGCATTCACCCAAATCTCTTTCTTCTTGTTCTTTAATAGCTTTCTCTTCTCTCTAGTGTTTTTACTTCCGTATTCTAGTAAGTGTTCTTACTTAGTGTTTTCAGGCTTACTTAGATGCATAATTGAGTAAATAGCCTCAAGAGGTGTCTAAGACCGCACGTTTTGGAGTTAGGATCTCCAAAGGCGTGAAAATATGATCAAAATAACATTGTAGGTTTTGATAAACCCAACTACATATAAGAAAATATCTTTTTTTTATATATTTTAATTTGGGATGAATACTCGATCGAATCTAGTTAAAATATTTTGAGTTTGTAACACCCTATACCAGGTCCAAGTGTCCAAGCTGGATACCTGAGCATACATTAGGTTTCAATCGTGTTGGACGGATCAACATCCACATTACACACATTTCGTGGAAGCAAACAAATTAAAATCTCTTATTATTCTTCACTCTCAATGTTCAATGTAACTAACATGCAATTGAATCTCAATTAAACATGCAAACATTACATTTAAACATTTAGGGGTATTTTGGTCATGTCATATCATATAATAAATCAACAACTCAAATCACCTAATTAAGGTTACCACATGTTAAACATTTTCATAAGGAAGTAGCACGCAAAATTTCATACCAACCGAACATCAGACAATCACTCAATCGATCATACAAGATTAGGGACTGAACATAATCATTTAGGGGTCAAATTAGAATTTAAGAGCACTTCAGACCTTTAACGAATGCAATTTTACTTTTTTTCGATCGAGCAAAACTACTAAGGGATCAATCCTTTCTTAAAAAGGATAGATTCTTTGCAAAACATAAACTTTGGGATTGATCCTTTATCTTAAGACATCGATCATTTTTCTAAAAAACTTTAGATTTATCAAGAACATGCATATTTAGTCAACTAATCACCCACATAAAAGTAATCATGGATTAGGAATATGCTTGGACACTATTCAACCACTTAATACATGTCAAAACAAAACTATAACATGCTTTATAACACAAGTCAACACATTAATCAAGGATTTGACACCAAAAGCCAACAATTTCATAAAAATTCATTTCAAGCACAACTCACCTAGTCATTTTTGGTATTTAAGGTCGTTTCATGCAACCTAAGAATCTAACATGTTTAGTTTACCATGTTACGCTTGCCTACGCACTCCAAACACTTATTTAAGGCCTAAATCAACATTTGAGTACTCACATTCTTTAGTTAAACAAGTTCTTGCATAATATTCTCAAATCAACACATTATACCATCATCAATCTTCAAGTATAAAACAAGTTTTACAAGTCTAGTCCATACATCAAAAGTAATCAATACCACATATATTTATAAGTCGCAAACGTAACCCATATTGCCACAATTAGCTTTCTGAAAAACACATACACTTCATTGAGCCATTGCCTTGCTTGATCACTCTCGATGCCATGTCTCTCGCCTCCACTCGATTCCATTACTTTAAAAAGTTTTAACAACGAGTGTGAGCTAATAAAGCCCAATGAGTGACAATCATTCAAAGACAATGCACATAGTCAAGATGAAGCATGGCCCTATATGATCATGTTTAATATGCCCTTACCTCGTCGTACAAGTAACATCATGACATGCTTAAATGATCAATTACATATTCTAAATGCACATAAGTTCCAGAATTTACCAATGTTACATAATTGCTTAAGTCATGGCATTCACAAGCACTCATGTACAATTACCTTCCTTAGAAAGGAACACACACAAAATACACATACTTTCATTTGAAGATTATTGGCCTTTGTTTGAAACACAACTCACTCATTGGATAAACAAACTCTATACAACTCCCATTTTGTTTACGGACTCACATAGGTCCAAAACCATGAATTATAGAGAAAAGCTATACGCCCAACCAAACCCCGTATCTTCTTGAAGAAAAGCTCTACATATTGACCAAACCCCGTATAATCTCGAATGACACACACTTATACAAAACACATAGACTACCCTTTTCTATGCATGCCTTTTATATCCAAAGGTCATATTATGAACAATAGTCAGTTAATTCAAGTTTACCAAGAGTGGTTGTCAATGATGCATAGTTTTCACATATTGATTCAATTACATTTTGAAACACACTTACGGATAGTTGTCATGATCACCCACATATATGGACAGTGAGAAAGTTCAGTTCGTCCAATCACATATTCACATTATACACTTTCACTTTAAATACACATCGAAATTGGTGATCATGATCAACTAACATATTCAGAATATATATAGATTTTTGAAAATCGCTTTCCAAACCCAATGCATCATTTGCAACACAACACATTCACATTTCCCCAATTCTGATATATGAGACATCGTACATAATTCGATATAACTCCTATTTCATATTCATGTTTTCAATATACGTGTCATCACATACAAATCAACATAATTCAAATCATCATCAACATCATTATCAAAAACACATAAACATGTAAAAATTAATCAAATGCATCAACTAAACAAACCTCAACCTTGAATCATATCCATTTCTAAGAATGAGAGTCACTCACCTTGCTGTCTGAAAATTGAAAACGCTCCCAAACGCTCTCCAAACACCAAGCACAAAATCTTCCAAAAAAATAACACAATAAGGACCTTGAAAAAAAATAACACATTACAATCTATTCTAAAATATAGCAGAATTCTCTAATTCTAAAATAGAGCAAAAAGGTCGAAGTTACCGAAAATCATACCGAAACAACTCTCCAACACCTCCGATCTTATTTGAATCACTTATCCTTTACAAGAGCTGACAATAAACAACTAAAATTATCATCTAATCCAATTAAAATCGCACAAATCAACCTTCACAAACCTAAATTCTCGGATTCCCAAAAATACCGAAAATGGACTTTGTTTTCAAGAAATCGATATCCAAATCATTTGCAATCGAAAAAATGATTTAATATGATTATAATCACTCCAAAAAAACTCAATTTCATTAAAAAAAACCCTTAAAATCAACTCAAGAAATCAACACTTTAATTAACTCCGAAAATCAATTAAATCTTTGAAATCTTTTCAATTAAATCAATAATTCCACAAAATCATTAACAAAAAATCACTTGCCCTCGAAGCATGAAAGAAAACCAAGGAGAAGATTCGTACCTTGCTGAAAATGGATTGAAATTGAGATCATCAATGGAACTCCATTATGATTAAGCTTTAAAAACAAGAAGATAAGAGAATAGAAACTTGATAATTAAAATCAAGATTGAGATGAGTGAATTTAAAAATCAAGAAGAGAAAATAAAAGGAATTGATCATCTAGGTTGAGAGAAAATGGAGGAAGTTAAGAGAAATTATCAAATTGTGAAAATGAGAGAAAATGAAGAACACGGGAATGAAAACAAGTAATTAAGAAAATGTATTTTGGATTAAAATGAATTTAGATGAAGTTGTGGTCAAAAGGAGAAGTTAAAATACTTTAAGTTTAGGAGGGAAAAACTCTAAACATAAGCCTTGGTAAAATTACTTCATAGACTTTGGACATTGTGATGATTTTTATTTTTTTTAAAAGAAGGTATTTCAGGGATAAAATAGTGATGACAGTAAGAGTGTATATTTTCGGATATAAGATATTATCTTATCCAAAATATCATATATCCAAAAATTCAGATCACTAAAATTACGATCTGAAAATTCGATATATGAATTTTTAGATATTCGAGTTTTCAAATCATATATAATATATCCAAATTCACATAAAACTTGAATTGACAAAAAAATCATATTTCAAATTTATATTTTGTGGCTTTATCTAATATATTTATACCTATAATATATTCTATATAAATACTTAATTAGTCGGACACAATAAACAATTAAAAATCTTAATTTTTTTGGGGATAGAAGATCAGTGGCTAAGTGGGTACTCACATATTGACCTAGAGGTTATCTAAACTCTAAAGTCGAATTTTTGAATAATCTAAAATTACAATTTACTCAATCCATGTCCAATTTGATTATTATATTTTTTTCTCGGATATTTGATCTAAATTATTCGAAAATCAAAAAACGAATTAGATGACTAAATTTTCGAATCGAATCAATCAAATTGAATTTTTTACACACCCCTAGATGAGATTATAAAGGAGTCGGTGTAAAAAAGAATTTGCAAAAAAATGTGTAAAAATCAAATTGAGTAAATACAAAATTGATTGATTAAGTTACAAAAAGAATAAATTTGTTGCTAAAAATGAGAATTTAAGTTACATAGATATTTTGTAATTGTAGAGTAATATTTGATTCAAATTTGGTCAAAATATATTTAAAATAAAAGAGGAATTAAAAATGAGTATTCAGTCGAGTCAGATTCAATCGTGTTAAAAACTTGAAAATAGTCCAGTTCACTTGCCATACTCTACAATTTAAATTTTATTTAAATATTTTTTGAATTAAGTTTATTTTTTCAACCGAATCGAGTTTACTCATTCCTAATATCAATATCAATAAAATACTAAATTCAAAGCAACAAGTCAAAAGCTATCTAGACAATAAGCACCTTAACTGCATCTGGTGAACAATATTCTTATCCATCCGGAAGGCCTTGGAAAGAACATTAGAATCAATTGGAGGGTTTGAGCCGAACACAGCATTTGAAATGAAAATATCCCCCGAGTTTTGGCTATTGAAAGAAGCCACTGCCACAGCACAACAACTCTCTATTCTCCTGGAAATGAATCAACCCCAAAGGGAAAAAAAGCACATCTCTAGGGTTCAAATCTTTGGTGAAGAGACGATTATAGGGGCTCGACGTAACAAAGCCGACAAGAAGCATGCCTTCCAGAAAGACCTGGACCTTGGTGGCACTCGAGTGAATGTGAGGAGGGTGTTGGCCACCTAAAGCTGTACATGCTTCTTACACCAGCATCATTGTCATGGAAGTAGTCAATTCGGTCATTAAATTATGTCTTTTGTGGTACTTTATCCATTCCGACGTTCACTTTAGTTGGTGTCCAAGGTTGCTAAGGCCATATAAACTAATAACAATAGGCGTTATTGACGATAGCAAATGCAGTATTTGGATCAAACGCATTAGTTAACATAGATGTTCTTTCCAAGGCCTTTAAATTGGTCAGAAAAATGGTGAAAAGTCTGCAATCCAAATTCCGATGATATAGCAAAATGTTGAATGTAGATTCTTTCAGAAATGTAAAATAAAGTTGCAAATTGTGCAATATACAGAAAGAACATATTCCATTAAAGATATGTAGAAGAAATACAACACATTACATTCCTTATTCAATGCCACAAAAAAGAACAAATGATTTGATTTAAAGAATCAGTCTAAGCAAGTTGAAGCCATTGGTAAACCAAAACCTAAATGAGCTTGTAATAGCAGTTGTTTTTAGAGAGAATAATTTGGTAGCCAATCTTCTCCACTCTAACAGCTTCTTCAAAATCTACAACAACAACCTTAGCTTGTTAACACCAAGAAATCAAATCTTCTTTTTCTTATACTATTTTCTTGGAAACCAAACAGAAATCAGAAAGTAACCTTTGGACCTGTGAGTATATCTTCAACATGTTTTATAATTTCACTCCACCAATTGTTCATTTCTTTCACACTCTCCTACATTCTTTTCAATCTCTGCCAACAGATCATCAAGATTATTTTTTTTAACGAAACGCATGAAAAGAGTTCTAAGAAGAAGAAAACATATAGAACACACCGTGGAAATGGTGAGGTAGATTGTGAAGAAGCTGTGAAAGTGGAGAAGTTTGTGGAATGCTACAAAATTCTTCTTTGGAAACAACTGCTATGAAAAGAACATTTAGATTTTGGATAATGGCCATTTCATCCCTTCTTGATTATTCAAGAGGTTCTGTTTCGTTGGATAGACGGGTGAAGAGTGGAAAAGCAGAGAAGATTTATATAGAATTTTTTTTGTACGAATGATCCTTTAATCTTGCTTGATTGTGTGACGGTGACCGTAACTAGACAAGCCTATACAAATTACCAAAAATAAATATACATCAAAGAATATACATTAAGAAAGGGGAAATGATCGAAATTGTAAATTAGCCATTAATATATAATATTATGTTACTTATTCAAATTATTAGTATCTATCGTTGGTAAAATAGACTGCAAAACTACACCGTTAGCACTGACTGAAAATATAAACAGTAATTAAAAGGAACAGATTCGTAAACTGTGCCGTGGTATAACCACTGCCTTAGAAACGAATTCGTCCCGATGTGTGTAATCGCTGTAGTAGGCGGACCGTCTCTCGAGGTTAACACGGTCGCTCCGAATTTCGTACACCCGAAATCGGAGTGGACTGCCGGTGGTATTGCTCTTCTTATCGGAAAGCACACAGAGAGAATATTTAGAAAACACTTGGAGAGTGAATTCTGAATGTTGAGATTGAGTTGAGAAGCTGAATATAGCTCTCTATTTATAGGCTAGAAATAGAGTTAAAATCGTCCATAAAATTTCAGGATTAAATCTCTTCTTTGTAACAGCTGAAACGTCTAGATGAACCTGACTCAGAAATAGTCCAGGTTCATTGCATCATTATTCAGCTGTTATAACTCCCGAAATTATATCATGTAACCCCTGGAATTAAATCAAATAACTCCTAATATTAACAGCTTGTCCCCTTTGTACAAAGCTGGAAATCAGTCCAGATACATCTTAACGTTTTTGATTTAATTTAGGAAAAGCTGTTTAATTTCTGATAACTCTCATAAACCAACTGTTATCATTTAAATTTAAACAGTCCTCAGCAGCCTATAAATATTAGTTGAAATCTTTCACATTTTTCCATTTGTTTCTTTCAAAGAGAAATTCCTCAAGAATTTTCTCTAAAAAGATAGTATCCGCGCGAACATGTCGAAGACACGTATTACCACGACCACGAGCCGAGCCGAGCCGAGACAGACGGCGGCGGCAGCGGTGCGCGAGAGTCCCCCTTGTTCTCTTTCACTCAACAAGGAAGTGGAAATCCAAACCATAAATACCCATTCCCAATAGTATTTCCAATACTATGTGGGATTGAGCATTATCAACATTCCCCCACTAATGCGAAAGAATTCTTCTGAAACTCGAAAAAAACTTTCCAGAAGAGCAATAACGAGATTAGTTGCTTAAGCACTAGTGAACGTATTTGGAACTAGTACATAGTGATAATGAGCAATCCTTCTCTTAGATAAGTGAAACTAGTCTGAAACTTTCTAAGATGGGGGTAAACTCATAACACACAACTAACCCTTCATCCACCTGAGTCCTCGATGTGTAAGATATATATATATACAAAAGTATATATTTGGCCATCTTACCTCAGGATTCTAGTAAGTGTGCTAGAAAAATGGCCCAACATTTTTCATAGAAGGCGGCTAACCCTTCTCACTTACATAGGTTATTTCAGCAAGTTTATCTCGATATAAACCACCCTTGACAGGGATATGAAATAATTAAGAGCTTTTATAAAATCTCAACCTCACAAAGAGTATGGTGACTTTCTTCAAGTTCATTATAAATGAACCACTCAAACTCTGGGCTAATAAGTCATTAAGAATAAATATTCAACCTCATTTATCGGTAAATTCAATAAGTCCTTCTTACTAAAACCATCCAAATACTTGGATTTGAATTTATTAAGAGTTTAACAAACTCAACCTTTTTGTTGGTAAGTTCATTATTTCCTTCTCACTTAGGAATACCTACATAAATTGTGTTATGAACTTATTAAGAATAGATATTCAGCAAGTGCTTAAGAACAATCCAATGCTCACCACTCAGATTATGAGTATATCTACTCACTCTACTCACAACATAAGCAATATCAGGCCGAGTATAGTTCATTAAGAACATTAAGATCCAAATTAATTTAGCATATTCAATTTGGGAAACGCTACTTCTTTTATTCTGAACTAGATGTATGCTAGGGTCATAAGGAGTTCGAACAAGGACGACATCAAAACTGTCAAATTTCTTTAGCACTTTCTCTATATAATGTGCTTGACATAAATAAAACCCCTTCTTAGTTTTGGTAACTTTGACTCCTAAGTTTACATCTACTTCTCTCAAATCTGTCATATCAAACTTAGTGGACAAGAAATTTTTAACTTTGTTAATGGACTCAATGTTAGAACTGAAAATCAAGATGTCATCAACATAAAGACTTATGATAACACATTCAGTGTCAAACATATTTGAATAAACACAAGCATCCGAACAATTCATAACAAAACCAAAACTAAGAATAGTTTTATGAAATTTCTCATACCACTGTTTATGAGGCTGCTTAAGTACATAGAGTGACTTTTTGAGTCTACAGACTTTGCCTTCCATACCAGGTGCTTCAAAACCTAGTGGTTTCTCCATGTAAATCTCTTCATCTAGATCTCCATTCAAGAAAGCAGTCTTAACATCCATTTGATGTACCTGCAACTTATGAATAGAGGCTAGTGCAAATAATGCATGAATCGTTGAGATTTTTGTAACGGGAGAGTATGTATCAAAGTAGTCTAAACCAAACCTTTGAGTAAACACTTTGATGACGAACCTTGCCTTGTACCGCTGAATCAAACCATCTGGCCTTAGTTTCTTCCGGAAGACCCATTTGTTGGATATTGGTTTGAATCCCTTAGGCAAGTCAACTAATTCCCAAGTATGATTAGACATTATCGATTCTAGTTCATCATTAACAGCGCTTTTCCAAAAACTAGCATCGATAGATCTTATAGCTTCTTCAAAAGTTTTAGGATCCTCATCTAACAGAAAAAATTTGAGCTATAGGATCTGAAATGGAGTCTAAATAATTTATTTCAGAAATAAAGGAAGTAATAAAGTCTGGTCCAAAAGAGGTTTCAACTCTTTGCCTTTTACTTCTTCTAGGCTCAAAATCAATTTGTTCAGAAGACCTAGCAGGATTACTAGAAGAAGTTGATGGAATATATTCTATTTGTGTTTCAATATTTATTCTCGGTTCCTTTAAAGGAAAAGTATTTCCAAAGAAAATAGCATCCCTTGACTAACAAATAGAATAATCTTGTAAAAGCATGAATCTGTATGCATCACTATTCGTAGCATACCCTATAAACACTGCATCAATGGTTTTAGGTCCGATGGTGGACTTCTTAAAGTCTGGCAAACCCACTTTAGCCAGACACCCCCACACTTTCAGGTATTGTAAATTAGGAGCGTATCCTTTCCACAATTCATATGGGGTAGAATCTAATTTCTTATGAGGAACTCGGTTCAAGATATGAGTTGATGATAGAATGGCTTCCCCCCACATGTTATCAAATAACCCTAAAATTATTAGTAAAGAATTCATCATCTCTTTTAAAGTTCTATTTTTTCTTTCGGCTACACCATTCTGTTGAGGAAAATAGGGGGCTGAAGTTTCATGAATTATGTCATTTTTTTCACAAATATCTTTTAAGAAATTAGATCCATATTCACCACCTCTATCAGATCTAACCCGTTTGATTCTCCTATCTAATTGGTTTTCAACTTCTGTCTTATAAATAAGAAAGAAATTTTCAGCTTCATCTTTAGCTCTTAGGAGATAAACTTTTGTATATCTTGAATAATCATCTACAAAAGTTATGTAGTAGTGTTTTCCTCCTTTACCTTCAATGTTTCTAAAATCTGCTAGATCAATATGAATAAGTTCTAAAAACTCAGTTTTTCTATTAGAAACATTCTTAAAGTGAGGTCTAGTATACTTAGTTTCTACACAAATCTCACATTTGTTAAAGCTAGTTGTGTCTAGTTTAGGCAGAACATTCATATTTATTAATTTCTTTAAAGAACGAATATTCACATGTCCTAATCTAGTATGCCACATATAAATGGATTCAACAATATAAGCAGAAGTGGTAGCTTTATTTTCATTAAATTGAGTTTCTATGACAAATAAACCATTGCTTAAAAACCCTTTCCCAACATAATCACCATTTCGGGAAAGTACAAGTTTATCTACCTCAAAAACTAAATTAATGCCTGCCTTATTCAGAATCCCACCACTTATCAAATTTCTACGCAAGGCAGATACATACAAAACATTATTTAAAGTCAGAGTTTTATCAGAGGTCAGCTTGAGTAAAACCTTGCCTTTGCCTAACACTTCAGAGCTGCTAGAGTTCCCCATGTACACACGTTCACCTACGTTTTCATCCTCAAATTCGGTGAAAAACTCATTCCTTGCGTAGAAATGCTTGTTTTCATTCTGGCGGTCTGAGCGGTGTTGGCATTGGTAAGCTTTATGGCCGGGTAAACCGCAGACATAGCACTTGAGCGGCTTTCCTTCAGGTTTGGCCTTTCCTGACTTCTTGAAGTTGGTAGCCTTATGAGGTTTCGTCTTCTTATCTTGATTCCCACGTTTCATGATCTTCTTAAATTTAGACTCAACCAAGTTAGCTCTAAAAGATAAATTACTCATAGAATTAGTAAGCTTATCTTTTAAACGGTTGGCTTCTTCAATCTTTATATGGCCCACGAGCTCTTCAAGCGAAATTTCTCTCTTCTTATGCTTAAGAAAGTTGCGGTAGTCAGACCAGGACTTCGGCAACTTCTCAATGAGAACATTGGCTTGCAGCACCTCGCACATTTGCATCCCTTCGGCGATGATGTCAGCGACTAGGTTCTCATAGTCATGGACTTGATCCATTATTGGCTTGTCATCAGTCATCTGGAATTTGAGCCATTCGCCGACAACGTACTTCTTGATGCCAGCATCGTCCGCACCATACTTTTTATCGAGAGTATCCCATATTGCCTTGGCACTCCTTTCTCTAAGGAACATCAAATAATTTATTTGACATGTGACTGAGCAGATGTCCTCGCACCATTTTATTGTCTTTCTCGTACTTCTCGTAGGTAGTGAGTGCAATGGCGGAAGTTGCTAGGGCATCAACATCATTACCGGTAGCTGGGGTTGGCGGCATGGTAGGTGGTGGCTTGAGTAATACGTAGTCAAGATCAAGTTGCTCGAAGAATATCAGGATTCTTTGGGACCACATTCTATAATTCTTTCCATCAAGTGCATCGAGCTTGGAAAGATCGGGTATCAATTTGCTCAAAGGTGTTGACATGATTGCAGTATATAGAATTCGTTTCTAAATTGTTGGTAAAATAGACTGCAAAACTACACCGTTAGCACTGACTAGAAATATAAACAGTAATTAAAAGGAACATATTCGTAAACCGTGTCGTGGTATAACTACTGCCTTATAAACAAATTTGCCCCGATGTGTGTAATCGCTGCAGTAGGCGGACCGTCCCCCGAGGTTAACACGGTCGCTCCGAATTCTGTACACCTAAAATCGGAGTGGACTGCCGGTGGTATTGCTCTTCTTATCGGAAAGCACACAGAGAGAATATTTAGAAAACACTTGGAGAGTGAATTCTGAATGTTGAGAGTGAGTTGAGAAGCTGAATATAGCTCTCTAATTATAGGCTAGAAATAGGGTTAAAATCGTCCATAAAATTTTAGGATTAAATCTCTTCTTTGTAACAGCTGAAATGTCTAGATGAACCTGACTCATAAATAGTTCAGGTTCATTGCATCATTATTCAACTGTTATAACTCCTGAAATTATATCATGTAACCCTTGGAATTAAATCAAATAACTCCTGATATTAACAGCTTGTCCCCTTTGTACAAGGCTGGAAATCAGTCCAGATACATCTTAAAGTTTTTTATTTAATTTAGGAAAAGCTGTTTAATTTCTGATAACTCTCATAAACCAGCTGTTATCATTTAAATTTAAACAGTCCTCAGCAGCCTAGAAATATCAGTTGAAATCTTTCACATTTTTCCATTTGTTTATTTCAAAGAGAAATTCCTCAAGAATTTTCTCTAAAAAGATAGTATCCGCGCGAACGTGTCGAAGACACGTATGACCACGACCACGACCACGACCTGAGCCGAGCCGAGCCGAGACGGACGTCGGCGAAGGCAGTGCGCGAGAGTCCCCCTTGTTCTCTTTCACTCAACAAGGAAGTGAGAAATCCGAACCATAAATACCCATTCCTAATAGTATTTCCAATACTATGTGGGATTGAGCATTATCAACAGCTATATGGCTACAACACTGAAATTATATTACTAATTCCGTACCATTTAAAATGTTTTATTAGAAATATCAATAAATAATAACATTTACATTTTTCTACCTTTAGATATCTCATTCTTTTGTACTTATCAAAAGAAATCTATTAAATATTCAAATCTATCTATCACTTTTTGAAGATAAATTTTTCATTTGCTTTATTTTACATGACAAAATGTAGTCAAATTTATCTCCTAAAATTGTGTTGAGTCAACAAGAGACAAAAAAATAATGGGACGATTGGAATATTATTTTTTTGAATAGTCTAGAGTGATTACAAATAATATTTGTTTAGAATTTTCTTAACCTATTAACAACATATACACACACCGTATACAGGGAGAACAACCTTTAAAGTAACCTTAACTTATTAACACCAAGAAATCAAATCTTCTTTTTCTTATACCATTTTCTTGGAAATCAAACATAAACCAGAAAGTAACCTTTGGCCATCTTCAGCTTCTTTTATAGTTTCACCCTACCAGTTGTTCAATTATTTCAACCTCTCCTTCATTCTTTTCGATCTTTGCAAACAATCCTTTAAGATTATTTTTCTCAAAGAAACACACGAAATGAGTTCCAAAAAGAAAAGAAAAAAACATATCAAACACACCTTGGCATTGGTGTTAATATGTTAATGTCGTTTGTTGTAAGATAAATGTATATTGTGAATAATATGTGAAAGTGGAGAAGAAATGCCTGGACCTTCATTTCAAGTGCCCCACCGACAGAGGCTAGAAAAATCTTCTCTTCGGAAACAACTGCTATTACAAGCAAATTTAGATTTTGGATAATTGTTGATTCTTCAAGAGGTTCTGTTTCGTTGGATGGGGGGAGAGCGGAAAGAAAAAGAAACTGTTGAGAGTTTATATAAAATTTGTGTACGGTTGATTCTTGAATCTTACTTGATTGTGTGATGGGAGCTGCCATGTCAAATTCCAAAATCCAAAGAAGAGAAAAGGGAAAATAAAAGGCTCAATTATAAAATGGTGTCTAAACTATATCTCTCTTCTGATTTATGTGTCTAAACTTTATTTTTTTTTTCAAAATATATACCTAACCTTTTAGACGTTATCATTTTAAATGTTTTGTCTATCAAGACAGTTAAAAATTTCGTTAAAAATGAATAACTTTTGCAATTTGGGTTTAGGGATTTTTGGGGATGGAGACTATGACAAAGGGATTATCGACTAAGGTGGATGGGCAGTTGATGGGGGTGATAGTGGCGAAGGATGGCTAATGTCGAAGTTGATACTTTAAGATTAACGAATTCGGTATTTTTTATATTTTTGAGAAATATTGGTTTTTTGAAAGATAATAATTATTTTAAGTTTTCTTAAAATACTTTTGGCTTAGTACCAAAATAAGTGCTCAAACTATACCCTATTTCTTGAATAGGTATCTAAACTATTTTTAACTATCAAGGGGTGTAACATTACCATTTTAGGTACTCGGGTCGTCAACAACATTAATTTCCCCTATTATGTGACATGTGTCACAATTTGGTGATTTTTAAATTTATTTTTAAGAAAGAATTCAAAAATATTATGATATTTATAAAAAAATACTAACTTTTCTATTATTATAAAATAACCCCAAAATCCAAAATCCTAACCTTAATCCTCCATTATTTCCCTTTTCGACCATGACAACCACCAGCGACGTAATGCCTTCCATCTTTCTAGTCATACGTCGTCGTAGTTGTCGTCGATTGGTCATTGAAATCGCGTGAGATCATGATTTTAATCATGGGGTTCATAGGGTATAAAACATTGATTTGTCGTCGATCGATTGTCGATCGGACACGATTTGATTAGAGTTTTGGTCGTCGGGAGGAAGTGAGGTTGGGTGGAGCTTTGCTGACAACAAAGGGTGGTGGTCGGTTTAGGTTTAGGGTTTAAATTAAGGTTTTCAAAGTTTTAGGGTTATTTCAATTTTTTTATGTTTTTTCTAAAAATATATATAGTTTCAATTTTTTAATTTTAAATAATTGTTTTTAAAATTATCAGGTTGTAACACGTGACACTTAACATGAAAATTAACACCGTTGACAACCCCGAGCATCTAAAGTGGTAACGTTTGTAATGTTAGGCACCAAGATGAATCAAAAAATAGTTTAGGCACCTATTCGGGAAAAGACGTATAGTTTGGACACTTATTTTTGTATTAAGACAATATTTTCTAAAAATTTATAAACACACTACATGTCACATTTTGAGTGATTTTTGAAATTCTTTAACGGCAGTGACGAATCGAACACTTAAAATTGTATATCGAAAACATTAGACATCTATTTTAACTAAATTTTTTTAAGGACTTATACAAGAAAAGAGACATAATTTAGGTATTTTTATATTAAACTAAAAAATGTACTATTCTTTCCAGACAACATAATCCTAGTTAGTTTTTGGGTCATTTTCTCGACGATAAATATTTTCATCAATATTTTAATTTCTCATATTTATTATTATTATTATTATAACATTTTCTCTCTTCTTTTGGCGGTACTAAAATTGTACAATTCTTTCGAGACAACATAATCCTTGGAAGATACTTGAATTTGATCTCGATTTAGACACGTACCGATATTTATGGGTATTCGGTCTTACCTAGCACAAAATGACAGATGACGACTTCAGCCATTTTATGAACTCTTCAAAGACTCAACACGTTCGAATCATCTTTGATGGCTTCAGCAGCTTGACGACTCCTTTTGAGAAAATTAGAGTCTGGCTGCAATTGAGGTAAATGTTGTCTTGAAAAAGGGTTATGATCATTGGAACAACCCTTGAAGTAAATGTGGTTTGGGTTCAATGGTGCTGCTTTGGTGTATTGGAAATGCTCTTGGATGTATTTGTTTGGTTCGGACTCCCTACAGATTGATTTGCTTCTGAGTTTTTATTCTTAATTGCTTTTGGTTTCCTAGTCTTCGACCAATGTTGTGTTGACCAAGTCTCTTGGTTTTGTCGTTCGACTGAAAGTTTGAGTTTAAACTGAGTGTGAGCTTTCCTTATGCTCAATGTTCCTGTTTTGCTGTGTGAGTTTTTGCTGGTACGTTTTGAGAAGGGTTGTTTTGTTGTATGCACTTGCTTTGTGATCGTTTGTGTTCTTTTTTTTTTTTTTTGAAGGAGTTTGTTTCTTGTTTGTGTTGGTTTTGGTGGAATGTACTCTTCCGCCCCCCCCCCACATAGGTGTAGAGGTTTTTTAAGGCATACCACCAAATGTAAAATTTTTATTATAAAATGCTTTGCTTGCCGATAAAAAAAGGTTATACAGGTTGTTTTACAGTGGTTGATTCTCGTATCATAGTCTTTTTCACATGTTTACACATTATATTGAGATCTCTACATGAGCTCCATCTAGATTAAGTGGATTCAACGTGCTATGCCTTCTTGAGGTTAACCTTTATAGAGAATAGTAGTCTGCTTGGTTTATATGCCCTATATCTTCTTGAGGTGAACCTCTATGCAAACGCAGGGAAATATTCATTCGATTTAAATTTGGTCTACATGATCCTATAATAGGTGAGGATCGAGAGTCTTACTAGGTGATAGTAAGGACGATTTGGGTACCTGACAAGTGTCGTAACTGTCAAATAATTAATCATTTTTCTCGGATAATTATAAAGAAGGTAGAATAGGGAAGAAAGGTGTCGATCCACAGAGATTCGGAAATTGTTGACTCTTATTTGAATTGATCACAAACCAAGAAACCTGTAAAATAGAATAATTAAAAGAAAAAAATGGGGTTTTGCGATAGTTAATTGAACTAATTAAAAGAAAACCAAAGAAAAGGAAACAAGAATATTAAATTGTAGAAAAGATTATGATGCGAGATGGTCTCCAGCTTCACTTTGCCTCAATCCGCATCGATCATTGAAATATATTTTACTTCATATACTTGTCGATTACAATTTATGAGGCCCAACCCTTGTAACTTGCTCTTCTCGTTGATGAACTAATTTTCCAAAGCCAATCCTTGGAATTTATTCCTTGTTTGGATTAATGTCGCCTATCGACTTTAATGCCAATGCTGGTTGAAAACTGAAACGGACTGTGCTTGGACTATGGTGTCTCAATGAGAATCAAACCCGATCTTGATTTCCCTTAGTGGAACGCCGCTAAGTTTGATCTTAGGGAATTGAACTTGCTAAAAGCCGATTCTTCTCCCCAACTGTAAATCACAACGTCGATCAAGCCAATATACTCTAGACACTCCTTGGATTGAAGATATTGAGATGTTGAAAAAAGTCTGATTTCCTTCCCTAGTCTGTAGAAAATCAAGAAAGAAATATGAAGATATGAATTGCCTTACAAATCTCATGATCTTGGATTGAGTAACAGATTAGCTATCAACTAAAGAAAAGTTTAGCCAAGCATGATAGAATTCATGCTTGACGCGTGGAAAGAAGAATAGATTAAGAAGAAAATAATTTTATTGAACTAATAACCTAGAACAAATAAAAGCCAAAATCAATTCATAATGAATTCTAAACTTGAGTACTTTCTCGTGCTTCTTCCATATAGGGTATTTATAGCTTTGAGATAACCCATGAAAATGAAATACTAACTCTAAATTACATTAAAACACTTATATAATAGAAAACTAAAATTCCTAATAAAAAATTAAAAAAATCTAAATAAAATAATAAAACCTATAGTGTTTGAATTTAATTACAACTTTTAAATCTCTAAGAATTGTTGTTTGCCTTGCTTTCCTCCTTTTATTGAAGTTGGCGCCCAACTTGGATTATTTTATTCCCAACTTGATCTCTGCAGTAGAGTTGGCACCGACTACTCCCCATAATTAGAATAGATCTGCTTTAATTCTCTCTTTTTTTTTTTGAAGTAGAGTCATTCGTGAAATCTAACACAAATAACCTAAATTAACACTATAAAAGGGATAACACAGATTAATTAATAACATAATATTAACCAATTTAAACACTTATCAAATTCCCACTCACTTATTCAATGATTGTCTTCAAGCATACCTTAGTTAATTATTAAAATATCAAATTATCAATCTTTCATCTCATAATGTTCCAAGGAAAATCAAATGAATCAATAATCACATAAATTATCAGAAATAAGGTGACAATCTGGCAAATAGACATAACTAGTAATAATTTAATTAAAAGCCAAGATATATCAATCATCTATCAATTTCAATGTAACAAGATTCAATACCTCGTAAGGATTCACTCATAATCACTCAAAGTGTTTAAGGTAAAAGAAATTGCTTGAGGCCGGGATTAATAAATACATTACCATATGCTTGCAAGAAAATCAAGTCTCCACTACTCGTTCGGACAAGATGCATTTAATTAAAGGGTCTTTAACAGGGTTGTAACGGGGCTTAGGTAAGGGCAGGTATTAGGCCAAAAAGATAGGTTTAAGTGTCAAGAAAAGAGATGCAAAATACATGAGTTCAAGCCACATTTCAACAATTTAGATGCACTATGAGGAGCGAAATTTAAAAAAAAAATAGATTTTCCTTTTTTCCTCTCTTTTCTTTTTGATTTTTTTGCTATTTTTCTATTATTTTTTTCTATTCGAACACTTTTTTCGAACCAATTTTTTCGTTTCTCCTTTCTTGATTTTTCATTCGTGGAACAAATTCTCATTTCTCAACAAGGGTAACAAAATAGGGAAAAAATAGAAGCCTTCGGGTTTATGTAATGTGGTAAAATCAAAGAAAATGGTAAAGGCTCAAAGTTGGTTCACTAGTGGATATAAATGGATAAGATATTTGGGTAGAAAAGTGGGTTAATCCTTCTTGAGCATTGACACATGAAAAACATTATGGATCTTGACATTTCGGGGGACAGTGCTAATTGATAAGCCACGGTTCTAACTCTTTCAAAAATCTCATAAGATCTAATAAATCTCGGACTCAGCTTTACTTTGCGTCCAAACTGCAATACTTTCTTCCAAGGCGATACCTTAAGAAATAATTTATCATCCACTTGATATTCATTCTCTTTTCTCTTTAGGTTTGCATAAGAATTTTTTCGTTCAGAATTATCTTGAATAATCCCCACTTTATCTTTAATTTCTTTCATCAAATCAGGGCTAACTAGATCTCGATTTTAAGCTAAAACCAATTTAACAGTGTTTGGAACTTTCTCCCATAAAGGGATTTATACGAATCCATCTTGATGCTCGAATGATAGCTGTTATTATAAGAAAATTTTCCTAAAAATAAATACTTTTCTAATGAATCCTTGAATTCGATCACACACGCCCTTAGCATATCTTCCAATATCTGAATTGTCTGCTCCGATTGTCCATCCGTTTGTGAGTGATAAGCCATACTGAAATTCAATCAAGTACCCAAAGCCTCGTGTAAGGAATTCCAAAATATCGAAGTAAACCATGGATCTCTGCACTATACTATCGATACAAGCACTCCATGTAGCCGAACTATCTCTTTTATGTACAAATCAACATATTTATCCATCAAATAATTTGTCCGTACTGGAATGAAGTGAGTTATCTTGGTTAATCTATCAACAATCACCCAAATGGAGTCTTTCTTGTTGAGTGTCAACGATAACCCTAAAATAAAATCTATAGTGACTCATTCCCACTTCCATTCAGGATGGACATCAGTTGTAGCAATCTAGAAGGCAGTTGATGTTTAGCTTTCACAATTTGGCATATCAAGCACTATGTCACAATTTCTGTGATAGCTCTTTTCATACCGGGTCACCTATGTCGACTCTTTATGTCTTGATACATCTTATTTCCGTCTGGATGCATAGTCAATGGACTGTAATGTGCCTCGGAGAGAATATATTTCTTCAGCTCTTCATTAACTGGAATGTAAAGTCTTCCACGATAATATAAACATACATCAGTCCTGACTTCTAAGTCTTTAATCCCGCCTTATTTTTTTCTACTTGTGCATTTTTTGTCGAACACTTTTCATATTTTCTTTGTAATTCTCTTATTCGATCTAAAAACATCTACTTTAACTAAACAATCAAGGCGTCGTCTGCCTTTAAAGACAAATGTGTATCTAAAGCTCTCAAGGATGTAAAAGTCTTTCGGTTAAGTGCATCAGTTACCACATTAGCCTTCTCGGGATGATAATAAATGATCACATCATAATCCTTTAAAAGTTCTATCCATTTTCTACGTCTCAGGTTCAACTCTTTTTTATTCAACAAGTAATTTAGGCTTTTGTGATCCGTATAAATATATCACCGCTGACCATATAAATAATGGAGCCAAATATTCAAAACAAACACGATCGGTGCCAACTCTAAATAATGCATCGGGTACTTCCTCTCGTAAGTCTTTAATTGCCTCGAGGCATAGGCCACAACTTTACCTTCTTGCATAAGCACACATCTCAAGTCGTTATGAGATGCATCACTAAAAACCACATAATCTTTACCCAACTCAGATTTTACAAGCACTAGTGCCTCTGTTAAAATCTTCTTTAGCGTTTTAAAACTCTATTGATACTTCTTCATCCAAACAAAAGGTGTATCTTTCCTTAAAAGCTTGGTTAGCGGTGACGCTATCATCGAAAAGTTCTTCACGAACCTTCGATAATAACCAGCAAGTCCTAAGAAACTTCAAACTTCTAAGACTTTCTTTGGGGGTTTCCAATCCACTATAGTATGAATTTTCTTGGGGTCTACCCTTATACCATCCGATGAAACAACATGACCAAGAAAAGCAAATTCTGTCAACCAAAGTTCACACTTCGATAGTTTGGCGTACTACTATTGTTATTATACTTTGAAATAAAAAGTTCGTACAATGAAAAATATTTTTTTGGAAAACCAATTATAGGAAACAAACGTACCCCTATTGTTATTATATGTCCTTAGCAAACTTGGACGTATGCTAAAGTCAAAGTTGGAATGGATCAAGTACCCAAAAGACATAATTTAATGACAAAATACTGACGTAATAAGCATATACGGCAAGTGAGATTTCGATGGGTAGCAGTCGATGAACAATTCATCAAAAATCGTATAAAATAATGCACAAGACAGACTAGTTCAAACATTGTAATTGGGAAATGGCCTAAGAAATGGCAGGTCTAAGTGAATTGGAAAAACCAAAAAAAACTATTATGGAAGGTGGAGAACGACAAGAAGGCTTCAGAGCAGGAGGGAGGAGGCAATCGGTAACCTTATTTGTTCAAAATATTCCAACGGCGTTGCATTGGAGTGGCTTGAGACAAACATTCGAAAGGCATGGAGATGTTGGTGATTCGTTTATTGCAGAAAAAAATTGGATAGAGCTGTGAAGAGATTTGGTTTTGTACGTTAGTCCAACAGAATAGATGCGCTTAGAGCAATAGAGAGACTGAACGGGTTCAGCTTATAACTGCAAAATATGACACAAGAACTGTGTACCGGCGAAACTCTAGACAGTCTTCCATAGATAAGATGAAGGAAGCAGTTTGGGAGACTAGTGTAAAGGATATTGGAGAGCCAAGCTTTCATAAGGAATTAGTCAAGATTAAGAGAATATATGTTCAATTAGAAACGGAAGAGTTATGGAAACAGAAGAGGTGTTTAATTGGAGAGATGCCAACAGTCTGTAACACTCGTAGTATAAGGGAGAGGTTATATAAGGGGACTTAGAAAGATAAAGGTATATAGAATGGAGGGGGGACCTTTTCTGATTTCCATTGATGCTGATGAACTGTTTATGTTACTAGAGGAACTTAAATGGTCTTATTTGAAGAAAATCTTTACAGAAGTAAGGTTGCGGTATGAAACGCCGACTCAAGTGGCTAGGCTACATCAACTGAGATATCGGGTCTACCTCTGCAAAGCTGGAATCAAACAACATATAAAAGGTTGGCTGAGCTATGGGAAAACTTAGAAACACTTGGTGAAAACGCTTTCCACTCGAAGGATGGTGAAAAGCTGTCGGTTCTGATTTCAAAGAACCATGTTATAAGGATCGAGGAGGTAGTGGAAGTGTAGTTGGGTAGTAACATCTACTTGGCTCAAGTAATGGAAAAAAGTTTATCGGATAGCTCAGATGAACATTGGAGGGATGATAATCTGGAGAAGAACATAACGAATTTTGTAGTTGATGGTGTAGTAAATCCATCGGAGTGTAGGTCTCAAAATATCAAATTCACAAAATACAAACTATCTTGTAGAAAGGGAAATGAACCAGAGTCCTCTTCGGATTCCTCCCTAGTAAGGTCGTGGAAAAATCCCATAGAAGATTATTGCCTCAAAGAAGACGAAGCATTGAATGTCATACATTCAATGCAGTCGGAAGTAAAATTATGAATTTGGCAGCCCTACTGTCAGGAACTCGAACAGGCATTCTGGAGAAGAAGAAATTCTAAGATGTCCTTCTGGTGATCAATCCCCAAACCGACCCCAAGATGGGGGGACCAGCTACAAAATGGAGAATTGATCCTCTCACAAAATGGTGATGAAGATTCTTTCGAGGTTAGCCTTAACAATATTGTATCCCAGGATATTTTGACCCAATAGGACAAACATTTTAATTAATTAGCCCAATATAAAATATAGAAGTTTATTTTGGGATCTATATTATAAAAAAAAAATGCCAGCGTTGACTTGGCTAACAATGCCCAACCACCTTTGGTGGAATCTATGGTTTCAATTCCAGCAGATGACCCTAGATCAGAAAATAGAGTCCCTTCCTCTAAGCTTCAGAAATCATGTTCTATCCCAAATAAAAATATGGTTCCATGCTAAAAATTAAAGACAAGGTTTTATTAGATTTGTAGAGAAAAAAGAAGAGATTGTGCGATTTGAAAAACAAGCTTAAAGCCAAATGAGCTAGCAATCCTGATACTTCAGAGACATCACTATCATAATTAGATCTCTCGAATTGAACTGGGAAAAAAAATTAGAGATTCATTTTGAAGGCAATGAAGAAGATATTGTCGAAAATTTCGTCCAACTCGAAGAACTTTAACACTCAAGAATGGGAGAAAACACTCCGAGGTCTCACTAGTTTTCAATTCAAAGCGTTATGTCATTTGCTATTTAAGATGGACTGCTGAGGATCATTAGAGGTTGGGTTCAAGCGAGAAGTCATCGATGGTTACAAGGCTTGCAAATAAATAATTTATTTTATTATTTTATTTAAACTTAAATATATATTAAAAAAATCTCAACAATCTAAAGAGTAAGTGATTAAAAGCTCTCAGTTGACGCCTACTCTCTCTTATAGGTTGTGATTTCAATACTCATTAGGAGCAAAATTTTCCTTCCCCTCGAGTAAGTAGGGATGTAAAAAGCATATCCGACCTACAAAATTGACTGAAACCGACTCGAGTCAAAACTGTTTGAAACATGAGTAATGGTGATCTGAAACCGACTCGAGTTCAAACTGGTGTTGACCTGAACGCGAGTTGGACCTGAAAATTGTGGATCTAAACCCAACCTGCACCCGATCTGAGAATGACCTGAATCCGAATTGAACCGATAATATGGTAACCGAACCCAACATGTATCCGACTGATATGAACCCGAACCCGATATTAACCTGGTAAATAACTGTATTACCCGACCTGTTATCAACCTGACCTATAATTAACTCAACCTGTAAATAATATGACTTGTTATTGATCTGATCTAATATTTACCTGACTTATAACTTACAAATGATGAAATTGTGAGATTTTGAATTTATAATAAACTATGATAATTAATATGATTACTTTTAAAAGTTAAAACAAATTGTTAGTTATGATAATTAAATTAATAAATTTTATTTCCTATATTAATTATAATCCTTATATTATAAATCTTAATTATAATCATTAAATTAATTTTATTAAATAATTTATTTATTAAACATGATTTTATTAGATTATATAAAATTAATTTAAATATTTATAAGTTTAATTTATTTTTCATGTAATAATTAATTAATAATTAAATATAATTTAACATAAAATTTAAAATATCATATAAGATGAAATTATTTGAGATTAAAAATTTCTATATATATATATATATATATATATATATATTCAAAGTGAGTGGAAGAAATTTTTTAAAAAAATAATATTTTTTTGTATGGAAAATTTTGATTTTATTTTGGAATTTAAAAGGAAATTGAAAAATTTTGGGAATAGAGGGATATTGGGAAATTTAGGAGGAATATAGAAATTTGGGAAGTTGGCGCTAATCATAGTGTCCAAAAAGATATTTTAGTCTAATTAGGCTTGCACTCCTCTAACAATAATCATTTTCCACTTTGTAAATTGATTTTTGATATCTTTCATTTTAGTCAGGGTTTAATGTAAATCTCTTCTTAAATTTTCAATTCGATGCAACTTAATCATGTATACATTTTAATTACTTTTAATTTTCTCTTCTTTCTTTAATGTGAATAAATATTAAATATAAATGTTAATTTTATAATCTTTTATTTTAGTCACTCATGTTTAATTATATATATACACTTACATATATATACTTATGTATATACTTATATATGTAATTACATATATACTAATGTCTACTTATATATATACATATTATTTTTATTATTTTTTAATACATTATAATATGTATAAATATATATATATACATATACATGGACCATACATACATGTACATCATACATATGTACATCATACATATGTACACATATGCATATATATTCTTATATATATACTTATACCATATAGTTTATATATATATATACACTATATAATTTATATTATATGCTTTATAGTATATATATATATATATATATAAACTTTATATATTTTCTATATAGTTTATATGCTTTATAGTTTTTATATTTTATACTTATATATATATATATATATATATATATATATATTATACATATATTATAAGTATAATGTATACTTATATTATAAGCATAAGTATAATGTACATTATAATATATATACATGTATTATTTATCATAACACTCATCATATATTTTATATTATTATATAATATATATATATATATTATAATTGTTTCAATTTTTTCCTCAACTTTTGAAATGAATGCATTTCAGTCTACTTTACAAATTTTCTTAACATTTTACAATTATTTTGATTTGATCTGTTTGTGTTATTTAATTATTTAAATTTTAATTTGTGTTTCATATTTGTTCAATTTAACCCTTAAAATTATATTTTTATCCAAAATTGGCCCATACTTATTTATATTTTGTAATTTACTTCATACCCTATAAATCACATAATGATCTTCATTTCAACTTTTATAAATTATATTATAATCTCCAAACCTATAAACTTTTATTCACCAACTTTTCAAATGGATACAATTTAGTCTAATTTCATATTAATTTCAAATTCACATTTTAAAATTATTTCGATTTGATCCCTCATCAATGGGTGTTGTTTGATTTATTTAAATTTATGTTTGTAATTTCATGTTTGTTCAATTTAGTCCTTCAAATTATATTTTTATCAAAATTGATTCATAATTATTTATATTTTTGTAATTTACTCTAAATCATATACAATTACAAATTGCAATTCAACGTTCATGAAAGACGAAAAATAATTAATCCAAAAATAAAAAAATGACTCGGCCTAAAGTCAACCTATATTCGGTAATATCCTACCTGAATTTTGCCTGTCAATGATGTGACCGGATCTAAACGAGATCCGACTGAAGTCCATCCGAACCTGAATTAACTTGGTATTTAACTGCTTCGGACCTGAACCATTTTTACCTGAACTGACATTGATCTGAACTGAAATTATCCCGGCTTGAACCTGATGTCAAATCAACCTGAAAATGACTCGAACTTATCCGAGTTGAACCATCAAATTGACCTGACATGACTTTTATCCGATTTTACCTAACATGACAAGATCCGACTGAAACTTGAACGATTACCTGATTTTAGATCCCTATCCATAAGTAGAAATTATTCAAAAAATAAATAAATATTAGGAAGATGCAAATATATTACTGTTATTTTATTTAAATTCAAATTATACATATGTAAAATAGTGTCCAGTTGATATTAATGAACTTTAAAATTAGTAAAATATAAAGTATAATTTATATTAATTTAAAATGAAGTATATACCATGGAGTATAGGGTGGTGATCAGTCAGCATGTGGTGTTTTGTTTGTCCTTCGTTTTCTACTCCACTATTTTTGTAGTAAAAATAAATTCAAGAAATCGTTTTTGCATGGTTGAGTTAACAAGTAGTCATGCAAGAAAACCCTTGCAAAAGATTCGTCGATACTTGTGGTTTCATCTGAGATATGCATGGGCGCACTAAACACAGTACAAAAACCTTTCTATAAATGCACCAGCTTTCAAGCCGATTTCAACAAACAAAACTTAGAAGATTTCTCCTTACAACAATGAAAGGTGTTCATTTCCTTGTAGCATACGTCCTGTTGGCTTCAGCTTCGACATTCGTCTCGGCTTCGGATCCCAGCCCTCTTCAAGATTTCTGTGTAGCAAATGATGATGACAATGACATAGATGGTATTGTGTTCTTTAATTCTTTGTTTTCATCAGAAATATGTCCATTTCATACCATAAACTTTCTTTAATTATGCAGTTTTCGTTAATGGCAAATTCTGCAAGGATCCAAGCCTTGCAACCCCAGAGGATTTCTTCCTTTCAGGGCTCAACAATCCGAGAGATACATTAAACCAGGTAGGATCAGTGGTCACACTAGCCAATGATGAAAAAATACCAGGGCTCAACACATTAGGCATATCTATTGCACGAATTGATTATTCGGCTTTAGGTGGCCAACACCCTCCTCACATCCACCCTCGTGCCACCGAGATCCTGGTCGTTCTGGAAGGCACGCTTCGTGTTGGCTTCGTTACGTCGAGCCCCTATAACCGTCTATTCACCAAAGAGTTGAACCCTGGAGATGTGTTTGTTTTCCCCGTGGGTTTGATTCATTTCCAGGAGAACATAGGGAGTAGTGGTGCTGTGGCGTTGGCCGCTTTCAATAGCCAAAACCCAGGGGATATTTCCATTTCAAATGCAGTGTTCGGCTCAGACCCTCCCATTGATCCTGATGTTCTTGCTAAGGCCTTCCGGATGGATAAGAATGTTGTTCACCAAATGCAGCTGAGGATCTGATTGTCTGGATAACTTTTCACTTGTTGTTTTGAATTTAGTATTTTATTGATATTGAAATTAGAGTTGATCAAAACTCGATCCGAAAAATCCGTTATATTCAAAAGAAATTTAAATAAAGTTTGAATTTTTAAAGTATGATTTGTTAATTTGACTAATTCTAAATTTTTAACTCGATTTAACTTGACTCGATCGAATACTCACTCTTAATTTTTCCTTCATTTTAAGTATATTTTTTGATCAATTTCAAATAAAATATTATTTATATTTTTTGATCATATAAGTTATTTTGACCATATAAATATGTATTGAAATGAATGCATTATACGGTTAGTTTTCATTTTCGGCTTAATATAAAAAAGTGTCTAAATTATACATATTTTCTTGTTTAAGTGTCTAAACTATTTTTTGGGGTCAAAGTATGCATTTAACATTTTTAATGTTAGTATTTTATGTGCCTAGTCCGCCACGACCGTTAAAAAGATCTCGCTAACCACTCAAAATATGACAAATGACATGCTTATAAAATTTTAAAAACTTAAAATTATTATTATTTTTCAAAAATAAAACTCAAAATTTCTCTAAATCTAAAAAAAGTCTAAAAATCTTTGATCTTAAAGCACCAACTTCGTCATCGGCCATCCCCGCCACTATTCCCTACTCACCCTTCCTCGGTCAACCATTCCCTTGTTGCAGCCTCAATCCGCAAAAATTCTTAAATCTCTAAACTCAAATCCCTAAATCCCAAATTCTAAATCCTAAAATCTCAATCGAATTGGTGTTTGCTTGAGACGGGGTTGTAGATGGTGGTTGGCAGGAGAATGGGTGATCATTTATTTTGGGATTGTGGAGTTTAGGGAAATTTAAGAGTTTTTATAAATTTTGGTTATTTTCTGAAAATAAAAAATAATGATCTTTTTGAAAAAAAATGTTATGAATTTTTTTTATAAAATTAAAAGAAATAAAAAAAATAGATCATGTGTCAATCATTATTTGGTTGACTAATTTTTAATGGGTGTGACAAACCCTGCACTTAAGATTTAGGGTGTGCAAAAAAATTCGATCTTATCGATTCGATCCAGTGATCTGTTGATTCAATCTAAAAATTTGGATAATCGATCTATTTTTATTTTCGGATAGTTCGATTGGATATCTAAAAAAAAATTTAGATAATCGAATAGGATACAGATTAGATAAATTCTAATTTTTGATTATCCTAAAATCCTAAAAATTGGGCCTTTGAAAATTTTTACCTAGGCCGAGTGATCTTATCCAGCCTACACCTAGCCTGAAATACCAACCTTACCATGCAGCTTTCATCAGTTTTTTCCCTAACAATTTTAGTTTTGTTTTCACGTTTTATTGTTGTCTGCTAAGTGCTAATCACATATCATGTATTTTTATAATATATTTATAAGATAAACTTTAAAATGTATATTTTTAATACAGGTTCTAAAATTCAATATATGTAGTTTTTTTTGTATCTAACATTTTTTAGATAAACTTTAAAATATATATATTTAATGCATGTTCTAAAATTCAATATATGTAGTTTTGTTTGTATCTAACATTTTTTTCTTTCAATTTTTCAGGTTTGATAAATTATGTATTGATAAATATATATAATAGAGGGAAAAAAACTTTTGATTTCATGGTGCTAATATGTTAAGGTTGTTGTTGTAGGATAAGGGTGATGTATATTGTGAAGAAGCTGTGAGAGTGGAGAAGATTGGGAAATGCTTGGACCTTCATTTCAAGTGTCCCCTGCGGCAAAGGCTAATATGTTAAGGTTGTTGTTGTAGGATAAGGGTGATGTATATTGAGAAGAAGCTGTGAGAGTGGAGAAGATTGGGAAATGCTTGGACCTTCATTTCAAGTGTCCCCTGCGGCAAAGGCTACAAAATTCTTCTCACTCGAACCAACTGCTATTACAAGCTCATTTAGATTTCTGGTTCACCAATGGCTTCAACTTGGTTAGACTGAATTCTTTAGATCACATCATTTGTTCTTTTTGGTGGTATTGAATAAGGAATATGTAATGTGTTGTGCTGTACTTCTCTTAGGGATCTTAATGGAATATATTCTCTCTTCATTGAACAATTTACAACTTTATTTTACATTTCTGAAAGAATTTGCATTAAGCATTTTGTTGTATCATCAGAATTTGGATTGCAGACTTTTCACCATTTTTCTGTCCAATTTAAATGCCTTGGAAAGAACAGCTGTGTTAAAGGCAACAGCCTTGCTTTTTCCCACATTGAAGTGGAAGTGGACTACACCGACGGGGAACACGAAAACATCCCCTTTGTGTAGAACTTTGGTAATTAGACGATTATCCGGATTGGATGAAATGAAACCGACATAAAACATGCCTTCCAAGACTGCAAGAATCTCTGTGGCACGAGGGTGTGTGTGTTAGGTCCATAATCAACTCGAACCAACCATATCCAAAGAGTGTTAAGTCCTGGTATCTGCACAATGTTGACGGGAGTGACGGTTGATCCAACCGGATTCAACGTGTTTCCGCAGATATTGAGCCCTGAAATCTTTTCTGGCAAGCTTTGGGTCTTTGCTGACCTTGACATTGACAATCTGGATTTATGTCCATATGTTCATTGCAGTCCCTAAGGTTAAATACACCTTTCGAATCAATTACAGGATGTCAATTACATTTCTGGTAAGTTTTCGGTAAGCTTGTTTTATTTGAAGGCATTTTTGTTCTTGGTTGAATTGTTGCCTTGTAATGATACCTAAATTTGCATGTTATGTATTTGATTATTAAGCTTAAAATGGTTATTGGACAATTAAAAGCTAAGGTTAAATATCTTTGATATGATAAGTATGCGCAACTGAAGTATAATGTATAATCCTGATTAAATATGAAGCTTACAGCTCAATTATGTTATATTTCGATCTTTACTACTAAACTATGTTAGTAACATGTTTTATGTACGTGTTTATATAAGACTTCGACCTTTTAGCGATGTTGGAGGTATGTGTTTAGTTTGATCTTTGGCAGTGTTGGAGGATATGACCATTCTATGTTTTGATCGGCGATGTTGTAGATATGTGATTATGTTGTGCTTAATGTTAAAACGAACTATGTTATACTTGCTTAAAGAACAAGAAAGATTATAAATGATTTAATGTGAAATATATTTTATTCAGTCGCTTTGCTTTCATGTAAACTTCTCATTTCATCCTAGCATTATCTCTCTTGTCTCGTCTCCGGAACTTCTGCGTGGCCATTTACTCGACTTTTAAAAAAATTCTTTATTATTGATGAAAAAGGCTTAAGATACACAATACCCCATATGCCTTTTTATATAGGCTATCAAATCACACAAACCAAGCCACAAGTAACCTCCTTCCAGCTGGAATAGGTGGTCCCCACTCACCATAACAGAGTAACAACTCCTCGACCAACTCCCTACGCCAATATTAATTTACACGAACATTCACCCTGCATAGACAGACTTTAAGAAACAAGACCACTAACAAGATTATGTTTTTAACGAAAAACAGGAAAGTAGGACTTGGAAATCGGCTTGGTGAAACCATCGGCTAATTGATACTGTCCAGGAACATAAGTATCACAAATCTACCCACTCGTAACCTTTTCCCGAATAAAATGATCATCAAGCTCAATATGTTTAGATCGAGCATGGAAGACCGGATTTACACTCATGGCAACCATACTCGTCCTATCATTCCAAACTGTAAGAATGTCAGTACATTCAACTCCGATATCACTCAATAAAGCTTGCAACCAAACAAGTTCAGACACCACATCCACTATTCCATGATACTCGGCCTCTATCGTAGAACTAGAGACTAAACGTTATTTCTTAGAACACCAAGAAACTAAGTTATCCCCAACATATATACAATACCCAGAAACAGACTTTCTATCATCCGAATTACTTACCCAGTCTGCATCTGAGGAAGCACAAAGAGTAAAAGCATAACTAGAGGCACGAAATAACAAACAATAATTAATTGTACCACTCAAATAACGCAAAATACGTTTCACAACTAACGAGTGTAACTCACATGATTGATGCATGTACTGTGCAACACAACCAACACTAAATGAGATATCAGTTATGGAATGACTAAGGTACAAGAGACCACCCACCAATATAACTGAGGATCATCAAAGGGTCTTCAATCATCACGCAAAAGTTTAGGTGATGACAACATAGGGGTAGGAGTAGACTTAGCATCACCCTTGTCTGCATGATCCAATAATTCACGGATATATTTTCGTTGACTCAAAAACAAAGTTCCATCACCTCGCTCAACCTCAAGACCAAGAAAAAAACTCAAGCCTCCAAGATCTTTTAATGGGAACTCCTTGCCAAGATGACAAACCACCTCCTCAGTCAAAACATCACAACTCCTTGTAATAATGATGTCATCAACATACATAAGCACATAAACATATTCACTACCACTACGTTTAACAAACAAAGAAACATCCGCTTGTGTACCAACAAACCCAATATCAAGAAAAAATGAGCGAAGTTTAGCATACCAATTACGAGGAGCTTGCTTCAACCCATAAAGAGCCTTTTCTAACTTGAACACAAGAAGTGAACCATCATCGACTCTTGCTCAAAACCAGGTGGTTGAACCATAAATACTTCCTCCACCAACTCACCATTCAAGAAAGCATTATTCACATCAACTTGCCAAAGTTTCCAATTATTTTGCATCACCAAAGATAACACAACATTAATAGTAGATGACTTCACAACAGGACTAAACATGTCATGAAAATCGGAGCCAGGAACTTGCGAGAAACCTTTTGCGACAAGTCGAGCCTTATGTTGAGCCACAAACCCATCCAGATTATGTTTAACACGAAATAACCACTTACACCCAATGACCTTTCTATCCTTAGGTAACGGAACAAGTTTCAACATCCCATTCTTTTAAGAGAGCTTCATACTCATCAAGCACCACCATTTTCCATAGAGGTGACGCATGAGCTTGCAAAACATTCACAGGTTTAATTTCCATAGAATTAGTCTCCGAGGTTTAAACACCCCAAGCTTGCTCCTAGTAACCATTGGAAGAGAATTGACCAACCCAGATGAAGAGGACAACCCACGCTGTTCAAAAATATTGGAAGAATCTTCAATAATAACTGGTTAAACCCGTAACAAAACACTTGAGTCGCCCAACACATTAGGAACACAATCTTGTTGCACAAGTTCCAAAGCAACATATTCCTCTGCAATAGGAACTACATATGCCACAACTCCATCTTCCTCGGATGCCACAACTCCATCTTCCTCGGATGCCACACCCGATCATTCTCATATTCACTATCCTGCTCATGTTGTCCAGGTTCAGAAGAATCAAATAAAACATCACATCGAACAACCACCCCGTGTAAGCCACTCAACGTTTCCATGCATGGTCCTTGAGTACCATGCAAACCGCCCAACGTACCTACTGAATCAACACATGGCTCTTGAGGGCCATGCAAATCAACACGTGAATTATCCCCATGCCTGGATGCAACATCGACCAAATTAAAATCATGAGAAACTGCACAACCAGGCAAAGAACATAACAAAAGAACAACCCTCGAAACAACAAAAATATCCTCACTGAAGCAAGTCGACTCCTTAGGTGTAGAACCATTACCATCATTGGAAGCAAAAGGAAACACCCACTCATCAAAGACGACATGTCGGGACAAGTACACCTTTCCATCTTTGGCCAAACAAAGGTACCCTTTGTGTTGAGGACTATAACAAAAAAACGTACAAGCTTGTGAGCGAAATATAAATTTATGAGATTAAAACCGGCATAAACACTGAAAACATCAATAACCAAAAACACGCAAGTGATCATACTTGGGCACTTCACCAAATAGCTTCTCATAAGGCGACACACCACCAAGAACCTTAGTAGGTAGCCGATTAACAATATGCATCATTGTGACAACCATATAAGACCAAAAACTCAAAGTTAATAAAACTTGAGCCAATAATGTCAAGGTCATATCAATAACATGTCATCAATAACATGTCGATGTTTCCATTCAACAAAACCATTTTGTTGAGACTTATGAGGGCACGTAATACGATGATCAACACCACTATCCTGAAGAACTATTGGTAATGACCGATACTCACCACCCTAGCCACTTTGAATGGCTTTAATGGACACATTAAACTGAACATGAACCATCCTTTGAAATTGAAGAAACCCTTGTGATGCTTGTGACTTAGCCTATAACAAATAAACCCAAGTATGATGAGAGAAATCATCGATAAACGACACATAATATTTATACCCATTGGAGGAGACATGCGGAGGTCCCCAAAGATCCGTAAACACCAATTGGAACGACATAGTATATTGCATTTGAGAATCAATAAATGGTAAATGATGACTCTTCCCCATTTGACAACCAACACAATTTTATCAATTCATCCCAAATAGAAACATTATATGCCTTGCTCACTTTCTTCAAGATATTACGAGAATGGTGTCCTAAATTTCTATATACCAAATCATAGTTCATATCCGAAGAAAAAGTTAAACTAGATTGAAATGAACCACCATTGGAACGAACCTTACTCCCATCAAACTCGTACCAGTCACCATCTTCACAATCTTCAAGCAAAACTTCACCAGGCACTACATCACGAACAACACACTTCCGAGCATGAAACTCCAAAAAGACGTCATTGTCTCTAGCAAGTTTGGACACCGAAAGAAGCTTCTTAGTAATAATAGGAACATGAAGTAAAGAATTTAATTGCAATGGACGAGATGAAGTAGTTAAAGACGAACTACCAATATTATTGATATGTAAACCTTTGTCATCACCTATAACCACCTTACTAGTCCCATAAAACTTTTTATTTGCTTGATATTCCATATCTAGATTAGTTTTAATTACTCAATTCATGATTATATTATTCTTTTGATTAATTTATTTTATTTCAATCTTCCAAAGATGGTGAAAGATTTAATCTTGACATTGATCTTAGTTCTTGACCTTGAGTGATATCATATTAATAAGGAAATTCAAAAAAAAGTTGTGATCCGAGATACATCATGGTCTTGGATTTTTAGTTAAAAATGAGTCTTCCTTATTGAGATAGGTTAAAGCTATGTATGCACGTGAGCTAGAGTTCTCATGCATACCATGCATGTAAACTAAGAGATGATGATGGAAGTGGCTAACCATCATAGAAAAGTTGTTAGGAAATGATTTAGGGTTGTTATAATTGTGCTATAAATAATAAGTGTAAAGGTGAAGCAACATAAGCTGATTCAATAAAGAGAATGCTTCTTCTACTTATTTCTGTTAGTTCATTTGCTTCAATTTTACATTGCTTGACATGGTATCATTCGTCGGACTTTTCTGAGGTTCTTTCCTGTTGTGCCAAGCTCATGATCATGGAGATTTCTGCTGGAAAGACCTTCACGAAGAAGAAAGTTAACATCATTCTTGATGAAGCTAATTTCCTACTTTGGAAACAACAAATCTTGCTGACTATACGCAGCCATATGCTGGAACGGTTACTAACCGGAGCGGCGTGTCCTCCTCCTGAAACAATCGATGATAAGAATGGTGATATGGTGGTGAATGAATTGCATGAGGAATTTGTTGCACAAGACAGTGCACTCGCTTCCTGGTTGTTGTCCACGATCAGCCCGCACTTGCTATCCCAGTTTGTTGGAGCAGAGACAACAACGGTGGTCTAGAGCAAGCTGTTGTAGTTCTTTACGAACCGATCAACCACGACGATCATCAGTCTGCACTACAAACTTCAGTCACTCAAGAAAGACAGTGACATCATGCGTACGTACCTTACTCACATCAAAGAGATGTGTGATTCCTTAGATTCATGTGACAGTGCGATCCCTCAAGCCGAACAGGTTGCGAGTATTCTAAAACGTCTTCCCCGAGAGTATCAACCATATATTGCATTCATAACCACCATGAAAGACGCCTTGTCCCTTAACAGGATCTGCTAGATGCTGATCGATGCAAGGTTTTGACTCTCAAGAAGAGCTTCTGCCGATGAGTGCTCACTTTGCTCAATCTGGCTCTAGCTCGAAGAATGCTAGTCACACGTATCATGATCGAGCTTCTGGCAGGTTTGAAACCAGTGCTAGAGGTCGGAATAGAGGTCTGGGCCATGGTCAACCACGTGTTCAATGCCAATTGTATGGGAAAAATAGGCACCTTGTCGTTGACTGCTGGTACAGGTTCGATCAGACATTTACTGGTCGATTGGCTAAGCGAGCTGTAAGTCATGGTGGTTCGGGTTCAGTAAACTGTACTAGTCTGGAACCGTCTCCTCTTGATGTAAGTGAGTGTGTATGTTGCACTAAAACTAAGGCTGAAGCACATGTATGCTAATCATCACAGCCGCAAAGCCATATTGCTTCTAGCACGAGGGACCACTGAGTACTTAACTCTGGAGCTACACATCATGTAACCGTTGATTCGACCAAGGTCTTTAGCCCAAAAGAGTTCTCAGGACCAGGTAAATTACTGGTTGGTAATGGTGGTTTACTGCCAATTCAAGCCACTGGTAAATCAGTTTTGTGTTCTTCTTGAGCTTTACTATTAAATGATCTTCTTCATATACCTAAGGTAACTAAAAACCTTCTATCCGTCTCGAAGCTTGCTAAGGATAAAGAGGTGTATTTCAAATTCCACGCATCACGTTGTTATATTCGTGATGAAGCCACTGGTGATGTACTGCTGCAGGAACATGAGAATGATGGTTTGTACAAGTTTCAAATTGATGATAGCCATAATAAGAGCACTTGTCTTGTAGCTAATAAAGTTATTTCTTCAAATCATTTGTATGATATGTGGCATATGCGCCTTGGGCACCCTGCTCATGCTACTCTCGAGCAAATATGAAAGCTCCTTGATGTAAACATTGAACAAAAAGTTAATGACAATTGTATTGCTTTTCATATGGGAAAGAATCATAAACTCTCATTCTCGGATTCAACTACTAATTATGACTCTCCTTTTCAACTTGTATTTACTGATCTATGGGGGCCATCGCCTGTTATTTTAAACGGTTTTAGGTACTATGTCAGTTTCGTTGATGCTTGAACACGACACACATGGTTGTATTTTCTTAAGGACAAGTCTCAGGCTATACAGGCCTTGTTACTGTTTTAGCAGCTTGTTGCAACACAGTTTGGGTTAAAATTCTTGGCAGTACAAAGCGATTGGGAGGTGAATATCATCGACTATCTCGTGTGCTTGCAGAAGCTGGTGTATCCCATCATGTTACCTGCCCACACACGTCAGAATAGAACGGTGTCGTGGAGCACAAACACCGCCATATGGTTGAGCTAGTTCTAGTGCTACTTGCACAGGCGTCCATGCCGATTAGTTACTGGTCATATGCTGTGGTTATGCCAGTTCACTTAATTAACATGTTACCTTCAAGGGTGCTTGCTAGAAAGTCTCCCTTCGAGTGTGTGTTCAATAAGAAACCTGACTATAGCTCACTTAAAGTATTTGAGAGTCGGTGTTTCCCTCATCTAAGACCATTCAACAGTCATAAACTTGACTTTCGATCGCAACCATGTACGTTATTGGGGAAAAGTCCTCAACACAGAGGGTACTTATGTCTCACACCTAATAAACTGGTAGTGGTGTCTCGACACGTGAAATTTGATGAATGGTTCTTTCTATTTGCTCAGGTCAGTCCTACTGAACAATCGGGAGTTTGTTCGCAATTGAGCAGAGCCATTGACATAGTACTACCACTGCTCGAAAGTCGGGACTCGTTGATCTGTCTGCATACACTTCTGGGCATAGTTTTGCACGATCGAGTGCTGCTAATGAGTTTGCTGCAGCACCTGAGAAGCCTGGTGATGGTGAAGTTGCCCTGGAAGTGCAGTCACCATCTGATGAAAGAACAAGGGTTATGGTTGTTATAGGGCATCGTATGTTAACTAGGAGTAAGTGTGGAGTGTTTCGACCAAAAATATACACCACATTTTTTGATTATATTGTTCTAGCAACAGTTAAGGAAGCCTTTCAGTCTGCCCCGTGGTCTAGTGTGGTGCATGCTGAATATTCAATGTTGATTCAGAATGGCACATGGAGCCTTATTCCTCTATATGCTGATAGGAGTGTGGTAGGATGTAAGTGGTTGTTTAAGATTAAAAGAAATCCAGATGGCTCTGTGCAAAGGTACAAGGCGCGGTTGGCGGGAAAAGGGTTCACTCAAGTCACAGGGTTCGATTTCACGAACACGTTCAGTCCGGTTATAAAGTTTTCCACATTTTATGTTCTGTTAGCCGTGGTAGTTGCAAGAGGCTGGGCATTGAGATAGGTGGATGTCAACAATGCATTCTTGAATGGTGACTTGAGCAAGGTGGTGTACATGCACCAACCACCTGGGTTTGAGTGATGTGCTGAAGATGTAACTCCACTGGTGTGTAAGATCCAGAAGGCCCCCAATGGTCTTCGAAAAGCTCCAAGGAACTGAAATGACAAGCTTAAAGCTTGTTTCCTAGAGCTTGGGTTTGTAGAATCAAAGGCAGATGTGCCACTGTTTGTTCGAATCCAGGATGATTGTTGTACATATTCCCTGGTGTATGTAGATGATATCATCATCACAGGGACTTCGGTCTCAGCTATTGATCTGGTTGTTCGTTTTCTTAGCTCACGGTTTTCACTTAAGGATCTTGGTGAACTCTCTTATTTTCTGGGAATAGAGGTTAAGAAGGCTGGTGCTAGGTTACTGTTAAGTCAGCGTGCCTACATATGTGAGCTGTTGAAGAAAACCAACATGAGTCAAGCTACACCTGTTTGTACTCCCATGGTTGCTGCGAAGATTGATGGTCAGGATAGTGATCTAATGACAAACGCTCGAGAATATAGAAGTATTGTGGGCGCTCTCCTGTATATTTTCTATACAAGACCGGACATTGCGTTTGCAGTTAATAAAGCAGCCCAATTCATGCAATCTCCGCGAATGAGTCACTTTGCAGCAGTTAAGCGAATTCTACGTTACCTAGTAGGTTCTCTTGATCATGGGTTGGTGTTCTCAAAAGGATATGCTCGGCTGTGTGTCAAAGCATTCTCTGACACTGACTGGGCTGGTGATGCCAGTGGTCGCCGATCCATGTCTGGATATTGTGTTTTCCTTGGAGAGTGTTTGGTTGCATGGAACTCGAATAAGAAGAAAATTGTCTCTCGATCAACAATGGAGGCAGAATATAAGAGCGTTGCTGAGTTTGCTGCAGAGGTGACCTGGCTTACGGCGTTATTGTGTGATCTTGGGTTATCCCTGCAGGAGGCGCCTGTTATTTGGTGCGACAAGACAAGTATTGTCGCCTTGAGCGTGAACCCGGTTTGTCATGCTCGGTCTAAACATGTTGAACTCGACGTTCATTTTATTAGCGAGAAGATTGCAGATGGTGTTCTTCGGGTTAGTTATGTTCCTGTTGAGTTTCAAATAGCAGATGGACTAACCAAGCCTCTCACCAAGGCTGCATTTGAACAATTTCGTGGGAAATTACAAGTGTTATCTTTTTAAAGAAGAGGAGAAGAAATAAGTGGAGAGAATGCTGAGATAGGTTAAAGTTGTGTATGCACGTGAGCTAGAGTGCTCATGCATACCATGCATGTAAACTAAGAGATGATGATGGAAGTGGCTAACCATCATAGCAAAGTTGCTAGGAAACAATTTAGGGTTGTTAGGTTGTTAGAGGTTGTTATAATTGTGCTATAAATGATAAGTGTAAAGGTGAAGCAACATAAACCGATTCAATAAAGAGAATGCTTCTTCTACTCATTTCTGTTAGTTCATTTGCTGCAATTTCTACATTGCTTGACATTCCTCGTTGATGTTCGAGCAAACCACGGTCGTTCACGGATGTTTGGGAGTCGGTGTGAGCGGAGCTTCGTCGGACCGGCTTGGTAAAGGCTGCGTTGGTCACCATCGGTCTTGTGGGCCCCTACCGGCCATTGTTTTGATTCTGCTGTTTCTGTCGATTAATATTAATGCCCTCGCCAGCCGTTTAAGGCCACGAAAAGGTCGACTGTGAGATCGCTGGCCCTAGCGTCTGCTGTCAGTGGGCATCCGTCACCGAGAGTCCCGTTTCATCTGATGTGGCAGTCCTTATTCGAACCAAAAACCCCTGTTGTCGACTTATGATTCGAACCAGAAAATATTAATTGTCGTCGTTAAATTAGTATTAATATGAAATTGGTATTTTTGGGATTTAAATTTGAACATTACGATTGTGTACGAAATATCGAGCCCAAATTTGATTTACAGCCTCCTCCGTGTTATTCGCAAATTTCGAACTGACCTGCATTACTCGTGTTGACCGTGAGTATGAGTTGATAATTTTAATTTGTTTGGTACTGCCGTTATTTTAGTATATTAAATTATTTATTTAATTATTCGTAAGAATTAGTTTGGGTCGACATACTGTTCAAGTTGACTATGGGAAACATTACTATCGTCATTAGCTATTTGTCAAGGTGTGTATCTATTGGATGCTACATTTTATTTGTAATTTAACAGATTGTCTGGTGTATTGATTGTTGATTGTGATGTGACCTATGATTGTCTAGCTTATGTTTCGGTTCTTGCTATGTGAAATATGAAATTATGTCATATATCAAAAAATGTTATATGTTAAATATTGAACTGTTGGACTTAAATTTGTGATGTGTAAAGTACGATGATATGTCGGATTCAGGATATAAGTTACACTTTCAGAAGATTTGATTATGTAATTATTATATTTGGATCGAATCAGAATTCATATATATATATATATCATGAAGCCATGCCATTTTGGGTTGAGATGTATAGAGGAAGTTCAGTGGATTCACTCGACGGGGTGAATGTCACTTCGGATTTAATGATCTCTTCCTTTGTGGTAGACCCCACTTCGGATATTATGATTGTAGTTAGAGTATTTCTGGGGAACCTACTTTTCGAACGGTGTATAAGGTGTATGAGTGCATTTACATTTGTATATCATTTGTGCCACGAAATATTTTGATTCGGACTATGATAATGTTTTGTGATCTGAAAACTTGTATGTTTGTTTGCACTTTAGGGACACACTAAACTTTATAGCTTACACCTCTGTAGTTTATTTCTTTCATATTTTCAGACTTAGGTAAAGCGGTACTTAGAGAATTACATTAATTTTCTGAAAATTTGTTATTTGAAGTATATAATTTTATTCAGATTTCTTATTTTTATTTATATTCGTAACTTTTTTTTTTTATTATTATTATTATTTGAGACTTTGAATATTATAATTATTTTTGGGTTGTTCATGCATGATTTTTCGAATATTTATCATTTATGTCGAATTTTCTTTAGATAATTATTTTTAATAAAATATTAAAGTTGAAATTGAAAATAGTTCGAAGTTTTAAATGGTAATTTTTAAGTGTAATTTAAACGAGGATTTCGTAGGAGATAAATTTCAACATGAACTCTCTGGATCTAACCTATTCCTTTTCGTCGGGTAAAAAGTTAGAGAATCACCCCTACTCCCTCTCCTGCTGCTGCTTCTTCAAGGTCCCACTCCCACAGCAAAGGTCTTGGAAGATACCACAGCTTCATCCATTGTGGATTCCTAAAGTTATGAGCATCATCTTTCTTCTTGTTCCTGGTGTTGAACTAATAGTTGTTATTTTGGAATGACTTAAGTGCCTAAATCATATCTCGAAAAATATTTTAGTGACTAAATAATTTTTTTCTAAAAATATGCGTCTAATGTTTCCAACGTTATATTTTTAGGTGCCCAGATATTAACCGTTGTTAAAAATATCCGTTAAGTGACACGTGTCAAATTCTGGTAATTTTGAAAATTTATTTAAAAAATTAAAAAAAAAATTATTAAAAAATTCATAAACCCAAACAGCAGCAAACAATGTCCCTTCCCTCTCCCTTTCTCCCTTCCCCTTTCCATAGTCGTCGATCGGCCAGTCGTGATCGTCTTCGCCATCATCACTGACATCGACAGCATATCAAAACCTTATTGGTTTTTCACCGTAATTTGCCACCTTTTTTTGTGGAGAAGCGTTCAAAGGTCCATTGGATTTTAGCCGTCGTCGTTGTTTTTAATCGATCTCTAGCCGATTACGACGTCCATAAGGCACACCGTCACTACCATTGGAACCATCGTGCAATTCGGATCAAAACCTAATCGTTCGATAACGACGACGATGGCTGGAGATGGCCAATGAAGGTTGGTAATGGGTTGAAATGAGATATTTTAGTTTTTTAGGGTTTTTTTTTTATAATTTCTGTAAAAATTTGAGTTCCTTGTGGATAGTGTTCTTGAAGTTGTCGAGGTGGAAGGAGGGATAAGTTGATGGATTCCTGGTGTTTATCATTAACATCATGTTCTTCCTAGAGGTGAACTTCCAACTAAGGTTCTTGAGTCATTTCGTCCAGTCTTCATTTTTCAAGCTTTCTAATCTTTGTTTTTTCACTTGAGAGGTTATGTTCCTTTCGACAATGGGACAGAATGAAGGAATAGAGTCTCATAGCCAATGTGAGTTTTTCTTCTTCTTCTTTTTTTCATGTGTTTCTTTAAAAGAATAATCTTGAGGATTTGTTGGCAAGATTGAAAAGAATGGAGGAGAGGTTGAAACAGTTGAACAATTGGTGCGGTGAAACTATAAAAAATGTACTCTCAGGGCCAAAGTTTACTTTCTGGTTTCTGTTTGATTTCCAAGAAAATGGTATAAGAAAAAGTGTGTTAATATGTTAAGATTGTTGTAGGACAAGGGTGATGTAGATTGTGAAGAAACTGTAAAAGAGGAGAAGAACAGAGAACTACTGATTCATATTTTGGTGGCATTAAATACAGAACGTAATGTGTTGTATTTCTTCTACAGATCTTTAATGGAATATGTTCTTTCTGTTCATTGAACAATTTGCAAATTTATTTTACATTTCTGAAAGAATTTATATTTAACATTTTGCGGTATCATTATAATTTGGATTGCAGACTTTTTGTCATTTTTGTGTCCAATTTCGATCCAAACACTGCATTTGCTTTTGCAATAACTCCAGGATTTGGCTGCTCAAAGCAGCAACGGCAACAGCCGTGCTTCTTCCCACATTTAATGGAAGTGGACTAGACCAACCGGGAACATGAGAACATCCCCATTGTGTAAGACTTCTGTAATTAGACGATCATCCGGGTTGGATTAAATGAAGCCAATATAGAACGTGCCGTCCAAGACCGCAAGAATCTCCGTGGCAGAGGGTTCGTGTGAGGAGGGTTTAGGCCACTGTTAGGTCCATAACCAAATCAAACCAATCGGATTCGGCGTCTTTGAAACAATATCAATATCAATATCAAAATACCAACTTGATTTGAATTTTTTTCAAATCAATAATTACAATTAATTTGGAACAGAAAGTCAAACAATTCAACTTGATTTGAAAATTTTCAAATAAAGTTTGAATGATAAAATATAATTGAATGATAAAATGGAACTCGTCATTTTCTTTTGTCGATTGAGGTAGTGATGAAGATTAAAATTTCAGGGTGGACACTCATAGTAAAATGAATATCTAACATAAAGAAACTTGAATTCTAGGGTAGACACGTACCACCCGAGGATGATTTACATCTGCCACTGCTAATTACTGTATTTTATCATGATAATCATTTACTTTCTTGGAATTCATTAACTAAATTTATATATTTTAAATATATGAATTTAGTTAATATGACTTCTTAGATAATATGGATTAAAAAAATGTGCTAACCGATGTAGGAATTTAACTAGAAATAATGTCAAAAATATAGTATGATAATATGAGTACGTTAAATATATTGAGTGGTTTCAATAATAAAAGGTTGTTCTCCCTATACACAGTGTATCTGCATCGTCAATAGATTAAGTACATTTTGAACATATACTAATTTGTAATCACTCTAAACTATTCAAGAATTAATACTCCCTTTATCCCATTATTTTTGTTAGACACACTTTGACAAAAACGTTTTAGAACCTAAACAGAAAAAAAAATTGGACACTTTTTTATAATTAAGCCTTTTATTTTCCCTTTTCTCCTTTGGGTTTTAGGATTTAACATGGCATTTCCATTACAGTCACCGTCACACAATCAAGCAAAATTAAAGAATCATCCGTACAGAGCTTCTCTGCTTTTCCCCCTCAATCCAACGAAACAAAACCTCTTGAAGAATCAACAAAACGTTAGGCACTTAAAAATATTATTTAATCAAGTAAGATTAAATAATATTTAAACAAATTCTATTGCAAGCTGATTGAGATTTTTAATTGAGAAAATAATTTCAGTGACCGAAAATGCCTTATAATATACGATTTTAACTAATTTTTTTTTGGATTTGAAAATGACCAACAAATTCACAACGCGAACTCCAATTTTGCAACACAGTTTTCAAATACGCAACACGAATTTACCAAATTCGCAATTTAGTTTCTGCAATCGTAACGCGAATTTCCAAATTCGAAATGCGATTTCGAAATTCGCAACACGGAATTTCAAATTTGCAACGCAAATTTCTTTTTCGCAACACAAGTTTCCTTTTTGCAACAAGATTTTCTAAATCGCAACACGATTTTTGTTTTCGCAACTCGATTTTCGAATTTGCAACACGAATTTTAATTTCGCAACAGCTTTTATTTTCGCAACACAAATGTTTTGGGTATTGTCGAAACGATTTTTAAACCTTTGAGGGAGCAAGATTTTGAAAACCGCATCATTTTTAATTATTCTCTTAAGATTACAATTTTTAATTAAAAACAATGTGATTTTAGAAAACCTCTCGTTTCGAAAATTTGGGAATTCATTCACGATAAAAACACAGGTTCGAAGAGTCGCCACCAATCTTTGATTAGGATGTGATTGGGCACCCAAAAACATTTTCGTCATTTTAAATAAAAATTAATTTTAATTAAAACAACAAATTTAGATCGTCGTTACCAGAAAATGAGTTCGAGAGTCGGTTACGCGTGGGGAAGGATTAGTACCCCCACAGCGCCCTAAATCGATACCTTGTCGATTAATTAATGTCTTTGCAATGAAATTTACAAATTCGATTTTAATTTGATTTATAATCCCCAACAAAACAATAACATACAAATTTTACTATACTTAAAAGCACAAAAAGTAATTAAGTTAAAATTACCCAACCATTAGAAAGATAAAGGATATTCGATTATTTATAAATATCGAGACCAGATCTTAAATAGTTATAACAACCTTTTCTCGATAAATTTAAATAGTCGAACATTTCTTATCTTTCATTCCCAAATTTTAAAGTAATGAATCAATTTCTTAGGTGTCATTGATGGGATACACTGTTAATTTAAAAGCGTTAGAAGCGAACCTCTAATAGTTAAGACAGCCCACTTAAACGAATTTAAATTAAAAGGGTATTACCCTTAGTCAAATTATGTAATAATGTCGAGTTATGCTCATGAGAATACCATGCATAAACTAATTAAAATATGCCATGCATTCAAACAAACTTCTAAGTCTATAAAAATATTTACGATGCATTTATGAATTTTACTTTACAAAGGAATCATTTATTCTTAACGTTTTAAAACTATCACGTTCATATTAATACGCTACAAAGGCTTTTATTCTAAATCAATTAACATCCGAATTAATATTTATCTTATTTATCGGGCCTAAAATAAAATATGATACCAAGGTATACATGCATACAACAAATAAACATGCATTCAAATAAAACAATATAAAATTAAGTATGCAAAATTGCAATGAAGGACAAAAATGACAGAAAACTAAAACTGGGTATGCAAAATAGAAATCAATCTCCGAAACAAATAAACTTGATGAGTGACTAAATTATCAAGTATCCAAAATTACAGGTTACAATCGAAACAAACATAAATTGAAGAAACACGGTAGTTTAGGACTAAAACTGAATGCATGGAAAATAAGAAGACCAAATTACAAGCACATCTAACTAGACGAACCCCTCAGCCGTTCTTCGTCTCTCTCCTGTCTCTCTCACACTTCCCATTTGCGATCCTAAAAACCCAAAGCCTCTGCGACCTCCGCCCTTTAACGGCCCGGACGAGGAGTCACACTGGTGTGAACCCTGAAATCTAACCCCCTAAGAACATAAACTCTTCATCTCCTCTTCAAAACCCAGACGAAATGAAAGCCTCCACGACCTCCACCATACCCCACGGCTCCGATGAAGAACCCCTCAACCTCGACGAACCTAGAGCTAGACCTTCACTCTTAAACAAACAACCTAGACACCACAACCACGAATCCACTGCTAACCCAGACGAACCCGAAGCCTAAAACAGACATGCACAACTCAAAATCGACGGGAGACGAAGGACTTTACCTTCTCACAGACGAGGTATGGATTCCTAGCCAAGGCGACGAAAGCTACTGGATTGGGAAGGTAAGTTTTTTGCGTTTTGTTTCTGTTCTATGGTTGCTGACGAATGGGTTTTTTTTGGGTATTTCGTTTTAGTGTTTTTCTCTTGTCTCTGCTTGCTGTTTGCTAATGGAGGATCGTGAAGCCAGATCCAACAGTCGTACTGTTGCGGCGCTGGGAGCGGCTGGTAAGAAACCCTAATGGGTTTAGGGTTTCCAGAATTAGGCCCGTAATAACTGGGCTATCGAGTCCCGGGCTTGTAGCTTTGGCTTTGGCCATTTTGGTTCGGCCTGTTCAGAGTTTAATATTGATGTAGGCCTGTAACAAAATAAAATATTAGTGTGTTTTAATTATTTAATTTTTTATTGCATATATATATTAAAAATTACTTTAAATAATATTAATAATAATAAACACGAATTAACTTCGAAAAAACCCGGAAATCGAGCATCTACAGCTGCCCCTCTTTGCTCATTGTCGTGTAACGAGAATAGAGCAAAGATCAAAAGATGGTCGAATTTGCCCGGTCATGGAAAATTCAAAAGATAAATCCGCTTCACTAGAACTTCAGGATAAGTGAAATTTTAAAAATTCTTCGAAATTGAGTTCACTCCCTATCGCTTTAGGGAATATGGAACTCGAATAATCTTCTGCAATCAGGTTCATTCCCTCCTCTTAGAGTATGGAACTCGAACAACTCCCTCCTTTTAGAGTATAGAACTCGAACATCTTCAACAATCATGTATGTTTTCTATTCCTTCAGAGAGTATAAGACTTGAACAATCTTCAACAATTGTGTCTGCTCCCTATTTCTTCAGAGAGTATCAGACTCGAACAATCTTCAATAATCGTGTTTGCTCTCTATTTCTTCAGAGAGTATGAGACTAGAACAATCTTTTGGAAATGGGTTCGCTCCCTCTTTCTTCAGGGAGTATAGAACTCGAACAATCTTCTGAAAACGGGTTCACTACCTCTTTCTTCAGGGAGTATAGAACTCGAAAATCTTTAAACGGGTTCGCTCCCTCTTTCTTCAGGGAGTATAGAACTCGAAATTCTTCAAACGGGTTCGCTCCTTGTTTCTTCAGGGAGTATAGAACTCGAAAATCTTTAACAAACATGTTCGGTCCCTCTTTCTCTAAGGAGTATAGAACTCGGACATTTTCTTCAAACTGGTTCGCTCCCTCTTTCCCTAGGGAGTATGGAACTCAGACATCTTCTTCAAACGGGTTCGCTCCCTCTTTCTTCAGGAAGTATAGAACTCGAATAACTTCACACGGGTTCGCTCCCTTTTTCTCTAGGGAGTATGGAACTCGAATAACTTCACACGGGTTCGCTCCCTCTTTCTCTAGGGAGTATGGAACTCGAACATCTTCAAACGAGTTCGCTCCCTCTTTCTCTAGGGAGTATGGAACTCGAACATCTTCTTCAAACGGGTTCGCTCCCTCTTTCTTCAGGAAGTATAGAACTCGAACATCTTCTTCAAACGGGTTCCCTCCCTCTTTCTCTAGGGAGTATAGAACTCGGACATCTTTTTCAAACGGGTTTGCTCCCTCTTTCTTCAGGAAGTATAGAACTCCAATAACTTCACACGGGTTCGCTCCCTCTTTCTTCAGGAAGTATAGAACTCCAATAACTTCACACGGGTTCGCTCCCTCTTTCTCTAGGGAGTATGGAACTCGGACATCTTCAAACGGGTTCGCTCACTCTTTCTCTAGGGAGTATGGAACTCGAACATCTTCTTCCGCTTCACTACTTTCTTGTGAAGGCTTAAGTTTGATTTTCTTCGAAGGTTAAACCTGAAAATCAAACATTATCACTCATTAATGTAAACTTCAAAATATTATACTCAACAATTCAGAGTTCAAGAAATGTTTTAAAAATTTATCTTCATCTTGAAACTTGTTTAAGATCCCTTAGATACGAGAATCTATTCGGGCTCAATCATCATCATCAATCTTTTCAAGATCACCAAACTAGTTATCCTCATCTTCATGCTTCAATATCTTCAATCTTCAACTATCATTGGGAAACCTGTAGCCATTTTAAATCATCATGCAATACTATGATCCTGTTTATGCCTACGATGTATGCAATCATGCAATTTAATGCACTTTCTTTTTCAAAGGAACACTGTCTCCTTTAATCTTGATGGACCTTGGTTTCATCTTGGGCACATAACATTTAGCCAGTTCACCCCAGTTGACAATCTCAATACCATGACTTTCGACTTGACAGGGCTTTGACTTCTTTCTTTCTTGAAACCTGTCAGTATTCAGAACCACTTCTTGATAAATAACAATCTCTTTGATTTATCTCTTAATGACTGGGATTTTCTATGAATTCCCAGGTTCTAGCTTCCCACTACCATACAAGCTTACACGTCAAAATCATTATTAGCTTAAGAATACCTGGCTTTTCCAAAACCTTTTGCATAATAATACAAAATGATCTCATGTACCACAAGCTAAGCTATGTGTTTTAACATTTTCAAAATTAGATGCTTGTAAAAAAAGGAAATTGAAAAGGGAAAAATATCTCTTTATTGATATAAATGCAGAGAATCTTTGGCAACTATATGTCAAACTTTGATTTGAAAACCAAAGGGATAGGTGCCCTCAAATATCAATAACACAAATGCTTTTGAACTGGCACGCCGTTAAAATGACTCGAGTGTAGCTTCTGTCAAAAAGACTTCCAACATTGTGATGATGCCTAAGAGTGTGAAGCTTTTTCTGAACTCCAAAATCTCCCATTATCGGATGCCCTAAACCAGTATTGAATCCCAGGTGCATTCAATTTCTCACCTGGTTGTTTCTATCGAGACTCATTAATCTTTGGTCTCAATCCTGATCACCCACTACCGTTGATGCTCATGTCAAGAGCTCTTTTCCACTTCTAAAAACAATTCAGAACCTCCACCATGCATGAATTCTGAATCTTAAAACTCAAGCCGCCCTTTGCGGGTTTTTAACTTGAGGCCTCCTTTGGTTTCAAGACGCCCTTCTTGAGTTTTTATCCTGAACCCTCCTTTTCTTTCTTTTTTTGTTTTTTTTTTGTTTTTGTTTTTTTTTCATTTTTTTATCTTCAGGCAAAATACCTCTTAACTGCGTTAGAATTCACCGGATAGGGTAATTCTAACCCATCCATCTCAGTTAAGACTAGAGCTCCCCCAGAAAAGGCTTTCTTAACAACATAGGGTCCATCCCATTTGGGCATCCATTTCCCTCGTATCATCCGCTTCTGGTACATTTGACCGTGACAAATAGCTTTCAGTCTCTTTTCTTCAATCAAATTCAATTGGTCATATCTGGCCTGTACCCATTCTTCCTCATTTAGCTTCACCTCCGATAAAACCCTGAGTGAGGGAATTTCCACTTCAACAGGGAGGACAGCTTTCATCCCATACACTAGAGAAAACGAAGTTGCCCCAGTTGACGTCCGTACAGAAGTCCGATAGGCTAACAGAGCAAATGGCAACTTCTCATGCCAATCTTTATAAGTTTCAGTCATCTTCTCTATAAGCTTCTTAATGTTCTTATTAGCCGCCTCCACGGCCTCATTCATCTTTGGGCGATAAATAGTGGAATTATGGTGCTTTATTTTGAATTGCTCACATACAGATTTCATCATCTTGTTGTTTAAGTTCAATGCATTGTCAGAGATAATTATCTCCGGTAAGCCATATCTGCATATGATTTCCTTCTTCAAGAAACTACATACCGTTGACTGGGTAACACTTGCGTAGGAAGCTGCTTCTACCCACTTAGTGAAGTAATCTATTGCTACCAGAATGAAGCGATGGCCATTTGACGCTTTTGGCCAAAATTTGCCCAATAACATCCATGCCCCACATAGAAAACGACCATGGAGCTGTCATCACATGCAACGGATGAGGAGGGGTATGCATTCTATCCCCATAAAATTGACATTTGTGACAGTTTCGGGCATAATTAATGCAATCAGTTTCTATAGTTGACCAATAATACCCAAATCTCATAACCTGCCTGGCCATTACATGCCCATTAGCATGGGTGCCACATATCCCTTCATGTACTTCTTCAAGGATCATTTTGGTTTCTTTAGTGTCCACACACCTTAATAAGACCTGATCCATACTTTTCTTGTATAATGTCTCACTATTAAGCACATATCCTGCTGTCATTCTCCTAATAGTCCTATTGTCATTCTCAGTTGCCTCGGGTTAACTTTGATACCTTATATATTGTAAGATATCATAGTACCAAGGTCTTCCATCTTCTTCTTCTTCAATGTTAAAGCAGTGGGCTAGATACTCATAAGCCTTCATCTCAATAGACATCATATTTGAATGCTCATTCATCTTAAAGGCTGCTGCCAAAGTAGCCAAGGCATCTGCAATTTGATTTTCTTCCCTGGGGAGGTAATTGAAAGTCACTTCTTCGAATTCTTCAATGAGTTCCAAGACTAATTTACGGTATTCCACAAGCTTAGGATCTTTTGTTTCCCATTCTCCTCTGAGTTAGTAAATTACCAAAGTTGAATCCCCGTATACTTTGAGTATTTTTACTCTGAGTTCAACTGCAGCTTTAAGACCCATAACACAGGCCTCATACTCAGTCATATTGTTTGTACAATCAAAATTAAGCCGACCGGTAAACGGATAATGATCTTCATCTGGCGAAACCAAAATTGCCCCAATCCCATGCCCTAAGGCATTTGAAGCGCCATCAAAGTTCATCTTCCAATATTTACCGGTGGGTGCAGTTGTTTCTTCCTCTGAGATAGCCATTAAATCCTCATCTGGAAAGTCGAAGTTCAACGGTTCATATTCTTCAGAAGCCCTACTTGCAATGAATTCTGCTATGGCACTCCCTTTAACCGCCTTCTGGCTTATATACTGGAGATCAAATTCGGACAACAGGATTTGCCAACGGGCTAATCTTCCCGACAAAGCAGGTACACCCATTAGATACTTCAAAGGGTCCAGTTTGGATATGAGCCAAGTAGTATGATACAACATATACTGTCTAAGTCTTCTGGTAGCCCATACTAAAGTACAACATAACTTTTCAATTGGTGAGTATCATGCCTCGCACTCAGTGAACTTCTTACTGAGATAATAGATAGCCATCTCCCTCTTCTCAGTTTGATCATGTTGCCCCAACACACATCCCATGGAATTGTCATACACTGATAAGTAAAGAATTAAAGGTTTGCCTGAGATGGGTGGTGCTAGGATCGGAGTATTCGACAAATACCTCTTTACCGCCTCAAAAGCCTCTTGACAATCCTCACTCCATTCTCCTGAATCATTCTTACGAAGAAGGCGAAATATGGGATCACATTTCTCTGTCAACTGTGAGATAAATCGGGCTATATAATTCAATCTTCCCAAAAATCCTCGAATCTCTTTCTGTGTTCTTGGGGCTGGCAAATCTTGAATGGCCCTTACTTTATCAGGGTCTATTTCAATTCCCTTTCTGCTCACTACGAATCCCAACAGTTTTCCTGAGGTCACCCCAAAAGTACACTTATTTGGGTTAAGATTTAGTTGGCACCTCTTTAATCTTTGAAAAAGCTTCCTCAAATTCTCGATATGTTCCTCCTCTTTCTTGGCTTTGATGATCATATCATCGACGTAGACTTCAATTTCTTTATGCATCATGTCATGAAATAACGTCACCATAGCCCTCTGATAGGTTGCCCCTGCATTCTTCAATCCAAACGGCATGACTTTATAGCAGAACGTTCCCCACATAGTGATAAACGTTGTTTTCTCCATATCTTCAGGGTGCATTTTAATTTGATTGTAGCCGGAGAATCCATCCATAAATGAGAATAAGGAATTTCCGGCAGTGTTGTCCACCAACGTATCTATGTGAGGCAAAGGAAAGTTGTCCTTCGGACTGGCTCTGTTAAGATCTCTATAGTCGACACACATTCGCACTTTCCATACTTCTTCGGCACTGGGACAATATTTTTTACCCACTCAGGATATTTGGCCACCGTAAGAAAACCAGCTTCAAATTGTTTCTTCACTTCTTCTTTAATTTTAAACAGCATCTCCGGTCTCATTCTTCTCAATCTCTGTTGAACGGGCTTACAATCAGTCTTTATCGGCAGTTTATGGACAACCAACTCTGTATCCAAACCTGGCATATCTTTGTACGACCAAGCAAATACATCCTTGAAATCTTGAAGTAATTCTATCAAACTCTATCTTCCCTCAATAGATAGGGTAGTACAAATCTTTACTTCTTTTCTATCCTCATCCGTGCCCAAATTCAAGATCTCCGTAAGCTCTTCGTGAGGCAGGATCTGTTTATCTTCCTGTTCCACCATCTTTAGCAATTCAGAAGGTAGTTCACATCCCTCATTATCATTACAACCTTCGATTTCCTCTTGACATATGGGCATCTCGAAATCAATCTCCGGGTCAGAGTCATTAGCATTTGTATCATTGATATCTGAGTTCCTGAAAGAATAACGGAAGAGAATATATATATACATATATATATGGGAGAATCTTTTCCCATATAAATAAATAACAAGAAATAATATATACATTATACAACCAAAAATGAAATGCATGGGAGAATGTTTTCCATTTTGGATCAATGGAATGCATCTTTATTGAAAGCAAGTAAAAACACACAACTTAACCTTTTACATCAGATCACCTATTGCCCCAGGGTATGAACAATAGGGAAGAGTTCTAGTGTATTACTCTGCAAGAGATTTGTAAACTACAGGCAGTCCATCCGCAGTCCAGTTGTTAAACACAAAGCCCAGTGTCGCAGGGTAAATGCCCATAGCTCTCATCTCTTCGAACCCCTCATCGGTTATAACATTAATGCCTAAATCCTCCAAGGCATTTTCAACGATCACCTTACTGTTCCTCAAATTCGAAACATATGCCTTCCTGATATGAAAGTGCTGCTTAATGGAGGGAAGGTCGTGGGTTCCCAGCTCGGGTTTTCACTAATCAATCTTGTCTTTCTCAATTCCTGAATCTTCTTGATGCCCTTCAATTTTTCTTCAAAGTCGACTGATACCCTAAACCAAACCTGTCTCTTTTAGTAATAGGGTAAATTGGATTAACCAATCCTTGCAATTGACTTCCTAACCCTTTTCCAACTTTTACTCATGAATTCTCTCGATCCTATCAATATGCGCTAATATCTCATTCATTGTTCTTTATATTTCCAGAAAACACACACCGGGTAACTTTAATTATCTTTTAAAGCTTTTATCACAATATCTTTCATAATTTACTCTCATGTTTTCATGATTGACGCATGTAAAAATACTTAAATTAAAGCAATGTGAATGCAAATGTGGATGCCAAATGCAAATGCAAAAGGTGTTCATTCCAAAAGTGACCACTATAGAACAACCTTCATCTAGACAACAAGATTTCATTACACCATGTAGTCAAAATACAATTATGATTCTTCATTTCTTTATTTCCATGAATCGTACTCTTCGTGGAATCTAACATTGCACCCCTCAGTTGTCGGCGTATTTTATCACCTTTGATGATGTCAGACGTCCTTAAATTGAATCTTGGATCTTCTCTTTACTTTCAATGCAAAGTGGTATTCATGTCTTTGTGAAGAGTCTTCTCATCCCTGGCATTACTGCATCTATCTCCTGGAACATCTTTGGTCTTCGCCCCGTTGAAAGAGGTCTTCGATCAACTTCAAACTTCATTCATCAGATGTCTTTCTTCATAGATCGCTCTTTAATCAGTTTTAGATTTCTTCATTCATCGGATGTCCTTCTTCATGAATCATCTGAATGTCTTTGGATCTCCCGATTTTGACTACATGGTTAAGAATTTCTTGCCTCATTATGACCAGTCTTCTTATTAGTCAATCACTTGCGAATTAACACCTTTGGATGACATGAATATGGAAAATGCAATAAATTCAAAATAAAAATAGACATAAAACCAAAATGGGTTAGTACACATAATATAAACAAAAAAATGATGAGTATCGTAACAAATAAAACCTACCCTCACATGCTGACTACCCAATCATGCTTAGTAAATCCTACCCGACATGATATCTACCCCTAAGCTTTTGTTATTTGCAAATAATCCTAACCGCATGATGTCTAATTCGTATGCTTGTTCGAGAAAATAAACCTAACCGCATGATTTCTAGTTCGCATACATTTATTCAAAAAGCGAAAATAAATGACTCGAAAACTTTTCCTTGTGTACACTCCTCACGGGACTCTTAAGGTTCGGGTTAGGCTCAACCTAAGTGCAAGCTCTATGTTTACTACATATTGGGTTGGGTTCTAAAGTATTAGGTTCTCTAATTGTCCTTGTCGGTGCCTCATTGGGCTGTCGAACCCTCAGTCCTGGCCCATCATAGGCTTTAGAGATCGATTTCAACTTCGAGAGAACACACCTCCTTATATCCATGCGGAGGTGAATACCATCACGAGGACCATAAGGCGTGAGCTCCAAGAGTGATCCACTATCCAATGCAGAGGTGAAAACCACACGAGGGAGTAGTCTCTCACTCCTACTTAAATAGGATATAGTGGGGTTTTAGCTCATGTTATGCAAATGCAACTGTGCAGTGTGTGAGGAAAAGTGAAAATAAAACAACACATATTCACTTAAACACTCAAAAGATCAAACTTCTTTAAACACGTAATTAATCTGAAACCATTAACAAACAAATCAGTACAACTATTTATTGGTTAATCAAATTCTGAAAAAACACATTAAAACCAAATAGGGGATCAAAAACCAAATTAAAAAGAATTTCTAACTTTCATTTGATAAGACAATTAATTAATCGACTATAGGCTTAACTCTCTAAAAAAAGTCCCCAGCGGAGTCTCCAAGTTGTCGAAACGATTTTTTAAACGGGTGGGGAAGCGAGATTTGGAAAACCGCATCATTTTTAATTATTCTCTTAAGATTACAATTTTTAATTAAAAACAATGTGATTTTAGAAAACCTCTCGTTTCGAAAATTTGGGAATTCATTCACGATAAAAACACAGGTTCGAAGAGTCGCCACCAATCTTTGATTAGGGTGTGATTGAGCACCCAAAAACATTTTCGTCATTTTAAATAAAAATTAATTTTAATTAAAACAACAAATTTAGATCCGCGTTACCAGAAAATGAGTTCGGGAGTCGGTTACGCGTGGGGAATGATTAGCACCCCCACAGCGCCCTAAATCGGTACCTCGTCGATTAATTAATGTCTTTGCAATGAAATTTACAAATTCAATTTTAATTTGATTTATAATCCCCAACAAAACAATAACATACAAATTTTACTATACTTAAAAGAACAAAAAGTGATTAAGTTAAAATTACCCAACCATTAGAAAGATAAAGGATATTCGATTATTTATAAATATCGAGACCATATATTAAATAGTTATAACAACCTTTTCTCGATAAATTTAAATAGTCGAACATTTCTTTATCTTTCATTCCCAAATTTTAAAGTAATGAATCAATTTCTTAGGTGTCATTGATGGGATACACTGTTAATTTAAAAGCGTTAGAAGCGGACCTCTAATAGTTAAGACATCCCACTTAAACGAATTTAAATTAAAAGGGTATTACTCTTAGTCAAATTATGTAATAATGTCGAGTTATGCTCATGAGAATACCATGCATAAACTAATTAAAATATGCCATGCATTCAAACAAACTTCTAAGTCTATAAAAATATTTACGATGCATTTATGAATTTTACTTTACAAAGGAATCATTTATTCTTAACGTTTTAAAACTATCACGTTCATATTAATACGCTACAAAGGCTTTTATTCTAAATCAATTAACATCCGAATTAATATTTATCTTATTTACCGGGGCCTAAAATAAAATATGATACCAAGGTATACATGCATACAACAAAATAAACATGCATTCAAATAAAACAATATAAAATTAAGTATGCAAAATTGCAATGAAGGACAAAAATGACAGAAAACTAAAACTGGGTATGCAAAATAGAAATCAATCTCTGAAACAAATAAACCTGATGAGTGACTAAATTATCAAGTATCCAAAATTACAGGTTACAATCGAAACAAACATAAATTGAAGAAACACGGTAGTTTAGGACTAAAACTGAATGCACGAAAAATAAGAAGACCAAAATACCAGCACAAAACTTCTATTCGAGGACTAAAATGCAACAGATATAGAACTGATGGACCTCGCACATGATTCCCCCTAATACCTAAGACACGGCTGATGTTCTAACCCCAAAACGTCATCGTTTCATCCCCGCCTAATACTACGTCGTTTTGCTGCTTCAATATGAGATAACCTATGGTAAACTTAAAATCCTAACTCATTTTCCTCTCCACTCCTCAGCCGTTCTTTGTCTCTCTCCTATCTCTCTCGCACTTCACATTTGCGATCCTAAAAACCCAGAGCCTCCGCGGCCTCCGCCCTCTAACGGCCCCGACGAGGAGTCACACCGGTGTGAACCCTAAAATCTAACCCCCTAAGAACATAAAATCTTCATCTCCTCTTCAAAACCCAGACGAAACGAAAGCCTCCACGGCCTCCACCATACCCCACGGCTCTGACGAAGAACCCCTCAACCTCGACGAACCTAGACCTAGACCTTCACTCTTAAACAAACAACCTAGACACCACAACCACGAATCCACTGCTAACCCAGACAAACCCGAAGCCTAAAACAGACATGCACAACTCGAAATTGACGGGAGACGAAGAACTTTACCTTCTCACAGACGAGGTATGGATTCCTAGCCAAGGCGACGAAAGCTACTGGATTGGGAAGGTAAGTTTCTTGCGTTTGGTTTCTGTTCTATGGTTGCTGACGAATGGGTTTTTTTTTGGGTATTTCGTTTTAGTGTTTTTCTCTTGTCTCTGCTTGCTGTTTGCAAATGGAGGATAGTTTCTATCCAAATTTCTTCTTTTTTTCCTTTTTTCTTGACCCCGAGATCTCCCCTCTTTTAATATCATTTTGTATCTGCTCTTGCTGATAATGGATGATTTCTTTACTGGCTTTGTTTTCCCGATGCAGAAAAGGAAGACCCATTCCCCTCGTGTTCCCTTATCGTCGATTGCAGAGTATGGGCGTGCCCTTGGGTGTCACGCTAGCATGGGCGGAGGTATGGGCTTGAGTAGTGGAGTTTGCCGTGGTCTGCTCAGTTGTGGCCGACAAGTATGGATCGATGCTAGGTGGATTCGCGCGTCGACTCGGGAACCCTAGAGTACTGTGAACCGTTGGATCGTACTGTTGTGGCACTGGGAGCTGTTGGTAAGGAACCTTAATGGGTTTAGGGTTTCCAGAATTGGGCCCGTAACAACTGGGCTATCGAGTCCCGGGCTTGTATCTTTGGCTTGGGCCATTTTGGTTCGGCCTGTTCAGAGTTTAATATTGATGTAGGCCTGTAACAACAATAAAATATTTAGTGCATGTTTTAATTATTTAATTATTTATTGCATATATATATTAAAAATTACTTATAATAATATATTAATAATAATAAACACGAATTAACTTCGAATAAAACCCCGGACAAATCAAGCATCTACAGGTATTTAAACTACGCAGCAGCATCAACTCATAACCTAAATCCCTAAATTACAACTCATTCCATCTCCATCTATCACTCTCTCCGGTGATATCCGTTCCTATATCCAACGACATCCTTCCCCATCTCTAATTTGTTTTACATAATTTTATTTCTATATAATTTTTCAATGATTTATGTCCCAAATTATTGACTATCAACTTAATAAAGGTATGTTTTTCTCTAAGTTAGTGATGATATCTAGTTTATAGCTCATTTGTTTAGTAAATTAATTTACAATTTGTAGAATGAAATCATCTAATGTTGTTCATGTTTGGATAGATTTGTGTTTTGGAGGGTCATGGGAGAATGTTCATGGTGTTTTACAATATATGCCTTTACCCATGAATCTTCAACTAAAACTATCATTAAAAAAGTTAACTTATGAAACTCTAATGTTACGTGTTGCAAAGAAATTGAATTTAGAGCCTCTAAGTGGATTTAGGCTATCTTATCAGAGAAAATGTAAAGTTTATTTGTTAACCGACAATAAAGATGTTGAACGATTCATTACTTACATTAGTGTTTCGCAAGATGATGTTACATTGTATGTTGTTGAACCTAGAAGTAGTGAAGTTGGGTTAGTAGCAGGTAGTAATCAACAAAGTTCTTCAACCCCAATTTATGGTGCTCACAATGTACTACGTTGTTATCAACCCCAGTTTATGGTTCCACCACAATTTCATCACCAAGAAAATTTTGTTTCACCACATTTCCAATACCAAACACAATATCAAATACAATCTCAAAACCCACAACATTTCCCTAATTCAAATCCCAATCATCTTTCAGCACCAAATTCTAGTTTTCATATTGACCAGTTAGACGATGATGAGCCAACAGAAAAAATTGTGAGTACTAGTCAGTATTCAAAATTTGATCTTGGTCAATACTCGGACTTTGATCTTGGTCAATACTCAGATTTTGATGATGTTTTAGAAGAAGAAACAGACCCTGCGTGTAATGATTTTGATATTGGTCAATACCCGAATTTTGATGATGAAACAGACGCTGCCGAGGAAGATGTTGTTGATGATAATGAGGAGGAAGTTACAACTGTGAATGAACATGTTGAACATCCATTATGTAATTCATATAACCCTGAAGAAGAAAAAGAAGAAGTCCCCGAAGAAAAGAAAAAGAAGAAAATGCCACGGGAGTATAACTGGAATATGCCAGAATTACTTCAGATACTGGAAGAAGAGTTGGTAAAGATAGCAGTTGATTGTTACACAAAAGTTATTCGTATCAAGAAAGATGATTGTTTTGATACAAAGGAAGACTTAAAGATAGCTTTATATACGAAATGTGTGGAAGATGGCTATCAACTAAAAGTTAACAAATCAAGCAAAGATAGTTTCGAAACAAAGTGTATGATTGACAAAAAATGTACATGGCATATGATTGCAAAGAGGATAAAAGATTGTGAAATGTTTCAAGTTAGGACTTTTATTGATAAACATACATGTTCAAGAACCCAAGTTTTTCCTCACTATAGACAGGCAAACAAAAAGGTGTTGGGTGGTTTTCTGGCTGAGTTAATGTTTTTGAATGGCAGGGTATATCGTGGACATGAAATTATGACTGATATGAATGCTCGGTTCAAGATTAGTATCTCATATTCTCAAGCTTGCAGAGCCAAATATTATGCCTTGGAATTGTTGAGGGGGTCGCCAGAAGCATCGTTTTCCCAACTGTTGGCTTATTGTCACAATTTAAAGCTGAAAAATCCTGGGTCGGTAACTCATATCAAAACAGATAGAGATGGACGCTTTGAGTTGTTGTTTATCGCCATTGGTGCTGCGGTTAATAAATCAATATAATTTTGTTGACTCATTTTTGTTAGTTACATGCATTTCACATTTAAATGATTATATTTCTTATGTATATTATTTTGTAGATTCGTTCGTTTATTACTTGCATGCGCCCAGTTATTATAGTTGACGGAGCACATTTGAAAGGTCGATACCTCAGAGTAAACTTATTAGCAGTAGCCATGGATGCTAACAATGGGATACTGCAATAGCTTACGGGGTTGGCAAATCTGAAACTTCTGATTCATGGACATGGTTTATGGGGCATCTTAGGGATTACATAGGTCCTATTAGCAATCTGACAATCATATCCGATAGGGCAAACTCAATTGACAACGCTGTTAGAAGGTGTTTCCCAGATGTTTTTCATGGACTTTGTGGTGTTCATTTGTACAAAAATATAAAATCAAGGTCTTATGGTTTAAAAAATCAAAAATTGACATACTGGAAGGCTGTAAAAGCTTATCGGGAAGTGTATTTTAATAAGCATATAAATTGTCTAAGACGTGTTTTGCCTCAATATGCTCAAACACTAGAAGATGTCGGGTTTGAAAGATGGTCAAGAGTACATCAACTTAGAGCAAGATATGGTTTCATTACGTCTAATAGTGCAGAATCAATCAACGCTCTAAGTCGTCATTCCCAAAAATTACCCATTACTATGTTAATGGAGTTTTTTTGAGCCTCTATTCAACAGTGGTACTACAAGAAAAGAAACTATGCATGTATTATTTCTTTAAATTCATAACTTATCATATTTAATATATCTTACTAAGTATTATTTATTTAAATTTACAGGAACATTGGAACATCGTGTTATACCATGGACTGAAAAAAGGATAACGAAACGTGTTGTGAAGTCAACATCATGGAGAGTTGAACCATGTTCAAACACTTTGTTTGAAGTATTGGATAATAACTTAAATGGGCTTGTCGATCTAAATGCAAAGACGTGTAGTTGTATGAAATGAAAAACATCTGGTTATCCATGTGGCCATGTTATAAAAGTTTCTCTTCATCTAAACCAAGATGATTCAAGCGCATACGCTATGGATTGCTACACTACAGAAGTATATCGACAAACGTATACCGAGATTGTCTACCCTATTCCACATCCTTCTGAGTGGGACATACTAGATGACTTACAAACAGTTTTTCCACCAGTCATGGATAGCAGGCTACCTGGCCGATCAAAAAATCACGATTGTATACCGTCTAAGGTTGAAGAGAAGATGATATCGACATGTAGTCGGTGCAAGGAAAGTGGTCATACAAGGTTGACCTGTGGATCACCAGTGCCATCACAATCATCTTTTCCTCTACCAAAATATGGATCCTCATCAAAATCCAAAGCTCATATGGTGCCAACCAAAAGGAAATCAAAATCGCAATCAAAATCAAAATCTCAATCACAACCGGCTTCACCTTTTGGGACTTATTAACTTAGGTGATTTTTAAATGCAAACGTTGTATTATGTGTATTTTATGTGTGAATGCATACATTTTCAGTTAGACATGCATTAGTAACTTGAGTTTGAACATTGCTATGATCTATTCAGTTGTTATCACTTAGCAGATTGTTGTCTGTTATCTTTTTGAAGGTGTTTTCCTTGAATTCGCAATGCGAAAGTCAAACTCACGTTGCAATTTTTGCGTTACGATTGTTGCGAAAGTCAAATTCAAAAGCAAAAGTAAAATTTGCAACGCGAAAATCAAATTCGCAATGCGAATTTGACTTTCGCGTTGCGAAAGTGTACCTTCAACAGGTCTTTTTTGCCTTGAACATAATGCAAATTGAAATTAAACAACAAATCAATTAAAAAAACAATTCTTATTTACACTTGACAGCACATTGATACATCAATTAGCCCCATACAGTACATCTAAATGCTCCTAACAATAAGGAGCTTACATCCAAATACATCAATTTCACGCAGCTCACTTGAAGGATTAACCTGTAGAAACGTTATGGCCATGAGATTTTCTACACATCTAAAACCAGCAAATATGAGCTGAAATTATTGAATTCTAGGTACTTAACCAAACATTTTCAAACCAAAAAAGAGTATATATGTTAAAAACACTTGCTCAAACTTACCAATAACAAATGGTTGTTTATGCACACTTTCAGCACACAGATGCAGGTAGGCAACATCTCATATATATCTCTCTAGCCATAAAATGCCTAAACTACAACCCTACTGCACCTCTATCTCTATCTGTGGAAGGTAGAAACTATTTACCTCCTGTCGTCATATGTTCCAAGCACATGCATACAAGAGGACCACAATCCCCTCTGGCTCCCGCCGTTTGTTGTGGCGCTGTCTCGTCTCTTATCATTGTAACTTTTAACTTATTTGGCTTCTTGTTTCCTGAATTAGTCCAATAATCAATCACATCCAAGTATTTAGCCAAATGATAGCTCCACCCCCTACAAATTATATCTTTCAAATCAGACAATGGTATGTAATTCAACATGCTGTCATATACTATCGTCTTCAGGGATGAGAGCTGAAGCTTGACGCGAAGCCAATGACGATGTTCCATAACAGGGATAAACACCTACAATCATAAATAATAATTCAATTGCGCACATCAAATAAAATTTATGAACACCTTTAAATATGCAAAAATAAATACTAACCTTATCAACCTCCCACCACGCAGGATAAAGGATAGTTTTTCCATTACCCAACGCATATGAAGCATCTCTCTGATCCTTCAAGTGAGCTGCGTAAAAAGACGAAGGCATAATAGTCCATCGCATATTTTTTATTTTATTCAATTTCCTTATAATCAGAAGACGTGACACCCATGCATTAATATGCTGTTTTATAAAAAAATACATATATTAGTGAATTTAATAAATTTAAAAAAAATAATCAAAATGCAATATAAGAAGAATATAAGACTTACCCCCCATTCAAAATAGTCATTCTCTTCAACCCCTAATAAAAGACCCCACCAAGACCGCTCAAGAAACAAATGCATATTATCGTCGATTTTGCATATTCGTAGCACCCCTGGCTCCTCTCATGTAGATAAAAATCAACTGCGGTCTTAGCCCAAAGGGTATTATCCATAATTGTGTCCGGTAGTGTTCTCCTCTCGTGCTGAGGAATGGTACTGGCCGGTAACTGATACGAAAGCCAACTCTGATCCATTATACCAGGCATGAGAGGGGGTTTATCAATATGTCGACATAGTATGCCATGTGAATCGGGCTCTTGAATGGTGGGAGGGGCCTCTTGAACGATAGGAGGGGCCTCTTGAACAATGACAGGTGAATCGAGCTTCTTTTTACGCAGTCTTGGAACTATTGTGGTGAAAGGAGACGTAATGGCATGTCTACGATGTCTGATGCGTGAACCCCCTCGTGCACGTAAAGCACCATTATCATCGCGTAAAACATCTACCTCACCACGTAAAGACCATACCTCATCACGCCATGCACCATTGTCGTCACGTAAAGTACTGACCTCATCATGCAAAGCACTGACCTCATCACGTAACTCCCCTAACTCATTCCGTGGAAGTGGAGAACAGGAAGATAAATGTCGTGGCATCTTTGTCGGTCGCCTATCATGAGGTGATGGTGGAGAAGAGGCTCGATGATGTGATGGAATAGGTGATGGCTCTCGGTGTGGAGGTGTATAATTGGCTCGATCAGGTGATGGCTCTCGGTGTCGAGCTGTAGAATCGGCTTAATCAGGTGATGGCTTTCGAAGTGGGGGGTGCTCATCATCCTTCCCATAAAAAAAATGCCTACTAGCTTTCCACCAATCAGTGGCAAGCTCAGCCTCTGTGGGTGTCAGCCTCTGTAATGGATAGTTTGACTCTTAACAATATAAAATCTCAAACAAAGTTAAACGTCTACTAGTAATAACTTGTTTATATATGGTAGTATTTGTGTTAACTTACATCATTCATCGTCATATATGGTAGTAACTCTTCCCAATCCAACAGGCGGATCCTCCTCCAGGTAATAGCCCTAGGAATATCATTTGAATTTTTGATGGCATATGTCTACATGCTGGGAAAAACCTCAAATATCCAAATCTACAGACAATATAATACACAAACATTAATTTTAGTAATTGTTAAATAATTAATTATAATTTTGGAAACATTATATAGAAATTCTTACCTTAAAGGACCAAATAAAGCTTACCAAAGTGTATTTGGAACCATGGCCACGCAAACTACGACGGTCCTCAAAGGCAGACGACAACTTTTTCCAGGTAGCTTTCCATAGATATGAACCTCACGGAAACACGTTTCATGCATTTAGGTCCTCTACCAATAATATTAAACCCTCAAAAATAGGTTGTATGTCCTCTTTGCCTAAAAAGTCGGTATTCAAAAGTAATAAAAGGCATACTCGGACAACATCAAGGTTATCCATCCGAGTAAAACCCTCTTTAAGAAGTAATCTTTTCAAATCATCGACGTGTAACTGGGCTTTGCCTTTACTAGCTCAGGAAAAACCCGAAATAACCATAATGGGAAGACGATATGACTAGTGTACCAACCTACTTCATCGTGTCGTCCGAAACGTAGACTAGTGATTAAGAAAAACTCCTCCCGCCCAAAACAAGTATACGCCGGTGGAAAATGAAACCATATCTCTTCATCACCACGTTGTATCCTCTCGGGTAGATCATTAGTCATGGTCTGAAGAAACAAATGGGTCAACATAGCATCTCCACCTGGATGTTGTACTTTCAGCCATGGCCCGAAACAAGTATTCTCAAACAAATTTCTTTGTACAGGTGTAAGTGTCGACGCAATTGTAGTGGCTAGGCTTAATTTATTCCTTAAAGTCAATGAAGACGAAAAAAAATCATAACAAAAACAATAAACATACCAAGTTAGATATACCAAAAACTACAAATTATACACTATAAACAGACATGATATTAAACAGGGAAAATATAGCCAAATATGTTTCAAACTAGCACGGTATTCACCCAAGTCATTATTCTATCATAGTTCATAAAATGCATCAAATAACATTCCAGAAGTAAGCACTTATATAAACATTTAAAAGGACAACGTATAAGTTTAGTGCAGGTTCAAGGACAACATAAATAGTAGTAGTTTATTCTTGAAACTTAAATTCACAACACTGTGAAGTTAGTATTTGTCTTTGTTTTTTGGTTGAAGTAATGCAATTCATTCAAGTTTCAATTTGCAGAAGAAGAGTAGTTTTTGAAACTTAAATTCACAACACGAAAATGAAATTCGCAACGCGAAACTAAAATCGTGTTGCAATTTTAGTGTTGCAAATTTCATTTTCGTGTTGTGAATTTAAGTTTCAAAAACTACTATTCTTCTGCAAATTGAAACTTGAATGAATTGTATTACTTCAACCAAAATACTAACTTCACAGGGTTAAAGACTAAACAGTTTAGGAGTATTGGTAGCAACCGAATGAATTTACTAAGCAATCTAAGTGAAATGGTTAATCTATATATTGAAATTACCATTAAATTTATCATCAATTTAAATATGAAAAATCTAATAATAATACAAAATTTTTAAAATAAAAATAATTAAAAAAAGTAACCCTCGGTGGTTGATTTTCCATTTGTGGCCGTGATTGGTTATGAGAGGGTGGCTCTAAGAGATGGAGATAGAGGGGGGTCGTCGGATATGGGGACGGATGTCGCCAGAGAGAGTGAGAGATGGAGATGAGACTGAGTTCTGATTTAGGGTTTTAGGTTATGAGTTGCGATTATATTGTTTACATTTGTGTTGCAAAATTAATATTGTTTTTCAAATTTGAAAATAAAATTCGCGTTGCGAAAATAAACGCGCTTTGCGAATTTGACTTATGTGTTGCGAATTACAAATTCGCGTTGCGATTTACATATTCGCGTTGCAAATTTGAAAATTCGCGTTTCGAATTTGGAAACTGTGTTGCAAAATTGGAGTTCGCGTTGTGAATTTGTTGGTCATTTTCGCAAATCTAAAAAAAGTTGGTTAAAATCGTATATTATAAGGCATTTTCGGTCACTGAAGTTATTTTGTCTTTTTAATTTGGTTTACCAATGGCTTAACTTGCTTAGACTTAATTCTTTAGAGCACATGATTTGTTCTTTCTGGTGGCATTGAACCAGGAATGTAATATGTTGTATTTCTTCTGCATATCTTTAAAACAATATATTCTTTCTTCTAGGCATTGGACCATTTTCAACTTTATTCTACATTTCTGAAAGAAATTGAATTCAACATTTTGTTGTATCATCAGAACTTGGATTACATACTTTTCACCATTTTTCAGTCCAATTTAAAAGCCTTGGAATTAACATCTGTGTTAAATGATGAGTTTGATCCAAACGCTGCATTTGCTATTGAATCCAAACACATCCTTAAAAGGTATTATTAAATTTTTAGCTAAGCAATACTGAAGCCCTATATTAAATTACTGACCAAATTTTGAAGATAATTATCCTTGAATTTAATTCATTCAATTTTCAATGAACTTCTCGAACAAAAATTGCTTCATTGCTTATAGTCTTAAATTTAATAGCTCATTTCTAAAATATCAATCGATTCAAGAGCTTAACAAATATATATATTAATTCATTCATTAGAATTAAAGAAATTTTATAAATATTTATAACAAATTCAATTACAAATTCTCAAAATATGTACAAATATTTCAAAGTTACACCAGGACCCTCTCTATACGAGGATCAGGAAAAAAAACTCACTTATTCATCATGTCATCCATGTTTGATCCATACTATTATGAATTATGTTTTAATGATGCAATGTTGATGTTTAGATGCGAAAATTTATGCAAAAAGATTTTGATTCAAATTAATTAATCCCATAAAACAACCTCCACCTAAATATAAATAGGTTGCAATATACAAGACAAAAGAGAGGATAAAGAGAAACGAGCTTCAACGACTAACTTTCCAAGTCCATCTACGAGCTGGTGGTATAGGATCAATCCTATAACTTAATGTTGCTATTTCTATTGGTAAGCCACTTTCAAACGTTATTTAAATATGAAATTTATTATTTTCATTACTTAATGTGTTGTATTTCTTCTATAGATCTTTAATGGAATATGTTCTTTCTGTTCATTAAACAATTTGCAAACTTATTTTACATGTCTGAAAGAATTTACATTTAACATTTTGCGGTATCATTATAATTTGTATTGCAGACTTTTTGCCATTTTTGTGTCCAATTTCGATCCAAACACTGCATTTGCTATTGTAATAACACCAGGATTCTGGCTGATGAAAGCAGCAATGGCAACAGCCTTGCTTCTTCCCACGTTGAATGGAAGTGGACTGGACCAACCGGGAAGACGAAAACATCCCCGTTGTGCAAGACTTTTGTAATTAGACGATCATCCGGGTTGGATGAAATGAAGCCGACATAGAGCTTACCGTCCAAGACCGCAAGAATCTCCGTGGCACTAGGGTGCGTGTGAGGAGGGTTTAGGCCACTGTTAGGTCCATAACCAATTCTAACCAATCAGATTCAACATGTTTGAAACAATATCAATATCAACTCGATTTGACTTGAATCTTTTTCAAATAAATAATTACAATTAATTTGGAACATAAAATCAAACAATTCAACTCGACTTGAGATTTTTCAAATAAAGTTTGAATGATAAAATAGAACTCGTCACCATGACCAATATTTTTTTACTCGACTCCATCATATTCTCACCCTTACAACAATGTACAACTCATACATCAATGGCATTTTCTTATGTTGATTGAGGTAGTGATGAAGATGAAAGACATTCTATATCTTATAATTGTATTTTATCATGATAATCATTTACTTTCTTGGAGTGCATTAACTAAATTCATATATTTATTATTAAATACATGAATTTAGTTGATGCGGCTTTTTAGATAACTAAAAATGTGCTAACCGATATAAGAATTTAACTAGAATCAATGTAAAAAATATAGTATGATAATACCTGTACACGAGTAAAACGTGTCATATCATTTATACAAAATTTTTACTGATTTGAAAACGCGAAAAATTTATTTCTTTTAAAATTTATAAAAATCACGCATTTATTTGAAAATCTATTTCGAGCATACATAAATGCAATATAATAAATCGCTACTTGTAAATTATCAATGTCCTTTTTAGAAAAATAATTAAAATCTATTCATTTGAAATGCTAACAATTTATTCAGGTATGAATAGTTTGACAGTCCTTATATACATGCCACTAATTAAAAATGTTGAATAGGATGCCTTTTCTTACTGATTTCTGGTGGAGGACCGAAATCCTCAAAGTGATGCTGATGCGCATCCTAGTTTATCCTTTTTCATTTGTACCTACATATGAATCACTCGCACGTTAAATATACACTTATTGAGGCAACCAAATATAATAATTAAAAATATTTAATAAATAAATAATATCGTATGAAAACATTAATACTTTAAAAATATATAACATTTACGAATATTAAATTTATTATTGTGTCGTAACAAACCGAAATAAACCTTTCAAATCACTTTTAAATTCAAACTTTATTAGCGGACTTTGATTAGTTAAAACCATTTATGCCTTTTCATATATGTACCTTTCTTTTGGAATCATATCATCTTTAATTGTCATTTATCCTTTTCTGCTTAGTTTATTGCCCACTGTATCATCATGAGAAATCTATGTTACGTGAGTCATATGAGTGAGGGCCCAATATACAGTCGAAACTGCTACTCGTAGTACTCGTAGAATGCACTGAGTTACTCCACTTCGTGTATCACTAAGATACTCGAGTCTCATATGAGCAATTGGTGTCATATCATATAACACATGGAATAACTCATAGATTGCACCAGATCACTCCATTTCGCCCCACTAAGGCACACGAGTCTCGTATAAGTAATATATACTGGTGCAGCTCATAGGCTTGTACTTGTTCACTCCACCTCTTGACATGCCAATTGTACTACTAACTCTCATTCTCATACAATGGGCCTCATTTTAATCTAATAAATTTTACTTATAAGCATTCATATAATTCAATTTATTAAATATTTTCATAAATATCATATCGAGTAACTTATATGAAATAAAAATAATCCATAGACCATTTCTTAAAAAAACATACCATCATACTCATAAAAAATCACATAAACCATATAAAACCATTAAGCAAATTAAGATAAAAACATTTTATAAAATAACGTAAAAATTATTTCCATTAGGAAATCTCGAGGTTGGCTTATCGCAAGCTGTCCTTATATATATATATATAGTAAGCTGCACTCACATGTTGCCTTACTAACTTTAACACTACGATCGCTTTACTCTCATATTTTATCCCTTTTTTTTAACTCGGTCAGAAGTCAGAACTTGGTTTCGATCACAATCTACACATCGTCATTTCCTCGATAAATCCAATTTCAAACACTAATTAGTACTTTTTTACTAATAATATAATAAACTCGAATTCAAATAAATTATAAAAATTGTCAAGAACTTATATTCGATGCTAATTTTCCTTCATCAATTTAAACTAACTTTAACTCCGTTCAAATAGCTTTTCAAGTCCCCTAAATTATTATTTATTACAACAAATCACCTAACCTTTCAAAACTTCATATTTAATCATCATGAACCTTTCTTTAAAAATCATCCCAACATTCTAGAAATTGTTAAACTTAGTCCTGTGACATTCCACTTAATTTAAACTATCACCACAACCAACCAATTTCACAATATTTACAACTTAATGCATTAACTTTACAAAATAATCATTTCACCACTAACTTTTCAACTTAATACTTCAACTTCATATTTTTGCATTCCATCACTAATTGTTTTCCAAGACTTTTAAATTGATCCTAAATCTTACACCATTTTCCAAATTAATCCAATTCCCCACAAACTAACAAAAATTTCCAGCATTGAATCTCTACTTTCAAAAGCCTACATTTTAATCATTCAATTTCCCAAACCTTGCAAAATGGTCCCAAACAATTCAACCAAGCTCCAACTAATCCAAAATCATCGTATACACGAACATTATAATACTCAATTTAATCCATACAACATTTTTATAAAATTTTCCAATAACTCCTTCATCATAGCCGAACTTCACAATTTAATCCCCTAATAATCTTCTATTTGTTTTCAAGCTTGAATCATCATCCAAATTCATTTCCATTCAATCCAAATCATTCTAATATCAAAACACATCCAATTCAACCATTTTCTATTAAACGCCATTGTGACCGAAATTTCCATATTGGTCCCTTTAATTGTTTTCTTCAATTTTCATGGTCAAGTAAGATTCCATAACACTCCTAACACCTTAATCCAAAGTTATTTCATTGAATTTTTAAGTCCCATTCATCCACCATAAATACCCATTTTCACATTTCAACATGAAACCATGCAATTCTTATACCAATTTGTAGAGAATTTAGTGTAAAACATTTTCTTAATTCACATTTTAATCCTAAAACTTAATAAAATGGACCAAAAATGAAAAATAAAAATTTCACTTACCTACAATGAAGGTTCGGGCAGTAGCAGGAGAAGAGGAGAGAGTTTCTTGAAATTTCATACAAAATATCTCTTTATTTCACCTTAAAACTAATTTAATACTGAATTTTTTATTCATTTTGGTTCAAAAGTCAAAATTGCCATTAATGAATCATATTATTTACCTCGTACCATTCTTTTATCTTCAATTTAATAATATTAAATAATTATAAAAATATTATATACTAATTTCTATCGTTTCCTTCCAATTTTCCAAGATTTCAATTTAGTCCCTAAATTACATTGTTTCACTAAAACAGGGTAAATTCTTTTAATTTGACTGATCCGCTTCGAATTATTCACATTGAAAAATAATAAAAACAACATTTCTAACCTCATACTACAATCCTTCAAATTTTTATAAATTTTTTATTCGATCCAGAGATAGTATTATTTTACTGAACTTTACCGATTAATAGCTTTTTATACAAATTTCGGACCAAAGATCTGACAAACATGAGAGTCCTCTATTTATGGGACCAAAACTTATAAAATTTTCAAAATTACACTTTAAGTTCCTAAACTTTTTTAATTTTATACTTTAACAACCACACTTTCAAAATTTACATTTTGGTTATTTGTTGAAAATTTTTTGGGGTATTAGAAATAATCTCACGGCCAAAGTTTGAATATGTACTCCCAGGGCCAAAGGTTACTTTCTGGTTTCCAAGAAAATAGTATAAGAAAAAGAAGTTTTGATTTCTTGTTGTTAATATGTTAAGATTATTGTTGTAGGAAAAGGGTGATGTAGATTGTGAAGAAGCTGTGGGAGTGGAGAAGATTGGATACCAAATTCTTCTCTCTAGAAACAACTACTATTACAAGCTCATTTAGGTTTTGGTTTACCAATGGCTTCAACTTGCTTAGACAGATTCTTTAGATCAAATCATTTGTTCTTTTTGGTAGCATTTAATAAGGAATGTAATGTGTTTGTTGTATTTCTTCTACAGATCTTTAATGGATATGTTCTTTCTGTGCATTGAACAATTTGCAATTTCATTTCACATTTTCTAAAAGAATTTGCATTCAGCATTTTGTTGTATCATCAGAATTTGGATTGCTGACTTTTCACATTTTTCTGTTTAAAAGAATCTGTGTTAAAAGATGGGTTTGATCCAAACACTGCATTTTCCCACACTGAACTGGAAGTGGACTAGACCAACCGGGAACACGAAAACATCCCCTTGTTCAACACTTTGGTAATTAGATGATTATCAGGGTTGGATGAAACGAAACCGACATAGAGCCTGCTGCCAAGACCCCGAGAATCTCGGTGGCACGAGGGTTACATCATTAGGTTCATGTTATAATGTACCATTATGGAAATAACAATCTTCTTTAATGAAAATGCATGGATTTTCTCAGTTAAGGGGCTATCAGATTTACTTGTGAATTTTGGATTTAGCGAACCAGAATTTCATTTCGACAGAATATGGAATCTAAAGGTGCCCACAAAAGACTTTCTTAGGTCTGGAGGGGTGGCATTAGATGAGCTGAAATGTGCGTGTTCTTGGTGTGGGAATGATATTGAATCTTCTAACCATTTGTTTGCAGCCTACCGTTATATTTCTCTCTTTTGGAATTGTATGTGCAGGTGGTGGGGTGTGATTTGGACGTGTCCAAGCTCAATAGATGAATAGTTTGAATTTTGCTTCCAAGTTCGATTGATAGGAGAGGTCGAATCGATATGGCTCATTTGTGTTGCAGCGGCAATTTGGAGTATATGGTTAGCAAGAAATGAGAAAATCTTTCGTGAAAATAATACAAACTTCAAGGAACTTGTATTCTATGTAAAGATGCGAGCCCTCATTTGGTGCAAGGTTATCAAAGAAGATGTAGTGTTGAACGTATATAATTGGTGGAAGAATCCACGGGATTGTCTAGCAGCTTATTGTAGTAGGGACAAACAGTGTTTGAGATGGTCACCTTCGAATGCGGACAACTGAAATTCAATGTAAACGGAGCTGCCAAAGTGGATGCTGCCGGATGCGGGGAGTCCTTCGAACAGATTCAGGCATAGTTATAGCAATGTTTTCTGGATCAGCACCGAGCTAGGCTCAGACTATGCGGAAGTATTAGAAATCAAAAAAAAAATTAAAGCGTGGTGGTAACGTGCGTGTGCAGTTACTGTTGAAATGATTGCTACAGCAGATACGTTAGCGACGATGAGTATAGGACAGAATGTTAGATGTTAGAAATCAAACTTGATTTCTAGAATATTGGCAAACATGCATGTGCAATAAAACGTGACAGCAACAAAGAATTAACGAATATAGAAATGAGCAAATTTGAAAAGTTTTTGGCAGCATACACATACTTAATTATTAAGCATATTAAGGTGATCCCACAAAAAGGGATAAGTTTGCAGCAAAGATGTCTACCACGTTTAAGGCCACAATAATGGAGAGAAATTGAGAAGCATCTAGAGCTGAAAAGTAGTCGATTTAATTAGCTTATATATATGCGTGAGATATATGAATGTAAAATACAAGTGAAAGTGAAAGAAAAATAAAAATGAGTAAAAGCTTAGAAAAGCCATAACGAGAAATAGCTTAGCAAAGCTATGAGAGAGAGGATAAAGCTTAGCAAAGCTTAGAATAGCGAGGTTGTGTTTGTAAACTAGTCGCAGCTAGTATTGTAATATTGGGGTAACATCGTTGTAACATATTTTGTTTTCGTATCAATAATAGTTCGAGTTATATAAATTATCAAGAGCCCACCTACGCTTCCAACAAGTGGCTTCAGAGCTTGGTTCGAGTTTAACGTTGTGGAGAAGATGGCCAACATGATTCAACCACAAATCCCGAGATTGACAAAGACAAGTTATGATAATTGGAGTATTCAAATGAAGGTGTTACTAGGCTCCCAAGATTGTTGGGATATTATCGAGGATGGTTACACCGAGCCTGAAAATGCAGCAGCAGAAGCAGTCCTGACCAATGAAGAAAAGAAGGTATTAAAGGAATCCCGGAAAAAAGATAAAAGAGTGTTGTTCTCTATTTTTCAAGGAGTAGGCGAATCTACCTTTGAAAAAATTTATGATGCGAAGACCGCAAAACAAGCGTGTGAAATTTTGCAAAAATCTCTCCAAGGTGCCGAAAAAGCAAAAAATGTACGTTTACAAACTCTTAGAGCTGAGTTTGAGATGTTAAAAATGAAAAAAATGGAAAAAAATCTATGATTACATTAGTCGTGTAAAAGCGATAGTGAATGAAATGAAAAGAAATGGTAAATCACTCAACGAGGTTAGAGCGATGGAAAACAATTTACGGTCATTGGCAAGAAAATTCGATTATGTGGTTGTGGCAATCGAAGAATCGAAAGATTTATCCCAAATATCGATCGATGAGCTTGTGGGTTCACTTCAAGCCCATGAGCAGAAAATGAAACAAAATGAAGATTCTGAAAATTTGGAGCAGGCTCTACAAAGCAAGATAAATGTCAATGAAGGAGAAGCTAGCAACAGCTACACACGAGGCCAAGGAAATCGTGGTATTTATCATGGAAGATACAGAGGAGGATGAGGAACTCATGGGCGTGGTGGTTGGTCATACGACACCAATCAAATAAGTGAAAATAATCCAACATCAGGTCGTGGACGAGGATTCAGAGGCCGAGGCCGAGGTAAAGGCAGATATCAACAAGGAAATAAATCTTAGGTACAATGTTATAATTGTAATAAGTATGGTCATTATAGTTATGAGTGTAGATCTGCTCCTAAACAAGAAGAAAGAAATAACGTAGCAGCAGCTGAAGAAGAAAAAATGAAAAATCTCATGTATTCCTTACTTATAAAGGAAATGAAGAATTCAAGAAAAATATTTGGTATCTTGATAATTGTGTCAGCAACCATATGTGTGGTCAAAAGGAACTGTTTGTGAAATTAGATGAAACAGTCCATGGGCGAGTAACTTTCGGAGATGACTCACACACATAACTAAAAGGATAAGGCAAAGTCATGATTACTTAGAGAAATAGAGAAAAGAAATACATTTCAGATGTTTATTATGTACCTGCTTTGAAAAACAATATCATTAGTCTTTGTCAACTCCTGGAAAAAGGATATGAAGTGCAGATGAAGAATCACTCGCTTACCATCAAAAATAAAGAAGGAGAATTGATAGCCCAAGTTAATATGACTCAAAATTGTCTATTTACAATTGATATCGAGTCGGGAGAAGTCAAGTACATAAAGACTGCGATCAAAGATGATTCGTGGTTATGACATCTAAGATATGGAAATCTTGGATTTTTTGGATTAAGTTGTTATCAAAAACAAGTATGGTGAAAGTACTACCAGAGATCAACCCTCCAAATCAATTATTTAAGGCTTGCATTAAAGGAAAGCAATGTAGACAAAGATTTGAAGTTGGTAGATCCTGGTGTGCCCGAAGACCGCTGGAGATAGTACACACAAATATAGACGGTCCTTTTGATATACCATCGCTTGACGGTAACAAATACTATCTAACTTTTATTTATGATTTTAGTAGAAAATGTTGGATTTACATCTTGAAAGAAAAATAAGAAGCACTGAAAAAATTGAAAGAATTTAAAGTAATGACGGAAAAGCAAAGTGACCAATATATAAAGATAATCAGATTAGATAGAGGAGGTGAATATACATCAAATTTAATTGAATACTTCTGTAAAGAGCATGGCATCATCCATCAGTTGAATGTTATATACATGCTACAACAAAATGGAGTTGCAGAAAGAAAGAACCGCATAATTCTTGTCATGGCAAGAAGCATGATAAAAGGTAAACATCTATCGAGAAATTTTTGGGCTGAAGCAGTTCGATGTGCAGTTTACCTATTGAACCGATGTCCAACAAAAAGTGTGAAGTATATGACGCCAAACGAATCATGGAATGGTAAGAAACTAGGAGTTGGACACCTCAAGATTTTTGGGTGCATTGCATATGCCCACGTTCCTGAACATATTAAAAAGAAGCTTGATGACAGAGGAGAAAAATGTATTTTCATTGTCTATGATGAAAGAAGCAAAGCTTACAGATTATATAATCCTCTTACGAAGAAGGTAATAATTTCAAGAGATGTCGGGTTTGATGAAGCAGAATATTGGAGATGGAGAAAAGAGGAAAAGAAAGTTGAAGGACTATTTTTTAAAGAAGTTAAAGATAAAGATGACGATCTTATCAATCAAGATGAACAAGCTGATGATCAAGGTCCTCAACAAAATGTATCGTCGTCGTCAAGCAGTAGCAGCGAATGCTAGCAACATAATAAAAAATTCTGAAGCACCTCCCACTGAAGTTTGAAGATCCACAAGAGAGAAAAGAATACCAGAAAGGTACAACGATTATGAATTAAATAATGTTTCACTATTCAGTCTCTTTGCTAAGAGTAATCTCATAACAAATGAAGAATCAATTGGAAATGACAAGTGGAGAAAAGCTCGGAATGGAAAATCAAGTTTAACGGGGAGTGTTAAAAATCAAACTTGATTTCTAGAATATTGGCAAACATGTATGTGCAATAAAATGTGGCAACAACAAAGAATTAACGAATATAGAAATGAACAAAGTTGAAAAGTTTTTGGCAGTATACACATGCTTAATTATTAAGCATATTAAGGTGGTCCCACAAAAAGGGTTAAGTTTGCAGCAAAGGTGTCTACCACGTCAAGCAAGTATTAAGTCGACAATAATGAAGAGAAATTGAGAAGCATCTAGAGCTGAAAAGTAGTCAGTTTAATTACCTTATATATATGCATGAGATATATGAATGTAAAATACAAGTGAAAGAAAAATAAAAATGAGTAAAAGCTTAGAAAAGCCATAACGAGAAATAGCTTAGCAAAGCTATGAGAGAGAGGATAAAGTTTAGCAAAGCTTAGAATAGCGAGGTTGTGTTTGTAAACTAGGCGCAGCTAGTATTGTAATATTGGGGTAACGTCGTTATAACATACGTATTTTGTTTCGTATCAATAATAGTTCGAGTTATATAAATTATCAAGAGCCCACCTACGCTTCCAACATTAGAGAGATCCCCTTTGATAATCAATCCAACGAGGTTTTGATTTTGATTGAATTGGAATCTTATAGAAGTGTAATTACCTAGTGCTGAGTTTTTACATTCCGCAAGGGAACGTCTTTTCCATTTGATCGGAAGCAGTAGAACTTAATGCAAACTTCTGATCGCTTGAGAGTTAGAAAGGAAGGACCATGATATTATGAAATTGTTACTCGTGATCTTGCAAGGCCTTCTCCCTTGTGCAAAGTGGAAGTATTGGTCAGGTTGATGTGTTCCGATGGCTAGTGCTGGTTGTGAATTTGCTGGTATAGAAGCTTGAAGTTTTTGGCAATATGCACATGCTTAATTATTAAGCATATTAAGGTGATCCCACAAAAAGGGTTAAGTTTGCAGCAAAGGTGTCTACCACGTCAAGCAAGTATTAAGTCGACAATAATGAAGAGAAATTGAGAAGCATCCAGAGCTGAAAAGTAGTCAGTTTAATTAGCTTATATATATGCATGAGATATATGAATGTAAAATACAAGTGAAAGAAAAATAAAAATGAGTAAAAGCTTAGAAAAGCCATAACGAGAAATAGCTTAGCAAAGCTATGAGAGAGAGGATAAAGCTTAGCAAAGCTTAGAATAGCGAGGTTGTGTTTGTAAACTAGGCGCAGCTAGTATTGTAATATTGGGGTAACGTCGTTATAACGTACGTATTTTGTTTCGTATCAATAATAGTTCGAGTTATATAAATTATCAAGAGCCCACCTACACTTCCAACATTAGAGAGATCCCCTTTGATAATCAATCCAACGAGGTTTTGATTTTGATTGAATTGGAATCTTATAGAAGTGTAATTACCTAGTGCTGAGTTTTTACATTCCGCAAGGGAACGTCTTTTCCATTTGATTGGAAGCAGTAGAACTTAATGCAAACTTCTGATCGCTTGAGAGTTAGAAAGGATGGACCATGATATTATGAAATTGTTACTCGTGATCTTGCAAGGCCTTCTCCCTTGTGCAAAGTGGAAGTATTGGTCAGGTTGATGTGTTCCGATGGCTAGTGCTGGTTGTGAATTTGCTGGTATAGAAGCTTGAAGTTTTTGCGTTTTTGTTTTTGAGGAATGGCCTCTGTTTGTGCGGATGCAGTGGTGGTTTGCAGCTATCGTCGGTTTTGTATTCTCGGTTTTATTGGAGTTGAATATTGTGGTTTATTGGTCGTTCTACTTTGTCCGGGTTGTATATGCTCTTTTTCTCCATCTAAGATTGAGAGGTTTTTAATGAGGCATATAATTTTGGACTTGAATTGTTTGATTTTAATGAGGTATACAATTGGTTGTTATATTGAATTCATTTGGTAGATAACGACTTAGTTAAAAAAAATCTAACTGAAAAGGAAATTCGAAAGCTCTCGAGTTTGAAGTGGTGATCCGAGATACTACATGGTCATTGCAGTCCCTAAGGTTAATTACATATTTCGAATCAATTGCAACAATATTGGATGGTAATTACATGTCTGGTAAGTTTTCGGTAAGCTTGTTTTATTGCAAGGCATTTTTGTTCTTGGTTGAATTGTTTCCCTGTAATGATATGTAAGTATGCATGTTACGTATTTGATTATTAAGCTTGAAATGGTTATGGGGCATTTGAATGCTAAGGTTAAATATCTTTTATATGTTAAGTATGTGAAAGTAAAGTGTGATGTGTAATCCTGATTAAATATAGAGCTTATGTCTCCATTATGTTATATTTCAATCTTTACTACAAAAATATGTTAGTAACAAGTTTTACTATGTGACTTGACATGTAAGTAAACCTAATCACGATATCATATTGTCCTGGGATATTAACTCAAGTTTTGAATATGATTGGTATGCCATAGAGTAGATGTACGGGTTTATATAAGCCTTTGATCTTTTAGTGTGATATTTGATCTTTGGCGGTGGTGTCTTCTATGTTTTGATCGGCAATGTTGTAGGTATTTGATTATCCGTAATCACTTATTTCCTATTGTGCTTAATGTTAAAATAAACTATGTTATACTTGCTTAAAGAACAAGGAAGATTATAAATGATTCCATGTGAAATATAATCCATTAAGTTGCTTTGCTTTTATGCTAAGTACCATTTATCAAACCTAGAAAAATTACATTTATCACAATGAAAAGTGCTCCAAATACATATCAAAATTTTTCATGTCATAATGTACCATACTACCATTATGGAAAGAACAATCATCTTTTCACATCTTCATATATGCAGTGTTTGTTAATGGCAAGTTCTGCAAGGACCCCAAGCTTGCCAAACCAGAAGACTTCTACAATTCAGGCCTCAACATGCCCAGAAACACATTAAATCGAGTAGGATCGACTATGCCTCCAGTCAATGTCGCCCAGATATCGGGATTCAACACTCTTGGCATCTCATTGGCCGAAATCCTACTTGTTGTGGAGGGCACACTCTCCGTTTGCTTCGTAACATCCAACCCTAAAAACCATCACATTGCAAAGGTCCCATACCCTGGAGATGTTTTTGTTTTCCCCATTGGTCTCCTGCACTTTTAGTTCAATATAGGGAAAATCTATGATGTTGCCTTGGACAATTGGACAATGATGTGGCGAAAAATCTTCATTCCTAATTCTGATGGGCTAATATTGGAAAAGTTATAAATTAACCCATACCATAATTTTATAAATAATTATAATTAAATTCAAACAACTAGACTTGACTTAAATTCTATAAACTTGACTTTGTTTGAAAAAACAATAAATAAAATTTTAATGATAAAGTATGGCTCGTCGACATATATTTTTTAATTCCATTTAATTTGATCAGATTTTCACTCCTAATTAAAATATAAAAAATAAAGATGTTTCCTTATACGTAGTTCAACTTATCAAAACCTACATATGTTATTTTAATCATATAAATTTGTATTGAATATGATTAGTTCTTATTTTCCTTTTCATCATTCTTTGGATTTTTGAATTTGACATGGCATTCTCTAATTGGTTTATTAGTTACAGTCACAGTTTAACAATCAAGATTCAAGAATCATTCGTACAGAAAAGAGTTCTATATAAACCCTCAACAGTTTCTCTACTTCTCCATCTCTTCTTCCTCGAAGAAGAAGAAGAAGAAGAAGAATGATCATGATCAACTCCAAGAATCCGTCAACTTATCTCTCCTCCACCTTGACAACTTCAAGAACATCACCAGTGGATGCAATCTCGTCGCTTGCAACCCAATGAAAGGCCTTCTCCTGAGCTCAAATCCAAAGGTTGATTCTCGAACAATGGCCGTTTCGATTCTCGACCAATGGTTTTGGTGGGTGGTGTTCTTGAAGTTGTCGAGGTGGAAGGAGGGATAAGTTGATGGATTCCTGGAGTTAATTATGATTCTTCTGAAGAGGTTTTGTTCCTTTCGACAATGGGGAAAGAATGAAGGAAGAGAGTCCCATAGCCAAGGTGAGTATTTTGTTCTTCCCTTGGAACTCTTTTCATGTGTTTCTTTATAAATAAACACTACTGTTTGATTTTCCTTGGAACTCTTTTAATTAAAAGGATAATCTTGAGGATTTGTTGGCAAAGACCGAAAAGAATGTAGGAGAGGGGGAAAGAAATGAACGATTGGTAGGGTGAAACATTAAAAGATGTTGAAGATGTACTCTTAGGACCAAAGCTTACTTTCTGGTTTTGTTTGATTTTCAAAAAAATGTATAAGAAAAACAACTTTTTGATTTCTTGGTGTTAATATGTTAACGTTACTGTTGTACGATTAGGGTGAGGTAAATTGTGAAGAAGCTGTGAGAATGGAAAAGATTGGGGGATTGCTCATTTAGATTTTGTTTAGCAATGGATTCAACTTGCTTAGACTGAATTCTTTGGATCACAATCATTTATTCTTTTTGCTTAGAATGAATTCTTTAGGTCCATAATTAAATCAAACCAGTGATATCCCAAGAGTGTTAAGTCCTGGTATCTGCACAATGTTGACAGGGATGACAGTTGATCCAACAGGATTCGATCTGTTTCCGCATATATTGAGCCCTAAAAAGAAGTCACACGCTTTGGGTATTTGCAGACCTTGACATAGACAAACACTGCATGAAAGTAGTAAGGCGCAACCATTGCCAGAAGTTTCTAGGTATTTAACAAGATGCAAACATTGGTAGATGTTGTTTTGAGAACAATTCGGTTTGAATTGTTCCTATTTTAGTCACTCTATCATTAAATAATTAACAACATTATGACATGGTAACCTACACCAAAACGACATCGTATTGGATTCCAATATAAAACCAAATTTAGTTCTAAATGATGTCGTTTTAATTCACTATGAAAACTTATTATTTTCTTGTTTCTTCTTTATTCTTCTTCTTCCTCCTTTTATTTTCTCCCTCTCGACCTAAACCAACCAAAATCCGACCACTGCATTAGCTTTCTTTTTTGCCATCGCCGACCACTATCGTCGGAGACTGATGAGTCTTAATTTTCCACCAAACTTGTTTAACCCTTCTAAATGCAAATCCGTTGTTCGTTTAATCGGAAACAACTCAAACTCCAAAAATCTAACGGATAACCAAGATTCATGCACTTATAAAGTTATAATTACTTATTGTAAACTTACCTCTTTTCTTGTTTCTACCTATACTTACGTTAGTTGTAACCATCATCATCAGGCTTATCATAAGAGATATTGAGGTTTGATAAAGCATAGATGTTGGGAATCAAAGGAATATTCCAGTGGCCCTACTGTGGACAATGTCGACATATTTGTTTTTCTTGTTCCATTGTTATGACCTCCATATAAAGCAAAGCCATGCAAAAATTGTTGTAATAGGTATATCCCCCACAAAAAAAAGGGATGCTTAATTAGCGAACTATCCTTTAATTTTTGAAATTTATACAAATATATTTAGTTTTCTTTCTTTTTCATTCTTCATTCAATGTAGAAGAACTTCGGACAATCTTCTATAAGGAAGATCATAGAATTTCAATGGATAACACTAAAATCATCGTTTCCACTTCAGAGCGCTTCTCGTTGGATAATAGATCAGTTAAGAATATCTACTCCATAAAGTAATATAAAAGAACATTATCAGCATTCTTCATTTCAAGCATGCGTAATGGCCAGCTCTTGAGGGTGGTTTGGTGGGTCGGTGGGTTTGAGATTGAGGTTGAAGTTTGAGGAGGAGGAACGTGCAAACTTTTTTTATTTTTTTTAATTTTCAAGTTAGACTTCTGTTAATGCGCTGCAACAAAACAGAGGTTTAGCGGTGTTTTTTAGACCTATAGCGGCGTTTTTAAGCACCGCTAAACACACTTGCGGCTAAAGTTCGCGGCGTTTGAGAACAAAAAATGCCGCAATAGGTAAAGAGATATAGCGGTTTTTTTGGAACAAACGCCGCAAAAGGTATTATCTATAGTGGCATTTTTTAACAAACGCCGCAAAAGTTCGAGATATATAGCTGAGTTTTTTTTGGATACAAATGACGCAAAAGGTCTATATCTATAGCGGCGTTTTTTAACAAACACCGCAAAAGGTCAGGTATATAGCGGCGTTTTTTGGATACAAACGCCGCTAATGAACACATAATTGCAACAACTGATTTTCGTTCTTCGGTTACCCCAAATTACATTTTCAACCTGTTCCAATATCCAACAAACTTGACATCTATAACAACAAACTCTATTTCCATAACAACCAACTTCAAATCCATTATAGTAAATAAAAGTTTACATTAACGTAATAGGTAATGCAATTAAACATTGTTTAGTAACATTAACAAAACATACAACATAAATAAGACCAAAGATGGTGGACTCTAAGGTTGCGTTTTCCGTATCATCTGCATCATAGCTTCTAGTCGATTTTCAAATTCTTTACATTTTTGTTGATACGCTGCTTCCGCTGCTTCTCTCTCTGCTTCCCTCGCTTCATTTTTGGCTTTCATGTTAGCCATTTTTTGATCCATTTTAGCCAACTAAACGACTAACTTCTAATTGGGAAGACTAAGACTGTGATGGCATGTACTGAGATGAATTGGATCCAAAATATTTGGTGGGAGTAACGAATGATCCTTGATAGTGAACCCGACCATATCTTTCAGAACCCAAAACGTCATTAATAACTTGATTTTTGATGTCATCCACATTAACAAAACCATGACTTGAAGCCGTAGTAGCTTCATACTCCACCCTCTTATCCCTCAAATTTAACTAATAATAAAGTAAATAATTATTTCAATTAAGAATTTCATACTACAAATATAAATAAAACATAATTCAAATCCTCTATTCAATAAATGTACCATAATTTCTGCAGCTTCAGCAGTCATATGAGTGTCATCCTTTTTTGTATGTGTCATGTCGAAGAGTTTGATTCGTCTAACTTTAGAACCAGATGTATTTTCCTACAATGTACCATAATATAATTAATTTGAGTTAGTATGTACATGTAATACAAATAACTATGTGAATAATCTATAATACCTTGTCATTAGCTATACAAGCAAAGCTCTTCGATCCAATCGTGTGAGTAAACTTTTGTTGTTGCCTGATAGAAACATCAACATGCTCTCGATCCTACAATTTCAAACAACCACTTATAAAGTCAATATTATAATTCGTTAAAATTATTTTTGAAAAATACATCATACATGTCCTTTTTGTGAACTCCAAAATCTGACTGTATCTTCCCATTGATACATGAGCATTCCAGGTGGGACAGTTTGTAGCTTCTCTTCAAGGCTGAGATCATTCTTGAAATATTTCTTTTTTATTGAACTCTTATGGTCTCTCCATCTCTTCCCTAACGCTTGCTTTAAATAATCGTCAGAGACCTCTAAAGAAAATTTCTCCTATACAGCAAATAAGAGTTCAAAGTAAGTATAAATCACTATTGAATTGTTATAGATTATCTATTATCATGACATTATTACCTTAATAAATTCCAAAGCCTGATTTTTGTTACTATTAGGCATTTCACGCCATGACTCATAATTGATCGGTAAAAGATTAGCATTACGTCCAACTATGCCTAAGTAACCAGATAGAATACGTGCTTATGGGCCAATAGGTTGACCGGCATCGTTTCTTGAAACTTTGACACGGTGCCCAGGAGGAAGTTGGTATAATTCCATCAACGTTGTACGTCATCTAGTCTTGCGTGTTCCAGCATTTTCAACTATATAAGAAATTATTAAATGTAAGTTTTAAAAATGAACAAACAATTAAATAAAGTGACGAACATTACCTTGAATTTCTACAGCTTCTTCAACAATAATAGGAACTTCCGAAGAGTCAACAACATTCGATTCCTCATTATTTGTTTGTTCATACTCTTCAGAAGCTCGAATAATCCGCAAATCACTTATTTTTCTCCTCGGCATGATATATGTAATAAACAAACAACATTTTTAAGAAGAAAATAGTTTTATTAATTAATATATTGAAGGAAAACATGTTAAAAGTTATAACATTATAAATAAATAAATTAAGATATAAAATGTTACGACATTCTTATGTCATATCAGTTGTCATAAATATATTTATCAACGTCCTCCCGAACCCGTTGAAATTGTGTTGTATTAGTGATAGTTTCATCTAAGTTTTGTGCTACAAGAGGTAAAGATTCTGATATTGTTTCAATGTAATCTCTACTTCCATCCTCGGTGTCTATCAAGTCTTTAGGGGTATTACGGAGCACAACATACCAACCGTCAACCATTGAATCGTGACAGTAAAAAACTTGTTTCACTTTAGAAGAAAATACATATGGTTCATCCAACAATCGTTGACCAGTGTGAATTAATCGAGAGAAATTCACCATTGTAAAACCAAATTTATCTCTTTTTATCCCTTTCACTTTCACTGATGTTTCATCGAAATCAAGTCTTTAGATCTAAACAAACTCATGTTTCATAGTTAAAGAGAGAGGAAAGAAGAACTTAAAACGAAGTTGATTACCTTTGTTCCATGTGAGAAAGGTTCAAGAAATAAAGAAAATAAAAACCCAAAAGTATCACGGAGACAAGATTACCTTTGTTTCCTCACAAACGAGATCCACATAAAATCTGTCGTAACCGGTTTTCGTCCGAGTACGAAAAATTTATTTGGCGGAAAAATTGATGTGAATAAATGGTTTTTGAAAATAATTTGGGAGTCTCCATCGGCCTTTTGGGTCAAGTAGGTCGAATACCTAAAAATTATTTTTTTAAAAGAGTTTTAAGAAAACAACAATTAAAAAAATGAAATGATCTGCGTTTATAACCAAAAATTCGTTCTTTTTAATAATAAAAAGGGATTCGTGGTCGGTTACGTTTAGGGAAGGATTAGCACCCCTACAACGCCCAAAATTGGTGATTTTTAATTATAAATTGTCTATATTATTAAAAATTTAAAATATATTTAATTTATAATCCTATTATTTCAAAATTAAAATATTTATTTATTTAAAAATATCGGAAAATGACTTCTAGGTGCCTTAAGACAGATCTTTTCTTTGATATTAATAAATATTAATTTGAATAAAAAAAATTTATAATATTTAATTTTAAAATACCAGAATAGGACATCCAGTTGTATTAAAACTGCCATTTTCTTCGATATTGAAAAATAAATATTAAAATAATTTATTAAAAAAATATAAATTATTATTTATTATATATATTTATGACTACATAATAATAATAAAAATATTTAAATATATAAACAAGTAAAATTAAAACAATAAAAATACAATTAGAACGATATATTTAAAAGCAGTAAAATAAATGAAAACATTTAAAATTAGTGACTAAATTATAGTAAAATTAAAATTAAAAACCTAATTCATAATTAATCAAAATTATAGGGATTAAACATGCTATTTTCTTATTTATTAATTTAGTGACTAAAATAAAACTTATCTAAAATTCGAATATTATATTAAAATAAATTAAAAATATAAACTCGGGATTAAAATATTAATTATTAAAATTAAGGGATTAAATCTGTTATTTACCCTATATATATTATTTTAATATAAAGGACTAAAATAAATAAAACTAAAATTTAAAGATCAAACTAAAAGGATTATAAATTGATTTAGTGACAAAAATGGAATGTTATAAAATTAAGATGGCTGCAGAAAGGGTTTAGCCAAAAGGAAATTACAGATATACCCCTCCCCTAAACGGCGTCGTTTGGGAAGGGGTATATATCCCTTCAACCGGCTGGCCCGAAGGGCCAGCATCTTCACTTCGTTCCTTTCTCTTCTCTCTCTAACTGAGAGAGAAGAATTCTCTCGCCTCTCTCTAGTTCCCTCATCGGAGGGAAGCCGGTCGTCGGCCGGCAGCCGTCTGCCGCCGTAATCCACACCGCCGGCCACCGCATTCAGTGGCCGGAAAATTTTTTTTACACCTAAACATAGATCGGACCATCCTATTGATGGTTCCGATGACCGTTTCCCTTAAAACATTCCCTATTGGAGCAAATTTACAAAAATACCTTCGCTTTTCGAAGGTTTCCGATGACGCGTGAAGGTTCCGGTGATGCTGCAGCTTCCTCGGTAAGTATTTCTCCGTCTTCTCTTTGCTTATTTTGACGTTTGAAGTTGCTGGTTTGATCGCTCTTTTCTTTCCTTGTTGTTTCTTTTCTTTTTCTTTTTTTTCCGTTTGTTGTCGTGGTCTCCTCTTTGCAGGTTGGGTGATGGCTTTATAGCCATCACCGGCGCTCGTCTCGGACCGGTCCGAAGGGTGGAGTACGGTGAGTCACCGGACTCCCAGTGGTGACTCACCGTTGGGATGACATATGTGCGGCTGGAGTGGCGGCGAGGCTGAAGCAGCGCCGCGTGGTCTTCTGGAATCTACGGCGGCGCTGGGACGTGTCCCTAGGGTATTGATACCCTAGGGTTTCCTTTGGCAAACTGTGGACCGTTGGATCAAACCAGATCCAACGGCTGACATTGAGGATGGCGGCTGAGGAATAAGAAAACCCTAATCTGTTAGGGTTTGTTATGGGCTCATTGGTCTGGGCCACCAAGTTTGTAATTGGGCTTCCATTTGGGTTTTGTAATATTAATAAATAATATATATATTAATAATAATAATTATTATTATTATAATAATAATTATTATTATAATAATAATAATATAAATAACATTTAAATGAAAAAAAAGGAATATCTTCAAAATCGAAGGACTCGAACCAAGCTATAGAGGCAAAAGAACCAAGGAATCGAGCGTTGATGGCGTAACCCAAGTAGCTCTTTTGAAACTCTAACCTCTCTAGTAGTAAAAAGGGCAAGCTTTTCATAGAAACACAAAGATAATGTATAAATAACTTGGCACTTCAAATGTTGTTTAAATCTTAAGACTCGATGGAGTTGAAGGATTGTTAACAACTTGGTGGTATACGAATATCTATCCCTATTTTGTTTATGATTAAAGCATATTCTTACATATATCTTCTAACAACTACATGGCTGTTAAAAATTGAAGGATTTTGAGAGGGAGTGGGCAGGTGCTGAATGGTGACAAAGGGATTGTTTACAGCAACAAGGATCTTCCCCTGAAAACATAAATATAATATGTTCCAACCTTGACAGATGAAAGGAAATGTTTTTGTTTCTTCTCCTTTATTCTCTCCATTAGCTGCTATATCTTGTAACATAGTACTATGCATAACTGCTCGTATGTCTGTGCATTTTGTTCCCGGATATTTTTATTTTTTTCTGGATCATGGTTGGCACAGAACACTGTAGAATAATACTCGAATGAATCAAATTAACTTAACCTCGGTGAATGAATGATTCTTTTGATCCCGATTATAACATAAATAAGACTCAAACATCAACGTTAATGGTTGCAACCACTCATTATAACAAAACAATGTCATAAGTGATCACCATATAAAAAGGGTAAGAATTCATAAAGAAAAGTTACCTTCTTGATTCCACAAGAAGGGCTCGCTGTTCGGCACTTTTATCTGATCCAACGTCTACCTCACCAGCTGTGTAGCTGCATAAAACAAGAAGAACCCTCTAGTGAGGATAACAGTAACAAGCAAAAATTTAAGGCATTTCGAAATATAACACAAGGATAGTCATCAATCAGTTTGTATTTACAACCAGTAAATGAAAGAAAATTCAGTAATCAATATGAATGTTTTATGAAGGATTTTCTGAACCACTTTCTATGCCATGAGCACAAAAGCATTCAAATGACATGGACATCTAAGTACATGTAAACTCTCAGATGCTAAATACCTTGAAGGAAGAACTGTTTGGGGAACAAAAGGAGTGTATGTTGTTTCTCTTTTAATGGTAAGCCGTTGAGCTTTCCGAAATTCTTTCAAAACTGCTTGAAAGTCTTTTGCAAGTTTGGCATCAGTTACCTTCTTGCTTGCCTACAATTACAAGGATATAAAGAGCATCAAGTACTTCCAGAGAGGAGGGGCCGAGCAGTTATAAAAAAAAAGTTCAATAACCCATGTACAAATTACCATGAGTTCAAAATATAGAACATGAGGAACATCATGAATGAACAACAAACAGTACAATCATATCTTCTTTTCAATGACTTAAACGGTAAAAGAGAAGGCTGATCGATGAAACCCAAAATCATAACCAAAAAATAAACTTACACTAACTTCAGCACGATGATCTATTTCACTAGCTTGTTTAAGTTTAGGCGAAGTGTCCTTCACCAATTGTCCAATATGTAGCCTCGTTTTATGCCTGCCAAGTGATATTTGTTAGCACTACAGCAAAACAGAGTTTTAGCGGAGTTTTTTTAGTCTTATAGCGGTGTTTTTAAGCGCCGCTAAAAGTATTTGCGGCGATAGGAAAAACGCCGCAAGAAGCGCCAGCAATACCAACGCCGCTAAAGTTAGCGGCGTTTGAGAACAAAAAACGCCGCAAAAGGTCGATATCTATAGCGGCGTTTTTGGAACAAACGCCGCAAAAGGTCGATATCTATAGCGGCGTTTTTTGATACAAATGCCGCAAAAGAGCAGACCTATACTGGCATTTTTAGAACAAACGCCGCAAAAGGTCAGACCTATAGCGGCATTTTTGGACACAAACGCTGCAAAAGGTCAGACCTATAACGGCGTTTTTGAACACAAACGCCGCAAAAAGTCAGACCTATAGCGGCGTTTTTGGATATAAACGCCGCTAATTACCTTTCTTTAGCTAATATTAATTGATTTTGCATATTTCATTTCTGCTATACATCACCTAAATTTATATCTAGCTTTATCTAATTAACAACAACCATACATTTTAATTAAGACAAAAAACATAAAGAAAAATACTTAACAACAAAAATAAATTAAAGTTTTTTTTTATGGAGAGAGAACCTTAAAAGACATTAAAGTACAAATGAGTTACAATTGAACCTCAAAGTGTAGATATATATGGATTTGTTGTTCGATACATCCTCAATTTCACTAGTGTCATCATCATAACCTCCAGATATGCCTTCTATAGCTACTTTGTTTCCCACTTCATTGGAATTTGTCATATTCATCGTCTTGACATCTTATTTGAAAGTATCATTTGACAGTGAATGATCTCTCCTCAATAGATTAAAAACAAATGGGAAACGTTGTGCCAGTCTATTGAAGAAGCCGCTTTTTATTGAAGTTTTTTCTTCAAGATTACTGCAATTACAATAATTTAGATGAGACTAAGAAGAAAAGGAAACAACCAGTAGAACTTGCATTCATAACCTACATGTGAGTGGTTGAGAACTGAAAAAAGATGTTGTAACAAACAACAAAAACAGGAAGTCAGGAACCATGAAAACTAAAATATATTCTACATAAGAATGTAAAAAATGTCATCATAAAGAAAAAAATTAATAATGTATTGGTTGCCATCTTACTTTTAGAAGTTAGAATTCTTACCCCAAGATAACAACTGTTGTGACTAGAAGGTTAGGCTCCAGCTTAGGATCATGAAATACAGATATAATAATGTCCTTTGTGTACTCTGTAGTTTGACGGAATGTACGCAAAAAAGGCTTGCAAATCGTCATCGCTGATAACATTAGAACTTGCAACAACACATATAACTATGCCATCGAGTTCCTACGTCCAAAAATGAAATGGTCAAAACTTTAATGTGACATATGCAACAAATAAAAGGAGTAGGTTGCCCCGTACAAAGAAAATCGGAAAAACATTTATGTTTGAAGTTTGAACCGACAAGGAAATAGGGTGAAGGAGCACTTAAACAACATAAAGTAAAAAGTCATGCATGCACATATATCTCAACATTTCAAATGAAACTTATGTCACATTTGCATTAAAATTTTCTTAATAATACCTTTACCCCTGCACCAATAAAAGGGCAGTCATGCATAGCTTGCGAAATTGAAGTTCTGATGCTGTAACCAGCTCCAAATCTAAGTTTTGCATCTTTGTACTTCCCAAGAATCTGAGCAAGTTTGTATTCTTAGAAAAGTTAAGGAAATACAAAAGAGGGATAATCAATGAAATCTTATAATTTTGGATCAAGAAAGCATGCATGTCTAAGTCCCTCAAATTTCAACCGATGTCGAGAAAAAAGTGTCAGTAGCATTTAAGAACAGAATATAAAGGGTTAAGTAATAATAAACTCATGGGTAGTAACTAGAACAAAATGCAATGTCAGGTAGCGACCAGTAGCAAATGCTAACTAATGGTATAAGTATAAATGTCAACCAATCAGAAATAGTGTGATGATAATAAATGTAAGGCAAATGCTAACTAATGAAATAGAACACACTGATACATGCGTAATCAAGTATGAACTAGTAGCAACCAGAATTTCTAAGCAAATGCAGTGATTAGTAGGAACCAGTAGCAAAATCCTCAACACCTTTGTGAATCTTAAACCACCAGGCCACGATGTAAGAACGAATTATAAACAGGTAAGTTACAATCCAAAACCTCTCCTTTAATGCATAACTTTAAAAGGTAAAACCAACACAGTAGCAAACCTAACTACATAAGACAGATCGGAAACAGTCCAATCAACTAAAATCCGAACATAAAGATTGCAAAGGCTGATTCATCAGGTCAACTATACCTACACCTTTGAGCACATTAAACCACCCAACCGCGATGTAAGAAGAACAGATTATAAACCGGCAAGTTAAAAACCGAAAACTATCCTTTAATGTATAACTTTAAACAAAGTTTATGGAGCTTGTGAGTGAGCGAAAATTTGAGGATGAAGAAGCTCGAGGAGCTCAGTAAGAACATAGATTCCATACACTGATCATAAATAAAAGCCTTTAGCTTTGTTTAACTGTTTAGGGTGACTTCAAATATCTATATATGGGTGTCAATGTTTTTCGGGTTTGGTGTATTGTATGTTAATCATTGTTTGTTTTGTTAGACATTCGATGAAGAATGTTAGCTGATTTAGAAAGGGAAATATCCTATAAACAGATTTGTAACTAAATGCCTCCGGATCTATTGTACCTTTTGTTTAGTTCTTTCAAGTTTCCTGTAATCTGAAGTTTGTTTCGAAGCAAAAGGCTTGGGGAAACCCAATATCCTGAATCAACGGATTTGTAACTAAATGCCACCCTGAATCAACATTCTCAACAGTATCCCAATATCCAAACTACTATAAAAAATTAATCAAAGAACACAAACTGATGGGGAAATCCAATATGCTAATGTAATCATACTTAAAAGTACGCTCACAAACTGATGGGGAAAAGATTGCAGGAGCATGAAGAAAAACAGATTTTATAAATTTAGAGCAAAATCCCATGAGTGAATGAAATACTAACATGGATCTGGAAATTTCCTGCTGCCATTTGTTCAATTATGAAGATGATAGTGCAGGTTTTTGCATAAAAACGATTAAAAATGGCTTTCATTTGTTTTTTCATGCTTATCTCAAACAAAAACAAATAAAACTCCAAAAATCAGAGCAAGCTTTAGGGTAAGAAGCAAAGAAATAGTACCTTGCAAGATTTTCCTTCGAGATAAGAACAGTAAGCAGGTAGGGGTGTCGTTGGAGAAAGGGGTTGTGAGTTGTGACTTGTGAGTGAGGTTGGGGTGTGCTCGAGGAGGATGAGAAGAGGCGGAGTAAATTGGGAAATGGGGCTAGGTTTTAGTTTTTGCCCAGGAACGTGAAACGGTGTCGTTGGAGATAGTTAATTATCGGTTCGGTTCGGTTTGGATCGATTTCGGATTTTCAAACCGAAACCGAACCGAACCGAACCGATCGGTTTGTTTTAAAAAAACCAAACACACTAAATCGGTTTTCGGTTATTTTTTTAGATTGGATTGGATTTGAACACCCCTAGCCCAGACTGAATCTCTGAAATTAGGGTTTTGTTTCGATATGTTAAAGTAGTGTTCAGTAGCAACGTTTTTTACGTAAACGCCACTAGGTTATATGACAATTGCGGCGTTTGGTATTAAAACGCCACAAAAGTACGTGTCTATAGCGGCGTTTGTGTAAAAACGCCACTAAAGTATGAATCTATAGCGGCGTTTGGTATTAAAACGCCACAAAAGTACGTGTCTATAGCGGCGTTTGTGTAAAAATGCCACTAAAGTACGAGTCTATAGCGGCGTTTGTATAAAAACGCCACTAAAATACTAGTTTATAGCGGCGTTTGTATAAAAATGCCACTACATTACGATTCTTTAGCGGCGTTTTTATACAAACGCCACTAAAGTATAGTATTTTGCGGCGTTTGTTCAAAAACGCCGCTATATTTAAACAATTACTGGCGTTTGCAGTAAAAACGCCGCTACATCCGTCGCTAAAAATCATTTTTCTGTAGTGTAGGTATACTCCCTACTCATAAATCGAATTACACCATATAGTCAAAATCAATCAAGAAATTGGAAAGATAGCAACTCGTTGCCCATGCAATACAATGATGAGACCATTGAGTTAGCAAGAAAATACAAAACCCAACATTATATATCAAAAAACTTATGTACTTGTTCAGAGAATTCTGACATTCATCCAATCGACAATGATAATTCGCTGAGCTTTCTCAAAAGTAAAGTCAAATCGAACTTGACAAAAGGCATTATTTGTCACCCCTAATTAAACACCCAAAAAAGAAAGACGTAATATAAAATTAAACCAACAATGTTATGTACTTGATTCAAAATCACACCAGAAAGGGAAAAGTAAACGGATTCTAGGCCTGATAGCAGTGGGTCATCACTTGCGATGGCAGGGTAAAGTAAAGGAGCAATCGACGACGGAAGGGTGAAGTAAATGGAGCAATCGACGACTGAAGGGTGAAGTAAATGGAGCAATCGACGAAGGGTGAATGAAACAATTAGGGATTTGGAACCCGATGGGTTAAAGGATTGCACAATTGCGGCTTTTATAATAAAAACGCCACTAAAGAACATCAATATGGTGGCGTTTATTACGAAAATGCCACTAAATTACATGGCGGTGTTTATTACCAAAACGCCACTAACATACATGACTATTGCGGCGTTTGAACCAAAACGCCACTAATGTAAAAGTCTATAGTGGCGTTTGTTTACAAACACCACTAAAGTAAGATAATTTTGTGACATTTTATCAAAAAACGCCGCTAAAAATGACGCTAAACAACAAATGTTGTCTATTATTTTGGTCACCCGTTTTGAAAAAAATACATTTTAATCATTGTGGTGTTTGTTGGGAAAACACCACTATAGATTAACCTTATTGCGGCTTTTGTATACAAACGCTGATAACGTACTTCTCTATTGCGGTGTTTTTTGGAAAAAGCCACTATATGTTAAACATATTGCGGCGTTTGTATAAAAACACAGCTAAAGTACCAATCTATTGTGGCGTTTGTATGAAAATGCCGCTAAATTACTTTCTGTTGCGGAGTTTGTTTGTAACAGTGCCACTATATATTAACTCTATTACGACGTTTGTATAAAAACGTCGCTAATATTACCATTTTGCGGTGTTTTGAATTAAAACGCCGCTATACGTTTAAAGTTAGTGTTGTTTGTTCTCAAAACGCCGTTGTAGAATAGTTTTCTGTAGTGTTGGATTAATGGGAGTTAACAGTTGAGGTATTAAAATCGAATTGATCGATAATATAAGATACCAAAACCACAATTTTTTAAACCAATGATCAAAACCGGATAAACCAAAAATATAAGTGACCATCCGTATAATTTATGCTAATTAAAATTAATAAAGGATTTCATGTCGATTTTATAATTTAAATGGTGGAATGATTAAAACAGAAATAACTGGAGCAATGTAAAAATTCATTTATTAAATTAAAAATTTTGAAATTTCAGTTATCAATATAGGAGTTATGAAAGTTATAATTTATCCTTAAATCTAAATGATGGTACGGTGGTCCCGATCATTCAGGATCATGGGAGGCTGAGAGATTTTAGGCTAGGATGGAGAAATTGGATTTTACTAGAAAAAGTTGAGGGGTTTCGGTGTTGGTAATGCTCAATCCCACATAGTGTTGGAAACACTATTGGGAATGGTATTTAAGGCTTGACATTCCACTTCCTTGTTGAGTGATAGAGAACAAGGGGGGCTCTCGCGCACCGCCGCCGCCGTCCGTCCGTCTCGTCTCGGCTCGGCACGGCACGGCACGGCTCGGCTCGGCTCGGCTCGTGGTCGTGGTCGTGGTCGAGGTCGAGGTCGTGGTCGTGGTCGTGGTCGTGGTCGTGGTAATACGTGTCTTCGACACGTCCGCGCGGATACTATCTTTTTAGAGAAAATTCTTGAGGAATTTCTCTTTGAAAGAAACAAATGGAAAATGTGAAAGATATCAACTGATATTTATAGGCTGCTGAGGACTGTTTGAATTTCAAATAATAACAGCTGAATTATTTTTATCAGAAATTAAACAGTTTATTCCTAAATTAAATCAGAAACGTTAAGATGTACCTGGACTGATTTACAGCTTTGTACAAAGGAGACAAGCTGTTAATATCAGGAGTTACAGGAGTTATTTGATTTAATTCCAGGGTTACATGATATAATTTCGGGAGTTATAACAGCTGAATAATGATACAATGAACCTGGACTATTTCTGAGTCAGGTTCATCTAGTCGTTTCAGCTGTTACAAATAAGAGGTTTAATCCTGAAATTTTATGGACGACTTTAACCCTATTTCTAGCCTATAAATAGAGAGCTATATTCAGCTTCTCAACTCACTCCAAAACATTCACAATTCACTTACCAAAGTGTTTTCTAAAGTTCTCTCTGTGAGTTCTCTCTGAGTGCTTTCCGATCAGAAGTGCAATACCACCAGCAGTCCACTCCGGTTTCGGGTGTACGGAATTCGGAGCGACCGTGTTAACCTCGGGGGACGGTCCGCCTACTGCAGCGATTACACACATCGAGGCGAATTCGTTTCTAAGGCAGTGGTTCTTACCACGACACGGTTTACGAATCTGTTCTTCTTAATTACTGTTTATATTTTCAGTCAGTGCTAACGGTGTAGTTTTGCAGTTCATATATCCAACAATTTAGAAACGAATTCCCATAAACTGCAATCATGTCGACACCTTTGAGCAAACTCATTCCCGATCTTTCCAAGCTCGATGCACTTGATGGAAAGAACTATAGAAGGTGGTCCCAAAGAATTCTTATTCTTCGAGCAACTTGATCTTGATTACGTGTTGCTCAAGCCACCACCTACCATGCCGCCAACCCCAGCTGTTGTAATGATGCTGATGCGGTCCTCAATGATGATGCCTTAGCAACTGCCGCCGCCGCTCTCGCTACTTACGAGAAATTCGAGAAGGATAACAAGACGGTACGAGGACATCTGCTCAGCCACATGTCAAATAAACTATTTGATATGTTCCTTAGAGAAAAGAGTGCCAAGGCAATATGGGACACTCTCGACAAGAAGTATGGTGCGGATGATGCGGGGATCAAGAAGTACGTTGTCGGCGAATGGCTCAAATTCCAGATGACAGACGACAAGCCAATAATGGATCAAGTCCATGACTATGAGAACTTAGTCGCTGACATCATCGCTGAAGGGATGCAAATGTGTGAGGTGCTGCAAGCCAATGTACTCATTGAGAAACTGCCCAAGTCCTGGTCCGATTACCGTAACTCTCTTAAGCATAAGAAGAGAGACATTTCGCTTGAAGAAGGCCATATGAAGATTGAAGAAGCCAACCGTTTAAAAGATAAGCTTACTAATTCTATGAGTAATTTATCTTTTAGAGCTAACTTGGTTGAGTCCAAATTTAAGAAGATCATGAAACGTGGGAATCAAGAAAAAGACGAAACCACAGAAGGCTACCAACTTCAAGAAGTCAGGAAAGGCCAAACCGGAAGGAAAGACGTTCAAGTGTTATGTCTGCGGTTTACCTGGCCACAAGGCTTACCAATGCCAACACCGCTCAGACCGCCAGAATGACAACAAGCCATGCACGTTGTAGAAGAAGATGATGAGATCATTGCTGCGGTGGTCTCAGAAGTTAATCTGGTGGAGAACAGTTCAGAATGGGTAGTTGACACTGGCGCTTCGAAGCATTTCTGCGCAAGGAAGGAGTTTTTCACTGAGTTCGAGGATGGAAACACTGGTGAACGTGTGTACATGGGGAACTCTAGCAGCTCTGAAGTGCTAGGCAAAGGCAAGGTTTTACTCAAGCTGACTTCTGGTAAAACTCTGGCTTTAAATAATCTGTTTGTACCTGCCTTGCGTAGAAATTTGATAAGTGGTGGGCTTCTGAATAAGGCAGGCATTAAGTTAGTTTTTGAGGCAGATAAACTTGTACTTTCCCGAAATGGTGATTATGTGGGGAAAGGGTTTTAAGCAATGGTTTATTTGTCATAGAAACTCAATTTAATGAAAATAAAGCTACCACTTCTGCTTATATTGTTGAATCCATTGATATGTGGCATGCTAGATTAGGACACGTGAATATTCATGCTTTAAAGAAATTAATGAATATGAATGTTCTGCCTAAACTAGACACAACTAGCTTTGTTTTTAAGCAATGGTTTATTTGTCATAGAAACTCAATTTAATGAAAATAAGCTACCACTTCTGCTTATTGTTGAATCCATTGATATGGCATGCTAGATTAGGACACTGAATATTCATGCTTTAAAGAAATTAATGAATATGATGTTCTGCCTAAAACTAGACACAACTAGCTTTAACAAATGTGAGATTTGTAGAAGCTAAGCATACTAAACCTCACTTTAAGACTGTTTCTAATAGAAAGACTGAACTGTTAGAACTCATTCATACTGATCTAGCAGATTTTAGAACACTGAAAGTAAGGAGGAAAACACTACTACATAACTTTTGTAGATGATTATCAAGATATACAAAAGTTATCTCCTAAGAACTAAAGATGAAGCTGAAAACTTCTTTCTTATTTATAAGGCAGTTGAAAATCAGTTAGATAGGAGAATCAAACGAGTTAGATCTGATAGAGGTGAATATGGATCTAATTTCTTAAAAGATATTGTGAAAAGAATGGCATAATTCATGAAACATCAGCCCCCTATTTTCCTCAACAGAATGGTATAGCCGAAAGGAAAAATAGAACTTTAAAAGAGATGATGAATTCTTTACTAATAAGTTCTGGGTTATCTGATAACATGTGGGGGGAGGCCATTCTATCGGCAACTCATATCTTGAACCGAGTTCCTCAGAGAAATAGATTCTTACCCATATGAATTGTGGAAAGGATACGCTCCTAATTTACAATACCTGAAAGTGTGGGGGTGTCTGGCTAAAGTGGGCTTGCCAGACTTTAAGAAGTTCACCATCGGACCTAAAACCGTTGATGCAGTGTTTATAGGGTATGCTACGAATAGTGCTGCATACAGATTCATGCTTTTACAAGATATTCTATTTGTGAATCAAGAGATGCTATTTTTTGAAATACTTTTCCTTAAAGAACCGAGATAAATATTGAAACACAAATAGAATATATTCCATCAACTTCTTCTAGTAAACCTGCTAGGTCTTCTGAACAAAATGATTTTGAGCCTAGAAGAAGTAAAAGGCAAGAGTTGAAACCTCTTTTGGACCAGATTTATTACTTCCTTTATTTCTGAGATAAATGATTTAGACTTCATTTCAGATCCTATAGCTCAAATTTTTCTATTAGATGAGGATCCTAAAACTTTTGAAGAAGCTATAAGATCTATCGATGCTAGTTTTTGGAAAAGCGCTGTTAATGATGAACTAGAATCGATAATGTCTAATCATACATGGGAATTAGTTGACTTGCCTAAGGGATTCAAACCAATCTCCAACAAATGGGTCTTCCGGAAGAAACTAAGGCCAGATGGTTCGATTCAGCGATACAGGCAGGTTAGTCGTCAAAGGGTTCACTCAAAGGTTTGGTTTAGAATACTTTGATACATACTCTCCCGTTACAAAAATCTCAACGATTCGTGCATTATTTGCACTAGCCTCTATTGATAAGTTGCAGGTACATGGATGTTAAGACTGCTTTCTTGAATGGGGATCTAGATGAGGAGATTTACATGGAGCAGCCACTAGGTTTTGAGGCACCTGGTATGGAAGGCAAAGTTGTAGACTCAAAAAGTCACTCTATGGACTTAAGCAGGCTCCTAAACAGTGGTATGAGAAATTTCATAAAACTATTCTTAGTTTTGGTTTGTTGTGAATGGTTCGGATGCTTGTGTGTATTCGAAGATGTTTGAAACTGAATGTGTTATCATAAGTCTTTATGTTGACGACATGTTGATTTTCAGTTCTAACATTGAGTCCATAACAAAGTTAAAAATTCTTGTCCACTAAGTTTGAGATGACAGATTTGGGAGAAGTAGATGTAATCTTAGGAGTCAAAATTACCAAAACTGAGAAGGGATTTCTTATGTCAAGCACATTATATAGAAGTGCTAAAGAAATTTGACAGTTTTGATGTCGTCCCTGTTCGAACTCCTTATGACCCTAGCATACATCTAGTTAAAATAAAGGAAGTAGTGTTTCCCAAACTGAATATGCTAAATTAATCGGAGTTTAAGTTCTTAATGAACTATACTCGGCCTGATTGCTTATGCTGTGAGTAGACTAAGTATATACTCATAATCCGAGTGGTGAGCACTGGATTGCGCTTAAACGCTTACTGAAGTATCTTAAGGGTACTGTGATTGGAAACTTGAGTTTGTTGGCTTTCCTGCGGTATTGGAAGGATATTGTGATGCCAACTGGGTTTCTGATAATGATGAGGTAAGCTCTACGAGCGGGTATGTTTTACTTTGGGTGGAGCAGCGATCTCGTGGAAATCATCAAAGCAGACTTGTATTGCTCGTTCTACCATGGAGTCAGAGTTTATAGCTCTTGACCTAGCTGGGCAAGAAGCCGAGTGGCTCAGAAGCTTGTTAGCAGATATTCCGTTGTGGGGAAGACCGACTCCTCCAGTTTCATGTTGTGTGATTCACAAGCTGCGATATGTGGCTAAGAACCAAGCTTACAATGGTAAGAAAGACACATTCGCATAAGACATGAATCAGTTAGACACTTGATAAAGAATGGAGTGCTCTCTTTAGAGTATGTGAAGTCGGAAAGGAACCTAGCAGATCCACTTACCAAAGGGTTAAGTCGGAAGCTGGTCCTAGATTCGTCGAGGGGGATGGGTCAAAGCCCATTGGTTGAGGAATCATGGTGGATACCCAACTTAGTTATCTAAGTTCCATGTGGTCAACGAACCATGGAAAGACTCATAGTGCACATTCCTACTGCCTATCCCTATGATGAATAATGTGCATGCCCAGGATGAGCTTAATTGCTCTTAATAAATTCATAGCCCAGGCTTTGGGTGGTCTTAGTGAGAAAGACTTGATGAATTTACCGATTTTGGCTGAATATCTATTCTTAATAAGTTCATACCCAGAGTGAGTGGGTAGGAATGATGAACTTACCGACAAAGGTTGAGTTTGTTAAACTCTTAATAAATTCAAATCCAAGTATTTGGATGGTTCTAGTGAGAAGGACTTATTGAATTTACGATAAATGAGGTTGAATATTTATTCTTAATGACTTCTTAGCCCAGAGTTTGGGTGGTTCATTTATAATGAACTTGAAAAAAGTCACCATACCCTTTGTGAGGTTGAGCTATTATAAAAGCTCTTAATTATTTCATATTCCTTTTTAAAGGGTGGTTTATGTTGAGATAAACTTGATGAAATAACCTATGTAAGTGAGAAGGGTTAGCCGCCTTCTATGAAAAATGTTGGGCTATTTTTCTAGCACACTTACTAGAATCCTGAGGTAAGATGGCCAAATATATACTTTGTATATATATCTTACACATCGAGGACTCAGGTGGATGAAGGGGTTAGTTGTGTGTTATGAGTTTACCCTGATCTTAGAAAGTTCCAGACTAGTTTCACTTATCTAAGAGAAGGATTGCTCATCATCACTATGTACTAGTTCCAGATATGTTCACTAGTGCTTAAGCAACTAATCTCGCTATTACTCTTCTGGAAAGCTTGTTTTCGAGTTTCAGAAGATTTCTTTCGCATTAGTGGGGAATGTTGGTAATGCTCAATCCCACATAGTGTTGGAAACACTATTGGGAATGGTATTTAAGGCTTGACATTCCACTTCCTTGTTGAGTGATAGAGAACAAGGGGGGCTCTCGCGCACCGCCGCCGCCGCCGTCCGTCGTCTCGGCTCGGCACGGCACGGCACGGCTCGGCTCGGCTCGGCTCGTGGTCGTGGTCGTGGTCGAGGTCGAGGTCGAGGTCGTGGTCGTGGTCGTGTCGTGGTAATACGTGTCTTCGACACGTCCGCGCGGATACTATCTTTTAGAGAAAATTCTTGAGGAATTTCTCTTTGAAAGAAACAAATGGAAAATGTGAAAGATATCAACTGATATTTATAGGCTGCTGAGGACTGTTTGAATTTCAAATAATAACAGCTGAATTATTTTTTATCAGAAATTAAACAGTTTTCCTAAATTAAATCAGAAACGTTAAGATGTACCTGGACTGATTTACAGCTTTGTACAAAGGAGACAAGCTGTTAATATCAGGAGTTACAGGAGTATTTGATTTAATTCCAGGGGTTACATGATATAATTTCGGGAGTTATAACCAGCTGAATAATGATACAATGAACCTGGACTTTTCTGAGTCAGGTTCATCTAGTCGTTTCAGCTGTTACAAATAAGAGGTTTAATCCTGAAATTTTATGGACGACTTTAACCCTATTTCTAGCCTATAAATAGAGAGCTATATTCAGCTTCTCAACTCACTCCAAAACATTCACAATTCACTTACCAAAGTGTTTTCTAAAGTTCTCTCTGTGAGTTCTCTCTGAGTGCTTTCCGATCAGAAGTGCAATACCACCAGCAGTCCACTCCGGTTTCGGGTGTACGGAATTCGGAGCGACCGTGTTAACCTCGGGGGACGGTCCGCCTACTGCAGCGATTACACACATCGAGGCGAATTCGTTTCTAAGGCAGTGGTTCTTACCACGACACGGTTTACGAATCTGTTCTTCTTAATTACTGTTTATATTTTCAGTCAGTGCTAACGGTGTAGTTTTGCAGTTCATATATCCAACATTGTTGAATTTGATTCAGACCTAGTAAATGGGATTTGGGTCCAGACAAAATTAGTGTTTACATTTTATATGATTAGACAATATTGTTAAATTGAAATCAATTTTTACCATAAATTTATAAATAATTATAATTAATTTTGAACATAAACTTGAATAATTTAACTTGAATTTTATAAACTCGACTATAAAAATTTAAATAAAATTTGAATGACAAAGTACGACTTGTTGCCTCGATTTTTTTTTATCTAATTTGACTCGACTGTATCAATACTTTAACTAAAATATAAAAAAAAAATAAAGATGTTAGGTTATGTCTAGTTGGGCTTATCAAAATCGACATATGTTATTTTGCTCATATAAAAATGTATTGAAATGAATGCATCTTAATATTAGTTTTTATTTTCCCTCTCTGTTCCTTTGGATTTTGGAATTTGACAGGAAATTTTCTCATTGACTTGTCAGTTACCGTCACTGAAACACAATCAAGTAAGATTTAAAAATCATACGTACATAAAAGTTGTATATAAACCCTCAACAGCCTCTCTGTTTTCCCTCACTTCCTCATTCTATATAACTGAGAAACTGAAGAAACAGAAGAAATAGAACCTTTCAAGAAACAAACTGTGAGATTGCACGAATGGGGTTTTGACGCTGGTGTTCTTCAAGTTGTCGAGGTTGAGGAGGGTTAAGTTGATGAACCTTTCAAGAAACAAACTGTGAGATTGCACGAATGGGGTTTTGACGCTGGTGTTCTTCAAGTTGTCGAGGTTGAGGAGGGTTAAGTTGATGGGTGCTGCTCATTTCACCCATCGTTTATTCTTCAAGCTTGTTATAGTATATGGAGATGAAAGACATTCTACATCTTATCATCGTTGTATTTTATTATTATAATCATTTAGTTTCTTGGAGTACAAAGAAGCATCAATCTATATATATATATATATATATATATATATATATATATATCATTCTATAACAGAAGCAAAATATATGAATTTAGTTAAGGATAAATTACAAATTTGGTAACCGAACTTTACTATCTCTCTTATTTCATTTATTGTACTTTAAATCTTTTCAATTTTCTCATTGAACTTAATACATTGTGTTTTTAGGTCACTCATTTGTTTCCTCACTAACGGAGTTATGACGTGGCTTTTTTATTATTAACATAAGAGTGACCAAAAAAACTAATGCATAAAGTTTAGTGATTAAATTGAAAATAATTAAAAGTATAGTGAGTGATATAGGAGAGAGATTATAGTTCACTGATTAAATTTGTAATTTACCCATTAAAAAATAAAATTAAACAACCACATCATAATGTCGATATGGATTGAAAAAATGTGTTATCTAATATAGGAAATTTTGTCTCATGTTAATCAAACACATATTGTTAAGAAGTCAATTTAATTATATCCCAAGTCAAATAAGATAAAGAAAATGACAATTATTTTCAAAGAATGAGATATATAAAGGTATTTTTTTTTATTGATATTTAAAATAACATATTTGAATGATACGAAAAGAGTAATATAATATGAGTATTATAGCCATAGCTACTAATTATTTAGATAACATAATATGATATATTAATGGCTAGTACAATTTCAATCCTTTCCCCTTTCTTGATGTATATTCTTCAATTAGATATTCTTTGCAACTTAAAGGGAATTATTATCTATCTACTAATCTCTCTAGGGAGTTTATGATAGAGCCGATACCCAAGGATAAACGTATAATTTTATGTTAGGGCGAACTTAACCTTATAAAATTTTAGGGGCACAAACTGATTTTCAATAAAAAAAATACATTAAAAATTCAAAAAATATAAAGTAATTTTAAATTTTCTCTCCATCCCTGCGGATAGACTTCTAATGCATTCATCTTTGGTAATTCCTTTAAACAAAACATTTTCTGTCACATACACCAGAGATTATAACAACAAAAGAAAAAGTATAGTTCAATTGAAACTAAAAGCTGACAATATTGTCAAAACTCGACTGATATGAGTACGTGGAAATTTGTATAGGCAGATCTAGTTTTTTACACAGGTGAGTGAGCTTGAAATTGTTTCAGAAGAACAATGAAGGTCTAAACAAAATGGCTTTCCCTTGGTATTTATTTCTTCATCCACCATATGATGCAACTGCTTTTAGACTGCTCTCTTTAATTTCTTCTTTCGGCTCTAGAAAAATTATGCATGATGGTAGCGCAGTTCTTTCTAGCAAGTTCCGAAGTACAGTTTTTTCTGCTCTCAAAAAAGATATACGAAAATTTTAGGATCCTCGAATTCATCAATGGCGTCCGGATGTTGGGATAGAAGGGCAAGAATGCTCGATAGCTCATCAACAAGTATACCATCACCCATCTTCTATATTATTAGATTCACTGCTCCTAATTCTGCCAACTTTGCTTTGTTCTCAAATACTTCACAAAGGCTGAGTATTGCAGAGGCAGCTCCTTCACTTCCAAGGGATGTCCTACACGCAAGAGTTCGAGTAGAGGCGCAAGAGCACCGGAATTTCCTATTCTGAACTTGTTCGAATCGAGTGTCGATAATGTGAAGATAGCAGCTGCAGCGTTTCTCTTTGTTGCACTGGCTCCGGATTTCATAGATTCAGTAAGTAAAGGGACTACAACAGGATGCTCCACTACGAGTTTCTTATTTTTGTCATTGGTTGAAATGTTTAGAACGGAATTGACCTTGGTTAATGGTAGTGGATCGAGCAATCTAGTGATGCCATCGGGGAACGCAGAAAAAACTTCCCTACATGATGGTATTGCCTTTGTCAGTCTTTGTGCTGAGAAATCAACAACTTTGTAAACTTCCAGAAAGTATATACAAGCATACATTTACAAGAGTTTGCATGCTGCTTTATACAGCTTACAATGCTAAGCTAACTGCTTCTAACTATACTAACAATATCAAGTAACAAACTAACAACCTCAACTGCTAACTAACATCAAGAACTACTCCAGTTACAACCACCCGAGCACTGCACCTAGCTGAACCTCAACTATACTTAACATTCTCCCTACTTTTTTCTTCTCCCCCAAGAAATGACTGAACATTAAGCTTTACACGAAACAATTAAATTCACCTAGCTGAACCTCAACTATACTTAACATTCTCCCTACTTTTTTCTTCTCCCCCAAGAAATGACTGAACATTAAGCTTTACACGAAACAATTAAAATTGTGTTGTTGACAAAGGCTTGGTCAAACCATCAGCTACTTGATGACTAGCAGGAACTAGTTCACTAACACATGCTTGGCTGCAACATTCTCTCGTACAAAATGAACATCAAGCTCCACATGCTTTGTTTTAGCATGATAAACTAGATTTACAGTTATGGAAACTGTACTATTATTGTCACACCAAACCACATGAGTCTTCAATTACTGCACTCCCATATCTGTAAGCAATGTACTCACCCATGTTGTTTCAGCAGTAGTATCAACAACACTCCTATATTCAACCTCCATGGTGGATCGAGAAACCGACTTTTTCTTTTTCGAACTCCAAATAACCAGATTATCACCAACAAAAATGTAATTACCTATGATGAACTTTCGATCATTTGTATTGCCACCCCAGTTAGCATCAGCAAAGGCTACAACATGAAGTCCTGCCACTACTAGTGCTATAACCATACCATGGTTAAGTGTACCCACCAAGTATCTTAAAATTCATTTAACAACTACAAAATGCTCTTGTCTTTGTGCATGCATGTATTGTGCCACCTTATTAACACTAAACGAAATATCTGCACGCTTATGGAAAGCATATAGAAGTGCACCTACCACACTGCAATATTCATATGCATCATACAACGGTTCACCAACATCTTATGCAAGTATCGATGTTACCAGCATAGGAGTAGACACAACTTCTGCATTGTGCATCTTAGTCTTCATTAACAACTCCAAAACAAACTTGCGTTGATTAATAATCAATGTCTCACCACATCGTTTAACCTCAATACCAAGAAAGAAACTAAGCTCTCCAAGATCCTTAAGAGCAAATTCATCACTCAACAATTTCACAACTTCTTCAATCTGTGTATTTGACTCACCTGTTATTACTATACCATCGACATAAACCAGCATATACACATACATCCCTTGAACACAATGTATAAAAAATTAAGTATATGTCTTGGATTCTTTAAATCCTATTTGTAGCAAGCATTGCTTTAACTTTGTATGCCAACTGCGCGGTGCCTGTCAAAAGCCATACAAGGCCTTCTGAAGTTTACACACCAACTCAGTGCCATCAGGAGGCCTTTGCTCAAATCTAGGTGGATATTGCATAAATATATCTTCATGCAAGTCTCCATGCAAGAAGGCATTGTTTACATCAACCTGACGCAACTGCCAGGCCCTTGTTACAGCCAAGGACAATATTATATTAAGCGTAGTAAACTTCACTACAGGACTAAAAGTTTTATTGAAATTATAACCTGGAACCTGATAATACCCTCTTGCTACAAGCCGAGCTTTATAACGACTAATAGATCCATCTGGATTTTTTCCACCTTGAACAGCCACTTGCAGCCCACCATGGACCTTCCTTCAGGCAATGGAACAAGTGACCATGTACCATTTACCCTCAAAGCTTCAATTTCTGCATGCACAACATTCCTCCAATGTAGAGACTGAAGAGCCTCATACACATTAACAGGCTCCATTGTGTCATAGTTAACAAAATACACTTTGGGTTTGAAAGCACCACACTTACTTCTCATAAGCATGGGATGATGATTCACTGTAGTCTCAACAACACTTTTTGCCTCTGAATCCACACCATCATGTGCACTTAGATCTTCACTACCTTGCTCAACACTACCACCATTAGCTTTACCATTCTGATCAACCTCAATATTTAAATTTGAGAACTCATCCTCAGTTATCTCTGTCATATCTTCATGAGCTAAGTCCTCCCTCAAACTAGCAGTTACTCGCTTGACACCCACAACAGCACCACCAGCTTGTAATTTGCTAACATCTAAAACAAGCTCAAGAGACCTTGATTTATAATTTGCAATATTCAGGAGACTAGGTGGAAAGGGGCTCACGCCAGATAGTGTAATGGGTACAAGTTGTGGTATTCAGGCGTAAATAACGCTAGAAATAGGGTGGGTATCTTGGTATCCTCTAGGCTCAAGGAAAATGTAGTTGAAGTTTGTAGATACTGGGATAGTATCATGATGATTAAGGTTATTATAAAAGCGAAAGTGGTAAATGTCCTTTCAGTGTACGCCTCATATATTGGCCTAGGGGGAAAACGTTGCTTCTGGGATCAATTAGATGATGTACTTAAGAGCATTTCGGAGGACAAAGAGTTTTCATAGGGGGAGACTTCAATGGCCATATAGGTAGTGCAACCGACGGGTATGACGGTGTTCATGGGGGTTTCAGTTTTGGTAGTAGGAACGAGGAGGGGCGTACGTTGCTTGAATTTGCTACTGCACACGATATGGTGGTCACTAACTCCTTCTTTAACAAGAGAGATATGAACTTGATTACGTTCCATAGCAGGGGACATTGTACTAAAATTGACTACATCCTGGTTCAAAATTGGGATCGATGGGCTTGCATTGACTGTAAGGTGTTCCCTGAAGAGGAATATGTATCACAACACAAATTGTTGGTTTTGGTGTTCTGCGTACGCCACGGGCGGAACACTCATAGGAAGGCTAAACTTAGTAAACCTAGGATTCTTTGGAAGAACTTACATGGACCGACAGCCGATGAATTTAGGAGTAAGGTTTTGTCTAATACAGGTTTTAGAACTACAAACTCAAATAATGCATTTATGTTATGGAAAAATATGGCAAATTGCTTCAGAGAGGTGGGCAAAAACACCCTTGGGTTGTCGACAGGGAAGGTCAATGAGCATAAAGAATTGTGGTGGTGAAACGACGAAGTTCAAAATAAGGTGAAGACAAAGCAAACTTGCTTCAAGGAGTATCTACAATGCAATGACATCGAAGATAGATCGAGAGCTAAACAAAGATACATGGAGGCAAAGTGGGAAGCCAAGAAAATGGTGGCTAAAGCAAATGACATCGAAGATAGATCGAGAGCTAAACAAAGATACATGGAGGCAAAGTGGGAAGCCAAGAAAATGGTGGCTAAAGCAAATGATAAGGCATACGAGGAAATGTACAAGAGATTAGACACCAAGGAAGGATAAAACGGCATCTTCAGGCTAGCAAAATCCAAGGAGAATAGGAAAAAGGATCTAGGTAGCATTAAGTTTATTAAAGACAATAATGGTGTTCTTTTAGTGAAAGATCATGATATTAAGAGGGTTTAGGGTAGTTACTTCTTTGGCTTATTTAATGATGGTGTCTCTCCATGTATAGATAGTACCGTTGGTGGGTCAGTCGTCCTTCATACTACGGCCAATGTCTGACCTACAAGTAGGATTGGGTTTGAGGAAGTCAAAATGACTCTTAAAAAGATGGGGAGGGACAAAGCTGTCAGTCCAGATCAAATTCCTATCACTGTGTGGTTGGCCCTAGGAGAAAAGGGAGTTAAGTGGTTGACCAACATCTTTAATATTATTTTAGAGATTGCCAAGATGCTAGAAGAGTGAAGAGAGTTTACGGTGATATCAATCTATAAGAATAAATGAGATCCCCAACGTTGTGGAAACTACAAAGGTATTAAACTACTCAGCCATACCATGAAGCTATGGGAAAGGGTGATAGAGGCTAGGTTGAGACATGTTACTAGGGTTTCGGAAAACCAATTTGGCTTTATGTCAAGCTACTACGGAGGCAATTCATCTACTTCGACAGCTTATGGAGAAATATAGGGAAAAAATAGAGATCTTCACATGACGTTCATTGACCTCGAAAAGGCGTATGATTGCATTCCCTCGAGATACGATCTGGAAGACCTTGGAAATGAGACGAATCCTAAATGCTTATATCCGGGCTATTTGTGATATGTACTGTAGATCTACTGCATACGTCAAGACTACAGTTGGCGACACCGAGGCATTCCCGGTGGAAATCAGACTTCACCAGGGGTCGACTCTTAGCCCTTATATCTTCGCCTTGATTATGGATGACATCTACTAACCGAAACCATACAGTGTTTCACGGTGTATACTTTTCGCTGAAGACATTGTCCTAGTTACTGAAACAAAAACTGAGCTTAATAATAGACTAGCTACCTGGAAGACTGCTCTGGAAGAAAAGGTCAAAGGATCAATACTGAAAAGACATAGTATTTATGTTCAAACTTCAGTGGGAACCAAAACGATGAAGATGTAGAAGTATGCATAGTAGGACACGTTCTCCCCTCAAAGGATTGTTTTAAGTAACTAGGGTCTATGATACATAAAGATGGGGGTGTGGATGATGATGTTACACACCGTATAAAGGCGGGATGACTAAAGTGGAGGTATGCTACTGGAGTTTTGTGTGACAAGAAGGTGCCTCTAAAACTTAAAGGAAAATTTTATAGAATGACAATAATACCAGCGCTGCTGTATGGATTAGAATGTTGGGCAATCAAGAAGGATCATGTAAGGAGGATGGAGGCCGCAGAAATGAGAATACTTTGATGGGCGTGTGGTAGGACTCTGTGGGACATGAAACCAAACTATGCTATTAGGATGTCCTTGGGGTGGTGCCTGTATCCGAAAAATTGAGGGCATGTCCTTAAGTGAAAACCATTCGATGTGGTCAGGAGGGTAGAGTCGATTACAGTCGACAGTGCCAAAAGAAGATGACGACCAAGGCGGAAGTGGGAAAACTGCTTGAGATCTGATTTGAAGGATTTAGCCCTTATCGAGGACATGACCTCTGATAGGAAAGTATGGAGACTTAAGACCAGGGTAGTCGAGTAGTGCGGGTCACATCCATAAAGTGTATCATCTCTGTCTTCTTTAAATGTATTTTTAGTAATTTCCATGATTTCTACTTTTAATATGTTTCTATCATTGGAATTTATGAAGGCTTAGAACTAGGGTAGCATAGTATTGTTACCTTATTTTAGGTTTTAACCCATTTGACTTTATTCCTTCTCGTATCTTGGTATCGTTGACTTTTGTGTATCCTTCTCTTCATGTTTCCTCTTTTTAAATTTAGGCGGGTCTTACGTTTCTATATATATGCAGAGATTTTTACGCAGGGATTTATTTGCAGAGATTACTTCCCATTACAGATGCGCATATGAAGACTACATATGAAGATTGTTCAACTATGTATTTATTTATACATGCATTGCATTTTATCTTTATTTTTAATTTTCTGACTGCCGGAGGTCTTCCACGGAAGCTGCTCTCAACCTGGCGTTGGGGGCAGCCTACTACCCTACCTACCCCTTACCCCATTGCATATGGGAATAGGGTTTTGTTGTTGTTGTTGTTATAATATTGGATGTGATAGGAGAAGCAGCAATACTCATGAATAGAAAAACTGACTCATCAAAGAATTACATGCTTAGATATATAAATTCTTCCATCAGTAGCTAGGCACACATAACCCTTATGATGTGGAATACACCCTAAAAATGTGCACGACTGAGACCTGAAGTCCAACTTGTGCCTCTGAAACACTCTCAAATGTGGATAGTACTTACATCTAAACATCCTCATCAATTCATACTTAGGCTTCTTTCCCCACAACTTCTCAAGAGGATACACACCATCTAACACTTTTGTTGGCAAACGATTGATGATGTATACAGCCATGACAACCGCATAATACCAAAAATGCAGAGGGATTACAGCTTGGGCCAAAAGCTCCAAAGCCAACTCAACAATATGTCTGTGTTTCCTCTCAATTACCCAATTCTATTCAGAAGTATATGGACAGGCAACCCGATGAATGATACTCTTTAGCTAAAACAGAAGAAATACTCCTATACTCATCACTCCAATCACTTTGAACAGCTTTGATAGGCACACCAAACCGAGTCAACACTATTTTCTAAAATTGTTTAAAAACAGCCATAACTTGTGACCTATATGTTAGGAAGTATACCCAAGAATGCCTTGAATATGCATCTACAAATGACAAATAGTAACGATAATGATGTGATCTCAATCATCCCTAACTTTCACCTTGATATGATTAAATCATTGAAGTTCACCAAGGCTGATTCAAAGGGATTTCTACCGTACTTCATCCTATATGTGCTCATTTATGCACTATATTTTATCATATGTTTGTATTTACCTCTTAGGATATGCTTATCATAGTTAGTTCATTAATTAAACTAGTTCATTCATCAAATTAGTTTATTTATTAGACTAACTCTTAATTGTAACATGTATGTTTTCAATTAAATACTGAATAAAGTTCACCTTTGTGTCTAGGTGCATGAGAGAAGTTGAATGGTTTCAACAGATGCAAGAATATTAGGCAGAATGTATTCTAATAATGGATGTGATACAGACATTTTTTGGTCCATAAATCAAATGGAAATTATTCCTCTATCTCTTATCTTTCCAATGCCTTTTGAATCACCTCAATTCGATATCGGGAGCTTGAGATATGGTCTATTTACTAAAGACAGTGCAGGCTGGAATTTTCATTACGGGAATTTTATGCAAGGATGATTTGGATGAGTTTGAGCCAAGGAAGAGTCCTTTCATCTTCTACCAAGAGACAATCAATTGATGGCCATATTAATTCACCAATCCAAGGCATTCAAGGTTGATGTTATCACCCATTGAAGGCCATTCATGTTCAAGCAATGGGACATGCAATAACCAGCATTCAAAACTTAGCATTCAAGGCATTTATCATCTTTTGAAGGCTGATCATATTCTATAAGGGAACAAGAAATGAAGGCTGGTTTTATTTCATTTAACCACCAAAATAAGTGATAAAATCAGCAAGGAATTTGAAGAGACAAGATGATTTGGACATGTAGGATGTCCACATTCATCCTATGACTTCATTTACCCTCTTTTCTTCAATCAAAGCACTGCGAAGTTCTAACTAGAATCATGATCGGGCAACATCGTATATGACTCAAAACACATAATCGAGATCATATAAGATAACCATTGGACATTACATGGGTCAGTCCCCAAATATCAGTGAACACAAGCTAAAACAGTGCAGTATAAACAGTAGTAGAATCAACAAAAGGCAATTTATGGTTTTTACCAATGCAACAAGTTTCACACATGTTATTCATATCCTTAGAAAGCATTACATCAAGTGTTTTACAAACATGAGCAACAGTTCTATATGTTGCATGTCTTAATCGATGATGCCAAAGCCTGAAACTATTTACAGCAACAGTTGAATGAGCAGCAGCATTTCGACAAGCATATGAAACGTGATCTCCTAAGAAAACATACAAACCACCCTCAACACGACCACGCAGTAGAATGTCCTTAGTAGTAACATCACGAACGCGACATCTTTGAGCATGAAACTCAAAGTAGACTCCATTGTCCCTAGCAAACTTGGACACCGAGAGAAGATTTTATGTTATTCTAGGCACATAAAGAAGATCATTTAGCAACAACGACCTAGTTGATGTTTCCAAGGTAGGATCACCAATCATATTAACATGTAAAGAAATACCATCACCATCCATAAGCTTACCTGGGCCACCACGCTCTACCCGATAAGTGATATTACCTGACTTTGGTGTCACATGATGAGTGGCACCCAAATCCACCACCCCTAAGATCGAGAATTAATCGAACAACATTCACATCCAACATTATCAAAAGAGAGAGTATTAGCTCTGACTGAGTCACTCGTAAACTGAGATTGATTGGTATTAGGAGATACAATATGAAAATTCTCATCATATTGATGCCAGTATCGGTCAACAAGATGACATAGCTTTCTACACAGCTAGCATTGAACTCACGACCTTCCACATCCACGACCACTTCTACCATTAGATCTCCCACCAGAATACCTGGGCTGATGAGATTGATGATAATGCGAATACGAGTGCGAGCCATCCTTAGTAGGCTTGAAGCCACAAGCAACATTCGCACTTGCCAATACTACCTATTCTTGAGCAGCGAACCCTACTAACTGTGTTTCAGCACCAATGAGAATTGTACAAAAATTTTCTAAAGACAAAGACTCTCCAATGGTAGTGATCACTGCCATGAAGGGTTGATACTCCCAAGGTAACCCTTTTAGAATGCTTGCTACCTGACCAACTATGGGAACAACACCACCACAAGATGCCAAATCATCACACGTTTCTGTGACTCAAGACAAATACACCCGTATACTATCTTCACCTTTCTTGAGAGATTGCAGCTTGCAATGCAAATTCATAACTCTTGTCGATGATCTGGTGGCAAAGAATTGTAACACAGTATTCAGACTGCAGAAGCAGTCTCTGCTCCAACAAACTGAGAAAGCAAATGATTGCTAATAGTTGACAATAACCAATAAGCCAACGCACTGTCTTGGGCCACAAAGTCCTCATAATCTTCATTCGGAATCATTGCACCAATTTCATCAGTAATCAACTCAGGTGGAGGCTTCATTGCACCAGTAAGCAGTCGTTCAAGACAATGACTACGAATGGTAAGTAGTACTTGTTGTTTCCACAGCAAAAAAATCATTTCATTTAACACCACATTAATCTTTTTGTTTGTAAACATCTTGATTTTGCTGGAAGAGGAAAACACTTCACCAAACGACATGATCAAGCAGCAAAAGCACAAGAAAGGTCACCAGGATCTTTGGCGATTGATACCATGTTGAGAAATCAACAACTTTGTAAACTTTCAGAAAGGATATACAAGCATACATTTACAAGAGTTTGCATGATGCTTTATACAGCTTACAATGCTAAGCTAACTGCTGCTAACTATACTAACAATATCAAGTAACAAACTAACAACCTCAACTGCTAACTAACATCGAGAACTACTCCAGTTTCAACCACCCGAGCACTGCACCTAGCTGAACCTCAGCTATACTTGACACTTTGAATCTCTTCAGCAACTTTCTTCTGATCACTAAGTGAAGACAACCTCTAAAGCAACGATTTAATGTAATGTTTATCGGTCATCGGATCTCATTCCTTATAATGATCAACCTTCAGTGGTGCAACGCCATGTTCTTCGCACTACCGCAGAATCTGTAACTGAACACCAGATGAATATAAATGGTAAGTAAAGACAATGGCATGGTCAAGATCAAACAATGTAGTAACTAAAGATTCTGAATTCAGCTTTGCATGCATAATGCAACTTCTTATCTGCAAACGATTCTTAAATAAAACCAAGAACTAGAACATTTCTCAGTAACTTTTTATCTAGAAAAGATTCTTGAATAAATCTAACCTGGTCTGGACCCGAGAGTGTACTAACAGATTGTTGCAGTTTCATCTCTGCCATACGATACAAGATTCTTACACATTTGATTACCAAATCAGTCCCACAGTTATCTTCTTCGAGAATGATTATATCCATTGCCCCCTGCAGTTCTTTCTTCAACTATGTTTCTTCCACTGTTGCTGAAGATGTTTCTTTGTCAGCCATTGAAGAAATCAGAGTAACAGGATCTGTTTTGAATGAGAGAACGGTAAAGAAAATACGGATTTGCTTATTTGTTCTTTCCACTTAGTTCTACACTAATATTACAAACTGGCACTAACGTCTTGAAAAGAAAGATTGAGATTTGGAGTGAATTTTCTCGGATTCTTTTTTTACTATTTATACAGTGTCAGCCATTGAAGTCAAACTCCCTATCCGCCCATAGCTTAACTATCATTACTTACTAAGATTTAGTTTATGTTTTAATTTTATACCGATAATTAAAGAATTAACAAATTTGTTGATTTGACATTTTTTATTTTTTTTCCTTTGATGACGTGGGATTATATGGTGATACATTGACATCATTATTACGTTTTTAACGATGGGGTGTCAAAATGAAACCTAAATTAACTATAATGGTATGATTTTTAAAAATATAAAGTTTAAATACCAAAATGAAACAAAAGTAATAATTTAAATACTAAACGTGTTTAGAACTAATAGTAGGATTAATATTAAAAATGTCTAAATTGTACATTTTTTTCTAAACTTTTTTTTGGTCAATATAAATATCTTATGTTACAAACTTCAAATGCTTATGTCGAAATGGTCGTAAAAAAATTCATTACAAATTAGTCAATCAATCAATATTTTACATGTGGTTTGATTTTTTTTCTCTAAATTTTTAAACAATAAAATTCATAAATTAAAAAAAACACATTTTTTCATAGTTTTATGAAAATACCTCAAGAGCTTAAATTTCGTCACCGAACATCATAATCACCGGTGATCACCAACTCACCCATCGACGACCGGTAGAAAAAAACTTTTTTTTTTGTCAATGTAGGTACCTTTCGTTACAAACTTCAATTGCTTATGCCGAAATGGTCGTAAAAAATTCTTTAGAAATTACTCAATCAATCAATATTTTACATGTGGTTTGATTTTTTTTCTTTAAAACTTTAAACAATAAAATTCATAAATTAAAAAAACACAATTTTTCTTAGTTTTATGAAAATACCTCAAGAGTTTCAAATTCGTCACCGAACATCATCATCACAGGTGATCGCCCACTCACCCATCGACGACCGGTCGATTTTTCACCTGCCAATTGGGATGGTTTCCAAGAAAATGGTATAAGCAAAAAAAACTTTGTGTTAATATATTGTTGTTGTTGTAGGATAAGGGTGAAGAAGCTATCAAAGCCAAAGGTTACCTTTTGGTTTTGTTATTTTCTCATTTAGATTTTGCTCTGAATTCTTTAGATAACTTCATTTGTTCTTTTTGGTATCATGGAATGTATTTGTTGTATTTCCTCACAAATCTTTAATGGAATATGTTCTTTCTTCTGGGCATTGAACAATTTTCAACTTTATTCTACATTTCTCAAAGAAATTGAATTCAACGTTTTGTTCTATCATCAGAATTTGGATTGCAGACATTTTACCATTTTTCTGTCCAATTTATACCTTGGATAGAACATTTGTGTTAATGGATGAGTTAGATCCAAACACTGCATTTGTGTTAATGCTACAGGGAATCCAACACCTTTCATTGTTGTGAGTAGCAGTCTTGAGGTTGAATAAATTCTCACTTTTTGAAGGGTGAGAAATCTGGTTTGAAAGCCTGTGTATTTATAAACTGCAGGCACTGAACAGGACTCCAACGTCTAGTTATTTCAAGTTAGTTTTAGAAGCACTGAATTGAATATCATTACGGATTAAATTCTTTAACTATTTAATCTGATTATATTGATTCATTTGGTAGATAAAATCATGGTTAAGAAAATCTCTAACTAAAAGCAAAATCAAAAACTCTCGAGTGTGAAGTTGTGATCCAAGACACTATGGTGGTGTTTGTTTTCACTGTGCAAGCTCTTCAAACCACTTATGTCTGCGTCGCGCAGACCACGCGCAGACATTAGGCTTCGCAGACTGTTTGTTTTTTAGAAGACAGAAGCTTTTCAAACGTCTGCGCGAGCTCTTCTTGGTGCAGACTTGGTTTTGTCTTCAAAGGTTTTCAAACCTCTTCAAGAACAATTATAAAATATAGTTATTTATTAAAATAATTTTAAATAATTTAATAAGGTTATTTATTTTAAAATAATTTATTATAAAATATGGATTGATTTATTTTAAATAATTTATTAGTATGGATTGATTTATTTTAAATAATTTATTTGTATGGATTGATTTATTTTAAAATATGGATTGATTTATTATTGTAGTTGTATGGATTGATTTATTTTAAATAATTTCTTAGTATGGATTGATTTATTTTAAAATATGGATTGATTTATTTTAAATAATTTATTAGTATGGATTGATTTATTTTAAATAATTTATTAGTATGGATTGATTTATTTTAAAATATGGATTGATTTATTATTGTAGTTGTATGGATTGATTTATTTTAAATAATTTATTAGTATGGATTGATTTATTTTAAAATATAGATTGATTTATTTTAAATAATTTATTAGTATGGATTGATTTATTTTAAATAATTTATTAGTATGGATTGATTTATTTTAAATAATTTATTTGTATGGATTGATTTATTTTAAAATATGGATTGATTTATTATTGTAGTTGTATGGATTGATTTATTTTAAAATACGGATTGATTTATTTTAAATAATTTATTATTGTAGTTGTATGGATTATTTAAATTTCAGTATTGTAAAACTAAAATTATTTAAATCTCAGCATTACAAAACTCTTTTAAGTTTAAAAATCAGTTTATTTATATTTCAGTTCATTTTAGCAGTCTATAGACGTTAAAAAACAAACAGTCTTCTTCTTGCAGACTGCAGACTTTTGGTCCACCTCTTCTGCTGCAGATGCCTGCAAATGTGATCCGCAGACTGCAGACCTTTAACCTCTGTAAAAACAAACACCACCTATATAGTTTTGAATTTGCAATGAGAGTAGTCGTCCTTAACTATGTTGGGGATTATGCAAATTCGATTTATGTCTTAATACCTAAAGTTAAATACATCTTTCGACTTTATTAGAGCAATATTAGATGACAATTACATGTTTGGTAAGCTTGTTTTATTATAAGGCCTTTTTGTTCTTGGTTGAATTCTTGCTATGTAATGTAAATTTGCATGTTATGTATTTGATTGTTAAACTTCAAAAGGTTATTGGACAATTAAAAGCTAAGGTTAAATATCAACTATGTTATATTTCAATCTTTACTACTAAACTATGTCAGTAGCACGCAGGTAAAGTTAATCATGATATCATATTGTCTTGGGTATTAAGTCGAGTTTCGAATACGATTGACATGCCATAGAGTCCATTGAGTTTATGTATGATTTCGATCTTTTAGCGTTGATCTTTTGCGATGTCGGAGGATATGACTGTTCTATGTTATGATTGGTGATGTTGCAGGTATTTGAGTATCTTTAGTCACGTGTTTCCTATTGGGCTTAACTTTAAAACGAACTATGTTATACTTCCTTAAAGAACAAGAAAGATTATAAATGATTTCGTGTGAAATATACTCTCCATATCAGTTGCATTGCTTTTATTTTATGTTATTAATTTGGTTGCCTTCCTTAGTTTAAGTTAATATATGGACTACATCACAAAGTCATATTTATATGGAGTATGCTTTGTAAGTAATTAAGTTTGTGTTATTTTTGCTTTGGTGATAATGTTGTTAGGTTGATAGGTTTAACATGTAATATTTATGTTTATATGTGTAAGTCTTAATAGGCTTGAATGGTAAGATTTGGAATGGTTAAAAATATACGTTTGATTGGTATTTGCATTTAGTATAAAAGCATTCTTTAATAGGTTTGAATGGTAATTAGAAAGCATGACCTACAACCAGTTGTTCTAGTGGGATGAGGCAATAGGTCCCTTAAGCAAGGTCAGAGATTCGAATCCTGGCGTTTGCAAATGGAGAAAACTGGGTTGGGAGGGCCGTCCCCGCCTCTGCAGTATCCGATATGGATTAGTCGGTCAATAAATCGGATGCTAGTGATTAACTCAAAAAAAAAAGCATGTATTTCGTTGCTTGTTGGGTTAATAAGTGCATGTTAACTATTTATTGAGATTGGGATGCCAATTTGATTGTTTCTTGTTGGCTAAGAATACAATTAGGGCTTGTCGCTGCTTAAGTAAGAGTTAGAGTAAGAATATCGAACTTCTGATTTAGGATTGAAATATTCGAGCATATTGTAATAAAAGTGCAACAATTTCATGTTTAGTCCTTTGAGATTCAAGACTTTCATGTCAGTCCTTATAAAGTGGATTAATTGTCTTTAAGTACTCCTAAGCTTATAATAACTTGAATAAAATCATAGTTGGCCTCAATAATTATTAAATTTATTGTTTTTATTAATTTATTTATTAGTCCATCAACTTTTGGAAAATTACAATTAAGTCCCTTATGTTTTTAAACTTTACAAATTGGTTTATAATGAATTCATATGATGATTGATTTGAATAAATGGGGTTATATGGCCTAAAATTTGGATCTTTAGTAAACTGGTATTAAATTACAAGATAGTCCCTCAACTTTTAGATGATTATACTTTAGTCTTTGAACTTTTTTTAAAAAAAAATAATATGGTCCATAATCACTAATAAGGTTTTATATTATCATTAAAGGATGAATATTTTAAAATGAATTATTAAATGTTCAACTGATAATTATTATCAATGTTTGACACATGTTTGAAAGTTCCTGATTTTGTGTTCTATGATAGAATCTCATATTCGGTTTTCGTCTAAATCGAGTTTGGGTGTTACAATTTTGGTATCATAGCCGAATTTTATTCGATTCTAAGACTAAAATGATGATCATTGTGTGACTTAATGCTTATATATGCCACCTAGAAGTGTAATTGTGTTTGATATATGTGACTTACAACTAATGTAATATGATTTCAGTTTATGTTTTTATTAAGATGTTTGGCTACTTGTGCGAGTTTATATATACATATATCAAACTATTTGGTCATTCCTTGATTATGACAACGAATGATATACTTAGGACCTTTCGTAGATCTCCGACTCCGACAGATCCTCTCTAGTTCGGATTTGTATGCGGTACCTGAAGTATAATCTCAGAATATGTATTTGATGCTCAAGAGATTCACGTAGATAATGAATCCATCTTAGATTCTGTTTCCTCCTATTCGAAGCTTTCGAGCTTCTGTTATGATTATCTGTGTAATTAATGGCAAACGAAACGATCAAAAAAATAAAACAAAAAGTATAAAGATTTATGTGGAAAGTCTAAAAGAGAAAAATCACGGACAAATGAAAAGAAATTTTCATTACATTGAAGAAGTACAAAATTTGTTACAACTAGTACAAAATTCACATAAAAACTCCATATTCCCTGTTTTGTATTTACAGGGGTCGAAAATCAAGGGAATTTGCAAAGGCTACTCTAATTGAATATCCTTTCATGATCAACAATAAGGAAATTCGCCCATCCTACAAGCCTCACACTTTTATCACTGTCTTGATTGTAACTTTATGGCGTGATCCAAAAAAAATTAAATCAGATCACAATTTTGTCATGATTGTAACTCTTCTAAAATTTGAGAATTATTTTTTAATCTAAATTGGACATTATGTTTCAATATTTAGAGGGTGAGATTTTAGAGATTTTACGATAGTTTTGGAACTCGTAGTTTAAATCTAGAATATTGTTTGATGAAGATTTTATACGACTTAATATATCGTCTTGTGACCCTTTTTTCGTTTGTTAAGGAAGAAACCTACGAGATTTTGTCTTGATTATCATCAGTTGACTAAAGTGAAAATCGAGAATAAGTATCGGTTCTATCTTATCAATGACATGATCGGAGCTACTATAAATAATGTATTTATAAAAATTAAAATAGTTTTGTAGAATAAATTACCAGTTAGAAAATTAAAATAATTAATGCTCATTTTGTATAATATAGGCCATTATTTAACTTTATTTTTACCAAATCAATATTTAGATACCTTCATGTAGTTAGATATTGCAATTATTTAACTTAGTATTAGGCTACCAAATTAAATTACAGATTATAATTAAAAATTACTCTCATAATGAAAATCAAATCTTATGAAAATACTATAAAGGAAGCCAAATTAGGAATTTGAAAATTCTGGGGGAATCACAAAATTGTCGTAAATCCTTAAATAATTTGTTTTGTGTCGTATTGGAGATGGCTTAATGAACTAAATTTTTTATCCGCCTGGTCTATTGGACCAATTTTGCCCTTAGATTCTCCTCTGTTGGCACCCCGAACGCTTCACCGAGTAGACTATACCCCTCTGGAGAAAATACTGAACATGTTGGGGCTAAAAAGAAAGTTCCCAAAAATATTAAAATAAAAATCAAATTCATACAAAATATAAATATTGATTGTTAAATTTATCACTATCGGTGATTAAGTAACAATCGTGAGACAAAAAAAGGATAGAATAGAGATTATCTATGATATTTCATAGTTAGGTGATTAAAAGAGAAACTTACCAATACTTGAAAGTCTATTGGTATAGTTCATCCAAAGGCTTAGAGTAAAAATAAGTCCCGAAATTATATTTTTGCTTTAAGTCGTTAAATTATCTTTTTAGTGAAAATAATTCTTTCAACCAATGAGATAATAACATATCACACAAAAATAAGCTGAATAATAAAATTTAGATAGAATATAGCTCAATAATAACCCATTAAAGCATAAACCCAACCGATTAACACTTGTAAAATGCTTTAACCTGCTGCAGTAAATAAATCACCGCGTGAGTCAACATACTTGAATACAAATGTCTGTTAAAAAATTGAAGTAACTTTACGTATTAAACACATTCCTGAAAACTCAATTTTTTTTTACCTCTAGTTCTAAGGCTCCGTCTTGATTAATTCTGGACTAACCCGGGTCAGACACCTAGTTTTGGTAGGTGAGTCTCCTAGCGTAGACTTTCTACATACACAAAGACTCGAACCTAAAACATTGCTTAAGCGATATCAAGTTACTTACCACTTAAATCAACCCTGTTAATTCTGAAAACTCAAACTTTAATTTACCAAATCAATAACCCAGTAAAGTACTAATATATTTTAAGTTATAGGCATATTATTCATGCATCCTACAATATTTCTAAATTGTGGAGAACTTATGCTCTCATATAATAAATTTATTTTGATATTTGAAGTGTTGAATTTAAAAATTAAAATATTTAATTATTTATTGTGGGTGAAAAATTAAATGTATATTCATATAGAAAGTTATATAAAATATATATATATATATATATATATATATATATAATTAAAATATGAATTTTTATTAAATTAAATTTTATTTTTGAATTCAGAAATCTGGATAGATTTGAAAATTCAGATATCCGAATTTTTAGATCCAATTCAGATCATAATTTTAGTGATCCAAATTTTTTGGATATATGAAATTTCGGATCGGATAATATTCGTATCTGAAAATACACACTCTTAATAATTTAAGACCGTTGGATGAGCAAAAATAGATGATTGAGATTAACTTATTTTTCTGATAATATATTCTCATTATCTTAATATTAATCTTAGTCATTTATTTTTATGCATATAACGATCTTAAATCTATGTAAAGTTAAAATAATTTTGCATGGTATAATTATTAAGCTAAAATAATTCTTTGACATAGATTTAAGATCGTTATATGCATAAAAATAAATGACTAAGATTAATATTAAAATAATGAGAAGCACTCAACCTGTAGAAAATTTTGGAATCTTGAGTCGGCTATTGACACTAGTTTTGTTCAGTGTTGTGTTTAGTTATATGTTGTCTCACACTGCTTTATCAATATTCATTCATGGCCGAATGTCGTAACTACCTACCAAATTTTTAACAACTCATCTTCTTTATTTCCTCTTTATTATAATATTACAAGTTCGGCAAGTTCTTCCCACCTCATTAATGGCGGACGCTAAACGCCCTTGCACAATGTTAATATGTTGTGGCAGATATATCGTAAATGAGATGGACAAATTATAAATTATTCAAGTTTAATTCAGTAAAAGTTCGATCATCACTCAATTCAAATACATTTAATTCGAGTTTAATTCAGTAAAAGTTCGATCATCACTCAATTAAAATACATTTAATTCGAGTTTAATTCAGTAAAAATTCGATCATCACTCAATTCAAATACATTTAATTCGAGTTGTTAACGAGCTGAAACGAGCTACTTGATACTCTAATAAAAAATAATATATTCAAATTTTTACGTTTATTTTTTTAAAAAATAGAATAAGTCCTTAATGTACTTATTCAGGTTCATATTCGAGCTTAAGTTTGAGCTTTATTCGAATTAAGTTTGAGAATGTTTCGTTCAAGTTTTTTCGAACTTCAATTATTGATTTTGAGTTTAAGTCGAGCTTGAGAATTTTAAGTTTATGAGCTTTAGAGTCGAGTCGAGCTCAACTTTAAAATTTTCAAGTCGAATCATGCGCAAAATACTCAAACTCAACTCAACTTGTTTACGACCCTAATTGCAAAAACCCTTTCTTGATTCTAGCGCAAACAAGAATAAAACCATTAATGCCTAATGTTCTCAATTTGTCCTAATTACCTAATGTCCGATTGTTATCATTGGTTTAGTTTGTTAATGTTTGTCTTTTCGAAGGGCTTTAGTGGACAAATGGTGTCCCAATGAGATGCCATGCATAATATATTCATCCCCGAAATAGAAAATAGGTAGCCATGAAACCATATTAAGTATTAATAAAAATACAAGGACCAGTAGTGTTCATCTATAAATAGTCACTGTATGCCAAATAAAACTTCATCAAGCAAACAATTAAAAGTACATAGAAAAGTGATCCAAAATGAAAGGAGCTAACACTTCTATTGTAATTTTTTCCCTCTTGGCTTTGGCTTCCACTTTCGCCTCAGCCTCAGACCCCAGCTCTCTCCAGGACTTCTGTGTAGCCCTCAATAGCACCAAGAATGCTGGTATATTTTTTACTGGGTAAACTACATATTTAGTCACTTGCCTATTCCTTCAGTTCCATTTTGATCACTTAACTATTGTTTTTTCAAAATCATACCTAAAGTTACGTTTTGGTCACTCGTGGTTAAAAAATTAAAGGTGATAATGATATATCCCCTTAAGATAATGCAATGTCATCATTTGAAAAAAAAACCATCACGTCATTAGTTTTGTTTATTTTTTAATGGCGGGTGATCAAAACGGAATCAAAACGTAACATTATGTATGATTTTAAAAGAAAATATAGTTTGGTAACCAAAACAGAACTGCAGGAATAAGTAGGTGACAAAACACGTAGTTTTCCCTTTTATATAATCATACTAACCTTGTACATTGTCTTTTGATAGTGTTTGTGTTAACTAATAACATCATTTGTTTTTTTTCCTGCAGTGTTTGTAAATGGGAAGTTCTGCAAGGACCCAAAGCTTGTCACTGCAAATGATTTCTTCTTTTCAGGTCTCGATAAAGCCGGAAACACGTCGAATGCGGTGGGATCAAGGGTCACTCCGGTCAATGTTGATCAAATATCGGGACTTAACACACTCGGCATATCCCTGGTTCGAATTGACTATGCGCCTTATGGTGGCCTAAACCCTCCTCACACACACCCTAGAGCCACCGAGGTCCTAGTCGTGACGAAGGGTAAGCTGTACGTCGGCTTCGTGACATCGAATCCCGATAATCGTTTATTCACCAAAGTTCTTAAAACTGGAGATGTGTTTGTTTTCCCGGTCGGTCTCATTCATTTCCAATTCAATATCGGGAAGACGAATGCCGTCGCCTTTGCCAGTCTTAGCAGCCAAAATCCGGGAGTTATCACCATTGCTAATGCAGTGTTCGGCTCTAACTCACCTATCAATCCTGATGTGCTTGCTAAAGCCTTCAAACTGGATAAGAAATTGGTGGAATATCTTCAGACACAGTTCTGATTGAATCACATGGAGTTGGTTTGAGCTGTTTTGGTTTTTTTCCCCCCACCTGTCATTGTTATAGTTTTGAACCTCTCTGTCTATGTTTATGTTTGGCTATTTCGTTTTCATGTTCATTATGAAGTGTGCAATTCTATCTTATGTTACTCTTTCTCTTTATGTTTTGTTTTTTTAAAGTATTTCAGATATGGTTTTTTTTTTTTTTGCTTGTTAAATATAATTTCTATTAATATAATCATAAAAACAGAGTCAAGAGAATGTCTCGTTAAAAACCTCCTTAACACTAAATAGAAGAAAAAAATACATTCTCCTCAACAAAATAAAAATAGACAACACGATACAACAAACATAACCCCAACCTTTCAAATATCACTCCTAATAAAAGGAAATGCTCACCTAACCAATGAATGATACAAACAATTACTTGGTAAGACAAAAGGCAAGTTACGACTTTGGGGTTATGGAGGAGAATGTATTATTTTCCTTCATGTAGGGTTAGAAAGATTTTTAACGATACACTTTCCTTTAGAAGGCACACCATACCCATTCAGATAAGATAATGGAATATGACTTTGTGGAGGATCCAAAGCGAAGTTATGACTATTGTTAAAAGCTAAGACAAAATTACTACTCATTCTGCATGCAATCCGCAATAAGCTTTTAGAAAGAAAAAAAGGAGTTTATTGCATTATATGTCCTTAAATTATGACTCGTATTTTAAATTGGTCCCTAAACTTTTGAATATTCTAATTTTATCCTCAAACTATGAATCTCATTCTAAATTAGTCCTTAAAATTTTGAACATTCTAATTTTCTCCCTAAACTATGACCATTTTTCTAAATTGGTCCCCAAACTTTTGAATATTCCACTTTTATCCCCAAACTCATCCAAATATGGAATTATTTTCAACCACAATTTAACCTAATTTTTTTTCAAACATATAATAATATAACTTAGCCTAACAATTTTATTAACAATGAATGTGATTAGTATATAAATATAGTTTGGGATAAATTTGGAATGCTCAAAGAGTTTGTGGACTAATTTAGAACGAATCCCATAGTTTGGGAATGAAATCAAAATGTTCATAAGTTTTAGGACTAATTTAGAATGTAGTCATAGTTTAGGGTTGAAATTAAAATATCTAAAAGTTTAGAGACCAATTTAAAATTAATGTCATACTTTAAGCACATGTGATGCAATTAACTCAAAAAAAAAAGTTAAGAGAGATAAGTATGGCTACTTTTGTTAGACTGTCAATGGTAAAAAATTGTTTGGATCTTTTTAAATAGTATGTCGTGAATAAATGGTATTCTCTCCGTCTCATAATTTGTATTTTATATTGATTATGAACATAATTTTACGAGATATATTTTATCCAGGAAAATGATAAAATTATCTCTAAAAAATTATTGATAGATTTGACACATTTGTGTTGATTGGTGTAAAAGAATAAAACATATGGGTAAAAAAAGAAATATAAGTATAGTTTATTGACTTTTCTAATATAACATTTTAAATGAGAGAATTTTAAAAATTGAAAGAATACATTTAGTGGGATGGAGAGAGTAATATTTATGCATAGTCTTTCTTCAATTTGGCATTTCTTTTGAAAAGTGACCTTCAAAAGCGATGCATAAAATAAATTTTAAAAGTGTTTTTCAAAAGTACAATTTAAAATTTAACTATTTAAAATTATTGTTAAAAAATGATTTTGAAAAGATAAAGCATTCATTTTAAACATTATATTGTAAATTAAAAATATAATATTTAAATTATATCTACACTTATTAATACTATGATTATTAATATTTTAATATATAAAACATAAATTTTATTTACTTTTAAGTAATTAAAATAAATTATTAAGTAATGAATTATTTTTTAAATATATTAGTATCAAACTATTGAAATGAAATGTAAATAGGTAGCTAATGAAGAAATTTGAATTTTTTTCAAGACAAATGAGTGGAGCTCATGTATTAATAAGGGTAAAAGTATATAAATTTTCTTTTAAACGTAAAGTTGAAAAATGAAAAAGCTAAAAGTCTGTGCTTTTGCGGTTATTTTGAAACCATTATTTTCACATCATTTTTTTTCAATTTTTACCCGTTTAATATTGCTTTTGTGGTTAAAAGAAGATTTTTAGCTAAAAGTACTCTTAGACAGCATTATCAAATGCACCCTTAGAAGAATAACATAGCCATTGTATCCATTTAGCGCATATACACCTTACAAACCTTGAATTCGAATCATCTAGGGAGAATAATATTTCATTTTATCATTGAGACCGCTAAGTGAGTATATTTATTTAAATTTGTTAAACGGAAACAATGGATTTGTTAAATGGATTTTCCTTTGGATTTGTAAAATGGATACAATGGCTATGTTCATCCGTGAGATAAAGGATCCTTCTCTATACTAATTATGGTTACAACATATGATTAAAAAAAGCTGCAATTTTCTTTAACCTTGAAAACTTATTTTTGCCTACTTAGTTGCATCCAACTTCTTGTGAAACAAAACTGTACAACTTTGGGTTAAAATACACAATACCATATATTATAAATAAATTTGCTGTTCTCACTCTTTTATGAACTTAATCATTACAAATTAAATGGTAATGATAAAACATCCCAAAAACATTGGTACCAGTTTCCTGTAGTCTTGATTTGTCCATTTTGATGGTTTTTTCTTTAGCTGGTAGGGTGTTTTTGTCTTGTATCAGAAGCTATAATGGAAAATGTTTTCCAACAACCTTGAACTATTCTAATGATATATACTTGGGATAAATCAAAGAGACAGAGCAAAGGTAATAAAGAAATGCAGTTGTTGAGGAATATACCTTTCCTGAAAATATATAATCTGTAGCCATCGGGGGAATATTGCAAGGATCCGTGGTCGCTGGTTCTCAAACTCATTATCTTTAAGAATAAAAATATTTTTTTTAATCACTGAGGTAAATAGATTCGTACAGCTTCACTTACTTGATGTAGATAAATGAGGACCACTTTCACAGGTTTTCATCTATAAATACACCTGTCTGCTTCCTTCAATCAACAGCAAACAAACAACACAACTAGTTAAAGTTAGACTGATCTTAATTGTTAAAAATTGTAATCCGAATTTTGTTCAATTCAATCTAAAATGTGATAAGCATGTATGTACCTAGAGTTTTCTTGAATTATGATGTTTAAATTTGTAACTCTCTTGTACAATACAATTTTAATGATAGTTATTAGTTAACCATCCAAAATTTTCACATTATATATATATATATTCATTTTCTTTTTATTTATGGTTTCATATTATTATCTTTGTCCAATTTCGTAAATATCTCAACATTTCCTTGGTCTTCTTCAACATTTTAGTTTCTTATTAATTTAAAAATTAGCTAGATAAAAAATTTATTCCTCCTAATTTTTAATTAGATTTAATCACTTAATAGATCATTGCTCCTAATACTTGATCCTAACTTGGTACGGATATATGTTAAAACCTATTAGATATAGTGAACATGTCATAAGATTATAAATTTCCAACTTAGTACTTGTTTGGATATACGTTTGAACTTATTTTCTAATGGTATTCCTTGGAAATTTTTTTTTCTAGTGTAGCAAATATGGAAGCATCAGAATGTTTTCACGTTTGCATCAGACGGGGAGCACATTGATGCAATCTTCCAATGCCAATCTTGCACAGGCACGTTTGCCTTAATGTCGATGCCTCGGTTTCCTCAGCTTCCTCCATAGGCACGGTTGGCAGCATGATGCCTCGGTTTCCTCAGTTTCCTCCGTAGGCACGGTTGGCGGCATTCTACACGACTGCCATGGCACCTGGCTTGGGGGCTATGCAAAACCAGTCGGCCATATTTGTACAAATGGTAGTTTCAAAACTTTAAGCTTTCAAAAAGCTAGAGAGGGAGAGAGAGAGAGAGAAGAAAGTACCTTTTTATGATAAGGTATCAAAGCCTGTCACCATCCAAAAAATTTGGTCAATCTGCTCATGAGATTATCCTGTTGCCATCACATAAAAAGGAAAGAAACCATCCACATGGTTGCAATTCATTGAACTAATTCATCTCATGAAGACGACGTTATCTTCTGGAACACTATTGTTGGTCGCCATTTCTGACCCTTTTTTCAATCTCAATTTCAAACAGGCATAAATAAAGCAAATAAAATGCATGAAAGAAAACGGAACTTATCTCAGTAAAATCATATGGCAACCTTAATATCATTTCTACTAATGAACTCTGAGCAATCTTTTTATCCTAGGTAGGACCTCTCTTGTTCTATATAAATATATCCTCTTCATTCTTTATCTACAATCCCCGTTTGTTCTTATTTATCATAAGGGAAATCAAAGTCATTTTCAGTGACTTTGAAGTGTTGGGGCTGCTGCCCCGAGCAATACAGATTCCACATTTTGAAGTAAGAACTTTCCAGATTCCTCACCTGCCACGGTTTATAACTCGAATTGTCAAGCATTTATGCTGATGGATTATGCAAAACATAATAACCTGCAGCGTTAATTAAGCTTTACCTAGCGTGCTGTGTCGAAAAGAGGGCAAGTTAAACGAGCTGCCTTGAGTTTATTGGTAAGAGTCTGAAGCTTCTGTCTATTTAATGCCAATGTGACGACCCTTTCTTCGTATTCATTCATACTGTAAAACACAGGAAGAAATTTCAATAAAAATTATTAGAAATGCCAACTTGACCATGAAGAAATGATGACTGAACATGATGTTGCCCGATGCATATACCAATATACATAATCTCCTAGGACAACGTTAAACACCTACCAGTTCACAATCATCTCCTCCCCCAAACCAGTTGCTAGACAAAGTGAACCAGCAACCCGTGTAGCCATTTTCTCATGAGGCAGCATCACCATAGGTAAACCAGCCCATAACACGTCCGTGCCAGTAGTATGTGCATTGCATAAAGGGCTATAAAGAAAGAGTAACACAACCATCATTACGGAGCTGCAGATAAAATAAATGTTGTTAAAGATTGAGAGCAGGGAAGACAATACTTACGTGTCGAGACAGAGATCAGCTAAAGCACTGCGCCTGATATGTTCATGTTTCATTGCAACATCTGTGAAAATTATTTGCTCTGGCCGCACCCCTTGAGCAACAGCATCTGAAATGAAGATCAACATCAATAAAAAAAATATGAATTATAAAACAAAGGCATTATTTTTGAAGGCTTTGTTCTGAAAAGAAAACATAAATGCAGAACCTACATGTTCGCAGCCTCATTTCTCCAGCAGCTGGGAATCTGAGCAGCCAAAGGGCACTATTTGGACACGCTTAAGAATATTACACCTGAATAGAAAAAGATGCATGTAAGTTCAATGACAAAATATGGAAATTACATTCACTAAACTCGGGGATCATCCACATATTACCACGTATTAAAGATCTCAGGATCCATTTTATACAACTGATTGAAACATGCAAAAATAAATTTATCTTCAGGAAGGCCATAATCAGATCGCTTGTGCTGAGAATTTGGATCCAACACATCGCGATTTTTCTGAAAGCAATTAAAGTTATAGAATCAGGTATTTACTGTTATAAGAATCTACTGCCAATAAATAAATAAGAGTCCACTCACCTGCTTATAATCGTTCACAAAGTAGCAATGAGGGAGATGGACAAGTTTCTCAGAATAAATATCTGCATAGCGCAAAGGTGAGACAAACTGAAAGCATATAAATAGCAGTTTAGTTGAAGAACATAAGCATAAATGGAGGTTAACTTTACCTCAAGCATCAATTATTACGTCATCAGTGACCAAGTAGTCAATGTAATCTGCACCGGTAGTCCCAGGGAATCCCATATAAGAAACCTGTATAGGTGCTGGCTGCATGGAGAAAATTTCATTCCTCGCACCCTGTATTATTGAGCAGAAATTATCTCTTATCAGAATTTCATAAAGTTGATAATTCAGAAAAGTAAAAATATTAGACATTTTTGGAACTTTGTGTTATTAATAAGACAAGCCAAAAAAATTGAAGAAAAAATATTGGATTCACTTTTAATTATCATATCATAGTATCATAGTACTCAGTATAGCAAGCCTCTGAAAACAAAATTTGGTTCCTCAAAGAATTAGAAAATTGATCATATCAACCTTTGTATAACCATTCAGGTTGATAAGAATCTGTATTCCGTCATTGTTAATCATTTTGGCAATCATATCTTATGTCATGGCAGATACATCTATAAAATGCTCAGTTTCAGACTGGATATGCTGTCTCCATTCAGTGCCATCATTTTGACTCAAGGCATAGCAAAATACCTGCAAACACCATGTTGTCATGTTAATCATGGCCAGAAACTTCTAGCATAATAAGATTAACCACCAAAATAAGTAAAGAGAACAACCTCTACATTCTCTCTATTATGCATGCCAAATACTGATCCCATGAGGTGTGACAAGGGGTGATTGCCTAAGTCACTGCTCATATAACCAACCTTTAGCCTCTGATTTCCATCATCATGCTTAATAGGAATTGGAGCAGGATGGTTAAAAGGAGGAAGAGCAAAACGAAATGCAGCCAAGGAGGAATGAGCAGCATATTCACGGCTGCAGAGGAAGAAATGTTACTATAAAACTCTAGTACGCCACAGCAAAATAACATAAGGTGCTGTGAAAAGATGTTTATACCTTGTATCAAGTGCAAGCATCGGATCAATGGGAAATGCTATAGCATGGAAAGGTTGCACACTAGGAGAACAGACATCTGAGATAAAGGGTTTTTGTGGTTAATTGCATTGGGGGGGAAAACAGGATAGAAGAATAACATGCATAACAATGCTCACATTAATCTGCCTTCGGATAAGCCCTCAACTTCAGTGAACATTTTATCAGGATCATCCCAGCTGCACAAACACTGAAAATATAAAATCAAATTAGATCAGTAGATCCCCAACTCAATATGTTTCACTACAAAAAGCCAGTTCATCCACAGAGTTAGTTAGAAGTAAGACCAAGTTGTAAATCCCATATGATGATCAATGAAGCAAGCTGAATAAATCTTGTCCTCAGTTCACTCAATACGTGATTGACTCTAAGAGCTAGGAGTATACGGCCAGAATATGATCACATAGGAAGGTTGAACTCCAAGAACGAAATTGACACGTCCAAGAAATGCATCATACTACTACATAAAATTATATATCCTGCATCTAAAAGTAGTTTTTTCCTATATATGTGTAGACACCCGTTTTTGACCGGACTTAAAATATATTATTATATTATTATTATTGTTATTATTATTATTATTATCATTATTATTATCATTATTATTAACATATTTACACTGTTTTGCAGGCCTAAGTTCAAGCCCGAACCAATTACCCAAATGAGGCCTAATCACCAATACAACCCAGCAGCCCAAGACCCAGTTGGAGTCCAGAATCCAACCCAACTCGTGAGACCCGACTCAAGTCCAGACCCGAGGACCAACCGACCCGACCCGGCTCACTAACCCTAAACAATTGGGTGCCTCAAAGTGCTCTGCCGCCACTTCCACTAATGCATGTCTTACTCACAAGGAATAAAATCACGAGATATTATATTCAAATATCAAGTGTATAATATTTTTATGCTAGATCTGTAAAACAAAAAGGCTATAAAAAGCCGAATGAAAATGTAAGAAAGGAGCCCGGTTCCTCTCGATTTTTTTTCAGAAAATAAGAAGCAATATTTACAAGTATTTTTTTTATGTTTTTTTTTTTCTGGTATTCGAAATATAAGTGCCATATTTTTTTTCTTGTTCGAAATAATAACAAAAATCATAAATAAATAACGTTTTTAGTAAAAATGAATGCTAACGAATATTCTAAAAAAGAAAGTAAAGGTTTTACCTAAAAGGTGTCGTTTCATCACCACGGTGGCCGGAGTAAGAAGTCGAAACGTCGAGGAATATTTGGGTTAATTTCCTAGTGATTTGAGAGAGCTCTCCTTTTTTTTTTCTGATTTGTGTGAAAATGAAACAAAAAAACAAAGGATTGGTATATATAGGCAAAGTTAATGGTATAATTACATCTTAAATGCCTCCAATTTAGCCGTGTTTTTACATTTTGGTCCCTATAAGGACCAAAATTGGTATTACACCTATTTGTTATACATATTTTAATTATTTGGTAAATCCACTATTTCAGTCCCCATAACTTAGCCTTATTTTTACATTTTGGTCAGTAATCCTTTCGTTTTTAATTTATTTTTATTTTATTACGTAGTTTTATTTTATTTCAATTTAGTCTTTGTTAGATCTTAATTTAGCTACTGAATTTTAATTTCTTACATTTGGATCCATGTTTATTTTTATTTAGTTACTATCATTTGTTTTATTGCATTTTAATCCACATAATTAGATTTTATTATAATTTAGGCCCCTGTATTTTTTTAAAATTATTGTTGAGAATCTTATTTGTTCATATTTATTTATTAGATCCTTCTAGTTTATGTTAATACTATTTTAATCATTTAATTTTCTGTTTGTGCTATTTTGGTACTTTAAAATTTTGTTTTTTGCTATTAATCCTTTAAGTTTATGTTTTTTCTCTTGCAGTTCATTCCTAGAATTAATTTGATCCATGAATTTTAATTCTTTCTAATTTAATTTTTTAATTTGAATTTTCTTTCATTCCTTTTATTTACTTTTATTTATTTTCGATTTTAATATTAACTCTTTGTTTTTGTTTGTTTTATTTTTTTTACTTTATTTATGATCTTTTTTAGGATAAATTTATTTGATCAAAAGGTAAATAATTATGATCGAATTTTTAAATTTTTAATTTAAATTTTAATTTTCGCAATTAAGACAACCGATAAATTAAATGGTACCGAAAGGGCAGTTCAAGAGTGTTAGTTCTTCCTTGACTGTAATCGACTCCCGAGCCCGACATATTTCTGGTAAAACACAGATCAGGTAAGATGGTATCCGATCAACCTAAATATTTTTTAAATGGTCGCTGACGACTCTAAATCATTTTATTCAAGTCGGAGCCAAGTCTGGGCCCACCCGAAAGACGGTTGCGACAGCTTAGCGACTCCACTGGAGATGCCCCAAGTTGTGTCTTAGAAGAATGCTCATGTTCAAATAAACAACTCAATGCCTTGAGTTTTAATAGTATAAAAATGTCAATTTTGAGTCTTGCCCCTGCAACCATTGTCAACTCAAAAAGTTGACTTTTGGTGTGCACAATGTAAATCCCGATCCATTCTGAGTATTCTCTAACCATAGCTGGACTTCTGAATTTTTCATCTCTTGTATTATAACCCTTGTCCATTAATAAAGATTATTTACGTTTAACGAACACGTTTTTGGTGGATCAACACCTCTTTTGAATGATGCAAATGATGAAAATAAAATAAAAGAGAACAACAATGAAAAGAGTTAGTAAGGTAAAGATAATAATTAAAACAATTATGAAAATAAATGTTCTACCCCACATGATATATACTCCACATGCTTATTATTCCTACCTGAACATGATCTATATCCCACACGTTAATTTTTAACCAATCCTAACCCCATAAATTTCTAGTTCACATGCTTAAAACAGAAAATAAAAAAAGAAATAATCTCAAAGTAGCCTAGGGTTTGAAATGAGGTTTTGGGGTGGGCTATAATTCCCTATAGTCTCCCGGTTTAGATTCTAAAAAAAAGTATTCGAGTTCTCCTTGCTAGTGCCCCTTATGCATGCCAAACCCTTAGTTCTAAGCCTATTACAAGCTCATGTGGACTAAGTTAAACTCGAGAGGATACATTCTCTTATGCTCACACGGTGAATAAATTCACACGAAGACATAAAGTATATGAATCCCGAAGGTTACTTGCTAGGCGTGTACGGAGAATAAATTCTCACGAAGACGTCACTTTCACCCTAACTTAAACAGTTCGGAGCTCGGGTATAAAGCTTGAGATAAAATTTTGAAAATCTAAAATCATTAAGAAAAACGTCAGTACATATATAATATTAATGTCCTAGTTTACTGTTGATTTTGTAGTTTAGAATTACAAGTTATTATTAATATCCTTTAGCCTTCTTAATCACCATGTATGTGTAGTTAATTTTATTTGTAATCTTGTTTAAGGTTTCCATATTATCATTTGCGTTTTTTACATATATACACATATTCGAATATATATATGACTTATATTATATAGATATATATATATATATATACATATTAATGTTTTATAGTTTGTATATAGTAATGTATTTTATACATTTTATTGCATATATGCGTTTATTATATACACTTACTAAACATTTATATACTTTTCTACATATCGAGTAGTTATATACATATATAATATATTCTCATTTTTATGATTATGTATATATTTATTTACCATATTTTGATCTTCATATACTCATGTATGTATTATTTATAACTTATATTTTTGAACAATCAGAAAGTACTCATTTTACTTACTAATATGTTTAATATCACTTTTCTAAATATTTTCAAGAACACGTATTTACAGAACGGGCGTGTAAAGTATCATTTGATCGATATAGTACAATCTGATATGACGTTTTAACGAAATGACAATATTCAATAAATGAATTATATTTTAACTTTATATTCAATTCATGATTTTTACCAATTACGACAACGTGTGACACAGTACCAAAATTTTGGGCGCTGTGGGGGTGCCAATCCTTCCCCACGCGTAACCGACTCCCAAACCCGTTTTAATTGAATCTTTGGTAAATGTAGACTAGCGTTTTTCTTCAAAAAAAGATTTTTCTTAAAATTGTTTTTAAAAGATGTTTTCAGTTGTTCGACTTACCTAACCCAAAGGTTGATGGCGACTATTTTCAATTTAATTCAAATTAATCCAAAATCACCGAATTTTCCAAAATTAAAGTCGTGACTGTTTTTAAAAACTAGCAATTGTTCCACCTAAAAACGGTTACGATAACTTGACGACTCCGCTGAAGACTTTTTCAGAGAGTCAGGCTGTAAGTCGTTTACTCATTGTTGTTGTGGTGAAAATTATGAGTTCGAGTCTTTAGTTAACTTATGATCCTTTTATTGAAGTTTTTAATTGCTTCATTATTTTTATTGTCATACTAACATTTGAATTTTTGCTTTCAGATATGTTCAAGTTTTTGTCAAGAGGTTTCGTTTTTCTTTTGAGCCAAAAGGTTGAATGTTCCTCCTCACACACATCACGGGCTTTTGCATAACATAAGTTCTATACCCGAGCTATGAACCCTTTCTAAATGGGGGAAAGCGACTCCTTCGTGATAATTTATTCTCCGTGCGGGCCGAACAAGTAACCTTTGAGATTCATATACTTTATGTCTTCGTGTGAATTTATTCTCCGCACAGGCATAAGGGAATGTATCCTCTCAAATTGAACTCGTTCCGCTCGAAACTTGTAATGGGTGAGGATCGAGGGTTTAGTAGCCCAATGGGACACTGACATCAAGGATAATTTGAGTACCCTTTTCCTGTTAGAGCCGAAACCATGCATATAGTGAACCCTAGAATGGTCACCCTATATATAGACATATCGAACCTCTATCTGTCAGTAGATACACAAACTAAGTGTACACAAAGGAGGAGCGTTTCTAAACCCTTATCTTTTGCTTTAAATTTGTAGAATATATTTTTTCGAATAAAAGCATGCGAACTAGATACTATGTGGTTAGGATTAATTTCTTGTAAATATATCATTGTAGATAGAAAGCATGTCTGTGTAAGAATATTATTTAATTTAAGCATGTTTGGATAGATATCATGATGGGGTAGGTGTTATATTCATCTTTGAATAACATTTTTATCTGTATCGATTATCTTACATGTACTGACTAATTTCTTTTCTTTTGTTTGTGTACACTAACTTATTTCTTTTGTTTGTATCATTTTTTATCTTTCTTTGCATTGCATTGCATCAACATAACATAATGCAAAAGTGTTGATCGCAAGGGGATACTCAAGTGGAAATTTTGCACAAGAGATAAAAAAAATTCAATCAAGCAGTCGCATACACAGACATGCATTGAGGGTTAAGAAAAGTCCAAAATACAGAATGAGACTTGTTCGAAGATCGTGCAACATTTGAGATTGGAAAGTTGATCCATTGATCCAAGAAGTAATCCAACAGTAGATTCTTATCTACGATCATATCATAACTAGTCATCAAGGAGCGACGTACTGACTTCAGCACCGTCGAGGCATTAACCAAATTAGTTTATAGAGCATTGAGGGGCATCAATTCCAAAGACGAAGATCCAAGATGAAGCAGTGAGCTCGAAGATCGTGCAACATTCGAGACTGAAATGATGATCCATTGATCCAATGAGTAATCCAGTAATAGATTATTATCTATGATCATTTCATCAACTATCAAGGAGTAATGCACTTCAGCATCGTCGGGGCGTTAGCAGAATGATTGAGGGGAACATTTTCAAGGACGAAGATCCAAGATGAAGCGGCTATCCACTTTAGACTCAACACCTAAGCAAAGGTATGTCTGTAAAGTGGACTGTCTTGTAATGTGAAAGCTTTTATTTCTGGTGAAAATTATTATATGATATCCATCGTTGAGATCAACATTTTTGCATCTGCATTTGCATGATATTCATTTAAGCATTTTTACATAAATTAATCATATATTGTGGGAAACTTTGAAGAAGTGCTTCTAACAGTAACTACATTCACACGGTAATAAGAATGAAAGTCAAATTTGAGCAATTGAAGAAAGAACTGAAAGAGTGGGAATCTAAAATGAAACAGGCACAAAAGACCACCATGGAGTGTATCTTGAAAAACTAAAAAGACCTAGTAGACCAAATGGTAGAAAAATTGGCTGGGCTCAACCAAGAAAGAGACAAGGAGAAGATTTCTTCGATCAGAGGAACCTCCGAAGGTGTGATGGCCCATGCTAATAAATCGACTCATTTCGCCCCACAAGCTTCCAAGCCATCAAGCAAGATTCTCTGCCACTAAAATTCATACAACTGTGTTAAATCCTCAGGATAATTCTAAAGATCATAACATATCCGTTCCTAAGGCAATGAGAAGAGCCAAGAATGAGATCTCAGAGAATTTAAAACAATAGGGCAGAGAGATATTCAAGGGAATGAAAGGACAGAGCTCTCTCAACGAAATGGATGCAACATAACTAATATTAGTTCCTAACTTGGTGCTTCCGCCCAAATTCAAGATGCCCGAGTTTGAAAAGTACAATGGAACCAGTTACCCTAATGCTCAACTCACGATGTTTATTCGAAGGATGACTGGATATACTAAAAATGATCGGATGTTGATCCACTACTTCCAAGACAGCCTGACTGAACCCGCTTCTAGGTGGTATAACCAATTAAGTCGTACTCGAGTCTGCTCTTGGAAGGATTTGGCTAGTGCCTTTATGAACCAATACAAGCACATGATTGATATGGTACCTGATCGAATAACGCTGCAGAATATGGAGATGAGATTTTTCGACAATATGCTCCACGATGGAGGGATATCGTATCTCAAATGCATCCACCAATGACTGAAAGAGAGTTCATCACTCTATTCATAGATACATTACAGTCCCCATATATCGACTACATGATAAGGGTTGCCACTAAGAGTTTCTCTGACATCGTCATATGCAGAGAAATGATCGAAAGAGCTATCAAGAATGGTCAGATAGGTGGTACTAGCCATACTGACATTGAGGAAAGAGCTGAAATCAGTATAGTGGATTTAGCTAGACTGAGAACCGTGTCTCAATGTTTTTCGTAAAAAGACTCGTATCAATCCAATTCCGATGATATATGAGGAATTGCTCCTAGTGCTAATTGAGAACAACCTGGTGATTCCAGTTCAATCCAAACCAAGAGAGGACACATATCCTGAAGGCCATGATATTAATGTCATATGCAGCTATCACATTGGGAGCTCAGGGCATACCACTGAAAATTGTAAGGTATTGAAGCGCAAGGTCCAAGATCTGATCGATTCAGGGGTATTGACATTCAATGTGTAATGGGGCATTCTGATCAGGAGATGGTTGGGGCATTCTGATCAGGAGATTATTGGGGCATCCATCAGAAGTTTTGCATCATCAGATGCATGTTATCTTGTTTGAACCTATTTTTATGTTTATGTTTAAATGTTTTGATGAGCAAACATTTTAAATAAAATGCTTACTTCTGAGTAAATGAGCAATTAGCAAATTTTAATATTGAATATTTTTAATATCACCTTAATTAAAAATTCTTTAATAATTGAGGTTGTAAATCTTTGACAAATGACAAGATTGAACTCCTGCAAAACAAGGACCCCTTGATCCAAAACATACAACAGAACACATACCCTTCTTTTACAGGGATCAAGCTAGCTCTCTCCTCGTATGTACAATCAATCATTTTGGAATTCAGGTATGTGCTAAGAGCGAACAAAATGGACCATCTGACACATAAAATTGCAAAGCTAATTGGTTTCTACTTTTGTTGATGACGTTCAATGATGATCATGATCTTCTCAGATAGAATGGTTAAGTAGGTGAATTTAGTTTAGATCAATTGCTTGGGAATTGAACTCTAATGATGAAATTTTCTGACCTTCAACAAACACCTAGATTATAACAGGTTCTCCTCAATGAACTTAAGAAATAAAATCCGTTTACCCAACAAATATATATATATAACATGTATACAATAAAGTTGAGATATTCCGCTAAAGCAATTAGTTATAGAGGGAAACTCGAAAGTCTTGGCTTTATGAATAGATTATATTCAAACCATGACATTGATCGGGTATTTGGCAATTCGGTGTATGTTCCACTGTGATTGTCAAGTCAAAGACTTTGTGACGACATGAATCATTCAGCTAGCCTGATAAAGGTGATTATAATATATATACAATAAAACTTGAGATGTCTCTCTATAACAATTGGTTAAACTCCCCGGCTTTATGAAAAAAGATTTAGCTAGCCAGATAATGGCAAATTAAATCAAATTTACTAAATAAGGAGTTTCGGTGAATATAGACTAAGAGAGTTGAGGAACACCTGTTATAGTCGAACACACACGAGTACTCAGAAATCTCATTTTTATATCGATATTTTTTGCACAACCTTGGCTAAAGGAATCTACAAAGCTTGAACAAATGAAAGATATCAGAGAACTAAAACAGAATTGTTCTAAAAATTCTAGCTATTGACTATGCTAGATATGTCATTTTGTTCGTATCCAATTAAAATGGCAAACCAAGAAAGAGAGGCAAGTCATGAACGAATTGAGGAAACAAACCTTATGATTTAGGTAAACAACCTCTGAACCAACCTTTTCGATCTTGATATTTGTCAAAGATTTGATCTATCAAATATTAAAAGAGCATTTGATTCTTTTGATATCTAATGAATTCTTGTTTTATGATTTGCTTCAATTATGAAACATAGAAAGGAGACAACATTTTTAAATTTTCTTTTGATATTTTTCAAAATTTTGAAAATTAAAATGAAGAAAAGCATTTTCAAACAAGATAAGTTCTTTGGAAATATCTTGGAATTCAACGAATATCTTTTCAAAGCTCAAGATTCGAAGCTGGGGCAAGGGAACCCAAAATTTTTTAGGCAAAAATTTGATGGGACAAGGAAAATAAATTCTCAGGTTGAGGTTTGCAAGAGTACACCCTTGTGGAAATGAAGACAAACTAAATCAGGGATAGAATGCCTGCTCATGTAATTATTCCCACCAAGAATACATACATACATACAAGACGCATGAAATTTGTACTTTTGTATTCATCATGTGCAATTTTGACATCCATCATAATATCCAAAATAATCAGTCAAAAATGCATTATTTTTAAAAATCAATGTTCAGAAATGATAAACAGATCTTCTGAAGATATTTCCTCAACATGAAGGAGCAAGCAGAATATCTATCACCTTTGATGGTGTTTTCTAAAAAAACAAAATTATCTCTTTTGAGACAATTTCTTCTTAAGAAAAATCTTTAGTTTGTTTCTTTGGAAACAAAATTTTTTCTTTTGAAACTTCTTTTGAAGCATCATCTCTAAGTCGATTTCTTTTGAAACCAAAATCCTTATATGGCCAAGATTCATCATAATATGAGCAATGTCATCCCTGACCAGCCGTCCTCATCAAGTAGCAACCGTTTCAACCAGATAACCAGCCGTCCTCATCACGTAGGAACCGTGTTATCACCTTTAGATGGCCAGAACTCTTCATTACGTATGAGTCGTGTCATCAACTGACCATATCTCCTCATTATGTATGAGCTGTGTCAACCCAGATAATCAGTCGTCCTCATCATGTAAGAACCGTGTTATCACCCTTAGATGGTCTGTCGTCCTCATCGCGTAGGAACCGTATCATCACCCGACTAGATTTCCTTATTAAGTAGGAGCTATGTCAACCTAGATAATCAGCCGTCCTCATCACGTAGAAACCGTGTTATCACCCTTCCTAAAGATGGCCAAGATTCATCATAGTATAAGCAATGTTATCCCCTGACTAGATCTCCTCATTATGTAGGAGTTTTATCACCCTTAGACGATCCGAACTCTTCATCACGTATGAGCAGCGTCGTCTCCCAAATCAAACAACAAATCTCAAAACTAAAAAATTGGTTGTCTTTGCACTATTCTTGTTAACACAAGAATGTGCAAAGAGGGACAGCTGTAAACACCTATTTTTGTCTGGGCTTTAAAAATTATTATTATTAAAACAAAATTACAATGTTTACAGACCCACAAAACAAAGACCCAGTTACATCCAACTCGGTTACAACCCGACCCGGACCCGGTTGCAACAACCCATACTCGTGCCATTTCCAACTCCCACGTGAAGCACCACACCCGAGTAACTCATATCCACTATGCTCGTCCCATACCTGTCGGCCACCAACATGTTAGTGCCATTACCTGCAACACCCATCGCTCCACTACCCATATTTAATGGAAATCAATAGATTCCAATGAGGTAGTGGGTATAGCATATTAATAGAACAATATTAAAAGGAAGAATGGAGAGCAAACGAAAGTGGGGGGAATTATTATTTAATAATTGTAATTTTGGGCTATAAGAAGGGAAGGATAGCGCTCGGGGTCCCTCAAATTTTGTAAGAACTGCAATCAGGTTATATAATGAAGTTTTTACCTTTTTTCATTTTGAGCTTACTAGTTGTTGAGAATTTTGATTTTGTCCTTGCTTGTATGAATAATTATGCTTATATTTGAGATCTAGCCATCTTACTTTAATTTATTCATGTTTAAGTATTGTATGTTTTTATCAATTCATTTTAGATTTTTTTAAAGATAAAAACTTCATTATATAACCTGATTGCAGTTCTTACAAAATTTGAGGGACCCCGAGCGCTATTCTTACATGCACCTAACACATGTTACAAAACGAATATATGCTCCCTCACTTTTCTTCCCTTCCTTCCTACTCGTATCATTCCCTTCTTATAGCCCAAAATTACAATTATTAAATAATAATTCCCCCACTTTCGTTTGCTCCACATTCTTCCTTTTAATATTGTTCCATTAACATGTTATACACACCACCTCATTGGAATTTGTTGATTTCCATTAAATATGGGTAATGGAGTGATGAGTGCTGCAGGTAATGGCACTAACATGGTGGTGGCAGACAGGTATGGCACGAGCATAATGGGCATGAGTTGCTCGGGCGTGGTGCTTCACGTGGGAGCTAGAAATGGCACGAGTATGGGTTGCTGCAACCGGGTCCGGGTCGGGTTGTAACCGAGTTGGATAACTGGTTATCTAAGGTTGACACAGCTCATACGTGATAAGGATATCTGGTCGATGGAGGACAATGTTGTGACACTAAATCGATCCATTGGGCACGATATCATTCTTTGTGAAGTTCAAATTTTGGGTGGCTCCCTCGTCGTGAAGTTGAGCTTTGAGTTTAATATCCTTAGTCGTGAGTTGAAATTCAATCTTGCATAGCTTCAAAATTGACTTTAAGTTGGATATCATTCGTTGTGAAGTTAAAATCCAATCTTGCAAGTTTCACCAAATTGGCTTTAAGTTTGATATCCTTCGTTGTGAAGTTGAAATCCAAATATTGCTTCACCAATTTAGCTTTGAGTTGGATATCCTTCGTTGTGAAGTTGAAATCCAATCTTGTGTCTCACCAAATCGACTTTGAGTTGGATATCCTTCGCTGTGAAGTTGAAATCCAAGTACTGCTTCACCGAATTGACTTTAAGTTGGATATCCTTCGTTGTGAAGTTAATATCCAATCTTGTAAATTTCACCAAATTGGCTTTGAGTTTGATATCCTTCGTTGTGAAGTTGAAATACAAGTATTGTTTCACCAAATTGACTTTGAGTTGGATATCCTTCGTTGTGAAGTTGAAATCTAATCTTGTGCTTCACCAAATTGGCTTTGAGTTAGATATCCTTCGTTGTGAAGTTGAAATCCAAGTATTGTTTCACCAAATTGGCTTTTAGTTGGATATCCTTCGCTGTGAAGTTGAAATCCAATATTGTGCTTCACCAAATTGGCTTTGAGTTGGATATTCCTTCTTTGTGAAGTTGAAATCCAATCTTGTAAGTTTCACCAAATTGGCTTTGAGTTTGATATCCTTCGTTGTGAAGTTGAAATTCAATCTTGTGTTGTCTCGAGTCCAATATCCTTCGCTGCGAAGTTAAAATTAACTCATGAATCTGCAAAATGAGACACATATGTGATGTTATGGATGCAATGCTCTTATGTATGCCTAAAATGTATATGTGAAATATGTTTTTTTAGGATTTGGAGAGAAATCTCAATCTCTGATTGTCAATTTTGATGACTCTTGATTCCGGAATCTTGAATTTCTTGGAATATGCTTGAATCTGCTGTACAAAATATTGTTTTTATTCTTGATTTGGGAAATGTCTTTCAACCATCTTTTGTATGGTCCCTAAATCTCGATCAGCTTCCGAGCATCTGTACTTTTCAAAAAATCTTTGTAAAGTAATATGCAATTATCTTTTCCAGGAGTGAATGAATCATTAGATTTAAATTCAAATCAATATGCTTAAAAGGACTTGATTTAGTGAAATGGTCGTCTTTATTTTTTAAGGGAAAAAAAGAGCAAACAGTACCTGACAAACATTTTGGAAAGTCAGTACATAAAAGAAAGATAGATGTATGCCTTAGATCTAAATAATGCGGGCATTTTTAAACCTTTTATCGTTAGATGACTTTTGAATACAGCCTTTGTCCAGAGATCTTCGAAAATACGACAATGTTCGGGAGAGTGCAACATTCTTCCAAGTCGTTAAGTATGTAGAAGATTTGGACGTCGTGACCTTATTGTCTTGATTCAAGACCTCTTCTAGATCATTATCCAAATCGCCCTTTCGGGGTTTTCAACTTGGGCCCATCTATAGTTTCAAGACGCCCTTTTGCAGGTTTTCATCTTAGACCCACCTTATTATTATTTTTTTGATTTAGGAAGTCTTCTCGTGTTTTCATCCTAAACGAAATCTTTTTTACTGCATCTGAATTAACGGGATTAGATAGTTTCGGCCCGTCTATTTCAGTCAGGATAAGCGCTCCTACGAAGGTCTTTTTTCACGACATAAGGTACTTCCCAATTTGGCATTCATTTTCCTCTGAAGTCTTTTTAAATTGGCCAAATTCTCTTTAGCACAAGATCTCCTTCACGGAATACTCTTGGACGAACCTTCTTATTATGTGCCCGAATCATTCGTTTCTGATAGAGTTGACCATGATGAATGTCTTTCAACCTTTTTTCCTCTATTAGGTTTTAACTGGTCATATCGTGCTTGAACCCAATCTGCATCATCAAGTTTGACTTCTGACAAAACCCGAAGTGAAGGGATTTCTACCTCAATGGGAAGTACTGCCTCCATCCTATATGCTAATGAGAACTGGGTTGCCCTAGTCGAAGATTGTACCGAGGTCCAGTAAGCGAACAAAGCAAAAGGTAATTTCTCGTGCCAATCCTTGTATGTCTTAGTTGTTTTCTCCACTATCTTATTGATGTTTTTGTTTGCTGCTTCTACTGCTCTGTTCATCTTTGGTCTATAAACAGTAGAGTTATGATGTTTTATGTTGAACTGTTCACAAGCAGCGTCCATCATCTTATTGTTCAAGTTTTTAGCATTATCGGTAATGATTCTTTCGGTTAATTCATACCGACATATTTCTGATAAAACGTAGACCAGGTAAGATGGTATCCGATCAACCTAAATATTTTTTAAATGATCGGTGGTGACTCTAAATCATTTTATTCAAGTCGAAACCAAGTTTCGGACTCACCCGAAAGACGGTTGCTACAATATGAATTTCACATAGAATTAAAATTCAAGCTATAACACCTGTAATGTATGTAAAGGTTAGAAGTATCTTCAGGAAACTCTGGACGTAGAAGCAATGCTTGCTTATAGCTTGTGACAGCAACCTTCACATGCCCACTGAAATAAAATTTACAAGAAAAAAGAACTCAAGAATCACCAAATTGCTAGTAAAAGGCCTTTTCTTCACCCCCTCCCCCAAAAGAAAGAATCTCAAATACAATGTAACATTTATACCAACAAGAGTAGGATGCATATAATTCATTTTTCCTCATTTTGGATGTAAACAACCCACATTCTTCTTCTATTTTGAGCTAAAATGGTTAATCAATGAAAGACTATGAAGGAGTATATTTTAGAAGTTACTAATATTCAAGAAGTGAAATCAACTATACAAGGATTATGATATATATTGAAGTTATATTGATATGTTAACATTTATCGCAGGGGATGCAATAAACTAAAATGACAAAAATCTACTCAAAACAAAGAATATGAAAGTAAGGCAGCATTGTTCATTAGCAAAGAGCAGGAGTTAGAAAGCTCACAGACATTGCTATAAGCTCGGATAATAATTCCAAATGAAAACACCATTTTCATTTTGGGAAACAACCTCTTTTTTCCGAAGTGTCACATCAAAAGATGCTACTAATCCTTGCAAAACCTTTTGACAAAAAAGGGTGCCAAGGAATGTGACCATTAAAAGAAACTATGGAAACCAAGAAAATTACCTATCCTTGTAAGCAGAAGCCAGATTTGTATGGGCCTCAGCCATATTTGGCTGAATATTAATAGCACAGATATAATCTTGAATTGCTTCAGTCACTCTACCAATCTCCTTGTAAGTGTTACTCCTATTTACAAGTCCATCAACTGCCAATGGATCAATCCGCAAAACCTCGTTGTAACAAGATATAGCTTCCATGTAATTCCCCTATGGTATAAATAAAAAAACATAAATATATAGGCAAAAGAAAGAGGGCACTTAACATCCATTTAGTATCAGAAGAAGAAAAACAGAAAATCAAACACCATAGAACAACCTGTTGCTTATAGATTACTGCAAGGATACTAAATGGAGCAGATAACCCTGTTGTGACAGCAAATGTAACCTTGTAGTAAGAAGCAGCAGCAGAAACCATGTTCCTGAGAATTCCCAAAAATCTGGTAAGAATATAATTCACTAAAAACTCATCACAAGCTAAATTCTAATCTTCAAGGATATCATACCATTCCATATATATGTTCCCAAGGTTGGTAAGAGCTTGTTGATGGTTCGGTTGCAAAGTGAGACATTGCTTCACCAGCGAAGAGAAGTGGTAAGTTCAAAAGATCATTAACAGTAAATGAGAAAATAAAACTTAATACAAAAAAAACCTACATTATAGCATTGAATTGCCTCATCATCACGACCCACGTCTTTCAATGCATTTCCCTTCAAGATAATAATTAAAAGCAAATCCAAGTAATCTGAAACAAACTGAAAAAACCAACCAAATAGTTGTATGCTTCCACAAATCTTTGATCATAGGCAATAGCTTGCTTATAATGGAGGATTGCCAAATCCAACTGTCCTTGCTCATAGTATGCACTAGCCAGATTCCCAGCAAGATGGAGTCACAAAACCTGGTATTGCAATAACATAACTAAGAATATCTTTAACATATACTCCCCCTGTCCCATAAAAACTGTCCATTATTGACCTTTTTTGGTCAATTTTTATAAATTTTGATTAATTATTTTTTAAAATTTAAAATTGATAAAAATATGTAAAAATATATTTTAAAAACCTTCATGTAAGTAGTTTTCAAATTTATATTTTACAAAATTTAATTATTTAAAATAATCAATGTCAAAGTTTAAAAAATTTGACTTTTTAAAAGTCAACAAAGGACAGTTTTTATGGGACAGAGGGAGTAATAAAGTTCTGGATATCCCTAAGCATAAAAATAAATAAACACAACTATCGGGTCATAGTAAGGTCTATATATCACATTTTATCAATGTTGGTTGGCACCCAAACTTGTATACATGCAGTGACTTTGAGATTAATATGTAAGGGAGAAAAAACAAGGAATTAAAAGATGAGAGGAGAAACCACTGCAGAAAACAAATCATAGTTTCAAAGAAAAATAAAACAAGTCTAATTTAGTCATTCACCTAAACATAACAGCAGGAAAAAAACACAGACATATATATGACCAATCAAGCAGCCCATTTCAATTCATCTGAATATTTTGACCTTCATTAAGAGAAAGAAAGTGATTCATGTGGTATAGCAGCACTTACCCAGAGCTATTGGATTGTTTGGCCTAGTTTGAACAGCTAGCTGGTAATAGACAATAGCCTCCTGAGGCACTGCCAAAGCCTGGAAAAAGCAAAAACAAGATATATTGTTTTGCTCCAACACAGAAACACCAGTCCAATCATTTGCAGCAAACTGACATTAAGAGCACAGGGCAAGAAGGCTTACCTTATAAATGTTCCCAAGATTTAAATAGGCATCAGGAAATGTGGGCTTGTGTTTAACAGCTTCCTGCCATTTGAAATTTACAAATAGAAATCAATATAACTGCATTTAAAATATCTCTAGAATTGAAATTAAGAGTGCAGAAAAAGGTAGATTATATCTCACATAACTTGTCAAAAAAGAATCAGCACATGAAAAATGAGTCATGCAAGCAAGCAAACAATGAAAAATACAGCATTAGAAAAAGAAAAGAAAAAATCAAAAGAAATGATGATGGAAACAAGATTCAGCATACCTTGTAATACTGAAGGGCTCGATTTAAGTCACTTGAATCCATGAAAAGACCAGCAACGTTTGACCATGCAATAGCAAACATTGGCTGTATCCGTAGAGACTCGAGATAGCAACTGTATGCCTGCACAAAATGTTAGATTCTGACAATTTGAGTCTTTGAAGATGGAAGTTACAACAAGAGCAAGCATCATCTGAGCCCCTTGCCTGTGGAAAACAACTTGATATCTGTCATGAACTGTAATATCGACACAGTTCCACACATGAATTACTTCCATCAGTAACTTACCTGATAAAAGGCACAGTATAAAATCTAGATCTAGGAAGGATGATTTCCACTAACATTCTGTTTTGGCAGGATGGTAAGAATCTAGGCAGGTTAATCCAGCAATGAGCATACAAACTCATGCTGGGCAAGAGATTAGACCACTTCCTCCAAACAAAGGTAAGATCGAAAGAATGAGAACCAACCAAAATTCAAATTGCAGATGTTCAACATTGGAGTTGCCAAGGGCATGAATGCATCAGTTGAATAATTTAGCCCAAGAATTCAAATTTCCGCTACTACTTCCATGGTTAGCTATCAAACAGTAGAAACATTTAATCCTCGACACTTACTTCTTGCACCAGCCCTTGTGCCTTCATTAGATTTCCAAGGTTACTATGAGCATCAACCTGTAGGGAAATCAAAGTATATATGTCAAAAAATCTTATTGAAACGTGTTGTGCTTTAGTTGTTAAGAAAGTGAAGAAACCAAAAATTGAAATTGAATGTATAACTTCCTGTTAATTTGAAAATTAGAACACTTATGGATTAAAATAACATATAACCAGATCAAAATATACGAAATGGGATTTAATTGCAGAGCCTGACTGCAACACTGTGCAGCCTCATTAAATCTTCTCTTTAGCATGTAAGCACTAGCTAAATTTGACCATGCATCAGCAAAGTTAGGTTGAAGCTGCACCAATACAAGTTCAAAAAAAGATCAGCAAACTAAGAAAAGATTTCACTAGCAAAGGAGGGTAACAAAAATTAAGTTTTATAACCATATATACAAACCTCGATTGCAATCATATAGTACCGAATGGCAACATCAATATCGCCTTTTTCCTACATGTTAGGGAAAAAATACACCGTTATCAGTTCTTCAAAAATCCTTTCTAAAATTCAACTTTACTTTTATTGTAAAAGATTGATGCAAAGATTAATGAGTACCTTCCAAGCATTTGCCATGTTTCCATAACACTCAGCAAAACGAGGCTCAATTCGAAGGGCTTCTTCATTTTTGGCAATGCACATGTCATAATCATGCAACTGAACCTTAGACCATACGATCATAATGCTAGTACTACAAAATCAGGATCCTATAAAAAAGATCAAAAGGGAGGCTTTTTTAACCTGATAATAAATAGCACCCAGAAGAAGTAGATTATCTGTCCGAAGGGGTATTGGTCATAAACAGCATTGCTATGATCCAATGATTGTTTGTAGTTTCCACTCTTGTACAATTAAAAAAAGATCATACTGGTCAAAATTTCGATCAGTTAAAACTTATGGTAGAAACTATACAATAAAAGCTTCTAAAAGGCCTAAAGTCAATAATTTTAATTCAAATTTAAAGAATTACAATACATGTACGTATAATGATGATGATATAACAAAAACCCTAAAATTAATAAAATGTGCATCAGAAGACGATTTTTATATAAAAAAAAGGCAAACCTAACTAAATGAAAATGCATTTTACAATTAAACATAAACTTGACATACGAAATTCGAAAACCAGATTCTTAAAAGAGAAGGGGAAAAATACTTATTACTGATAGAAAGACAACAAAGATGCCTAACCTTCAAGTGAATCATGGCCTTCATGAGGCGCAATACCAAGGGAAGAAGCCGGCTCCTGTTTGGCCCCATAAACGGCGTCTTTTCCGGAAACCACCGAGGAAGCGTCGGAGATAACATCAGTACGATCGGTGACGCCGCTTCCGTGGGAGGAAGCCCTAGAGATCCCGACTCCGTTGTGCCACGACAACATATTCGATCTCCCTCCTCAACAAAACCCAATCATTCAAAAATGGCAAAAACAAAAAAGAGGACCTGAAAATTGATAAGATCAAAGGGATAAGAAATGAAGAACGAATGAATAAGTAAATGAAGTGGATCAAACGCTATCCTTATCCTTGCTTCCTCTCTTCTAATTCTTGTTGAGGGAAAAAGTAGTGATTATATAAAGAAGAGAGGAAAATGAGGGCCGTACAGGTAGAGATCCATTAGGAGAGAAACAAAGAAAACTGGGTTTGCTTAGGGACACGTCTGTAGTACTGTGTGTGTTTGGGGACCTCCAAGATTGCCCCCTTTTTATTCTCTTCTGTTTGCCTTAATCATATCATGGTTCATAAAGATGTAACAAACTAAATCTTCCCCCTTTTTAAATCTTGTCTATAGTGGTAGAATTCATTTATTTCAAAGAGTGGGCGAAAAGCAAAGAAAAAGAATTGTTTAAAAAAATAATTCAATTGTTGGGTATAGCTTAGGGTGTAAACGAGTCGAGGTCGAGTATTGTTAAGCTCGACTCGATTCGAAAAATCTGAAATAGAGTTTGACTCGATTCGAAAACTCACGAGCATAAAATTTTTAAGCTCGACTCGAACTCGAAATCCTGAACTGAAGCTCGTGAGCAACTCGAAGAGGCTCGAAATGAAAAAAAATCTTAAACTTAACAAGATTGAATCTTTAAACTCAAACTCAAACATGAATCTTAAATACATGAAAGCCTTATTGTATTTAAAAAAACAACACATAAATATTAATAATTTATTTTTTTTAAAAAATAAATTCTTATTATATTATATTTTCGAGCTGGTCACTAGCTTTTCGAGTCGAGTATCAAGTAGCTCGTTTTGGCTCGTTAAGAATTCGAGTCGAGTTCGAGTCGAGTCAATTCGATCCGAGTATTTATCGAGCCTTGACCTAGTCGATCTCGAGTAGCTCGCGATTTGTCTCATCTCATTTACAGCCCTAGTATAGCTGCTGGGGCCAATCCCGAAAGTGGCATTTCAATCTCCACTTTGCACCATACTTTCTAATATATACGGATCGATTTCAGTTGAACATCTGATTTTAGTGAGTGATTTTTTCTACATAGATTTTATGTATACATAAATACTCGAACTCAATATTATCTTAAACGATATCAATACTCGAACTCAAGATTATCTTAAATGATATCAAGCTACTTATCACTTGAAATAATCCGTAGATAACTTTAGTTTTTTTGTTTTAATATTATTATTAAAAATATTAATTTCTAATAATTTGATATATAAAATTATATCACATCATCTGAAAATGGTTTTTGAATATGTATTTTTTCAAAGAAAATTGCAAGAATATTGTCTTTACGGGAAACCCAATAGATATCAATTATTTATGTACGTTGTTACAATTGGTGAATGTTAAATAAATCTATCATATAATAGATCACAAGTAACATGGGTACGTTATAAATAACATAATAAGCTCATAAGGATATAATAGTCTTGAGACCCTATAATTTAGGGGGTGCAACTTAATGTGTCTCGCAAAAAAAAAGATAAATTATACATTTGATACTTAAACTATCAGTTTTGATCTATTTTAGTACTTGAACTTTTAATTTTTTCAAAATCATATTTAACATTTAGTTTTTATTTTATTTTAATCCCACCATTAAAAACTTATGCATTTACTGTCAGTTTTGGTCCATTTTAATACCAAAAATTAAAGTTAAATTTTGAATAGGGTACTAAAATGAAACAAAACTTAAATTTTAGGTATAGTTTTAAAAAATTGAAAGTTCATGTAATTAAAATGACCAAAAATAATAGTTTAGGTACTATATGTGTAATTTATCCAAAAATATAATTATAAGTTTATCAAATGATTATTATATTTATTAAATTATTATAAAATAACAATTTCATTTCATGAATAATAATTAAATTTATTAATCATTATAAAATAATTATAATATTTATAGTTTTCACGAATCTTTTTTATTGAGAAATATTGTTTCCAGCACAAAAAGGTCCACCAATCCTCGACCCACATGCTATTAGAGCATTACATCAAACTTTAATCTGAAAAAAATGCAACAAATCTTTTGCACAAAAAGGATCACATAGATTGTCCCAAAGGACCGCGTAGAACCTTCGACTTTTGGCATGCCAACTATACCCCTAATTCTCACATATACACCTTGGGCTTTAACTTATAATTATTTTAAGTTTCACTATTTAAAGTGTATCTTATTTGTATTTAGAACATTCTCGTAGATCATTTACACGTAAGACATTTCATATTCACATATCACATGTTCACATTCAAACACAATTAACAATAGAACTTACTTGAAAATATACTTGAATAAAACATCATAATATATTGCATAAAAGAATTGAAAATAGTTTTCGATCGAAAACTTTGAAGTTGGCTTGTCGCAAGCCGTCCTCAAATCCAATATAAACAATTTAGTGGCACTCACATTTGCCTCATTGAAGTCCTTTACTCTTTTGTTAGGAACTTAAAATGTCGAGTTGACCGGAAGTTTATTTTGTTCAAAGTCTACACAAAACAATCGAAAATAAATATCAGAATTCGAATCATTTATCTTCAATCATAATAACTTAATCTGTAAGAAACACTGAATTTCTTATTTCATGCTTAGTAGTATCGATAGTCCCCCTTCAGTACCGATACTTCCCATTGATGGTATCGATACCCCCTTTCGGTACCGATACCATTTCGACATACTGGAATTTCGGCTTCAAAATGGTATCGATACCTTACTCTTGGTATTGATACTCCCCTCTTAGTATCGGTACCCCAACAACCAGTACTGATACTGATTCTTGATTTTTAATTGATTTAGCCTTGAAGTATCGGTATTGTTCTTACATTACCGATACCCTTATCCAGATTTCAACTCGTCCATTCCAAATTTTAACCCATAATCACTTATTTTCCTTTCTCTTAACTCTTATAAACTTCTCAAACTCATTACTACTCCTACTAGACGATTTATCTCCATTTCTCTTCTTATAACATCCATTTTCCAAATAATATACTTAAAACTAAGAATCATATCATTGAATCAAACATGTTATAAGTTATTTCTAACACTTGAAATCTCTTAGCTATGATTTTGACAAGTCAATTCTACCTTTAGAATCCATTTATCAAACCATTTACAATTTTTTACTTCAAAACGCATCTTATTCATTCCCTAATAACTCCTTATATACTTAGTTTTTCTTCATTTCCAAGCTTCCTTAATCTTCTCTATCTCTTAAAGCTTTAATACAAACCCATAAATTAAGAAAATCAACAACTCACCTTAAACCAGGAAGTCACGAGCCAAAGATGAAGAAGAAGGGAAAATAGTTAAGTACCCAAATAGTTCTTATTCCTCCCTTATCCACTTAATTTATTCTAAAACAAAATGGATATAAAATCCATATGTTGATAAAGACCATCTTGCCCTTTCTCTTTTCTTTCTTAGCAAATATATCCTAACACAAAATTTCCAAACACTAGTCCTTAAACTTATCACTTATTTTAATTAAACTATTAAATTCTAGAGTTCTTACATTTTGATCACTAACTCGATGTTTGATGTATTACAATTAAAAATATGGGTAAACTATACAAATGGTCACTTATATTTCAGTAAATTTTTTCTTATACTGATGTTTTAAAACTAATGATTTGGTCACTACAATTTTTTATTTATAATAAATTAATTATTTGACATTAACTATCATTATTGTGGCTGATAAAAAAATGATGTGACGCATTAGCCATTGACCTGATATCATTTGACTATGAGATAATCATTTTGATTGATCTTTCTCAATAAATTAAGTTCAATTTTTACCTAATTTGATCTGTATTTTATATATTGATTCTAATCACTCATATTAATTTATAAGTAATCCATGTTTGGACTCAATACTCGAATATTAACTCAAAAATTTAGATCGTTACAATACCCTCAAAATTGGTAAAAATCAATTATACGCTCTGTAGACACACTTTTTCTGACCACAATAAACATATATATATTTATATATTATGTATATATTACATATATATATATATAAGTATTATTATTGTTGTATTACATTAACACGTTTACATTTATGTTGTTTCTATATTAGGCCCAAACTCGGATTGCATGTGGCCTAGCAGAGTGTTCTACCACACACACACGTGAGCCCAAACACGTGCAGCCCAACAGACCCCAAACATGCAACAAGCTAGAATTTTCAAAACCCTATCATCCTAAGCACCGCTCGACCAAACCCCGAAGACATCAACACCGCACGCCCCTCATCCTCGTAACAATCACACACGAAGCTCTATGTCTCCTCATGCTCCACGTCTCACCAACGCCGGTTTCCTCGGCAACAAACCAACAAATCAAGTCAAGAAAAGCAGACCAACAAACAAGAGTTAGATTAGGACTCAAAGACTAGTCTAAAATAGGGTTTTTTAGTATTATAAATAAGTCTTGTAATTACCACACAAGGGACAGAGAGATTAGGCACAGATTACACACGAAAATACCTAGAGATTGCATGTGACATACTCAAAATACGCAGGATCTAAGGCTTGTAAAAGTTTTTTTAAAAAAAGAAATAAATAAAGGTAATACCTTTTTACCTTTATTTCGACCGATTCTTCCTTGCATGCGTGGTTGCCTTGTTATATTTTCTCCAAAAAACCAAAAAGTTTTTACCGATCAAAAGAGTGAGGCCCTTATTTTTGAAAAATATTTCTTAGATCTACTCTTCCCTAAAGCTTGGTTTTAAAAAAACTTTGATTTTTGAGAAGTGGAGGGAGAGAGCTTTCAGAAAAAGGAATTTTTTTAACTTTTACCGGCGATGACCGGCAGTCGACGCCGATTAACGGCGACAACGAGGCAGCTTGGAGCGGCGTATGGCCGGTTTCTGGAGATGGTCAGCCCCTGTTCTTCATTTAGAAGAACAAACGAGAGTATTTTGAAAAGAGGTTGATTTCGGCTAAATGAAACAAATAAAAATAATAAGCCTTGACTTGGGATTTATACAAGACCCGTAAACCGACCCACGACCCGATCCGGAACCAAAATGACCCGCGCGTTTTTAAATAAAAATGGGGTAATCCTGTTTTTAGTCCCCCGTCGCTTTAATCCTTGTGTTTTGACCCAAAATCGATTTTGAAACCCCAATTCTCTTTTAATTTGGCCACTCGATTTGCCTTTCTTTTCAATTTAACCTCTGTTAACTTCAATTTGTCTATTAAATTTTAATTTTTTTAATTACTTGTTTCTTTTAATTACTTGTTTTTCTTATTATTTATATATATATATATATTACGTTTCATTAATTTTATTATTATTAGTATTGTTATATATATATATTTACTATTTTATTTCCTATATGTATATGTATATATTTTCTCTTACTTTTGATTTCCCATTTTATATTATTATTATTTTTTATTATTATTTTACTTATATATATATATATATATACTTTTACCTTTTTATATTTTATTTATTTATTTATCTATTTTCTTTTATTTTTATTCTATATTTTTATCTTTTTATCTTCCTTTTATTTGTTTTATTTATTTATTTGCATTATCATCTTATTTTTATTTAGTTGTTTGCTATGTATATATTAGTGTTATTATTTTTCTTCATTTTTATTTATTTTATGTATTCTATTCATTTTTATATTTACTTTATTTTTTTATTACTTTCCTTATTTCATTTGTTTTACTTTCTTTATTATTTATTTATCTCTTCTAACACATATTTACTTTATTACTTTCCTTATTTCATTTGTTTTACTTTCTTTATTATTTATTTATCTCTTCTAACACATATTTTGACTTTTAAAGGGTACACTTTCAAATTAATCAATTGTAAGTAGTTGAGATCGCTATTTTACCTTTTAATTTAAAGTTACATTTTTCTTAACTAAAGACAATTGGAAATTACATAGTACCGAAAGGGCAGTTCAAGGGTGCTAACCATTCCTTAACTGTAACCGACTCCCGAATCTGACACATCACTGGTAAGACGCAAATCAGGTAATAAATAAGGTATACAGTCAACCTATTTACTTTTAAATAAATGATCGGTGGCGACTCCAAATCGTTAAATCCAAGTCGAAGCCCAATTCCGGGGCCCAACCAAAAGACGGTTCCGACAGCTTGGCGACTCCACTGGGGACATAGGTAAGTGAGTTAGGCTAAGGTAATTTCCAGTTGTCTTTTTAACGAAAAGGGTAAGTTTAAATTTTAAGGTAACATTTCGATCCTTATTGCTTACTTTTGATTATATTTTCGAGTAAATAGTTGTACTAAACGTTTTCTAATGCTTTCGACCTTCAAAGCTTCTTTTTCACTTAAGGCTCTATACCCGAGATCTGAACCTTATTTTAAGTGGGGGTGAAAGCGACGCCTTCCTATGAATTTATTCACCGTGCGGGCCTAGTAAGTAGCCTTTGGGATTCATATACCTTATATCTTCGTGTGAATTTATTCACCGTGCGGGAATAAGGGAATGTGTCCTCTCGAGTTTAAGTTAATCCACACAAGCTTGTAATAGGCTTAATACTAAGGGTCTAGCAAGCCCAAGGGGGCACCGGTAAGGAGAACTCGGGTACCGTTTTTTAGAACCTAAACCGGGAGACTATGGAGAATTAGAGCCTACCCCAAAACCACATTCCAAAACCACATTCCAAAACCTATTATGTTTTTACCCTAACCTTGTTATTTGTTTGTCTTTCTACTTTTTGTTTTTTCTTTCATCATTTATTTTATCATTTTTATTTTGCTAACTTTTTACCTTTGGGTTTGTTTTAAAGCACTTACATCATTTAAAAGAGGTGTTGATCCACGAAAAACGTGTTTGTTAAAAATGAATAATATGCATTAATGGACAAAGGGGTTGTAATACAATAGATGAAAATACAGAGGACAGTCTACAAGGCGACTATGTGTCACATTCAATTCAGAAGACGTGGCGCCCACAATTGAAGGGTATATCACTCTGCTGCGTTATAAAGGACTCAGAATGAATCGGATCTACATCAAGCACAATGAAAGTCTATCTTGGAAGAACTGACTGGCAGAGGTTGCAAGGGCAAGATCTTGGGAGTCCCTTCAAAGACTACAATGACAAAACGATAGCTGAAATTAGAGACCATTGCTGACGAATTCAAGAAACAGACAAATGAACTTCACATAGTTCTTATCAATTAAGGGCTCCAATGACGTATTCGTTGGGAACATGCTCAACAAAAGATAAATGCCCGAGATGCAGTCATTCGAGACTTCTTGGGCTAATACAAAAAGCAACTCAACATTTACACGGTTCATCCAGAGAAGCCGGAGCAGTACGACAGGTTATTCAACCGGTGACAGACGAACGCAGAAGACTAGTCAGCATGTCAGAAGTTGTCATGATATTTTTGGTCTCTTAAAAGATAAGACACTTTTGTCCCAATAAGGATTATTCATAATAACAGACACATTTTTTGGATCAATGCCTTGGATATTTCATGCATCATGCATTTATACATATTTTGCATTTTGTTATTTTCTTTGTATTCTCATTAACTAACAGAAGAATTCTTCAATAAAAGGAATAAATACTAGATACACCACCTCAAGCGTTGGACATACCCCATCCGCATAACATCCGCTTGAAAAAGAGGCGAATGGAGGCCAGAATCATTCAAATCGAAGAAAATATGGCAAAATTACATAAAGAGCTAGAGGATAAGATGTCTCAGAACAGTCAAAGTACCCTGCAGTCCATCAAGAAGAACCAGGAGTCCTTGGTCGATCAAATTATGGCCAAGTTATCGGGTCTCCAACAAGCTAATATACCAGGGGCAGGTTCATCTGAAAGAGTCACTATACCACCAACCCCACAAGTAGTTGTCTCACCCGGGATCTTACCCGGATTACAAGTGGACTCATCTGGTATCAAGGGAAAAGCCATATCTGGTGCAAATATACAAGCTTCCGCAACCAACATTGACAATCATCCGGAAAACTATCATATCCTGGATTTTGACGATGAGGATAAGGCAAAGAAGATGTAAGAGAAGATCAAGATGTTAGAAGATCATATGAAGATGGTCCAAGGGGACCATGATTACTATGGAGTGGACGCAATGGAGCTGAGACTGGTTCCAGATTTGGTGCTTCCACCAAAGTTTAAGGTCCCGAAGTTCGAGAAGTTCGACGGAAATAGCTGCTCTTCTGCTCATATCACTATGTTCTGTCGGAAGATGACAGGATATGGGGAAAATGACTAACTCCTGATTCACTACTTTCAAGAGAGCCTGTCCGGTTCAGTTATCCGGTGGTACAACCAGCTCAGCCGAACTCATATCAAGACATGGAAAGACTTAGCCAAGTCTTTCTTAGAACAGTACAAGTATATCAATGATATGAGACCAGACCGAGTTATGCTGCAGAGCTTGGAAAAGAAGCATAACAAAAGTTTCCGATAGTACGCACAGAGATGGAGGGATATGTCTGTACAGGTTCATCCACCTTTGGATGATAAGAAAACTAGAAAGCTGTTTGTACAGACCTTGAAGACGTCTTACTTCGGGCACCTTGTGGCAATTACATCGGGAACTTTCTCAGATCTAGTTATGGCTAGTGAGATAATCGAGCTAGCTATAAAACAAGGAAAAATTGAGGGAAGAGACTCGAGTGAGAGGCATCCCATGAAAAAAAAATAGTGAGAGATCAATAATGTCAACACCTACAACGCTAACAAAGGTGTTACGATCTCAACCACTGTAGTTGTAGCATCCGGTACTTCTAAATGAACTCAGAGAGAACCAAGGAATGAAAGGGAATTTTACCTGACTAATCTGGGGATTAGACCTCATAATGTCTTCCATAAAAAGACTCGCATCAGTTCAATCCCAATGACATATGAGGAGTTGCTCCCAACGCTAGTTGAGAAGAATCTTGTGACTCCGGTTCAATTCAAACCTAGAGAGGCCCCATATCCTAAAGGCCATGATATTAACGCCATATGCAGTTATCATATCGGGAGCTCAGGGCACACCATTGAGAACTGTGGGGCATTGAAACGTATAGTCTATAATCTGATCGATTCAGGGGCATTGACTTTCAATGAGTAATGTGGCATTCTGATTGAGTTGATTGGGGGCATCCATCAAGAGTTTTGTTGTGTTCTCATCTTGTTTGAAATTGTTTTTCTTTTGTGCTTCTTATGTTCAAAATTCACTTGACGTTCAAACATTTAAATAAAATGCATCCTTTTGAGGAAATGAACAAATTTTAATCTTGAATTCCTTGAATATCACCTTAATTAAAATATGTTTAATAATTTAGGTTGTAAATCTTTGACAAATAACAAGATTAAACCCTGCAAAACAAAGACCCCTTGGTCCTAATTTAAAAGATACATCAGACTACACGCTCTTCTCTTACAAGGATCGAGCTAGTTTTTTCTTCTCATGAAGAGTCCATCAAATGTTTGGTATTCAGGTATGTGTTAGGAGTGAACAAAATGGGGCAACTAGCACATGAGATTGCAAAGCTAATTGGTTTATACTTTTGTTTAAGACGTTCAGTGATGATCATGATCTTCTCAGATGAAATAGTCAAGTATGTGAATCTAGTTTAGGTCAGTTGCCTGGGAATTGAACTCTAACGATGAGATTTTCTGACCTTCAAAAACACCTAGACTATAACAGGTTCTTCTTAACAAACTTAAGGAATTGGACCCATATACCCATATTATAATATTATTTATATACAATAAAGCTTGAGTTGTCCCTCTAGAGCAATTGGTTAAACGCCCCGGCTTTATGGATAATATTCAGCTAGCCTGATAAAGATGATTATACTATACAATAAAGCTTGAGATGTCCCTCTAAGGCAATTGGTTAAACGCCCCAGCTTTATGGATAAGATTAAGCTAACTTGATAAAGGTATTTACATATTGATTTGTTCCTCTAGAGCAATTGGTAAAACGCCCCGACTTTATGGATCCAACTAGCCATTTAATGGTAAATCTAAATAAGAAGTTTCGGTAAAAATGGACTAAGGGAGTTAAGGAAAACATGTTATAGGCAAATACACACAAGAACTCAAGAATCTCAATTTTAGACCGATATTTCTGCACTACCTTTGTTAGATGAGCTTACAAAACTTGAACAAATGGAAGATTTCGGAGAACTGAAACAGAAATATTCTGAAAGGTCTAGCCATTGATTATGCTAGTTGTGTCATTTTGTTCGCCTTTGATCAAAATATCAAATCAAGAAAAAGGGTATGCCATGATCTTCACGATGATCGAATCGATGAAACAAACCTTAATGACCCATCTCTAAACCAACTTTTCGATCTTGATATTTGTCAAAGGTTTGCAGCTATCAAAGATTAAAATAACATTTGATTCTTTCGATATCCAATAAACTCTTATTTTATGATTTGCTTCAATTCTGAAACCTAGAAGGAGACAATATTTTCCAAAAATCCTTTTGATATTTTTCAAAATATTGAAAATTCAAAGGAAGAAAAGCATTTTCAAATAAGATGAGTTCTCTTGAAGCATGTCTTGGAAATCAACGAATATCTCTCCGAAGCTCAAGGTTGAAACTGGGGCAAGAGAAGCCAAATTTTTGGGGAAAATTTTGATAGGGAAAGGAAAACAAATTGTCTTAGGCTGAGGTTTACAAGAGTACACCACGGTGGAAATAAAGACAAACTGAGAGAATGAAGACTCCTCACGCAATTATTCCCTTCACAAATCAACATTATGTACATCGGATTTAAGTATATTGAAGAATCCAAGATTAATAATCAGAAATTCAAGATTTCAGCATCGAGAGTCATCAAGACTGACAACCAGAGATTGAGATTTCTCTCCAAACCCTAAAATAACATGTTTCGAATATACATTTTAGGCATACATAAGAGCATCGCATCCATAGCATCACATATATGCATAATTTTGCAGATTTATGCTAGAGTCAATTTAAACTTCATATCGAATGAGCCATCCCCGATTTCAACTTCACGAAGAATGATATCGTGCCCGATGAAGTGATTTAGTGTCATAATAAACATACCATCCACAGATTTAACTTCCTTAAGTCAACGATTAAAGCTTCTGAAAGGATTATCGATCACCTTTGAGATTGTTTCTCTCGAAACAAGGGGGCATCTCGCTCAAGACTAATTTACTCAAAACAAAGTTTTGTCTCTCTTAAGACAGTTTCTCTTAAAACAAAATTTCTCTTAAAACAAATTTTGTCTCTCTTGAGACAGTTTCCTTTGAAACAAATTTTGTCTTTCTTGAGACAGTTTCCCTTGAAAAAAAACCTTTGAAACAGTTTTTCTTGAAACACAAAAAACCTTGAGACAGTTTCTCTTGAAGCACAAAAAAACCTTTAAAATTGTTCTCTTGAAACACAAAAAAAAACCTTTGAAAATGTTTCTCTTGAAACACCAAATCTTCGAGTTCAGTTACGCTCAGCTCAAAGGCACATCATTGGTAGCATAGCTTAAGTCGAGAAAAGCTATATGTCAACGAAGACCTTTCGAGTTCGATCTCATTCAGCTTGAGTGTCTATCAACCACATGGTGAAATCAAAGAATTATTTTCCAGTCAAATTTTCAAACCAAGGTCTTTAAACCGAGAAGAAGACCGGAGTTGACTACAATTTGGCAACAATAAGCCACATTCCGATTCAAATTCTGAATTGCTGCTTCAATTCCAATTCAAGATGAACCCGACATCGCAACTAAGGAGTCATACATAACTCAACCTCACGACGAGGAAGTCATTTCAAGATTCAATTCAAATTGATAAATCAATCTCAGCATCAGATTTCAACTCTACAAAAGAGGATATTCGATGGGGATTTGACCCCAATATGGATGATGTTAAATTTGGATACATTTATGGTAAACGAAAAGTGTGTCTTTTAATCTTTGTCCTATCCCCGTTACACGACTATGGGCAAAGAGGGGCAGCTGTAGACACATTTTTTCTGACCACAATAAACACATATATATTTATATATTATGTATATATTACATATATATATATATATATAAGTATTATTATTGTTGTTTTACATTAACACGTTTACATTTATATTGTTTCTCTATTAGGCCCAAACTTGGATTGCATGTGGCCCAGCAGAGTGTTCTACCACACACACACGTGAGCCCAAACACGTACACCCCAACAGACCCCAAACATACAACAAGCTAGGGTTTTCAGAACCCTAGCATCCCAAGCGCTGCTCGACTGAACCCCGAAGATATTAGCGCCACATGCCCCTCATCATCGCAACAGCCACACGCGAAGCTCTCGATCTTCTCATGCTCCACGTCTTACCAACGCTGGTTTCCTCGGCAACAAACCAACAAGTCAAGTCAAGAAAAGCAGACCAACAAACAAGAGTTAGATTAGGACTCAAAGACTAGTCTAAAATAGGGTTTTTTAGTATTATAAATAAGCCTTGTAATTACCACACAAGGGACGGAGAGATTAGGCATGGATTACACACGAAAATACCTAGATATTGCACGTGAAATACTCAAAATACGCAGGATCCAAGGCTTGTAAACGTTCGAAAAGAAAGAAATAAAGAAAGGTAATACCTTTTTACCTTTAGTTCGACTGATTCTTCCTTGTATGCGTGGTTGCCTTGTTATATTTGCTCGAAAAAAACAAAAAGTTTTTGCCGATGAAAAGAGTGAGGCCCTTATTTTTGAAAAATATTTCTTAGATCTACTCTTCCCTAAAGCTTGGTTTTAAAAAAACTTTGATTTTTGAGAAGTGGAAGGAGAGAGCTTTCGGAAAAAGGAATTTTTTTAACTTTTACCGCCGATGACCGGCGGCCGACGCTGATCAACGGCGGCGGCGAGGTGGCTCAGGGCGGCGTATGGCCGATTTCTGAAGATGGCCAGTCCCTGTTCTTCATTTGGAATAACAAACGAGAGTATTTTGAAGGGGGTTGATTTCGGCTAAATGAAACAAATGAAAATAATAAGCCTTGACTTGGGCTTTATACAAGACCCGTAACCCACGACTTGATCCGGAACCAAAACAACCCGCACATTTTTAAATAATAATGGGGTAATCCTGTTTTTAGTCCCCGTCGCTTTAATCCTTGTATTTTGACCCAAAATCGATTTTAAAACCCCAATTCTCTTTTAATTTGGCCACTCAATTTGCCTTTCTTTTCAATTTAACCTCTTTTAACTTCAATTTACCTATTAAATTTTAATTGTTTTTTTAATTACTTGTTTCTTTTAATTACTTGTTTTTCTTATTATATATATATATATATATATATTACGTTTCACTAATTTTATTATTATTAGTATTGTTATATATATATATATATATTTATATTTCCTATTTTATTTCCTATATGTATATGTATATATTTTCTCTTACTTTTGATTTCCCATTTTATATTTTTATATTTTTATATTTTTATTATTTTACTTATATACTCTTACTTTTGATTTCCCATTTTATATTTTTATTTTTTACTTATATATATATACTTTTACCTTTTTATATTTTATTTATTTATTTATCTATTTTCTTTTATTTTTATTCTCTATTTTTATCTTTTTATCTTCCTTTTATTTGTTTTATTTATTTATCTACATTATCATCTTATTTTTATTTAGTTGTTTGCTATGTATATATTAGTGTTATTATTTTTCTTCATTTTTATTTATTTTATGTATTTTATTCATTTTTATATTTACTTTATTTTTTTATTACTTTCCTTATTTCATTTGTTTTACTTTCTTTATTATTTATTTATCTCTTTTAATACATATTTTAACTTTTAAAGGGTACGCTTTCAAATTAATCAATTGTAAGTAGTTGAGATCGCTATTTCATCTTTTAATTTAAAGTTACATTATTTTTTAACTAAAGACAACTGGAAATTATATAGTATCGAAAGGACAGTTCAATGGTGCTAACCCTTCCTTGACTGTACCGACTCTCGAATCCGACACATCACTTGTAAGACGCAGATCAGGTAATAAATAAGGTATCCGATCAATCTATTTACTTTTAAATAAATGATCGATGGTGACTCCAAATCGTTAAATTCAAGTCGAAACCCAATTCCGGAGCCCAACCGAAAGACGGTTCCAACACGTCCAGAGTCGATTAAAAAATCAATTCAACCCCTCTACGAAATCATTATTAACATGTGAACTATTATACCAATATAATGAACCACAACATCAATCTCTTTAATGTCGTATCGACATCATAATAATCAATTTGAATAAAAAATAAAATGAATTCAATGAAACGACATATCTTTTAACGGACTTATTACATTTTAGTCAAAAGGTAATTTTGTCTCTGCTAATATGGTCTATTTCATTGCTATTTTCCAACGTATAGACCACGAAGTAAAACACACGGCGAAGACTCTCTCAATTCTAGCCTTATATGATCTATATCTATCATCTTTATGGCTTTGAACTTTGAAATCATGGAAACTGCAATTCCAGTCACTGTTATGGACTCTCTCTCTCTAGTTAAAAACAGGGGTAAATTATTCAAATGACCACATTTGTTACACCATTTGTTTTTAACAGTAAGTGGCTAGATTGAAATCACTTAGATAGTTTTGTGGTAATATTGCAAAAATTGAAAGTATGGTGATCATATCAACATCAATCCCATAACTAAGTGGTCAGATTTTAAAATCCGAGCTCTATTCAATTTTTAACCCATAATCACCCGAACGACCTAGAGGAAAAATAAAAAAGAAATCAACCTTTTTCATCAACGGATTAATTACTTATATGATCACTCATTTAATCTCAATTCAAGAATCCACTTTTACATTAAATTAAGCTCAATTTTCATCTAATTTGGCCCATATTTTATATAGCGACTCTAATCACACATACTAATTAGGTAATCCATGTTTGGAGTCAATACTCCAATATTAACTCAGAAATTTAGATCGTTACAATACCCTCAAAATTGGTCAAAAATCAATTATACGCTCACACTCGATTTAAAAAATCAATTCAACCCCTATACTAAATCATTATTCACGTGTAAACTATTACATTAATATAATGAACCACAATATCAATCTCTTTAATGTCGTATCGACATCGTAATAACCAACTTGAATAAAAAATAAAATGAATTTAATGAACTTTCTCATCACAACATATCTTTTAGCAGACTCATTACATTTTAGTCAAAAGGTAATATTGTCTCTGCTAATATGGTCTATTCCATTGCTATTTTACAACGTATACGCCACGAAGTAATACACACGGCGAAGACTCTCTCAATTCTAGCCTTATCCGATCTCTATCATCTTTATAGCTTTGAACTTCGAAATCATGGAAAGTGCAATTCCAATCACTGTAATGGACTCTCTCTGTGTGTGGTTAAAAACAGGGATAAATTATTCAAATGAACATTTAACTATGAGGTTAGTGTCGAAATGACCATCGTACTTTCAATTTTGACAATATGACCATATAACTAAGTGGTTCCAATGTAGCTACCTTCCGTTAAAAATAGAGGGCGTAGCTGATGTGGTTGTTATTGACTAATGGCTAGTTAGAGGTCCTTATAAGTTACACCGTCTGTTTTTAATGGTAAGTGACTACATTGAAACAACTTAAGTAGTTATGTGGTCATATTGTTAAAATTAAAAGTATGGTTGTCATATTAACATCAACCCGATAACTAAGTAGTCATTTGGGTAGTTTACCCTAAATACAATAAATCTTGAAACAACTAAATATTCAATCCTACAAAGAAACTAGTGTATCTGTATCTGATCTACATGAAACCTTCGAGTATGTCTGAAAAGAGCAAAAACACAACCAGAAGCTCAATACCCTCTAAGTTTGGTATGTTCTTGTCGTCTTTCATCTGGTTTTTAGTAGTAACGCATACAATCTCTGTTGAGGCAGTATCTTCTTATGACTGTTCCTCGTTTGATGAACCATCTTCTCATGCGTCCAAAGTTTATGGGACAAATCCAGGTAACAGTGAAAAGCTACAGCCTTGCGTTACTACTAAAAAACATCCGCTGCTGTTCCAATTTCCTGTATCTCCAGGTCCCAATTTAATTCGCCTTCATTTCAATCCCTTCTCATATTCAGGCTTTAATATTTCCAAAGCATTGTTCTCTGTCAGTGCTGCTCACTTCACTCTTCTGAAAACATCCACTGCTTCGTACTCTAAATGCCTTCCGGATGATTGTTACATCGTGACGGAGTTCTGCATCGATGTCGACGACCAGGAGCTTAATGTAACATTCACCCCGTCACCGGATGTTGCTGATGCATATGCATTTGTGAACAAGATTCAGGTTGTCTCCATGCCTTCGAATCTTTACATCCGAGAAGTCGTTTCGCTGCCCTTGATTGGACAACCTTCCCCATATTATATCAAGAACTCGACAGCTCTCGAGATGATGTACCGACTGAACGTAGGTGGAGATTTGATCCCTGAGCAAGAAGATACCGGCATGCTTCGGAAATGGGTGTCCGATGAAAGTTTTTTGACGACTGATAAAAGTAACAGGGAATTATATCCTTCAGATGAATATCGATACTGGCTGCCAACGGTTATCCTTTCTTCGAATGTTCAAATCAAGCCAAGTTCGACGATGTCGGCATACGTTGCTCCAGGGAAAGTTTATGCTTCCGCAAGGACAGTTGCTTATGATGCAAGCAATCAAAATGGAGCTACATGGTTACTGCCAGTCGACTCTGGTTTCTATTACCTTGTTAGACTCCATTTTTGTGAGATCTCAAATAAGATTAAGGGCGTTGGTCAAAGAGTTTTCCATGTCTATATTGAGGATCAAACTGCTGAAGATAAGGCAGATATATTTCTCTGGTCTCATGGAGTTGGTGTTCCGGTTTATAGAGATTACGTCGTATACTTTGCCGAACATGCCAAGAGGGGAACAAATCTGTCAGTTTCAATACGAAACAGCAATGGTTCAATCGAGAAATCCATGCCAGCGATCTTAAACGGATTAGAAATTTTCAAGTTGTCCAATTTCAACAACAGTCTTGCAGGATCATTTTCATTTGGAATTGGAAAGTACTCGAATCCATTGACAAGACATGGTGGAAATTATTTAACTGTCGTAATTTCTGGTCGAATCTTCATCAGCATTCTTGTTCTAACTACTCTATGGCAATTAGTGGTTTCTTGTTGGAGAAGGCAGAGAGAAATATTTTTGCAGTCCCATTCATCGGACCATTTCCGGTGCTTCTCATTTGATGAGGTAAAGTTAGCCACTAACAACTTCTCTGCTGCTTTACTTCTTGGGACTGGGGGTTATGGGAAGGTTTACAAGGGATTCATTAATGGTGGCACCGACATTGTTGCGATAAAACGAGCCAATCCACGCTCTCACCAAGGGCTAAATGAGTTCCAAACCGAAATTTTTCTTCTGTCACAGCTCCGGCACTGTCACTTAGTCTCGTTGATCGGAAGTTGCAAGGAAAAGAAGGAAATGATACTCATGTATGACTATATGGCAAATGGAACCTTACGTGATCATCTATACAATATGAAGAAGCCTCTACTTCCATGGACGCGAAGGCTCGCAATCTGCATCGGTGCAGCTCGAGGGCTGCATTACCTTCACACGAGTTCAAAGCACTGCATCATACACCGTGATGTGAAGAGCACCAACATACTGTTAGATCAAAATTGGGTGGCAAAGGTTTCAGATTTCGGACTATCGAAAATCGGCCCCAACATGCTAACTCAATCGAATACGCATGTCTCTACGATGGTGAAGGGCAACTTCGGGTACTTGGATCCGGAGTATTACAAGCGTCAGAAGTTAACCGAGAAATCAGATGTGTACTCCTTTGGGGTAGTGTTGTTTGAGGTACTATGTGCTAGGCCTGCTATTCTACAAGGAACAGAACACTTGGAGGAAGAGCAAGAGAAGATAAATTTAGCCGAGTGGGCACTGCATTGTTACCAATCAGGGAGGTTGGATGAAATTGTTGATCCATATCTACAAGGTGCAATAGATCCAACATGTTTGACAACATTCACAGGTATTGCAAGGAAATGTTTGTGTGATAAGGGCATTGAAAGGCCAACAATGGGTGAGGTGTTGTGGAATTTGGAGCAGGCTTGGCTGCAGCAGGAGAGTGCTTGTTTACAAAACAATGGCGACGGCGGTGCAGCTGATGAATCGTCTGCGATAATAGATGTTAATGGAGCGCATTTAGAGGGCACTTCAGATCTCAGTCCAGGAGTAGAGTTCTCCGAGATCATAGCTCCGATCGGGCGTTGAGAATTCCGAAGCTATAATAATCCATAAATATAGTTTTAATTGTACAGTATATATAGTACCACCCTGTCATTGCTTCTTGAAACCTGATGGTTGAGCCATATAAACATCCTGAGTTCGAGCTTCTATAAGGTATGTGTATTGTCAATAGGTTAAGAAAATAACCTTCTTTTATACAACTAAAGCCGCTTAATAGGTTCACGGTAATAATAATCTTATGTCGACTGGACATTCAGAAAGTGGTGATGAGTCTGTGTTGTAGTCTTTGTTGTTGCAGGGACACTCACTGAAGCAAGTTGAACAGGTAGAGGAAACCTAGGAGAGTTAGCGGGTAACCGTACTGAATGCCTTTGTGAAAAAGGTTTTGACAGCTACAAAAGGAAAACAACTTTATTAAATTTCAAATATTTTGAGACAAATTTTAAGTTAAACATGTCTTTCAGATAGAAATTTTCCAGCCTCACCAAAATTTAAAAATAGCTACATGTTTAGTAGCTTAACTGTTATTTTTATTCTATTTTGACAACTTAACTATTATTTATTTTTTTAAATCATACGTAACTAGGGATGGGTATGGGACCCAAATCCGACGGGTTCTGATCAGACTCAACCTAATCGGGTCGGGTCGGGTTTTTTAAAAAGAAGTTCGTGTTCAGGTTGGGTCGAGTTCTTTTCAATGTGATGTTCAGGTCGGATCAGGTTCAGGTTTAGGCTAAAAAATATCCGACCCGACCTGAAAAAATATAATTTTACCTTATATATTTAGGAATAATTATAATAATACCCCTCTCTATATGTTATTTTTTTCAATAAAGTCACTGTCTTTATTGAATAAAAATAATATTTTTTTATTATTTCGGGCCGGGTCGGGTTTTTAAGTTATATATCGGGTTCGGGTCGGTTGGAATCTTGTTTTGGTCGGGTCGGATCTCCGGTGGAGAATTTCTTGTTCTCTGGTCGGGTCAGGTGGACCAAAAACCCGACCCAACCCGACCCATGCTCATCCCTATACGTAATGTTAAAAAGCAATAGAATTGCTGACATAGCATTTGAAAAATCAATAATGATGTGACACTATCTTATAGTGACAAGTTAGAATCATCGTTAATTTTTTAATGATGGGTAACTAAAATAAAACCAAAACCTAATATTAGATATGATTTTAAAACAAAAGTAGTTGGGTACTAAATGTGTCATTTTCCCTTAAAAAATATAAAGCATTTTTTATTAAAAAAGAAAAGAAAAATCAATCATATGATGCGATTTTCGTAGTTTTAGAGTTTGGTTATGCTACAATTAGTTTTTTACACCACAAATATTATATTCTTCCAAAGGGATATTCCTTTACTTGTTTTTAGGGTAAATTATAATTTTAGTAATTGAACTTTACTCTCTATTCTATTTCATTTATTATATTTTCAGTTATTTTTATTCATTGAACTTTTAGATTACTTATGTTTTGGTCACTCTAAATTATTTTATAATTATTTTGTGTGACATTACATTTAATATTAGGGTAAACTACTTGAATGACCACTCTAAATTATTTTATAATTATTTTGTGTGACATTACATTTATTATTAGGGTAAACTACTTGAATGACCACCCAACTATGAGATTGGTATCAAAATGATCACCATATTCAAATTTGTATCAATATGATCATTGAACTATTTAAATTAGTTCAATATATGTTCTAGCCGTTAGTATTTAACGTAATTAATGGTGTGGCAATTAACAAATTGGTTTAATTATACATTTGATCCTCAATATTTATACATTCTCTCAATTTGACCTTAATTTAATAAATTTAATTCTCTAATCAAATTGTGACACACGCATACAGTGTGATGCTAACTATTTGACCTAAAGGAATCATACTCCTATACACAAATTCTGTAAGTGGTGTATGTAATAGTTTGGTCGAGTCTTGCGTGCCTACACTTTAATGCTATTGGAATTGTGTTTATATTCGTCATCTATAGATATGAAGAAACCGAAACACAAAGATCCGTCAAAAGTAGTCATCAAATGCCTCCTCCTTGTTACTGTCCGCAGTACCTGCACAATACGGGTCTCCAAAACTAAGATAAACGACACAGTAAATTCATTACTTTCATTAAATACTAAAAAGTGGTTCACGGCTTGAGTAAAATGAAACAGTAAATTCTTGATTTTTCTATAATTATTTCCTAATACACTTGACTTATTTCTAATATAAATGAATTTAAAATTCATTCAATGGGAAATTACCATTATACCTTACATGAAATATGGTAATTTCAACTTGCCACCATAATATCTTCCGTTTTAATATTCTAAAGTCAAAGATAAAAAAATAAAAATCGACTTCCACCTTTGACTTTTGCAATTTTCAAAAATTACAATTTAATCACAAAATTTCATAATTTTGGCTTAACATAGAAAATCAACCTTAATTCCACTCATTAATGTTAAATTTCACCGTTCTAATTTATGGATGATATTTCTAACTTTTTTCTATCATCCTTGAGAATTTTTTGAAATTTTGATTCGATTCGATTATCCAAATTCTTATCGAACTTTATTGCTTTATAGCTTTAAGTACAAATCTCGAATCAAAATTCTGATTCCGACAAAAACATCAATTTCAAAATAAACTATTCATTTACGAGTCAAAATATATAACTTTTAAAAATCACACTTTTGTTCCTAAACTTTTATAAAGTTTATACTTTGGTCACTAAACTTTCAAAACTTACATTTTGGTCACTAGCCAAAATTTTTAATATTACAATCAAAGTTTTTTTTAATTTGAGAAAATTTTAGGCTTTATATATATATATATATATATATATATGTTTTTCAATTTAAATAAAATTTTCAAAATTATTATAAATGTGACACGTGTTATTTAACGGAGGAATTTAGCGGAGGTAAAGGTCCAAAAACCTAAAATGTAACATTGGAAACATTAGACATATAAATTGATCAGAAAACAATTTAGATACCTAAATAAAAAAGGATATATATTAGGGACCTATTTTTGTATTAAGCCTTATGGAAACTGTAATTTAAATCACAGTTATGGGCTCTCTCCCTAGTTAATATCGGTAAATCTAGAAACAACTAGACATCTAATCCTCCATAGACTTTTAGGGACACTTTAGTCATTTAATGGTCGAAACATTTTCATTAGTCTCTAGTCCACACATGTAGGCCTCTAAACGAACCGAATGCACACGAACGAAGGTATGTTCATGCTCGTTCATTTAATAAATAAACGAACATAAATGAACAACAACAAATTTTTGTTCATGTTCGTTATGTAACAACCCGGAAAAAATTATTTATATTTAAGCATTTTGGAGAAATTTGGAGATTTAATTAAAAGTTTCCAGAACTTGTAGGCTGTTTTAGAAGTTGAAGGAAATTCAGGGACCTAACCCATAATTCCCCCATTTAGTGTCAACAACCCTTTGTTAAATGCGTTCAAAATTGGTTTCTGATTTCAAAATCAGAAACAATTGCTTAAACATTTACTCTCCCGCACCTCTCATTCCAAAGTCAATTCAGTCATCGTCCGACCATCCTTTGTCGATCTGAAACCACCATTGTGTTCGTCTTCGACCGATGAACAAAACCCCGTAAACCGATTGTAGTGAAAAATTGTCTAACGCCATGAATTTCGATTCAAAGTTTCGACATTTTTTAACACCACCACCGGGAAAATCGTCAATTCATCGTCGATCGTTGCTCCCTTTTCGACACCTTTCGCACCATCGTGTTCCTTGTGTCGTTCTGAGTCCACTGGTGCCCTTCTTGTCTCCGTCATCACCGGCGCGTAAGGGAGGTGAGGAAGTTAAAGTTTCCGACGTGTTGAAATCGAGCTCTCCACCATTCAAAATTTTGAACCGAGCTTGGTAAGTGTCTCAAAATCCCATTAAATAATTTTAGAAATTTTTCGGGCTCCCAAGCGAGCGCACGCGCCCCCACACGCCGTACATGTGTGTGGGGAAGGTCCACGCGTAGTGGACAACTTGAAATAGTTGACCCGAACCATTTTGACCGACCCGACCCGGTCCAACCGAACCCGACCTGGTCCAACCGGACCTGACTGCCCGACCCGACTCGTTGACTTTGACCAAAAAGTTAAAATTTTCGAAAAGATATATTTTATGGTTTTTGTCGTCCTGAGTCCGATTCCAAAGTCCGTTTTGTCAAATTTGAACCCGAAAGCCTCGAAATTGTCAGTCAAACCCGTTGACTTTGACTAAAAAGTCAAAAATTTTGAAAAATTATATTTTATGTTTTTGACGTCCTGAGTTCGAATCCGAAGTCTGTTTTGCCAAATTCGAACTCGAAAGCCTCTAAATTATCAGTTAAACCCGAACATGCATATATATATTTAAGAGTTTTAGCTTTGAATGATTAAATTAAGACTTGAGACTGATTAGTTATTGTTATATGAAGGTACAAAAGACTCTCCTAATCGCTCGACAGCTAGACCCAGCTCCTCTAAATCCGTTAGACCGCGCGTGTTAGTATTCACTCGTATGACCCGTAAATCTTACAATTTCATAAATTAATTATGTTACCCACTAGTAATGTAGTATTATTATGAATTAGGTTCGAAAACTGTAGCAGAGCGTGGCGAGGCCAATACTCAATAGATCTACAGTTTGACCTTATTATCGAGGTGTGTTCCCTATGTATCACTTAATTGTTTTATTTGTTTTGACATGTGGTACCCCAAAATTTATGATTTACTGGTGATGGCTTATGGACTATGACTGATATATGATTATTGGTTTTCACTGGTATATGATTACAGATTTATGGAAATTATGCTTACTGTATAAATTATATTTTTGATATACCGATTTTGGGTAGGACTGAAGTACGGAGGTACAACTCTGATCAAGTTGGTAAACCTTATGGACCTAATGTGACTCTTGGATAGGCTCTCGGGCCCCAAGATCCTCCATTAGGTTGGCTCCATTTGCTGTGTGCTTAGGGTAAGCGCTACGAACCTAAGGATACATAGGCCACAAGGCATATCCTCAGGTTGGCTCCCTTTTGCTGTGTGCTTAGGGTAAGCCTTATGGATGCAGTTCTGGGGAACTACAATTAGTGTACGGGATGAGGGTTTTAAACTACAAGTTTAAAAAAAAACTAAACTACATTATGATTTATGAGGTTTTACTAAACCATTATTGGTTTATTGTACCTACCATGATTTTATCGTACTATTGGGACACACTATGCCCTAGCTCACTTTTCAAAATGTTTTTCCCTTTTAAGATACTTTGGTTAAACACCACGGATCAAGCACTTGGAGGATCGACGCATTTCGTACATTCCAGCTGAATGTAATTTTTTTATCTTGCAAGTTGACTTTATTATTGAAACATGGGCCTTTATTTTGAAGTATTTGATGTGATAACGACTACTGCTTTTGCTACTGATAATCGGTTTATCATGATTCATATTTTATGATGTGTTTTAAATTAATTTGTTTCTTTTTAGTTTTATATTCATGAGTTGGGTTTTTATCGCTAATTATTATATACTTTTATAAATGTCAATTTATAAAATTATTCAAGTTATTAAATAACGTTTTTAGAAAAATGTCTTTAAGAATCATTAATGTAATCTTCTAGACTTATTCGAAATGCATATGTTGGGTCTAGGGTGTTACATTTAATGGTATCAGAGCTTTTTGTTTTTAAACATCGGACTGTGAATGAGTCAAAACTGAAAATACAATTTTGAAATGTTTTACAAAACAAGTTACTAAGGTCATGTTATAAAGTTTTTACGATTTTAAATTGTGTTTGAGACTCCATGTACCAATCTAACCCTAGGTTTTATCTTATGTAGTAAACTCGAGATTCACCAAGATGAGTGCTAGACGTGGTCATCGAACTAGCCGTAGGCGAGGCCGAGTGGCTAAATTCGCAGACCCGGTAGATGAGATATGTGTAGATCCCTCGCCTACGATAGATGATCCTGCTCCTACGACCCGACGGATCTACCTTCTGCCTCTGGTATTGGCATGACTAATCCGATTAGAAGAGCGACCGATATTGAGCCCGAGTCTACCAGAGTTACATTAAATGAGAATTTTAGTAGACTATTTCTGCAATTGATTCAGAGAGCGGTCAAAGCTATTGGCATTGTATCTGAAGTTCCTATTTTTCAGACACTGATTTCTAATAGAGTCAGAACTTTTAGAGGACAGATTGATGGATATCCTACTGAAATGGAAGATTGGCTCCAGGATACTGAAAGACGTATGAATCACTTTGGTTTGGACCCAACTAAGAGATATCTTGGTGTAGTAGTGATGTTAGATGGCAATGCCCACACCTAGTGGGAGTCAGTGGCCAATAATGTTCTGACTGATCGTTTGACCTGGGATTTCTTTAAAGAGCATTTTTAGGAAGCGTTTTCTAAGAGAACATTATTTGGTTGAGAGACAAAAAATAATTTTAGGATTTGGTGCAAGGGGATATGTCAGTTTCTGAGTACGAGATGGAATTTCTAAAGTTGTTAAAATATGGTACTAGCTTTGTTCCCACCGAGAGAGATAGATGCCACAAGTTCGCTCTTGGACTCAAATATGAATTACGCCGGCAGGTTGTGACTCACCAGGATGAGATATTTGATGTTTTGGTAAGCAAAGCGAAGGATGTTGAGGAGGTAGAGATCTTAGCTCCTGCTAGAGACACACATGAGAGTGTCGTAAGAAAATGGGGTATGCTATCAGTGTGGATTTAGTGGTCATTTCTGGAGGGATTGTCCACAATTATCTTTATCTGAGAGGACAACTAACCCGACTCCTGCGCATTCCCAGACATCAGTTCAAACTCCAGCCAGATGTCGTAGTCAGGGAAAATTTTTCGGATCATCATCCAGAGCTGATAGTAGAGCTCGACCCCAGCAGAGTTGAGATCCTACAGTTTCAGAGGCCAAACAACCAACTACAGTGTATGCTACTAGACGTCGAGATAACAGAGATGAGCCAGAGGTTATTGCGGGTACATTTACCATATATTTTGTTTCATACTTTGTATTACTAGATAATGGCTCCACCAATTCCTACATATCGAGTTTAGTATCTCGAAACCTTTAGATTCTGATTGAGGACACTGATAATACTGTTATGGTTACGACTCCAGTAGGACAATATGTGTTGGTGAATAAGGTATTTCGGCGTTGTCCTCTAGAGGTTCAGGGAGAAAATTTTCTCGCTGACCTTATGGAGCTTCCTTTAGAGGAGTTCGATTTAATTTTGGGGATAGATTTATTGAATAAACATAAGGTTAATTTGGATTGTGAACACAAGAGAGCTACTCTAAAGACTTCCGATGGCCGGATTGTTGTGTTAATTGGTGAACGTCGTGGTTATCTCTCCAATATAGTTTCAGGTATGGAAATTGATCGTATGGTCCGGAAGGGATACGAGACTTTCATTGCTGGTATTTTGAACACTAAAGGTTCCTTGTCCACGATTGAGGAGATTCATACAGTTAACAAGTTTCCTGATGTCTTTCCAGAAGAGTTTCCAGGGTTACATCCTGATAGAGAGATAGAGTTCGAGATTGAGACTTATCCAAGATCTGCATCTGTTTCCATGGCACCCTATCACATGGCTCCAAAGTAACTTAAGGAGTTGAAAGTACAGTTACAAGAATTATTTGATCGAGGATTTATCAGACATAGTACATCACCCTGTGGAGCTCCAGTCTTATTCGTGAAAAAGAAGGATTGATAGCTTAGGCTATGCATAGATTACTAGAAGTTGAATAAGATGACAATTAAGAATAAGTACCCACTACCCAGGATTAATGACTTATTTGATCAATTGTGAGGTGCTACTGTATTCTCTAAGATTGATCTTCGTTCGGGGTATTATCAGTTAAAAGTTAAATGTTCTGATGTTGCGAAGACTGCCATTCCCACTAGATATATGCATTATGAGTTCTTGGTGATACCTTTTGGTCTGACGAATGCTCCCTCAGCTTTCATGAACTTGATGAATCGTGTATTCTGACAATATTTGGATCAGTTTATTGTAGTATTCATTGATGATATTCTGGTCTATTCTCGAACTGAGACGGAGCATAACAAGCATTTGAAGATCGTTCTACGGATCTTGAGAGAGCATGCCCTGTATGCCAAGTTGAGCAAGTGTGAGTTTTGGCTTCAAGAAGTGTCATTTTTAGGGTATATTATTTTTGCGCTAGGTATTCAAGTCGATCGGAGCAAGATTGAGGCTATTGTGAGTTGGAAGCGACCAAAAAATGTCTCTGAGATTCGTAGTTTCTTGGGATTAGCAGGTTATTACAGACGATTTTTCGAAGGTTTATCCATCATCGCTGCTCCATTGATGAAGCTGTTGGGGAAGAATGTCCCATTTGAATGGGGCGAAGCACAACATGAGAGCTTTGAGAAATTAAAGGCGGTTTTGAATCACGCACCATTGTTGATTCAACCAGAGTCCGAGAAAGATTTACAGTGTATAGTGATGCTTCACACTCAGGACTCGGCTATGTTCTAATATAGGATGGTAAGGTAGTGGCTTATGCGTCCCGTCAGCTACGATCGCATGAGTGCAATTATTCGACCCATGATTTGGAGGTAGCAGTAGTGATATTTGTCTTGAAGATCTGGAGACACTATCTTTTTGGAGAGAAATGTTACATTTTTACGGATCATAAGTGTCGGAACCGTCTTTCGGTTGGGCCCCGAATTTGGTCTTCGACTCGGATTAAATGGGTTAGAGTCTCCACCGATCTTTTATTTCAAGACAAATGGGTAGATCGGATACCTTAGTTCTTTCCTGATATGTGTCTTACCAGTGATGTGTCAGGTTCGGGAGTCGGTTACAGTCAAGGAAGGATTAACACCCTTGAACTGCCCTTTCGGTAATACGTAATTTCCAGTTGTCTTAAATTAAGAAAATTGTAACTTTAAATTAAAAGGTAAAATATCGACCCAAATTACTTACCTTTAATGAGTTTACAAAAATATCGTTAAAAAATTAAAATAAGATGTTAAAAGAAAATAATATTAATAGAAGAAAGTAACGAAACTAAAGAGTAAATGAAAGAAATAAATGAAGTCAATAAGAATAAACAGAAAATAGATGGGTGAAACAAACACTGAAAAAAACTAAATTGAATAAATTAAAATAAATGAAGAGAAAATATATACAAAAAATAAAAAAAGGTAAAGTGTTTTAAAAAAATGAAAAATAATAATAAGAGCAAAGAAACTAAAAACACAATGAAAATAAATAAATAGTATAAATAAAATAATAAAATAAAGAATATATACAAATATAAAAATGTATGTATAATGGAATAAAATACTAAATAATAATAATAAATAAACGAGAAATGAAAAGGAAAATAACAATAATAATAAGAATAAAATAATATACCATAATAATAATAAAATAAATAATAAAACATAATATATTAAATAATAAAATAAATAAATGAAACTAAAATAATGAAACACAGATTGACTTTAACAGGGGGTTGAATTGAATAGGAAAACAAATCAAGTGGCCAAATCAAAAGAAAATTGGAGTTCAAATTCAATTTTGGGACCAAAATGGGAGTTTTTAAAGCCAAGGGGACAAAAACGCTATTAACCATTCTTTAAAGCAAAACACACGGGTTACCTAGTAATGGATCGGGTCGCATGGGTCGGTTCGGGCTAGCTTAATGGGTTGTATATTAACCCAAACACCACAAAACAATTCTCATTTCCATTTCCCCCCCAAACCGAATCAAACTTAAAAAATAAATCCTCTGAATTGGTTCATGTGTTCTTCATGAACACATGAACACCGCCACTATTTTCAAAATCCGGCCACCATGGCCACCCTGCGCCGTCTAGTCGGCCGTTGTTGAACGGCGCCGGCCGCCGTTTATCGACGGTAAAAAATGATTTTTTTTGTGTTTTTTAAAAGCCCTTCACCTCCCCAACTCAAATATCAAATTTGTTTTTCAAAATATGCCTCGTGAGAGTGTAGATCTAGCAAAAATGATCTCGACAACCACCCCCTTTGGCCCTCGCCGTTTCGAGTTTAAAACCAAAGAAAATCAACATGCAAGCCACACACAAACTGAATCGAAAGGTAAGACAAATAATACCTTTATTTCTCGTTTCGAAGAGTACAAGTGTTTCGAATCCTTGTATATTTCGTAGTGCTTTTTTTTGTGCCTAATATCGTATATCATTTTTTTCTTCCTATAGGTCTAATTACATAGCATTTTATAGGAGTAAAAATCCTATTTTTGGAGTCCTATTCCAACTCTAATGCTTTTATTTTCTGTTGGTTGTTAGTGATGGACGTTGGCACTGTGAAAATCGGACGTGGGGACGTGTTACCGTGAAATGCGGGCGCGGGCTGTTGGAGTCTCAAAACGGCGCTGGGGTAAGGCGATGGAAGGAGAGTGATGCATTAGGGTTTTTTAGAAACCCTAAGTCTGCACGAGTTTATCTTGGAAGCTGCTGTTGGGCTGCACACGTGGATTTGGGTCTACCAAACGGGCTGCTGGGATGTTGGGCCACGTGTTTTAAGCCTGTAAATAAAGTAACATATTGTGTATTATAAAATATAATAATTTTAATTGAATGGAAAGGGTCAAAATTTGATGTCTTCAGCTGACCCTCTTTGCTCATTATCGTGTAACAAAAATAGAGCAAAGATTAAAAGACACAAATTTTGTCCATATCGAATATCCTCTATCTTAGAGTTGAAATCCGATATTAAGACTGGTTTTTAGATTTAAATCATGAAATATCTCCCTCGTCGTGAGGTTGAGATGAATTAGAAACTTCTGAGCACGATATCTTTCGTTGTGAAGTTGAAATCGAACTCAAAGCTTTGGTGTTTCAAGAGAAAAATGCTCAAAGGTTTTCTTTTTTGTTTCAAGAGAAACAATTTCAAAGGTTTTCTTTTTGTGTTCCAAGAGAAACGATTTCAAAGGTTTTTTATGTTTCAAGAGAAAACGATTTCAAAGGTTTTTTTCCAGAGAAACTGTCTCCAGGGAGGAAAAATTTTGTTTCAAGAGAAACATATTCAAAGGTTTTGTTTCAAGGGAAACTGTTTTCAAAGTTTATGTTTCAAGAGAAACTGTCTCAAGGGAGACAAAATTTGTTTCAAGGGAAACTATCTCAAGAGAGACAAAATTCATTTCAAGGGAAATGTTTTCAATGTTTATGTTTCAAGAGAAACTGTCTCAAGGGAGACAAAATTTTGTTTCAAGGGAAACTATCTCAAGAGAGACAAAATTCATTTCAAGGGAAATGTTTTCAATGTTTATGTTTCAAGAGAAATTGTCTCAAGGGAGACAAAAGTTTCTGTTTCGAGGGAAACTATCTCAAGCGAGATAAAATCTTGTTTATGTTTCAAGAGAAACTATCACAAGGGAGACAAAATTTTCCATTTTGAGGGAAACTATCTCAAGCGAGATAAAATCTTGTTTTAAGAAAAACAATCTTGAGGGAAATAAATCTTCTTTCGAGTAAAACAGTCTCAAGTGAGACAAAGTCTGTTTTAAGAAAAACAATCTTGAGGGAAATAAATCTTCTTTCAAGTAAAACAATCTCAAGTGAGACAAGGTATGTTTTAAGAATGACAATCTCAAGGGAAATAAATATTCTTTCAAGTAAAACAGTCTCAAGTGAGACAAATCATCTGTATTAAATGAGATTGTCTCAAGCGAGACACAATTTATATCAGAAATGTTGAATCTGAAGATGATTGTTCCCTCTTGATGAGGATGCCTTGTTGTCTTTTAATCTCATCTTCTCCTGAAAGATCTATAAAATATATTTGGATGCAACTATCATGATGATGGATGTTTGATGTATGCCAAGATGAAATATATTTGCTGTTTTATTGAATTTGTCCTCAAAAGAGGAAAAATCAAGGTCTTTATTGCACATGATGATGAATGCAAAGATGCAAATTTCATGAGTAATGTATGCATGTGTTGATGCATATGCGAAATATGTTAGGGTTTGGAAAGAAATTTCAATCTCTGGTTGTCAGTCTTGATGACTCTTGACCCTGGAATCTTGAATTTCTTATTCTTGATCTTGGATTCTTCAACATGCTTAAATCTGATGTACAAAATATTGATCTTGCTCCAACAAATTTTACCCCAAAAAATTGGCTTCTCTTGCCCCATCCTTAATCTTTGAGCTTCGGAGATATATTCGTTGATTTTCAAGATATGCTTCTAGAGAACTTATCTTGTTTGAAAATGTTTTCCTTCTTCGTATTTTCAAAATCTTGAAAATTATCGAAAGGAATTTTTGAAATTGTTACTTCTTTCTAGGTTTTACAATTAAAGCAAATCATAAAACATGAGTTCATTGGATATCAAAAGAATCAAATTCTCTTTTAATCTTTGATAGCTACAAATCTTTGAAAAATATCAAGATCAAAAGGTTGGTTTAGAGGTGGGTTTGTTTCATCGATTTGGTCATCGTGAAGATCATGGTATGCCCATCTTTCTTGATTTGTTATTTTAACCGGAGATGAACAAAATGACACAACTAGCATAATCAATGGCTAGACCTTTCAGAACACTTATGTTTCAGTTCTCTGAAATCTTCCATTTGTTCAAGTTTTGTAAGCTCCTCTAACAAAGGTGGTGCAGAAATATCGGCCTAAAAATGAGATTCTTGAGTGCTCGTGTGTATTTGACTATAACAGGTGTTCCTTAACTCCCTTAGTCCATTTTTACTGAAACTCCTTATTTAAATTTTCCATTAAATGGCTAGCTAGATCCATAAAGCCGGGGCATTTTACCAATTGCTCTAGAGGGACAACTTAATATGTAAATACCTTTATCAGGTTAGCTGAATCTTATCCATAAAGCCAGGGAGTTTAACCAATTGCCTTAGAGGGACAGCTCAAGCTTTATTGTATAGTATAATCATCTTTATCAGGCTAGCTGAATATTATCCATAAAGCCGGGGCGTTTAACCAATTGCTCTAGAGGGATAACTCAAGCTTTATTGTATATAAATAATATTATAATGTGGGTATACGGGTTCCAATTTCTTAAGTTTGTTAAGAAGAACTTGTTATAGTCTAGGTGTTTTTGAAGGTCAGAAAATCTCATCATTAGAGTTCAATTCCCGAGCAACTGACCTAAACTAGATTCACCTACTTGGTCATTCCATCTGAGAAGATCATGATCATCATTTAACGTCATAAAAAAAGGTATAAACCAATTAGTTTTGCAATCTCATGTGCTAGTTGCCCCATTCTGTTCGCTCTTAATATGTTTCTGAATTCCAAACCTTGGATGGACTCTTCATGAGAAGAGAAAACTTAGCTCGGTAAGAGAAAAACATGTAGTCTGATGTATCTTTTAAATTAGGTCCAAGGGGTCTTTGTTTTGCAGGGTTCAATCTTGTCATTTGTCAAAGATTTACAACCTCAATTATTAAACAACTTTTAATTAAGGTGATATTAAAGGAACTCAAGATTAAAATTTGCTTATTTCCTAAGAAGGAAGTATTTTATTTAAAATATTTAAACGTCAAGTGACTTAAAAACGTTTACGCATAAGAAGTACGAAAGAAAAACAAGTTCAAACAAGATGATATGCTTGATAATACAACACAATTCCTGATGGATGCCCCATTTGAATCTCGATCATAATGCCCCATTACACATTAAACGTCCATGCCACTGAATCGATCAGATCTTGGCAAATGACAAGATCTGCATACGGTATTAACATCATGGCCTTCAGGATATTAACATCATGGCCTTTAGGATATGGGGCCTCTCTGGGTTTACCCTGAGCTCCCAATATGATAGTTGCATATGGTATTAACATCATGGCCTTCAGGATATGGGACCTCTCTGGGTTTGGATTGAACCGTAGTCACAAGATTCTTCTCAACTAGCGTTTGGAGTAACTCCTCATATGTCATTGGGATTTGACTGATGCGAATCTTTTCTTTCCTTGGTTCTCTCTGAGTTTGTTTAGAAGTACCAGATGGTACAACAGCAGTGGTTGAGATCGCAACACCTTTGTTAGCGTTACAGGTGTTGATATCGTTGATCTCTCACTCTTTATTCTTCATGGGAGGTTTCTCACTAGAGTCCCCTCCTTCGATTTTTCCTTGTTTTATGGCTAGCTCGATCATCTCACCAGCCATAACTAGATCTGAGAAAGTTCCCGATATAATTGCCACCAGGTGCCCAAAGTAAGGCATCTTCAAGGTTTGTACAAACAATTTTCTAGTTTCCTTTTCATCCAAAGATGGATGAACTTGTACAGATAGATCCCTCCATCGTTGTGCGTATTGTCAGAAACTTTCATTGTGCTTTTTCTCCAGGCTTTGTAGCTTAACCCAGTCTAGTTTCATATCGTTAATATGTTTTTATTGCTCCAATAAAGACTTGGCTAAGTGTTTCCATGTCTTAATATGAGTTCGACTAAGCTGGTTGTACCACCGAATAGTTGAACTAGACAGGATCTCATGGATGCAGTAGATCAGGAGTTGGTCATTTCGCACATACCCTGTCATTTTTCGATAGAACATAATGATGTGGGCTGAGGGGTAACTGTTCCCGTCGAACTTCTCGAACTCAGGGACCTTGAATTTTAGAGGAAGAACCAAGTACGACACTAGACTGAGCTCCGCGGCATCGACTCCAAGGTAGTCATCGTCTCTTTTAACTACATTCATTTGGTCCTCTAATTGCTTGATTTTCTCCTCCATCTTCTTTGATTTGTTCTCTTCATCTGAATATGGTATATGGTAATAACCCGGTTTGTTCTTAGGATTAAATACAGATGATGAGGGCTTCGCTTTTGCAGTAGATTAGTCCCTTCGAAGTTTCGGTATGATCCCAGGTGAGACAACCACTTGTGGGGTTGGTGGTATAATAACTCTTTCAGATGAACCTGCCCTTGGTATACTTTCTTGTTGGAGACCCTATAACTTGGCCATAATTTGATTGACCAAGGACTCCTTGTTTTTCTTGATGGACTCCAGGGTACTTTGATTGTTCTGAGCCATCTTTTCCTCCAGCTCTTTCTGCAATTTTGCCATATTCTCTTCGATTTGAATGATTCTGGCCTCTATTCGCCTCTTTTTCAAGCGGGTGTTATGCAGATGGGGTGTGTCCAACGCTTGAGGTGGTGTATCCAGTATTTATTCCTTTTTTGAAGCATTCTTCCATTAGTTAATGCGAATGCAAAGAAAATAACAAAATGCAAAATATGTCTAAATGCATGATGCATGAAATGTCCGAGGCATTGATCCAAAAAATGTGCATGTTATTATGAATAATCCTTATTGGGGACAAAAATATTTTATCTTTTAAGAGACCAAAAATATCATGACAGCTTCTGACATGCAGACTAGTCTTCTGCCTTCGTCTGTAACCGATTGAATAACTTGTCGAACCGCTCTGGCTTTTCTGGATGAACCGTGCAAATGTTGAGTTGCTTTTTGTATTGGCCCAAGAAGTCTCGAATGACTGCATCTATGGCATTTATCTTTTGTTGAGCCTGTTCCCAACGAATACGTTATTGGAGCCCTCAATTGATAGGAACTATGTGAAGTTCATTTGTCTGTGTCAGTAATAGTCTCCAATTTCAACTATCGTTTTTCCATTGCTATCTTTGAAGGGGCTCTCAATATCAATAACCTTTATCTTGCCCCTACAACCTCTGCCAGTCAGTTCTTCCAAGATAGACTTTCATTGTGCTTGATGTAGACCCGATTCGTTCTGAGTCCTTTATAACGCAACAGAGTGATATACTCTTCAATTGTGGGTGCCACGTCTTCGGGATTGAATATGACACATAGTCTCCTTGTAGATTGTCCTCTGCATTTTCATGTCTTGTATTACAACCCCTTTATCCATTAATGTAGATTATTCATGTTCAACAAACACGTTTTTGGTAGAGAAAGACCTCTTTCAAATGATGTGAATGATAAAAAAACAAACATGAAAGCAAAAGAGTTAGTAAAATAAGAAAAATAGTAATGAAAGTAAAAAGGTAAAAAGAAAAAGGAAAACAACACAGTTAGGGTAAAAATATCTTAGGTTTTGGAATGTGGTTTCAGGGTAGGCTCTAAATCTCCATAGTCTCCCGGTTTAGGTTCTAAAAAACAATACCCGAGTTCTCCTTGCTGGCGCCCCCTTGGGCTTGCCAGACCCTTAGTCCTAAACTCATCACAGGCTTGTTTGGACTAAGTTAAATTCGAGAGGACACATTCTCTTATGCCCGCACGGTGAATAAATTCACACGAAAGTATCGCTTTTATCCCCACTTAAAACAGGGTTTGGAGCTCAGGTATAGAGCCTTAGAGGAAAAAATGAGTTTGGAAGGCTGAAATCATTAGAAAACGGTTAGTACAACTATTTACTCGAAAATATAATCAAAGATAAGCAATAAGAATAGAAATGTTACCTTAAAATTCAAACTCACCCTTTTTGTTAAAAAGACAACTGGAAATTACCTTAGCCTGACTCACTTACATGTGTCCCAGTACAGTCGCCAAGCTGTCGGAACCGTCTTTCGGTTGGACCCCGGATTTGGGTTTCGACTTGGATTAAATGTGTTAGAGTCGCCACCGATCTTTTATTTCAAAACAAATGGGTAGATCGAATACCTTAATTCTTACCTGATCTGCGTCTTACGAGTGATGTGATTGGTTCGGGAGTCGGTTACAGTCAAGGAAGGGTTAGCACCCTTGAACTGCCCTTTCGGTACTATGTAATTTCCAGTTGTCTTAAATTAAGAAAATTGTAACTTTAAATTAAAAGGTAAAATATCGACCCAAATTACTTACCTTTAATGAGTTTACGAAAATATCCTTAAAAAATTAAAATAAGATGTTAAAAGAAAATAATAATAATAGAAGAAAGTAACGAAACTAAAGAGTAAACGAAAGAAATAAATGAAGTCAATAAGAATAAACAGAAAATAGATGGGTGAAACAAACACAGAAAAAAACTAAATTGAATAAATTAAAATAAATGAAGAGAAAATATATACAAAAAATAAAAAAATGTAAAGTGTTTTAAAAAAATGAAAAATAATACTAAGAGCAAAGAAACTAAAAACACAATGAAAATAAATAAATAGTATAAATAAAATAATAAAATAAAGACTATATACAAATATAAAAATGTATGTATAATGGAATAAAATACTAAAATAATAATAATAAATAAACGAGAAATGAAAAGGAAAAAACAATAATAATAAGAATAGAATAATATACCATAATAATAATAAAATAAATAATAAAACATAATATATTAAGTAATAAAATAAATAAATGAAATTAAAATAATGAAACACGAATTGACTTTAACAGGGGGCTGAACTGAATAGGAAAACAAATCAAGTGGCCAAATCAAAAGAAAATTGGAGTTCAAATTCAATTTGGGACCAAAATGGGAGTTTTTAAAGCCAAGGGGACAAAAACGCAGTTAACCCTTCTTTAAAGCAAAACACGCAGGTTACCTGGTAATGGATCGGGTCGCATGGGTCGGTTCGGGCCAGCTTAATGGGTCGTGTATTACCCAAACACCACAAACAATTCTTATTTCCATTCCCCCTAAACCGAATCAAACTTAAAAAAATTAAATCCTCTGAATTGGTTCATGTGTTCATGAGAACACATGAACACCACCACTATTTCCAGAATCCGGCCACCATGGCCACCCTGCGCCGTCTCGCCGGCCGCCGTTCATCGGCGGCAAAATATGATTTTTTTGTCCTTCATCTCCCCAACTCAAATATCAAATTTGTTTTTCAAAATATGCCTCGTGAGGGTGTAGATCTAGCAAAATGATCTCGACAACCACCCCTTTTGGTCCTCGGCGTTTTGAGTTTAAAACCAAAGAAAATCAACATGCAAGCCACACACAAACCGAATCGAAAGGTAAGACAAATAATACCTTTATTTCTCGTTTCGAAGAGTACAAGTGTTTCGAATCCTTGTGTATTTCGTAGTGCTTTTTTTTGCCTAATATTGTATATCATTTTTTCCTATATGTTTAATTACATAGCATTTTATAGGAGTGAAAACCCTATTTTTAGAGTCCTATTCCAACTCTAATGCTTTTATTTGCTGTTGGTTGTTGGTGATGGACGTTGGCGCCGTGAAAATTGGACGTGGGGACGTGTTGCCGTGAAATGCGGGCGCGGGCTGTTGGAGTCTCAAAAACGGCACTGGGGTGAGGCGATGGAAGGAGAGCGGTGCAGTAGGGTTTTTTGGAAACCCTAAGTCTGCACGAGTTTGGCTTAGAAGCTGTTGCTGGGCCGCACACGTGGATTTGGGTATGCCAAACGGGCTGTTGGGATGTTGGGCCACGTGTTTTAAGCCTGTAAATAAAGTAACATAATGTGTATTATAAAATATAATATGTAACTATATAATATAATAATTTTAATTAAATGGAAAAGGTCAAAATTTGATGTCTTCAATAAGAGCTTAAAGTATATTCTGACCCAGAAGGAGCTTAATTTGAGACAACGTCGTTGGCTAGAGCTTCTAAAGGATTATGATTGCGTGATTAATTATCACCCTGGTAAAGCTAACATTATAGCCGATGCTTTGAGTCGAAAGGCGATAACGGAGTTGAGGTCCTTAATGGTCAGGATGAATTTATATGATGATGGCACTCTGTTAGCAAAATTGCAAGTTAAACCGACTTTGGTTGATGAGATCAATGTTAAACAATCTCTTGATAGCTCATTGCTTTATATTTTTGAGCAAGTGGAGCAAGGGACAACCTCAGATTACGATGTTGACCAGGATGAAGTATTATACTTCAAAGTTCAATATTGTGTGCCTAATGATGCTGAGTTGAGGCAGACTATCCTTAATGAGGCTCACAGTAGTCCATATTCTATGTACCCCAGTAGAGATAAGATGTATCAAAATTTGAGAGAGAGAGGTATCATTGGATCGGCATGAAGAAATACATCTATGATTTTGTGGCTAGATGTTTAACTTGTCAGCAGGTTAAGGTAGAACATCAACATCTGTTAGGTTTGTTACAGCCTATCAAGATTCTTAAATGGAAATGGGAGCGTATTACTATGGATTTTGTTATCGGCCTACCTATGACCCCTTCGAAAAAGGATTCAGTCTGGGTGATTGTTGACAGACTTACAAAGTCAGCTCACTTCATTCCTGTGTGGGTAAATTATACATTGGAAAAGCTGGCTAGGTTGTATATTTCAGAGATTGTCAGATTGTATGGTGTCCCGTTATCTATCATTTTTGATCGAGATCCAATATTTACTTCAAGATTTTAGAAGGTGTTACATACGAATTTGGGTACGAGATTGGATTGTAGTACATCCTTCCACCCACAAACTAATGGTCAATCTGAGAGAGTGATTAAGGTTCTAGAGGATATGTTATAGGGTTGCATAATTGATTTCCGGGGTATATGGGAGAACATTTTGCCTTTGGCTGAATTTTCTTACAATAACAGTTACCATGCCAACATTTGTATAGCACCCTACGAAGCACTCTATGGGCGTAGATGTCACACCCCAATTTGTTGGGCTGAGTTGTGTGGTCGGAAGACTTTGGGCATGAGTTAGTACGCGAGACGGAGGACACAGTCAGATTGATCCATGACCGTCTGAAAGAGGCATTTGATAGACAGAAGTCTTATGCTGATCAAATAAGGAAATATATTCAATTTGAAGTTGGAGATCAGGTCTTTTTAAAAGTATCCCTGTGGAAAAAAGTATTGAGATTCGAGCGTAAGGGTAAATTGAGTCCAAGATTTATTGGACCATTTCGTATCTTGAAGAGAGTAGGACCTGTTGCATATCAGCTTGAGTTGCTTCCCCAACTCAGTCGTATTCATGATGTATTTCATGTATCTATGTTGAGGCGAAACCGTACAGGTCACATCATTCAGGTTGAGGAGGTAGAGTTGAGACCTGATTTGTCATATAAGGAGGAGCCCGTTCAGATTTTAGAATGGGATGAGCGAGTTCTTCGGAATATGCGTATTTCAATGGTCAAAGTTCAATGGAGTAACCGTGGCCCCTTAGAAGCTACTTGGGAGACATTGGAGTCAATGTAGGCTCAATTTCCTCATCTATTTTCATAAGGTAAATTTCGAGGATGAAATTTATTGTAGAGGGGGAGAATTGTAACAACCCGGAAAAAATATTTATATTTAAGCATTTTGGAGAAATTTGGGGATTTAATAAAAGTTTCCAGAACTTGTAGGCGGTTTTAGAAGTTGAAGAAAATTCAGGGACCTAACCCAGAGTTCCCCATTTAGTGTCGGTAACCCTTTGTTAAATGCGTTCAAAATCGGTTTCTGATTTCAAAATCAAAAACAATTGGTTAAACATTTCCTTTCCCTTACCTCTTATTCCAAAGCCGGTTTAGTCGCCATTCGGCCACCGTTCGTCTATCCGAAACCACCATTGTGTTCGTCTTTGACTGGTGAACAAAACCCCGTAAACTGATCGTAGCGAAACGTTATCTAACGTTGTGAATTTCGATTCAAAGTTTAGACTTTTTTTAATACCACCGGGAAAATCGTCAATTCATCATCGATTGTTGCTCCGTTTTCGACACCTCCCGCACCATCATGTTCATTGTGTCGTTCCGAGTCCACCGGTGCCCTTCTTGAACCGAGCTTCGTAAGTGTCTCAAAATCCCGTTAAATAATTTTAAAAAAATTTCGAAATTTTTTTGGGCTCCCAGGCCACCGCACGTGCCCCCACGCGCCGCACCTGTGTGTGGGGAAGGTCCACGCGTGGTGGACAACTTGAAATAGTTGACCCGACCCAGTTTGACCGACCCGACCCGACCCGATCCAACTGGACCTAAATACCTGACCCGACCCGTTGACTGTTGACCCTTAGGCTAGATCTAGGGGGTTACAAGTTCATTAAGGAATATAGCTTGTTCATGTTCGTTCATGTTCGTTCATTTAAATGATAAACGAACATAAGCGAATGAACATAAACGAACACAATAAACTAACATAAACGAACAACAAAAACGCAAAAAACAAACTTATTCGAACACAACAAATGAATGTAAAAAAAATAAACAACAAGAATAACAACTTAAAATTCATTAATATAACATGCAACTTTAGAGTTAATTTCTTCGAATACGACAAAAACATATATAAATCATAAATAAGCTATATGAACATAATAAAGTCTTAAAGTTAATTTGTAACAAAACAATCTTCGTGAAATCCAAACAACTTCAATAATCTTCATAACATATTCAACTTGTCCTCTGTTCAAACATAAATCAACATAAATGAACGAAGATAAATGAACGAACATAAACGAACATATAATCGAACGTTCACGAACGTAAATGAACGAACGAGCCATTTGTTCGTGTTCGTTCATTTAATTAAACGAACGCAAAATCTTGTTCATGTTCGTTCATTTAATAAATAAACGAACATAAACGAACTTCTCGCTGCACGGTTCATGAACGGTTCGTTGAACGTTCAGTTCATTTACAGGCCTACACACATGTTCATTTATAACTTTTAATAATCAACGAACTTAATAAAAAAATATCATATAGTCAGAAGACTGTTTTGTAACTCTCAGACACAATTTTTTTTTTCACATCAAAAACAAATTTCATTTAATACAAAAATTGGTGGAATATTAAAATATGCCAATTGTTACTATAAAAAGAAGAACAATCACTTGATTACACTACAAACAAAATAACACCTAATGTAAATACAACACCATAAAGTGGGTGCAAAGCATAATATAAGGTGGGCAGAGCATACTTAGGGTGGGCACTGGGCAGGCGTCTTGGAATCTAAATTTTTTTGTATTAGTTATCTATTATACTATGAGTATCCACTATGAAATTTTATTTATGTTCATCCCATACAAAAAATTTCAATAATTAATATGTGTATCTATCCTATAAAATATTTTTAAATCCGTCACTAAACATAAACAATTTGCAGAAGAAAATACAACAATGCTCAAATATGAAAAACAACCAACCAAGCCCCACTACATCTAAGAAAAAAACTGCATCTGAAGTAATCTCATCGAACCGAACTCCCATTTTGCAAAAAAAAAAAAACGAACATAGTTTATTTGAAAATATAAAATGCAAGCTCACAAGACAACTCGAGAAATCAAACAACAATTGATCGAACTATCTCAGCTTGATCCGACCCAACCCAACCCTATAAAATTTATAATTTTACCTTATATATTTACGATTTACTCAAGCACCGCTTCTTGTTTATCTCCCTCAATACTAAAATCGAGTCTCTTCGCAAACTCCCAAGCAGGATTTACTTCTTTTAAAACTACTTTCTTTCGATTACTAAAATTCGAATCCGAAAGAGAGATGAAACTCACACCCAGTTCCATTTTAAAATCTGAATTCGAATTCAATTTATACCTCATAATCACCCAAGAATTAGAGCTCCTAAAAGAACAATACCCTCACCACCATCATTTTCTATCTTCATCTTCATCTTCGTCGTTTTGATCGTCACCATGGCCGACTTTGTTGATGATGATGACACAGTTGGACCCTTCTACATTGCTACCAAGCCACCGACTCCTGAGATTTTTATTAAGGTATGTCTACTGGTCTCCCTCATTCCTCTACTTTTTCTTCAAAGTAAAACTAGTACCACATTCTACTGAACAATTTTTCAAAGACTTGCATTTGTTAATTGATTAATAAATTGATTAGGGAAAAACACTGAAAGAGAAGTTACTATTATATGCTAAAGTAGAACTGAAATCATTAAGTACGAACTACTTGGGAGCAGCGTAGTTGTTGGTGTTTGAATCCGTAATATTTAGAGACAACCCTTTAACCATTGAGATAATTGAATTCATGTTAGGTTTAATAGTTTTATTAAGAGAATCTCGTAATGTTCTATATGTTGACACCATGGATATTGTCATTTATTGAGTTTATTTAAGGATTGAATATAAAAAAATTTATGGCACTTTTACTTTGTGCGTTTAATATTTTTATGTTTCTTTTAAATGTTAGTCACTCCTGATTTTTAATTAGTGATTTCTTATCAATAAATAATAATACTTTTCATTTTTATTGTGTTGTTTTATGCCTCAACGTTGTAAAGCTTCAATGGACTGAAAAGTAAACAAAATATTGCAGGAAAAATAATATTAGTATGACTGCAAGAAAGGAGATGATGTTCCATGAGGGAATTGACAAGGAGGTCTGCTACATATGTTCTATAATATCAGCTAATTCATCTGAGTCAATTGGTGTCATGACTCGGGGAGGTATCGAAGTGGCATTCGCGCCTGTTGGACTCTATAAGCATCGAAACGACTTCCGGCATTGTCAGTCTTTCGGAAGGAGACATGCTAGTGCATATCAAAGCAATTTTCAAGACTGTTATCATATGAGACACAGTTGTCTCATCTTGTTGATTCAATCCAGCATCGAGTATTCCGGGAGACAAAAAATGATTTCTAACGTAATTTCTCACCCATGTCACGAGATCGCCGCCTTGGTCTAGTGGTTGAACCGGTGTTCTTCCGGTCAGCAATTCCAGTAGGACTACTCCATAGCTATAGATGTCACATTTTTCTGTGACTTTCATGGTATATGCATACTCTGCATTTGAAAGAAACATAAAACTATTAAACTCACGAACAAATATATTAAGCATTAAAGGGTCAAAAACAAGAGATTAACTCACCTGGAGCAATATAGCCATAAGAACCTGCAATTGCAGACATTGACCTGGACTGCGGCATGTCGATGACTTTTGCTAATCCGAAGTCGCCTACATGAGCTTCAAACTTTTCATCGAGCAATATGTTATTCGACTTTATATCGCGGTGAAAAATTCTAGGCTTGCAATAATGATGTAAATATGCAAGACCATGAGCAGCCCCCAAGGCAATCAAGAACCTTGTTCTCCAATCAATATTGCAGGATGCTCCATGAAGAAGCTCCCCCAAGCTGCCTCTTGACATGTACTCGTAAAGAAGAAGATTTGAACATTGGTGGTAGCAGAAACCATAAAGCTTTACGATATTCCGATGCCGGATATTTCCCAAGGTTAGGATCTCGGCGCGGAAGCTGTTGTCGACGTTGTTATTGCCCTCTCTGTTGGATGCAAGCTTCTTAACAGCAATGACATGGCCACTTGGTAAGACAGCTTTATACACCGTTCCGCATGCTCCCCTACCAACAATAAAGCTCTCATCAAAATTGTCTGTGGCTTCAAGCAAGTCCTGGAAAGTGAACCCTTCTTTTGGCGAAAAGTAAATGTCTAAAACTCGAGAGGTAGTCGGTTTTTCTTGCAATGGAGCAGCCATTTTGACCGGTTGTCTCATGAAATAAATAGTAACTACTATTAAAACAAGAGAAACTCCACCAATGGCTGCTGCAACTATAGCCACAATCTTGCCTAACCGAGTACCTTTATCTTCTGCATCCGGCTGAAACGAGAATGATGGTGTTGGATTACAACCACCAAGAGGCCCACTGCAGAGACCGTTGTTCTCGATAAAGCTGCTGAATGCCATGTTGTCGAGGAGCGGTAGAGACGGTATAGGCCCTGCAAAATCATTATAAGAGAAGTTGCATCCGAGTAAGCTGGATAAATTGGCAAAAGAACCTGGTATTTGACCACTCAAATGGTTGTTATTTAGCACAAGGTTTTCAAGTAAAACAATATTCCCAAGCTCAGAAGGGATTGGTCCAGATAGATTGTTGTAGCTAAGATTCAAATCAATTTGCGAGCTGGAGAGTACACCTAATTCAGCTGGTATGTTGCCATTGAATGAGTTGCCTCCCATTTGTAACTCGGTCAAACGCAAGAGATTCCCCAATGCTGGAGGGATTTCCCCTGATAGATTATTTTCTGAAAGCTTGAGAAGCTCCAACTGAGAAAGTACTCCCACCTCACCAGGTAACCTTCCCGTAAATCTGTTCCGGCTGAGATCGAGTCATTGAAGCATTTTGCAATTGAAAATCTCTGGTGGTATCCTTCCAGTGAGGGAGTTTGATGAGATGTTGAAGATCGTCAACCGGGAAAGATTACCAATCTCTCTAGGCAACTCTGATGTAAAGTTGTTGTATGAAAGTTGAAACCTTTGCAAGCTTCTGCAGTTTCCAATCTCGGGCGGAATCGGCCCACTGAACTTGTTCTGGCCAAGTTCAATAGCAGAAATATTCACCAATTTGCATAGATCAGATGGAAGACTCCCTATAAGACTGTTTCCAACTAAAAGAAGTTGAATCAGTGATTTGCAGCTTGTAATACCAGATGTAATCTTCCCAGTAAGCTTGTTTAACCCCAGGTTGAGAAATATGAGGCCTGAGTTTTGGCAAAGGTGACGAGGGATCCTTCCCATTAGTTGATTTTCTGATAAATCAAGCACCCAAAGTGGACTATAAGCCCCAAGCATCTGAGGAATGCTCCCATTCAGTGAGTTGTCAAAGAGCTGAAACATGGTCAAGTTTGTTAAATACTGAAATCCCATAGGAATCGGACCGGTGAGACAATTTATGGAGAGATCAAGCTTTGACAAGTTCTTCAAGGTGGTTAGCTCTACAGGGATAACACCTGTAAGCTGGTTCTCAAAAAGATACAGCAAAGTTAGCTCTTTAATCTTACTCAACTCAACCGGTATCTCTCCGATCAACATATTCTCTGAAAAATCGATTTGTTCAGCAGATGAAAGATTCCCAGTCTCCTTTGGGATTGTTCCATACAGTTGGTTTCTGTAAAGGTACAACTTATTGAGATTTATACGGTTCCCAAGCTCTTTGGGTATCCTTCCAACAAGCTTGTTGTCATACAAAGCAAGAGTACTCAAACTTGTACAATTGCTAAGCTCCTCAGGAATCAAACCAGAGAGCTGATTCTCCCAAAGGATCAACTCTCTCAAGTTATTCAGCTTCCCGATCTCTCTTGGTAGTTCACCGGTCAACGCGTTTTGTGCGAGACCAAGATACTCCAAGCTCTCACATGAACCTATACTTGAAGGTAAACTCCCAGTCAACAAGTTCTGCCCAGCTCGGAAACTTGTTAGACTCTTGAGACTCCCTAGAGAACTTGGCAAGGTCCCACTGATGTTGTTGCTATATGCAAGCAATTGTGACAAGGAAGAAAGGTTCCCAATCTCATCAGGGAAAGGCCCTGATAGCCTATTGTTGAATATGTTTAGAGTTGTCAAAAAGGAAAGTCTGCCTAGTTCTTTGGGGATTTGAGCTTCCAATTCATTGTCATTGAGATTGAGGATCACCAAACTTGAACAATCTCCAATCTCTTTAGGGATGTTACTTGACAACCCATTCTGGGAAAGATCAAGGGTAGTCAAATGAACCAAGCCACTAATTTTGGGAGACAAAAACCAGACAGGTTCATTGAACTCAGATTAAGGGACTGGACAACAGGGGTGTGATCATCAATGGTGGTGCAAGTCACACCTCTCCAGCCACAAGGGGTTGGATCATTAGGGTTCCAATTATCCAGATGGTTAAACTCGTCACCAAAACTAGTCTTGATATCAAGAAGAAACTGACCCTCAGAGTTGAGCCCTTTGGATTGATGAGCAAAATGGACATGAATAGCAATAAAAACAGTGAACAGTCTACAAAATAATGATATCCCCATAGCCAAAAACTGCAGTCATAAAAGGCTGAAACGACTCAACCAAATCCCAGCTGTCAATATACTCCCATGATCATCTGGTTTCCAGAAAACCCAACCTGAAGTTCAAAGGAAAGGTTCAAACTATCAAAATATATATATGCATATGTACATATACATATAAACAGTAAACAAAAAAACATCTATACAACATGAACTACAGAGCAACAAAAAAATGATTTTGGCATAACTTGTTTTTCCCCATGTAAAATTTCCAAACTTTCCCGGAAAATATTTGAAAAAAGAAATCAAATTTCAATAAAAGAAACAGTTTTTCTTCCTTTTGTAGGGTCTGAAGGATTATGGTGATAGAAACTAATGAAGAGGCAGTGTGTGTTGTGCAGCAAAATGAATTTAAGGCCAAACATACATAGAAAGAAATGGCCGACAAAGCATGACCATGTTCTTCTCTTTATTTCTCTTCTCTCGTTCCATCTCTTTGGATTATAGCTTTTAGTGATTCAAAAAAGTTAAAACTGGAAAGTTTGTTTTATTTTCAAGTCATTTTCTAAGGATTTTATACTTCTTCACTTTTTTTTTCAATTCTGAAAAGTCTTTTTTTTAATGGAGTCAGTGCAATCCTAGGCTTTTAACCAACCAAGTCTCAGTTTTGTCATCAACTTCTTTATTTTCAGTGTTCTTTTTTATTTTTATTTAATAATTAGGTTCTAATCAATTGCCAAGAAATATTGAATACATATTTTAAAATTATTTTTCAAAAATATATTTTATTAAATTCTACCCAAAAATAAAATATTAATTTCATTTATTTTTCATAGAAGGATAGACTATATAGTCCTGGTAAATTTGACCCGTACATGATTACCCGAACCAAGACTCGATATAGACACGAATATATTAATTCAAAATTGATGTGAAACTCGAAATAAACCGACCCGAATTATAGTTTAACTGAATTCAACTTGAACCAAAAGTAACCCGAACCGAAAATCAACTCAAACCGAAAAAATCTGAACAAAAAATAACCCAAACTAAAAGCAACCCAAATTTAATTTACCCATACTCAACCCGAACTAAACTTTGATCCGATTTTAACCCGATTATTGAGTCTAATGAACAAATAATCTATTATTATTATTATTATATATTTTTAGTAATTAGATAAATACTAGAATGATATATTTTTTATTTTAATTTTATATTGTACAATTATTTCATCACCACATTTAGTCATAGTTTAATAGTTTAATATAATCTTTACTCTCTTAAATGACCATCTCTGTATCCAATAACTTCTAAGTTGATCCTAAAATTTATTATGATTTATAAAGTTATTTTTATACTACGAAATATTCTAATTTGATTTAATTCATTTAACTAAAACTTTTAGCCCCAAATTTGGGATGTGACAATATATAGTCACATAAATGTTTTAAATTATAAGTTATAAAGAGTATCACCCATGATTAAGACGACAAATAGTGAGGACGGTTAACCTAAACATAAATAACCCGAATTAACTCGAAAGCCTAAAGGTTGATATGAATCAAAACTAACTCGAATTGACCCGAAAATCTAAAGGTTGATCCGAACCGAAACCAACCCGAAAATCTAAAGCTTGTCCCGAATCAAAACCAATCGATCCGATATTGACCAGACCCGAACACCAACTGATTCGATTTTGACCCGACCCAAAAACCAACTGACCTAATTTGACCTTACTCGAACTAAATATCCATTGACCCGAACTAAACCTGAACCTACTTTGACCCGAACTATACCGAATCCAAACTGAATGCAATCCTAACCTGAAATAACCTGATCCGAAACGACCCGATCCGAATGACCCGATTGCCACCTCTAAGACTATACTATAATCTTGGGGATTGTTTAATTTCAAGCCATCAACCTTGTTACTTTATAAAGGGGGAAAATTACGAATTTATTAATCTACATTAGTGGTAAAAAAATTATTTTCTTTAAATGTCTTAAATTTTAAGTAAATCCATTTGTAGGGTGCGTGTACATAATCAATTGGTTATGAAAATTATGAATATATATTACATTCTAAACACCATAAAATAAAATAAAAAGTTACAATATACTAAAAGAAATTACTTAAATTGTTGATAGGTCCCTTTATAAGACTAGTTAAAATTAATTATACTATTAAATTGATCAACATAGCCCCTATACTAGTAAAATAATTCAAATAAGACTAAAATTTAATAGAGTTAATATTTTCTGTGATATGAATTTTTTTTTTAATTTCAATTCAACTCCAAACAAAAGATTACATTCTCATAACCATTAAAGCTTTACGAACATTAGCCTCTATTCATAAAAAAGATCAACTCTTTTAAACAATAATTGTTATTCGTCTGAAATTTGACCTTATTTGATTTTTTTTCTAATACTTGGACTAATTAGATTTATTTTATAGTAGAGGGATTAATTTAAACTTATCCCGATAATAGAAGGACCTACAAGATACATTCACCATTTTGAATAGAATTAGGATTCAGGACGGCATATTTTCAGTTGGGTCACAATAGTCATGCGACTCATGCCCTTTGAAACCAAATGAATCCGTGGTTGTCGCACTTCTAATTTCTTTCCCTCACCACACACCATAATGTTAAATTCCTAATACATTTTAGGATAAAGTACACAAATGGTCCTCTGGTTATAGAATAATACTTTAGTAAGTCATTCGACTATTAAAAGTTATAAAATGGTCCTCTAAATATAGAGTGTTACTTTGTTGAGTCCTTTGACTATTGAAAGTTAAAAAATGGTCATCTAATTGTTTATTATGCTCCAAATTTTTCCTTTTTTTGTTAAAAAAATAAACGATATTTTGATATGAACGTTAACCTGTTGACTGTGATATGATAAAATCTGATCACAGAGTCTCAAACGACTATCATATCTCAGTTATCATGTTAACATCAAACATAAACAATTGCCATTTTTTATCAGAAAATGATGAGTTGGGAACATAACAAATAGTTAGGTGATCATTTTGTAACTTTTAATAGTCGAATGACTTAACAAAGCAATATTCTATAATCGGAGGATAATTTTGTAACTTTTAATAGTAATTTTTTTAATAAAGAATACCCTATAGTCGAGAGATCATTTGTATTTTTACACTACTTTTTAACTTTAAATTTGTTTTTATACTTTTATTTTATAATAGTGAAGAATTTTAGCTTAATATTATAAATAATTTTATCATATAATTATACAAGTACAATCATAACGATAATATATCATACCATCAAACAGTTAGTCTAATGGGATGTAAATTGTCGTTTGCGAATCATGGTGTTTGAAAAAGGAGCAAACTGAGTTTGGAGGGTCGTTATTGCCTCTACAATACCCAATATGAATTAGTCGGTCAATATATTGAATACCCGCCATTGATTCAAAATAATGATAATATATCATGTGAAAACTACAAATATATAGACAATCAAAATCAACATAGCAAAACATGGTCCGATAAAAAATTAAATGTATAAATAATTAGATGAAAATCAAATCCAACATAAATTTTAATCTGAAATATAATAATCTACACAAAAATTCACATAATGCGATTGACACAAAAAAGATGAAGACGAATGTCTATATATATCATAATTTTAAGTGAAGGTTAATTGCATTATTTAATTCAAATTTTTTTATTAAATTTTAATTTTAATTCAAAATGGTTACTGTCCATTTTAATTATAATTAATTATAATTAATTAAATATACTTTTAAGTTATTTCAAAAAAATAGATAAATGTAATTTTAAGTGAAGGTTATGAATTGTAAATTTATAAACTAATATATAAATTATTCTGACTGTATCCCTACATTTTAATGACTGAAATTGAAAATTCTTTCAACATTAAAACAATTAATTACCTGGTAATTTTGCCGAACCTTGCTTAAAATACAAAACCTTTTTACCATTGAAAATATTTTTATCGGATTCAAGTGAAATTTACTATCTCAGTAATGAATCCACCTTCTTTCTGAAAATAAAATATATTTAAAAAAACCCCTTAAACTCTATCCAATGGATTCAATGCAATAAAAGAAAATGTGTAACATAAAACCCTATATTCTTCACTAATAATCATTATATGATAAACGTAAGTTGGTCCATATGCATTATGCAATGGTCTTCCTCACTATCATAACTTTGAATATTCACTACACCAAAACTGTTCTATAGCGGCATTTTGAGAGTAAACGACACTAACTTTAAACATATAGCGGCGTTTACAATCCAAACGCCACAAAATGGTAACTTTAGCGGCGTTTGTATACAAAACACCGCGACAGAGTTGTACTTTAGCGGCGTTTATATAAAAATGCCGCAATTAGGTTCACTTATAGTGACGTTTATTCAACAAACGTCAGAACAGAGTAGTACTTTAGCGGCGTTTTTATACAAATGCCGTAATAAGTTCATCAATAGTGGCGTTTCTCAACAAACGGCGTGAAAAATTAGTACTTTAGCAGATTTTTTTATACAAACGCTGCAATAGGGTTCATCTATAGTGGCTTTTTTTAATAAACGCAACAACAGAGTAGTACTTTAGCGGCTTTTTTATATAAATGCCGTAATAGGGTTAATCTATAGTGGTGTTTTTTCAGCAAACGCCGCTAAACACACATAGTTTAGTGGCGTTTATATAAAAAATGTAGCGATAGCCCGATATATAGTGGCATTTGTGTAAAAAAACGCCGCTATATTAGAAACCCTCCCAACATGGGTTTAACTCACACACTACAAAGGTTTCTCTTTGTCTCTTCCATTTAAGGTTTTTTGAATGGAATGACAGACTGCCAACTTCAAATATGCTATAAAAAGAGTAGGAGCAGCTCAGATTTTCGAAAATTTCAAACCCTCTCTCCCTCCAAGGTAAAGCTTGCTCATTTCCCACCATTTTCTTGCTCATTTCCCTCTTCTTTCTCATCTCGAAAATACCCTAGAACCTAAAGTTTTGATATTTGTTGGTTGGAACTTCTTTCCTTCTCCTTCTTCTTTAACTAAGTTCGGGATTCAACTATGTTTCTGCTTCATAGAAATTGATGAGTACGAGGCTGGTATTAGTTTCTCCTCTTCTTAGATTTGTTGTATTTCTTTCATTTTTTTACAAAATTTTATAATAATGTTTGAAGCATGCATATTTCCTTTATTTGTTAGCTACCTCAGATCCGAATCTAAAACATCCAGTCGAATTTCTAATCTTCCTTTTCTTATTGCAAAGAAACTGATTCTAATCTTTCTTTGTGATTTATGCCTCAAGCAATTTAATGGTTTAGTACCTAGATTGCACCGTGTGGCGTGCTCTTGACTACCCTGGCAGAATAATTTATTAAATGGTGAACTGATGATGGCTTTAATGATGTTTGAACTAGATATTGAACACTATAATCTTGTGAATACTTCTTGGGAAGATGAATCCCAATGGGACATGATACTTGAATTGGGCAAAGAAAAGGAACGAAAAGAAATCACTGCTTCATCGCCTTACACTGTTGTCATAAAACCAAGTAATGAACTGACAAATTCTGTTAGTGGCATGACTACTCAGCCTCAAGTGGCAATAAGCGAGAAAAGCGAGAGAAGAAGAGAGGATATGAAGAACTTCAAAATCAACTTAAAGCTATGAAGCAGCAGAATCAAGAAAAATATCTTCATCCTAGGTGATTTCTTAGGTTAATGTTTTGTTTTTTTCTAGAGATCAATATTGAACTATGTTACATTTTTGTTGGATGTTTGTAAACTTTAAATTATTCATATTTTTATGTTTTTGTTTAATTGGAAGCGTAATTTTATTTTTAGGATGTTATTAGATACTGTTACAAGATAAATTAGGGCAATACAAAGTAGGAACAAAACATATTGAAAATAGCGATAATGAACAATTTACGAGTTCAACGAGGAGCAACCCAATCAAACTTGCCTATGCCAACCTTTTGCAAATAGTGGCATTTTATATTACAAACGCCACTAAAAACAATAGTATTAGCGGATTTTGTGGCAAAATAGCCACTAAAATCAATAGTAGTAGCGTCATTTGTGGAAAAAACGCCACTAAAAACAATAGTATTAGAGGTGTTTGTGGCAAAAAAGGCTACTAAAACCAATAACATTAGCGGCGTTTGTGGTAAAAAAGCCACTAAAGACAAGAGAATTAGCGACGTTTATGGAAAAAAAGCCACCAAAAGTAAGAGAATTAGTGGCGTTTTTGGCCACAAACGCCGCTATATAACTAGACCTTTTACGACGTTTTAGGTTCACAAACGCCACCATCTTTTGCGGTGCTTCTTGCGGTGCTCTAACTAGTGCCGATAATGTTTTTAGCAACGCTTAAAAACGCCGTTGTAGGACTAAAAAAACGCCGCTAAAAACCTATTTTGTTATAGTGATTTCTTTATTTCTCTTCAATCCAACATCCTTGCACATTTATTTTGTTTAATTTTTTTACACTTTTAAATAATTTATATGCATGAGAATCCATATGTTGAATACATTTTGATATTTTGATATAACAAATTAAGTTAAATGAATTTTAAGATTTTACAAAAAAGATTTTCTAAGTATATTCGATATAATTATTCGAATATCAAAATAGTACTCAAAGTATTTCAAAGTTCATTTTAAATCCTTACTTAAGTGTAAAATTAAGTTTTAATCTTAAAATAATTTCAAAACGATTTTACAAAATATTTCGAACCATTTTAAAGCCAAAAATTCCAGGTTGCTCAGAGGGAACCGATTCCCCCCAAGGGGGTACCGATTCCCCCTGAATGGTTTGGCTCCGAGAATTCCAGTATGCTCGGAGGGAACCGATTCCCCCAGGGGGTACCGATTCCCCCCACTGTTTAACGGTCGAAATATTTGAATTTTACACTTAGGGAACCGATTCCCCATCAGGGGTATCGATTCCCCCCACGCTCCAAGTAGAAATATTAATTGTTTTCACACTTAAACGGCTCCAAAAACTTCATTAATGACCCCCAACGTTCAGAAGTGATTCAAGGTGTATTTAAGTAAGCTTAGAAGCCATTGATCAATAACAAGAAACATCAAGCAACTACAATCAAGAGAGAATCAAAGAGAAAGCATCAAACCTCAAGTTTGAGCATTTCAAGCCTATTTTTCATTCAATATTCATTTTTCTTTCAAGAACAATTATTGTGTTCAATTGTATTTATTCTTGAGTGTTCTTCCTTTGTTCTAGAATTGTGCAAACATATTTTCCTTGTGAGGTTTTTCTTGTTAGTTTGCAAATTTGTAATATTCTCTTTGAGAAAAGAGTGTTCTCAAGAATTGGGGTATATTCTTGAGGGAGTTGTAAGGTTATCTCTTTGGCCTCAAAAGAAATAACAAATTAGTGAATTTGTTGGAAAATCCTTAGTGTGGATAGCTAAGGTAGTGGACATAGACTTTGGTTGATAAAGTCGAACCACTCTAAATCGCTGTGCAATTACTTTCAATTTTCTGTAAAAGCTTCCACAAAATTTTAATTGCCAATTCACCCCCTTCTTGGCCATATTCGTCAATCGATTAACTCAACACCATATTATATAAATTCTAATATATACATATGTTTATATCGTGATATCTTTCAATACTTTTTATCATATAATATTCTAATTCAGGGAAGAACATATGATTTTATGTTAGGTGTAAACTTATAAAATTTCAGGGAGAGCTTATGTTATTGTTTGAACATGATTAATTTTCAATATATGAGTTGCCAATACCACTAGAGAAAGTTAATTTAGCATTTTGTGTGTTTAAAATCGGATTTTAGTATTTTGGTGCAGAGGGAATCGATACCCTCAAGAGGGAATTGATACCCCCTGGGGTTCTGGTTTTATCGGGCAGAACCCTTGTTTTTACCTCAAATCCTCTCTTCTCTTCACGCTATTTCTCCTCTCTACTCTCTCGAATCTCCACTTTGCCTCAAAACAATGTTTTTAATCGGAATTCTCTTCAAAATATCATCTTCTAACCTGCTAGCATCATTAAAATCGGGCAAACAACATCAAAATCCACTCAATCTCATCTTTCAAGGTAAACTTTTCTAAATTCTCTATTTCATTGATTTTGAACATAAGACTAGTTTTAATTAGTTCTAGATAGAAATAGTGATCGGGCATTGATTGTTTAGTGATTAGAAACTTGATTTTACAACTAATTTCATCAAAAACACAAGAATTTTCCAAAATCCTTTGAAAATTTTGAAATAAAAAAATGTTTTTCAAATTATTGTGTTTTTATTGAATTATGTTGTTGTTATGAAAACTATACATATACTGATTTTCAAAACCTTATTTTTCAATAGTTTTCAAAAACTTTTCCCATTAGGATTGGTTTAGAGAACCTTGAAATATTGAGAACTCAATTGAGTTTTGGGATTAATTGAATTGCATACATGTATTTTCTAAATTGCAGGTTATCCATTCTATTCCAATTTCCTAAACAATGTCCAATCCTAAACGTGATAGGTCATCATCTAGTCGCTCAAACCGTCAACCAAATCCACCTACAAATCCTCCTCCTATTCCTGAAATTCCAATTCCTAATCCTAATCCCATTGATCCTAATATGACTATCCAAAACTCAGCCTTCAATCATCCTGGTCCTAGAAATCATCGTTTTTGGTATTATCAATATTTTGACTCTTACAAAATTAGAGAAGAACGTATCCCTTCTCGTCAAGCTATGATAGATATCGATTTTAGATATCTTCCTCTTTTACAAGAGTGGAAATTTGATAAACTTTGTGACCTTGAACCTATTGTTTACCATCAACTTGTTCGCATATTCTATTCTAATGTCGTTTGTATTAAGAATCGAGCTCAAACCAAAACCATAGCAATTCATTCCTATCTCCTATGACAATTCATCCATCTTGACTCGGCTTACATAGCTAATGAATTAGGATTAGATAATGATGGTATATCAAATGAAAAACAGCTTTTAGGTTCTCGTTATAAAAGAAGGGATAGTGCGAGTGTCTTAGATCTTTATGATCGTTTTCTTCATCTAATGATTTCTTGGTGGTTTCGACCATCCGGAGGTCGTTACTTTACTCTTCGTGCTTTAGATCTTTGGTGGTTACATTGTTTCCAAAATAGTATTAAAATAAATCTTCCTGAGATTATTTTTGTTGAAATCGTTGAAACCGTAAACTTAGTGCCAATAAGAAACTTTGTTCCTCTCTAGTTTATGGTTGCATTCTAAGTAATCTATTTTCTAAGCTGGGCTTAGAGTAGGTCTAGATGTCGTCTTTCCTCAAGAAACAAATTAATCTTCTTTCCTTAACGAGAGCGGGATGGATAAGGATAAGGAAACCGGTGAATGGGTTCGATCTTCTGAAATACTCCGGGAGGTACTTCTTCACGAGCTCCACCAGAAGCTGACGCGATCCCGAGCTTGAACAATTAATGCGAGACATCGATGAAGCCGAAGATGAGCCTGAGCAGCCCGAGGAGCAAACACAACAAACGAATCAAATGCCTCCTTATTTTCAATCTTTTTGGAGACATTCGATTTCCGATATGCTACCATAGATTCGCGCTTTACTTCTATAGAGTCCCATTTATCCACAATGGGAGCTCAACAATTGGAAATTCTCCGGGAGATGCGTGCAAACAATGAAGCAACCAACGTTCGTATTAATGAACTCACTCATGAGATGACCGCTATGCGAGCTCGTTTTCCTCCTCCCGATCCTCCTATGGATGCTTGATTCTGTGTTTTGCTTTAGTACTTTGAACTTAAAGCTTATTGTTTAAACATTTTGAATGTTTTTGGATTGTTTTCTTTTGTTGTTGGATATTTGAACTTATTTGATGGATTATGGATGTTTGAACTTATATATTGTGTGGTTAAATTTCTTCATTATTGCATCATTTACATCATGTTAGATATATGACCATTTTACCATGTCACATGTTTATGAATATTGATTATGAAACTAATGGCCAACGTTTCTCTGATTGTGATCTTAGCAGCTTAACTATATATATAATCAGTTGGCTGAATGATTTCAAACCTTGTTTAATATCTTTTAAAAGTTTTTGATTTAACAAAAAGGGGGAGAAATGTTAAAAGCGTTTTAAAGAGGAGTAGTGTTAGAGTAAGGGGGAGTAATTTCAAAACTTGATTTCAAAATCATAAAATTACCAAAATGTTTTGTTATATCAAAAAGGGGGAGATTGTTGAATACATTTTGATATTTCGATACAACAATTAAGTTAAATGAATTTTAAGATTTTCCAAAAAAGATTTTCTAAGTATATTCGATATAATTATTCGAATATCAAAATTACTCAAAGTATTTCAAAGTTCATTTTGAATCCTTACTCAAGTGTAAAATTATGTTTTAATCTTAAAATAATTTCAAAACGATTTTACAAAATATTTCGAACCATTTTAAAGCAAAAAATTCCAGATTGCTCAGAGGGAACCGGTTCCCCCCAAGGGGGTACCGTTTCGCCCCCAAGGGGGTACCGATTCCTCTTGAATGGTTTGGCTCCGAGAATTCCAGTATGCTCAGAGGGAACCGATTCCCCCCAGGGGGTACCGATTCCCCCCACTGTTCAACGGTCGAAATATTGGAATTTTACACTTAGGAACCGATTCCCATCAGGTACCATTCCCCCCACCCCAAGAAGAAATATTAATTGTTTTCACACTTAAACGCATTTCAAGCCTATTTTTCATCCAATATTCATTTTGCTTTCAAGAACACTTATTGTGCTCAATTGTATTTATTCTTGAGTGTTCTTCCTTTGTTCTAGAATTGTGCAAACATATTTGCCTTGTGAGGTTTTTCTTGTGAGTTTGCAAATTTGTAATATTCTCTTTGAGAAAGGAGTGTTCTCAAGAACGGGCATCGAATCGAGACCGGAGTTGAAGTTTGAAGTAGAGACCATTGATGACTTTGATTATCGATGTAACTCTTCCCGAATCGACTCAAGATGCGATTAAACCTTCAAATGAGTTAGGCTCTGATGCCAATTGGAAAAATAGAATGATTTACTTCATTCAAGCAAGTGACATGAGAGCATGGAATGTCGTAGAAGAAGGATACTTCAAGCCTCTCACTCATCCAAGATTATGGAGTGAAGGAGAGATAAAAATGTTTCAACTCAACTCCAAAGCCATCCATATTATATTTTGTGCTCTTGGACCATATGAATACAGAAGAGTTTTATCTTGTACAACCACCAAAGAAATATGGGACAAACTTCAAGTCACTCATTAAGGTACCGATGAGGTAAAGAAATCTAAAATTAGTATCCTAACGCATAGCTATGAAAATTTCAGGATGAAACCAAATGAAGATATCAAAGTTATAACAGATAGATTCTCAAAGATTGTCAATTGTCTCAAATCATATGGAGAGATCATTTCAAATGAAAAGTTTGTGAGGAAGTTAGTTTACTCCCTTCCAAAATCATGGCAATCAAAGAATACGGCAATCATCGAGTCTAAGGATCTAACGTCCTTAACTCTTGAAGAGCTAATCAGTTCACTCCTCACTCATGAAATGATGCTTGAAGATGAGGTGGACCTCGATAAGATTGAAGAGACACCAAAGGAGAAGGAGAAGAAGAAAAACATTGGAGTTGCTCTCAAATCCATAAAAGATGAGAGTGATTCAGATGAAGATGACGATGATGAGGAAATGGCATTGTTTGTCAAACGGTTCAGAAAAATGATGAGACCTTACCGAGAGAGAAAATTCAAACGAAATGAAGGCCTAAAAAATAAACCAAAAGAGAAGGACCCGATCATCTGCTATGAATGCAAAAAGCCGGGGCATGTCAAATATGATTGCCCACAATTGAAGAGAGAGGGTCAATCAAAGAATAAGCACAAGGCTCATGTGGCTACATGGAGCGATGAAGAAGGTTCCGATAAAGAAGAACAAGAAGTAGCAAACTTGTGCTTGATGGAATTCGGGGAAGATTCTATGGTAACCTCTAACTCATCTGATTTTGATGATATATCCTATGATGAGCTATTAGAGGAATATAATGGGTTGGCTTCGGATTATGAGAAATTGTTTTTAAAATATAAAAATGATGTTTCAAAATTGAAAAATGAAAATAAACTCATATCCAAAACCAACAACGATCTTGAAAGTAAAATCAAAGATTTGCAAATCAAACTAGAAGAGTTTGAAGAGAAAAATTTGGATTTGCAAAATTTACTTTCAAAGGTCAATGATGATCATCAAAAGAAAATTGATGATCTTAAAGCTTCTTTTGATAAAGTTAGAACAAAACGTTTTGAAAATTGAGAAAATTCAAAATCCAACTTTGATAGAAAAAGTTTTAAAAACTACAATCATGAAGGTCCCCAAAGAACCTCTAATGGAAAAATTGTTAGAAGTATATGGGTTCCTAAAGAGCTCATTACTACTAAAGATAAGGATATCCTACACAAATGGATACCTAAGGGGACTAGGATTTTGGAAACTAATGAATATGGACCCAAAAGAATTTGGGTACCAAAAATTAGAAATTAATCTATGTTTGTAGGAAAAGAAGCATTGCTACAAGGCACGGAAACAAATCCAAATTCATGGTACCTTGATAGTGGATGCTTAAGACACATGACCGGAGAAAAAAGCTGGTTCATTAAGCTTAACGCCAAAAATGGAGGAGAAGTGACTTTTGGTGATGATTCAAAAGGTCACATTGAAGGTATTGGTACTATTGGTAATACCTCTTCCATACAAATTAAGAATGTTTTATATGTGAATGGATTAAAGCATAATCTATTAAGTATTAGTCAATTTTGTGATAAGGGATTCAATGTCATGTTTGATATTAATGGTTGTAAAGTTATTGACATTGCATCTAATCGGATTATGCTTGTTGGTCATAGAATAGGAAACATATACATGGTGCATTTAGATTCTATTGATATGACTAATTTGTGCCTTGTTATTAAATGATGAACATTGGATTATGGCTATGCAAGAAGAATTAAATCAATTTGAGAGAAGTAAAGTATGAACATTAGTTGAAAGGCCTAGTAATAAATCTACTGTAGGTACTAGATGGGTATTTAGGAATAAGCTTGATGAGAGTGGTAATATAGTGAGAAACAAGGCTAGACTTGTTGCTCAAGGGTATACTCAAGAAGAGGGCATAAACTATGATGAAACATACGCTCCCGTAGCTAGGATGGAAACAATTAGAATCTTATTAGCATTTGCATGTTTTCATGAATTTAAACTATATCAAATGGATGTTAAAAGTGCATTTTTAAATGGTTTTATAAAAGAATAAGTGTATGTGGAACAACCTCTAGGTTTTGAAGATTCAAAATTTCTGGATCATGTTCTTAAATTGACAAAAGCACTTTATGGTTTAAAACAAGCTCCTAGAGCTTGGTATGAAAGACTGTCAAATTTTTTAATTGAAAAAGGTTTTTCAAAAGGGAAGGTTGACACTACATTGTTTTTAAAGCATAAAGGTAAACATTTATTAGTAGTTCAAATTTATGTTGATGATATAATATTTGGTTCTACTAATGATGTTCTTTGCCAAGAATTTTCTAAGCTAATGCAAAGCGAATTTGAAATGAGCATGATGGGGGAGCTCTCATTTTTCTTGGGACTCCAAATCAAGCAAAGAAAAGATGACATCTTCATCAATCAAGCTAAGTACGTCAAAGATATGCTCAAGAAGTTTGAACTGGAAAATGGCAAACATCATGTCACTCCAATGAGCTCTTCAATAAAGCTTGACTTAGATGAATGAGGTAAATGTGTAGATATTATATTATATAGGTCAATGATTGGATCTCTACTTTAACTAACTGCAAGTAGACCAGACATTATGTTTAGTGTTTGCTTATGTGCTAGATTTCAATCATGCCCTAAGGAATCACATTTACTAGCTGTTAAGAGAATCTTTAGATATCTTAAGGACACTCCTAGTTTAGGACTTTGGTATCCTAGAGACTCTAGCTTTAGCTTGCATGCCTTTTCTGATGCAGATTATGGAGGATGCAAATTAGATAGGAAAATCACCTCCGGTACTTGCCTATTCCTTGGAAATATATTTATTTCTTGGTTTTCAAAGAAACAAAATTGTGTTGCATTATCTACCACTGAAGCCAAATACATTTAAGCCAGTAGTTGTTGTGCACAAGTTTTATTGATGAAACAACAACTTTTTGATTATGGAATTGAAGTATGTACCATTCCTATCAAGGGTGACAATACTAGTGCTATTTGTCTCACTAAAAATCCCATCCAACACTCTAGAACTAAGCACATTGAAATAAGACATCACTTCATTAGAGACCATATCACTAAGAAGATGTAGTTCTAGAATTTGTTGATACTTTGCGTCAATTAGCAGATATCTTTACAAAACCTTTAGACAAGGAAAGATTTTGGACACTTAGGAGAGAATTAGGTCTGACCAACCTATATTCACTTAGTTTTTAAAATAATTTTAGCACTTTTAAGACTAAATAAAAAAAGCTTAGAATAGTAATTTTTGATTGCAGTCATTGCTATTAGTTAAGGGGAGTTTATGATTCTTGATGAAAATTAACTTTATGTTCAAATATGGTTTAAAGATTAATTTGATTGTTTGAACATGATTAATTTTCAATATATGAGTTGCCAATACCACTAGAGAAAGTTAATTTAGCATTTTGTGTGTTTAAAATCAGATTTTAGTATTTTGGTGCAGAGGGAATCGATACCCTCACGAGGGAATCGATACCCCCCTGGGGTTCTGGTTTTATCAGACAGAACCCTTGTTTTTGCCTCAAATCCTCTCTTCTCTTCACGTTGTTTCTCCTATCTACTCTCTCGATTCTTCACTTTGCCTCAAAACAAAGATTTTACTCGGAATTCTCTTCAAATATCATCTTCTAAAACTGCTAGCATCATTAAAATCGTGCAAACAACATCAAAATCCACTCAATCTCATCTTTAAAGGTAAATTTTTCTAAATTCTCTATTTCATTGATTTTGAACATAGGACTAGTTTTAATTAGTTATAGATAGAAATAGTGATCGGGCATTGATTGTTTAGTGATTAGAAACTTGATTTTACAACTAATTTCATCAAAAGCACAAGAAGTTTCCAAAATTCTTTGAAATTTTTGAAATAAAAAAATGTTTTTCAAATTATTGTGTTTTTATTGAATTATGTTGTTGTTATGAAAACTATACATATACTGATTTTCAAAACCTTATTTTTCAATAGTTTTCAAAAACTTTTCCCATTAGGATTGGTTTAGAGAACCTTGAAATATTGAGAACTCAATTGAGTTTTTGGGATTAATTGAATTGCATACATGTGTTTTCTAAATTGCAGGTTATCCATTCTATTCCAATTTCCTAAACAATGTCCAATCCTAAATGTGCTAGGTCATCATCTAGTCGCTCAAACCATCAACCAAATCCACCTACAAATCCTCGTCCTATTCCTGAAATTCCAATTCCTAATCCTAATCCCATTGATCCTAATATGACTATCCAAAACTCGTGCTTCAATCATCCTGGTCCTAGAAATCATCATTTTTGGTATTATCAATATTTTGACTCTTACAAAATTAGAGAAGAACGTATCCCTTCTCGTCAAGCTATGATAGATATCGATTTTAGATATCTTCCTCTTTTACAAGAGTGGAAATTTGATAAACTTTGTGACCTTGAACCTATTGTTTACCATCAACTTGTTCGCATATTCTATTCTAATGCCGTTTGTATTAAGAATCGAGCTCAAACCAAAACCATAGCAATTCATTCCTATCTCCTATGACAATTCATCCATCTTGACTCGGCTTACATAGCTAATGAATTAGGATTAGATAATGATGGTATATCAAATGAAAAACAGCTTTTAGGTTCTCGTTATAAAAGAAGGGATAGTGTGAGTGTCTTAGATCTTTATGATCGTTTTCTTCATCTAATGATTTCTTGGTGGTTTCGACCATCCGGAGGTCGTTACTTTACTCTTCGTGCTTTAGATCTTTGGTGGTTACATTGTTTCCAAAATAGTATTAAAATAAATCTTCCTGAGATTATTTTTGTTGAAATCGTTGAAACCGTAAACTTAGTGCCAAATAAGAAACTTTGTTCCTCTCTAGTTTATGGTTGCATTCTAAGTAATCTATTTTCTAAAGCTGGGCTTAGAGTAGGTCTAGATGTCGTCTTTCCTCTCAAGAAACAAATTAATCTTCTTTCCTTAACGAGAGCGGGATGGATAAAGGATAAGGAAACCGGTGAATGGGTTCGATCTTCTGAAAATACTCCGGGAGGTACTTCTTCACGAGCTCCACCAGAAGCTGACGACGATCCCGAGCTTGAACAATTAATGCGAGACATCGATGAAGCCGAAGATGAGCCTGAGCAGCCCGAGGAGCAAACACAACAAACGAATCAAATGCCTCCTTATTTTCAATCTTTTATGGAGACATTCGATTTCCGATATGCTACCATAGATTCGCGCTTTACTTCTATAGAGTCCCATTTATCCACAATGGGAGCTCAACAATTGGAAATTCTCCGGGAGATGCGTGCAAACAATGAAGCAACCAACGTTCGTATTAATGAACTCACTCATGAGATGACCGCTATGCGAGCTCGTTTTCCTCCTCCCGATCCTCCTATGGATGCTTGATTCTGTGTTTTGCTTTAGTACTTTGAACTTAAAGCTTATTGTTTAAACATTTTGAATGTTTTTGGATTGTTTTCTTTTTGTTGTTGGATATTTGAACTTATTTGATGGATTATGGATGCTTGAACTTATATATTTGGTGTGGTTAAATTTCTTCATTATTGCATCATTTACATCATGTTAGATATATGACCAATTTTACCATGTCACATTGTTTATGAATATTGATTATGAAACTAATGGCTAACGTTTCTCTTGATTGTGATCTTAGCAGCTTAAACTATATATATAATCAGTTGGCTGAATGATTTCAAAACCTTGTTTAATATCTTTTAAAAGTCTTTTTGATTTAACAAAAAGGGGGAGAAATGTTAAAAGCGTTTTAAAGAGGAGTAGTGTTAGAGTAAGGGGAGTAATTTCAAAACTTGATTTCAAAATCATAAAATTACCAAAATGTTTTGTTATATCAAAAAGGGGGAGATTGTTGAATACATTTTCATATTTCGATACAACAAATTAAATTAAATGAATTTTAAGATTTTCCAAAAAAGATTTTCTAAGTATATTCGATATAATTATTCGAATATCAAAATATTACTCAAAGTATTTCAAAGTTCATTTTAAATCCTTACTCAAGTGCAAAATTAAGTTTAATCTTAAAATAATTTCAAAACGATTTTACAAAATATTTCGAACCATTTTAAAGCCAAAAATTTCAGTTTGCTAAGAGGAAACCGGTTCCCCCCAAGGGGGTACCGATTCCCCCTGAATGGTTTGGCTCCGAGAATTCCAGTATGCTCAGAGGGAACCGATTCCCCCCCAGGGGGTACCGATTTCCCCACTGTTCAACTGTCGAAATATTTGAATTTTACACTTAGGGAACCGATTCCCCCCACGCTCCAAGTAGAAATATTAATTGTTTTCACACTTAAACGGCTCCAAAAACTTCATTAATGATCCCCAACGTTCAGAAGTGATTCCAGGTGTATTTAAGCAAGCTTAGAAGCCATTGATCAATAACAAGAAACATCAGACAACTAGAATCAAGAGAGAATCAAAGAGAAAGCATCAAACCTCAAGTTTGAGCATTTCAAGCCTATTTTTCATTCAATATTCATTTTGCTTTCAAGAACACTTATTGTGCTCAATTGTATTTATTCTTAACTGTTCTTCCTTTGTTCTAGAATTGTGCAAACATATTTGCCTTGTGAGGTTTTTCTTGTGAGTTTGCAAATTTGTAATATTCTCTTTGAGAAAAGAGTGTTCTCAAGAATTGGGGTATATTCTTGAGGGAGTTGTAAGGTTATCTCTTTGGCCTCAAAAGAAAGAACAAATTAGTGAATTTGCTGGAAAATTCTTAGTGTGGATAGCTAAGGTAGTGGACATAGACTTTTGTTGATAAAGTCGAACCACTCTAAATCGCTGTGCAATTACTTTCAATTTTCTGTAAAAGCTTCCACAAAAATTTTAATTGCCAATTCACCCCCTTCTTGGCCATATTCGTCAATCGATTAACTCAACACCATATTATATAAATTCTAATATATACATATGTTTATATCGTGCTATCTTTCAATATTTTTTATCATATAATATTCTAATTCATGGAAAACATATGATTTTATGTTAGGTGTAAACTTATAAAATTTCAGGGAGAGCTTATAAAAGATTAGGACCGAAAATAAATTATCAATAGAAAATATAAAATATAAAAAAAAACACTTAAATTATATGATAATTTAAAATATTTAAAAGACGTATCGGTCAATCCCCTACGTGTAAATCTATATACTATATCTATTAGAAGATAATTTTTAAATTATTTTATTTAATTAAAATATTTATTCTTATTAAAAAAATCAAAGAACTTTACCATAAAAAATTACTTTTAGGTATAACTTTATTTCCTAGTCAATGATGGAATGATGATGCCAAGTTTTGCCGTAGTTAAAAGTTCTATCCCATTTACACACATGATTTCCACTTCCATAACACCGTGAATTTTATTTTTATAAAAAAAATAGTTTCCCTATTATTACAGATGCTTTGCATTGCTGACGATTTCCCATCAAATTTTAAATTAATTAGTTTTAAAGGAACTTTACTTAATAGATTTCGATTATTTTAAATTATTTTTAAATTATAATATTATTTAAATTTAAAAATAGCATTAAAATAATTTAATAAACACATGTCTATATTAGTAGTATTTATTTATTTATATAGAAACATATGTGTGTTATTCTTTTGGTTACATATGTGTGTTAATTTTATATTTATATGAAAGAGTGTGGGCAAAAAGCAAAGGAAAATAATTGTTTAAAAAATTTCTTCAATTGCCTTGGGGTCAATCTCAAAAGTGGCATTAACGATTTTCAATCTCCACTTTGCACAATACTTTCTATTTTAATATACACGAACTTTATTTTTATTTATTTATTTAATATATTTTATTAAAAATATTAATTTCTAATAATTTGATATATAAAATTATATTACATATCAAAATGATGATATTACCAAGTGAAAACTGTTTTTGAATATATAGTTTTTTTCAAAGAAAATTGCATTTCTCTAATCCTAATAGGTTTTCATAACCAAGGCACTTTAAAATTCTGATTACTATAATAAGGTTGATTTAGACTTTTTCTTAAAGAATAAAACATTTTAATCTAATTTGATTCAATGTCACTGTTCAATTCCATGTCTATTTGAGATTTTATCCAAATTATTTATTGTAGTAAGATAAACTATATATTTAGTCAATCAATTTTTTTTGTGGTTCTTTTTTGGTCATCCGTTATTAAAAATAAATAGAACTACTGACATGATAATTTTGTTCTTAAATTTTTCAGTAATGAAATGACATTACCTTATGGTGTCACCAATATCACCATTACTTTCTTAACATCGGGTGATTAACACATACTATTAGTTATGATTTTGAAAGAAAAAATAGTTGAGTGATCAAAAGAGAACCATGAGAATGGTTAAATGACTAAATACGTAATTTATCCTATTATTCATGTAGAAGATTCCGATCCTGTTTATTGAGTCTGAAACAGTTAATTGATAAGGGAAACAGAATTGGGGTGTGAACTGCGAGTCAAACCACCGACTTTGCTCTTATGGCACCACTCGGTTTTATTTTTCCCTATATTTCATAGTGCATTTCATGCTTTGATGTTGAAATTTGGAACATTTGTTAGGTCCAGATCCAACCCCATTTTTTAAAAAAGAATTTCTTGCATTTTCCCCTATCATTGTCTTTTCTTTGCACATCTAAGTTTTTGCTTGCAATCTGTTAAAAGTCCAAAGTTTGGCAACCAACTTTGAAAATGGTTTTCAAAGTTTGGTAAATGTTTCTTTGAAAAATGTTTTTCAAAGTTTGGTAGATGTTTGTTGAAAATAAGAATGGGTAAATTCACTTTAGTCATTGCACTGTAGGGTATTTTCAAAGATTAGTCCCTAAGTTTCAACTATAAATATCCTAGCTCATTTAGTTTCAAAATCATCCCAAAAATCATTTCTTTCTCCCAATACTAGAGAGCTTTCTTGTGAGTAGTGAGTGTTTTGTAAACACCTGTAAATTTTCTCTCTTAGTAAAATATCTGCAGCAGTCCGGAGACGTAAGCAAAATTGGCTGAACTCCGTTATCAATTTCGGGTATTATTTTTCCGCTTTTATTTCGCATTCTCACTAATCTGGTTATAGGGGAATTACTTGTACTCGGTTTATTTCCTAACAACTGATATCAGAGCTTTTGGTTGTGAATTTTGTCAATTTTTTGCGAGGTTACTATTTATTACTATACACGTGAATAGTGAATTTCGTGAATAGTAAAAATTTTGTCGGCGATACGAGTTTATCGACGGACGTGTTCTAATACACAGTGGTTCGCAAGAATTGTCAGAAACGATCCAAACGAAACCAGTTTCGAGTGGGAGCGATGGCTGTAGACGAAGGGAAAGTGAAAATTGAAAAGTTCGATGGTGCGGACTTTGGCTTTTGGAAGATGCAGATCGAAGAGTTTTTGTACCAGAAAAATCTATATCAACCTCTCTCAGGAAAGAACCAGAGGGCATGAAGAATGAAGACTGGGCTCTTCTCGACAGACAATCCCTCAGAGTTATCCGAATGACGTTATCCCGCAATGTTGCTTTCAACATAGCAAAGGAAAAGATCACGGCGGGTCTTATGGCGACTCTCTCCAGTATGTATGAGAAGCCATCAGCCTCAAACAAAGTGCATTTGATGAGGCGATTATTCAATTTGCGGATGACGGAAGGGGCATCGATGGCACAACACCTAAATGAAGTCAACACAATCACAACCCAGTTGAGTTCAGTGGAAATTGAATTTGATGATGAAGTTCGAGCTTTAATTATCTTATCATCTCTACCAGACAGTTGGAATGCTACTGTTACAGCAGTTAGCAGCTCGTCGGGAAATAGTAAATTGAAATTCGACGATGTTCGGGATCTGGTACTGAGCAAAGAAATTCGACGGAGAGAATCGGGTGAAGCATCAACCTCCTCAGCCTTGCACACGGAGTCCAGAGGGAGAACTTCAGAAAGAAATTCAAATCGTGACAGATCGAAATCCAGAAGGGGCAAATCAAGAACAGGAAAGAAAGATTTTACCTGTTATAATTGTGGCAAGAAGGGTCAATTTAAAAGAGATTGTCGAGCACTGAAGAAAGATACCGGTGCACAGGAATATGCCAACATAACAGAGGAGACAGGTGATGCCATGATTCTAAGCGTCAACACTCTGATTGAATCATGGATCTTGGATTCATGGGCATCTTTCCACTCCACCCCATGCCGAGAAATCATGGAGAACTATGTCAGTGGTGATTTTTGGAAGGTTCATCTAGCCGGTGATGAAACCAAATCAAACTGGAACCAAAGGCTTGGCCATATGAGCGAGAAAGGGATGAAGACACTTTTGTCAAAGGGAATTGTCGGATCTAAAGAATATAGATGTCGGACTATGTGAGGATTGCATCTTTGGCAATTAAAAGAAAGTCAGCTTTGCAAAGATTGGTAAGACACCCAAGGCTGAAAGGTTAGAGTTGGTTCATACTGATGTATGGGGACCATCTCCAGTATCATCTCTTGCAGGCTCATTATATTATGTCACCTTCATCGATGATTCTACGAGGAAGGTGTGGGTTTATTTTCTGAAGAAAAAATCAGAAGTCTTTGATACCTTCAGAAAATGGAAGGCCATGGTGGAAAATGAGACTGGTCTAAAAGTCAAGCGGTTGAGGTCTGATAATGGAGGAGAGTACAAAAATCGTAGATTCAGAGAATTTTACGCAAACAATGGGATCAAGATAGAGACAACAGTTCCCATGACACCGCAACAGAATGGCATAGTAGAGTGCATGAACATAACTCTGAATGAACGTGCCAGAAGCATGAGGATACATGCCGGATTACCCAAATTTCTATGGGATGAAGCTATCAACACTGTAGCTTACCTAATCAACCGTGGGCCCTCAGTTCCTTTGGATGGCAGAATACCAGAGGAAGTTTGGAGCAAAAAAGAAATAAACCTTTCACACTTAAGAGTGTTTGGTTGTATTTCTTATGTACACATAAACTCTGCTGAAAGAAGTAAACTTGATGCCAAGTCCAACAAATATGTCTTTGTTGGTTATGGTGGTGATGAGTTTGGCTAATGGTTTTGGGACTATGAAAATCGGAAGATCATCAGAAGTAGAGATGTCATTTTTAATGAGAATGTGATGTACAAAGATAGTTCAACTGTAGAATCAAACAGCTCCAATACCAAAGCTGAAACAAAAGAATTTGTTGAGTTCGAGGAGATTTCTGGAAATGATGTTCAGATCAGTCCTAAAGCAGTTCAAGAAGAACCAGGCACACCGGAACTAAGACGCTCCTCCAGAATTCCTAAATCAACCCAATATTATTCTCATTCTTTGCAATACTTGTTGCTAACTGACAATGATGAACCATAGTGCTATGATGAAGCAATGCAGGTGAAAGATTCAGTCAAGTGGGAGTCTTCCATGAAAGATGAGATGGATTTGCTTATGTCAAATCAGATGTGGGAATTAGCTGAATTACCACCAGGCAAGAAAACGCTCCACAACAAGTGGATTTACAGGATCAAGGAATAGCAAGATGGGAGAAAACGCTACAAAGCAAGATTGGTTGTCAAAGGTTTTCAGCAAAAGGAAGGTATTGACTACAATGAAATTTTCTCTCCAGTTGTAAAACTGTCTACAATCAGACTGGTGTTGAAAATTGTAGCTGTAGAAAATTTACATCTTGAGCAGTTAGATGTAAAGACAGCTTTCCTTCATGGTGATTTGGAGGAAGAAAATCTATATGAGGCAGCCAGAAGGCTTCATAGAGGCAGGCAAGAAAAACCTGGTATGCAGGTTGAAGAAGAGCTTATATGGTTTAAAACAAGCTCATAGACAGTGGTACAAGAAGTTCGATAGCTTCATGGGTAGCAGTGGTTTTACCAGATGCCAAGCAGATCATTGTTGCTAAATCAAGAGGTTCGACAATAGCTTCATTATTTTATTGTTGTATGTTGATGACATGCTCGTTGCAGGCTCAACATGCAAGAGATTATACACTTGAAGCAAAAATTATCGAAGCAGTTTGCTATTAAGGATCTGGGTGCTGCAAAGCAGATTCTTGGGATGAGGATCAAGAGAGACACAAAGTCGGGGACTTTGATGTTATCACAGGCTGAGTACATCAACAAAGTACTTTCCAGGTTCAACATGCAAGATGCTAAACCAGTAAGTACACCTTTAGGTATTCATTTTAGACTCTCCAAAGAACAGTCACCAAAAGACGGAGGAAGAACGTGCACACATGGTAAAGGTGCCGTATGCCTCAGCAATTGGAAGTCTGATGTATGCCATGGTATGTACCAGACCAAATATTGCTCATGCAGTGGGAGCTGTTAGCAGGTACATGAATAATCCAGGCAAGGTACACTGGGAAGCAGTCAAATGGATCCTCAGATATCTGCGAGGTACCACAAACAAAGCATTTTGTTTCAAAGATGGAGATACGATATTGACAGGCTATGTAGATGCTGACTTAGCTAGAAATATTGACATCAGAAGGAGCACTACAGGGTATGTCTATACTCTAGGAGGAACTGCAGTGAGTTGGGTTTCTCAACTACAGAAGATAGTTGCTCTCTCCACAACTGAAGCAGAATATGTCGTTGTTACGGAAGCTAGCAATGAGATGGTTTGGCTCCAAAGTTTCTTGGAAGAGTTAGGCAAGAAACAAGAAAACAATGTCTTGTATTGCGACAGTCAAACTGCTATCCATCTAGAAAAGAATCCGTCTTTTCATTCCAGGACAAAGCACATACAATTGCGATATCATTTTATCCGGTCTCTTCTGGAAGATGAGATTTTGAAACTTGAAAAGATAAGTGGAGCTCAAAATTCGGCAGACATGTTGACAAAGACGGTGACCACAGACAAACTGAAGTTGTGTTCAGCTTCAGTTGGCATGCAAGAATAACAAGACTAGAAATGCTGCTACATCGATCGAGGTGTGAAGACAGATTTAAAATCAGTCTTCAAGTGGGAGATTGTTAAAAGTCCAAAGGTTGGCAACCAACTTTGAAAATGGTTTTCAAAGTTTGGTAAATGTTCTTGAAAATGGTTTCAAAGTTTGGTAAATGTTTCTTTGAAAAATGTTTTTCAAAGTTTGGTAAAGTTTGGTAGATGTTTGTTGAAAATAGGAATGGGTAAATTCACTTTAGTCATTGCACTGTAGGGTATTTTCAAAGATTAGTCCCTAAGTTTCAACTATAAATACCCTAGCTCATTTAGCTTCAAAATCATCCCAAAAATCATTTTTTTCTCCCAATACTAGAGAGATTTCTTGTGAGTAGTGAGTGTTTTGTAAACACCTGTAAATTTTCTCTCTTAGTAAAAGATATGCAGTAGTCCGGAGACGTGAGCAAAATTGGCTGAACTCCGTTATCAATTTCGGGTATTATTTTTTCGCTTTTATTTCGCATTCTCACTAATCTGGTTATAGGGAAATTACTTGTACTCGGTTTATTTACTAACACAATCTACTTTATGCTTAATCATTTATCATTTACCATATTTGTCCCTTTATATATATATATATATATATCTGAATTACCAAAGAGAAATTTTATTTTAGATTGAGAATTTCTTTAGATAAAAGTTATTATTATTAATAAAAATTAGATTTTTATTTAATGTGAAAAAAATGAAATCAAAATCTTCTCTAAGTGATTGATCCATTGATAATTAAGGGTGAGTACGTGCTCATTTTAAAATCCGAATTTCCTTCGATTAATTATCTATTTTATTGATGTTGTCTATCTTAAAATTTTATTTATGCCCACCTCATTCACAAATTGTGTTGTTAATATATATATATGTGTGTGTCAACTCGGAATTTTTTTTGGATATGCCACTGTCTTCTCTTGAGTACTTTTTCATCTTCCAAAAAAAATTAGTAATTATCCATGATCTCACGTCTCTATTCGAATATATACACAACATTGATGAAGATGTCAATATTGAGAGAACTAATATGACAAATTCCTCTGTGAATGATTTTGAATGCATCGACAAATTGTGTAACATCCTAATCCAATTCGACCCAAAGGTCATCGAATTACGATGTCACACGGAACCACGTGAGTGGCTAACCATTTTTTAAAACATTTCATGAAGGTATCATCCATAAAGTTTAATTACCAAACAAATACAAAATATAAGTGTTTAATATGGGGGAGCTCCCGACATAAGTCTCCAAAATATATCATTAATTTAAAATAGAGAGTTTAAAACTCAAGATACATATAAGGGTCTATGACAGTACATGCCCTCTAAAACTTTCGAAACGTGGAATCCAAGTCTGACGAAAAGCTCCTCACTTGGCACCTACTGACATGCGCACAAAAACACATTCTATACACTGAGCTCACAAGCTCAGTGCCACAACAAATAACCAAGCTATACTACATGCATCCAATATATAAGCATGATACAATATAGTCATGAGCCATGCAAAACTCAAGGAAACGGTAAGTATCATAGTGTAGTTTGGGTCACATAGCATCACGAAACTCGTACTACTATTTACTTACAACACTTAACGATGACCTAGGTCACACAACATCAGTGTCTCCTTAACACTCGGGTCAAGTCCAGGTTACGAAGCATCAACACTTGCCCAACTAGCCTACTCCTCAAGTGTACTCGGGACGTGCTCGGTTCATGTAGCATCGACACAATATCTAACTAGCATTTTAAGTGCCCAAGCACTAGATTGGGTATATCTGGATATTTTATACACGTAACGCTCACATTTTGAAGTGACTTGAGTGTCCTCATCATTTCCTTGAGTATCTAACAAGGCAAGTTTTATGTCACTTTATTTCGTAGTGTTATTAGTCGAGCTTGATCATTATTACTAGTTTTTGGATTTAGGGTTAAAGTAATTAGGTAAATAAATCAATGGACCAAACTAAACTCATTCAAACATGCTGAGGCCGAGATAATATTTCATAACACTTTAGACCTCTATTGAATGAAATTCTACCTTTTTCCATCAATAAAACAACGAAGTGATCGATATTTTATTTAGAGGGATCGATCCTTTTCCCCAAGGAATCTATCCTTTTGAAAATGGATCGAACCTATGCACAATAGAAAGTTTGGGATGGATCTTTTTGGTATAGGGATCGATCCTGTAACACCCTAAACCCAATTGGACTTAAAGTGCCACACTGGGTTGCCGAGACAACCCCTGATCCTCAAAACCTATTCATTTTATATTAAAATACATTTAATGGTATCATAATAAAAACATAAATTATTGTTCTGAAAATATTTTACAAATCCAGAGCTCTGCGACGCATGATTTAAATCAAAATAATACATCTTGAAGTTTACAACTCAAATAAATAAGGTTCTACTAACGAAAAACATCTGAAAGCTAAGCTTATAAAGATTAGCAGTATAATCGATAATTTAAAGCAACATAATAATTCCATAAACTAAAGCATGCTAGAGACACAGTGCTAAGCAGTAGGTACAAGCATGATTCCAATTGGAGCTACCTACGTAAAGTCCTCTAGTTCTATCTTTCGAATCTACGTCTCATGTTTCCCTTAGTCTTTGCTAAGGGCCCCTCTGTGAGTATACAAGTACTAAGTCTATAATCTCATTATAATCCTATAATGCATCACCATGCCAAACACAATGACGATACCACGTATCATAGAGACGTTGGTACTATCACTCAACAATAAGAAAGCATAATGGTGTAGCTCGGGGTCACATAGCAACACGAAACTCACACCTCTGTCTGCTTAATAGAGGTACTGTTGAAAACATTTTGATGTTTTGATATAAAAAATTAAGTGTTATTGAATTTTAAGATTTTATAATCATTTTTAAAGTATATTCGATTAAATTATTCGAATATCAAAATATTACTCTAAGTTTTTCAATGTCAATTTCAAATCCTTACTTAAGTATAAAATTGTGTTTTAATCTTAAAATATTTTTGAAACAAATTTTACAAAGTATTTCAAGCCTTAATCGAGCCAAAAATATTTTCTTCATAAAATGGCTTCGAGAAAACCAGATTGCCCAGAGGGTAATGATACCCCTCATAGGGTACCGATACCTCTATGCAAGTTTTAACTCCAAGAAAAACAGAATGCTCTATGGATACCGATACCCTCTGAGGTATCGATATCCCTATCCATATAACGGTCAAAATATTTGAATTTTACACTACATGTACCGATTCCCAATGAAGAGGTACCGATACCCTAAGCTCCTAACAGATTTTTTCAAGAGTGTTTTCACACTACACGAACTCACAACGGCTAGAATCAATCCAATGTGTATTTAAACAAGTTCTGAAGTCATTGATCAATAAGAATTCATTAAGAAACAAGAGAGAAAGCAGTAAACATCAAGTTTGTGCATTTCAAGCTAATTTTCCTTCAATATTCATTTTGCTTTCAAGAACACATTTTGTGCTCATTTGTAATCATCTTTGAGGGTTCTTTTCTTGTTCTAGAATTGTGCAAACACATTACTTTGTGAGGTTTTTCTGTAAGTTTGTAAAATTTGTATTATTCTATTTGGGAGAGAGTGTTCTCAAGAATTTGGGGTATAATTCTTGAGGGTTTTGTAAGGTTACTCTTTATCCTCAAAAGAAATACAAATTAGTGAATTTGTGGAAAATTCTTAGTGTGGATAGCTAAGGTAGTGGACGTAAACTTTGGTTGAGAAAGTCGAACCACTCTAACTCGCTTTGCAATTATTTTCTATTTTCTGCAAAAGCTTCCACCAAAATTTTTATCGCCAATTCACCCCCTCTTAGTTATTTCATCGGTCGATTAACTCAACAATTGGTATTAGAGCCTCACTCATTTGAAGGTTTAATCGCCTCTTGAATTGATTTTGGAAGAGTTATATCGATAGTCAAGTCATCAATGGCCTCCACTTCAAACTCCGACCATGGTCTTGATTCAATGTCCGTCAACAAGTCTCCTTTCTTAAATGGAGCTAATTATGCTTATTGGAAGAATATAATAAGGTACTTCATTCAAGCAAGTGATATGTGAGCCTGGAATATCATAGAAGACGGATACTTCATTCCTTTCACTCATTTAATATTGTGGAGTGAAACAGATACAATAATGTTCCAGCTCAACTCAAAGGCTATCCATATTATTTTTTGTGCTCTTGGACCGGATGAATATGGAAGAGTTTCATCTTGTACAACCGCCAATGAGATATGGGATAAGCTTCAAGTCACTCATTAAGGCACATATGAGGTAAAATAATCTAAAATTAGTCTTCTAACCCATAACTATAAAAATTTCATGATGAAACCGAATGAAGATATCAAAGCTATGACGGATAGATTTTCCACGATTGTCAATGGTCTCAAATCATATGGAGAGATTATTCCAAACGAAAAGCTTGTGAGGAAGTTAGTTTACTCTCTTCCAAAATCTTGGCAATCAAAGAAGAAGTCAATCATTGAGGGTAAAAACTTAAAGTCTTTAACTCTCGAAGAGTTAATTACTTCTCTCCTCACTCATGAAATGATGCTTCAAGATGAGGTAGACCTCGAGAAGATTGACGAGACAAAGAAGGAGAAGGAGAAAAATAAGAACGTGGGAGTTGCTCTCAAATCCACAAAAGATAAGAGTGGTTCGGATGAAGATGACGATGACGAGGAAATGGCATTATTTGCCAAACGGTTCAGAAAATTGATGAAGCCCAACTGAGGAAGAAAATTCAAACGAAATGAAGGATTAAAAAATGAACCGAAGGAGAAAGACCCTATTATTTTCTATGAATACAAAAAGTTGGGTCATGTCAAATACGATTGCCCATAATTGAAGAAGAAGGGTCAATCGAAGAAAAAACATAAGGCTCATGTGGCTACATGGAGCGATGATGAAGGTTTCAATGAAGAGAAACAAGAAGTAGCAAACTTATGCTTGATGGCCATCGGGGAAAGCTCTCAGGTGACCTCTAGCTCATTTATTTTCAAAGAATATTCTTTTGATGAGTTATTAGAGGAATATACAGGGTTGACTTCGAATTATGTGAAATTATTTCTAAAATAAAAAAATAATATTTCAAAATTGAAAAACGAAAATAATCTCATATCCAAAACCAACAATAATCTTGAAAGTAAAATCAAAGATTTGCAAATCAAACTAGATGAGTTTGAAAAGAAAAATATTGATTTGCATAATTTACTTTCAAGAGTAAATGATGATCATCAAAAGAAAATTGATGATCTTAAAGCTTCTTTTGATAAAGTTGGAACAATCATAGAAGTATATGGGTTTCTACCTAAGCTTCTTTTGATAAAGCTGGAACCTCTAATGGAAAAATCGTTAGAAGTATATGGTTCCTAAAAAACTCATTACTACTAAAGATAAGGATATCCTACACAAGTGGATACCCAAGAGGAATAGAATTTTAGAAACTAATGAATATGGACCCAAAAGAAATTGGATACCATAAATCAAAAATTAATTTATGTTTGTAGGAAAATGAGCATTGCTATAAGGCACGAGAAACAAGTTCAAAATCATGGTACCTTTATAGTGGATGCTCAAGACACATGACCGGAGATAAGAGTATATTCATAGAGCTTAATGACAAAAATAGAGGAGAGATGACTTTTGGTGATAATTCAAAAGGTCACATTGAAGGTATAGGTACAATAGGTAATACCTCTTCCATACAAATTAAAAATATTTTATATGTGAATGGGTTAAAGCATAATCTATTGAGTATTAGTCAATTTTGTGATAAAGGATATAATATCTTATTTGAAACAAATGGTTGTAAAGTCATTGACATTGCATCTAATCAGATTATGCTTGTTGGTCATAGAATAGGAAACATTTATATGGTGCATTTAGATTCTTTTAATATGACTAATTTATGCATAGTTGTTAAGGATGAGCATGATAGTTGGTTATGGCATAGAAGACTAGGACCTACTAGCATGAGTGTTCTACAAAGACTAATTCAAGGAGATTTAGTAAGAGGGTTGTAAAAGCTAAAATTTGATAAAGATAAAATATGTGATGCTTATGCTAAAGGAAAACATCAAAAAGCTTCCTTTAAGTCCATTAATGATGTATCAACTAGTAGAGTATTACAATTGATCCATATAGATCTTTTTGGGCCAATCAGAACTATTAGCTTAGGTGGAAAACAATATTGCTTTGTATTGGTAGATAACTATTCTAGATATACTTGGTTCTATTTTTAAGTACTAAAGATGATGAATTAGAAAAATTCATCACGTTTTCAAAAGTAATCCAAAATGAAAAAGGTTACTCCATAACTAGTGTTAAGAGTGATCATGGTACTGAATTTGAAAATCTTGGATTTACTGATTTTTGTAATTCTAATGATATTAGCCATAATTTTCAGCTCCGAGAAATCCTCAACAAAATGGAGTTGTTGAGAGGAAAAATCGAACTTTAGAAGAAATGGTTAGAACCATACTTTGTGAAAACAATTTGCCAAAATATTTTTGGGCGAAAGCCACAAATACCGCTTGTTATGTTATAAACAGAGTAATGATTAGGCTAAATTTAAAGAAAACTCCAAATGAACTTTTCAAAAATAAAAAGTCTAACATTAGTTATTTTCATCATTTTAGATGTAAATGTTTTGTTTTAAACAATAGTAAAGAAAATCTTGGCAAATTTGATGCTAAAAGTGAAAAAGGAATTTTTCTTGGTTATTCCTTAAATTCTAAAGCTTATCGGGTATTTAATAAAAGAACTTTAGTTGTAGAAGAGTCTATACATGTTGTTTTCGATGATAATCCCCTTCCAAGGAAGGATTCTTGTTTGAATAATGATGTAGGTAATGTAAACACAAATGAAGTTAGACATGACTTTGGAGAACCGTCATCAAAGGAAGAAATGAAAGATGAGGAAACTCATGATGTTCTCGAGAATCCAACCATTGAAGAAAGGGAAGTCTCTTACCCAAGAGAATACAACTATGTCAAGGATGGTGAGATAATAGGTGATCCAGCCAAAGGGGTAATAACTCGATCTTCTCTTAGAAATATATGTAATTATGTTGTATTTATCTCATGCATAGAGCCTAAGAATATTAAATAAGAATTAAATGATGAACATTGGATTATGGCTATGCAAGAAGAGTTAAATCAATTTTAGAGAAGTAAAGTATGGACATTAGTTGAAAGGCCTAGTAATAAATCTACTGTAGGTACTACGTGGGTATTTAGGAATAAGCTTGATGAAAGTGGTAATATAGTGAGAAACAAGGCTAGACTTGTTGCTCAAGGCTATACTCAAGAAGAGGGCATAGACTATGATGAAACGTATGTTCCCGTAGCTAGGATGGAAGCAATTAGAATGTTATTAGCATTTGCATGTTTCAATGAATTTAAGTTATCTCAAATGGATGTTAAAAGTGTATTTTTAAATGGTTTTATAAAAGAAGAAGTGTATGTATAACAACCTCCTGGTTTTGAAGATTCAAAATTTCCAGATCATGTTTTTAAATTGACAAAAGTGCTTTATGGTTTAAAACAAGCTCCTCGAGCTTGGTATGAAAGATTGTCAAATCTTTTAATTGAAAAAGGTTTTTCAAAAGGGAAGGTTGACACTACATTATTTTTAAAGCATAAAGGTAAAGATTTATTAGTAGTTCAAATTTATGTTGATGATATAATATTTGGTTCTACTAATGATATTCTTTGCCAAGAATTTTCTAAGCTAATGCAGAGTGAATTCTAGATGAGCATGATGGGGGAGCCCTAATTTTTCTTGAGACTCCAAATCAAGCAAATAAAATATGACATCTTCATCAATCAAGCAAAATACGTCAAAGATATACTCAAGAAATTTGTATTGGAAAATGGGAAACCTCATGCCACTCCAATGAGCTCATCAACAAAGCTTGACAAAGATGAAGGAGGTAAATGTGTGAATGTTAAATTATATAGATCCATGATTGGCTCATTGCTTTATCTAACCGCAAGTAGACATGAGATTATGTTTAGTTTTTGCTTATGTGCTAGATTTCAATCATGCCCTAAGGAATCACATTTATTAGCTGTTAAGAGAATCTTTAGATACCTTAAGGACACTCCTAGTTTAGGACTTTGGTATCCTAGAGACTCTAGCTTTAGCTTGCAAGCCTTCTCTGATGCGGATTATGGAGAATGCAAAATAGATAGGAAAAACACCTCCAGTACTTATCAATTCCTAAGAAATATGCTAATTTCATGGTTTTCAAAGAAACAAAATTATGTTGCATTATCTACCACTGAAGCAGAATACATTTCAGCCGGTAGTGGTTGTCTCACTAAAAATCCCATCCAACACTCTAGAACTAAGCACATTGAAATTAGACATCATTTCATTAGAGATCATATCGCTAAAGAATATGTAGTTCTAGAATTTGTTGATACTTTGCACCAATTAGCGGATATTTTTACAAAACCTTTAGATAAAGAAAGATTTTGGACACTTAGAAGAGGATTAGGTTTAACTAACCTATCTTCACTTAGTGTTTAAAATAAGTTTAACACTTTTTAATTGAAATTGAAAAATGCTTATAAAAATAATATTTTTGACTGCATTCTTTGCTATTAGTTAGGGGGAGTTTATGATTCTTAGTGAAAATTAATTATATGTTCAAATTATGTATAAGGTTAGATTTGATTGATTGAACATAGTTAATTTTCGTAATATGAGTTTCCAATACCACTAGAGCTAATTAATTTAGCATTTTGAGTGTTTAAATACAAATTTTTAACTTTTCTGTGCGCCAAGCACCGATACCCCCTTTGAATGGGTACCGATATCCCCTTTGAATGGGTACCGATACCCCCTACGAGGGTACCGATACCCCCTTCCGGTTATGGTTTCTAAATCACTAAAACCTTATTTTTGCCAAAACCCTCTTCTCTCTAAAAACTCACTGTGCGCCCCTTCTCTCTCCCTACTCTCAATCTTTGCTCAAAATCAACGTTTCAAGTCGAAATTTCTTCAGTTTTCAACTCCTAATCCTGTTAGCATCATTAAATTTGTGCAAACAACATCAAAATCCTCTCAATCTTCATCTTTCAAGGTAATTTTTTTAAAACCACTATTTTCTTGATTTTTAATATATGACTAGTTTTAATTAGTTATAGGTTGAAATAGTCATCGGGCATTGCTTAGATTTTGATTTAAAACAAGAATCTACAACTAATTTCATCAAAAAACACAAGTTTTTTCAAAATTTTATGAAATTTTTGAAATAAAAAATGTTTTGATTTTAAAATTGTTGTTTTTGATTTAATTATGTTGTCTTTGAAACTACATATTATTTTCAAACATAGTTTTTTCAAAATTTCCCATTAGGATTATTTTAGAGAACATTGAAATATTGATGACTCATTTGAGTTTTGGGAATTGATTGTATTGCATACATATGTTTTAAAATTGTAGGTATCTATTCTATTCCGATTTCTTGAACCATGTCTAAACGCCCTAGGACATCATCTAGTCTTTCCAACCGACCACCAAACCCACCTCCAATTCCACTTCCTATCCAACAAAATCCTAATCCCGATGAACCCGAAATGACAATTCGAAACTCATGCTTTAACGAACCTAGCCGTAGGGATAATCTTTACCATAGGTTTGTCTATCTATTCGAGTCTTACAAAATTCCGGAAGAACGTATTCCTTCTCTTCGAGCTATGGAAACAATGAACTTTAGATATCTTCCTACTTTTCAAGATTGGAAATTTGATACACTTTTTTATCTCGAACCAGTAGTTTACCAACAACTTGTTTGAATTTTCTATTCAAATGTCGTTTGTATCCAAAACCGAGCTAGAACGAAACAATAGGAATTCGATCTTATCTTCTAGGTCAATTCATTTATATTGACTCGGCCTACATTGCTAACACAATTGGATTAGATAATGACAACTTAGATAATGCAAAGGAAATAACTAACACAATTGGATTAGATAATGACAACTTAGATAATGCAAAGGAAATAATAAGTTCTCCTTACAAGGTCATGTCTAGTGCGAGTGTGTTAGATCACCAAGATCATTTTCTTCATCTGATGATCTCTTGGTGGTTTAGACCATCCGGAGGCAAATACTCCACTTTTAGAGCCTTAGACCTTTGGTGGATACATTCTGTCCAATATAATAAGAAAAAAAACTACCTCAAATTATCTTTTCCGAACTCATTGAAACCGTAAACCTCGTCCCTAATAAGAAAGTTTGTAAAACTCTAGTTTACGGTTGTCTTCTGAGTAATTTGTTTATCAAAGCCGAGCTTAGAGTAAGGCTTGATGTAGACATCCCTCTCAAAAACCAAATCAACTTGACATCCTTAAGGAAATCGGGATGGAATAAGAAAGGCGATTAATGGGTTTAAACCACCGAGCAAACACCGGGAGGTAGTTCTTCACGAGCTCCACCTCCAACGGCACCGGCAACGGACGATGATCCAGAACATCAACAACTTATGCAAGATATTGACGATGAAGTTCTTGACGATGAGCTGGCACAACAAGAGGATCAAATGCCTCCATATTTTCGATCATTTGTGGAGACATTTTATCTAAGGTTTGCATCCATATAGTCTCATCTAACTACTATTGGGGTTGAACAATGGGAGATGAACGAACGTTTAGATGCACTCACTCGAGATGCGAGCACGTTATCATCTTCCTCCCTATCCTCCTATGGACTAGACCTTGCCTTGCTCTGCTCTGTATTGCTTGGATTGAACTTAGGATTTATGTTTTGGATTGTTAAAACACTTTGATGTTAAAATGTTTTGGATTGATATGTTTTTTGGATTGTTATGTTTGAATTTGATGATTTGGATGTTTGAATTGGATGTTTGAACTTAAATGCTTATATATTTGGTTTGAATTTTCAATTTGAGCTTAATGTTTATTAGTTTTGCATCATTTACATTTTAATTGCAATATTACTAATTTACCATTGCATATTATTTATGAATATTGATTTAAGAAACTAATGGCTAACATTTCTCTTGCTTGTGATCTTAGTAGCTTACGCTATATTTAAAAATATCAATTGGCTAAGCTTTCAAAAACCTTGTTTAAAAACGATTATAGAGTCTTTTTGATTTAACAAAAAGGGGGAGAAATTGTTATAATAAGGGGGAGTAATTTTTCAAAATTACTTTTCAAAAATGATTTTTGAAAGAAAATCGTAAAATTGCTAAAATGTTTTGTTATATAAAAAAGGGGAGATTGTTGAAAACATTTTGATGTTTTGATATAACAAATTAAGTGTTATTGAATTTTAAGATTTTATAAATATTTTAAAGTATATTCGATTAAATTATTCGAATATCAAAATATTACTCCAAGTTTTTCACTGTCAATTTCAAATCCTTACTTAAGTGTAAAATTGTGTTTTAATCTTAAAATATTTTTAAAACAAATTTTGCAAAGTATTTGTAATCATCTTTGATAGTTCTTTTTTTGTTCTGGAATTGTTAAAACACATTACCTTGTGAGGTTTTTCTGTAAGTTTGCAAAATTTGTATTGTTCTATTTGGGAGAGAGTGTTCTCAAGAATTTGGGGTATAATTATTGAGGGTTTTGTAAGGTTACTTTTTATCCTCAAAAGAAAGACAAATTAGTGAATTTGTGGAAAATCCTTAGTGTGGATAGCTAAGTTAGTGGACGTAGACTTTGGTTGAGAAAGTCGAACCACTCTAAATCGCCGTGCAATTATTTTCTATTTTCTGCAAAAGCTTACACCAAATTTTTTATTGCCAATTCACCCCCTCTTGGTTATTTCGTCGATCGATTAACTCAACAGGTACCTTGGGTAGACCTGAGTCACACATCATCAATATCTCTTAAGTATCTTAAGCGAGGTATGGGACATAGAGAATCGACACCTCCCAATACCTTAGGCTAGGTCCGGGTCACACAGCATCGATACCTTGACTGGCTAGTCTACTCCTCTTGAGTACTTGGAATGTGTCTGGGTCACATAGCATCAGTACCACGTTCAAGGAATGACTAAAGTGCATCTTGCACTGACTTGGATATATCCATATATTCTATGCACACAAGACGACCGTCCTACTGCTAAAGTAACTCGGGTGTCCTCACCATTTCCTGAGTAACGCACAAAGGCATAAATCTTATGGAATCTTACCTCATAAGGCTTTTATGGCTATTAAACAATTAATATTATTATCTCATTATTATTATAAGTCTCTCACCTAGAGCTATGCCTTAATACATATCAACTGATTCAACACTACAGTAGGCAAAGTAGCTCGATAACTCGCTATTGAACTCATTGAAGTCAGGTGAGGTCATATCCCCTTCACCTGAGACTATCCCGCTCATCCTCTCGTATAGGAAGTTATTGGAGGCGTATTAATACTTATGGGGTATTTTACTCATTTCTACCTCTAGAGAGGTCTCTAAACGTTTCATAATTTCTCGGTGATTATGGTGCTTGTAGTACACTGACTGATTCACTAGTTAGCCCAATACCCGACTTAGACTCGTTACCGAATAACAACACTCCTAACGCTCTTATATTACTTATCCCTATACCCCTTGAAGTAGTGGAACAACTTACCCATTTTTGGTTCACTAATGTTCTCGAAACACCATGCTCTTCGTCAATACTGAGTCTGACATATTTATTGTAATGCTCATCAGGTATCTTATGTACTAATCCTCAATCCCAACTATCCGTATACATCCTCGATTGAAGATACTTTAGTGTATTACGCTTAATATGGTTACACCCGATATAACCTACTCATACGAGTGTTTTTAGGTATGTTGGGTCATTTGTGTCCCTCATAGACTAAGTCTTACTATCACGGATCATTCTTAGATCTTACAGACCTTAAACGGGTCAAAAAACATTCAACAACACTTTAGACCTTTAATGAATGCAAATACATCCTTGTTCATCGAGCAAAACAGAGAAGTGATCAAATCTTTTCTTTCGAGGGATCGATCCTTTTGAAAAAAGATCAATCCTTTGTTGGACAGAAACTTTGGGATCGATCCCTTTGGTCGAGGGATCGATCTTTTTTCTGGGAATTACTTTCTTGAGCTCGGGAATCACTCAAGAATCACCCCAAACAACATGGATTGATTTTTAAACTTATTCAAAAGCTTTAGTAGGTTATTTAAGGTCATTAGGCATCATTAAAACATGTTATTAACACCTAAAACATGATTTACTTATAAAATCAAAGAAAAACCCTAAAATGCTCAATCATCCAAATATTAGCAAACACCAAGAATTTATGAAAATTTAATACTCCTAAGAATTAGAAATACACTACCTCGATCTTAAAAGCCCGAAATAAAGCTCCTTTAGCTACCAAGCCCTATCCTTTTTGACTTGGTTGATAATCCACCATTTTTTTCCTTAAACCAACAAAGATACAAGGATATTCTTACATAAGGAATTTATAAGAAAGAGGGTCAAATTTGAGAAAATTAAGAAAATGAAATCTTAGAACCATTTGAGGTTATGAAAGCTTGAAGAGGGAAGAAGAAGATAAAAGAAAATAATGAAGAGTTGTGTAAGAAGAACCCACGTCCAAAACATAATAAAAATCCTAAAATCAGCTTCCATTTCACTCAAGGGTCTAATTGCACTTTTGGTCCTTTTCATTTTACCCTATATTAAAAAATCCCCCTTATTTGACTATTTGGGCACCAAAGTCAACCAAAATTAAACCCAATAACTTAATTTGTAATTTTACATGGTCCACTTACCTCTCCAGTAAACACGAAACTACTAACCTGTAATTTAGGGTGTTACAACTCTCCCCTCCTTAAAAGAAATTTCGTCGTCGAAATTTACTCGGTCCAAATAACAACACAACCTTAGGTCAAACACTTAATAACTTCATAGCGCTTAAACCTTATTAAAACTAATTTTGAAAGAAGAAGTCCCCATAATTTGACATGAAGTTTACATTATAAATCGATATACAATTTTTTTGAAGGCGCTACCAACACTTGACTTCACACGAAACCTTTAAGAAAGCACGACGCTAAAGAAATCATATTCTTGCTATCTGACACTGTACTCTCAGAACGTTCCACAAGAATGATGATAGATTCAGTGTTATCGTCAAATCCCTTTTCTAGTTAACCTTACTCAATCAAGTTAACTCTCTGCATAACCCGATAACCTCTTTTACTTGTTGAACATACGCAACTCAACCTGTTATACCTTAATATCTTATGACACTTACCAACAATGTCTCAATAATGACTACTGAAGATACGATTATAATCCTCGATTAATGTCAATCTCTATGCTTCTGTTATGCAACTCTGATTCAATACTCAAATATAGTACCAGATTGTTGCTCATATATCTTATGACTTACTAATGTTATGCTCATATGATCAAGCATATAAGGGACTCATAATATAAAATCAATCACTTTTCGAGTGGAACTAACGACATTTGACTCTCCCGGAGAGCATACATCACAAAGAAGAGATCTTAGAAGGTCGGATTATAACTTAGGGGTTATAGGATTCTATATCTTGCACACGCTAACACTTATCATCGTTGAGCTAAGATGATAACTAACACTAGTCATACAATGCTTAACGAACTTGATTTTATATAACCCAAGGTACCCAAAATATGCAGTACTAAGTAACGCTACATACTACTGAGTGTGATACATAGCTCGCGCTCACATACCACACAAGGACAATACTGCCGAGGCTTGGCTCACTTAGCTAACTCACTTACCAATCATGCACAAATGTAAACTGAAAAAATCAGAGGAAATCTCAAAACTATTGTATCGAAACATGCACTTGGCTAACTTACTCGTCGAGGGTACTTGGGGCATCTGGGCCCAGTTAACAACCAAAAGTGCTCTAGCACTGACTAAGACATATCCTAATGTTTTTGAAAACAATCAATCGACATATTGGTTAGAGTAACTTGGTATACTAAACTTTCATGGAGATCTTTATCTCTAATATTGAACTCGAGATTTTAAACATTTTTTCACGGGTCGATCACACGAACCATCAAAGAATATCTGAGATAACATTGCTTATTCTGCTAAGGTTGACCCACTCGACACCAGGGTCCTCATTCTAAGATCCTCCACATGAATACTTTTCTTACTTAGCTCACTAGTCACCATAAAACAATGCGTGCACATATGCTTACTGAAGTAACACGAAAAGTTGAAACATCTGAAAACAACCCTAGTATCTCATCCGCGTCATCGACATCCTGATCCTACTTCTCTATTATATGACTAGTAGGATCGAACCTTGTCGAACCAAAAATATCTCTAATCACTGCTCTACTCTCATGTCCGAGCATAGAACCAACACCAATCGAACTAGGACAATCCTTCACCATATTTTCCAATGATCCACATCTATAACACTTCCTAAAAAGCTTGAAGCACCTCCCTTGATGATTTTTTCCACAATGGTCATAATCTAGATACCTTAAAACTTTATCACAACCGCAAGAGACCCTACATCTATACTCTGATTAGGTTGGAATGATAAAGCTGATGTTACTCTCCTCTGCTCTCATGAACCTCGGGTCCTCTCCGTCGCTGAATGAGATCGATCTACTAGCACACAAGTCCTCATACTTGGGCTACATGATTCACCCAACCAACCCTTCCTCATGGCCTGCACCACCCTCTCCATGGCCTTAACCTATCGTGATGACCCTAAAAAACACTATAGGTGGGTCTTTCGCCTACTACTCAAGGAACCTCTTACATCTCAAAAACTCGGTCATAACGAATCAATTCTTAGGAAATTTCTCTCATACTCGAACATTTAACGATCTCCCTAAACTGACTGAGAGAATTGCATCCTTAAAACCATATATGTGCTCATCACCAACATAGTGGCCTCTAAATTTCTCTATGAGTTGATCCCATGTAGGCACCCTCAAATGTAGAGCTATCTCTGCAGTATCTTATAAATCGATAGCATCACTCTTGAGAAAAATGGTGTCACACTCTAACATACCCTCCAGCGTACGGTACAGTTTCCTTATAGTAATCATGGTCTCCTTCAACCATTGATTGATCAAAATCGATTCATCGATGCCTTAACCGTAGACTAACTGATTCACTGGTTAGCCCAATACCTGACTCAGACTCGTTACTGGGTAACAACACTCCTAACGCTCTTATCATACTTATTCCAATACCCCTTGAAGTAGTGGAACAACTTACCCATTTTTGGTTCACTAATGTTCTCGAAACACCATGCTCTTTGTCGATACTGAATCTGACATGTTTATCATACTACTCATTAGGTATCTCATGTACTAATCCTCAATCCCAACTATTCGTATACATCCTCGATTGAAGATACTTAGTGTATTACGCTTAATATGGTTACACCCGATGTAACCTACTCCTACGAGTGTTTTTAGGTATGTTGGGTCATTTGTGTCCCTCATAGACTAAGTCTTACTATAATAGATCATTCTTAGATCTTACGGACCTTAAACGGGTCAAAAACATTCAACAACACTTTAGACCTTTAATGAATGCAAATACATCCTTGTTCATCGAGCAAAAGAGAGAAGGGATCGAATCCTTTATTTCGAGAGATCGATCCTTTGAAAAAGGATCAATCCTTTTGAAAATAAATCGATCATTTGCTAGATAGAAACTTTGGGATTGATCCCTTTGGTCGAGGGATCGATCTTTTTTTTAAGAATGACTTGCTTGAGCTCGGGAATCACTCAAGAATCACCCTAAACGACATGGGTTGGTTTTTAAACTTATTCAAAAGCTTTAATGAGTTATTTAGGGTCATCGGGCATCATTAAAACATTCTATTAACACTTAAAACATGATTTGGTTGAAAAATCAAAGAAGAACCCTAAAATGCTCAATCATCCAAATCTTAGAAAATACCAAGAATTTATGAAACTTTAATACTCTAAAGGATTAGAAATACACTACTTGATCTTAGAAACCCGAAATAAAGCTCTTTTTGCTACCAAACACTCTTCTTTTTGACTTGGTTGATTTTCCGCCATTTTTTACTCAAACCAACGAAGATACAAGGATATTCTTACGTAAAGATGTTATAAGAAGTAAGAGGGATGAATTTGAGACTTAATAAAATTAAGAAAATAAAATCTTACCACCACTTGAGGTTATGGAAGCTTGGAGAGGGAAGAAGAAAAAAAGATGATGAAGGGTTTTTTTAGAGGAACCCTCGCCCAAAACATAATAAAAACCCTAAAACTAGCTTTCATTTCACTCAAGGGTCTAATTTCACTTTTGGTCCTTTGTATTTTATCCCATATTCAAAAATCCTTTTTTTACTAATTGGGCCCAAAGCCAACCCAAATTAAGCCCAACAACTTAATTTGTAATTTCACTTGGTTTACTTACCTCTCGGGTAAACCCGAAAATACTAAACCATAATTTGGGATGTTATAGATCATTTTTCCTGAGGGTTTGATCCTTTTAAAAAAGGGATCGATCCTTTGCAGGACATAACCTTTGGGATTGATCCCTTTGGTCTAGGGATCGATCCTTTTTCTGGGAATGACTTACTTAAGATTGGGAAACACCCAAAAATCAACCCAACAATTCCCCTAAGACTATCAAACATGTTTAACATCTTATTTAGTGTCTTAGAGGCCTGAAGGTACTAATTTTCATGCTTGCAACACACAAATATGAATCTTGCCATAGAAATTACTCTACCATGCTTCATGAACTAAACAAATCGTAATGCATATACAATGAACTACATGTGGTATGTACAAGTCAGAATCCGGTTACCTCACTCATTAGAGTTGTAAAAACGACCTCAAAATCACCCAAGCACTTCTTTCTCCTTACATTTTCCCTTGGAGCTTTCACATTATTTTCTCAGTAGAACACATCAAAGAAGTGAGTTATAAACTCCTTTAAGGATATAAGAAGGTTGGAAATAGGGTCTTTAAGCTTCCAAAATAGATTTGGAGTCCTAAGGGGTTCTAGAACTCAAAACCCCACTCAATTGTTACTCAAGCTTCCATGGCCGAACTACCAAGTTGAGAGCTCAAAGTGAAGCTCTTGGAGAGTTGATTTCGGATCTTACCTTCACAACTTCAGAGTGCAGATGTTGAGCAACAAGTTCCCACCTTTAACTTGGGCTCAAGGAGAAAAATGAGAGATTTTGAAAGGGACGAAGAAGATAAGGTTGGAAGATGAGGACAAAGGGAAATGAAAAAGAGAAATGAGAGAGTCTGCCCGATTGCATTACCAACCTTAAATGATATTCAGGCTTTGGAATAGTTTTGGGGTTAATTACACTCCTAGTCCCTCTCCTATGTTACTCAACTCAAAAACACCCTTTTTAAGCCTTGTTGGGCTCGAGCCCAAAACCAAAACTTAACCATCTACTAGCCTAACACTCTTGAATGGTTTATTAGCCCATTCACAACTCATTCGGGTTTTACCCAAAACTACTAATCCAGAAATCGGGGTATTACAAACTGTGCAAAAGGGGATCTAACTATGTTAGATCGTCGACATTTCCCAATCAGAAGGTGTTTCGTGATAAATTCAACACGAAACACGAAACTATTGTAACGGTATAGAAAATCATGCTATAAAAGCATATGAACAATCATATCATAAAAACATACAAAATCAAACTCTTCAAGAATATGCAACAGGAAAAAAAAAATTAAAATGGGGATGATGTTTATTTAAATCTAACTAAAAAATTAAATAAAAAATAAGAAAAAAAGAGATAACAACATTAAGCCTCCACCTAAGACGATAGTTTAGAAGAAAAAACTACATAATTACATTAAAGAAAAGCTAGGGCAAAAACTAGGTATAAGATTTTAGATGAAAATAAAAAAGTAATGATTCATTCTGTACAAGAAGTATGTTAAATATTAAAATTTCATCAATGTAAGAAAAATATAAACATTAGCTAAATAGTTGGGGACCTTTTTATTATTTTGGCCCTAATATATTTTCCAATTATTTGATTTTTTCGGCACACTGGTTTGTTTAAGAAGAAACCAAGAACATGCCATACAACTAACGGGTTTGATTTGGTAAGCAATTTGATATCGTTTAAGTAAGGTCTAAGGTTTGAGTTATTGTGTATACAAAAAATCTCCATTGAGAAACTCACCCACTAAAATCAAGTCTGCGATCTAGGTCGATCTAAATTAATCATGATGAAACCTTAGAATTCGAAGGAAAAAAAAAGAGAACAGGCCATATAAATATGATATCAGTTGAATCTTAACCATTTTTAAAGGAAAACCTAATTTATTATTATTATTTCTAAGATGTCAAACACCGCCCATAAAGGCACTATAGGAGTTGGACAGGTACTTTTTTTTTATCATATAATTAATTAAGATGACAAGATATGCTTTATAATCATATAATAAGCAATCAATCATGTCATGCCTATTAAATTATTCACTTATCTCTTTTTTTGAGGAATTGTACCATACACGATTTTTTACCTAATACAATTGTTTAAAGATCTAATTACCCATATGTCATTTACCAATTAATGGATTAATAACATTTTTTATATTTAATTTAATTTTTTAAATAATTTAATTTAGATCTTATATAAAACTCGGATATCATATCGATGAGATCTAATTTATTTATAAAAATATATTTTCGGGAAGACATTAGAATTAATTTCACATTGAGTTTTTAAATTATGGTTTTTGTTTTAAATTAGGATTTAAATTTTAAAATATTTTATATCAATTCTTAAACTACAATACTCAATTTAAATTGATATTTTAATTTTAAAATATTTTATATCAAGCCTCAAACTATCAGTATCATTCTATTTTAATCATTTCATTCATGTTGTGTTAACTCTACCAATGAAAAAAATAATATTTATTAAAGTATCGGGAATTAAACTTGTGAACCTCTAAAATGGAGTTTAGAGAACGATTAAAATATTTTGAACTTTAAGAATGGATTTAAAATGGAGTTCATAGTTTGGGCACCTATGTAATCTTGAGAGCCTTTTTCTTTAATACACTTTGCATATCTTTTTGGGTATACATTGATTTATTTAGTTTTTGATTGAAGGTACGTATACATTGAATCCTTGTGTTCCTATTTCTTAGGATTCTAAATGTCGACAAAGAAACTAAAACTGCTCATCATTCTAATCCTTTTTGGTTTTCTTTTTCATACTATAATGAAGAACGGAAAGCTCTCATCTTTTCTAGGGTACACTTCCCTAGAAAGTTTGACATTATCATCTTTAATGTTATCATACGTTCCTCTATAAAGCAAAGTAATTCATGTTATCAGCAAATACCATTCCGGCACACTGGAACCGCACCACATGGAACAACAAACACTTATAGGCTTAAACTTCTAAAGCCAACCTATTGGCAATGGGTATTGGATAGTGCTTATTACACCTTGCTTTGCCTTTTACTATGGGAGTAACGGTTTACCTTAGAGTTACTTTTGATGATGCCAACTTTTCCCATCCATTTCTCCAAAAAGTTATGTTGGCAACAATAGGACCCCCTAACGGTCAAATTGTAGTTGAAGTCCTTTCAAAATTTATCAATCGGGAAAACGGAGCCGTGGTGACATTTGACAATTCATTCCTTTTAATTTGGATGGAAAAATGCAATTGATGATTCTTTCTAAAGGAAAGAGAGGACGTATGAACTGGGGAAGATGATCTACCGTGAAAAGAGATTCAAAGAGTCAGAGAGAGATCTTCGCCTTGTCTTTTAACCTTGTGTGGTGGTTTATATAAAGACCCTTAGGGTGCGTTTGGTTCACGGAATGTAAGATTACCAGTGGGAATAAAAGATTATCAGGGGATATGATTACTTGGAATGTTGTATTTTGTGTTTGGTTGGTTTAGCAGGAATGTAAGATTAATGTGTTTGGTTAAAGGAATAAAAGATTATTTGAATGTATATTTGACCAAATTGTCCTTATTATATATTTGTATAATATTACAAATTGTAAAATATTTATATATTTTCTTTAAAAAAATTAAATTCATAATATTTATATAATTTTTTTTACAAAATTAAAAATATAAAAAAAGTTTAATGAAAGGGTAAAAAAATTTTAACCCCTGAACTTCATATAAAATTTTAATTATAGACTTATTTTTTTTGTAAATCTAAAATAATTTAAGGATAAATTTGTAATTTAAACTTCGTAGAATTTTTATTATTCAATGACAGAAGAATGATATTTTTGAAAAAAATAAAAATTTAAGGGCATTTTAGTGCAAAACGCAGGTAATGTTATAATACCTAAGGGAATGGAGGTAATGACATTCCCGGTAATATATCTAAAAAAATCTACTATTGGTAATATAAAACATTACTAGGAATGAGATTCCCGACCAACCAAACATAGAAATCCCACAATCTATGAATCAAACACCCTATTAACGTTGGTGTCAAGTCTAAGGTGATTATAGCTATTTTGTAGGTTGGTAGGACAAAGAGACATATATGCTAGTATATTACGTGGCCTTGTTAATGATCACATTAAGCTATTGTAGTTCTATGGAGAATACGAAGCCCCTAAAATTTCATAAAACTCTTAAGGCTTCGAGAAACTCCGAGTTTGAAAAGCGGAAGAATGAAAGTATAGTTTGACTTGCGGAGAAACTCCGGAGGTAGAACAAAATCAAGGAATCTAATGAAAATGTAAAATTTTAATTTAACCCTTATAAAATAGTAAACTTTCAGTTTAGTCACTTATCCGCCATTTTTGATATCCAAAGGTTTGTCTTCCTAAGCACCATATTATAGAAAATACTTATAGCAATTCTTATAGCTGCCAAATATAGAAAATATGATATATATTGCACATAAGAGTATAAAATTAAACATCATATTATTAGTCAAATGAAATGATGTGTTGCAAAAATTTATGGTACGAGTATGAACTCCTCCTTGAGTGGATCCTCATTAGCAAGATTGAGAAGGCCTTATCAGGCTGGGTTTTGAAAATCTAACATAGCCCATAATTTTATCACGAATAATAAAGATTAAAAGCATTAATTCTTATCATCAATTCATTACAAATGCATTACAAATGCACGTCAATCATCTTAATTCCATTACATCCAAAGAGAAAAGCAAACAGGTTCGGAATTTAACATTTAGGACAGTTGAACAAACAGATTATTGCACAACATGTGACAGATGAAGTAAAACCAAACGAAAAGGAAAGAGTTATTGTCAAATCCTAGAATCCATTGCCATGATAGTGCTGAGATTCATGGGGTGCATGTACTCATTAGACCCTGTCATTATTTGTTCCACGATCAATCTGTTTGCCTTCTCTGATGGATGGAATGGATCCCAAAACGCGTACAGAGCTCGATTCGGACACAGATTCGACAGCTGCGTGCACAGACCGAGTCCGTTGTACGGTCCTTGTCCACAACAGGCTATCTGCGATGTCACAAATCCTGTTGCAACCATCACAAGCATTACGTTAACCCTTTTCTTAAGGAAATGATTGAGGAGTATCGAGGATTATGAAAGCAAGGAGAGTACCGAATGCTCGAGGATCGCTAACAAAATCGCTGTGCATTCTCTGAGTATTCGCACTAATGAAGACATTTTTGCCTATCTGCTTGTTGAGTCCATTTAACATCTGAACAAGTTGGGGATTGTACAACGATGCAGCACGTTGCAGTTCTTCGGAGCATCCGCCATTCGTTCCCCGCATAGCCAGTTCAGCCGGAACGCAGCCCATCGGTCCCGTGCCCGTCACTAGAACCCTGCGTGCCCCCAGCTTGTATAGCCTCTGCAATAATAATGGTGGACAAAACAGGGTTCACAAACCATTTAATTAACAAGTTATATATTAAGTGAAGTATTAAGTGCAGCATGCATTTAACAAAGATATGCATTATAATGCATATAGTAAGGTCCAAATCTGATGTTCTATGATTGCTTGCTGCAGAAGCAAAACATGGAACATGAGTTTGGTGCAATCTCGGTTTTGTTCTTTTACATATTCACCAACTGACAGTGTCAACTGTCTTTAAAATGTTATTATCTGTCTTGGTGCAGAAGAAAACTGAGGAAGTAATTAATATACCATCAAGAGTCTCTGATATTCCGAAATGACAAACTTGACATAATCAAGCAATTTATATTGGCTAGACCTTGCGGAGTAAGGCACCAAGTAGTAGTTGTTGACGAAATCGTTACCGCCGACGGTGATGAGTACGAGTGCTTGGTTTACGAGTTTACGAGCTTGCTTCGATCCTACCTGACCCGACAGTCTCCGCTTGTATTCTTGAAACAACTCTAGTTGTCTATACATTCTTAGTATATTTACCTGTAAATTCAACATTTCAGATTGTAAAATCGCTTAAATAAACTCAAACCCGACCATGGAGAGTTCAATAAAGGATACTGAAAACTTACAAATTGAACTCCTGTGTCATTAAGGATTCCCACACCAGCTGAAGCAAAGTTGGCGCCAATAAGCAACTTTTTCCCATTGAAGTCTGGACTCAAATACGGCAATGGTGATTCCGATAAGCCGATTTTCTGACCTGCAGGCAAGCATTGAAGTAACAGATGTTCAAGTTGTCTGTTCACAAAATAACATCACTAAAGGAAAAAAACATTATTAGAGACTCAACCAATCAAGTCCGGGATGTTAAGTCCATTAGAGAACCGCCCCGTTGGTCTTCGACTCGGATAATCGACCCCATAAGGCGGTGAATCGGCACGAGCTGTCGTGGCAAGGTAGTTGTTGTTGCCGCTATCGACAAGGGAATCACCGAAAATAAAGAAAGCTCGAGCATCAGCCGAGGGAGCAATGCTCACAAAGGGTAATAGGAAGAGCAAAACCAACGAAAAATCGGAAAATTTCGATGAATAAGCCATTAGAATTGTCACGAGCAAACCAAATCCGAGAGCTGTAAGTGCATAGGAAAACTAATGGGGGGGTTGCTTTATAGAACTGAAATTTCAGCCATCATTGAATTAAAAAGAAGCTTCAAAGCATAAAAAGCAAGCTGTTATGGTAGTTGAATATACTACTTGAAACCAACTTTTGCTATTCCGTTTTAAATCACCGCCAATGAACGTGAAATGGTGAATCGCAAGCCTTTTCGGGGAAATTATTGCTAGTGTTGCATTTTACATGACAATGATCTGTCTGGTCTGGCAACCGGTTTGGTTTCTCAGTCACAGAGAACTAGCTTAGGTTAGATATGAATTTATATCATAACACCACAATTGAATCATTTTGACTGGTACTTTACAGATATACAAATGGCAGAAATTATGGAAGATAGAAGTCTATATACATACATTATTGTGTAAATGAGACGAGACGGATCATAAGTTACTCGAGTTTGATTCGGTCAAAGTTTATTTAATATTCGATTCGAATGGACTTGACTCGAGTTCGACTTGAGTTATTAATACAATTAGGAGACAGTGGTTTAAAGTAAACAATCTTTTCAATATTATCTTTTTTATTTTTTGTTGAAACATAACCTAAACTGCTTTTATTCAAATTTATTAAGCTAACAAATCGGCGCATTAGTGTGTTTACTTGTAGATGTGAGTTACAGTATTTTCGTTCAGAAAAAGGAGAGTAAATTGTGTATTTCTATTGTATTTATATATTGTATGGTATTATAATTATAAAAGAAGCAGAAGCTTTTTCCTAAATATTCGTAGAGGCATTATATAGTGTGTTACCTCACTCATTCTCTCATCTAGAACGTTAAGCAAAGGCTTACTTATTATCTGATAAGCTAGCTAACCTGATATTTTCTCAGGTTTATTTCTGAGTAGCGACATTCTATTTGACCTTATCGTAGTTCCCTTTGGATATTCTTGAATTGAAAATGACAACTTTCTCTTCCCGGTTTCATTAACATATTTGAAGCTCATAATTTTCACTACCACTGAATCTGACATAATCATCATACTGCATATCAGATGTCCCCCTAACAACCATCAATCCTGAATATTCGTATTCATCCTCGTCAAAGATATTTTTGTGTATTACGTTTAATATGGTTACTCCTGTTGTAACCCGCTATTACGAGTGTTTATAGGTATGTTTGGTCATTTATGTCCCTCATGGACTAAGTCTCACTATTACGGATCATCCTTAGCTCTTACGAACATTAAACGGGTCAAATATGACCATCTAAAGTGAGTAGTATTGATACTCTACTTGTAGTATTGATACCCTAGGGTCAAGTATCGATACACTTATGAGTATTGGTACCAAAAATGCATCCTGCCATAAAATTGGGGCCTCAGTATCGATACTGTCACCATGAGTATCAATGCTTCCCCTGCAGTATATCGATAATCCCCTTGAAAGTATCGATACTCTAGCATAAAACCCCTAATTGTTTTGTTCCAATTTAACCAGTATAGATACTCGAACCTAGAAATGGGTATTTTAGGCTCAGCAATCACTTAAAAATCACCCTAAAGGCCATAGTTTGATTCTAAATCATGCACCAATGTTATGGGTAGTTATCTAGGGTCTTAAGGTGTCATAAAACATATATGAAACATCAAATTTGTGATTTATGGTATAAATCAAATGTAAAACCCCAAATACTGAGATACACAAATCTTAACAATGTCTTGTGATTTATGAAGTCTTGATGCTCCAAATGATTTGAAATACACTACCTTGATGGTTAAAACCCTAAATAAACCTTCTTACCTAACAATCACTCTCCTTTTGATTTTCCCTCTTTTTTCCTCTAACAAACAAAGATACAAAGATTTTCTTAACATAAGATTGTTATGGGGAGAAAGTGTGGCTGATTTGCAACTTATAAAAGATAAGAAGATGAGTTCTTACCACTAAATAATGCTATGGAGACTAGATGAAAAAAAGAAGAAGAGAAAAAGTTAAAGGAAGAAAATGAAGAAGAAATGGGGAAGTCCACGTGAAAGTTTGATATAAAACCCTAATTTTAGCTTCAAATTACTTTAATGGTATAATTATACTTTTAGTTATTGGTCTTTTGTCTTATAATTAAAATCTCATTTTTATAGCTAATTGGGCACCGAATCTAACCCAATTAAGCCCATCAACTTAATTTATAACCTTTCACAATGTCCACTTACCTCTCGAGTAAACCTGAAACTACTAGCCCATAATTTAGGGTGTTATAATATCAATCACGGGAGCAAGCGACAAAACTCTTGAAACTAAACGACCAACAAGGGAGTGAGGATCTACTGGCAATGACGGGTCCTCATTCAAAACAAAGAATCTAGAAGGGGGAACTCACACAAGGGATGGCCAAAGACCTCGCCTAGCACTCATATCGATAGATCTCGAAGCTCACTACACAAGGGTAAGAACTTAAGATTAGATTTGGAACTAAAGTATTGTGCATAGTTAAACTTATAAAATTTAGTGACAAGACCTTTGAAATTGGTTTTTTAAAATATTTCAAAACTACGCTTTTATTTTTGACCTATCCATAAATCGATATTTAAAAAAACCAAAAACTTTGATACCAACCAAATGTAAACCCCTAGACCTAGCCTATGCACCACGACTAGGTCTAGTAGATCACATTAAAAATTTTCTAAAACATTTTCAGACCATTTAAAATCAAGCGTAACCAAACACCTTTAAACCCTTTAAAATCAAGCGTAACCAAAAACCTTTAAAAACATAATTAAAAATAATAAAGTTAAATGAAAACATAAAACATCATGCATAAGTGTGGAATCCAAACAACTAGTATCGTACAAATTCATACATCAATAGTAAAATAAAATACATTATAAAATAAATATAGCAAAATATATTCACATGTCACCAAAATAAAGGCAGTTCAGAAGATGAAAACATTACAACAAAAGTATAGTAAGAAACGTGTCGATCCTCTAAGTGTCAGGTCTGGGTGCCCATCCAAAAGCATCTGAAAAATAAAATTTGGGGGAGTGAGCTAGAGAGCTTAGTGTCTTTCATTAAGTGCAAAATAAAAACATACGGATAATTTCAAGAATGATGTCAGAGTCATAGTATAAAAATGACAGTAACCTTTTATTTAAAACACAGAGTTACCCTTCAAGCATACACCATATATAGTTCCCTAGAAATGCATTCATAAGGACTTACCCTAGGCCCATTGGACCTGAGAGTCAACCTAATGGAACACCTTGGGTCTATAAGGACTTACCTTAGCTGAAGCGTAGGAGTTACTTGAGAGGAGTGCCCTCAGATCTAGAAGGGCTTATCCAATGTACAAAGCAAATGAGCCATATGATGGGAGTGCCCTCAAGTCTATAAGGACTTACCCAATGCAGAAAGAAAATGAGCCACCTGAAGGGAGTGTCCTCAGGTCCATAAGGACTTACCTAATGCATAAGGAAAATAAGCCACATGAGGGTAGTGCCCTAAGTTCCATAAGGACTTACCCAGTGCACAAAGCAAAAGAGCCATCATATAGGAATGCCATATGGTCTATAAAGTATTACCACTAGGCCTATTAAGCCCAAGAGCCTACCCGAGGGTCGTTTTAGGTCCATAAGGATTACTATTATGATCGGAGCTGAACCTGCAAAACTCCATATCACACCCCATAAGTACCCCAATAAAATAGTTTTAGATAGTTCCAATAAAACCAGTAGATTGTAAATCAGGCATAGTTATTTTTCAATGAATATTAGAAAACATAAAGCATGTATCAATCAAATAGAGATTTAAAATTTAGTAAAATAAAAGTCGATAAACATAATCAGGCTTTCAGATCAGATAAATCAACCAGTATAAAAATCAGATCAGACAATCATATTTCAAATCAGTTAAAATAATCATGTGCACATGAAAATTTAAAACAGATATTTAAATCAATATGTAGCACATAAAGAACACACCTAAAAAATGAATCATTATAGGAAGTCCATTGAGCATCAACTTTGTTACGCTCTACATCAGCGCTCGAATCTAAACCATAACGAATCTGGGTTACTACCAAAATAGTATTTAAATCAAAATATTTAGAGGATTAACAAAATTATACAGGTAATCACATGCTCACGTGGTCGGACGGATTGAGGAGAACTGGGTCGAGCTTATGAGTGGTCGGGAGAGTCTTGACCTTCAATAATTAATAGCATGAACTAGTCCTTGACCTTAAATTTAAATTCACTTAAATAAAATAATTAAATACATATGCATGTTCAGTGTTTAATGCTCGATTCAAAGACTTCTGGTTTAGAATTTTGCAAAACGTACTGGAAATTCAGACCAAGACATTGAAAAACATGAAATATGATCAGTAAAAAATTTTGACTTTTTGATCAAAGTTTACCCTGGTTAAAGTTAATGGTCTGGGTCATGGTCAATGATTCACTCAAAGTCAACGATTTGACTGATTCTTGTTAACTTATATTGATTTGAGTTGACTCGATTAATTTGAGTTAATTTAGTCAGGTCTGAATTGACTCAGGTCGGTTCTAGAATATTCGATCGGAAAATGAAGCCCACGCGTCAAGGCAACACGTGGTAACGTGTGCGGTGACGACAAGGTTGGTTTAGGTGGCCAATCACTCATTGTTCAATCACTCGGCAAATCAACTCATAACATTTAAAAAAATTCAGTTAAAATGACGTAGATTAATCGAAAAGGTGAATCGGCCTTACCCTTAACGGCGGATGACAATACCGCGATGTCGCATAGATGAAACAACTTGGGTTTTTTTTACGGGAACGACTAGAGAACTCAGTAACAGAGGTGGTATGGTCAATGGTCGCTTTTGGTGGCCAGAATTAGAGAAAATGCAACTACGGGGCTAAGTTTTTTACGACTTCTCGAGCATCTCCACGGCGATCGGATGATGGTTATGGATTGGTGGAGAAGCGACAGGATTAGAACAAAATTGAGGGGTGTTTTTAATTTTTAGGGATTTGACTCTGATTGGAAAAATTGATTTGGGGGATTCAAATCCCATTCTAAATAGTTTAAAACATATTTTAAGCTCTTCCTAACATCAATAGTAGCCTAGCCTAATGGTTAAGGTATGGCCACCACATTCACCTATTTTCATCATTCATTTTTTTGTCTGAAAGAGGGGTAAATTTAGGGGTGAGTCCTTGAGTTTTTAGGGACTTCAAAACCTGTCCTAGAATTTCTAGAATCCTATAATCTGGTCCCAAAATTAATTAAATAAAATCAAATTAAAAGTAAACAAATTAGGGGTGTTATACAATGACCAAAACTCCTTTACTCCAACCTCTAATTGCAACAAAAATCGACGACAGAGGTGGGAATTGACGTTCGCAAAATGTTACACTTACACCATCATTGGGTGCTTGACCGGTTGCAAAAAAATGGGATTTTGGTGGCGGGTGGTTTGTCGACCTTACGTCGTTGGGTTGCCAGATTGGCCGTGGCGACGGTGGCCGAGGGTGAAAAAGATATTGAAATTAGGGTTTTAAAATTTTTAGGGTTCTTAATAATTTGAGAAAATTTTGGGTTTTTTAAAAAATATAATTTAAATTAATCATTTACTAATTAAGCCTTAAAATAATTAATCATTTTCTAACAATCATGCTTTTTATTTTTATCATCTCTTTCAACTTTTGCATTACAAATGTATATATTAAAATATGATTTTTCGAGAAAAATATTGTCAAGTGAATATAATCAACATCTAACGTTATATATAACTTTTTAGTGTTATTTTTTTTAAATCTTAGTTTATGGGGTATTTATTTTATTTTTATAGCTCGTCTAAAATTATTAGACTTAATAAGGAAGGAGAAAGAAAAATGTGTGTCAAGGGATAGATCGAGGAAGAAGCGGGTGGGGCAGTCCCCCTAAAAGTTTTAAATTATCTTATATTTTTTTTTATTTTTTTCCATTGATAATTTATTTTCTCCTTTTAGAATTTTATAAGTTAATATTCCCTTGAAATATTAGAAATTAAAATTTTCTAATCTAAAATTTTGCGTTCTACTTTGAATGAGCCCACTTTAAATGTTTGTCTCCATGTTAATGGCTGAAAAGCCTCCAAAGAGTTGTTCCAATGCACCGCCCATTGTGAGTGCAAAGATCAAACTGCAATAAATAACGCATGCAACCAATAAAAAAGATATGCTAAATTTACCAAACAAGTTAATTAATATTGGCACATGTTGAGAAATAAAGCTTAGGTGGAAGTGGCAACCGATCTTCACGAACAAGAAAGTATAGTAATTACCATCAATATTAGTTGAAAGCAAATTATAGTAATATACGACCGGTATTTTTTTCTCTCATAAGAACGAAATTAAAAAAAAAATTAAATTATGATATCTTAATTTTAAAAACTTATAAGAAATATTTTTAAGGAGACATGAGCAGACTATGTGTAGATTTTTGAAATATTATAATTATTTTTAAAGTGATAGCAATATCAGTGTTAATTTTATTTTTAATGTTTTAATATAAAAATTATATAAAAAAATAGGTGTCAATTGACCTTTTATAAACGGCGACTTCACTACTGACAAGCACTTTAAAAGTTTAAGGGCCATTTATGGAGTTTACCTAAAACCAAATTTAAAATATTATTGATTCGTAAATAATTATTTTCTGTGTATTCTATTTAAAAAAAAATACTTTTCGGATAAATTGATGTATGACCCCAGCTTTTTTAAAAAAATGTTTGAAAAGGAAAAAATTCTCCATGCACGTTATTAAATGCCAAAGTCCGTTTCATATTGGCTGCTTAGTTTGAAATTAATAGACGAGAATAAGGACATAAATATATTATGGTACAAAAATGTGATTATCAAAATTAATATATATATTCATTTATTATGAAACCAAGTTTTCAATTCAAACATAGATTTTGAGATAAAACTAACATTTTAAATAATTTTGATATTGACTCCTTAATTTTTCTTATTATATTTTCTTCATTTGAAATGTTATAGTTTTTTAAATAGTTGTTCGAACGTTATTTCTTTTTTTCAATAATGAAATGTTATAAGATCAAATAAATTAAAACATATGATAATATCATCTCTAAAATTTGAATATTTATATATAATTAATGCATGTATTTGTAGCTTATACATATCCTTTTTAATAATATTATTTTTAAATATCAAACAAGATTTTTCTCCTTATAAATGTAAACAATAATAAAAAATGAAATTTAGATATCACAATAGAAAACAGATTCAAACACTACATAATTGCAAATTATTCAAACCACAACGCCATAATAATCAAAATCATAGAAGCATCCATGCAATGCAAACGAACAACAATGGTTCAACTAAAAGGGCTCACTATCCTTATTAGAATGCTAACTAATTAACTATGTCTTGGTTTTAAAGTCCAAAGCTAAGAGAGAACTAAAGTTCATGGGGCTCATGTAATTAACCGAACCACTCAAAATCATGGTCACGATTATGTCGTTCGCCCACTCAGAAGGATGGAACGCATCCTAGAAAGCATATTTGTTTCGGTTTGGGCATATATTCGATACTATGGTACATAGTCCCAAGCCATTGTAGGGTCCTAGGCCACAACAAGCTACCTTTGATGTGGTAAATCCTGAAAATGATGCAAAGAAAATCCATATACCAAAGCAGAACTGTGATAATAGGTGGGTGACTAAACATGTATTTTACCCTAAAGAACAATGGATTTTGAAGTGTGTAGTTTCCTTTTTGAGAGGCATATAAAATTTGGGGCAAAATCCATTATATCTTTGGTAGCTTTCATCATAATCTAATAGTGATTTAAAGGGGTAGGTTGTTGTAATAAATAAAATTTTGGGTTCTTTTTTAATTAGGTCAACAAAATGTCACACATTTTGAGGTTAATCGAATTTACTTCCAGAGATATTCCATGACCTTTTTTTACTTTATAAGGGCATTTTCATAATTTCCTTTCTAATCATTTTTTAAATTAAGACTTTTAAAGAGAATAATAAGAATTTAAGGATTATGAGGTTAATCGAATTATCAATTAATCACTAAACTTGAAATTATTTATTATTAGCTTTCTAGTTCCTTAAACGAGTCATCTAAGTCTTATTCAATTTACTTCCTTTTTACATCATTCCTTTTGAGTTTTAAAATAGGGCACTACTAAAGCTACCGGATTCTACTAAAGGTACCAGTCAAACCACTTTCTTTTAACAGCAAAATATCCCACTCACGCATAGATGGCCATACCTTCCAACCCATTCCACTCACTTAGAAAAAACTAATCTACTATTATTGATCAACTAGTGGGAATAAAAACTCGTGGGATATTCAACGTGAATCTATTTTCGTGGGATAGTGAATCTAATGATGATCAATAATATTTCTTAGAATTATTATGTTTGTTTAATTGTGATCAATAATATTTCTTTTAAATATTTAATATATTTTCGTGTTTAACTACTCAACATGTGGTTGTTAATTTTGTAAGAATTGTGGCCTACCTTGTGATTGCGTACTTTCAGCGTACTTAAATTCGGGTCAGTTTATTTAACTAAAATCATTTGATTATTTGGAGATCTTGGTTTTTTAGAAACTAAAACTTGTTTTTTCAGGTGAGAATATTCCTTTAGATTCAATTGATATTTTTTGGAGGACACTAGATGTTTCATGGTCAACACCCTTGGAAAATGAAGATATTCATTGTGATGATGAACTGCACATTTTCAAAGAAGAATTCAAAAGGCAGTCCAACGCTGGAAAGAAGAGTTTCTTAAGAAATCTAGGCGATATATTCAATCCAATCACAAATCTTATTAGAGAACCTGCAATTAAAAAAATACTCGCGGGCTGCCAAGCTTGAAGAAACAAAAAAAAGAAGTGTGTTGAATCGAAAAATCAAGATCCTGGTAAAGGTAGTTATTCCACCATATTTTTTGATATAGACTTGAATTTGAAATCGACAAATATTGAAACGGCGAGACATAGTTCATATGTAACAAGCGCACGTGACTTGTTCCCGGATTTAAACGAAGAATCCGCAAGACACAGTTCATATGTAAGCCAGTCGTTTGCCAGACCTGGTCCGGAAAGATTTTTGGAACAACTTCCACAAATTTTCCGTCCTTATCTTACAGGTTTACAAGATGTAATAGGTGACGGAAATTGCGGATTTCGATCAGTCGATGTCGCTCTTGGTCTATCTGATGATCAATGGCCTCGAATTCGGCCAGACTTGGTGCAGGAGTTAGATGTTAACCATCAAAAGTATAGGACCCATGGGACAATCAGAGTCACATGGGACAATCATCATTGCACATGTGAATGACAACCATTATATTAAAGCAGATTTACGAGAAGATTGTCCTTTGCCGATGACTCATCCACTTTAAATCACATATAAAAGTGACATTGCATCTGCATGGGAAGACCCATATGTTAGTCGTCATGAAGAGTTTCGTGAATATTATTTTCATATTCCTGAAACTTTTGACATATCGAAGTAATTATGTAACGTTCAATTTATTGTAATTCTAGTTTATTTATCAATGAATATTTTAATATTTGCTATTTTTTTATAAATATATATATAATTAAATAAGTAAAAAATATAACAAAAAATTTTTTAAAAAATAATTATTACAATGTTGAAGAAATAAATGAAAAAAAATTAATAAAAAAATTTAATAATGAAAAAGACATATTATTACATAATGATTAAAAACTTTAATAAAAAATAAAAAACATAATCATTACATTAATCTTTTGGTGTTTTAATAAAAAATTGATAAGTTTAGTAATCTTTTGGTGTTTTAATAAAAAATTGGTAGGTTTAGAAAAATATTTGGTATATTTAGACTAACCCTTAAAATAATTAACTCTACACATATGACCAATCATAATCATTCATGCATCCACCAATACTAATGTGTTCCTAAAGCATGCAAAAGGTAGTAATATATTACTTTGATTTTTTAGCTACATCATTTGACCTTTGGACTACTTTCGATTTCTCTAAAACTTGAATTCAACATCTAATAATATATCGGATACATGGAAAAATGAATTGCATCAAAAATATAATTTAATTGTGAAAATCAGATCGAATTGAAAGGTAAAACGATAAAAAAACAAGTTATATGGTTTGAATTTGGTGAAACGGACTCAAGACATTGAAAAAATGTCAGGATAGGTATTCGAAGAAAAAGTCAACGGCCGATCAACTCTTGGTTAATGGCGTTCAACAGTCAACGATAGTCAATGACTTAAATCGACTTAGCTCGGATTGACGACTTGGCTCGGCTTGACGACTTGGCTCGACTCAGACGACTTGGCTAGACTCACACGATTTAAGAAGGATCAACTCAAATAGTTGGCTCAGCTTAGACGATCGACTCAGTTCAGGCATTCTAGACCAGTCCATATTGGTCTTCTAAAAGATCCTAAACAAAAATAACCCTCATGCGTAGGGAGCATACGACAGCGATTGGCATCAAAATGACACCAGAATTTCTAGAATTACAAATCGGTGGCTCGGGAATCTCGTACAAACATTATTTTACGATGGTGGAAGGTAAAGGGATGCTTTCGATGAATAACAAAACTTGTCATACTCTACTTCCTCCAACGACGATAGCGACGACGACATCATGGCCATTGATCGATGCAAAAATGATACTCCAAAGTTGTTGATGCTGGCGATGTCGACCACTGTAACACCCCATACTCGATCACAAAGAACCACCCAAGTAGCTAAGTGTACACCAGACTCTAAACTTGTTGGATAGAACAAAAACCCTAAAACATCATATTATACGAAAGCATTCCAAATTTAAATAAGATATCATGCAACACATGGCAACGGATAAATAAACAACAATTTAATAGTCATTGCATTGCTAGATATAAGCTATTAACTAAGCATGTGCAATTCAATAATTTCATATCATCCAAAACAACTACATAAAAATAATAAATTAAGTTCACCAATATTCATTGTAGATGCCCGATTTGTCCGGGGCGTTATTTAAATTCAATTGGGTTTTACTATTATCGTTATTAGGGTTATTAGCATAAGTTTGGTATTTGTTAGTTATTAACATGAAAATATATGACATAAAATTGCAATAAAAAATAATAATAATTTATAACATGGACTAAGTATATTTATTTTTACTATTACAGGGCCTACACCAGAGTTACAACTAAAACGGGCCAGACAAAACAGGCCCAAGCATAAGAGAACCCTAAAACCCGTTAGGGTTTCCAGCTTCTGGTTCCAGCCGCCGCTCACCCTGGACTAATGGATCTGCTCCTAATCCAACGGTCCAAATTAAAGGACCATTAGGGTTTTTTCCCTATGCCCAGCACCGCCTTCCACGTCCAGATCGAGCCTCTGTCGACCATTCGTCTCCACCAGTCAGCTTCCACCGACTGCGCAGACTCACAGAGTCCTCCCTGAAGCCGTGACCAGCTCGCACCCGTGACCTACAAGCACACCAAACAAGAGACAGAGCACAAAAACAAAAACAAAAAAACGCAAGAAAAGAAGGTCTTTTTTATCAACAGTGATCATCAAAAGGGAGAGGGGATTTTCAACGGGGAGAGGAGAGCCATTTAGGAACCAACAACCAAAAAAAATCAGGGAACACCAAGCAAAAAAACCATCCATCAGCAACCAAAAAACGAGAGGTATACAAAAAACACGACGATACCCAAAAAGGAGAAAAACAACAACCAAAGGAAAGACTCACCTTCCCGGATCCAAAAGCTTTCATCGCCTTTGCTAGGAACCCATACCCTACGGTGAGAAGGTAAAACCCATAGTCACCTGTTGCTCTCGAGTCATGCATGTCTGATTAAGGCCGTGGGTTCGTGGGATTTCGAGGATGAGCCCGGTTTAGGTTTCAGATTTTGGGAATGGATTTTGTGAGGGTAGTTTAAGTTAGGTCTCGGGTTTAGGGGTATTTGGTAGGGGTTTCTGTTTTGGTTAGATCCAAGGTATGAGAGATTAAAGTCCTTTATCGGGGCTTGTGTGTGGTGAGGCTGCGGCGTCTGCCTAGGTTAAGGAAGAAGAGGAGAAGAGCTTTAGGTGTCGGGGTCTGTTAGCTCTTCGTCAGAGCCATTGGGTGAGGGAAGGTCACGGCGGCTGGAGGTCTTCGTGTAGGGTTAGGCGAATAGGAGAGAGAGAGATGAGAGTAAAGCGGCGAGGCATTTTAGAAGAGAGGTTGAGAATGATTTTAGGGTAATCGTTTTACCCTAATATTATATATATCTGGTTAGTGAAACGGCGACGTTTTTGGGTTGTACGAAACGACAACGTCTTGAGGTTGGGTGAGGTAAACTGGGTTTTAGAAAATGAGTTAATATCTGTATAAGTCCTCACAGCTTTGAACCGTATCGTCTTGGTCCCAAATCGAACTTTGCTGGTTTTTATTTTCGCCTCTTAAGTTTCAGAGTATGATATTTTAGACCAAGTGTCTTGTTATGGCTGTTTTCGCGCAGATTTTACATTGGATGCATAGTTTTAGAAACTTTCATTTTGATCCTATGTAGTATTTTGGTTGTATCATGTTTGGACTGCCCAGAAATGAAAATGTTATGAAAAGAGCCTGTCTTTTGTGTTCTTTACATTTTAGCCCCTTTGTTTAATATTTTATCCATGTTCGTAAGTTTAATTTATATTTATTTTAAATGTATGCATGTATAGTATTCCGAGCATGTTGTTAGTACACTTTTGTTTAGTTGTTTTTTTTAAAGAAAGCATGTTAATCTCGTGTGCATAACTCGATCTAATCACATAATCGGAATTAAGGGTAATGCCCTTTTAATCTAAAATTATCAGAATGGCTTTTCTTAACTTACAGGAAAGTTGTTTTGACGATTTTAAATTAAAATGGTATCCCGTCAGTAACGCCTAATTAAATTTGGATATATCATTGTAAAATTTGGGAGCGAAAGAAAAGGAAATATTCGACTATTTAAACTTTTCGAGAAAAGGTCGTTAGAATTGAACTAAAGATATGGTCTCGATATTTTTAAATAATCGAATATTCTTTATCTTTCTAATGACTTGGTAATTTTAAATTAAATCTATTTTGTTGCTTTGAATGTTGTAAATTTTCATTTTTGTTGTTTAAAGGGATCATTAATCAAATTAAATTTGAACTTGCGAAATTCGTTGCAAAGAAATTAATTAATCAACTAGGTACCGATTTAGGGCGTTGTGGGGGTGCTAATCCTTCCCCACGCGTAACCGACTCCCGAACTTGGATTTTGGTAACGTAGACCGTAAATTTGTCGTTTTAATTAAAATTAATTTTTATTTAAAATGACAATGTTTTTGGGTGCCCAATCACACCCTAATCAAAGATTGGTGGCGACTCCTCGAACCTTATATTTTTATCGTAAAGGAATTTCCAATTTTTTGAAACGAGAGGTTTTCTAAAATCGCACTGTTTTTAATTAAAAATTCAATTGAAAAGATAATAATTAAAAATGACGCGGTTTTCAAAATCTCGCCCCCACCCTGGTTTAAAAAACGTTTCGACAGCTTGGCGACTCCGCTGGGGACTTTTTAGAGAGTCAGGCCTATAGTCGATTAATTAATTGTCTTTGCAAACGAAAGTTATAAGTTCGCTTTGATTTGGTTCTTGATCCCTTGTTTGTTTGAATTGTTTTGTTTGCATCTTAATTTGTAATTTGGGTTAATGAATAAATAGTTGTACTAATGTGTGATCTACATGTTTCAGTTTTCTGACTTTCACTTTAGTCTATTGTTTCTCTTGGATCGAGGCAAAGGATTATGAGTTTCCCCACTGTTGTTGTAAACCTTTAATATTTAGAGCCTTCTAACTGTGCTCTGTCCCGTTAGGTAGGGGTGAAAGCTACGCTTACGTGAGAAAAATTACTTTTCTCCGCATGGGCTTTAGCTAGTAACCTCTGGGGTACATGCCTTATGTTTATGAGTGAAACATTGAGTTTCCTCGCATGGACATAGGGAAATGTATCCTCTCGAAATTGAACTTGATCCGTTTTAAGCCTATAATGGGTGAGGATCGAGGGTCTGGCAAGCTTAAGGGGGCACCAGCAAAGGACAATTCGATGACCCTTTTAGTGATACCAAAACCCTTCTCGTCTTATGCTGAATCTCTGTCCGCAGACACAAAGGGGAAACTCATTCTAACCTTTCCCTCGAATTTATTTATTTTTGTAAAAAGTATGCGAACTAGAGATCATGTGGTTAGGTTTATTTTTCGAACAGGCATGTGAATTAGATACCATGCGGTTAGGATTTTTTATGAGTAACAAAGCATGTGGGTAGATATCATGTTGGGTAGGATCTACTAAAGCATGATTCGGTAGATGCCATGTTGGGTAGATACCATGTGAATAAGGTTTAGGATGTATATATTTTCTATCTTCATGTTGTTTATTTATTCTTCGACTATTCATTGTATATACTAACACAATTTTATTTTTGTTTGTGTTTTATGTTTTATTTATTATTGCTGCATTGCATCATCATTCATGAAGGAAGGCGTTGGTTCACGAGGTGGTCATAAAAGTAGAAGGCGGTCATAAAATGGACAAGAGCTTTCATAACAAGGAGGTGGATAACGCGAAAGTGAGGTCATGGTCCGAAGAAACTCAGAGGAAGAAAGGCGACAGTTTGACTGAAGATTACATATCAGTACTACCAGAGGTTGCTCCGGTCAGTCTAAAGCAAAACGATTTGCAAGAGTTACACGAAATTTGGGAAAGTTGGAATTCTGATGTGAAGTACTCTTTTTGGCAAAAGTATGGTGACATCGCCCTTCTGTTGTACGTGAAAGTAAACGAACCCCTAATCAAAGCTCTCATCCAGTTTTAGAATCCCGCATATAGCTGCTTCACTTTCAACAAGGAAGACATGACTCCCACGTTATAAGAATACACCTCCTTGTTTCATTTCGAGACGGTACACTTGGACCGAATCTACTCAAAAGCCTCAAGGACACAATCCTTTAAGAGCAAGCTCGCAAGGATTACTGGGATGGGAGAGAAGTGGGTTGCTGATCGAATCCAAAAGAAGGGAGAGTCCGATTGCTTCCCTTGGTCATGCCTCAAGGAGCTTATCGTCAAGCATAGCGATATCGAGAAGAGCATGGAGATGTTCGCCTTGGGAATTTATGGTTTAATGATTTTCCCGAAAGTTCTTTATCACGCGGAAGCCGCAGTGGTCGATTTATTCGAGCGTTTGGAAAGGAAGGTAAACCCTATTCCTGCGGTTTTGGCCGAGACATTCAGAGCACTTAGTAGTTGTAGAAGAGCTGAGAGTAGCCGCTTCACCGGGTGTGTCCAGTTGCTTACTGTTTGGATACGCAGTCACTTCTGGAAAATTGACCGAGAGTATAGTCGACGGTTTTCTACGGCCTATTCACCCTTAAAAGATTTCCTCACTAAAGAGTGGCCAGAGCATCTCACCAGGAAGGATTGGGTTTCACTCTTCAGAAATTTACAGGAGCATGATATAGTGTGGCATGTCCCCTGGTTAGCTTTTGTGGATGTGTTGTACAAATGCGGGGATTCCGATTGGGTAACCCTATTAGGGTTATGGGGTGGAGTAGGCTATACGCCGCTGATGGTAGTAAGGCAATTTGGGGCACACAATTCGTCCCAGCTACATCCGGTCTGAAGGCATCTGAATTTGTGTACTGTGGAGATCACTACAAGAAGACTGCTCGTGCAATGTCAGAGGCGTGGAAGTCAACCTTTAGAACTGATTTCATAGCAGCTGAGGTCATGCTGACGCCAGATTACGTGGCATAGAGGGCGGCGCGAAAGAATGATATCCTTCCTTTGGCGGATCGTGACCAAACAATTCCTTTGGAAGCACAGTTTAAATACGCACCGTCTAAGTTGGAGATACTAAAGAGTGAATTTGAAGAGGAAATCGCCAGGAAGGAAGCAGAGTGTGAGGCCCTTAGACAAAAGAATTTCATGTTGGACATCGATAGGGGGTTCTATAATACACAGTTTGAGCTTATGCGCAAGAGAAAGAATGAAGTGGAGGCCAATCTCACTAGTTTACAGAGAGATTACCAAAAGATGAGTCGAGCACGGGGAATTACTGGCCTCGGGAGAACTTCAGAGCAGTGGCGGTTAGAGCTCTGGGCTGAGAGGGATCGTCAAGTTAGAGACGTCAGAGCCGAGAGAGAGCACCAAGTCAGAGAAGTAGAGACAGAGAAGTAGAGACAGAGAAGAAGAAAAGAAATCAAGAACTTGAGTCCGAGAGAAGGACCTGGGTTAGGGCACTGAAGAGCGAAAGGACAGAGGCTAAAGAGTTAAGACAAAGGTACACCTTGAGCAAGAAGCGAGAAGAAGAGTTGCATGCTAATATTGAAGAACTCAGAATGAAGGCAAATAGCATGAAACTTGAACTTGAGATTAGAAAGCAAAAGATCGACGAGCTCGAAACTGATAAGAGGCAAAGCAAAGAGGAGCTAAAATTAGAAAGGCAACATCGGGAGAGTGTGCTCCAAGGCAAACAGGATGAAGTATTCCTCTGGATACAAAGGTGCGGAGCAAAGAACGAGCGGATAGAGGTACTCAATCAAGAGATGCATGAAATGGAATCAAGGCATGAGGAAGAGTTAACTCGAGCCAAGGCAAAGAATGAAGAGTACAGTGCCTACGTTATGCAGCTTGAAAGTTCCTTATTTGTAGAAAGCAGTCAGCGTTGCCCAACGGATCAAAGGGTTGGCCTCGAGGAGAGCGCTGCTTTGCAAAAGAAGATTCATGATTTAGAGGCTACCTTACGGAGTTGCCAGACATAAATCGCTGGTCTTGAGCGCACCGTCCAAGGCACTAGGCTGCAATGGCAAAACTCAAACGATAACTTTAGAGACTGGAAGATAAAAGTCAATCATGTGATCCGTGAAACCATGAATCAGTTAAGCGGCGTTGCGAGGCAGCTGGGAGAGATGGATCTCCAGGCAAAAGTCATCCAGAGCTACACAAATCCAGCATCAGATATAGGAAAGAGGGTCGATTGGCTTGTTAATCAGATAATGGAGCTGAACATTAGAGCTAGGCCTTTTCTGTAATGGACTTTTCTTCTAAAGATGATGCTTTTGTCCTAAATGAAAGTTGTTCTAAGACTGATCACGTCTTATGAATCAATGCCTTTCTACATGCATTTGCATTTTATTATTAATTTAAGTCTTGTGTTGCATTTTTTCGCACTTTACATAATTTACATTCATCCTCAAAGCATTAAAATTAACAATAAGGGATACATTACATAATACTGGGAAATTCCAAGCATCACTATAACACAAGGAAAGCCATGGATGATAAGATTGCTCAAATAGAAAGAACTCAATTGCAGTTGCAAGATGATCTGAGGAAAATGCAAGAAGATATGCTTAAGGCTCAAGAGGATATGCTATCTAAGTTGGCAAGTATGCTGGGAGGGAGAAATCCGGAGCACGGAAAGGCCCATGAGCAAACAAGTGAAGAACCACTTTACCCTCCAGGATTTACCCCAGCACAGTCTCCGAATACCCAAGGAACATCTGTCCATACCAAAGTACACATAAATTCTGACGGCATTGCTGTTAATCCACAACCTGGATCTTGTTTGCACCCCAAAGAAAGCCCATATCACCAGGTCCCAGACCTTGATGAGGAAGCAAAGAAGAAGGAAAACAAGTTGTTGCAGGAGCAGTATAAGCAGCTAGCAAGTGAAGTCCAAGCTATGAAAGAAGACACCAGCTTATACGGACTCGATGCGAAGGAACTAAGTTTAGTCCCTGATTTGATCTTGCCTCCCAAATTCAAGACTCCTGACTTCGAGAAGTATGACGGTATCCAATGCCCTTCTGCCCATATCACAATGTTTTACAGGAAAATGACCGGGTACATAGAGGACGACCAGCTATTGATCCACTGTTTCCAGGAAAGCTTGGCGGGCTCAGCATTGCGATGGTATAATCAACTAAGGAGAGTTGATGTCAGGACATGGAAAGACCTGGCCAAATCTTTTATTGACCAGTATAAGCATATGAAGGACGTCAGGCCTAATAGAATGGTGCTGCAAGCAATGGAGAAGAAGCATAATGAAAGTTTCAGACAATATGCTCAGAGGTGGAGAGAGGTAGCAGTACAAGTCCACCCACCGTTGGTAGAGGAGGAAACGAACCTACTTTTTGTTAATACCTTGAAGGCTCCATTTTTCTCACATTTTGTTGGTAATCCTTCTCGAAGTTTTACTGATATAGTTACGGCGGGAGAAATGATTGAAATGGCGATTAAAAGCGGGAAGCTTGAGGGAGGAGATTCCAGCAAGAAACAGCCGATGAGGAAGAAGGAAAACGAAGTCAGCAACGTAAGGCAGTATGATTCCCATAATATCACAGTGTCCCGACCTCAGGGAACGGTAGCATCACCCCAAATTAACAATAGACAAGGGGCAAGGGATCCAAGGAGAGAGAGGCCTCAATTTGATCTGATTCCTATGACTTATAAGGAGTTATTCCACGAATTATATGATCGACATGTAGTCTCACCTTATCATGTGGACCCTATACAACCCCCGTATCCCAAATGGTATGATGCTAGTGCTAAGTGCGAATACCATGCAGGGGTTTCCGGACATTCTATTGAAAATTGTCCCGCTTTCAAAAAGGTCATCCAAGCTCTGAGAAGAAGAAACGTCATCAATTTTGGTGACAGTGAACAACCAAACATAGCCCAGAATCCATTGCCAAACCATGTAGGAACTGGGATTAATGCAGTCGCTGAAGAGAAAGGAAGAATGACTGTAAAAAATGTTAGTGAGGTGATGTCACCCATATCTTGGGTGTGGTGCCAAATGGTCAAGGTAGGACTATTAAAGACTAATATGCCATGTGAACAGTTCAACAATGAAGAGATGTGCCACTACCATAACTGCACAAGACACAGTATACAACAATGTTCTGATTTCTTAGGGCTGGTACAAGAGATGATGGATAGTAAGGAAATCGAGTTCTTCAAAGAAGTGGCTGAGAAAGAAGAAGCGGAAGTTTACGCATCTGAGGGATCATCCAAAGGGGTCTATAGTGCTAGTTGTCCCCTCGTCATTACTCCTAAGAATCGAGTGGCTGAGAAGGTAGCTCCAAAGGTGATTATTACACCTCCCTCTCCGTTCCAGTACAAAGACAATAAACAGGTACCCTGGAGATATGCTTGTCAAATAGGAGAGGTGGCAAAGCAACAGGAAGAGGTAGATGAAGTGGGACACATGACCAGGAGTGGTAGATGTTATCACAAAGAACCTGAGAAGAAGATTGATGTCGAGAAAGGAAAAAGTATCGATGTAAAGATAAAAGAAGATGAACCCATCGTCAATGAGCCAGTAACGGAGAATGAAGCGATGGAATTTTTAAAATTTTTGAAACATAGTGAATACAATATTGTTGAGCAACTGCACAAGCTGCCTGCCCGTATTTCTGTCCTATCACTTCTTCTGAGTTCAGAGGCTCATTGCAACGCCCTGTTAAAAGTTTTAAACCAAACCTTTGTCCCGAAGGAGATACCCACAGAAAAGCTGGACCGACTAGTTGCCAACATCCAGGCCGATAATTTTTTATCTTTTTCTGAGGACGAGATCCCTTCTGGGATGATTGGCAATCATAAGGCTCTACACATCACAGTTAGGTGCAAAGGGCATGTTTTATCCAGAGTACTGATAGATAACGGTTCAACGTTAAATGTGATGCCCTTGGTGACCCTGAAAAAACTGCCAGTGGACAGTACCCTGATGAGAAGCTGTCAAAGTGTGGTTCGAGCTTTTGATGGAACGAAGAGAGAAGTTCTAGGCAAGATTGATATCCCTTTGACTATTGGCCCGGCGATATACGAAGTGGAGTTTCTTGTGATGGACATCATGCCTACATACAACTGTTTATTGGGAAGGCCCTGGATTCATCAGGCCGGTGCGGTTCCGTCAACGTTGCACCAAAGGATAAAATTTGCAATTGATGGGAGGCTTATATGCATTCATGTTGAAGAAGACATTATTGCTTCGGTTTCTACTACTGTTCCATACGTTGAAGTGGAAGAACAAGCTGTTGAATGTTCTTTCAGATCGTTGGAATATGTCAATGCCACGTTTGTGGCAGAAGGAAAGAAGATCCCGAAGCCTAGATTGTCAAACTGCACCAAAATGGGGCTTAAGTTGACTCTTGGAAGAGGAGCAAAAACTGGCAAAGGGTTTAGACGTCGGTTGTAAGGACTGGTGGGCCCAATCTACCCTGTAACTAAAAGAGACAGGTTCGGTTTAAGGTATCAGCCGACTTTAAAAGAAAAACTGAGAAGCATCAAGAAGATTCAGGAATTGAGGAAGGCAAGATTGACTGGTGAGGACCCAAGCTGGGAGCCCATGACATTCTCGCCATTGAGCAGCATTTTCGTATCGAGAGGATATATGTTTCAAGGGACTTTGGAAAGCAGTAAAGTGATAGTTGAGAATGCCTTGGAGGACTTGGGCATTAATGTCATAACCGATGAGGAGTTCAAAGAAATGAGAGCTACAGGCATTTACCCTGCGCCACCGGGCTTTGTGTTGAACAACTGGACTGCGGAGGAACTGCCTGTAGTTTACAAATCTTTTACAGAGTAATACACTAGAACTCTTCCCTATTGTTCATACCCTGGGAAAGTAGGTGATTTGATGTAAAGGGTTAAGTTGTGTGTTTTTACTTGCTTTCAATAAAAGATGTGTTTTGTTAATTCCCAAATGGCAAACATTTTTCATGCATAACATTTTTGGTTGTATACGTATATATTATTTCTTTCTATTTTCATATGGCAAAGGATTCTCCCGTATGCATATATGTATATATATCTTCTCTTCCATTATCATTTCAGGAGCTCAGATATTAATGATACGAATGCTGATGACCCTGACCCGGAGATTGATTTCGAGATGCCCATATGTCATGGGGAAATCGAAGGTTGTGATGACGATGAGGGATGTGAACTACATTCAGAATTGCTAAAGATGGAAGAACAGGAAGATGAGCAGATTCTGCCTCACGAAGAGCTTACAGAGATCTTGAATCTGGGCACGGATGAGGATAGAAAAGAAGTTAAGATTGGTACCACCCTGTCCGCTGAAGGAAGGCAGAGCTTGATAGAATTACTTCAAGAATTCGAGGGTGTATTTGCTTGGTCGTACGAAGATATGCCAGGCCTGGATACCGAATTGGTTGTCCATAAGTTACCGATAAAGCCTGATTGTAAGCTCGTACAACAGAAATTGAGAAGAATGAGACCCGAGATGCTGCTCAAGATTAAAGAAGAAGTGAAGAAACAATTTGATGCTGGGTTTCTCACAGTGGCCAAATATCCTGAGTGGGTAAAAAATATTGTCCCAGTACCAAAGAAGGATGGGAAAGTACGAATGTGTGTCGACTATAGAGATCTGAATAGAGCTAGTCCAAAGGATAATTTTCCTTTGCCACATATAGATACGTTAGTGGACAATACTGCTGGAAATTCCTTATTCTCATTTATGGATGGTTTTTCCAGCTATAATCAAATTAAAATGTACCATGAAGATATGGAAAAAACAACGTTTGTCACTATGTGGGGGACGTTCTGTTATAAAGTCATGCCATTTGGATTAAAGAATGCAGGGGCAACCTATCAGAGGGCCATGGTGACGTTGTTTCATGACATGATGCATAAAGAAATTAAAGTCTATGTCGATGATATGATTGTCAAGGCCAAGACGGAGGAGGAACATATCGAGAATTTGAGGAAGCTCTTTCAAAGATTAAAGAAGTGCCAACTAAAACTTAATCCAAATAAGTGTACTTTTGGGGTGATATCGGGAAAACTGTTGGGATTCATAGTGAGCCGAAAGGGAATTGAAATAGATCCCGATAAAGTAAAAGCCATTCAAGATTTGACAGCCCCAAGAACACAGAAAGAGGTTCGAGGATTTTTGGGGAGATTAAATTACATCGCTCGGTTTATCTCGCAGCTTACCGAAAAATATGATCCCATATTCCGCCTTCTTCGTAAGAATGATTCAGGAGAATGGAGTGAGGATTGTCAAGAGGCTTTTGAGGCAGTAAAGAGATATCTTTCGAATACTCTGACCCTAGCGCCACCTATCCCAGGAAAGCCTTTAATTCTTTACTTGTCTGTTTATGACAATTCAATGGGATGTGTGTTGGGGCAACATGATCAAACTGAGAAGAGGGAGAGGGCTATCTATTATCTCAATAAGAAGTTCGCTGAGTGTGAGGCCAAATACTCACCAATTGAAAATTTGTGTTGCGCTTTAGTGTGGGCTACCAGAAGACTTAGACAGTATATGTTGTATCATACTACCTGGCTCATATCTAAGTTAGACCCTTTAAAGTATCTAATGGGGGTACCTGCATTGTCTGGAAGGTTAGCCCGTTGGCAAATCCTGTTGTCCAAATTTGATATCCAGTATGTAAGCCAGAAGGCAGTTAAAGGGAGCACCATAGCAGAATTCATTACGAGTAGGGCTTCAGAAGAATATGAATAGTTAAACTTCGATTTTCCAGATGAGGATTTAATGGCTATCTCGGAAGAAGAAACAATTGCGCTCACCGATAAATACTGGAAGATGAACTTTGATGGTGCTTCAAATGCCTTGGGGCATGGGATTAGGGCAATCTTGGTCTCACCAAGTGAAGAGCATTATCCTTTTACCAGTCGGCTCAATTTTGATTGTACAAACAATATGGCTGAATATGAGGCTTGTGTTATGGGTCTTAGAGCAGCTATTGAACTCAAAGCAAAAATGCTGAGGGTATATGGGGATTCAGCTTTGGTAATTTACCAGCTCAGAGGAGAATGGGAAACTAAAGATCCCAAACTTGTGGAATATCGTAAATTAGTTCGGGGACTTATTGAAGAATTTGAAGAAGTGACTTTCAATTACCTCCCCAGAGAAGAAAATCAAATGGCGGACGCCTTGGCTACTTTGGCAGCGGCCTTTAAGATGAAAAGAGCATTCAAATATGATGCCTATTGAGATGAAGGCTTATGAGTATCCAGCCCACTGCTTTAACATTCAAGAAGAAGATGAGGGAAGACCTTGGTATTATGATATCTTCCAATATATAAGATATCAAAGTTACCCCGAACAGGCAGCTGAGAATGACAAAAGGACCATTAGAAGAATGACAGCAGGGTATGTGCTTAATGGTGAGACCTTATATAAGAAAAGCATGGATCAGGTCTTATTAAGATGTGTGGACACTAAAGAAGCGAAAATGATTCTTGAAGAAGTACATGAAGGAATATGTGGCACCCATGCTAATGGGCACGTAATGGCCAGACAGATTATGAGATTTGGGTATTATTGGTCAACTATGGAAACTGATTGCATCAATTATGCCCGAAAGTGTCACAAGTGTCAGGTTTATGGGGATAGAATGCACACCCCTTATCATCCGTTGCATCTGATGACAGCCACGTGACCGTTTTCTATGTGGGGCATGGATGTTATTAGACAAATTTTACCAAAAGCGTCAAATGGCCATCGCTTCATTCTGGTAGCAATAGATTACTTCACCAAGTGGGTAGAAGGAGCTTCCTATGCGAGCGTTACCCAGTCAACGGTATGTAAGTTTTTGAAGAAGGAAATCATCTGTAGATATGGGTTACCGGAGAGGATTATCTCTGACAATGCATTAAACTTAAACAACAAGATGATGAAATCTGTCTGTGAGCAATTCAAAATAAAGCATCATAATTCCACGGTTTATCGCCCAAAGATGAATGGGGTAGTGGAGGCGGCTAACAAGAACATTAAGAGGCTTATAGAGAAGATGACTGAAACTTATAAAGATTGGCATGAGAAGTTGTCATTTGCTCTGTTCGCCTATCGGACTTCTGTACGGACGTCAATTGGGGCAACTCTGTTTTCTCTAGTTTATGGGATGGAAGCTGTCCTCCCTATTGAAGTGGAAATTCCCTCGCTCTGGGTTTTATCGGATGTGAAGCTAAATGAGGCAGAATGGGTACAGACCAGATATGACCAATTGAATTTGATTGAAGAAAAGAGATTGAAGGCCATTTGTCACGGTCAGATGTACCAGAAGCGGATGATACGAGCACATGATAAGAAAGTTCGCCCTCGAGAAATCCACGAAGGAGATTTGGTGCTCAGGAGGATATTGCCCATTCAAAAAGATTTCCGAGGGAAATGGATTCCTAAGTGGGAAGGACCATATGTTGTCAAGAAAGCCTTCTTTGGGGGAGCTCTAGTCTTAACTGAGATGGATGGCTCTGAATTACCTTATCCAGTAAATTCTGACGCAGTTAAGAGGTATTTTGCTTGAAGAAAAGTGAAGAAGAAAAAATGAATGGAAAAAAATGAAAAGAATAATAAAAAAAAAGAAGAGAGAAATAAAAGATGAGGGTTCAAGATGAAAACTCGAAAAGAGCGTCTTGAAGCCAAAGGAGGTCTCAAGTTGAAAACCCGCAAAGGGCGACTTGAGCTTTGTTCAGAATTCGTGCACGGTGGAGATTCCGAATTGATTTTGGAAGTAGAAAGAGCTCTTGATATGGGTAACAACAATGACAGTTGGTAATCAGGAGTGAGACAGAAGATTAATAAGTCTCGACGGAAACAACTAAGGGAGAAGTTGAATGCACATGAGATTCAATGCTGGTTTACGACATCCAGTAATGGGAGATTTTGGGGTTCAGAAAGAGCTTCACACTCTTAGCTGTCGTCGCAATTTTGGAGATCATTTTGACAGAAGCTACACTTGAGTCATTCTGACGGCGTGCCAGTTCAAAAGCATTTGTGTTATTGATATTTGAAGACGCCTATCCTTTTGTTCTTTTTCCAATTAAAAGTTTGTCATGTAGTTGCCTAAAAATTCTCTGCATTTATATAAGTAAAGAGACATTTCCCCTTCTCAATTTCCCTTTTACAAGCATCTAATTAAAACGCATAGCTTAACTTGTGGTACATGGGATCATTTTGTATTATTATGCAAAAGGTTTTGGAAATGCAGGTATTCTGAAGCTAACAATGGTTTTAGCCATAAGCTTGTATGGTTGCGAAAAGCTAAAACTTTGGAATTCATAGACAATCTCAGCCATTAATAGATGACCCAAAGAAATTGTCATTTATCAAGAAGTTGGTCATGTGTACTAGTGGGTTTCAAGAAAGAAAGGAGTCAAACTCATGTCAAGCCGAAAGTTATGGTTTTTAGATTATCAGATGGGGTGAACTGGTCAAATGTTATGTACCCAAGACAAAACCAAGATCCGTCAAGAGATGGGGTTCCTTTGAAGAAAGTGCATTAAATTGCATAATTGCATACATCGTAGGCATGAATAGGAGCATAGCATTGCATGATGATTTAAAATATCTACAGGTTCCCTACGATCGTTGAAGATTGTTCAAGTCTCATACTCTCTGAAGAAATAGGGGGCGGACACGATCGTTGAAGATTGTTCGGGTCTTATACTCTCTGAAGAAATAGAGGGCAGACGCGATCGTTGAAGATTGTTCGAGTCTTATACTCTCTGAGAAAATCAAATGGCAGACGCGATCGTTGAAGATTGTTCGAGTCTTATACTCTCTGAAGAAATAGGGGGCGGACGCGATTGTTGAAGATTGTTCGGGTCTTATACTCTCTGAAGATATAGGGGGCAGACGCGATTGATGAAGATTGTGGGTCTTATACTCTCTGAAGAAATAGGGGGCAGACGCGATCGTTGAAGATTGTTCGAGTCTTATACTCTCTGAAGAAATGGGGGGCAGACGTGATCATTGAAGATTATTCGAGTCTTATACTCTCTGAAGAAATAGGGGGCAGACGCGATTGTTAAAGATTGTTTGAGTCTTATACTCTCTGAAGAACTATGGTGGTTTTTGAAAATGTTCGAGTTCTATTCTCCTGGAGAAAGAGGGAGCGAACCCGTTTTCAGAAGATTTTTTTAACTCTCACTCACCCTAGAGGAAGAGTGGACCGGATGAGTCTATCAAAGTTCTCATGGTCGGACAAATTTGAACATCTAGTGATCTTTGCTCTATTCTCGTTGCACGATAATGAACAAAGAGGGGCAGCTGTAGATGCCCGATTTGTCTGGGGCGTTATTTAAATTCAATTGGATTTTACTATTATCGTTATTAGGGTTATTAGCATAAGTTTGGTATTTGTTAGTTATTAACATGAAAATATATGACATAAAATTGCAATAAAAAATAATAATAATTTATAACATGGACTAAGTATATTTATTTTTACTATTACAGGGCCTACACCAGAGTTACAACTAAAATGGGCCAGACCAAACAGGCCCAAGCATAAGAGAACCCTAAAACCCGTTAGGGTTTCCAGCTTCTGGTTCCAGCCGCCGCTCACCCTGGACTGTTGGATCTGCTCCTAATCCAACGGTCCAGATTAAAGGACCATTAGGGTTTTTGCCCTATGCCCAGCACCGCCTTCCACGTCCATATCGAGCCTCTGTCGACCGTTCGTCTCCATCAGTCATCTTCCACCGACTGCGCAGACTCACAGAGTCCTCCCTGAAGCCCGTGACCAGCTCTCACCCGTGACCTGCAAGCACACCAAACAAGAGACAGAGCACAAAGACAAAAACAAAAAAACGCAAGAAAAGAATGTCTTTTTATCAACAGTGATCATCAAAAGGGAGAGGGGATTTTCAACAGGGAGAGGAGAGCCATTTAGGAACCAACAACCAAAAAAAATCAGGGAACACCAAGCAAAAAAACCATCCATCAGCAACCAAAAAATGAGAGGTATACAAAAAACACGACGATACCCAAAAAGGAGAAAAACAACAACCAAAGGAAAGACTCACCTTCCCGGATCCAAAAGCTTTCATCGCCTTTGCTAGGAACCCATACCCTACGGTGAGAAGGTAAAACCCATAGTCACATGTTGCTCTCAAGTCATGCATGTCTGATTAAGGCCGTGGGTTCGTGGGATTTCGAGGATGAGCCCGGTTTAGGTTTCAGATTTTGGGAATGGATTTTGTGATGGTAGTTTAAGTTAGGTCTCGGGTTTAGGGGTATTTGGTAGGGGTTTCTGTTTTGGTTAGATCTAAGGTATGAGAGATTAAGGTCCTTTATCGGGGCTTGTGTGTGGTGAGGCTGCGGCGTCTGCCTAGGTTAAGGAAGAAGATGAGAAGAACTTTAGGTGTCGGGGTCTGTTAGCTCTTCGTCGAAGCCCTTGGGTGAGGGAAGGTCACGGTGGCTGGAGGTCTTCGTGTAGGGTTAGGCGAATAGGAGAGAGAGAGATGAGAGTAAAGCGGCGAGGCATTTTAGAAGAGAGGCTGAGAATGATTTTAGGGTAATCGTTTTACCCTAATATTATATATATCTGGTTAGTGAAACAGCGACGTTTTTGGGCTGTACGAAACGGCAACGTCTTGAGGTTGGGTGAGGTAAACCGGGTTTTACAAAATTAGTTAATAACTGTATAGGTCCTCACAGCTTTGAACCGTATCGTCTTGGTCCCAAATCAAACTTTGCTGGTTTTTATTTTCGCCTCTTAAGTTTCAGAGTATGATATTTTAGACCAAGTGTCTTGTTATGGCTGTTTTCGCGCAGATTTTACATTGGATTCATAGTTTTAGAAACTTGCATTTTGATCCTATGTAGTATTTTGGTTATATCATGTTTGGACTGCCCAGAAATGAAAATGTTATGAAAAGAGCCTGTCTTTTGTGTTCTTTACATTTTAGCCCCTTTGTTTAATATTTTATCCATGTTCGTAAGTTTAATTTATATTTATTTTAAATGTATGCATGTATAGTATTCCGAGCATGTTGTTAGTACACTTTTGTTTAGTTGTTTTTTTTTTTAAAAAAGCATGTTAATCTCGTGTGCATAACTCGATCTAATCACATAATCGGAATTAAGGGTAATGCCCTTTTAATCTAAAATTATCAGAATGGCTTTTCTTAACTTACAGGAAAGTTGTTTTGATGATTTTAAATTAAAATGGTATCCCGTCAGTAACGCCTAATTAAATTTGGATATATCATTGTAAAATTTGGGAGCGAAAGAAAATGAAATATTCGACTATTTAAACTTTTCGAGAAAAGGTCGTTAGAACTGAACTAAAGATCTGGTCTCGATATTTTTAAATAATCGAATATTCTTTATCTTTCTAATGACTTGGTAATTTTAAATTAAATCTATTTTGTTGCTTTGAATGTTGCAAATTTGCATTTTTGTTGTTTAAAGGGATCATTAATCAAATTAAATTTGAACTTCCGAAATTCGTTGCAAAGAAATTAATTAATCAACTAGGTACCGATTTAGGGCGTTGTGGGGGTGCTAATCCTTCCCCACGCGTAACCGAGTCCTGAACTTGGATTTTGGTAACGTAGACCGTAAATTTGTCGTTTTAATTAAAATTAATTTTTATTTAAAATGACAATGTATTTGGGTGCCCAATCACACCCTAATCAAAGATTGGTGGCGACTCCTCGAACCTTATATTTTTATCGTAAAGGAATTTCCAATTTTTCGAAACGAGAGGTTTTCTAAAATCGAACTGTTTTTAATTAAAAATTCAATTGAAAATATAATAATTAAAAATGATACGGTTTTCAAAATCTCGCCCCCACCCCGGTTTAAAAAATGTTTCGACATATAAATAGTTAATTAGTGACATGCAAATTTCCAGATTAATCGGACACTAAACATGGACTTAATTGAACATGTTTTTCTACGGACTAAAACATAAATAATTCAAAAGTCACATACAAACAACAACCATGCAATTGACACCCTTATTATGAAATTAATTATATTTAAAAGTAATAAAACAAGTCTCATCAGATTCTAATTTAAAGCATAATATTAATTAACAATTCAATTTCTGGACCATTTTGAACTTCTGTAAAAATCCTATGGTCAAACTAAGACTTAGAGACATTTAGGACCTTTAATGAATGCAATTTTACCATTTTTATCGAGAACACAACAAAAGGATCGATCTTTTTTCATAGGGGATCGATCCTTTGTAAAATAGTGGGTTTGAGATCAATCCTTTAAAACAAAGGATCGATCCTTTTTGGGAAGGGCTCGATCCTTTTTCTAAACAAATGCAGAATTATCAAGAACATACATAAATAAGACACCAAACTTTCACATAATCAATCCTAGGGTCTGGATACAACTTGAACACCTTCATACCACATCATACAAGTGAGAATATACTAGTAGCATGCTTTAGAACACAAGTCAACACATCATACAAAGATCTAGCATCAAAAGTCAAGCATTGCTTATATAAGTACTTAGAATCACATGCTATTATGAATTCAACACTCTTAACAACAAATTCAACCAAACTAACATGCTTGATTCCAAACCCAACATACCCAAATGTCATATCAACTTCATTACATTTCACCACATCAAGAAACATCTAAGTCCCCAATGGTTCCCGGATGCTTGTTCCTTGCCTCTGATTCAACTACTAACCCTCTGAAAAAGTATTAAACAACGAGTTTGAGCTAAAAGCCCATTCAATAACTATTATTCAAAGTGATGTATACATCAAAGCTAAAGGAAAACCCTATATATATTCACTCCTTACATGATTTTACCACCAAAATCATGCCATCATGTCATGCTTCATATTTACCTAATGCTTCTCATCACCATATAACTTGAAGCAAATCACATGTCACATGCACAATCACCTTTTTGGTAAAGTTACACACATTCACATGTAATTTTCAATTAATATCAATGGCCTTTTGTTCAAAATACAACACACTTATTGGATAAATGGACTTTATACAACTCTTATTTATTTTTGGACTCACTTAAGACCAAAACCACATAATTCAAAGCGAAGCTCAACACATCAAACTCACCCCATAATCTTCTCATAGCATTGCTCAATGCACCAACCTTACCCCTGTATAGCCTCTTATTCAAACACATATAGAAAACCATAGAGTACTTTTTCCAAGGCATGTCTTTCATATCCAAAGGTCCTATTAAGAACAAATAGTCATTTAATTCAGATACACAAGAGTGGTTGTCAAATGATGAATAGATTGTACATATATACACTTTCAAAATACACTTTGAAACACTTATCAGAATTTGTTGTCATGATCAACCTTATATGGACAACAAGTTGTTCACTCATACATGGATAGTGAAGTTGTTCCACTCACCATCAACACATTCATATATATACATTTTGCAAAATACACTTTCAAAACCACTATGCATCACTTGCCACACACATTAATACACATGCCAATATTCACATTTCATATCACATTCCACATCAATAATGAGCATCAATATAAGTTCACTTAAACTAGAGTTCAAGATAAGAGAATCACTCTAAACTACACCTTCTTTTACCCTTGAACATCTTCATCTTCTAAGAATGAAAGTCACTCACCTTTGTTTTCCACTAATCGAAATTGCTTCCCAACACTTCGTAAACGATCACCAAAACACGATGAACCAATTTTTCTCAGTTATAAACACATTAAACACTTTGGAAACCAAAACAACAAATCAAGAACACGTCTAAAATATAGTAGAGTTTTATCTTTCTAAAAAAAGTAAAAAAACCAAAATTATTGAAAATCTTACCAAAACGACTATCCAAGTGTCCGGTCTAATCGACACTACTTCTCCTCAATAAGAACTTATGAAGAAAAAATAATATCAAAACCCAAACTCATCTAGAAACCTAACAAATGGCATCAATTAACATTAATTCTCTGATATTTGAAAAAAAATCAAAATCAAGCTTATTTTGAAGAATTTCTTATCCAAATCAAATGCAATTGAAAATTGATTTAGTATGATTATAATACCATCATAAACATCTAAACCAACACAAGAAAACCTTAAAAAGTGATCAAGAAAAATATAACATTAAATACCTCTGAAAATCAAGTTTAATTCTTAAACTTCTCTTTAAAAGAATTTATTAATAAAAATCAAACATTAGATCATTAATCGTTCAAGCACAAAAAAGGACTAAGGAAAAGAGAATTATCTTGTTGGAAAAGAAGATAAAGAGATGAAGAAGATCAATAATGATAGGACGAAGAAACAAAGGAGAAAATGACAAGAAGAAATGAAATTGGATCAATCTTGATTATGAAAGGAATAAGAATCAATCAACAAGTGAATAGTAATTGAAGAAGAAAAGTTTAGGGCATGGGATAGATTTTGGGAAAATTTTGGAGAGAAATACAAAAGTATTTAGATGATAGAAAATAGATATGTTAATGAAAATTTGGAATAAAAATAAAAAAGAATTAAGAGAATGAATCTAGCTAGGAAATTGACAAAAATGAGATTAGAGATACTGTTAAGATTGAAGGGAAAAACAAACCACACAAGCCTTGATAAAACTAGCTTCATAGATTTTTATTTGTGATCCTTTAATATTTTGGTTAGTAAAATCAACATTTTTTTAATTTATTCAATTTAGTCACTTAATAAACATTTATTTTATTATTATTAAAAATCACAATTAATATTTCAAAAATCATTTAAACACCTAATATTAATATTCATTATTTAAAAAAAACCAAAAATATAATTTTTACCGAAAATCCCGGAAATCACCCAACTACCGACCCAAATTACTAACATGGACTTTGGGACGTTACAACCACAGCAGTTGGTGATGAAAACGACGAAACTTTGAGGGGAACCTTAGTTTTTGGGTGATCTGTTGGGGGAAATTCCAACGACGTTCGACTTCGTTTCTCGAAGGGTGAAGGATGAGACTTTGGTCGCAAGAAGGCGAGGGTGTCGACTGTAGTGGTTGTGCACACCACAAACGATCAAAGAATGGTCGTCGAAGCTTCAATGGTTGAAGGAGAGAGTTGAAAGGTTTGAAGAAAGAAAGATGCTATTAGTTTTTATGGAATTGCCTTTAAGACTCAAACTTAGCCCATGATTTTCTTAATTTCAATTCAATTTGAATTCCAAATTTTAATAATTCAAAATTTAATCCTTAAACTAATTTTTTTTTGGATAATTCATCACTTTTATTACCCAAAGAAGCAGAGTCTGCTACAAAAAATACTGATCTCAAGACATTATATACAGTCTACATACAAAAACAACATATCAGTTTTTAAGTTATACCCCATGAAATACAAAGATTAGAATTAACTCTATCTAGCCTATTGATGTTTCCCCCCTAAGTTTAATACCTACAAGATCTTTGATGCAAGTTAGGAGGTCTTTATTGGTTCGGGAACATCCTTTAAAAATTCTTCGGTTGCGCTCTTCCCACAAAATATAGATATAGACACACCAAGCAAGCTTAAGAATAGTATATAGAAGGGACTTGCCTTTCCAAGAGCTGCATGCCCACATTAACAAGTCCTCCCATGATGAGCATGATTTCTTAATTTTGTTTAAAAGCAAAATTTTGTCCCATAAAAATGAAGCAGTGGGGCATTCAAAGAACAAGTGATTCCTAGATTCCATTGTTTCATTACAAAGCACACAGTTCCCATCTGTGGTGATACCCATGCGTTGGAGTCGGTCTCGTGTAGGCAGTCTTTCAAGGATTGCCATCCAAGCAAGCAAACTGTTCTTAGGAATATGTTGAGGGAACCATATCAGGAAATTCCAGGGGACTTTGCCTTCCTTCACCCTAATCTCCTGCCAAATGTCCTTAATAGAAAGAGCACCATTCGAAATTATTGTTATTGCTTCAGTACGTAGTTTGAGGATTCGGTTAAAGCTCCAACTGAATCTAGCACTTCCTTCCATGTGCCACAGATTGCTATCCTTTATAACATAGGTATTGAGCCAAGCGACCCATAATGAACCCTCTCCAACTTGGATATTCTTTATGAGTTTGATCATGTAAGCTTTATTCCAGGTTTTTAAGTTCTTCAATCCAAGTCCTCCCTATGATTTTAATTGACAGATTTTGACCCAGCTGACTCTTGTACTAGTAGCAGACTTGTCTGAGCCTTTCCTGAAGAACCGAGAGCAAAGTTGTTCAATTTTGATGATTATTGATTAGGGAAGAAGAAGCTGCCTACACCAGTAATTAGCAATGCTGAACAGAACTGCTCTTATGAGCTCTAATCTTCCAGCATAACTCAGAATTTTACAAGACCAAAGAGTGAGCCTTGCTTTAATATTAGCAATAAGAGATTCGCAATCTTTCTCAGAGAGTTTTCTAGTAATCAATTAAACTAAATTTTTTCTTCTTATAATTTTATTAGTTAATTTTTCATTAAAATCTTAAAAATTAATACTTTCTAATATAAAATTATGTATTCAACTTTGGATGAGCCCACTTTGAAGATTTGCGTCTAGGGATGGGCATGGGTCGGGTCTGGTCAGATCTTCGACCCACCCAATCGGACCCAAAAATTTTAACTCTTCCACCTGAAACCCGACCCAACCCAAAATAAAAAGTTTTTCACTCGATCCAAACCGGACTCGGTTCATAGGTAAGATACTTGACCTTACCCAATTTATTTTTTAATTATTTTTATTTCGAAAAAATAAAAAATTGAAAACACAAATCAAGTATTATTCTTCCAATTTAAGCCCTTTCCAATTTCCATAACGGATAGGTTGGTTGATAAAGAAAGTTGAAACTGCAAACGGAAGTGAAGTATTACATTACTATGTTTAAAGAGTAAAGACAATAGACGCTGCGTGTGTCCCTGTTTATAGTGGAAGTGAAAATCATAAACTTTAATGAAATTATAAACTCTTCAAAGGAATGATGTTTGAGCAAATGTAGAACCCCGTCCACAGGAATCTGTAACCAATATAATTTTCCTGATTAAAATTTCACATCTACCGCTGATTTTTTATGAAATTAAAACTAATAAAGGGCTGGGTAACTAAAAATTTATTTCTATTCTAATGATTTCTCATAGTTTTCGGAAATACAAATTATTAGAAAATTAAAAATAATAAAAGGAAATGCTTACCTTTATGAAAAATGAAGTTCTTCTACTCTTGAAAAATGAAAACAGATAAAAAAAATAAAAGGAATTTGTACGAAAAAAAAGAAAAATGAAAAAGGGATTTCACACTTTCAGATCGTGAAATATACGCAGAAGGGAATTGAGTAAAAGATGAGAAAGTGAAAGACTAAACACGAGAAAGTATTAATGTATAATTTTAATCGTAAAGTAATCAGGTCGGGTAGAGTTGTTTTAACTCTAAATCCAACTCCGACTTGAATCTGAATCTTTCATATTTAAAACATGATATGATCTAAATCTGATTTTTTGAAAAAGAACTCCGATCCAATTAAATCGAATCATATCGAAACCCATCGAATCTAGATGCTATGCTCATCCCTATTTGTGTCCATGTTAATGGCTTAAAGCCTCCAAAGAGTTATTCCAATGCACAGCCCATTGTCTGTGCAAAGATCAAACTGCAATAAATAACACATGCAACCAATAAAAAAGAAATGTTAAATTTACCGAACAAGTTAATTAATATTCGCACATGTTGAGAAATAAAAAGTAGGTGGAAGTGGCAGCCGATCTTCACGAACAAGTTGAAAGCAAGGACCAAATAATAGATATATGTTGTTTTACTAAGGCATCATATAATAAATTCAACCTTTTTATGTTAAAATATTATTATCACGTACTTGAATGGTGAAAAAAATATTTCATAATCAGTAATGATGGAGTTAGTAACTTTATATTATGATATCAGAATTTAAACATTTTTTTTATAAATATTTTAAAGGGGATATGGTCAAATAATGTGTAGATTTTTTAAATATATATTATAATTATTTTTAAAGTGATAGAAATATTAGTGTTAATTTTATTTTTCATAATTTTATATACATTTTATATAAAAATTTAGGTGTTAATTGACTTTTCATAATGGCGACTTCACCACTGACAAGAACTTTAAAAGTTTAAGGACCATATATGGAGTTTACCAAAAACTAAATTTAAAATATTATCGATTAGTGAATAATTATTTCCTGTGAAATCTATTTAAAAAAAAATACTTTTCGAATGAATTGATGTATAAAAGAATGTTTGAAAAGGAAAAAAATTTCTCCATGCACATTGCTAAATGCCAAAATCTATTTCATATAGGTTGCTTAGTTTGAAATTAATAGATGATAATAATGACATAAAATGTGATTATCAAAATTAATATAATGTAGATATAAATTTATATTCATTTATTATTGTCAGAACCGTATTTCGGTTGGGCCCCGAATTGGGCTTCGACTTGGATTAAATGAATTGTAGTCGCCACCGACCATTTAAAACGAATTTAGGTAGGTCGGACATCATCTTACCTGATCTGTGTTGTACCAGAAACGTGTCGGGTTCGGGAGTCGGTTACGGTCAAGGAAGGATTAACACCCTTAAACCGTCCTTTCGGTACTAATTAATTCATCGGTTGTCTTAATCGCGAAAATCAAAATTTAAATTGAAATTTAAAAATTCAATTCGAATTAATTATCTTTGATCGATTGAAAGTATCCCTAAAAAGTCAAAAGTGTTTGATTGTAAAAATGAAAATAAACATGAGAAAATAATAATAAAAATATTAATATAATAATATTAATAAAAATGAATATATATGTATATATAACAATGTAAAAAGAAATAAAAAAATATTAAAATTAAGAGAAAATGAAAAATATATATAAAGTAAATAAATAAAAAATAAAATAAAAAAATTAAGTCAAAAGTTGTTACATCTCCCATGTTTTGCTTATAGAGAAGCTGGATTTGCAATGAAAATGCTCTGTCACTCCTCGTGCTTTTATATACTGGCTTTGGATCCTCCACGCTTATTTTTTGTCATTTTCTTCCCTCAGTTTTTCCAAATCGTTGTCCATTCCTCTGATTTTGGTTCCACGTTTTTCTCTTCGTCATTTCCTCTTGATGCTTGAGTTTATTTATAGTTTAAATAAACCTATTTTTAGCTCAGATTTAGAGTCCTACTTGGACTCAAAATGCTTCGGTTTTAGTGTTTCAATAGGACTCAAATATGTTGGTTTTAGTGTTTCAATAAGACTCAAATATGTTGGTTTATTTTGTGAATCTCACTAAATCGAGGTTGTTGAGTGTGGGGCCTACAAAAATAATAAAATAAAAATATAATAATAATAATAAATAAATAATATAATATAATATAATGTTTTTGTAGACCGGGACAAAAACGGATGTCTATAGCTGCCATTCTTTGCATATTTTTGTGTTGACAAGAATAGGGCAAAGATGAAATAGACAACCAGTTTTTGTCCGGTTCTCTTTGATTTGAGACTTGATAGTGTTTGTTGTGATACTAAGTCTATCCATTGGGCACAATATTCTTCTTCTTGAAGTTGAAATCGTGGGGAATCGGAAAGTGACTCTTTGTTGCCAATCTTGGTCGACTTTGGTCTTCTTCTCGATTTAGAGACCTGGGTGTAAAAATTTGACCAAAAAGTAGTTCCTTGCTGATGCAACGCGGTTGATACGCCCTCGAGCTGAATAGAATCGAACTCGAAGGTCTTTGGCAGATAGCCCTTCTTGCCTTGAACTATGCTGTAAATGATGGTGCCTTTGAGGTGAGTGAAGTCGAACTCAAAGGTCTTTTTTGACAGATAACCTTTCTAGCCTTGAGTTATGCCGTAAATGATGTGCCCTCGAAGCTAAGTGTAATCGAACTCGAGGGTCTTTGGAAGATATCCCTTCTAGACTTAAGCTATGCTGCAAATGATATGCCTTTCGAACTTGAAGGTCTTTGGTTGGCAGATAACCCTTCTCGACTTAAGTTATGTTGCAAATGATATGCCTTGGAGCTGAGCGTAGTCGAACTCGAAGGTCTTTTGGTCACAGATAACCCTTCTAGCCTTGAGTTATTCTGTAAATGATGTGCCCTCGAAACTGAGTGTAATCGAACTCGATGGCCTTTGGCAGATAACCCTTATTGACTTAAGCTATGCTGTAAATGATGTGCCTTTAAGCTGAGCGTAATCGAACTCGAAGGTCTTTGGTTGGTAGATAACCCTTCTCGACTTAAGTTATGCTGCAAATGATATGCCTTAGAGCTGAGCGTAGTCGAACTCGAAGGTCTTTTGGTCACAGATAACCCTTTAAGCCTTGAGTTATGTTGTAAATGATGTTCCCTCGAAGCTGAGTGTAATCGAAATCGAGGGTCTTCGGTTGGTATATAACCCTTCTCGACTTAAGCTATACTGCAAATGTTGTGCCTTTGAGCTGAGCGTAGTCAAACTCGAAGGTCTTTGGTGGGCACAATTCCCTTCGTCGTGAAGTTGAAATCGTGGATGGCCCTTTCGTTATGAAGTTGAGCCTCAAATTAGATATCCTTCATCGTGAAGTTGAAATCCAAATATTTGTTTTGATTAGAGGCAATATCCTTCGCCGTGAAGTTGAAATTGACTCTGAAATTAGAAAGTTGTTTGTTAACAGTCAGTCGCCCCTTCGCAGTGAAGTTGAGCTTGTGTTGTCTCGAGAGCAATTATCATTCGCTGTGAAGTTGAAATTGACTCTAAATAAAACTAAAAAGTTGTTTGTTGACAATCAGTCGCCCCTTCAGTGTGAAGTTGAGCTTGTGTTGTCTCGAGTCCAATATCTTTCACTGTGAAGTTGAAATTGACTCTGAATGAAACTGAAAAGTTGTTTGTTGACAGTCAGTCGCCCCTTCGCTGTGAAGTTGAGCTTGTGTTGTCTCTAGTCCAATATCATTGCTGTGAAGTTGAAATTGACTCTAAATGAAACTAAAAAGTTGATTGTTGACATTTAGTCGCCCCTTCGCTGTGAAGTTGAGCTTGTGTTGTCTCGAGTTCAATATCTTTCGCTGTGAAGTTGAAATTGACTCTGAATGAAACTAAAAAGTTATTTGTTGACAGTCAGTCGCCTCTTCTCTATGAAGTTGAGCTTGTGTTGTCTCGAGTCCAATATCATTCACTGTGAAGTTGAAATTGACTCTGAATGAAACTGAAAAGTTATTTGTTGACAGATAGCTGCCCCTTCACTGTGAAGTTGAGCTTGTGTTGTCTCGAGTCCAATATCATTCGCTGTGAAATTGAAATTGACTCTGAATGAAACTGAAAAGTTGTTTGTTGACAGTCAGCCGCCCCTTCGCTGTGAAGTTGAGCTTGTGTTGTCTCGAGTCCAATATCATTCGCTGTGAAGTTGAAATTGACTCTGAATGAAACTGAAAAGTTATTTGTTGACAGTCAGTCACCCCTTCGCTATGAAGTTGAGCTTGTGTTGTCTCGAGTCCAATATCATTCGCTGTGAAGTTGAAATTGACTCTGAATGAAACTGAAAAGTTGTTTGTTGACCGTCAGTCGCCCCTTCTCTGTGAAGTTGAGCAACCACCATCAATTTTCAATTGTACTTTTTGAATCGATTATCTTTCATCTTGAAGTTGAAATTTGACTCTAAAAGCTGTAAAAAAATATGTGTGCTAAAAATGATAAATGTGATGCTCTTAAGTGTGTCTAAGATGCATGCAACATGAATTAATTATGTTTTATCTCTTGGATGGAGCCTCATTTTTGTCTATTGGTCTTGTCGTTGGAATTGACCATGCCCCATTTCAAGCTTTGGCTTTACAAATCTTTCATATTTGAGACTGTCCTATTTGAAAATGTTTTTCTCATTTTTCTTGTTTTAGGAAGGAAAATGATAAAATTTTTGTAAAATATTATTCGCAATTGAATCAAATTATAAGCATGAGGTCAAAGTATATCAAATGAATCAATAACTCTTTTAATGTTTTCAAAGTTATAGCTCTTTGACAAATGTTCAAATGGATGAGTTGGCTTTAGGTTGACCTATGGTTTCAGCCATAAAAAGGTCATTTTTTTTATAATTGCAATGTGTTTTTTTTGTTTTGCATTTTAATTGAGTGCGGACAAAATGACGCAACTAGCATGATCAATTACTAGACCTTTTATTTCAGTCCTCTAAAATCTTCCATTTGTTCAAGCCTCGTAAGCTCCTCTAACAAAGGTAGTGCAGAAATATCGGTCTAAAAATGAAATTCATGAGTGCTCGTGTGAAGTTGACTATAACAGGTGTTCCTTAACTCCCTTAGTCTATCATTACCAAAAATTTCTTGCTTAGATAAATTTGATTTAATTTGTCGTTATCTAGTTAGTTGAATCCATAAAGCTGGGGCGTTTAACCAATTACTTTAGAGGGGCAAGTTAACATTATAATCAGTTTTATCAAGTTAACTGAAGGGTTCATCTCATCACAAAGTCTTCGGTCGGACAATAGCAGTGGAGCAAACACCGAATTGCCAAGTGTTCGAGCAATGTCATGGTTTGAACGTAATCTACTCATAAGGCCAGGGCTTTCAAGTTTCCTCTATAACCAATTGCCTTAGTGGAATAGCTCAGCTTTACGGATTTAATTTCTTAAGTTTGTCAAGAAGAACCTGTTATAGTCTAGGTGTTCTTGAAAGTCAAGGAATCTCATTTTTAGAGTTCAAATTCCAAGCAACTGACCTAAACTAGATTTACCTACTCGACTATTCCATCTATAAAGATAATGATCATCATTGAACGTCTTAAATAAAAAGCATAGTAATGTCATGTGAAAAAGGATGCCCCATGTTGTCCGTACCTTAGAAAAGGAAAAATGTTATATTGGTTAATTGCAAGAGCAGGGTACGGTGTTTGAGGGTATATTCTGAGTAAGGCCAAAGTCCTTGTTACTTTGTCAAAGAACTGTAACTTTAAACCATTTACAGAGTTTCTTAACTCAGTTGATATTCAAAGAATTGCAAGTCTGCAAATGTGATTCATTGCTCGTCATCATTAAAGTAACATAAATTTATTCAAATGTTCTTACAAAAACTTGAGAAAAAATGAAAAAAAAAACAAACTCAAATAGAATGTCTCAAATGATGAAATGATTTTCCTCACTTGGATGCCCCCAAGTTATTAAAGTAGATTCGGTTCTGGTTACACATATTCTGTACGAATCTCTTGAATGCGTAAAAGTTCTCAATAGTGTGCCCCAGGACACCGCCGTGATATTCACAATGAGCATTCTCATCATACTATTTGGGGTATAGGGGCTTCATGGGTTCCACCGGATATGGTGACACTAAGTGGTTGTCACAAGTTGTTTGTAAAGTTCCTTGTAAGTCATGGGAATAGAATCGAAATGTTCCCATTTTTTATGAGACATGTGAATGTAATAAAAAAGAGAAAAATAATACGAAATATACAGGAATGCATGATGCATGATGCATGCAATGTTCGAGGCATTGATCCAAAAATGTTTCTGTTATTATAAATAATCCTCATTAGGGACAAAAGTGTTTTATCTTTTAAGAGACAAAAATATCCTAACAGCTTCTGACATGTTGACTAGTCTTCTGCCTTCGTCTGTCACCGGTTGAATAACTTGTCGAACCGCTCTGGCTTCTTTGGTTGAACTGTGCAAATGTTAAGTTGCTTTTTGTACTGGCCCAAGAAGTCTAGAATAACTGCATCTCTGGCATTTATCTTTTGTTGAACATGTTCCCAACGAATACGTCATTGGAGCCCTTAATTGATAGGAACTATGTGAAGTTTATTTGTCTGTTTCTTGAATTCGTCAGCAATGGTCTCCAATTTCAGCCATCGTTTTGCCATTGTTGTCTTTGAAGGGACTCCCAAGATCAGTAACCTTCATCTTGCCCCTGCAACCTCTACCAGTTAGTTCTTCAAAGATATACTTTCATTGTGCTTGATGCAGACCCGGTTCATTCTGAGTCCTTTATAATGTAGCAGAGTGATATACTCTTCAATTGTGGGCACCACGTCTTCTGGATTGAATGTGACACATAGTCGCCTTGTAGACTGTCCTCTATATTTTCATCTCTTATATTACAACCCCTTTGTCCATTAATATAGATTATTCATGTTTAACAAACATGTTTTTGATGGATCAATACCTCTTTTAAATGATGCGAATGATGAAAACAAAATAAAAGAGAACAAAAAATAAAAGAGTTAGTGAGGTAAATCAAAACAATAATAAAAATGAAAGATCCTACCCCACATGCTTTAATTCCTACCCGGACATGATCTCTATCACACACGCTAATTTCAAACAAATACTAACCGCATATTTGTCTAGCTCGCATGCTTTGAACAGAAAGTAAAGCAGGAAACAAAGAAGCCTAGGGTTTGGAATGAGGTTTTAGGGTGGGCTCTAATTCCTTGTAGTCTCCTGATTTAGGTTCTAAAAAAAGGTACTCGAGTTCTCCTTGCTGGTGCCCCCTTGGCTTGTCAGACCCTTAGTCCTAAACCCATTACAAGCTTATGTGGACTAAGTTAAACTCGAGAGGATGCATTCCCTTATGCACGCACGGTGAATAAATTCACACGAAGACATAAGGTATATGAATCCCGAAGGTTACTTGCTAGGCCCGCACGGAGAATAAATTCTCACGAAGGCATCACTTTCACCCCCACTTAAAAATGGTTCGGAGCTCGGGTATAGAGCCAGAGATGAAAACTTTTCAGAAATATGAAATCATTGAAAAAAAGTCAGTACAACTATTTATTTGAAAAATAATCATAGATAAATAATTAGAATCGGATAAATAAATTAAATTTAAACTTGTAATTTTCGCTAAAAGGACAACTGGAAATTAATTTCGGCCTGACTCACTTACTTGTCCCCAGCGAAGTCGCCAAGTTGTCGGAACCGTCTTTCGGTTGGGCCCCGAATTGGGCTTCGACTTGGATTAAATGAATTGGAGTCGCCACCGACCATTTAAAACGAATTTAGGTAGGTCGTACACCATCTTACCTGATCTGCGTTGTACCAGAAACGTGTCTGGTTCGAGAGTCGGTTACGGTCAATGAAGGATTAACACCCTTGAACCGCCCTTTTGGTACCAATTAATTCATCGGTTGTCTTAATCACGAAAATCAAAATTTAAATTGAAATTTAAAAATTCAATTCGAATTAATTATCTTTGATCGATTGAAAGTATCCCTAAAAAGTCAAAAGTGTTGGATTGTAAAAATGAAAATAAACATGAGAAAAGAATAATAAAAAATATTAATATAATTATATTAATAAAATTGAAAAAATAAATATATATATATATATAACAATGTAAAAAGAAATAAAAAAATATTAAAATTAAGAGAAAATGAAAAATATATATAAAGTAAATAAATAAAAAAATAAAATAAAAAGAATAAGTCAAAAGTTATTACACACTTCTCATGTTTTGCGTGTAGAGAAACTGGATTTGCAATGAAAATGCTCTGCCACTCCTCGTGCTTTTATATACTGGCTTTGGATCCTCCACGCTTATTTTTTGTCCTTTTCTTCCCTCAGTTTTTTCAAATCGTTGCCCCTTCCTCTTATTTTGGTTCCACGTTTTTCTCTTCGTCCTTTCCTCTTGATGCTTGAGTCTATTTATAGTCTAAAGAAACCTATTTTTAGCTCAGATTTAGAGTCCTACTTGGACTCAAAATGCTTCGATTTTAGTATTTCAATAGGACTCAAATATGTTGGTTTTAGTGTTTCAATCAGACTCAAATACGTTGGTTTATTTTTTGAATCTCACTAAATCAAGGTTGTTGAGTGCATGGCCTGTAAAAATAATAAAATAAAAATATATTAATAATAATAAATAAATATATAATATAATATAATGTTTTTATAGACCTGGACATATTAATAATAATAAATAAATAAATATATAATATAATAAAATGTTTTTATAGACCTGGACAAAAACGGATGTCTACAATTATGAAATAAAGTTTTCAATTCAAACATAGATTTTGAGGCAACCCTAACATTTTTAAACGAAATTAAACACAAAGGGCTCGATATCCTTATTAGAATGCTAACTAATTGACTAGGTCTTGGTCTTGGTGTCCAAAGCTAAAAGAGAACTGAGGTTCATGGGGCCCATGTAATTAGTCGAACCACTCAAGATCATGTTCACGATTATGCCATTCGCCCTCTCCGAAGGATGGAACGCATCCCAGGAAGCATATTCGTCTCGGTTTGGGCACATATTCGATACCACGGTACACAGCCCCAAGCCATTGTAGGGTCCTTGGCCACAACAAGCTACCTTTGATGTAGTAAACCCTGCAAAGGAAGCAAGTAAAATCCGTAGACCAAAATGGGCATTAAAGAATAGATATAATTTTTGAAGGAAAAAAAATACTTAGGTGAATAAAACAGAACCGTGTGAATAGATGAGTGACTAAACACGTAGTTTACCCTAAAGAATAATGGATTTTGAAGTGTGTAGTTGCCTTTTAGAGAGGGTTATAAAATTTGGGGCATAATCCATGATATCTTTGGTAGCTTTCATTAATTTAATAGTGATTCAAAGGGGGTAGGTTGTTGTAATAAATAAAATTTGGGCTTCTTTTTTAATCAGGTCAACAAAATGTCACATTGTTGTTGTTCATCATTGTCCCCATCTTGCTATTAAGGCCTCATTCATTACTCCGAATTGTTAATATTCCCTTTTTATGCAAACTTATGAGTTAATTGAATTATGCCTGTAATCATTTAATAAAATATATGGATTAATTACTATTTGCTTACCATAGGCTGCAGGGTCATTAATGAAATCAGTGGTTTGCTGTTGTGTATTAGCAGCAATGAAAATATTTGAACCATACTGGCTGTTGAGTTCATTTATCATGTTAACCAATTGTGGATTGTACAAGGCCGCAGCTCGTTGCAATTCGGCGGCACACTGACCGCTCGGACTCCTCATGGCTAATTCTGCTGGAACACAACCCATCAGTCCGGTCCCGGTCACGAGAACCTTCAGAGCTCCTAGATCATATAGCCTCTGCAATATAGTTTATAAGCTTACAAATCTCCAGGTAACTTTCATGTTAATGTGACACAATGCCAAGAAAAATTACCAATAGAAGTTTCCTGTACTCAGAGATGAGGTATCGAACGTAATCCGGTAGACTGAACTGGCGAGATCTCGGAGAGAATGGAATCAAGTAGTAGTTGTTAACGAAATCATTGCCGCCTACGGTGATGAGTACGAGTGCATCATTTACAATCCGTCTCGCTTCGTCGTACCCGACGAGGTCAGTCAACCGGGCCTGGTATTGTTCAAAGTACTTCAATTGCTTGTACATTCTGATAATGTTTATCTGTCAATGCATCATTTGAAGGACCAAAACAGTTAAAATGGGCTTGAAATGTCAAAAGAAACATGGAATTTGAGAAGCTAACAAATTGGACGCCAGTGTCATTGAGGATCCCAATACCAGCTGAAGCAAAGTTGGCCCCAACAAGTAGCGTATCTCCCTTGAGCTCTGGACTCAAGTATGGCAATGTTGGCACTGACCCAAGTGCTTCACCTGATACATACACAATTTCTCCGTTGAATCAACATGAAATTTGAAGAGAAAATTAGAAGTAAAAGGGAATGGAAGTCCCAACTGATGAAATCGGGGATGTTTTTGCTGTTCGAGAAGCGACCGGTGGGACGACGGTTGGGGGTATCAATGCCATAAGGCGGCGAATCGGCTCTAGCAGTGTTTGCTAGGAAATTTTTGTTGCCATTGTCAACAAGGGAATCACCGAACACAAAAAATGCCTTGGCGGATTTAACTTGAGTAGTTGAAGTAGCCATTACAAGGCCTAAAACCATCCATGAAGCAAAAACAAGTAAGCTCGCCGTGGGACCAGCTAGCTATCAAAAAGGAGAATGAAGATGTTTATTAATGGAGACTTTGTCTTGGCATATGAATCAAAGGGGTAGGAGCCCTTAATATATAGGGTAGGGGATTGTTGTCAAAGGTGAAAACATGGCCTACACAAACAAAAGTTATACAGTACAGGTAGGTGTGTTTGGCAATGGCACCTCATCACCATTTCCATTGAAAAAATGGTCATTAGGGTAGCTTTGCCATAAATTTTACTCCAATGTTCTAACAAAATTCATTTTTATGATTGCGTTTTGATTTGATTGACTCGATCATGATCATTTTTGTTTTTATCTTTTATACATGTTTAAAATGATGTTTCGAAAAAGAAAAATCATGAGTGAAGCACATAGTATATTCCATGGTACATTGCATATTTAGTCACTTAACGATTCACATGATTACAGTTTAGTCACCCAATTTTTTTTTTTAAAATCATAGATAAACTTAAAATTTTGTTCTACTTTGACCACTCGCTGTTAAAAAACAAGCAGAAGTGTTGACGGGGTATTTTTTTTCCCGATGATGGCATGACATTACCTTATGGTGACACATTAGCATCATCATAAATTTTTTTAACGATGGGTGATCAAAATGAAACAAAAAACGTAAGTTTACGAATGAATTTTTTTAAAAAAAAATTAGTTAAATGACCAAGATGGAATTGTGAAAAACAATTGGATGACTAAATATATAATTTACCATATATTTTATTGCTATCGTAGAAGTTTAAGTTCATGAACCAAACGACTTTAGTAGTTAAGGGATAATTGTTATTATAGAAGTTTTGAGTTCGAGCATGATATTTGCAGAGATGTTTGAACGTTTATTATCAAATGATTAACACTCTTTCTAACGTATATTGCCTTATAATACCTCAAACTAATTAAAAAACATATTTTTAGGGTTTAGTTTATTGGGAATTCTACATACTCTAAGACCCTTACCCTACATTGTAAGTGGTATAAATTCATAGCGACATTAATAGTTTAATTCTCTGGGGTAGATCTTCATCAGATATTCAGTACATTCACTTGGATTTATTGGTTCCGTAGAAAAAAATTTCACAACACGACTGACATTGTCGGTTATGTTTTGTGGACCCTTCTTTATCCTTTTTCCCTAATGTTTTTTCTTTAAATTTGTTAATAGAGTTCAAAATAGAATAAAATTTAAAATTACGAATAAATTTTAATAAAGCGTATACCATTATACATTTAATAATTTTGTGTTCAATCATCCTCAAAAAAATCTTGTGTTCAATCATCAAAGAATGATTTTTAATTATTTTTATTTAAAGAGAAGATAAAATTATAAATTAAGAGTAAAAATGTATAAAACTCCACAAAATTTGTTTGTTTTTCAATTGAGCCCTTAATGTTAAGCATGTTATCATTTCACGAAAGTAAAATATTAACCGTCAGTAAATCTTCTTACCATTATGTCTCTAAAAATCTACCTCGGTGAAGTCGTCATATGATGAATATAATTTGATATGATAACAAAATATTTTTTTTTCAAAAAAAATGTTTGTGGTTTATTTACAACAAATTTGTGTTACCTCTAGAACCAGTTGTCTTGATCAAAGCAAATCATGATAAAGAATGTCTGGAAAAAGACAATGGTTCATTAAAAAAATAATTATCATTAATTTTATGTTGGTGACTTGTGACATATTATAATGTTATTTAATGAATTAATATAAATAAATAATTTTATAAATAATATTAAATAATTATAGATTTGGAAATAATTTTACGGGGATATTCGTATGTTAATAACAAAAAAATATATATGCTAATGTGCGTAGATAAAATTTCAAGATGAACATAATTATCATAATACTAAATATAAAAAATATCAAATCCTACGATGAACGCTTACTTACCCTAATATACTTGTACACCCGTTAGTGATCCTAGACAATGTCAAATGTCTGGTTATTTATTTTTATATTTTTTGAATGTATTATTATTTAGTGCATTGTTAATGTGAAATTTTACAGTTGATATTAAAATAATGACATGCATCCGTTAAATATTTTATAAATTTAATAAGTAAATAAATATAATACTTCTCATCATCTTAAAACTACTTGTGAAACTCTCTCTTTCAGATGTGAAGTATCAAATAACAAATCTTTTTTACATTATTTAAAATAAACATTTAACACACCATCAAAACGTTACTTATAAAATTAATTTTTCACTACATCTATATAAAATATTTGGAAAAATTAATGTGATTTCAATTACTCCCTCAAACTAAAAGAAGAAATATATATTTATAGATAATGATTTGATAGGTCGCTAGAAGAGTTTTTCTATCTTAATTTATTTTTTCAATTTTAATTAATATTTTCAATAGTATAAAATAATTATAAAATAATATCCTTTATAATTTTTCTTAATCATCGACAATGCGTATGTGTATTTCTTAATATAACAGTTTAAATTTAAAATCATAAAAAATACTCTATTTAATCAAAAATTGCTTAAAAAAGTCTCTTCATCACCCATATATACGATAATAATTCTCCATATGTGGGAGCCGGAAAAGATCGCTCCACCAAAAAATGGGGGCTAATTTAAGCTACTATTATTACGCCTCAACCCGATTATGAGGCTCATAAATTACTGGAAAAGCATGCATATGGAAATAGTGTCCCTGCTCTTCAACTCTCCTACCACCAGATTTTGCAGGATATGCAGATACTCATCTTGTTTGAAGATTATAATCAAACTTTATTCGATTTATATTTAATTATTTCCTCAATTAATTCGAGCACATGGGTTTACGGGGGATATTTAATGTTTTTATGTATGTCATATATGCTTGTTTTTGTATATATTGCATAAGGGTGTGTTTATATACATTAATATATAGTGTATTTCTGTGTCGATTTATAAATTACTATGTGCGTGAATATATATTTATAGGTGTGCTGTGCGTGAGTATATATATAATGCGTGTATGCGTTTATATATTATATGCCGGTAAATGAATATATACATATGGTAGACATTAAATTTATAAAAATGTAGTAACTAAATATAGATAATATTAATTTATATTAATTTGGTTTACAGGCCCATCAATTAACCCAAAGTTCAAGTACAACCTAAATCCTACTAACCCAAAAATGGCCCAAATGGAAAGCTAGCCGTGGATACCCTAAAAGTCTAAGTCTCCATGCGCCGTCAGAGCATCTGTCATCGGATCAGAATATAATTAGAAACCCACATCGCACCAACATTGAAATTAGGGTTTTGAGCCATAAGTCATTTGTGTAGTTGAGTGGTAGCCATTAGACCTGGATTTGTGATCTAACGATCAAGATGAATTTGGATACGCCAGAGTCTGCTCGTGTGATTCAGCATAAGTTATTGAGCTTCTCAAACTATCTGATTCCAACACGCACCCGTAAGATGGTCCCTCCTCCCGCTGCATCGTTCGTATGACCATTTGTGCGAACTCTGACGGCCCTCCTCTGCTCTGACAATGATAGATGATAGAGTCCTTGCATCCCGAAGCACCAAAGCAAGGCCTCTCTTGGCCCTTAGACCGGCCACGTTAGCAGAGATTAATGGGGAAAGGAGCCTCATTTCCTATCCCTCGCATGCAATCAGAAAACAAAAACAAAAGGTTTAAAGGAGCCCTTTCTTCGTCTAGGATGGCTCTCAATCGTCCGATGGTCCATACAAGCAGTTTCATCAACATTCGTCTGGTTTATTGCAGCCTATCAAGATTTCCAAGTGGAAATAAGAGCGAATTACGATAGACTTTGTTACCTGTATACCTCTGACTCTTTCTATAAAGGATTATGTCTGGGTGATTGTTGATTAACTCACTAAGTCAACTCACTTGATTTCTGTGCGAGTTAATTATTCTCTGGAAAAGCTTGCTAGGTTTTATATCTCTGAAATCGTCAGGTTCCATGGTGTTCCAGTATCTATCATTTCTGATCAAGATCCGAGATTCACATGTAGATTCTAAAAGGCTCTACATTAAGCTTTGGGTACCCTTCTGAACTTCAGTACAACTTTTCATCTACAAACTGATGGTCAGTCTGAGCAGGTGATTCAGGTTCTGGAGGATATGCTGAGGGGTTGTGTGATTGACTTTTGTTTGTAGTTAGGAAGACTTCATGCCTTTAGTCGAGTTTGCTTACAATAACAGGTATCATGTTAGCATCCGCATGACACCATATGAGGCATTGTATGAGAGAAAGTGTCGCACGCCTATATGCTAGACCACGATGCATGATGGGAAAATTTGGGTACTGAGTTGGTTCGAGAGACAGGGGACACTATCAGATTCATCTTCGATCGCCTGAGAGAGGCATTTGATTGACAAGAATCTTATGCTGATGAGAGGAGGAAAGGATATAGAGTTTGAAGTTGGGAATTAGGTTTCTTCTAAAGGTATCTTCGTGGAAGAAACTGTTGAGATTTGGATGTAACATTAAGTTGAGTCCAAGATTTATTTGGTTGTATCGTATCATGAAGAGCGTAAAACATGTTTCTTATCAGCTTGAATTGCCTCCCCTTCTTAGTCGTATTCATGATGTTTTCTATGTGTCTATATTGAGGCGATATTGTCCAGATCTAAGTCACGTCATTCAGATTGAGGATGTCAACCTGAGACTTGATTTTTCTTATGACGAGGAGCATGTTCATATTTTGGAACGAGACAAGAGAGTTCTTCGGAACATGCATGTTCCGATTGTCAAGGTTCAGTGGAGTAACCGTAGTCCCTCATCTGTTAAGATCAGGTAAATTTGAAGGAAAAAATTTCTTTTAACGGAGAGAGTTGTCACACAGCAATTTAGGAGCTAAAATTTTCAATTAGTTAAAATCGAGGAATAAATTGAAGTTTTAATTAAATACAAACCAAATTTATAACTTGGGAAAAATTAGAGGACTCAAAGGATATTTTTCTTATTCTTAGAATAAGTTTAGCTTTAAACCCCAAATATGAAACTTTCTCCATTTAAAAACCCCAAAAACTTTCTCTCTCATTATATTTTCTCTTTTAAAAACTTTTATCCAAGAAGCTTCAAACGTTAATTTGTCGCCAGTCGTAGCTCCGTTTGCTACACTGCCCATACAATTGCATTCCTAGAGTTGTCTTAAGTCTACTAGTGTTGTTTCATTGTTTACTGCTTTTTAGGCTAATTAGATTACTAAAATACCCAATAACCCTCAATTTTCATAGGTACTACTAGCGTGTAACTGAAAGAATGTTTTTCCATTAATATATTCTTTCACCATTAATCTATAATATTATAACTTATAATATCATATGTTAATCGTTTAAACAACAGTCGACCCAGGTTTAAAACAACAGTATGATTTTTCTCAGTTACTATATATATATATTTGGTATGCAACTCAATTTTGACTATTATTTGTGTATTTCTTATGACTTAATAGGATCAAATGACACACATCAACTCAAGCATCGTTGAGGTCAAAAGTGTAACACCGCCAACCTATACCCGAGCCGGATACGAGTCCGAGATGTCACATTGAATTTTTAAAACAATATTTTTAAAAAATAACAAAACGTTTGGACTTATATTAAGAAAATACAATAATATACTATTAAATTATGTTCGTTATAACAAATTTAGGGAAAGAAACGTTTTTATGAACAGTACTGTGAATAGTACCAAATGCTAAAATTTTCCAGAATGCTACAGGGGTATCGATACCCTGCTACAGTGTACCGATACCCTTGCTACAGTAATTTCGTCCACTTATATAAAAACTCATAAAATTTAAACTTTCATCACTATACATTTACCATTTACATAAATACGTTTAAAACATTCTAAAACTCTATTAGAGCACGCATACTTAATTTAAAGACTTTGTATACATGCCAACCTATTTATCACATAACAATACATACTGTATAATTTACTTTTGATATGATCTTCAAAGGGAGATATGTTGTTCCTTTGAACTTAACTTTGATCTTCCTGCTTCTCAGTACCTACGTGTAAATCACTTACACGCATTTCATAAAATAATGCATTTCATGTAAATATGAACATATCATCTACTTATTCAATCATGTCATATATGATTCTATGTAAATAATAAAAACATGATAACATATAATAATGCAAACACTTTTTATACCTTTTGTAAGCCCATGTACATTACTGAGAACTTAAGGTATTCGAGTATATTGAGGTTGTGCACTATTTCTGTCATCACAGCTCATATGGGGTCCCACTAGGGGCATGTGAAATTTGTCCCGAAAGACCTATGTATTTGTCCTGAAGGACCGCATAGACCCTCGACTTTTGGCGTGCCAACTATACTTTTAGCTCTCGTATCATATACCATGGGCATTATTCTTATGTTTCATATGTTCATGTACTCATGTCATTTATCTTGTGATCACATATACATTTTCTTCTGTCATATACCACATGTATGTGTAAACATATACGTCATTTCATATAACATATAATACATATTGTATATCCATGTAAGCATGTAGATCATGTCACATATAATATCTTATACCCATTTTCATGTATTCATGCACATATAAGAATCACAAATCAAATAACATTTTAGGAGTTACTTCTTACTATAGTAACTCCATCACTGGCTCATCGCAAGCCAATGTTCGTTCAATAACATAAGTACAAATTAATTTGCACTCACCTTAGCCTTGTTTGCTTTGACTTGATCCTAATTCTTTGATTGTTCCGGAACAAGCTTACGTTCTATATCTATATAATAATACATAGATCCATATTAGTATCCTAATTGATATATTTTAATCTCTAATTTCTTAAACTAAAAGAAAGGCTATTTTTATTTCTTGTTTAAAGTAGGTATCGGTACCTTCTATAGGGTATCGATACACCCCTAACTGAGGTATCGATACCCTACCTAGGGTATCGATACCCCTATTGAAATTTGTAAACTTTGCCCAAAAATCACTATTCAAGCACGAAAATTCTCTATTTCCAGCTTCAATTCTTCATGTTTAATCCCCTTTCAATATAAAATCATTAATCATACCCAAATTTTCAATATGTTCTAATTTCAATTCTATCATTTCATATCTCTTAATTAAGCTGATGACAAGTCAATTTTAACTTCAAATTCAACTTATCAACTCTTTTCCAAAAATTCATTTAGAAACTCGTTCACTTTAATCTTTCATAACTTCTTCATCTTTTGATTATAAGATAACTTAAGCTTTCCTTAAACTTAGTTATCATCTAATGATCATAAACCAACTTTAAAATCAACTAAATAAAAAACTCACATTTGCTCTAGCTTGGGCACACGGGAAGAAGAGATGAGAAGAAGAATAAGAGAGTTTCCAGATAACTCTCCCCCCAACGTGATTCATTAGGGTACCGATACCCCTATTGAAATCTATAAATTTTGTCCAGAAATCACTATTCAAGCACGAAAATTCACTATTTCCAGCTTCAATTATTCATGTTTCATCCCCTTTCATATTATTTACTCAAATACACATACTTAAACCAATTTATATCCATTTATCTCATCTTAAACCTCAAAATTCCATCTTTCATATAGAATCATTAATCATACCCAAATTTTCAATATGTTCTAATTTCAATTCTATCATTTCATATCTCTTAATTAACCTGATGACAAGTCAATTTTAACTTCAAATTCAACTTATCAACTCTTTTCCAAAAATTCATTTAGAAACGCCTTCACTTTAATCTTTCATAACTTCTTCATCTTTTGATTATAAGATAACTTAAGCTTTCCTTAAGCTTAGTTATCATCTAATGATCATAAACCAACCTTAAAATCAACAAATAGTCAACTAAATAGAAAACTCACCTTTGCTCTAGCTTGGGCACACTGGAAGAAGAGAGGAGAAGAAGAATAACTCTCCCCTCAACGTGATTCATTCTTATCAAGGGGAAAAATATCTTTCCTATCAAATGACCATTTTGCCCTTTAATTCCTTTGATAATGACTAATAACTTTCAGGAAATATTTTCAAATAAATCATTGAACTATTCAACTATTCTACTTTTATCACCAAATTCTGAAATTTTACAATTTGGTCACTAACTCGATATTGAGGATGTTACAAAAAGAGATTGCATGTGTAGTCGGCAACTTATTAACATTCTAATGACTTATGTTAAATTACGTTACATTTCACTTTAATGCTTAAATTTTGATTTGTTTTTGTTATTAAATATTTCTACTTAATTCGTATCGTTACTAAATTTGAAATGTGTTGTTATTGGATAACGCTGCAAGATATTAAATATGGTAATAGAGAGCAAAAAAATAATATTTACCAAATCAATAAATTTTAGTGGTGTTTGTGAAAAATGTTACTAAAAGTCACGCTCTTTTGTGTTGTTTGTCTATATACATAGTGGTGTTTGTGTTAGAAAACGTCACTATATATCACAACATATAGCGGTGTTTGGGGGAACAAACGCCACTAAAAATAAGATAATTTGTGGTGTTTGATGATAAATGCCACTATATAACACGACAATTAACGATGCTTGTTAAAAAACCACTGATATAGAGCTTTACCTGTTGCGGTGTTTTTTGTTCAGAAATACCACTAACTGTTGCGGCGCTCATATCACTAGCGCTTTTTGTGGCACTCTTTCTAGTGCCTGAAAGATTTTGAGCGGCGCATAGAAATGCTAATATAGGACTAAAAATACCACTAGAAATATGTTTTCCTGTAGTGATTATGTTTTAAATATGAAAAGGATTTCTGAATACGATATGTGACCGCCTAGATTTGGTCTTTTGGTCCGGGTCTAAAGAGTTACAGTGCAACACTTAAAAAGGGCGTTTTTCAAACAAATTAATCATATCCTCAATGATTGTGTCTAGATTTACTCAACCGTAAAATCATACAGTATTTAATAAAAAACGATCTCTCAATAATCTAACGATCCCCATAATAATATGTACAAAACAAACAAGCTACACTGTAATCAACAAGTTACAACATGATTCTAAAACTAAAAAGAACTTTAAGATGAAAGATCTTGTGAGACCTAGTGAGAGTTAGAATTCAACCCCACAACTTAATCAAAAATATGATATGTAATCCTCAAGTCTGAACCATCCCTAGTTTTTCTCCCATAGACATTATACTATCTGCTTGATTCCAATATCAGTACACTTAGACCTTACATGAGTCTAGGAGAAGCTCATTTACACTATGTTAATTCCATTTGCTAACTCAGAATGAGGGGATAATTGATATGAGCTTGATTATGCAAGGTTTGAACTCTGTAATTGCATAAACAAAGAACGTTAGTAGGAAATTTATATGATAATAATGCTAATGGAGGGTTGAAATGATGTGTTCGTTGTTTGAAGGTTATGAAAGACTGATGGATAATATGGTTGAATGAAATAAAGGAAAGGTGGGGATAGTATAGTGGTGGTGGCGTTAACTTTGTAGATTTGTAAGGAATGTCGGATTGTGACCCGCTAGCTATATGGAGCTAGGAACCAACAATATAAACAATGGAATGAAGCGGAAGAGGGTGAAATGTGACCCACTAGCTATAGATGAGCTAGGAACCACATTTATAAGAAAATGGTATGGATGAATACTACAAGACTATCTTGAAGCCAATAAAGTTCTTCAAAAGAACTAGAATGCTACAAGAGGAATATAACCTTTTGCATATATAGAAATCCCTTTAGAGTATTTTCTTTCATTTTAGTTCTTTGAGAACTTTATCGGCTTCAAGTTGATCTTGTTGTCTTCATCCATTCCATTTGTTATAATGTTGGTTCCTAGCTCTCTTATACCTAGTGGGTTATGTTCCACCATCTACCACTTCGATTACATATCATTATATTGATGGTTCCTAACTACATATAGTTAGAGGGTCACAGTCCATTCTCTTTTAAAAACCACCACACCTCACGCCTACACCATTCATCCTTCACCAATATCTTTCATCCTTCATAACCACAAAACCCATCACTTTTCCAACATCCCTAAACCACTTCATTAACATCCATATCCTTCAATTTCATTCTTCATAAATTTTTTTCTTACTTACAACGTTGTTTGTGAAAATTTAGAACTCTATCAAAAGCACTACGGAGTTTCTTACTAAAATCACGATCGGGTAATCTCATATATGACTTGGAATACAAAACCAGGATCATATCAATGATGAAGGCTTGGTTTTTCTTTACAAAAGTAAATAAACTTACCAAATATAACATCAGTGTAATTGAAATGTAAGATCTAATCATTTCTCCCTAAAAAAGTAAATAAACTTACTAAATATAAGATCAGTGTAATTGAAATGTCCCTAAAGGTCGCACATAATTATAAAGTTTATCTTTACTTAAATTTATCATAAAATATAAGATCAGTGTAATCACTTCTTCGTGCTCTTTAAAGATAGTAGTGGTTGTCGATCAAGATAACGATTTTATCATTGGATCAAGAAGTCAAGTCAAGTCATTTTAAATTGGTGTTGCGTGAAGGATAATTCACGTGAATATAGTAGATATGTGGGATATTCGAAAAAAAAATTAAATATTTTTGTAAGTAAATTAAATAAAAAATCATTGTATAAGGATCTATTTGATATTTTAGTGATCAATTTATTACTTTTGAAATTATAATAAAAAAATAAAAACTTAAACATTAGTGAAATTTATTTTTTTTATTTTATATATTTATTATGTCACGTGAATAATTCTGTTAAAGATCTAATTATAATTAATTTTTAGAAATTATATCTTAATTAAATAAAAATAAACAAAATTTATATTTTTTAAATTCAATAAAAATTATATATTTAAACGAAAATGATTAATATTATGCTTTACTCGATATCAAAACATCCTATGGAATTGATTTAATGTATTTCTCTTTGAAAAGCTAACAATACACCAACAATTTCTCTTGAAAAGGTATCTTTACATTTGTTTTTTTTTTTTGCCATCGAAAGATTGCAGATAAAGAGAAAGAAGTACTGCGCTGTTAACACTTCCATAAGAACATAAACAGCAGAGATGCTGGCGTGATGGTAAAAAGTTGGTCCATGAATTTGATGGTTTTAATTGAATTTTTGTTATTAAATTAATTTTTAATACGAAATGAATATAAAATAATTTTATTTTTATTTTTTTAATTTTTAAAGATAATAATTATTTTTTAATCATTAAAATCATTTAATTTTGAGTTTGAGGTGATGGTGACATATAAGCATTGCCAAAAAAAACTGCTCTTGTTTTACAAATGTATTATTCCTGTTTGGTGTAATTAACCATTAATTTTTAGAAATATTTTAATTATTTAGCATGATTACTACAAATAAGAAAAAAAAAAGAAGTTGAAAACATGATTGGGGCATAATGACTATGCCAGTACGAACACTTGAACACCACATACAATCCAAAGAACTTCCCATTTTAGGGGGGGGGGAACAAAAGAGAAAATACAATAACAAGAAAGTTTCAGTGCCATTGATTGAAGCAGTGAAAAAAATACAGAAAAAACTGCCACAATGACACAACTGAACTATAAAAATAAACACTGAAACCAAACCCTTAAAGCCTATGATTATTCCAATCCACCATCTCTCTCAAGCCCTCATAATATGTAAGGAAACTTAAAGCCATTGAAGACATTCTCCATTCCAATTGTCCCTAAACTCTTGACCCATCAAAACATCAATATCACTCATTTCCAAATAATCATTCTCCAATGGAAACTCAGGCCAGTTAAAGACTTCATCTTCATCTTCACCAGAACGTGACCCTTCAAACCCATTGGTGTTCATTTCTCTCCTCACCGGCCTCTTTTCACTACTTTGACTTGAACCAGAACTCCCACTGGAACCTGGTGGTGACTGCATAACACAAAGATCATCATGAGGCTGAGGCAGGTTGAGTTTAGCCGATGAACCATACAGTTTCCTAGCGGCTGCATCATAGGCCAGTGCGGCTTCAAAAGAAGTATTGAAAGTGCCGAGCCAAAGCCTGCTGCCTCGGTTGGGTTCTCGGATCTCGGCCACCCATTTGCCCCAAGTCCTTTGCCTTACACCTCTGTATTTACACATGGCGTTTTCGGGACCACCTTTCCCTCTCATGCAGCCTTTCCTTGATTTCCCCATGTATGGCCTCTCGCCTACATTTGTTCTTCTGCCTTGACCTTCCATTGTTGAATATCTCAACCCCAAAGAGCAAAAAGCTACACTCATGTATTGGGGGTTTTTAAAGGGAACAAGAATAAGCCATGGTGGCAGTTTCATTAGAGTCAAGGGAACTGCGTTTTGACACATGTAAAGGAGATGCTTGGTTGTTGGCTTTTGCATGAAAACAGTTTCATGCTGACAAACAACACTTGTCCTCAAACTAATGAACTCCTTCATCCTTAAGGACCTGATTAATTAATAATTTGTTATAAGAGGAAAGAAAAAAACAAACCTCCATGGATATATAATATATATATATATGATGTGTTCTGCAGACACTGAAGATAATTAGGGCACATGTATGAAGGAAAAGACACCTGTTAGCTTTAATATCATAACAAAGGGTTTTGGTTTCTTCCAAGATTGAAGAGAGGGTAAAATATTAGGTCCTGGTCTTGGGGAACATTAATTTGTGGGCCCTATTTTTGAAACCAGCATGATTTTCAGACTTCATATCTTTTGTATATGATAATACGACACATAATTAACATGTATATTAATGGGATGTGGTTGAAGCTTGAAGACAAATACTGACCCATTCAATGAACTGTGCGGGGCGGGGCTAACAGTGTATCAGGTCTGACCGGCCTTTACCTGAGCCACTCCCATGTCCCTAAACAAAAGAAGCAGAGAACTCTTTTATTTCTTCTTTTCCTTCTTTTTTTTCTTTCGTTTTTCTTGTTTGTTTTTTGGAAGTTAGTGTGTTTGTAAAATTGTCTAAATTTTGTGATTGAAGTTTTAAAATAGTTTTTGAAAGATTGCTCTAAAATTAACTTAAGATAAGTCTTTTATATTATTGATTTAATGGATAATTATTACTCAAAGCTATCTCAAATCGATAATATTATTTTATCCTTTTAATAAATTTTAAATTTAATTCAAATTTTAATGAAGAAAAAGAAAGAAATATTCCTGATAGGTCTAAAATTCATAACTTTAAAAGAATACGAAAGAACAAAATTAAATTGACTAACCGATCAAATATACTTATTCTATTATTTCATCCTTTTACATACATTAATTAATTCTTTAATTTTTTGTTTAAATTAATATTACCCTTTGATTAACAAAAATTATCGTTGATAATTACATATACATGACAATTGATTGTGTCTAATATATTTATTTATAAGGTTGATATGATAGTCTAAGATGATGACATGACCATCTATATGTGAATGATAACATGATTTAAGTGTTTAATTGATTTTTTATTAAATTCAAAGGTATAATTGATTTTTATAGAAATTTTAAAGAATTATTTAATCTTTATGTAAAAATTAAGAATTAAATAAATTATTAAAATTAAAAATGTAACGCCCTTAATTCAACACAAATGTTATGATAAGGTATGAGACACTACTAAATATGATTAGAAATTTGAATGTTATTCCGGTTGAAACTATGATAATACTATTAATGTTTACAAAACTCAAAAGAAATCATTTAATTGGTGCTTTTAGAAAAATGAAATTAAAAATTATAGTTATATTATACGATAATTTAATTTAAAGCAGTTTTTATTTTAGAATATTATTTTATTTAACCTTAAAAATTTGTAATATTTTCGGTTGCAATCAAAAGTTAAATTATGAGAGTTTAGGACTTACAGTCGAAAATGTTATGAAGAATGTAATATTTTCGGTTGTAAACTAAAAAGTTAAACTACGGTGGGTTTAGAGTTATAATTAAAAATGTTATGAAGAATGTAATATTTTCGGTTGCAATCGAAATATTATAAAGAATGTAATATTTTTAATTTCAATTTAAAATCTTATTTTATCCAACCTAAAATATTACGTACTTAATAAAAATTTGCAGTTGCATTTGATTTCTTTCAGTTTTTAGTCTTATTTTAGAATTTCTGAATAAATGAAGTAGTCTGAATTACACAATTAAAAAAATATTACATTCTTCATAAAAGTTACGCTCTTGAAAAAATTTAATTAAATATCTTTAGAATATAAAAAATGATTACACAAATTAGTAACAATGAAATATGGACTTATATAAAGTGAAATAGCCTAATTTTTTTTTAAAATTAATGGATTAGAGTAAAAAACAACAGTGAAAATCAATGATCAACATATCGGGTCTTGGGGTCATGGGTTACAGATCCCTGGATCAGGTCACATGTCCTGGATCTGAATTGATTGGTAGAGCTTCATATTACATGTCGATTATTGGGTCATGCTCGAGCTTACTTTGGTCACTATGGATCAGGCATGCAGCCATTGGGCCTTGGTTTGAGGTTTGGGCACTGGTCCTAGAAGGAGGGTACATAATTGGCCTTGGGTGAGGGTTTGTGACCAGAACATTGGCCAGGGTTTGCTTCTTGAATGAGGGCTGTCAAGAGACTGTATTGACAACAATCTGACAGCAGCTCAGCTTGCACAGTAAGGAGTGGCAGATATGATGAAACAAAGGGAAATAGGAAAAGACTCACTATAAAGATAATGAAACAATGGTACATGGGTTGGGGGGAACATATCAATAGTATTTAGGGTGAATACATGTAAAAAGTAAGTAATTAAGTGAAGAATACATTTACAAATGTTGAGGCTAACTTTATTATTATGCCTAAATTTAAGTGCGAAGTTTTAAATATATTGAAATACAGTTGAAGAGCAAAGAGAACGTGTAACAACCAGGCTTAACATTCTGTCTCAAAATGTTTAAATATATTGAAATCCCATGTTTGGAGCAATCAGTCCAACTCAGTTGGTAGAGCGCAAGGTTACATTGTGGTCATGAGATTGAGTCTTACGGTGAGCAATTCATAATTCGAAGGTCTTCCACGGAAGTTACTCTTAACCTGACGTTAGAGACAGTCTACTATCCTACCTCCCCTTACCCATTACATATGAGAATAAGGGTTAACTATTTTTTTTTAGTCCTAGAGTAACCTTTGATCAAAAGGAACACACTTTTTGGTTCAGGAATTTGATCGAACAACTTGAGTACATTCTCATGTCTCTGGATTTACTCGTACAGCTAAAGGAAATCACTACGCCACTGGTACTTGTTGGGAAAATAAAATTATATACATTTAGGTGTCATAGCTTTCAACCAATTTTTGATTGTAAGATGGAGTGATTCCCAATTCATTTTGTTGATCTGGGAAGATTTGAACTTTTCGATCCCAAGAACCAGAACTGCTCGATCAACTATTGATTTCCAGAATAATTTGTAGATCTTTACACACTGTGTCATAATCAGACCTCCTCATACACTCAACAATAGCCTTCAAATCTGTCATTGTTAATGCTGAAACTCTTTCCACTTTTCTGATTGACTCATCAGCTATTTTCAACTGGACAACCTCATCTTCATCATCATCATAGTGGAAACTAGCTGAGCCATTGGACGAGAGACTCTGATGAAAAACACTTAAAACTAATATTTGAAGAATTCAGCTTATTATTCAACGTTCTTTAGTGTAGATCCATTGTTTGTATTTATAGCACAGATATCAAATTGTTAACCTAAATTGCTCACATCTTAACAACCATTAGTTACAACTTGCCCATGCCACATGTAGCTAGGTAAACCAACCAACCTTTTACTTTAATATTCTCTCTGCTTCCTTCAGTTTTTCCCCACTTTTTTCCTCAAATTGTTCGAACACAAATCTTGTCCCAAAACTCTTCAAAGGAACCTGTGGCTAGAGGTTTAGTAAACCCATCTACCACTTGACAGTCCATTGGAACATACCCCACTCAGCTGATTTGTTGCCACTTGCTCACTATCGAAATGAACGTCGAGGTCTATATGTTTTGAATAAGCGTGGTAGATAGGATTGACACTCATTGTCATCACGCTAGTATTATCACACTAGACAACCTGTTGAACTCGCTGTTGAAGCTTGAGACGGTAAGCAAAGCGCTTAACCAGGTCACTTCTGTAGCAGTCTCGACAATGCTTTTGTATTCAGCCTTCATGGTTGACTTCGAAACCGATTTCTGTTCCTTGGAGCTCTAAACCACAAGAAAACCCCAAGGAACACTCCATAACCAGTGATGGACCTTCTATCATCTAAGATCGGGCCTCAGTTAGCATCATTGAACGCTATAACGGACAGACCAGACACACTGGGTGCAAAAACCAACCCATGATTTAACATACCAACTAGGTACCTCAGAATTCTTTTAACTACTACAAGATGGCCTTCATGAGGGGCATGCATGAATTGTGCCACTTTTCCTACATTGAAACTTAGAACAGACCTGGGGTGACACAGGTAAAGCAACAATCCAACTATGCTTAGATATTCACTCACATCCTGCAGTAGCCCTCCATCATTTAGCGACAGCTTGGATGCCACAATCATTGGGGTAGGGAATATAGCAGCATTCTTCATACCTGTTTTCTCCAACAGCTAATAATGAACTTTTTTTGCTAAGCATAATAGCCCCACTACTGCGCCTCACTTTGATTCCCAGATAGTAACTCAACTCTCCTAGATCCTTAAGAGAGAACTTCTCACCTAACACCCTCACGATCTCTTGAATCGCTCATGCTGTCTCCCCAGATACAATTATGTCATCAACGTACACTAAGACATAAGTGTAACTGACTCCTGCCTTGTTAATGAATAACGTCATGTCTTCTCGTGAAACTTCAAATCTCATTTCTAAGAGACTTCTCTTAAGCTTATTATTCTAGTTACTAGGTGCTTGTCTCAACCAGTACAACGCTTTTTGTAACTTAAAAACCAGTGGTGTACTATCCTCTGCTACTTGTTCAAACACGGGTGGCTACTTCATGAATACCTCTTCAGTCAAGTCCCTATTAAAGAAGGCATTATTTATGTCAATGTGCTTGAGATGCCACTCTTAGTTGTAGCAAGAGAAAGAATCACGTTCTTTAGATGTAAGAACAAAGGGGTTTTAGGGGCAGCGGTTCGATACTCTTTCAATGAGTATCGATACTGTGGGCTGGGTATTGATACTCATAGGGTAGTATCGATACCGAGATCACTTGGTACATTTCATTATACAATTTTGGTACCGATACTCGTGGGGGTATCGATATCTGTACGGTACTCTCCATAGGGGTATTGATACTCAACTATTTTTCAAAACATTGAAACAAAAATTGGTGTCGATACTCAAGCCAGTATCGATACCCTAGCCTGAGAGTATCGATATTGGTCCAGTAGTATCAATACTATCCCTTAACCTATAGCTTGTTTTAACCCGGTAGTACCGATACTCAAGGGTGAGTAATGGTACCCATAAACATTTTTGGACAAAAAGTCTAAGAGTTTTAGGAAGGGTAATTGAGGGACCCAAAAATGATATAATATCCTGGAAGAAGACTTCAAGTGAGAACTCTTATTAATGGCTAATTACAATAAGAAACAACATTAATTAGGATGACATAAAACTAGCCTTGGTTGACGTTCGGGAAAACGGTAAGGACATTCGAGTTATTCTAATAGACAATGATAGTATCGAAGTATAGACTGTCTGGATATCCTTAGGTAGTGCATAAGGCATCTAAAACTAACCATGGCATGGCACAAGACCTCAAACACTCGCAAGGGTTGAGTTAGTTGGGTGTTGTAGTAGATGTAGTAATTCTGGATCCTTATCCTATATATACTAGAGGGGGTGTGCGAGCTCCGAGATGCAATAATCTCTCGGTCGTACCATGATGTCTACCTTAGAGTAGCGTGAATATGCGAGCATACTCACTTTATTTATAGCATCTAACAACATGAGCATGGATTAACACTCTTAGTATGATTTCGTTGTTAGTGTGGCATTGAGCTAGTGAGTTATGTATTCGGAATTTTGTTTCCATTCCCAGGTATTAGGAGGAGCAGTTGAGGAGCCAAACACTTGTAGACATTCTAGACAGTTGAGCAGTTAAATTACATCTTGAGTCTTACTCTTTTAGAGGGCATGTATTATTCATAGTCTTTTATGTATTCAAGTCGTAACTTTTTTTATACTCATTATTTTCAGAAACTAATTTTGGGAGCTCCCCTACTATAAACATATATTTATTTTGTCTTGTTTTATGGAACTTAAATGGTTACTAATTATTATGTTATAGTAGTTTTAAAAAGAATTTTTTTTGAATTGGCCGTTCTGGTGGTCCTGTATGACATTTTAATCGGATGTTTGTGTGTCATATTAAATTAGAGTGTTACAGCTCATGTGCCAGCGAACACGCTCGACATTGACAAAATCAACGAGATAATGCGTTGAAATTTTTTTTTCACGAGATAGTGCCCTCGCCAGATTAATTGCTCAGATGGGGTGATCTCTACAATCCCCATATAGGTCGCCAGGTGCTCCGGACGACGTGGAGTAGGTCGCCATGCACGCCCAGCGACCTAGGTAGGTCGCTATGCAATCTATGTCGCCATGCAGTCCATGCCTGGCAAATGCCTGAACAATGTTGGTGGTTTTGTTATCCATGCAGTCCATGCTTGGTTGTTGGTAGGGATGGCAACTCAACCCGAATCCGACGGGTTCCGACCCGACCCGACCCGATCGGGTCGGATTTTTTTAAAAAAAATTCGGGTTCGGGTCGGGTCGGGTCGGGTTTTTTTAAAATGCACTGTTCGGGTCGGGTCGGGTCGGGTTTAGGGTGAAAAAAATCCGACCCGAAAAATATATATAATTTTATCCTATATATTTAGGGATAATTACAATAATGTCCCTCCATATATAATTTTTTCAATTAAGTCACTGTTTTCATTGAATAAAATTTTTTTATTATTATTTCGGGTCGGGTCGGGTCGGGTTTCTAAGTCATATATTCGGGTCGGGTCGGGTAAAACCTTAATTTCGTCGAGTCGGATCGGGTCACGGGTGAAAAACCCTTTCTTCTCGGGTCGGGTCGGGTGGCCCAAAAACCCGACCCGACCCGACCCATTACCATCCCTAGTTGTTGGTAATTTGCCTAGATATTGGTGCTTTATGGATCACGTGTAGGGTGGTAAATGTCAGGCGTTGGGTGAGTAATATAATACAATTATAATCATCATATATATTTTTTAAATAGTTTAAATTTATTATAAGATAATATTTATTTAATTTTTTTATTAATAGATAACAAAACCACCAACATTGTTCAGGCATTTGTCAAGCATGGATTGCATGGCGACATGGATTGCATGGCGACCTACCTAGGTCGTTGGGCGTGCATGGCGACCTGGTAGGTCGCTGAGCGTGCATGGCGACCTACCCCATCTAACAGAGACGTCGCCCGGAACACCTGACGACCTATATGAAGACTGTAGAGATCACTCCATCTGAGCAATTAATCTGACGAGGACACTATCTCGTGAAAAAAAAAAATTTAACGTATTATCTCGTTGATTTTACCCTCGACATCGGTGAGAATACGCTCACTAGCTAACAACCAAAGAAACGTTTTAATTTGACGTAAGCCACAATATTTTGAGATAGCCTCCCAAACTGTGTGAATATTCACTGTTCTCCCCTGCACGTACGTTATAAGCAAATTTAACAGCGGTCAACTCTCCATTTTCATCCCGGCGAATCCATCCTACCACTTGGCAACGGGGGCATCGTAGCCGCCAAGCGAAGCAAAAAAGAATCCGACCGCAGGTTATTAAGAAGATACCCTCACCACCAACCATTTATATTTAGTTCGAAGAATTCTCACCCAAAGTTTATCCTCCATGTGAATAATGCTGTAAGCTATCTTAATAAAAAAAAGCTGCGATTTGCAAACGCCATTTCAATTGACAAAATGAACTCCGATTCTAGACTCTATATTGCCCCAAATAAACCCACGAATGATCCTCTCAATCTCTTCACAATTTACTTTGGGGAGTAACGTGGTCTGCATGGTATTAAAATGGATAGTGGATAAAACCGCTTTTGCAAGAGTGATTCTACCCGCCAAAGATAAAGATCTCGCCTTCCAACCGCAAAGCTTATCCCGAACTCTAGAAACAATGTAGCTGTAAGATACTTTCGTAACCCGAGTGTGGAGGAGAGGGACTCCTAATTGCCCAGATTTTGAACCTCTTGAAAACCAAATTGTGAGCTAGTGGAATGTCGAAGCTCAACATCCACATTCTTGGAGAAAAAATAGTAGTCTTATGAATACTTAATTTTTGCCCCGAAACTCGGCAAAACTCATCAAGAACACCATCTATCACTTGAAGTTGCTCGAGAGAAGCCTTAACAAAAAGGACCATATCATCTGCAAAAAAGAGGTGGGATATCTCAGGGCCGTTACGACACAATCGAATAGGTTTCCATGCCCCACCTACCACTTTTCCACTTATCTTTTGAGCCAATCGTTCCATACACTAAACAAATAAGTAAAGAGATAAGGGGTACCCAGACAGATCCCTCTAGTTGGTTTGAAAGACTCAGAAGTTGAGCCATTCAAAGCACTTGAGTCGAAACGGTAGTCACACACCGCATAATAAGCAATCTGAAGCTCTTTGGCAGATTAAGGTCTCATAACGTGTCGTCAATAAAACCTCATTCAAGCTGATCATACGCTTTTTCAATGTCGATCATGATTGCCATGAAACCAACTTTCCCCTTTTTCGAGCGCATAGAGTGAATCACTTCTTGAACAATAATTATGTTTTCAATGATCGACCGTCCTGGAACGAAGCTCGTTTGATTTCTTGAAACCCAATCCACAAGTAGCGGTTTTAACGATTTACAGTAGTCTTCGTTGTCAATTTATATAGGACCAAACACAAGCTGATAGCATGAGATTGTGCAAGCGAGACGGGAGTTTTGACCTTGGGAATCAACACCAAAAGAGTCTTGTTGATGTTCTCGTTAAACTCTTCCTCTGCAAAAAAAACTTTTCACCATTTTGCACACACTAGTACCCACAATATCCCAATTACGCTGGTAAAAGAAAGCATTCACCGCACTGGGAGCTTTAAAGGCCGCTTAAAATACTAGCTGGAGACGATGGAAAACGCCCTCTAGTCAAGTAATCATAACCATTCACATTATTCGTCACAAGTCTAGAAAGGCCACTTAACATACTAGCTGGCAACGATGGAAAACACCCTCTATTCGAGTAATCATAACCATTTATATTTCCACTGGTAAATAAATCTTTGAAAAAGGTGACAGCCATGGAATGAAGGGTTACTTGATCATAAATCCAAGAGCCATCAGACGATTGGAGACCGTCAACATAATTAGATCGACGCCTCTGCATCGTGCAAGAGTGGAAATACTTGGTGTTTTTATCACCAAAAGGAACCCATTGGTTCCTAGCTTTTTGAAACCAAAGACTCTCTTCTTGCTTAAGAATAGTGTCTAATTCCTCGCGAAAAACACATTATCAACCAAGCAGTCGAGTCGGCTGAGAGAAGCGGAGAGCCTTGTCGATACCCCGTAATCAAGCTAACACTTCTCTTTTCCTCTTCCCAATATGCCCAAAGACGTTCGTATTCCACTCATGAACTTTATCTTGGAAACAAGACACATTAGTAGCGACCTCTGCATCCAGATTCCAAGTCTCCAATAAAAAGCTTTTAAAATGGGGGTGATCCTGCCAAGCAGCGATAAAGCGAAAAGCTCAACTGAAATTATTCCTCCAAGTCTCCAATAAAAAGCTTTTAAAATGGGAGTAAAGGGCAATGATCCGAACCAAAACTATCCAGATGAACAACAAGAGATTCTGGAAAAAGATTAGCCCAACAAGTATTCATAAGATAACGATCTAACCTTTTGTAGAGACTGCCCCGTCTCCAAGTGAAATCAGAACCCTAAAAATCAACCTCAATAAAACTTGAATTAAAGATGAAATCCATAAACATATTGCTAATACCAGAAACAAGTTATTAGCCTCCAGAACGTTTATCAGGACGAAGAATAGAGTTAAAATCACCACCCAAGATCCACGGCCACGCATTTTTATCACCCAGATCAAGCTCCATTAGGCGCCTCCAAAGATGCTTCCTTTTGTCAATTTGAGGGCTTGCGTACACCGCAGTGAAAAAGAGCCATCTCGAGTCATTTGCTTGCTTAAACCTTCCATGTATGAGTTGATTCGAGATGCTCAGAAACTCCACGAAAACCTCGTCCTCCCAAAGAATCCAAATTCCACAGCTAAAGCCATGCGCCTCCACTCTGAAAGAATTCCGGAAACCCAAACGACGAACAATTTTGGCAGCTGCCCGTCCGCTAATCCGAGTTTCAAAGAGAGCGACAATTTTAGGACCACTATTTCTACAGTGTTCACGAAAATAGCATCTGAACTCTGGGCTCCCCACCTCCTGATAATTCCAAAACAGTATATTAAACATCATACAAAAATAGATAATGACAGAATCTCCTTACTGGACTCTGTGGCAGTGGCAGTTTGTGCAAGTGGCCAAATTAGTGTTAAACCTGGCGTTGTGGACTCCATGATTATAATGCATGAGGAGACCACGATGATAAACAGCGAAAATGCTGATTCAAAATTTTGCGTGTTCTTAGATATATAGTTCCGATATTCCTCGTATTATTTACTAAAACTGCTCCAAATTTGTTGTTGGTTAAATTGTTTTACTAAATTTACCAACATGATGAAACTACATAACCCCCCAACCGATTATCTTCAAAATGAAACAGAACACAGTAGAGTTCTAATTAAATAACTATTTGAAAAAAATGAAATTGGGGAAGAAAGTGATGGTTCTATGGATTTGGGCGATGATGGTGAGTTCAATGCTGATGGAACACGGTGTCAGTGCGACGCCGATGATTGGGTACCCAGCAATAGTAAAAAATGGGAAGGCATGCAAACACAATTTTAGAGGCTGCCTGCCACCGCCGTCCAATAAATATGATCGGGGATGTGAAAAGTTCGACAGATGTCGAAACGGAGGTCCTCAATAAATGGCCATCATTCACTCGAAGCACTGCATTTTCCCAAAACCAATTATAATTTTATGTGAAAAAGATTGTCGAAACTTATTTATACATAGTGGATTATTTCCTTTTTCTTAAAACTCATTTTGAATGAGTATTAAATTGTAGTTTGAGGGAGTCATCATCAAACATTTTTAATGTGTAATTAGATCATAAAAAATTGTTAATTTTATAAAATTAAAATAACAAAGTCGGCTTATTTAACAGAAAAAATGAATTTGATAATCGATTACGTTAGAGGAAGAGTTAGTACCTCACAACGCTATTTTAGTGTCTAGTCGAATATATTATTGTCTTAAAATTGAAAAGTTATGAACTCATAGATTAGTTAAATCAGTAATCCCTTAGAAAAACATAAATTCAACTTATACCTTGAAAATGAAATAAAACTCATTAATAATATATATAATATTATGCATAAAAAATATGTGATAATATGGTACAAAATGAATAAATAAATAAAATTAATTCACTTAATCATGTAAAACCTTGAAAGATTAAAAAGAATAAACATATTAGTAATAAAATATAGAATAACATAAATAAATATCAAAACTGAAATAACTAAACAGGGAATAAAACAAAGGTTGGAAGTAAGATAAATAAATAGTAAAAAAACAAAGATCAAACAAATAAAATGAGTTCGAAAATAGAGTAAATTCGAATAAATGGAAAGTTGAGGTATCAAAGAAACAAGAAAAACAAGCAAACAAAGAAGAGTTCGATTAAAATAGAATAAAAAGTAGAGACCCTACATAAAACAAATAAAAAATAATAGTAAAGAAAAAAAAAGGACTAAGATAAAACAAAGATATAATTGAAATTATGGAATAAAAGAACATTTGTAAAAAACGCCAAATTGAAATAAAATGTAAATTGGGGGACTGCGGCCATGATTTTCAAACAATCTTCTAAAAGACGCAGATCTTGTCTGTATTAGGTCGTACACGATTCAAATCGTCCGAATAAAGTTGTTTTGGGATTTGAACAACCCTTCTAAATGACATCGTTTTATGGACCTTCTATACCATTTTTGGCTTTCATTTCTCATTTTCTTTTTTCCTTCTTTGCTTTTCATTTCTCCCTTCTCCATGATTTTCAGAATCGGACCGATTAGCGAATCGGTCATGCTATCGGTTCATTGGTTCAATAGGTTGAATCGGTCAAAAGAACCGGACGACATCATAATTATTTAAAAAATTAAATAAAAATACCAAAAATATTTAATAAAAAATAATTTTGTATATCACAAGTCATATTCAAAGCAAGTCATAACATATATGAGTTAAAAACTATAAAATCAAGTAAAACAAAATGATTCAAATTAATTACAACATAATATTTAAGGTAAAACATATTAAATAATAAATATAATTATATAACTATAATTAAAAAATAAATTTTGGACTAAAAAAATCACAACAAAATGATATTGTTTGGTTTAATTTTTTAAAAAAAACAATCTCACATGGCTAAGAAACATAGAAGAACATCCCAAAAGTCTAAAGAGTAAAAATATGAGAACAAAACAATCTCACATGACTAAGAAACATAGAAGAGCTTCCCAACTAACTTCTATAAATAATAGAGGTAATTTGACATTCAAAATCATGGAGTCTTTTGGTGAGCATAAAGTGAACTATTCTTTCACTTCAATCAAGCTCGAATTTTAGGCTTCAATCGAGCTTCTAAAGTTTTTTTTGAGTTCAAGCCTTTTCAAGTTCAAGTTTCAATATTATATTTCGAGTTCGAATTGAATTTGATAATTTTTAGTTCGTGAGTTTGAGTCGAGTTGAGCTTACTTTTAAAGTTTGAGTCGAGTTGAGCTTACTTTTAAAGTTTGAGTCGAGCTCAGCAATACTCGAGTTCGACTTGGCTCGTTTAACAAACGACGTCGTTTGGTTTAATTTAAAAAAAAATTGACAGTTTTTTCCCTTTTTTTTTTTGTTTTTTCCGGTTTTTAGTCAGTCCGGTTCGAACGGTTCAACGGTTCTGACCGGTTCATTAATAACGGTTCAATCGATTTAATTTAAACCGGCCTAGACAACGATTCCCGATTGAACCGGTTGAACCAATCAATCCGATCCGATTTTCAAAACAATACTTCTCTCCATAGTCCGATTGTTATTCAATTGTTTGTCATCGTTCACCTTTCGTCATCATCGAAGGTGATCATTCTTCCTCAAATTTTACGGAGAGTCTTGTCTCGGTCTCGAGAGTTCATATATAGAGTCAGATTCATTAAAAATAATCTCATTTCTCAAAAAATGACTGAAAACTCTTTCGCTTTGTCATTTCGATCTGTGCCCATCGTTCGATCGCCTCAAGTTAAAGATATGTTGCTCTCATTGTTTTTCTTCATTTAATTTCTTTCTCACTTAATCATTCTGCTCGTATAGGTCACTCGTTTCAAGAAACATACATTCACAATAGGCAAAAGAGAAATGAATAAAAAAATCTTTTTTAAAAAATAAATCAACATATCTATGTCTGAATATCCTTAGATTTGTTGTTTATTGTGTTACCTACAAAATACAATTTTCATTTGCAAAAATACTTCAAAGAGAATATGGAAAGGACCACGGTCACGCGCGTGGAAAGGCTTGGACATTGGCGTGTGATTTGCACGCGCTCAACTCGATAGCATGGTTTTCCTTTTTTTTTCGGGTAATACCTGTGGGCCATTGGGCCGGCTTAGATTTTATGTTTATATGTAATAGGCTATGGGTGTAATGGGCTAAGATTTCTTGATTTGTTAATAGGTTTGTAAAATAAATAAATAGATTATTTTTTAAAATAAAAAAAATATTTATTTATTTAATGGCATTTAAAAATGGACTAAAATAAGCGGGGTAAAAAAAATTAATATTTGGGACATTCGAATAAAAATAGACTCACAAACGAGGATTAGACGAATATTGAGTATTATAGTAATATCGAAATAATTATCCAATGGCTAATCTGTTTAATTCTATGTCATTCACTTCAAAGATAATTTGGTTTAAGTGATTTGAAATCATATTTTCTTAAATGTTACATTAATATTATTTTATTTTTTATTATTTATTTTTGTCGAACAAATTATTAGGTAAACTATACTAATAGTTCTCTTTATTTTCAGTCTGATTTAATTTGATCACCCATTTTTTAATCAAGTACATTTAGACAAGTACATTTAGACCCTTACATTATCAATCCATTTGGATTAAATCCTTTGACCGTTAACTCATTATCAGCAAAATACACGTATAAAACTCAGGGTCTTCTTCTTATTCTTCTTCTATGTCATCATCAAAATCAGAGCCCAACAACTCTTCTTCTTCCCTTTAAAAACCCCATGAATATGATACTTAAAATGTTATTAAAATACAGATGCGATGATGGCTTGGTGGAGAACCTGTCAGGTTGTATGAGGACGACACACCATGTGACGAAACGTTGGATACTCTTCAACCCCCTTATTCTTTCTTTTTGAAATTTAGATAGTCCTGATTCTCGACTAGTTTTTTCAAGAAATAGATAAATTCTATTTTTTTAGACATTGAATTTAAGGGTTTTCCAGCTTTAGTACCATTACCTCCAAATAAGTCCTGTAAAGAGAGAGAGTGAATGAACAAGATCCAACATAATAAAGGGATAAGGTAGTAAATGGGGTAGGCACACCTCTACTACTAACTGCAAGTGCTCTCAATCTCCAAAGTAGCCAAAATATAACAGAAAAAATCAAGATTAAATTTTTTCCATTATACAACCACTTTGAATATGTTTACGCAGCACAACAAGTACAAGCATAACAACATTTGGTATCCAACCAGATAGATTTGCATAAGCAAGGAAATCACTAATAGTCCACAATAAAGCTACATATAAATTAAAGTTCCCCTTCTTCAACACATCATATGTTTCGATACCCACCCATAATTGTTTCAACTCTTCAATAAAAGGCAGTAAATAGATGTCAATATCATTTCCATGACCGTTTTCACTAGGGATTATCATTGATAAGATAAAGGATGATTGTTTCATGCATATACACGGAGGCAAATTATAGGGAACAAGCAGAATAGACTGAGTACTATACGAAGTACTCATGATTTTAAAATGATTAAACCCATCAGATGTAAGATCGAGCCTGACATTTTGGGGATCTCTAATAAAACTTGGAAATTTTTGGTCAAATGACTTCCAAGGTAAACAATCCGCAGGATGCCTTAATAATCCATCATCGGTTCGCCCATCATGATGCCACCTCATAGACTTTGTAGTCTTTAAAGACATAAAAAGTCTTTGAAGCCTACGTATTAGAGGAAAATATCGCATAATCTTTACTGGCTTCTTTCTTGATTTTGCTTCAACTTCGTCCTCACTCACATTTTCTACGTCCTCATTCATCCACCGAGATTTTCTGCATACATGACAAGACTCCTGATTTTTTAGATCACTCCAATAAAACATACAATAATTCAGACAACTATGAATTTTCTCATAACCAAGACCCAAATCTTTTATCATTCTCTTCATATCTTATGATGATTGAGGGATTTTTGCAAAAGGATACACGTATCTCAAAAACTCTAATAACAGTGTAAAAGAGTTACCGGTCCACCATCCCAAGCATTTTAAGTGGAAAAGTCGAATGCAAAAGGAGAGTTTTGAATAGTTTGATCCCTCATAAAGTTGCTCATTCATTTCATTAAGCAAATTATAAAAATTTACCGCTTCTCCATTTGACTCTTCATCACATCCATTTCTTCCCCTCTCAATTAAATCATTACCACCAAAATCACAATCATCTTCTCTAATAGGTTGGTGACGACTGTGCATATTAAATGCATCTCGTAACATACCCTCCATGTCATCTTCTGTAGCAGATCTATGATGAGAATTAGAAGGATAAGCAGAATTACTCACATAATAAGATCTACGAGTTGCACCCTCTCCATGGAATATCCATTTTTAATAGCCCTGAACAAAGCCAAAAACAATTAGATGCTCATAGACAGCTTCACGAATGTGCCAATTAATGTTAGCACACTTCTTACAAGGGCAAATAATCATATTCTCTTGGCTTGCATTTTCAAAAGCTAAATTTAGAAAAGTTTCTACTCCATTTCGATAGTCGTCAGTCACCCTTGAGAAATCCATCCAACTCTTATCCATTTCGTATTTCTGAAATATCCATTTCAAATGTAAGCAACTAAAAGATACATTTTTCGATTCTATCATAGCAGCAGCAACAACAAATAAGCTAAATTTTAACAATTGTTAGGTATTTTGTTAACAAAGCTATTGTTAGATTAAAATATATCTTTAGAACTAAAGAAAATAAATATTTATGTTATTTTATTAAATTTATTCATATCATTATCAAATGGTGTATGTCAACCAAACAAACATGATACTTCAGTTATACCTAAAGAAGTATAATTCCACAACCAAAAGACTTGATGATAAATAAAAATGAAGCATAATACTTAGACAAATTTCTATTGAACCAACCCCGTTGGTTAAGATATTTTATTCTTCACTACCGAAGGATAAGAATACGACATAAGTTTGAAATTTGTTTTTATAAGAATCATGTGGTTAGAATAGTTTGTTTTGTTAATTTTTAATAAAATCATACGGTAGTCATACTTTTTCACCTATAAAAGATGGGGAATGATTATCTCTTATATGAATGGTAGATGAGTAGAATTGTCTTAGATATGATTACTTCTTATAATTTTACTGTATTTAAAATCTTATTATTTTCTAATTAAAAAAGTTATCATTTTATATTAAATAGTAAAGGTATAGTTGTGTTTGTATTTAAATAGAAAGGGAGTTATGTGTTCATCAGTAAAATTAAAGAGAGAAATGAATATTTTTTAAAGTGAAATATTTATTTAACTTAAAGCGTTTATGTATTTTTCCTGATAATAATTTTGTGTGTGAAAGGAGACTAATTAAGACACAAGGGTTTAAGATAATTAAAATTGAGGAAGAGTGCAAGAATTTACGTACAGATGCCCAAGAATACAATAGCATTATTGGATTGTTGTTGTATGCATGTGTGTCACATAAGACTAGATGATATAATAATAAAATCACATATTTACACAATATAATTACGTTATTTTTAAAATATTAAATGGATTTTTTTTTTGTTTTTCATTTTTTTATAAATTCTGAATTTAATTTTAATTATATCTAGAGGAGAGAGAAAGAGAAACTCTAAAGAAAGGAATAAAGTGTTATTAAATGAGTAGATTGACTAACCGATTAAATATATTTGTTCATTTATTCTACGTAATTAAAATTATTTTTAATATTCAAAATAATAATAATTTATTGTTATTATCGTATGATAGATAATTTTAATGTAAAATTTAATGTTGTCTCACCTTTTAATTGTTGTGAAATTCGGGTTAATTTCCACCAATAATAACAAATTCACCTTGAAAACTATTATTTAGGTGACTAGTATGAAAACGATTGTACTAAAAATCACACCAAGATAGATTCTCAAGAAAGAGTAGGGGTCACAATGATACCTCTTAAAACTCACTTTCCTTAGACAGAACTACCATGACAAGTAATTTTAATAGGACAATAATTAACAACAACTATACCCGACAATAGCTATTAAATAGACATAAAGAGAACATCAAAATTTAACGAGGTTAGGCCAAAATTATACCTACCTCCTCGAACACTACTAAAATAATATTTTACTAGTAGAGAAAATATTACAAAGAGAAAGAAAGAATACAAATAGCCTTTAATATAGAAAAATGCTTATATTTATGGGATGCTTAACTAAGGAGGAGGATGACTCTATTTATAACAAAAGAATTTCCCCTCCTCCTTATACACAACCAATGTGGGACATTGCTAAAAAACCAACATTAATAAATTTTGTATTTTGATTCACGGTCTTCAGAAGTTGAAGATATCATCAGCAATATTTATTAGCATTTCACATAAAAATATAATTTATTCAAATAAAATAATATTATTGTAGAATTTAAGAAAATATGATTTAAAGCTCACTTAACACAAATCATTTTTGAAATAAATGATACAGAATTAAGCATAATAGCAATGGACATATGTCCATATTACATTTCTGGAATTGAAGAATCACAACAAGAAGAAATAAATCAACATATTAACCCATTGATTTTCTTTTCATATAATATTATAGCTGGAAGGGGGAAGTCCGTTTTGTGAAAGTGCGTTGCATTAATTTACGACCTCCTCCACGGCATCTGCTGAACTTTTCACATCTTCGATCGAATTTATTGGACGGCGGTGGCAGGCAACCTTTAAAATTGAGTTTGCATGCCTTTCCATGATTTCTTCTTATTGCCTCGTAGCTAATCGTCGGTGTCGCATTGGCACCGCGTTCCATCAGCAGCATTGAGCTCACCACCATTGCACAAATCCATAGCATGATCACTTTCTTCCCCACTTCCATTTTATTACAATAATTGTTTAATTAAAACTATGCTGTATTCTGAAGAGAACCGATTGGGGTGTATGTAGTTTCATTATGTTGCTAAATTTAGTAAAACAATTTAACCGTACAACGAATTTGGAGCAGTTCTAGTAAATATGATGAGGAATATCCGAACTTCTTAGTCTCCTTAAACGATATATTTAAAAATGTGCAGCTTTAGTAAACTTGTTTGTAACCATATTGAGTCTTTTTTTTTCTTTTTGAAAAAGAACCTTATTGAGTCTTGAACCGCGATTGGAACTAGGAATTTATTATAGCGGGTTAAAATATATTTTTATTTTTTATAAATATATTTTTTTGAAAGAAATACGAGCCTCATTAAAAAACCTCTTTTACCAACTCAAGGTTGGAGTCCTATAAGGGGAAAAGAGTGTCCAAATCAATCTAGAAACAAATTGTTCCTTACAACAGTTGCAATGAACTCAGGAAACTCAATCTCAAAGACAAAGGAAGCATTACAATCAATGGCTCGTTTAGATAACGTATGAACAACCTTATTTGCTTCCCTACAAACATATGTTACAAAATAACTATTAAAACCATTACTATTGTCGCGTATGGGTTGCATATGCTCACCAATCACAGAATTCGCACCACTCGCATTGTTGTACATGTTGACTACCATGGTGGAATCCATCTCAACAATGATGTCCCATCATCTCTCCTCCAAAGCCAGATTAACAGATGTAACAAGGCTATGAAGCTCGGCTAAACCTGACTCATTAATACCGATCGAAATTGTAATAGGATATCTGCTGGGCATTGAGAAAATCATAATGTAACGCCTTTGCATTGGCAACAATGACCCAAGCAGGCTGTAAACGACTATCATGCACCAAGGCATTCCTTCTATTCCAAACATTCCATAATATAACTAGAAAGCTTACAAACTCATCAAGTCCATGCATAACAAGAGCTGATTCCAACCATAATAAAGGAGAAATAGTAATGGAGTTAAGGAACGTACTTGATAGACCTGCAACCTTGAAGACTTCCTTAGTAAAGGAACAATCCCGAAACACATGGACTATGATCTCACTATCTATCTTACAGAAAGGAGAAATCCCATTGCCTAGTCCAGCCACTTTCACTTTACTACCGATTGGTAATGCCTCTCACGCCAATCTCCAAGCAAAGATATGTACCTTAGGAAGAATTTTTATCTTTGCGACAGTCCGCCAGAGAGAAGATATCACTTCATTTGTATGAGTTGGCCGTTGGAGACACCAATAAACGAAGCGAACATAATATATACCCGAATCATGGTTCCCCACACTATACAGTCGGTAAAGCAAGGCGTTATTGGAGATTGAAGAATCTATTCAGCATCTTGATTGGCAAAAAACTCACGGACCTTGTCCTGTCTCGACAATGGTTGATCCCTATGCATGAAGTTGCTACATCTGACGCCGTAACTACGAGATGTTGTAGATACCTGCATGGGTTAATGGCTTCGTGCCTCCCCAATTGTCATGAAACAGACAAGTACCGCTATTACATCCCACTCTCTAAAAGAAAGTCGTCGATAATGCCTGTAAAGTCTTATAGAGACCTTTCTATGTGTAAGAACTCTTGCATCTAAGTTTGGCATGTAAAAGATCATAGTTCGGGCAATACTTAGCCTTAAACACACAAGAAAATAGTGAGTCAGGTTGTTTAATAAAGCGCCATAGCTGCTTTCCTAACATCGCAAGATTGAACGATTTGGACTCGTCGACCCTGCTCGCCGCCGTGCCGTTGCGCCTGATATTGTTAGTGGCAACGGTCATGAGGTACCATTTACATCGTTGAGTTTAGTATTAAGATAACATTGTTCGGAAAAAAATTAGTCATACACAATACACACTTTATAGATGGCTCGACCTTAAAATATTCAAAATTTCATATATTTTAGATATATTTTATATTTTTATTGATAATTTATTTTCGATAATATACTAAAATTTTATAAGTTTATCTTTTCACATAAAATAATATGTTTATTCCTTCTTATACATCAGTGTTTTTAATCAATTTTTTTTAAATAATATTTTTTTTTATCGCTGAAATCCACTGTTAGTTATCTATATATTAATTAAGTTAATGGATTGGTTCTATAAAAAAAAATGCAATGCAAACTTAGTTTTTTTTGGAGCTCGATTAAAATTAATTAGATTTGAATGGTGATTAATGCATGTGCGTATTTAATTTAGCATGCGATTGCGTATACGGGAACGACGCAAGAGTTCTATGGGGCGAGGGCAACTATAAACGTGTGGGATCCATCAATTGAAGAGGTCTACTAGTTCAGTCTATCACAGATTTGGGTTCTTTCGGGATCTTTGGACGGCCCTGATCTCAACAGTATCGAAGCTGATGGCAGGTGCACATTCCATTTCCTGTCCTTGCATGCACGTAATCCTAAATTATTTCATTTTTCATACTTAATCAAATTTTTATGCACTAATTTATAATCAAATAAGCATGGTTATCAAAACCGGACCGGACCGGCCGGTTCAACCGGTTGAACCGTGAATCAGTGGCATGTCCGGTCCGATTACCTCACAAAACCGGTCTGGCAGTGAACCGACTGAAAATCGGTAAAATCGGGGTGAACCGATTGAAAACCAACAAAACCGGTTTGAACCGCCGGTTCACTTTTTTCTTTTTAAAAAAAATTAAATCAAACAACGTCGTTTGTTCAACGAGCCAAGTCAAATTCGAGTATTGTTGAGCTCGACTCGAACTCGAAAACTTTAAAAGTAAGCTCAACTCAACTCAAAAACTCACGAGCTAAAAATTATCAAGTTCAACTCAAACTTGAAATATAATATTAAAACTTGAACTCGAAAAGGCTCGAACTCAAAAAAAATTTAGAAGTTCGATTAAAGCCTAAAATTTGAGCTCAATTGAAGCGAAAGAATAGTTCGCTCTGTGCTCACCAAAAGGCTCCATGATTTTGAATGTCAAATTATCTCTATTATTTATAGAAGTAAGTTGGGATGCTCTTATATGTTTCTTAGCCATGTGGGATTGTTTTGTTCTCATATTTTTACTCTTTAAACTTTTGGGATGCTCTTCTATGTTTCTTAGCCATGTGGGATTGTTTTTTTTTAAAAAAATTAAACCAAATAACATCATTTGTTATGATTTTTTTAAGCCCCAATTTTATTTTTTTGATTATAGTTATATAATTATATTTATTATTTAATATGTTTTACCTTAAATATTATGTTGTAGTTAATTTGAATCATTTTGTTTCACTTGATTTTATGGTTTTTAATTTATATATGTTATGACTTGTGATATTTTTATACCTTTTAATATTGTAAACTTAAAATAAGTGTTACATATATATTAATATTGCTTTGAATATTATGTAAAATTAAAAAAATATATTATTTTATATAAAATTCGGTTCAATCGCGGTTGAACCCGGTTGAACCAGTGATCCAGTACCTTCACCGATTCAATGTTTAGTCCGGTTTTAAAAACATTGCAAATAAGTCATGTTCCAAATTCTGAATTGAAGGATTAAGAGGTCATTTAAGTTTAAATTAGATGTTAAAATTATTTGAAATTAATGAAAATTTACCTAAAGAATATTTTTATTTTTATTTTTTAAATGCGGGTATTATTGTTCTATTCCATTAAATTATTATCAAAAAGAAAAAAAATGTATTAAACAGGTCAGTCCGAAGCTTTATGGTGACAGCAGACCGAGATTGTTCACTTATTGGACAGTGAGTTTTCCATATATTTCTACCTTAATTAATTTCTCACTTATTTATCATGTTTATTTTTAATTATTTTATGGCTCAAATGCATAAAAACAATTAATTATCATGAAATATTATATTATTTTATATCGATAATACATAATTATTCATGTGCATGCATATGTGGTTAGACCTATCTTATTATATGTGATTAAATACTTAATCATACAGTCCTCTATATAATATACTGATTACAATACAAACTGAATTAAATTCAATGCGAAAGTTGAATAAAAACCAAATGGGAAACAGCCCTGCAATAATTAAATGAAACCAACTAACATTAGTTCCATAGTTGTTGAGGAATCATTAAATTAACTTTTGGTTTGCGTGACATTCTTCCAAACATTTTTAACTGTAAATGGTTTTACTTATTACAATAAAAACAATTGTCGTGTTTTACAGCAATGTGAAGGTTGATTGTTTTTGAGTAAATTCTCGTAGGAAACTACTTATTTTATTTAGTTTGATGGATTTGCATGTTGGGTCTTGAATTCAATTTTCATAGTTTGCCCACAACATTAAACAAAAAAAATTAAGGTTCTTTTAAATATCGGTTCGATTAACGGTTAAAAAAAATTCGGTTATGGTTAATTCGGTTCAGTATGTGACCGAATTAACCATTTGAACACCCTTAGTTGTAAACTTTAAAAGGTAAATAATTTGTTTAATTTTTTTATCATTAACAAACTTTTATCCGTTAACAGAACCGAAATTTATTTGAAAACTATTAACCGAACTGAACAAATTTCAATTAATTTGGTTAATTTTCAAATTAACCAATTTTTTTTTAATTTATATAACAATTGAATATTTTTTAATTGAAAAAAGTTTACAATTAATTTAAATAATAATTAGTTGTGAATAATTTATTTAAACAAATAATTTTTTTAATTTTTTATCATTAACAAACCTTTAAAGATAAATACAAATTATTGTAACTTTAAACCATTGGAGACCTTTAGTCCAATGGTTTGGGCGCCTAGTTGCTCTATCCCCCCAAGACCTTGGTTTGATTCCCCTTGAGCACAAGATTGTCCCTTTATTTTCATTTCAATTGGTGGTGACACGTGACACCACCTGATTAGATAGAAGATTTATTTAATTAAATAATTTAAAATTCATAAATAAAACCTTCCAATCATGTTTGACACGTGTCACGTTCTAATTTGATAGTTAAATTTATTTAATTGAATTAAAATAGTGACTAAATATATAGAATATGTAAATATTAAGGACCAAATATATAATTATACCAATTTTCTTAACGGACAAGTCACCACCTCTGTTAAAAATTAGCGGACGGTGGTTTGATTGAACCAATTAAATAGTTGGGTGGTCTGATTGATTCAATTGAAAGTTCGGTGGTCAAATTGTTTTTTGACCATAGTTTAGTGGTCTACCGTGTAGTTTACCTTAAAAATTTTAAGGTTCTTTTAAATATATTTTTTTAAAAATGAATTTTTGAGTAAGTGGATTTCAAAAAGATATATAAAGAATGCACTTTTTTATTTTTCAAAAAAAAGCATTTGCAATTTACTAATGCTCATAACTATATTGAGAGAAAATGTTGATTGCTTGATTAATGCTTCTCAACAACTTTTTTTTATCATGTCTACAAGTTAAAGACAACTTCATTTATTTGGTGAAATTTGACATTTATTTGCTCATGGGATTGGTGATTTCCTAAAGAGAAAATAATCTCATTGATCAAAAATGCCTTATAATATACGATTTTAACCAACTTTTTTTGGATTTGCCAAAATGACCAACTAAAGCGCAATGCGATCGATAATTCGCAGCGCGATCTCCGGTATCGCAAATCAGTTTCCAGATTCGCAACGCGAACTTCGACTATCGCAATGCGAACTTGGACTATCGCAACGAATTTGGAATAAATCGCAACGAACTTGGAATAAATCGCAACGCGAACTTGGACTATCGCAACGAATTTGGAATAAATCGCAACGCGAACTTGGAATAAATCGCAACGCGAACTTGGACTATCGAAACGAATTTGGAATAAATTGCAACGCGAACTTCGACTATTGCAACGAACTTGGAATAAATCGCAATGCGAATATGTAAATCGCAATGCGATAGTCGAAGTTCTCGTTGCGAATCTGGAAACTGATTTGCGATACCGGAGATCGCGTTGCGAATTATCGATCGCATTGCGATTTAGTTGGTCATTTTGGCAAATCCAAAAAAAGTTGGTTAAAATCGTATATTATAAGGTATTTTTGGTCACTGAGGTTATTTTCTCTTTCCTAAAACATTTATTTGGTGAAATTTTAATTTAGAATATTCTTATATATTTATTAATTTCGTCGAACATTTTTATATTAATTAAAATTTTGTCACCTTTGTTAATGTTACAGAGTGACTCCTATCAAGCAACTGGATGTTACAACCTTCTATGCGCAGGCTTCGTTCAAACAAACTGTAGAGTTGCCATTGGCGCTTCTATTTCTCCCATTTCTCAATATGCTGCAAATCAATATGACATTACCATCCTCATTTGGAAGGTATTTAAACATAATACATATATATTTATATTAATTAATACTTTCACCATATATATAAATATATTATATATACATAGTGAAAATAAACGGATAAGAACATATCATGTTATATATATATATAAACTTGTTTCATTAATTTTCAATATGTGTTGACATTAATGTTAGGACCCTAAGGGGCTGTTTATTTATTTCAAAATGATTAAGCGCTGAATGATTCAGAGACTCTGAGTGGTTTGGCTCTGAATGTGACATGTTGTTTGATATCTGGCTCTAAATCATTCAGCACTGTTTTGCTGAATCAGTCAGCACTGAAACATTCAGAGGTGCGAAACAAACGCAATGAATGCTGAACGGTTCAACATTCAACGCTGAATGATTCCATTAAGAGACAAACAAACAGCCCCTAAGTTAGGCATCTGGTGGATGGGATTTGGCGACAACACATTGATAGGTTATTGGCCAGCCGAGCTATTCACTCACCTAGCAGACCATGCAACCATGGTAAAATGGGGTGGTGAAGTGGTGAACTCAAGGTCCAACGGCCAGCACACCTCGACCCAGATGGGTTCCGGTCAGTTTCCCGAAGAAGGGTTCGAAAAATTGAGCTATTTCCGAAACCTAGAGGTCGTCGATGCCGATAATAGTTTGACTTCCGTTCGTGATATATCAACCCTAGCTGAGAATACAAACTGTTACAATATCAAGAGCTCGTATAGCAATGAATGGTGCACATTTTTTTACTACGGAGGGCCAGGGAACAATCCACGCTGCCCTTAGATCAATGAATTGTATCTTAATTATAAATTAAATATTTAATCTTTTAATTATTGTACGTAGAGCTAGACCCAAATATCAAATGTTTTCTTAGTAAGCTAATTGCTTCTAAAATGTTCTTTTAATTTTTCAAGAGATGTAGGGACTCAAATCTAGGGTTAGTCCAAGTGAAGAGCATGGGGAAAGGTCAAAGTCAAAATAAAAGCAATTGAGTTGTGTGGAGCATCGCATTTAATGTAGATGTTGAAAAATGGGCCTTTCAACCCCACCAGATTCCTTCTTAACATGCTTTTCTTTCCCTGTTCCAATGAAACTGACTTTGGAAGCTATTCCATGGTTTACAGTTATTCTGGTTAAGAGTAAGTAAAAGTCCATTTGATTCCAAGAACTGATAAAAACATGATTTGATTCTTAATTTCGTAAACTTAATTTGACTCCAAATCTTTTTAAATAAAATTTAAGTTATAAAATATGGCTTGAATAACTCAAAATGTTTATTAATTATTGAATTAATTTTTAAGTTTGAGTTGAGTCTCACCTCTACGTGATATATGTATATCATATATTAAAAATATGAAGATATATATATGGTTATTGAAAACAACTTGAACAACTTAACTGAATTGAATTTCAGAAATTTGAATCAATTCAAATAAAATTTAAATTATAAAACTAGATTCGTTAACACAAATAACTCAAAAAAAATATTTGATTCAATCTAATGCTTATCTCTAATTCGGATCATTGTTTTCCCCTGCTTGTAAAGAGCCCATAACTTGAACATGAACAAGAACTACCTTTAAATTGGAAATGATAAAGCCCAAGAAAATAGAAGCCCAACTCAGGACTTCTTTCATGTTCCTGCTCTCACGACCCTCTTTTAAGCATTTACTTTCTTTCTTACCTTATAATTAATTTACACACAATATTAAATTAGTGAGGGTTGTTTGTTATCATTAAAGACTCGTGTTTGAGCTCAATATATACAGAAGTGTATGAGCATATATTGTCAAATGATTGAGAATATGTTCAATAGATATTATCTTGTAATCACTCCAAAAAAAACCTTATTGTATATTCAAGCTTTGCTAAGTTGACATAATCACCGTCACATAATCTATTAATTAAATATACCATACAAGGCTTGAGAAAGAAGGATCATACACACGCACTCTCTCTTGATTGTTTATCGTCTTCTTCAACTCATCTATTCTCATCTTTAGTTCCACAGAATAATAACTTGTAGTTCTCTGTCAAATCAAAAAGAGATTAACCGTCAACAACATCACAACTCCATCTCTCCCGTCAACAAACTACAATATGCAATAGACAATTTAGATTTATTTTTTGATAATGTCGAACCCTAACTAGTTCTGTTGTTACCGCGAAGAGAACAAAAAACACAAAATATCTCAGCTATCGACATCCTTGTGTGCAAGTGCAACCATTACTGATAATTGACTCTGCAAATTAACCGTAACCAAATGATTTACAACTGCTTACCTTTGCTATATGTAGACAGCAAGAAAATGACATGCTGTGGCGGGTTGTTGATAAAAGCGATGTAATTGAATAATAATACAAGTTTCAAACTTCGGTTGGTTGGAATAATCAAACATTGAATGTGGCCTTCTGGTCTGTTTCTGGGTTATAAAATTTATATTCTTCAGCAATGCGAAGGGGCCATCCGACACTGTAAATTGAGGCTTTTAGGACCACCAAAGATGTCAAAATCTGCTGAGGCACACCTATTGTTTTATGTAAACCTGTTTTGGTTTTAATTAATTGAGGTTATGACATCCATGATGACATTAATCATGCTTTAAAATAAAGTTATTAGGCTTAATATATGAGTTTTTAGCTTGAGACTTTGAGACACTGACTGCAAGTTCAATGAGAAGCCATAATCTTAATTAACTTTGATTTTGTGTTCACTTGGATTAAATTAATCTCCAAAGGTTGCTTCTATAAATAAATGTCTTTATAAATAAATGTATTTCTCACTGTTACATAATTGAATCTTATTCTTTCAACTGTGGTATCTCTCTTGATTATTATTTTGGACCCACCTTCATCTCGTCACCTTAGATCATTACTTGTAGAATGCTTATCAATTTTTTACAAATACATGTACTTAATTAAATTCCACATATCAGATTGCAAAAACCAAGCAATTAGGTTAAAGGTTGAATTTCAAAGTTCCGATCGGGGGCACACAAGCTTCTTTAGCGCATCGGGATATTTTTATGGTGATGAGCGACCAATGAGGAGAGGGGCACATGATCACGTCATTGATCAAATTAACAACGTCATTTCCCTTTACAACACAACCTTATTGATGGAAACAAGTTTATCTTATTGGTAGTTGATGGTTCATCTATTATGTTTTAAGTTGAAAGTCATTGTCGTTGATATAACGGTCGTTGGTCAGTGTTTCTAGACATAAAAGCATAAAGGAAAAGACAATAGTAAAGAAGGAGAGAAGAGTAGAGAGGATCACTTCCTCTCACTCGTAGTTGATAGGCATCTATAGTGATTATAGTTGATGGTGTCAGGCATAGGAAAACTATAACTACCCATAGACTAGTATGCTAAATAGATTTGGTTGTGGTATCTTATATTTCACTTTGGTAGATTAAGGAGGGCTTGTTAGAGGCGTTGTCTATGCATTGTAGCTGGCTCGAAGGCTATGATACTCTTGTGCTCGGAAGATATGGACTCCTTGAACGCTCTAATAAACATAAGAGTATGTTTGGAGGTCTCAACTAGCAAAAAGCTGGTAGTTTCCGAAGGTGACATCCAGAGTTATAACAAATTGTCCCCATTGGTCAAGGAATACCATAAAGTGACTTGATCTGAGACTTATAAGAAAACAAATATAACAATCATCTCTGGATTTTGTTCAATAACATATACATCTCAATGCTCTCATTATTGGCATAGAGGTGAGTCACTTCTCTTTTTAAAAGAACCTGATTGATAGAATCATCTTTGTGTTGGAAAATACATCTCAATGTTCACCCTCAAGTGGATGATAATACTCCTGAGTGAGACGGTAAAGGATACATATGCATCTCAATGCTATATAATGGTAATGAATCATGTTTGAGGTAAATGATAATGCTCTCATTCTATGGAATTTTTTGTTGGAAGTTATTCACGCTTGAAAAAGTGATTTTAATGTAAAAATTTTAAGATAAAGAATCTTGAAACTTAACACGGAGATATAATCAAAGGTGTTTTGATAGTCTGATATAAATGTAAATGAAGGTCTCTTCATGTTGTGTTACTTAGCGGAGAATCTCTATGCTATGATATAGTATGGGTATCTCTGTCATGTCATGGTGAGGAGGCTTCTCTACATAAAGTCCTCGATGCTAAATTTGGATGTATTAATCATGTGATAAGAGCGCAACATGGAAAAGCAAAATCTTTTCTATGTTATTTTCTTGATGCTATGTGTAAAGTCTCATACGGAGGGTGACGACTACATGGAAAAGCAAAATTTTTCTATGTTATTTTCTTGATGATATGTGTAAAGTCTCATATGGAGGGTGACGTCTCACATGGAGGATTCATGAGAATATATTAACATCTCGACATTGTGAAAGGGCAGTGGAGACTTCTCGACTTTTTTAACCAATCACCGACAGTGATGCCAAAGAGAACAAGAGATATGGTGAAGGTTTCTCTAAGTCCTTAGCCAGAGATGAGGTATCTCATTAGCCTTAAAGAGATCTATTTATCGAGTGGAAGCATCTTTATAGTGTTGAGACATCTTAACACTTTTTGGAGGCAACTCCAAGCTATATTTGTTGAAAGTCCAAGTTCACGATGGCTGCAGATTGAAAGTCCAAGTTCACGGTGGCTGCAAGTGAATTCTTTGGTCCAATTTGGAAGCTGATTTTGGTTGAAAAATAGCAAAGAAAAATTTATCAATTTAGTCCCTATACTTTAGGGTATTTATAAGATTAGTCCTTAAGCTTCAACTATAAATACCCTAACTCATTTAGCTTCAAAACCATCACAAATCATTCTAGCTTTCTCCTAATACTAGAGAATTTAGAAAGATTTATTGAGAGTTGTTTTCTCCTTTTTATCAAGAGAGAATTGTATTGTTTTCTCCTTGTTAGATCGAGAAAAGTTGTAATTCCTATTTTCTCATAATGAAATTCTTCTACCGTTGCCCGTGGTTTTTACCCTATATTATTTAGGGGTTTTCCACGTAAAATTTGTGTTTTTTTTAATCTTCATTTTTTTATTTTCTCAAAATTTCATTTGCAATTTTGCTCTATTTGATAGCCGTATTCTGTAATAATTGGTATCAAGAGCCAAATTAGAGTGTGTAATATCTACTTATTGTCTTTGTGGTTACCACCAAAAGGTGGATCTTCCAACATAAGAAAGTAAGAAGGTATTACCCATTCTTTGAAGGTTCCAGAGAACTATTCATGATAGTGAAATAGCGGGAGCTATCCGTAATAGAAGCTATGACAATGAAATTTGATATTGAAAAGTTTAATGGGAGAAATTTCTCATTGTGGAAATTGAAGATGAATGACATCCTAAGTAGATGAAGTATTGTCAAGCATTGAGGAGAAGAAGATAGCTAAGGAGATATGGGATCAAAAAAAATCCAGGAAATACAAATTCTTGGGGTATGCTGATGGAGTAAAGGGGTATCGCTTGTGGATCCCACTGCCTGTAAAATGATCATCAGCAGGGATGATATCTTTGTAGAAGATAAAATACAAAGAAAAAATGAATCTGGTAGCGCTGAAAAGTCAAAAACTTCACAAATACATGTGGAAAATGAGGTTGAACAAGGAGATTCTTCTGAAGCAGAACCAGCACATGATGAACAAGAACCAGAGAGTTCTGAAGCTCCAACAACTCGTCAATCAGATCGTGTAAGAAGACGTCCCAATCGGTACTCAGATTATGTTATAGAAGGAAATATTGCATACTGCCTTTTAACAGAGGACGGTGAGCCATCAACATACCAGGAGGCAATAAACAGCTCAGATGCTTCACCGTAGATGATGACGATGCAATAAGAAATTGAAGCCCTTCAAAGAAATAATACATGAGACCTTATGCCACAACCACAAGAAAGGAAACTAATTGGTAACAAATGAGTCTTCAAAATCAAGCGAAATGGTATCGATCAAGTTGAGAGGTATCGTGCAAGACTGGTGGTCAAAGGATATGCTAAAAAAAGAATGTATTGATTTAAATGAAATATTTTCTCCTGTGGTTCGACTAACAATAGTTCGAGTAGTCTTGGCAATGTGTGTTACATTGAACTTACATCTAGAGCAGTTAGATGTTAAAACAGCTTTTCTTCATGGAGAGCTTGAAGAAGAGATTTACATGCTCAAGCCTGAAGGTTTTGAAGAAAAAGAAAAGAAGAACTTGGTTTGCAGGTTGAACAAATCTCTGTACGGTCTAAAACAGGCGCCGAGGTATTGGTATAAGAGATTTGATTCCTTCATTATGTGACTTGGATAAAACAAACTTAATGCAGACCCTTGTGTTTATTTCAAGAGGTTTGGTGATAACGATTTTGTTGTATTGTTGTTGTATGTCGATGACATGTTGGTTGCAGGACCCAACAAAGATCATATTAAAGAATTGAAGGTACAACTGGCTAGGGAATTTAAAATGAAGGACTTGGGATCAACAAACAAGATTCTAGGAATGGAAATTCACCGAGACAGAAGTAATAGGAAGATTTGGCTTTCACAAAAGAAATACTTGAATAAGATCTTGTCACGATTCAACATGCAAAATTGTAAGGGAATTTCTACCCCTCTTCCTATTAACTTCAAATTATCTTCTAGTATGAGTACTAGCAGTGGGAAGTTTAATGTTCGTTGTGATATGCACAAGCCCAGACATTCCACAAGCAGTGGGAGTGGCTAGTCGATTCATGGAAAATCCAGACAAAGAGCATTGGAATACAGCAAAGAGGTACAAGGTAGAAAGAATGGTGTGAAGATATGATTATTCCAATCAAATCTTCAAGTGGGAGATTGTTGAAAGTTCAAGTTCACGACGGCTGCAGATTGAAAGTCCAAGTTCACGGAGGCTGCAAGTGAATTCTTTGGTCCAATTTGGAAGCTGATTTTGGTTGAAAAATAGCAAGGGAAAATTACCAATTTAGTCCCTATACTTTAGGATATTTACAAGATTAGTCCTTAAGCTTCAACTATAAATACACTAACTCATTTAGCTTCAAAACCATCACAAATCATTCTAGTTTTCTCCCAATACTAGAGAATTTATAGAGTTTTCTTTAGAGTTGTTTTCTCCTTTTTATCAAGAGAGAATTGTTATTGTTTTCTCCTTGTTAGATCGAGAGAAGTTATAATTCCTATTTTCTTATAGTGAAATTCTTCTACCGTTGCTCGTGGTTTTTACCCTATATTATTTAGGGGTTTTTCACGTAAAATTTGTATATTTTTTATCTTCATTTTTTATTTTCTCAAATTTTCAGTTGCGATTTTGCTCTATCCGATAGTCGTATTCCGCAACAATATCAACAAGAGTGAGAGACATTTCTTTATTTGTTGGGCTTCCGAAGGCATCTCAATGATTTCGGGATGAGGGTATCTCGACACTCATTAGAGTGGAGGCTCTCAACTCTTTAGGGTAGTTTTAGGGCGTAATCATGTAGTTTAAGAAGAGCGGGAGGCATCTTAATGCTTGAGGCAAATGTATTAATCATGTGGAGGGATAACTATAGAAGGGAGTAGAGTCTTATGTTATCTTCTTGTTGTTTCGTGTAATATCTCTTGCGGATGATGGAGGAGAACGTATCCATGTCTCAACGTTGCGGAAGGGTAATAAAGACTTCTCGAATTGTTTTGACTGGTCACTAACATCAACAATAGAGTTACTGTAGAAATAAGTAGGGAGAAGGTTTCTCAAAGGGTTAAAAGTGTATATGTGAAGGGATAATTGATGAGTTTTGTGAATGTTAGGGTTAAATTTATTGAATTATTCAGAATTATGACCAAATTAATAGAATTTATAATTTTGAGACTAAATTCGAGTTAGGAATGAATAGTTTGGCAGTGAGACCTAATTAATAAAGTTTGTAAGTTTAGAGAGTTAAATTAGTTGAATTAATTCAATATAGGATGAAATTGATTGAATGCATAAGTAATAAGGACCAAATATATTATTATATAAATTTATTTAACTATCATATCTGTAATTTTATTAACATTTAACTGTCAGTGATTTGAATAAAATCAATTAAAAGATTAATGATCTAATTGATAAAAAAAATAGTTGAATAATTAAAATATTATCAAATCAATAGGTTATAAATAAAGAAATGATAATATTCATGCTTAAATCAGCAGGGTTTATTTTTGTATTTTTAAATGTATCTTTAAACTTTGTCAAGAACTTCCAAAAGTCCAACAAATGGAATGGTTATATATATTACACCATCAATTATTAATAAACAAATATATATATAATATAATATAATATTTATGCTTAAATCAGCAGTTTAAAAAAATAGTTTATGTGAATCTAAAAAGGGGCCAGAGATTTTTCAAGTCCATCGAATTCTGACGCACTGCAATTAAATAAAAGTTAGGATAAATTACGTGTTTAATATCTAAATTATTAATTTTGATTCATTTTAATATTTTTAAAAATATAAATAAAATTTAGTTTTTGTTTCATTTTAGTACGATTGTCAAAATTCAAGTTTTGAAAAGATTTAAAAATTTAAGTACTAGAACGGGCCAAAACTGGTAGTTTAAGAACTAAATCCATCAAGTTTTTAATGGCGATGTATTAATATGAAACAAAAACTAAATATTAGGTATGATTTTGAAAAAAATAAAAGTTTAAGTAATTTAACAAACTAAAATTGATGGTTTAAGTATCAAATGCTTACTTTATCCTAAAATTATAGAAATCCTTTTCAGCTTAAATTTTAAAAAAGAAAGTGACAGGGGTTGAATAAGATCCCTCCGGTGGGACATGTGATTGAAGTTTTTCTTAATCAATATTTGGAATCAACTTTGAGATTCTTTTGTATCTAACGACAAATTTAATCAACTGGGCGTTTTGGTTTACAAAATTCGAGACCAAATCAAGTGGATCATGCTACGTCTACAATGTCAGCTTATAATCTAATAATTTAATACGATAAAACAGTCCATAAATTAAAGGCTTTTTTACGAAAAAAAATCAATCTTACAAGAAATAGTTACCAGACAACTTTTCTTCAAATTTTATCGATTTAGCACTCCTTCTAACAAGGCATGGATCGTCATCCACGTCTTTGCGGGGTTTCGTCCGAGTTGGCACCACGTAAGAGGCGCAGATCACCATCCACGCCTTAGCATTTTAAAAATTAAAACAATAAAACTATAAGGACTAACATCATAATTTAATACATATTAGTTCCATGAGTTAAAGAGCTTAATGGGGTTAAATTATATAAGCATATTGAAGTGTTTAGGTTATGTTTCTTGACAATGTGAGAAAAAAAGCTAAAATGCGTATTTCTTGACAATGTGTTTAGATTATGTTTCCATGAGTTGCCTTCGATCGTTTTCATTACATTTTTTTCAATTATATACATATAAATGTAATAAGAAATTGATAAATTATTATTTGTTTAATTTTTAAGTTAAACAAATAATAATTTATCAAATAAGATAGATAGTAGCAACTAGCAAATCAAGCACCATATAATATTAAAGAAACATGTAAACTCTTCATGATCACATAAGATAGATAATAGCAACTAGCAAATCAAGCACCATATAATATTAAAGAAGGCGATGATAGTTTAATTAAACTGCAACTAGCAGCATGTTGCACAAGCAAAAAGTATAGTATTGATGCAGAAGAAAAGTACATAACATATTATACATGGAAAATGGTTTAAGAGCAATGCTAATCGAACACGAGTATCATAGAACAGAATATAATTGAACTATCGATGTATCAAACTGGAGTGGAAAAGCCACGCTAAAAGAATTGGCCAGTGAAATCATGTGTTTCTGGTTCTTGCTTATTGCTGAATTAATTACCTGGAGGAAACTTTATAATCACTTAGTTAAAACACGAGTTTTCTAGTTGTAACAGCTATGTATAAATGCAACAATTAACAAAAGAACTCTTCTATTGATATTATGTAATTAGAATAAAAAATAAAATCAAATGCTACGTTGAAATGATTCAGTGAAATTATAACGGTTGCGAATTCTAGAGATTCATAATGATTCATAAAGGTTGAATTTCAAAGATCCGATCGGGGGCACACAGCTTCTTTAGCGCATCGGGATATTTTTATGGTGATGAGCGACCAATGAGGAGATGGGCACATGATCACGGCATTGATCAAATTAACAACGTCATTTCCCTTTACAACACAACCTTATTGATGGAAACAAGTTTATCTTATTTGTAGTTGATGGTTCATCTATTATGTTTTAAGTAGAAAGTCATTGTCGTTGATATAACTGTCATTGGTCAGTGTTTCTAGACATAAAAGCATAAAGGAAAAGACAATAGTAAAGAAGGAGAGAAGAGTAGAGAGGATCACTTCCTCTCACTCGTAGTTGATAGGCATCTATAGTGATTATAGTTGATGGTGTCAGGTATAGGAAAACTATAACTACCCGTAGACTAGTATGCTAAATAGATTTGGTTGTGGTATCTTAGATTTCACTTTGGTAGATTAAGGAGGGCTTGTTAGAGGCATTGTCTATGCATTGTAACTGGCTCGAAGGCTATGATACTCTTGTGCTCGGAGGATATGGACTCCTTGAACGCTCTAATAAACATAAGAGTATGTTTGGAAGTCTCAACTAGCGAAAAGCTGGTAGTTTCCGAAGGTGACATCCAGAGTTATAAAAAGTTGTCCCCATTGGTCGAGGAATACCATAAAGTGACTTGATATGAGACTTATGAGAAAAAAATATAACAATCATCTATGGATTTTGTTTAATAACATATACATCTCAATGCTCTCATTCTTGGCATAGAGGTGAGTCACTTCTCTTTTAAAAGAACCTGATTGATAGAATCATCTTTGTGTTGGAAAATACATCTCAACGTTCACCCTCAAGTGGATGATAATACCCCTGAGTGAGACGGTAAAGGATACATATGCATCTCAATGCTATATAATGGTAGTGAATCATCTTTGAGGTAAATGATAATGCTCTCATTCTATGGAATATTGTGTTGGAAGTTATTCACGTTTGAAAAAGTGATTTTAATGTAAAAATTTTAAGATAAAGAATCTTGACACTTAAGGCGGAGATATAATCAAAGGTGTTTTGATAGTCTGATATAAATGTAAACGAAGGTCTCTTCATGTTGTGTTACTTAGCGGAGAATCTCTATGCTATTATATAGCATGGGTATCTCTGTCATGTCATGGTGAGGAGGCTTCTCTACATAAAGTCCTCGATGCTAAATGTGGATGTATTAATCATGTGATAAGAGCGCTACATGGAAAAGAAAAATCTTTTCTATGCTATTTTCTTGATGCTATGTGTAAAGTCTCATACGAAGGGTGACAACTATATGGAAAAGTATAATCTTTTCTATGCTATTTTCTTGATGCCATGTGTAAAGTCTCATATGAAGGGTGACGACTATATGGAAAAGCAAAATCTTTTCTATGCTATTTTCTTGATGCTATGTGTAAAGTCTCATATGGAGGGTGACGTCTCACATGGAAGATTCATGAGAACATATTAACATCTCGACATTGTGAAGGGGCAGTGGAGGCTGTTGAAAAGTCAAAGCAGAAATTGTTGAAAAATCAAAGCAGCCGACGGCTAGTTGATTCAAAATTAGGCAGCATGATTTGGTTGAAAAGTAGTATGGGAAAATTGTAAATTTAGTCCCTATACTTTAGGATATTTACAATATTAGTCCTTAATCTTTAACTATAAATACTCTAACCCATTTAGCTTCAAAACCATCCCAAATCATTTCTTTCTCCCAATACTAAAGAGTTTAGAGAGTTTTCTTGTGAGTGTTTTTGTAAACACATGTAAATTTTCTCTCTTTAGTAAAAGATCTACAGTAATCTGGAGACGTAAACATAATTGGTCGAACTCCGTTATCAATTTCGGGTATTATTATTCCACTTTTATTTCTCATTCTCACTAATATGTTTATAGGCAAATTACTCGTTTAATTTTCTAACAACTAGTATCAGAAGCTTTTGGTGGTGAATTTTGTCGATTTTTTCTGTGACATTACTATTTTGTGAATAGTAAAATTTGGTTGGCGATACGAGTTTGTCGACGGAGGTGTTATAATACACAGTAGTTAACAGGAATTGTTAGAAACTATCCAAAAGAAGCCAGATTCGAGTGGGAGCGATGGCTGCAGACAAAATGAATGTGAAAATTGAGAAGTTCGATGGTACAGACTTTGGCTTTTAAAAGATGCAGATTAAAGATTTTCTGTACCAGAAAAAGCTATATCAACCTCTCTTAGGAAAGCAGCCAGAGGGCATGAAGGATGAAGATTGGGCTCTTCTCGACAGAAAAGCCCTCGGAGTTATCCAACTGACGTTATCCCACAATATTTCTTTTAACATAACAAAGGAAAAGACCACGACGGGTCTTATGGCGACTCTCTCCATTATGTATGAGAAGCCATCAGCCTGAAACAAAGTTAACTTGATGAGGCGATTATTCAATTTATGGATGGCAGAATGGGTATCAGTGGCTCAACACCTAAATGAACTCAACACAATCACAACCCAGTTGAGTTCTGTGGAAATTAAATTCGATGATGAAGTTCGAGCTTTAATTCTCTTATCATCTCTACCATACATTTGGAATAATATTGTTACATCAGTTAGAAACTCGTTGGGAAACAGTAAATTGAAATTCAACGATGTTCGGGATCTGGTATTGAGTGAAGAAATTCAACGGAGAGAATCGGGTGAAGCATCAAGATCCAAAGCCTTGCATACAGAGTCTAGAGGGAGAACTTCAGAAAGAAATCTAAATCGTGGCAGATCGAAATCTAGAAGGGAAAAATAAAAACGGGAAAGAAATATTTTAATTGTTATAATTGCGGCAAGAAGGGTCACTTTAAAAGAGATTACCGAGCACCGAAGAAAGATACCGGACACAGGAATCTACCAACGTGACAGAGGAAACAGGTGATGCCATGATTTTAAGCGTCAACGGTCTGATTAAATCATGTATCTTAGATTCAGAGGCATATTTCCACTCCACCCCATGCCAAGAAATCATGGAGAACTATGTCAGTAGTTATTTTGGGAATGTTCATCTAGCTGATGATAAAACCTTGAAAATCATCGGAAAAGGAGACATCCGATTAAAGTTGCCAAACCAAACCACCTGGAAGCTGAAAGGAGAAAGACATATTCATGGTCTCAAAAGAAATTTGATTTCTGTTGGACAGCTTGATGGAGAATGATATTGTACAAGTTTTTTAGGTTGTGAATGGAAGATTACCAAAGGAGCACTCATCATTACTCATGGTAAGAAGACTGGTACTCTTTATATAACCTCAAATTTAGAGAATATCATTGTAATAGTAAATGCTGATGGAAAATCAAACATATGGAACCAAAGGCTTGGCCATATGAGCAAGAAAGGGATGAAAACACTTTTTTCAAAAGGGAAGCTACCGGATCTAAAGAGTATATATGTCGGACTATGTGAGGATTGAATCTTTGGCAAACAAAAGAAAGTCAGTTTTGTAAAAATTGTCAAGACACCTAATGCTGAAAAGTTAGAGTTGGTTCATACTGATGTATGGGGACCATCTCCAGTTCCATCTCTTGCATGCTCACTATATTATGTCACCTTCATCGATAATTCTACAAGGAAGGTGTGGGTTTATTTTCTAAAGAATAAATCAGAAGTCTTTGATACCTTCAGAAAATGGAAGGCGTAGTGGAAAATGAGACTGGTTTGAAAGTCAAGCGGTTGAGGTCTGATAATGGAGGAAAATACAGAAATAGTAGATTCAGAGAATTTTACGCAAATAATAGGATCAAGATGGAGACAACAGTTCCCATGACACCGCAGAAAAATGGCGTAGCAGAGCGCATGAACAGAACTCTGAATGAACGTGCCAGAAGCATTAGGATATATGTCGGCTTGCCCAAATTGTTATGGGCTGAGGCTATCAACACTACAACTTACCTGATCAACCGTGGACCCTCAGTTCCCTTGGATGGTAGAATATCAGAGGAAGTTTGGAGCATAAAAGAAATATACCTTTCACACTTAAGAGTGTTTGGTTGTATTTCTTATGTACACATAAATTCTGTTGAAAGAAGTAAACTTGATTTTAAGTCTAACAAATGTGTCTTTGTTGGTTATGGTGGTAATGAGTTTGGTTATCGTTTTTGGGACTATGAAAATTGAAAGATCATAAGAAGCAGAGATGTCATTTTCAATGAGAATGTGATGTACAAAGACATGTCAACCATAGAATCAAGTAGCTCCAATACCGAAGCTGAAACAAAGGAATTTGCTGAGTGTAAGGAGATTTTTGGAAATGATGTTCAGATCAGTCTTGAAGTAGTTCAAGAAGAACCATGTACACCAGAATGGAGATGCTCCTCCATAATTCATAAACCAACCCAGCGTTATTCTTCTTCTTTGCAATACTTGTTACTGACTAACAATGGTGAACCAGAGTGCTATGATGAAGCAATGCAGGTGGAGGATTCAGTCAAGTGGGAGTCTTCCATGAAAGATGAGATGGACTCGCTTATGTCAAATCAAACGTGGGAATTATCTAGTGCTCCATAATAAGTGGGTTTACTGGATCAAAGAAGAGCACGATGGGAGCAAACGCTATAAAGCAAGATTGGTTGTTAAAGGTTTTCAACAAAAAGAAGGTATTGGCTACAATGAAATTTTCTCTCCAATCGTGAAGCTATCTATAATCAGACTAGTGTTGAAAATTGTAGCTGCAGAGAATCTACATCTTGAGCAGTTAGATGTAAAGACAACTTTCCTTCATGGTGATTTGGAGGAAGAAATCTATATGAGACAACCAAAAGGCTTCATAGAGGCAGACAAGAAAAAATTGGTATGCATGTCGAAGAAGAGATTGTATGGTTTAAAACAAGCTCCTAGACAGTGGTACAAGAAGTTTGATAGCTTCATGGGTATTAGTGATTTTACTAGATGACAAGCAAATCATTGTTGCTACATCAAGAAGTTCGACAACAACTTCATTATTTTATTATTGTACGTTGATAACATGTTCGTTGGAGGCTCAGACATGCAAAAGATTATAAACTTGAAGCAAAAATTGTCAAAGCAATTTGCAATGAAAGATCTGGGCGATGCAAAGCAGATTCTTGGGATTAGGATTAAGAGAGACACAAAGTCAGGGACTTTGATGTTATCACAAGTTGAGTATATCAAAAAAGTACTCTCCAAGTTTAACATGCAAGATGCTAAACCAGTAAGTACACCTTTAGGTGTTCATTTTAGACTCTCCCAAGAACAGTCACCAAAGACGGAGGAAGAACGTGCACACATGGTAAAGGTGTCGTATGCCTCAGCAATTAGAAGTCTGATGTATGCCATGGTTTGTAGTAGACCAGATATTGCTCAAGCAGTGGGAGCTGTTAGCAAGTACATGAATAATCCGGGCAAGGTACACTGGAAGCAGTCAAATGGATTCTCAGATATCTGCGGGGTGCCATAAACAAAACACTTTGTTTCAAAGATGGAGATACGATACTGAAAGGCTATGTAGATACTGACTTAACCAGAAAATGTTGACATCAGAAGAAGCACTACAGGGTATGTCTATACTCTAGGAGGTACCGTAGTAAGTTGAGTTTCTCAACTACAGAAGATAGTTGCTCTCTCCACAATTGAAGCAGAATATGTTGCTATTACGGAAGCCAACAATGAGATTGTCTGGCTCTAAAGTTTCTTGGAAGAGTTAAGCAAGAAATAAGAAAACAATGTCTTGTATTGTAACAGTCAACGTGATATCCATATAGCGAAGAATTCGTCTTTTCATTCCAGGACGAAGCACATACAATTGTGATATCATTTTATCCGGTCTCTTCTGGAATATGGGATTTTGAAACTTGAAAAGATTAGTGGAGCTCAAAATCCGGCAAACATGTTAACAAAGACGGTGAGTACGGACAAACTGAAGTTATGTTCAGCTTCAGTTGGCATGCTAGAGTAACAAGACCAGAAATGTTGATGCATTGATCGAGGTGTGAAGATAAATTAAAATCAGTCTTCAAGTGGGAGATTGTTGAAAACTCAAAGCAAAAATTGTTGAAAAATCAAAGTAGCTGACGGTTAGGCGATTTAAAATTAAGCAGCATGATTTGGTTGAAAAGTGGCATGGAAAAATTACAAATTTAGTCCTTACACTTTAGGGTATTTACAAGATTAGTCCTTAAGCTTCAACTATAAATACCATAACCCATTTAGCTTCAAAACCATCCCAAATCATTTCTTTCTCCCATTTAGTTGTGAGTGTTTATGTAAACACCTGTAAATTTTCTATCTTTAGTAAAAGATCTGCATCAGTCTAAAGACGTAGGCATAATTGACCGAACTCCATTATCAATTCCGGATATTATTATTCCGCTTTTATTTCGCATTCTCACTAATCTGGTTATAGGAAAATTACTCGTTTAATTTCCCAACAGAGGCTTCTCGACTTTTTTAGTCAATCACTGACAGCGGTGCCAGAGAGAACAAAGAGATAGGGTGAAGGTTTCTCTAAGTCCTTAGCCAGAGATGAGGTATCTCATCAGCCTCAGAGAGATCTATTTATCGAGTGGAAGCATCTTTATCGTGTTGAGACATCTTAACACTTTTTGGAGGCAACTCCAATCTATATCAACAAGAGTGAGAGACATTCATTTATTTGTTGGGCTTCTGAAGGCATCTCAATTATTTCGGGATGAGGGTATCTCTACACTCATTAGAATGGAGGCTCTCAACTCTTTAAGGTAGTTTTAGGACGTAATCATGTATTCTAAGAATAGCGAGAGACATTTTAACGCTTGAGGCAAAGGTATTAATCATGTGGAGGGATAATTGTTGGAGGGAGTAGAGTCTTACATTATCTTCTTGTTGTTTCGTGTAATATCTCTCGCGGATGATGGAGGAGAACGTATCCATGTCTCGACGTTGCGGAAGGGCAATAAAGACTTCTTGAATCGTTTTGACTGGTCACTGACAGCAACAATAGAGTTAGTTATTGTAGCAATAGGTAGGGAAAAGGTTTCTCAAAGGGTTAAAATTGTATATGTGAAGGGCTAAATTGATGATTTTTGTGAATGTGAGGGTTAAATTTATTGAATTATTCAGAATTATGATCAAATTAATAGAATTTATAATTTTGAGACTAAATCCGTGTTAAGAATGAATAGTTTGGTAATGAGACCTAATTAATAAAATTTGTAAATTTAGAGAGTTAAATTAGTTGAATTAACTCAATATAGGATGAAATGGATTAAATGCATAAGTAATAAGTAATAAGGACCAAATATATTATTATATAAATTTATTTAACTATCATATATGTAATTTTATTAACATTTAACTGTTAGTGATTTGAATAAAATCAATTAAAATATTAATGATCTAATTGATAAAAAAAATAGTTGAATAATTAAAATATAATCAAATCAATAGGTTATAAATAAAGAAATGATAATATTCATGCTTAAATCAGCAGTTTTTTTTTTTGTATTTGTAAATGTATCTTTAAACTTTGTCAAGAACTTCCAAAAGTCCAACAAAATAAACAAATGGAATGGTTATATATATTACACCATCTATTATTAATAAACAAATATATATAATATAATATAATATAATATTCATGCTTAAATCAGCAGCTTAAAAAAAATAGTTTATGTGAATCTAAAAAGGGGCCAGAGATTTTTCAAGTCCATCGAATTCTGACACACTGCAATTAAATAAAAATTAGGATAAATTAAGTGTTTAGTATCTAAATTATTAATTTTGATCCATTTTAATATTTAAACTTTTAATATTTTTAAAAATATACTTAAAGTTTAGTTTTTTTTCCATTTTAGTACGATTGTCAAAATTCAAGTTTTTGAAAAAATTAGAAATTTTAAGTACTAAGATCAAAACTGGTAGTTTAAGAACTAAACGCATAAAGTTTTTAATGGTAAAGTTCTAAAACGAAACAGAAACTAAACATTAGGTATGATTTTGAAAAAACTAAACATTAGGTATGATTTTGAAAAAAACTAAAAGTTTGAGTACTTAAATAGACTAAAATTGATAATTTAAGTATAAAATACTTACTTTATCCTAAAATTATAGAAATCATTTTCAGCATAAAATATAAAAAAAGCAAGTGACGGGTTGATGAAGATCCCTCCGGTGGGACATGTGATCGAAGTTTTTCTTAATCAATATTTGGAATCAACTTTGAGATTCTTTTGTATCTAACGACAAATTTAATCAACTGGGCGTTTTGGTTTACAAAATTCGAGACCAAATCAAGTGGATCATGCTATGCCTACAATGTCAGCTTATAATCTAATAATTTAATACGAAAAAACAGTCCATAAATTAAAGGCTTTATTATATAAAAAAATCAATCTTACAAGAAATAATTACCTATCAGACATCTTTTCTTCAAATTTTATCGATTTAGCACTCCTTCTAACAAGGCGTGGATCGTCATTCACGTCTTTGCAGGGTTTCTTCCGAGTTGGCACCACGTAAGGACAGACGTGAATCAACATCCGCACCTTAGCATTTTAAAAATTAAAAAAAAAATTATAGAGACTAACATCATAATTTAATACATATTATTTCCATGAGTAAAAGAGTTTAAAAGGGTTAGCTTATATAGGCATATTGGAGTGTTTATGTTATGTTTCTTGACAATGTGGGATAAAAGCTAAAATGTGTATTTCTTGACAATGTGTTTAGGTTATGTTTCTATGAATTGCCTTCGATCGTTTTCATTACATTTTTATTTCAATTATATATATATAAATGTAATAATAAATTGATAAATTATTATTTGTTTAATTTTTAAGTTAAACAAATAATAATTTATCAAATAAGATAGATAGTAGAAACTAGCAAATCAAGCACCATATAATATTAAAGAAACATGTAAACTCTTCATGATCACATAAGATAGATAGTAGCAACTAGCAAATCAAGCACCATATAACATTAAAGAAGGCGATGATAGTTTAATTAAACTGCAACTAGCAGCATGTTGCACAAGCAAAAAGCATAGTATTGATGCAGTAGAAAAGTATATAACAAATTATACATGGAAAATGGTTTAAGAGCAATGCACACAGAAATGAGAATATATCAAACATACTCTTGCCATTCCTGAATTTGTCTTTCCTTCAAACTCTTCCCAGAGGCAACCATATCTCACTGCAAATAAATGAAATAAATATTAAAAGAATATACAATTTATTCTAATTTTTTTTAAATCTTTTCGATAATTTAATCGTTTCGATATTATAATATTTGTTAGCAAAGAATTTAATTGTTTCAATATTCTAATAAAGAAGCGGAGATTGATAATACACTCAGACACCAACAAAAACAGAAACACCGAAAACAAGCAAGAGTGACTCTGATCTTTGAAAATTATTAATTAAAATCAAAATAATAATAATAGTTTACTAAATATATAAAGCATGCGATTATTTTTGTTTAAATTAAATAACTCTAATAAGTTATTTAATTTTTATTTTATATTTAAATATAAATTTTATTTTTTATAAATTATTATTTACATATAAATAGATTATTGGGCCTGAGATTAACTTCTTATTTCTTTTTTTTTTCAATGAATACCTTTTAATATTTTGAATTTTAATTATTATTTTATACTCATATTCTAAATTGATATAAAATAAAATAAAAAATACAATATATAGTTAGATAACATATTGTAAATAAACATTAAATAAATAACTATTATTTAATTTAATTTAAGTTTCATTATTTAAAAAATAAAATTTGCTATTAATTAATAAAAAATTAATAAAATTAAAAACTCGTGCATCTGCAGGAAAATAATGCTAATAAATATTAAAAAGTTGAAACAATTAGAATATAAAAAAAAAAGTTAAATCAATTAATTGTAGCAAGTTTTGGCGAAAGATGCAGAGAGTGGGGACCCGAAGATGCTGCGGCGTTTTATTAATAATACTAACTTAAGTTGTGTGTCTCGTTAAAAACTTCTCTAAATCTACTTGGAGGAAAAGAGTACACACAACTAGGTGATCGAATATAAGCAGAGATCAATCTACATATAATAATATAATTATTAAACTATATTTTAACCTAAATTTTGTTCTTTTTCAAACATATAATAATATAATTTAGTCTAACCATTTTATTAACAAGAGATGTGATCAATATATACATATAGTTTGGAATAAAATTAGAATGTTCAAAAAGTTTGACAACCAATTTAGAATAAGGCCAAAGTTTAGAGATGAAAACAAAACATTCAAAAGTTTAAGGACTAATTTAAAATGATAATCATAAAATTTAGAAATAAAACTGAAATATTTAAAAGTTTAAAAATTTATATTTAAAATAAAAGTCATACTTTAAGTACATGTGCAATTAACTTTAAAACTAATAATAATAGTTTACAGTCACGATCCACTGTGGTTTCGTGACACAAAGTCATTCCACTTGGGCGGTGGTGTGGTGTTAATTTGCTTGGCTACACGCTTTTATTTTTCTACAATTAGACAGCATCATAAATATCACATTGTCACCTAGCAGCTCTGCAATTTGGCACCACTCGATTCTCATTTTATCTCCTTCACAATAATATATATATATATATATATATATATATATATTATATATATATACTTTTAATCACATGATAGGTTCACTCTAAGGTAAATCTTTTTTATAATAAATAAATCTATAACATTATCGACAGTCAGTTAATTTAATGAGATAAAACATTAAATCTGGCCAAGAAAATTAAAATTTGAATTATATTTGCGAATAAAGTAAATTGAGTTAAAAAATCGTTCTCTTAATAAAAAAATTACCATAATAAGATTTTACAAAACTTATTTCAAAATAATCGATTAATAAATCAAATAATAATGATAGAAAAAATAAACCTACAATGTTAGTTTTGTATTATTAGTAGTAGTATAGAATCTTCATTTTTTAAAGTTTGCCACAAAAAGGAATAATACAATTTGTCATTGTCTCATACCCTCCACCACTCCTTTCAACTCTATATAATCACACTATCGCCCACCCTATGTGTTTGCATCTCCTCTTTTCCTCTTCATTTGTTCCGCCATGGATTCCCTCACTTGTTCCGCCTCCGACCTCCTCCCCCTCCTCTCCTCTTCTTCCTCCTCCAATGCGACCGCCCTCGCCACCTTCCTCTGTGGCCGCTTCTCCACTATCTCCAACCAACTCTCCGACGCCACTCACGCCATTGACAACACGTACCTCCTCTTCTCCGCCTACCTAGTCTTCGCCATGCAACTCGGCTTCGCCATGCTTTGCGCAGGCTCGGTCCGAGCTAAGAACACCATGAACATCATGTTGACCAACGTCCTCGACGCCGCAGCCGGTGCTCTCTCGTATTACCTCTTCGGTTTCGCCTTGGCCTTCGGTGCACCATCCAATGGTTTCATCGGACGTCACTTCTTTGGTCTTAAAGCCTTCCCTTCACCTTCAGCTGATTATAGTTTTTTCCTTTATCAATGGGCTTTCGCTATAGCTGCTGCTGGGATTACTAGTGGGTCCATAGCCGAAAGAACCCAATTCGTGGCCTACCTTATTTACTCTTCCTTTTTAACAGGCTTTGTTTACCCTGTTGTTTCACATTGGTTTTGGTCCGCAGATGGGTGGGCCAGCCCAATCAAACCCGATAACCTTTTACTCGGTTCGGGCGTCATTGACTTTGCCGGTTCGGGTGTGGTTCACATGGTCGGTGGTATTGCCGGATTATGGGGCGCGTTGATCGAAGGCCCAAGAATCGGTCGATTCGATCGGGCAGGTCGGTCCGTGGCATTACGTGGCCACAGTGCCTCGTTAGTAGTCCTCGGGACGTTTCTTTTGTGGTTCGGGTGGTACGGGTTTAACCCGGGTTCATTTTTAACCATCATGAAAGGATACGATAATAACGGAGGCTATTACGGGCAATGGAGTGCGATAGGGAGGACAGCTGTCACGACGACATTGGCCGGGTGCACAGCTGCTCTGACAACCTTGTTCAGCAAGAGGTTATTGGTTGGCCATTGGAATGTAATTGATGTTTGCAATGGTTTATTAGGAGGCTTTGCTGCAATCACCTCAGGGTGTTCAGTAGTAGAACCATGGGCTGCAGTCATATGTGGGTTTGTAGCAGCATGGGTTCTAATCGGATTCAACATCGTCGCATCCAAATTCAAGTACGATGACCCGCTCGAGGCAGCCCAATTACACGGAGGGTGCGGCGCATGGGGTTTACTCTTCACCGGATTGTTCGCCACGAAGGCGTACGTCAACGAGGTTTACCCGGGGCAGTCGAGGAGGCCGTATGGGCTGTTCATGGGTTGGTGGAGGGAAGCTATTAGGGGCACAAATCATCCAAATATTGGCGATAATAGGGTGGGTTACGGCCACAATGGGACCACTCTTTTATGGGCTGCATAAGATGAAATTGTTGAGGATTTCTAGTCACGATGAGACCGCAGGGATGGACATGACTAGGCATGGAGGATTTGCTTATGCGTACCATGATGAAGATGATCTTTCAATGAGGCCCGGGATGATGATGACCAAAATTGAACCTAGAGCTACAAGTCCCTCATCGGAGGGACAAAGGTCACCCTCAAATGTATGATCCAAGTTTTTGCTTTGTCCATGTAATTGTAAACTTTCATATGTTTTGTAATGTAAGTCGAAGAGTCTCGTTAATTAGTTGAGTAATTAAAAATGTTCATCTACTCAGCGTAGGTTTTGCATGGATTTCAACCCATCAAAATGTTTTGTGTGTGGGGACGATTAATTATTTGTAACAAAAAAAAAATATGAAGAATGTTTAGTTATTTGATAATAAAATCCTTCACTCTTTAAATAATTTAACGTGTTAAGTATTAAATATATAATTTTATTTGATTTATTTGATCAAAATATAAAAATTTATTTAACCGTTATGATATAAGATTATGGCTAGAGTACATCTACTAATTTTTGAGTTATTTTTAGCATAATTGTTTTATTCAATTTAGCCTATGAACTTTCCAACCATGATATACATTATTTTATCCATTTTCCCATTATAAAAAAATCAAGTGACCATTTTGAGAACATGTCTTGTGATACATAATATATATTAAATTTTATTTTTAATAGGTAAACTACTTTAAATACCACTGATCTTTGAGCGTGAGCTCAAAAATACCACTGATGTTTTAGTTTTATCAATACTAATGTTAATGTTTATGTTTAACTCTAATAATGTCAGCCTACCGATAATCTATTAATGAGATATTGACCTAACAACTTTTTTACTCTTTGAAATGATAATAATGACGTGACTCTCTCACAAAAACAACGTTACTTTTGTATTATCGTCTTGATACTTAAAAAATTCAAAACGATGAGATTTTGTTGATATAAAAAATACTTTCTATAAGATTCAAACTATAAACCTTAGAACAAAAACTAAATGCCCAACCACTATGTTAAATTTGCTTGTAGATTAAATCCACGCCAAAACTTACAAAACTTTGCTTGCAGATTCTAAAATTCTCCTTCCTTTCTTCCCTAACAAAAAACCCTAAAGTTTTGATCCAAACCTAAAATTTAATACCTGCGAACGCCGCTGCAATGAGGTCGAAATCATAGCGGCCGTCATTACAGAGCATCTCAGAGGCTGGAAGTTAATATTGATTTGTTTTCAGGTTTCATTTGTAAGGTGTAGAATAGGTTTTGAGAATGGCAATGAACTGCCTCTTTTGTTTAATGAAGAGCCCAAAATAGGGAAACTAGAAATTCAGCAATTGAATGAAGGTGACAACCGAGATTTTCTAATTGCAACCAAAGCTCCCAGATTGAAATCTGCTTCGAGAAATAAAAAACACATGTATAGCTTCTGAGTTCAGAAGATCCTCGGATCCTACACTGTATCCGAAATGAAAATAGGATTTTTCAGTCTTTCACTCTCTCCTTCATACAAATTCCAAACTTGATACTTGAATTAAATGGTTTTAATAAAACTATCTATGTCAACACTTGCAAGAAGGTGACATGTCAGCATCATGTTAACAGATTAACGATGAGGTGATATAATTAGAATTAAATATAAACGTCAGTGTTAAAATTGATAAAAGTAAAACGTTATTGACATTTTCTTGCCCGAACTTAAATGTTAGTGGTATTTGAAATAGTTTACACTTTAAAAATATATATAAAAATCTCTTAAATCTATAAATTGATTTTTTTCAGTTTGTGAATTTTTAAGGTTTTTAAAAAATATATTTTATTTAAAAAAGTATAGATATTATGTATTATATGACGTACTCTATACGCTCTTAAAGTGTTACATAATTTTTTTCTATAATAAAAGACTAAATTAAAATAATGTGTATTACAATTTGAAAACTTAAAATTTATGTTTAAAAATGTTGAAAATATCAAAATGATAGATAATAAACTAATTCAAATATTTGAACTTTATAATTCATATTTATTTTAGGGTAACGCACATAAATAGTCCCCAAATTTTTAAGACATTTGCATTTTGATCACCCAACTTTTAAAACTTGCAATATAGTCACCGAACTTTTAGTTTATTTTTAGTGTGATAACTTTTAGGACATTTTCATTTTGGTCACTCAACTTTTAAAACTTACAATACAATCACTGGACTTTTAATTCGTTTTTAATACGATCCATGGCGTTACCTCTCATTAATTTTATCAGATGTGGCACATTCTAAGTTTTAAAAAGCGCTCCCAGGCGCGCTCAAAGTGCTGGGTGCAAAGAAAAACGCCTTCGATGGCATAGGCGAGGCGAGTAACTAAAAGCCCATCTTAGCACCCGCTTTTGTGTCTTTTTGAAGGGTCTAGGGTGCACTGCTTCTGGTGCCTTAAGAATAAATGTCTTAACACAAGTCTTTTTTTCAATGGTTGTTCACACGTAGCAACCATATGGTTTGTAAAGACAAGACATGTGCAAAGTAACAAGTTGTGACGACCATCTTTCACCTTAAGAATAAATTCCTTCACACCGTTCTTTTGTTCAGTGGTATGAACATGTTCAACGTGGTAACCAAAACATCTACGGTTGTGGAGGCAAATACAGGTGCTGCCACCTGTCCATGCCTTTGCAGCAATCTCCGCTTCACGCTATGGATGGAGATAGGGATGTCTATAAGTGCTTTTTTGTGCAGTTTAATCTGGCCAATCTTCCATTCTTTCAATCCAAGATCAAGCTCGGAAGGAATGAGGTTGAAGCTTTGATTGCATCTAACCTCACAGGGTTATCTGAATAGGAAGAGAAGGCAATTGAAGCTCTTGAGCCAAAATGGAAAGCCAGCGTAGAGAAGGGAATTGATGTTGTGCAGAAGCTTTTGACAGCCTCAAATAAATGCTAAATTCAAACTTTGAGGTGAAATGTTTTGGAAAATAAAGTATTGTAAAAGTTAAAAATGAGTTTTAACTTTTGAAGAGGGGGCAGCCAATGGTGAAGGAATAGAGTATGGGAAGAAGATAGTGCTTCAAGGGTAATGGGTCTGGATATACTCCAGAATTTATATATAAGCTTTTGGGCACAAAAATGCGCCTCGCCCTTCGTGCCTTTGTCCTACGTTTTCGATCTCGGTACTCTTTGTGCCTCGGTACGCCTGGTGCCTTTTAAAACAAAGGTACACATTTACCTCCCGTTATCTTTTTCTTTTTTTTTTCTTGTCATGAACTCAGCCTTTTACCCATCTTAATCCTCCTTTTTTGCATCAAAGTTGAGTCTTTTGGTTAGTGACCAAAATATAAATTTTGAAAGTTTAGTGATCAAAATATAGAATTTAGAAAAGTTTAGAGACCTAAGTAGTCATTTTCTCAAAAAGAATTTTTATTCCAAAATGACCCAATTTCACATTCTAACATCAATTTCAACACTCTAACATTAATTTCCAACATAGTACATTAACTATTGAATAATTATACATTGATCCTATAATTTCCCATAAATACCGAATAGGTCCCTCAACTTTCTCAAAATTAAAAAAATATTTCTATAACTTTATAAGGCTTGTATAATCCTCTCTCCATCATTTCCAACTCTTACAAAATTTTTCCATAATTTTTCTTGCATTTTTATGCCTAGGTCGAATGCTTTAAGGCTAGGGTTCCACCATTTTCACTTTATTTCAATCGATTCAAACATGAAATCAACCTCTAATCATCGTTTCAAAGTCTCTACAATTAAACCCCTAACTCAATTTCATCAAATCACATCTTTCTCCCAAATTTAGAGTTAGGCCGAAACTTATATACACATGTATATGTGATTTTAATCATCAATCAAGCTTAGAAATGAATCTACAACATCAATAACCTCAAAATCCATCATCAATTTTTAAAACCCTAACATGAACATAAATCTTAGAATTTGGGATCTTTGAACTCAAGCAAAATTAGCATGCAATAATGGTACCAAATGATAATGTTTTTTGAATAGAAAATTTTCTATTTCACGGCTCGATCCAAAATCCAAAGAAAATTACTCAAAAATGAAAAATAAAATTTTTCTTACCTAGTTCATGGGGAGCACGAAATGGAGGCTTGAAGATAAGATTGTCTCATGAAATTTCTAAATAATTTCATGTTAATTTGTCATTTATTATGCTTAAATGAATTTAAAATTTATTTAATGTGAAATGTCAATTTTAGGAATCCTCATTTTTACATCATACCAAGCCACATAACCCTTATTTTCTTTCCAAAGGCAAAGATGGACAAAATATTATACCCTTTACCATTTTATCCATGCAACTTTCCAAAAATTTCAATCTTGTCACTTTAATCCAACGATCCAAATTGAACATGGAAATTAATTCTCAAATCCAATGATTCATATTATTTTCCATCATTTTAAGATGTGGAAATAATATTTATAAGCTTAATTTAATATCCTTCAAATTTCCTGAAATGTCTATTCTATCGGATTTACCGAATTTTATCGAACTTTAACATTTTCTAGCTTTTAACACACATTACGGATCAAGAATATATTTTCCATAAAACCCCACACTCAAGAGTCAACTATCCATTTATGGAATAAAAATTATTTTTGGGAAAACTACCACTTAGATCTCTAAACTTTCCAAATTTTATACTTTATCCATAAAACTTTCAAAATTTACATTTTAGTCACTATACAAAAAATTTGGGGTGTTACAGTGAGAACTCTACTATTTTCAGAGATGCCCTCCAAATCACACTCGATCTCAACGGAGACGTTAAAGACACATTGGGAAGGGGATATTACGGCAAGAAGTTTAAGCTATGGTACAAAAAGAAATGAAGATTAGCATCTTTCAATACAACTTTCGTCATTAATATCAATAACAAAAACTCACCAAAAGTCGGGAAAGGTTTAGCTTTTGTGCTTAATGCAGATTTCGTTGTCCCGAACGCCAGTTTCAGTCAATGGCTTGACTTTGTCAATGTGACCACCAATGGAACCTTTCGAGCAGGGATCGTCGGCATGGAGTTCGACAATAGGAAGAGTTATGCACAAGAACCTGATAGCAACCGTGTTGGCTTGGATATCAACAACTAATACTCAATCGAGCAACAATCGTTGAGTGGCTACGATGTTAATCTTTTCATCGGAGTCAATATGTTGGCCGTTGTTCAATACGACGGGGAAAACATGTCTATTTTCGTTTCCAATAGAAACCATACACAAATGAATTTGATTAAAGTATTCTCAGTGCCTATTGATCTATCCATGTTTCTTCCAAACACTATTCATGTGGGATTCTCAACTTTAACTGGAGAATTCCAAAAGCTGAACTATGTGAGAGCTTGGGAATTTCATGGTGAAAACATCAGTGAAGATTTAAATCTGTTGTGGGTTTGGATTTTTATCATGATTCTCGCTCTAGGTTTGGTTCTGGTTTTTACATCCATTGGAGGAGGAAGAGGATGAGGAGGAGAAGAAGAAGAAGTTTGAAATTTTATCATGATTATCGCTTTGGGGTTGGTTCTGGGTTTTACATCCATTGGAAGAGGAGAAGAAGAAGAATAAGATAAATGGAGGTAACATGTCACATCAGATGAAACTAACGGAAGGTAACGCCAGGAACCGTACTGAAAACGAACTAAAAGTTTGGTGATTGTATTACAAGTTTTAAAAGTTGGGTGACCAAAATGTAAGCACCATAAAAGTTTGGGATCTCTTTATATACTTTACCCTTTATTTTACCATTTAGACCAAAGAGTTAAGATTATTTCTTCCAATAATATAAACTAATTCACATGCTGAAATTAATGATATTAATATTCAGTCCAACTGGCATTTATGCTAAGAATTTTGATCCATGTGTTGGAATCAAAAGGCAAACTATACTAGTTTTCACAATTTTAGACTCGAATATACCTCTAGAAGTTAAAGTGAGTGATTCTCGCTCTATTTTCAGTTCTGTGTCAGAAAATATCTTATTACAGCAAAAGCATGGGTACGAAAACGAAACAAAATTGATCAGACAACACAAAAGCAAAGAAAATCACAAGACAGCTTTATAGGGATGGACGGAAGTAATTGTTTATTTGAAATTCTTAAATTAATATGTATTTGAATTGTTTTATATTTATAATTTATTTTTATTTTTTAAAAATTTATATGTTCGTTTTATCTTAAAATTTTAAAAATTGAATTTTATAAGTTCATTTTATCTTAAAATTTTAAAATTTTAAAATTTTATTCTTTTGACATGAAGTTGTATATCCATCTTTATAACTTTGAATCATAAAATTCCCTAAGCAGCGTAGTAAAATGGTAAGAAATGTGTAAAGCATAATTTGCCACTTAATTCATTTATTTCTATAATTATTTCTCATAAATAATATTAAAATTAAAATTTAACATTTATAATCTATTTCTACTTTTTCCAAAAATATTTTATATTCTTTTACAATGGAACTACTCCATTTTCCCTATCTATGGACCACATTGAGAATCAATGTTCACTGATTTTTTTTAATATTATTAAAAAATAATATATATTTCAATAAATTAGATCAAAAATAGTATTGTTCACTTATAACTAGGATGGCAAACGGGCGGGTCGGGTGCGGATACCCCCTCTCCCATCCCCATATCCATCTAATATTTTTCAATCTACCACCCGCCCACCACCCATGATGGGTACAAATTTTCAAATCCACACCCGCCCACGCGAGTACATTTTCAAATCCATCCCCACACCCACTACCCACTAGCGACATACCTATCTAGACCCGCCTGAGAGCAAACTAATGGGATGTTGGAGTTGGTTCCTAGACAGTTCGTGATGGGGTAGCAACACATGCTTCAATTTGTCAGAGGAGTGGCTCTACGAATGTTATGGAGACAGATTGTAGGGAGCATGTAGTCGCAGAGCTGGATTGTTGAGTTGCTTTCGATGTTAATGCTCATAGTGCACCTAATATGGGTTTTGAGGGGCTAAAGAACATGGAAATTGTTGCTTTTGATGTTAATGCATATAGTACGGCTAATTTGTGTTTGGATGGGCAACATGGGCTAAAGAACATGGAAAATGACGTGATTAGTGGGATTATGGGTTTATCAAAGAGTCGAATATTTCCCTAATTAAAGACCAGATTAAAGACTAAATATCCTTAATATTTGGTTAAATTATATGTTATATATTATACAATATTAAAATTTATAAATTAGTCTCTAAAATTACACCTAAATTCATAATAGTCCAAAATTTAATAGATATTTAGCTGGGCGGGCGGATGCGGGGCGGGTAATGTCTCAACCCCATTACCCGCTCACCACCCACGACGGGTACCACTTTATAAATCCACACCCGCCCACTACCCGTTAAAATTATACCCATCCCCGCTCCAATTGGAGCGAATGCGGTGCGGAATCCACGAAATTGTACCCGTTTGCCATCCTTACTTATAACCTAAATCCGGATTTTGATTTATAACTGTTTTTTTAACTCCAAGTCTTTGAACTATGTAAAATATATATATATATATATATATATATATATATATATACATTAGTTTATTACCTTGTACCTTATCAAAATCAGAATTTATACAGTGATTCTAATAATAAGCAAGGTCAGAGTTTAAACTCTAACGTTTGTAAAGGAACAAACTGGGTTAGGAGGGTCACTCTCACTTCTGTAACACACAAGTTAAATTAGTTAGTCAATATATCAGATAACAGTTATTAATTTAAAATAATATAACATATAATATTATAATACCATTAAAATCTTTAAAAGAACTATTAAAATAGAATTGTGCGAATAATTAACACCACTTGCTGCGCTTGTATGGTCAAGAGTCCCGAATATACAGATGATTTATGGCCTTTATTCTGTGATCTGATTCACTACCTTTCTACATTCGTCCAACATATTGCATGTAGATACAACCCATGCCCATGGTGGCAATTATATCCATTATGATTCTCTTAAGAGATCAATAGTACTTAACAGAGAATTGGTGCTAAATTTTGCTTCGTATTTTCTAGAAAGAAAAAACATTTTGGTTAATAATTTATATAGTAACTTATAGGAGTGTAAATGAATTGAGCGTTCGATGAGTTATTTGTAAACCATTTGTATAATGTTTGTTTATGTTTATTTATTAAGTTTATTTGACAAACATGTACATACTTAGCATATTCATTTAATAAAAGAATGAATGCGAACATAGTTTTTTTCGGTTCATTATGTTCATGAATAAGTTCGTTTATAAGGTCGTTTGTCTACCCATTTATAATTGGCTCGTTTATTTGGTTATCCTTTTTCTTCCATTTTTGCATTTCAAATATTGGTGAAGATAGGAACTAAAATTGAACATAATGTGAAGTCTAAGAATGAAGGACTAGTGGCGTATTTTCACAATTTTCTTTGAGTTACAAATAAGAGGCTAAAAATTGAGCGAGGTTGTCTAACATTAAATGAACGAACGTAAACAAACATGTTCGCTAATGTGAAACGAACAAACACAAACATCTTATGTAGACACTCATTTTCGTCCATTTTTTTCATTTATATATATATATATATATATATATATATATTATAGTTTGCAAATGATTTTGAAATATATAATATATATAGTTTTGAAAATGTATATATTATATAGTTTGAAATCATTTTGAAAATTATATAATATATGGTTTTTTTTAAATAATTTGAAAATATATAATATATAGTTTTTGAAAACATGTTTGAAAACATATATTATATAGTTTTGAAAACATTTTTAAAATATATATAATATATAGTTTTCTAAAAAAACATTTTTGAAGACATATATATTATATAGTTTTAAAAGCATTTTGAAAACATATATACTATATAGTTTTTAAAAAATATTTTAAAAATATATATATATATAATTTTTTGAAAACATTTTTTTGAAAATGCTTTTGAAAATATGTTATATAGTTTTAAAAATATTTTTTTGGAAAATATATGTAGTATGGTTTTGAAAACAAGGTTTTTGAAAATAAAAAATATATAATTTCAAAAATTATTTTTTATTTTTTATTTATTGTTTATTGTTTATTAATATATATTTATTTTTTATCTATTTGATCAGGTCCAACAAGGGTTAAAAGTCCACTTGGTCCAAGTCTAGCAGGCTCACCCGGGTAGCCTGACCCAGTAGACCCGGGTAGGCCCAAAGGTGTATTAGGGTTTACAGTGTCTCAAGAATCAGCGCCGCAGGGAGCCAAACAAGTCACGAACGAAGTCAACAGCCAGGCGAAACAAACGGCCAACAGTCTGCAGCCGAGATCCCCGGGGACTGAACTATCTCGGGGTATTCGATCAAACAACACCTATGGTCACGAGAATAACGGAACAACCCGTTGAGGGCGGAATAAACAAACGACCGGTGGTGGGTATAAATACCCCACCACAACACTGCCAAAAGGGGAGAGAACCCACAGTAAACCAAGTATCATCGAGAGATAACACAATCACCAACACGAGAAGCAAAGCCATGGTGAACATCACCGAACAGAATCAACAGTGAGCATCAAACACAACCGAGAAAAAAATACAAGAAATATCAAATACATCAAACCAAAGGCCGAAGCCCCACATCAAAGTAAGTAAAAAAAATCAAAGCAAAACCAGCAACACTGCCACCAAAAGTTGAAGAGACCGTCAGAAAAAGGTAAAAAGACCAAACAGTTTTTCCTAGATCTACGCCGATTCGTGGTGATTTTGGCTTCGGATTATTGTTGGGGCTGTAGAGGGGGATATTTGGGTGTGTTTGGATTTGTGGCCGGCGTGGCGGAGAGGCCACCGGGTGGTGACCTGCATGCGATCGGGGGAGGGAGTTTTGAGAGAGTATGAGAGTTAAGAGAGATATCACTTTGAGGGAGGGTTGAAAAATTAGATGAGAAGAGTGTTTTCGGCTTATATCGCACAAGACCCGACCCGAGTCATAGGATCCGTGCCTTTTTTGTAAAAGGGGGAAATTTTGATTCGGCCCCCCATTATTTTAAAACGTTTCATTCTGGTTTGTGTAAGTCAATTTAGCACTGAATTCTTCTTGAATTGATCCTCAAAGTTTATTTTATTTCAATTCAGACCCTCTTTAATTTAATGCATGATTCCATTTTTTTATTTTTATTTTTTTTCATATTATTATTATTATTATTATTGTTTTTATTTTTTGATTTTCCTTTTCTATTTTTGATTTCCTTTTGATTTATCCTTTTATTATCTTTTTATTTTCATTTTTTACATTTTCCCTTTCTTTTGATTTATTTAATATATTTTTTCTTATTATTTTGTTATATCCCTTTTGATTTATTGTTTATTTATTTAATTATTTTTTTTCTTTTGATTTAACATTATTATTTTGTTGTTTATGTTGTTCCTTTGATTTAGTTAAAATATTTATTATTATTATTATTATTATTATTATTATTATTATTATTATTATTTCTTCTAACATTTTTGACTTCTTTTTTTAGTAAGTAATTCCAAGCAACTCAAAGGTAAGCAATTCGAATCGAATTTTTAAATTTTAATTTAAATTCTTGATTTTCGTAATTAAAAGACAACCGACAAATTAATTAGTACCGAAAGGGCGGTTCAAGGGTGCTAATCCTTCCTTGACATTAACCGACTCCCGAACCCTACACATTTCTGGTAAAATGCAGATCAGGTAAGATAGTGTCCGATCTACCTAAATGTTTTTTAAAACAATCTGTGGCGACTCTAACCTATTATTTCAAGTCGAAGCCCTATTCCGGGCCAAACCGAAAGACGATTCCGACACCTTCAAAAATAAATGAGCATACGAAAACACTTTAAATAAATACATAAACGGATATGATACTAAAAATTTAAACGAACACAAACCGAATATGAACACATTCAAAAATAAATAAATGAATACAAAAATAGTTTTTTTCATTCAAGCTTAATTTATTTACTCCCCGTAGTAACTTTTAAATGTGAGGTAATTATGTTTTATCACCTTTAAATTAATGACTTTTTAAAAATTTAAATTGTACATTAGGAATCCAATACCAAGCTGACTATATTGAAATAAAAAATTTAAAAATGATTAAATAAACAAAATTAGGATAAAACATACTAAATTTTATCATTCAATTTTAACTTCATTTCTATTTTGGTTACTAAATTTTAAATTTTTTATTTTGATCATTAAACTTTCGAATAACTCATGTTTTAGTCACTCTATCGTTAAATACTTAATCGTGTTATGGTTACGCATATATCTTTCGAAAATTATGAAATATCCCTAAACTAACTTCATTTTTGTGAAGAAAAAGAAATAAATTCATATTCCTTTTGATTTTTCAACGTCAGACCATCTTCTTTCAAATAACAACTATGGAAATGTGCAAAAAAGTATAAATAAATTATATGTATTGATTTCATGTTGATTAAACAATAGAGATTTTAAAAAAAATCTGAACTGATAGAGTGATATGAAAAATCATATAATTTTCGGTGTCTAGAGTTAACGAAGAAAATATCAAAGAATGACAGTTCTAATACTAGTATGATACAAGTATGAAATTGTAAGAGTTTCATCTTTGAGTAAAAAATTGTGGACTACGCATGATGGCAGTGTCAGCAAAAAGTAGTCCACGTCAAAAACAAAATGCTACTTCATCTTGTTGTATCTAGTTTAATACCTAAGCGACTAAACATAAATAATTAAAAATTTTAATTATTAAATTAAATTCTTTTAAATTTTAATAACCAAACAGTAATGAAATTAAAGTTAAGTGGATAAAAACATACTTTACCCATAAAACTATTGTTGGTTACTAAAAGTCAATAATTGAACCTCAAAGATCCATTCGAATTGGATAAAACTTAGGGAAATTATATGTTTAACATCCAACTATCACTTTTATTCAGTTTTGATCACTCAACTATTTTTTTAAAATCATACCTAAAATTTAGTTTTAATTTCATTTTGATCATCCACCGTTAAAAACTAACAGTAATACTGATGTGTCATCATAAGATAATGTCACGTCATTAATTCTAATAATTTTTTAACAACCGAGGATCAAAATGTAACCAAATAGTAATGTCAGGTATAATTGGAAAAAAAAAGAAATATTTGAGTGACAAAAAAATAAAAAATAATTATTGAATTACTAAGTGTATAGTTTAGCCTAAAACTTATCCCAAAATAAGCTTATAAACACACATATATGTATATGTATATGAATGCCAAAACGACAAGTTGTCGACAAATGTGATCGCAGTCAAAGTTGCGACTTCCAACCCTATTGGAAAATACTTTAATCACGAAATTGTGGACCACAAAAAGACCCAAAGCTCGTCAATGTTAACCGGTTGTCGTAATCGGTCTTCGTCCTGACACGAAATTTTATTTGGCGGAAAAATAATGTGGATAAAATGATTTTGATTTAAAAATGTTTTGGGAGTCGTCATTGACCTTTTTGAATTAGGTAGGTCAAATACCTAAAAATAATCTTTTAAAATAGTTTTTAAGAAAACATAATTTAAAAGATAAACTGATCTGCATATAACCAAAAAAATTTAATAAAGAAAGGATTCGTGGTCGATTACGTTTAGGGAAGGATTAGCATCCCTATAACGCCCAAATTTGGTACTTTATTAATTATAAATTTTCTCTATTATTTGAAATTTAAAAATTCAAAAATATATTTAATTTATAATCCTATTATTTCAAATTTATTAATATTTTTAAGAAAATTTATTAATTTATATATACATATAAATAAGATATTTATTTATTTAGAAATACCATAAAAAGGCTTCTAGGTGCTTTAAGACAGTTCTTTTATTTATATTAAAAATAAATATTAATAAAACATTTATCTAAAAATAATTAAAAATAGATATAATTTATAAAAGTAAGATATTTATATTGTTATCTAATCAAATTATAAAATTATAATATTGTATTTCATGTAAATATTGGTGAATAAAAACATAAATGCATGAATAAATAATTAAATAAAATACTAATTTAAACATATAAATGATAAAAATATAATAAAATGACCAAAATAAATGATATCTAAATTAATGAACTTAACTCGAAATATTATAAAAATATAATTAATAATAGTGTAATTATCCCTTTATTAATCGGTGGTTAGAATAATAATTATTAAAATTAAAGGCTCTAACTCGAATAATAAAAAGTTTGAATACTAATAATGTAATTTAACCTTATTTAATTAATTTGGGATTAAAATAATAATTACTAAACTGTAAGGAACTAAATTAGATATTTACCCTAAATATATATATACGGATAAGGACTAAATAATATAAAATAAAATTATGAGACTAAATTAAAAAGATCAGAAAATAGTTTCAGTGACTAAATTACAATGTTACAAATCTATGGGTGTTGCAGAAATGATTTTCCCAAAAGGGAAATTACACAGATACCCTCCCCCAAAACGGCGTCATTTGGAAGAGGGTATAAATACCCTAAAATGGCCATCTCCTCTCATTTTCATTTTTCAGCTTCTCTAAAACAGAGAGGGAGACCACCGGCCGGCAATCGTGCTCCGGCACCGGTCACCACCGCCGGCCACTGTTGACGATGGCCGAAAAATCCCAAAATACCCCAAAATGGATCTCTAAACCCCCTAAAGCCAAACCTAGCCTTAGTTTTCCTTAAAAACCTCCTAATCGAAGTAAATATAGAAAACAAACCGATGGTTTTACCTCAGTTTTTATACAGTTTCTGGCTATGTTTGGGTTTCCCGAGGGTAAGTCTTTTTCTCTCTTCTCTCTTTGCTTTCGATTTGCTACTATAGGGGTTGTTTGGCTTGCTGTTGTGGTATGTTCTTCGTCTCTTCTCTCTTTTTGCTGTCGATGTTTCTCTGTTTATGGTTGTTATCCTCTTTTTTTTCTTTTACAGGTGCTGGCTTTTTCATAGACTTGTTGAGGCTCTCGTCGGACTGGTCCTATGAGATTTTTGGGCGAGTCACTATAATATAGTGGTGACTCACCTTGTAGTTGCGACGTGGGGGGCAGCTGGCTCTTCTGGAATTTTCATCAGAGTCGTGGAAACGGTTGAGTGACAAGGAACGGTGGCAGCAGAGGCAGCAGACGTGTGGCCTTCTGGAAGCAACGGCGACGGGTGGGACGTGGCCCTAGGGTTATGATACCCTAGGGTTTCCTTGTTGGGACCATCTGGGCCGTTGAATCAAAACTAGATCCAACGACAGCAAGCTGAGGTGGCTGGTTGAGATGAAGGAAACCCTAATCTATTAGTGTTATTAATATAACTGGGCTTGGACCAAGTTGGGCTTGTAAACTGGGCCTATTTTGTAATAATAATATTTATTATTAATAATAAAAAAATATATAATAATAATAATAATTATTATTATTATAATATAATAATAATTATTATAATATAAATAATTATAAAAATAAATGAAAACAGGCCAAAAATTTAGTGTCTACAACTGCCCCTCTTTGTACATTCTTGTGTTAACAAGAATAGGGCAAAGACGAAAAGACAATAAATTTTTGTTGAGTTGACTTCTCTTAATTAAGATGGAAATGTTGAACAAGTTCTTCTTATTATGAACTCTTCCATTTTTCCACTGGGGATGATAATATATCTCCTTTTGTGATGTAATCTAGCAAAAAGTTGAACAAATGCTTCTTCTTCAGATGAGTTCTTCTCATTATGAACTTCTTCTGGAGATGCTGATATTCAAAAGAGGGGTTGTTGATTCAACTTCAATATGTGACGAATTAAATTAAGGTTGAACAAATTCTTCTCATTATGAACTTCTTCTCCTTCTTCAGATGAGTTCTTCTCATTATGAACACTTCTGAAAATGTTGATGTTGATCTATCTCCGTCTGTGATAGCGTCAAGCAAAAGGTTGAACAAGTTCTTCTCATTATGAACTTCTTCTTCCTCTTCAGATAAGTTCTTCGCATTATGAACTTTCTCTGGAAATGTTGATGCATCGAGTAATGAATTCGAGCAAAAGGTTAAACAAATTCTTCTCATTATGAACTTCTTCTTCATTATTCAGATGAGTTCTTCTCATTATGAACACTTCTGGAAATGTTGATTTATCTCCTTCTGTGATAGAGTCATGTAAAAAGTTGAACAAGTTCTTCTCATTATGAACTTTTTCTGGAAAAGTTGACCCATCAAGTGATGAATTCAAGCAAAAGGTTTGGACAGATTCTTCTCATTATGAATTTCTTCTTCCTTCTTTAGATGAGTTCTTCTCATTATGAACTCTTCTGGAATGTTGAAAACATTTTGCCCAGAGGTCTTATGAATGGACCCGAGGTCTTATCATCTTGCACTGTAGGTCTTACGGATGACTCGGAGGCTTTAAAAAACATCAAAAAGCTCCCGAAGGCTTTTTGAAAACATCATGCATTGTAGGTATGATGGATAACCCAGAGGCTTTAAAAAAATCATGCACTGTAGGTCTTACAAATGTGGGAAATAGTTTACTAAGTAAGAAACTTTGGAAATCATTTTCTTACTATTCAACAATTTCATTTTCAGAAAAAATTAAATGAGAAACTTTGGAAATCGTTTTCTCATTATTTTCAAAATATGTTGATTGGGTAACATGCCCCAATCTCAAGATAATGCTCATTCTTGTGGATTACGTCCATCTCTTCTTCATATGTTTGTGTGATTCCTGTATTTGAGGTTTTGAATTCTACCTTCTTCTTGTAAGGTATTTTCCATCATAAATCTTATTTTTCATACGAAGATCTGTAAAACTTAATGTTTGGATGCAATCAAATGTATCGATGTAATGAATTGTCTATTATGCAAATAATGTTCTTATGAATGCATGCGTGTTGATACAATCTTCATTTGACTTTAAAGTGGTGAACTTGGTCTTCCTTCATTTGATCATTTATTTCCAGGGTTACATATGGATATCAGTGTAACAACATATGCTATCAAGCTTGTATTTCTGAAGAACCATCTGATCAATTTGTATCTTTGTGTCTTTTTTGTTTCATGAAAGTATCAGAAAAAAATGTTTCATTTGTGGAACTCTTGTCATAATCAGAATTATGACCTTGATGCCCCATTTTTGTCTTTGATAACATCGGTTTTTTTCTCTGAACTTGTGTAGAAATCCAATAAAGCTTTCATCTTTGTAAAGAGAATCTATCATTTTTGAAGAGTGTAGATGTAGATGTAGATATGCTTGACTCAACAAATTAATTAAGAGAGTAAAGTCTATTCTGATTTGACTCTTGAAACACATCACAAGGAGGATTTATCCTAATTCCTTTCATGCCTCCACATCTAATCAGTCTTAAACAAAGTCATTCAGACCATATTATGTCAAGATGCTTAAAAACAACCTATCGTTCAACCTTAGTTGGCTCCACTAGTTTTTTGTTGTTAAAATTTTTGCTTTCCTTTGTGGAAAAAAATCTTCATTATATCTCACTTCAAACCTTGAGGTTGAAAAAGACAGACTTCATCTTGGATCCATAAATGGAAATATCATATGATTGAAACATTGGTCAGTATCAGAATTACTGGTTTGTAAAACATTTGACAGCACATTCATCCTTTCCTGTGACTTCTGCACATATTTCTGGTCATGGAAGCTCTTTCATAGTGTTCAAAACTTTTGTATGATGTCAAAAGACCACTTGAGAACAAAACTCAGTGGGAATACAAATGGGATGCTGGTGTGTTTCATGTCCAAAAAGTTGGTCAAATTCACAAAATGTGCTAATAAGAGATACTAACTGATCTTGATATCATCTCGGGCAAGGGCCAGTGTGATACTGATCACATTTTCTTCCATAATGAGCATTGTAGGAAGTAGAAACACATCAACTATAGGATTCATGTACAGAAGGAGGTCAATGGGATTCTTGCTGTTGTAAATAAAACGCACATGATAAAACCCAATAGATTAAAAATCAGTTCATCCTGACTGGCAATGATAACTCCAGTAACAACGGGAATAAGAGTAATATACATAAGTCAAGCCTCTCTCTTCAAAGTCATCAAGTAAGCAAAACTGATGTAAAAAATGATTTTGTAGCCTCAACAGCATGATTGAAACTAATGTTATGAATCTAAAAATATTTCCAATCATCACTGACACACAGAATATAAAATTCAAAGCCAAGATTTTGAGGAACTGAACCCTGGATCGAGTAGTCTGCCTGGGGACCATCTTTATTCATGCAACCGTGATGTAGCTTAACAAAGAACACGTTGTCGTGTGACACATGGTTAAGAAGATTGGGTATTTGAAACCATACTTGCTGAGTAGATATTTGTTCAACAATATGATCATAATGTAACTGCTTGATGAATGAAGCAATTATGTATAGTCAGCTCGACTGTCACTGTTTCACCATTTTCATTCTTCATATCTTTCTGTCTTATTGGAAATATTTTCTCAAGTCAATGATCTTTCCCTAAGATGATATGGGTTTTCAGCATGCCCAACATTTGCTAATACAGATGTTAAAAGTGTGCTCAACAGTACTTCTTGCTGAGATGAGCCTCCAAGAGTGCCCAAATATTCATATTACTATGAGCCTTCAAAATGCCCCACCATTCTATTTCTGGTTGACATAGGCTTTCAAGATGTCTTGCATGGATCTGTCTGAATTGGGCCTTCAAAATACCACATATTCTAAATTGTAAGGATTACTCTCAACGTCTGTTTGACTTGAATATCATGTTCCCTACAAGGTCCAATTTTGACAATGTACTGTGGTGTGTACTTATGGTTTTATTCGTGCCCAAAATCTGTTTTCTCATTCTGGTGTCACTAAACAACATTTGTTATGTAACCTGAGGAATTCTCTTCTGAATGAGGTGACTATTTTCTGGATCTGGAAAGGTCTAGTCAGACATAGTGGTATAAGTCGCTTGGTAATTCATTCCAGGTCGACGCAGTGATCCTTGTTTTTAGTTAAGGCTATTTCTGGAATATACTTTTCCATGCAACATGTTGATTCTGATAACTACTCATCTGATTATGAAGTGATCTTTCAGGATGATTTCACAGATATTAATAATTCTTCTGATACCGAGGAAATCCTGAATTCTAATTCTGTTGAGGAGAATAAACTTTTATACTTGACGAAAATGGGGTACTAAGAGGACGAGGCTTCAATAACCATAGAGAGATGTGGTCCGGATTCATCAATTGCAGAGTTGACAGATTTTATATATGTTGCTCAAATGGCGAAGTCTACTGACACACTTCTCCTGGTAGAAGATAGGAAGCCATTATGCAATGACCCTAATTACAAGAAAAGACGAAACTCAGGCTATGATTTTTGGACAAGAAAGAAGCAGATAAAGCTTGAAAAGAATCTTCTTAATGAAGATGATCATACAATTCATCTTCCAAATCCAATGATTGGTTTTGGGGTTCCTACCGAACCAGATCAGATAACTCAAAGAACACTTCCAGAAAATACTATTGGGCCTCCTTATTTCTACCACGAGAACATGGTACTTTCTCCCGTTGGTGTTTGGACTGAAATGTCACGGTACTTATACAATGTAGAGCCAAAATTTGTAGATTTGAAGTATTTTTATGATGTTGCACGGAAAAGGGGCTATATTCATTATCTGCCAATTGAGAACAAATTTCTTCTTATTCTGCTTCCTCCACGCACTATACATGATGCTTTTCCATTGACAAAAAAATTGGTGGCCTTCTTGGGATCCAAGAACAAAGTTGAACAGTTTACAAATATGTACAAGAAATGCCAAATTGACAGAAAGGATCCGTAAGACTCTTGAAGCTTATGGCGATGAGCCACCTTCGAGTGTCCAGAAGTATGTTCTTGATGAGTGCCGAAAATGGAATATGATATGGGTTGGAAGGAATAAAGTTGTTCCACTTGAACCTGAGGAGGTGGAAATGATTCCAGGTTTCCCTAAAAACCATATACGAGGAGGAGGATCTGCTAGAGACTTGTTCCCCGGTGGTATCAATGTTATGTCTCTTTTCTCTGGGATCAGTGATACAGAGGTTGCCTTCTATTGTCCTGGCATACCTTTGAAAGCAGATGTGCAAGAACTGAATGGTGATCGGTTAGAGCAATTGATGAGTAGATTTGATCTTGTTGTCAATGGCATCTAGTGTAACAACCTTACCGGAAGAAATAAACATCATCGGGATATACTAGAAGTTCTTTGTTGGTGTATTTTCTTGCAATGATTGCTACAATGATTGTCTCTTCTGTTGCTTCAAGATACACACCTATAAGTTCTAAATTTCAAGTTCAACAATCTTCTGAAGGACATAATGGAAATAATCCTGACAAAGAAAATGATCGGTATGGAAGATGTAGCAATGATGTATCAAGACTTGAGCCAACATCACGGTAGAACCAGAGTGCAAGTAGTGGACTTGTTCATTCCTATAATACACTTTAATGGGACTTATAGCTCTGTTATTTGAGGGTCTGCTAGGAGACATGGATTGATGACTGGGGAAAATAATTTGTTTGGTGATGCTTATCGCCCTCAGCATGAGATAAGTGATATTTTTTCTTGATGAATTGCTAATAATGTCACAAGAGAGCGTCACTACAAGTTCAATTCTCCAAACTTTCTGGCTTCTTGGACCACTTGCTTTCAAGAATGCTTCATCATTCTGACTTGGCTCATTCTTTTTCTTCAACAGAGGTAGAATAGGCAACAATTTGCTTCAAGGACCTTCATCATTTGAGACTGTCTTGTTCGAAAATGTTTTTCCTCCTTTCTTTATCGAAGAATGAAAGAATTTAGTAAAGTGTTTCCTATCACATGTTCACAATAAAATCAAATCATAATCATGAATTTAATGAATATCAAATAAATTAACTATACTTTTAAATCAAAAAATATAGCCCTATGGCAAGTGTCAAAATTATTGACTAATTTAAGGTGTAGGTTGATTCTAGTAAAGTAAGGTCTGTCAGGTTGATCCAGTATATATGTCTTCTTTGAGCTTCCACTATCTTGAAGGAATGGTTTTTATGTTCATCTCATAGAGATACTTCTTGTTTCCAGACTCTCAGGAACATCTTTGGGATGTGTGGTGCTTCATTAAGAGCTTAAGATCGTCTCTTATGTCGTTGTTGCACCATTTAATATTCGAGCCACCTTTTCAGGTTTTCAACTCGAATCCTCCTTTGGTTTCAAGATGTTATTTAAAAATTTACATCTTGAACCCCCCTTTTATCATTTTTTATATCATGCATTAAAGATTTTAGAAACCAATTTTGTATATAAAAATCAATCCTGAGAGGCAGAATGAAATCTGAAGATATGTCTCTTTCACATAGAAATCCATGTATGATTAGAATGGACTTTTCAGGTATGTAACGTAGGCCAGGGCTCAAGGTTATGAAAGAAATGGATAAAAAGGCCCAAACAAGTGTTTAAGGGTAATTGAACCAAGGATCAATTCATTTTGATGCCTTCAATCTTGTCTTGCTTGACTTGGATCTGCTTTGCTGGGGATTTTTCCATAATATTCATTCATCTCCAGCATTTCTTGTGCTTCTTGTTGAATATGAATCTTTGAACTTATTGCACTTGATCAACCTTGTAACTTGAGGCTCAATGAGTCACCCATCTTGATTCAATTTCTTCTTTTTTTCTTCTTTTTTTCTTCTTTTTCTTCTTTTTTTTTCTGATGAATGAGTATATGACTTCAATTACTTTGAGAACCTCCTTTTCCTTTTGCATTTCGAAAATTCTTTCATTATTCTTGAATGGATTGATCTTCAAGCACTTTTTATTTGATCTAGCTTGTAGTTCAAAACTGTCTTCATTTCATGAAGATTTGCCTTTGTAATTGACAATCTTTATCCCTGTGAGCAGATATCCTTCTTCTTGCCCCCAATGTGGAGGGTGATCCTTGGTTAGGGTTGAATCAGAAAAAAATATTATAGGCTCAAAAAGGGGACAACAAGGGATATATATATACACATATTTGAAAGGATAAATGAAACAATGACGTTCATCATCTCATACACAGAAGCCTTTGTAAAAAGAGGTATCCCCAGTGGGATGAATATTCAAGATTAATCTTTATGAAAACAATGTAATTAGTGCATGATATATTTATCTAAATCAATCTTTTTTCCTTCTTTGAATATGCCCCAATCACTCGAAAGTATCTTTGATAAATTTATCCATGATGCCTCATCTCGTCTCTTCTTGCAGGAATATTCACGGATAATTTGAAAGTTTGGTTCTTTAGAGGTCATTTGGTTTATGATGGTTTTGTATTTGGAAGGATAAATGTGTGACTTTTGAAGTCATGTATGTGGTGGAAGGTAGTATCATAAACCAATCAACTCTACCCAAGAAGGTAAACATCTAGAGTTGGTCTCTCAAAAATAGGTAGAGAAATTTCTTCAGAGTTTCAGATAATTGTAGTGTCAGGATTTGGTTTTGGTAAGGGTTAAGTAATTGGTGTTGGATCGGATATGGAAGATATAATTTTATCACTTGCCAAAGATCTATAACTCTTGAAAAATTAAAAGAATATTTAATCTACTTGATACTAAAAATTCCAAGATTAAAACTTAATTCCTTGCTCATAACCATAAAAGCAACACAAGTTTATTTATTGCACAAAAAGCGGAGAAAGGAACAAAAAACATGTTCAAACAAGATGCTGAAAATATAAAGTACTACAGTGGTATATAACAACTTCCACTTGTTTATGCCTCATTACTCTTTGAATGTTGGGTGTGTACTTGGCCCAGGATTTTTATTTTTATTTGCCCCCCATTTCTTGATCATTTCTTGTGTCAAGACTCCCTTGTCAACGAGCATCTCTATTTCTTTTAACAATGGCCAACAATTCCCTGTTGAATGCCCAGATATCCCCAGGTGAAAATTACAGAAACTATTTTGAACATAGTAATGGGCATAAGGATTTGGTGCCACTTTCACCAATCTTGGTGTAATGTATTGGCCTTTAACCAAATGAGGGTACAGATCTGAGATAGATTCTTGAAACACCTTTAGAGTTTTTCTCGCTCGAGAGATTATCACTTTATTTGATCGTTCTGAACGACAAAATGTTCTCCTTTAACCAGACTCCTTAAGTTGCCCCTTGCCTTACTGGTTTTCGGAAAATATGATATAGGTATCTGAAGTGTCTTCTGAGTTATATCTGCCCCATTCTTTCTTAGACCTATGGGCCAATCTCAAATTACATCCATGAGAGTCTTTTGATTTCTTTTCCCATTTTCTTGCGCCCGATATTCTTCGCAGGATTTGGTCACATTAGTCTCTGTTGAAGCAACGATTTCTGAGTATTGAACATTAACCCCTTTTTTATCTTGCATTTTTGAATTGCTTGCTCTAAAGGATCTTGGAAATTTCCCTCAAGGTTACCAGGAACCTTAGCTGAACAATTTGGAATTCCAGTCTGATTTATCCAATGAACCTCCTTATAGGTCCAATTCTCATTTGGAGGCCACTGTGGTTGAACAAGTCGTGGAGTAGTTAATCTGGCTGAGAGCATTTTTGGATGCAATTTTTCACTCAAACAGTGGAAGAGAGGAAATTGAAAACCCTGCACATTCTTTTTCTTCTTGAACACTCTATAAGGTTTGGTACCATGTTTAACTGAATAAGACTTCACTGTATCAACCTCAGCTTCTTTCTCGATGTCAGTATTGTCAGAGTTTCTTATCTTGCCATTCTTGATAGTCATTTTGATCATTTCTCCACTTATGATGATGTCGGAGAAATTATTAGGGGCAACCACCCCTATCATGTAATTAATATAGGGAAATTTTAATGTACTGATGAACAAAGTAGTGAATTCCCTTTCAGTCAATGGTCGATATACTTGAGAAGCAATGTCCTTCCATCGTTGTGAATATTCTCAAAAGCTTTCGTTGCACTTCATATTCATGTTTTGCAATATTGTTCGATCAGGGGCCATATCAGCCATGTGCTTGTATTTACCCAAAAAGGCTTGAGCTAAGTCTTTCTAAGAACGTATTTGAGTACGTTTTATCTGATTATACCATTTGGATGCAGACCCCTATAAACTATTTTAGAAACAGTGGATCAAGAACTTTTTATTCTCCAAATAGCTAGTCATATGACGACAATACATAATGATATGATATGAAGGGCATGTGGTTCCATTGTACTTCTCAAAATCAGGAACTTTGAACTTTGGTGGGAGAACTAAGTCGGGGACCAAACTTAGCTCTTTGGCGTCAAACCCATAAAATGACTCAACCATCTCTCTAGAAGCAGCACAAAATTCATTTGGCTTCAACCCAGAAGCAGTAGGAAAATAAGTGGGGAATGATGCTCCAGCTTGATATTGTGAGTTCTTAACAGCGAAATGAACTGGTGATTGAATTTCCTGATGTACAGAGGTGTGCTCAGGAATGTGAACAGGTGTAACACCCAGAGGATTTGTGGGGTTTTCAACAAGACTCTTTCCAGCGGTCTGGTGCTTCCCAATTATTTCTTTCATATTGTTCAGTAGATCAGTATGAGAATTTGCGATCAATTTGTGCCAACTTTCTCCTCAATTCTTTCTGCCTCTCTTTTTTCTCTATCCCAAATTTGGGTAGCCTATCCTCAGTTTCTTTAGACATTTTTCTTGTGTCGTGCTAAGCGTTCTTGCTACAAGGAAGAACCAAGATCACTTCGGTTGAAATCCTTATTTTAATGAACGAATGTTTTAATGCATGATGTAAGTTTGAAACTATACATATAACTATGCAAATATGCAAATGAAAAAAACTTAAATACAAATACAAACATAAAAGATGCAAATGTAAATGCAAATGTAAATATATGAATGTAACAATAAGAATGCAAATTTGTGCAATACAAAAGCAAACATAAAAGTATAAATGAGAATGTAAAGAAGAAAAATACAAATGCATGTATGAAAAGGTGTTACTCAAGAGTGATCATCTTAGAATAGATTTCATTGAAAACAAAAGTTTTCGTGCATCAAACAAAACTTTTACATGTAGGGAACAACTTTTGGTCCTAACTTCAACAAAACTTTACATATATGGGATAACTTTCCCTCCTAACTTCTCTAAAGCCAAGTTAGTCTATCAGCTTGTGGGCCATATTGCTTGTCTGGACTGCAACTTCTTCCAGGACATTCTTTTTTTCCTTCATCTTCTGTGTCAATCTTCAGAGTTGCTCATTTTTCTTTGTAAGAGAACCTTTGTGTCCAAGAAGTTCTTGGACAAGATCTTCATATATGTTGCAATTCTTTTTCAGTTTGGTGACCCCTGTTATCCATTCTTCTAGGGTGTTTCCTATGCCAGTATTTTGAAAGGCTTGATTGATCTTCTGGAAATCTTCATGCATGGTTTCCATTTTTGTGCTCAATTTCTTATTTTGATCCTTCAAGTAACATGCTTGAGCTTCATAAAAACCTCCTTTATTCTGAATGCCCTGACTGATACTCTTGCCGTAGAATGCTTTTGGTATCAACTAACAGGATCTTTGTGGAATACTTTTGGTATTAATATAACAGGATCTCTGTGTGCATTGCTCGCTTCCATCCTCAGAGTTTCTTCATGATGTCTTTCCTTGGTTGCGTCATATTTTGTTTGATCATAAAACTTTTTGTCCATTTATGAATTCTTTCCAAGTTGATGAACAGTCTTTTAAGTCAACACCTTTTGGTTATGCCATGATCATGCAATGTAAACAAAAGAAATCAATATAAAATAAATTAGAGCAAAATAACATGCATGGGAAAATATAAGAAAAAAAATAAAATGGTTAGTACCAACTAATGGAAAGAAAACAATCTATCTATTATGGTATAAATCCTAACCTCATGCTTTCTAGTTTCATGCTTATTTGGGAAAAATTAACCTAACCACATGATTTCTAGTTCGCATGCAATTACTCAGAGAGGGAATAATAATAATAAATTAAATAAATTAAAAGCTAAAGCTTATTTCTCCTTTGTGTACACCTATTTTGGATAAAATTTCGGCATGGTTTCAGATCGGGAGAGTTTCTAGGGTTTATTATATACAGGGTTTCAGTTCTAGGAGTAAAGGTACTCGAACTGTCCTTGTTGGTGCCCCCTTGGGCTACCAAACCCTCAATCCTAATCCATTACAGACTTAAGTGGATTAAGTTCAATTCGAGAGGACATATTTCTCTATGTCTGACACGGATAATAAATTCACACAAAGACAAAGAGCATATGAACCCCGAAAGCTACTTGCTAGATCTGACACGGAGAATAAATTCTCACGAAGACGTCGCTTTCACTCCCACTTAAAAGGGACAAGCTTGATTATAAAGCTTATGTTTATGCAATGCAAGTGATGTGTGTGAGGAGAAATGTTCAAACCTTTGACAAATAAAGACATAATGAAATTTAATACTTTGAAAATAAAACTAAAGTAAAGATATTAATAATAAAAAAATAATATATATAAATATTATGAAAATAATAAGTATATATAAAAATGTTGAAAAGAAAGAATTATAAATTAAATATATGAATTTTTAATTTTTAATTAATAGAGACAATTTATAATTGATTTCAAAGCTTGACCTTTGTCCCCAGCGGAGTCGCCAAGCTGTCGTAACCGGTTTTCGCCCGGGCACAAAATTTTACTTGGCGGAAAAATAATGTGGATAAAATGATTTTGATTTAAAAATGTTTTGGGAGTCGCCATTGACCTTTTTGAATTAGGTAAGTCAAATACCTAAAAATAATCTTTTAAAATAGTTTTTAAGAAAACATAATTTAAAAGATAAACTGATCTGCATATAACTAAAACTTTTAATAAAGAAAAGGATTTGTGGTCGATTATGTTTAGGGAATGATTAGCACCCCTATAACACCCAAAATTGGTACTTTATTAATTATAAATTGTCTTTATTATTTGAAATTTAAAAATTCAAAAATATATTTAATTTATAATCATGTTATTTCAAATTTATTAATATTTTTAAGAAAATTTATTAATTTATATATACATATAAATAAGATATTTATTTATTTAGAAATACCAGAAAATGGCTTCTAGGTGCTTTAAGGCAATTCTTTTCTTTATATTAAAAATAAATATTAATAAAACATTTATCTAAAAATAATTAAAAAATAGATATAATTTATAAAAGTAAGATATTTGTTTATTTTTAATATACCAGAATAAGACATCTAGTTGCTTTAAGACTTCATTTTCTTAATATTTAAAAATAAATAAATATTGTTATCTAATCAAATTATAAAATTATAATATTGTATTTCATGTAAATATTGGTGAATAAAAACATAAATAATAAATACATGAATAAATAATTAAATAAAATACTAATTTAAACATATAAATGATAAAAATATAATAAAATTACCAAAATAAATGATATCTAAATTAATGAACTTAACTCGAAATATTATAAAAATATAATTAATAATAGTGTAATTATCCCTTTATTAATCGGTGGTTAGAATAATAATTATTAAAATTAAAGGCTCTAACTCGAATAATAAAAAGTTTGAATACTAATAATGTAATTTAACCTTATTTAATTAATTTGGGATTAAAATAATAATTACTAAACTATAAGGGACTAAATTAGATATTTACCCTAAATATATATATATACGGATAAAGACTAAAATAATATAAAATAAAATTATGAGACTAAATTAAAAAGATCAGAAAATATAGTTCCAGTGACTAAATTGCAATGTTACAAATCTATGGGTGTTGCAGAAATGATTTTCCCAAAAGGGAAATTACACAGATACCCTCCCCCAAAATGACGTCGTTTGGGAGAGGGTATAAATACACTAAAACCGTCATAAAATGGCCATCTCCTCTCATTTTCATTTTTCAGCTTCTCTCTAAAACAGAGAGAGATCACCGGCCGGCAGCCATGCTCTGACGCCGGTCACCATCGTCCGATTGCCGAAAAATCCCAAAATACCCCAAAATAGATCTCTAAACCCCCTAAAGCCGAACCTAGCCTTAATTTTCCTTAAAAACCTCCTAATCGGAGTAAATCTAGAAAACAAACCGACGGTTTTACCTCGGTTTTTACACAGTTTCTGGCTATGTTTGGGTTTCTTTTTCTCTCTTCTCTCTTTGCTTTCGATTTGTTGCTACGGGGGTTGTTTGGCTTGCTGTTGTGGTCTGTTCTTCGTCTCTTCTCTCTTTTTGCTGTCGATGTTTCTCTGTTTGTGGTTGCTGCCCTCTTTTTTTTTCTTTTACAGGTGCTGGCTTTTTTATAGTCTTGTTGAGGCTCTCGTCGGACTGGTCCCATGAGATTTTTCGGTGAGTCAGTATAATATAGTGGTGACTCACCTTGTAGTTGCAATGTGGGGGGCAACTGGCTCTTCTGGAAGTTTCATCGGAGTCGTGGCAACGGCTAAGCGGCAAGGAATGGTGGCAGCAGAGGCAGCGGACGTGTGGCCTTCTGGAAGCAACGACGGCGGCTGGGACGTGGCCCTGGGGTTATGATACCCTAGGGTTTCCTTTTTGGAACCATCTGGATCGTTGGATCAAAACTAGATCCAACGGCAGCAAGCTGAGGCGGCTGGCTGAGATGAACGAAACCCTAATCTGTTAGGGTTATTAATGTAACTGGGCTTGGACCAGGTTGTGCTTGTAAACTTGGCCTATTTTGTAATAATAATATTTATTAATAATAATAATAAAAATATAATAATAATAATTATAATTATAATAAATATAATTATAATAATTATAAAAATAAAAGTAAAACGGGCCAAAAATTTAGTGTCTACACCAGTCATAGCACGACTCTGAATCATCAATCTCAAGTGATGGAATTTGTAAGGTTGTAAATTGTTTCACTAAATATATCTTTGACTAAACGACATTCTTGTCATATATACTTAAACATATAGAGGGGATTCAAATAGTAACCTGATAGTGAAATAACAATTGTTATATAGTGATAACGGTGATGTCCAAAATATATATTACAAAAAATAACAATGTGAAGTGAAATTACATCAATGACGGTGAACCACGGCCGTAATTTAATGAGCAGTAGCCAATTGCAACAATAGTAGGTTGCTATTCCCGTTATCAATTGTAACAACCCGAAAATTTCAAAATAATATTTAATTGGGAATTGAGGTTTTAATTGTGAAAATTTGTAAATTTTTTGGGACTAAATTGAAAGATTTTAAAACTTGCAGCTTGTTTTAGAGTTAAAGAAAATTTAGGGACCAAGCCCTGAATTTACCCAAGAAAAGTAGGTAAGTTTGGTGTAAATTACGGGAGTTGGTTTCTGGAAATCAGAAACCAATTCCTCCCAAATTCCCTCTCCCAACCTCAACTTCCGACGACGATCCCCTTAAATTAATTGAAGCGAAACGCTGCCAAACGCCGTGAATTGCAAGTCAAATCATTGACCTTTTTTTAGCTCAATCGCCTAGAAAATCATAAATTCATCGCCGATCGTTGCTCCGTTTACGACACCTCCCGCACCATCGTGTTCCTTGTGCCGTTTCGAGTACGCCGGTGTCATCTTCTGTCTCCGTCGACGAAGGCGCGTGGAGAGGTGAAGCGGTTAAAGTTTTTGATTTAATGAAATCGAGCTCTCCGCCGTTCAAAAATTTGAACCGATCTTTTTAAGTATCTAGAAATCGCTCAAAATAATTTTTAGAAAATTTTTCATGATTTTTAGAGCCCCGAAAAAGATCCCACGCGCAGTCGCAGGGCGAGTGCATAACTGGAAAACCGGTTTTGAATCGGTTAGAACCAGTTTGATCGGTCTGAACCGGTCCGACCCGACCCGACCCGACCCGACCGTTGACCGGTGATATTCTAGGAATTAATTCGATTTTGGTACTATTCTGGGAATTAATTCGAAATGGGTGCTATTTTGATATTTTTTTTTCGAAAAAGGGTGACATTCTGGGAATTAATTAGAAATGATGCTATTTTGGTAATTAATTCAAAAAGAGTGCTATTTTGGTATTTAATTTGAAAAAGGGTGCTATTATGGTTATTATTTAAAAAAGGGTGTTATTTATGTAAAATGTTTGACAGCTTGTTGACTTCCTTTGACTAGAACTTTGACCGGCTATTAAATGATCGTTAATCTTTTCCGAAAATACTTATCCTGACAGTTTTTAACGTCTCGAATCCGTTTTTGGGGTCCGTTTCACCAAATTCGAACCCGAAAGTCTCCAAATTGTTAGTAAAACCCGTTGACTTTGATTTTGACCAAGAATTCAAAATTTTGAAAGGTCATACTTTATATTTTTCGACGTCCTGAATTTGATTCCGAAGTTCGTTTTGCCAAATTCTGACCCAAAATTCCCAAATCGAGCATGTGAACCCAAAAAAGGCTTAGTATCTTAATATTTTGATTATTTTTAAGAGTTTTGGTTAAGGAATTGATTCAATAAAATATTTTATGAAGGTACTCGTGTTTCACCTGAGCAAGGATCAGTTAGGTTCGGTGTTGTTCGTTCGTCAGATCAGTCCGAACCGCGTATTACAAGAATTACCTGTAGGTTTCCGTATATTTTTAAATAAAGATTAAGATTATTTATAGTAGAATTCAAATATGGATTTTTCTAATTCCTAGGATCTAGCGCTGCAGCAGAGCGTGATCGACAGACCCAGTAATAGGCTTCCCTATCTGATTTCTCAGACTGTTACAAGTGTGTTTACTGACGGTGTTATCTTATTGTTTTAAACTATCATATAAATGGTTTCAAATTTATGATGATGTTGAATATTATTACAACATGATACATGTTTTATGAATACTGGTTACCGACACCTGATTTACCGGATATTACTGATCTGATGTATGGTTTATGTAATTTCTGCATATGATTTATGAGCATGAACCATTTTCATGTTTTAATGAATTAATATTTATTTCACCTAAATACATACATGTTTATTTCTGTTACTGGGATATTATTAAGGAAAGTATTTCAGGCTCCTTTGCTGTGTGCTCAGGGTAAGTCCTTACTGGTGTGCAGGTGGGTGTATGGTTCTGGGGAACCTACACATTGTAGTGAGTGGAGTGACTGGATGGGGAAGTTATTACTGCAGACTCCTTTGCTGTGTGCTTAGGGTAAGTCTTTACTGGTGTGCAGGTGGGGTTCTGAGGAACCTACACATTGTAGTGATGAAAGCGACTGGATGGAGACGTTATTACTGCAGGCTCCTCAGCTTCGTGCTTAGGGTAAGTCCTTACTGGTGTGCAGGTGGGTGTATGTTTCGGGAAAATATATAAAAGATAGAAACCTGAGTGATTATATGGAAATAATGATCATATTTTAAAATATGTTTGATAACCGATTTTATTGGAATATTTTATTCGTATGTTTTTATGCACTGTTTGGAGCATACTGGGCTTTTTAGCTCATTCTATAGTTTTTAACTTTTTCAGATAACAACAGACCGTAAGCTAGCAGATTTGGCATCAGGGGAGATCAACTACTTATTTTGTACAAACATATATTTCTATATATTTTTCAGTTATGTTTGGTGACATGTATTTGATATCGTTTTGGACATATCTGTATTATTAATATTTTTGTTATGTACTATATTTAATGTTCTATAAGTTATATAAAAAAACCTCTGAATGAGATATATGACCACTTAGGTTTGAGTCTAACTTACAGACCGGGTCTGGGGGGGTTACATTTGGTGGTATCAGAGCCAGGTTTTAAACGCTCGGACTGTATATGGGTCCTAAACTTTGGATTTTTAAGAAGAAAAAAAAATGTCACCTTATGTTATGATTTAAAGTTTTCTCGAGATCTCTGATGCTAATCTGACACATGTTTCAAATTCTTTCTGTAGAGCCTTATAGATCCAACGATGAATGCTGCTAGAGGTCGTAGGACAGGACGTGGACGTGGTATATGGCGAGTCGCTCGACCTTCTGTTACGATAGACGATCTGATATCACCACGTGATCCTCCTGTTCAGCAAGTAGATCCGACTCTTTCTCATGATGATCAGTTTACTCCTGTGAGAGACCCTCCCGTCACTGAAGATGAGGATTCTGAGATGAATGAAGACGCCATTAATAGAGCTATCTTCCGCATGTTTCAGAGAGCTGCTAGAGCCCCTAGTAACATGACTGCAGTGGAGATTTCAAATTCTTTGGTCCCTGCTGGTGTAATTCCATTCGAATGTATTACTGGTGGACCTCCGACAGACGTTGAGTATTGACTGGAGGACACAGAGAGGATTATGGATGAGATGGAACTCAGACCTGAGCAGAAGTTGAAGGGGGCCCTAACTATGTTGAAGAAAAAGAGCTTTAGATGGTGGCAATCAATTTCTGGTAGTATTTCGAGGAACCAGTTAACATGGGATCTTTTTAAGACTCGCTTCCGGAGTCGCTACATCGGAGAGAGATACTTGCAGGAGCGACGTCAAGAGTTTCAGGATCTGGAGCAGGGTAATATGTCTGTTATGGACTACGAGGTTGAGTTCATCCGATTAAGCCATTATGCTCCTGGACTTGTTGGCACAGAGACAGATAGATGCTTGAGATTCGAAAATAGACTCCGGTATGAGATCAGGAGTCGAGTCACTACCCACCTGGAAAGGAATTTTGATGCATTGGTTGAAATAGCCAAGACTGCTGAGGAAATAAACCGATTGGGTATGGAGAACAAGAGAGATAGTGATCGAGCCCAAAATCGATTCAAGAGGCCTTCTGGTTCTGCTGATTCTTCACACCCTAGCAAGAGAGGCAGGGGTGAGTCATTTCGGAGAGGCGGTGGGAGTGTCAGACCTGTTGCATCTGGTTCTTCAACATTTCAGCCTTCTAGACATGGTGGATCTTCTGGGTCCCAATCTTTGCAGCTATGTGATTATTGTGGGAGACGTCATCCTGGAGAATGCTGGAAGAAATTGGGTACCTGTTTTAGATGTGGTTCTCGTGACCGTTTCATGAAGGATTGTCCAAGGCCATTTACTACAGTTCAGATGCCAGCTCGCACTCCCTCACGTACTCAAAGTACTGTTCAGACTCCAGTAGTAAGTCGTAATCAAAGTAGAGTACCAGGATCTGCTAGTAGAGGCCGAGCATCTCAGAGTAGGGGTCCAGTCAGATCTGAGGCTGGACAGCCTGCATTGGTTTACACTGCCAGACCTCGACGGGATCGTGATGGGCCTAATGTGACTGCAGGTACTGTTACTATTCATTCAGTTCTATACTTTGCATTGTTTGATAGTGGCTCTACAAATTCCTATGTATCATATTCCGTGTCTGAGGGTCTATATATTCCTGTTGAGTATACTGAGCATTCAGTGATAGTTCAAAGTCCCTTAGGCAAATCCATCATGTTGGATCGTATTTTTAAAGAGTGTCCTATTGAGATCAATGGAGAGATTTTTCTGGCTGACCTGATGGAGTTACCTTTGGAAGAGTTTGATTTGATTCTCGGCGTAGATTGGTTGGACAAACATCGAGTAAATATTGATTTTGAGACTAAGAGAGCTGTTCTGAAGACCCCGGATAATCGAAAGATTGTAATGATCGGGGAACGTCGTGGATTTTTTACGAATATTGAATCTGCTTTGGTAGCTGAAAAGATGATCAGGAAAGGTTCCGAGGCGTTTCTTGCTTATATATTGGATACCAGGAGATCTCAATCCGATATTGAAGACATCTGAATTGTCAAGGAATTTTCCGATGTTTTTCCCGAGGAGTTGCCTGGATTACCGCCGGATAGAGAGGTTGAGTTTGAAATTGAAGTATATTCTGGTTCTACCCCGGTTTCAATGGCTCCTTATCGTATGGCCCCAAAGGAGCTTAAGGAACTGAAAGTCCAACTCCAGGAGTTATTGGACAGGGGATTTATCCGACCCAATGTATCACCGTAGGGAGCCCCAGTTCTCTTTGTCAAGAAGAAAGATGGGACATTGAGACTTTGTATCGATTATAGGAAACTGAACAAGCTCATGGTTAAAAACAATATCCTTTGCCCAGAATCGATGATCTATTTGACCAATTTCGAGGGGCTTCTATTTTCTCAAAAATAGACTTGAGGTCTGGGTATTATCAACTCAAAGTGAAAGATTCGGATATTCCGAAGACTGCTTTTCGAACTCGGTATGGGCATTATGAGTTTTTAGTGATGTCGTTTGGGTTAACAAATGCCCCTGCTACTTTTATGGATCTGATGCATAGGGTGTTTCGACCTTATTTGGACCAGTTTGTAGTTGTGTTCATCGATGACATACTAGTGTATTCCAGAAGTGAAGACGAACATGAGGAGCATTTAAAGATTGTTTTACAGACTCAAAGGGAGAATAAGCTATACGCTAAGTTGAGCAAGTCTGAATTCTGGCTCAGCGAAGTGACTTTTCTTGGACATATCGTTTCTGCTGATGGTATTCGGGTGGATCCAAGCAAAGTGGAGGCTATTCTGAACTGGAAGCAACCCAGGAACGTTTCAGAGATCCGTAGTTTCTTGGGCTTAGCTGGTTACTACCGTCGTTTCGTTGAGGGGTTCTCCCTTATTGCAGCTCCTCTGACGAAACTATTGAAAAGATGTTTCATTTGTCTGAGGACCAACAAGCTAGCTTTGAGAAATTGAAGATTGTTCTAACTCAAGCCCCAGTGTTGATTCAGCCTGAATCAGGGAAAGATTTTTCTGTCTATAATGATGCTTCACACTCTGGATTAGGCTGTGTTTTGATGCAAGATAGGAAGGTTGTCGCTTATGCTTCGCGTCAATTAAAGCCGCATGAGCGTAACTATCCTATTCACGATCTGGAGTTAGCTGTCGTGGTTTTTGCTTTAAAGATCTGGAGACACTACCTATACGGAGAAAAGTGTTATATTTATACTGATCAAAAGAGTCTGAAATATATGCTTACTCAGAAAGAATTGAATTTGAGACAGCGTCGCTGGTTGGAGCTTCTAAAGGATTACGATTTGGAGATAGAATATCATCCAGGGAAAGCTAATGTAGTGGCAGACGCCTTGAGCCGTAAGGCGATATCAGATCTCAGAGCCTTATTCGCCAACTTGAGTTAATTTGATGATAATAGTCTGTTAGCAGAGTTGCAGGTTAAACCTACTTTGGCCGAGGAGATTAAGACCAAACAACTTCTAGATAGCTCATTGCTTTCCATTATTGAGCAAGTTAAACAATGATCGAGTTCAGAGTATACTATGGATCATGATGGTATTTTGTGTTTTCATGGTCGTTACTACGTCCCTAAAGATGATGAGTTGAGACGAATTATTCTTTAGGAGGCTCATAGTAGTCCTTATGCTATGCATCCTAGTAGGGACAAAATGTACAATAATATCAAAGAGCGCTACTTTTGGACTGGTATGAAGAAGAATATTTCGGATTTTGTGGCGAGGTGTTTGACTTGTCAACAGGTTAAGGCAGAGCACCAGCATCTGTCTGGATTGTTACAGTCAATTAAGATTCCTGAGTGGAAAGGGGAGCGTATTACGATGGACTTCGTTACTGGTCTTCCTCTGACTCCTTCTAAAAAGGATTCTATTTGGGTGATTGTTGATCGACTCACCAAGTCAGCGCACTTTATTCCAATTCGGATTAATTATTCTTTGGACAAACTGGCTAAGTTGTACATTTCTGAGATCGTTAGACTTCATGGTGTTCCGTTGTCTATCATAGCTGATCGAGATCCAAGGTTCACTTCCAGTTTCTGGAAGGCTTTGCATGAGGCTTTGGGTACTCGTTTGAATTTCAGTACATCTTTTCATCCACAAACTGATGGACAATCTGAGTGAGTTATTCAGGTGTTGGAGGATATGTTACGAGGTTGTGAGATTGATTTCCGTGGTAGTTGGGAAGATTTCTTGCAATTAGCTGAGTTTGCTTACAATAATAATTATCAGGCGAGTATTCGTATGGCACCGTATGAGGCTCTATATGGACGTAGATGTCATACTCCTATATGTTGGACAGAGTTGCATGATAGAAAAACTTTGGGTAGGCAAAGTCATACGCATAAGCGAGTAAGGATATCGAGTTTGAGGTTGGAGATCAGGTTTTCTCAAGGTATCTACATGGAAGAAAGTATGAGATTTGGACGTAAGGTAAACTGAGTCCGCGATTTATTGGGCCGTATCGTATTCTGAAGAAGTTGGACCTGTTGCTTATCAGCTTGAGTTGCCTTCCAGCTCAGTCGTATTCATGATGTTTTCATGTATCTATGTGAGGCGATACCGTCCAGATCCATATCACATCATCAGATTGATGAGGTAGAGCTGAGACCTGATTGTCTTATGAGGAGGAACCTGTTCAGGTTTAGAAAGGATGAGCGAGTTCTTCGGAATAGGCGTATTCCAATGGTCAAAGTTCAGTGGAGTAATCGTAGCCCTCAGAAGCTACTTGGAGACATTGGAGTCATGGAGGTTCAATTTCCTCATCTGTTTTCATAAGGTAAATTCTAAGGACGAAATTTCTTGTAGAGGGGGGAATTGTAACAACCCGAAAATTTCAAAATAATTTAATTGGGAATTGGTTTTAATTGTGAAAATTTGTAAATTTTTAGGGACTAAATGAAAGATTTTAAACTTGTAGCTTGTTTTAGAGTTAAAGAAAATTTAGGGACCAAGCCTGGAATTTGTCCAAAAAAAATAGGTAAGTTTGGTGTATATTACGGGAGTTGGTTTCTGGAAATCAGAAACCAATTCCTCCCAAATTCCCTCTCCCAACCTCAACTTCCGACGACGATCCCGACGCCATCCGAATTCCGATCGCCGTTTTGAAAGTACCATCGTGTTCGTTATCCAGTCAGGAACAACCACCTTAAATTAATTGAAGCGAAACGCTGCCAAACGCCGTGAATTTCAAGTCAAAGCATCGACGTTTTTTTAGCTCAATCGCCTAGAAAATCATAAATTCATCGTCGATCGTTGCTCCGTTTACGACACCTCCTGCACCATCGTGTTCCTTGTGCCGTTCCGAGTCCGCCGGTGTCATCCTCTGTCTCTGTCGACGGTGGCGCGTGGGGAGGTGAAGCGGTTAAATTTCGATTTGTGAATCGAGCTCTCCGCCGTTCAAAAATTTGAACCGATCTTTGTAAGTATCTCGAAATCGCTCAAAATAATTTTTAGAGCCCCGGAGGAGGTCCAACGCGCCACACGCGCCGCCGCAGGGCGAGAGCATAACTGGAAAACCAGTTTAACCGGTTTTGACCGGTTTGACCGGTCTGAACCGGTCCGACCCGACCCGACCCGACCGTTGACCGTTAACCGATGATATTCTGTGAATTAATTTGATTTTGGTGCTATTCGAGAAATTAATTCGAAATAGGTGCTATTTTGGTATTTTTTTTGGAAAAGGGTGACATTCTGGGAATTAATTCGAAATGATGTTATTTTGGGAATTAATTCAAAAAGATGCTATTTTGGTAATTAATTTGAAAAAGGGTGCTATTATGGTTATTATTTAAAAAAAAGGTGCTATTTATGTAAAATGTTTGACAACTTGTTGACCTCCTTTGACCAGAACTTTGACCGACTTTGACCGGCTATTAAACGATCGTTAATCTTTTCCAAAAATATCTATCCTGACAATTTTTGACGTCCCGAATCCTTTTTTGGGGTCCGTTTCACCAAATTCAAACCCGAAAGTCTCCAAATCGTCAGTCAAACCCGTTGACTTTGATTTTGACCAAGAATTTGAAATTTCGGAAGGTTATACTTTATGGTTTTCGACGTCCTGAATTTGATTCCAAAGTCCGTTTTGCCAAATTCTGACCCGAAATTCCGAAATCGAGCATGTGAACCCAAAAAGGCTTAGTATCTTAATATTTTGATTATTTTTAAGAGTTTTGGTTAAGGAATTGATTCAATAAAATATTTTATGAAGGTACTCGTGTTTCACCTGAGCAAGGATCAGTTAGGTCCGGTGTTATTCGTTCGTCAGATCAGTCCGAACCGCGTATTACAAGAATACCCGTAGGTTTCCGTATTTTTAAATAAGATTAAGATTATTTAGTAGAATTCAAATGGATTTTTCTAATTCGTAGGATCTAGCGCTGTAGCAGAGCGTAATCGACAGACCCAGTAATAGCTTCCTATCTGATTCTCAGACTGTTACAGTTTGTTACTGACGGTGGTATCTTACTGTTTAAACTATCATATAAATGATTTCAAATTTGATGATGTTTACTATTATTACAACATGATACATGTTTTGAATACTGGTTACCGACCCTGATTTACCGGATATTGATCTGATGTATGGTTTATGTAATTTCTGCATATGATTTATAAGCATGAACCATTTCATATTTAAGAATTAATATTTATTTCACCTAAACATACATGTTTATTTCTGTTACTGGGATTTATTAAGGAAAGTATTCAGACTCTTTGCTGTTGCTAGGGTAAGTCTTACTGGTGTGCAGGGGTGTATGGTTCTGGGAACCTACACATTGTAGTGATGAGTGACTGGATGGGAGTATACTGCAGACTCCTGCTTGTGCTTAGGGTAAGTCTTATTGGTGTGCAGGTGGGGTGTATGGTTCTAGGTTGATAACCGATTTTATTGGAATATTTTATTCGTATGTTTTTATGCACTGTTTGGAGCACACTGAGCTTTTTAGCTCATTCTATAGTTTTTAACTTTTTCAGATAACAGCAGACCGTAAGCTAGCAGATTTGGCATCAGGGGAGATCAACTACTTATTTGTACGAACATATATTTCTATATGTTTTTTCAGTTATGTTTGGTGACATGTATTTGATATCGTTTTGGACATATCTGTATTATTAATATTTTGTTATGTACTATATTTAATGTTCTATAAGTTATATAAAAAAAAACCTCTGAATGGGATATGTGATCACTTAGGTTTGAGTCTAACTTACAGACCGGGTCGGGGGTTACATTTGGTCCTTTATTCTATTTTTTCAAAAAAAAGATCAACTAATTTAAAAAAAAACAATTCTTTTAAAAAGATTCATCACTGCAATGATATCCGTTATGTTAGCTTGCAATAAATACGATATAATCTAAAACAAAACCGCACCCGTAATTTAAATGGTATTACGAGGTGGACCATATCTGAAAGATTCATTTGTGGTTCTATACATTTTGTTTTTTTTCCCTGACGCCCGAGACATGAGAGATTTGAGTGGCTAAAAGTGCTGCAATGCAATTTGTAAGCTAACTTTCCTTTTCATTGCTCCATCTTTTAGCGTAGAAGAAAACGCATTTGTTGAAATTTTGGTTTCTTCCTTCTATGGTTGATTTTTTTTTTTTTTCATATTTTCTGGAATGTCAGTCAGCTTGTCCAAGTGCGAGAACAGTACTGGGCAAAGTTTTTTGAGTTGCATCAGACCCTGAAATGTCTAATTTGTTATTATTTGTGATTTCAACTTTTCTAATAATCCACGGCAACTCATACGGAAATATAATCATTTGTTGTATTTGAGTGAATCTACTGAAATTCCCAACTCCAATGATGATTTTGTTATCTCATCGTGAACCATAAAATCTATAATCCATAAACAAAAACAATTTAAACACTCAACTTACGACGTTCATCGATACATCTATTCTACTATATTTCATAAGATTCATAAATGTAATTATGCAAGTCAAATATAAACATAGATGCATATGTATAAGTATAACATATATCTTTCCTAATTAATTATCGATATTTTCTGAAGTGTAGGGAGTATCATATTTCACAATATTATCACTCCATGCATTTCATGCTTAACGACATTCATCTGAATGCTACCAGATACTCAAGAGTATCTTCAATCACCAACTAATCCATGGCTCTATAACTTACCATACAGTCATATCAATGGTAATAAGATATACAACATCTCCTAGCATCAAGTAATAATAGAAATAAGTTACTTGATATCTCCTAGCAATGAAGTATCTTGACTATTCGTATAGCTCTATACATATGCATACAGCCGAATATTTCTGTTAGTTGATTACATTCATACAGCCGAATTTCTTCTAGGTTTCGGAGATTGGGGAGCAACCAATGCGGAAGCAAGGTCTTCATACTGGAGCAACAGAACATATAAATAACTTTAAGACATGAAAAGGTGGAAGATGAAGCCATTGTTGCTAACCCAAAGCTTTCAATTTTGATAACTTCCTTCAACTTTAGCAGTGTACAGAGATACAACTTTTCAAGGCTTTGAAATGGTTGAGAAGAAGAGAAGGAAACAACACACTCCATCTCTTTGCAATCCCCTATTCTACAAACCCTCAAATCATTTGCATTTTTGAAGGATGGAATACCATCGTTTAAGCTTCTCAAATGGTGTGAGCGAGAAATATCAACGTCTTGAACATCAGAGGGGAGCATAATTAACTTACCATCACTATATTTGATTGTGTTGATTATTACATTTTTATCAGCTCTCTCGAACTCAAAATTTGAAAGACGTGAGCCCACCTGTAATCTGTACGTGATGAGTTTTCTCTTAGATTTCTGCATGGATGAGAAGAACTTGTTTAGTTCATGCATGTCTTCAAAATACCCTTCAAAGCATTCCAAATTCTCTAGTGTCATTATTTCCTCTGGACATGCCTTTGCTTTGTGTAAAACTATTTTCAAGTCTTGAAGGCTAGAGAGTTTTGATAAAATTCCATTGGGAATATATTTTAAATAGAACACTTCAAGATCAAGATTACTTAGATTTATTAACATATCCATGCCGCCTGCTATTTCCTCAATTCTAGTCCAATTAAGATCCAACTTCTTCAATCTTTGAAGCTTTGAAAGGCAAGGCAAATGTCTTAATCTTTCACTGCCATGAAGCAACAGATGTGAGATTCTTTAGTTCATAGACGGTATCCGGTAGATACTCGTTTTTCGTCCAGAACAGATTAAGAACACTTGGACAGAACATGTTTACAAAGAAAGCATTTGAGATCTTCTCCATAGGATTCTGTTGCAGTAACAAGGTTGCAAGTAGTTGAGAATTTGGAGGCGACATATCTTCGGAAATCTGTATTCTGGAGTTTTCTATAAGCGATACTTTCTCAACACCTGCCTTCCATTCTTCATCTTTTGGTAACCTTTTTAATTGTAGGCCTGCTTGTATAATATATGGACGATCCTTGTTTGTTATGGACAATGCCATGTCTCTCACTGCATCATGCATCTTCACACAAGGCCGACTGAATTGTTTGATAGCATTTTCTAACAAACAGTTTCCTTCCAACTTTCTCAAATAGACATAGCCCATGTCTTTCATTTCTTTTCTTGTCCATTTCTTCTATGAATCCCTCATCAATCCAACATTCGATTAGATCATCCTTCTCGATTTTGAAATCTTCAGGATATAATGCACAATACAAGAAGCATCGTTTAACTTTCTCATCTTTTATGTGATCGAAACTAAATTTCAAGCGCTCAATCACTTCAGCTTCCGCTCCTTCAATCATCCCTATTCGCTCTTTCAATTCCTTGAGAGCATTTCTCCAAATACAAGGATCATCTTCTCCTTTTAGGGTACCGGCTACCACAACAATTGTGAGGGGCAGACAAGCACATTCATTGACAACAAGCTTCAAAATTGGCATTATACTTGCACTTTGCACTATGTTAGGCCCAACTTTATTCAAGAATAGTATCAATGCCTCTTCTTCTGAAAGGGGTATCGCTAGTATATCCTTACAGCCCATACGTTTACAGACATGCACCGAACGAGTTGTCAACACCAACTTCCATCCATTGCTACTACTTGACTCAGGGATCCCAACTTCCTCTAGACAGAATCTATCCCACACATCATCTAAGATTAGAACATACTTTCCTGTTTTCTTTAACATTTCTGATAAGATTGCAGCTCGTCTAACCTCATCTCCTTCTTTGGCCAAATTTTCTTTCAAATTCAATGCACTTGCAATATCATCTTGTAACTTTATAATATTGAACTCCTTTGATATAGTAACCCAAATTACTTTATCAATTCTATTTTCTTTCAAAAGATCATTGTAGATGTTCTTCATGATGGTGGTTTTACCGACACCGCCCATTCCCCATACTCCAATCATGCTCACTTCCTCTTGCATCAAACATCGCCAAATTTCATCTCTCATAGATTTTTCACCAACTAGTTCAGATGTTGGCAGAGGCAACCCAACCTTTGGACCATCGATGAAAAGTTTTTCAGAGGCATTAGGAGCTTTATCAAGGAATGTCCGCATTTCTTTAGTCTCTTCATCAACCAACTTTCCATTGCAAGCACGAGAAAAGCATCTGCCATTACTGACTTTAGTTTCAACATCTTGAGCTTCTCCAATCATTGCTTTCAGATTTTCCAACCAATTTTTAACTCCCTCTTTTGGTACCTTCCCCTTATGAAGAAGCTCTGCTTTCAATTGCAGCTCTATATCTTTCATTTTGCTATTCAATTCATCTCTGGTTCGTTTGAAGTTTCTAACATAATCATTGAGCTTTCGGTGATATTGTAAATACTTACAAATTGGAGTTCCGAGACAACCTGTAACTGCAACTGCAGGCTCGACGCACTCCATTAATTTGTGCCTGCAACCATATACTTATTATCGAAAGATATGACTGTAGGTATGAAAAGGAAACATGAATGCAACCTTCCAGCAGTTTATATAAATAAAAGAAGCTTGAAATGGGGAGTTAAAATCTATACTGACTCACTGATTCATACTCAAATTAAATTGAGTTGATAACTTCAATTTCACACAGTTCTAATGCACAAAGAAGAGAAAAAATTACCTGTGAAAGATCTCGGAGATTGAAAACAGTGGAAGAAGAAAGAAGACTGTATCGGATAACAAAAATTTAATCAAAACAATAAGAAACTGTAAAGGAAAACCCAATGTTCTTTACAATTTTGTATCATTTTCTTGTTTTCAACATGCCCTTCAACATAATATACAAATGATACATGTCTGGATTTGAGAAAATAATCAGAGAAATTAATAAATTATGAGCCAAATAGAAGGATAGAAATTAAGAAAATATGAGCCAATTGTAGCTTCGTTTAAAGCAAGCATAGACGAGAGAAATTAATAAAATTATGAGCCAGCTGTATTTTATTAAAAAAACAGTCTTGTAAGTTTTAGTAAAAAAATTTGAATTTTTAAAATTGATTTTTTTTACTTGAGTCGATTTGAAAAAATTTAAAATTTCAATCGAGTTATAAAATATAACTCAAATAACTTAAAAGTTCAAGTAATTAATAGACTGATTTTTAAATTTGAGCCGATATCAAGACTAATGAAGTGAATTAGGGTTCAGGCGAAAGGAGAAAAATTAGGGATTTATGATTCGATTGAATTAGAAAATTATGATTCAATTTGGGATTCTGCTGAGGCTAGGGGTGTAATCGAAGTAGGGGAAAGAGTTGGGGAACAACGTCGGATTACTTTAATGAAATGGGGGCGTTTGTCATTGATTGGTAGCTAAGACCCAATTGGGCTGTATGATTGTCATTCCTGATGGCATGCTTTTGTTAAGAGTTGGCAACTTATTGTATAAAAGAAAGGTCATTGTACTAAGATTGTATGAAAAACAGAATTACCGAACTAAATCCTATAATCTTGCTTCTTCTTCTCCTGAAATCTTCTCTTCTTTACGAACGACTATTACGATTGGTATTTGGAGCCAATCTTTGATCCAACAAGATAAAACAAGAAAATGTCGAGAAAGGACAATGGAAGTCATGACTCGACAATTGTGTAAGATCCTCCAGCAGACAATATTGAAAAAGAAGAAACAAAAGAGGAATTACCAACTTAGTGGGCAACACAGAAAGATGCACAGGAGAAAAGAATGTCTGCGCTGGAATCAAGAACCGAAGAAACCCAAGGTATGTGCAGAGAATCTTGGAACTTGTGTCCAAGGCAACCTACATCGGGGAACCATCACCTGCAAGTTCACAACCAAAATAATCAGAGTAAGCAAGATGGCAAAAGCACAGGAGAAAAGAATGTCTGCGCTGGAATCAAGAACCGAAGAAACCCAAGGTATGTGCAGAGAATCTTGGAACTTGTGTCCAAGGCAACCTACATCGGGGAACCATCACCTGCAAGTTCACAACCAAAATAATCAGAGTAAGCAAGATGGCAAAAAACCCCACATATAACGCCTATATAATTCAAAACAGTAAAAGTCATTTTGCTTCTTTCCTATACCCATTGTAGAAAACTTATTGGATGAATCGACAGGATCTCAATACTATTCTAAGATAGATCTTAGATCTGAGTATTGACAAATAAGAAGTAAGGAAGAAGATTACCTAAAACAACATTTAGAACTCACCATGGACATTATGAGTTTAAAGTGATGCCCTTTGGGTTTACTAATACCCCAGCCACCTTCCAAGCCTTAATGAATGATGTTTTTGGTCCCTACTTAAGAAAATTTATTTTTGTTTTCTTTGATGATATTCTTATTTATAGTCAAACATTTACAGGTAGTCCTACAGGTACTGCAGCAACACCAATTAAATGCTAGAAGGAAAAATGTTTTTTTGGGGAACCAAAGGTGGAATACTTAGCACACCAAATCAGATGATAGTGTAGCAACAGATCCTGCCAAAATAAAGGCCATGCAGAAATGGAAGCTGCCTAATAATCTTAAATCCTTGAGAGGATTTTTGGGATTAACAGGATACTATAGGAAATTTATTAAGGGTTATGGGGAAATTAGTAAACCCTTAAAAAATATGCTTAAAAAAGAAAAATTCTAGTGGATAGAGGAGGCCAAACAAGCTTTTTTGTTACATAAGGAAGCCATGTGTAAGGCCCTTGTTTTAGCTTTACCTATTTTTTCTAATGAATTTGTTTTGGAAACAAATGCCAGCTCAAGGGGAATTGGAGTTGTCCTCTCACAACAAGGCAGACCTGTTGCATACCATAGTAAAGCTTTGAGGCCAACACACGTAGATTTATCCATCTATGAGAATTAGTAACTAGCAATACTAATGGCAGTCACAAAGTGGAGACACTACCTAGAGAACAGAACCTTTGTGATCAAAACAGATCATGAACCGTTACAACACTTACTGGAACAGAAGATGACTATTGTGATACAAAAAAGAGGACTAACTAAGCTGCTGGGACTTGATTATATCATCCAGTAAAGGAAGGGAAAACATAACAGAGTGACTGATCCTTTGTCTAGGAGTTATGAGGAGCAATCAAATTTTTTACAGATTTCAACAATGGTAATAATACCTTAGTGGATTAAAGACATTGAGGAAAGCTACCTCAATGACAACTTGGCTCAAAAAATTATTCCAACTCTAGCAATCACTCCACAGTCGTGGGAGGATTGGACTTATATTAAAGGTTACAAAGGAAACAGTTACGTGTGAAGTCCGGGTGACCTAAGGAAGCAGCTTATTGAGAAAGTTCATGACTCCCCTCAAGGAGGTCATTCATTGACATTTTATCAAAGAGTTAAAGAGGAGCATGTACACAAATCAGGACTCTTACAACCTTTACCTATTCCTAAACAAACTTGACAGGTCATTACCATGGATTTCATAGGGTGATTACCTACCTCAATGAAGTATAATTTCATACTGGTGGTCATTGAAAAATTTACTAAGTATGGTCATTTTATGGGGTTGTCTCACCCATATACAGCAGTGGTCAAACCCAGGTCTATAAACTACATGGACACCCACAGGTAGCCATTTCAGACAGAAACAAAACCTTTACTAGCCTATTCTGGAAGGAACTTATGAAACAACTTGGCGCCACTACATTTTTAGCAAATCCTATCACCCTAAGACAGATGGTCAAACAGAGCATTTGAACAAGTGTTTGGAGCAGTACTTATGAAGCTTCTACTTTCAAAAACCTACAAGTTGGGCACGGTGGCTTTCCCAGGCAGAGTGGTGGTATAATACCAATTACCACACTGTACTGGGAACAACATCCTTTGAGGCACTCTATGGGTATAAACCCCCTATGCTAAGTTGGGCAGAACCATCACAAGTTAACAGTGTGCAGGATATCATACAGGCTCGTGAGTAAATTAATAAAGCACTACACGACCACCTAACTAAAGAACAAAATCGGATGGAACAATATGTAGATAAGAACATAACAGAATAATAATTTCAGATTGGAGACGAAGTCTACCTTAAATTGCAACCGTATAGGCAGACATCCGTTGCACTGCAAAGGAACTTGAAGCTTTCTTCTAGGTATTATGGTCCCTGTAAGGTCTTTGAAAAAATTGAGTTAGTAGCTTACAGATAGGATTTACCTAAGAATTCAAAAATCCACCCCTTATTCCATGTCAGTTTATTAAAAAAGAAATTAGGTCAGAATACAGTCACCTCTTTGCATTCACCGAAGAAAGAATATATGAATAAATATATATGTATGTTAAAATAAATAGGGTTAATAGTTGCTTATAAAGAAGAAAGAAACAGATTAAGAGGAGAAGCATTATAGCTTAGAAAACTTTTATATCACTTTTATTAAGAAATGAGCAGCCTTTTTATAGTGGCTAGCTCAACTATCACAAAATGCATGTGACCTTACATCAGCTGATCTAGGAGCAGTAACAACCTCAACCTCTATTTCAACAACAAATGACGTCAGTTGCAATATATTGCTGAGCAACTTATCCTTCAACATCCTCGTTATTTTTCTCGTTTCCTCTCCTTCAGTCGTCTGGTGAGAAGTTGGAGCGTAGCTAACATGAAACGAACCATCAGTGACCTTCTCCCTTACAAAGTACATATCTAATTCAACGTGCTTGTAGCGAGCATGAAAAATGGGCTTGGTGCTTATTGCTATGGCACTGGTGTTATCACACCATACAACTGGAACATCGGCCTCCTTTAGTCCTAGCTCAGTTAGTAATGTCCTCAACCAAACAACTTCAGAAACTACGTTAGCAATAATATGATATTCAACTTCTGTCGCAGAGCGAGAAATAGACTTTTGTTGTCTAGAACTCCACGAAAAAAGGTTATCATCCAAAAACACACAATTACCATTAATCGAGCGACTATCATCAACATTACTTACCTAATTGGCATCCAAAAAAGCAACAACATTTGGTGTAGCATTGGAGGCGTTGAACACCAAACCATAATCAAGAGTACCATTCAAGTAGCGTAAAATTTGTTTAACGACCACCCAGTGCAGTTCACCTGGACGATGCATATATTGTGCAACTCGGTTGACACTAAACGCCACATTGGACCTAGAGTGACTTAGATACAACAAAGCTCACACAACACTTCTATACATGTAAGGCTTCAAGAGGTTTACCAGCACTATGAGTAAGTTTGGGTGAAAAAATCATGGGTGTATGAGTTGGTTTTGCATTACTCTTCTTCATCTTCTCCAATAACTCTTTAATTAACTTATGTTGTTGCAGAATCAGCTGTCCTGGCATACGTTAAACTTCAATGCCGAAGAAGTAGCTTAATTCACCAAGATCTTTGAGCAAGAATTTTGTACCCAACAGCCGAACAACATCCTCAATAGCTTTCAATAAAGTACCAATGACTAATATCATCTATAAACACCAAAACATAAACACTCTCGTTATTATTATGTCAAACAAACAAAAATGAGTATGCAGTGGAACCTTTGAAACCAACAGCAAACAACGATTGGTGATGCTTCGAATACCACATTCGCAGTGCCTGACGCAAGCCATACAAGGCCTCCATCAGCCACAAATCAGTCAAACCCATGTGCCCGCATCATGAAAACTTCCTTACGTGGCTCCCATTGGGGAAGGCGTTGTTCACATCGATTTGGTGCAAGGACCACCCATTTGAAACAACAAGATAAAGAATAACATTTATTTTCAACGCCTTCACAACCGGAATATCATATCACAAACATCTAACCCCGAAACTTGTGCAAAACTCTTAGCAACCAAACAAGCTTTATCGTGAGCAACCGAACCACCCAAGTTACACTTGACATTGAACAACCACTTACGACCAACAGCCGTACGACTTTCAGGTAACTTAATGCCTAATACTCAGCCATAATAGCCATTTTACTCCGGGTCATCATGGGATGGCGATTACAAGGGATTGCTGCCACACTATTAGAAGTGACACAAATACCCCCTTATTCAGGCAAAAGTTGAGTACTCAAAACATCACCCATAGAATATTGCAACAAACTTCCAGCAGAGTTTTCGATATGAACATCCACATCTTGTTCAATAGCTCGATCTTCCTCCTCTGTAGAGTCCTCACGTCTAGCAAAAATGTTTTGAGAGCCCTTGTTTGTCTCAAATTGGAATACATCTTGTATAAATCACCGTATACGAGTTAGAGATGTCACACCAATCATATCAAACTTATACTATTCGAAATTCGGTAAAATTTTTGTTTCTTTATGATTAATATAATAAAATAACTAATCAAATTAAAATGCATCTAAACAAAAATAAATTACGATTTAATAAAATATTATTCATATATAATTTAATAAAAAATGCAGTTCAAACATATTTGAATCAAAGCATCAAAAGACATAAATATATACATGTCAACTAGAATAACCAAAACATCGAGAGGATGTCATACTGATTTTGGATGTCTGAACTGATCTGCAAAATGTATGATGTGTCACACCCAAATTTAGGGGTTAAATTATAAGTTTTCAAAACTTATAGTCAGTTTTAGAATGTGCAAGAAATTCAGGAACCCATTCCTGAATTTATCCATTTTTCTTATATGTTGAAAAATAAAATCCCCTCCCCGAGCAATCTGGTTTTCTCCAGATGCTTTACCCCAATTTCCTTCCCCATCGACCCAACTTTGTAGCCCCGATTCTCCATCATCCGGCCACCGTTCATCGATCCGAAATCACCAATAGACTCACCATTAAACGGAGAACAAAACCCGACATTTATCTCGTCGTGAATCAGCGTCGTTCACCGTAAAACTCAACCGGAAACTTCATCGGTTTTAACTCGATCGTCATTAGTTTTCCGTTGATTCGGCCACCCGTTTATCACACTTCTTACACCATCGGACTCACCGTCACCGTGTGCTCAAAACCCGACCGAAATCTTCGTGCCGTTGTTGATCCGTCATCACTCACCATCCACTATTAGAGAAGTTGATACGTTTTAAAATTCTACAATCCGTTATGTTTCGTTGAAAAGTAACACTTGCACGAGACTCCCGGAGTGTCGATCTACAAGTCTAGAAAATTTCACGTCAAACCAAAGACCGGAGCCACTGCACGCGTCACCCCCTGTGCATGGGCCTTGTCTGCCAGCCTGGGAAGTGGATTGACTGGTTGGACCGGTCTGGATCGAGCCGTTGACCGGCGTTGACCACCATTGACCAGTCGTTAACTATTTTCGGGTACACCTATCCTGACATTTTTTGATGTCCTGAGTCTATTTTTGAGGTTCGTTTCACCAAATTCGAACACGATAAGCTTTTTTTCACTGTTTAATCACCCGATTCGATCCGTTTTTCGTAATTAAGCTATCTTTTTATGAAATTTCTATTGATATGTATCTGAGGAATTATTGGAAGTTGATTTCAAGTTTGAGAGTGACCGAATGGAGTTTAAATGGTCGATCAGTATGGCACAGAAATAGAGGTAATACATTACTACCTTTTCATGTTTTATGAAACATGTTGATATTGGTAAATGCATGAATGAAAATGTTTGGTCGCATCTGGGTAGTTAAATAATTCCTACACTCGATCCGAATGCGGTAAAAAGTCAGTAACTGAATAAAATTCTGATGGCTTGTACAATAAATTAGAAGTTTGATAAGGAATAATTTCAAGTTCAGAGATTATTAGAAAAAGGAATTAACCCTAGGATATCTAAATTCTATTTATCCTTGTTAAGAGTTTTAATACCAAAGTTATCTGGTTAAGGAATTACGAAAAATGCCCTTGAGAGGTAAAAATAGTCCGAGTTGACTCTGAATGAGAAAATACCATGAGAATTCGTACCTAACCCGATAAATTACAAATTTAATTGTTAAGATCATGTCTTTGTACAAAAAATTCTTGATAACCTATTTGTAACATCTAAAAAAGGCACTTGACCCGAAAATCTTCGAGTTATGAGTAAATATCTGAAGAATAATTTATCGATGGTGCTCTTTTGTCAGAATTATTCTAAAAGACTGAAATAGATTATAAGTTTGAATTAAATAATAAGATGGATGGAAGGAAATGATTGAAATACACTGGATTTGTAAAATGACCAAAATACCTCTGGAATGCAAATGACCCAAGAATTTCACCAAGCCTAAGAAGGATTGGATATCCTCAAGCTATGAAATGACAGGAATAACATTGAGCACCAAAATAATCAAAATACCCTTATGGCCTAGAATAAGTAAATGTCTTGGATTAATTAAGGAATCCAAATAAACATGGATGTTGTACTGCCCTTAAAAGTTATGAAACACAACTTAAGTATGTCGACCAACCTTAATACTATGTCAGTACCTGAATGGCATAGATACCACTTGAATGTTCATTCGTCTCCTCAAGTTTCGATCGATGATAACTCTAGAAGTATTTAGATCAGCTCAACGCTAGAGCGCATTCGATATTAAGAAGTGGATATTCGTGAGACAAATCAACCTCGAATACCAAAATAACTTTATTACATGACCAAATTGAACAGAACGGAAGTACAATGTGTATCTGAAATTCAGAAATATTCGAATTACTCTGGAAAACTCTGAAGTAATCGGGATAGACTTGACTTCTAAATGAACTAAGTAACCTCAATGACTGAGGATTAAATAAGTTATTTGGATATGAGTATGGGAACGCTGTTGAACTTATATGATGTATTATCCTTATGGGTCATGAACCACGAACTAAGTATGTCGACATTTCCTAATATCGTTGAAACATGAAAATAAAATAAAGATCATTAGAAGATCTATTCAGCGATGATTCTGAAGATGATCTATGGACAAGAATTTTTGGTATTAAAGAGTAAATACCCTGGAAGGACAATGAATTGACCAGTCGACAAGCATTAGTTCTGGGAGCTGTTCATCTAGAGTTGTTCGATAATCCGATCAATCGACATAGATTGTAAAGTTCTTGAATCTTTGTTCTCCTTTATCAACTCAAATCACTCTGGTCATATCTGAAAACACAAGCAACACATATGTAAAGGATTCTGAATACTCTTATGATTATATAGAGCTTCCGAAAAATATCTGAATAAGATATAATCCTGATAAATCACATTCTGAATAACTGATGATTCCGTTAGTTAATGAACTCTTCCAATAGTGATTCTAACTTTCGACATTCTATTGGTATATTGAAGATTCGTTTTTCTCTACCTGATAAGATTATCCAATATCTTTGAATAATAATATCTGGAAACCCTAGTGTGTTCCCTAATCATATGAATATTTTACCTGATTTTTGTTCTAATACCTGACCTGAATTTTGTTTTGATACCTGACATGGATTCTGTTCTGATATATGATCTGAATTATGTTTTGATTTCTTATATCTCTGTTTACTGATGGAAAATATTTTATTTGAGGGTATTGTTGGAGGATGTATACCTGCAGGCTCCTCGACTTTGTGCTCAGGGCCTTATTGGACGTGACGGTGGGTGTATGGTTCTGGGGAACCTACACATTTGGACGTGTATGGTTGGAGGGATTACTATGGTTTTTGAATTTTAGAAATATATTTTAAAAAGATCTGTATCTTTTCATTGGTTTTGTGGGAACACACTAGATAACTAATTCTGATCTCCTGAACCCAGTCATCCCAAAATATTTCCCTCTGAAATGAAAGCTTATTGTCTGTTACTGTCTTAGATATCAGTAGGACCTCAGTTCAGCTTAAAATTCTGTAGATGACTGAACCAATAAGGAAATATATGTTTATCTTTATATGCACGTTCTTCAGCATCATCTGGTAGTTTTGTATTAATGAGTTTTCCAAAGATCACTCTGTTACTCACATTTTCAAGTTAAATAAATCATACCAGTGCATCTATCGACATCAGTAAGAGAGTTCTCCGGCGTTGCTAGTGGAGTATGGTACATGTGATTAGGGGGCATGTAGGTTGTATTTTATTTTATATACGAGTCTAAATATCTGTTTTATTTCTGAATATTGATAAATTATTTTATTAGTTTACATGTTTTAATAAAAGTTTTAAATTTTGTCGAGATTTTTACGGTGGGTCGCTCCGGTGGCCCTAATATGACACCTCATATCAGATCGGGTCACCCGTATCAATCTTAGGGGGTTACAGATGTCCTGTCTGAATCCATACTCTGCTGACTTTACTTTAACTACGTGTGAAATAATCACACGCTAAGTTTTCCACTTATTGAGACAACATATTAATAAAATAAAATAACATATAAAATAAAAAATATTATATGGAAAACATCACTAAAATAAATCATGCAAAAAATAAAAACTAATATCAGAATTCTTTACTTTAAGACATATCAAATATATATTGTTCTATTTCGATTCGTATCGCTGCCCACTATACTACCATGAGAATAAATTGTACGCAACTCTATGATTGAGTGTTCTATGCTATGTACAGTATAATTGCCAGTGTTTGTTTTGTATATTTAGTGCCTATAGTTGCACCGTAGATGCCCTATGAATGTACATGTACTATAGAACACATCAACACTATACCTATGAATCCTGAAACATAAATGTATCCAATAACTATGATGTACATAAATGTTTCTCCGTGTCATCAATCAAATAACACTCCACCTCTTGGCATGCCAATTGTACCACTAACTCTCAAGTTTCAGACAATGGGCTTATTCAAAATCATATATTATTTTGCATATAAAGTAACCATACATTCGAATAAAATCTCATAAATATTTTATTGGACAATTCGTACCCAAAACAATCATATATTATGGAATAAAATAAATTAATAAAAAAGTATATTTCAAAATACTATTTTAAAACATTTTCTATAAAAATTGATGAGGTTGACTCATCGCAAGTCTTCCTCGTATATCTTTAATAAAAAGTTTATTTGCACTCACTTGTTGCCTCACTAGCTTGCTTTACTACACTTATTGAAGTCACTTTCGAACCTTGTTATTTCCTTTAAGCTCATTTTGATCTCAATGTTGATTACAATCTACTCGAAAAATAATTACCAGACATAAAAATTTTGAACATATGTTAGTATCTAACTAACTTATTAAACACGTATTCATATGCAATCTTAAAATAATATTGTAATTAAATATTCAATACTAATTCATATAACTTAATAAATTCTATTCAACTATTGCAAAAATAACCTTTCTAGTCCTTGAAAATAATAATTCTCAACGTTAAATCGGGATAGACTTGACTTCTAAATGAACTAAGTAACCTCAATGACTGAGGATTAAATAAGTGATTTGGATGAGTCTGGGAACGCTGTTGAACTTATATGATGTATTATCCTTATGGGTCACGAACCACGAACTAAGTACATCGACATTTCCTGATATCGTTAAAACATGAAAATGAAATAAAGACCATTGGAAGATCTATTCAGCGATGATTCTGAAGATGATCTATGGACAAGAATTTTTGGTATTAAAGAGTAAATACCCTGGAAGGACAATGAATTGACCAGTCGACAAGCATTAGTTATGGGAGCTGTTCATCTTGAGTTGTTCGATAATCCGATCAATCGACATAGATTGTAAAGGTCTTGAATCTTTTTTCTCCCTTATCAGCTCAAATCACTCTGGTCATATATGAAAACACAAGCAACACATATGTAAAGGATTCTGAATACCCTTCTGATTACGTAGAGCTTCCGAAAAAATTCCGAATAAGATATAATCCTGATAAATCACATTCTGAATAACTGATGATTCTGTCAGTTAATGAACTCTTCCAATAGTGATTATAACTTGCGACATTCTATCGGTATACTGAAGATCCATGTTTCTCTACCTGATAAGATTATCCAATATTTTTGAATAATATCTAGAAACCCTAGTGTGTTCCCTAATCATATGAATATTTTACCTGATTTCTATTCTAATAGCTGACCTAAATTTTGTTTTGATACCTGACCTGGATTCTTTTCTGATATATGATCTGAATTATGTTTTGATTTCTTATATCTCTGTTTACTGACGAAAAATGTTTTATTTGAGGGTATTGTTGGAGGATGTATACCTGCAGGCTCCTCGAGTTTGTGCTCAGGGACTTACTGGACGTGACGGTGGGTGTATGGTTCTCGGGAACCTACACATTTGGACGTGTTTAGTTGGAGGGATTACTATGGTTTTTGAATTTTAGAAATATATTTTAAAAAGATCTGTATCTTTTCATTGGTTTTGTGGGAACACACTATATAACTAATTCTGATCTCCTGAACCCAGTCATCCCGAAATATTTCCCTCTGAAATGAAAGCTTATTGTCTGTTACTATCTGAGATATCAGTGGGACCTCAGTTCATCCTAAAATTATGTAGATGTCTGAACCAATAAGGAAATATATTTTTATCTTTATATGCACGTTCTTCAGCATCATCTGGTAGTTTTGTATTTCTGAGCTTTCCAAAGCTCACTCTGGTACTCACATTTTCAGGTTAAATAAATCGTACCAGTTCATCTATCGACATCAGTAAGAGAGTTCTCCGGCGTTGCTGGCGGAGTATGGTACATGTGATTAGGGGGCATGTAGGTTGTATTTTGTTTTATATACGAGTCTAAAAATCTGTTTTATTTCTGAATACTGATAAATCATTTTATTAGTTTACATGTTTTAATAAAAGTTTTAAATTTTTTTCGAGATTTTTACGGTGGGTCGCTCCGGTAGCCCTAATGTGACACCTCATATTAGATCGGGTCACCCGTATCAATCTGAGGGGGTTACAGATGTCCTGTCTGACTCTATACTCTGCTGACTTTACTTTAACTACGTGTGAACTAATCACACGCTAAGTTTTCCACTTATTGAGGCAACATACTAGTAAAATAAAATAAAATAACATAGAAAATAAACAATATTATATAAAAACATCACTAAAATAAATCATGCACAAAATAAAAACTAATAACAAAATTCTTTACTTTAAGACATATCAATTATGTATTGTTCTATTTCGATTCGTATCGCTGCCCATTATACTACCATGAGAATAAATTGTATGCAACTCTATGATTGAGTGTTCTATGCTATGTGCAATATAACTGCTAGTGTTTGTGTTGTATATTTAGTGCCTATAGTTGCACCGTAGATGCCCTATGAATGTACATGTACTATAGAACACATCAACACTATACTTATGAATCCTGAAACATAAATGTATCCAATAACTATGATGTACATAAATGTTTCTCCGTGTCATCTATCAAATAACACTCCATCTCTTGGTATGCCAATTGTTCCACTAACTCTCAATTTTCAGACAATGGGCTTATTCAAAATCATATATTATTTTGCATATAAAGTAACCATACATTCGAATAAAATCTCATAAATGTTGTATTGGAGAGTTCGTACCCAAAACAATCACATATTATGGAATAAAATAAATTAATAAAAAAGTATATTTCAAAATACTATTTTAAAACCTTTTCTATAAAAATTGATAAGGTTGACTCATCGCAAGTCTTCCTCGTAAATCTTTAATAAAAAGTTTATTTACCCTCACTTGTTGCCTCACTAGCTTGCTTTACTATACTTATTGAAGTCACTTTCGAACCTTGTTATTTCCTTTAAGCTCATTTTGATCTCGTTGTTGATTACAATCTACTCGAAAAATAATTACCACACATAATAATTTTGAACATATGTTAGTATCTAACTAACTTATTAAACACGTATTCATATATAATCTTAAAATAATATTGTAATTAAATATTCGATACTAATTCATATAACTTAATCAATTCTATTCAACTATTGCAAAATAACCTTTCTAGTCCTTAAAAATAATAATTCTCAACGTTAAATCACTTAATTTTTCACAATTTAACATTTAACCCACAATTATGCATTTCTTCAATTTAAACTCCCACATTTAGAAACTTATCAAATTGGTCCCTACTACTCACTTTAATCCCTAACAATCATCATACTCAACCAATTCCACAATACTTCAAAATTAGTATATTAATATTGCACTTTTGTAATTTCATTACTAACTTTCCCAAAAATTTCCAATTTAATCTGTTGGAATTATTCAACTTTCCAAATCAACCCAATTCAACATTTCATCATTCCAACTTTAATTTCCAACATAGTACCTTAATTTTTCAACAATTACTTAACAATCCTTCAATTTCTCAAAACTTACAAAAAGGTTATATAAGCTTAACATTGATCCAAAACTTAATTCAAACCTTATGAAATCATCATTCTATCTAATCTAAACCCAATTGGCCGAAATTTTTGATATTCTCCCCTAAAGGTCCTTAACTTTGATTCAAGCTTAATTTAATCATCTACAACACATTTCCAATCATTTCTATATAAAAAATCAAATTAAACAAATTTTTAAAAGAATCCTTAATGGTCGAACATATTTAATAAAGTCTCCCTATGACTTTTACTCCAATTTTAAGCTTGTATATGATTCCATAACACTCATAAGATCAAAATCTAAATTTATTTCATTAAGCTTGTATATGATCAAAAGCTTGTATAGGATGCCCAAAATTTTATCTTTGGAATACCTTCTTCTTTAATCTTCAACTGATGTTACCCAAATCAAATATCAATATTGGAAACACTTCTGCACCTTTTAACTAATCAAATAGATCATTAATCATCGAAAGAGGATACTTGTTCTTCAGAAAAAAATACTGGTGCACCCCAAGGCTACACACTTGGTCTGATAAATCCTCGATCCAGCATCACTTGTAATTAGGCTTTTAACTCCATAATTTATATTGGAGTCATCCAATATGGATCCATCAATATCGGTGTCATTCCAGGAAATACTTCAATTCTAAACTCTAACCCTTTATTGGGAGGTAGTCCTAGTAGCTCATCTGGAAAACATCTGAGTTCTCTCTAACAGTTGGAATATCCTCCAACTTCACTTCAAAATTTCGAGTATCCACCACGTTATCTAAGAACGCTTGACACCCTTGCAACTATAGTTTCTTAGCAGAAACAACTAATATCACGTTGGATAAGGGATTCACCCCCTCTCCAACAAATATCACCTCTTTACCTTCGATTCTCTCAATACCAGTCGCTTTAAATGACAATATACCATGGAATGATAAGAAGATAACCAATCCATGCCTAAAATAATCTCAAACTCCTCGAAAGGCTCAATTAGATTTCTCGAGAATTCAATTCCTTGAATCATTACCGGGCATTTTCTACAATATCAAGTGACTTGCGCACTTTGACCTAATGGATTTGTCGCCACTATATCACTAGAAGTTTGCTCTAAAGGAATTCATCATTCTCTAATTAGCTTTGTACAAATGTATGAATTTGTAGAACTAGGGCCTATTAAAACAAAAATAGGTGCACCATAAAGATAAAAAGTACATGTTATCACCTTTGGATAATCTTTGTCCTCAGTGGTCTTGATATTGTAAACTTTAGTTGTAATACGTGTCTCTAACTGTGGAGTAGATCTTGATGGTCCTCCGACTTTGGCTTTACCTCTGCCTCTTTGTGAAATAGTAATAGATCACTCGGTTTGGGTTGGTTCCTCAGTTGCTATAGGACTGTCCTTCATTAAATGGTCATTCTCTCCACAAAGAAAGCATACCCCAGAAACAACTCGGCATAATCCCGAGTGAGATCTACCACAGGCCCCACACAATAAAAAATCTCTCTGAGTTGATTTGCCAGCATTCAAAGCAGTTGATTGTGATTGTTTGCCTTTCCCAACACTCACTCCCTTAGAAATGGAAATAGTGATCTCAGATCTACTCTGAGGTCTGTAACTGAAACCTCGGCCTCTTTTGGACTGGGTTAAAACTGAATATGACCCAAGTCATTTTGCTTACTGAAATCTTTACTCTGCAAACTTCTCATCCTATGCTCTCTCCATGGCTTTGGCTCAGTTTATTGTCTCTTGGAATGCCTGCAACTCCAAAGCTAGCATAAACTCTTTCAGGCTCATACGAAGGCTCTCTATAAACCACTCACATATATCCTTCTCAATTGGGATCAACTCTGAGGCAAACCAGCTTAGCTTGTTGAATTCGCACTCGAACTCATAAACATTGTGGTTGCCTTATTTCAAATTCAAGAATTGCTACTTCATTTCTCAAATAATTTTTTGAAGATGTACTTGTTATTAAATTCCTCTAAGAAAAATTGTCAAGCACCTATTCTAGAAGAACATACATCGTGGTGTTTTTTCCACCACATCCTGGCTGGACCTTGAAGCAAAGAAATAAAGCCATCTAATTTTTATTGATCTAAGCAATGAAATATGTCCAACATAATCTATACATCGTGCAACCAGAGATTTCTTGCTATTGGACCTTCCTTAGCTTCTCTTTTGAATTCAGGAGCTCCCAAACTCCTTAGTTCCTTTTCTATGGACATTGGAGAAGCTTAAGAAGCATATTGGTATCAGTGTAAAATATTTTCTAGCTCTTGAAGAAAAGTCCCTTGATCCACCGCAGGCACTCCCTGAGGTGTTTGTGCTCCTTGCTGTTTCGACTAAGAAGGAAGTTAGATATTGACTTTATTGCTTGCGGTCCCCTTTGGAACCTCTTGCTTTCCAGTCACTCGCCTCAAATTTTCTGATTTAGACATTACTACACATAAATATCTAGATTAGTAATGAGCGACATCCAACATATAGCACCAGATTATTAACTTTTGATATCCTAGTGGCGTGTATAAACTTTAAACAACTTACAACTTTGGTTTAGGTCGAGAATCGGCTAAACTTACAGCTCTGATACTAATAAATGTAACATCCCTATCCCATATGCATCCCCGTATACAAGCTAAAGATGTTAAATCAATCGTATAAAACTTAGATTGTTTGAAATTCGATTAAAATTTTGTTTTTTTTAAAATTGACTATTATAATTAATATAATAAAATAACTAGTCAAATTAAAATTCATCTAAACTAAAATAAAATATGATTTAATAAAATACTATTAATATATAATTTAATAAAAAAAGTAAATCCAAACATTCAAAACAGAGCATCAAAAGACATAAATATATTCATGTTAACTAGAATAACAAAAACATCGAGAATATGTCATATTGATTCTGGATGTCTGAGCTGGTTGCAAAATGTAGGATGTCCTGCTTGGCTTCCTACTCCGCTAACTTTGCTTTACCTATGTGTGAACCAATCACACGCTAAGTTTTCCACTTAGTGAGGCAACATATTAATAAAATAAAATAACATATAAAATAAACAATATTATATAAAAACATAACTAAAATAAATCATGCATAAAATAGAAAACAATTATCAAAATTCTTTACTTCATATCAAATATGTATTGTTATATTTCAATTTTTATCGTTGCCCAGTGTACTATTATGAAAATATATGGTACGTGAGTCTATGATTGATGTGATCTATGCTATGTGCAATATAACTGCATGTTCTACGTTCACATTTAGCGCCTGTAATTGCACCATAGGTGCCCTGTGAACGTGCTTGTACTATAGAACATAACAACATTGTACTTATGAATCCCGAATACATAAATGTATCCGGTAACTATGTTGTACATAAATGTACCTCTGTGTGATCGATCAAATAATACTCCACCTCTTGGAATTCTAATTGTACCACTATCAAGTTTTATACAATGGGTTTATTCAAAATCATATACTATTTTGCATATAAAGTAACCATACATTCGAATAAAATCTCATAAATATTATATTGGGAAGTTCATACCCAAAACAATCACATGTTATGGAATAAAATAAATTAATAAAAAAGGTATATTTCAAAATACTATTTTAAAACCTTTTCTATAAAAATTGGTCGAGATTGACTCATTACAAGTCTTCCTCGTATTATCTTCAATAAAAAGTTTAGTTGCACTCATATGTTGCCTCACTAGCTTGCCTTATTGTACTTACTGAAGTCACTTTTGAACCTTATCCTTTCCTTTAAGCTCGTTTTCGATCTCGATATTGATCACAATCTACTCGAAAAATAGTTACACGTCTTAACAATTTCGAACATATATTAGTATCTAACTAACTTATTAAACACGTATTCGTATACAATCTAGAAAATACGATAATTAAATATTTGGTATTAATTCCTATAACTTAATCAATTCTATTCAACTCTTACAAAAATAATCTTCATAGTCCTTGAAAATAATAATTCTCAACGTTAAATCACTTAACTTTCACAATTTAATATTTAACCCACAATTACGCATTTCTTCAATTTAAACCCCCATATTTTAAAACTTGTCAAATTGTTCCCTACTATTCACTTTAATCCCTGTCAATCATCGTACTCAACCAATTCCACCATACTTCCAATTTGTAATTTCATTACTAACTTTCAAAAAAACTTGCAATTTAATCCCTAGAAATTGTTCAACTGTCCAAATCAACTCAATTCAACATTTTTATCTATAATTTCTAGCATAGTACCTTAATTTTTCAACATTTACTTAATAATCCTTCAAATTCTAAAAACTTACGAAAAGGTACTCTAAACCTAACACTGATCCAAAACTTAATTCAAACCTTATGAAATCATCATTCTATCTAATCTAAACCCAAAAGGAATTTTTATACAATTTTTCCTAATTTTTTTGGCTGAAACTTTTGATATTCTTCCCTAATGGTCTTCAACTTTGATTCAAGCTTAATTTAATCATCCACAACCCATTTCCATTCATTTATAATCATTTCTATATCAAGAAAAATCAAATTAAACACATTTCCGTAAGAATCGTACATGGACTAACATCTTCAATAAAGTCCCCTTATGATTTTTACTCCACTTTTAAGCTTGTATATGATTCCATAATACTCCTAAGATCAAAAGTAAACTTTATTTCATTGATTTATCACTTCCCCTTCTTCCACCTTAAAAAATCATTTCACTCTTTAAGCATGAAATCATGTAAAATTCTTACCAAAAGAAAGAGAATTTAATGGGGAACAATTTCTTATTTCATATTTTAGTACTAATTCTAATTAAAATGACTCAAAAATTGACAACAAAGCTCGCTCACCTTTGGCTATGGAGTACAAACTGATGAAGGAAGAAGAGAAGAATTTTCTTGAAATTTCTCCCAAAATATCTCTTTAAAAAGCCACAAAAATGAATTTAAAATTAAATTTGGTCCAAAAGTCCAATTTGCCATTAATGAATCCTAGTATTTACCCCATGCCAGCTTTTTATCTCCATTTTAATAACATTAAATAAATAAATAAATCACATTTACCAATTTTCATCTTTACCCTTTCAATTTTTTAAAATTTTAATTTAATCACTAAATTTCACTATTCCACTTTAACATGAAAATTCCACCAAATTCCACCAATCCATCTCAAATTCTAATGATTAAAAATATTAGTATAATATTTTTAACCTCAAACTAACTTTTTCAAAAAATTTAAAATTTCGATTCGATACGATAATCCGAATATCTTACTAAATTTAAATTATTAATAGACTTTTATATAAACTCCATATCAAAAATCTCAAACCCACTAAAATTCCATTCTTGGGTTGAATTACTCTTTTACATAGCCTAATATATCTTTTGAAAATTTATTTTTTTAAACCCTAAACTTTTACAACTTTATACTTTGGCAAACTAACTTTTGAATTTTACCTTTTAGTCATTAATCCAAAATTTGGGATATTACAAATCACTCCGCAGTTCGAACTCAAAGGAATTTGAGAATTTCAAGAGAAAATAATCATAGAAATTTGAAAAAGTTGTGTAACTAACAAGCATTGAATTTTCCAAATAAAAATAATTATTAATTCTCAAATAAATAAATAAATAAAGTAGTATAGAGAAGTAGAATCGATCCAAATGGACTAAAGAAGTTTGATAATATTGTTTCTCGAAATGAATCAATTGAAAAAAGTAAAAGAGAATGATATTAAAATTAATAAAAGTAAATAAAAAAAATAAAAAATAAGCATTGAATAAAAATAATGAGAAAATAATAAAGTAAATAAAGTAAAAGAATTCAATAGAGATGATATATCTTTAGGTTTTGTTTAGTCTCAATTTCGATCGATCATCGAAATAAAATTTTCCCTTCATGATGTAAGTTGGTTATAGTCAACAAGGCCCAACCCCTGTAGCTAACTCTTCTCTCTGGTTAACTAAAATTTCTAAGTCTATCTCTAAAATTTGATCTTTGTTGGTCTAGCCACGTCCATCGCCGTTAGATCCAAAATAGCTTCAAATTATGAAAAAGCTCAACTCGAGTTATATCATCTCTCTGAGAATCAAACCCCTTAATAGACCGCCACTAAGTTTGTTCACAGGAAGCCGAATTACAACCAACTGATCTGACTTCCAAACTTCAAGCAAAACAGTCTTCAAATCAACATGTGTCTTTTGAGTTAAAGATATAATAACTTTTAAGAGAATGGTCGGTTGCGACTCCAATTTCCAGAGAATAAAAAAATATGATCTTAAGGTATGAAGATCAAGACTCAATTCTCACGATTAGAGTTGAGTTTCGCAAAAACCTTTGGCTAAGTAGAAGTTTAGCTAAGCATGAATTGGATCATCCTTAGCTTTGTGGAAAGAAAATAATGAAAAAAAATAAAGAAAGAAAAGTAGAGATGAAAGAATAACATAAATTCAATAATGAATCGAGGAAAAACAAATTCTAATCTCTTTTTCAACTGTTGAACCTAAGGGTATTTATAACATGAGAGTTCTAAGTAAATAAAATGGCTAATTCCTAAATGAATGATAATGATATAATCAAACTAAAAATGCTACTAAGAGTTCTAAGTAAATAACTAATTCCTAAATAAATAATAATAATAATAAAATAATCAAACTAAAATCCTAAATTTACAAGGTTTAACACAAAGTATAAAAATAAATATTTAAGTTTTATACTCTTGGTTGAATTCTCCTTCATCTTTTAGATAACCTTGTCCCAGTTACATTCCATATTAAATATTCAAAATAATTCCGCTCATCTTCTAGAAGATGATAATAAGACCGTTGAAATCTACTGGTTTTTTGGGCTAATTATTCCAACGAAACTCTTGTACAAAATAAACCCAAAATGGAAAGATAATCTATAATATTCAAACGATAAATGAGAGATAAATAATTATAAAAATTATGCAATATTAAAGTCCCACCAAATTCCCCCTCACTTATTCAATGTTTGTCCTCAAGCATACTTCAATTCCAATTTCCATGACTTACCAAAGATTTACTCAAAAGTTTATGTAAAAAATCCCAAGTACATGCATGGATTGAAGTAGTTAGACAAGATAATTCAATAAACAACAATTAACCAAATGAATAAGAGGTAGATATGTAGAGCTTTTGCTATTTGCTTGTAAGACGAAATCAAACCAAGTTTAGTTTCCTCATGACAAGTAATTGACATAGTTTGAGTTTTATTCTCCTCCCCTTTTGTATCACTCACTCTTTTTTTATTTAAGCGCTTATTTTTCCTCTCAATTGTTTTTTCGTTTTTCTTCTTTTTTTAGATCCCTCCCTTTTTGCACTTTTCTCTATTTTTTAACTACGCAGTCTCGACACGTCATTGAATCTTTAAAATAGAAACGAGATGAAAACCCAAGCACCTCGCCCCGATTCTCCAACCTGGTCACATTCAAACAATCTACCACTCACAATTGCCTCACAAAGTTACACACATGAATATAACATCAATCATAGAGAAACAAGAACAAGCTCATATTTAAGCAACACTAACAATTATACCATAAGGTTAAAAGCTTTTATCAAATCATTTCATCAACTCAAATCAATTATTCATACATAACAAGATCAATTCAAGCTTGTAAACAATGGATCATGACAAAACTAACAAGTCAACCAAGGCAAGCAATAGTCATAAGCATCGAGATATCCCATCAAGCCAACATGAATAAGCAATGTGAAATTCTCGCTCTACTTCTCCTCACTTAAATCTTATTGCTTGAGTAAGAAATAAATAAATTAAAGGATAAGGAATAGAAATACTCCCCATGTCTAGTGTCGGTGGGATGTCCGGTGGTATAGAAACATTTACCTTTATTTGAATCAATGTCATGTCCATAATTCAGATCTCGATTAGAAAATACTTGGTGTAACTAAAAAATATAAAGAAAAATAAATAATCAAAAAATAAAAATAAAATAAATAAATAATAAAATGGTTGCCTCCAATTAAAGCGCTTTTGTTTAACGTCATAAGCTCGACAACCTGATTTAGATTACATGTTTTGCGAGAGATGCTTCCTCCACTTCATACGTGTTTTCCAAATAAGAAATTTTTTATGAGAAATTCTACGATCATAGAATTTTTTCCTTCTGTCATTCTCATAGGCTTTTCTTCAAATCTTTTTCAACTTTGGAAGTTTATCTGAAATAGATAAATTATCTCATTCACCTAAAAATGTGTTCTTCAAATGTTCTGAAACTAATTTTAATTCCAACTTTAATGCTTGCAAAATAGATGAAAAAAATTTAGATTGAAGGGACGTCAAATTTAAATATTTACCTAGCTCTTTGCCAGACGTCCGTGAGTCCACGTTAAAAATGACATCCACTTTCATTACTTTATCAGTTTAAACCTTCGAATTCGTGTACAACTCATAAAAAATTATGTCCAGAAGGTTCAATTATATTGACAAAGCTAAGATTAGTCCCAGAGTTAGGATGCTTCATCGCCTTATAAACATCAAATTTTACCACTTCATCATCAAACTCCAAGGCGAGAGTACCATTTTTAAGGTCAATTTTAGTGTTAGTCATGCTTAGGAATGGTCTTCTGAGGAGAATTCTGAAAGATTTATTGGAACGACCATCTTCCATGTCAATTACATAAAAATCCGCTAGAAAAAGTAAAGCATTTATCTTTCCTAACTCATTTTCAAGAACTCATTTGGGATATACCACAAACCTATCGACGAACTGGATTATCACACTTGTCTCCTTCAAAGGCTTAGCAGTAAGTAAGTTATAAATTGAAAGAGGCATAACATTTATAGAAGCACCAAGATTGCACATAGCACACTTTATTCCCACCTTACCAATTTTATAAGGAATAGCAAACATACCTAGATCCTTGTACTTAGGTGGAATTTTACGTTGAAATGTGACATAAATATTTTCACCCAAATTTACCTTTTCATTCTCAGTAAGATTTCTTTTATTTGTGCAAAGATCCTTAAAATAATCTAGCATACCGTGGAACCTTTTTGATAAAATCAAGGAGGGGTATATTTATCTTGACCTTTTGAAAAACGTCAAGTATCTCCTTCTCCTCGGCTTGTTTGTCGCATTTCACTAGTATTGATGAAAATGGAGGTGGAACGACATAGGGTGATGAGGTGGAACATTTCGTATGTGGTTCTAGTTTTTTCTTCCTCTTCTTGTATTTTACGCCTACCTTCTTTGAGATATCAGTTTCGATGACATTGTCACTTCAAAGAGTAACGACGCTAAAATTTTGCCTCAGATTTGCCTCAGTTTAAGAATATAATTTTTTTGAGATTCCAATCAACTCACAGCTTGAGCTAGTTGACTCGTCTACTTATCAAGCTCTTGAAAATGAACTTCAATCCTAACTTGAAATTTCTCTTGGGATATCACCAAACGTTCAACAATCATTTCCAAGAATAGTTTCTGCGGTTGATACTGTTGAGGTGGAGGTGGTCTCGATTGATATTCTTGATTCGATCTCGAATTCTTACCACAGTTGAAATTCGAATGATCTCTCCATCCCAGATTATATGTGTTGGTGTGAGGATCATAAGGTCTCTAAGGAGGTCTCAAAAAAATTCCCATTGCATTTACTTGTGCGACAACATCTTCTTGTAACATCAAACAACGATCTATTGGATGGTCTGATTTTGTTCATATGTCATATAGTCTAGTTGTACCTATTTTACCAGTAATAAAAGAATGAACCACATCAATTAACTTATCAATTTTATTTTCCAAAGAAAGTGTACTTATCTCGTGAACTCATCGTGAGGGTTCACTGGATGGGTGAAATTGTTGGGAGTTGGCAACCATAGTAAAAATCAAATTTCTTTCCGCGATGAGAGTCATGTTGATGAGAGCTCCTCCACTTACTGTTTCAATCATCTTCATCTCAATAGGAAGTAAGCCTTCATAAAAGTATTGGAGAAGAGTTTGTTCAGTTAATTTGTGTTGCAGACAGCTAGGGAAAGTTTAACATCCTCAATGTCGGGTTAGTGACCAAATGGTAAAGTTTCAAAACTTGGTGACTAAAGTAGAAGAATTGAATAGTTTAATGATTTACCTGGAAATATTTGCTGAAATTGGCTAGTAATTATTAAGGGAATTAAAGGGCAAAATGGTCATTTGACAAGGAAGATTTTTATTTCTCTTTATAAGATAAGGGAACCAGGTGGGAAGGAAAGATTTCTCTAGAACTTCTTCCTTCTTCCTCTCCTCCCGTATCTCCAAGCACAAAGGTGAGTTTTCTATTTAGATAATTTTTGGTTAAATTTAAGGTTGGGTTATGATCATTAGATGATAACTAAGCTTAAGGAAAGCTTAAGTTATCTTAAAATCAAAAGATAAAGGAATTAGGAATGATTAAAGGAAGGAAGTGAATAAATGAGATCTTAGTAGAAAGTCATTTATGGAAGTTCCAGACCAAATTTGACTTGTCAAGGGTCCAATTAAGAAGTTAGAAGTAATAGAATTGAATTTGGAGCATGTTGAAAATTTAGTGTAATTCTTGAATTACATATGGAGAATAGGATTTTGATGTTAAAGAGGTGATTAATGAATAGAAATGAGTTTTAATATGAGTATGTAAGTTAAGAATAAGAAAGGGGATGGTATATGGAGTAATTAAGCTGAAAAGAGTGGATTTTTTTGGTATAAATTAGAATTCTGGGCTATGTGCATCGATGCACATTCAATGTGTACCAATGCATCAAGGGTAAATTTTGAAAAATTGTTCAGTGTGTATTGACGCACAGGAAGTGCATCGTTGCACCCCTTAAAAGTGGAAACATCAAATGCAATTAGTGCATCGATGCACATGTTAAGGGATGCATCAGTACACTGTAGAATGCATCGATGCGCTTCAAGGGGAAATTGAAATAGACATTTCTTTTGGTCTAAGAAATGATAGATTAAAGTATATCAACTAGATACTGATATGTATCAATGTATAAATATGTAGATATCGAGTACGAACAAGTCCCGGGATGACCATCAAGTTAAGATTTGATCAGAAGAAAGGAAATCATAAAAGAGGATTGGAACTTAGTGAGTCCAAGGTGAGTGCATCTTATTTTATAAATCATATGGAAAGTAGAATTGCGATAAGTCTATTTCCTATAATAATAGCTCATTAAGTCTTGATTATAAGTATGTTAAAAACATGAAGTGTACGTATGTTTGATTATATGAATTGATATATTTTTGTATGTGCTATGTGGTTTATGTAAAAAAAAACTATTAAGTGTTAATGAAAGAATATAAAATAAGTTATGAAATTATAGGAATATAGAAGATAAGTCTAGTGATATATGGGAATGGAAATAGATGTCTATGAAGAGTCATAGGAGAACAAATATAAGTTATATGATAATGAAATATAAGACTATGTTAATGCATGGTTATGAGATAAATATGTAATAATAGGAAAATATGATGAAAGTGAGGTCATGAGAAGTGATAGGAACTAGGTAAACATGTGTAATAGTATATGCATAATAGAAACGTGAGTTGGACAAGTACATAGTGGTATGATCCATTACGAGAATTAGGATAATAGAGCTTTTTGATTTAATGAGAGTTAAGGGACCTAAATAAGATTGAATTATAGAATGAAATGGGAATTGTATATCAATTAGGAAATTTGATATAAAGGGGTGATACGAATATATAAGATAAGTTATATGCTAAAGATCTATAAAGCTGTATGAAAAGGATATAAGGAATATATGAAATCAAATTAAGTAAATAGATTAAACTAATATATAAATAAAATACTATTAAACAATATATGTTTAGAAATACGACATAGTTTATGTAATCTAAGGGAATATAAAGAAATGAAGCATAAGGTAGATGATATGACATAAGTTATTATTTACATATATGATATATGTTATCAAGTAATATGAAAGGACTATGAAAATTTATATAAGCTACGTGGAAGTGTTCTAGGTGTTTCTATGTACTATATGAAGAATATATATGATTATATGTGAACAAGATATGATATTTAAGTTTACATGAACATCTAAGAAATGATCTACGTGATTATATGCAATTTGGATTATGTTATATGCCATGGATATATGTGACTACGTAAGAAAGAATAGAAGCTATGTTATATGCTATGAGAAATAATCCATGTGAATACATGAGCTATGTGAAAATAAGTTAAGTATTTACCTGTGCAAATGGAAATGTTATGTGAAAAACTATGTGGCTATGTGAAGATGTGTAATGGTATAAAAAAATAATACCCATGTTATGTGATATGAGAGCTAGGGGTATAGTTGGCATGCCAAGAGTCGAGGGATTATCAGTGGTCTTTCGGGACAAACAGTGGTCCTTCGAGACATAGTGGTTCTTCGGAACAATCAGTGGTCCTTCGGGACATAGTGGTCCTTCGGGACAAATATTCAGTGCCCCTTGAGGGAATTATACGAGTTGTGGTGACAGCATAGCCCACAACCTCTATGTACTCGCATATCTTTAGTTCTCACATGTGTATTATGGGCTAAATAAGAGATAATATTAATAACCTTGATATAATGATATGGTTGTTTCCTAGTGAAATGTGTGATATATGATTGTACAAATGGTAATTACATAATCATATGATAAAAGGAATCAATTATATTGATAAGCATGAAGATGATGATATAGTTGCTTTTTTGTATGTGTTTTATGATAGGACATATATGAGTACATGTTACAGTATATGTGAATGATTATAATTGATTTACATGATGGTATAGTAACCAGTTTACAAGATAAATGATATGAATATAAGAGATCATAGGAGCTTGAGATAAGAGATATGAATAATTATGACATATATGTACGTATGTATTTGTTACCTGTAAGAGTGTATGAATTGTATGAATGATAATAGTAATTGTTCATGTATGATTATTAGTTAAAGTTTGCATATATGTTTATTGCCTCACTAAGTCATAGACTTAGCGTGTGATTGTTTCACACGTAGGTTACAGAAGCGAGAAGAGAAGCGAAGAAGAGCAAGACAGGTCAGCATCTCCCTTACAAAATTTCAGATCAGAAAATAGATGATTTAAATGTGTTTGGATATTTTGAATATAGTTGGCATGTACTAAGTGATTGAGTTGAATATGCTCTGATCGATTTTGATTATTTTGATCAATATATGTAAATAAACCGCTTTTATTTTAATGAAAGTTTTAAATTTTCTTTGAATTTTGTCAAGAGTCAAAGTCTAAAAGTCAATGTGACACCTCAGACTCGTATTCGGGTAGGGTACGGGTTGGGGGTGTTACAGAAAGCTTCTTAAATTGTTTCCAATAGTCATAAAGTGACTCATTATTTTTCTGGCAAACTTCTAAGATGTTTCTCCTTAATTTGCTTGTTTTCACCGTAGGAAAGAACCTGTTATGAAAAAATCGAGTCATATCAGTCCACTTAATAACAAAATTTAGCGGCAAATAAAAAAATCAATAATTAGCCAAATCGGATAGGGAAAAAGAGAAAGCGCGAAGTTTGATATGATCCTTAAATACTCCTTTTAGTTTCATGCTTGAGCAAACCATGTTAAATTTAGTGAGATGCTTATATGGATTTTCACCTTGTAATTCGGGGAAGGTAGGGAGAAGATGAATTAATCCCATCTTGAGTTTTAATAGAGTTTCCCCTTGAGGAAAAGAAATACATAATAGTTGTTGTACCGTAGGAGCTGTGGCTAATTCTCAGATTGTTTGATTAGCCATTAGAACTGGTTCTTCGTATGCAAAGTTTATTTTGGCGTCGGAAGTGGCCTCTAGAATTGGATCTGATTGTTGTTGGCGTTATTCATCTTGTCTCTTTTGCCAAAGCTTTTATGCGTGTATTCTCCGAGCAAGTACTTCGATCTATGGTTCGTAATCTACTAATTTGCCCATATTATTTCTAGTCATAGATCAAAACAATAAACAATATTGGTAATTTTGTCGAAATTCCTGTCAATGGCGCCAATTTGACAAGCTTCAAATTTTCTAAATAAAAAATAACTCCTAATTCTCAAATAAATAAAGTAATATAGAGAAGTAGGATTGATCCACATGGACTAAGGAAGTTTGATAATATCATTTCTCGGATTGAATCAACTACAAAAAGTAAAAGAGAATGATTTTAAAATTAATAAAAGTAAATAAATAATAATAAATAAAAAATGAGAAAATAAATAAACTAAAGTAAAATAATTCAATAGAGATGATATAACCTTAGGTTTTGCTTAGCCACACTTTCGATTGATCATCGAAATAAAATTTTCCTTTCATAATGTACGCAGTTATAGCCAACAGGGCCCAAACCCTGCAGCTAACTCTTTTCTCCAGTTAATTGAAATTTTTAAGTCTATCTCTGAAATCCGATCTTTGTTGGTTTAGCCACGTCTATCATCGTTAGATCCAAAATAGCTTTAAGTTCTGAAAAAGTCTGAATCGAGTTATATTGTCTCACTAAGAATTGAACTCGATCTTGATTCCCCTAAATAAACCACCGCTAAGTTTGTTCACAGGAATCCGAATTATGACTAATCGATCCGACTTCCAAATTTTAAGCAAAACAGTCTTCAAATCAACGTGCACCTTTTGAGTTGAAGATGTACTAACTTTTAAGAGAATAATCTATTGTCGCTCTAGTTTCGAGAGAATCAAAGAATATGATCTAAAGGTATGAAGATCCAATACAACAGATTAGGTCTATAGCAGCATTTTTTACTCCTGTAGCGACGTTTTAAAGCGCCGCTAAAATTACTCGTCGCACAAAAAAATGCCATAAGAATGTTGACTATACAAGCACCACAACGATTAGCGTTGTTTTACGTTAACAAATGCCACAAAAATTCAGGTTATTTAGCGACGTTTTGATACAAACGTCGCAAATAATTATGTATATAGTGGTATTTTTCTCATAAACGCCACTAATACTTATGTTTATAGTGGCGTTTTTCCTCACAAACACCGCTAATAACTATGTTTATAGTGACATTTTTTCTCACAAACACCGCTAAGTATATACTCTATTAGTAGTGTTTTTCATCCTAAAACACCACTAATCACAATTGATTTTCAAAATATTTTTCCTACTTTGTATTACCCAATTTTAACCTGTAACAATATCCAATAACAACCTTGAAATGTAATTAAGATTTGAATTAAGTAAAAATACGTAAAATATGAATAAATCAAAGATTACAAACATCCAACTGAGATGTAACGTAGTTCAACATTATTCACTAGAATAAACAAAGGATGAACCTAAGAAATCACTTAAGATGCTTCCATGAAACGACAAAATGACGACTCCACCATGCACTAAAGATACGAGTGCTTCGTGCCAAGTGCTGAATAAGATTGTCCACTATTTGTTTTCCTGCTACTAAATGCGAACCAACTTTGTACCTGAGACACAATAATGAAATTAATGATCATAGTAGATATCCAAAAGTATCCAACACAAACAACATAACCAAAATCAAAAGAAAAGATGAGAAATGATAAGATAATATTGCATCTTAGTCCAAATTGTAATTATTGAACAAACTAAAAATTTAAGTGAAAAGCTCAGTAGAATAAAAGTTGTCGAGACATTTCTCTGCCCGGCGACTGAGAGTGCAAATAGTACACCCAAGGTGTACCTAGTCTCGAAAAAGTAAGTGTCTATCTTCCTTGAATCAGATGAAACACAAAGTAGTAAGTCACCACCAATCTTTTAATGTGGTGAGATTGGTCACCAAAATGTTATATTATTATAATAAAATTCCTAAGAGTAATATTAAAATAATACAACACAGGGTTTGCTTACCAGAAAAATAAGTTTGGGAGTCGGTTACATATAGGGAACGATTAGCACCCCCACAACACCCAAAATTGGTATCGGTGTTTATTAATTAGTGTCTTTGCAATAAATTATGAATTTGTTTTTAACTTAATTTACAAATAAATACAATAATAGGTATATCATTTCACACCAATAACCATTTTAAAATATCTTCTTAATTAATTAAGAAAATATTTAATGATCTATTGTATGAAATGATATAACTTAAATACATACATATAAAATAATGATTAAAATATAAAAATATTAAAGTAGGGTGACCAAATTGTAAAATAATAAAACTATAGTCTCTAATTCAAAATATTATAAACTATATGTACTAATAATATAATTTAACCATATATAATAATATAGGATTATAATATAAATTATTAATATTTAAGGGACTAAAATGGATATTTAACCTAAATATATGTAAATATACGGTCAGGGACAAAAGTAAAATAAAATAAAACAAAATTCGAAGACAAAAATTAAATATGTCAAAACCTGATTTGGTGACTAACTTGTGAAGCTTACAGAGTGCAGTGGTCACTGTTGTAATTTATCCATTCGTATAATTACACAAACACCCCTCCCTAAAATGATGTCGTTCGAGAAAGGGTTTAAATGCCCTAAACTAACCTTAAAGGGCCAAGCTTCCCTCATTTCATCTCTTCATTCTCTCTTTAAACAAGAGAACCCTCTCGATTCTCTCAAAAACATCCCACCAGCGGGATGGCCGGCCATCAGCTGGCAGTCGCCGTCCGTCGCCTCCGGCCACCACCCATGGTGGCCGAAAAATACCAAACTACACCAAAATCCTCACCGATTTTCTCTCAACTCTAATCCGACTCTAGTTTTTCCTACAAAGCCTCTCAACGACGTAGATCTGGCTTTTTACCTTCGGTGTTTCGTCTTCTCTGGTGGCGCCTAGAGTCATGTGAATGCTCTGATGACTTGGGTAAGCCTTCTTCTCTCTTTCTTTCGTTGCTTACTGTGTTTCTGGTTACTCTCTCTTTGTCTCTGTGTACTTGCTTTATTCTCTCTGTTTCTCTGTACTTACTTTCTTCTCTATGTTTGTTTGTGTACTTGCTTGCAGGAACAACCTTATATAGGCCTCGAATATCGGCTGTAATGATGATGAAATCTGGTGAGTCACCGGACCTATGGTGGTGACTCATCATATACCAGTGAGTTGTGCGGCTCTTTTGTGGCTTCTGGAATCTTCAGGAGAGCTCTGGAGAGGCGGTGGAGGCATGGCTTCCCTTGTTTGGAACAGCTGGAGGCGGCGACCGGAATAGGCCCTAGGGTTATGATACCCTTATACTATAAAGTCTTGGACTTTTAATTTCAGAATTATGTAATTTTCTGTAGAGTGGCCAAAATCTCCAAAATGATAATTGCATGGACTCTTGACATTTTGCCAATTTGGATGCAAATAAGTGATATGAGGAATGGGTGTTACAATACCACTTTCAAAGAAAAAAAAGTAACAATTCTAAATACGAAATTGGAATTGGAATGAGATGTGTCATCCTCTTTTCCTGCTTTCCCTTTTTAACTTTCTTTAATGGGACTTGGTCTTTTTCCATGCTTCTTTTCCTTGAACCAACTTCAATTTCCATGTCCTCTGTCATATTTCCTGATCTTTGAAGCAGAGTTGGATTTTTGAGTTCCACAATAAGTTCTTGGTCATTTGTCATTATAGCAGTAACTGCATTAAGATCCAGACTTTTTTTCCAAGACTTTCATCTTCTCATGCTTGACAGGGTTTTCTAACATTTTCTCCCCATATAGTAGAGTAACCATCATACTCATCATCTTAGATATTTGTTCCCTAGACTCAACTTGGAACATTTTTGTTTCTTTAAACATTTCTCGTTGAATCTCTACAAGCTGCTCTTGGATTCTTTCAATCTTTCCAACTCGAGCTAATATTACATTCATTGTTTTCACTCTTTTAAAGACATGCCCCTGATTCTTGAATGTACTTTCAGAAATCCTGATTCCAAAATCCTTCATTAAATACTCCTATGTCTTCATTATTGACACATGTTAACATGCTATACAGAACATGAATGTAAATACAAAAATGTAAATGCATGTATGAATGAAAAAGGTATGATTCAAGAGTGATTATCTTAAAACAGCTTTCATTGAACACAAAAAGGTTTTTTTGTACTTCCAAAAGATCATTACATATAAGGGATAACTTTCCCTCCTAATTTCTCTATCTCCTTAAAGAGCCAAGTTAATTTCCATTCGTGCTCAAGAGTGGAGTTATCAACTTGTTTCAATTCCCTTGTAAAACCACCTAAATCCACCAGCTTGTGGGCCACATTGCTTGCTTAGGCAGAAGCTTTCTTCATGTCATTATCTCTCTCTTGAATCTTACCTGCCATTTCTCGGAATTGTAAACAAAATTGCTCATTTTCCCTCATAAGAGAACCTTTGTGTTCAAGGAGTTCTTGTGCAAGATTTCTATAATCATCCATCATCTTCATTAATATGTGATTCTTGGCTCTAATGATTTTCAGTTCAGCATTAATCTCATATTGATGAATCAGATATGAAGTTTCCATGTTGGCTATAACCATCTTCAATATCAGGTTTTCAGTTTGACAATTTCCCAAATTGATGATAGTTGTATTGCATATTTCTTCAGCAATCTGTACTCGATCTTCATGTATATTTTTATTCGTTTTCCACTGCTTAGCATCATTTTTTAGTTTAATGATCTATGTTGCCCTTTCTTCTGGGGTATTTCCTAGACCAGCATTTTCAAATGCTTGAATGACTTTTCGAAAATCATTAAACATGGCTTCAATCTCTATACTCAATTTCTTGTTTTCGCCTTTCCAGAAACGGGCTTGAGCTTCATAAAAACCTTCTCCCTTGTGAATTTTCATATTGATACTCTTACCATATAATGTTTTTGGTACTAATCTACCAGGATCTTTATGTGTATAACCTTCCATCATTTTAAGAGATTCCTCAAGATATCCTTTTTTGGCTGCATCATAGTTCACTTGATCATGAAACCCTTTGTTCATAATGAAAACCTTTGATTTTGATGATCACTCTTGAATCAATACCCTTGATTATGTCATGATTTATGCAAATGCAAGCAGAAAAATTAATATATGTATCTTCATAATAGATAAAGATAAGAAAACTGGTTAGTATCAATTAATGGAAAGAAAAGATCCTATCTATTGTATATATATCCTGACATCATGCTTTCTAGTTTCATGCTTTGTTTGGAAAAATAACCTAACCGCATAATTTCTAGTTCGCATGCATTTATTCATAAAATAAAATAATAATGCGTAAATTAAAAGACTCAACATGCTTTTCCTTGTGTGCTAATCTCACAAGACTCATTTGGGGTTAGGCTCTGACTAGACTGAAGTTCTAGGTTTACTATATACTGGGTTTTGGTTCTAAGGTAAAAAGGGTCAACGAATTGTCCTTTGTTGGTGCCCCCTTGGACTGTCAAGCCCTCAATCCTAGTCTATTACAGACTTTTGGATTAAGTTCAATTTGATTGAACACACTTACTTATGTCCATACGGAGGTGAAAACCACACGAGGAACATAAGGTGTGAGCTCAAATAATGGTCCCCTATCCAATATGGAGGTGAAAACCACACGAGGTAGTAGTTTCTCATTCAAGCTAAATAGGATAAGAGCGGTGTTTTAGCTCATGTCATGAATGCAGTGCACAGTGGGTGAAGAAAAGCATAAAAAATAAAATAATGTACACCCTACTATTCTATTCTAAAGACTTTAATTAAATATGTACACATAAAAAACAAAATTTAGTATGCTTAATAAAATTAAGGAAAAAAACTAAATTTAAAACAAATTTGTTTTAAATTTATATTTTATTGCAAAGACAAATACTAATAAATTGGTGGCTTGACTCTCTCTTTAAAAAGAAGCCCCCAGCAGAGTCGCCAAGTTGTCGAGACATTTCTCTGCCCGGCAACAGAGAGTGCAAATAGTACACCCAAGGTGTAACTAGTCTCGACAAAGTAAGTGTTCATCTTCCTTGAATCAGATGAAACAAAAAGTTGTAGAGTCGCCACCAATCTTTTAATGTGGTGAGATTGGTCACCAAAATGTTATATTATTATAATAAAATTCCTAAGAATAATATTAAAATAATACAACACATGGTCTGCTTACCAGAAAAATGAGTTCGAGAGTCGATTACGTGTAGGGAATAATTAGCACCCCCACAACGCCCAAAATTGGTACCAATGTTTATTAATTAGTGTCGTTGCAATAAATTATGAATTTGTTTTTAAATTAATTTACAAATAAATACAATAATAGGTATATCATTTCACATCAATAACCATTTTAAAATATCTTCTTAATTAATTAAGAAACTATTTAATGATCTATTGTATGAAATAATATAACTTAAATACATACGTATAAAATAATGATTAAAATATAAAATATTAAAGTAGGGTGACCAAATTGTAAAATAATAAACTATAGTCTCTAATTCAAAATATTATAAACTATATGTACTAATAATATAATTTAACCATATATAATAATACGGGATTAAAATATAAATTATTAATATTTAATGGGCTAAAATGGATATTTAACCTAAATATATGTAAATATACGATAAGGGACTAAAATAAAATAAAACAAAATTCGAAGACAAATTAAATGTATCAAAACCTGATTTGGTGACTAACTTGCAAGCTTACAGAGTACAGGGGTCACAGGTGTAATTTATCCATTTGCATAATTACACAAACACCCTCCCCAAAACAATGACGTTTGGGGAGGGTTTAAATGTCCTAAATCGACCCTAAAGGGCCAAGCTTCCCTTATTTCCTCTCTTCATTCTCTCTCTAAAACATCCCACCGGCGGGATGACTGGCAGTCGTTCGCCGCCGCCGTCCGTCGTTTCTGGCCACCACCTACGGTGGTCGAAAAATACCAAACTACACCAAAATCCTTGTCAGTTTTCTCTCAACTCGAATCCGACTCTAGTTTTTCCTAAAAAGCCTCTCAACGATGAAGATCTAGCTTTTTACCTTCGGTGTTTCGTCTTCTCCGATGGCACGTTGAGTCGCGTGAATGCTCCGATGACTTGGGTAAGCCTTCTCCTCTTTTCTTTCTTTCGTTGCTTATTGTGTTTCTGGTTGCTTGTTGTGTTTCTGGTTGCTTGTTGTGTTTCTGGTTGCTCTCTCTCTTTGTCTATGTGTACTTGTTTTCTTCTCTCTGTTTCTGTGTACTTGCTTTCTTCTCTTTGTTTCTGTGTACTTGTTTTATTCTCTCTGTTTTTTGTTTACTTGCTTGCAGGAACAACCTTATATAGGCCTCGAAGATCGACTGTAATGATGATGAAATCCGATGAGTCACCGGACCTATGGTGGTGACTCATCATAGACCAATGAGTTGTGCGGCTCTTGTGTGGCTTCTGGAATCTTCAGGAGAGATCTGGAGAGGCGGTGGAGGCGTGGCTTCCCTTGGTTGGAACAGCTGGAGATAGCGACCGGAATAGGCCCTAGGGTTATGATACCCTAGGGTTTCTTCTAAATGAGCTGTGGACCGTTGGATCTGCCTTTGGATCGAACGGCTGGGATCGATTGGCGGCTAGAGAAGCTCGTGGAAACCCTAGTTGGGTTTCTCAGGTCTGTTGGGCTTTTTGGGCCTGGATAGGGTCTGTTGGGTTTGAACCGGTTGTAGACTATCCTGTGAAATGGGCCTGGACCTCCTTATTGTAATCGGGCCTTCGGGCTTTGTAAATAATAATAATATTAATATTATATAATATATATTATAAAAATGTCACTCGGACGAAAACGACTGTCGATAATAGCTATATTTGATAAACCAACAGCAACTCAAGCTTTAAACCAACAACTTTAAGCTTTAAACCAAAGCTGTCTTACTAATGGCCCTGCCCATTGCTTTAAGAACAATCTCATTGGAACCTTTCTCCTACATAAAATGTGGAGGGAAAAATGTCAAATAAAAAACAATTTAATTTTATATGAATGAATTTTAATACTATGATTAAATATTTAAGTATGAAGCACTTACTAAACCCCAATTACCACAATATTGTCACTATGAGGCACAAAGTTAAATCTCCATAGATGTAATCTACTTAACAATGAATCTCCAAATAAATGGAAAACTCAAAAATACTCATGTCGGATGTATATTGTGGAACTACAGTTAAAGTAACATAGCTACTCATACTATAGGAAGGTAAGCATTTCATCCCAACAATTGTATTAGAAAAAGATTACATATTTGTAGCTGAGTTTTTATATTGCAAACTAAAACATACTAAATCATTGAGCCACTAAACAAATTCTTAATTCCCCAGTCACAACCCAAACAAAATAAACAAAAGGGTATCCAAGGAAATAACATATATGAAGAGAAATTCACACGAAAGAAAAACAATTCAGACTATTCAACACAGAACAAACTTAAAAGAGAGAAACAAAAACCTCAAGTTCGAAACAATTTACATTGGCACGAAAAGAAAAGCGAAAAATCAAAAGGAGATTCCAAAACTACCCACCAAAGTTGTGTGGGCAAGTCCAAGCACATCAGATCCAGACTCAACCTGGGTTCCATTATCAATGGTCTCAAGAAGCCCTTCCTCTTGTTCATCAAAGCAAATAGAGGAAACGACGTCGAATAAATGGGGAGGGAGGGGGGATTTCTGGAGAGCTTTAGGGTTTAATTGTTGGAGACGACAAAGAGAAGTGAGACTGAGGAGAGGCTGCTCTATAAGAGAGAATAGATAAAATAATTTAATTAGATTAAAATAAGATGATAAAAGAAGAGAGAAGAAATGAAAAACCTATTTGATGAAGCTGCTTTACTGAGAATGGAGGAAGAAGAGAAAGATTAAAAAGATATTATAATTTAACAGTGGGGATAAACACCACTAAACTACATGTCCGTAGCAGCATTTTTCTAAAAACACCACTGTATATTAGTCTATAGTGGTTTTTGTTACACAAACACGACTAGTATGTGTATGTAATGTTTTCTTAAAAATGTCACTATATCAGTATATTGCAACATTTGTATAAAAATGTCGTTATATGTTTAAAATTAATGGCATCCAAAAACACCGTTAAAATCGTCGCTACAAACATATTTGGTTGTAGTGATCAAAACTCAATTCTCACGATTAGAATTGAATTTTGCAAAAACCTTTGATTAAGTAGAAGTTTAGATAAACATGAATTGGATCATGCTTAGTTTTGTGGAAAGAAAATAATGAAAGAAAAGTAGAGATAAAAAAAAACAGAACTTCAATAATGAATAAAGGAAAAATGAATTCTAATCTCTTTTTCAATTATTGAACCTAAGGGTATTTATATCCCGAGTGTTCTTAATAAATAAAATTGTTAATTCTTAAATAAAAGATAATGATATAATGGAACTAAAAATGCTACTAAGAGTTCAAAGTAAATAACTAATTCCTAAATAATAATAATAATAAAACAATCAAACTAAAATCCTAAATTTAAAAGGTTTATTACAAAAGATAAAAATAAATATTTAAGTATTGTAATCTTGGTTGAATTCTCCTTCATCTTTGAGATAACATTGTCTCAAGTAAATTCCAAATTAAATATTCAAAATAATTATGCTCGTCTTCTAGAAGATGATAACTAGACCGTCGAAATTTGTTGGTTTTTTTAGCTAATTAATCCAATGGAGTTTCTATTCAAAATAAATCTAAAATAAAGATAAATCAGTAATATCCAAGCGATAAATGAGAAGTAAATAATAAAAAAATATACAATATTAAACTCTCATTAGTAAACTAACGTTGGGGGCAGCCTACTATTCTACATCTCTTATCCCATTACATATGAGAATAAGGGTCAACTAATTTTTTTTAAACTCTCATTAGTAAATCTCAATTGTAAGCTTGGTAGTCACTAGTAGTGATGATAGTTAACAAGGAGTAAAATCGATTTTCGAAAAATACTTTGGGAAGTAAAATTCAAAAAATATATATAAATAATGTGAAGTACGAAATTTATTATTGAACTGTGTTAATTTAGTTTACAAAATCAATCTAAGAACTATTTTTTAATGAGAACCAAAATTGAAGCTCCAACATTAGTTAAATTCCTATTTATTTAAAAAAATTAAATACCAAATATATATATTTTAAACCCTTTATTTTAATAATTAATAATGATAATAATAACTTTGATTTATTTTAATAAAATTCAACCAACTTTGACTTTTGATCAAATTCTTTTAATTTGCAAACTTTCCTCCCAAATACTTTTCCACTTTTCTCCCAATTTCTCTCTAATTTCTTAATAAAAAAAAACTCTCAAATTTACATTTCTACATGAATTCCACCAGTCATTTCGGTGCATCTTAAACCGGTTTTAAATGTTTTAACATTAATCTATTAGCTATTGAATTCTCTTGAGACATTGTGGATATAGTGGCATGACAGGATTTCGAGTATATACTCTACAAGTACCAGTACGAGATACATTTTAGGCGCTATAAGGCGAAGGTTTTGCTTTATGCATACGTTCTACGGAGCTTTTAATCGTACCAGACTGGTCTGGTCATACAGTTGTGTACGAGATACTTCGACCTATATGAGAATCAAGGAATTATAAGGAGATTTATTTATCCTTAGATGATTAGTTTCATATGATGCAATGCAAGACAATAAATCAAAATATGATGAATTAAAAGCTATAAAGTTAATGTATTACATGTCATGTTTTGAAAGCAAGGTTTGTGTGATTTACAAGTTTGATTTATGAGCCTAAATTACATGATTTACAACCTTTAAAAGCATGTTTTGATCTTGAAAAAGTTACATGATTTACATGTAAAAATACATGAGATTTTAAAGTGATCTGGTAAATAAAGTTCTTGGTGACTATGATACTTGGAAAAATGTAGGATGCTTATTTACTGGGGTTTTAGACTTTTGTTTAATGATTTCTATATTGTTTTAGACTTTGGACATTAGACACTTTCTAAATTTTGATTGAATTTCATGATGGTTTATGTGGTTGATTGACCAACACGAAGTTAAGTGATGTATTTTGAGCATGTTGATTGAGTAGCTTTGATATGATTTCAAGCATGATATGTTGGATGATGCCATGAATAATTGAGTTTTGTCATGAATTAAAGTTGTTCCTTTTTTCCATTGAAGCGTGGTCGTCTCAGTTGCATATTGGTATGCTTAGATTAGGTGAAATGATTAAATATGTCAATTTGTGGAATAGTATGCTCAAATATGTCCAAAATGACTGATAATGCAAATTCTTGAATTACAAGCATGTTTAAGTGTTGATTGAATGTTGAAAAGTATGAATTGAACATTTAACTTGATGATCTTGATGTCTAAATTATGTTCACGATTGATAAATGACATTAAATATTAGGTTTAATTATAAAATAAGTATCCAAACTATATCGTTTTTCACAAATAGGTGCCTAAATTATTTTTGAATAATCCTAATACCTAACGTTACAAACGTTACCGCTTGAGGTGTTTGGGTCTTCAACGATGTTAATTTCCTCTGTTAAGTGACACGTGTCATATTATGATAATTTTAAAAATTTTATATAAAATTAAAAAATATTTAAAAACACAAAAATTTCAAATTAACCCCAAAACTTTGAAAACTTTCATTTCAACCCCTAAACTCGCGTCGACCTTCGCCCTTTGTCGTAGCCAAAGATCCACCCAATCTCAACTCCTCCGACCATCAAAACCCCTATGAAATCATGGTTTATCGACGACGAATCGATGTTTTATACCCCGTTAACCCTAGGATGAAAATCGTGATCCTACACAATTCTGACGGTCAATCGTCGACGGTGGCAGTCCTGGTTAGAAAGGGCAACGGTTGTGGGTTAGGGTTAGGATTTGGGGATTTTAGGGCTTTTTTGTAATTTATGAGAAATTAGGGTTTTTTTTATAAATATAATAATATTTTTAGTATTTTTTTTAAAAAATCAAAATTATCAGATTGTGACACATGTCATTTAATGGAGGAAATTAACGATGTTTATGGTTCAGGCACCTAAAGTGATAATGTTTGTAGCATTAGGCACCAACATCATTAAAAAAATAGTTTAGACACCTATTCTTGAAAGGCGCTATAGGTTGAGCACTATAATTTAGGCACCTATTCGTGAAAGTCACTATAGTTTTATTGATTGTTTAATTTCATGTATAAACTAAAAAAATTAGGAAAATAATATAAATAGGTGAAAAACTTGTTCATCAATGTAAATGATTGTTTTTTATTGAGTTTAAGTATTTCATCGAATTTTGAAGTATTTTAAACTCCTTGTGTTTTCTAAATTCGTGTGAAGGTGAAGGTTATTAAAGTTTGACCCAATTAGATCTAACTTAAATTGACAAAAATATAAAATAAAAAGAAAATTGATATTTTAAATAATATTGTTGATGTTTTCTCTTCCATGTCAAATGACGTTGTTCTTGGTGAAAATTTGTCACTAAATCAAGCAAAGAGAATTTTTTATTTAAAAAAGATAACTATGGACATAACTATTCTGAGAAACAAAAAAGAATTCAAATTCATAAATATAACAAATTTAGAAAGCTGAAGAAAATTAAATTCACCATAAGGATCAACAACGAAGAATATTGAATTACTATTGATGATCAGAATCATGATGTGCATAATATTGTTTGTGATAAAATTGCAAATAAAATTCACACTTATGATGATCTTACCGATGTGAATACAAAATTACATAGTACATCCAAGTTTGGGAAAGGCCTAGATTCAGATGACCATCATTAAATGGTTGCCCCTTGTTCCCATATGTAATGGGGTAAGAAGGAGGTAAGATAGTAGGCTGCCCCCAATACTAGGTTGAGAGCAGCTTCCGTAGGAGACCTCCAAATTATGAAATGACCTCCATAGGACTAGATCCAGTTGACCATCATTGTTGATTAATATCATTTAAGGTATTTATAAAATAGGTGAAAAACTTGTTCATCAATGTGAATGATTGTTTTTTATTGAGTTTAAGTATTTCATCGAATTTTGAAGTATCTTAAACTCCTTGTGTTTTCTAAATTCTTGTCAAGGTGAAGGTTATTAAAGTTTAACCCAATTAGATCTAACTTAAATTGACGAAAATATAAAATAAAAAGAAAATTGATGTTTTAAATAATATTGTTGATGTTTTCTCTTCCATGTCAAATGACATTGTTCTTGGTGAAAATTTCTCACTAAATCAAGCAAAGAGAATTTTTTTATTTAAAAATGATAACTATGGACATAACTTTTATGAGAAACAAAAAAGAATTCAAATTCATAAATATAACAAATTTAGAAAGCTGAAGAAAATTAAATTCACCGTAAGGATCAACAACAAAGAATATTAAATTACTATTGATGATTAGAATCATGTTGTGCATAATATTGTTTGTGATAAAATTGCAAATAAAATTCACACTTATGATGTTCTTACCGATGTGAATACAAAATTACATAGTACATCCAAGTTTGGGAAAGGCTTAGATCCAGTTGATTGATATCATTTAAGGTATTTATAAAATAGGTGAAAAACTTGTTCATCAATGTGAATGATTTTTTTTTTATTGAGTTTAAGTATTTCATCGAATTTTGAAGTATCTTAAACTCCTTGTGTTTCTAAAATTCGTGTTTCTAAAATTCGTGTCAAGGTGAAAGTTATTAAAGTTTGACCCAATTAGATCTAACTTAAATTGATGAAAATATAAAATAAAAAGATAATTGAGGAAGTAGGAAACATAGTTTGATTTAAAGTAGGAAGTTTATTTTATTTTATGTTTGATTAAAATACAAAATTTAGTTTGAGTAGATTTCTTGTTATGCAAATTTCTTTGTAATCAACTAATTATTTATATAAATGGGTAAACTACTTAAATGATAACTTAACTTTAGGGTTGGTGTCAATATGACCATCATACTTTTAATTTTGGCAATATGACCACATAACTATTTAGGCGAGGTCCACATCAATTACACCGTTTGTTTTTAGCGACAAATGACTACATTATAGTTTTTAGATTAATAAAAACAATGTAGTCATTTGTCATTAAAAACAAATAATGTAGTTGATGTGAAAATCTGACTCGCCATTAATCAATAACAGTCACATCAGCTATGTCATTTGTTTTTAATTGCAAGTGGCTACATTAAAACCACTTAAATAATTATATAGTCATATTGTCAAAACTGAAATTACAATAGTTATATTGATATCAGCCTCATAGCTAAGTGGCCAATTGAATAGTTTACCCTATACAAATAGACACTACAAATCATGGTTATATTTCAAATTATTTTTAAATATCATTTTGTATTCTTTTATTTTTATATTAATGAAAATTCTCTTTTTCTATATGTCATTTTTCAAAAGAATTTTCTACATAAAATCTAACCATTTGGATCTAAAAAATATTTTCTATTTTTATTTTCTGTTTTTATTTTCAAAATGAAATCTCATAGACCCAACCTAAGCGTTTCTACAATGACTAGATGATCACAGAACGAATACAAATTCCTTCTATATTTAAAACATTTTCAAAATATAGTTTAGAAATTACAATACATATAATAGAGTGGCGCGGAATAACCACTAGAAAAGTCATAAGAAATTTCAAGTCCATAATACGGTACTAAATAGAAAACAGTCACCGAAACATCCATACAATAATCGAATAAAGTTTCCATCGTTGAAATTATAAAATATCGATAAAATAATATATAAAGACAGTGGCAAAATACATGTCACCCAAAATATATAAAAAAGATGCCGAAGGTCAATACACGATTTCAAAATAGAGAACGGTAGATCCTCTTGATGTGCAGTTTACTAGCCTACTATTGGGAAAATATCTGAAAAGGTAAAAATTGCAGGGTAAGCTAAAAAGCTTAGTGTGCTCCTTACGTTATAAAAAGAAATATGAATAATTATTTCAGTATAGTTTATTTCAAAAAAACATATTTTTAAAATATGGACGCTACTCCCATCCGAACACCGAAGTGTATAGGTTCCCCAAAACCATACACCCATATGTACACCATGAAGTGCCCTATACTGAAAGTATAAGGACTGCATAAGAACAACTTGTGCACAAAGCAAAGGTGTCTAATAAAAGGTCATAGTAGTTATAGACTAGGCTATGCCTGAGAACTTCCTCCAAACAACCCCCTAAAATGATAGTGAAAACATAACATAATTTGTAAAACATTAACCATGCAATTTTCCAAGATCATATACAGAAATGCATTAACCAGATATCATGTCAGAATATGCAGAATACAAATATCATAAATTAGAACAATGCAATAAAATAGACGTTATACAACAGAGTATTCAGTATCATCAGAAATTCCAAAACAGTTCAAACAGATGGTTTAAAACATAAATTCAACATCAACAAGAACACACCTGAGCTGATTTGAGTAGTTAGGTACGGAAGTCCACTAGCGGGTCTTCCTATCACGAGCGGGGGTAGGGCTAGATCCTACAAATCAGAAACTAAGTCAAAATCCTAGCATGATAAAATAAAATACTCTAATTAAACAAGTTTCGAAACCTATAGGTAGCTCTCGAAGAATGCACACCAGACTAGACTGTTGGACGCGATGCATCAGATCTAGTCAACTCTGGATCATGGAAAACACAAGTACCTTCACAAAAATATAAACTCATATCAATACCATGTCTGAATCCTAAATAAATAAGCTAAAACACTAAAAATAGTAAGTAGATTATGGATAAAAGGGCTCGATTCGGGGCTTTATGGTTGGAATTCAGTAAGATAAACCAAAAAATCGAACTCAGGACATTGAAAAACCTTATGATAGGTGGTCATGGGAAAAGTCAAAGTCGGTCAACAACCTGGTCAATGGAAGTTAACGGCGATCAACACGGTCGACGTCGATCAACAAGCTCAATGGCTCAGGCGCGTGGCTCAGCTTAGCTAGGCTCGGGTTGGGTTGGGTTAGTTCAGGTTTTAACATATTCACGGTTTGTCAGTTGGGTCAGAAAGTGATTCAAACTGTTCGACTGACCAAAAACAAGCCCACGTACGACATTGGCGCATACAACCATTTTTACGGTCGGCCGACCACCAAAATATACATTATTTAATTTTTCACAACGGAGTGACACTTACTGGTGTTAAATGGCGATGGATCACAGTGGAGAACGATTTGAAGCTTCTTCGGAATCTTCTTGACCTCACCTCCCTTCACGCCAGTGACGGTGGGAAAACCAAGGACATTATCCGACTCCTCTCAGCTCCAGGAACACAATGGTGTTACAAATGGAGGTCTAAACAGCAGTAAAATGAAGGTAGAAGATATTTAGAGGAGAGAAAAAAAGAAAAAAAATAAAGTAGGAATGGAGAGAAAAATATGGTTTTTATCCTTAAATCGAATTGGTCCCAACTTTATGGGACCACTCCCTAATTAAAAGAAAAGGGAATTTCCACTTAAAGCCACTGAGGTTCCAAATATTTAGGTTATAGGTTCACAGGTTAACAAAAAGTTCATTTTAGCCCCGAATGTAACTGAAATTAAATGGGACCACTCCCTAATTAAAAAAAAGGGAATTTCCACTTTAAGCCACTGAGGTTCCAAATATTTAGGTTATAGGTTCACAGGTTAACAAAAAGTTCATTTTAGCCCCGAATGTAACTAAAATTAAAATTAGAATTGATCGGAAAAATTAGGCCTTACTTTGGAGTGTGAGAACTCTCCCCTTTAAATAAATTTCATCCTAGAAATTTACCTGGTCTGAACAGATACATGAATTGAGCTTCCATCGACTCCAATGTCTCCAGGTATCCTCTGCGGATCTACGATTGCCCCATTAAACCTTAACCATCGGAATCCATCTATTCTGAAGAACTCTTTCATCCTGGTCTAGAATCTGAACTGGCTCATCTTTTTAAGACAAATCAGGTTTCAAAGCCACATCCTCCACCTGAACGATGTGACTTGGGTCTGAACGGTACAGCCTCAACATAGAAACATGAAAAACATCATGGATATGGCTGAGTTGTGGTGGTAGCTGAAGCTAGTAAGCCAAAGGTCCAACTCTCTTCAGAATATGGTACGGTCCAATAAACTTTGGGCTCAACTTACCCTTACGTCCAAATATCATAACCATCTTCTATAGAGACACCTTCAGAAATACTTAATCCCCAACCTCAAACTCAATATAATTTCTCCTCGGGTCAGTATAAGACTTTTGCCTATCAAATGCCTCTTTCAATTGATGACAGATCAACCTGACAGTATCCTCAATATCATGTACTAATTCTAGACCCAATGTCCTCCTATCATGAAACTTAGTCCAACAGATAATAGTATAACACATACGTCCATAAAGAGCCTCAAAAGGTGTCATACATATGCTGGTCTGATAGTTGTTATTGTAGGCAAACTTGGCTAACGGTAGGAAGTCTTCCCAACTACCACTTAAGTTAATCACACAACCTTGAAGCATATCCTCCAAAAACTGTATCACTCTCTCAAACTGAACATTCGACTACGGGTGAAACATTGTACTAAAATTCAAACGGGTTCCCAATGCCTCGTTAGAGCTTTCCAAAACCTAGAAGTAAACCTCGGATCTCAGTTAAAAATGATGGAGAACGGGACGACATGAAGTCTAACGATCTCGGAGATATACAACCTTGGCAGCTTGCTCGGGGAATAATTAACTCACGCTAGAATAAAATGGGCTGACTTAGAAAAATCGATCAACGACTAACTAAACAGAATCATTTTTCGAAGGAGTCAGAGGTAACCCAATCACAAAAACCATTGTAATACGCTCTTATTTCCACTCTGGAATCATAATTGGTTGCAATAGTCCAGATCGGTGGCAAAACAGAGGTGGAAGATATTTAGAGAGAGAAAAAGAGAGAAAATAATGTTTGAAGAGAAAGAAAAAGATGGTTTTTGTTTTCTAAACCTGGATTGGTCCCAACTTTATTAGACCACTCCCCAATTAAAAGAAATGGAATTGCACTTTAAGCCACTAAGGTTCCAAGGATTTAGGTTCTAGGCTCTCAAGTTAACGGAAAGTTCATTTTAGACCCGACTGTAACCGAAATTAAAATTAGATTTGATTGGAAAATTTTAGGCCCTACTTTGGGGTGTGATGCAAAAAAAATAGTTTTCAGTTTTAATTTTTTGAAAGTTAGAAAACATGTTTGGTTAATATAAATGAAAACTTAACTTCATATATAAAAATAGTTTAAAATATATTTGATATATTTTTTTAAAATTAGAGGTGAACAAATGGTTATTAAATAATTATATTAAAATATAATTACTACAAAAATTAATTAAAAAAATTTAATATGTGAGTTATGTGAATATAAAACAATAAAGTTGATAAGAAATTTAATAACAAAAAAAATATTTTAGTTTATAATAAGAATATGATGTTTATCCATATTGGACATCAATTAAATTAAAAAATACATAAAAATATTGTTGTAAACATTAGCACAAAAATGTGTCGTTAAAAAACTATATGTTTATTGGTATTTAAGGCCCTAAAACTTTTGGAAAAAGAAAATTAGGGTGTGTTTGTTTGCCGTAATTGGAATTACGGAATTGGTTTTCCCCGAATTCCCGTGTTTGTTTCATGTAATTCGTTTTTCGAAAAATATTTTCCCGTGTTTGTTTCACGTAATTGATTTTCCGGAATGTAATTCATTTTCCTAGTAACAGAATTTCCTTTGTATTTTCTGTAAAATGACTTACGGATTCATTTTCCGTAAGTCATTTTTCGAACTTTTCACTTCAAAGAATAAATACTCAAAATAATTTTATTTTATGAATTTAATATTAATAAAATATTTTAATATCATTTTCATCAAAATATTATTTATTTTTTTATTAATATTTATAATAATATAATATTGTATTTTTAATATTATAAAATAATCAATTATATATAATAATATATTATATTTTTATTTAATAATATATAATAAATAATTTTATATATTTAATAATGAATATTATTTATATTTAAAAATATTTAATAAAGATATTTAAAATATACTAATTAATATTTTAAAATATAATATAACACTATTACTTTAATAAATAATTAATATTTATAATATTTATTTCACTAAAACATACAAAAATTATTATTTTTATTAATAAAATTATAAAAATAATATTTAATAATAAATAAATTATTTTAATATTTTAAAATAATAATATTAAGTTTTATGATAAATAATATTATTTATTATATTTAATATTTGTAATAAATAATTTTTTAAAAACTCTTCAACTAGTGGAAAAAAAAGTTTAAATAACATCTTCCAAACATCATAAAACGTTTTCCAGATGTTTTTCAGAAAAATGTAATTCATTTTACGGAAAACGTTTTACGTTTTCTAGAAATGTAATTCATTTTTCAGAATTCAAATTCCAGTAATTCAAATTATAGTAATTCATTTTCCGGAAAATCAATTACACCCAAACAAACACACCCTTAGTGTAGCCTTTGAACTTGTTTTACATTAATTGTGCCCCTTAAATTGATAAAAAAAAAATCAATCTAACATAATAAAACGTTGACCATCATGATATTTACATGACAATTCACAAAGCTTACATGCTAATATGTAATATTTATGTGATAGTTCATAGTGTTATGGTGGTAGTATATGATGGATGATGATGTGGTAAATGAACTTAATTGATTTTTTGAGTAAGTTCGAAGGCCGAATTGATTCTCTTAGAAAATTTAAGGACTTAATTAATTTTAAAATATAAACAATTATTAAGATATTTAATACATTAAATATAACATACTAAAAATTAAATTACTTAAATAATATTTTAAAGGCTAAATTGAGTGTAAAAAAGGTTTAAGGACCATATTGATATTTTACAAAAGTTTGAGGGTTTTAGATACCATTAAGTCAAAAAAACTATTGTTAAAAGAATTTGAATTTGTGCAAATTAAGTTAAAAATATAGATCATGTGTTTTTCTATTTTTAAAATTTCTGAAATAATTTTAATGAAAATACTAAAAATGTCCTTTCTATTTTTTTTCATATTTTCACTTATTTTATTTTTATTTTCCAAAAATAATTTTCTAATTTAACAACCAAACATTTTTCCAATATTTTCAAAGATGGTCATTTACCCTAGAAAATATTGAGAGCCAAAATACTAAAATAAAAAGAATAAAGATCAAAATAACTATCTAATCAAATATTATATTTTTTACATTATTCCTTTTTAATGAAAGAAAATAATTTTTTTTAAAATAATTATGAGAAATTTAACTTTTTAGATATTATTTTTTTTAAAAAGTTTAGAGTTTAAATTAAAAATTAATTTCATAACGTGTGAAAATTAATGATTTAAAAAATCAAAATATAACAGTCCGATAACATAAATTATTTAAAATTGGTGACCCAACATGAACAAGACTGAAATATAAGTAAGCATTGTTGTAGTTTACCTCTTTTGTTATTTCACATCAAAACGAATAGTATAGATAAATCGCATTCCCTCCCTTTTCTCACACTCTCCCCTCTCCTCCGCCATTACTGCCAAAACGCCACTCTTCTCTTTCTTTGATGCGCTCCCTCTTTTCTTCTTCTCCCTCTCCAATCACAACTCTCTTTCAACTTGTCCGATCCCACCGCCGATTCTTCTCGTCGACAAATCCAATGGCGATTCCTCCAAAGTCCTCCTCTGCCGCCGTTATCCCCACAGAGGACCGGCTAGCGACTAGGTTATGGTTCAAGTTTCGCAAAGAATCCATGCTTTCTCTTTACTCACCTTTCTCTCTTTGTTTGGCTTCTGGGTCTCTCAAGATCGACACTTTTCGTCATTATATTGCGCAAGATGTACACTTTCTCAAAGCCTTTGCTCGTGCGTGAGTCCCCTTTTCATCTCTCCCTTCTTCTTTTGGTCTTTTAGATGGAATATTCAATTTGGGTCTTGTTTGTTTTGTAGAATGTATTTTTCTGTTGGATTTATTTGATTTTTTTTTTGTGCTACTGTACAGTATATGCTAAGATTAGATGGAAGGGAATTGAAATATCAAATGGGGATTTATTTATTTTTTTGCCCCTGTGTAGTTTTTATTTAATTGAAATTTAAAGAAAATTGAAGAATCGGCATAAACTTTTTACTCTTTGGTATTGTTGAATCCTTGCTGATATTCTGTTTAGGGGAAATGATCATGGTTTGTATGAAACTATGCTGCCTGCTGTTCGAGACTTGAATTTCTGTTATAAGATTGATATTAGCTAGCTTCAACCCCTTCCTAGATTTGGTTGCTGAGAAAGTCAGGAAAAGAAGATGAATGAACCTTTAATTTCTAAGTGCCACTTGGTTGCTTGAGTAATTATTCAGAGATTTCTTTTCTTTGTGTCAGCTTTCTCAGCATCTAATTGGAGGTTATATTGTTATTATTTGGGGAAAAGTAATTACATTGCTTGAGGCGAGTCAGTTTCCATAATTTAATTGACATGGTGTGCTAGATTAAAAGTAGTATCTTTTTTCTCTTAGCTAGTTTTAATTAGAATCGCCTTGTGCTGTTTATACCTAGGCATAGGTCCTTAGTCGATTTATTGTTTTCTTCAATCTGGGTTGTAGATATGAATTGTCAGCAGACTGTGCTGATGACGATGATGCAAAATTAGCTATCTCTGAGTTAAGGAAGGGTGCCTTGGAGGAGCTAAAAATGCACAATTCTTTTGTACAGGTGTGTAAGTAGGATTCCTTTTTTCTGTTGCTTACTGCATGCTCAATTATTGGAAAAGTTAAGATGAAAAAAGGAAATTGAATCTTTCCTTCTATTGCCTTGCTTGTATATTTATAAAACATTATCACCAACTATTTAGTACAGTGATGATTCAACCTGAGGTCATACGGGTGTATGAAATCGTCTCCAATAGAATTTAATCCCGTCTTTTTGTACATTTTGATTCTCTCTTTCTGATCATATAGATGGCTTTCATACGAAATATCCAGTCCTCTTCACGGTTGACAAGTTTCAATTGGATGGGGGTTGAATTTTGATATTTTTTTAAAGTGATTTGAGTAAATAATAACACTTTTTTATAGAATAAATTCTATCTGCCTTGTTATGTTTTTTACAATGCAATAAAGCTTCTTTTCTGTATGCATATATTTGTCTCCTTAGTTCTTGTCTGGTTAAGGGTATCTTATTTGTATGAATGCTGGAGTTCTGCAGGAATGGGGTTCTGACTGTGTTAAAGAGTGCCCTGTCAATTCTGCAACTTTGAAGTATACCGAATTCTTGCTGGCAACAGCTTCTGGGAAAGTTGAAGGACTAAAAGCTCCAGGAACACTTGCCACTCCGTTTGAGAAAACAAAAATTGCAGCTTACACTCTAGGGGCCATGACACCTTGCATGAGGCTGTATGCATTTTTGGGCAAGGAGTTTCAGGCACTTCTAGAATCCAATGAGCACGATCACCCATACAAGAAGTGGATTGAGAATTATTCTTCTGAAAACTTTCAGGTATGGTATTGATAGCACTCGTTGTTTGTAGTGGTCAACTTGATTACAGTCTTGGAGCTAAAATCTTTGGGTAAGTTGCCCTTCAATCCCATGGCTCAACAATTGATTCTTTGAATTTAGGCATCAGCTCTGCAAACAGAAGACTTGCTGGATAAACTTAGTGTCCCTTTGACAGGCGAGGAACTAAACATCATTGAGAAACTTTATCACCAAGCAATGAAACTTGAAATAGAGTTCTTCTATAGTCAACCGCTTACTCAGCCTACTATTGCTCCTTTGACTAAGGAACATGCTCCCGAACTAGATCGTCTTATGATTTTTTCTGATTTTGATCTTACTTGCACGGTTGTTGATTCATCTGCCATTTTGGCAGAGATAGCAATAGTAACGGCCCCAAAATCTGATCAGAACCAACCAGCAGGTCAAATTACTAGGATGTCATCTGCTGAGCTGAGGAACACCTGGGGTCAACTTTCTACACAATACACAGAAGAGTATGAACAATGCATAGAAAGTATATTGCCTTCTGAGAAAGGTATTTAACTATATGTATATAATCTTCTAAAAAATGTCTGGATAACATTTAAATTAGTTCCTTTACATTGATTTTTTTACTTCCCATGGTTTTACAGTGGAGTTCAATTATGAAACTTTGCATAAAGCACTTGAGCAACTCTCCGACTTTGAGAAAAGAGCAAATTCTAGGGTGGTTGAGTCAGGGGTGCTTAAGGGTCTAAACCTTGAAGACATTAAACGAGCTGGCGAAAGACTGATTCTTCAAGATGGTTGTGTTAACTTCTTTCAAAAAATCACACAGAACAAAAATCTTAATGCCAATGTCCATGTTCTTTCCTATTGTTGGTGCGGTGATCTCATCCGGACAGCGTTTTCTTCAGGTAGGTTTGTTCTCTCTCAATAGATTTGCTGGAATTTACGCCGTGAACACTAACACTGACAGAAATTTTGTTGAAGCAGGGGGTTTAGATGTTCCGAATATACATGCAAATGAGTTCAGTTTTGCAGAATCAGTATCCACAGGTGAAATCGTTTGGAAAGTTCAGTCCCCTATCGACAAAATTCAAGCTTTCGATGATATCTTACAAGACTGCAGCAATGACAGAAAAGACCTGAGTGTTTACGTCGGAGACTCGGTGGGTGATCTACTGTGTCTGGTAAAAGCAGATATAGGCATTGTGGTCGGGTCTAGTTCAAGCCTAAGGAGAGTGGGGAGTCAGTACGGTGTTTCATTTGTCCCATTGTTCCCAGGCTTGGTTAAGAAGCAGAAGGAATTTGCTCAAGGAAGAAGCCCTCGTATTTGGAAGGGCCAATCTGGAATTCTTTACACTGCTTCTAGCTGGGAAGATATCCATGCCTTCATTTTGGGGTTGTAGAATTTATTATTATTATTATTAAGGCAAATGAATGAATTGTTTTATTTATGGAGTTAGGGGTTGCTATCCGAAATAACCCCTATTAGGGAAAATGAATGAATTATTGTTTTCTTATTTTTATAATTTTTGTTGATAGTCTTATTATTTTAACACTTAAATAACATTCGAAATATCTTATAACTTTTATAAATTATAATTGTATATATCATCCTTTAGCTGTGCTAAAAAGGTTTGTGTTATACAATAATAAGTGCACAAAAAATAACATAATAACAAATTCATACCTAATAAATTAGGTGTCGAGGAAAATCTTGCTTGGTGGAAACCATGATCCGACTTGTACGAGAATCGATGTTTTATACTTGATAAATGATTGAGGGATTCAATTATAATTAAAATGTATCTAATTTATTGTCAATAAATTGTTAAACTCCAGCCAACCAAATTAATAATTAAAATCTCTATAGGTAAACATGCATTTAGTATCTAAACCATCAATTTAGATCGTTCTAGTACCTAAAATTTTATTTTATTTTAAAAATCATACCTAACGTTTAGTTTTTATTTCATTTTAGTACCTCTCTATTAAAAAAATTAATGCGTTTAGTACCTAAACTATAATTTTTGATCCATTTTAGTGGCTAAATTTTCAATTTTTTCAAAACTTAACATTAAATTTTGAACTGTGAATTAAAATGAAATAAAAATTAAAACTTTAAGTATAATTTTTAAAAATTAAAACTTTAGGTATTAAATAATATCAGAATTGATAATTTAGATATTAAACACGTAATTTTAGTATAGACATATGGTTATGTTTTGGGGACTGAGAAAAAGAGAAGATATCTGCGAGGGAAAATAGACAGAGATCGTATGAGAAGGGAACAACCTCCATCTTTGGGGGGAAAAAGTTCAATTATGTACGTTATGTTATGGGTGTCATATGATGGAATGGTGTGAAGCTGCTTAACGATAAACCGATGTTAGGGTCATAATAAGTATTGTTATCCAAGAACACCACCAACGAAGTAGAGGATATAATAATATCCATCTAAATAGATTTGGGTATATACTTCTTATCAAATTGTAGCATTGTTTCTAATATCCCCATCTCATTACTTTTATGAACTTTTAAATCTTAAACATCCCCTTTTAAATTTTATATAAAGTCGCTACGAATTTTTATTTTTAAAAATTCCCAATTTTTTATTTAAAAATATTTATTTACTCCAATCATCTGTCATCTCTAGTTATCTATTCGTCGACGACCGACCATCCACTGATCAGTCACAACCCTTACTATCATCTCAAAATCTAAAGTCTCGAATCCCTAAATTTCAATATTCAATCCTTAAAATCTCAATTACTGAATCTCTTAAATTCATTTGATCGATCGTGGTAATCGGTGTAACCCTTTACCTGGTCCGATCCAAAAGACACATTAACTAAATTTTCCCAAAATTGTTCTCAAATATCCTTTTAAATATATTGAAAATTTACCCTCACGTTTATTTAATTCAAATACTATCTAAAAAAAGGATATTTCAATTAACCAAGCAACAAGCAGTCAAACAATTAATATAACACCTAATAAAGAGACACACCCCGATAGATAACTAATGACAATAATAACCTCTACCACGATTAATTCGAGTAGTAGATTGACCTAAATTAGAATCTACGAAATAATTTAATAAATAAATAATCTAATTAATTTGACAAATTCAAACGACTAAAATAATATCTATCACTCGTGCTCAACACGAGTAATAAGGGTTGATTTGACATTTGTAGATAATGGTGGAGGAGGTGGTAACTCGATTCCCATCTAGAATTCCTTGCAAAATTTACGATGTCCTAATCAAACACCAATAAACCAATTTCAATTTAGAAGTAGTATTTATCGACGAACAAAAATATTCTAATTCGATCGGGGATTTGGAAAAAGACTTTTGATTCAAATATAGGGACTGCTAGTACACTTAAACGAGGTTATCGGTGATGAAACTTTACCGGCAGCAGTCCCATGAGTCGTGGATGTCACGACCGACCTTGTTGTGATCTTAAACGACCGGCAGTGGTACTCATGGTTAGGAGTAGAGGCGGCAAAAGCTTAAAACAGACCCGATAAGGGCTCCTCACAACCGTTGAGGCCTCCCCGATGAACCTCTGGCAATGCTAGGCCTTCTCTATGCGAACGCCGGCCGCGCAAGTCCATAAACGGCCGAAACAAGACCACGACGACAACAGTCAAAATATAAGGTTTGTGGGTTTCACTATTATGATCCAAAACGTTAACGACGGAGGTAAGGTCGCGGTGGGATTACCTATAAACGTCAAGGACGGCGGCGGCATTAGGCTAAAATGGTGCAACGACGACGAAGGTGACAAAACAGGGGCGGCGACGCTAGGGTTTTTTTAGGGAAAAGAAGAAAGTGTCGCACAGTGAAATAGTAGGGGAAGAGTTTGTTTCAAAATAAAATTAATTGTAGCATTGGCCATTGAACTTTCTAGGGTTCACGAAAAAACTTTTGAACTTTCCAAATTTACAATTTAGTCACTATTTTTGAATTAGGAATTTAGGTCAAAACTTTCTAAATTTTGAGATTTTAATTTGGGAATTTTTTTGGTGTGTTACAATTTACCCCTTAAAGAAAATTTTATCCAAGAAATTTACTTAGAGGAGAAAGATACGAATATTGAGCCTTTATGGCCTCCTCGGTCTTCAACGTGGACTCATTGTAACCCTGGTTATGCCACAAGACTTTAACCATCTTAATGGTCCTTCTCCAAAAAAACTTTCTCATTCCTCTCAAGAATTTCAAACTGGCTCCTTTTTTAACCTCAAATCGAGTCAGATCTCTACTCTTTACACATCTATTACGTGAGGCGGATCGGCTTGATAACATCTTAACATAGAAGCATGGAAGACGTCATGAATGCGTGCAAGTTCAGGTGGTAACTCAAGCTAATAAGAAATTGGTCCTACATGAAGAATAATCCGATAAGGCCCAATGAAACGAGGACTCAACTTGCATTTCTGACTGAACCGAAGTACCTTTCTCCCAAATATACTTTCAGAAAGACTTCATCACCCACTGAATACTCAATATCTCGACGTTTTAGATCAGAATAAGATTTGTATCTATCAAAAGCAATCTTCAGTCTATCCCAAATCATCTTAACAGTCTGCTCCACCTCAAAAACCAAATCCAGACCCAATAATCTATGCTCAATTAACTAAGTCCAACCGATATGGGTTCGACACTTGCGTCCATACAGAGCCTTATACGGAGCCATCTTAATATTGGCCTGAAAACTATTATTGTAAGCATACTCCGCCAACGGTAAGAACTTCTCCCAATTGCCCCTATAATCAACAACACAATCTCTCAACATGTCCTCAAGAATCTGAACCACCCTCTCATACTGACCATCGGTCTATGGATCATAAGAAGTACTGAAATTCAACCGAGTACCAAGGGCACTATGAAGAGACTTCTAGAATTTCGCGGTGGACCTTGGACCACAATCTAAAATGATGGATGACGGTACCCCATGCAAACAAACAATCTCAACAATATAAATTCGTTCCAGCATATTCAAAGAATAATCAACCCTAATTGGAATAAAGTGAGCAAATTTGGTAAGACGATCAATGATAACCCAGATAGAGTCATTCTTTGATGGAGTCAAAGGTAGACCCGAAACAAAGTCCATAGCCACAAGTTCCCATTTCCACTATAGAATCTCGATATGCTGTAACAACCCAAATGGATGCTGATGCTCTATCTTCACTTTCTGACAGGTCGAACACTGAGAGACATAACTGATGATATCCCTCTAAAGTCCTTTCTACCAATACCTCTCTCAGAGATTCATATACATTTTTTCCACACCAGGATGCATAGAATATAAACTATCATGAGCCTCATTTGCTAAATCAAAAATGAATTGTTATGTTGTTCCGTACAGATCTTGGAAATAAGAGTAAGAACTACAAATAACTCTGCCAATAGACTATCATCCTAATACAAACTCATCCAAGCAAATAAAGCCCTCAAATTCGCAATAGCATTACAAATTAAGGCATCGACAACCACATTAGCTTTGTCGAGGTGATACTTGATTTTACAATCATAATCCTTAAGCAGTTCCAACCACCGATGTTGTCTCAAATTAATCTCCTTCTGAGTGATAAGGCACTTCAGACTCTTATGATCATTGTAAATGTAACACTTCACACAGCAAAAATAGTGTCATCAGATCTTAAGGGAAAAATACTTGATTTTACAATCATAATCCTTAAGCAGTTCCAACCACCGATGTTGTCTCAAATTAATCTCCTTCTGAGTGATAAGGCACTTCAGACTCTTATGATCATTGTAAATGTAACACTTCACACAGCAAAAATAGTGTCATCAGATCTTAAGGGAAAAGATCACGGTTGTCAACTCGAGATCGTGGGTAGGGTAGTTACACTCATGAGCTTTCAATTGTCGAGATGTATAAGCCACGACCTTCCCATTCTGTATAAGCACATATCCAATCTGGTGTGAGATGCATCATTGTACACAGTACAAGCCTTATCGGGATCAGCTGAATCAGAATCGATGCTTCAATCAACACGGTTTTTAGCTTCTCAAAGTTGGCATACTAGGCCTTAGTCCATTCAAAAGATACATTATTTCGAAGAAACTTCCTTAAAGGGGTGGTGATGAAAGAAAATCCTAGACAAATATCTTAAGGTAACCAATTAAAACTAAGAAACTTCGGACCTACGATACATTATTTGGTTGTTTCCAACCCATAATAGCTTCAATCTTCTTTGGATCCACATAAATACCCTTCACAGAGACTATATAACCCAAGAATGTAACTCCCAAAACTCAAAACTCACACTAGTTGAACTTCACATATAATTGATTCTCCCTTAGAGTTTGTAAGAAAATCCTTTGACGTTCCTCATGCTCAATTTCAAACTTAGAATAGACCAAGATGTCATCGATAAAGATAATAGCAAATTGATCCATATAGGGTTTAAATAATATATTCATCATATCCATAAATGCAGCATGAACAATAGTCAAACCAAAAGGCATAAGAAGAAACTCGTAATGGCCATAACGAGTTCAGAAAGTCATTTTGGACACATCAGAATCCTTAACTTTGAGATGATAATAATCGGATCTCAAGTCTATCTTACAAAGTACTAAAGCTCCACGGAATTGGTCGAAGAGATCATTAATACAAGGTAACAAATACTTATTTTTAATCGTTAGTTTATTCAACTTTCGTTAATCAATGTACAGTCGCAATGTCTCATCCTTTTTCTTAACGAACAAAATCAGTGCTCCCCACGGTGAGACACTCGGTTGAATGAAACCCGACACCAACAACTCATGGAATTGCACATTCAACTCCTTAAGGTCCTTAGGTTCCATCCACTAATGTGCCATAGACGCTGGAGCTGAGCCCATATATACCTGAATATTGAATTCGATCTCCTTATGTTTAGGCGGTACACTAGGCAACACTTCTAGAAAAACATCTAGGAATTCCCTTATAACTCTAATTTTATCTATTCCGTCGTTAGATTGTATTGGATCTAGAATGTAAGCAAGGTAAACAATAGACCCCTTTCTAATCATCTTCTCAACCTTCAGAGCCAATATTATGTTGGTTAGAAATACATGATGCTCTCTAATAAGGACAACTTCACAGTTATCAGAAGTCTTCAAAATAGCCCTTTTTAGATCATAACCTAAATTAGCTCGATGAGCGGACAACCAATTCATTTTGAGGATAAGGTCAAAATCCCTAAAAGGTAACTCCATCATATTAGCCATAAAGATTTTACTGTAAAGTGCACAATTCTTATAAACCTTGTTAACCTCCACCGCAGTACCCATAAGAAGATGAACAGAGAATGCAACTTCAGTATTTTGGACAAGAATTTCAAGGCCTCCAGCTATCACACTCGCCACATAGGAGTGAGTAGAACCATTATCAAAATGTGTGAAGTATGAAATATAATGAATAAAAAATGTACTCCCAATAACATCTATAGCTCATCCTGATCCTCGTACCTCTAAGTAGCATAAACTAACCTAGTCTATCTCACTATTGACCTATCAAAACTCCTACTTTGAGTCGATCTACCTCTACTAACTGAATCCAAGCCAGAACAAATCGTTCTACTTTGATCCCTACCTTGATTCAGTGCCTAAATAGAAGTATGCAATTGACTAGGACCATAAGAACCTGTAGCTGGAAGAGGACATTCTTTGACACGGTGCTCCATTGTAACACCCCCAACTCGTATCCGATCTGGATCCGAATCCAAGGTGTCACATCAACTTTTAAAATCTTTACTTGTTCAAAATAATGAAAATTTCCCGTTAAGGAAAACTTCGTATTATTTCAAAATAAAAGTTTACAAACTTATCAAAGCATATACAATTCAAATTGTTGTATTACATGCTAACTATATCTAAAAGAACAAAATGCATATTAAGCATTACTTTTCTGATCTGAATTTTGTAAGGAAGATGTTGATCTGTCTTGCTCCTCTTAGCTTCTCTTTTCACTTTTCGTAACCTGTGTATGAAACACTCACACGCTAAGTCGATGACTTAGTGAGGCATATAAACATATAATGGAAACTCTAACTCATAACAATGCATGAATACTTAATATGCTTATATTATGCACAAACATACAATCTTTTATATAACAATTACATATATGCATACGTATATCATTATCTTCACACTTAGCACTAATGTCACTCCTTATCATATGACCTTTATTCACTAAATGTGTACATAATATATCACTTAGAGTAATTCAAAAATAATCAAACATATTATCATAAGGTTTCTATAATTCATCTCTTATCACCTAATCATATCCATCACATATATAAGGTGTTTGTTGTTAGCTCTGTCTTAGCCCATGTACACATATGAGAACTAAAGATATGCGAGTACTATGAGGTTTTGCACACATATGTTGTCACCACAACTATTATAAAGGTCCACTGAGTGGCATGTGAAATCTGTGCCCCGAAAGACCTATCTATAAGTTTCGAAGAACATAGGTAACTGTCCATATGTCGCGAAAGACATAGGTAATCCTATCCATATGTCCCGAAGGACATAGGTAATCCTTTTCATATGTCCCGAAGGACATAAGTAAACTATAACTATACTTGTAGCTCTCATGACTCATATCATGGGGATTATCTTTTATCTTTTCACATATTCATATAAGCTTATAGCTTCGATCACGTAAACATGTAAGCACTTAATTTATTTTTGCATAGTTCATGTCACTTTTCCTATGATCTCATAGATTATTGTCATATATTGCACATCATATATACTTATATTCACATAGTTCAATGTGATTAAACTCAGTTCACTTTCCCAGGTTATCACATAAGCATATAGTCTCATGTATACTCTTTCATAAAATTTGCATAGTAATACTATATACTCATATCATATACTAATTTCATCTAAATCTCCCTCATGAAATTTATATTGCATGTTCATAAAATCTCATTTTATCCTATAAGTAATTTGTACTCATCTTATCTCACTTTTCCAATTCATTCTCATAACTAATTTATAACCGTTCACATTATTTAATTTCATTAACCTGAATTCATACATATCATATAACCTATATTACTTATCTCACGTTATTTATATATATACTAATGTAATTTATTTATTTAGTTTAATTTCACCTGACTCCTATAATACTTTTTCATAAAGCTTTATAGTTCTTCGCTTTATAAATCCTATACCATAGTTTCCTTTAAGTATCTAAATCTTCCCTATATCGTTTATCTTATAGTTTTGTATCATCACTTATGTTTATTTCCCATAATTTATATATTGTTCTCATAGAGTCTCATAATCTTTCTCGTGTAATCATTTATATCATATAATATAACTCATACTTGGTTATCCTATGTTCACATATATATATCAAATGATTCTTTAGTTTGTAGCTTATGTCACATATTCATTTAATTCCTTATGTCCTTATCACATAACTTAATTCATATTCTTATATAATCATATAGATCATTTGTACTATTTCACGTGACTTATCATAGTAACATATATTTACACAAATCATATAACATGCACAATAACATGTCAAAACATACACTCATGCACGCATATAAATCATGACAAACATATACTTATATATATGAATCCATGCCTTTACCATCGGAAATAGACTTGTCGCAAGTTTTATTTCCATTAAACATTATATACTGACTAATATGCACTCATCTGACCTCACTAGTCAATATCGTTCTCTTAACTTTTCTTCGATGTCTATTTCTTGTCGACTTGTCCAAGCGTTACCTTCAATCGATATCTACACAATCATATATACATATCAATATTCCAAATACTATGATTCGATCCTTGATTTCTTAAGCTATAGGAAAAAGTAAATTCCAATTTTCTCTTGCAAGGGTATCGGTAACTCCCCATAGGTATTGATACCCTCATCACATTATGTAATTCTTGTTCAAAGAAGGTATCGATACCTTCCTTAAGGTATCGGTACCCTTTTAATGTCTTCCCAGATTTTACTCTTGAGGTATTTGTACCTGTTGAATGGGTATCGATACCCCCTTGCCCAGAATTCTCTTTTAAGCCCAAAAATCATACTAAACTCACTTAATTTTACTTCTATAACCTCATTTTAATCCTTGAGACTTAACTATACTTATTCAAATCAACTTATATCATTTTAATTCATTCAAATCTCCAGTATCCTACATACACACTTGAATTCAATAATCAAGCCAATAAATCAACATGTTCTAAATTCGTTTCTAACACTCCGAATTTCTTAGGTAGATCCTTGACAAGTCAAATTTCACTTCAAAACTTATTTATTAACTCTATCTCAATAATTCCTTTAAAAACTCTTTACCTTCAATCTTACATAACTTAATACTCTTTGAGTTTTAAGTACTCTTAAGCTTTCCTTAAGTTTTTCTATCACTCGAAGAATTAAAACCATCCTTAAAACGAAAGAATTAACCAACTTGAGACCAACTTACCTTACCAATGAAGCCACGGGAAGAGAAGAGGAAGAAGACAACCCCAAGCTCTAGACTTTTCTTTCATTTTTCACAATTTTCACGTGTTGCTCTCCTATATAAAGGGAGAAATAAAAATCCTTCCTTGGAAAAGACCATTTCCCCCTTACTTCATTTAATATTTACTAACAATCATCCACTAAATATTCTAATTTAGTCCTTGAACTTTTAAATCTTTCAAAATTAGACCTCAAAGTTTCAAAATTTCTATTTTAGTCACTAGCCCTGATTTTGGGATGTTACATCCATATACCCACATCAGAAACACCATCCAGTCTTCCTTCAACACTCTCTATGATGCCTCTTGTTGCATTAAGAGAACAAATGTATCTCAAAACCACCATTCGAACTACCAACACTAACAGTCGATGTCGTAGATGTCACCAATCTCACTCTAGAATAACCCTGAGAACTTGCATCCTCCCTCGATCTCTTACCAAACTAATTCATATAACCCGCATGAGTAGGTGGTCTTATTTACCTCCAAATTCTATCAGAATAATGGGGTTTAAGACTGGAGGTGATGGCTCGCTCTTCGCAGTAGTTCTGGCTCAAGCAACTAAATCATTAAACATTGTGTCATGGTGTAAGGTAACAATTAAATGAATCGAAGGGCAAAGACCTTTCAGGAAACAATCACACTTTTCCTTGTCATTCAAAATTAACCCTGGAACATACGTGAACAATCTCAAAATTTTGATCTCATAGTCATAGACATATCATTCTGCTTCAGATTCAGAAAATCCTCCCGAAACTTTTCCATATACTCAGCCCCCACATAGCGATCTCTGAAAGTCTGATAGAAATGCTCCTATATGACCTATCCGACCGAAATGATACCCTACTCAGATTCCTACCAATCTCTAGCTTCACCACCTAATAGTGATATAACAACCCTCAACATATGATCAATCATGTAATCTATTTCCTCAAATATTAGTTGCAGCTTCTTCAACTAGTACTCAGCATCAACAGGGTCAGTCTTAGTCTTACCCACACATAGTCTTCCCCACAGCTAAGAACTCAATCGATATGGGTTTCTTGACACCTTCAGTCTGATGGAGATAACAAAGTAAAAATAATTTTATATATATATAATATTAATAATTTAATTTAATTAAAAATATATATGTAATATTTATATATTTAATTTAAATATATATACCCGGCCCGATACCCGTTTAAATAACTGTTTATGCTAAACGGGGATACCTTTTTCCCCGTGATTTTTCTCGATACCCGATGGGGATCCCCGTTTAAATCCCCGTGGTTTTTTAAGTGGGGACGAATACGGGTTTTTTAAACGGGGACAGGGACGGGGGGACCAATACCCGGCCCGAACCCAGCCCGTTGCCATCCCTATTCACGACATCATTATCAATCTCAACAGTCTCATTATCCTCATATTCCCGAGAACCATCACCATGAGTTTTGGATAAGGGTGGGTTTTCATTCCCAGCCTAATAAACTTCAGTTTGATTCGTAGGTTGCTCGTCTCTCTCGGTTTCATTAACTTGTCTCGAATTTTGGGTATGACCCACTAGAGGTAGAGGATTAATCTCAGCCGATGTGGTACAACCTTGACCGATTGTTAGTCGGATCTCTTACGCGATGCCATAATAATTATCTATAAAAGTCAACACCTAATATTAAAGTTGATACTTAGAGTTTTCAAATATAAAAATACAAGGAAATAAGATATTATAATATTATATATTTATTTAAAAAATTATCATTTCAACTCGAAAATATTTTATGTAACCAAAAATTATTTTTTGATTAAAAATTCTTAGGATTGAGCCACACAGTCCGAGGGTTGAGCCTAGCTCTGATACCACTAAATGTAACCCCTTTAGCCAACCTAATTGAAACAGGCCGGATCCAGAAGGCCTTTTAACTAAATTTTCCCAAAATCGTACCCAAAAATCCTTTTAAATATATTGAAAATTTACCCTCACATTTATTGAATTCAAATACTTAAAAGTAATCGAAATAAATTAGCAGTAATTGGAAATGTAAATCAATTTATGTTCAATGTCCCAAAATAATTAAACATAACAAATATCATCCAAACAAATATTAATAAAATGTGCAATGAAAAAACCAAGTAAAAATGTCATATTGAATATAATAAAATTTGAGTAATATTTTAACTCCAAGTACTGGTTCTCTTTACTCGAGTATCTGAAAGAGAGAAACTAAGAGTGTAAGCAAATAAGCTTAGTGTGTCTCTAAAGTGCAAACAAACTCAAGTCATAGCACAGTCTGAATCAAACAATAATAATCTAATTCTGAATCAAATTGTAATTATTAAATATTTGAATGTTATGTAAATGCTCATGCACCCACCAGTACTTCTGTCACATCATTCGAAGAGCGGGTTTCCCATAACCACACTATCTACAATCAAAACATAGCATATGAGTGGGGTCTGCCATAAAGACAGAGACCACATAATCTAAAGAGTGACATTCACCCCATCGAGTGAATGCACTGAACTATCCCAAACAAACTCACAATCAGACATGTTTTTAATCATATTTCAACTAACCAAGCAAACAAGCGATCAAACGATTAATATAACACCGAATAAAGAGACACACCTCAACAGATAGCTAACGACGATAATAACCTCTACCACGGTCAACTCAAGTAGTGGATCGACCTGAATCAAAATCTATAAAATAATTTAATAAATAAATAATCTAATTAATTTGACAAATTCAAACGACTAAATTAATATCTATCACACATGCTCGACACGTGTAATACGGTCGGTTCGAATTTTGTGTGTAATAACGGGGAGGTGGTAATTTGGTTCCCGTTCAGAATTTCCTGCAAAATTTACGATGTCTTAATCAAAACATAATAAACCAATATCCGGTAGTAATTATCGAAGGACAAAATAATTCTGATTCGATCGGGGATCTGGCAATAGGCTTTTGATTCGAATATAGGGACTGCTAGTACATTTAAACGAGGTGTCAGTGATGTAACTTTACCGACACCAGTCGCATGAGTTGTGGATGTCACGATCGACCTTGCCGTGACCTTAAACGACCGACGGTGCACTCACGGTTAGGAATAGAGGCGGCAGAATCTTGAAACAGGCCCGATAAGGGCTCCTCACAACCGTTGAGGCCTCCCCGATGAACCTCTGGCCATGCTAGGCCTTCCTCGTGTGAACGCCGATCGCATAAGGCCATAAACGATCGAAGCAAGACCTTGATCTGAAACGTTAACGACGGAGGTAAGGTCGCAATGAGATTACCTATAAAAGTCAAGGACGGCGGCGACGAGGGGGACAAAACAGAGGAGACGACGCTATGTTTTTTTTAGGGAAAATAAGAAAGTGCCACACAGTGATTTTGTCGGAGGAAGAGTTTGTTTCAAAATAAAATTGGATTATTTATAATTTGGCCATTAAACTTTCTATCATTTACAAAAAGGTTCTGAACTGTTATAATTTACAATTTAGTCACTATTTTTGAATTAGGAATTAGGTCAAATTTCCCTAAATTTTAAGGTTTTAATTTGGAAATTTTTTAGTGTGTTAGAATCGGCCATTTAACCGACTACGGAAGCCGAAAATATGGTCGTCTGTTTGGCTTTTGGTCGTTTGGTCATGGCAAAGCCATGGAATTAGGGGAGGTAGAGGAGGCAGTGGGACACGGGTTGGGGAGGAAACTGGAAAGGGGTGTGTGTATTTTTTAATTTTTAAAAAAAATAAAAATTTCAAAATTCTAAGATTGTGATATGTGTCATTTAACGGTATTTTATAACAGTCTTTACGGCTGAAGCACCTAAAGTAGTAATGTTTATAACATTAGCTACTTGAATGAGTCAGAAACTAGATTAGACACCTATTCGTGAAAAACAATATTATTTGGACACTTATTTTGTATTTAAGCCATTTTATTATTTTCTCATCAATTTTAAATATATATTTACTATTATAATAGAATCTATCAAGTCCTCTTTATGAAGAAAAAAATATATTATTTTCCTTTGAAGTATTGGGTATGTGCAAATTATCAATTTATATATAAGAAAATTCTAAACACATCAACAACAACAACAACAACAACAATAAAACTCTATTCTCATATGCAATGGGGTAAGGAGGAGGTAGGGTAGTAGGCTGCCCCCAACGCCAGGTTGGGAGCAGCTTCCGTGGAAGACTTCCGGTAGTCAGAAAATTAAAAATAAAGATAAAATGTACTGCATGTATAAATAAATAAATAAATAAATCTTTGTGTAGAAATTTCTGCATATAGACAGAAACGTAAGACCTGGCTAAATTTAAAAAGAGGAAACCTGAAGAGAATGATACACCGAAGTCAACGATAGCAAGTTACGAGAAGGAATAAAGTCAAATGGGTTAAAACCTAAACTAATGCAATACTACTCCGCTACCCTAGTTCTAAGCCATCATAAATTCCAATGAAAGAATCTTATAAAAAGTAGAAGTCATGGAAATTACTACAAAGATATTAAAAAGAAGACTGAGATGTCACACCCTATGGTTGTAACCCGCACTACTCGGCTATCCTAGTCTTAAGTCTCCATACTTTCCTATCAGAGGTCATGTCCTCTGTAAGGGCTAAATCCTTCAAATCAGATCTCAAACAGTCTTCCCACTTCCGCCATGGTCGTCCTCTCTTTCTGACGCTGTCGACTGTAATCGACTCTACCCTCTTGACCGCATCCGACGGTTGTCACCTAAGGACATACCCAAACCACCGTAGTCTTTCTTCCCTCAATTTTTCGGATACAGGTACCACCCCTAAGGACATCCTAATAGCAGAGCTTTTAGTTTATCTTATATTCTAGATCATTGAAGAAAAAGATATTTTACTATGATAACGTATCTCAATTAAAAAAATAATTATTTTAAAATTTATTTTATAATCTAATAATAAATATGAATTAAAGTCATATAATTAATGTTGTGGTGTATAATTCTATATATCGTAAATGAATCAGACAATAATATTTTATCATAAAAATATTAAAAATAAATTTATGGTTATTAATATGGAATTATATGTCTCACTATTATCAAAACACAAAATATTTAAACTTATTAAGCATTTTAGTGATAAAAATGAGTGTTTATTTTCTTAGAGGTCTCTAATTTGAATAGTTATGTATGTAAGATGTACACACATTATCAATGATTAGGAAAAACTGTATGCCTTCTACTCATCTTATAATATTAAAAGAATAATATTTAACTTAGGCCCTGCATCAAATATAAATTATATATATTTTAGCCTGGTCTTTGGCTCTCGAGTATCTCACCCTGTTCTCTACCTATCTTTTAATACCTTCTCAATTATTATTTTTTTTACATTTATTTTTATTTTAGGGTTTCAATTGTATATGTCGGATGAAGGAGAAGAAGATGATGAACATGAAATTACTTGCAGAACCGAGGGAAGGTTTGAAGGCCAAGTTTCCGATGGTATTATTAGGCAGTCCGGCCAAGAGTTTTTGAATTTGAGCCACGGGCTTAAATAACTGGAGCAAATTAAGAAGACGATTCATCATGGCTTCGAGGAAACCTTAACCTCTAGGCAAGTCTAATGCTTGGCTTTTTTTTTTCTCTTTTGTTTTATCGTGTTTGGTTGCTGAGAAAATGGAGGATATCATATGAATAAGATTTGGAATCTTGAGTCCATGTAAGATTTCCATGGCTTCTCTTCTTTGAAAACTATGTCTTCGCAGCAAACCAAACCAGTTTTAATTTATCTTTTTGCTTCATATATCTTTGTGAATTGTGAAGGACAGAGTTTCATGTTCATCATTTGACATGTTCATATAACAATATATATACATTTATACGTTTCAAATTTAAGTTAAAAATAAATGGAAGATTTAAGCATTAGTAAAATGATTCTGAAGAAGAATTTAATCTTTATAGCTATGCCTTATGTTCAAGGATCGAAGAAAGATTTTATATTAAAGATGGCAAATTTAAATTTATGAAATTTTAGAGGGTAAATTTGAACTTATAAAATTTAAGGGGTTTGAAAACAAATTTTTAATAAAAAATATAAAAATCTAAAAAAAATATGATAATTTGATTTTTTTTTTGTGGGCGACCGATCCACCCATCTCGTCTAAGTCTATCCCTGCTATGTTGATTATAAATGAATTAGATGAATATCAGTTAGGGATGGGCATGGGTCGAGTTTTTGGTCTATCTGACATGACCCGAGAACAATGAATCCTTCACCCATGATCCGGCCCGACCCGACCAAAACAAGATTCCACCCGACCCGATATATAACTTAAAAATCCGATCCGAAATAATAAAAAAATATTTTTATTCAATAAAAACAATGACTTAATTGAAGAAAATAATATATAGAGGAGTATTATTATAATTATTCCTAAATATATAAGGTAATTTTTTTTCGGGTCGGGTTGAGTCGGATATTTTTCACCCTAAACCCGAACCCGGCCCTAATATCACACTAAAAAAACTCGACTCGACCCGACCCGACCCGACCCAACCCCAAATTTTTTTAAAAAAATCCTATCCAATCGAGTCGAGTTCGGGCCACATACCCATTCCTAATATCAGTGCAGAAAAATAAGGTAATGGTTTATGGGTTTCAATTATACCAGGACTTAAGAAACATGCTTTCAAGCATAGAATCATGGATGAATTGAAAGACGACTCGGGTGTGATTGTATAATTAAAAATTTTAAATTTTATATAATTTAAATATTTTTATTGATAATTTAATTTTATATCCTAAAATTTTATAGTTTGATATTTTTTAAAATTTCAATATAATCTATAAATTAACATTTTTTATATAAAATTTAGTATTTATCCATGTACGAAAGTTTAACTTATTTTCTGTTCGACCAATGATTAAAGTACTCTTGTTGCTATTCAATTTTTTTCATTTTTCTGTACAACATTTAGTTTTAAAATTTAAGTTCTATTTATTTTGAATATTAATATACGTGGTAGAATCTTTCTAATATAAAAGTTTTAAGTATATCCATGGCTGAGAAGTAGGCAAATTTGGTAGAATAATGTATGCTCCAAAATTATTTTAGAATATGTTGTTGAGATATTATTTAGGGATATAACGTATTTATTATGGTAGGTTAGAAAGTTATCACGTGAGCATGATGAATTTTGTAAAACATAATTTTTTTTATTAAAAATTATCATATGAATATAATAAATTATAATAAAAAATTAATTTTATATAATTTGTCTATAAAATTATTATATTCACGTGATGAGTTTCAATAAAAGATATATATTTTATATAAATTGCTACGCCCCGTGACAAATTCCTAAATCGCTATAACAAACACCATTAATCTTAAAATAATTTTTGGCCAACCTCATTTTCCTATTTTTTTCACCCACGATTTTCCCTAATTTTGGCTGACAGATGCCTGTGTCTGGACATATAACAAGCAGTAATCATGACGCATATATATATAAACCCTAAAGTAGAAAAAGGAAATGAGAGGATTTTGGAAAATCTTGATGATGAAGTAAAAGTAGGTTCTAATAATAGTGGACAAATCCTCATCATACTAGGGATGGGCATGATTGGGTTGTGTCGGATTTTTGGTCCATCTGACCCGATCCGAGAATAAGGAATCGTCCACTCAAGATCTGAACCGATCCGACCAAAGCAAGATTTCACCCGACTCGATATATAATTTACAAATCTGACATGACCCAACCCGAAATAATAAAAAATATTATTTTATTCAATAAACAGTGACTTAATTGAAAAAATAATATATAAAGAGGTATTATTGTAATTATTCCTAAACATATAAGGTAAAATTATATATTTTTCGGGTCGGCTATTTTTCACCTTAAACCCGAATCCGATCCGAATATCACATTTAAAAACCCGGCCTGACCCGACCCGAACCCAATTTTTTTTAAAAGTCCGATCGGGTCGGGTCAGAACCCGTCATATTCGGATCCCATGCCATCCCTAATCATGACTGGTTTTGAGATCTGGGATAACTAAGCTAAAGATGAATTTGGACGATCAAATATTATTTGAGAGATGAAATTATTTTATGTCAAAATATTAAAATTTATTAATTATTTAAATTTAAATATAAATATGAAGAGAAACAAATATTTTATTTGATTAATATTTACATAAAAAACTAGCACACTATTATAATAAAAAAAATTGAGAGCGAGAACAACCCATTCCAATATTTTAAGTAGTTGATTAATTTTTAATTTGATTAATATATTCATTGTCTTAACCTTAAAAAAATATGAATTTAAACTATTTAATATATATATATATATATATAACCTTTAATAAGGTTGAAGGGGGAGTCCTAGATTCTGGGGGTTTCAGTCTTTTAAAAGAACGTTTTGTCCTCAATTATATGTACATAATATTTTTTATTTATTTTTATTTGTACACAATAGTCTTTATAAGAATACGTAAAATTAATTTTATTTTATACATAGTTCGACTCAAGCAGGTGCTATTTGTTTGTTATATATTCTAATATATTATTATTTGATCTTTAAGATTCTTTTTCCTTAATTTTAATAAATATTTTATAATTGTGTTTAATAAAAAATACAAACTTTAAAATAAATTTATGAGTTTATTACATATGTATTATGATTTATTTTTATGTTTATACTGCAATACAAATATAAATATTTAATATATTAATAATTATGCGTTATTAATAATATAGAAAATGATATATTATTTAAAATAATTTAATTTTTAGTATTTTATTATATATCATTATTTGATTTTTGGACTGTATGTAATTTTCCACATAATCAATGTATCACGCATATACATCAAACATCATTTGATAATATAAAAAAATGATATATTATTAATATTTGTTTGATACCGTATATAATCAATATATAGACGAATCAAATTACTTCGATAAAAAAGAAATTGTTATTATTTTTTGGCGTTCTAAGTTCAAACACAAAAAATATCAAATGTATTAGCGTTTAATATTAAATGGTTAAGAATTATCTTTAAAAAAATATTATCTTGTATTATCCCAAATCAATAAAAAAAATTATGTAAATCCAAAACTAAACTTACCAATACTAATTTGCAAACTTTTGTAGCTTTCTTCAGCAATTATTTATTTATTTATTTATTATATGTAAAGTTAAATATAGAATAAAAAATAATATTAAAAGTTTAGCCGTCTGCCAAGTGTCTTTACAGCAAACATCCAAAGCATAAAGGTCAAATAAATAAATAAATAAAAAGGTTAGTTGGAAAAATAATTATTAATCATTCAATTAACAATTTTCTATTGGCTAAGTGACTCATCAATGAGTCACGGCAAAACTTCCACGTTAATGCAAATGAAAATGTTTAATTTCTAAAATAATGTTGTAATGCGATTATTTCTTTAAATGGAGTGTTTGCTACAGTTAAGTGTGATCTCCCGCGTCTTCAGCAGATTGTTCGGTCTTTGTATGGAAGCTTGGAGATCTCGGCGTCTTCAACTTAGTCTTCATTTCTTGGATATCTAGATGTCTTCATTTGCTATGTTGGATATCTAGGCGTCTTCAATGCAAACTTGGATTCCATACAACTTGAACGTGTTTTGGCAGCATGGAATTTGCATCAGGAAACCATGGGAAGATAAAACAAACAAAGAAAAGTTAAAGCAACACTTATTTAATTTAAAACAAAGCAAAAACAAAAGAAAGTGGAGGATTTAAAATAAATCAAAGTTTTATTATTAATATTTAATAATTTGATACAAATGATTTGGTAATGATTTGAAATAATGAAATTATAATAATTACAAACAATGATTTAATAATTATTACTAATAATTATTTAGTAGTAAAAAACTCAATTTAATTGTGATAATATTTGATTCAATTACTTTAATTTGATACAAATAATTCGAATAATGATTACAACTCTTGACGGTGTCGGGGTGTTGTTGAGTAATAATGTCGAGGTGCACGTCGGTTTCGTTGTGGTCGTTGCACTTGTTCAGGAGTTTGTTCATCATAACCAACATGCTCATTCAATGGCATAGGTTCCGGTGTTGTAAATATATGTCCACCACCACTATGCTCTCCCATCTGAGGAGTGTAGGGCGTAACACCAGAATCACCAACCACTTGACTAAATGATATTGTGTGATCAAAAGATTCTTGTGCGATCACCATACGACCTCCAAATAAACTATAAAACAAAATTATATAGTTATTATTTAATTAAATAATTATAAAAATCAACAAAATAAATAAATAACAATATTATAATATAACAATAATAAAAAATAAATTCACTAATTAATTTTATATATACATCAACTTTGCATTTGATGTCCATCTTAAACCTAAACTCTTTCACGTTATTGTGCGCAAACCCCGTTCTTTCTATTTTATGCCTCCATCTATAAACCAATCAAGATAAAATTATGTAATTATTTTTCCTTTACAAAATATTTTTTATTTAATTTAAGATAAAATATTTTAAATAAAAAAATTACCTTCCAGCAAGAGGAAATTCAACTACAGTTCGGCTAATCGATGTTAACCATGGAATTCTGTACCATGCCCACGATTGTAATAACATCGTGCATCCACCGATTTCAGTCGTATACACATCATTTACAAGTAATGACGCCTTGCACATCTCGCGATATAAGAACGCTAATATTGTCGATCCCCAACTATACTGACGTGTCATAAAGAAGTTATCCATAAACGGAAGATATTGTATATGGACAAGATTACTGGATTTATCCAGCATCAAGATTCCGTCGATCAACCGTAATATATATGCTCAAGTTGCATATATAATGTCTTGCTCATTACAATGAGGATCGAGCTTAAACTCATTTGCCAACCAGGATAATCTCAGTCGTGACCCTTTTGTTAAATCTGTGTGTGTTACCTTCCCAAGGTAACGCTCACATCAAGATTCCGTCGATCAACCGAATATATATGCTCAAGTTGCATATAATGTCTTGCTTACAATGAGGATCGAGCTTAAACTCATTTGCCAACCAGGATAATCTCAGTCGTGACCCTTTTGTTAAATCTGTGTGTGTTACCTTCCCAAGGTAACGCTCACATATTGCAAACACGCTCACATATAGCCGTGAACCTATAGCTCTAGATCTCATATTTTTCTTCTTTTAAAGGTTTAGTGTTTCATCTACCGGTTCATTCATTCATTTGTTAGTTTATGGTTAAAAAATTCATGTAATTTTATGATTTTGTCATGCTGTGAAATTTTGATTTATATGTTGTTACATATTTGAAATAAGCTTTGGAACATTGTAAAGTTATAGGGACCTTTTTTGCAAACTTTGAGTAATTAAGGATTAAGATGTAATTATTAAATTTGGTATACTATGCTGGAATTTAGTATTAGTATACTTAATTGGTTCAATTTTGAAAGACACTAAACCTACAAATGGAATTGCAGTGGAGGGGAATACTGATCTTAACGTGTTTGCAATATGTGAGCGTTACCTTGGGAAGGTACCATACACAAATTTAACAAAAGGGTCACGACTGAGATTATCCTGGTTGGCAAATGAGTTTAAGCTCAATCCTTTGGATCACACAATATAATTTGTTTTATAGTTATTTGGAGGCCGTACGGTGATCACACAAGAATCTTTTGATCACACAATATCATTTAGTCAAGTGGTTGGTGATTCTGGTGTTACGCCCTACACTCCTCAGATGGGAGAGCATAGTGGTGGTGGATATATATTTACAACACCGGAACCTATGCTCTCGATGAATGAGCATGTTGGTTATGATGAACAAACTCCTGAACAAGTGCAACGACCACAACGAAACCGATGTGCACCTCGACATTATTACTCAACAACACCCCGACACCGTCAAGAGTTGTAATCATATTCGAATTATTTGTATCAATTAAAGTAATTGAATCAAATATTATTACTATTAAATTGAGTTTTTTACTACTAAATAATTATTAGTAATAATTATTAAATCATTGTTTGTAATTATTATAATTTCATTATTTCAAATCATTACCAAATCATTAGATATTAATAATAAAATTTTGTTTGTTTTAAATCCTCCACTTTCTTTTGCTTTTGCTTTGTTTTAAATTAAATAAGTGTTGCTTTAACTTTTCTTTGTTTGTTTTATCTTCCCATGATTTCCTGATGCAAATTCCATGCTGCCAAAACACGTTCAAGTTGCATGGAATCCAAGTTTGCATTGAAGACGCCTAGATATCCAACATAGCAAATGAAGACGCCTAGATATCCAAGAAATGAAGACTAAGTTGAAGACGCCGAGATCTCCAAGCTTCCATGCAAAGACCGAGCAATCTGTTGAAGACGCCGGAAGATTACACTTAACTGTAGCAAACACCCCATTTGAGGAAATAATCGCATTACAACATTATTTTGGGAATTAAACATTTCCATTTGCATTAACGTGAAAGTTTTGCCAATGAGTCATATGTAACGCAATAATATTAGGTACAATAAACAAATAATTAATTTTAAAAAATTATTATCATTTTAAAAAGTTCAAAATCCTGTAAAAGTAAGAGTAAACTACAAGTTCAATACTTCAATAATTATTTTTGTGTTTTTATCATTTAACTATTTTTTATTTCAAGATTATATCTAATATTTAGTTTTGATTTCATTTTGGTTATCTGCCATTAAAATTAACAGTGATGCTAACATGTCACCATAAAATAATATAACATCATCGTTGAAAATTAAAAAATATCATATCAACAGTTCTTTTAATTTTTTAATGTGAGTGACTAAAATAAAATCAAAACTAAATGTTAAGTATGATTTTAGAACAATAAATAATTGAGTGACTAAAATAAAATAAAAAGTAATAATTATGATAAATTTACTTTAAAATTAAACTTTTTTTCTTTTTTCCCCCTAGATATTTAGTGGATTAGTTCATCAAAATTGAGGATAGATCTATGAGCTCTACTAAGAAGCAACATTGCAAGGTGGGATTTGGATTGAAACCTTTTCAATAAATTTTTTAAAGGTATATGCTACATTTTAATTTCTATTTTTATAATAAGCTTAATCCACAATTATAAGTAGTACATAGTATGAAAGTGGATACTGGCAAAAGAAATAATGATATGAAATATCCATTATGAAGTATTTGATTCTTAATTCTTTGGTGGATTGTTTTTTTTTTTTTTTGGTACAATGGTGGATTGTGTTGCTGTCACATTTGTTTTTTTTAATTAATCATTGGTATCCGATTTATTGACCGACTAATTCAGATCGGATATTACAGAGGTGAGGGCGACCCTCCCAACCCATTTTGCTCCATTCGCAAACGTTATGATTTGAACCACTGACCTTGCTTAAGGGACCTAGTGCATCATCTCACTAGACCAATTGATTGTTTGTTGTCACATTAATTTTTTAATACATGAAATGAAAGCAATATTTCAGCCTTACTTTAATGGAGCTTTTGTCAAAAAGTGCTTTTTGTTTAGGTAGATTCTGCAAACCATGAAATAAAATTTAAAATTTTGTAGGAAGGTTTTGGATCAACTACAAACCATGAAATTTAGTTTGAATTTGACAACTGTATTTGATTTGCATACGTAGACCATTTCTTGCCTTGGTAATCTCTGGAAGATAACAAGAGTTAATTAGCTCTTCTATATATTATTATTATTATTATTATTATTATTTAGTCTATTTAAAATTGGGTAAATTACACAAATGGTCCTCCAACTATTAAAAGTTATAAAACAATCCTTCGACTATAGGGTATTGCTTTGTTGTCCCTCGATGATTAAAAGTTACAAAATGGTCACCCAACTATTTATTATGTTCCAAATTCGTCATTTTTCATTAAAAAATTGACGACAATTCGACCTAGATGTTAATCTATTGTCTGAAATATGATAGTTGTTTGAGATTTTGGGATCATATTTTACCATATCTCAGACAATAGATTAACGTTCAACTCAAACTGTCGTTAATTTTTTAACGTAAAATAAAATTTTTTGAAACATAATGAATAGTAGGGTGACCATTTTGTAACTTTTAATAATTGGTGAGTCAACAAAGCAACATCCTATAATTGAGAGACTATTTTGTAACTTTTGATAGTCTAAAGACTCAACAAAGCAACACCCTATAGTCGGGGACCATTTGTGTACTTTACCCTTTGAATTTTTATAGACTTTTTAATAATTTCTTTTCTTTCTTAATATTATGATTTTTTTAAATATTTCGTCTTTATTTATCTAATGAAAATAGCAGTTATTATTATTATTATTATTATTATAAATCTTTCTCTAAATTAGTCAATGACACATGTGTAAGAGACATTGTTTTACTCATGATTAACATAAGTGTTGAATTCGATGTCGGATAATTCGACGATTACTATAGTTAACAATACAGATGTTATATTAATATTTAAGTTAAATTATAATTAAAATTAAATAATAAAAATATATAAATTATAACATATATCAATTATAATATTAATTCAATTAAATTAATTTTATAATAATTTATGCTAAAAACATATTTTTTTCATTTTTTATTATTTTCTTTCTTCATAAATATTTTAATTTTGTAATATAAATTATATATTTTTATAAAACCAGCTATTTTAATTAATATTATAAATATTTTTAAAATATTTTTTTATTTTTTATTATATTAATATATTTTTATAAAATAAATATAATTAATTTTAATTATAATATAATGTAAATATTATTTTTATCAACAAAATAATAACTTAGCTGGGTGCCATTGCAAGGAATTGACGTCTTCTTCCCAACAGCTTAAGTTTGATACTGTAATGTAAGTTTTCAAATTTCAACGGTAAAATATAAATTTATTCAAACTTAGTGACCGTTGATTATATTTTACCCAAAGGAAATTAAATTTCAAACGGGTAAAGCTCAAAAATGATCCCGACTATAGGATGATGTTTTGTTAAGTCTTTCGACTTTTAAAAGTTATAAAATAGTCTCTCTGTGATAATATGTTGCTTTGTTGAGTAACTGAGCTATTAAAAGTTACAAAATGGTCACTTGACTTCTAAACTCGTCATTTTTCGTTAAAAAATTGACGGTAGTTTGAACTGAATGTTAACATGCTGTGTGATATACCTGGCAAATTTAACACATACCCGATTACTCAAACCGATTTAACCAAACCGAGACTCAAAATAGACCCGAACATGATGACCCAAATTTGATTCGAAACCTAAACAAACTGAATCGAATTGAAACCGACACAAATTTTAGCCAAACTGAAAGTAACCCAAACCGAAAGCAACCGAACTGAAAATAACCTGAATCGAAAGTAACATGAATTTAATTAATCTAAACTCGATATGAATCAAACATTGACTCGATTTTAACTTGATAATTAAGTTAAAATGTATAAAAAATACTAAAATAAGGTTTTCAATTTATTTAAATCAAATTATGAATATTAAAGAGTTAATTGCATCGTATCCTCAATCTATCACCCTTATTTAAAATTAGTCCCTAAGCTTTTAAGCATTTCAATTTCATCCATAACTATGACTATTATTCTAAATTAGTCCACAAACTTTTAAACATTTCATTTTCATCCCCAAGCTATGATCTTCATCCTAAATTGGTCCCCAAACTTTTTGAATATTTCAATTTTATCCTAAATTATTCGTATATACTAATCATCTCTTGTTAATAAAATCATTAGGCAAGTTAAACTATTATATGTTTGAAAAATATTAGGTTAAACTATGATTGAAATGGATTATTATATTTTACTTTGGAACTACTAAAATAACTTTCCAAAACTCACTACAACGAATTTCATCTTTAGTATATTAAAAAATATAGTTATTTAAATTTAATATAAAAATAACTTATTTTTATAATATAAAGATATCTATTCTTTTATAATTTAAAATTTAAATAATATCGATGATATAATAATAATAATATAATATCATTTATAAATATATTTAGAATAATATTTATTCAAACACGATATTTATAATTAAACGTTAAGTATATAATTTTAAATTTTAATAGATAATAAAATTTATAATTAAAAATTTTATTCTTTTAGTCAAATAGATCATATCATAAACTTTTCGGTCCAGATCAATAAAAAAATATCACAAACTCTAACATATCTTATAGGTCGAGTTTGAATTAAATTATAATCCGTAAATGATAAATGAATTTGAATAAAACTGAACACAAATGATAAGATTTAAAAAAAAAATATTTTTTTACAAAAATATATTAATAATTCTATATATACTTGATTTGACTTATATCCAACTTAACTTGAATTGACCTGAAGATCTAAAGTTGACCCAAACCGAAAATAATTGATCGAATATTGATCCGATCCGAAAATCAACCGATCTGATTTGATTCGACTCAAAATCAACCAATCTGATATTGACCTGATCTGATACCTGACCAACATGACTTACTATAGACCCGAGAAACCCGAAATGACCCGACCCAAATTAAGTATAAACTGAAATGACCCGAAGCAAAATGATCCGAACCGAACTCCATCCAAATGACTCGTTTGCCACCTCTACTGTGATATAATAAAATATGATGTTATAATCTCAAACGACTATCATATCTCAGTCATTATGTTGGCGTCCAACTTAGACAATCGTCATTTTGTAATATTTAATAGTTAAGGGACTCATTAAAGCAATACCCTGTAGTTAAAAGGATCATTTTGTAACTTTTAATAGTTGATGGACTTAATAAAGAAATATCCTATATTTGGGGGACCATTTTTGTAATTTACCCATTTCAAATTTAGTCATAACAAAAGTAGAAGTTAGTAAAAAGATCTGATCTGATATGTTTATCCGGTAATTCGATCCGAAAATTCGAATATCTAATTCATTTTTTAATTTTCGGATAATTCAGATAGGATATTCGAATTTTTTGGATAATCGGATCGGATAAATTTCAATTTCGGATTATCCGAAAAACCGAAAAAATTGGGCTTCTAGATTTTAGATACTTTTTAGTCCAATAAATTAGTAACCCATTAACCCATTAAAACTCTAACCCAATAAAAATTAAGATATTTAATAATTTATATTGTGTGAGTAATTATTTATATATATATATATAAATGTATCAAATAAGTTAGATTAAATCACAAAATTTGAAATTTAAAATTAATTTTTTGTCAAATTAAATTTTATATTCGAATTCGAATATCTAAAAAATCGAATATCTGATTCGAATAGGATATCTAAATTTTCGAATATCTAATTTTTAGATCTAATTAAATTCAATATCCGAATTTACACACCCCTAAACAATCCTAAAAATCATAATTTGATATTTTGCAAAAGTCACCCTTAAGTGTCACAATCACAAAAAAAATCCCTAAAAATTTAGTTTAAAAGTATATTATAAACTTTGCTTTTTGTATTTCCGGTTCTAATTTTTCATTTTTATTTTCATAAGAGTATACTAAACGTTTCGTTCGAGCAGTCCGAGTTGGATTTCCGCTTCAATCGCGAATCTTCTTTCCCTCCGGTGAGTCAACTCGTTCTCTTCATCCCTGATTCCAATTCACTAGTACTTTAGGCAGTGTCTCTGCCGAGTCGCTGCGGGTAGTAGTTAGATAGAGCTTGAACTTAAAATCGCGTCTTCGTTTTCGATTATTTTTACTCTTAGTTATTCTTTTCCATAAATTTTATTATTTTAGGGTTTTCAAGTGATTTAGCATTATGTTAATGGCGTTTTTGTTTTAGGGGTTTGAAGGAGTTCATATATGAAAATGGGGAATTTTTGAAAATATGGGGGTTTTTACGAGTTTTTTTTTCTTTTACTGCTTTTAGAAGTGGAAATTGTTACAAATTTGATTACTTTTTTTATCAGGGAATTTCTAGTTCAAAATGATAATTAACCTAGTATCAGTTAGTTGCAGCCACCTGTTTGTGTTTATATTATCGTTTGTTTTTTGGTTGGTTGATATGCTCTCTGTGATTTATTCTTAGTTAGGAATTTGTTATCGCTAAGCTGTATTAGTATGAAGCAAATTTTTAGTTAGAAAAAATATTAGGATTTGATTAAAAAAATTCCAAACATAAATGTAGAAGTTTTTAGTTCTGGTTTCTTGGGTCATCCTTTCGTTCTCACAGAATTTGTTGTTTTTAATGTGTTCTTTGACATGGACACCTTAGGCCGAAACCACTTTCTAGTAATTTTGAGGTTAGTCTAGGAAAATTATGGAAACTACTTGCAAGTAATCACGAATGCTTGCTATCTCTGCTTCCTTCTTGTTGTATGCCGAGAGTGTGTGATTTTCTTGGTTCATTGATCTGTCCCTTGCTTGGCTTGCTTATATGTTTAGTTTACATATTCGTGGCTGCTGCTTTGGAGGGTTATTCTCTTTCTTGATGCAACTTGAATAAAGATGGAGGAAAAGCTCAACGAAGTTGAAGATGTTGACAGAGCTTCTAGTGATTCTTTTTTTGTTGATTCAAATGATGATGAACCGTCAACATCTGGACAAGATGATAGGCTACGCTTTGAGGTCAGTCAATATTGATGTTTCTTATCATTATATTATTGCTATCTTTTTTATGGATTCTAAGAACTTTCCATCTTCCTTATTGTTGCTTTTTATACCTTCTGTGTTTCTAATGCTTGCATTTGTTTGCACTTATGCACACTTTTCCTATTGAATTTGTAGGAGCCTTTGACTGAGAAGGAAATAGAAGAGCTGGTATCTGAGTTTTTGGAGGTTGAGAGCAGGGTACTATGTTTATTCAGACAATTTTGATGCTTTCTTTTTCTTTATTATGTTGGAATGTTTTCTCACACTCATCTCAGGCTGCAGAGGCGCAAGAAACACTTGAGAAGGAATCTCTTGCTAAAGTGGAGAGTGAAGTGAGAGAGGAGCTGACACAAAGTCTTCAAGGGGATGATGTTTGTAAACTCTCTTGTTTCTATCTCATCAAAATTCTGTTGTCCTTTCCTACCTCTGATTCTTTTTACTTTGTTCATAGTTGGAGACAGCTGTTGCAGATGAAATGGCTACTTTTATAGAGCAATGGGAAGGTGTGCTAGATGAGCTTGAGACAGAGAGTGCACAATTGTTGGTCAGCTTTTTTCTCATGTCTTTATTAAACCTTTGCTTCCTAATACATATATTGTTGCATGAATGAGTACTATTAGCATTCATAAAATTAATTTTCTGTAGCAAACTAACATTTGAACATAATCTGACTTTATCCTTTAAAATTTGTGTTGTGCTCTATTGGCCAACCTTGAGGGATGTTTGGGTCATGAATGTATTTTTAATTTGTTTATTCTTACTCTTTGCCTCCCCCCTTCCTGGCTGAGGTGAAAAGAGAAGAAAATGTTGTTGGCTACCCTAGAAGCCTTGATTTCATTTGGCTGCAATATTCTGTTTCAATTTGTTTTTCTGACCATGCTTTATTCCCAACCAAACATCAGTACCTAATTTAATTAATAATTGTATTTCGATATGTCATTTTAACTTTTTGAATCATATGATCATCTACCAAAATTTGTTTAGTGTCAATTGCAGTGTCTTATGCCGCTGCCCCTCTTCCCCTTTTTCACCTTCTAGAAAGTATGATTATTCTTGACATCTCTATTCTGAACAGGAACAACTTGACGGGGCTGGTATTGAGTTACCCAGCCTTTATAAGTGGATTGAGAGTCAAGCTCCAAATGGTTGCTGCACTGAAGCTTGGAAAAGTAGAGCGCATTGGGTAGGATCTCAGGTGACTAGTGAAGCTGCTGAGTCTTTAGCTGATGCTGAAAAGCATCTTCAAACCCAGAGGCCTGTAAGGAGGTATGGCATACGCCCTTAGGATTCTGAATTTCGAGTAGAAATAGACCAGTTGAATTTGACCATACTGTTTTCGAGTGTTGCTAAATGTATCATACAATGTAGATGAATATTACCCTTGTCCATGTGAAACATTTTAACATTTGAATCCTTGGCCTTTATTTTTTTTCATCTTAATTGTTGAATCATACCGAAAAAGAGGAGAAAAATATGATAGTAATAGTTAATAGGCCACCATTTTGTGAAACATTACCTTTGTATATGTAGTTAATTAGCCACAAGTAACTACTGCTCAGCCTAAGGCCTTGACATGAATCCAAGGGCTTAGTTACAAGTTTGGGTGGTATCTTGACATGTCTAATTCTAGAACTAAAACCAAGTGTTTGTGCTTTAAAAGTTCATCCACACAACCAGGTTTTAGCAATAAATTTGGTCTCCTTAGCTTCAGTTGATATGTGGATCTATGTTTTTGATTCAGGAAACATGGTAGACTATTGGAGGAGGGTGCTAGTGGATTTCTGCAAAAGAAGCTTTCCAATGATGCTAGCCAAGAGGCACCAACAGGAAAATCGGACATAGAATGGAACTCATTCATGAAAATATGTTCTAATGGTTTAACTGAGGATGACAATGGCTTTGGCAGCAAGAACTGGGCTTCTGTCTACTTGGCTAGCACCCCGCAACAAGCTGCACTAATGGGACTTAAATTTCCTGGATTTGATGAGGTGAGGAATTCCTTTTTTTTTTTGCATAAGCTAGGACTAAATCCTTTTAGAAATTTCATTTTCCTATTATCAAAATGGTTTTTCAAGTTCTTGAAATTCCTTTTGTTTCCTCGGGTACGGTTGAAGAACTAGGGAGTATTGAAGAAGGGAATTGGACCTTGGACCACAACCTTGAATAATTTCTTTCCTAAAGTTACCACAAGCAATTTGTTTTTTATTCATTTCATGCTGAGATTGATGCTGAAAAGCATTTTGGATTTAATTGAACATTTGGCTCCATAGTTGTTGAATCTGCCTTTTGACCTAGAGCTGGATTTAAACCCTTTCATTCCCCAATGTATAAAAGAACAAAATCTTTATGGGGCCTGTTAATGGAGAGAAAAATGGGATTAATTTATCAAGCCCTAAACAACCTGTTTACCTCCTTTATCCTTTGTACCAAAAATAATCTAATGACATGTCTTGACTCCTTATCTATTATACCTGCTCTAGGACATTCTTCTTCTTGGGTTACCAATGAATTTGGCAATCAATTTTATTTTATCTTGTCTTGTTTTTCATTCATTGATATAATTTTTGTCAAAAGTTATATTTCTTCTTAAAGAAAATATGTTATGATGATTTACCTTTTCAGTGCTTAAAATTTCCCTTTTTATGATAGAACAAGAAAAAATTTTAGAAAGGTTTGTCAGTGTTGTTTGATGCAATTATTCTTCGTTCCCACTTCCCAGACTTTTACTCATGTTAATGTATATTTAGTTTCTTATATATCCATCTATTGATGTTTTTAATAGCAGTTCCTTGCATTTATCACCATCACCGGAATCAATCTTTCCAACAATATTCTGTCATGTTTTACAGTTGATACATTCATTGATCTTTTTGTTCATCTTAGTAGTGACTACTGATAGAATTTGTTCAATGTCATGGGTGATGTCAGAGAACAAAGGAAAACTTGGAAAAAAAATAAAGGGAAAGAAAAGATTGAATTGTTTTCTTATTTCCAATCTATCGAAATAGGGTTCATAACCCTTTATTTTATACGCTTAGTTATCAACTCTTAATAGAAGACTTACTGTAGATAAAACCCTTATCTAAAAATAACTAGGACTCTTACGAATAAAAGACTTCCAAAAAATAGTAGATACGTTAATTAAAAACAATGAAGTTTAAACAATAGTACTCTTAACTCTAAACATAATTTGACACTCCCCCTTAAGGTGGTGAATGAATATCCACTATTCCCAGCTTGCTAAGAATATCATAAAACGTTTTACTTGATAGTCCTTTTGTGAGTATATCTGCTAACTGGTCTTCCATTGAAACGAATGCAGTGCAAATTCGTCCACTATCTGATTTATCCTTAATTAAATGCTTATCAACTTCAATATGCTTTGTTTGATAATGTTGAACATGATTATGAGCAATATTGGGCCAAGCTTAGGTTTTAAGTGTGGTTAGTCCTATTTGAGGCTGTTGTTCTAGCTAAGGTGGATTAGGCAGAGTTTTTGCTGTTTTTTAGGTTTATTTTCGAATGTTTCTGGTGTTCTGTTTATGTTGGGGGTGGATTTCTGGTTGTACCTGTTAATTTCTTATGTTCAATGAAATCCCAAGTCACTCTTTTCCTCCTTCCAATGATTAAGGAGTTTGTCTTTAAAACTCCTTTAATCAAGAAGGGGTTTTTTAACGAGGCCTTCAATTCATATAAAAAAAAAATTATGAGCAATATTGATAGCTGATTTATTGTCACAGGAGAGGTTCATGAGCCCTTCTCTCTTAATTCTCGAGTCATCTAGTATTATCTTCACCCAGAGTAACTCGCATCCTTCCAATGCCATTAATTTGAATTCTTCTCAACACTTGATCTTGCCACCACTTTCTGCTATTAACTTCTCCATGTTATAAGATTTCCTCCTAGAAGCGTAAAATATCTAGATATTGACTTTCGGCCGACTTGAGATCCATTCCTGCATAATATGCATCGGTTTAAGCTTCTAATGTTAAATATGTGTTTGCTTGACGTTTAAACAAAAATTTGACATTGTGATCGAAAGGATATGATTGAAATTATCTTTGGCATTGTGTGATTGAAATCTGTTAATTTTGACACCAAATTGAGTATTGACCCTGTTGTAAAAGATAGAAAAAATATGAAAAATGGGGGAGAGAGAGAGAGCGAGAGCGTCAGAGAAATCAAAAAGTCAGTCCCCCTCCATTGAGGTTTGGACAATGTTCGTGGATAACCCGAGTCGGAGAGTGTCAAGGTGGGCATTGAGGGAGTTGTTTCAGTATCATGGGTCGGTCAACAGAGTATTCATCCTGAACGTTCTGAATAAACCAAAATACAGAGCCCATACGTTTGCATTTGTTCAGTTCGTTAATGAGAAGAGCATGGTGAATGCAATCGAGAAAGTTAATGGTTCGGTAATAGATGGGAGGAAAGTAATAGTGGGGTAGCGAAGTATCAGAATTCGCGTAGAGGATCAATAGCAACAGGCAGGGTTCGGACATGAATGGAACAATCTTTAGATAAGGGAAGAGGGAAGAACAGGGTAGGAGTTGAGACGTTGAGCAGTGTAAGGGATGATAGGTCTTACAAAGATGTACTGATTTAGAACAAGAGCTTAAGGGAAGATTAGAAGTCGAGGGAGAACAGAGGGGGGCTTCAAAAGTAGGAACAAGAAGGAAGAACTTATTTGAGATACATTTTCCTACGAAAGAGACGGAGTGAAGTGTTCATTGACGGGAAACATTAAGGATTCGTTTGAGTTGGAACTGGCTCAAAAGACCTTGCGTAGTGATGGTATTGAAGTGAAGTTGGTAAGTTGGGGTTATGCTTGGAATTCTTGCGTTGTAATCTTCCTGTCGGTTGAAGCTTTATCAGAGATATGGAGCAGCAAGAAGGAATAACTGTCCTTCTGGTTTGATTGGGTGGCACCGCTCCTTGATGATAATGGGATTCCAATGGCGTATTGCTGGGTTGATTTGTATGGAATTCATTTTCTATGTTGGCAGGAATCCTTCTTGCAGAGGTTAGCTGAAAGATGGGGTACGCTGGTTGATATCCCGGAGGCAACAAGGAACATGGAGGATCTGTTGATAGCAAAACTGTTGATTAGAGTGGCAAGCCCATTTGATGTTCCAAAGGTGATCACATTAGGAGCTTATGGAAGATCCTTCAAAGTCAGAACCAGAATTGGGTCGGTTTTTCAGAAACAGGTCTATCTTCGGGAAAAAGAACAGTTTGGTTTTTCAGAGGATCGCTGGTCAGAGGAGTCGTTGTCGGAGAACCTTGAAGATGGAAGACAAACAGTGATGGCTGAGGGAGATGGTGATTCGATTGATGAGTCCCGAGATAGGGTTGTAACGTGGCTGGAAGATGGGAGGACAGCTGGCGTCTTGGTGGATTGCAGGAGACAATTCATTATTGTCGGACAAGGATTACGAGGGTATTAATGGTGGGGGTTAGACTGTATTGAACATACGCAAGGTGTAATAAGTGAGTATGCGGGCCTTGGGTTAAGGGAAAATGTGGGCCTAGCTGGTAATAAGAAGGATCAATTAGAAGAAATGAGTGAACCAAGGTCGCATGATTCCAGAATTATTCTTGTAGGGCCAACAATTCAATTAACTTTTAGAGAGTCTAGAAACGTGGTTGGAGTTTTGGAACAAATCCCAGCGGCAGTTGTGGGGGATGGGCCTGGCAGAATTGAGGAGATTGATTTACTCCTAGAAGTGGAGAAGTAGATGGCCTAAAAGTAAATAACAGGTGTAATTTTTCGGCAACCTGTAAAACTTCGACAAGAAATGAAGAGGTCGAAAGGGGTAAGAGGAGAGTCTTTGAAAGAGTTTACAGCAGGTCAGAGGGGAAAAAACAGGTGCAGGTCAGAATCGGGAGTCATTTGGGCGAGGTGTCAAAAAGTGAATGAGGAATTAAATGCCACATGGAAGGTGAGTAATATGTTCGGTATAACTTTTCGTGGTGGGAAGAATGCCTTTGCAAGGAAATTTGAAGAGGCGGGTATTAGCGAGGTGGGGGGAGGTGTGAATTGAGCCACATCGCTGTAGGAGGTAGTCGAATCTTTTTTATATGTTAAATTTTCATGCATTTCTTGGAATATTAGTGGTTTGGGAAGGAAAGAGAAGGTGAGGGCGGTAAGGAGCTTGATTTTAAGGAAGAAACCAGTTATTGTGTTCCTGCAGGAGACAAAATTAGAGGTAGTAAATCAGGCTTTATTAAGGAAGCTTGGTGGGAGGAAGTTGAAAGGGTTGGTTTCATCCCCTTCGAAAAGGGTAGCGAGGGGATTAATTAGCATTTGTGATGAAAATTGGTTCGAAATCGAACATCACTTTATTTTCAGTTGGTTCATAGCAATTAAGGGTAAAATAAAGGATAATGGTGAGGTATGTTGTTTAGTCAACATATATGGCCCGATAGTTGAATTAGAAAAGGATAATTTTTTTCGAGGAACTGCCAACTTTCTTAGATCAAATGGATTGTCCATTATGTGTGGGGGGATTTCAATGCATATTTGTCCCCGAAGGAGAACCTTGGGAAAGCTCAGAATGTTCATTCAATGAGAGTGTTGGAAAATTTTGTTTTTCAAGCTAAGCTTACAGATTTGCCAGCTTCTGGTGGGAACTTTACGTGGTGCAGTAACAGGGAGTCCCCCGCCTTTGTCAGACTTGATCGGTTCCTAGTGGATTATAGGTTTTTGAGTATTTATCCGGATGTGGTCCAGACTATTCTCCCAAAATCATTATCGGATCATAATGCAATTCTACTTGAAAAGGGTGTGGCAAATTGGGGTCCGAAACCGTTTAGATTTTTTTAATTATCTTATGGAAGAACAGGGTTTTCAGGAATCAACGTAGCATTTGTTCTTCACCTGTTCTGTATCATGGGAGTTGTGGTGCAGGTTTTTGCGCCTTTGGAATGTTCATTCCCCTTTGCATTTTGCTCCAGATTTTTTTCTGCACGCTTGGTGGGGGTTGGTTGCGAAATCAGAAATCTGGAAATTTATTCCTGGTGCTGTTATGTGGTCTATTTGGAAATACAGGAACAAGTTAGTGTTTAAGGGGGTCTAAGGACCATATTAATCTTTTTTTCGAAAATAGATACAGATTGGTGGCCTGGTTCTCTGCTAAACACACAGGTTTCTCAATGCTTTTCGATTGTTTAATGGGGAATCCATCTATTGCGGATATGCGGGGCAGACAGGGGAGTAAGGTGTTATCTCGGACTGTTTGGGTTCTGCCTCCTTCAGGTTTCTTTAAATTGAACGTGGATGGTGCTGTCACTGGTGATTGTTTGAAAGGGGGCATTGGAGGCACTATTAAAGATTCAGGGGGTTTTCTGTTGGGTTCTTTCTCAGAGGCAATTGGACAGGGGCCCCTTACAGTTGCTGAAATGTTGGCAATTAAAAGGGGCTTGAACCTTTTTATTGATTCTCAATGGGGTTGTAAAGGGAGATTAATTGTAGAGTGTGATTGCCTAGTTGTGGTTAAGTGAATAAAGAACTTGGGTGGTTGTATTAATTCTGAGTGTTCGTTGTTGAATGAGATTACTAAGGATGTGAAGATTAGGCATATTTCCAGAGGGGCTAATTGGGAGGCTAATAAGTTGGCAAAAGAGGGAATTGGCTGAGTGGGGCTGTGTGTAGGCAAGTTGTGTTAGTTTCAAGAGGTTTTGTAATGTTGTGTTTCGTTGTAGTTAGGTGTTTTCTGTTTCCTATGTTGTATTAGTATAGTTGTTCAATAATATTTTGAGGTACTTTTTTCCTCCTTCCAATGCCATACGAAATAGCCATGAAGGGGTTTTTTAATGAGGTCTCCCTTTATAAAAAAAAGGATGCATATAACAGAAATCCTACTGTTGAAGTGGAAATAGTGGATTGCAAGATTATCGGAAGCGCATAGCTTGATGTTGGAAAGGTCCTTTTAGGAGGAGGAAATTTTGGAAGCAATTGCTTCCTCGGATAACAACAAGGCACCGGGACCAGATGGGTTAAATTTGGGTTTTTTTAAAAGGTTCTGGCCGGTTTTGAAGGATGAAATACTAAAGTTTTTCTCGGATTTTTATTCAGGGAAGAGATTGGAGAAAAGGTCGATCATTCCTTTATAACGTTGATTCCCAAAAAATTGAACCCAGAGTGTTTAGATGACTATCAACCCATTAGTTTAGTAGGTGGTCTCTACAAAATTCTGTCGAAGGTCCTTTCGAGAAGACTCAGGTCTTGCATAGACTCTGATATCGGCCCGGCTCAATTTCCATTTGTACCAGGGAGGCAGATTCTGGACTGCTCATTTGTAGCAAAATGAAGGGATCGATTTTTGGAGAAGAAAAGGTTTGAGAGGTGTAGCCTTTAAAGTGGACTTTATGAGAGCTTATGACTAAACAGATTGGTCGATCTTGATGCGGTTTATGGAATATATGGGGTTTGGGCAGCGGTGGCGTTCTTGGATCCATAAGTGTTTATCTTCAGCTTCAATGTCCGTCTTGATTAATGGCTCCTTGACTGAAAAATTTAAGATGTCAAGGGGGTTACGACAAGGGTGTTCGTTATCACCTTTGTTGTTTAACCTTGTGGGTGAAATGCTAAGTTTGATGCTGTCCAAGGGGGTGAAGATGAGTCTTTTCAGTGGGGTTCAGATAGGAAGCACAGATACGGCTTTTTCGTTGTCTCATTTGCAGTTCGCCGATGATCTGTTAATTTTTTGTGGTGCATCAGAAGGGCAATTGAAGAATGTGAAGAGAGTTTTGGCTATATTTGAATTGTGTCCGGGGCTTAAACTAAATTTGTCAAAGAGCATAAATTTTGGGATTAATGTGGAGGATTCTTGTATCAAAGTGTGGGCAGATTGGATTGGGTGCTCGGTTGGAAACTTCCCAACAGAGTACCTTGGTCTTCCTCTAGGTGCACCGAAAAACTCGGTTTCGTTTTGGGAACCAATAATTCAGAGATGTCAAAAGAAATTGATGGGTTGGAAAGTGAATGCTCTTTCTTTGGCAGGGAGGGTTGTGTTGGTAAAGTCGGTCGTAAGCGCATTGGCAATTTATTTTATGTCGTCGTTCAGAATGCCTAATAAGATCCTGAAGAAACTAAATTCCATTATGGCAAACTTTTTATGGGTGGCTCTTCTCAAAAGAACAGGATTCATTTGGTGAACTGGCAGACTGTGTGTAAATCCAAAGGTCAAGGGGGTCTGGGTATTATTGATCTAAATTCTATGAATAGGGCTCTCTTGAGGAAATGGGCATGGAAATTTGCAACGGAAAAAGAGTCCTGGTGGAAGAAAGTGGTTTGTTGAAAATATAATTTGGATAACACATTTAATTTGATGGATAATGGGGTCTCCTATAAGTCATCTTGGATTTGGAGAGGAGTGGTTTATAATTGTGGGACAAATGATGCATTTGGCCAATGTTTCAGGAATCATGTTCTTTTAAGAGATGGAAAAGGGAATGCTTTGTTATTTTGGTCTGATAGGTGGATTTGCAATGTTTCGCTTAGAATGAAATTTCCGAGATTGTTCTCTCAATCCGTGAATAAGGAAGGGAAAATATCCGAGTTTGGTTTTTATAATAACGGGGTTTGGTGTTGGAACATACAATTTCGAAGAAATTTATTGGATTGGTAGGTAGAGCAGTGGATGGAACTAACATCGGTACTAGGTAATGCTAGTATTCGGGTTGATGCAGATGATCAATGTGTTTGGACGGGAAATGGGGAAGGCATCTATTCGGTTAATTCATGTGTTATGTTACTGACAGAAGGGGTTGCTGAAGATCCGATATGGTCGAAACTGGTTTGGACTAATTTTGTTACTCCAAGAGTGGAGGCGTTTATGTGGCAGGTCGTGCATCAAAAAGTGGCGGTCAAATCGAAACTTATAAAGCGTGGTGTTAGTGGGATAGAGAACGATATGCCCATTATGTGGTGTGCATCAAGAGACGGTATCTCATCTATTCTTTTCTTGCTCGATTGCATGGGGTCATTGGGGGTGTTTCTTAAGATTGTGGAATTTATCTTCGGTCCTTTCAGAGCATCCCAACGTCTTTTTATCGTCTTGGGAAAGTCTTGCTTCAAAGTCTATAATCTGGAATTTTATTCCGGGAGCCGTTTTATGGTCTGTTTGGAAGTGCAGGAACAAGTTGATTTTCGAGAGGGGAATATGTGAATTTAATCATTTGTTCTTTTTATCGAGATACAAAGTGGCAGAGTGGTTTTCGGCGAAATATCCTAATTGTCCAATCCTCTTTGATTGCCTAGTTGGTGACTCAAAGCTGGCTGATTCTTTTAACCCGTCCATGAAAACTAATCCATCACCAGCCTTGTGGAGTCCCCCTCCCATGGGTTTCTTCAAAGTTAATATGGATGGGGCAGTTCAAAGAGATTAGGAAAGCAGTGGTATTGGGGGTTTACTACGAGATGTAGAGGGCAAAGTTTTGGGCTCCTTCTCGGCTTCAGTTGGTTTTGGCCCCCTGGTTTTAGCTGAATTGAAGGCCATCCAAGCTTGTTTAGCTTTGTTTGAGGCTTCAGAGTGGCGTGGCAAGGGCATGCTAATTGTTGAGTCCGATTCGGCGAATGCAGTTAATTCGATTAAGAACCCATTATTGTGTCCTTCAGTGTTCACATCTAGTAAAGGATATTGTTATTGTTGTTATTAAGAATAGTGTCATCTTAAGGTTTGTCAAAAGGTCCGTGAATTGGGAGGCTGACAGCTTGGCTAAGGCAGGGATAGGGTAGTTTTTCAGGACAGTGGGGAGTTACAGAGGTGAGTTTTGAGTGTGGGGGTGGTGGTTGTAATAGCCGACTGTTGTGTGTAATGTACTCTTTTCTGGAATGACATTTGAGGCACTCTTTTCCTCCTTCCAATGTCCGTTGATGTACTTTTGTACATCAATGGTTATGAAGAGGGTTTTTAATGAGGTCTCGCTATTTATCAAAAAAAAAAAAAAGATAGAAAAAATAATGCTAAAATCAGATTTATTTTTAAGGAGGTAAATCCATGTCACCCGGGTACAATCATCTATAAAGGAAACAATCCACCAAGAACAGAAACATTGGAAATGGTAGAGGGCCCCGAAATATCACTATGTATGCGGTAAAAAGGAACAAAATTTTCTTATTGCTTATTGGAAAGGAAGAACGTTTATGTTTGGCGAGTTCACAATCATTACAATGAAAAGATTCAAGGGAAAGGCCTTTAAAGAAGGAAGGAAATATCAACTTGAGAACTCTAAAGGATGGATGACCTAAACGATGATGATAAAGCTTAATTTTATTTTTCGTTTGAATTGATTGACTCGGAAAACAATGATATAGATATGGGAATTTCACCTCCTGTTCGATTGTTCTTTTGGTCCAGGAAGTAAAGATCATCTCTCTAACTTGTACATCCAATCGTCATCTTCGTGTCTAGTGCCTGAAAAACATATTGTGGAAGGGAAATAGGTTGAATTATAATTTGAATATGTGGTTAATTTGTGAACGGAAGTTGGGTTTGCCAGTAATTCGGGAACATGGAGAACATCCCATCAGTTATCTTTTTTTTATGTAAATGTCTCTTTGGCAAACTACTGTGATGATGGATCTGTCAGTTATTGTGATCATATTATGGCTCCGGTTTGGAGAATAAGAGAGAAAATGTTTGGATTAACAAGTCATATGGTCAGTAGCTCCGGAATCTATCACCCTCACGGATGGAGAAATCTTTCTGAGATATCAGAAGAAATACCTGAAAACATCAATGCACAGTTACCTGTCGAAGTGGGCTTCTCAAATGTTCCCAGCGAAGTTTTCAGTTTTTTAATCTCCTCGATGGTAAATGCAGGAGCAGAATTCGTTTCTGTACTGGTCATCTTAAGTGCCTGGCTGCAATCATGCAGACTTGGATTGGATTTGTCAGTAGGCCTGCCATGAAGTTTCCGGCACTTCTCCCTGGTGTGACAATGCTTCGTGCAGTACGTGTAGAACAGAAGAATCTCGGCTGAATGTGTTGGTGGAGACCCCTCGAGTAACCATAATTTCAGCGGAACTGGTGGGTGTTTCCGTCATTATGAAGGGAAATAAAAAAAAAATCAGAGTTTGATCAGGAAAGAACCAAATCTGATACCATGTCAGAGAACAGAGAAAAACTTGGAAAAAAGTTCAGCAAAAGAAAAGATGGACCTATTCTCTTTTTTCTACTCTATTGAAATAGGGTTCATAACCCTTTATTTTATACACTTAGTTATTAACTCTTAAAAGAAAACTTACTGTAGATCCCTTATCTAAAGATAATTAGGATTCCTAAGAGACTTCCTGAAAACAGTAAACTGTAAACAATAGGACTCTAAGCATAATCCGACAGGCGAATATAGTGTAATATATGACCATATGTTATCTTATATGGTCCATAGTGTAATATATAACCATTTGCTATCTTGTACGATATTCTGCTTGTCAATATTTTAACTCCTACAGCTCATCTATCCTTGCATTAACTTCTAATATGTATTGACAGGTCAAAGAGGAAGATGATGTAAATATTGACAGGAAGTTTCAGCTGCATTTGAAACAGAAGAGACATCGAAGGAGATCAAAACAGGTTTTACAGTTAATTACATTTTATTTTCTTTTTGTGTTACCCTAGATTAATTGAAGAATATTACTGTATATATATTGTGTATATGAGGACATCTTGTTGACTTAACATAATGTAACTTTCCTGCATTAAGGCTGAAATTTAAGTTCCCTTTGAAATAGCTTTTAATAAGTTTAAAAGCAATCGAGCGTAATGTCGTAGCAACATATAAGAGTGTTTAGTGAATTGACTTACCCATACATAGGACAAATCTAGTGAGCCGGGCTCAAGAAATTTTCAGGTGTTGCTGTTACAGTTATACTTGAAAAAGCTGAAGTCCATTGGGGTTAGATCTTGTTATTCTTGAAGTAGTGATAGTGGTTTGAATGAGACTACCAAGTTGCCTTTTCCTGGTGTCAAGAAAACATGGATTTTCAGTTTTGCTTGTCAGATCAGTTTGTAAAGTGCTTTCGAAAAGGCTTGTTTCAGTTATTAAAGGCATAGTAAGCCCTTCGCAGTTTGCTTTTATTCCGGGTAGACAATTGCTTGACTGTTCTCTTTCGGCAAATGAAGGCATAGACTATTGGAGGAAACAAGGGAGGTATGGAGTTGTATTCAAAGTTGATTTCCGTAGGGCTTATGATTCGGTTGAATGGCCAATCTTACTGAGATTAATGAAGGTTATGGGTTTTGGGGAAATATGGATTTCATGGATTGAATATTGTATTTCTTTAGCCTCAATCTCGGTGTTGGTAAATGGATCTCCAACTGAGGAATTCCACATTAGTAAAGGGTTGAGACAAGGTTGCAGTATGTACCCTCTCCTGTTTAATATAGTTGGGGAACTTTTAAACTTAATGTTGATCAAGGCTGCTGATCTAGGCCTTTTCCAAGGGTTCATCATTGGTAGGGTTGAAAATCACTTCCATTTGACACATTTACAGTTTGCAGATAATCTTATCCTATTCTGCAGAGATTCTCCAATGCAGATCTTAATTATTAGGAGAGTTTTGAGGGTTTTCAGTGTAATGTCAGGGCTGCATTTAAATCTATCTAAGAGCACTTTGTATGGCGTTAATTTGGAAGATGACAAGCTAAAAGATTGGGCAAAGGAAGCGGCCTGTGGAGCGGGGTCTTTTCCAATGACATATCTTGGTTTACCGATTGGTTCAAGGAGGAATTCAGAGGGTATGTGGGAACCAGTAATCCATAATTTTAACAAGAGATTAGCAGGATGGAAAGCTAATTCTTTGTCGATGGCTGGAAGACTTGGGTTGGTTAAATCTGTGTTGTCCTCCTTGCAGATTTTTTACCTCTGTATTTTTAAAGTTCCTTTCAAGGTGACTCAGAAGTTGAATTCTTTGATGGATAAATTTCTTTGGGGAGAAGACCAAGCTAAGAAACGAATTCACTGGGTGAATTGGAAATCAGTTTGTCAACCTTATGAAGAGGGAGGGTTGGGAATCCTAGACCTGAGTTTGATGAATAGAGTCTTGCTTGGAAAATGGGTTTGAAAATTCGCAAATGAAAAAAACAGTCAGTGGAAAAAGATGATCTGCTGTAAAAATAACATTAGGAACTTGTCTCTTTCAATAACAAAGGTTGTTTCACCACTAGATTTTTGGGTATGGAGAGGTATTCTGAATAATTATGTGAAAAAGGATCAGATTAGAGACTGTTTGAGAGCTAATTCAAAGTTCCAAGTGAGGAATGGTAGGTCGATAGCTTTCTGGACTGATGTTTGGGTTAATAATTTGACATTAAAAACTTAATTCCCCAGAATTTTTGCTCTGCCGACTAATAAATGGGGGAAAGTATCTGAGTTTGGTGGTTTTGAAAATAATGTATGAGTTTGGAATATTCAACTAAGAAGAAATTTATGTGACTGTGAATTGGACCAGTGGATTGCTTTAATGTCCTTGATTGATAATATAGTGTTGTCCGGTTCAGTGGATGATTTTCTTGCTTGGTCGAGGAAGGGGGATGGATTGTTCTCGGTCAAGTCCTGTAGATTGACGTTATCTTGCAGTTCTGAAGGTAGTTTTGAGTGGAATAAGTGGGTTTGGTCTGGATTGGCTCCTCCTAGAGTTCAAACTTTTCTGTGGTAGATTTGTCATCGTAAATTGGCCGTTAGAGTGGAGTTGAAGAAAAGAGGGATTCCTTTGGATGATGTGCTTTGTCCTTTATGATATATCCATGAAGAAACAATAGAACACCTGTTCTTATCGTGTTATGTTGCAAGGGAGATTTGGAACAAATTTCTAAGGCTTTGGGATATTGCTACTGTTTTGCCTCAAGACCCCATTTCCCTTCTTTGTTCTTTGTCGAATCTAAGGCAGAATTCTCCTATTTGGAGGTTTATCCCGGCTGTTGTTTTTTGGTCAATTTGGAAGGCTAGGAATTTGCTCGTGTTTGAAAACGGGAATTTTGACAGCTCTGCTCTATACTTCATCACTAGATTTAGGCTGGCTAAATGGTTTTTAGCTAAACACCCTAGTGTTCGTATTCAGACAGGTCTACTAGTAAGGGATCCCTCGCGGGCTGATAAGGTTCATAACTCTTCTATCTCTATGAAGGTTATTGGTTGGACTCCTCCTCCAACGGATGTGTTTAAACTCAATGTGGATGGGGCAGTTAGAGGAGATGGGTTGCAAGGTGGAATTGGAGGTATTTTAAGAGATTCAAACAGCTATACCTTAGCCACTTTCTCTACAACAGTTGGGCTTGGTCTTCCTACTTTGGCATAATTGAAAGCTATTAAGGAAGGAATTGATTTTTTCTATTCCTCTGAATGGGCTACGAAGGGAAGACTTATTATAGAGAGTGATTGTAAAAATGCAGTGGAATGGTTTTCTAAGCAGCTCTCTGCCCCTACATTTTTCAGTTCTCTGGTGGAGGAAATTAGGGCTTTAATTACTTCTACGGCCACTGTTCTTAGATGGATTCCTAGGAGTTGTATTATGGAGGCCGACAAGTTAGCTAAGCAGGGTATTGGTTGATTGTAGTAAGCTTATTGTCTTAATGTTTTGTGTTTTTCTTCGGGCTATGTATAGGCTAAAAGTCTGTAATGGTGTTGCTAGTTTGGTAAACAGGTCACCCAATCAGAGACTGTTGCCTTAGCTTAGTTGGTTTAGCCTAAGTTAGTGTTGTTGTATATGGTTGTTTACGGGTGTTTTGTGGTTTTCTGTTTTTGATGGGGGTGTTTCTCTGGATGTATCTTATGTAATTCCAGATATTTAATGAGATCCTAAGGCACTCTTTTCCTCCTTCTTCTGATTAAGGAGCTTTCTTACAAGCTCCATTAATCAAGAAGGAGGTTTTTAACGAGGCCTTCAATTCTTATAAAAAAAATGGTAAAAGCAGTGGTTTTGATTGCATTGGGACTAAGGAATTAGTTTAGGGGTGCAGCTGTTGTGTTGTCAATAGTTACTTGCGTAGAAAAACCACCAGTTCCATTGTCAGCAATGTACTAGAATATTGAAAGTGTGATGATGGTATTTGCAGACTTTTGGACTAGTACTTCAGAGACCGTCTCCTGCACTGGAGAGTACCCTAAGGCCCCCTCCTTTCTCAAGGGGAAAAATGAGTAACAAACATTCAACTCTGTGGTCTGTACCCATCACATAATACTGTAGGAACTTCTTAACAATAAAATCCAATTACAGAAAAGAAATCTTCTTAGTATAATTATCTCTGCCTGTTGATGAAATGGAAACAATTTAGCTCATCGAAGGATCTAACATTCATTAGGGCCTCGGAAGACTTATTCTTGAGTGTGATTGTCTTGTTGTGATTAATTGGATTAAGAATTTGGGGGTTGCCCGAATCAATTGTGTTCATTGTTGAATGAAATCATAGAGATTTATAGGGATAGAGATGTGGTGATCAGACATATCTCCAGAGCGGCTAATTGGGAGGCGGATAAGTAGGCAAAAGAGGGCATTGGATGAGTGGGGTTATGTATTAGACTTATGTCATACATTTGGGGGGTTTTGTATTTTTTTTGTTCATAGTGGATGTAATGTTCTGATGATTCCTAAGTTGTAATGTTCCAGGTTGCAATAAAATATGAGACACTCTTTTCCTCCGTCCAATGCTCGACGAAACTTTCACATTTCGTTGAGTATGAAGGGGGTTTTTAATGAGGTCTCTCATTTCTATCAAAAAAAAATTTATGCATGCAAAAACTTCAATATTCTTCAATTTTTTATGTTATTAAACTTGTCCCTCAGAGAATTTTGCCCTTTTGATCAGGTGATGGACAGCAAGTTAGAGCAGTCCCAGCCTTTAGAAGATGATCCTAACTCAGTTTCAAACAAGGAACATCAAGAAGAAAGGGACTGTGTTGTGCCTAATAATGAGAACGGGCTTGCTCGTCAGACTTTAAAGAATGACACGCTTGAAAGTTTTGAATCATGTAAGCCGGACAGGACATGGTCTAGTCCAAACAGCATGTCCTCTGAGCATTTTGAGTCAGATAAGTCTGGCTCTGGAGAACTTGTTGGGTCCAAGCGTTCAAATGAAGATATGGAGGCTAATGAAAATAATAAGAAGGCCCGGACTGATATCATAGATAGTGACGATGAGGTTGATGGTACAGTGAAGGATGAATTGATTTCATCCAAATTGGAGGATCAGTTTACTATGCCTGAAAAAAGTGGTGCTTCTGTGGGGGTTGAATCTATTACTGAGAAGTTTATTTGTACTGCTTGTCATAAACTGGCTGTTGAAGTGCAGCAACATCGACTTCTTAAAGTAATTATTTGTGGGGAATGCAAATGCTTCCTGGAAGAGAAAATGCGTAGGAAGGTACTAATTTTGCAGGCTAATTGCATTATCGACAATGCTTTAGTAATACTATTAAAGAGTCCCATGAAATTTACCATTGCATAATTCGTTTCATAAGGTTTTTCTGTTAACTATTAGTGCATACGCAAGGTATGACTCTCCCCTGTTGCGACAGGGCCCGGACTGCTCGGAATGTTATTGTGAATGGTGCGGGCAAAGCAAGGACTTATTAAGTTGCAAGTCATGTAAAACATTATTTTGTATGAAGTGTATAAGGAAGAATATTGGTGAAGAATGCTTGCTTGAGGTCCAGGCCTCTGGTTGGCAATGTTGTAGCTGCTTGCCAACCCTTCTGCAAAAGTTAACATCAGAATTAGAGAGAGCCATAGCATTTCAAGATGCAACCGTTTCTAGCTCTGATAGTGATTCAGAGAATTCCGATACTGATGATATCAATACTTCCGTCAGGTACATGCTTTTCTTGTCTGAGTTTTGTATTAATGTTACTGTGCAACATCTTATTGGGGTCAAGAATAATCTTTAGCATGTGTTAGTTGTAGGATGTTAACGATGCATTTAACATAATTTTTCTTTGTTATAAAGTAGAAGTTTGTTTTTGGTTCTCATGGTTATTTTCTCTGGGGTCAAGGCAGGCCTAAGACGTTATAATTAATGCTTCAATGTATTCCTTTTTCTAAACCATGCCCCTCATGCATGCAGCATTGATATGACACATGAATGTTATTGCCTCTTGTTTTGTAAATTACTGTTCAGGTTTTGCTTTTATAGATGTAGTTTGTGCTATTTATGTCCCTTTTCTTTTGGCAATTTGGCGATTTTTGGTAGTCTGTCTAATGTCATTTCTTTTTATGGATACTCTGCATCATTTCATTTACAATCAATTTAACTATGAGGTTAACTCATTCAGTAGGTCTAAACCATTGTTCTGTAGCCATTTCCTCCTATTAGCTATTGATATGAATGTGGTGGGGTTTCATGGTGTATATTATGGTTGATTTCAAATTTTAACAATTTGCATTAACATTACCAAATACAGTAAGGGGTGTTTCTCCTAGTCAATAACCAGTTGTGTGTTTCTGAACCAGTTCTAAGAGAGAGCCAAAAAAGAAAATTCGAAGGATCCTTGATGATGCTGAATTAGGAGAAGAGACAAAGAGGAAAATTGCTATAGAAAAGGTATGAGTTCCTTCTTTTTCAATTGACCTGGCTTCTGGTACTGACTTTTGCATTGTGCTACTGCACCCAATTTTGTAGGAACGTCAAGAGCGCTTAAAGTCAATGCAGTTTTCAGCCAAGTATAACATGATGAATTCTTCAAGCTGCAGTAGGAACTTATTAGATGAAGCTAGTTTAGAGGTGCTTGGTGATGCCAATACTGGTTATATAGTGAATGTTAGGAGGGAGAATGGTGAAGATGCTGTGAGGATTCCTTCAAGCATATCAGCAAAATTGAAAATCCATCAGGTTTCTCTTGCATAATTGTATAAGTTGTCGATATAAACTTGCAGTTGATGTTGTGCCTGGGCTATTCATCATTTGCTTAGAGCATGCTATCATTTAATTTAATTTTCTTGATTATATTATGTACTATTGTACTGAAAACTGTACTCTGCCTCCACTTCTTATAAAAAAAATTTATGTACTATTGTACTGAAAACTGTCATCTGGTTCTGGTTACCTTTTTATTTACTGCTGTAGCTTTCAAGTTTGACTACTGACATAGTAAACTTGGATTTCTTGTGATTTCTTATTGAAATATTTCATTGCTCATGATTGAATCTAGATACATCAAACCATTCTCATTGCAATATTTTCACCCACTGACTGATAATACAAACCTTTATATGAAAATATGGAAGTGGGGTTGGGGAGGGTGCATAAATATGGTTCTTTTTTTTCCCTGCCCCTTTTTCTTCCGACTATTATTATAGAATTTGGCTGAAGATCTTTATTGATGCTACTGCTAGTAAGCGCATTGCTCATTGACTGCTGAATGCTGGTTGATTTATTGCTGCAGATAGCTGGGATCCGATTTATGTGGGAAAACATTATACAGTCGATCACAAAAGTGAAGTCCGGGGATAAAGGTCTTGGTTGCATTCTAGCTCACACAATGGGCCTTGGTAAAACGTTTCAGGTATATTTATCCCCTCTTCTTCTCTTTCTATTCCCCTTTTTCGGCCCCCTTTTTTTTGGTATTACTATGCTGGCATGCTTGTGCTAGTATATGTTTTGGTGCCATTGCTGACCTTGTGCTACTCCCATTGCGAAAGATCTATTTAGTGTTCCTTGTGGTCCAAGTTTTTTGGTGGTTAGCTTGCCTGACATGTCTAGTTTTAATTGCAGGTTATAGCTTTCTTATACACAGCAATGAGAATTGTTGATTTGGGATTAAAAACAGCACTTATTGTCACTCCTGTAAATGTGCTGCACAACTGGCGGCAGGAGTTCATGAAGTGGAGACCTTCAGAATTAAAACCCCTCCGTGTCTTCATGTTAGAGGATGTGCCAAGGTTCAGTTGATGTTTTTTGCGTGTTTAACTAGAACTTTACCCTATTTTGCCATTAGTTACCGTAGCTATAACCTTATTAGAATATTATTATGCACGTAAACCATGGTGTACCCAAATTGCCCCTTCAGGTGTCAGTGTGAAACAAAGATTTCTTTTCTTTGACAAAAGCACATTTCATCAGTATAGTGTGGAAAAATCCTGCCTTGCAGTTGCCCTTGGAAAATTTAAACTTATTAACATTAAATAGGATTTGTTTTCCGGTGCTAGACGTAAAGTTTTATAACGTGTCCTAGAGGAAGCAACTATGTGGAAAATATTAGCTGTATCAGTGTCAGGGTAGAATAAAGTGGAAGTTCTGCTGGATGAATACTAAGATAAAACTCGGGGAAGATAGAATTTATCATTGGAAGCATAAGTGCGGGAGTAATAAATTTGCATAATCTTAGAAATGATCGTGAACTTGTGCAATCTAGCCTTTTAAGTGAAAAAGGAAAGAAAATAACAATGGCTTTCCTAGAAAGATTTTGATTAATTTTTATACTCCCTGTAGAACTTAGGTAAAGAGAATTGAGTTTTTATTCTCTTAATTTTCTGATTATAAATCGTATAGAAAGCAGCCTATTTATAGGCCGAGTACATAGGCTAAGTACATAGAGATTTACTAGGACTAAAACACATCCTTATCTCTACTTTACAGATAAGCCTATATACTTTAAATGAGATAAGACTTAGACTACATCTAAACTACTGACTCCTAAATACAATAATTAACAGTAGATATTTACGCGACTCCAATCTACACTCCCTTATCTGTTCTCTCTTCTATTTTGTGGTAATTTCTACATATTGAAAGGTGAAGAAAGATTAAGGGAAAATATCAACTATCTAATGTGCTTGCTGTAATCATTATTTTTTTCAGGGAGAGACGTGCAGAATTGCTTTCCAAATGGATAAGGAAAGGTGGAATTTTTTTGATAGGCTATACCGCTTTTCGGAACTTGTCTTTTGGAAAACATGTGAAGGATCGGAATGTTGCTAGAGATATTTGTTATGCTTTGCAGGTGATTGTTATTATCTTCAGCAGCATGCCAGTAAATTTTTATTTTTTTTTTGATAGAAAGGCCCCATTAAAATCCTCCTTCAATCCCTCCATGTTATGAGAGTAACATGATGGAACAACGAAGGAGGAAAAGAGAGCCAAGAAAACTTTTATTCACAAGAACCAGATTACAAGCTTGAACAAACTCCTACACTTCCAACGGAAGAACATAAAACTTAACACAAACATCCAACAAAACAGGGAGGAACAATTCCTGTTAAACAACACAACTATAACCAAAATCACCCTATCCCATCTTTAGCAAGTTTATCAGCTTCCCAGTTTGCCGCCCTTGAAGTATGCCTAAAAATAATATCCTTTCCAATCAAAAGTGAAATTATATCCTTCACCAAGGATAGATGCAAAGGAGGGGTTAAACCCGGATTCTGAATCCACTTCAGAGCGTTAGAAGAGTCTGATTCCAAGATAACTCTTTGATTTGCGACAAAATCCAACTCCTCCATAAGACAAATCCCTCTTTTGATAGCCAACAGCTCAGCCAAAATAGGAGGACCACCCCCTACTGCTTCAGAAAACCACTTGCCAATGATTTTTGTTGATCAATCATTTGGTAAAATAGATTTAGATTGCATTTTATCAAAACCATTTGCCAATGAGCATTCTTAGATATAAACTAGGCTTGTTTGCTCTGTGCTGCAATCCTACACTTGTGTGGTTATTGAATCATTTCCTTGTTTCAAATTGAAAAAAAAAATGTTTTGAGGTGATTTAACTATAGTATAGGTCAGTGATTAATGATTTGCTGCATACTTATATGTATACCTTATTTTGCATCATTTATGGACAGATCTTCTCTATCCGTTTTTATGGTTTTTCTTCCTTTGACTCAAGCTTTGTTTCTAATTCCAGGATGGACCTGATATACTAGTTTGTGATGAAGCCCATACTATTAAGAACACCAGGGCTGATACAACTCAGGCCTTGAAACAAGTGAAGTGTCAGAGGAGGATTGCCTTAACTGGATCACCACTTCAAAACAATCTCATGGAGTACTACTGTGTGAGCTATTATTTTTTTAGCTAGAAATCCTTTTTTCCTACGTGTTATGCAGTAAACACAGTTCTTATTGGGTTTCATTGGAGCAGATGGTCGATTTTGTAAGAGAAGGTTTTCTTGGAAGCAGCCACGAGTTTAGGAACCGGCAAGCTGCTAACTCTTGTATCATCCTCATTCGTCCATGTCTCTTTTTCTGGTCATTTTGATGTAATCTTGGTTTTCTGCATATGCAGCTTCCAAAATCCAATAGAAAACGGTCAGCACACAAATTCGACACATGAAGATGTAAAAATTATGAATCAAAGATCTCACATCCTTTATGAACAGTTAAAAGGATTCGTCCAGAGAATGGATATGAGTGTGGTGAAAAACGACTTGCCTCCTAAAACTGTCTTTGTTATTACTGTAAAGCTTTCTCCGCTACAGAGGAAGCTTTACAAGAGATTCCTTGATGTACATGGTTTTGCAAATGATAGACCTTCTAATGAAAAAATTAGGAAGAGTTTTTTTGCTGGGTACCAGGCCTTGGCTCAGGTACAATCTTATACAGCCTGGTCTTTAAATTTATAAAAGCTGCTTTATCTCATGATTCATGCGTGCATGGCCAAACAACTCCTGCTGGTGTTAAGATTATGATGGAAATCAGCATGTCCTGAATTTTGTATTCGTATGTTTGTCTGTTAATGAACCAATCACAAAGAATAAAAAAGGGATATGTAGATTCAACTAATCAATTAAAATATATAGACATACATGGAAAACTTAAAACTTGAGTTCAAACCAATGAGGTTCCACACTATCCTACTAGTCTGACCAATAGTTGTCCGAGGCTTCACATGTACCATCCTTCAGTGTCGATGAATGCAATTAAAAGCCACAGCCCGTACATTTCCTCAGAGGATCTTCAAGCCTAATGCTCTTATTGAATTACTCAGATAAAATTTGTTAATTATTTTTTATGAAATTACGTAAGTTCAATATGTGCGCACTTGAGATCTATAGGGTTACCTAAGTAGATCCATGATATCTTATAGGACTGGAGAAATCTTTCTTAAGCTAAAAGTAGGTGCCCTTCCACTTTAGAAAATAATATGCTCATTTTTTTGGCCATTTCATAGGCAATCTTGTTTTCAAGATGCTTATATCTTTGACCTTTTTAAAATTATTCAGTGCCTTATTTTTGAAATGATACAAAATGTCATCTACTTCATTACTTTTGGGATATTATACGAGGAACGCATGTAAAGAAGCTCATTGATTGGTTTTAGTAAATTGTCAACTAACAAATACTTGCATTTTGAGAGATGAGAATCATGAATAAAGCTAGGTATTTTTCTAAGTTCTAGGTTCCATGATGTTTTTAACATTCTTTTTACTTGCAATTAAATGTTTGAGCTTTCCTATGATCTTTGGGTTGAAGGGTAGGAAGATTCATGCTAATTTTTCTATTGTTTTACCTTTCTACTTTATTTCACCTTAAAAGAAATTATTTTAAATGCATGTTGTTTTGACAAGTATTTTTCCCCCTTAGTAGATATGGAACCATCCTGGGATTCTGCAATTGAACAAAGATGCTGTTGAAAACTTCCTTGCAGATGAGAGCTCAAGTGATGAAAATATAGATTATAATGTGGATGTTGGAGGTATTAACTGTTTCTCTTTTTACTTCTGGTACCAAGCATTATTTACATGTGGACTGTGGACCTGTCAATTTACATTCTAAACATTTTAGTTTAAATTTTTGGTTCCACTAGATAAAGTTGATATTTTCTCCCTTTTCCCTGAAAGCAGTGAACTGATGCTGCTTGTTTAGATGCGAATGCTCGTTTGTTCTCTTGATCTATGAAATTTGGAGGGTATGAGATATGTATGGAACTCCTAGTAATAATAATATATACACACATTATTAGCTTGATAAATCTGTAGTAAATCTCAAATTATTAGCACATATGAAAAATAAGATGTTGGGGGTGGGATGAATCCGAAACATCGTCTGTGCCCTTTTAGGGCTTGAAATTGCTTATCAGTGTTACCTGTAGTGTGCAATCTGGTTCGTTTCTGGGTCTGATCTACTTACTGCTTTCACTATCCAGGCAATTGATTTTACTTATTATGTCGGTAAACGATGTTGACAACAAATTTTGAGTAATTTGCAAGTCGATGAGTATTGAAATTTTGCGGTTTCTTCCATTTCAAGTCATTGGGACACATTTATAGTTTATAGAATCATTGGTAGTTCTCTGTTCAATCATTATGGTTTCATATATATATATATATATATATATATTTAAAAAGGCAGAAAAAAGTAAGTGAGAGAAGCTCCAGCTTCTCTCTAACCTAGGAGATTTCAAATTTCAAAATTCCAGGGGCAGAGGGAGAGAGAGAATATGAGTGATGTTTAACAGCCTTCTCCATCGTCATCCGTCGCTTGCCATCCACCGTCCGTCGCTTGCCGTCCGCCGTCCTCCGTACTCCGACCACCGTCCGCCGCCGCACATCGACCTCCTTTTGACGCCTTTTATTTCTTAAGGATCATCGTCTATCCATAGAGTTTCCTTTTTCCTGGTTTATTTCGATTGATTCCCCTTCAATCGGAGCAAACCTAAACGCCTTTCTTCGCCGATTTTTCCATCAGCAGTCTTCAAAGTTCGTTCCAGCTGTGCACGCCGGAAGCTCGTGACAAAAACCCAAGTATTAAACTGTGAACACCCACTGCCGTTCACCGGAATTTTACCGTCACTGTTCAGGAGCTCTATTCAGAACGCTGTTGCTGGTTCTGGGTTTTCACGCATGATGTCATAAACCTTTTCATCTCTGGTTTTTTTGGTTCAAAATTAAATAGTTTGGAAGCCTTTGCATTCAAAATGACGTTCAAGAATCGCGATGAAGCAAGAGAGAAACGGGCTGAAACCTCAGCTCGTCAGACTAAGAATAGTCGTCAGTCCGAGATAGAGGAAAAGGAGAACGTAAATCCTTTGAAAAAACCAGATGTTAAGACGAAACGGGTGGATTTTATACTGTCGAAGGTGACTGAAGCGGAGCATCAAAATCAGAGAGATGGGCAACAGACAAAGACTGTGCATAAATCAGAGGAGGCGAGGAAGAAGCTGAGTAGTACAGTGGCAGCGGAAGAATATGAGAGGATGGTGTTGGTGACAAACAAGAATAGGAATGATTCGTTGGTTGAAGCAAGGAGTGTGGAAGGGGCCATTGCGCAGATTTCTGAGACGGAAATCCTTCCTCAGGATTCTCACGTTTTTAACTACTGGAGGAAGAAAGATTATCCAAGAATCAACAATGGGTTTAGAACTAGCTGCTTTACGTTATACATTGATAATTTACCAGAGAATATCCATTGGAAGCGGTTTGGATCGTTATTTTGCTCATACGGTCAGGTTATTGACGCCTTCATTCCAACTAAAAGAAATTCAAAGGGGGTACGTTTCGGTTTCATTCGCTTTGCTACAATTGGAGAAGCACGGAGAGCGATCTCAAAGATGAATGGCGCTCGCATTGATGGTAGTAAAATTGGAGTCTCTTTTTCTAAATACAACACAAGACATTCTTTTTGGAGAAAGTCTTCGCCAGTTGTCCACCTAAAGCCCGAGAGAGAAAATGTTACAAGAAATAATCTATATACAGTAAATGGTGTTGTTGACGAAGCTAAACTTCAAGTTTTGGATAACTGCCTAATAGGGTGGTGCAAGAATTATACCAAAATCTGTGATCTTGCTAGCCAAATGCAAGACAAAGGACTCAACGGTTTCTCGTTAATGAGAGCTGCTGGGAATGTAGTTCTCATGATATTCGAGGATTCTGATACGTTGAGAAGGGTTAAGAATGAACAATCAGAGACTCTTGCAGGGTGGTTTTCTAGAGTTGAAGTTTGGTCGGAGAATCTAGTGGTAGAATGCCGTCGAGTATGGGTAGTTTGCGAAGGGATTCCTTTTCACGCGTGGAATTGGGGTACTTTCAAGAACATTGTGGCTAGGTGGGGCAAATTAGTATCAATTGATGAAAGCTCTCAGTTTCCTTCATCTTTTGATCGTGCAAAACTTCAAATCCTTACAGAGACTAAAGTAAGGATTGATGAGTCCTTGAGTTTGAAGGTCGGTTCTAATTCTTTTGAAATCATGGTGCATGAAGTTGAGCCTTCTTTCAAACCAAACTCTTGGATCCCTGAGGAAGTCGATGATTCTCCAGATCTGAATTGTTTTCTCGGGGCAACGTTGGAGAATTCTCTGTCAGGATCGTCAGTGTCATCCCCAGGTTTAAATTGCCCCGTCGAAGATGTTGCAATTGAAGGTCCCCACTTAGAAAAGGTTTCACTCATAAAGAGTGTCATAAGCGATGAGAAACCGAGTAACAAATTGGGGTTGCACACAATGGAGGCTGTGGATCATTCAAAATTAAATATCGTGGAGCATCTAGCTAATAAATCAGTTGATCATTCTGATGGTGTTAGCCTCAGGGCCTCGGAAGATGCTCTTATGATGGGTCTCATTACTTCTCATGGTTCATCTACTGACACATTTCAATTAAAGGAAGATATCCCAGTGGTGCCCCCTATCCCTGCGAAATTAAGAACTAATCGTGTGGCGAAGAAATGCAAGACAAAGAAAAGAGTTCTGAATTTATTGGCAAGGAAACATTGATTGAAGGGAAGGAAGTGTGGTTTTGGTTCATTAAAGATAATTATCGAGCTGATTTTTTTGGTGATTTTGATACATGGTATTTTTGTGGAGTTCCCTTCAAAGGCGGATGTTTTTGGTTTAATGGTTTTAGGTGTTGTTTTTATGTATGTTATGTCATTAAATGTTGGTTTGTTTTCCTATTGACGGAGGTTTATCTTAGGTATAGGGTGATTGCCTTTTGATTTTTGTGGTCGAGAAGGTGAGAGCTTTAGGTGATTATGCTTTTTGTAATGGTGTTTATCCTCGTTTGAGGGTATTTCGTGTTTTCATATGTAATGAGGCGTTTTATTCAATGAAATATGAGGTACTCTTTTCTTCCTTCCTATGTTCGTTAACATACTTCTTAGTATGTGGACGAATACGAAGGGAGTTTTTAATGAGACCTCCAACTTCTATCAAAAAAAAAAAATGGTTTCATATATTTAAGTTGTGTTAAAATGGTCTTTGCTTCTTCTATTTCAGTTAAAACGGGTAGCATGAATGATTCTCTGCACAAGAAAAATGATTATGCATTTATTCAAAAGGTATGTGAAATATATTTATTTATGTGCCTTTTTTGAAACTTCGTTATACAATAGCTTATGTTTTTATTGATTTTTCTTATCATGCTGATGCTTGAATGTTTCTTTTTACTAGGGTTGGTGGAGAGATCTTCTTCACAAAAATATTTATAAGGAATTGGATTACAGTGGCAAAATGGTTTTGCTGTTTGACATCATAACCATGTGTTCAGATGTGGGTGACAAGGCACTGGTTTTTAGTCAGAGCATTCCAACTTTAGATCTGATAGAACTATATCTTTCAAGATTGCCTAGACGTGGAAAAAAAGGGAAGTTCTGGAAAAAGGGGAAAGACTGGTATAGGTGCGTGTATATCACTGGAAATTGTTAGGAAGTCGTTAAAATTATTTAATTATCGCCTTTTAACTCCGTATCTTTCTGTTAATTCACTTAGTTTTGTGAAGTGTGTTTGATTATGTCAGTGTTTTTTTAGCCAATGGTTATTTCTGTGTTAACATTTTTGTATTATGTTGTAAGCTTCTACAGAAATGTACCTGATTTTGCTGGGAAGCTGGTTTATTTTTAATATCTAACATCACCTTGTGATCTAAGTTCCATAAAGATGTGTGAAGCTCTTTTTCGTTTGCCATGTGCTATACAGACTGGATGGAAAAACGGAAAGTTCTGAAAGGCAAAAGTTGGTTGAGAGGTTTAACGAACCAACGAACCGAAGAGTCAAGTGTACTTTGATCTCTACAAGAGCTGGATCTCTTGGGATTAATCTATATGCTGCTAATCGTGTTGTCATTGTCGATGGTTCTTGGAACCCTACATATGATCTTCAAGCTATATTCCGGGCCTGGAGGTGGGTTTAGTTCCATTGTTTCTGTTAATTTTCACTCGCACGTTTTAGCTGCATCATCTGTTTGTTACTATAGGTATGGACAGAAAAAGCCCGTGTTTGCTTATCGATTGATGGCACATGGGACTATGGAAGAAAAAATTTATAAGCGTCAGGTAAGGGAGACTATTTTCCCCCTTATTTGGCATTTGTTTCTTGAATAACCTTTGAACTCGAAAATGATGGTGCAAATAGGTGACAAAAGAAGGTCTAGCTGCAAGGGTGGTAGATAGACAACAAGTACATAGGACTATCTCTAAGGAGGAGATGTTACATCTGTTTGAATTTAGTGAGGAAGAGTTGATGGAACTTGGTGAAGAGAATGGAAACCAGAGTACAACTAATGAAGGTGGAGAGTCACTGAAGCAGAAGATTCCTCTCTCTCATGGAAGCTGTTCCTCTGACAAAGTAATGGAAAGTTTACTTGGCAAGCATCATCCAAGGTACTATCAATCTGTTTTGGTCTATCGGTTTCCGCTTTTATTTACCACGAATAGGTATTCTCCATTCTCAGTTGCAGTTATGTTCTTTTTCCTTTTGAAAAAAATAAATAAATCAGAAACTTATTTATCTGATTCTGCTGTTTGAGTGCTATGTTATACAACATAAAGAAATTTCTTTGCATCGATCATATACGATTGATAGTAATCCCTTTTATAATTGGAGTAACTTCCCTATTTTTGGTATTTTTAGGTGGATTGCCAATTTCCATGAACATGAGACCCTTTTGCAAGAGAACGAAGACGAAAAACTCTCGAAAGAAGAGCAAGATATGGCTTGGGAAGTTTTCCGGAAAACCTTAGAGTGGGAGGAGGTGCAGCGAGTATCCCTCGATGAATCTGTGGCAGCTGCAGAGCGCAGGCCTGTTGTTCCTGAAGCATCGCCTCCGAAACCAGAGCCTGTGATGGATCACCTAACAAAACCCCAGGGCATTTTCAGGAGTAGGATCGTGCAACGGAAATGTACTAATCTTGCCCACCTGCTCACTCTCAGAAGCCAGGGCACTAAATCCGGTTGCAGCACCGTATGCGGGGAGTGTGCCCAGGAGATAAGCTGGGAGAACTTAAACAGGGACAGCAAAATCTCAAGGTAGCAAAAGAGAGAATGACCAAAAATTTTCTCCATAATATTGAACTCTTCCAATGTAATTTGTTGTGATTATAGATGATTAGTTGTATGATGTCAGTTCAATCCCCTTTTGAACACACTACGTTCAATCCCCTTTATTGTTGCCCATTTACAGTCATATGTTGCTTTTATTTAGTTCCTTTGGGGAATGGATGGCAATGAGGTAGAAGGCAGAACTGACTGGAATTTGCTCTCTTTTAATGAAATGAGTAACTTCATACTTTTATATGCAATCAATCTCTGCCATATTATTTATATAAATCTTTTACCATTTTTATTTATGCAAAAGTGGTCCAAGTCTAAAATAGTGCAAAGTTACATGATTTTCTACTGTGCCCCAAATTGCAACTCTTTCATTTTAGTTTTCGGGTCAATCCTTGAGGCTTAAATATTCTTATCAAGATCTTATGGGGTTATTATTAGTCCTCCTAATTAGGGTGATTGTATGGTTAATTTGGTTACCGATCGAAATGAGTTAACTAAATTAAATTGATTGATTTTTTAGCCCTTAGCCAAATTAATTTTTTTTTTTTTGAAATTTATTAATTGAACTGAACAAAGTTTGATTGGTTCTTCTGTCATTGAATTTATTGAATGTAGGTTTTTTTAATTTGATCAGTTTGGATCTAATATATGTATTTTTCATTTGGGTTAAATTTAGATTGTATAAAAAATTTATTGAGTCTAACTTAATTAAAAATATAATTGGGTCTTAATTCTTAACATGTTTGAACTTAAAATATATACTTTATAAATATTGAATATTTTTGTGCTTCAAAGTTTCACAATTTTGTACCATGCTCCAAATTTAACTCTTTCATCTCAAATTTTGGAGGCATAATATTAAAAAAGACTTGTTAAATAAACACTTTGATCTTTATTTATTTTTGGAATATTTTGACTCATAACGTTTTATTTTGTGATAAACAAAACCTCTAGAAGGAACTCTTAATTAACAACACTTAACACTTCAAAATAGGCATTTGTACTTAAAAATGAAATGTTGAGAATCAAAATATTTTAGGGAGAAAAGAACAAAGTGAAAGTGATCATTCAATCAAACATTAAGGATAATTTTACCCTAAAATAAAACGTTAAGGTCAAATATTGATAAAAAAAACAAAGATAAATAAATGGTTGGAGCTAATTTTGGCAGTTATGTCAATTTTGGGTACATCCTTGAGGCTTAAATGGTACTTACCAATATTTTATGGGGTTATCAGACCTCATAAGCAGTTAAGATTATGTATTTCATTTTCAAATCATTGAACAAGCGAAACAGGTGTGGGATTTAGCAGATCAGACACAAGCATAAGCAAAACAGTACAGAAGCTTTAATCATAACTATATTTAAGAATGAATGCCAAACACAAGAATTTTATACAACTCCAATTCTTTATCAACATGCAGCTCAAGCTCCGGTTGCATCAGAAGTTACTTTTCTATTCACCTCAAAAGAATTTGTATACTATAGCACAAGAAATGCATGCTTAGATGCATACCAAATTGTGCCAGTAGCATGAGTGCATCCTTTGTTCTGGAAGAAGGAATCCGGTCACCGGTTCTACCAATCTAACACAGTGAAATAATAAGTCTTTCGCAGGTCTAAGAATACAACACAACGATTAACCAGTATGATTTGTATACTCGAATGCAAGGTATCGAGTTCAGAAGCTAACTTCTTTCATCTCCTAGCCAATTATCCTTCTCCTTTGGTCCGGTTGGCCCCTCCTCGCCGTACAGTGCCGTTGGAAACAGGTCAAAGATGTTCTCCACCGAAAATCGAACCAACAATGGAAGGAGGCTAATGATCTTATCCAGTTCGGATCTTGAATCGTATACTATGGTTGGACCCCATTCTCTCATGTACTGCAACCAACACGGTTCTGTAACTACCCCATCTCCGAGGTACTCTGCTGCAACAATCTGGTACCTAGTGCTCGAATCCACAAAATATTTGCTTCGAGCAGCATCATTCGTAATTCCTATTCCGAGTTTAGCCGCCCCTTGAAGGTAAGTACCCGGATGCGGAAAACTTGCATGCCCGTGTTTCGACGAGTAAACAATTGGCTTATTACCTTCAATGTATTCCAAGTTGAAAGCATCAACCCACTCACCGCCACTATGCTGTGAAAAATACACTTTCCATAGTTCTCCTGTGAAGTTACTTATCCGAAGGGTGAAGTGCTCCCAGTCGCCTACATGTTCCCCGATTTTGTTCATCTGTATACTCATTAACCCGATCTTAAGGTTGGCTGGTCCATTGAAGGGACAAAATACCCACATGACGATATCAGTAAATGTTCCGCCCAATGCTGGTTTTACATGAACATAGAGCTCTGCACTTTCCAAGTTTCCATTTTTAACATTTTGTCTTGCATTATCATCCTTAGGTAAATCTATCCAAAATGCACCATCATTTGTCCCTCCACTAGGCAAGTTAGAGCCCAAATAATCAATAGGTTCACCTTTAAGCTTTCCATCTTTGAACAAAAGTGCCCCGTTTTTAAAAAACCATTCCACCGATGACGGCATACAATCTTCAGTGGGATGAAAGAAAACCGTTGCACCATATTGCTTGATGAGGGCGTGGATTTGGTCCAGATTCGGCATCGCATGTAATGAAGGATCGAGATTCTTCAAGCATGCAATCTCCAACTCTTGATCTTCGGAAACGAAGTACGTGCAGCAGAAGAATGTACCTACGGAAACACCTTTGCAGAACATACCCCTTTTGCAAGGTCTCGTGGTCCAAACCTGAAATGTGTTGGCATCGGTGGCAAGCAAGGTGTCCATAATCTCACAAGTCTTGGTAAGATCTTCTCGGACACATCTAACTTCCTCCACATTAGGTTCATCCGGGGTGTCGGTAACCACAATTCCCATCGCTTTGTATCCCAAAGGTGGGTTCGGCAGCCAGAAGAAACCACAATCATTACCATAATCCGTACTCCAAATCAAGGAGTAATTAACAGGCTTCCTTAATGCAGGAAAGTCCGTATCGGACTCGTAATCACAATAAACTTCGGGACTCAAAGGTTCCCTCTCCCGAGCCGCAAGAACATACCCTCTCAACGGCTGATCATTTGGCTGGCAATAATATCCAAGACAGAAGAATCCATCTGGAATCCCCACAGGTCTATAAAATGTGACACCTTTCCCTTTCCCATCCAATAAGCTGCAGCTCCATACACTCTCGAACTCGGTGGTTTTAACCACTTCTAATTCTCCTAGGTTAATTTTTCCAGTAGCAAATCCTTGACCTGAGAAAAATGGCAGCAAATCATATCAAAGTGAGTTGACATATCTAGCCATGATCAGGGCGTACCCTTAGGAAAGAGATGCGAAATTACAAAATTCTTGCGGGTGCAAAATTAGATCATCAATAGAAAATACAAAGAACATATCTAAACTACATAAATATTTTAAATTTTCAAGAGATATGATCGCCCTAATACCCAGGTCCATCTATGGATGTTTGAAACCACAACTACCATAGAATGGTCACTCTCTTTGAAGTAAAGGGGATTGGATACCCCACACCTAAAAAAGAAACCCTAAACAAATTAAAGAAACCCTACAAATTCAATTAAAACGTAAGTAGAATTAGATGCTAATCACTTTTTATAAAGGAAAAATCTATGCATGTCAAGCATTAAAGTTTCTTGCTTTCCAAGTTTTGAAGAACAAAATTCAGTACAAGTTTAATACTTTCAAGCAACCTATATATGTTTAACAATAAATGTATGGGCTAGCTTCTTGTTCAAGTTGCTTAAGCTATTGTCTATCCACCATCACCATCATCATCATCATCATCAATAAAAAGGAAAAAAAACCACAACGTCCATAAGGGCTTTCTCTTTAAATGTGGGAGTCCCAACTAATAAAGGAAAATGTTGGTAAGCGTATATATTTATGGGAAAAAATTATTTTTTAATTCAATATAAATAGTATTTAGGATCATAATAATTTACTTATCAATATTAATTAAAATTTAATATTTAGGATCATAATTTTTTTGAATAGAAATTAGGATCATATTCATAGTTGAAAGAAGAAAAAAGTGTATGTATATATATGGTAGAAGCTATTTTGTTAGAGAAAAAGAGGTAAATTTCCTTCAAGAAAGAAGAATAAAAGCATGAATGAAAACAAAGATTAAAGAAGACTGAGAGTGTAGAGGCAAATGAGTTTTCCAAAGTTCGAAGTCCAATGCATCAATGATCCATTAATTTACAAAATCCAAAGCAAACAATGGGGGCACCACTACCTCCATAAATGCTTTCTTTTTATGCAGTTAAATTTGTTTTATTTTTATAAACAAAAATTATCATATTGTAGTAATTATTTTCTTTTCCTACTTGGGATTAGATGGAAATATATATTATTATCCAAACAATTAGCTAAAAGTCTTCATAATCACCATACTCCAAAACAAATCATTAAAAAAATTCACAGAAGAAATAAGAAAAGAGAACGAAAAAAAAACCCCATATCTCAAGTAATCGTGAGAATCAATTTTTGAAGGGCAAAAGACACATAATTTCAACCAAATTTTCCAGGAAAGTAGGAAGAAATCAAGCAAGCAACACCAAGAGGGAAAAGAAAGGAATTTGAGTTTAAGGATTGTAAATAGAAAGTAAAGGCAAAGGGCATACATACCTACAGGCCATTCTGGAATAGGAGAAGGCAAAGAAAAAGGCTGAGGCTGAAGCAAAGGCAATTCAAAATCAGCATGTTTATGCCAACAAAGACATTCACAACCAAGCATCTTATTAGCTCCTCAAAAATAAAACTCAAAACCCACAAGTTTTTCTTCAATAGTATCACCTAAGCCCTCTTTTAACCATATGTAGATAAAGAAACCCCAAGAGGAAGAGATGATGGAGAAGAAAAGGAGGGAGAAGTATTGAGCAATTCCCCCCTCTCCCTCTCTCTATCTCTCTCAAAGGAACAAACAAAAAAAGAAAGGTTTTTTCTTGGAAGACAAATGATTGAATAGAATGTCAATTTTTGTTCTTGGGAAAGAGGAGAGAGAGTTTGGGTTTTGAGGGAAAAGTTTGGTTGAAGGTGATGATTTCAAGCCTGGGTTTTTGTTCAATAATTGTACTCTAATATATCACAAATTCATATGATATTACATTACATTATATTATCATGTCTTTCATATGTATGTTTTAATAATCTATCTAATTTGTTTAGTTGGGGCCCTGGGGGAGGGTTAACTTCAAGTATTGATTATGTTTTAGGAAAAATTATCCTTCGGTCACTCACCTATTATTTAGTTATATTTTGATCATTTAATTATTATTTTTTTTAAATCATACTTAATGTTACGTTTTGATTTTATTTTAGTCATCCGTTGTTAAAAATGAACGATGATACTGACATGATATTTTTTAGTTTCTAATATTGAAGTGATATTACCTTATGATGATGTATCATCAATACCATTAATTTTTTTAACATAAAGTGATCGAAAACAAAAGTGAAACATAATGTTGAGTATGATGACCAAAATAGAAAAAAGTAATAGGTGGGTGAGTAGATGAACAATTCATCCTTTTTTTTAATAATTTATAAATAAAAAATATTCCGACTCTTTCAAGGAAAGCGTTCTTCACAGTCTCTCCCCTATTTATTATCTTTTAGATGTTTCATCCATCATGAGGCCCACACTTTCTTTTTTGGATTCTCTCTCTTTCCTTGTTATTCAATCCTTGTGAATGATTTTTTTTCCTTGCGTCTTCTCATTGAATCTTTCTCCTTTTTTCTCCATTCTTATTTCAAACTTTTTATCTATAATTGATCTTTTTTGCAATGATTCCTTAATTTGTAGGGCATACTACTATCAGTTTTAGTTTATTTTAGTTTAAGTTTTCCATAATCATACGTAACATTTAGTTTTTATTTTATTTTATTTCAATTTTGGTTTATTTTAGCACCTAGACTTTTATTTATTTTTCAAAATTTAACGTTAAATTTTGAACATGGGTACTAAAATGAAATAAAAACTAAATTTTAGGAATAATTTTAAAAAATTAAAAGTTTAGGTACTAAAATGAATCAAAACTAATGGTTTAGATACTAAACCCATAATTTACCCAAATTAGCCTTAGACCCTCTTTTCTTATAAATGAAAATAAAAGGTAAAATTCCTATAAAAAAATAAAAGGTAAAATATACAAATGATCATTAAACTTTATTAAGATGATTTTTCGGTAATTAAAATTTTATAAAATGATAATTAAACTTATTGAATTATTATAAATAATCATCGTACATTATAAAATAATGATTAAATGTATAATTTACCCAAAATTTTAAAAGGCATAATACTACAAATTACCCCTAACGTTTAACTAAATAGTCATTTTGGTCTTTGTTATTCTTTTTAAAGTATTTTAGTCCTTCAATATTTTATTTTGGGACAAAAAAGTTCATATATAGATAAAAATCGTTAATCAATAAATGATTAAAGTTATAAAATAGGGGTATTTTATCCTAAAATAAAATATTGGTGCCAAAACACTCCAAAAAAAGATTAAGAGATACAAAGACAATTTAGTCAAATGTTAGGAATTTTCTCTTCTTAAAATAAAATATTAAGGAATTATCATCTTAAAATAAAACATTAAATGTCAAAAATCAAAATCAAAATAATTATTTAATGAAATATTATATTATATATATTTTTAAAATATTTAAGGGGGGCGTGATACAAATTTCCCCAAACTGGATAAGGAAAATGTTATATGCTTGAGCTGAAATTTTGATAATATCAAGGGGGAAGCCAATTAATTAATCAAATTTAAAAAATATTTAATAAAAGATGGTTGGAGATATTTTTCTAATATCATTGTCAAGCCCTTCCAATCAAATTGAGCTCGAATGCAACTTGCTAATACCAACATGTTTCATAAAACTTGCCCCGCTAATTAAATTTAGAATGCTTATGGTTGACATAATTTAAGGTTATTTTTGGAAATAAGATTATTAGAATGTAATATTATTCTGAGAATATTATGTTATTTTATTTGGGTTGCTTACCAGGAATATAAGATTACAATGTTTGATTGGAGGAATATAATATTACTTGGATACATATTTTATCAAATTATGCTTGCGATATATATATTTTTTAACAAGTAAATATATAATATTAAATTATAAATATTTAAACAAAAAATTATTAAAATATTTTAATTATTGCACCATCTAAGTTTAAAGAAAAAAATACATTTAACATATAATTAATATAATTAGTATATTAAACTTATAATTTTAAATAATATTTATAAGTATCATATTTATTTATATAAAATATAATATAATATGAAAAATAATATTGTGATATCTAGAGGATAAATACTTTTTTTAATGTTTAAGATCTATTTTTCAATAACTCAAAATTAAATATTATTTTAAATAATTATATATCTTTTACCATAATAATATTTTCACCTCATAAAATTATAAAAAATTAATATACTAAATATTAAAAATATAAAATAATTTTAACTACATAAGTTTTTCAATATTTTACTAAAATAAACTCTTTGTATATATTATTATTATTATTATTATTAAAATTATAATTTTGAGTAAAACACGAAAAATAAGAATTAAGAAGGACCTCTATGAAAATATTATTATTTTAAGGGTATTTATGTCCAAAGTGGTGGGAATTATTAGTTACCTAAGAACTTGAACGTAATGACATTCCCGTCATTTTAACCAAAAAGTGCTAGTATTGGTAATAGGTTATTACATGATAATGATCTTTTCCTTAAACCAAACATGAGAATACAATTCCAGAAAAGATTATTTCCTTGATAATGATCTTTTCCGCGAACCAAACGTCCCTTAGAGTAAAAATATATAAATTATCAGTTTTAGTCCGTTCTAACAATTAAAAGTTTAAAATCATATCAACGTTTAATTTTTATTTTATTTTAGTATTCATCATTAAAGACTCAATGCATTTAGTACGTAACCTATCAATTTTGATCCGTTTTAGTACTTAAACTTTAAAAAAATTCAAAATTTAACATTAAATTTTGAATTGGGTACTAAAATGAAATAAAAACTAAACTGTATGTATGATTTTGAAAAAAAAAGTTTAAGTACTAAAATAACCAAAACTATATATTAAATGTGTAATTTACCCTTTATTTTATTCAAATAAAATGTTTTCCAAATGAATGAATCTCATGACAATACGTAGCGTCACATAATAAATACCTGCCATGGGCTGAAAAGGAATATTATTAATATATATTAACAATGCTGGCAAAGGAATTTTCAAAGCATCAACAAAACAACACTCGCATGTAACCAAATATATATATATATATATATATATATTTATAATATCGACACGGCAAGTAGTTGATTTTTGGAAAAATAACATCAGAGACCTTTGAACTTTTTTTAAAAAAATTAACGTGGCCCTTATTTTTTTTTATCAATGTGGCCCTCCAACTGAAAAAAAGAATTTAATGTAATACTTTGACCAACGTTTTCCGTCGTTGACCAACGTTTTCATTATTTTGTGCTGACGTAGCACGTCAAACAGCCCAACATCATATTTTTAGCGATTAATTTGACCCTCCAACTCACAAAATAACTTAATGTGACACTATGACTCTGTTTTAATGCTGTTATTAAATGGGAAACTTACACCATTCATCATTCAACTATATTCTTTCTCCCATTTTAATCACTTAACTTTAAAAGTTTTCAATTTTAATCCCTCAAATTTCTCCTATTTTAATCATCACAACTTATTTTATTAATATTTATGTATGGTGTGGCATTCATTATTTGTATTTTATTAATATATGATTAAAATAAAATTAATTAAATTAAAATTTTAAAATTATATTTAAATCATCATAAATATTCCCAAAATTATAATTAAATTAAAATTTCAAAATTATAAACTCTCAGAAAAGACTAACTTTCTCTTCTCCGTTGTTGGTGAGCGGCGGTTGATGCGACGGAGTCTAACCGGGAATTGGGTTCTCCAAAAAATGATGAAGAATAAGATGAACTTTTCATAGAAAAGTTTAAACCCCATTTGATTCAAATTTTTTATGGTAATTAATTTAATCACAATTTTGAAATTTTAATTTAATTAACAATATTTTAATCATATATTAATAAAATAAGAATAATGAATGTCACATCATACACAAATATTAATAAAATAAGTCATGATGATTAAAATAAGAGCAATTTGAGGGAATAAAATTAAATTTTTTAAAGCTTAGTGATTAAAATGGGAGAAAAAAATAGTTGAGTGGTGAATTGTGTAATTTTCCCATTTATAACATCATTGAACAGAGTTAAAGGGTCACATTAAGTTATTTTATGAGTTGGAGGGCTAAAATGATCGCTAAAAATATGATGTTGGGCTGCTTGATGTGTCATGTCAGCATAAAGCAACAGAGATGTTGGTCAACAATGGAAAACGTTGGTTAAAAGGCTATATTGAATTCTTTTTTCAAGTTAAAGGGCTAAATTGATAAAAAAAAACCCGATAGGGACCACTTTGATTTTGTTTGGAAGTTCATGAGCCTCATATGTCTTTTTGCCTTGATTTTTTATTCAAGAGTCAAATTTTGAACATTCTAATTTAAAATAAATTTAAGTTGAATTTTTCTTAAATATGATAAAAAAAAATAACGTGAGTTATAAAAGGATTTGTCAAAAATTTAAATTTGTCGACGTCAATTTAGAATTTGAACTCTCGGTGTAAAAACCCTTCATCTTTTTTTAAATAATTATTGAATTTATAATAATAAAACCAATTATTTCGGTTATTTATTTTTGTTTAATATAAAATTAAGTGTTTAAATTGTATATGAGATTGACTTTAAATGTATAAAGACTTTTTTGACTCAAAATAGGTGGCTCGTTATTATTTTAGTTGTTTATATCGTAAAAGTGGTTAAATTATATACGTGTCACTTTTATAATTTTATTTAAATATTAATGATTATCATAGAGTAAGCATCTAAAAGTGTAACAGAAAAACATTAGGCATGTAGATTGATCGAGGGGGAGCAGGTGGGAACGGTCCTCTTTAAAATTTTCAAATTCTATTATATTTCAGTTTTTTTCTTTATATTTTCATTGATGATCTGTTTTTGTTCTCAATTCCTTAAAATTTTATAAATTCACCCCTTAATTATAAAATTATGCGTTCGCTTCTGTTCAACACATACTTTTAACGAGAAATTATTTAATCACAAGTTAATTAGGGTCTAGAAAAGATTTTGGTAGACTGATCAAATTCTGAAGGGCCCAAGTACATTAGGGTCTAGAAAAGGCTTTTTACTTACCTTTCCTTTTAAACTTTAGACTTCGATAGGCTTCACAGTCGATGTATGCAACCCCTAGTTGTATTAGTTTGTATGAACGGATTATGCAGTTTTGGAAGGGAGTGATTATATATTTTTTATTTTGAGAAGAGATAGGCTCTAGTTAATATATTGTAAAATTAAAAAAATGTTACACTAAGTTATGATTATTATACGACGATAATAGACGGTTGAGATTAACGATAAAAAAATAAAAGAAATATTCAAATAAAATTAAACAATAAGTTAGTCTCAACCTCTATTTCCACTCATTCTCAACCAGATTTCTTTTACCTTGCTCTTCAAAGTGACATTAGGGGTATTCCTACTGCTACTCTTTAAGCTGTAAAGGCTTAGCCTTCATTGCCATTCTAAGGGGGAAAAAGGTATAAAATCATATTTTATAAAACATAACTTTATGATTTAGTAAAATTAAAAATAATTATAAAAGTTTTAACTAATAGAATGTGAAAAATTGCATGCAACCTCCTAAAAAATAATAAAATTTAACTTTTATCTTTTTTTCCCTCGTGATTACAAGTCATCCACTATTTTTTATTTTATTTTATGATAAAATTCCAATATTGTTTATTCATTAATAACAGACAAAACCCATACACACTAATAGTACATCATACCTTAAATTACAAAAAGAAAAACATAAACACACACAACATGAACATTAAGGTTAGGGAAGTAGCAAACAACCATGACAAAAACTACAAAAAGGACATAAAGAAAAGCTTCAAAATAGTTAAAATAAAAGGTATGATTAACCATGACAATCTCTTGAATTCCATCACCTTTTTCATACTCACTTCCACTTGAATCTATATTAATCTACCGATAAATTAAATAAAAAAATTTATATTAAATATTAATTATTTTACAATAATTATGACTTTTATCTTGAAATTCATATTCAATATATATAAACTAAATATTAAGTTTTTTTTTTTTGAATCAATCGTTAGTTTTATTAAATAAATGTGAAATGCTCTTAAGAAGCTTTATATAAACAAGCGTAAACTAATTATTTAAGTCAAACATTTTCCTTAAAGATATCAAAGTGTTAAAATAAACCACTTAAAAATAAAAAAGACAAAGTATAGTAATGGTCGCTGGATTTTTCTAAAACTTTCATTTAGGTCCCCCAACTTTTAAAACTTGCAATACAGTCCTCCAACATTTAATCCGTTTGCAATATGGTCCCCTACATAACCGACCGTTTGACACCGTTACACTATCGTTAGTACGTTTGCAATATGGTCACTAAACTTTTCAGACGCTTGCATTTAGGTCCCCCAACTTTTAAAACTTGCAACACAGTCCTCAATTTCTAAAACATGTAAAAAATCCATTTCGTTCACGATATATCAGCCCCATAATCAACATGAACTTATTAAAAATAATACGAGCTCACAAGATGCCGAAAACCATAGGTCGGATCAATACAATTCCCAATAAACTAGTACCAACAGTCTCTCGGATTGAGCATGGTGATTTCACTATGTCGATACTCACAACCAATTCCCTGATTTCACACCAAATATCCAGATCATTGACATGTTGTTCCAGAAACATAAAAATTTCAACAAAAACACACAATGCGAGTTGAAAATGGGAAAGTGCGAGAGAGGAAAAGCTTACTTCCGGATAGCCCAAATGAGAAAATAAATACCTTCTTGCAAGTGAGGGGAGAGGCTAAAAAATAAACGCAATCGGTGTTGCGTTCCATCAATTCTTCCTCCATTTTTCTTTGTAAATAAAAAGCTGAAAGACAGAGAACTGCTTGGGTTTACAATTTTACATGGCGGAAAATTGAAGAACAAAAACCAAACGAGAGTGCATGTGAGCGAAAGAGACCAAGAGGTGAATGCGTTGTTTGTGATTTCATTATATTTGATCATCTGTTGGAAAATCTTTAACTACAAGGATTAAAGGAAGAAATTATTATCTGCCATTTATACAAAATAATTCCAGTTTTGTTGGTGACTTTCAGCAATGATATTTAGTTCATCTTAGTAGTATTTGTCAACTCTGCATTTCTAACCCCATTTTTTCTCCTAAGCATTTCATTGAACATCTATGCTTCACCTCAGATGACATGTATCTAACATTACACCTTGAATAGTTGATGGTCCCGATAGTCCCTTGGACGAGTCCTCTCAATGAACCCTTATTCAAGTCAACAACTCCACATAATTCAAAGTTAGATTAGAATTTCCCATACATCCCTGACTGAAAAGTTACGCTGGAAATGAGAAGAGATAAGCAAAAAAGGAAATTCGAGATAGAAAAGGAATTTGGGGTTTAGAATGAAATTGGGGATTGTGTTGCAAGTTTTAAAAGTTGGGGGACCTAAATGCAAACGCCTAAAAAATCCAGTGACCATATTGCAAACGTACTAACGACAGTGTAACGACGTCAAACGGCCGGTTACGTCGGGGACTATATTGCAAACGAACTAAATGTTGGAGGACTGCATTACAAGTTTTAAAAGTTGGGGGACCTAAATGAAAGCTTTAGAAAAGTTCAATGACCATTACTATACTTTACCAAAATAAATATAACAGTTAAAAATCCAATTAATAATTTGAATAAATGATAAATATAAATAAATATCATTGTAGTAGTGAAGGATAAACACCATCAACGCTCAGAGACGGTGGGTCCTTGGAGCCCAAAGGGCCCCGACCCTAACTGTAATTTTTAATTTTTTCTTTCCCTAGTAGGAGTCGTCAAAAATTTGTAGTGTAGTTGTAAAAGGATTATATTTTTTCAAAACCAATATAAATGGGATAAAGTCTTTTTTATTTCCAACATACATATTGTGAAAAAAACTATCAGCTCCATAATAAAATTAAGTCTCTTCTGCTACGATTGTCTGCAATTATTTAAGTGATCCAAATTTAATATAGTATCAATTTTTAAAGATAAGCAATTAAAGAGTATTATATTTATTATTTTTAATTAGAATTATTTGATCTTATATTTTTATATTTTTATAATAAAAATATAAAAATATAAATAAAAATATATAATTACAATAAAAATATATTTTATAATAACTCACTATCAATATTTCAATATTTAAATCATGAATTTTATTTACTTTTAAATAATTAAAATAAATTTTTAATTAATAAATTATTTTTTAAAGACGTTAATATTAAATTATTAAAATAAAATGTAAATACATAAGGGTAAAATTATAATTTGCACCCAAACACAAAGTTAAAAATTAAAAAGCTACAGATCCTAGATTTTGAGGTTAGCTTGAAAACATCATTTTCACAACAATTTTCTCTCTCTATTTTTACCTGTTTTACATTAATTTTACGATCAAAACAAACTTTTTAACTAAAAGTGCATTTAAAAATTCACGTCAAATGGAACCTTAATCTAATAATTAAGTAATGATTATTTTTGTACTAAAGACCCAAGTTTTCCACCACTATTTATTTTCTAATTTCTCATCTTTTCCATAAATGGTGATGAAATGAATGTAATAAAAATAAATAAATAGTACTAATTTAAAAAATAAAAATAAAAAATCTTTTATAGACTTGACAATACCATGTTAATATTTTGTACATATAAAATATAAAATATATTATGTCAATAATAAATATTATTTTTAGTCGAGGTAAACAAAGATTTATTTATTTTTAAGGATTTTTTGGTTTATTTGAATGTAATAATATTTAGGGTAAAGTATAGTAATGGTCTTTGATTTTTTTAAAGCTTTCATTTAGGTCCTCCAACTTTTAAAACTTGTAATACAGTCCTCCAACATTTAATTCGTTTACAATATAGTCCCCGACGTAACCGGCCGCTTGACGCTGTTACACTGCCATTATTACATTTGCAATATAGTCACTGAACTTTTCAAGCACTTGTATTTAGGTCCCCAACTTTTAAAACTTACAACACAGTCCTCAATTTCATTCTAAACCTCAAACTCCTTTTCAATCTCGAATTTCTTTTTTTGCTTCTCTCTTCTCATTTTCAGCGTAACTTTTCAATCGGGGATGTATGGAAAATTCTAATCTAACTTTGAATTATGTGGAGGTGTTGACTTGAATAAGGGTTCATTGAGAGAAAACCCGACCAAGGGACTATCGGGACCATCAACGATTCAAGGTGTAATGTTAGTTACATGTCATCTGAGGTGAAGCATATATGTTCAATGAAATGCTTGTGAGAAAAAAATGGGGTTAGAAATGCAAAGTTGACAAATACTACTAAGATGAACTAAATATCATTGTTGAAAGTCACTAACAAAACTGGAATTATTTTGTATAAATGGCATATAATAATTTCTTCGTTTAATCATTGTGGTTAAAGAATTTCCAACAGATGATCAAATATAATGAAATCCCATACAACACATTCACCTCTTGGTCTCTTTCGCTCACATGCACTCTCGTTTGGTTTTTGTTCTTCAATTATCCGCCATGTAAAATTGTAAACCCAATCAGTTCTCTGTCTTTCAGCTTTTTATTTACAAAGAAAAATGGAGGAAGAATTGATGGAACGCAACACCGATTGCGTTTATTTTTTAGCCTCTCCCCTCACTTGCAAGAAGATATTTATTTTCTCATTTGGGCTATCCGGAAGTAAGCTTTTCCTCTCTCGCACTTTCCCATTTTCAGCTCGTATTATGTCAATGATCTGGATATTTGGTGTTAGTTTTGAACCAAAACCATCTAATTTTCTTTCTCTCTTCTTAATAAAAACTTTTAGTACTCCTTATAAAAGATACTCAATCCATCAAAATAGAAGTGAAAGAGAGTCCTAGTCTAAATTTTTTTTATTTTCTTGTTTGGTTCTTCTTTAAATCAGGGAATTGGTTATGAGTATCGATATAGTGAAATCGCCATGCTCAATCCGAGAGACTGTTGGTACTAGTTTATTGGGAATTGTATTGATCCGACCTATGGTTTTCGGCATCTTGTGAGCTTGTATTATTTTTAATAAGTTCATGTTGATTATGGGGCTGATATATCGTGAACGAAATGAATTTTTTACATGTTTTGGAAATTGAGGATTGTGTTGCAAGTTTTAAAAGTTGGGGGACCTAAATGCAAGTGTCTGAAAAGTTCAGTGACCATATTGCAAACGTACTAACGACAGTGTAACGGTGTCAAACGGTCGGTTATGTCGGGGACCATATTGCAAACGAATTAAATGTTGGAGGACTGTATTGCAAGTTTTAAAAGTTGGGAGACCTAAATGAAAGTTTTAGAAAAGTTCAGTGACCATTACTATACTTTACCCTAATATTTAATTTTTTTTTATATTTTAAGGTTGAATTTCCAAAAAGATTTTGGCAGGTTGATCTAAGGATGAGATAGGCATGAGACTCGAACTCGCGACGGGCTCTGGTTCAAACTAATTCGATCGGGTTGGATTTTATTTAAAAAAATCTGGGTCGGGTCATGTTTAGGGTGAAAAATACCCGACCGAATCAAAAAATTATAATTTTACCTTATATATTTAGAGATAATTATAATAATACCCCTCTATATATTATTTTCTTTCAATTAAATCCTTATTTTTATTTAATAAAAGTATTTTTAGTAAATATATTATTTTGGGTCGGATTGGATTAGGTTCGGATTTTCTCAAAAAATGGGGTCGGATTCAAGTAGGGTGAAAGAGATATATTGGCATAGCAGCTTTTCCTCTCGAATCAGATCAGTAATCCTCCAACAATTAAACTGCAAGAAGGATAAAAACTCCGTTTCTCTATTCGTTTTTCCTTCTTTGCAGTGAAAATGGCAGAGCCTGCAACAGCAACACAAGCAGCAGCACCAGCAGTGGCTCTGCTGAAAGATGAGCTCGACATCGTTATACCAACCATAAGGAACTTGGGCTTTCTTGAGATGTGGAGGCCTTTCTTCCAGCCTTACCATCTCATCATCGTTCAAGATGGTGATCCTTCCAAGACCATCAAGGTCCCCGAGGGATTTGACTACGAGCTTTACAACAGGAATGACATCAATAGGATCCTCGGTCCTAAGGCTTCCTGCATTTCCTTCGAGGATTCTGAATGTCGTTGCTTTGGTTGCATGGTCTCCAAGAAGAAGTATATTTTCACCATTGATGATGACTGCTTTGTAAGTTCCCTTCTATTCTAGTCGATTTTTTTGGATCTCTACATTGATTTGAATTCTTGTGGTGTTTTTGTAGTGGGTTTCTGTTATTTTGGTCAAAACAAAAGTTCTATGCTTTTATTGTTTTGATGTGAGATTTGGATTAAGTCATTTGTTGAATCTTCTCTGTGCCCTTCATTATGGTGTCTACAAAGTTCCCATCACATGGAGTGCACTTTTGGCAGCTTTGCATGTTCCTAAATCATGAAAATGTACCTTACAAATTATTAAAGGGACTGCTTGCATTGTGATGTACAGCTATGGAATTTTAAAATCTTGGATGTTATATATTCGTGTTGCATGATGAACATCAATCTGCAAATCAAGATCTGAGATTTGGGTCTTATTTTTATTGTTGTTAGGTTGCTAAGGACCCATCTGGCAAAGCGATCAATGCACTCGAGCAGCACATTAAGAACCTGTTATCCACGTCCACTCCCTTCTTCTTCAACACCCTTTACGACCCGTATCGGGAGGGTGCGGACTTTGTCCATGGATACCCCTTCAGCCTCCGCAAGGCTGTTCCGACCGCTGTCTCTTATGGCCTTTGGCTAAACATCCTGGATTATGATGCACCTGTTAGTGTAAATTAACTTTCATTTCATTTTGGGTTTGAATGAGCATTGATCATGTTTGTGCTTCTTGAGCTTGAAGAAGATTTGAAGTTGAAGATTGCAAGGGGAATGTTAGTGTATGTAAATGCATGGCATATATGTTCACGTGCAGTGCATGATGGTTGTGCAGCTGAGTTTTGGTTCACTGCAACAGATCAAGTAGTTAGTTTGTTGTGGAGTTAGTTACATCAGTTATAGCTATAGTACTAGCTATAAATACTCCCCTTGAGAGTTGTAATACTCACGCTTGATATAATGAATTTCAGAAGATTCATTTCTCTCATTTGTTTTCTTTCTTGTTTACATAGATTAGACAATTATTTATAATCTTTACATGGTATCAGTTGCCAAAACGGTCCTGCAGTTTCTGTTTGCCTCTTTTCTTGGAGGTTCTTGGAGGTTCTTGCCCTTCTTTGAAGATGGTGGACTTGCAACAAGCTAATGTTCAGTCTCCGGTGAATACCACAGTTACCTCAACGTCATATGGTTCTTCTGTCAGATCCAGTGTACAACATATACCCAAACAGGATGTCATAAAGCTTACCGAGGCAACATACCTTCTTTAGAAGCATCAGGTGACCCTTATAATTGATGGCTATGGAATGTTGGCTTACATCTCTGGTGATAATTCTGCTCCATCTCAGTTTGTTACAAATGAGTCTGGGCAGCTTGAGGAAAATCCAGTGTATCTTGTGCATAGGCAACAAGACAAGTTGCTTGCTTCGTGGTTGTTGACAACGGTTAGCATGGAGGTTTTGCCACATCTTACAGGGCTCACGTCCTCTCGCACAATCTGGAATGCAGTTTCAAGATTGTTTGGAGTTCGTTCTAGTGCCAAGATTTCTTCTCTCAGGCACAGTTTGCACTCTCAGAGGAAAGCTGGCTTGACTGTGAGTGATTATTTAGCCAAGATCAAGACAATCTGTGATTTGTTGAATGCTGCAGGTTGTGTTGTACCTGAACAAGAACAAGTAAGTGTGATTCTTGCTGGATTGTCAATGGAATTCGAGTCCATTATTGCTATAGCATCTCGTGATGTAGTGTCACTAGATAGTCTCACTGAAATGCTCTTGGATTGTGAGGCTAGGCAGAAAGCTTTTTTAAGCGACGGTATTGCTGCAAATATGGCTGTGCAGCCGAAAGAAGAGAATGGGACAAGGTCTCCGGCTGCCACTGAAACAGATGGAACAGAAAAATAGTCTTATTCGGTGAAAGGACAACAGGGAAATCAACAGGGAGGCTATCGTGGTAGAGGCAGAGGAAGATTTAACAACTCAAATAGACCACAATGTCAGTTGTGTGGAAAGTTTGGGCACATTGTTCAGCGGTGTTATCGTCGCTTTGATCGAGATTTCACTGGAATTAGCAGTGAAGATCAGTCTGCTGAGAAGTGGAAGAAACCAGCTGAACAGATAGTTCCTGTGAATGGACATGCGTATAGTCACACGCTGCAATCTCCTGTCTTCTACCACTATCCATCCAGCTCCATGCATGGTATGCCCTATGCTTTGACTCGTTTCCCTGGGGACTGTGGAACTCATCCTGCAAAAACAGAAGGACAAGAGTCATTTGTTCATACTGCACCTACAGCCTTTGTATCCACTGTGCCTAGTATGGCAGCAGTTCACAATGCTCCAAACCACTCCAATGCTCTGTGGTATCCAGACACGGGTGCCACTCATCATGTATCAAATGATCTTGTACCGTTCAATTCAGGTATGACATACAAAGGTAACAACACTCTTCTAATGGGTAATGGTCAAGGAATTAAAATTGATCATATTGGTCAAGGCTCTCTGTCCTCTAGCCTCAGACCTCTAGTATTGCAAAATATGCTACATGCCCCACACATTAAGAAGAAATTGCTGTCAGTATCTCAATTCACTCGTGATAACAATGTGTTTATTGAATTTCATCTTTTTGAGTGCTTGGTGAAGGATGTACAAACTCGGAACATTCTGCTGAGAGGGAAGCTCACTCATGAAGGTTTATACCAGCTGCTGCCGTATGAAGAGAAGAAATCATGTTGCATGGTGAATAATGTGTCCAAGGCCTCAAGTAGTTTGGAACTTTGGCATAGGCGCTTAGGACACTCCTGTGAGAAGACTGTCAATGATGTTATGAAAATGTGTAATGTTTCTAGTAGTGAAAACAAATTGAACAATGTTTGTTCTGCATGTTTACAAGGCAAGGCTCACAAGCTACCTCTTTGTAATTCGTTGACTGAATACAAAGAAATTTTTCAACTGGTTGTGTCAGATGTGTGGGGACCTGCTCCTGTAGTTTCGACTGAAGGTTACATATATTATGTATCATTTATTGATGTGTTCAGCAGACATACCTGGGTGTATCTAATCAGAAAGAAATCCGAAGTCAGCCAGTGTTTTCTTAATCTTGTAAAAATAGCAGAGGTTCAGTTTGGGAAGAAAATCAAAGCATTGCAGAGTGATGGTGGAGGTGAATATCAGGCACTGAAGAGTTGGTTTTTTACCAATGGTGTACAACATCGGATCTCCCGTCCCAGCACGTCAGAACAGAATGGGAAGGCTGAACGAAAACATCGCCACATTGTTGAGATGGGACTAGCCATGTTAGCTCAAGCATCACTGCCGATAAAGTTCTGGAGTCATGCTTTTACTATGGCAGTGTACATCATAAACAGGCTCCCATCTGAGATCATTTCAGGCAAGACCCCGTTTGAGGTTCTTTATCAGAAAGCTCCTGACTACTCGGGAATGAGAGTGTTTGGGTGTGCTTGTTTTCCCTTCTTGAGGCCGTTTAATCAACATAAATTGGATTTTCGGTCAAGGCAGTGTGTGTTTCTTGGGCCCAGCACCTCACATCACGGATACAAATGTCTAGACAATGATGGCAGAGTCTTTGTGTCTCGACATGTGAGGTTTGACGAGCAAGTATTTCCTTTTGATAAGAATCAATGCAAGTGTCATAGACAAGATATTGTTACCACTGGATAGTTGCCTATAGTTTATAATAAGCGTGGAGCCATACCGCTTGGCAACCATAATAATGCGCATGGGGTTGGGGTCATTTGTAATGATGCACATGGAGCCACCTCGTCTTTTGCACCTGGTGATAATCTTGGGACCACACCGTTTGGAGCTATGCGAGATAATAATTATGACCATGGGACCACGCCGCTTGGAGGTATGCGAGATTTTGTGCATGAACATGGGGCCACACCGTTTGAATTAACAACGGTTCACAACAATACGTATAGTGGTGTGCAAAGTGCTCTTGAACGTGGTGCGCAACCCACTTTTGTTGAGAATTTAACAAATGCAAGCATTGAAGATAATGGGAGACATGGTGTGGTCCACGAATTAAATAATGGGAGAAGTGGACATGGCATGTTCCAAGTGGAGGATACTGGTGCGACAAATAATAATGGGACTAGCCATTATTCACGTGAATTCAATGCTCTTGCACATGGGAGTAGTGGAAATGAAAATTCACGTGGGGTCCAATATAGTGTTGCGCCAAATTCAAATAATAATGGGAGTAGTGAAAATGAAAGCTCACGTGGAATCCAATGAGGAAGTTGTGATGGTATGGCAAGTGGTGGTGGCTCACCTGTTGAATTAATTAATGATCTGAGTGGTGCACATGGGGAGCAAGGAGGAAATAATGTGAGTGTTGAAAGTATGCATGGTGCACGTGAAGAATTAAACAATGGTGATATGCGTGGTGCACATAGGGAGCAAGTTTCGGTCCTAGTAGAAAATTTGAATAATAATGGTAGTGCGGCCATTTTAAATAATAATGATAGTGATGCCAGCTCACATGGAGTCCAAGAAGAGATGGGTACAGTAGAAACGTGCGTTGAAGTTCAACCTGGAGTGGGGACTGATGTTCCACAACCAGTCTCCAATGTGCATCCCATGATGACCAGGAGCAAGCATGGAATCTGGAAGCCAAAAGCTTATAACGTTGCAATTTCAGATCGAGATCCATCCAATATCAAAGAGGCATTGATGAGTCCTCTTTGGAAAGAAGCTGCACAAGCAGAGTATGATGCACTGGTGAGGAATGGCACATGGACACTAGTTCATCTTCCTAGAGATAGGAAGGCAGTAAACTGTAAATGGATTTTTAGAATAAAGCGAAATGCTGATGGCTCGATTTCAAGGTACAAAGCACGCTTGGTGGCGAAAGGTTTTCTTCAAAAACCAGGAATTGACTTTGATGAAGTCTTCAGCCCGGTGGTTAAGCCTGCAACGATCAGGGTAATCATTTCCTTGGCGTTGTCACGGGGGTGGAAGCTGAGACAAGTTGATGTCAACAATGCCTTCTTGAACGGGCTGCTCACTGAAGAGGTGTACATGACTCAACCACCAGGGTATGAGCAAGGCAATGGTGAGCTGGTATGTAAGCTACACAAGGCGATTTATGGGCTGAAACAAGCACCGAGGGCCTGGTTTGAGCGACTGAAGGCATACCTGGAATCTGAAGGTTTTTGCCTAGCCAAGTCGGATGCCTCTCTTTATGTTCGAAAGGCCTCGGATAGCTTGGTGTACTTACTGGTGTACATTGATGATATCATCATAACAGGGGATAAAGAGGTGGTTGTTCAAAGTGTTATAGACAGGATGAATGCTCAGTTTTCGTTGAAGGATCTTGGACCATTGAGTTTTTTCCTAGGAGTGGAAGTCAGTTATGAAGGTGATGGTGTTGTTTTGAGTCAACAAAAGTATATCCAAGACCTTTTACAGAAGCATGGTTTTGGTGAGGTGAAGAGTCTTCCCACCCCTATGGTCTCTAACATCAAGCTGTCTTCCAAGGAAGGAACACCACTTGAAGATGTTGCACGATACAGAAGCATTGTAAGTGCCCTGCAGTACATCGTGATCACTCGACCTGATGTGGCATTTGCTGTGAACAGGGTGTGTCAATTCATGCAAGCCCCACTGGATGTTCATTTTTTGGCAGTCAAGCGAATACTTTGTTACCTACAAGGTACTGTTGACTTTGGACTGCGTTTTATACCCTCCTCGAGAATGGCTTTGACTGGTTTTGCAGATGCGAATTGGGGTTCTGATGTTGATGATAGACGGTCAACCTCAGGGTTCTGTATATATTTTTGTGGGAAACTGGTCTCGTGGAGCTCTAGAAAGCAACAGGTTGTTGCACGTTCAACTGCTGAGGCTGAATACAGAAGTGTGGCTTGTGCAGCTGCTGAGATGGTGTGGCTTCGATCGTTGTTGGGGGAATTGCATGTAGTTTCACATGGCAATGCCACATTGTGGTGTGATAATACAAGTGCAGTTGCAGTTTGTGCTAATCCTGTACTGCATTCCAAGTTCAAACACGTTGAGTTAGATCTGTTTTTTGTTCGAGAAATGGTGGCTATGGGATAACTACAAGTGCATGAAGTTCCTGCAATTGAGCAGGTTGCTGATGTGTTGACCAAGCCTTTATCAGCACCTCTGTTTCTCAAACACAGACAACGATTGCTGGTGGTGCAACTTAAGAGCAGATCAGTTTGAGCTTGAAGAAGGATTGAAGTTGAAGATTGCAAGGGGAATATTAGTGTAAATGAACTTTCATTTCATTTTGGGTTTGAATGAGCATTGATCATGTTTGTGCTTCTTGAGCTTGAAGAAGATTTGAAGTTGAAGATTGCAAGGGGAATGTTAGTGTATGTAAATGCATGGCATATATGTTCACGTGCAGTGCATGATGGTTGTGCAGCTGAGTTTTGGTTCACTGCAACAGATCAAGTAGTTAGTTTGTTGTGGAGTTAGTTACATCAGTTATAGCTATAGTACTAGCTATAAATACTCCCCTTGAGAGTTGTAATACTCACGCTTGATATAATGAATTTCAGAAGATTCATTTCTCTCATTTGTTTTCTTTCTTGTTTACATAGATTAGACAATTGTTTATAATCTTTACAGCACCAACCTAACTAAATTTAATATTGTGGTTTGAGTCTTATATTTGACTTTATTTATAAATTTTTACATCTATTTATAATTGTAAAATTATTTTATATGTTGTACCCTTGTAGTCCCTGTACCTGTAATTTTAGAAATTACCGTTTCTTATCCCCGTATCCGTATCAGTCCAACATAGTCTATGCACCTAACGACGCTGGAGAAAGAAAATTATTTCTGGATATGTCGGCTAGCTTAATTGAAGAGCATAATTTACCCATGATCGTGGGGGGTGATTTCAACCAATTCATGTCTAGTGAAGAAAAATTAGGTGGAGAGATTAATGTCCCAGCAGCGAAGGCCCTTGTGGACTTCACTCAGGGATGCAGCTTTATAGACCTTCCTTTTTCTGGCAGCTCTTACACTTGGATAAGAACGGGATCGGTTATCACTGCGTGTCGTTTGGATAGGTTTTTGCTATCTCCTCAACTGATCGCTATCGCTCCATCGCTCATACAGAGTATTCTTCCGAGAGGAGTTTCTGACCACAACCCCGTGGCGCTAAAAGAACAAGGGCCATCTCTGAGCTCTCGGCCATTCAAATTTTTTCACGCTGGGTTGAAGATCCTGGTTTCGTGAAAGTAATAAAGAAGACCATAAGCGATCATCTTGGGGAAGGAGTGAATTCCATTCTCCAAGCCGCGAAGAGGGCAACAAAAGAGTGGGCTAATGAGGATAGACGAAAAAATAGTTTATCTGCTGTGGAGTTAGAAGAAAAGATTTCATTATTGGAAGAGGAAATGTTGATCTCTGAGAACCCGGAGTCTGCCCGAGCTTATATCCCTCAAAGCGTCCTTATGGTCCAAACTGAGAAGGGAGGAGAGGGAATGGCTTCAAAAATCACTCCTCAAATGGTTTAAAGAGGACGATAGGAATACGAGATTTTTTATGTGACGGCATCTCTAAGGAACAAGACCAACCACATCGCGTCTCTTCGTACAAACAATCAACTTCTGAGAAATCCGAAACGGATGACTAAAGAGTTCGAGCTTCACTTTCAAAAGATTTATAACTTAGTTCCTTCGCTTCCAGTTAAATCGTTTAAGGGAGAGTTTAGGAAGCTGAGTGGTGTATTCCTTATGAAGCATTTGCATTTTTTCTTGTTCGAACTTTTTTCTTACTTAAAGTTCTCTTGAAAAATAGAATACTATGAGCAATATATATTTTTTAACCTTAAAGTTCTTTAAATATCAATTGAATTAAAGGCTATTTTAAGAATTTGGGTTATAGACCTTTCACAATTAACATGATCACACTCCTCTTAAAATGGATCCCTTTGATCTTTCACCCAGGACAATATCTGTTAGAAGAATGAGTCTGTGAGTTTAGTGGTTCCAGAATGCAGCTTAGAGGTTCTAGAAGTTTACTAAAAGCTAAGGATGTTAGTAATTAATTGAGTTTGTTAACAGTCAGTTACAAAGACTGTTAAGAATATAACTACCTTGTAAAGTTGTATATGAGATTGTATGGTGTGCAGATCAATAATATTCATCTCCTTCATTCAATTTACTTGCATTTGTTAAGCTTTCACCGTAGGTATCCAACATGGTATCATTCGCCAAACGATCCTGACTTTATTTTGTTTTCTTCTGCTGCATGGAAGAGGAGGAGAAATGCCATCGGCATCTTCGGTAGCGGCAACGGCTGCTAAACCGGTGTCGTTCACTACCAGCCTGGATCCAGCAAATCCCGTTGGGTTCTTGGAGAAGGTTTTTGATTTCATTGCGGAAGAGAATGATTTCCCTGCGAAAATGAATGACTCAGATGTATCTAAGCCGATCCAGCAAATGGTGAGCTTCATCCGCCAAGAAGAGGAAGAGGGAGCTAACGAGATCTCTGTTTCAGTTGATGTAACAACAATTCCATTTTGTTTCTTTGCGGCGAGGAAGAAGAGGGGTTTGGCAAAAAGAATCAAGAGTGCAATTCCTAGAGTTCAAACGAACAATGTACCAACAAGATGGTCACTTGCAGAGATAAAATCAGCTACAATGGGGTTTCATAAGAGCTGAATCATCGGCAAAGGTGGTTCAACAGTTGTTTATAAAGGTTATATTCCGTCGGCTGGAACCGTCGCGGTGAAGCGGTTTGATCAGTTCAACGAAAAAGCATTCACTCGTAATCTTTTCAGTACAGAGTTTGCCATTATGGCCGGTTGGCTAAACCACTGTAACTTGGTTCAGCTTCAAGGATGGTGTTGTGAGGAATCTGAGTTGGTCTTGGTCTATGAGTACTTGTCCAATGGAAGCCTCTACCAACAAATTCACAAAACCTCAGTTTCATCAACAACTACCCTTTCATGGAGCTTAAGATTAAAGGTAGTTCTCAGGATTGCTTCTGCTCTTTCATCTTTACATGAAGAATGTGAAAGACAGATAATACATAGAGATGTGAAAACTTGCAACATCATGCTTGATGACGAGTTCAATGCCAAGCTTGGAGATTTCGGTTTAGCCGAAGTGTACGAACATTGTTGTGCTTCAAGAGATGCAACGATACCAGCCGGGACGATAGGATATCTGGCACCTGAGTACATTTATACCGGTGCTCTGACTGTAAAAACCGACGTTTACAGCTTCGGAGTGGTTGTCCTGGAGGTGGCTACGGGAAAAAGGCCCGTGGATGAGAATGAAACATATTGGTTGACTGGATTTGGGACCTGTGGGTGAAAAGGAAACTGATTGAGGGCGCTGATTCAGGAATGTTGTGCAGGTACAATGTTTTAGTGATGGAAAGATTGTTTGTGAGAACACCTTGGATGCACGGTTGGATGTTGCATTCAATAAAAAGCTTCTAGAGATACGCAAGTGGCTCTTTTGTCAGGTTGGTGCTTGAAGGGTAGATGATGAACATGATCCAGTTTCTATACTGGTACCAATGCTTCACAGCTAAGAGTCCATAAAAAAAGTTTGTCAATGAACCTTGTAAAAGAGGGTGAAGAAGAAAGAAATGAAGGTGAATCAGAAGTACGAAAGGAAGCATAAACACTTTCGATTCAAAGTGAACGGAAGGAAGCATCGACATTTTCGATTCAAGAAGAACGAAAGGAAGCATCGACACTTTCGATTCAAAGTGAACGAAAGGAAGCATCGGCACTTTCGATTCAATGTGAACGAAATAAAGCATCGGCACTTTCGACTCAATTGTTCATCTTTTTGTCAAGAAGGTTGAGAAAGTAGGGAGAATGTTAGAAGAATGAGTCTGTGAGTTTAGTGGTTCCAGAATGTAGCTTAGAGGTTCTAGAAGTTTACTAAATGCTAAGGCTGTTAGTAATTAATTGAGTTTGTTAACAGTCAGTTACAAAGACTGTTAAGAATATAACTACCTTGTAAAGTTGTATATAAGATTGTATGGTGTGCAGATCAATAATATTCATCTCCTTCATTCAATTTACTTGCATTTGTTAAGATTTCACCGTAGGTATCCAACAATATCCCTTGATTTTATGCTAAAAACCAATGTTTTTAAAACTGGACCGGACCTTGAACCGGTGAAGGTACTGGTTCACTGGTTCAACTGGGTTCAACCGGATTTTATATAAAATAATATTTTTTTTAATTTTACATAATATTCAAAGCAATATTAATATATATATATATATAACATTTTTTTAAGTTTACAATATTAAAAAATATAAAAATATCACAAGTCATAACATATATAAGTTAAAAACATAAAATCAAGTGAAACAAAATGATTCAAATAAACTACAACATAATATTTAAGGTAAAACATATTAAATAATAAATATAATTATATAACTATAATCAAAAAATAAAATTGGGGGCTGAAAAAAATCATAACAAACGATGTTGTTTGGTTTATTTTTTTAAGAAAACAATCTCACATGGCTAAGAAACATAGAAGAGCATCCCAACAGACTTCTATAAATACTATAGGTAATTTGACATTCAAAATCATGGAACCGTTTGGTGAGCACAGAGCGAACTATTCTTTCGCTTCAATTGAGCTCAAATTTCAGGCTTCAATCGAGCTTCTAAATTTTTTTGAGTTCGAGCCTTTTCGAGTTCAAGTTTCAATATTATATTTCGAGTTCGAGTTGAACTTGATAATTTTCAGCTCATGAGTTTTTTAGTATAGTTGAGCTTACTTTTAAAGTTTTCGAGTTCGAGTCGAGCTCAGCAGTACTCAAGTTCGACTCGGCTCATTTAACAAATGACGTCGTTTGGTTTAATTTTTTTAAGAAAAAAAGAGAACCGGCGGTTCACACTGGTTTTCAGCCGGTTCACTCCGGTTTTCAGCCGGTTTACCCCGGTTTTGCCAGTTCTCAGTCGGTTCTTTACCGGTTCTGTGCTCATCCAGTTTTGGAAGTTAACCGGACCGGACAGGCCACCGATTCACAGTTCAACCGGTCGAACCGGTCTGTCCGGTTTTAATAACATTGCTAAAAACAAAATCACTTGATTACTTTTTCTCAAAAGACTTCGAATTCAAGCCCTAGACTTCTCAGGCACAAATGACGTGTACATATGATACAAATCGTAAGTGAAGAATGGATCTTCCCGTAAACAAGTAAGATGGGGCATTTGATGTATGCAATATTGCTAGATCATTTGGACTATAGTTTTACTTAGGACGTTCAATGATGATTCATGATCTACACCGTTACAATGGCAGAATATATAAATTGAGTTAGGCCAGTTTCTTGGAAATTGAGCTCTAAAAATGGAATTTCCTAACTTTCAACGACATTCGGACTATAATAGATTCTTCTTGAAGGGCTTAAGAAATCTTGAAATCAAAAACTCAGAGAAATAATGTAATACTAATGAAAGCTAATATTAACATTGTGGGGGCACTACGCTGAAAGTAGCAAGTTGTTAATCTTCGGAGGTAATGTCTGAAGAAGCTATGGAGGTAACTTTCGAGCTTTATAAAACGAGTTCCATTCAAGTTAGTCAAATACTTTCTGACATTTGAAACCTCTAATTAGGAGGGGTATTCTGCTAAAGTAATGGGCCATGCCGAAAGTCCTAACTTTATGAATAGAATTACATTCATATCATGAAACTAGTCGTTTTGTGTCGAAATGAATCTCCTAGCAAAATCAAAGTAAATATAAGAACACTAAATTTAATGAAGTTTAATTTTAAAGAAAGACGGTAAGGCCTAAATTTTGAATTAAGAATGAGTTTCGATGGAATGTGGACTAAGGGAGTTAAAAAAACATCTATCATAGTCGACTACACACAAGCACTCATGAATTTTTCTTTTAGATCGATATTTGTACATTGTTTATGCTAAAGATGTCTACGAAACCTAGACAAACGGAAGATTTCAGAGAACTGAAATATGAAAAATTTCTAAAATGTCTAGCACTACAATATTGAATGCACCCGCATAGGGATTTTAAACAATCACTGGCAATTTTCACAAGCTCATTGAAGGTCAAAGGGGTATCTCAAAGGTATACATGAACGCGTGAAGCATGTGTATATGATCACCAAACTAATGTACCCTCGAAAAACAAAATCAATCTAGAACCTTCCCAAATCAACCTTCAACATTAGTCTTGACACTTTTCAAAGAACTATAACTTTGAAAGATTGAAAAAGCATTTTATTCTTTTGATATTTAATGAACTCGTGTTTTATAATTTGCTTCAATTGCGAGCTTAAAACAAGAGGCATAATCTTATTTTTCTTCCAAAGAAAACCTTTTTCACATTTTGAAAAACAAAAGAAGAAAAATATTTTTAAACAAGTAGTGTCTCTAGGGAATATGTCTTGAAAATTGAAAAATGTCTCTCGGATATGGAAGCTCAAGATCAACATCGAGGCAAACAAATGAAACGCTATTGCAAGAGTTTGTTGGGGGCATGAAGAATTTTTTTTTGCAAGCCAAGAATTACATTGACTCACTCGAGTGAAAATGGTGATGAAGACAGAAGAATTTGAGAATGAAGACTTCCCACACACCTCTGCATCATTATCATTCATGAAAGCATACACTTACTTCATTGACATATTCGCATCAAACATTCATCATTCATTATTTTCATCTAATGAGGATATTCTTAATTTTTTTGTTTCTTAAGATCATCTTTCTCCGATGTGAATACTTTCTAATTTGTCTTTCTTAAGATCATTTTTTATCTTATGAGGTTACATAAAAAAACAATCAAGAAAATCTTGTCTTTCTCAAAACCATTTTCCCCTCCTCTCTCGAGGACATATTTAACATTTTCAAAGAATCTCAGCTTTCCTCTCTTGAGGATATCTTTAAAATTTTTCAAAAAAAAATCTTTTTCTTCCTTAAGGTCATTTCTTACATGAGACAAATTTCCCTTGAAATATAAATTTTGTCTCACTTGAGATAATTTTTCTTAAAATAATTGTCTCTCTCGAGACAAGATTTAATCTCACTTGAAATACTTTCCCTTGAAAATTCTCGTCTCACTCAAGACAGTTTCTCTTGAAGCAAAATTTCATATCACTTGAGATGTTTTCCCTTGAAATTTTTCGTCTCGCTCAAGACAGTTTCTCTCGAAGCAAAATTTCATATCACTTGAAATATTTCCCCTTTAAAATTATCGTCTCACTCGAGATAACTTTTCTCAAAATAAATTTCATCTCACTTGAGATAATTTTGATTAATTTTTGTCTCACTTGACACAATTTCTCTCAAAACAAAATCTCACTTGAGATAGTCTCTTTTGAAAAAAAAATTCATTTCGTTTCAGACAATTTTCCTGAAAATAGAAAATTTATCTCACTTGATAAAATTTAAACACACTTGAGATTTCTTTTTAAATTTAACTTTTAACAATCTCTCTAGATATCGTTTTATTAAAGATATTCATCTCATTTATGATTGTTTCTTTCGAAACAAGTTCTTTGAAAATATCTCCTTTGAGCTACAAGTTTCATCTCCCTTGAGATACGATGATGATTTTCAATCTCACATGAGATAACACCATACTTTTAAAACGGAAGATGAAATTAGAAAAAATGTCATCGTCTTTCTAATCTTTGTTTTATTCCTGTTAACATGCCAATGGGCAAAGATGGACAAATGTAAACATCAATTTTTGTATGGGGTTCTATTTTGAGTTTTTTAATCATTATATATATATATATAATACTATAGCTTTTTGAAAAGATATAATTTTTTAATATATATATATATATATTAGTTTCTGTTATTTTTGTTTTTTTGTTTTTATTTACTTTTTCCATTTTTATTTTATTTTAGGTCCAAGTGGTCTAAACATAGAATAATTCGGGGTCTAATTCCAGCCAAGGTCCAAAGTTTATAAGTCCAAATCTGGTTCGTGAAACCCAACAACTGGACCCACCTGTCCCAGCAGGTCATTTTGTCATACCCAAAATCCCATATATAATCCCAAAGCAAGTGGAAGACTCAACCAAGAACGTGCTCCCAAGAAAGCCCAAGCTGCCTGACCCAGCGCCCTAGGTGTTCCATGATTAAGCAAGGCGACGCATCATCCCAGTCGTGGGATCAAAAAGCAGATCAACGACCAGGATCTCAAGAGAACTAGGGTTCCTAAACCCTAACAACATTATGGAGTAGGCATTACAGCACAGGAGCCGTTGGATCAGGCTTACAGGTCCAACAGCCAGATTTAATCCCCAGATGAAACGAAGGTCAATCACCGAGCACCAAACAGCGCGTGAGGACCACGCGTCGACACCGAATCGACCCAAGATTTTCTCAGCCAATTTTTCCAAAATACAAAAGGAAATAAATCCAAAATGAAACCATATCAATCACAACAAATAATTAAACTGACATGCAAAATGTAACAGAGGCAGAACACAAGGAAAGGAAATCGAAATAAAACAAAATTGGAGAACAATTCTCCCATCAACAATCAATCCCAACAAAAGGAGGCAGGGGTGAAATCGGGGAAAACCTTCGAAACTCGTAAAGAAAATTACCAAAAAAATCAAGGAGAAAGGGGATAGACTTAGCTTCTCGTCGGAGGAAATTTTGTGAACATGGACAATCGTCGGAAAGTGGAACGATCGTCGGAGAAGGTAAAAAGTCGAGGACTTTAGGCTTAGATCTATGCTCGTGGGTTGTGTCTTTGGGGATTTAGTGTGTAGGTACATGTTCGGGGCAACAAGGACAATATTTCAGTGGCTTAAGGTGTTTTCTCCACCGTGAGTGATGGTCGGAGCGACGACGGATGATGGTCGATCGAAGGAGAATGGCCAGAGATGGAGGCTCGTTTGGGAGAGATATTTGAGAGGGATTTTTTGTTTTTGGGTGAGTGTTACAAATGAGGGGAATTGGAGCTTTAGGGGCATTTATGTACAAGGGATTAAAGTTTAAATAGAACTTTCTTAAATTATTTATGCAGTCCCACTTAGTTTGAAGCATAATTCGTTTCAACCATCAATTTTAATTTTACCCTTGAATTTCTATTTTCTTTCAATTTAATCCTTTTTTTAATATTAAATTGGTGCCCTAACTATTGTTTTTATTTTACCGTGTTCTAATTTTTTTTCTTTATTTTTATTTTTTATATGTTAAATTTATTTTTCTAACATCGATTTTATTTTTAAGGAATTCTTCCAAATCCCAAAATAATCATTAAAGGTAGACAAATTTGGATTGAATTTAAATTTTATTTTTATTTTAATTTTCACAATTAATACAGTCGCATAATTGAATGGTACCAAAATGGAAATTCAGGGATGCTCATCCTTCTTCGATTAAAATTTACTCCTGGATTCAAAAAATCTCTAATAAAAATATAGATATGATAAATAGTAAGTTTGAGGTGTCCGATCTACCTATTTTAAAAGCGATCAATGGCGAATCTAGATCAATTTCAAGTCGGAAAGTGAACCCATGACTCCCTGAAGGAATTTAATTACCTATAAAAGACCGGGTCCTTTTTTGATTGATTTTTTAGGGTTTGTGTAGGTAAATCATGGCTTGCTTTTATTTTTAATATTAAAAAAATATATCAGATGACATTTTTAATAGTAAGTAAAGTAGTCAGCTGTTGAGGATGATTTTTTTTGTCATTTACTTTAGAAATAAAGTGTAAAAAAATGAAATTACATGAATTAAAATAAAAATGTTCAGAAACCAACCTATTATTGAAATTGTGAGTTTTAAAGAATTAATTTTTGGTGTTTGAAATATAAATGCAGTTAAAAGCTTTGAAATGTCATAATTCTATGTTAAATTTTTTTTGGATTAAACTAAAGTGATTATAAAGTAGTATATGTTCTAAATACTCTCGACTATTAGATATTGAACGATCAATCACCTATTACAGTTGCTGATGCTTAAGAACAACAATAATTCTTTTAACCAATTAAGTAAGTTGGTTCGTGCTATGTTCAAATGTTTGATTGGAGCGACTTTTTAAAAATTCATGTGACCTTTCGAAACGCATCCAAAATTTATTGTCATAATTTTCACTCTGAAAAATATTATTTCGACCTTTAATTATAATTTTTTTTATTCTTTTAATAATTTTAAATCCTCTTTCTATTTTAGTCCATCAAACTTAAAATTTTAATTCTTTTACACATAAATATATCATAATTTATAGGAATTTGATGCGAATAATTTTATTGAAAAACATAAATTTTCATTTTATTCCTATAATTTTAATTTACTTTGTCCCCTATGATGTAAAATAAAATTATAACTAAAATGAATTCGTTAGTTGTCACCAACTCTGATAATACTAACAAGTTAAAACAATATATTGTATTTTACAACACACAGTTTCATATTATTTTTTTTTATTTTAAATGAATGCAATTATAATTTTAATAAAATTTTAAAACTTCAAAATATAATTATAATGTAAACAACAATATTATTAATTTCTTTGAAGCCGTAATTTTACTTGAAAGAGATAATTTGTGAAAGTTATTATTTTAGTTTGTCAACGTTAGCATATATTTTTTTTAAATAATTTATCATAATTTATTTTATTATATTCAACATCATTATTTAAGTAATTTAACCAAGTTGTTGTATTGGTAAGGCAAATTTTTTTTTACGTGACACCCTCAATATACAATTAAAAAAGATATTATCGGTTTTGTTATTATTTAAATAAAAAAAATTAGTAAAAAATTATCTAAAACATTATTATTTCTACCTAAAACATCAATGTTTTTTAACATTTCTGGTAAAGTGCCTAACAATAAAAAAACCGGTAGAAAAAATAACAAAACGGTAGCGCTTTACCGATTTTGTTAAAACGCCCCCATAATAATAAACCCGGTAAAAATAATAATATTTTTGATAATTTTTTATCGATTTTATTATTTAAATAATAACAAAAAATGATAACATATTTTTTTAGCAGTATATTAAGAATATCGTCCGTGAAATTATCTAAAACATTATTATTTCTATTTAAAACATCAATGTTTCTTAACATTTCTGGTAAAGTGCCTAACAATAACAAAACCAATAAAAAAATAACAAAACCGATAGCGCTTTACCGATTTTATTAAAACGCCCCATAATAACAAATCCGATAAAAATAATAATATTTTTAATAACTTTTTATCGATTTTATTATTTAAATAATAACAAAAAATGATAACATATTTTTTTAACAGTATATTAAGAATATCGTCCGTGATCATTTAAAAAAAAGACAAAAATTACTTGTTTTTTCATTAGTGGAATCTGCCACGTGGGCAATTCTCAAATCATAGCTTCAAGTAAAATATCCTAAGTTCCCAATTCACACTATAAATTCAAAATTTAATTAAGGGAAATAATGAATAAATAAAATAAAATAGAGAGAGAGAGAGAGATGAAGATACAGTGCAACGTGTGCGAGGCGGCGGAGGCGAAGGTGCTGTGCTGCTCCGACGAGGCGGCGCTGTGTTTGGAGTGCGACGAGAAAGTCCATGCCGCCAACAAGTTGGCCAGCAAGCATCAGCGAGTTCCTCTCTCTTCTTCTTCCCCTCATATGCCTAAATGTGACATTTGCCAGGTACTTCAATTTCCCCTACAAAATCATCTCTTTTTTTGGATTATAGTTGTTTTAAAGGCCGGATTTTAAAGTGAATTTCGATATAGCTTAATTACTAAGGAGTATCTGGGAAAAAGATGAGTAGTTTGTAGTACTAGTATACTGATAGGAATTAGAAATTAAATTAAGGAATTTTTTTGTAGTTTTGTAGTATAATGATCAATTAATATTGATGAAATCAAACATCTATCTGACAGGAAACTTCTGGGTTTTTCTTCTGCTTGCAAGATCGAGCTTTACTCTGCAGAAAATGTGATATTGCTATACATACAGCAAATCCGTATGTGTCTGGTCACCAGAGATTTGTGCTTACCGGTGTAAAAGTTGGTCTCGAAACAACAACTGATCCTGTTGGATCTTCTTCCAATGTCAAATCACCTTGTAATGGAAATATCACAGAAACTAAATCCAATTCTACAGCTAAAATTGGGGCTCCTATGACTTTTACGAGCAAATACAATGAGGTTCTTCCATCAACTGTTGGAGTCGAGAGCAGTGTGCCTATGAAAGTGTCGTATGGTGGGGGTTCTACAGCTGGAATCATTCAACCATGGCAAATCGATGATTTAGTTGGGCTAACCGACTTTAATCAAAGCATTGGTTACATGGATCCTGAGTTATCTAAGGTATGCTTGTAGTCTCGGTTATGGTACTATATTTAATGTTGTTCTTATGTAGGGTGGAGGCCATCTATGTTCTTCGTGTTATGTCTTTCTACAGGTCATTTGTGTTTACTTGCATTGTGCAAAGAAACTTTTATAGGATGGTAATCCAGTAATCCATTTTCACTCACCTCATTCTCTCTCACGTATGCACACCCTGTCGGGATGAGCGAGTGAAAAAAATGCTTGCATGAGTGCAGCTGCTATATTGGAACTTACCGAAGTAAATTTAGTTGGTAGGGGGGCACCAATGAATATCTGAGTTATAATCTAATGGTTAGACAACAACTATTTTACTCTGTTCTTCAATAGCAAGTTAATTAGTTCCGACTTGACTCCTATTGTTTGGTGGGTGCTTTCTATGGTTCTTAGCAATTTGGATCTTTAGATACGGAAAGGACCATTCAACTTGATCAATAGTTTACAGCAAATTTTTGTATTTTGTATTTTCTACACTATTAAGTTGCAGCATGAAGCATGATGTGAGAGAGGGGAAACTGGCTCGAGAAGTTGTTAGGATGCCTTCCATTCTCAACATAGACACTACTTTCTTGTTCCCCATCCTTCATCGGTCACGTATAAACACTGAAAATATCTAGTGTGCTAGAAATCATTGAACTTATTACGATATTATACATGTTTTCGGCAGAACATTAAGATAATTTAAAGTTGAAGGGGGGAAAAGTACATGTTGGCTTAGTTTGTTAATCGAGCTGTTCACTGAGCTCTTGTGTCTTCTATTACGCTAGTAGTGCTTTATATCGTTTAAAAGGTAAGCCTAATGCAGCTAAAATTTCTGGACTACTTTTGCTGAATTCTGACAGGCTGATAGTGGCAAGCTTGGAGACTCCGACAGCTCAGCGATCTTGCGTTCTACTGAGGAAAATGTCTTTGATGATGAGTGCATGGATCAGGTGCCGGATTCGTATTGGGCAGTGCCACAAATGCCTTCACCTCCTACAGCCTCTGGGCTGTATTGGCCTAAAGAGACTCACAATCAATCTGATAGCATGGTATTTGTTCCCGAGATATCCTGGTATAGCGTGAAAAGCCCTTCCCAGTCGTCACATATTGGCTCCATCCCTAAAAGGCGACGACAAGTTTAGAGTCAGATCCATCCTGTAGGACATGCATTTAGACTAAACTACTAATGCTAGTTTCCGTCCTCCGATTTTGGGATATGCCTCTTTCTTCCACTATGTTTCATAAGGTAAAAAACCAACACAGATGGTGTACTAGAAAGACCATTGTTAATTGCAGTAAACAGGGAACATGCATTTATCACAACATAACATAATCGACCTAATCATGTCTGTGAAACTATGACTGCGTTCCAAAATCCAGCGCGTCGGTCCGAAATAAAATGGTTAGCAGTTTAAAATTTCCTTCGTTGTCGACAGAGTTTTCACCTTCCAGTACGATACACAAACACAACACTAACATGCATCGTTGTTGTCGATAGGCTTCCTTGCTATGGTCCTCGTGTCATAAAATTAACCCCGTAAAGAGAATCATTCACGAAAATGCGATAAGAAACCGAGTTTGGACGAGCTATCATCCATATAGACATTTAAGATTCAATCTCAAAGTATGAAAGTTTGAGTTTTAAGAGCAGAATATCTAACTCAATTAATGTCAATAATACAAGGTGATAATGGAAGTTGATTAATCAATAATGCAAGATGATTTACATGACAATAATACAAATTATTTGTCAAAACAATAATTTAAAGTAATTATTAAATAATTCAAATAATAAATGATAGTGATAGTTATAGCTATTCAAGCCTATAAATAGATTTCAATAGTTTATGTATCAATGAATCCATTAAATGGTTAGAGGGAGTATTGTTTTCTTTTGAGGTTCTATGTTTGAGCAGTTGTATCTAGAGAATGTGTACGTCAAAATCCTAAAAAAGTAATATATCTTTTAATCATTTTCGATTATTAAAAAGAAATTTATAAATCAAATGAGAATAAAGGTAAGCTAATATGTCAAGTAGAGAGGAAATAATAAATTTATTTGCTCCTATTAAAAAAATAATTCAATAAATTTTTTAATCGCTCCATCCCATGATCTACATTTACAAATGTTGCACCCTTGCCTTCTTATTCCTAGGTTCAAGTCCCTCTTCTTTTATGATACTTCCTAGTATTTTTAAATAAAATGGTAACACGTTAGATGATTAAAATCATTGAATTATATTTAAATTAGAACTAAACTAGTAACATGTAAATCATGTGGATTAAAACTATAATTATACCATTCAAATCACTTCTTTTATTATGTCAAAAGGTCAAGATTAAGTGTCGGTGATCAAAATACACATAAAATATAATATATGATTTTGTAAAAAAAATAATTGAATGACAAATAAAAACACGAAAATAAGTGAGATATTTAACAAATAATTTACTATTTTTTCTACCAATGATTGTTTCTTAGTATAACCACTAAGATAACAATCTTCAACATATTAACCGTGAAAATTAAAACCAAGCATTTTCCTCGCCGCCCTTAAAACTACCAACACCAAGGCCTCCTAGTTGATCTGTCCTGTAAGAGATTGAGATATATAAACAAAAGTATTTGTTTTTAAAAAAAATTATCATATAAAATATATATAACGTAATTCTTTTTACTATTGAAACCATTAAAGGGTTCCTAATTAATTATAATTATTCTTTTCATTAATTTGATGTGATTATAAGATAGTATTCGAAAAACTCCCTTCTTGTTAAGAATTTCCCCATGAATTATTAGCAGAAGACACTGCACTGAGATTATTTTATGTTCCAAGCATTAAGAGACTGCAGGATTGTTATTGCAACTTTTTTTAGACCGAAAACACCCGAAACATTCACCCAAATTATGTTATCAAAGTACGCCGAAACTCTGTCATCATTACAAATGCAACGAACAAGATGTCTTTCCCATTCCTTCGTGGCTAGAACAGAGATTGTTTCAATCTCGTCTTTAACATTTTCACTTTCACCCTAAAGTACATTAATTATCTCGTTCTTAACATCATCTACACCGTATAATTTCGACGATTCGACGAAAGAAGATTGACTAGATTTTTCATCAAGCGATTTTAAAAACAAATAAACTAGCTTTCCACGAAGCAAATTCAACTTACTGATTTCTGGTTCTTCTAAATCAGTTGCTTTTGACCCATCTCTTTGGAGTTTCTTCTCTGTTTTAGATATTCGAATTGAATTTGGATAGGCAACCTGCGTTCATAGATAGTATTCTCACGATGTTTGACTTTAATCGGTGTTGTGGTTGGCTCCGTTTAACTCTGGCTTCCGGTTCAATCATGTCCGCCGTTTTTTCATGCAATGAAATCGGAAGGGTCATCCGCATTGATCACCATTATATGTGGAGAAGTAAACCGGAGAAATTGAATTTCTCTTGCTTACAATAGCCTCAGTTGTTTCATCCCTTCCTCAATATCTACTTTATCTCGTTTCAACTATTTGTACCTCGATTCAAATCTTCTACAAGGTACCTTGATTCAAATATTTTACAAAGTCCCTTACCACTAGAACTGGGGAATTTCAAAGCTTTTAGGTACCTTGACTTGTCGAACAACAAATTGATTGGACCTGTTCCACCTCGAATAGGAGATTGCTCAATTTTACAACAACTTGATTTGAGTAAGAATCGTATAAATGGAAGCATTCCCCTTCGATTCTTTTAGGTGGCGTTTGGTTCGCTGGAATGTTTATGAGAGAATTGGAATCTGTGAAGAATTGAAATCTGTAGAAATTAGAATCCAATTCCATATTCTATTTGGTTGGCAGGAAATGGAATTAGAATCCAATTCCATATTCTGTTTGGTTCGCAGACATATCAGATGAATTTGATTTCAGTAATGTAAAATGACAGAATTGACATTCTTGTTTTTTTTGCTTTATTTTAGTTTATTTTACAATTTACATGTAGTAATATATTATAAATTAAAATCATCGCAATCAAAATATGTTAATAAGTTACCAAAAGATAGAGCAATAATTCGATACATTCCAATCGGAGTATGTTAATTAGTTACCAAAAAATATACTAAAAACTATTTTTATTCAATATATGAATTAGAAACTCGACCCGACACGACTCAAAATAATAAAAAAAAATATTTTTATTCAATAAAAACATTGACTTAATTGAAAAAAATTATATATAGAGGGGTATTATTGTAATTATTCCTAAATATATAAGGTAAAATTATATATTTTTTTCGGGTCGGTCCGGTTTTTTTCACCCGAACCCCACCCGACTCGACCCGAATGTCACACTTAAAAAACTCGACCCGAACAAAATAAAGTTTCATCCGACCCGACCCGGATATATGAATTAGAAATCCGACTCGACCCGACCCGAAATAATAAAAATTATTGTTATTTAATAAAAACAGTGACTTAATCTGACCCGACCCGAATTATATATATTTTCGGGTCGGTCCAATTTTTTTCACCCTAAACCCGAACCCGACCTGAATATCACACTTAAAAAACCCCGACCCGAATATCACACTAAAAAAACCCGACCCGAACAAAATAAAGTTTCATCCGACCCGACCCGAATATATGAATTAGAAATCCAACCCGACCCGAAATAATAAAAAAATATTTTTATTTAATAAAAACAGTGACTTAATTCTACCCGACCTGAATTATATATATTTTCGGGTCGGTCCGGTTTTTTTCACCCTAAACCCGAACCCGACCCGACCCGAAATAATAAAAAAATATTTTTATTCAATATATGAATAAGTTACCAAAGGATTGATGATGGTAGTATGGTCAAATTTCAATTCCCTCCAACAAGGGAATTGAATTTCATCAATTTTTGGATGAAATTCACTTTCCCTCATTTGATGGAATTGAATTCCATCAGGGATTCTAGTTCCCTTGAAAAACTTGAACCAAACATGAGAAAGTTGTGGGATTGGATTCCAATTCCCACCAATTCCAAGGGATTCCATTCAACCAAACGCCACCTTATTGTTTTAGTACTCTTTGTCTACGTATTCTTAATCTAAGCCATAATTTTCTATCTTTTAAAGTAATCAAAGATGCAGCATGCGGTTAATGTTATCTGCATCATGATTGCCACCCATTAATAGTTCATCGAGACATATCAAGCAACAACGTTTTATTGAACCCATTTTGAGGTTCAAGTCTCAGATTTCCGCACCGCTATACCCCTCGATCCCGATTCATCCAATCAAACAATGCTCGTTGGTACCTACGGATATGTTGTACCAGGTAAAGTTTCTCTTTGAACTTTTTATTTTAACCATCATATCTAATTAAGGTTGAGTGCATGCCTTCAAGTTCATAAACCATAAACTACTCGAATGCTTGTGGCTAAAGATACGTAGGTGTTTAGGTCTTTATCTTTTGACTGAAAGAAAAGCACCCAAAGAGGAAACAACACCAGAGCAACCAAAGAAATTCCTGCATAATTGAGCTGGCAGATTGTCCTCTCCTTGATGAACCAACCATATACATGTTGAAGAAACCCCAATTCATTTGAATTAATGGAAAACAATGGAAATATGGTACTGAGCAAATAGTCAACGAACTGAATGCCAAAATCTATGATTTTCAATCAGATGGAAGAAATTGCAGCAATAGATGAATCAATGGAAGACCATCAAAGCAACAATGAAAATCAGGCAATAAAAGGAATCAACAGAAGAGCAGTAGAGTGATTACTCCTACAAACAAATCACAAGCCAACCAAAAATTAACATGATCAATTATGCTTAAAACCCTTTGATTTTATTCTTCTTACAAATAAAAGAATTCCGGCTCCTTTGTCATAAAGGTTGCAATAGAGATTCACCCAACAAAATCATAATAATAGTTTAGTTTGTATATTCATAAAGAAATATATTTTTATCTTTTTTTAGTTATGGTTTGAAGCTTAAGATTGTAACGAATAGGGGGTGAGTATTCAATTGAGTCAATTCAAAAAATTTCAAGTTTATAAAATTCGAGTTGAGTTATTCTAGTTTTTGTTTAAATTTAATTATGAATATAAATATAATGTTATGCTATTGATTGATTCCAATTTAAATACCTTTCTATAACCATATACGATATACATATATATTTCTTCATATTGTATTCATCTTTGATATACATATATCATTTAAAATTGAGGGACTTTACTTGAAATTGAAAACAAATCCATTAGTTACTAAAAATTGAGTTATTTGAGTAATGTTTTATAACTTAAACTTTTTTTGGATTCGAAACGAATTTATAAAATTATGAATCAAATCAATTCAAGTGTTTTAACGTCAAATCGAGTCAGAAAATTTAATTATATCAAGTCGAGTTTTACTCAACTACGGTAATGAGAATGAAATTTGAATAATAAATTGAATTATAAGGTTTCATTTGTAAAAGAAGTGAAAACTAAGGGGGCGCATATGTGCTTTTCCCAAACAAATAGAAGACAAAAGAAAAACATGGGAGTACTTTTCCTACTAGTACTAAAATTCTTGTCTTTGTAGAAACGGAGAAGAAAACAAAACCAAAGCCACCACGTCCACGTGTGCTCAATCGATAAAGAATATTTTCTCTGTTGTGCTAATTCGGCTTTTGGGTTTCCAAAACGTTGGCTTTTCTCATCCAATCATCAACTTCTCACTGATTCATTCATTCTTGAGTTTTCAACCCCATTTCCAAGTAAGATTCTTTGATACTTCTCTTTTGATTTTTTTTTAATTTACTTGTATTTGTTGACCATAAGTCCATAACTGAGATTAATCTTTGATACCCAATCCTTTAAACTGCTTCTTTATTTGAATTTTGATTTTTCTTAGCTGTGAAATGGGTTTTTTCTGCTCTTGATTGCTACCAGGTAGTCCTTCTGGTTTTGTTGGGTTGTTGGGTCATTATGGTTTATTTTGTGCTATCGGCCATTTGCTTCATGAATCGATTTTCAGTTTTTGTTTATCGTTTTATTGATGGGAAAAGCCATGAGTGAAAGGTGATGGTGTTTATATGATTTTACTTGTGGTTTTCTTGTTACTCAGTTTAGGTTGAAGAGAGCTTAATGATATTGGTGACCTCGCTAAAATTTCAAATTATCATATAATTTAAGTATTTTCTTTATTTTTTCTATCAATAATCTGTTTTTGTTCCATAAAATTTTATAAGCTCCCCCTAACTTTAAGTATAGCACGACCCTGACTTTCATAGAGGTATTTTGAGTGATTGTTGTTTGAATTGATCTTGAAATGAATTCAATTGTTAAAAATCATTGTATTTTCTTGTTGAGGATGTTGTTGCTTTCAATTTTAGAGATATCAATTAGTTGGTCAAATTTTATTTTTTTCTGTGATTCTTCCATTTTTAGATATATCTGAACAAACTTAAAAAGAAGATTGTTACTATTTATTAATTAATTTACAGTCTTTATAAGGAGAACTAAGTACGAATGAAGAAATAATCCCTAAAAATCAATAATTTCCTAAGAATTAGAGACTAAGATTAGATCTTACTATGCAAGGTACCTCTTAGAACTAAGGTAAGTATTATTTCCTTAATCTTAGGAATTCTAACACTCCCCCTCAAGCTGGAGTGTAGATATTTATCAAACCCAACTTGCCGATGAGCTCCTCGAATATGTTTCTACTTAAGCTTTTAGTTAGCAAGTCTGCAACTTGTTGTCTGGTAGGTAGGTAAGTGATGCACACTTCTCCTAAGTTAATTCTTTCCTTGATGAAGTGGCGATCTATTTCTAAATTTTTGGTGCGATCGTGGTGAACAGGGTTATGAGCTATGTTGACAGCTGCTTGGTTGTCACAATACATCTTTATAGGTCTAGTGTAGAGCACTTTTAGCTCTCCCATTAGTCGTTGTATCCAAATTCCTTCGCATATGCCATGGGATAGTGCTCGATACTTTGCCTCTGTACTGTTGCTTGCTACAACAAACTGCTTTTTGCTTCTCCACGTCATAAGATTGCCCCACACATAGCTACAGTAACCACTTGTAGAACGTCTGTCATTAACAGACCCTGCCCAGTCTGTGTCAGTGTAAATTTCCACACTTCGGTTGGCAGTTTTCTTGAAGTGTAGGCCTTTACCAAGGGTCCCCTTTAGATACTTTAAAATTATGTAAGCAGCTTCCAAGTGCTTCTCTCTTGGGGCATGCATGTACTGGTTGATAACACTCACACCAAAGGCTATGTCTGGACGGCTGTGAGATAGGTAGATGAGTCTTCCTACCAGTCATTGATATCTCCCCTGTCGACTTCTTCTCTATCTCTATTAGTTCCTAATTTATGATTAATTTCAGATAATAGATAGGAGTTTCGGCTGGTTTACACCCCAACAACCCAACTTCAGATAATAGATTAAGAATATACTTTTTTTGGAAGATGGAAATACTTGTTTTAGACCATGCTACTTCCATTTCAAGGAAGTACTTAAGGTACCCAAGTCCTTAAGTTCGAATTCAGCACTAAGAAATTCTTTGACTTTCAATTGTACTTGAATCATCCCCTGTTAATATGATATCATCCGCATAAACAACGAGGATACAACATTTCCTACATTCCGAATGCTTGTAAAACATGGTATGGTCTGCCTACCCCTATGTGTAGCTCCTACTGATCATAGCTTTGGCAAATCGGCTGAACCACACCCTTGGAGACTGCTTCAGCCTATATAAGGACTTCTTCAACTTGCATCTTGGCCCTTGCTTTCTTTAAACCCGGGTGGGAAATCCATGCATACTTCCTCATTTAACTCTCCACTGAGTAATGTATTTTTTACATCCAATTGAGTCAAAGGTCAGTCCATGTTGACAACTAGGGATAGGAGAACTCGAATGGTGTTTAGCTTGGCAATTGGTGCGAAAGTCTTGTCGTAGTCTAGGCCATAGGTTTGGGGTGAAACCCTTAGCAATGAGCCGAGCCTTGTATCGGTCAATATTGCCATCAGGTTTAAACTTTGTAATGAAGATCCATTTGCATCCTATTGTCTTTTTCCCACTAGGTAGATTCAAGACTTCCCAACATTTGCCTTGAGTGCCTTCATTTCTTTCATCACAGCTTTCCTCCACTCAGCAGATTTAAAAGCCTCTTTTATATTTTTTGGTGTTTCTATAGAGCCAACATTAGACACAAAAGCTTTATAAGACTTGGGGGCTATTTGTTTACTTCAGAATGATTAAGCGCTGAATGACTCAAATGCTGAATGATTCAGAGGCTCTTTATGAATTAGCTCTGAATGTGACATGCTGTTTGATAATGACTCTGAATCATTCAGAATGTGCTTCTGTGCTGAATCATTCAGCACTGTTTTGCTGAATCATTCAGAGGTGCGAAACAAACGCGCTGAATGCTGAACGGTTCAACATTCAGCGCTGAATGGTTCCATTAAGAGGCAAACAAACAACCCCTTAGATAAGTTTCCATAGGACACAAACCGGGAAATAGGGTGTTGAGTGCAACTTCTTTTGCCCTTTCGAACTTCTTTGGATTTCTTATTCGATAGTAACTTCAATTCATAAGTAGTTGAAATAAATCTCAAAGAATTTAGAATGGTATTAACCTTAGGATAAATCTCATTTGTTTTGCCTTCTTAATTATAGCCAACAATTTATTTCATGAATATATCTGCAAAATAAGTTTTGAGCTATTAAATCAAAGATTATTGAATGTCTTCATATATGGCATTAACAGGCATCATGGTTTTATATTCAGGTTGTTGATATTTAGATATAAAACAGTTGACAATCAGGAACATAGGTCTCTGCTGCTATGTCTTCGCCTTTTCTAGCTCCTACTTCTCCTTTCATCGACAAGTACACCGAATTGTCGAGTTCTTTTCAGGTTTCCTCGGGAAGGGAGGTGATGAAGAACAGCGTATCACTTGAAGAATCTTCATCCCCTTCCATAGCTACCAGTGATATGCATGCCTCGGCTCTAGCACATGTTCAATGTTCTCAAAATCCCCCATTCATTTCACAGTCATCAAGGGGTTTAGCATCTTTGCCACCAGTCGATTCTTCTTTTCTGCAGTCCACAGCTCCGCTTAATCACACACAGGGAAATAAGGATGTTTCATGGACTTTAGACCAGCTAAAAAAATTTCTTGATTTGCCTGAAAATGCTGTTCCTGCTCCAAATCGGCTGGTGGAAATCGGCGCTGGTGTCATCGCATCTGAGGACCACAAGAAAACTGATTGGCACGAATGGGGGGATGATTTTATCAATGTTCCGGATCCTGACTGGAGTAAGATTCTCGATGATACCAATGTCTCAGACCCCAAACTGAAGGTTTGTTCCTAAATTTTAGTAGATGCAGTTGGTGCAGAAATGTCTCGGGCAACTTATGATGTTCATTCTTAAAATTCTTTCATAGAGCCTCGGTTTTTTTCCTTGGAATTTACTTGTTTTACGTCACTCAACCGGATACGATTTTGCCTCTGTTGCTGTAGTGTCAAACTAATTTATAACCGTTAACATTACGCATATACGATTTTCTACCTAAATTATTGATGTGCCATCAGCAGCTTTGTTTGATATTTTTTCTTATTAGAATATCAAGATGAATGATCTAGTGACCTGTACCTTTTTGCGTTTTCTTTTTAATTTGTCGGTTTTATGAGAAAAATAAAAAAAATGTATCAGGTGTCGAAGCAACTGCCTCAGTTTCATCAGAATCAACCTGCACCACATGGAGAATTTTCGAGCAATGCTTACCCATCATCCACTGCTCCTCCAGCAAAGCCCCGTATGCGCTGGACACCTGAGCTTCATGAGGCTTTTCTCGAAGCTGTTGATCAACTGGGTGGCAGCGAACGTATGTATCTTCATCTCATTAGCATGTAGGAAATAATCTATTTGCATCTTTTGCTAATCTTGATGTATAATTTAAACTTACAGGAGCTACTCCAAAAGGCATCTTAAAGCTAATGAATGTAGAAGGCTTGACAATATATCATGTTAAAAGTCATCTGCAGGTCTGAACGTAATCTCGTTTTATTGATCCTTTTAACTACCTTCTCAGACAATCTTATACGTTTACTGGAACATTTTCTTTTTCGGAATCTAGAAATATAGAACCGCCAGATACATGCCAGAATCATCAGAAGGTAAGACAATAAGCAACTAATTGCACATTATTTTCATAATACCGTTGCTTCTTCGTATCTCTTTCCATTTTCAATGCGCAAGCAATAGCACATAGCACACGAGGAAACCGGTTAATATGTATTATTTGCTTCTCATTGCAGGAACATCAGAAAGAAAAGTTACTTCAATTGAAGAAATGAAATCAATAGACTTGAAGATGTAAGTAACCTTCTGTTTCCGGAATCTTGGGGTGAAGTTTATCTACCATTTTTCTTTTGAATTTTTTTCTAAAAATAATTTGCAAATTAATCAGAATATGTTGTATAATCTCATGTAGTGTTATAGTTAAGACTTAAAAGCTTATTCGGTCCATCATCCATTTGGTTGGTAGCTTGGTTGCGTCTAATTTATATCTCGACGTATGACATTTAGAATGGAAGTCAAACTATAACCTTTCTTTCGACCAAAACTCCAACGAGAACTGAAAATAGAATATCATTTTAGCTTCCAGGATCGAGAACATCCATATGATTTTGGCCTTGTTATTTTTGGTAACAGGAGTATAGGAATTACCGAAGCACTTCGGATGCAGATGGAAGTCCAGAAGCAGCTCCATGAACAACTTGAGGTATGCTACTGGTAATTAAGCATTAATTTGTTTCAGTAGCAAATTATGCAGGCTAGCTCGAGGCACAGCGCTGGCTTCTTGCTTATATAATAACTTCTGTTCCCAGCTCCCAACGTTTCGGGATCGGAGCTTTTCTATAATTAGTTTCTTTTCGGAACATGTCCCATTTTTAATTTTTGAAATAAGTCACGTTGAATCCTTTCTGGTTGAGTTGCTGCAGAGAGTACAAGTTGCATCCATGCAGGGTTACGAGCTTATATGAATGCACGTATATTTTCTAATGCGGCCTACATTTTTTCTCCAGATTCAGAGAAATTTGCAGCTGCGAATCGAGGAACAGGGAAGGTACCTGCAAATGATGTTCGAGAAACAAAAAAAGGTCGAAAATGAAAAAGGTGCGTCGTCCTCTTCTGCCTTGGATGACACTCCGGCACCATTATCAGGCTCAAATCATCCGCCTTCCAACAATGATAAATCAGATTCAGAAGCTTTAGAGCAAGATCACTCAAGAACTGGGATTGATCCAGGAAATGCTAGTCATAGAAATGGAAAAAGCTCGAAGGCATCGGAAACAGAACTGACTGTCCATGTAGAGAAGAACGATGACGAGTCCGGTTTCCCGGTTTTGAAACGAGCCAGAACCGAGCATTAGCAGCATTGTTAGACTTCACATCCGATAAATAATCTTTTGTAAACAAACATAGCTGTGCTCCCGGAGTTGTTAAGACAAACCAGCAGTTCTTGAAACATTAGATTTTTAGATCCACATTTATGTGTAATTGCACTAACATTTGACAAGATGTAATAAATTATTTCATGTCTGACAGAATCATAGAAAAGTCTTAGAATTCCATGTAAATAGTTCTTTGCCACACATGAGCATGATAGTAAGGAAAGTTGAGTAAGTTTACAACAACTTATGCATAACTTAGTACATTATTTATGAAGTTAATTCATTATTATGAATCTCCTTCAAGTTTTCAAACTTTAAGAAAAGCTGATATTTACATACATAAATCTTCCATTCCATTATTTATGAAAGTTTTTTCATCCCAATAATTCATCTCTGCAGCTGATCCATCTTTTCAAACAAGTTGCCTTTATTTGTTCGTATCGATGGTGGTTGCAGTGGCAGATAGCTTGAAGGGACTTCGATAAATGTTAAAATTGTCACCAATATCAAATGAAGTTTCGTTAGTGTCTTGGAATCAATCAAAAAGAAAATAGTTCCAGACTAAGAGAAGTTTAGGTTCAAATTAAATGATGACAATAGTATCGGATCAGATATGCGCTTACCTGTAAAGATTTGTTTTCAATGAGACCGTCTTCTTAAATTTTGCCCTTTGGGCGGATACTTAGATTAGATATTCAAGTATCTGTTCCAGGGGTTCAACTTAAAAAACAACAAACGTAATATTAGGTCTTCACCAAATAGCTAGAAAAACATGCATTTTTAACTATAAGACTGATGTAATGATTGATATTTACCTCTGAAAATATGCATTCAATATAAGAAATGTAATTGCATTCTTTACATTGATAAACGTCATGCTCCGGATTTCTTTACATATATCAAAGTAATAGTTTCCAGAATCATCTTCAGTCAAAGTCGAAAGTACAAGTGGATGCTGATGTTTATGTTTGACGACGGATGGGAGTGAACTACAGTCAAGATGAATGTAAAACCTACACTCAAAGCAACCCCACAAAGTGTTCTCGCAAGCTTGACCACATTCATTACATCAGGGAGATTCATCACCCAAAAAGCCCTTCCCCAATGTAGAAGACGATGATCAGCACGATAATCTTGCTTCACCTCACGAAACTGGTATGTTGCGCAAGAATAGTGCATGTTGAAATCGCATGCTAAACAACTGAACACCAGGTGTTTAATTTTCTCACTGCAAGCGCCACTTATAGGTGTTGTAGTGTTTACAAGTAAAAATATTTGAAGAGGATGTTGTGGGTGAAACGAACTCTGAACTTCCTCCAACATATCCTTGAGGCAAGATTTATGCAGAAAGAATTCACAACGAAGGCAAGCGTATATTATACCGAAAAGGTGTCGTCTGCATGCCTTGCAAGTCTCCTGAATCTTTGGGTCAACATGCAAAATATTAATATTGCATCGTCTAAATTGATGGTAGTGACTGAAATGTGTGATTGTGGCTTTGGTTTTATATACTTGTTGGGCTTCATCATTTAAAGTAGCACATTTGAGGTCAAGATTGAATGAACAAAGTTTACAAGTATAAGATGAAACAATGCATAGCTCTTCACATCCATCACACATAAATTTTGTTTTTGATTCATCTAGTATCACCGGATGAAGATGAAAAGAATCTTTTTGTATCTAAAAAATTAAAACATAAATTTTTATAATAAATATGAATAATTTATATTCTTTTTAATTACATTACTAACCATTTCATGGTGCATCTTCCCTTTCATTTCCAAATTTTTGATGGCTAGAATTCTCTTCCTTTCCTTGAGGATCAAAAAGCATCTTTGTTGTAGGCTCAAGTACCTAAACACATAGGTTTAGTTTCATACATAAATGAAATAGCCAAAGAAGAAAAGGGCAACTTTAACTTTAATCATACAATTTCATAAAAAACAAAAACAAAATATCGTACCATTTCAGTTGTTGGTGTCTTACCTCAGAAAGGACACAGTTAATATGAACAATATAATTGCATTCTTCACAGTAATAAACTTGAAGGTCTGGATTTCTTTCGGTCTCGCACATATCGCAACAATAATCTCCCGAGTCATCTTCAACAAATGGACTTACAAGCGTAAGTGGATGCAAGTGACGCTTATGCTTAAAACTTGGCGGAAGTGGAATACATTGAGGATGTACATTGAAATCACACTTTTTGCAGCTGAAGCAAGAGTCATTGCAACCTTCACCACAAACATTACAAGATATGTTGTGGATAATGCTTTTCCCGAGTTGAAGAAGATTGTGAGGATGACAACCATGCTTTATAGCACGAGTTGGGTAGTTTGCACATGAAGCGTGCAAGTTAACATCGCATTCATTGCAGTATAAGCTGAAATCTTCTATTTTTCCCTACAAACATAACATCGAACTTGCCTTCATGTATCTGTAATCAAAGGGAATAGTCGAGGGAGAAGAATATGGTGGGGTTGAAAGGGGCTCTTCTCAACATGCCTCAGCATCTCATTCATACATGATTCATGGATGAGAAAATTCACAAGGAAGGCAGAGATACATATAAGATTGAGTCAATAGGAGCTCCTGATTGCATGCCACACACTTCAATGGTATTCCCTCCCACATTTCTTTCTCCGGCTGGGTCGTGAAAGAATACAAGCAGCGTTTGAGTTGATGAGGGTGGCAGAAATGGTGAATTGGGCGATACTCCTCCTCAGCACGCTTAGCTATCTCATTCTCGTCATTAAAAACAGCCATCATTTGAAATCAAACTACAACTTACAATACATGCACCTGTAACTGATCAAACCATTTTTCTTTTCAACTTTCTTCTAAAAACAATTTACAGATTAATCGGAATATATATGTTGTTATAATCTCATGTAGTGTTACAGTTAAGACTTCAGAGCTTATTTGGGCCATCATCCATTGCATTGGTAGCTTGGTTGCCTCTTTATTTATATGGCGAAATATGACATTTAGAATGGAAATCAAACTCGATCCTTTCTTTCGTCCGAAACTCCAACGAGAACTGAAAATAGAATATCATTTTAGCTTCCAGGATCGATAACATCTATATGATTTTGACCTTGTTATTTTTTTGTAACAGGAGTATAGGAATTACCAAAGCACTTCGGATGCAGATGGAAGTCCAGAAGCAGCTCCATGAACAACTTGAGGTATGCTACTGGTAACTAAGCATTAATTCGTTTCAGTAACAAATTATGCAGGCTAACTCAAGGCACAGCTATGGCTTCTTGCTATTTATATAATAACTTCTGTTCCCAGATCCAAACGTTACGGGCTCCGAGCTTTTCTATAATTAGCTACTTGTATCCATGCAGAGTTATGCACTTGTATGCACGTATATTTTCTAACGCGGGCTACATTATTTCTCCAGATTCAGAGAAATTTGCAGCTTCGAATTGAAGAACAAGGAAGGTATCTGCAAATGATGTTCGAGAAACAAAAAAAGGTCGAAAACAAAAAAGGTGTAGCGCCCTCTTCTTCCTTGGATGACGCTCCCACACCAGTACCATGCTCAAATCATCCGCCTTGCAACAATGATAAATCAGATTCAAAAGCTTTAGAGCAAGATCACTCAACAACTGGGATTGATCCAGGAAATGCTAACAGTAAAAATGAAAAAAGCACCGGAAACAGAATCGTCTCTCCGTGTAGAGAAGAACGATAATGAGTCCGGTTTCCCGGTTCTGAAACGATGCAGAACCGTGAATTAGCAGCATTGTTAGACTTCACATCCGATAAATTTTCTTTTATGGACAAACACGGCTTTTCTCCCGGAGATGTTGTTAAGACAGATAAACCAGCAGTTCTTGAAACATTAGATCGATCTTTAGATCCACATTTATGTGTAATTACACTAACATTTGACAAGATGTAATAAATTAACACATTATTTATGAAGTTAAATCATTATTATGAATCTCCTTCAAGTTTTAACTTATATTTACATACATACATCTTCCATTCCATGAATGAATTAATTCATTTGTGTAAGTTTTCTCATCCCAATAATTCATCTTTGCAGTTGATCCATCTTTTCAAACAAATTGCCCTTATTTGTTCGTATTGATGATGGTTGTAGTGACAGATAGTCTGAAGGGACTTCGATGAATGTTAAAATTGTCACCAATATCAAACGAATACAAGTTTCTTTAGTCTCTTGAAATCAATCAAAAAGAAAATATTCTCAGATTAAGAAAAGTTTAAGTTCAAAATAAATGAGAACAAAGGTATCAGATCAGATATGTGCTTACCTGCAAAGATTTGTTTTCATTGAGGCCATCTTCTTAAATTTTGCCTTTTAGACAGGGACTTAGATATTCAAGTATATGTTCCGGAGGTTCAACCTAAATAACAACAAATATAACATTTGGTTTTCATCAAATAACTAGAAAACAAGCATTTTTAACTATAAGATTGATGTAACGATTGATATTTACCTCTGAAATTATGAATTTAATATGGGAAATGTAATTGCATTCTTCGTAGTGATAAATGTCATGCTCCGGATTTCTTTGTGTTTCACATGTATCACAGTAATAGTTTTCAGAATCATTTTCAATCAAAGTTGTGAGTACAAGTAGATGCAAACGTTTGTATTTGACGATAGATGAGAGTGAAATACATTCAAGATGAATGTAAAACCTACACTCAAGACAGCCCCACAAAGTGTTTTCACAAGCTTGACCACATGCATTACATTGGGGTGACTCATCACCTAAAAAGCCTTTCCCCAAATATAGAAGAGTGACCGGCATGTCAACCATGTTTTACCTCACGAACTAATATGTTGCGCATGAATAATGCATGTTGAAATCACATGTTAAACAACGGAACACTAGGCCATTAGTTTTCTTACTGCAGGCGCCACGCGTTTCATTTCTCATACGTGCAAATGTTCGAAGAGGATGCTGTGGGTGGAATGAACTCTGGACTTCCTCTAACATATTCTTGAGGCAAGGTTCATGCAGAAAGAATTCACAAGGAAGGCAAGCATATATTATACCGAAAAGGCGTTGCCTGCATGCCTTGCAAGTTTCCACAAGCTTTGGGTCAACATGCAAAATATTAATCTTGCATCGTGTAAGTTGATGGGAGTGACTGAAATGTGTGATTGTGGTTTTGGTTTTATTTACTTGTTGGGTTTCATCGTTTGGAGTAGCACATCTACGGTCAAGGTTGAACGAACAGATTTTACATCTGTAAGATGAACCAAGGCATAGCACTTCACATCCATCACACACAAATTTTGTTTTTGATTTATCTAGTATCAGCGGATGAGGATGAAAAGAATCTCTTTGTATCTAGAAAAATAAAACAGAAATCGTTATAATAAATATGGATTATTTATATTCTTTTTAATTACATGACCAACCATTTCATGGTGCATCTTCCCTTTTATTTTCAAACTTTAATCATACAATTTCATATATATATATATATATATATATATATATATATATAGTTGTTGGCGTCTTACCTTGGAAAAGACACAATCAATATCTGCAATATAATTGCATTCTTCACAGTAATAAACTTGAAGGTCTGGATTCCTTTCCGTCTCGCACATATAGCAACAATAATCTCCCGAGTCATCTTCAGCAAATGGACTTACAAGCGTAAGTGGATGCAAGTGACGTTTATGCTTAAAACTTGGCGGAAGTGGAATACATTGAGATGTACATTGAAATCACACTTTTTGCAGCTGAAGCAAGAGTCAATGCAACCAGGGATTCAAATTGCGGTCGCGGCCGCGTTTTCGGTCGCATTGCGTTTATTGTGGTCGCGGACGTAACGGATGCTATTGCGGTCACTGAGAGTATCGCGGACGTGAATTTTTTTAAATTTGCACAACTTATTATAAAATATAGTAATTATAATTATAATTATAGAAAATCACTTTTAATGATTTTTAGAGTATTTTGTAACACTTATAGACTTTTATTAATACATAAACACAATTTTTACCATCATTAATTATTTTTGTATTTATTTATAAATTTCTTAAAAATGTTGTATTAACTCATAACAAATAAAAAAATAAAAAATATTGAGTAAATAATAAGATTTAAAATATGAATGTGACAGCTAAGAATAATGACCAAATCTACTATTGACACTGCCCTTCGAAACCTATTTAAAAAATATGGTGGTGAAGGGAGTCGAGTTGAACTTGCCCGCTTCTGCTCAGTGCCAGCCACCTGGTTAGAAGCTCTTCTCGAGGAAGATGAAGAGGACCCATTAAAACCAAACCAATGCTTGACTTAGCTACTCACCTGCAATTCATTCACCATACCCACCCTTCGAAACCCATTGCCTTTTCCTAACTCGCCCGATCTAGCTGGGTTGTTTGAACCTTCTGGCTTTCAGAGACAAAACAATTCTCTAGCTTGGGAATAACTCGGCTGATGCCTACTTCCCTAACTTTGGAGTTGCTGCAAGTTATGCTTATTTATCGCCAAATATGGATGTTTCTCCCTCCAGTAAGAGGGCTAGCAAGCTTGATACGCAATTCCCACCCACAAAGTTTCATTTCCAGTTGGTAAGGGTAAGAGATAATATGGTTTTCCGTCTTTGAATTCCTGTAAAAAAAATACCTTTTTTTAAGTAACTGTGTTGTTGGTGATTTTTGGTATTGTAATGGGGATTAATGGGAAAACTGGTCTGTTATAGCCGCGATCGACCGTTACCCATTAAATTACGGTCGTTATCGACCTTTATGGGTGTGATTCCGTTTCACACCGTGATTTCGGCTGATATCGATAACGAGGCCCGCCGATACCGCGATATAACGACCGTTATACCGTTACACGGCAGTTTTTTGAATCCCTTATTGCAACCTTCACCACAAGCATTACAATATATGTCGTGGAAAATGCTTTTCCCGAGTTGAAGAAGATTATGAGGATGACAAGCATGCTTTATAGCACGAGTTGGGTAGTTTGCACATGAATCGTGCAAGTTGGCATCGCACTCATTGCAGTAGAAGCTGAAACCTTCTATTGTCTCTGTTGAATATTCAAAAGCCAGCATTGTTGAAAATTAGTAGCAGCCGGCAGCTAAATTTGGTCCATGGTGGGCTGCCTAATTTTGCTGAAAAATGAGCAGCAATTGTTGAATGTAATAGGGTTAATTACACTTTAGTCATTGCACTATAAGGTATTTTCAAAGATTAGTCCTTAAGCTTCAACTATAAATACCCTAGCTCATTTAGCTTCAAAATCATCCCAAATCATTTCTTTCTCCTAATACTAGAGAGCTTTCTTGTGAGTAGTGAGTGTTTTGTAAACACCTGTAAATTTTCTCTCTTAGTAAAAGATCTGCAGTAGTCCGGAGACGTAGGCACAATTGGCTGAACTCCGTTATCAATTTTGGGTATTATTTTTCCGCTTTTATTTCGCTTTCTTACTAATCTGGTTATAGGGAAATTACTCGTACTCCGTTTTATTTCCCAACAACTGGTATCAGAGCTTTGGTTGTGAATTTTGTCAATTTTTTGCGAGGTTACTATTCATTACTGTTCACATGAATAGTAAATTTTGTGCATAGTAAATTTTTGTCGGTGATACGAATTTATCGACGGAGATGTTCTAATACACGGTAATTCGCAAGAATTGTCAGAAACGATCCAAACAAAGCCAAATTTGAGTGGGAGCGATGACTGCAGACGAAGGAAATGTGAAAATTGAGAAGTTCGATGGTGCGGACTTTGGCTTTTGGAAGATGCAGATTGAAGATTTTCTATACCAGAAAAATCTATATCAACCTCTCTCAGGAAAACAACCAGAGGGCATGAAGAATGAAGACTAAGCTCTTCTCGACAGACAAGCCCTCGGAGTTATCCGACTGACGTTATCCCACAATGTTGCTTTCAACATAGCAAAGGAAAAGACCACGGTGTGTCTTATGGTGGCTCTATCCAGTATGTATGAGAAGCCATCGACCTCAAACAAAGTGCACTTGATGAGGCGATTATTCAATTTGTGGATGGCAGAAGGGGCATCAGTGGCTCAACACCTGAATGAACTCAACACAATCACAACCCAGTTGAGTTTCGTGGAAATTGAATTCGATGATGAAGTTCGAGCTTTAATTCTCTTATCATCTCTACTAGACAGTTGGAATGCTACTGTTATAGCAGTCAACAGCTCGTCGGGAAATAACAAATTAAAATTTGACGATGTTCGGGATCTGGTATTGAGCGAAGAAATTCGACGGAGAGAATTGGGTGAAGCATCAACCTCATCGACCTTGCACACCGAGTCTAGAGGGAGAACTTCAGAAAGAAATTCAAATCGTGGCAGATCGAAATCCAAAAGGGGCAAATCAAGAACATGAAAGAAAGATTTTCCCTGTTATAATTGTGGCAAGAAAGGTCACTTGAAAAGAGATTATCGAGCACTGAAGAAAGATACCGGTGCACAGGAATCTGCCAACATGACATAGGAAACAGGTAATGCCATGATTCTAAGCGTCAACAGTCCGATTGAATCATGGATCTTGGATTCAGGGACATCTTTTCACTTCACCCCATGCCAAGAAATCATGGAGAACTATATTAATGGTGATTTTGGGAGGGTTCATGTAGCTGATGATGAAACCTTGAAGATCGTCGGAAAAGGAGACATCCGATTAAAGTTGTCAAACCAGACCACCTGGACGCTGAAAGGAGTGAGACATATTCCTGGCCTAAAAAAAATTGATTTCTATAGGACACCTTGATGGAGAAGGATATAGCACAACCTTTTTAGACTCTGAATGGAAGATTACCAAAGGAGCACTCGTCATTGCTCGTGGTAAGAAGACTGATACTCTCTATTTAACCTCAAATTTAGAGAATATCATTGCAGTAGCAGATGTTGATGGAAAATAAAACCTATGGCACCAAAGGCTTGGCCATATGAGCGAGAAAGGGATGGAGACACTTTTATCAAAAGGGAAGCTGCCTGATCTAAAGAGTGTAGATGTCGGACTATGCGAGGATTGCATCTTTGACAAACAAAAGAAAGTCAGTTTTTCAAAGATTGGCAAGATACCCAAGGCAGAAAAGTTAGAGTTGGTTCATATTGATGTATGGGTACCATATCTAGTTCCATCTCTTGCAGGCTCACTATATTATGTCACCTTCATCGATGATTCTACAAGGAAGGTATGGGTTTATTTTCTGAAGAAGAAATCAGAAGTCTTTGATACATTCAGAAAATTGAAGGCCATGGTGGAAAATGAAACTGGTTTGAAAGTTAAGCGGTTGAGGTCTGATAATGGATGAGAGTACAGAAATAGAAGATTCATAGATTTCTGCGCAAACAATAGGATCAAGATGGAGACAACAGTTCCCATGACACCGCAGCAGAATGGCGTAGCAGAGCGCATGAACATAACTCTGAATGATCGTGCCAGAAGTATGAGGATACATGTCGGCTTGCCCAAAATGCTATGGGCTGAAGCTATCAACACTGCAGCTTACCTGATCAACCGTGGGCCCTCAGTTCCCTTGGATGGTGGAATACCAGAGGAAGCTTGGAGCAAGAAAGAAATAAACCTTTCACACTTAAGAGTGTTTAGTTGTATTTCTTATGTACACATAAACTCTGCTGAAAGAAGTAAACTTGATGCCAAGTCCAAAAAATGCGTCTTTGTTGGTTATGGTGGTGATGAGTTCGATTACCAATTTTGGGACTACGAAAATTGAAAGATCATCAGAAGCAGAGATGTTATTTTCAATGAGAATGTAATGTACAAAGACAGGTCAACTGTAGAATCAAGTAGCTCCAAATCGAAGATGAAACAAAGGAATTTGCTGAGCTCGAGGAGATTTCTAGAAATGATGTTCAGATCAATCCTGAAGCAGTTCAGATCAATCCTGAAGCAGTTTAAAAAGAACCAGGTACACCAGAATTAAGAAGCTCCTCCAGAATTCCTAAACCAACCCAGCGTTACTCGCCTTCTTTGCACTACTTGTTACTGACTAACAATGGTGAATCAGAGTGCTATAATGAAGCAATGTAGGTGGAGGATTCAGTCAAGTGGGAGTCTTCCATGAAAGATGAGATGGACTCACTTATGTCAAATCAGACGTGGGAATTAGCTGAATTACCACCAGGCAAGAAAACGCTCCATAACAAGTGGATTTACAGGATCAAAGAAGAGCACGATGGGAGAAAATGATACAAAGCAAGATTGGTTGTCAAAGGTTTTCAGCAAAAAGAATGTATTGACTACAATGAAATTTTCTCTCCAGTCGTAAAACTGTCTACAATCATACTGGTGTTGAAAATTGTAGTTGCAGAGAATTTACATCTTGAGCAGTTAGATGTAAAGATAGCTTTCCTTCATGGTGATTTGGAGAAAGAAATCTATATGAGACAGCTAGAAGGCTTCATAGAGGCAGGCAAGAAAAATCGGGTATGCTGGTTGAAGAAGAGTTTGTATGGTTTAAAACAAGCTCCTAGACAGTGGTACAAAAAGTTCGATAGTTTCATGAGTAGCAGTAGTTTTACCAGATGCCAAGTAGATCATTGTTGCTATATCAAGAGGTTCGACAACAACTTCATTATTTTATTATTGTACGTTGATGACATGCTCGTTGCAGGCTCAAACATGCAAGAGATTATAAACTTGAAGCAAAAATTGTCGAAGTAATTTGTAATGAAAGATCTAGGCGTTGCAAAGCAGATTCTTGGGATAAGGTTCAAGAGAGACACAAAGTCGGGGACTTTGATATTATCACAGGCTGAGTACATTAACAAAGTACTATCCAGGTTTAACACGCAAGATGCCAAACCAGTAAGTACACCTTTAGGTGTTTATTTTAGACTCTCTAAAGAATAGTCACCAAAGAAGGAGGAAGAACGTGCACACATGGTAAAGGTGTCGTATGCCTCAGCAATTGGAAGTCTAATGTATGCCATGGTTTGTACCAGACCAGATATTGCTCAGTGGGAGCTATTAGCAGGTACATGAATAATCTGGGCAAGGTACACTGGGAAGCAGTCAAATGGATCCTCAGATATTTGTGGGGTCTACAAACAAAGAACTTTGTTTCAAAGGTGGAGATATGATACTGACAGACTATATAGATGCTGACTTAGCAGAAATGTTGACATCAGAAGGAGCACTACAGGGTATGTCTATACTCTAGGAGAAACTGCAGTGAGTTGGGTTTCTCAACTACAGAAGATAGTTGCTCTCTCCACAACTGAAGCAGAATATGTCGCTGTTACGGAAGCCAACAAGGAGATGGTTTGGCTCCAAAGTTTCTTGGAAGAGTTAGGCAAGAAACAAGAAAACAATGTTTTGTATTGCGATAGTCAAAGTGTTATCCATCTAGCAAAGAATCAATCTTTTCATTCTAGGACGAAGCATATACAATTGAGATATCATTTTATCCGGTCTCTTCTGGAAGATGGGATTTTGAAACTTGAAAAGATTAGTGGAGCTCAAAATCCGGCAGACATGTTGACAAAGACGGTGACTACGGAAAAACTGAAGTTGTGTTCAACTTTAGTTGGCATGCTAGAATTAAAGACCAGAAATGCTGCTGCATTGATTGATGTGTGAAGACAGATTAAAATCAGTATTCAAGTGGGAGATTGTTGAATATTCAAGAGCCATCATTGTTGAAAATTAGTAGCAACCGACAGCTAAATTTGGTCCATGGTGGGCTGCCTAATTTTGCTGAAAAATGGGCAGCAATTGTTGAAATGTAATAGGGTTAATTACACTTTAGTCATTGCACTGTAGGGTATTTTCAAAGATTAGTCCTTAAGCTTCAATTATAAATATCCTAGCTCATTTAGCTTCAAAATCATCTCAAATTATTTATTTCTCCCAATACTATAGAGCTTTCTTGTGAGTAGTGACTGTTTTGTAAACACCTGTAAATTTTCTCTCTTAATAAAAGATCTGCAGCAGTCCGGAGACATAGGTACAATTGGTTGAACTCCGTTATCAATTCCGGGTATTATTTTTCCGCTTTTATTTCGCTTTCTCACTAATCTGGTTATTGGGAAATTACCCGTACTCGGTTTTATTTCCCAACAGTCTCCCTACAAGCATAACATCCAACTTGTTCCCTTGCATCTTTAATCAAAGGGAATAATCGAGGTAGAAGAATATGGTGGGGGTGAAAGGGGCTTCTCTCAACATGCATCGGCATCTCATTCATACATGATTCATGGATGAGAAATTCACAAGGAAGGCATACATACATATAAGATTGAGTAGTCAATATGAGCAGCTGATTGCATGCCACACACTTGAACTCCATTCCCTCCCATATTTCTTTCTCCAGCTGGGTCGTTAAAGAAATTATGCAGCGTTTGAGTTGATGAGGGTGGCAAAAATGGTGAATTGGGCGATGCTCCTCCTCAGCACGCTTGGCTATCTCATTTTCATCATTAAAAACAGCCATAGCGCATTTGAAATCAAGCTTCAGCATGCACCTGTTATTGATCAAACTAAACGCCAATCTTCTACATGCATCACACACAAATAGGTCCGTCATACTGAATCTAAGTGGATGGGGGTGAAAAGTATGTTTCTGGATTTAAGGCGGCAATTCAGCGCATGATTTGTGCATCCCAAATTCGTCACCATCTACACAAAAATAAGTCGGACCAACAATGATATCCAAGCACCCCACGCATGGCAGTATGTCGTTCTCCTTCGCCTCCATAAAGCTTAGCTTATACTTGTGGAGAAAATGTTGGAACTCCATTTTACAGGAATAATATTGAGAGGACGATCCATTTATTATTCCAAACCTAACTCAAAATTATGCTTTAACTACTGGAGAAGTTATTCTTTTATGTAGTGGCATCTTAATTGTCTGTTGAAGATGGTTTGGCATCTTAATTGTAGAGATGTTGAGCACCAAATGGTTAGAAAATGTTATAGAATATAAATATATATATATATTCAAACGGTCAACGTAATGAACCCTAATTATAAGACTAAAATTTATATAAACTACGTATTTAGTCATTCAACTATTTAATAAATTATGTTTTTCTTATCCAACTTTTTTTTCTAAAATCATATCAAAAGTTACATTTTAGTTATGTTTTAGCTAATTGCCGTTAAAAAGAATAGAAATATTCATATGACATTATTTAGTCACTCTTCTTTTTTGGTAATCCAACTATTTTTGCATAAATCAAGTGATCTCAATAGTAAATGAATTGTTGTTATTCCTTGAGGTCTCGAGTTCGAGCACTAGGAATATTAGGGGTTTGGACGTTTAATGTCAAATGGTTGAAAGATATCTTTGAACATATATTGTCTTATAATTACCCCATATTAATAAAAAAAAGTAATCTAACTATTTTTTAAAAGGCTTAATACACTTTTAGGTGCCTAAATTATATCTCAAATTGACTTTTGGTGTCTAAAGAATTTTTTGTTAAAAATAGGTGTTTATTGTTTTCTCCGTTACACTTTTAGGTGCCTAACATTAAAAAATTTATTAAGTGACATGTGTTACGTTTATATTTTTTATTTTTTTTTAAAAAAATATTATTTAAAATTTAAATTTTAGTCATTTACCGTTAAAAATAAAAATGTTGAGAGGATATTTTTTTATTTTTCTCAATGTTATGTGACACTATATTATGGCGGCACATTTATATCACTGTTATTTTTTAATTGTGAGTGACTAAAATAGAACTTTAGATATAATTTTGAAAAAAACATAATTGAGTGATCAAACATAATCAGAAAAATAGTTCAGTAACTAAATACTTAGTTTATCCTTAAATTTTAGATGAATAAACGCTAAATTTATACAAATTACTATATTAAAAGGCATAATATAAAAACAAATGTTCAAACTATAACATTTTCTCATTTTGGTGTCTAAACTACTTTTTTATCACTTCAGATGTCTAATATTACAAATGTTACTATTTTAAGTTATTCAGTCGTAATGATCGTTAAAATTTTTTGTGAATTGACATGTGTCATATTCATATAATTTTAGAAATTTTATTTAAAATAAAAAATTAAAATCGTATTTTAAAAAAAAACTTTTTTTAGATTTGAAAAAGCCCTAAAATTTTAAAATATATCATTCCAATATTAAAGTCATCATCGACTGTCACTGGTGTTCTTGCTAGGAATGTTAAAAAATACTCGATCCGACTGATCGACCCATTGACCCGTTGACTCAAACCCAAAAAATTGGGTATTCTCTAAAAAAAATATTCAACTGGGCCAGATACCCAATCCGTGATTTTTCCTGAGTATTTGGACTGGATTTGGGCTGAATTTTTTATAACCACGTACCCGACCGAACTTGGTAGTATTTACATATAAATATTTTTTTAGTTTTAAATTGTACTTTAATTTAGGTTTCTTAATATTTTACCTTAAAATTGAATATAAATTCCTAAATTTTTTATAGGTTTCTATTATATACTTTTATGTTTTAAATTTTTAAAAAAGTTTTTATTAATTTGTTAATATGATATTTGAAGGAAAAAATTGAGATCAATATTAATATTTTTAAAGTTTTCTTTTGGAAATAAACTTTAATATATAAATAATTATCTTTAAAACTAACTTTAAAACACTTATTTTGTGTATGGATTATATATTATGAAATTTTAAATTTTTTGCAATTCATATGTGATTTTTTTAAATTTTGAATTTAAAAATAATATATATGAATTATGTACTTGTGGCCTAAAAATACGGGTACCTGACTAACGGGTACTCGAACTTAATGGACCGAAACATATACTATGTCTACCCAGAGAACCGGTACTGTGGGTAGCCGATTTTGATCAACCCTAATTATCACAACTGTCGAACAATTATATCATCATCGATCGTCATCAATCTGTCGTCGTTCAACAACCCCAAATTAATTGTATCATTTATACGCTCAAACTTTTGCTCGACAAACACATCATTATTGCGCCCAAAACTTTGCTCAAATAGCATACTATTGTCGCTTCCCTCTCCGTTGTTTCTCCTCTTTATCGTTGCATCATTACACACTAATTTTGTGCATCATACATGCTTCCTCTCTTCAAAAACAACAAAATAATCTAATAAATTTAGGATTAGGGTTAGGGATTTATGAACCTAGAGGAATTGGGAAGATAATAAGAGAGATAATCGACAATAGAGGTTTGACAATAAGAGGGTAGTCGTTCGACGAGAGCAAAGGTGACCAACAATGGTTGGTATGGGATAAAAACATAGGACTTAGGGGGCGTTTGGTTCACGAAATGTAAGATTACCTTTGGGAATAACATTAATGGAATGTAACATTACTATGAGAATATTGTATTACCTTGGTTTATTTAGCAGGAATGTAAGATTACAGTGTTTGGTTGGAGGAATATAAGATTATTTGGATACATATTTTTACCAAATTATCCTTGTGATATATTTTTTTAAAGTTAAACTTTTATATTAATTTATAAAAATTTTAATGAAAATTCATAAAAATATTTTAATCGTTATACTATCTAACTTTTGAGAAGAAATTACATTTAATATATAATTAATATAATTAGTATGTTAAATTTATATTTTTAAATAATGTTTATAAGTATTATATTTATATATATAAAATATACTATAATATAAAAATAATATTATGGTAGTAAAATATTATTTAAATAATTACATTTTTACAATAACACTATTTTTTTCATCTCATAAAATTATAAATAGTAAAATATTGAATATTAAAAATATAAAATATTTTTAATTCTCAAAATTATTAATATTTTAGTAAATCAAACTCTTTGTATAATATTATTATTATTATTATAATTTTGAGTAAAGTATAAAAAATAAGAATTTAGAATGATCATTATAAAAAATATTCATTAGTCCAAAGATATTCTTGTCCAAAGTGGTTGGAATGTAAGATTACCTAAGAATTTGGAGGTAATGATGTTTCTACCATTTTAACCAAAAAATGTTATTATTGGGAAAAGAGTATTCTTGGTAATGTAAGATTCTGTGAATCAAACATGGAAATATAATTCCGGAAAAAAATATTCCTCTTGGTAATGTAACATTCGGCGAACCAAACGCACTCTTAGATTAAAAAATAGAATTTTTTAAATTAATAATATTTTAATTTTTTAAAAAATATAGCTTTCGGAACCGTCTTTCGGTTGGGCCCGAAATTGGGCTTCGACTTGGATAAAATAGATTAGGAGTCGTCACCGATCATTTATTTTAAAATAAATGGGTTGATCATTTACCCTATTTCTTACCTGATCTGCGTTGTACCAGAAACGTGTCGGGTTCTGGAGTCGGTTACGGTCAAGGAAGGATTATCACCCTTGAATCGCCCTTTCGGTACCAATTAATTTATCGGTTGTCTTAATTAATAAAATTAAAAAGTTTAAATTTAAATTTAAAAATATGATCCAAATTACTTACCCTTGATTGGTTGGAGTTCTTCTAAAAAAGTAAAAAAATGTTAGAAAATATAATAATAAACAAATGTTAGATAAATAAAAAAAATAAAGTTAATAAAATAAAAGGAAATAAATAATAAAAATAAAAATATTTTCAAAAACCTATATAATATATATTCTTAAAAATATTTTAAAAACTATATATTATATTTATTTCTAAAATATTTTAAAAACTATATAATATATATACTTTTAAAAACTATATATTATATTTATTTTTAAAATATTTTAAAAACTATATAATATATATTTTTAAAAATATTTTAAAAATTATATATTATATTTATTTTTAAAATGTTTTAGAAACTATATAATATATATTTTCAAAAATGTTTTAAAAACTATATATTATATTTATTTTCAAAATGTTTTAAAAACTGTATAATATATATATATTTTTCAACGTTTTAAAAGTTATATATTATATTTATTTTCAAAATATTTTAAAAACTATATAATATATATATTTTTCAAACATGTTTTCAAAACTATATATTATATATATATGTTTTTTTAAAAATGTTTTTAAACTATATAACATATATATGTATATATATAAAAAATGGGACGAAAATGAGTGTCTACAGCTGCCCCTCTTTGTCCTTTTTTGTAGAACGAAAAATAGGACAAAGATAAAAAGACACTAATTTTCGTTTGGTGGAGTTGAAGAATAACTCCCTGTCGAATTAAGTTGCAGATGGCTCCTCCGTCGTGAAGTCGAGTTCACCTTGAAATGATATAGAATTGAAGTCGTAGTTCGAGATTTGAATCGGGATACAGCTTCTTGCTGCCCAATTGTAGTCAACCTCGGTCTTCTTCTCGGTTTAAAGACCTTGGTTTAAAAAATTCGACTGAAAAATAATTCTTTGACTCCACCATGTCGTTGATAGGCCTTTGAACTCGAAAGTCTTCATTGACATATAGCTTTTCTCGACTTAAGCTATGCTGCCGGAAAACAACTTTTTTGTCATTGAGGCACGGTTAACTCGGGTCTTCTTTTTAACTTGAAAACCTTGATTGTAACTAGACACTAGTGTGATTGAGGTGTCATCGAGCTGAATGAAATCGAATTTGATAAATTTATTAACAGATAACCTTTCTTACCTTGAGCTATGCTGTAAATTTGGTTTGCCTCTGAGCTGAACGTAATCGAACCCGGAGGTCTTCAGTTAGCATATAACCTTCCTCAACTTAAGCTATGCTACAAATGATGTGCCGTTGAGCTGAGTGTAGTCGAACTCAAAGGTCTTTTGTTGGCAGACAACCCTTTTAGACTTAAGTTGTGCTGCAAATGATATGCCTTAGAGCTTAGCGTAGTTGAACTCGAAGGTCTTTGGTGACATATAACCCTTTTAGCCTTGAGCTATACTGTAAATGATATGCCCTCGAAGCTGAGTGTGATCGAACTCGGGGGTCTTTGGCAGATAGCCTTTCTCGACTTAAGCTATGTTGCAAATGATGTACCGTTGAGCTGAGCGTAGTCGAACTCAAAGGCCTTTTGTTGGTAGACAACCCTTCTAGACTTAAGTTGTGCTGCAAATGATATGCCTTGGAGCTGAGCGTAGTCGAACTCAAAGGTCTTTGGTGACAGATAACCCTTCTAGCCTTGAGTTATGTTGTAAATGATATGCCCTTGAAGTTGAGTGTAATCGAACTCGAGGGTCTTTTGGCAGATAGCCCTTCTCGACTTAAGCTATGCTGCAAATGATGTGCCTTAGAGCTGAGCGTAGTCGAACTCAAAGGTCTTTGGTTGGTAGATAACCCTTCTTGACTTAAGTTATGCTGCAAATGATGTGCCCTCGAAACTGAATGTAATCGAACTCGGGGGTCTTTGGTAGATAGCCCTTCTCGACTTAGGCTATGCTGCAAATGATGTGCCTTGGAGCTGAGCGTAGTCGAACTCAAAGGTTTTTGGTTGGCAGATAACCCTTCTCGATTTAAGTTATGCTGCAAATGGTGTGCCCTCGAAGCTGAGTGTAGTCGAACTCAAAGGTTTTTGGTTGGCAGATAACCCTTCTTGATTTAAGCTATGCTGCAAATGATGTGCCCTCGAAGCTGAGTGTAATCGAACTCGAGGGTCTTTGGCAGATAGCCCTTCTCAACTTAATTTATGCTACAAATGATGTGCCTTGGAGCTGAGCGTAGTTGAACTCAAAGGTCTTTGGTTACAGATAACCCTTCTAGCCTTGAGTTATGCTGTAAATGATGTGCCCTCGAAGTTGAGTGTAATCGAACTCGAGGGTCTTTTGGTAGATAGCCCTTCTCGACTTAAGCTATGCTGTAAATGATGTGCCTTAGAGCTGAGCGTAGTCGAACTCAAAGGTCTTCTAGTTGACGGATAACCCTTCTAGCCTTGAGTTATACTACAAATGATATGCCCTCGGAGCTGAGTGTAATCGAACTCGGGGGTCTTTGGCAGATAGCCCTTCTCGACTTAAGCTATGCTGCAAATGATGTGCCTTGGAGCTGAGCGTAGTCAAACTCGAAGGTCTTTTGGTCACAGATAACCCTTATAGCCTTGAGTTATGCTGTAAATGATGTCTTAAAAAAATGGCTTCTCTTCACAGGTCTAAGCCGGTCATAGTTCTTCAGGTGGTTCCTCTGAGCGAGTCTGAACCAAATGAGATGATCTTTGAATGACTCCCCTTTTATGGGAAAGCCCACTGATGAATTCTGTCAGCCAAATATCTTTCGTTGTGGAATTAAAATCTGGCTTGAAGATATTAACTTGAAATATGTTGTTTGTTGTTAAGTTGAGCCGAACTGGATTTGTTCTGAACTGGTTCTCGAACTCATTTGAAGTTGACTTTAATATCTGTAGATATGTCAAGTCGGTCACCACTGAGCTAAGCAACCACCATCGTTATTTAAAGGCGCTTGAGAATCGAGTATCCTTCATCCTGAAGTCAAAACTTGACTCTAAAAGCTACAAAAAATGTGTATGCTAAAATGATGAATGTGATGCACCTAAGTATGTCTAAGATGCATGCAATATGAATGAATTATGTGTTATCTCCTGGATGGAGTCTCGCGCTTTGTTTGTCAATCAAGTCCTTAGAATCGATCGTGCCCCACTATCTTCTCGAGCTTTGGCTTTACAGACCTTTCAAATCTGAGACTACTTTGTTTGAAAATGTTTTTCTCCTTTTTCTTGTTTTAGGAGAAAAAATGTTGTAAAATATTGTTGGCAATTGACTCAAATTGTAAACGTGAGTTCAAAGAATATCAAAGGAATCAAGAGCTCTTTTAATGCTTTCAGAGTTACAAATTTTTGACAAATGTTCAAATGGATGAGTTGGCTTTAGGTTGGCCTCCTTTCTAAGGGCTTGGCATTTTAATTAGATGCGGACAAAATGACGCAACTAGCATGATTAATTACTAGACCTTTTATTTCGATCCTCTGAAATCTTTTGTTTGTTCAAGCTTTGTAGGCTCCTCTAATAAAGGCAATGCAAAAAATATTGGTCTAAAAATGAAATTCTTGAGTGCTCGTGTGTAGTTGACTATAACAGGTGTTTCTTAACTCCCTTAGTCCATCATTACCAAAAATTTATTGCTTAGATAAATTTGATTTAATTTGCCGTTATTTGGCTAGCTGAATCCATAAAGTCGGGGCGTTTAACCAATTGCTTTAGAGGGACAACTTAACATTATAATCAGTTTTATCAAGTTCACTGAAGGGTTCATCTCATCACAAAGTCTTCGACCGGACAATAGCAGTAGAGCAAACACCGAATTGCCAAGTGTTCAAGCAATGTCATGGTTTGAATGTAATCTACTCATAAGGCCAGGGCTTTCAAGTTTCCTCTATAACCAATTGCCTTAGTGGAATAGCTCAGCTTTACGGATTTAATTTCTTAAGATTGTCAAGAAGAAACTGTTATAGTCTAGGTGTTTGCTGGAAGTCAAAAATTTCATCGTTAGAGTTCAATTTTCAAACAACTGAACTAAACTAGATTCACTTACTTGACTATTCAATCTGTAAAGATCATGATCATAACTGAACGTCTTAAATGAAAAGCATAGTAATTGTCATATGCAAATGATGCCCCATGTTGTCCGCACCTTATAAAAGGAAAAGGTTGTATTGGTTAATTATAAGAGCAAGGTACGGTGTTTGAGGGTATATTCTGGGTAAGGTCAAGGTCCTTGTTTTAAAACATGTTACTTTGTCAAAGATCCGTAACTTTGAACCATTCACAGAGTTTCTTAATTCAAATGATATTCAAAGAATTGTAAGTTTGCAAATGTGATTCATTGCTCGTCATCATTAAAGTAACATAAATTTATTTAAATGTTTTTACAAAAACTTGAAAAAGTGGAAAAAAAATAAGTTCAAACAGAATGCCTCGAATGATGATATGATATTTCTCACTTGGATGCCCCTAAGTTGTTAAAGTCGATCCAGTTATGGTTACGCATCTTCTGTATGACTCTTTTGAATGCGTAACAGTTCTCAATTGTGTGCCCTGGGACACCGCCATGATATTCACAATGTGCATTCTCATCATACCACTTGGGGTATGGGGGCTTCATGGGCTCCACCGGGTATGGTGACACTACATGGGTGTTAAGAAGTTGATGGTAAAGCTCTTTGTAGGTCATGGGAATAGGGTCAAAATGTTCTCTTTCCCTTCTTGGTTCTCCGGAATCTTGTTTAGAAGTACCTAACGGTATAACTGCAGTTGATTTTGGTTTGGTGATCGTAATACCTTTACTGGCATGGTTGATATTGTTAATCTCTCCATCCCGCTCTCGCATAGGAGGTTTCCTACTGGCCTCCCCATCATTAATTTTGAATTACTTTATGGCCGACTCAATCATTTCTCCGGCCATAACCAAGTCTGAAAAGCTTCCTGATGTGATCGCAACTAGGTGCCCGAAGTATGGAGCCTTCAGGGTCTACACAAAGAGTTTTCGGGTTTCCTTTTCATCTAACTGTGGATGAACTTGCACAGTCAAATCCCTCCATTTTTGTGCGTACTACCTGAAACTTTCATTATGCTTCTTTTCCATGCTTTGTAGCATAACTCGATCTGGCCTTATGTCATTGACATGCCTGTATTGTTCCAGAAATGACTTGGCCAGGTCCTTCCAGGTCTTGATATTTGACCGACTTAGCTAGTTGTACCACCGAATGGCTGAGCCCGACAGACTCTCAGGAGTTGGTTGTTTCCTCCATATCCTGTCACCTTTCGGTAGAACATGGTGATGTGAGCGGATGGACAATTGTTCCCGTCAAACTTCTCGAATTTCGAGGACTTAAATTTCGGAGGAAGAACCAAGTCCGGGACTAGACTAAGTTTCGCTGTATCGATTTCATGGTAGTCATGGTCTCCTTTGACTACCTTTATTTGGTCCTCTAATTGTTTGATTTTTTCCTCCAGCTTCTTCGCTTTGTCATCTTCGTCCAAATCAAGTACATGATAATAACCTGGATTGTTCTTAGGGTTAAATACAGAGGACGAGGGCTTCGCTTTTGCAGCAGATGAGTCCCCTCGAAGTTCTGGTAAGATTTCATGTGAGATAACCACTTGCGGGGTAGGTTGTATAGTTACCCCTTCCAGTGAACCTGCCCCAGATGCACTAGTCTGTTGTTAGCCAACTAACTTGGAAACAATCTGATCGACCAAAGACTCTTGGTTCTTCATGATTGTTTCCAGAGTATTTCGAATGTTCTGGTTTATCTTGTCTTCTAGCTCTTTCTGTAGTTTCAACATATTCTCCTCGATTTGTGTAATTCTGGCTTCTATCCTATTCTTCTTCAAACGGGTGTTATGCGGATGGGGTGTGTCCGACACTTGAGACGGTGTATCCAGTATTTGTTCCTTTTGATGTGACATGTATATGTTAGTTAATGTGAATGCAAAGAAAATGCAAAATGTCTAAATGCATGATGCATGAAATGTCCGAGGCATTGATCCAAAAATGTGCCTGTTATTCTGAATAACCCTTATTGGTGACAAAAGTGTTACGTCTGAAGAGACAGAAAACTTTTTGATGGTATAGATCCCGCATAACTTCTGACAAGTTGATTGGTCTTCTGCCTTTTTTCCTCGGTTGAATATCCCGTCGAACCATTCTGGTTCCTTTGGCTAAACTTGTGCAGATGACGAGCTGCTTGCCCAAACAAGGTCTCGAAGGACTGTATCTCCGGCTTTCACTATATGTCGAGCCTGTTCCAAACGAAAGTGCCATCGGAGCCCTCCACCCGAAGTTTATCGACTTGTTTCTAGAATTTATCCATAATGGTCTCCAGCTTAGCTAGGGTTTCTTCATCTTGTTCTCGTAATTTTCGAAAGGACTCTCCGGGTGAGTAACATTTTCCTCGTCTTGCCCCTACAACCTTTTCCTCCGAGTGTTCTTTGACCACGGCTGGGCTTCTGAGCATTTTATCTCTTTGTATTATAATCCCTTTGTCCATTAATGCAGATTATTCATGTTTAACAAACACATTTTTGGTGGATTAACACCTCGTTTTAAATGAAGCGAATGATGAAAACAAAACGAAATAGAACAAAAAATAAAAGGGGTTAGTGAGGTAAATCAAAATAAAAAAAATGAAAAAAATCCAACCCCATATGATAATCTACCCAAACATGCTTAATATTTCTACACAGACATGATTTCTAACCCGCATGCTAATTTCAAACAAATCCTAACCGCATATTTGTCTAGTTCACATGCTTTGAACAGAAAATAAAGCAGGAAACAAAGCATCCTAGGGTTTGGAATGAGGTATTGGGGTGGGCTCTAATTCCCTGTACTCTCCCGGTTTAGGTTCTAAAAAGGGTACTTGAATTCTCCTTGCCGGTGCCCCTTGGGCTTATCAGACCCTCAGTCCTAAGCCCTTCACAGGCTTGTGTGGACTAAGTTAAACTCGAGAGGACACATTCCCTTATGCCCGCACGGTGAATAAATTCACACGAAGGACATAAGGTATATGAATCCCGAAGGCTACTTGCTAGGCATATGCGGTGAATAAATTCACACGAATGCATCGCTTTCACCCCCACTTAAGACGGGTTCGGAACTCGGGTTTAGAGCTTAGAGATGACAATTTTGAAAAAAAATCTGAAATCATTAAAAAACGTCAGTACAACTATTTATTTAAAAAAAATAATCAAAGATAAATAATTGGAATCGAATAAATAAATTAAAATTAAAATTTAACATTTTCGCATAAAAAGACAACCGAAAATTAATTTCAGCCTGACTCACTTACCTGACCCCAGTGGAGTCGCCAAGCTGTCGGAACCGTCTTTCGGTTGGGCCCGGAATTGGGCTTCGACTTGGATAAAATGGATTAGGAGTCGTCACCGATTATTTATTTTAAAACAAATGGGTTGATCGGATACCCTATTTCTTACCTGATCTGCATTGTACCAGAAACATGTCGGGTTCGGGATTCGGTTACGGTCAAGGAATGATTAGCACCCTTGAACCGCCCTTTCGGTACCAATTAATTTATCGGTTGTCTTAATTGCGAAAATTAAAAAGTTTAAATTTAAATTTAAAAATCCGATCCAAATTACTTACCCTTGATTGGTTGGAGTTCTTCTAAAAAAGTAAAAAAATGTTAGAAAATATAATAATAAACAAATGTTAGATAAAAAAAAGTTAATAAAATAAAAGGAAATAAATAATAATAATAATAATAATAATAATATTTTCAAAAACCTATATAATATATATTCTTAAAAATATTTTAAAAACTATATATTATATTTATTTCTAAAATATTTTAAAAACTATATAATATATATACTTTTAAAAATATTTTAAAAATTATATAATATATTTATTTTTAAAATGTTTTAAAAACTATATAATATATATTTTTAAAAATATTTTAAAAATTATATATTATATTTATTTTTAAAATGTTTTAGAAACTATATAATATATATTTTCAAAAATATTTTAAAAACTATATATTATATTTATTTTCAAAATGTTTTAAAAACTGTATAATATATAAATATATATATATATATTTTCAACGTTTTAAAAGTTATATATTATATTTATTTTCAAAATGTTTTAAAAACTATATAATATATATATTTTTCAAACATGTTTTTAAAACTATATATTATATATATGTTTTTTTAAAAATGTTTTTAAACTATATAACATATATATGTATATATATAAAAAAATGGGACGAAAATGAGTGTCTACAATAGAAAAATGCGATACTTGTCATTTGATGAAAATTCTTAACTATCATTATAGCTAAACACTTAAAATAATAATATTTGTAATGTTAGATATTTATATTAATAAAAAAATAATAAGAGACTTAGATAAATATATATATAATTCATACACTTATTTTTTATATTAAATGTATTAAAAATAAAAATAAATATTTATCATCCTAACGAAATGAAGCTGAACCAAAGACCTTGAAATTTGTCATCCGAAGACAAGTGCAACAAAGAACAAAGAAACTAAGGTGGTGTTTGTTTTCACTGTGCAAGCTCTTCAAATCACTTATGTCTGCGTTGAGCATAGGGCTGTAAATGAGACGAGACAGATCGCGAGCTACTCGAGATCGACTCGATCTTGGCTCGATAAATACTCGGATGGAATGGACTCGACTCGAGCTCGAACTCGACTCGAGTTCTTAACGAGCCGAAACGAGCTACTCGATACTCGACTCGAAAAACTCGTGAGCAGCTCGAAAAAATATTATATTATATTTTTGATTTTTTAAAATTACATTATTAAAAATATATTAAAAATACATTATTGATGAATAAAATATTCTTGAATTGAAAATGATTAAAAATTATTTTTTTATTTATTTTAAATTAATAAAAAAAATATTTATCTAATGAAAAATATTTAATATATTTCTAATGATAATATTTTAAATAACTAATTTTTAAAATTGTTGTTGTATTTTCAAGTTTCGGGTTCAAATATCATAAATATTAAGGGTTTAAGCATTTAATATCAATATACTATATTGTACTTACCTCATAAATCGGTACCAAGTCTATTAATTAATGTATTTGTAATGAACCTTAAACCCTAAATCCTAAACCCTAAATCCGATTATGTGATAGAGATTAAATTATGCACATGAAGGTAACATACAAATTATGCAAAATGATGTTATGCGACTCCTAAATAAATCATTCACGTACTTATACATAAACATATCAACATGCAAAATAAAATATACACAACTTGTTGATTAAGACATGATTTTATCATATCTTAATGATGATTATCGACACCGTCATTGCTTTCAAACACTGACTCACCAACACAATATTTCAAGAGCTGACTTGACAACATAATGTAAACGGAGATTTGATGTACAAATACAACTAAAACGATGGGATCATATTTTATCATACCCTAGTCAAGAGGTTAACATCAATATCATACAATCACCATCGGTGTCAAAATATTCGTATTTTACTCTTCTTTATTCTCATGGAAATATTTTCTTTGAAATTCACTCAAAATCGATGAAAATTCATTTAAAATTTTGATATACTAATATTTCGATCCATTCTAACGATTGTCCAACAATACTAATTTTGATAATTTCAAATTTTTAAGACTCGGTTCATTATTATCCTACTTTGGTTCATCTTTGTTATCTCCCGAATAATATATATTGATATCTAAGTGAAGAGAGAGGGAAAAGAAGAAGAAGCTTGTTATTCAGCTCATCAAGTAAAGAAGAAGAAGAAGAAGAAGAGCAAGGGGAAAGAGGGATCATTTACATAATTTCAGGTCAAAACCCCTCAAAAACCTCTTGAAGCTAAATAGCTATGGTGGAAAATCCAAATACAGCCGAGCCAAGTAGGGAAAAATTAAACGTGGTGAGCTCCACGAAAAAAATATAGTTACTAAACACATGGAAACCATCATTTGCTTCAAAACCTTGATCCTCCGAGCTATTGAATATAATTGCAGGTCACTGGTTATTGTTTCTCTCTTTAAGGTTTGAGGGAAAAAACACCAACAAATATAAACTATATAAAATCATTACTGATCCAAAAAAAATATGTAAAAATCTTGTTTTGCAGTTGTTCATATCAGATGAACTTAAGCAAAGTCAGTTGTAGGCATTTCACGAGATCCTTCACTGTCATCGAAAACTTAGCTTCCATCTGCAGACGACGAGTCGACGATAATAAGTTAATTACCATGGAATATTCGAGGTTTAAGTCAAGGGTTTTAACCTGTAAATCGTACAATACCTGAGCAACAATGGTTATGTCAAGAGTGGCTTGTCCGAAAGGCAATACATTGGTATTGAGCACAGAGAGATGAAGCTTTTCGACTTCGTTTAGGGGGATGCCAGTTGGTCATGTGAGTTGATATCCCACATCGGTGGTGTTTGGGGAATAAGGGGTAAAGTGTGTGTATAAAAGGGGATGAGTTTCAGCAAATAAAAATTAACTCGTTTTCGAGCTTGAAATGAGCTTGAATCGAGCTTGAAACGAGCTTGAATCGAGCTTGAAACGAGCTTGAATCGAGCTTAAAATCGAGCTTAAAATCGAGCTTTTTAATCGAGCTTCTCAATCGAGCTTGCATCGAGTTTTTCAATCGAGCTCAAAATCGAGCTTTAATCGAGCTTGAGTCTCGAGCTTGAATCGAGCTCTTAAATATTTTTTGAGTTCAAGCCTTTTCGAGTTCGAGTCGAGCTTGAAAATTTTAGGCTCGCGAGTTTTCGAGTCGAGTTGAGCTTACATATAAAGTTTTCGTGTTCGAGTCGAGCTCGGCAATACTCGAGCTCGACTCGGCTTGTTTACACCCCTAGTCGCGCAGACCACGCGTAGACATTAGGCTTCGCATACTGTTTGTTTTTTAGAAGACAGAAGCTCTTCAAACGTCTGCGTGAGCTTTTCTTGGTGCAGATTTGGTTTTATGTCTTCAAAGGTCTTCAAATATCTTCAAGAATAATTATAAAATATAGTTATTTATTAAAATAATTTTAAATAATTTAATAAGGTTATTTATTTTAAAATAATTTATTTTAAAAAATTTATTGTAAAATAATTATTTTAAAATAATTTATTATAAAATAATTTATTATAAAATAATTTATTTTAAAATAAATTATTAAAAATGGATTGATTTATTTTGAAATAATTTATTTTAAATAATTTATTAGTATGGATTGATTTATTTTAAAATATGGATTGATTTATTAAATAATTTATTAGTATGGATTGATTTATTTAAAATATAGATTGATTTATTTTAAATAATTTAGTATGGATGATTTATTTTAAATATGGATTATTATTATGTAGTTGTATGGATTGATTATTTTAAATAATATATTAGTATGAATTGATTTATTTTAAATAATTATTTGTATAGATTATTTATTTTAAAATATGGATTGATTTATTATTTATTGTATGGATTAATTTATTTTAAATAATTTATTAGTATCGATTGATTTATTTTAAATAATTATTATTATTTAGTTGTATGGATTGATTATTTTAAATAATATTAGTATAATTGATTTATTTAAATATGGATGATTATTTTAAATAATTATTAGTATAGATTGATTTATTTTAAAAATGGATTGATTTATTATTTATTGTATGGATTGATTTATTTAAAATATGGATGATTATTATTTATATAGATTGATTTTTTTAAATAATTATTAGTATGAATTAATTTATTTTAAAATATGGATTAATTTATTTTAAATAATTTATTAGTATGAATTGATTTATTTTAAAATATGGATTGATTTATTTTAAATAATTTATTAGTATGAATTGATTTATTTTAAATAATTTATTTGTATAGATTAATTTATTTTAAAATATCGATTGATTTATTATTGTAGTTGTATAGATTGATTTATTTTAAATAATTTATTATATGAATTAATTATTTTAAAATATGGATTGATTTATTTTAAATAATTATTATGTATTATATGGATTATTAATTTTCAGTATTATAAACTAAAATTATTTAAATCTCACATACGTTAAAAATTAAATAGTCTTCTTCTTACAAAATACAGACTTTTAATCTACCTCTTCTACTATAAATACCTACAAATATAATACACAGACTACAAACTTTTTAACCCTACAAAAACAAACATCACCTAAATTAATAAATATTCTTCACCAAAGAAAAGAAGCTGCTGGTGCGCCAAATCAAGATACCGGTAGCTGGGAAGTTTCAGGCGAAGAGATTAGCAGAAGAAGAAGATGTTGTTTCAAGTGGGAGGACAAGGGACTCGTCCCACCTTCTTTGAAATGGCTGCAGCTCAGCAACTCCCGGCTAGTCTCCGTGCAGCCCTAACTTACTCAATCGGGGTCAACCTCTATCTTTTTGTCTTTACGTTTGAAAAAAAAAAGATTTTTTATATATTTATGAAACACCCATTTTCGTTTTCCTTCTTGATTTCTCAAAATTGTTCAGTTTTTCTATAAAATTTGCCTATTCAATTAGTGGGTCAATCTTAGTTTTTCGTTAAGATGAATGAAATAAATTGATTATTTTAGTTAATTGCCTTGGGAGAAAGCTTCAGTTTGTAGATTGATTTTAGTTTTTTATTTTCAGATTGCTTCAATGACTACTGTTTTGTGTGGCTTTAATTATTGTTATTATAGCTACTGGATATTGAATATTTTGAGGTTTATTCGTGGATTGATAGGTATTGGCATTGAGAAGACCAATTCTGCATAAGGTGTTAGACTATGAAGATGAATTCTATGCTTTGCTGATGTTGGTTCTTGAGACGCATAGCTTACGAACTACAGGTTTCCTTCTGCTTTGATTTTCTCTTAGTTACTTTATTACTTAAAAATCTCTTTTCTAGGTATTTTTGTTCAGCATGTACGTGAATCTTCCTATTTCCACGCATTCTTGATAGTGTTTTCATGTACCCTGGTTCTAGTTTTCTTCCAGATTACATGTGTTCTTCTAAACTTTAATGCTGCCTCCGATTTCACTGGTTTTGTACTCTGTGTTCAATTTATGTGTGGAGTTACTTTTAGTTTTCTATTGTGCCTCTGTGAACTATGGATCTGTTTTTTGCTTCTGTGATATGAATTCAAAGGAATTGTAATGAATTTTATTGAATTCTAAAAAATAGTAGCAGATTTAGGAAAACAGAGGAGAGAAGAAGCAAACAACACTTAACAGAATGCATTAATAACCCCTCATTACCCTTTCCTATCTATAATACCCAAACAAGCATAACTAACTACACATAGTCAGCAAGCCTCTGTGGATGATGCCTCTCACGTTTCCTGGCTTGACTTGGCTCGTGCTGAGGTGGAAGCTGACTTGGCAGTTGGCATTGAATTCATAACATTTTGTGTGAAATATAATGTAATCTTTGATAGTGGAGAAGGTGTTGAAAATTGTTCAGTATGTCTTCATTCTGTTGAGAATCTGTTCACCCATTGAAATTTATTCCCTTCCATATGAAGATGTTGAATGTCAAGATTGTAGGGAGTAGGAGAATAAGCAGAGACGGAGTCATGTATGGAAATTTGTGGTAATTTAATTCATTCTGGTTTTCTCAATATGATATGTAGAACTTAAATTTCATAGCTTGACTCTGCTCCATGATCTCACTTGTCCAAAATGAGTTGTAGCAGACCATCATTTTTTTTGAGAGAGATGTAGCAGACCATCATTAGATGTAACATACAGGACACTGTTTCCGTTACTTAAACATTAATGAACCTTAACCACAAGCCTACAACTAACATGTTTGCTTCGTGGAAGGAGGTAGCAGCACATGGTTTTTTCCCCTTTTTTCTTTTTTTCACCCTGAGAAAACATGGTCATTTTATGTATACGAGAAAGTAGATAAGCTATCATTATTATCCCTTTATGGAATTCAACATCTGTTTCTTAATTTGGAAGATTATAGTAATGTCCATTATATGTTGTTTGCAGTGTTTGGGTGTAAATTTTAATTTAATTTTGTTAGTTGCAGTTGGAAGATGTATGTTTGACTAGATGAGACTCATTTTTCTAATATAACATTCTTATACAGATGCTTCTTTCGCTGAATCTTTATATGGCTTGCGGAGGAGAGCAGCAAAAATAAGAATAAAACAGGCTGACATCCGATCAAAGAGTAGTGATGGGATCCAACACTCTAATCTAGAAAAGCGTCAAAGAGTTCTCTCAGTTGTATTTTTGGTAGAATTCTGCATCTATTTTTCTTTTCTTTTTTCCCCCTTGTTATGATCTTTTACTAACCTTATGAACAAATAATCTGCAAATGTTCTTTTGTAGAAGAACATATTTTTTTGTAAAACATTACTTTAGGGTATTGACAGTTTGAACTCATTTACATGCTCTATCACCAGTTTCCCTCCAACAACCTTTGTTAGATGCAGTAGTAACCTCTGGTTTGCTATGTCTTTCTAGGTTGTTTTGCCATACCTTAAGTCAAAATTGCACTCAATTTATAACAAAGAAAGGGAAGCCAGGCTTCAAGCAAGTTTATGGGGTCCTGGTGATGAAAGATTTGAAGATATCGACTACTTTGTTGAAGGGGAGGCCTCTATTGCTTCAAGAACATCAACAGAAGCAGAAACAACAATAAGAACCCAATTGGCGAAGAATATTCAGAAAATTATAGGCTTATGTTATCCATGGATACACGCTACCGCTGAAGGTGTGTTCAGATCTAAGTAATCATTTTATATCCATGATTCCATGTTTTCAATAATGAAGGCAATTTATTAATCTAATCATTGTGCATGGACTACCATGACCTAAAGTGGAACTTGTGATTGAGAAGGCTAGGGGTGAGCAATGATATGTCGTGATCGCCAAGTAATAAGTTAAAAATTAAGTTGTGGTTGCCAAACATGGAGCTCTCATTTGTGTCCCCATATTGTAGGTTTTCTAATTTTCCACAATCATATTTATATGATTCTTTGAAATAGCTTTGAATGACCATTATCTGTTTTTGACCATGCTTTGGTTGGAACTCAAGATACATGCGTTAATCTAATATCGACATTTGTGGGGCAGGACTAACATTTACTTATCAACTTTTATATCTGCTGGATGCAACTGGGTTCTATTCTGTTGGATTACATGCACTTGGGATTCATGTTTGTCGAGCAACTGGACAAGAATTGGTATCAGATTTAAATATAATTTATGTTCTCTTACTGCATGTTTTATTACACTAATATACATGGTGCAGTATTTTTGTTGCTGCATGCTTTTTCCACACCCTCATAACATGCAGACTTCTTCATTTTGCTCTTATTTATATGATATATGCACACATACTCAGTATACTTATTTTGATGCCAAGATAGATGGATACTTCCTCTAGAATTTCCAAAATTCGAAGTCGTGAGCGCGAGAGGCTTCGGGGGCCTCCATGGGTAAAGGTATGTTTCTCTAAATGTTTTAGTTAGGATTGTTAATCATATCTAACTTTAGCTAATGCTAAAGTTAGCATACTCATTAGACAATATAATACCTGCAGGCGGTACAAGGAGCTTTGCTTAAATGTGCATATGTGGTGCTGGACTATGCACAAACTGGTTTAATCGCGGCAGTGTTCATCTTTAAAGTAAGTGTAGTTTACTGGTTATCAATTTTTTACCACTTGGGGTTGAGGGATGCTATATTATCGTTAACTATAATAACTATATCTGAAAAACATATTATATGCAAAATATTTACGGATAGTACATTCTTCTAAGCAAAAATATGTAATAGCTGGACCAAACCAAACTAAACCAATCAGTTTCTTATTTGCTTTAGGCCAAAACAGTGAGCCCTACCAGAATGTCATGATGACTCATAATCTTTTCTTAAACTCTTGTAGTGTTGCTTTAACCTACATTCACTTTTGGATTTCTATTTAACTTGGTTATAAAATAAAAAAGCTGCATGCTTCTATTGAGGTCTAATAATTAATATCAATAAAATCTGACAATTCTTAACGTTGTCATCCTTTCCAAAGTTTTTGCATGTTAACTTCTTTTTTGCTATGCTTTTTTTTTCTTTTTTTCTTGAAACCTGTATTTTCATTTAACAGTCAATTTTATTTCTGGAAATAGTAATGGAATTCGTTATGATTTCCTTTTCCATAATCATAGATGATGGAATGGTGGTATCAATCTGCTGAGGAGAGAATGTCAGCTCCTACTGTGTATCCACCTCCTCCGCCACCGCCACCCCCAAAGGTGAGAAATTCACCTCTCTGCTTCCTCACGTATACTCACCCACACACAAGCAATTCCTCATAATTTATTTTAAGAAAGTGGAGAATGGTTTATGAGCTTGTTTATGTACATATGTTTCATTGTATAAATTGATGGATATATTAAATCAGTGATATTCATCAAGGATATGATGGCATTGTTTCTTTTATTGCATTGGTCATAAACTATGCAACCATTTGAGGATTTTGGCAGCAGTTCCTATTTTATCAAATATCAATCAGAAAATAGAAGAAATAAGCAAGGAAAGCTTTTGTCACCCTTTTGCTCAACCAAATATTTCACTTGCAGGTAGCCAAAGATGGGATCCCCTTGCCGCCTGATAGAACAATCTGTCCATTGTGCTCACAGAAGCGCACAAATCCATCAGTAGTTACAGTTTCAGGATTTGTCTTCTGCTATGCTTGCATACACAAGTATGTTTCTCAGGTCTGGCCTTCAAACCCTATTTGGTGAAACCAAATGATTTTTCTTTTCACAGTTCAGATATGATGATATGTGGTTGAACTTGCCAAAATGGCTTCATAGGATGTATGAATTACTTTTTGGAAGGATACCCTTTTATCATGTCATAAAATTGACAATTCATATTATCCTTGTTTCATCTGTTCCAATCTTAAGTGAAACTTCAATATGTTTTATTTAGCTGTTGATGAGAAACAATTTCTCTCATATCCAACTTCAAGGACACCCACTTCTTAAAACCAAGTTTTCATGCATTTACTAGATTTAGTTGTTTTTACTAGTTTATAAAGGTTATTTGTTATAAGCTTAGACCATGCAAGGTTCAGTGAAAAGAATCATGTATGTGTAAAATTTGATTATCCATGTTGATTTTCATCTTTTGTTCTTTTCTGCTAGTAGTTTATTTCTTTATTTTTAAGCTTGAATAACTTATTTGATTTGTGTTGTATTTCATTGTCACAGTATAAGCGCTGCCCGGTCACATTAATGCCAGCAGACATCGACCAGATAAGGCGGCTCTTCCATGATATGTAATATCCTTGCCGGATATAATGTATGTAAATTAATCCATGATAGTGTATGTAAACCTGCCAAAGGACAGAGAGCCAAGACGAGCACAACGAAAATAATGTAGGGAATTCATTGTTTTCTTGCTATATTGTTGCCATTATTTCTGTCATTTTTGAAAAGACAATTTTATATAAACGTTTAGGTAGCTTTGAAACTACAAACATCCAACCATGGTCAGTCACCATTTGTACACCAAAACAAATCCATTTACAGAAATCTTTAAGTTCATCTTTAACATGTAGCACATTAAACGTATTATTTTGCCTGGGTACTTGCTTAAGGGTGCAATGGAAAATCTTGGTCCAGGATAGATTTGATGATGAGGTTTGGGATCCATTAGCCCTAAAATAGTTCAATAATCAGATTCATTGGTGGAGGAAAATCAATATTATTTTGCTATTAAAGCAGCTCAAATTATGTAGACATCCAAATCAGGAATCAATTAGAGAGAATTCCAAGAGGATGTTCAGTTCTTCACTAAATCTAATGCTTTCACATAATAAAACAAATCAAGCAACAAAAAAATGCATATCAACAGAAACATTCATGAGAATGCAGCAGATGCATGCTATACTCCTGCAGTCCCTATATCCAAAGCTCTCTCCAACCTTGCCTCAAATGGTATAGCATTCCATTTCGGTCTCTCTTCCTGCACAACCAAAGTATTTATCCTTCCACCATACATGTAAAATGTATACATGAGAATCAACTGAAAACTCAATTCGTATACCTGAATGTTTCTGCTGCTTGTTATCGGTGTTCCTTTGTGTGGAGAGCTTGAATCAGCATCCATTATCTGGCCGGTACGATTCCAATAGCTCCCGACAGTCCCAATGATAGCTGTTTCATCGGTCCTCTGGCTCTTGCACTCCCTGGGAGTAGATGTGGAATGTTGTTTAAGCTCTTCCAGGGCTAGTGCTCCTAAAACAACCCTATCTTCATAGCTTCTAGGTGAATTTGTTTTCAGGGATGCTGCTGAATTCCCAACTGAATTAGTACTACCCTTCGTATTCGGTGTGTTTTCAGGTCCCATTAACCAGCTAGAAAGACTTGTATCAACAGCAATTTCTTGCCCTACCAGCTTCTTCCCATTGGAACATAGTCTCGAACTCGGAGTTCTGAGCTTAAAATCAGAACATTGCTCCACATTGATGTTCTCCTTTTCTTCATCCTTCACTGGTAAGCCTGCTTTTGCCTTCACTCCTTTCCATTGAGCAAGATTTTCAACAGGATTCAGAACTGATTGCTTTCATCCTTCTCATCTGATTCAACTTCACAAACATGTTTCCTGGATTCGATTGACAACGAAAACAGCGACTCAGATGTCTCTTCCATGTCCAATTGTGGCTCATTGTTAGCCTTTCCCTGATATCTATTGTTTTGAGACTTACAAACCACAGCCGAAGCACTCAAATTCAAAACACAAGATCCACTTCTTTTTACTGTTCCTTCGATCTCCTTATCAGATGATTCAACAGACAATTCATCATGAGTCTCCACATTCAAATCTAAAGCTACCTGCTTTTTACCACTGTTGTTCTTCAATAGTTCCCTAGCTTCTCTCTACATGAATTGACATGAAACAAGAAACTCAACACATGCATGAATTAACATTAGTAATCAAGAAAATAAAGGCCTGAAACTGGACTGCCATTACTTCTTCACTATGATGGGGTTAAAGGGTTTCCAAAAATCTCCTTCCTTACTATATCGAACAGCTTCATTGGCTTCGGGTTTCTGTGTTGAACAAATTTATTCAAATAAAAAAGAAAAACCCAAGAATTTTATAAGCTGAAAGTGAAGAGAAAGCTAACCTGATCAACAGAGGAAGCTCCATCGACTAAATGCTGGTGTTTTTTTTGTTCTTGGAAGCAGAAAAACAAGCAAGAAAAGAGCAACCCATTATTAGCCTGATCGACTTCTTTCAAAAAAGTTCACTTTAATCTCTCTTTCCCAACACCCTTTTGAAGAAAATCGTCTTCTTGGAGAGTGACAGATAATATAAAATCAATGCAAGAAAAAACTAAGAGATCGGTCAATGAATGTGAAGAAGATAAAGACTTGAAAAATATGATCGTTACTGCTTGTAGGTTTAATTATTACCCAGTCCCTGTACTCTTCGAATGTTCCAGAGTTCAATCCCTCTACTTTTAGTTCATATTGATAATATTGTTAATAAATTTCCTTCAAATTTAAATGCGTTTAAATATTTTATTTAGAAATTAAAATCAAACTGAAAGAATATATTCAAATTTTAATAAAATAAATCAACAATTTTATCATTGGAATTTAATTTTTTTTAAATCCAACAAGAAAAAAAACTAACACAATATGAAATTAAAAATAAGCATGCTAAATTTTGAAGGTCTGAAGAGTACAGGGAGTGGAGGCATAATTAGACGTTTGAAGTTAAGGCAGGGATTTGGCACTGAGATTAATGCAACTGTTGGGTTTTCACTATTCTTGAGAGTTCTTTAAATTTCAATTTTGTGTTTAATAATTGGGAGATGTGTTGGGTAAAGGCAATAATAATGGATAGGGATGGTAAACGGGGTATAATTTCATGGATTTCGTACCGTACCCGCTTCAATTGGGATGGGGATGGGTATAACTTTAGTGAGTAGTGGGCGGGTGTGGATTTAGAAAGTGGTATCCGTCGTGGGTAGTGAGCGGGTGTGGATTTAGAAAGTGGTACCTGTCGCAGGTAGTGGGTGGGTGATGAGTTTGAGACCTTACTCGCCCCGCATCCACCCGCCCACTAAATATCTATTAAATTTTGGATCATTATGAATTTAAGTATAATTTTAGAGTCTAATTTATAAATCTTAATATTGTATAAGATATAACTTATACTTTAACCAAATATTAGGGATAAAGGGTTGTTTGTTTACTTCAGAATGATTAAGCGTTGAATGATTCAGAGGCTCTGTATGAATTAACTCTGAATGTGACATGTTGTTTGATAATGACTTTGAATCATTCAGAATGTACTTCTGTGCTGAATAATTCAACAATGCTTTGTTGAATCAGTCAGCACTGAATTATTCAGAGGTGCGAAACAAACACATTGAATGCTGAACGGTTCAGCATTTAGCGCTGAATGGTTCCATTAAAAGGCAAACAAACAACCCCTAAGTTTATGAATCAATTTTTTTTCTTTCAAACCTCTCATGCTTTGCTTGCTGGTTACTGCGCCGATATTATGGTAGTTCTTCTTCTCTAAGTTTCAAACTCTGGTCTCCAGCTCATTCAGATGCACATTCTTCCTCTTCTTTACTCTGATCTCCTCTACGGGTAGTAGAGTTGTATGTCACCTTATACACAGATCCAAAACCACCTTCCCCAATCTTGTTTGTTGCATCGAAGTTGTTTGTAGCCGTTTTAATTTGTCGTAAGGTGAATACTCCAGTTTTCATATCTAATCCTCTTAGTTCTGTTCAAGATACAAGGCCAATAGTCAATACTCAGTTATTTTGATTTGGATATTCTGTTGAATCTAAGAGCATTCATATATTGATTTTGATTTTTAAGAAACGTGTTATATGTACGTATATTGAATTATTGATTTTGGTATTCTTCTGAATTTAAGTGCATTCACACATTCTGCTGATTTTGAAAATTATGAATAATTTATGCATTATAATTTGTATAATCATGCATTGAAAAACAAAAACATCTTGAAAAAAAGAGCCCAAAACCAATACAACTTAGATTTGATTTTCTTTTTCTGGATTGGGATAATGCAAAGGTAAAGATCCAAACACCGGGCTATATTTTACGCATCTTGGATCATTTGCTTAGATTTGTGTAAGCTTTTTTGGTTGCTGGTGTGGGGAAAGAGATGAAATCATGTTTTAATTTTGGGTAAGTGAAACTTTATTATAATTAGAAACAGGTGCAACAACAAACAAATAGTCACTAATTAAATAACTCAGAGAAAGTTATGTCCATAATATTTTTACAACTCAAAGAATGGATTTGTTTAGGTGTCTATCCAGCATTTGTAATTCTTGTCGCCTTAAACTCCTTTTTTAAAGATAAGAATGATTCAATAGAGTCTTTCAACCGTCATTAAACTTCTTTTGTACGAACTGGTAAGGCGTGTCCACGCCTTAATTGCGACTTATTCTGCGATAGCTCAGGATGAATAAGTCGTGCCTAAGCCTTATGCGAAAACCTCCTCTGGTCTTCGAATATAGTCCAATTTTTTTTTTTTCGAGTTTTCGGATAATCCGAACTTGGTTTTTTATCGATCCGTATCCGATCCGATAATCCGAAAAAATTTCGGATACCCCGATCCTAACTATCCGAAAATTGAAAAACGGATCGAGTATCTGAATTTTTGGATCGGATCGGATTTTTTTGCACACCCCTAGCTGTCAGACGGGTCTAGCCGGGTACGTCTCAAGTTGGGTAGTGGGTGTGGGGATGGATTTGAGAATGTATCCGCGTGGACGGGTGTGGATTTGAAAAATTTTACCCATTATGGATTGTGGGCGGATGGTGGATTGGAAAATATTATGTGGGTATGGGGATGGGGGAGGGGGTATCTGCACCCGACCCACCCGTTTGCCATCCCTAATAATGGATCCATCTCTATCAATTCCATTCAATTATTCTTACCTTTTTCGTAGGAACCCTTCATTCAATTTTGTGTTTATTGTTACCTTTATCCAACATAAACTTATATAAATATCAACATAAAGTTTTGGTCGAATGAGTAATGTAATACATGAACTTTCAATTAGTGTAAAATTTTGATGGGTTGTTGAAGATGAAGAAAAATATAATAGATAAAAGCAGTTATTGTGATAAGTATATCAATCAAATAAGATGATTATTGAAATGATTAAAACACTTGTGACAATAAGTGACAAAGTCATTACACCAACAACTAAGATGGTCGTGATTGAGACAATGAATTGTTCTAGATCCTCGAATCGTTGACCTTCATTAGTTGTTGGAGGAGGACATGTGTGATGAAGGTTGAAATTATAAACCTTGTAGACACAGGCACGCAGCTGTAAATAATGGTGAACCATTTATAAGAAATATATATATTGATCCTTGGAGTGGCCGAGTTAGAAGGTGTCGAGAATGGGGAGAATGTGAAACCACGTTAGACAGTTGCTCTTGAGCACATGATGTGTGCAACAAGAACTTGCAGGTTTACCAACCATCAATTTGCTGATTGTATGTATTTGGTTATCATTGCCTGCAGATTGATAGCAATAAGTTAATGCATTGACCAATGAACAATTTGTTGCGGGATACGGCTATCGGATAGAGCAAAATCGCAACTGATAATTTGAGAAAATAAAAATGAAGATAAAAGAGACACAAAATTTACGTGGAAAACCCCTGAATAATATAGGGTAAAAACCACGGGTAACGGTAGAAGAATTTCACTATGAGAAAATAAGAATTACAACCTCTCTCGATCTACCAAGGAGAAAACAATGATAATTCTCCCTTGATAAAAACGAGAAAACAACTCCCAAGAAACTCTCTAAATTCTCTCTAGTATTGGAAGAAAGCTAGAATGCTTTGGGATGGTTTTGAAGCTAAATGAGCTAGGGTATTTATAGTTGAAGCTTTAAGGACTAATTTGTAAATATCCTAAATTATAATGACTAATTACATAGTTTTACCATCCAAAATTTTCAACAATTTGGTGGCCAAATTTGACCAATTTTGTCACCCCATTAATGCCACCAAATTGTCACCCATAATGATGACAATTGATGCAATTTGGTTTGCCAATTTTCAACATAATTTGGTTATTATTTGATGGCTTTCAACTCGATCCAACCCTATTGGATTGAGTTTTAAAAAAATATATTGGTTTTTATGTGAGTTTTTACCTTATGAAAATACTATCCGATTCGACTCAATAATAATATAATTCTACTTTATATATTTAGAGATAATTGTAATGATTCCTCTCTTTATATTATTTTTTTCAATTAGATCCCTATTTTTATCGAATAAAATTAATATTTTTATAAATATATTTATTTTGGGTCAGGTCGGGCAAGATTCGGGTTTTTTCTCAAAAAGGTGGATCTAGTTCAAATCAGGTGAAGCTACTCTAAATCCGAATCGAATTAAGTTTCGGGTGAAAACTATATATTTTTTCATATCATATAAGATTGCCAAAAACTTGACTCTGTTTATCCCTAGTTATTATTATTACTCAAATTATATCCCACTCACCTAATGAGTTAAAAATTAAAATTTAAATTAATAAAAAAATACAAAAATAAATGAATTAATAAATAAATTACATCGGCCTCACCTAATGAGTTAAAAAATAAAATTTTAAATTAATAAATAATATAAAAAATAAATTATATCGCACTCACCTAATGACTCAGCTCTTCCTATGAGACTTGAGAGTATTATTCATGAAAGTGCTCGCCTGTGCATTATGGTTAGTCGAGGAGTGGCGGACAAAGGAGAATTTCAATACAATCCATCACCCCAGAGTTGACAGAGATGCTCGTTGGAAACCTCCACCAGACGGGTGGTTCAAGCGTAACGTTGATGGCCCTAGAAGGTTTGGACTATAGTACGTGCGGTGGCATCCTTGGGGATATGGGTGTCAGGTTTTGCCAAGCCAACTGCACACTCTAGATGCTGAGGTTAGGGGAATTCTAGAGGGTCTGCGTGTTGCTTGAGACCTTGGGATAAGGATGGTGATAGTGGAGACGGACAACAAGGAGGCTATTGCATTGGTCTCTAAGAATCTAAGACTACGAGGAATTATAAAAAAAAAATTATAAGTTATTTTATTTTATATTCCAAAATTAAATTAATAGATTATTATAAGCCAAATTATAGAAGGCTTGTATATAAAATAGTTTTTTAGATAAGATTGGTATATAAAGTTAACTCTAATTATAAGTTTAAATCTCAAATAATTTTTTTAGTTATTTTATTTAAATATTTATAAAATTATGAAAAAAATAAGAGAACCCCTATTCTTGTTTATTATATTTTAGTTAAAGAATTTAAGAAGTATTTGTTAAAAAAATTCAATTGAGTCCTTACCCAAAAAATGCTTTCAATTGAGTTTTTATAAAATAAAAGTGGGCCCAATTGTCTTCCATTAATTAAAAAAAATCAATTAACTTCTTCTATCGACGATTTTCGTTAATTAATTAATTAATTTTGACTTTTAATTAACAAACAAACTAATATGAAGATAACAGAGCAAGTTTATTTAACCGGTTGACCATGCTGCTCATCTCTGTTCTCTCATATTCTCTTAGGTCATGAGTTCTAGACCTATTAAGAGCAATCCTCTTCCTTTCACTAGAGTCCTCATTCCCCTCCTCTCTAGGTTCAATTAGAATTAGATTTAAAATTTATCAAAAGAAAACTAATATAACGATAACACGAATGTATGAAGGAAATCTAGTAGTGCCTGATCGGAAAATGGTTTATATTCGATACGTATATACAAGGATAAAACTACATGGGTGCTTGGAAGGGCTGTTGCTCCCTCAAAATTTTTAGTATAATAATATTTTAAGTCTTTTTTTTAGTTTAAATATTAATTAAATAAGACTTTTGTATCTCCCAATTTTTATATTTAAATACTTAATAAACTATTATTTTTTATATAAAACTATTTTTGTCTCACTTTAACATTTGATCCCAGCTCCATCCGTGCGTAGGCGTATAGTGGGGCTATTGAGCTTGCCTGGAAATTCAGGAAATTGCAGCATTAGTCCAAGTGATAACTAAAGAATAGACTGCCATGGATTCAGCTTTGAAACTTCTTAAGGGGACAACGATGGTATTGGTGGGACGTTGGCAAACATTCATACGCGAAGACCATGCATGAAGTAAACCACGGGGCGAAGACTCTCAATGGTCGGTTGCTATTTCTTTGAAATTTTCAAATTGTGGAACTGAGTTACATCCATGGGACCATATTGGCATATTTCTTCTCGTGTACTCCAAAAATGTTGAAATGGTCATTGTATGAGTTTCTTAGAAATTTGTTTCCAAATTATGGGAACTTCAATACTTCCTGTCATTGGCTATCTGATAGTTAAATAACAGTAAACCTTCTTATCTGCCTATGCATATCCACAATTGCATGTCTAAGAGGACAGAAAACACAACCAGAAGCCCAATGCCCTCCATGTTTACCATGTTGTTTTTCTATAGTTTCTTGCTTTTGACACATAATAGTCCGGTGGCTCTCTCGGTTGAACTAGCATCTCCTTATGAGCCCAAAGATATTAGAATCCTGGATTGTTCCTCATCTGTTCTACAACCCCTTAGAGACATGGATAATATTGGTTCCCTTCACGTTCCTATAACTAATTTCTCTGTCGTCTCAAAAGTTTACTCCAAGGAACCCAACTACGGTCAAGAAAATCTACAACCTTGCATCCACAAGAAACCATTCACATATACTTTTCCTGTATATCCAGGTCCCATTTTCATTAGACTTCATTTCGATCCTTTCTCATATTCTGGCTTCCATATTTCCAAAGCACTGTTCTCTGTTACTGCTACTCGCTTCACTCTTCTGAAAACATCCGCTGCTTCATATTCTGAATACCGGCCGCATGATCCTTTCTCATACACCGTGAAGGAATTCTGTGTCGAAGTCGATGGCCAGGTGCTAAATGTGACGTTCACCCCGTCACCAGATGTTTCTGATGCATATGCATTTGTGAACAAGATCGAGGTTGTATCCATGCCTTCAAATCTTTACATCCGAGAAGTTGTTTCGCTGCCCTTGATCGGACAACCTTCTCCGTATTATATCATGAACTTGACAGCTCTCGAGATGATGTACCGACTGAACGTAGGGGGAGATTTGATCCCTGAGCAAGAAGATACTGGCATGTTTCGGCAATGGATACCCGATGTGAGTTTTTTTACAACTGATGAAATTAAACCCGGTATCATTAATTCGGATGTTCGCTTAAAGCAAAGTTCTGCAATGCCGGCATACGTTGCTCCAGAGCAAGTTTATGCTTCCGCAAGGACAGTTGCTTCTGATGCAAGTAATCAAAATGGAACTACATGGTTACTGCCGATCGATTCTGGTTTCTATTACCTTGTTAGACTCCATTTTTGCGAGATCTCAAATGAGATTAAGGGTGTTGGTCAAAGAGTTTTCCATGTCTATATTAAGGATCAAATTGCGGAAGATCAGGCAGACATATTTCTCTGGGCCAATGGAGCTGGTGTTCCGGTTTATAGAGATTACATTGTAGATTTTTCTGAACATACCAAGAGGAGAACAAATCTGTCAGTTTCAATACAAAACAGCAATGGTTCAATCAAGACATCGGAGGACAGCGATCTTAAACGGGTTAGAAATTTTGAAGTTGTCCGATTTCAACAACAGTCTTGCAGGATCATTTTCATTTGGAATGGGGAAGTACTCAGTCTCAAATCCATGGACAAAAGATGGTCCAATTTATAAAGCTTATAATGTTTTTGCCGGAGTCTTGCTCTCCATTTTCCTAGTAGCATTCCTAGGTTTTATTTGGCAAACGGTAGTCGGAACAAGTTCAGAAGGGCAGAGAAAAACTTGTATGCAGTCCCAACCATCGGATCACAGCCAGATCTTCACATTTCATGAGGTGAAGTTAGCCACCAACAACTTCTGTGATGCTTTACTTCTTGGGGCTGGGGGTTATGGGAATGTTTACAAGGGATCCATTAATGGTGGCACCGGTATCGTTGCGATAAAACTAGCCAATCCATGTTCTCGCCAAGGTCTAAACGAGTTTCAAACCGAAATTTTTCTGCTATCACAGCTCCGACACTGTCACTTAGTCTCTTTGATCGGATACTGCGAGGAGGAGGAGGAAATGATACTTGTTTACGATTATATGGCTAACGGAACCTTACGTGATCATCTGTACAAGACGAAGAAGCCTCCACTTTCATGGACTCGAAGGCTCACAATCTGTATCGGAGCAGCTCGAGGGTTGCATTACCTTCATACAGGTTCAAAGCACAGCGTTATACATCGTGATGTGAAGAGCAGCAATATATTGTTAGATCAGAACTGGGTGGCCAAGGTTTCGGATTTCGGACTCTCGAAAATTGGTCCCAACATGCTAACCCAATCAAACACTCATGTTACTACTATGGTGAAGGGAAGCTTCGGGTACATGGATCCGGAATATTACAAAAGTCTGAAATTAACTGAGAAATCAGATGTGTACTCCTTTGGGGTAGTATTGTTTGAGGTGCTATGTGCTAGGCCTGCTGTTCTACGAGGAATAGAGAAGATGGAGGAAGAGCAGCAAGAGAAGGTACATTTGGCTGAGTGGGCCTTGTTTTGTTGTCGATCAGGAAAGCTTGACGAAATCATTGACCCTTATCTACAAGGCAAGATACATCCAACATGTTTGAAAACATTCACAAACACTGCAAGCAAATGTTTGAGTGATAAGGGAAGTGAAAGGCCGACAATGGGTGAAGTATTGTGGAATTTGGAGCAGGCGTGGCTGCAGCAGGAGACTGCTTGTTTCCAAAACGACAGCAACCGCAGTGTAGCTGACACGACCGCAACCGATGGATTATCAATAATCGTAGATGTTCATGGAGTACTAAAGATCGACGGTGGTTCAGATCCCACCCCGGGAGTAGAGTTCTCCGAGATCATAGCCCCAATTGGACGTTGAACAACCTCAAGTTCCCTGCCTTGATTTCCTTCGCTGTTGTGTCGTTTTACTGCGGATTCCGGTGGGTGAGTAACATTAGTGGTATGTACATTTGTGGGGAATGTTAGAAATGCTTACGAATTTACAAAGTTTAATCTCACATGGGATAAGAAAAGAAAGTCTTGATAGTTTATATACCACCATTTTCATCTCCTTTGTTGAGTATTGGTGGACATATTCTTCGATGTCGAGCACCGCAGCCGATCGGCCGATTCGTGGATGGTTATGGCTCGTGGTTTATGGTAATTATAATCAACAAGGCCCTTTTTGGTTCGAACCTTATCTTCAAGGTTAAGAATGTTGCAAACGAATTTCCTAATAAAGGCGGTAGGATGACCTCCAATGCCCATCCTTCTGGAGAATCTTGTAGCAAAAGCAGACTTACACGGAAGCCAGAGAGGCCCTGGATCCCCAAGATTTTCGAAAAATTAGCATTTGATCCTTTATTTTTATTTTTTATTTGTAATAAACTACATAATTAATCTCTTTCGTTTGAGTTTTATAAAAAAAAATCATTAAATTTAATAAAACATAATATTTGGTCACTTTCATTTCGTTGGTCACTGAAAGTTAATGATTGTTAAACTTTTAACGATTTACTGATGGGACACGATAAATATATAAAATTAAAATTATATTATTTTCGCGCAGATAAAACGTTGATTAAATTTAAAGTGAAGGCAAAGATTTGGCACTGAGATTAATGCAACCGTTGGGTTTTCACTTTTCTTGAGAGTACTTATAAATTGAAGATGCCTAAGGTACGATATTCTTAATATACGACTAAAAAAATATGCTATTGAAAATATTAATATTTTTTAATATATTCGGTAAAATACTATCTAAAACATTATTTTTTCTACCAAAAATGTTAATATTGTGGGCTATCTAAAATATTTTTTTTCTAACGAAAATATTAATATTGTGTGCTACCTAAAATGTTATTTTTTCTACTGGAAATTAGGTAGCGAAATTAATATTTTCGATAAAAAATAATATTTTAAATAATACTTTACCGTAAATATTAAAAGAATATTAACATTTTCGATAGAATTTTTTTTAACCGTATATTATGATTTTCGTACTATATAAATATCCCTTATAAATTTCAATTTTCTGCTTAATAATTGGGAGATGTGTAGGGTAAAGGCAATAATAATGGATCTATCTCTATCAATTTCATTCAATTATTGTTACCTTTCTCGCAGTTTTTTTTTTTTTTTTTTTTTTTGGATATCTTCATGGTTATTTTTCGTTTTCACATGTCCAACATAAACATATATAAATATCAAAACAAAATTTTGGTCGAATGAGAAATATAATATATGAACTTTCATTTGATGTAATTATACACATTTTTTTACTACAGTTAAAAATATGGAACTTTGATTTTTATTCGATTGTACACATTATAAAAAATGAATATATCTATTTAATTTTTATATTAGGTGAATATAATAATTTATGCATATAAATATACGTAAAATTATAGTATGTGAACTGAATCAAATTAAAATTTCGTATACAGATATCAATAAAAATTGAAAACCTGTATATTACGTTAAATATTTTATCAAAGTAAATGTATACTCTCAATATCTATCTCAAAAAATCATTATTTTTTTATCATTTAAAAAAATTAGTTTTTTTTAAACATATATGATGATATATTTGACTCTTGAATCTAACATTTTCATTTACCCATTTTTTCGTTGGTCGTCGATAATTTCTTTTCTTTTTTCTTCATCTTTGTAATTCACGATGATATCAGTCTTTGATATTAATCCTCAACTGTCGGTATTCATTGTTTCTCTTTGATTTATTATAGTATGTCTTTATTTTTTTCTTCTTTTATTATATTTTTAATAATTCTACCTTTATAACATGTCTTCTTCTACTTTTATGTCACGTTTTCGGTCGTTTGACCATTATTTTCATTTTTTTTTCAGGACTGGATTTTACATCACCACAACTGATTAAGATGATATTTTATCTGTTATCATGTTGATCTTCCATGCTTTAGACCCTCAGATTAGATTTGGATACACAATTTGTGTTCGTGGATAGTATTTTACACGTCGCTCAATTCTAATTTACGATTTTGTCGGTGATCTTTCAATAGCTCTGTCCCCTTTTGTGATTTGTTTGTCAGTGCTATCAAATATGTTCATATCTACATTTATCCAAGTTTATTTGGTTAGTTTTTCTAACATTTTTCCTTGTATGGTCCTTGTAATCTTAACTGACTAATTTTCTCGTATTTAGTTTACAATTGTGGCTGTAAACCTTCATTATAATTTAGATATTTTCTATTTTTTAATAAAATTAGTTGTTTCTATAAAAAAAAATCTTCCATTTACCCATACAATGAAATTATCTCTCCGCATAATATGTTGGACTAACTCAGTTGCGGAACTAGTGATATAATTTAGGGATAATTTAAAACTTTAAAAATTTTAGAGGTTTAAATTAAATTTTACAAAAAAAAAAAATTGAAAGGTTTAGTTTTTTTTTTCAAAATAATTGGGTTCCAACTAGTTTTTTTTTTTAATTTGAGAGACTTGATGAAATTTTTTCAAAATTATGGGAGGGGTTTAATTTAAAATATTAAAAAATGTAAAGCTTAATCTAAAATTCTCAAATTTTATTGGAGACCAAATTAAATTAAAAAATTTAGATATCTAAATTATAATTTTTCAAAATTTTGAGGAATCGCATAAGTCCTCGTGGTGTTCCGCCTCTAGGCTAAATGTTCAAATAAAGGTTCATTTTTAAGGGTTTGTAGCATAAAGGTCTAACCTACCTAAATAAATAAGAGTTTGATAATTTTCAATCTATTTAAAATAAAAGTTTAAACTCTCTTTTATTAGATTGGAGTGATTTTAAGATGTTATATGTTCTAAAGATTTTAAGTTATTTGACAATGAAAGATCAAATACATTTGTTAATGTTGGTGTTCAAATCCAGGACCTCTAGAGACAATAATCATCAATTTAATTCCCAAAATAGTCTGGTTCATACTGTAACCCCTAGACTTGGCCTGGGAGTTACGACCAAATCTAGGCAGTCACTTGTCGTATACAGAAATTATTTTAGTTAAAATAATACGTATAACGATAAATATATACATATATTAACATCAGAAGTCTGTATATACATGTCCATAAACAAAATATTGGTAATACAGATACATAAGTAGTACTAAAACATGTGTCACCAAAATATAATAGAAAATGTGTATAGAAATATGTAGTGATACAAAACAGAGAATATTGAATCCTCCTGATGCCAAGTCTGCTAGTCTACAGTAGTATCTAAAAATTAAATATTAAAGAATGAGGTAAAAAGCACAGTGTGCTCCTTGAGATGTATAAAACATACATATAAAATACTTTGGTAAAAGTTACGTATAAAATAGGTTTTGAAAACATGAACACTACCCCCATCCAAACACCAGAATGTATAGGTTCCCATGAACCATACACCCACATGTACACCCGATAAGGATCTTATACTGATAGTATAAGGGTTTGTAGTAAGGACTTACCCTGTGCACATAGCAAAGGAGCATGCGGTAACAACTTATAAGTCATAGACTAAGCCTAAGATACTTCCTCCAATCATACCCCCAATGATAGTATACGTGCATGTATTTGAGTGAAAATAATAGTTTAATTTATTAAAAATGTTAAAACATGTCATATACCAGAATCAAATACATAAATACGATAATCAGAGATAATACTGAAAGTATATGGTAATTAGATATCATACAGTCATAGTGTTTAATAAAATCAAAAATTTAAAACAGTTCAGACAGATATTTCAAAACACTATAAGACCAATAGGAATACACATGTACCGATCTGAGAAGTTTGGGATGATAGCTTACTCCCGGGTTTGTCTATCACTGTTAGTGACAGTGCTATATCCTATAAATTGGAATAATTGAATCAAGATCTTAATAAAATAAGTAATAAACTTTAATTAAACAATTTACGAAAACCTACGAGTAGCACTCAAAGTACGAGAATCATACTGATCTATCAGACGGGAAGCACCAGATCTAGGCGAACCTCGATGAGAGAAATCATGAGTACATTCATGAAAATATAATCCAAGAACAACTCTATAATCAAATCCCAGATAAATAAGCAGAAATGCTAAAAATATTAAGAATTTTCAGTCTAAACGGCTCGATTTGGGGCTTTAAGGTCAGAATTTGGCAAAATGTATCGTAAAATCATACTCAAGACGTCGAAAAACATCAAGAGAGAGGCTTTCAAAAAATTTAACGCCGGTCAACAGGTAAAGTCAACGGTCAACTATGGCAAATAATGATCAACAGCTTGACTCGGCTCAACTTGACTCTACTCAGTCCAGTTCAATCAGTTCATTTCAATTTGATTGAACCGATTCGGTCTGATTTAGAAATGGGCTTGTCTGATTGGGCCAATTTGAATTTGGGTTTGGGCCATACGGGTACACGGGTCAGGTTGGATACATTTATAGACCAAACATGGGTATGGATTAGGTTAACGGGTTAGGTTGACTCGTTTCTAGAAGTCCACCAGGGCGGTAGACAAGCCCCATGAGCAGTTGCGGCGTGTGTAGGAACATACAATGTATTTTTTGCCAAAAAATTACAAAAAATATTATAAAAATATTTCTAAGCATTTTAATACACTTACATAGCTTGTTTCACAATGGTGAATGGGGAAAAACTTGATTTGGTAACGTCAAAAATTCGTTTTCCTTCACCCCCCCTCATATATTGGTGATGTTGGTGACAAAGCAGACACCGGTGAACTTAGAACGAAACAAGGAATCCAAAGGTACGAGCAGTGCACTAAATGAAGTAGCTGTAGATAGTAAAATGAGGTTGAAATATTTTTGGAGAAGAAATGCCCAAAAATGGAAAGTTTAGGGGGAGAGAGAGGGAGAGGAAATATAGTTTCCTAAAGTGGAAGATTTGAGGTTTGGGGTGTTTTAAACCCAACTTAGGAAATGGCATAATTATGCCAATAGTAATTGGGTTTTGTTTACTTTTTGATTTGAGCTTAAAATTTAATTAAAAACTTATATTGGTCCCTAAAATTTAACTAAATTTTAATTTAGTCTCAAAATTAATATTAAAAAAGTTCTAAGCCCTATTTTGGGATGTGATAACTTTCCCCTTAAAAGAAATTTTTTCCTCAAAATTTACTTGGCCTGAATAGGTGCGGAAATTGAGCCTCCATAGACTCCAATGTCTCCTAGATAGTATATGTGGGACCACGGTGACTCCACTAAACTTTGACCATCGGGATATGTCTGTTTCGAAGAACTCTCTCATCCTTATCCAAAATTTGAACAGGCCCCTCCTCATAAGACAAATCAGGTCTCAACTATACATCATCGATCTGAATAACATGACCCGTATCCAAGCAATAACGCCTCAACATAAATATATGGAAAACATCATAAATGCGGCTAAGCTGATGAGGTAACTCAAGCTGATAAGCAACATGTCTAACTATCTTCAGAATACGGTACAACCCAATGAATCTCGGACTCAACTTACCTTTGCGTCCAAATCTTAGCACCTTCTTCCACAGAGATACCTTCAGGAAAACATGATCCCAACCATGAACTTGATATCCTTCCTCCTCTGATTAGCATAAGATGTCTATCAAAGGCCTCTCTCAAGCGATCACATATCAATATGAAAATATTATGTTTCTTAGACTAACTTCGGACCCAATGTCCTCCTATCATACAACTCAATCTAACAAATAGTAGTACGAGATTTACGTCAATACAGAGCCTCAAAAGGTGTCATGCGGATGCTAGCCTGGTAACTGTTGTTGTAAGCGAACTTAGCTAACGGTAAAAAGTCATCCCAGCTACCACAAAAGTAAATCACACAACCCCGTAGCGTATCCTCTAGAACTTGTATCACTCTTTAGGACTATCTATCAGTCTGAGGATGAAACGTTGTACTGAAGTTCAGACGAGTACCATAGCCTCATGCAGAGCCTTTCAAAATCTAGAAGTAAATCTCAGGTCTTGGTCAGAGATAATATACAACGGAACACCATAAAGTATGACAATCTCAGATAAATAACCTAGCCATCTTTTCGAGGGAATAATTAACTCAAACATGAATAAAGTGAGCTGACTTGGTGAATCTATCAACTATCACCCATACATAATCCTTTTTAAGAATGAGTCAGAGGTAACCTAGTCACAAAGTTCAACATGATGTGCTCTCATTTCCACTTTAGAATCATAATGGGTTGCAACAGACCAGACAAATGCCAATGTTCTGCCTTGACCTGTTGACATGTCAATCACATCACCACATAATAAAAAATGTCCTTCATTTTAACATGTTGGTAATGATACTTGAGATTCTTATACATCTTGTCCCCACTAGGATGCATAACATAAGGGATTATATGAGCATACTGGAAAATGGTATATCTCAACTCACCATCATTAAGAACACAGTAATGGCCATGGAAGCACAAAGTATCATCCTGATCAAGAGTATACTCTGAACTCGATCCCTGCTCAACTTTCTTGGTAGTAGAAAGCAATGAGCTATCTAGGAGATGCTTAGCCCTAATCTCATTGACTAAGGTTGACTTAACATATAACTCTGCTAATGGTATGTCATCATCATACAAGTTCAACCTGGCAAATAAGGCTCTCAGATCATATATTGTCTTACGACTTAAGGCATCAGCAACTACTTTGACATTGCCCGGATGATACTTTATCTCACAATCATAATCCTTTAGAAGCCCCAACCAGCAACACTACCTCACATTCAACTCTTTTTAGGTAAACATATACTTCATGCTTTTATGATAGATATAGATATAACACTTTTCTCCATAGAGATAATGTCTCCAGATCTTCATAGCAACAACTAACTCTTGATCATGAGTGAGATAATTATGCTCATACGACTTTAACTAACGAGACGCTTAAGCTACAATCTTCTCATCCTTCATCAGAACACATCCTGATACAGAGTGAGAAGCATCGCTATAAACTAAAAATCCTTCCCTGACTCGGGTTGAATCAACACTAGAGGTTTTGTTAGAATTGTCTTCAGTTTCTCAAAGCTAGACTACTGAACTTTGAACTAGACAAACGAGACATCATTCCTTAACAGTTTTATTAGAGGAACTGCAATGATGAAGAAACCCTTAACAAAATGATAGTAATAGCCAGCTAAGCCCAAGAAGCTACAAATCTCTGAGACATTCTTAGGTTACTTCAAACTTAGAGTAGCATATACTTTACTTGGATCCACTGAATACCCTCAACAGATACGATATATCCTAGAAAAACCACCTCGTTGAGCCAGAAATCAAATTTTCTCAACTTGGCAAATGACTTATGCTCCCTCAAGGTCTGTAAAACAATCCTCAAATGCTCATCATACTCTACATCAGTCCGAGAATATACCAATCTATCGTCTATGAACATAACCATAAATTGGTCCATATAAGGTCAAACTCCCAATTCATCAAGTCTATAAAGACGTCAAGGGTATTGGTTAACCCGAATGAATCACCAAGAACTCATAATGCCCATATCAAGTACGTAAGACAGTTTTTGGGACATCAGAATCTTTCACCTTGAGTTGGTAATAACTAGATCTCAATTTTATCTTTGAAAATATAGTAACCCCAGAACTGGTCAAACATATTATTAATCCTCGACAGAGGGTATTTGTTTTTAATTGTAAGCTTGTTCAGCTTTCTGTAATCAATACGGAGTTTCAATGTCCCATCTTTGTTCTTGACAAAGAAAACTGAATCACCCCACGATTATGACAAATTAATCCCCTATCCAACAACTCCTAAAGTTGGACATTCGGTTTCTTAAGCTCCTTAGGGGCTATATGGTAAGGAGCCATTGAAATTGAAGTCGAAATGGAATATACTTCAATCTCCAACTCAACTTCTCTATCTGGTGGTAAACCAGACAACTCATCGGAAAAAACATCAAAAAATTCTTTAACATATCATATTCTTTCTATGTTAGATCGAGAACCCTTGGTATCTAGGATATAAGCGAGAAATTCCTCTGAACCATTCCTAATCATCATTTTAGCTAACAAAGCGGTCACAACATTCATTAGAAACCCACGACGTTCTGTGATCATCACTATCTTCCTATCATTAAGAGTCTTCAAAACAACTCTCTTGGTCTCATAGTTGAGATTAACTTGACGTTTATCCAACCAATCCAGGCCAAGAATCACGTTGAACTCTTTTAATGGAAACTTCATCAGCTCAACCAAGAAGATCTCGCCAAGGATCTCTATAGAGCACCATCTAAAAATTCGGTCCAAGTCAATGGATTGACCTACATGACTCTAAAATGTCATAAAAGTCTCGGTATTCTCAACTGGGTTATTAAGTCCCCTAGATACCAAACACGATACATATGAATGGGTATATCTAGGATCAAATAAATCAAAGTATATAACTGAATAAATAGTAATAGTACATGTAATAACATCAAGCTCATCACGATCATATTGATGTCTAGCAACATAAACCAATGTAGGTTGTCTGGCCTCAATCTGAGTTGTACCCCTACTCTAAGAAGGTTGGTTTCTACTAGTAGACCCAGATGCTCTTGATTGACTATGAATCTTAGTTGGAGTCTGAGTTGTACTCTGAGTACGAGTAGGAATCTGAAATGATGCCTGAGCGGTGAGAGTTGGCTCCAGACAATCTCATAAGAAATGGTCTCCTCATTCAAACCTAAAACAAGTACCTATTTTCTTCATATATTTCCCCGAAATGATGTCTTTCATAATTTCCCCGAAATGACCTCTTTGAGAAGGCTCGTCCATAAATCGATATCGATATTTATTCCTCCTACACTTCAAACCTACTTACTCCATCTCCTCAGCAGTCTTGGCTATCTCAACCAAGGTATCAAAGTTCTTCTCCCGGTGGGTAGCAACCATATCCCTAATCTCATATCTCAATCCATTTTTAAACCTCAAGCATCGATCCAGCTCGGTGTCCACCAATCCCGAAGTATAACGACTCAACCTAATGAACTTAATCTCATAATCAATAACAAACATGTCACTCTGTTCCAAACTCTGAAACTCTTGAAGTCACTCCTGTAAGTATCCATCATCTCAATATTTTCATCTTAATCAAAACTAGTGCTACATTCAACTTCTGCTCAGACCTAAACTCTATCTTATCCATAGTCCTCTCGGTATCATCTAGCGAATACTCGGTATCATTCGGAGGTCCCCCATTAATGTCCTCAAATGAAACTACTTCAACAACCACCAAAGATTTATATATAACCACAACAGACATATTAGCATGAGTTCTAGTTGCTTTATGAAACATTTGATAAACAACTCTATCAATCGTACTTTAATCCAACTTAGAATACTCATGCTCGGAGACAAGAAGATCTCTTACAAATGTTACTAGCTTTTATTGGGAGGTAGACGAATGGACGCGCAGAGTAGGAGGATATTTGGCTAACGACGAGTCTTTTACGGAAATATAGGGATGTTTTAGTTGTCCACGACCACAATCATGGCCATGACCTGGCCTACTCCCTCAAGTGCTCATCTGAATAGTCTATAAGGCTCTACATAAAATTTTTAAACCTAAGTTAGATTGGCATAAAAAATCTTGAATTTATTTAAAACTCATAAAATAAAGTGACACAATATTTGAAATTATCATAAAATCTTTGAAAATACAATATTTAAGACTCATCCATAGTCCAAATGTTTAAAATCGAAAGCTTTGATACATCAAGTGTAACCCCCTAAACCAGGCTTTAGAGTTACGATTGAATCCAAACGGCCACATGTCGTATACAAAAATCATTTTAGTTAAAATAGTACGTATAACAATAAACATATACATGTACTAACATCAGAAGTATGTATATACATGTCAAGAAACAAAATACCGGTAAACAAATACAAAAGTAGTAGTAAAACATATGTCACCAAAATATAAAAAAAAAGACGTATAAAAATATACAATGATACAAAAAATGGAGAATATTTGATCCTCCTGATGCCAAGTCTGCTAGCTTACTATCGATTAGTATCTGAAAAGTTCAAAATTAAAGAATGAGTTAAAAAGCCTAGTGTGCTCTTTGGGGTGTATAAAACATACATATAAAATACTTTGATAAAAATTACTTATAAAATAGGTTTTGAAAACATGAACACTACCCCATCTGAATACCAGAATATGTAGGTTCCCCTGAATTATACACCCATTATACACCTCGTAAGGACCTTATACTAATAGCATAAGGGCATGTGGTAAGGACTTACCTTGTGCACAAAGCATAGAAGCATGCGGTTAAGACTTACAAGTCATAGACTAAGCCTGAGATACTTCCTCCAATCATACCCACCAATTATAGTAAATGTGCATGCATTTGAGTGAAAACAATAGTTTAATTTATTAAAACGTTAAAACATGTCATATATCATAATTATATACAAAAATACGGTAACCAGAGATAATGTCAAAAACATATGATAATTAGATATCATGCAGTTAGAGTGTTTAATAAAATAAAAAATTTAAAATAGTTTAGACATATATTTTAAAACAACAATGTAACTCCAACAGGAACACACTTGTACTGATTTGAGAAGTTTGAGACGGTAGGCTACTCTCAAGATCACGGCCAGCGACAGTACTAAATAAAAAATTTAATAAAATAAGTAATAAACTTTAACTAAACAATTTACGGAAACCTATGAGTAGCTTTGAAAATATGCGGACTATACTGATATACCGACATTAAGCATTGGATCTAGGCGACCCTTGATTAGGGGAATCAAAAAATATACTCCAATATCAATTATATAATCAAACCCCAGATAAATAAGCAGAAATGCTAAAAGTAATAAGCATTTTTTGTTTAACATGCTCAATTTGGGGGTTTTATGTCAGAATTTGGTGAAACAGAATAAAAAATCGTACTCAAGATGGCGAAAAAATATCAAATGGAAGTTTTCAAAAAAGTCAACACCGGTCAACAGTGATGGTCAACGGTAATAATCAACGATCAATGACTCGACTCGGCTCGACTCAGTCCTATTCGGCCCGATTATGAAATGGGCCAGTTTATATTTGGGTTTGGGCCAGACAGGTATACAGGTCGGATATAGATATGGATTGAACACGAGTACGAATCAAGTAGTGGGTCGAGTTGACCCGCTTATAAAAGCCCACCAGGGCGGTAGACAAGCCCACACGCAGCGACAGCGCATGCGGGGTCTTCTTGGGACGAAAAATTACAATTTTTTTTTAAATAGTTCTAAGCGTTTTAAGACAAACCTAACTCGGTTTGCAACTATGAACGAATGGAGAGCTTGATTCGATAATGTGAGGAATTTGTTTTCCTTCACTCCTCACACACCAACGACGTTGGCGACATCGGTAAACTCACGAGCAGCATAAATGATTTAGTTTTTGCTTGTGTGTCAATTAAAGCAAAACTTGCCTCGTTTATAGAGCAATAATTGAAGTGGTGCAATTATTCAACTAAACATTTTAACATTTGTGTTTTTGTTAAAAAAATATTGTCCTTTTGCTCTCAGTTTCCCATATCCTTTTAATAGACATAGTTCATGTGATAGGAAAATAGCAGATCTATTATTTCTTTTTAAAACTCAAAATTTGAATTTATAGAAGGATGCAAAATATTAAAAAGAAATAATATTTTTATAAATAATTCGAGTTTAAATAGTTGTATCGTATAAAATATCTGTTTATTGTCAATAATCTAAAATATATTTTGAAATCATAACAAACTGTTAATAATTTTTATTAGATAATTGGACTTTCTCGTTAATTAAATTAGGTTAAAGAGCAAAATGCTATTTGCACAAGATATCGTTTGGATTGGTATTTTTTAAGGATAGGATTTTTTTATTGTTGTTTCTCAAAATTAAAATATTTTTCCAATTGATCAAAATTTTCTAACTCCCAATTATATATATATATATATATATATCTCATCATATATAAATTTATTCTCATAAAACATTTATATAATAAATAATAAAATACCGAAAGACAACTAATCTTATGGCATGCTTATTACTATTTGGTGTACAAAATGAAAAGAATTTAATTTTTATTGTTACTATAGTATAAGGTTAGTTCTATTGAAAATATGTTCAAGAATGTTGACATGACTCTTCTAAGGAAATCATATCAATTTTATCTTTTGATTTTATAAATTGTACTTATTTTTAAAAATTAGTGTTTTTATTTTTTTTGTTATAATATTTTTAAATTTATTATTTCTTAAAGATTAAATAAGACTTTAAACTCTCAATCAAAATCAATTATACCATTAAAAAAAAAAAGAATATAGTCCTCATTCATATGTAAATAATCACATTAATATAATAAATCATCAATAAATTAGTTGACCCTTATTTCTATATGTAATGAGATAAGGGGGAGGTAGAATAGTAGGCTGCCCCCAACGCCAGGTTGAGACCTCCAAATTATGAAATGCTCTCCGTGAAACTCGATCCCACAACCCTAAGGTTAAGAGTCTTGTGTTCTACCAACTGAACTGGATGGACATTTCTATAATAAATCATCATATTTATCTTATTAACTTCCACGTAAATATCATATCGATCAAAATTAATATATATTTTTTTAATAAAAATCATAAACTAAAAGTATATATAATAAAATGGTATTGGGAGTAGCTTTCAAGAGAAAAAGAAAGGGAACAGTGGCATGGAATTGATGTATTCTTTAGGGTAGTCCGGGTGTACGATAGTAATAATATACAATTAAGAAAAAAATATATCCAAAATTTTAATATATTTTTAATATTTTCGGTAAAGTGTTATTTAAAATATTATTTATTTTTATCATAAATTTTAATTTCGTTACTTAATTTTTTATAGAAAAAATAATATTTTAGGTAATGCTCAATATTAATATTTTTAGTAAAAAAATAATATTTTATGTAGTGTTTTACCGAAAATGTTAAACATTTTAGGTAATTCTTAATATTAACATTTCTAGTAAAAAATAATATTTCAGATAGTATTTTATCATAAATATTAAAAAAATGACATTTCCAGTAACATCTTTCATTAACGGTATATTAAGATTATTGTAAATTAGACAATTTTTTTTAGCTTTCTATTGTAAATGAGTTGTGAACATGGTTTTCAGAACCAGACCGGTTAGTTAACCGGTCATGCTATCGGTTCACTGATTCAATCGGTCGAATCGGTCTGATCGGTCGGAAGAACCGGACAACGTCATAATTATTTAAAAAATTAAATAAAAATACCAAAAATATTTAATAAAAAATAATTTTTTATATCACAAGTCATATTCAAAGCAAGTCATAACATATATAAGTTAAAAACCATAAAATTAAGTGAAACAAAATGATTCAAATTAACTACAACATAATATTTAAGGTAAAACATATTAAATAATAAATATAATTATATAACTATAATTAAAAAATAAATTTGGGGTTTTTATGTCAGAATTTGGTGAAACAGAATAAAAAACCGTACTCAAGATGGCGAAAAAATGTCAAATGGAGGTTTTCAAAAAAGTCAACACCGGTCAACAGTGATGGTCAACGGTAATAGTCAACGATCAATGACTCGACTCGGCTCGACTCAGTACTATTCGGCCCGATTATGAAATGGGCCAGTTTATATTTGGGTTTGGGCCAGATAGGTATACAGGTCGGATATAGATATGGATCGAACACGAGTACGGATTAAGTAGTGGGTCGAGTTGACCCGCTTATAGAAGCCCACCAGGGCGGTAGACAAGCCCCCACACGCAGCGACAGTGCATGCGAGGTCTTATTGGGACTAAAAATGACTAAAAATTACAATTTTTTTTTTAAATAGTTCTAAGCGTTTTAAGACAAACCTAACTCGGTTTACAACTATGAACGAATGGAGAGCTTGATTCGATAATGTGAGGAATTTGTTTTCCTTCACTCCTCACACACCAACGACGTTGGCGACATCGGTAAACTCACGAGCAGCATAAATGATTTAGTTTTTGCTTGTGTGTCAATTAAAGCAAAACTTGCCTCGTTTATAGAGCAATAATTGAAGTGGTGCAATTATTCAACTAAACATTTTAACATTTGTGTTTTTGTTAAAAAAATATTGTCCTTTTGCTCTCAGTTTCCCATATCCTTTTAATAGACATAGTTCATGTGATAGGAAAATAGCAGATCTATTATTTCTTTTTAAAACTCAAAATTTGAATTTATAGAAGGATGCAAAATATTAAAAAGAAATAATATTTTTATAAATAATTCGAGTTTAAATAGTTGTATCGTATAAAATATCTGTTTATTGTCAATAATCTAAAATATATTTTGAAATCATAACAAACTGTTAATAATTTTTATTAGATAATTGGACTTTCTCGTTAATTAAATTAGGTTAAAGAGCAAAATGCTATTTGCACAAGATATCGTTTGGATTGGTATTTTTTAAGGATAGGATTTTTTTATTGTTGTTTCTCAAAATTAAAATATTTTTCCAATTGATCAAAATTTTCTAACTCCCAATTATATATATATATATATATATATCTCATCATATATAAATTTATTCTCATAAAACATTTATATAATAAATAATAAAATACCGAAAGACAACTAATCTTATGGCATGCTTATTACTATTTGGTGTACAAAATGAAAAGAATTTAATTTTTATTGTTACTATAGTATAAGGTTAGTTCTATTGAAAATATGTTCAAGAATGTTGACAGGACTCTTCTAAGGAAATCATATCAATTTTATCTTTTGATTTTATAAATTGTACTTATTTTTAAAAATTAGTGTTTTTATTTTTTTTGTTATAATATTTTTAAATTTATTATTTCTTAAAGATTAAATAAGACTTTAAACTCTCAATCAAAATCAATTATACCATTAAAAATAAAAAGAATATAGTCCTCGTTCATATGTAAATAATCACATTAATATAATAAATCATCAATAAATTAGTTGACCCTTATTTCCATATGTAATGGGATAAGGGAAATGTAGAATAGTAGGCTGCCCCCAACGCCAGGTTGAGAGCAACTTCCGTAGGAGACCTCCAAATTATGAAATACCCTCCGTAGAACTCGATCCCACGACCCCAAAATTAAGAGTATTGTGCTCTACCAACTGAACTGGATGGACATTTCTATAATAAATCATCATATTTATCTTATTAACTTCCACGTAAATATCACATCGATCAAAATTAATATATATATTTTTAATAAAAATCATAAACCAAAAGTATATATAATAAAATGGTATTGGGAGTAGCTTTCTAGAGAAAAAGAAAGGGAACAGTGGCATGAAATTGATGTATTTTTTAGGGTAGTTTGGGTGTACGATAATAATAATATACAATCAAGAAAAAAATATATCCAAAATTTTAATATATTTTTAATATTTTTAATAAAGTGTTACTTAAAATATTATTTATTTTTATCATAAATGTTAATTTCATTACCTAATTTTTGATAGAAAAATAACATTTTAGGTAACGCTCAATATTAATATTTTTAGTAAAAAAATAATATTTTATGTAGTGCTTTATCGAAAATGTTAAACATTTTAGGTAATTCTCAATATTAACATTTTCAGTAAAAAAATAATATTTCAAATAGTATTTTATCATAAATATTAAAAAAATAATATTTTCAATTACATCTTTCTTTAACGGTATATTAAAATTATCGTAAATTAGACAAATTTTTTTTTAGCTTTCTATTGTAAATGAATTGTGAATGATGTTGATAATTATGTAACAAGCAACCCACTGTGCTGTGAGTGGCCCACCCTCATCATCATCACCGTGGCAACCGGACCGGTTTTATTTTCTACAATATATTTACCAGAATATATTAAATATATAAAAATCATATTATTTTAGAATTTAGCTTTATGAACATGTTGATAATTAATAAAAATCTTTGTACAAAAATAAAAAACAAATTTACTTTTGAAGAAATATAATAACTAAATTTTAAATTTTAAAATAATTAAAGGATATTTAAACCTGCTCCCAAACAAAAAGGCCTTATATATTTGCTTTCTTTAATGTGAGGGTAAACTATCTTTTCAATGTCACAATTATCACTGTTATTTCGTTTTAGTCATTTAATTATTTTTGTTTTAAAATCATACATAACATTACGTTTTGATTTCATATAGATCATCCAGTACTAAAGAAACTAACGATGATATCGATATTTCACCATAAAATAATATTGTCATCATTGATTTATTTTAGAAAAATACCATGTAAACAATAGTAGCGGATCAAAAAAATTAAAATCCACTTTCTTTAACAAAATATATATGCGCTTTTTTCTCATTTGTTTATCATATTGAACAAAATTTAATAACTTATCTAAAATTACGAGAATGCACTTGGCCCATTAAGGGTTAAGTACATCCCCAATTAGAAGTTTTGTTAATTTTTTAACGGAATGTGATCAAAATAAAATCAATATGTAATATTAGGCATCAATGACAAATCTAAAAATTAAAAAATAGATGTCTAAAATATTAATACTATCTTTTAAAAATAAAATGGATATGCAAATTTCTTTCTTTTTTTCTCATGCTCTTAACCCATTGAACTAAATTTAACAATTTTTCTAAAATAATGGGATGCAGCTGCTCTCCTACTCCACTTTATACATCCGTCCATGTTAGGTATAATTTTGGAAAAAAATAATAATTGTGTGACCAAAACAGAATAAAAATAATAGTTGAGATATTAAACGTGTAGTTTAATATTAATGTTATTTGTTACACCTCCACTAGCTCGATATAGAATCACAACCGACACCGGTTTGAGTTATTTAAACAACAATTTCAATGACACAAAATTCTAACTAAAAGATAAAACTAAAATTGACACAACTTTATCCTATAGAGATAATAAATAAAAGTATATCATATGTTTACGTTAAGGGATGTCTGTTTCTAAATTTTTATTCTTTGAAAAACTGATAACATAATGAGTTTTCTAATATTATTTGTTTGTTACTGTAAAATTTTTATTCATTTTTTTCCTGATTTTTACTTAAAATATTTAAATTTTTGTATAAAATAATAAAAATTTTGAAGTAAAAATGACCACAAGCACACTTTTTACTACTGTGGGGTGTTTGGTTCTGAGGAAAAGTGAAAGATTCTTGTGTCATTCGTTTTGTTTTTTAGTAGATCTTTAGTGGCATGTGTCCTTTTTGCATGCTGTTCATCTTTTTTGCTTACTGTTATTGAATTAAATTTCAAGGTTTATCTTTGAAATTTCCTTTTTTGTTTTGAATATCTCCCTTTCTTCTCCGTTCATCTCTTTCATGGTTTTTATGATAATCTGCAAGTTTTTTTCTCTTCAAGAAAGTGAATTCCGATGAGAATTTTGAATTCATTTTTGCAGCTGAAAGGAGAAAGATAGCAATGGACCACCCAAGCCATGGAGTAATTTAATGAAGAGGTTGAGAATATGAGAGTGACAACTTGTTGAATGTGTTTTGTTCTTCTGCTTTCCTGTTTTCCTTTGATTGGTTGAACGTACAGCAAACTTTTTTTCCTGTTGTTTCATATGAAAGCATCAACATGTTTTTTTTAAACAATAAAACACTTTCATGTGAATTAAAGTTGCCGTAGGAGCCCTTTGTTCTTGTAAGTTCATAGCTAAAACAAGGATCAATGGAGCCAACAAACCATAAGTTTTTGGAAAGAGTTGTTTCACAGAGAGCTCTACAGATGGGGAATTCATTTCCATGTCAGATTTGTGTGGTGGGTTTTCTCTGTGGAATTTGCTTGACTTCTTTGTTTTTGGCTGTTCTTACATCTGTTGGTACTTTTGGGTTTACTGGGATTTCCTTTTCATCACTGTCAATGGGGATTTCTCCATGGAATTCAAGCTCTGAGATTATCAGTAAGTTGTAATTTACCCCTCAATTCTATTTATTTGTATGTTAATGGCATAAAGTTCTTAGTTTTCCCAGATGATGATGTGATGTTCATATGAATTCATGAGAATTTTTCCAGTGAAATTCAGTCAAAATTTGATGGTTTGATGGACATGATATTCCAAGGGTGTTGTTGAAGCAAACTAAAAGTTTTGGCATTACTTGTTGCACAATTTTTTTGTTTAGATGACTTTTGACTTTGTAGATAATGATGATTAGTTTCTTTAATCCTAATCACTTGACATACTTTAGCTACAAGCCACCATCTCAACTTCTTTTTCTTTTATTTTTACTTTGTTAGATGTTATTTGTATTTCGGGTTCGGGGTTAGATCGGATACATAAACATGTCCTACACTTTGTCGAACATATTCATGTTTGTTTTAACATCAATGTGTGTTCTTGTATCGAAATGTAGATGTTATTTCGAGTTCGGATTGCAACTTTAAAGTAAAAGAAACCGAGAGATGGGTGGATTTGAAGCAAAGGGAACCAGAGAGCGATGATGGTGAGAGAGTTTCTTTATTGACTGAAGCATGGGGTGCTTTACTAGCTGATAGGCAACCCCAAGAAAACGAGTTCTTGCAACGATTCGGACTAAGTAAATCAAGTTTACCGGATGCCCCGCATTTGGAGAACTGTAAATTAAGTGCACGAGTGAATAAGCGTCTCGATGCACGTTCAGGAGCTGGGAAATTTCCCCCATGGACAACTTGGAAGGGTTCATTAAACATGTATCCAGCAACTGCGACCGATGGGAATGTAAGACGCCTTAACCATCAGCCAGTCTCGGACAGTGCTCATCCTCCATGGGTATGTTCCTTAGCTACATAATCCGTAGATGCTTGCAGATGTGATCATACTTGTTCATTCTGTTATTGTGTTTGCATACTTCACGTTATGGTATGTTTTGGCGTCGTTCGTTTCTGAAAATTTGGATCTTTTATTTACAGATTGTGGGATCGGATGAAGAAAACTACCCTCTTACCCGGAAAGTGCAGCGTGACATTTGGATCCATCAACATCCAATAAACTGCAGTGATCCTAACATAAAATTTCTCGTGGCTGACTGGGAAGTATTACCCGGCTTTGGCATTGGGGCTCAGCTTGCCGGTATGGCAGGGCTTCTTGCCATTGCAATTAATGAGAAAAGGGTGCTCATTACCGGACACTACAATCGAGCCGACCACGATGGTTGTAAAGGTATGAACCGTAACAATTTATTGCTTTATATGCAACATTTTCTTGGAACTGTAAGAATAATCTTAACAACAGCATTGTTCTGGTATGATGTTGATTGCAGCATCATGCAGTAGTTGGTCTTGCTACTTCTTCCTAGAGACATCCCGGGAATGCCGAGATCTTGCATTCAAGCTTACGAAGAACAAAGAGGCATGGGAAAAGGGAACCATAAAACGAAAAGACGATTATAAATCTAAGGAAATATGGACAGGGAAGATTCCAAGGTATAATTCACAGCAGTTGCAAATTTGTTATATGTGTTATGTATAAACATGAACTCGGAAAACATTAGTGTGTCTTCTATCAATGATTTCACTATTTGATCAGGGTATGGGGTGATCCTTGGAGTTATTTGCAGCCTACGACAGATATAAACGGAAGTTTAATCGCCATTCACCATAAGATGGACCGAAGGTGGTGGAGAGCACAGGTATGTTCGTGTTATCTCAACTTTTGTAACGTGTTGAATATGAGAATGTGAGTGACAACCTTCTTTCGTACGCGAAATCCGTGCTGCGAATATTATCTGATGTTTTCTTTGACTTAAACAGGCTATTCGATATCTAATGAGATTTCAAACAGAGTATACTTGTGGTTTATTGAACATCGCTCGGCATGCTGCATTTGGGGAAGAAGCTGCGAAAATGGTTCTTGCAAGCATTGACAGAGAGTGGCCGAAGGTTTGTTCATCTAAGCCTTAGCCTTTTCGGATTTGATTTCGGCTTGTAGTTTACACTGAATTGAGCATCTTCCCAACCCTGGTGATATATGTCTCAATTCAGACAAAGGTGCGGGGGAATGATCCTCTGAACCGTGTCGGATACATATCCTTATCCAACACTCATCCTTAATTCGATTGATGTAATGAAAATCTTACTAGAAAGAGCTGAATCATGATCACCTACTTTGATGAACCATTACTATGCATACTGAACTCATTCTCGTTTTAAATTGCCCTGGTGACTATTTCCCACTTGAGCTTTGTTTGACAGGTGATTACGAACAAGCCGAAGTCGGATATTGAAGAATTTGTGTGGTCAAATCACAGACCTTGGGTTCCTAGGCCATTGCTAAGCATGCATGTAAGAATGGGAGACAAGGCATGTGAAATGAAAGTGGTAGAATTCGAACAATATATGGGACTTGCTCACCGAATTCGAATGCGCTTTCCGCATCTCAACAACATTTGGCTCTCCACCGAAATGCAGGTAAGCATTTTCTAAAATTTTTACCCTGAGAACAATCCATATGCTATCTATCTAATATGACGAATGATATAACTAAATCTCAGGAAGTGATCGATAAAACGAAATCATACCCTCTTTGGAACTTCTACTACACAAACGTGAAACGCCAAGTCGGGAATGCATCAATGGCTGCATACGAGGCAAGTCTTGGAAGGAAAACCAGCACAAACTATCCTCTTGTAAACTTCTTGATGGCAGTCGAATCAGACTTCTTTATCGGTGCATTGGGATCGACATGGTGCTTTCTCATAGATGGCATGAGGAACACCGGAGGGAAAGTAATGGCTGGGTATTTAAGCGTCAATAAGGATAGGTTCTGGTAGAGAAACCTGTGAACCAGAGAATGACTGTAGGCATGTATATAGTAGATAAACAATATATAGCTATTAAATTTGTTCATACATGCCATTTTGCAAATAATGTTATGCCTGTTTGCATGTAACGAGATCACTGACTACATATGTAGAATATAGTTGCAATTAAATGGAGCAAATCCCTTGTCTCAGCTTTAAATGAGCATCTATTTTATTTCGACTCTTCGATCGACAGTTACACCTGAATCTGATTAATCACTCGATGTTTACCTTTACGTGAGCCGAAAGGTGGTGGCGAAAGGGCAAGAAATTGGCAGGTAAAAGAATAACAATCACAGAAATGAAACTGTGATTTGAAACTTTGACGACCAAGAACTTGGATACAAAGATGTAATGTTCAATAAAATTTAGAACTGAAACAAAGCTAATAAAGAAACGAGGAGATTTTGGTCCCTCTCCAATTTCACATCACATAACAAAACAACAGAAAGAAAGGCTCTTCTTTAATCAAAGTGATTACGCTACCAATCATTCAGCAAATCAACTGTCCCATTTGGCTATTTGCAAATAGTGAAACGTCAGATGGGTGTAGGGAGGAGACTTGCCTCCTCAATCTGTTGTAAGATGCCACTAAAACAGTAAAACAACCGGGATCGTGTGTTTATTCTTCCACCTCTTCATTCACCTGCTGGCCTCCATCCCCACCTTTGGCTATGGCAGGCCTTTTGTGCTTCTGGCTTCTGGCTTTCTTGGCTTTCATGCGACGTTTTTTCTCGTTTGCGTCCACCCAGGTATAGTCGGATGGTATGTAGAAAGGATCAACCTCGTCCTTATATCGATTACTATCACTATCACTTAACTGGCCACCACGAGTCCCTCTCATCCACGAAATCCATGATGTTGAACCCTCTGACTCTTTTGACTTAGCATCCAGGAAATGAACAGGGCTGGAAGGAGGGGTCACGAACTCGTCCATCACTATCACTTAACTGGCCACCACGAGTCCCTCTCATCCACGAAATCCATGATGTTGAACCCTCTGACTATTTTGACTTAGCATCCAGGAAATGAACAGGGCTGGAAGGAGGGGTCACGAACTCGTCCATCGGCTGAAGCTCCTCAAATTTAGTGAAAGTGACAAGGACTCGAATAGTAGGGACAATAGGAATGGCAACCTAGAAAAGGGAATGCATGAAGTATCAATGTGAATTCATTCAAAACTTAACAGAAAGCTCTTTTAAATATAAATATTTTACAGAACTGACACAACACAAATTGTTAAGAAAGCATGTCACGCTCATCAGACAACACTTTCTACAGTACTTGCACAACAGTTTCCATATAAACATTATAATGATCTTATAAGGGCCAGTTTCAAAGTTAAATTAATGATATAAGTGTTCAAAATAAGTACAATAGAACCGGCAAAAGAAGAAATAGGGTATTTTGCAGCCTCACTATAATTACTGTCAAAAAGGTGGCCTCCTAAACTAGAAATACAAAGGTAGAAATGTAAATAATAACCAAAACCATGCTTTGTAAACCCTGAATCATATCTACATATTTTAATGTAGAGTTTCAGAACAGACTCCAGGATATGGAGAACATAAATATTGATCATAAAGTGCCTTCACCTTCAGAGGTTTATAGGTTCAATATCCATCCCACATTTTAGCATAGTTTATAGTTCCAATGTCATTTTGAAAGATTAAATGACGAAGACACTCTTAAATCTTAATACCTATATAAGACAAGCCTTCACCTAGTGACTACAGCTAGGGTCCAAAAGCATCAGGCACTAATGCATTATGACAGTTGCAGGAATTGCAGATCCAACAGAAAGAAAGATGGTAAAAGAGCATATTCCCATCAAATAAACTTTATCTCTCCACCACCTCCACACAAAAACCATCTTTGCCTTCTATTATCAGACACAAATACCAACAACACAGGTTCGGGTGAGCAATTGCCAAGCCGTCATAAGATTTTCAACCAGAAAAAATTATAGTAAACCATTAATAATATAAGAACGACTTCTGATACACATGTATGTATATAAGAATGCATTTCTCAAATAGTAATGAGGCCGCAATCTATTGCACAACCGGACCTCAATTCACTGGTAAACACAAAGCAACCCCCTACTTCAGCACTTTTTCAAGTTAATTTTCAACCATTATTACATGTATATGGGTTTAAAGCACCATAGGACCAAGGATACCACTAACAGACTCATTCCCTGTGTTTGTCAGAATTGATGTGAAAAAAAAATGAGGTGATTAGATCACAGGAGACAAATAAAATATGGGCAGCAAAGTGTTCTTCGTAGCAATTTAAGAATTTTCTCTAACCTAGTACATTTTTCCCTGCCTAAATATATTAATCGCTCTGTATTTTCAGAGTACTACCACTCTTAGTCAATTGTGAAGCATGAATTCTACTTCAGTATCTTTTATCATAACTTCCTCTGTTCCAACCAAAAAAATCAAATTAAATAGAACATTTCAGACACAAATAAAATCATTATTTATGCATACAATTGAAACCTAAACTGATTTTTTACCATAAATTCAGATAAATGTTTGCGTTGTTGGCTTGATATAAGCTTAAATTACCTTGACAGGAAATGTTCCCAAAGGCAGCTTAGTTGTCAAAAGCTCCCTTAATCTCCTTATAGCCTTGACCTTATTGGCTAATATGTCAAGTAAAGGCAGGAGTTCCTGTGTCTTTAACGGGAAATCTAGTGTTAACCACAAAACAAGTCTCAAGCCCTTTTTGTACTCACTCTCAAGTTTAGAATCAGTATTACCCCCTTTCTTCTTTTTATTGCTGCTGTTATCTTTACCCTTCTTGCCATCCGCAGCATCTTCCTTCGCAAATTCGGATGATGATCTATGACTATCAGCTTGTCTCAGATTGCTACCTTCTGGAGCCGATTTTGAGAGTTTCCCAATCTTTGAATCATCAGGATCATCAGTATTCTTTGAGCCTTTCTTGTTCCAGCCAAACCAGCTCTTCTTTTCCTTAGCATCACCATTTGATTCACAATTTTCATAGGAACATCCTGATCAATTTTCTTTGCAGTCAACAACTCCATGCTCGTCATCATCAAAACCATCTGAATTTCCCATATGAAGTGCTGAATTCAGTTGCATCCTTTCCTCGGCTGTCAATACATCATCATACTCGTCATTTTCACCACCATTTGCCATCCTGTGATGAAGAAGATAGATTAGGGAAATAGAGAAGAAGAAATCGTAGAGTAAAGAGCAGAATAGAGATACAGAAATAAGATTTTCATTCAAAATATGCTTGATTGTCTCTTTACACAGTATTGTTTTATTTGTTTACAAGGTACCAGCAAATCTAACTAATGCCAGCTGTAGATTCCAAATAACCGTTTGTTATTTTCTCAGCTAAAGGGCCACCAACTGGGCTTGTTGTTGCTCGTGGACTCAGCTCTCCTAATGGTAATTAACTCCTCGTGCTCGTGATCATTAATCAGGTACTCATTCCCAATTCTCTATCAATCCCTAACCCTTGATTTCATTTCCCCCAATTTCATCTTCGCTTCCTTCTTTTCTTCTCTCTTCTCTCCCGATCGTGACAATACCCGCTGCTGGAGATGATCCTTGTCCCCAAGGATCGAAGCCTGGAAACTGGCCTCGAATAACAGTATAATCCTCCCACGTATCATGTGTCTCATCAAGGTTCGTCCACCGTACCAACAACTGAGTCACAAGTCTGTTTTGGCGATTAATGATTCGTCTTCCCAAAACTGTATATGGTTCGATTCGAAACTGATCATTTATGCCTATGGCAGGAGGGTCCGTAGAGGAAACGACAGAATCTCCAATATGTTTCTTCAAAAGACTGACATGAAAGACAGGATGCAACCTCGATGTTTCAGGTAAGCTCAAACGATAGGCCATTTCCCCGATTCTCTCTGTAATCTTATATGGCCCATAGAATTTTGCTGCTAATTTTAAATTCTTTCTCAGGGCTAGTGTCGTCTGACGATAAGGTTGCAGCTTCAGGTAAACAGAATCCCCCACTTCAAAAACTCTTTCTGATCTGTGTTTATCTACTTTTTGTTTCATTCTGTTACTTGCTATCTCAAGTTGTTCTTTAACTAGCCTTCGAATATCTTCTCTGCTACGCATTAGTTCATTGACAGACTGCACTTTAGTTTCTGTATACCAAACCATAGTAGGTGGTTTGTACCCATAAAGTGCTTGAAAGGGTGTGATCTTTAGGGCAGAATGGTAGGTAGTATTATACCACCATTCTGCATGAGGCAACCATTTAGCCCAGTGCTTTGGTTGAAAAAATATAAGCTCCTTAAATATTGCTCCAAGCATTGGTTAACCCTTTCTGTTTGACCATCAGTCTCTGGATGGTAAGCAGTACTAAATAAGGTTTTAGACCCCAATTGTTTCATTAGTTCTCTCCAAAAGAGACTAGTGAATGTTTTGTCTCTGTCAAAAATGGCTAACTTAGGTTGCCCATGAAACTTGTAGACATTATCCAAATACAATTTAGCCACATCAGATGCAGAATAAGGGTGTGATAATGCTAAAAAATGGTTGTATTTGGTAAATTTATCAACCACTACCAGAATGCAATTCTTTCTCAAGGATGTAGGTAAACCTTCTATAAAGTCCATAGTGATTACCTCCCAAGCCTGCTGAGGAATAGGTAATGGCTGTAAAAGTCCTGGTTTAGGAACATTCTCTACTTTAGTCTGTTGACATACATAACAAGACTTGATGTAAACTACCACCATAGATTTTAACTTAGGCCAGTAGAAACAAGCTCTAATTCTCTGATAAGTAGCCTGAATTCTAGAATGACCTCCATGAGGTGAATCATGTAGGGTTTGAAGAATTTGTAATCTTAGAGCTCTAGCAACACCAATATAAACTCTATCCTTATATCTAAGGATACCTCTAGAGTATTTCCATCTAGAGTCTGCATTAGGATTGACAGTTAAGACAGAAATCCATTCAGTAGCTACTGAATCCTCTTTATAGCTTTCCTCAACCTGCTGAACCCAACTAGGAATAATTAAGGTAGTCCCCATTGCAAAACAGTGAGATTGATCTTCCCATTGTCTAGATAGTGCATCAGCTACTATGTTGGACTTACCTTTTCTATATTGAATAGTATAATCCAAGCCCAATAATTTAGTCAACCCCCTCTTTTGAATAGCAGCAGTCAACTTCTGTTCCAACAGATATTTAAGAGATTCATGATCTGTCTTGATTATAAAAGGAGTGCTCTCTAGATAATGCCTCCATTTAGAGACTGCTAGTAGAATAGCCAAGTACTCTCTTTCATATATCGAGAGGGCAACATGTCTAGGGCTAAGAGCCTTGCTAAGGTAAGCAATAGGTCTGCCCTCCTGAGTTAAAACAACCCCAATGCCTCCTGAACTGGTGTCTATTTCCAAATAAAACTGCTTACCAAAATCTGGTAAAACTAGAACTGGAGCAGTACACATGGCTTGTTTCAAGTTTTCAAAAGCATGTAAAGCTTCACTGTTCCAAGTAAAACTATCTTTCTTAAGCATTTGTGTCAATGGCTTACTGATTATTCCATAATCCTTTATAAATCGCATGTAATATCCTGTCAATCCCAAAAAGCCACACAAAGATTTTAAAGATTTAGGAATAGGCCAATTCCTCATAGATTCCACCTTAGTAGGATCAGTTGAAACTCCAGCAGCTGATATAATATGACCCAAATAATCTACCTGAGTTTGTCCAAAGAAACATTTGGACAACTTGGCAAATAACTGGTTAGTGTGCAATATCTCCAAAACCAGTTCCAAATGATTAATATGATCATTCATAGAGGTGCTATAGACTAGGATATCATAAAAAAATACCAAAACAAATTTTCTAAGAAATGAACTAAACAAGTCATTCATTAGAGCTTGAAATGTAGCAGGGGCATTAGTAAACCCAAAAGGCATTACCTTGAATTCATAATGACCCTGATGAGTTCTGAATGCTGTTTTGTAAATATCCTCAGCCTTAATTCTGATTTTCCAATAACCAGACCTGAGATCAATTTTTGAAAAGTAAACTGCTCCATGTAGTTCATCTAAGAGGTCCTCCACAACAGGAATAGGAAACTTGTATTTCACAGTCATACTATTTAGTTTTATGTAATCAACACAAAATCTCCAAGTCCCATCCTTTTTCTTTATAAGAAGACAAGGAGAAGCAAAAGGACTTTTGCTAGGTTGAATAATAGAAGAGGAGAGCATGGTAGCTATATGTTTTTCCACCTCCTCCTTATGATTATGTGGAAATCTGTAAGGTCTCAAATTTATAGGAGCAGACTCAGGTTTTAAAGGAATGACATGATCATGATTCCTTGTAGGTGGTAGACCTGTAGGTTCAACAAAAACAGACTGATATTTATTCAAGAGAGGTTGTAGAGCTGTAGGAATAGTCTTTGAATCTTCAAACATAGATAACAACACCACATGGCCCAAAATAGCAGAATCAGAGGCTGTCATTTTTAGCATGGTAGCCCTTGAAATTTGTTGCAAAATATTTTAGGGTTGCTGGCCATGTATAATAATATTTTCCTCTTGATGAACAAAACTCAGAGTCAATTTGTTAAAGTCCATCAAAATTGGACTGAACAACTTCATCCAATCCACCCCTAACACCTTATCACTGCCCCCCAATTTTAGGAGTCTAAAGTCATGAACAAAAGAATGACCTTGCATCTGCCATTCCACCTTATTACACCTTGCTGAACTAAAAAGTTGTTGTCCATTAGCCACTGTAATAGCCAAAGGAAAAGGTGTATTCACTAAAATACCAGCATCAGCCCACTTAGGTGTTAGGAAACTGTGGGTACTCCCACTGTCAATCAGAATATTCAATGGTCTCCCTTGAATAGTTCCCTGAATCCTTAATGTATTATGGCCAATACAATATGTGATAGCATTCATTGATATCTCTAAGTTCTCCTCCTCCTATAGATTTTTTTGTTCCAAATCAGTAGGTAAATTATCTGAAGGTATAACAGTGTCATCCTCAATCATCATATTCAACTGTTTTACCTTACACTGATGGCCTGGAATAAATTTTTCACCACACATAAAACATAAATTGTTTTGTCTTCTGTAGTCTATCAGGTTCTGTCTTTGTGGATTATTGGATACATTCTTTTGTGGTAATGGCAGCTGGTTAGGCTTAGAACCAAGTATAAGGTTTGAATAAGCTAGTTTTTTTTACAAAAGGTCTGAATCTTTTGCTCTCAAATTCAACAGATAGCTCATACAATTTAGCTTGCCTGCTTGCCTCAGACAATGTTTTAGGGTCTAGAACTTTGACTCTATGTTTAATGTCATCCCATAATCCACTAATAAACAAAGAGACAAAAAATTTATCACCTAAAGTAGGATTCTATAAGAGCATATGAGGCTGTAACTCTTCAAATCTGTCTTGATATTCCTCTACCGACCCTTTCTGGACTAATTTTGTAAACTCCTCCACTATATCCACAAAGGCTTTATCACAGAACCTATAACATAAATCTGCCTCAAACTCATGCCATGTCACATGATGTTTTTGCATAATATAACCATCAAACCAAATCTCTGCTTTACCAATTAAATACATTGTAGCTACTTCCACTCTTTGCTCCTCAGCAATACTACATAATGAAAAATATTTTAAGCATTTCTGTAGCCAACCTCTTGGATTACTTCCATAAAAAAAAGGTAGCTCAAAGCATAATCACTGACATACTAGAAGACCCCCCTGTACCTCTTTTATCCACTTCTAAAGCCATTAACTGATTTCTAGCAGCACTGTTCTCCCCCATTTGGTTATCATTTTTGAAGCTAGCTAGATGAACATGCAAATCATTCGGTTTAGACTTTAGAATACCAGGTTCATCTGGTTTATAAGTAAACCGAGTCTTATCATTAATTACTGTCACTTTAACAGGTTGTTTGCTACTCATATTAAATGAGTCAGGGGTCTGTACCTGATCTTCAGCAGACTGGTCTTGATCCTCCTTCCTACCAGTCAGAATCTTTAAAATTTCCTCAACATAACCATGATTCGTAGCCATCCTAGACTCCAATGCAGAAATCATGTTATCCTGATTCTCCTACCATTTAGGAGATTAGACTCATCTTGTCCTTGTTTCACCAGTGTTGTCAATTCCTCCATTTGTTTCTGCAACCTAGCTAAATCTTCTGCCATGTTCTGATTTTTCTTGGGCATGCCACCAAACTTGCCAGAAACCGAGGCTCTCGATACCAATTTGTGATGAAGAAGATAGATTAGGGAAATAGAGAAGAAGAAATCGTAGAGTAAAGAGCAGAATAGAGATACAGAAATAGGATTTTCATTCAAAATATGCTTGATTGTCTCTTTACATATTACTGTTTTATTTGTTTACAAGGTACCAACAAATCTAACTAATGCCAGTTGTAGATTCCAAATAACCGTTTGTTATTTTCTCAGCTAAAGGGCCACCAACTGGGCTTGCTGCTGCTCGTGGTCTCAGCTCTCCTGATGGTAATTAACTCCTCGTGCTCCTTACATGATCATTAATCAGGTACTCATTCCCAATTCTCTATCAATCCCTAACCCTTGATTTCATTTCCCCCAATTTCATCTTCGCTTCCTTCTTTTCTTCTCTTTTCTCTCCCGATCGTGACACATCCTTTCTTCCTCGTCCACAGGAAAAATCCCTTCATCAGTCATTGCACCAAGAACCCTCCTTGACTTCACACTGACTGTCACATGAAGCATACCATAGATTTTAGCCTTCCAGTTTCCAACCATCTCACTTCTCTCTTGTCGCCTCCAATTTAAATGAGCAACAAGTTCAGCCTCAGTGACATCAATACCAGGCCTATACATATTAGCTTAAGACATCAATTGCACTTCATGAGCAACTTCTGATTCGGTGGGCTGTGCACCAGCCCCCTCTAGAGCATTTGTAACTTCTTTTTCCTTGTGAGAAAGAACAATCAAAGATCCTGGAGGAAGCGAAAGATTCCCATCCTCAGAAGTATAGCCTTCTCCTAGAAAGAGGAATGTTTGATCCAATCTTTGAATACGAAACCCATCAAATCCAGTAAGTGTCATATCAGCACGGAGATTCAAACCCTTCTTCCAAATGCGATAGGTGTCTGATGGTACAATGCTTCCTATAAACGGAATGACTGAACTTTCAAAATGAAAAGACATCTCCATGTAAAAGTCACGGATACGAGCTGCCGAGCAACAATCCTGGGTAGCCTCCGGTACCATTTTGCCCAGGCAAGTGGCTGGTAGTGTCGAGCAATGATCATAACAATGGCATCTTCCCTTGTGCAAACAGTTTCTTGCAAAGCACTCAAACCCTTTATTATCTCGAATTCTGATTGATTTCAATAATTTGTTTCCAATGTGGCGTGGTGGTAACAATGAAATATTGATTTGCAGCAGTGGTTGCTGCCATACAAATGCAACAATGACAAATGTTACATTTTCCTTATTCTCATTTCGTCTTATCATTGTAGCTATCCGTGGTAGCTTCTACGGTTGCAATTTCATGTAATAAAAAAAACTCAATTCATAGCGTAAACAGGAGTAGAAGATTGAAAAATAATTACTTCTAACTACTGCCTGAATTCAATACAATGTTGTAATTTCATCGTCCAGCACGTTAAGTTTCACTGTATGTATAAAAAATCAAAACGATAAAGTCTTCTAAACACTCAAAACACCTCTTGAACTTGTACCTAGAGAGACCTCTTGGATTGTATATTTTTAGGGTTTCCATCAAGATCCATTCCTTTATGGCCTCAAATTTCAAAGTACTTATAAGTAAGTTGCCCAAATATTTGCTTACTAAATAGAAAATACTTACAAAACCAGACAAAAAGATTGGAACAAGGCATTTTAACTCTTATGCATATGCAAGAACGTTGGTGGAAACATTAAAGAAGATAAAGCCAACTTGCCAGCAACGATTAATCACAACTTGAAAGTTTCAGACAAAACTTGAGTGTGAGAAACCACAAAATCACCAGTGAACACAGTGCAAGAAGTCTCAATAATTGAGTGTTGATGATTACTGCTGTGAGGTATGGGTATCCAAGTGACGGGAAGAGTAGCTCGACGTTGGTATGTTGGAGACAGGCGTAAGGGTACAACAATAGAGGTGGACTGAGAGGATGGCTAGGGCAGTCACTCCTTGAATTTTTCAAATTATAACGCGTTTTAGATTTTTTTTTTGTATTTTCTATTGATGATCTGCTTCTTCCCTGAAATTATATAAATTCGCAATCAACTTCACCCCTAATATAATATTATGTGTCCATCCCAAAACTGAAGGATGAGGGCATCTGGTGGTTCTTTATTTGAGAATGCATGACTATGTTTAATCGTATTTCAAAAATGAATATATGGTTGGAGTAGGTGCCTTTTTTAAGTACTCCATTAAGTGATCAACTTAAATTACAAAATTTTACAAGGAATTCAGAGAATCCTACTGGCCTATCATTCATTTTTTTTTTCCGAAGCAAAATATATAAAACAATAAATCTTAATGAAGGCCCAATTCCAGATTATTTTGGGAACATGTCGTTTCTTGAAGTCCTTGATCTTGGTTTCAACTCACTCAATTCATCCATACCAAACTCCTTGTATAGTTCAAACCATCTTCAATTCCTTACTCTTGCTCTTAAAGGTTTACAAGGTGAAATTTCGATTGCCATTGGAAACTTGAGCTCTCTCATTCACCTTGATCTTTCAGCTAATCAGATGCAAGGAAAAGTACCAGCTTCTTTGGGAGATCTTTGCAAATTGAAGGACATGGATTTGTCATATAATGGAATTGATCTAGACATTTCACAAATCCTAGAGAGTTTGTCTAAATGCGGTTTGAATAGCTTAGAGTCATTGAGTATGGCATATGACAAACTTTCTGGCCATTTAACATATCAACTTGGCCAATTTAAAAATTTAGCTATCCTGTACCTTGTTCAAAACAAAATTTCTGGTCCCATTCCATTGTTGATAGGGGAGTTATCATCTTTGAAAGTCTTTCATGTTTCAAAAAATCAATTAAATGGTATTTTAAGTTTTTGGCAGTTGAAAAATTTAGAAACTCTTAAATATTGGGCAAAATCAATTGGAATGAGTTGTATTAGAAACTCACTTTTCTAATCTCACGAGGTTGATAACTTCAGTGGCATTCGAAAACATGATAAGATTTGAATCAAACTCAAGTTGGATTCCTCCGTTTCAATTTGGAATTATCAAATTGAGCCAATGGCATCTTGGCTCCAAGTTTCCCCAGTGGTTGAAGTTCCAAACGAAGTTGTATGCTTTAGATATCTCTCATGCAGGAATTTCAGAAGTCCTACCCACTTGGTTTTTGAAACTTTCCACTCAATTTGAATATGTGAATCTTTCCTCTAATCAACTTATTGGAAGGATTCCATATTTGAATGTAGGAAACATTGTTGACCTAAGCTCAAACCGATTCTCTGGTCCACTGCCAAGACTGTTGTCAAACCGATTCTTTGGTCCACTGCCAAGACTGTTGTCAAACCGATTCTCTGGTCCATTAGAATATTTAAGTTTATCAAGGAATTTATTTTCAGGATCCCTTTCTGAATTTGTTTGCAATTTATCAGTGACATCAGTGCTAGTTCTTTGCATTGATACAAATCTTCTCTCTGGAGAAATTCCAGATTGATGGAACATTGGGCAGGGATTGAAGTTATTAAATTTGGGAAACAACAATTTGACAGGAAAAATCCCATCTTCTTTGGGAGATACAAGTCTTTAAATGCTAAACCTTCGGAACAATAACATGTTTGGATAATTAGCCTCCACTTTGCAAAATTGTACTAATTTGGTTATTCTTGATCTCAGTTAAAATCATTTCAGTGGAAGTGTACCAGCATGGATTGGTGACAAGCTCTCTAATCTTGTGGTACTAAGCCTCCGTTCAAATAACTTTGATGGTCATATTCCTCGTACAATTTGCGCTCTTCAATATCTTCAGAACTTGGACCTTGGACACAACAACATTTAAGGAGCTATTCCAAATTGTTTGACATTTAAGTGCAATGGCCACTGAAGAAAAACAACATACCTACTACTCTGAGTGGTTGTACAATGATGCTAATGCAGAAACAAGCATTTCTTTTATGGGTGCGTCATTGGTACTGAAAGGACGAGAGGACTTGTATAGTACCGCACTAGGACTTGTAACCAGCATGAATCTATCAGATAACAGTTTCATAGGAGAGATTCCAAAAGAAGTTGAAACTCTCATTGGGCTATTGTCATTAAAATTTTCAAGGAATCTCCTAACAGGAAATATACCAGACAACATTGGCAACTTGAAGTTGACGGAATCTCTTGATTTGCCGATGAATCAATTGCATGGTGGAATCCCTTCAAGTTTGTCCAATTTGAACTTCTTGAATCACTTCAACGTGTCCTACAACAACCTAACTAGACAAATCCCAACAGCCACTCAGCTTCAAAGCTTTGAAATCTCTTCCTTCTTGGGCAATTATCTTTGCGAGCCTCCCCTCAGAAAAGCTACAGCGCTGAAGGTTTTCTGACAGATACTACAAAGAATGGAGACAACAGTAGAAGAAGTAGGGTGAAAAGGTGTTATGTGAGCATTGTTGTCGGTTTTGTAATGGGATTTTGGGGAGTTGTGGCTCCCCTGTTTTTCATAAGGTCTTGGTGGCATGTTTACTATGCAAAGTTGGAGCACAATCGTAACAAGTTGTATGCGTTTTGGGCTACTAAGTGTATGTAGTTCAATGGGGAAACAATAACATGTATAATTAATGTTTGCGTGTGTTTGTAGTTTATCATATAAGATTCATATATATTGAAAATTTTATAGAAAACAAGCTTTCAAAGCAAAAAAGATGAGGAAGAGCAGAAAACAAAGAGAATGAATGCAAAAGATCAAAGCAAAATTGAACTAAGATGGAGATTGCATCATATTTCACTTTTAACCATTCTAATAAACCCAATTTAAAACATGATTACAAAGGAAAAACATGCTTGAAAGCAAAATTACAGTTGTTAAGTGTAAAAGCAACACTTAACTTAAAACAGACTCAAAAAACAACCAATAAACAACATTACAATTGTCTTACAAAACATATTAAACTCCCAATATCATGCTCAACACATTAACACTCCACCTTGAGATTGATATTGGACATACCAAGCTCGTGTTTGAAAAAGAGAATTATATTTATCGAAAGAGCTTTTGTCATCAAATCAACAACCTGTATTTTTGAATAGCAAAATTCCAACTTAATCTGCAAATTCTTCTCAACTTCATGAATTGCATGAAACTTTACATTTATGTGCTCTGTTCTACCATGCTGAACTGGATTTTCAGCAATCGCTATAGCAGACTTGTCACAAAGTAGAACAATAGCATCTTCTTGCTCAAATCCAAGATAGAAAACAAATTTCGCAACCAAATTGCTTGATTTGCTGTAGATGCAACAACAATGTATTCAGCTTCAGCAGTTGATTGAGCCATAACTTGTTGCTTCTTTGAACTCCAACAAATTACACCTGAACCAAGATTAAAAAAACATATCCAGATGTACTCTCCGTATCATCCAAACTTCCAGCCCAGTCATTGTCAGAGTATCCATTCAACAATACACTACCAATCTTCAAATAATTCAACCCCTCACACATTGTGCTTTTCACATATATGATAACTCTCTTAGCAACACCCAAATGAACATCAATTGGTGAACTCATAAATCTTGATAGCAATGTTGCAAGGAACATTAAATTTGGTCTTGTTGTTGTCAAAATATAACAAACTTCCAACTAAGCTTCTAAAGGAGGGATCCTCAAGCTACTCATCATCATTCTTTAACAGGTTCAAGTTAAAATGGTGAAGCAACTCTTTTGCATGATTCCAACTTGAATTTCCTTAGAACATCTAAGGCATATTTCTGATCTGAAATAAAGATACCAACCTCATTTGATTTATTTCCATGCTGAGAAAATAGCTCATCAAGCGAATATTAAACATCTCAAATTCCTCTTGCATATTCAACTTGAATGTTGAATCAACTTCAACATTACTTCCCATTACCAATAGATCATCAACATAAAGAGAAACAATAAAAAAATAATCATTCTCACTTTTCTTAAGATACGAAGTAGCTTCATTGATGCTCCTTTGAAATCCCATTTTCTGCAAATAGGAATCAATTCTATAATATCAGGCTCTTGGTGCCTGTTTCAGGCCATAAAAAGCTTTATTGAGCTTGTACACTTGATGCTCATTTCCAAAAACTATAAAACCTTCAAGTTGACTCATATATATGTCTTCTTCAAGCTCTCCATTCAAGAAAGCAGACTGTACATCCAAATCGAATACATTCCATCCCATCTGACCAGCTATAACAATGATCAGTCTGATGGTGTCGACTCTGGCAACAGGTGAAAATGTGTCACCATAATCAACTCCATCTATCTGTGCATACCCTTTTACCACTAACCTTTCCTTGTACTTGAACACAATTCCATTAAGGTTGAACTCAGTCATATACACCCACTTTACGCCTATAATATTCTTGTCAATAGGTCGACCAGTTAAGAACCATGTATCATTTTTCTTAATTGCAAAAATTTCTACCTTCTTTGCCTCAATTCATTCAGCTACCTTTGCAGCTTCAATAAAACTTGTTGGTTCAACAAAGATGAAATTGCACCTCTCAACATTATCAATTGTAATGGTCTCTTCAGTCTAAGGTCTGTTGTCATGCTTTTGCATATCATTCTTCTCCCAATTCCAATAAGAACCTTCATAAAAAATAACATCTCTTATTACCATAATGTTCTTAGTTTCTAGATTGAAGACCCTATACCCCTTGGATTGAGAGGAATAGCCAATAAAAATCCCTTTTTAGACTTTTCATCTAACTTGGACCTCATATTGGCAGGTATATGCCCGAAACAAACTAAGCCAAATACTTTAAGGTGTTCCACAAATGGCTTAAATCCATACCAAGCTTCGAGAGAAGTCTTCCCATTTACAAACTTAGTTGCTAACCTATTGAACAAGTACACCGAGGTAGCAACAGCTTCTGCCTAAAATGACTTAGGAAGTTGTTTTTCAGTGAGCATACATCTTGACATATTCAAAAAAAAATATACTCCTTTTACAAACTCCATTTTTGTCGAGGAGTGGGAGGAATAGTGAGCTGATGATGAATCCCAACGTCTTTGCAAAAATCATTGAACTCCTTGGAAACATATTCTCTACCATTTTCTATTCTTAAAACCTTTAATCTACAATCACTTTGGCTTTTAGCAAATTTCTTGAATTCTTTGAACGATGTCAATACATTCAACTTAGATTTCAAGAAATAAACCCATTACATCCTTATTAAATCGTCAATAAACAACACAAAATACTTGCTTCCATTCAAGGAATGTATCTTCATTGGACCATGAGAAGCATCATAATTGTCAAATAAATACGTGTTTTCTCAATTAAATAAGCTAAAACGTAGTATAGAGAAGAAATGGCTGACCCATAGATATTTAGAAATTTCCAATGTCGATTTGAATTGATCTTTAACCAAGAAATCTGTAAGAAAAATAAAAAAAGGGATAAGACACTTTACCCACCTTGGCAAGTACCTGGAACGGTCCCTCGTGTCTCCGTATTAGTCCTTTGTGAACGCTTCGAAGAGCTTTGAACTGTTGTGGCAAAAGCTTCACAAGGACTAAGTCTCCAACGGAGAACTCTCGATGTCGCCTCTTCTCGTCCGCCCACTTCTTCATCTTCTTCCTCGTTTTCTCTAAACATGCGCGGGCGATGTCGGCGTTCTCCTCCTATGACTTAGCCATCTTGGTGGCTCCAGGACTTTTGCCCTCGTCAAGTGGCATTATCAATGTGTGCAGCGTGAGCGGTTGTTGTCCGGTTGCAAGCTCGAACGGACTCCGGCTTGTGGCTTCACTCCGCTGCAGGTTATAAGAGAATTGGGCGACGTCTAGCAACTTTACCCAATCTCGCTGGTTGGCACTCACGAAGTGCCGCAAGTAACACTCCAACAACGTTCGGTCTGCACATCAGTTTGAGGGTGAAAGCTTGTGGAGAAATTTAACTCGGTGCCAAGGAGCTTGAATAATTCCGTCTATAGGCGTTCGGTGAATCGAGGGTCTCGGTTACTAATGATGCTCCTTGGTAAGCCCCAATGCTTCACGACGTTCTTGAAGAACGCTCGCGCGGTCTCCTTCGCAGTGCAATCCTTGAGGCATGGTATGAAAGTCCCATACTTGGAAAATCGGTCCACGACGACCATGATCAAACCGTATCCCTCGGACTTGGGTAATGCACTAATGAAATCCAAGGTGATTGAATCCCAAGGTCTTTGGGGAATTGGTAAAGGTTCGAGTAATCCCGCCGGCTGTCGGTTCTCTACTTTGTCTTGTTGGCACACAAGACAAGTCTTCACGTAAAGCTCCACGCTATCCTTCATATGGGGCCAAAAGTATGATGTCTCTAGCAATGCCATAGTGCGCTTTTGACCCGGATGACCAGCCCACTTGGTGTTGTGGCACTCTTTGATAAGATCTCGCCTTAAGTTGTCCCACTTTGGAACATAGATTCGCCGTCCCTTGGTGTAGAGTAGACCGTCTTCTACCCAAAACCGTTGGGTTTTGCCATCGCTAGTCAGCTTTACTAATTCTCTTGTCAGTGGATCTTGCTCAAAGCCTTCCTTGATGCGTTCCAACACGGTTCCCTTGGCTAAAGAGATCGCTGCAAGCTCTGTCTTTCGACTTAAGGCATCGGCTACGACGTTGGCTTTGCCCGGCTTGTATTCCAACGTGTAGTCGAACTCAGCTAGGAAGTCCTGCCACCTAGCTTGTTTTGGTGACTTCTTCTGAGTCTGAAAATAACTCGTCGCCACGTTGTCGGTCTTGATGGTGAAGTGCGCGCCGAGTAAATAATGTCTCCATACCCGCAAGCAATGGATGATGGCTGTCATCTCCTTTCTTGCACCGTGTACCGCCTCTCGGTGTCATTCAGCTTGCGGCTCTCAAATGCTACCGGATGTCCCTCTTGCATTAGTACTCCCCCGATAGCGAAGTCAGATGCATCAGAGTGCACCTCGAATGGCTTGGTAAAGTTAGGTAGGACCAAGACAAATTCTTGGCTAACTACTGCCTTCAAGTCCTCAAAGGCCTCTTGACATTGTTTGGACCACTCCCACGTCTTTCCCTTCTTGAGTAGGTCCGTCAATAGTGATGCTCGCACTGAGTAACCTGTATAAACCGGCGATAATAATTTACTAGACCAATGAAAGACCTCATCTCACCTACCTTGGTCGGCGGCTCCTACTCGGTTATGGCCTTGATTTTGCTCCCGTCCATCAATAGCTTCCCGTGGCCGATTACATGTGCAAGGAAGTGTACTTCCTCGGTGGAAAATGTGCACTTTTCCTTCTTGACGTACAGCTCGTTCTCTTGAAGTATCTTGAACACAATCCTCATGTGGTCTACATGTTCTCCAATGGAGTTACTATATACCACGATATCGTCCAAGTACACCACCATGACCAACCACTCGTACGATCCGTATCGAGTGATGCATGCGGTCTTTGGCTCGTCGCCTTCTGCTATTCGAACTTGGTAGTAGCCATTTTGCAGGTCCATCTTCGTGTACACCTTGGCTCATCCAAGTCTGTCAAATAAATCGGTAATCAAAGGGATCGGGTAGCGATTTTTAATGGTTACCTTGTTAAGTGCCCAATAATCGACGCACATGCGCAACGACCCATCGTGCTTCTTTTGGAAGAGTATCGGTGCGCCATACGGTGCCTTCGAAGGTCGAATCATTCCCATATCGACTAGCTCCTTGAGTTGCCTTCGAAGTTCCTCAAGTTCGGGTTGGGCCATTCGGTAGGGTGCCAAGGCAGGCGGCTTGGCACCGGGTTCCAACTTGATCTTGTGATCCACCTCACGCCTTGGTGGAAGTTTATTTGGTAATTCGGGCGGCATTACGTCCTTGTTCTCCTCTAAGACTTCACGGATGATCAATGGTAGGTCATCCGTTTTCTCGATCTCGTCATCTTCTTTTAGCATGGCCATGTAAGCAATGTCCCCTTTCTTGATGCCTTTACCAAGTTGTATGGTCGAGAGTTGTGTGGCATCTCGATCTTGTTCTTTTGGTGCCTCGACTGTGAGGATCATGCAAGGAGACCCTTTCTCCAAGATGCAAACAGAACTAAAGGAAGGCATAGGAAAAGCGGTTACCTGTCGGAGGAAGTCCAACCCCAAAATTACCTTGAAGTCGTCCATGGGAATGACAGAAAAGTTCACTCGGCCCTTCCAAGTGCCTAAGCATAGCTCGACCCCTCGTGCCACGCCATAGAGTGGTGTCGCTTGTGCATTTACCGTCTTGAGCCATACTTTGCTCTCAGTGTACTTCAGGCCCAAACGGTTGGCTTCATTTTTAGACACGAAGTTGTGGGTAGCCCCCGTGTCCACCATAGCTCTTGTCGGCTTCTCGTTGATCACCGCTTCTACATACATGAGCCCATTACTCGGTGTTAGTGTCAATGACTTGGCTTTCAAGGCGTTTAGAACTTGGAGTGGCCCCATCTCAGCTTGAGACTCTATCTTGACGATCGACGATGGCGGATAATGAACCAAGTTTGGGACAACTACTCATCGGATGCAACCCTTTACACAAGAAGCATCCTCCTTTCGGAACGAAGGCCTTTTTCTTCTCTTCGTAGTCCCTTCGACCCGGACGCCGATCTCAATCCCCCTCTTTAGCTTGTGGCATTCGGTGATCTCAGTCTCGGTTACCTTGGTTATTCTCCCGCCGTTCTCCCCCACCTCTTGCTGGATACTTATCCTTGTTCTTCGCCACATTGGTGTGGGAGTAGGGTTGGAAGTCGACGAGTGACTCGGCGATGGCAATGGCCTCATCAACCGTTCTAATATCCTGACGGTGCATCTCTTGCTTGGCTCATCCTTGTAGTCCGTCAATGAAAGAGAACAAGAGATCTTCTTCGAACATATTGGGAATTTGAAGCATAAGGGTTGTGAATTCTTTCACATAGTCCCACATAATACCCCCGTTGCTTCAACTCCCGCAATTTCTTGCGAGCCTCGTAGACCACATTCTTGGGATAAAAGTGCTTCTTGAGTTCTTTCTTGAACTCATCCCACGTATCTAACCAACAAGCCCCTCGCTCAATGTCGGCATGTTTCCTACGCCACCATAACATAGCAGTATCGAAAAGATATAAGGCAGCGGTCTTTACCTTGGCGGCATCGTCGTTAAGGCCGATTCCCTCGAAGTATTGCTCTATTCGCCATAGGTAGTTTTCGACTTCCTTGGCGTCCCTTACCCCGTTGAACCCTTACGGCTTGGGGCACTCGACCCTCGGGGTGGAGACATTGTTAGCACCCCCGTTAACGGTGGCTCTCTTGCAGAGCGTCAAGTCCTCTCGCATCCCCTCGATGCTTTCACGTACAGCTTGGATCATATCCTCTAGCCGTATGAACCGAGCTTCCACCTCATTGTTGGTCTCTTCGACATTTCCTTTGAGTGTGTCAACTTGCTCCAAGACATGGCCCTCCAACGTCTTGAAGTCGTGCTGGACCCTCTCCAGCCTCTCGCCAAACTCCGCCGCCATCGGTTCTAAGAAAGCGCCCTCATGGGCCTTACTTTGGTCCCTCTTCTTCTTCGGGTTGGTGGGTGCAGCTTCTCTCCCATGTTCCTCAGCAACAGTCGACTCGTTCGAGTTCCCGACCATTTCTACAAGACACGTGCACAATATTGACACCTTTACCGGCTCTGATACCAACTGTCACGGACTTAATCTCTCAATAAGCCTCGTGCGACCTTAGCTCATTTTCGCCCCTCGCGATAGCTAAGTCAGCCTCACTCAAACTCGTGCTAATGTGGGAAAGGATTGACAAGGAAACAAAGAAGAAATGAATGAACTTTGAGAGAAAGCTTGTTGATATGTTTGAAAGCTTACAACTCTTGGATGATTTACAAATGATCTACATCTATTTATAGCATCTCACCTCCTCAATGGACGGTGGAGATTGACTTGATCCTACGGTAGGGAGAGATTCTCTAGAATGCTCCTTAATTTCCTACCTAACATGGAAGACTCTAGAATGCTTCTAGAATATATACAAGTCTTGAGTGTTCTAGAATAATCTACACTATTCTATCAACCTCCAAGACCAGATGTGGCCCAACATGGCCAAAATAGCCCAAAGTCTGGGGAAAAGTCCCAATTTCGTGACAACGTGCTCAGATTATGGTGTCTCGATGAGAATCAAACATGATCTTGATTTCCCTTAGCAGACCACCGCTAAGTTTGTTATGAGGTATTTGAATTTGCTACAAGTCGATTTGACTCCCCAACGGTAGATCACAACATTAATCAAGCCAATATGCACTCCTTGGATTGAAGATGTCGAGATGCTTAAAGGAATGTTTGATTTCCAATCCTAGATTGTCGAAAATCAAGAAAGAAATCTAAGGATGTGAAGCACTTTTACAATTCTCATGAAACAGATTGAGTCGTCACTCAGCTATCGGCTAAATAGAAGTTTAACTAAGCATGATGGAAACCATTCTTAGCATGGGGAAAAAAGAAAGAAAATAAAGAATATGAAGAAGAAAAATAATCTTTATAAAAATCTCAAAGCTAATTAAAGCCCAGAAAACAATACATCTTTCAAGCTTTACCCTGATGGGTATTTATAGCTTGAGAAAAGCTAAAGAAAATAAAATTCCTAATGAGAATAAAATACCTAAAGAAAATAAAATCCTAAGAATAATCCCAAGAACATTCAAATATTAAGTTCCTAAGTAATAGCAAACTAAAATCCTAATTAATTAAATAATAAATTCCAAATATTTAAATTCAATCAAAACTCTCAAATCCAATAGAGTTTTTATTTTCCCGACTTTTATTCCTTGATTCCGCTAACTGGATCGTCTTCTAAAACTTATCGCTGACTGGAGTGTAGATTCTGCCATATCGACATCGTCATGCCTATGTGTCCAGACTTGATTCTAGAAAATAAAAAAATCTGCAGAACTTGCTCTCTAATTGATGTTTTCTAGAAAATAAAGTCATGCACAGAATTGAACATAAACGATCCAAATTAGCAATATCAAGAAGATATCATGGAGTAATTAGCAACAAGATATTAACGAAAAGCTAAGATATCCCAATTATCCATCAATTTCAATGTAACAAGACTCAATACCTCATAAGGATTCACTCAATATTGCTCAAAGTGTTTCGGGTAAAAGAAATCGCTCAAAGCCAAGTTCAATAAAGACATTACCATAGGCTTGTAAGAAAATCAAGTCTCCACTAATACAATGAACAAGATGCATTTAATCAAAGGGTCTTTAATAAAGTTGTAACGGGACTTAAGTTAGGGTAGGGATAAGGCCGAAAAATTAGTTTAAATGTCAAGACAAGAGATATAAAAATATATAAGTTAAAGCCACGAGTTCAACGAAATAAATAAACTCGAATAAGTGTAATCAAACAATCAACCTTTTCCTTATTCTTCATTTTTTTTATTTGCTATTTTATTTGCTGTTTTTTTTTTGTTATGTTCGAACACTTATTCGAATCAATTTTTTTCATTTAACATGAGTAACAACAGAGGGTAAAAATAAAAATGAAAGGTTTCGGGTTTTATAATGTTGTAAAAACAAAGAAAAGGTAAAGGCAGTTTAGGTAGAGAAATGGGTTAATCCTAAGTGTTATAATCATATTAAAGCATCAAGTTCAACATTTAGTCTCAATATATATTTAATCACAAGTTGTAAAATATCAAAATTAATCTGAAACACTCAATCAAACAAATGAGCAATAATAAGGTATGCATGTTTAGGCTTAAATCTCACAAGAAAGTGTATTGTGTTTCGAGTCAAGGAACACATCGACCAATTAACTCATGGAATATCAAGCAAAATTTTAAAGAAAAATATCAATCATGTTGTTTCATTATTATGCACCCTAAATCCAATAAAAGTGTGATCACAAACTCATAAGGTAATCAATTAGATAAAGCAAGAATCAAGATTAATAACAAGAGATTTCAATAAATCAGCCAAGGCAACTCAATTTCAAGCATATAAACAAGCGAACGATAATTTGATGCAAGCGTTCTTTACCCCCTCACTTAAAGCTTATTGTCCCAATATGAAAAATTAAAACATAGGAGAATGAATAGAGATACTCCCCATGGTTAGTGACGAACAGTTAGAAAGAGAAGCTTGTCAAAGTTTGTATCATCATTGAAATTTCCTCACGCCTTAAATAAAATTCTAGTTTGATGCTTAATCGAATTGATGCAACTGAGCTCCATCAAATCGCTTGTTTCCTTGATGTTCCTAAAAATGAAAATAAAATAAATAAATAAAATAATAAAAAATAAAGAAAATCGTAAAAATGGGTCGCCTCTCATTATAGCGCTTTGCTTAACATCGTTTAGCTCAATGAACTGATTCAGACTATAGGTTTCGAGAGAGACGCTTTCTCCACTTCAATGGTTTTTTTCCTTCTTTTATCCTTGTAGATTATGCCATTCTCAGAGGTTTTTCTTTGGATTATTTTCAGCTTTGGAAATTTATCTAAAATCGATAAATTACCTACTTCACCCAAAAATATGTTCCTTAAATGTTTCAAAAGCAATTTTAATTTCAACTTTAATGCCTGCAAAATAGATGAAAAAACATTAGATTTAGAAGACATGAAATTTAAATTCTTACCTAGCTCTTCGCCTGATGACTGTGAGTCCACGTTAGAAGCAATATCAATTCCAACTTTCGAATTTTTGTACAACTCACCAAAAGAGTTATGTTCAACATATTCATTCACAGAAGGTTTAATTATATCGACAAAGCTAACATTAGCCATAGAGTTAGGATGTTTCATTGCCCTATAAACGTAAAATTTCACCACTTCACCGTCAAATTCCATGGTGAGAGTTCTACTTGTAACGTCAATTTTAGTGTTAGTCGTGCTTAAGAATGGGTTACCAAGAAGGATTTCAGAGGTGTTGTTTCGGCCATTTTTCATGTTGATGACATAGAAATCTATCTGAAAATTTAACTCATTTACCTTAACCAATACGTTTTCAATAAGTCCTTCGGGATAGATGACGGATCTGTCAGCGAGCTGAATCATTACTCTACTTTCCTTTAAAGGCTCAACAGAAAGTAAGTTGTAAAAAGAAAATGACATAACATTTATAGAAGTACCAAGATCACACATAGCAAGTTTAATCCCTACCTTACCAATTTTGCAGGGTATAACAAACATACATTGGTCCTTTAACTTTGGTGGAAACTTACGTTGAAAAATAGCCGAGACGTTCTCGCCTAAGTTTACCTTTTCATTGCCGATAAGTCTCTTTTTGGTTGTGCAAATATCTTTTAAGAATCTAGCATATTTGACAATTTTTGTATTATCTCGAGAATCGGTATATTAATCTCCACCTTTCAGAAAATGACTAAAATTTCTTTCTCCTCCGCTTACTTATTAAGTTTAACTAACCTTGAGGGAAAATATGGTAGTGTCGCATAGGGAGATACCGTGGGAGAAGTCGGAGATGCATCTTTCTTTTTCCTCTAGGATCTTACATGGACTTCTTTCTTTTCTTGAAATTTTGCGGCATCATCCTTTGCATCGATTTCTTTCTCCTAGAATTTGTGACAACATGGTCATTTTCTTTGGGTTTTGTGGTAACTTATTTAGGAATTGGCATGATAAACGTGTCACTCCAAAGGGTGATGTCACTAATGCTTTCATGTGGGTTTGCCTTGACTTGAGATGGTAACTTTCTCTGCAATTCCAAGTGTCCCACGGTCTGATCTAGTTGCTTTTTTGTTTATCCAATTCTTAAAGATTTTCTTCAGTTCAATTATGAAATTTTTCTTGAGATAGTGTTAACTGCTCAATGATTGATTTCAATGAATGTTTCGGTGGTTGATTTGGTTGTTGTGGATGAGGTCTCGATTGATATGGCTGATTTGGTCTCAGGTTTGGTCCATAGTTGAAATTTGGATGGTCCATCAACTCTAGGTTATATGTATTTGAGTTAGGGTTATATTGTTTCTGTAGAGGTCCCAGAGAATTTCCAACTATATTAACTTGTGTTGTAGGATTGTCTTGTAATATCGAACAACAATCCGTGAGATGTTCCAACATTGTGCATATTCCACAGAGTCTAGCGGTACGTTTTTTGCATGCAACAAGAGATTGAACAATATCAACTAATTTATCAATTTTATTTTCTAATGAAATTGTACTTATCTCATGAACTCGTCGAGTAAGTTCACTAGAAGAGCCAAATTGTTGAGAGTTACCAGCCATATTTGAAATTAGATTTCTGGCTGCATTTGGAGTCATATTAACGAGTTCTCCTCCATTAGTTGCGTCAATCATCTTCATCTCCAAAGGATGTAATCCTTAATAATGCCAGTCCATGTTGTGGCCAGCTAACACAAAGTTTTTTGAATCATTCCCAGTAGTTGTATAATGATTCTCCACCTTTTTGTCGCACTCCTAAGATATTTCTTCTTAGTTCACTCGCTTTTGCAACATGGAAGAACCTGTCATGAAAAATTTGAGTCATATCAGCCCATGTATTAACAGAATTATGAGGTAAATAAAAATAATCAATCTTTATTCGAGTTAGGTAATTAAGGATAAAGAAAAAACACAAAGTTTAATTTGATCCTTAGATACTCCATGTAGTTTCATGCTAGAGCAAACCATGTGAACTTCAGTTAAGTGCTTGTGAGAACTTTCATTCGACATTCCATGGAAAGTAGGCAGAAGATGAATTAAACCCATTTTTAGTTTGAACAATGTTTTACCTTGAGGGAAAACGATGCACAACTGTTGTTGTACAGCGGAAGCTGCAGCTAATTTTTTTTTGTTCAGCCATTAGAATCGGTTCTTCATTGAATTCAAGGTGTGTTTCAAAATCAGAAAGTGTGTCCAGTTCGGGTTGCTATTGTCACTATTTTTTTCTCGTTGTGTCTGCGTTAGTCTTTGGGCATATGCTTCAATCTCAGGGTCATAGTCAACTAGTTCACCTGGATTTTTCTAGTCATAAATCAAAACAAACAATATTAGTAATTTTTGGAAATCCCTAGAAACGACGCCAATTTGACAAGTGTTGTAATTTTCAAATAAATGTCTTTTTCTCAATTAAATAAGCTAAGAACGTAGTATAAAGAAGAAAAGGTTGATCTGCAGGGATTTAGAAATTTCCAATGTCGATTTGAATTGATCTTTAACCAAGAAATTTATAAGAAAAATAAAGAAGGTGGTTTAAAAAAAATAAATTAAATAACATGAAAACAAATAAATAAATAATGCAAGAATAATAAATTATTAAAAATAAATATGATGAAAGATAGCCTCCATCTTCGTTTTGCCTCAATTCATCTCAATCACTGAAATAGATTTTGCTTCGGATACTTTTCGGTTATAGTATACAAGGCCCAACCCTTGTAACTTACGCTTCTCTCTGGTGAACTAATTTTCCAAAACCAATACTTGGAATTTAGCCCTTGTTTTGATTAATGTCACCTATCGACGTTAACTCAAATGTTGGTTTAATATTGGAAAAGCATATGCTCAGATTATGGTGTCTCGATGAGAATCGAACCCGATCGTAATTTCCCTTATCGGACCACCACTAAGTTTGTTATGAGAGATTTGAATTTGCTACAAGCCGATTTTCCTCCCCAACAGTAAATCACAATGTCGATCAAGCCAATGTGCACTTCTTAAATTGAAGATGTCGAGATGCTTAAAGGAAATGTCGATGTTTGAATTCAATCACAACTCTAAAATCCAATAGAGTTTTGTCTGCCTGGCTTTTATTCCTTGATTCCACTGACTGGATTGTCTTCTAGAAGTTATCGCTGACTAGAATGCAAATTCTGCCATGTCGACAACATCATGTCCAAAGTCAGAAAAGCATATGCTCAGATTATGGTGTCTCGATGAGAATCGAACCCGATCGTAATTTCCCTTATCGACCACCACTAGTTTGTTATGAGAGATTTGAATTTGCTACAAGCCGATTTTCCTCCCCAACAGTAAATCACAATGTCGATCAAGCCAATGTGCACTTCTTAAATTGAAGATGTCGAGATGCTTAAAGGAATTTCGATGTTTGAATTCAATCACAACTCTAAAATCCAATAGAGTTTTGTCTGCCTGGCTTTTATTCCTTGATTCCACTGACTGGATTGTCTTCTAGAAGTTATCGCTGACTAGAATGCAAATTCTGCCATGTCGACAACATCATGTCCAAAGTCATGCCTATATGTCCAACCTTGATTCTAGAAAATAAAAAAAATCTATAGAACTTGTCCTTTAATTGTTGTTTTCTGCAAAATAGAGTCATGCATAGAATTGAACATAAATTATCCAAATTAGCAATATCAAGAGGATACCGCAAAGTAATTAGCAACAAAGTATTAACGAAATAAAACACTCATTAGACCAAACAAATCATAATGCACCAATTCCAACTTCAAATTAGCTTTCATCACACAATCATGGGAAAACGACAACCTATGAGACTTTCCAAGCTGACGGGTTTCACACTTTTCATCATAAATATTCATCTTAGGCAAATCAGTTACAAAGCCATTCAATTCCAAGTACTTAAAGGTTCTAAGGTTAAAATGACCCATTCTTTTATGCCAAATAGCACTAACTTCATCCTTTTCTAAGAAAATATGTTCACAATCAACATCAAGCTTCAAATAGAAATTCTTGTTTTTCATTTTTAGCTTAGCAAACTTAGAACCACAAACATTGGATATATTACAGACGTCACCCCTAAACTAAACACTAAATTCACTTTATATCATTTGAGGAATGCTCAGTAGGCTTTGTTATAAATCATGAATAAGAAGAACATTGTAAATAGTTATTTTACCTTGAAGAGTATTAACACAAATCAAACTCTTACCTTGAACTTGAATCGTAGCACCATTTCCCAACTTCACACTTGTCTTGAAAGACTAATCAAGTGAATTGAAGTATCCTGTCACAAGTGTCATATGACTAGTTCACCCACTATCCACAAGACAAATAGAGTTATGAGATGGTTTGAAAACATGAGAAACCATAAACAAATGATCACCCTGCTCTTGGTTCTCTTCACTTGCATTTACTTGCTGTTGAGGTTGCTTCTTTGTTTGCTTCTTCTTAGTACAACAAAATTTTTCAGTGTGCCCATCTTATCACAAAAGGTACACTTAATTTTGGTCTTGCCCTTATCCTTGAACCGATAATCCTTTTCAGCATGATTTTTCTTTTTACAAACAAGACATAGAGGAAATTTTCCATTATGACCACTAGCAAAGGAACCAAAGAACTTTCCCTTAGAGCCTTCAGGTTTCTTCCCAAAATTGTTGAACTTTACTCTTTCATGAGCGGTAAGGAAAGCACCTTCACTTGCCTCATTTACTCTCATAGACACTATTTGTTCATGTGCTTCTAGTTTACTAACAAGATCAACAATGGTCAATCTTGAAATGTCACAAGATTCCTCAATAGTTGAAATTTTTACTTCGAACCTTTAAGTAACACTAATCATGACTTTCTCCACCACCTTTTCACCAGGTAAATCTTCATTATAAAGACAGATTTGATTTACAATGTCCATCAACCTCATTGAAAAATCTTTGATTAACTCATCATCCTTCTTTTGTAGCATAAAAAACTCTCTATTTAGAGTCGAGAGCTTTGTTTTCTTTACTCTAACACCTCCTTCATAAGTTTCTTTAAGTTTATTTCAAACACTCTTATGTGTTTCAAGATTCATAATGCTGGTAAAAATATGGCCTGCCAACCCGGAGTGAATACACGTTAGAGTTATATATTTCTTTAACATTTCTTTATCATGAGCTCTAAGTTGAGCAAGAGTAAGATATGGTCTTAGTTCTAGTGGATCTTTGTCAATTTCTACAACTCTCCCCAAGCCAAGAGACCTTAAATAAACTTTCATCTTAAATGCCCAAACATGATAATGAGTGGAGCATTCAAAGAAGCCATTTTTGAAAGTACTCAAAAAACTCAAACTCTCAAAGTGTTTTAATCACTCAATAACAGCAATGGAAACTTACAACCCTTAAGAAAACCGCTCTGACGCCACTGTTAACTTTAAGATAAGAAAACAAGCTTTCAAAGCAAAAAGACGAGGAAGAGCATAAAACAAAGAGAAGGGAATGCAAAAGATCAAAGCAATATTGAACAAAGATGGAAATTGCATCAGATTGCACTCTTAGGCATTCTAATAAAGCCAATTTAAAACATGATTACAAAGCAAAAGCTTGCTTGAAAGGAAAATTACAGATGTTAAGTGTAAAAGCAACACTTAACTTAAAAAAGACTAAAAAAAATAACCAATAAACAATATTATAGATGTCTTACAAAACATATTAAACTTCCAATATCAACCTCAACACATTAACAAGGTTTGTGTAATATATTGAAATATGGATGAAAGTGTGTTAGGTATTTCAATAATAAATATATGGATGAAGTGTGTTTTGCCCAAATACTTGCTTACTAAATACTTACAAAGCTAGTTTTCAACATTCTTCAAATACATGCTTGTGAAGTACTTTATGACCACAACTTTAATTGCTAGAATAATGGTTAGAATTTCACTAATACAAACCATCTTATGTGGAAATGATCTAATATATTTTCATTTGGTTTGTATTATCTATGAGTATTTAAATTCAAAGCATAATACATAGATCATGGTGATTTTTTCTCTTAAAATTGAGTAATATCATTCACATATCACAATATGTTATGCCTCAACATTTCAGTTAAAAAAATTTAATAATTTAATAAGTAAACCAAATGTTCATTGTTAGAACATAAATTTGTATATATATTTTGTTTAAATTTTCATGTGTTTTAATGATATAATATACTCACGAGTTCATCTTTTGTTTTAATTTTTATTTAATTCACATATCTTCCTATGTTTTAATGTAGCAATTATGAAGTACTGGTCCAAATTTTTCGTGAAATATATCAAAGGAGACGGAAAGGGCCAACTGTATTGGTTTTTTCCAATTTTCATTTTGAAATCCGATGGCTTTATTTTCTTTTTTTACTATAATAAAAATAAGGAAAACATAAGTTGTTCTCTCTCTTCGTTTAAAATTGCTAATTCCTTAGCTCAACACAAAGCAAATGTGCCAAAACTAGGAAAAAAGAGATTGGAACAAGGCATTTTAACTCTTATATATGCATATGCAAGATCGTTGGCGGAAACATTAAAGAAGAAAAAGGCAACTTGGCAGTGTCGCAACCAGCCGAAGCTTCGGGTGAAAAGCTGACTAGTTGCAACGATAAAGTTTTTCTTTTGAAATGATTTTTGATGAAATGAGGGGAATTGTCACCAATTGTTTTTAAGGTGCGATTGGAACACCTAAAATCATATAGTTTTAATAAAACAATTTTATTTTATCAAAAACACCAAATTTTGATCTGCGTAAAACCAGAAATTGGATTCAGGAGTCAGTTACGCATGGGGAAGGATTAGCATGTCACAACACCCAAAAATTGGTACCTAGACGATTACCCTATATTTAAAAATTGAAAATTTTGAGTTCGAGATTTTATTTAATTTAAAAGTTATTAAGGATGCAAAGTTTGGAAAAGGATGTTGGTTTACTAAGACCAACAACGACCACCCTAGAGCATTTAATGTGAAAGTTTCGTTATTGATCTAAGTAAACAAAAATTTTCTTAAAGTTTAAGAAATCATGATATATGTTTTGAAAAGGATGTTGATTTACTTCAGGAATTACTAGATGTCACCCCCTGAGCATAGCTCGGAAGATACACTATTAATTCCTTGATAAATGAACATTGTCTTATTATTTTAAAATCAATATGCAACAAACAACCATTTAAAACCCTAATTATGGTAGGTGGGTTAATTAAGGTTTCTGTCCACCTTAAAGTGTCAAATTATGTAATTTAAAGAACCTAGATTACTAAACCTAAAATGGATGCTCCAATATTAATCCTAATCAATTTTAATAAATTATTGAATCGAATAATCAAAATGGACCCTCGAGCATTTTAATGCGAGAGCCAAATAGAATTATTCCTTAAATTAAGGGATTAAAGTGAAAATAAACCTAAAATGGAGGCTCTATTTATTAACCCTAATTACTTATGTCAAATGAATACCTAAGAAAAGTTCAGAGACTAAATTGTGAGGAATAAATTAAAGGGGACTGAAACTAAAGGATTATCCCTAAAATCTAAATGATTAAAGAAAACATAAAACTTAAAATAAAGTAAATTAAAAGTAATTAAAAAAGTTAACAAGCATGCATAAAAAATCTAAATGAAACAAAATTAACAATACAATTTTTTTTAAAAAAACTAATTAATAATTTATAAATTACAAAATAAATTAAACTAAATTAATATCGTTAATTAATAATATAATTAATTTAGGGACTAAATTATAACTAACAAATCAATTTAGGGAGCTAATATGAATGAAACATAAAAAATTCAGCATGGTGACTAAATTAACGTAAATGTAAATTAAACATGAAAAAAATAGAATTATGACAATGACCAGAATAAAAAAAGCCTAAGTTAAGAGGACTAAATCTTAATTTTCCGTATTTTATAAGTCTAAAATTCTCTAATAAATAAAAAGCGTATCTTACAAAATCAGGACATCACAATTAAAATGAGTTTGAAAAGGACATTACAAGTGACCAGGTTGCAATTTCGCGCATAAACTAGGAGGAGGAGAAGTAAACCAACAAGTTTTAATGGCTTCGAAATAATTAACCCAAATTGATTGATATAAAACTTATTCCTAACATTAAATTAACCTAATTTCTAATCCTAATCAGCCACCCTTTATTCTTTTCTATTCCAACTCCCCTTTTGCCATTCAGCTGCCTTCTTCTCCCCAAAAGCCCAAACTACCTCGCCGGTCACCGTAAGCGATGGCCATTTGAAACCCCGACTACCCCATAATCTCATCAGAGCAAGCTAAACGGTTACCTTTTAAACCGTCACCACACCTTTTTTAAAACCTCGTTTAACCCTCAACCGAGAACTTTCCCATCGCAAACCGAGGCCACCATCGTCGTAAGTCGGCTCTATCCTCTCTCCGACCACCACCATTAGTGGCCGGTTGAACCTAAACAGAATCAAAGCCTTATCTTTCTATTCCATCCAAAAACCGACCCTTAAAACAAAAACCCAAACTCTCCTATAAACACCAGAGGTCACAACTCCGGCTTCATATTACCACGGCCGTAACTCTGACTACATGTCTCGGTAGCTCCGGTGTAATCTTCGATGAAAGGGTTTTGGTGATAGGGAACAGACTTGGGTAACAAATTACTCTCTTATTCTCTTTATTCAAAACATTACACACCAAAATAACGAAATCGATGAAAGGTGGATGAAGTGAAGTGAATGGGTTTTACGTGAGCATGGTTGTTGGGTTTGTAATGGGATTTCGGGGAGTGGTGGCTCCCCTGTTTTTCATAAGGTCTTGGAGGCATGCTTACGATGCAAAGCTGGAGCATATTGGTAACAAGCTCTATGTGTTTTGGGCTCCTAAATGTATATAGTTGATTACATCGAATGTGTAATCGATGTACTTCCTTTTGCGAGAATAAATGGCATTTCAGGTGTATGTAATTTATAGAGAATAGGACGGAAGTGTGTTGTGATAATGTATGGCTCTGCTTTATTGTATTTCAGTAAAGAAGATATGCTCGGGGTGAAAGAATAAAGAGTGCAACAGGTGCATTTTTACAAACTTTGTTCAGCCCCCTAACCAACAAATTTGAGTAATCTAATCAAAATCGGATGGAGTTGTGTTTTGATAATGCATGCTTGTGCTTAGTTTTGTTTTAACAATGAATATGTGGCTGGACTAAAGAGCTGATATGTGTATATTCCTAAATAGTATATTAGTTTTATTTTGTTTTAACTTATTGTTAAACAATTATAATAAATACAATTTACTGATTAACAAAGATAAATAAATATCTCGTAAAATTAAATAATTTTAACTTAATTAAATAAATATGTTACAATAATAGAACATTTTTCAGTAAAACAAACACTAAATTCATGTTTAAGATGCCAAACATGTTTAAAATAAAAATCTTCATGTCCAACCAATACCAACGACAGTGCCCAACAAATGTTAATCTTTCCAAACCGATCTTAGCAGAGAATTACATCCGATAACTCTAAGTACAACATAATAAACATGCTACAACAAGCTTAAACACCATTAACCCAACACATGATAAAGAATCAAACTTACCACAGATTTGCAAATTTTCATAAACCAACTAAATGGCAAAAGAATCGAAATGAGAACTAAAATAAATTACTACACAATCAAACCATTAATCCAAACCAAGATTGCTACATAAACAGAAAGCTAAAATGACAATCCTAGCACTAAAATTACTACTGAATGATCCAACCTGGACCCCAGAGAGGAAAATATGAACTTAGATTGTATCTTAGAAAATCGAGAACGGAAAGGGTATTGAAATGTTCTAGCTTTCTTATACCTGGATTTCGATTATAGTCTCCCAGCAAAACTAGTCCATATGAAAAATTGTTTAGATAAAGCTGGCCCCAATCGCATGATTCATCGTGCTTTTTCAAATCATGCGTGCATCATGCATCTGTCCCAGAAGGACAAGCCCAAAGTTTTCCTCCTATGAGTTCCAATGTATCTTCCTTGGTCATCAAGACAAGATTGTGTTGAGCTCTTCTCTGAGCACCTGTAGTATGACGGATCATTAGAAAAATATGTAGCGAGCAGGCATTTGTCGAGATTGCATGAACTTCTAGGTTGCTTGATTTTCAATATTTTGCTGTCACTTTAGCTTTTATTCTTCGATTTGGTGCAGTTGCGAAATAGCCAGCACACAATGCATTGGGTACTAAAATCTTCTATGCATCTAATTTTCTTTTCTTTTTCTTTTTGGAATTCGGAAAAAGCCGGAACAATACAAAACAGCACAACATAAACCGGACAAGCTAACCGTATTCAACTTAGAAGGGAGCCTCAAGTGATTCATCCCAAACTTCTGCACTTCCATTAGAGGCATCTTCAACATCGTCTTCCATTGAAAGTCTAATATATTCTCTATGTGCAAATCGGTCCCACTCTGTCAATGTAGGGTTCTCACGCTCCTGTTTGTTCCAACATAAACAAGGTTGTTATCAAAACTTGCATAGATGTATGAAGGTATACAGTTCCTGGTGATGGTAATATTAAAGAAGAGTTAAAGTATTGCATTTACCTGACGTATTAGGAATGGATCACGAGTCTCAAAGGCCATGAATTTGTTAAGATTAAAAAGGATATTGAAAACACTTCCAGACAGTTTAGAACCTTTCAGGTCACGCAATGTGATATAGCTCTCATCCTGCAAATAAGAAAAGCTTCAATTGCTGAACATGTAAAACAATCTATCTCAGTTTGCAGTGAATATAGAAAGGAGCATTGAATCTCGGCTCCTAAAAGCCCAAACCAACATATGGTAAAAGCAGTTCAGAATATAATTAGTTCATTAATCATTAGATCACACAAAATGATCTATTAGAAGCAACCTTGAAATATCTACTTCCAGGGGAACATGAGGAGATTTAAACATAATTTGCCAGTAACCTGCCCTCCAGACAGTTGTATTATACCAACAGAAATCTGAAGTTTGAAATTACAAGCAGATCTTAGCACAAAATTAGTATTAAGAGTCATTTTTCATGAACACTATCCAATTCGCATCATATTAAATAGGCAAGGAAATAAAAAGAGCGCAAGAATAAAATGGTGAACCTCTGGTTTAATCATGTCAATTATTTGACATAAGATGTCCTCAAAGAGGACAAGCTCCTGTGCCATGCATTCCATTCGATGCAACTGCTCCTCATAAAAGAATTGCATTTCATTACGTGTTAGAATTCCATTGCCATCCAAATCTATACACTTGAACCTACAAAAGGAAAAACCCACATTGAAAAACTAGACAACAATAATAATAAATACTTGGAACTCCAATCTTAACGTGATCATCCAGAAGCTCCAGCCCTTGAAAACACACTGCTATTTTCCACCCTCAGAAAGTACCAGCAGAAAATATTAAGGAAAATTTATAAAGATGCTAATGAATCATTTACATCAGATATATTTTTGTTTGATCGAGACTAATTTCCCAATCAGTAGCTTCTGAAAAATATTTTCAGATTTTTTGGCAATAAATGTGGGGAAAAAAGCTTTTTTAAACATTTAGGGGGCATTTTCAAACAAGTGGATTTATATGATAAGTAGAGGTATATTTACTTCAACACTAAGAAGATAAACTTCAAAATAGATAATCTGTGAACAAGATCCAACGTAATACCCTCGACTCTACAAAGAAAGTGCACAAACATACCAATACTCAAGACTAGGCTCGGACGACTTGTCCTCCTCTGCAAGGATAAAGTAAACAAAATCTTCATACCCCATCTTTCCTTCAATTTTACTGGTAAATTTTCTTGAAACCTAGGATGGGATAGAAACACAAATTGAGTGAAAGATCCAAATCTGTGAATAAATTTAAGTCAATCAGAGAAGAATAGAAGTGATAGAGAATGAAGAGTGGACAAAGTTCAATTAAATGAAAAGCTTCTTCTGCATATGGAATGTGGTTTGGACCAAGGAACAAAAATGCCATCTGACTGGGACAAACCTGAGAAAATATGCTATCAACAATCCGGTAGGTAAGCTCATGGTTACCATATCTGATAAGGTTCTCCTTATCGATCAAGAAATCATTATCTGTATCCAGCTCCCAAAACTTGCAGTATATCAAGTAAAAGTGCTCATATGAAAAATACCTATACAAACAGTATAAAAGGAGAGAGATTGAAATATGAAAATAACTGTTATCAGACGGTATGTATTAAGCATGCATGAAAAAACTATTCAAACTTATTCCAATCCAAGCCCCTACCTCAAAACTTTATTAATGTCTTCTTCCTCATCAGCATGTAGCATGGCATCAATCAAGTTTCCCCGTTTCAACTCCATAAGAGTGAGGTGACCATTCTGAGATCTATTTATGTAGTAATATATTCTGTATATAACAGTTTCAGCTGGCCATGTGAAACAAAAGTTATGTTAACAAGCAACGTCAGATCAAACGAGCAACATATTTGAGAACAATAGAAACAATCTGGACTTGCAAACAATTGAAAAACACTGAGGTAGTAGTTAATGTGAACTGTTTGAGCAACAGCTGTAGATGCTTAATTTGTCTGGGCCTATATCATGGGCAAATGAAAGTAGTTTTTGGGAGTTGAAAACTAAAAAAACGTGGAGGGTCAGTTTTTATCAGAATTAACTGCCATAGAAAATTAAAAGGGAAAAAGCATTGTAAACAGGGGAGGGGAGGCAACTAAAAAAAAGAGGTTAACATCTATTATCGACAGTAGAGGAGAACGAAAAGAAAAATAGAAACTAACAGCCATCGACAAGGACGAGAGGAAGAAAAACAATCAACCACAGCGAAACCAAAAACAGTCCAAAAAAAATAGAAATCACCATTCTAAAAAACCAAGAAAAAGACTTACCTCTTGAATCCAGAAGCCTTGGTCGTCTTTTCTAGGAACCCACGACCCGTGAGAAGGTAAATCCTTCATTTTTTTTGTTATCTTCCAGTCATGCATGTTGGTTTTAAAACTTATTTGATGGGTTTTAAGTAGGTCTCGGTCGGGATTGTCCTCGGATCTAGGGGTTCTTGTCATTTTCTCGTTGAAACTTAGGGAGAAGAAAACCTACAGTGGACGTAGGTTTGGTTTTGAGGGGTCTCGAGGGTTCGGTTAGAGCCTAGGCGTTGGGGCTTTGGTTTAGCGGTTGAGAGGTTTGTTGTCGGGGAAGTTTGGAGGTGGCACCCGTGGTGGTTGCCATGGTTGAGGGCTACGCTTCGTCTAGGGTTTGAAGGATGAAGATGGTGAGGTTGGGAGAAAACCATAGAAAAGCGGCGAGGGGGGGAGTTGTCTGGCTTAGGGGTTGAGAGAAGAAGTGAATTAGGTTAAATATTCACCCCATATATCCTATATATTTGTATGCCAAAACGGCGTCGTTCCAGAGGGTCAAAACGGCAGTGTGTTGTTGTCTGGGGGAGATGAACTGCGTTTTAGAAGTTGGGGTAATATCTATATAGGTCCTCGCAGCTTTGAACTGTATTGTCTTGATCCCTAAATCGAGCTTTACTAGTATATTAATGTTGTCTCTTAATTTTCTCTGTGTTTCATTTCAGTCCAGTGTTGTGTTGGGGCTATTTTTTTACTGTTTTTACATTTGATATGTAATTTTGGGAACTTGCATTTTGGTCCCATGTAACACTTGGGTTATATTAGGTTTGAGGTGCCTAGAAATGAAATTTTTATGGAAAAGGCCTGCTGTTTATTTTCTTTACACTTTGGACCTATGGCATGTTCGTTTAGTTTATTGTTAGATTTACATTTTTGCATTCCTATATTTATTTTATTTTATTTTGGTCCTTCATGGTAATTTTGAATATGAAATCGAATTATTAATAGTATGTTTTATTGTATAATTCTAATGTATGTCAATGTCGTTGTATGCATGTATGTACCATATCACCATACTTTTATTTTAGGCTTAAGTCCATTATATTTATGTTTGTTTTTCTTTAATTCTTTGTTTTAATTCTTAATTAGTATGTTTAATTTTATGTGTATTTGAATTTAGTCATTATATTTATGTATATATATATATATACTTTTTTAATTTATAGTTTAGCATGCTATGATTTTGTTTTTATACCATATCACCATACTTTTATTTTAGGCTTAAGTCCATTATATTTATGTTTGTTTTTCTTTAATTCTTTGTTTTAATTCTTAATTAGTATGTTTAATTTTATGTGTATTTGAATTTAGTCATTATATTTATGTATATATATATATACTTTTTTAATTTATAGTTTAGCATGCTATGATTTTGTTTTTATATTTTAGGTCACATGTGTACATAATATGTTAATATGCATGGTTTATGATTTTTTTAGTTAAAATATGTGTATATGATATTTTAAATTTTGTTTAATCAATTTTGACATGACATTTTTTACACGATTCGCATGGTAACCTCATTTGCATAACTCGACCTATTACATAATCGGACTAAGAGTAATACACTTTTAATTTAAAATTGTATTAAGTGGGCAGTCATAACTGATTTGAGGTCTGCTTTTAATGATTTTAAAATAAAAGTGTATCCCGAAAGTGAAACAAAAAAATTGGTTCGTCACCTAAAATTTGGGAACAAAAGAAAAGGAAATATTCGTTTATTTAAATTTATCGAGAAAAGGTTGTTATAACTTTTAAGATCTGGTCTCGATATTTGTAAATAATCGAACATTCTTTATCTTTCTAAAACGACTCGGTAATTTTAATTTAATTTATTTAAGTGCTTTTGAATGTTTTTAAATTTACATCTTTGTTTTATGGGATCAAAAATCAAATTAAATTCGAATTTGTAAAGTTTATTGCAAATACATTAATTAATCGATTAGGTACCGATTTAGGGCGTTGTGGGGGTGCTAATCCTTCCCCACACGTAACCGACTCCCGAACTCATTTTTTTGGTAACGCAAACCTCAATTTTTTGTTTTAATTAAAATTAATTTTTATTTAAAATGACAAAACATTTTTTTGGTGCCCAATCACACCCTAATCAAGGATTGGTGGCGACTCTTCGAACCGTATTTTTCGATCGTAAAGGAAATCCAAAACTTTTCGAAACGAGAGGTCTTTTAAATCACATTTGTTTTTAAATTTAAAAGAGATAATTAAAAATTAATGTGTTTTCAAAATCTCACTTTTTTCACCTTTTAAGAAAAAATCGTTTCGACAGCTTGGCGACTCTGCTGGGGACCTTCCTTTTAGAGAGTCAGGCCGATAGTCGATTAATTAATTGTCTTTGCAATTGAAAATTATAAATTCGTTTTAATTTGATTTTTGATCCCTTGTTTGGTTTTTAATAAGTTTTGTTTGTATTTTGATTTTTTTTAATTTAATTCGATTAACAATTAAATAGTTGTACTAATCTGTTTGCTAATAGTTTCAGAATAATTGTTTGTTTTAGGAATTGATTTTGAGTGTTTTTATTGTTTTTTTTTTTTGCTTTTCCTCACACACTGCACAGCTGCATTATCATCACATGAGCTAAAACCCCGCTCCGTCCTATTTAAGTAGGAGTGAGAGACTATGCCCTCGTGTGGTTTTCACCTCCGCATGAGATAGTGGATCGCTCCTGGAGCTCACGCCTTATGGTCCTCGTGATGGTAATCACCTCCGCATGGACATAAGGAGGTGTGTTCCCTCGAAATTGAACTCGATCCCCTAAAGCCTGTGATGGGCCAGGATTGAGGGTTCAGCAGTCCAATGGGGCACCGGCAAGGACAATTCGAGAACCTATTACTTTAGAACCTAACCTGGCATATAGTGAACCTAGAGCCTGAACTTAGGTTGAACCAAACCCGAACCTTAAGAATCCCGTGAGGAGGGTACAGAAGAAAAGTTTTTTTTGAGTCATTTATTTTCATTTTTCGAATAAATGCTTGCGAACTAGATATCATGCGGTTAGGTTTATTTTTCGAACAAGCATGCGAACTAGATATCATGCGGTTAGGTTTGTTTTTTTGAATAAGCATGCGAATTAGATATCATGCGGTTAGGATTTCTTTTTGTGGATAACAAAGCATGGGGTAGATATCATGTTGGGTAGGATCTGATAAAGCATGATAGGGTAGTCAACATATGTGGGTAGGATTTTTGAACAAATTATTAACCTGACTTAATTGCTTTATGTTTACTAACTGATCTTTTGTTGTTTTTGCCTTGTTTCTTTTCTGTTTTGCATTGCATTGTCCATTACATGGTGTTGATTTGGGGTTGATGTCCATATAGAAGGCCAGTAATATGGAACGAACGGTTCAGAAAGAGTTTGAGGACAATGCAGATATTCTGAGGTGGTCGGAACAGTCCCAATTGACCAATGGGGATAGCGTGATGCCTGGATATGTGTCAGAGTTATTTGGTTACACTCACATCAACGTACGTCAGAATGATCTGAGTGAGCTAAGAGAGATATGGGGAAGATGGGAAGCAGCCGATAAGGAGATGTTTTATCAGTTGTACAGTGATATTCCTTATCTTCTGGATGTTCCTATTGATCAAAATCTGTTTAGAGCATTGACGCAGTTCTGGAATCCGGCTTATGGCTGTTTCACATTTGGTAGAGTGGATCTAACACCAACAATAGAGGAGTATCAAGCATTGGTCCATTGTCCGAGGTCCCAGATAGATAGAATATATACCAAGCTGCCAGTCACTCCTTCATTTAAGAAGAAATTACTATTGATGACCGGAATGAGTGAAGATTGGGTAGTCAGAAACATTAAGTAGAAGGGAGACTGTGAGTGCATCTCTTGGGCTGCTCTGAAAGAAGTAATTGCTCATCATCCTGATAAGAGAAAGAAGCTTGACTTGTTTTCTTTAGGGATTTATGGGCTCGTTATTTTTCCAAAAGTGCTAGGATATGTAGACGTATCAGTTGTTGACATGTTTGAAAGATTAGACAAGCGCGTGGATCCTGTTCCAGCTACTCTAGCTGAGATGTTCCGGTCTTTGAGTTCTTGTAGGCGCAAGGGAGAATGACGCTTTATAGGATGTGCGTCTTTGCTGCTCGTATGGATTCTGAGTCATTTCAAACATGTTGAAAGAGCACCAGGACGAGTGTTTCTAGAGGGGTTTTCACCTTTGAAAGATTTTCTTTCTAAAGAATGGCCTGGGGGCTTCACCGAAGAAAAATGGATGGTCATCTTCAAGGATATCAGAGATGGAGATATTTTGTGGCGAGCTTCGTGGAATACCTCTTCGGATATACTTTACCGATGCGGAGAGCGAGATTGGGTTCCTTTGCCAGGTATATGGGGTTCTGTTGGGTATGCACCACTACTAGTTTCCAGACAGTATGGATCGAGGCAGTTCATTCCAGCCACGTGGGACTTGGTAGGATCGGATTTTGCATTCAAAGGAGATCAGTATAAGGGTAAAGTTAAAGGGGTTGCTGAGGCTTGGAAATAAACTCGTCGTGTGAATCTGTTCACTTATGATCTCGAGTTATCTCAAGAGTACGAGCAGTGGAGAAGCGGTCGAGTAAATGACAACATCCCGATAGTGAATCCTGAAAATATTCAGCCGGTGGAGAAACAGTTGAGAGTGGTGCCATCTCCATTAAAGTTAGCCAAGCGCGATTTCGAAGCAGAACGAAGACAATGGAGAATGACTTTGCAGAAACTGGAAGATGAAGTGTATCAAAAGGGATTAGAGATCGACATTCAGAAGAGTAGAGCAGATCAAATTAAAAAAGTGGAGAAACAACTTCGGCTAGACTTTGACGATCTTCGGTCAAATTATCAGCGAATGGTAAAAGCTCAGGCAGGTTCTAGCTCGAGTAAGTCTATCGAATTGAGGCAAGAGGTGGCAAGCCTCAAAAGAGTAGCCGGAGAGAGTCAAGAAGAGCTCAAGCAAAGCAGGCACCAAGTGAAGATTTTATCGAAAGAAAAGGATTCTTTAGAGCAGCAGTTACAAAAGAGTCAAGCTCAGAATGAAAAGTTGAAGGAGAAAATTTCAAGTTTAGAGACTGCATTACGACGATACCGAAACACGGAAGGTAGCTCGAGCCAGGGGAGGTTGAAAGTCTGAAAAAATAAGTGAGTGAGCTTGAAGCCATGGTTCAAGATTTTCAGAGGCAAAAAAGTGAGCTATCGATAGTTCCCTATGAGGGGGATATACAGTGGTGTTTTCGATGGGAGCGAGCTCAGGCGAGAGTTAAGCAAAAAGAGGACTTTATTACTTGTTACCAAGAACACGCGCGGGGAATAGCTCAATATTTGGTCATTCTATCTGAGGAAGCTACTGATGTGACTGAAGAACTGGATCCTGAGGCTGAAGAAAACCAGAAGATCGTGGAGTTACTTGCACATGTACAGGAAATAGGAGAGATGGTGCAGATCTATTTGTGATATGTTTCAACTTTGTAATTGAACGTCGTTCTAATATAAAGAGTTGTTCTAAGGAGTCGTTCCAGGATCAACACCCTGCATTTTGCATATGCATTTTTAATACATTTAAATTTTTGCATCGCATTTTATTCATTCATAATCATATATCTCATATTCATTAATAAATATCAGTGATAACAAAATGACTCTGTGACAGAGTAATACTGGAAAATCCCAAGCATATCTACAGAACCAGGAAGAAAGTTATGGAGGACAAACTTGCCCAAATTGAGAAGGCTCGGTTGGAGTTACAAGATAATATCAAGAAAATGCAAGAAGATATGATGAATGCCCAAAAAGAGATGTTTGCTAAGTTTGCGAGTATGTTGGAAGGAAGAAATCCAGAACATGGGAAAAGCCCTATGCCAGAAGGTGTGACTGAGGACCCACTTCATCATCCAGGGTTAACCCCAGAACAATCTCAGAACGTTCAAGTGACCCCTGTTCATGTTGGGAAGGTGCACATTAATCCAGTCGGTGCTTCTGCTAACGTACAGCCTGGATCTAGTTTATATTAGGAAGAACATCAATATCATCAAGTTCCGGACCTTGATGAAGAAGCCAAGAAAAACCAAAACAATCCACTGGAAGAGAAATAGAAGCAGTTAGAAAGAGAGGTCAGAGCCATGAAGGAAGATACCAGTGTCTATGGATTTGACGCAAAGGAGTTAAGTCTAGTTCCTGATCTGGTCTTGCCTCCAAAGTTCAAGGTTCCTGACTTTGAGAAGTTTGATGGTACCAGGTGTCCCTCTGCGCATATCACAATGTTTTGTAGGAAGATGACCGGATACATAGGGGACGATCAATTGTTGATACACTGTTTTCAGGAAAGCTTAACTGGCTCGACAATCCGGTGGTATAACCAGCTGAGTATAGCTAATATTAAACTGTGGAAAGACTTGGCTAAGTCCTTTCTTGAGCAATACAAACATGTAAAAGATGTTAGGCCCAACAGGATGATGTTGCAAGGAATGGAAAAGAAGTCTAACGAGAGTTTTAGATAATATGCTCAAAGATTGAGAGATGTAGTAGTGCAAGTCCACCCACCATTGGAAGAGGAGGAAACAAATATGCTTTTTGTCAACACCTTAAAGGCTCCTTTTTTCTCGCATCTTATCGGTAATCCTTATCGAAGTTTTGCTGATGTGGTTACAGCAGGAGAAATGATTGAAATGGCGATTAAGAGTTGAAAGCTCGAAGGATGAGAGTCTAGTAAGAGGCCACCAACGAGGAAAAAGGAAAGCGAAGTCAGTAATGTGAGGCAGTACGATTCTAATAACATCACTGTTTCCCGTCCTCAAGGAGCAGGGTCGTCAACACAAAATGATAATAGACAAGGGGCAAGGGACCAGAGGAGAGAGAGGCCTCAATTTGACCCCATCCCGATGACTTATAAGGAATTGTTTCAGATTTTGTATGATCGGCATGTGGTTTCGCCGTATCACGTGACACCAATGCAACCTCATTTTCCCAAATGGTATGATGCTAGTGCTCAGTGTGAGTACCATGCAGGGAACCCTGGGCATTCCATTGAGAATTGTACTGCTTTTAAGAAGGTTTTCCAAGCTTTGAGAACGAGGAATGTCATCAACTTTGGTGATAGTGAGCAGCCAAATATAGCTCAGAATCCGTTGCCAAGCCATGCAGGGACAGGAGTTAACGCGATTACTGAAGAGAAAGGAAAGAGAATTGTAAGGAATGTTAGTGAGGTGGTATCACCCATGAGTTGGGTGTGGTGCCAGATGGTCAAGGTAGGATTGTTGAAGCCCAGTTTGACAGGTGAACAGTTTAACAGTGGAGAGGTATGTCTGTATCATAACAGTGAAGGACACAATATTCAGCAATGTCCTGACTTCCTATCTTTGGTACAAGACATGATGGACAGTAAAGAAATTGAGTTCTTTAGAGAGATTGCTGAAGAAGATGAAGCCGAAGTTTGCGCTTCAGAAGGATCGTCTAAAGGGGTATACAATGCCAGTTGTCCCCTAATTATTACTCCCAAGAATCGAGTTGCTGAGAAGGTAGCTCCGAAAGTGGTTATTACACCTCCATCTCCATTCCCATATCGGGATAATAAACAAGTGCCTTGGAGATATGATTGCCAGATGGGAGATGTAACAAAAGAGAATGAGGAAGTAGATGAGGTGGGACGCTTTACTAGAAGCGGTATGTGTTATTCTCTTAATCCACCTAAAGAGTCTGAGAAAAATGTTGCAGTTGATAAGGGGAAAAAGGTTGATGTGCAGATAGAAGAAGATAAGCCTGTTATCAATGAACCAGTAATCGAGAGTGAAGCGGTAGAATTTTTGAAGTTTCTGAAACACAGTGAGTACAGTGTTGTTGAACAGTTACACAAGTTGACTGCCTGTATTTCTGTTTTATCATTACTTTTGAGTTCAGAGGCCCATAGGAATGCTCTGTTAAAGGTTTTGAACCAGACTTTTGTTACGAAAGATTTTCCCATTGAAAAGTTGGACCGGTTAGTTTCCAATATACAAGCTGATAATTTTTTATCTTTTTCTGAGGATGAGATCCCTTCTGGGATGATTGGTAGTCAGAAGGCTTTGCATATCACAGTTAAGTGTAAAGGGCATGTGTTGTCCCGGGTTTTGGTTGATAATGGTTCAGCTTTGAATGTGATGCCCTTAGTGACTCTAAAGAAGCTTCCATTATATAGTACACTTATGAGAACCTGTCAAAGTGTGGTTCGAGCTTTCGATGGGACTAAAAGAGAAGTGTTGGGCAAGATTGATGTTCCTCTGAATATTGGTCCAGTAACTTATGAAGTGGAATTTCTCGTAATGGACATTATGCCTACATACAATTGTTTGTTGGGAAGGCCTTTGATTCATCAAGTCGGTGCAGTTTCGTCCACGTTGCACCAGAGACTCAAATTTGTGATTGATGGAAGGTTGGTATGTATTCATGCTGAAGAGGACATTATTGCTTCTGTTTCTACTACTGCTCCGTACATTGAAGTGGATGAGCAAGCGGTCGAGTGTTCTTTCAGATCGTTGGAGTTTGTCAATGCTACGTTTGTGGCTGAAGGCAGGAAGATACCAAAGCCTAGACTGTCAAATTGTACCAAAATGGGACTCAAGCTGACCCTTGGAAGAGGAGCAAAAGTTGGGAAAAGGTTAGGAAGTCAGTTACAAGGACTAGTGAATCCAATATGCCCTGTTACTAAAAGAGATCGATTTGGTTTGGGGTATCAGCCAACTCCGAGGGATAAGCTGAGGGGAATTAAGAAAGTTCAGGAAATGAGAAAGGCCATACTAGCTGGTGAAGACCTTAGCTGGGAACCCATGATCTTCCCGCCGTTGAGCAACATTTTCATATCTATGGTACATATGTTTCAAGGGAATTCAAGGAACACTGAGGTGATGGTTAAGGATGCCTTGGGAGATTTAGGCATTAACGTTATAACTGATGATGAATTTGAGGAAATGAGAGTTATGGGCATTTATCCTGCACCGCCGGGCTTCGTGATGAATAATTGGACCGCAGAAGAACTACCTGTAGTTTACAAATCTTTTACAAAGTAATGCACTGGAACTTTCTCCCTGTTGTTCATACCCTGGGGCAATAGGTTATTTTATGTAAAGGGTTAAGCTGTTTGTTTTTTCTTGCTTTCAATAAAAGATGCATTCTGTTAGTTCCAAATGGCAAACATTCTCCCATGCATTTCATTCATTCATTCTTTGTTGTATATATGTATGTATTTATTTCTTTCTATTTATTTATATGGGAAAAGATCTTCCCATATGTATATATGTATATATATCTTCTCTTTCATTATTTTTTCAGGAGCTCAGATATCAATAATATGAATGCCAATGATTCTGACCCGGAGATTGATTTTGAGAAGCCTATATGTCAAGGAGAAATCGAGGATTGTGATGATGATGAAGGATGTGAACTACCTTTTGAATTGCTGAAAATGGTGGAGAATGAAGATAAGCAGATTCTGCCTCATAAAGAGTCTACTGAGATTTTGAATTTAGGGACAGATGAGGATAAGAGAGAAGTAAAGATTGGTACCACTTTGTTAGTTGGAGGTCGACATGATTTGATAGAATTGCTTCAACAATACAAGGATGTATTTGCATGGTCATACGAAGATATGTCGGGTTTAGATACAGAACTGGTTGTTCACAAACTGCCAATAAAGCCTGAATGTAAACCGGTACAACAAAAACTGAGAAGAATGAGACCCGAGATGCTGCTCAAGATTAAAGAGGAAGTGAAGAAACAATTTGATGCTGGATTTCTTAAAGTGGCTAAATATCCTGAGTGGGTGGCAAATATTGTCCCAGTACCGAAGAAGGATGGAAAAGTTCGAATGTGTGTCGACTATAGGGATCTCAACCGAGCTAGTCCAAAAGATAATTTTCCTTTGCCACATATAGACACGCTAGTTGATAATACTGCTGGAAATTCTTTGTTCTCTTTTATGGATGGTTTCTCTGGCTACAATCAAATTAAGATGAACCCTGAAGATATGGAAAAAACGACGTTCGTTACCATGTGGGGAACGTTTTGTTATAAAGTAATGCTGTTTGGATTGAAGAACGTCGGGGCAACATATCAAAGGGCCATGGTGACGTTATTTCACGACATGATGCATAAAGAGATAGAAGTTTATGTCGATGATATGATTGTCAAAGCTAAGACAGAGGAAGAACATATTGGGAATTTGAGAAAGCTTTTTAAAAGACTAAGAAGATACCAGCTAAAACTCAACCCAAATAAGTGTACTTTTGGGGTGACATCTGGGAAGTTATTGGGATTCGTAGTAAGCCAAAAAGGAATTGAAATAGACCCAGATAAAGTAAAAGCTATTCAAGACTTGCCACCCCCACGAACACAAAAAGAAGTCAGAGGATTTTTGGGGAGATTGAATTACATAGCTCGGTTTATTTCGCAGTTGACTGAAAAGTGTGATCCCATATTCTGCCTTCTTCGTAAGAATAACTCAGGGGAATCGAGTGAGGATTGTCAAAAAGCTTTTGAAGCAGTGAAAAGATATTTGTCGAGCACTCCAATCTTGGCGCCACCTATCTCAGGCAAACCATTGATTTTGTATTTGTCAGTTTATGAAAATTCAATGGGGTGTGTGCTGGGGCAACGTGACCAAACCGAGAAGAAAGAAATGGCTATTTATTATCTCAGCAAGAAGTTCACTGAATGTGAGACAAGATACTCACCCATTGAAAAGTTGTGTTGCGCTTTAGTATGGGCTACCTGAAGGCTTAGACAATATATGTTGTATCATACTACTTGGCTTATATCGAAGCTTAATCCCTTGAAATATCTAATGGGTGTGCCTGCATTATCTGGAAGATTAGTTCGTTGGCAGATCTTATTGTCCGAGTTTGACATCCAGTATATAAACCAGACGACAATTAAAGGAAGTGCTATAGCGGAATTCATTGCAAGCAGGCTTCGGAAGAATATGAGTCGTTGAGCTTTGATTTCCCAGATGAAGATTTAATGGCTATTTCGGTAGAAGAAGCAGTTGCATCCACTAGCAAATATTGGAAGTTGAACTTCGATGGTGCTTCAAATGCCATGGGACATGGAATCGGGGCGATTTTGCTCTCACCAGAGGGAGAGCATTATCCTTTCACCAATCGGATTAATTTTGATTGTACAAACAATATGGCCGAGTATGAAGCTTGTGTTCTGGGTCTTAGAGCTGTCGTTGATCGCAAAATAAATATGCTCAAAGTGTATGGGGATTCAGCTTTGGTAATTTACCAACTCAAGGGAGAATGGGATACAAAAAATCCCAAGTTTGTAGAATATCGTAAGTTAGTTATGGAACTTGTTGAAGAATTTGAAGAAGTAACTTTCAATTATCTCCCCAGAGAAGAGAATCAAATGGCAGATGTCTTAGCCACACTGGCAGCAACGTTTAAGATGAACGAGCATTCAAATATGATGCCCATTGAAATGAAGGCTTATGAGTATCCAGCCCATTGTTTTAATATTGAAGAGGAAGAAGATGGAAACCCCTGGTATTATGATATCTTGCAATATATAAGGTATCAGAGTTATCCAGAACAAGTCACTGAGAATGATAAGAGAACCATTAGAAGAATGGCATCAGGGTATGTGCTTGATGGTGAGACTCTATACAAGAAAAGTCTGGATCAGGTCTTGTTAAGATGTGTGGACACGAAAGAAGCCAAATTGATTCTTGAAGAAGTGCATGAGGGAATATGTGGTACCCATGCTAATAGGCATGCTATGGCTAGGCAGATTATGAGATTTGGGTATTATTGGTCAACTATGGAAACATACTGTATCAATTATGCCCGAAAATGTCACAAGTGTCAGATTTATGGAGATAGGATACATACTCCTCCTCATCCGTTGCACGTAATGACAGCTCCGTGGCCATTCTCAATGTGGGGCATGGATGTTATTGGACAAATTTCTCCCAAAGCTTTAAATGGCCATCGTTTTATTCTAGTAGCCATAGATTACTTCACTAAGTGGGTGGAAGCAGCTTCTTACGCAAATGTTACCCAGTCTACAATATGCAAATTCTTAAAGAATGAGATCATTTGTAGATATGGTTTACCAGAGAGGATTATCTCCGATAATGCGTTGAATTTAAACAATAAGATGATGGACTCGGTCTGTAAACAGTTCAAAATAAAGCATCTTAATTCCACCACTTATCGCCCAAAGATGAACGGGGCAGTAGAGGCAGCTAATAAGAACATCAAAAGGCTCATAGAGAAGATGACTGAGACCTATAAAGATTGGCATGAGAAGTTGCCATTTGCTCTGTTTGCCTATCGAACTTTTGTACGAACGTCAACTGGGGCAACTCCATTTTCTCTGGTATATGGGATGGAAGCTGTCTTACCTATTGAGGTGGAAATTCCCTCACTTCGGATTTTGTCAGAAGTAAAGCTCGATGAGGCAGAATGGGTTTAGGCTAGGTATGACCAATTGAATCTGATTGAAGAAAAGAGATTGAAAGTTATTTGTCATGGTCAGATGTATCAAAAAACGTATGACACGGGCACATGGTAAGAAAGTTCGCCTTCGAGAATTCCATGAGGGAGATTTGGTGCTTAAAAGGATTTTGCCTATTCAGAAGGATTTCAGAGGAAAATGGATGCCCAATTGGGAAGGACCTTATGTTGTCAAGAAGGCCTTTTCTGGGGGAGCTCTAGTCCTAACTGAAATAGACGGATCAGAATTACCATATCCAGTGAATTCCGACGCTGTTAAGAGATATTTCGCTTGAAGGAGAAATAAAAAAGGAAAAAAAATAAAAAAAATGAAAAATGAAAAAAAATGAAAAATGAAAAATGAAAAATGAAAATGAAAGAAAGAAAAAAAAAAAGATAGAAATAAAAGGAGGGTTCAAGATGAAAACCCGAAAAGGGCGTCTTGAAACCAAAGGAGGTCTCAAGTTGAAAACCCGCAAAGAGCGACTTAAGTTGAGTTTGAAATTCAGAATTCGTGCACGGTGGAAGGTTCTGAATTGATTTTGGAAATGGAAAGAGCTCCTGATATGGGACAATGACAGTTGGTAATCAAGATTGAGACCAAAGATTAATGAGTGAGTCTTGATTGAAATAACCAAGAGAAATTGAATGCACATGAGATTCAATACTGGTTTAGGGCATCCAATGATAGAGATTTGAGAGTTTAGAAGTAGTTTCATACTCTTAAACATCACAATTTTGGAGATCTTTTGGATAGAAGCTACACTCGAGACATTCTAACGGCGTGCCAGTTCAAAAGCATTTGCATTATTGATATTTGAAGACGCCTACTCTTTTGTTTTTATACTGTTTCCAGTTAAAAGTTTGCCATTTAATTGCCTAAAATTCTCTGTATTTATATAAATAAAGAGATGTCTTTCCTTGTTCGTTTCCCTTTTGTAAGCATCTTATTTTGAAAAGTTAAAACATATAGCTTAACTTGAAGTACATGAGATCATTTTGTATTATTGTGCAAAAGGTTTTGGAAAATGCAGGTATTCTGAAGCTGACAATGGTTTAAACGTGTAAGCTTGTGTGGCTACGGGAAACTTAAATCTTGGAATTCATAAGAAATCTCAGCCATGATAAGAAAACCCAAAGAGATTGTCATTGATCAAGAAGTTGGTCATGGGTACTGGTGGGTTTCAAAAAAGAAATGAGTCAAGGTCCTGTTAAGCCGAGAGATATGGAATTGAGATTGTTAGCTGGGGTGAATTGGTCAAATGTTTGTGCCCAAGATGAAACCGAGTTCCATCGAGATCAAAAGGAAATGGAGTTCATTCGAAGAAGAAAATGCATTAAATTGCATACATTTTAGGCATAAATAGGATCATGGGATTCATAATTGCATGATGACTTAAGCAGTTACAGGTTTCCCAGGGATAGTTGAAGATATTGAAGCATCGAGATGAACATAACTGGTTTGGAGATTTTGAAAAGAATGATGTTTATACGAAAACTGAGCCAAAGCAGATTTACGTATCCAATGGTTTCCAGACAAGTTTTCGCGATGGAGATGGATTTTCAGAAATTTTATCAAATTCTAAATTTTTGAATATAATATTTTCAAACATACATTAATGATTAATAATGTTTGATTTTCAGGTTGGACCTTTGAAACAGGTCAATCTTAAGCCTTCACGGAAGAGTAGTGAAGCAAACCATTTGTAAGCCTTCACGGAAGATTAGTGAAGCAGACACATTTTATGAGGTTCGAGTTCTATACTCTCTAAAGGAATAGAGAGCGGACACGTTTTATGAAGATTGTTCGAGTTCTATACTCCCTGAATGAATAGGGAGCGGACCCGATTATTGAAGATTTTCCGAGTTCTATACTCTCTGAAGGAATAGAGAGCGAACCCGTTTTATTGAAGATTGTTCAAGTCTTATACTCCCTGACTGAATAGGGAGCAGACACGTTTGCCGAAGATTGTTTGAGTCTTATACTCCCTGAAAGAATAGGGAGCAGACCCGCCATTTGAAGATCTTTTCAAGTCTCGCTTATCCTGAAATAGCAGAGAAGCGGATTAATCTTCTGAAGTTCTAATGGCCGGACAAACTTGATCATCTATTGATCTTTGCTCTATTCTCGTTGCACAACAATGAGCAAAGAGGGGCAGCTGTAGATGCTTAATTTGTCTGGGCCTATATCATGGGCAAATGAAAGTAGTTTTTGGGAGTTGAAAACCAAAAAAACGTGGAGGGTCAGTTTTTATCAGAATTAACTGCCATAGAAAATTAAAAGGGAAAAAGCATTGTAAACAGGGGAGGGGAGGCGACTAAAAAAAAGAGGTTAACATCTATTATCGGCAGTAGAGGAGAACGAAAAGAAAAATAGAAACTAACAGCCATCGACAAGGACGAGAGGAAGAAAAACAATCAACCACAGCGAAACCAAAAACAGTCCAAAAAATAGAAATCACCATTCTAAAAAAACCAAGAAAAAAGACTTACCTCTTGAATCCAGAAGCCTTGGTCGTCTTTTCTAGGAACCCACGACCCGTGAGAAGGTAAATCCTTCATTTTTTTTGTTATCTTCCAGTCATGCGTGTTGGTTTTAAAACTTATTTGATGGGTTTTAAGTAGGTCTCGGTCGGGATTGCCCTCGGATCTAGGGGTTCTTGTCATTTTCTCGTTGAAACTTAGGGAGAAGGAAACCTACAGTGGACGTAGGTTTGGTTTTGAGGGGTCTCGAGGGTTCGGTTAGAGCCTAGGCGTTGGGGCTTTGGTTTAGCGGTTGAGAGGTTTGTTGTCGGGGAAGTTTGGAGGTGGCAGCCGTGGTGGTTGCCATGGTTGAGGGCTACGCTTCGTCTAGGGTTTGAAGGATGAAGAAGGTGAGGTTGGGAGAAAACCAGAGAAAAGCGGCGATGGGGGAGTTGTCTGGCTTAGGGGTTGAGAGAAGAAGTGAATTAGGTTAAATATTCACCCCATATATCCTATATATTTGTATGCCAAAAACGGCGTCGTCGCAGCTTTGAACTGTATCGTCTTGATCCCTAAATCGAGCTTTGCTAGTATATTAATGTTGTCTCTTAATTTTCTTCGTGTTTCATTTCAGTCCAGTGTTGTGTTGGGGCTATTTTTTTACTGTTTTTACATTTGATATGTAATTTTGGGAACTTGCATTTTGGTCCCATGTAACACTTGGGTTATATTAGGTTTGAGGTGCCTAGAAATGAAATTTTTATGGAAAAGGCTTGCTGTTTATTTTCTTTACACTTTGGACCTATGGCATGTTCGTTTAGTTTATTGTTAGATTTACATTTTTGCATTCCTATATTTATTTTATTTTATTTTGGTCCTTCATGGTAATTTTGAATATGAAATCGAATTATTAATAGTATGTTTTATTGTATAATTCTAATATATGTCAATGTCGTTGTATGCATGTATGTACCATATCACCATACTTTATTTTAGGCTTAAGTCCATTATATTTATGTTTGTTTTTCTTTAAGTCTTTGTTTTAATTCTTAATTAGTATGTTTAATTTTATGTGTATTTGAATTTAGTCATTATATTTATGTATATATATATATACTTTTTTAATTTATAGTTTAGCATGCTATGATTTTGTTTTTATATTTTAGGTCACATGTGTACATAATATGTTAATATGCATGGTTTATGATTTTTTTTTTAGTTAAAATATGTGTATATGATTTTTTGTATGTCACGTTGTATGATATTTTTAATTTTGTTTAATCAATTTTGACATGACATTTTTTACACGATTCGCATGGTAACCTCATTTGCATAACTCGACCTATTACATAATCGGACTAAGGGTAATACACTTTTAATTTAAAATTGTATTAAGTGGGCAGTCATAACTGATTTGAGGTCTGCTTTTAATAATTTTAAAATAAAAGTGTATCCCGAAAGTGAAACAAAAAAATTGGTTCGTCACCTAAAATTTGGGAACGAAAGAAAATGAAATGTTCGTTTATTTAAATTTATCGAGAAAAGGTTGTTATAACTTTTAAGATCTGGTCTCGATATTTGTAAATAATCGAACATTCTTTATCTTTCTAAAACGACTCGGTAATTTTAATTTAATTTATTTAAGTGCTTTTGAATGTTTTTAAATTTACATCTTTGTTTTATGGGATCAAAAATCAAATTAAATTCGAATTTGTAAAGTTTATTGCAAATACATTAATTAATCAATTAGGTACCGATTTAGGGCGTTGTGGGGGTGCTAATCCTTCCCCACACGTAACCGACTCCCGAACTCATTTTTTTAGTAACGCATACCTCAATTTGTTGTTTTAATTAAAATTAATTTTTATTTAAAATGACAAAACATTTTTTTGGTGCCCAATCACACCCTAATCAAGGATTGATGGCGACTCTTCGAACTGTATTTTTCGATCGTAAAGGAAATCTAAAATTTTTCGAAACGAGAGGTCTTTTAAATCACATTTGTTTTTAAATTTAAAAGAGATAATTAAAAATTAATGTGGTTTTCAAAATCTCACTTTTTTCACCTTTTAAGAAAAAATCGTTTCGACAACAGCAAACAGGATATATAATGGGCAACAGCCGGGCATGTTAAGACGGATATTCTTTAAGCACTGCAATTGGTGTAAGATAATTTAGTTTCACTTTCAGTCACACAATATGTTTCTATGGCAACGGTCTCATATGCTCGTTAAATGGTCAATAACCAATCCTAACATAATCATAACTAGGAGTGAGCATTTGATCGAGTCGAGTCAAAAAATTTCGAGTTGATAAGTCCTATCTTACAACTCAAAGTTGACTTTAAATTTTTTCGAGTCGAGTCGAGTTGAATTTTTGAGTTTATGTTTAAATTTAATTGTATATATTTATAATATTATGATATTAATTGATTCTAATTTAAATGGTTTTTATAACCATATATATATATATATTTCTTCATATTTTTTTCATATGTGATATACATATATCATATAAAGTCGATGCACTCAACTCAAACTTGAAAATCAATTTACTACTTACTATAATTTTCGAGTTATTCGAGTTGTATTTTACAACTCGATTTGAACTTGATTTTTTTTTAGTCGGGTCGAGTTTATGAAATTTCAACTAGAAGTCAATTCGAGTTGAATTTTTTCGATTAAAGTCGAGTCAAAACATCGGTTTTTAGAGTTGAGTTAAATTTTGCTCACCCCTAATCAGAACGATCTAATTACTCTGGATTAAACTAAAAAAAAAAGATGTTTTATAAGAACTTGTGCAAATTCATCATCCTAAATGTATGCATTTCAGAAAATGGAAGCATAGCCATTGATACTAAAGACTGGAATGAGAACTACACTGCCAATCATTCTTACTGAAGATATGTGACCAGCATGCTAAACTTTTTTTTTTATAGAAGTTGAAGGTCTCATTAAAAACCTCATTCGTAATTGACCATTTCAAATGGGAAAAGGTCAACCAGCGGAAGGAGGAAAATAGTACCTCATTTTAATAATAACAGATAGCATATATTAGAAACCTTTACAACAACAACAACAACAACAACAACAAAACTCAATTCCCATATGCAATGGGGTAAGGGGGAGGTAGAGTAGTAGGCTGCCCCCAACGCCAGGTTGAGAGTAGCTTCCGTGGAAGACCTCCGGCAGTCAGAAAATTAAAAAATATAGATAAAATGCAATGTATGTATAAATAAATACATAAATACATAGTTGAACAGTATTCATATATAGTCATTAATATCCTATGCACGTCTTTAATGGGAAGTAATCCCTGCAAATAAAACCCTGCAAAAAAATCTCTGCATATAGACAGTAACGTAAGACCCAGCTAAATTTAAAAGAGGAAACATAGAGAGAATTATACACAGAATTCAAAGATAACAAGCCCAGTTCTAAGCCTTCATAAATACCAATAACAGAAACGTATAAAAAGTAGAAGTAATGAAAATTACTACAAAGACATTAAAAGAAGACAGAGATGATACACCCTACAGATGTGACCCACACTACTCGACTACCCTAGTCTTAAGTCTCCATCAAGAGAACCGCAAATTTCAACACTAGTTCATCAAAGAACAGGTTTGCATTTCTGCTTTATTAATATGCTATTTTCATTTTAATAATAGTTTTTAACATATCATTTTACGTTATCAAACATATTAGAAACAGAACTACTTCATCAATGAACCAGGGTGAACTGCATTCGTAGAAATTCCCATAAAAATATATGCATTCGAATTTGCAAGTTCAGATATTCAGCATTTAGTGTAGGAGTTAGTTTGGTACAATGTTCAAATGCCTTAGATATTGAAAAAGAGGAGGGAGGGCGTGATATCAAAATGTGAAGAAGCACCCCCAAAAAAATGTGAAACAGCCAGAGGTATCAAACAGATAAAAAACAAACCATATCTTTCCTGAAACTCAGGTGTACTATGTAAAAATTCCAACCCTGGATGAGTTGCCAATAGTTCTCAGAGCACAGGTTTGAAGTCATCCTGTCAAATTGGAAATCAAATTTAAAAATATTCTATTAGACTATAAAAAAATAATGTTGTTGATTTAAGCTCTTGAAAATACATAAAGACCTGAGTGAGGTATTTGAGATCAGGTTGCTTTAATATTGTATATACTTGGGTTGCTATATCCATGGTCAGCATGTTGCTATTGACCTAATAATCAATAAATGCATCTCTGCAAGCAGTTAGATAAAAATTCAGTACAAGCTACAGTTCAAAATAAAGAAAATTAAGAAAATGATATCACAGCTGAAAAGCAATTATAAGGAATTTTCGAAATTTTCAAATAAATACCCCAGCAGTTCAAAGAATATGATGGATATGAGATACAAGTATAGCTGTTCTATTTCCATGAACAAGAAAGTATACCTTGTAACTACACCAGTGCTATTAACATCAATTTTTCTGAAAAGTGATGGGGAGAAATATGAAGGCAATTTGCAAATTTCCTTGGTCACTAATTTGAATTCTGAAACGTAATAGAAAATAAAAAATGAACATAAGACCGAGCTCCAGAAACGTGTTAAAAAACACAAGCATTTATCTTACCAAGCAGATGCAGCCCATCCGGATGGCCATAGAAGAACTGACTGATTCGAAACATGCATTGTTCTTTCATATCATTTGGAGGCGGACGACCATTTTTGAAGTAAAACTGGAGGTATTCTCAAGTACAAATGTAACAAGTTAGAGCTGATTTCAGAGTATAATGGAAAATACAGCAGATAAAAGCAATAAAACAAAACCAAGAAATCGCGGAAAGAAAACTATGATATCGAATAAACAAGATCCAAACTTGGGGTATGAACTCTTTCACAGGCTCGCTAACTACTTTCAGTGGAGAACCTAAGTTTGAAGGACCAGCCCTTTGTTTTGTTATACGAGGGGAGCCAGACACCCTTCTTGGTGAAAGGGGAGGAGCACTGCCAGCAGGAAACAAGGAAGGTAGAGCACTGTGATGCAGGGGGATCTGAGACAGATGATGCTGAGCTGTCAGATTGCACGTTGATGGCGCTGAGATACCATGAGTTGGCAGATCAGCGCAAAGGCGGGAATTGATTGTGACATGTTCCTTATTGGGGTCGTTTTGAGTATGTTTCAGTCTTTTGGCCATAACTTTGGCTACAGGTGTCAGAATCGCGCATAAGACCCCAATCCGGAAAGCTCTTTTCGACGCGCACGCTCTCCACATCGAGCTACGCTCCATGTGGCCTTTTTTTCAACCTCAAATTCTGCCGTTTTCCCCTCCGAATCACTAGATTTAGTTATTTTTTACTATTTATGGTAATATTTCGATTGTTAAGTAGGAAGTCAATTTAAATCCGATTTAGACCGGATTTTTGGGAGATTGCTTATTTTATTTCGAATTTCAATTTAGAGTGATTTTCGGGATTTTGCTATTTTTGGCAAAATTCGAATAAATACGATTTTTGCTATTTTTGGCAAAATTCGAATAAAGACGATTTTTTTAGCTATAACAGTCCGGCTTGTGGACTGCTTTTGACAGTTATTGATTTTATAATATTTTATTAAACCCTAGAGACTTTTTTTCTCTGGTTTTTGGGCGAATTTTCTCTTGTGAATCGTCTGTCGGAGCTAGCCTACAGGATAATCACTATTCTGTCTGGCGTCAGTTGGTGTCAGAGCTTCAACATCTTCTTGGGAAATTTCACCAGTTTCAATGGCTGGAGGTCGTGGTCGTGGTCGTCGTGAGCAGGTTCCGAATGAGGAAGCCCAACGCCGTGATCGCAGCGTTCAGGATGTGATGATTGCGGATTTGCAGAGGCAAGTCGCAGAATTAACCCAGCGCCTAGCGGCGCAGGATTTAGAGGATCGTGAGGCCTCTGATCACGATACAAATTCCACTTTCGAAAACCCATATCACAATCGCGCAGGATTCCGGGCGCAGGATTCCGGGAGCACCGTGGTCGGGAGGAGCGTCATGGAGACCTCGGTTTTCGGGTCGATCTCCCTGAGTTTTCTGGTACATTACAGGCCGAGGGATTCGTGGATTGGATTAATGAAGTGGAGCGTATTTTTGAATATAAGGAAGTCCCCGATCGTGTGAAAGTGAAACTGATCGCCATCAAACTCAAGGGCAGAGCATCTGCGTGGTGGGAACAGTTACGACGTTCACGAGAAAGACAGGGCAAAGCCAAGATCACTGATTGGGAGAAGATGAAAAGAAGATGAAGGGCCACTTCCTTCCCTTCGGCTACACGCAAACCTTATTTCAGCGACTTCATGCGTTGAGGCAGGGCGCGCGATCAGTCGATGATTACACGGAGGAGTTTTACCAATTGGTCGCCCGGAACGATTTATCTGAGACGGAGGAGCAGATGGTGGCGCGATATTTGGGGGGTTTACGCCAGCCCTTGCAAGATGTCCTCAGCCTTCATTCATTGTGGAGTGTTTCGGAAGCATACCAGCGTGCACTTGCTGTTGAAAAACAGCAAAACAGGAGACCAGTGATCAGGAGCGATCACAACAGTCGACCAGTTCGCCCTCAAGAGTCCCGTCCTGCTCAGCAGCCACCGCAGGGTAATTCTAACCCTACTATTAGATGTTTTCGTTGTGGTGAACAAGGGCATAGGGCGACTGATTGCAGGAAGCCTGCTAGTCAAAAGGGCAAAAATTTGTTGATTGAGGACAACGTGGAAGACGAGAATGAGGAGATTGGCGAACCCGTGTATGACGATGATGAGACTGATGATGTGTTGTATGGAGATGGTCATGAGACTCTGGTCGTTCGCAAGAGTCTACTTACCCCCAAGGGCGATTCAGGGGACGATTGGTTGAGAACCAATATTTTCCACACGACTTGCACAGTTGCAGATAAAGTCTGCAAAATGATCATTGACAGCGGCAGTTGTGAGAATGTAGTGTCCGAGGAGGTTGTCCAGAAATTGCAGTTGAAGACGGACCGTCATCCTAAGCCATACAAGTTGTCATGGCTAAATAAAGACAGTGAGGTAACAGTTGATAGGCGATGCCTGGTGTCTTTTTCAATTGGTAGAAAATATTTTGATAATGCCTGGTGTGATGTTGTGTCTATGGATGCGTGTCATATATTGTTGGGTCGACCTTGGCAGTATGATCGCAGTGTCATTCATGATGGACGGAAGAATACATATTCCCTTAGCATCAAGGGAAAAAAGATGGCTCATTTTGTTGTGGTTGACAGGTTTTCCAAGATGGCTCATTTTGTAGCTTGCAGAAAGACTATGGATGCTGACCGGATTGCCCATCTCTATTTCAAGGAGATTGTGCGTTTACATGGTGTTCCTCGATCCATCACTTCAGATCGTGATACTAAGTTCATCAGTCATTTCTGGAAGAGCCTGTGGGGGAAACTGGGAACGCAGTTGAATTTCAGTAGCGCCTACCACCCCCAGACGGATGGCCAGACTGAGGTGGTGAACCGAAGTTTGGGAAACCTTTTAAGGTGTTTGGCAGGAACGAAGCCGAAGCAGTGGGATTTGGCATTGCCTCAGGCAGAATTTGCCTACAACAGATCAAAAAACAGAACCACAGGTTTAAGCCCATTTGAGATTGTCTATGGTCAGAACCCATCCGGGGTGTTGGACTTAGCCCCTATTCCACGTATAGGACGTTTCAGTCCTAAAGCAGATGAGATTGCAAAGTATCTTCGGGGTATCCATGAGCAGGTGAAACAGACCATTCATGAGAGCAATACCAAGTACAAGACTCGGGTCGACAATCATCGTCGTCAGGTACTTTTTGATGTTGGTGATTTTGTTTGGGCTGTATTAACTCGTGATCGTTTTCCTGTTGGTGAGTATAATAAGCTTAAGGATCGGAAGATTGGACCTTGTGAGGTCGTGCAGAAGATCAATGATAATGCTTACAGGTTGCGACTTCCCAGTCACTTGAAGACTTCTGATGTCTTTAATGTGAAGCACCTGAGTCATTGTTTTGTGGATCCTGATGACACTACTCTGAACTCGAGGACGAGTTCTTTCCAACCCGGGGCGACTGATGCAGGGGGATCTGAGACAGATGATGCTGAGCTGTCAGATTGCACGTTGATGGCGCTGAGATACCATGAGTTGGCAGATCAGCGCAAAGGCGGGAATTGATTGTGACATGTTCCTTATTGGGGTCGTTTGAGTATGTTTCAGTCTTTTGGCCATAACTTTGGCTACAGGTGTCAGAATCGCGCATAAGACCCCAATCCGGAAAGCTCTTTTCGACGCGCACGCTCTCCACATGAGCTACGCTCCATGTGGCCTTTTTTTCAACCTCAAATTCTGCCGTTTTTCCGAATCCTAGATTTAGTTATTTTTTACCGATTGTTAAGTAGGAAGTCAATTTAAATCCAATTTAGAGTGATTTTCGGGATTTTGCTATTTTTGGCAAAATTCGAATAAATACGATTTTTGCTATTTTTGGCAAAATTCGAATAAAGACGATTTTTTTAGCTATAACAGTCCGGCTTGTGGACTGCTTTTGACAGTTATTGATTTTATAATATTTTATTAAACCCTAGAGACTTTTTTTCTCTGGTTTTTGGGCGAATTTTCTCTTGTGAATCGTCTGTCGGAGCTAGCCTACAGGATAATCACTATTCTGTCTGGCGTCACACTGCTTGTTGTTATACTTCCAGAGGAAACATTTCCAGGAACATTCAAGGGATTAGACGCCTTTGCATCATTAACCAATGATGTCACCTGGCAAAGTAAAAATATTAAACAGAAGTCAACTCCGCTCATAGGCTCAGATGACATTTTAATAAATCAAATGAATTCAAATATTCTGCTTCAAAGACAGGGTAAACATTCCAAATATAAATACAGAAGAGACTATTGGCTTCCTCTCTTTCAAGAACGTACAAAAAGCTACTTCGGAAATATTGTTACAACTGCAAGTCTCCAACATAAAATCAATTTGCACATAAACACTACTGAAAAAAATATATTTGGAAAATTAACAATCCGACGTCAAATATTCCTTTCACGTCAATTGAATCCGCTAAATTACCTAAATTTATTCTTGGTTCACATACATATTTACAATGAACCAAAATAAACCAAGCAGAACCAAAAGAATGTGTCATCAAATATAGTTTAATCATCATACGTTTAAACTTTCTTTTTAAAAAAAAAGTATATTACCATCAAATAATCCAGCAATAAACTGATTAGAAAAATGCAAGGAACTGACTAGAAAAATCCTACCGCGATAACTATTAATCATTTTCAATTCAAGATATGAAGAAAACAAATCAAATCAAACACCCCCGAAGATTCGAAATTAGGTAACAAAGAGTACCAGCTTGTAAGCATCGGGGAGCGAAAACCGCTGTTCGAAAAGCTTCTGCGTGAATTCAGGATTGGATTTGAGAACAAACGGAGACATCTCCCGGAGCTGCAACAGCTCCGGATCCAAACACGCTATATCTCCAACAGCAACTGCCTCCATTTTCTTTTCTTCGCATAACCAAACACAGCTCAAACAAAGTTTCCTCGCATATCAAATATAATCAACTTCCAAAAAACAAAACCAACATATATAAGCTTAGAAACTTGTTTTTAGTAAGCAATTGAAAAATGTGAACGAGGAACTTCTATTTTGAGCTGGAAAACAACTGGAAACCCTAGATCTCCGTGGAAACAGGTAAACCGAGCTAGGACAATTTTTTCTTATTTTTCCGTTTTTTTTTTCTTTAGACGTTAGCAAGTGAGTGATTTGGGACGAAGCACAGTGATTTACAATTTTCGTAAAAATAATTAAGAGAGAGATTCGGGAGGTAGGTCAGCTAAGAAATTACAGAGATTAGCAACATCTAAGAATAAGAAGAAGAAGAAGAAGAGCAGCAGATTATTTTTTATTTTTTTCTACTTGAAAGAAAAAGAGTTTACCATTTTCCTTGAGAAAAATTAAAATAATTCCACGTGTCCAGTGGGGGAGAAGACACATCTGCAAGGATCATCCTTCTTGTTCAATCTCCACGAATAAAACAAAGTCTGTAATAAAATAACGAATATGATCCCCTTCCTCATTATAGAATATTATTTTATTAAATTTTTTATTATTAAAAATTATAAAATATTTTTAATTATATAGTGTTGTTTTATCAAATCTATTGATTATTAAAAATTTGACAGTTGTTTAAGCTATATAGTAACATTATGAACTAGATATGATAGTCGTTTGATATTTTAAAATTAAATTTTGTCATATCATAATCGACCAATCATCTCAAAAATATCGTCATTCTTTAATAAAAAAATGGCGGGTTTAAAATATAATTAATAGTCAGATGATCATTTTATAATTTTTAATAGTCGAGAGACTCAATAAAGCTACACTCTATAATTGAAAGATCATTTTGTAACTTTTAATAGTTAAAAAACTTAATAAAATAATATTCTATAATTGAAACCTTTAAACTAATATTGAACTAATACAATATTAAGTTACTCAATACAAATTAAATTTCTTTTTAAAAAAAATCCCATTTAATTCTATTATATTATATATTTAAGAAACCTCATTATTCAAAACATATTTGTTATGTAATTTTTCCTTCTATTTTTGTAGGTGTACTTATTTGGGTAAACTATATTCAGTAGTCACTAAATTCTTAGGATGCTTTAACTTTAGTCACTAAACTCAAAAACTATTTATTAGAGTCATTGCATTAAGAAATTTTTTTATTTCGGTCACTACACTGTTAAAAAATTAACAACATTTGATCTGTACGATTACTAGACCGCTAAAGAATTAATAACAGTTGATATGCACGATGACACGTCCTTCTTAATAATGAATTAATATCCACCAATAAGCTGGCATAATTTAAGTATGTATTGATATTTGAATCTGATATAATATAATATAATATGAATAAACAATATTCCAATTAAATTATGAAATAAATTTATTTTATAAAAATAAAAATTATAAATAATATTTATAAAATTAATATTTTAATTATTTTTATAATTAAAATTAAAAGTATACTCTTATATTATTTTAATATTATGTTATTATTAATTTATTTTATGAAATACATAAAAAATAATTTAGGTGGCATAATTTAACTTATATATTATATTTTATCAAAATATCATGAGTTCATGATTAAAATGAAAGTTTTTTTTAATAATCGATGTGATTATAAAGTATTATATATTCAAAATCTTTTTAAGTTATTGAACAATAACTAAGCTTTGAAACTAAGTATGAAACTTATTTTTTTAATCAACGACAGATGAAAGAGTTACAAATACTGAAATTACATAACAAGACAAAGTAGGAAAATAGGAACTGCAACTGCCAATAGGCCTGTAAATGAACTGAACGTTCAGCGAACCGTTCGTGAACCGTGCGGCGGGAAGTTCGTTTATGTGCGTTTATTTATTAAATGAACGAACATGAACAATATTTTTTGTTCGTTTAATTAAATGAACGAACATGAACATAGGTCTCGTTCGTTCATTTACGTTCGTGAACGTTCGATTATGTTCGTTCGGTTATGTTTGTTTATGTTCGTTCGATTATGTTCGTTTATGTTCATTCATTTATGTTTAACTCAATCTTCTTAAATCAATTTTGGTGACCAATTTGTAAGTATCTTAAAAATATTAATTAATCTGATATTCTGATGACCAACTCCATAATTAACCCAATTTTATTTGGAGATTAAATCCAATATGTTAACCTGTGAGGCACATCGCACCTATATTCATTTCCCCCTTTTTCCCCAAACCCTAGTGTTCACTAGAGAGTGGAGACGATCGCTGAAAGCTTCAAAACAAATTATATTATAGTGCAATATAAAGTTTTACAGGTATGTTTTCATCTCTTTCTCTGTTTTATTTGGCTTAATAGTTGATATGTAAAGTTATTGCAGGTATCTTCACATTTAAAACTCAAGAAAACATCATACTTTTTTCTAGAAATAGATGGGAAGATAAAGGTAACAATCGGAAGTATATGAACATCAATAAAGAGAAAAATATATAGAATTTGCCAGAAAACAAAACAAAGGTTTCTATGCAATTTCTGAAAAGAGTGTAATAGCGAAAAATGATTGTTCATATGTAATCATGGACCACTAAGATAAATATTATAGCGTTAAATTAAAGTTGTGTGAATCATTTAATATCTTTAAAAGATCGATCAAAATATTTAATATCTTCAAACATTTCATCACTGCTAATAAACTCTTACGCTATTTATCACTGTAGATTTGGTTATTTACATTGTCGACTATTTTTCATGAAAGAACAATGGAAGGTAGGGTCTCCAACGTTTATGTTTGTTTATGTTCGTGTTCATTTATGTTCGTGTTCGTTTATGTTCGTGTTCGTTTATGTTCGTTTATTTATTAAATGAACGAACATGAACATATTATATTCCTTGATAAACGAACATGAACAAAAAATATTTTGTTCGTTTATGTTCGTGTCCGTTTATGTTCGTCTATTTATTAAATGAACGAACATGAACATACCTCCGTTCGTGTGCGTTCGATTCGTTTACAGGCCTAACTGCCAACATAGCTTTTCCCATGAATAAATATTTAACAAAATAAGCCTGGATCCAAGTATCTGATTCTCTTCATTAACTCTACAACAACATAGCTTCACAACCACTAACATAATCACACGCATATATATAATACGACATTCCACCAAAATATATGGAATTTGGCAGCAACGACACCCCATGATGCATGCAAGAATTTCGTTCCGTAGCTCGGGAGAGAGATGATTTTTTCTCGGACCCTGAATGGACTCTCTGGCTTGTGGAGAGGCGACTGCTACCTGAAAGAAGCCAACTCGATCGACTATCGATGGGCCCTAAAGAAGAGGTTGGCCGGCCGCTAGAGGCAACAGCCCTCTTGGACAAGCTGCTAGGGCGGGTGGAAGAAATCCGTACCCTTCCAGAATCATTATCCTGGAAAACCATGATAGAAGTTCATAATAGCATTCGGAATAAAAGATGATCAACTCTAAATACATCCTTATATCCAAATATATTCGATGAAATAGATCCAGATCCATATAGGAAATGGGAAAGAAAACAATAACCTAGTAAATACAACAAAGTTCAAGGAAGTCAGATGCATACCCTATCATTCGATGGTGATGCCTTCTCTGATACTTTCTGTTTTGAATGATCAATGAGATGTCCACTGCCTGAAGCGTTTTTCCTAGTAAATGCCTCGGCAGCACCTGAAACTCTATCCCGGGTTTCTCGTGCTACAGTCAAAAACATGGAAGAAAAAGAGGGCAAAATCGATTAGCATCTGCTTAACACAGGGAAAGCATTTTTCTTTAATGAAGTAGCAGCCCAGAAACATGTTGAATCACTTGGCTGTAAATTGGCAAGGTTAAGTATCAGAGCCTCGAGCATGATAGTGGCAATTAAGAAATGTATCTAGAAGGAACTCTAGAAAACTACAAAAATCAGAAAATCCAAATATGTTCTAAGCGTTCTAAATATTTTAACTGCAACACAACAGTATATCCTCCTCCCTACAACCTCTCCAGAGAACGGAAGACACCTGATGGCTTCTTTGTTCTTTCAGCAGATGTTCCAGTGTTTACAGCAACTTTTCCACTTGATGGCTGAAAAGACACAACAAAGCAAATAAGAATCATCTGTGATAGGAGAGATGTACAGCTCAACAGTCACACTCACTGACCCGTTGTTTAGAGCTACCAGTCAGCTGGGGATACTTGAGTATAGTCCAATCATATACATAGTCGAACTGATATCCTGTGAACAAAACCAAGTTGGGTCAAAAACCACCTTCCACCTGCGTTCAAAGAAATATTTTGCAACTTCTTGAAAACAGGAAAGTTAAATTCAGCCAGAAACAGAATGAGCAGACAGACACGCTATCGATTTTGCAAAAACAAAATGTGTTCACAACATGTTTAAAACACATTTTACCAGATGTTGGTATGCAACATCCTTATTCTATTTGAAGGTGCATGAGTTAGTTACTGATATTTGGGTACAATCAATTCTGAAACAGAGACACCAATATATGCAGAGTTTCTTCTACATTTCAGTGACTCTGACAAGACCAGAAGAAACTAGAAAGGTAGGTCATCAAGTTTCCAGAAAACAAGCCATCTTCAAGTTGTTTCCACTATAGTGCACGAATTTTAAATTTCATAAGTGTCATGCTTTGAATGGTAGTGCTTGTGTTAAGACGCACTTAGACTAGGGTATTCAAGACATTAGAAATATTTTTGGGCATTACAAAAGATACAAACAACTCCCATCCATTTGTAATAGCTGAGGTATGAAGAAAGTATTTTTGAACTTGAAACAACAATGCTAGGTTCTTTCTTACCTTCTCGAATAAACAAGTCACGGAAAAGCTTCTTCAAGTACGAATAATCTGGCTTGTCTTCAAAGCGTAATGAACGGCAATAATGGAAGTATGATACGAATTCAGATGGATATGACTTGCAAAGTACCTAACGGAAGGATTAGCTTATTTTAGGTGATTAGTCACAAACAAGGGAAGTGTACTGACAGGGTAATGGCACCAGCCTTGCCTTATCGAATTCAATACGAATTCACCATGCATTAAACTATAAGCATAGTATCCTACATGCAAGTGACAAGTTGAAACTTAAAATACCTCAACAGGTGTTAACATCTTCTTTTCACTGATTCTATCATACTTCTGTTTTTTTGTTCCTGCTCTAAGGCCCTGCCATGGAAGGCTAATTCCAGCAATACAAAAATTTTAAGAACGTGAATAAAGAGAAATAGATTTTACGTAAAATTTAGAACACAAAAAAGAATAGTGTTTATATTGCTATGACCTTCCCTGTAAGAAATACATTAGCACATAACCAAGTGATTCCAAATCATCTCTTCTGCTTTGCTCTGCACATGAATTGAGAAACAATTAGAATGCACTATTCACATCATGACTAACATGAATAAGCAGAGACAAGATGATAACTAATCTGGCACTTGACCCACCAACTCCAAGGTGAGTGTTAACACTTGCATATCGAGCTGTGCCTGTAAGATTCTTGTTCTCTCTGTAAAAATAGCAAAATCAAAGTAAATATTGAACACAGCCACTCAAATAAACAATTGAAACTAACCCTAGATGCCAATGCTAGTCAAAACGTGATTGCTTTTTGGACAATTTAAAGCAGCATGTAAGCAATTGAACATGAAAGAATGCAAGTAAAAGCAGACGACAACTGTTCAAGAACTTCCAAAGTACTCTGGTACCCGCCTTTTCTAGCTTGTTTAGTTAGACGCTATCATTCAATGAGAATCACCACCCATAAGCAATTAATTTACAAGTACCTACCTTTCAGATAGAAAAACATGTCACATACTAGATAAACGGAACTGCAGAAAACAAGGACTCATAGTAAGACTATTATGGATAAGCAACACCGGTAAATGCATACCTATATGGTATGTGTTTATGAGTTTGAAGATCCCTATACTTTTTAGCAAGGCCGTAATCAATAACATACACCTGTTACAAAATCAATGTGATGATTAGTAGCAAGTTGATACATTTAGCTGATGGCCCTTCACATAACAAATATATACAGCTGCAATAACATTTAGAATATACAGTTATCAACTATTGATACAGGCAAGAGATGCTGTAGCAGACTTTAATACATAATCAGAGCTGACCTAAGGCGTCAACATGCAATAATATTTGAATAAAGTTATACATGAAGAAAAACAATTAACTCTACAAGAGGATATCATGATAAAATTTTACTTGCCCATATGTTATTTCAATATCTTAATTTAACGCTTCATTGAATTAAATAATTGCATCATATTTAATATGTAAAAATGCTTATGTGAAAATTTCACAAAAGAAAAATCATATTGATGCATTAGCGATACAAGATCATGTAGATGTCCTCTCCTTAAACTTCTTGGTTACCATGTATCAGACATTGAACCATTGAAACTCACAGTTCAGACAAAAAAGGATTAGCTTTTAGTCCGGAAACATGATACTATTCTCTTTTAAACTCTCTTATGGAAGTCTGAAACTATTAACTGCTACAATTGTAAGTGTGAACGATGAATTGTTCTTACTGATGGATAATCTTAAGAACCACTTATTGGTATTAGCAAGATATAAAATAATAAACTCCACTCTCCAAAATTCACCCTTTATCTGTTTCACCAACCATGAACTATGATTAAATTTCAAATGAGTGGCACTCAGCACTCCACAATCTAACCAGAAATTGAAAGAATTTAGCTGTTGTACCTGGTTTGCTTTTCGTCCCAAACCCATTAGAAAGTTGTCAGGTTTTATATCACGGTGAAGAAATCCCCTTGAGTGCATATATTCAACTCTGTTGATCTGAAGGGCAACAGAAATAGGAGAATTTGTCACACTTGATGCTAAACTAGCAGGCAGAAAACAAATATCTCCAGTAAGACAGGTAAACATACTAACTGATCTGCGAGCATTAAAACTGTCTTCAAAGAGAGTTTTCGATTGCAGTAGTTGAACAAGTCCTCAAGGCTTGGCCCTAGAAGCTCGATAACCATAACATTGAAGTCACCATCAACTCCAAACCAATTGAGGTGGGGAATCCCCGCTTCATCAAAAACAATAAAGAAAAAGAACAATGAACTTTAGCTAATCTTTTTTATATCGATTTCATTTTTCTCATTATACTTATTTATAATCAGCACAGAAAATAACAAAATCTTACTTCCGCCTTGAAGAAGCATGTACAACTTTGATTCATAGTGCAGCTGAGGGTGCTTGGTCTTCACAGGTTCCTAAAAATGTAGGCAAAAATATATCATACTGATCAATATCCAATGAGATTAAAGTAGGGAATTGACAGACATGTTCTAAATTCACTTCTCGCAACATTTCAGTAAGTAAAAGGCACTTTTCATTCCACAATACATGCACAGTAGTGACATCTAAAGTACTTCTATGAAGCAACAACACTCAGTCTAGTTACATTTTCATAAATTTCAGCCGCATATCCACCTTTTGTCAGAGATATTTGGTCAAAAGGGAAAAACAAAATATTGACAGACATTGCACAAACGCGGTTTTGAGAAATACAAAACTTAAAACTGCCAAAAACACAAGGCCATATTCTAAATTTTAATATATCTTTTAATCCAAATCTGTGTTCTGGTCAGCATTTCCCAACACATCACAAGTTCAAAGCTCAATAATTTAGCGTTCACTCAATCCAATCTAGCAATCAACTCAACTTCATCAAAGGGCAACGTATGTTCTGATCCAATAAATTTTGTAAACTCACACTTACAAAAATGACTATACATAACTATTCTCATAACATTATGATCACTTGATTTAACTCTTTTCCACGCAGAATATTTAAAATCCAACTGATTGCATTGATATTACAAATACAAGTAGCTAGACTCGAAATGTAAAACAATTCCCTAGAAATTTCTTATAACCAGATGGTGACATATCAATATAAAACCAGTAAATTACTAACAAAAATCGAGCTAATCAAATATATACTAAAAATTTAATTCCAGAAACACAAGGCACATACCATCTTAATCGCAACTTCTTCCCCTGTCTGTACATTGACCCCTATCAAAACAAATTCCCATAAATCATATTAATTATTACTTCAATTTAGAAGGTAAAAAAACAAAGAGGAAAGAAAAAAGAGAAACAGATTTACCGAGGAAAAGCTCGCCGAAAGATCCAGCTCCGATCTTCCGGCCCATTTTGAATTTTCCACCGAGTACACGATCCATTATCAAATTTACTTGATTATTCAGCAAAAAATAATCAAAAACTCTAATAAAAATTTATAATCAGACGATTTGATAACAAAATCGGCTCAATTGGGAGAAATAGGAGGCGGAAATTATTGGGTCAATGAACCACATTGCTTAAAAAAAAAGAGATAACAGTTTTGGTGCGAAAAAATCAATAAAATGGAATTAAAACAATGAGATTGTCAAATGATTAGAGGAAAAGAAAGAGGGAAGGAGAGACAAAGAAATCAAACGAAGATTTTCGATTAAGAAGAAGAACGAGAAAGGGAATTTTCTCCGTTTCTCTGATCTTTGGGATTTTTTTTAAGAAAACGAATTTTATTTTATTTTTTCCTTAATGGAAACTTTTTTATCTTTCTTTCTTTTAGCACATTCTGTTTTGTGCGCAGTTAATACTTAAGAAGGCGAGCGGCTGGATCAAGCACGTGACCAACACGTGCATAACAGTTCATTACGTGGCATTACAACGTACCGTTATTTGTTTTTCCTTTTTTTTCTTGTTTCCTTTTGATTTTCCCAGCAACCAAACAGAAGCAAAGGAGCTAGTTCAGCCAGAAAACTAAAAACAGGGAAGCTAGAAAATCGAGAAAATGAACAAAAACTCGTTTGGATCAAGAATTAACGATGGATCCGTTGAAACAATTCCAGGAAATGCTGGAATCTGGTCTTCTAATGCGAGTAATTCACATCATTCTATTCGAGTTTTTGTTAGATCATATGAAAAAATCAATATTCTCCGGTGTTTAACGACTGTGAAATGAATATTTCAGGAATATATGCAGAATATTTTTTTAACATAGAGAATAAATTTTGTTGCGTTAATTTAGTAAGAAGAATCATTCGAAAATTTATTTAGGGTTCCCAAAACATTCTAATGCGAGTAATTCACATCATTCTATTCGAGTTTTGTTAGATCATGAAAAAATCAATATTCTCCGGTGTTTAACGACTGTGAAATGAATATTTCAGGAATATATGCAGAATATTTTTTTAACATAGAGAATAAATTTTGTTGCGTTAATTTAGTAAGAAGAATCATTCGAAAATTTATTTAGGGTTCCCAAAACATATTTTATTTTCCCTGGTTTAAATCACCATCAATTTGATCCCACAAATTTAACGATTTTTCATGCAACTGACTATCTCTGTATACCTCAATTTGCTGCAGCTAATGCTTCGAGTTTTCAGGGAATTCCTGCTGTAAAAAATAAGGTGACAACTCTTCTTATGATGTCGAAAACTATGGAGTTGTTAAGGTGCATTTCTATGGCGGATTCATGCAAATGCATACTATCTTTTGTCATCTTTATCAACAAGAAAGATTTAACAACATAAGTGCTGAATTTGCATAGGCATTGCCATTAGTGACCATTTATATCTTACGAAAGACTTATCTCGGTAATGCTATCAGTATTTTAAAAGGTTCAAGGTGGCGTTTGGTTAGCAGAAATATATTAGAATTAGAGGGAATTGTAATTTAATTCTATCATTTTTCTATGTTTGGTTCAAGTTTTCAAAGGGAATTGAAATCCTTCATGACTTCAACTTTCTATCAAATGAGTGAAAGTGAATTCCATCCATTCTATGATGGAATTCAATTTCCTTGTTGGATGGAATTGAAATTTGACTATACTACCCTCATCAATCTTTTGGTAACTTATTCATATATTGAATAAAAATATTTTTTTTATTATTTCGGGTCAGATTTCTAATTCATATATTCGGGTCTGGTCGGGTGAAACTTTATTTCGGTCGGATCGGGTCAGTTTTTTTTTAAGTGTGATATTCGGGTCGGGTTGGGTTGGGTTCGGGTTTAGGGTGAAAAATACCCGACCTAAAAATATATAATTTTACCTTATATATTTAGGAATAATTACAATAATACCCCTCTATATATAATTTTTTTCAATTAAGTCACTGTTTTTATTGAATAAAAATAATTTTTTATTATTTCGGGTCGGGTCGGGTCTCGGATGGAGGTTCCCTTGTTCTCGGGTCAGGTCTGGTGGACCAAAAACCCGACCCATGGCCATCCCTAATTGGGATGATTTTAACTTATGATGTTTATTAGCATGATTTTTATAATTTATTAAAATAAATAATCAATCAATAAAATTAAAATTTAATATTTTTTAAATTTTTATAATATATTGCTACATGTAATTTATAAAACAAACTAAAATTAAGCAAAAAAAAAACAAGAAGGGCAATCGTGTCATTTTACATTATTGAAATCAAATTCATCTGACATGTTTGCGAACCAAACAGAATATGAAATTGAATTCCAATTCAATATTCTGCTAACCAAACAGAATATGGAATTGAATTCCAATTCCTGATAGATTTCAATTCCTTCCAGATTCTAGTTCCCTCGAAAACATTTTAGCGAACCAAACGCCACATTTGCGGATAGAATTAAGCACTTGCTCTTTGTAATTTCATTGCCTTTTTCGATCAAATACAGTCTATTTGTGGTGGTGAGACTTATCTGCTCTAGTTATTCATACATTGTCCGAATCAACTATTCTTTCGATCCTTGGATTTAAGTCTGCATTATTCAATATCCACAGGCTCTATGGCTTCATCGTCGTTTCCTTTCCCTTGGTTTGATATGGCATTTGATTACTTTTTTTTGGTATTTTGTGCCATTCCGAGCAGAAAACCGGCAAGGATAGCGAAATCGATATCGTTTTGGACAATGAATTATGTCTCCTGGATCCCTGCTCAACCATTCAAGATTGGATCCTTTCAAAGCACAAGCCGTCGACACTTTACTCTTTATGGTTGATAAAGGTAACCGTAACAATTTTGCTAAAATTATATGGAGATTGAACTAAATGTGAAGCTGGAATCTGGAAACTCGAAGAACACATAACATGCGACATGAGGAGAAAGATCTTTCCTTTGGGATTTTGCAGAGCTCAGAAGCTTTTGAAATAAACATGTAAGCCCGAATTAACTCTTCGGTAAATATTACGCATTTAATATCGTATGCCCATGACTATTTTATCTGGTTTTGGTGAACTTATATGCTCAAATTGGATTGTGGTACTGAAAATAGTCTGGAATTGCACTTTTCATCTAATGTTTGATGACCATCTATCCTATTGACAAGAATGTGACAATAATGTTATGGTGGTCTCAACTTCCAAGGGTGCATCCTCATGTTTTTCCAGCTTTGTGGAGATCCGAATTCCCTGAAGGTAAGGTAAGCTATTATAAATCTAAGAAATGGCTGACCATTCCTACTCTGCCTAGGTCCTTGAAAGAAACTTGCATCCGGAAAGAGAGTGATGTGAACCGATTGAACATCATATTCATCCTTGCATCTCCAACCTTTCATAAGATTCAAAGGAGGACTTTCTCCATCTTATTATTTTCCTACACTATGATTATGATGATTATATTCAGAATATATGATTCATATCTCATTTATGGCATAGATATATTTATATACATATATTACATCTATAGCTATGATAATAACATTTCATTCATTATTATGTGATGCATGAAGTTATTATTATATAGCCTTAGCCCACATCTTTATATGTAATATTTATTACTTTAAATACTTAGCTTATATTGTGTTTTCTTTTGAAGGTACATTCGGCCACACCTAAGGGAGTTGATTTGAGCTAAATGATGAAAGCTACAGCAGGACACTCATATAGGGACATTTAGGAGAACATAAGGAACATTTGGTGAAAAGTTGTTCAGAGACAAGTGGGCTCATAGCTGCGTTGAGCTAGAAGATGACTTCAATTCAGCTGGGGAGCTGCACCATCATCACCATCGCTCAGAATACTTCAAATATGGTCAAGTCAAATTTTCTAAAATCGTACCTTTTCTCGAAGAGTTGCATTTCCAGGAGGTGACTTTTCACAAGGAGTTGTCATAACACTCACCATGTTACAACTCACCTATGGCCAACTTACCTCCAGCTCATTCACCTAAGAACTAGCTAAAACATGAAAGGATACCTTTCAACAATTGTGACCTTTCATGAATGTTGTTGTCCATGAAAGTGCCCTTTCATCAAGGTGCACGTTGGTGAAGAGATCTCATCAAATGGAGACTTAAATCACGAAGAGGTATGAGGCAAGCAACATGACCATTCGACTAGCCCCACACGCCTAGCACATGAACAAGACTTGGCGCCAAAGTGAAGCAACACATAACCATTCGGCCAAGGGAGATGCACCTTCATTCCAGCCGAATCATCAAGTCCTTTCATGAAGGAGTAACTGAACCAACACAAGGTCAAGTGACATCCTCATTCGTCCAAAGCATCATGCACCTTCAATTAATCATGTACTTAGCCGAATGGGCATCTAATTATTCGGCCAGCCCTCTCATTTCCTATAAATTGAGAGGTTGTCATCATTTGTAATCATCTCATTCATTTATATAAAAATTTCTTTGTGAGTTAATCTCTCTTTAAGGTTCTTTAAGAACTTTATCGATTAAGCAAATATATTTTTATACTTGTGCGTCATTCTTTCCATCTTGATTCTTTTAATTCCTAAATTTCATATCTAGTGGGTTTAAGACACCATTACCATCCCTCAAGCAAGTTTGCGAAGACCGGGGTTGTGCTCCTTAGCATAGCTTCTTCTTTGGCATGATTGAGATACAACTTCATCACCATCTTCCATATTCATTCATTCAACTTCGACACCATCATCCATCTTCCATTGAAGGCCACCAACAACATCATCTTCAATATACTTCCGCAACCTACTCTTTCTTCCATTTATTCATTTTTTATCATTTTAATTACTTATCCATTTCATTTATCCTTACTAATCATTTTTACTTATCTTTCTTTATTGCGGCCATACTTGCAATTCAAGGGCATCGCTTCTGTCATTCCTAGATTGGGACAACAATAAGGATGTCTATTCACTTCCTTTGATGGGTGTAGATTTGCCTTACATCAGAGAGGAAACACCCTACGTCACCCCGAGTTAGGGACAAGTATCAGGTATGAGCACTATCGATATTTTGATTTTTTTTTTCAAATGTTTAGAGAATCGAATATACATGTGCTTGTATGATTTAGAACACATATATTGAAATGAAGAGTCCAAATAACATAGAAAGCAACAACCAAAAGCGAAACCCGAGTTCGCCGAGTAAGAATTAAAATTGATCTTCCCCATTGCTCACCATAAATATAATGAAGTAAATATGAATGAAATCTTTGCTTGAAATTAGCTCGAGTAATAAATGTTGGTTTTGTTGGTACATAGGTAATAAATGTTGAGCAAGGGTTAGGAAAGGTATTTTCAATGAATGATAATTGAATTAAGATATGGACATTTTTGTTTCTTCCCCTTCAAAAAATGCAATTCTTTGTATTTTCTTATTAAAAATCAAAGAAGGATTTGATTCGATCGGCCATGAAATCTGGTGTTGGAGGATCGGTGACCACTCATTGCCATTATCCAAATTGTAAGTTACCGGAATGAAACATGGAGGAACTAGATCTTACCAAAAAGATATTGGTTCAATGACATTTCCGGCCCTTCAACTTTCATTTTAGTCCTTAAACATTTTTCTTCTTTTCTTAAACCCTCAATTTTTATTTTTAATTTTTTTGCTTAATATAAAAATAAGTGTTTAAATTATACAACTTTCCCATTAAGGCGCTTAAATATTTTCCGGTCAATTCAGGTGTCTAACGTTAGAAATGTTTTCATTTAAGTGTCTCGAATGTAACCGTTGTTAAAATTTTTCATTAAATGAGATGTGTCACATTTATTTATTTAAAAACGACCAAGTTTTTCAAATCTAAAAAAAATCAAAACTTTGAGACTCTAATTTCAATCTCTATGTCCATGCCTATCGTCGTCGCTGTCGTCAACCAAACCTCCACACAATGATAAGTTCAAACAAACGACTCAGAACCTAGAAACTCAATACCCCCGACGAAGAAAATTGTGAACTTGAACTCCTAAAATCGCGACACCGAGGCTATCTGACAACGCGCATAGTGGAAGGAGTAATGATGGATGACAAGGGAGATATCAAGGATGGTGGAGGCGACTGTCGCCGTTAATAGAGATAGTAAGGTTAGGGTTAGGAATTTTAGGGTTGCTTTTAGAGATGCGTAGGGATTTGAATTTTTTTTATTTTAAAGAAAATAGTATTTGTTTAATATAATAATATTTTTAAGTTTTTTTAAAATTGCTTGAGCGCGACAGGTATTATTTAACGGGTTTTTTAATGGTTGTTACAGTTAAGATACTTAATATTATAACGTTTGTAACGTCAAACATCTATATTGAAAAAATAATTTAGAAATCTTAAATAAAAAATTTATAGTTTGGACAATTATTTTTGCATTAAGTTTTTTTTATCAAATTGAACCAATAGATAAAACGATAAAATATTAAGACGATGGTAGATAGATAAATTTTTTTATATAAAATGACAATAGCTGACATCAGTTTACAAAACATCTGATATATTTTTGGTCGGATTAATTTGATAAAAAAGATAAAAGTTTGAGGGTTAAAAGGAAAAAAAATTAAAGACATGATTTTTAAAGTTCAAGAGCCAAAAATGTCATTAGATCAAGAAGATTCAAGAAAATCAAAAAATAATTTTAATTTTTAAAATTTATATAGAACTCAACAGCTTCTTTTTTCAGTTTAAAAATGGGATAATTAAAATTGATCTTAACCAATGTAATTTTAATTCAGTCAATTTAATTATAAGTATTATTAACTTTTACTTTTAAAATTAAAATATTACACACTAATCTTAATTTTTCTTTAAGATCAATTTGATAATATTCTATTTTGCAGGTATAAATGAGATATGTGTTCACAAGTTCTTCGAGTTTCAACTCAATAATTATCGAACCGCTTGAGTTCGAGTCGAATCAGTTCAGGTTTTCGTTTCAACTGATAAAATGCCGAGACTGTCCTTCAGTTGGGGATTGAAGCAGATTTCAGCCCAGGATATTCAGGGACAAAACATATGACAAAATTGACCCAACAGATGAAGTGAGTAAAAGAATTAACTTATTAGATGATTTATAAAATTAATTTAAGATCAACGGCATTTGTTATAATGACTTAATAAATTATATCGACGTGATGAGTTATAATAAAACATTTTTTATTAAAATTTATCATTCTGACGTAACAAATTCTAATAAAAAGTTATATTATTAGAATTCATCACGTCGATTTGATGAGTTTAAATAAAAATTTAGTATTTAGACAAACTCTTCATGTGAACGTGATGAGTTTATCCTACACTGTAACATTTGCTTAAAATTTCAAATTAAAATTCGGGCTGACTTAATCGGCTAACATATACCAATAAGAACAGTGGGCTTTCCGGGTCAAACAGTACCCGAATCCAAGCCAGATTCCTTATCACAATGTACAAGCTCTGAACACCCTTAAACCAAATTTCAACACCCAAAACAGTTCAGTTTTATCACCTTTTTCCCCCTTCACTCTCAGAGGTAAGCCTCTCTATCTATCAATTCATTTCTTTTTGTACCAAAATGATCTTTCTTGAACATTAAACACCAGAATTCATCAAATGACAGTACTTCTTTCATTTGTGTTGATTCCTCATGGCCTACCCTTTAACCCATATAACAACTAAAGCCAGTTTCAAATTCGTCTTCACGCCATAATCCATTGGTGAGTTGCTTGAGCCATGAAAGTTCCAAAGATGGCATTAGAAGGTCCAGAAACAATCACAAAATCTGGGTCTCTGCTGAAACAAAACCAACCCATCTCTTATCTTTTGATTTTAAAGACTCCCATTTGATGGAACTGCTCAATAGGTCCAGCAAGGCAGGCAAGTACAATGAAGCATTTTACTTTATCGAATGCATGGTCGGTAAAGGCTACAAGCCTGATGTTGTTCTTTGTACAAAGATGATCAAAGGGTTCTTCAATGGAAGGAACATTGAGAGAGCCACCAGGGTGATGGAGATCCTGGAGAAATATGGGGAGCCTGATGTTTTTGCCTACAATGCATTGATCAGTGGGTTCTGCAAGATGAACCGTCTCGATTTTGCTAACAAAGTGCTCGATCGAACGAGGACTAGAGGGTTTTCGCCCGACGTCGTTACGTATAATATCATGATTAGCTTATGTAGTCGAAGGAAACTCGATTCGGCTTATAAGGTCTTGAACAAGTTGTTGAAGGATAATTGTAAGCCTTCTGTTATCACCTACACGATTTTGATCGAGGCGACGATCTTTCAAGGCGGAATCGAGAAAGCTATGAAACTCTTGGATGAAATGTTAACCACTGGACTTAGGCCTGATATATTCACTTACAATGCCATTATAAGAGGGATGTGCAAATATGGGATGGTGGACGGAGCTTTTGAGTTTGTTAGGAGTTTAAATGCTAGGGGTTGTAAACCAGATGTTACTTCATACAACATTTTGCTAAGAACTCTTTTGAACCAGGGGAAGTGTGTTGAAGGCGAGAAACTCGTGTTGGAAATGGTTTCCAAAGGTTGCGAACCGAATGTAGTCACTTATAGCATCTTGATCAGCTGTCCTTGTCGTGAAGGAAAGGTCGAGGAAGCAGTAAATGTATTGAAGACGATGAAAGAAAGGGGTTTGACACCTGATGCTTACAGTTATGATCCATTGATATCTGCATTCTGCAAAGAAGGGAGACTAGATTTGGCGATCAAGTTTCTCGATTATATGACCTCTGATGGTTGCTTGCCGGATATCGTCAACTACAACACGATCTTATCGACTCTTTGTAAGAACGGAAAAGCCGATCAGTCTTTGGAAATCTTCTAGAAGCTAAGTGAAGTGGGATGTCCTCCAGATGTGAGTTCTTACAACACAATGTTCACTGCACTTTGGAGCATATGGGACAAATTCAAGGCCTTGTAAATGATATTGGAGATGCTAAGTAAAAGAATCGGTCCGGACGAGATTACGTACAATTCGCTCATCTCGTGTTTATGCAGAGACGGGATGGTAGACGAAGCTATCGAGTTGCTGGTAGACATGGGAAGAAGTAGGATTCAACCAACGGTTGTCAGTTACAACATCGTTCTTCTCGGTTTATGCAAAGTACATCGAATCGACGATGCCATCGAAGTGCTGGCAGCTGTGGTGGAGAAGGGGTGCCGGCCGAACGAAACGTCTTTTGATTAGGTCCTTAATTCAAGCTTAGACAATATGTTTAGGACTTGCACTCGTAATATTTGTCACTTTAGTGCTAGAGAAGTAGTTAAAAAAAATTGTGGCCTTAGGATTTGTTGTTGACTTCTATTTGGTCCTAATATAGTTTCCTAATAAAATTTTAACTATAACCTTTTAATTATGAGTATTCGTTCATACTCAGTCCAAAACAACTGATGTCGATTCCATTTTTTAACATACACCATCTTTCAAAAATAGGCATGTAAATAAACCGAACAAATATGAACGAGTGTATGATCATATTAATTCGTTTAACTTTAACCGAACAAATGAACAAATACGAACAACTAAATGAACATAATTTATTGTTGGTGTTCATTCAATGAGGAATGTAGCTTATTCGTGTTCGTTCTTGTTCATTAAACTGGTAAACGAACACAAACAGACATAAATAAACGCAAACGAACATAAATAAACGTAAACGAACATAAATGAACATAAAATTAAACGATTTAAGGTATTTTTTCAATCTATAGTGAAATGAGAGGAAATACACATGTGAATAAATTTAAAGGAACATAAACAAATGAATAATTGAACGTTCACGAACATAAATGAACAAAAGATTCCTTTGTTCGTGTTCGTTCATTTGATTAAACAAACAGAAAATCTTGTTCATGTCCATTCATTTAATAAACAAAACGAACTTCCCACGAACGGTTTAGCGAAACGTTCGGTTCATTTATAGACCTATTCAATAACTATTTTCAAACCATCTAAAAACAGCTTTGACAATATTCTTAGGATCATGAATTCTCTATTCCAGCCATACACTTTTTAGATTAACTTCAATGAAAAGGAACAAATGTGAGAAAAAAAATCATATGGAAGTAAAAGAAAAGATAATTCCATTTCAAGCTCTTAGGTGAGACATATCTAAGCACTGAGGTAACAGTCTACTTAAAGAGGACAGAAGCTTAAAAATAAATGAATCAAAAGATCAAAACCATGTGTAGAGAAATGATTGTAATTGTACTAATTCATTGGGGTAAACAGCCTGCCACAATGACCAAAGTCTTTAATCCAAAAGTGTACTTTCTCTGAGAACCCTCCATTCTATCGACTTCTGATACAACTTTCTAGCTTCTTGTTTCATTCCGGCATCAGCTACATGTCCTATTATAGTCGAATACGCTGTCTCTTCCGGTGTATTCCAACTCGAGACCATCATTTCTAGAACTTGTATTGCCAAGTCTATCTTCCCATTTCTACATAACCTATGGATCACCATTTTATACCCACTACTCCGACCATGTGTTTCCTCTCCGCCATCACCTTTAGTATCCCTACAGCTCCCTTGACTTGACCTGCACGGAAAAATCCCCAAACTAAACAGCGGTGAGTTATATCATCGGGGTCGATCCCATATCCCGACATCTGATTGTATAATCCCATTGCTTTCTCAATATCACCTCTTCTAGCCAATCCATCTATCCATCTATCACAGTGTTATAAGTAATCAAACCAGAGGAGCAGCTGCTCCTACGTAAAGATTGAAGCAATTGAAAAGCCTCTTTCAACATTCCTTCTTTCGAAAGATCATCGAGAAGAATATTATACGTAATGATGTTAGGAGAGCAGTTTTCAGAGAACATTTGATCAAATAAGTTGATCGCTCGGTCCAGACATCCATATTTACACAAACCCTTGAGCAACAAATTGTATGTAACCACGGTTGGAGGATGACAGGTTTCCTTCATGATTGCAGGTATCTCGTCGACTTCATCCCAACGCCCGTGATTGCAGAGGGAATGGATAAGGGTATTGTAAGTTATAACATTTCGCTCCATGCCATGAGATATAAGATTATATATGACCAAAGCAGCTTCATCGAATTTCTCCTGTTTACAAGCAAGATTAACCAACGAATTGTAGGTGACGATGTCCGGATAACAGCCTTCAATGGCCATATCATGTAATACTTCATTGCCTGCACAGTTCCACAATGCTTGCAGACGAGCTCAACGAGAATCGTATAGGTGATTAGATACGGAGGACATCCCTTTCTCAGTTGATTCTTCTAGAACACAACGGCCTGATCAAACAGCCCATTATCAAACATGCAGCGGATTATCGTATTGTACGTGATCACATACGGAGGGCAACTGCTCAAGCTCATGTCTTCCAAAAGATCGATAGCAGATCTTATCCATCTCCTCTTACAAAGCCCACGAACCATCATGTTATACGTGGTATTATCTGGAATCCCACCAGACATTGTCATAACTCGAAGAATTCTTGCAGCTTTATCAAGTTCATCCATCTTAAGCAATCCCCTAATCAAGTTTATGCAAGAAGGGAAATGAGGAATTTGATTCGCACGTGACATAACTCCAATCAACCGCAACGCACTCTTCAGTCTCCCTTTGCTGCAGAACTTTTGAAGAATATCATTGTTGGTTTCCTCATTGTTTCTAACAAAAGATCCATCTAAAGCCAACATCAAAGAACCCGGAAGCTTTTCCGAAACCATTCTCTCTTTCGATTGTCCATTAATACACATCTTATGATCTTCTGAACTCCTCCATTCATCCTGATCAAATCCACCTACGTCAATACAAACACTTCCCTGGAATCCTCTACACTGTAAAGAAACCGCCGCTCTTTTTGAACCATTAGCTACCTTCCATGGCAAGTAAGAGTTGCTTCAACGACAATACTCGATTAAACAAGTCAAATGAGAAGTAGACACGTTTACCGTCCGCGTCGAGTGCTTCGGAGAGCTACAATCTGGACCAGCTTGTTTCGAACCCATTGCAAACCATGAAAATGGAAAATCTCAACCGGAGATTTCTGAGCAATGGCATGCCCCATCATCGTCTTCTATATCCAATGAATATATATAATTTAATCACTTAATTAAGTGTTAATATGCTTGAAAAAAAACACATTTTTTTGGCTTTCCTTCTTTACTTCAATCAAACTGAAACTAAGATTAATTCCTAGCAGAAAGTGCAAATAAATTCTCTAAATTCATGATTTCTGAGCAATGGCATGCCCCATCATCGTCTCTATATCCAATGATATATAATTTAATCACTTAATTAAGTGTTAATATGCTTGAAAAAAAACACATTTTTTTGGCTTTCCTTCTTTACTTCAATCAAACTGAAACTAAGATTAATTCCTAGCAGAAAGTGCAATAATCTCTAAATTCATGATTTCAGGATTTTTTTTCCTATAATCCAAGCCATTGATTATTTCACCCTCATTGAATTCAAAAGACCTTTAATATTCCCACCAAAAAATACCCAGAAATAAAAGATTACCTGGATGCTTGGTCAAGGCTCTAAATCGAAGAAAATGAAATTTGTAATCCTCTGGACACAGGAAAGGCAGAGCTTTCATTTTTCACTAATGAGTTCTGGCTATGAGGTTTAACGAGTGACGTTAATTGATAGGTTTCTATTAGTGGTATAATTACAATTAAGTACTTCGTTTTGTCATCCCATTTATTATTCAGGACTTTTTCAGAATTCTCGGATCATCAGACTTATGGACAGGTCCAATTTGGACAGAATGATTATTTTAAAGGGCTAATATTAAATTTTAGAATATTCTAGTACTATTAAATTCTTAAAATATTTGTATTATATTGACTAAATTCTTCATCTAAATATTAAAAAATTCTTCTAAATTTATAAGTACAATATTTTATTCATCAATTTATTCACTTTTTGAGATTAACATATTCAAAGAGTGTTTACACTACTTTATTAATTGGATTTTTAAAATTAAGTGATTAAATTTCACCATTCAAACTTTAAAAAAAAATCAAATTTATAATAAATTTGATTCAACAAATCAAATAATTCATTTCAATTAACTCAAAAAAATTAAAAAAAATCTTTTTAAATTGATATGAATCTCCAAAAAAATTATAACAATGTTATTAATAAAACATTAATGCCTGGATTCTATTAAAATAAAGTGTCTCAGTACTCTACAAACACCAGATTTTAACCTTAGAATTGCCAAGACTTGACTAATGGGTCATTCTGATCCGATAAAGGGAAGGCGAAAAGCTTTCATCAGGGCTGCTCACTTGTGTAATATCCCTTTCTTTTGCGGCTTCGGCTTTTTCTGATAATGGTTCTGCCAATGAATTTACCATAACAGACATCCAATGTTTGAATCAGAAATGAGACAAAAGGTTAGGGATAAAAAGCTTGAAAGAAACAAATGTAAGTGTATTTGTACCTTTTGTCTCACAAGGGCTTCCTGATCTATCCTCTCCTTCCAGTTACTCTTCCGAAGCTTGATTGGTCGATTTCCAACATATTTACCTGCAACACATTATCCGAAAAGTGTACACTCTTAGGGTACAAACATAAATGAACTCGAAAAAGGTAGCCCAGATTTGACTATGACTAAGTACCCACCATTCATCTCTTTAAGTGCAGCTGCAAGGTCTGAAGGGTTAGCAAAGCTAACAAACCCATAGCCCTTTGTTTTGCCCGTCCTTTTGTCTCTAACAACCTGGAGGATAACATTTCATACAAATGTCTTAGATATCAATTATCAAATCATTCTTAAGAAATCATGTATCCCTCACTGATTTTCTTAAGAACCGAGTCAACCACAAATATGATAGAGACACAAGAAACAAGATAATGCAAGGTAATGTTAACAGTAGATTATCAAACTAAATGAACCCAAAAAAGAAGTTAAAATCATCATAGCAGAGTGTTCGTGTGCCAAAAACTCGACAACTCATAATGAGCACGCTCACAAATCTGTATCCTATCATTCCTCTTAGCATGATTATAATCACAATGCATAGGCACCACCGAGATTTCTCAAATGTGCAACAATATTCCAGTCAGAAAACCAGAGAAAGCATAAGTGGTTTCAAACATTGTTGGGATGTGGAATAGTAATTCACAGAGGAATACGGTTCTCGCAAGTTCAATGCCATACGACAAAAATTAACAGATAAAGAATGAACTTTCCGTTTCTCCCATTTAAGGCTTCGCAGGACTTCAGGAGGTGGTATCCAACTTAAACAGTTTAATTGGTTGACTGACCTTATCCAGACTAGTTCAAAAATCAATTCAGCTTGCTATGACTCAAACTACTCCATAAGTCAGGTCAAATATACCATACTCAGGCCCTAAAAGTCATGTTCCAGCAGTCAGCATCTGACATCAATGTCTACAATTTTAACAGCACCAATGAACACTAATGAAATGAATTGGATTATTCCATTAATTTGCAGACATGGGGGTTCAAGGCAAAACCTACCTTAAACACAAACATATAACTGCTTTGTGCACTTCATACAAAAATCTGAACAAGAAATACAAAGAGTTGATGGACACAGGGCAAAATATGCTAATAAAAAGAAGAAAAAATCATGTCATTGGAAAACTTACTTTAGCCATGTTAAATGATGGGAACCGTGCAAAAGCTTTTGAAAGAACATCATCATTCACCTCATTACCAAGATCACCACAAAATAAGCGAAAGTCATCTGCATATTACCAACAGAAATAGAACATGAGGGAGGGGGAAAAAGAACTTGTAAACAAACAAAGAGAAATCACAAGATAAATGAATATGAAAGCTGATAGTTCATACTTTCTGGCCACTCTGCAAGCGTTGGATCCTCCCATGACTGACCGGCAGCTTTCCGAGGGATTGCTTTCTTTTTAGTTTCTGCTTTGTGCTCAATTTCACTGCTTGCAAGAGCAGCCTTTACGCTCTCTAATGCTTCGGGGGTAACTATTTGAGCATCCCTTTGAAATAACTGTTGGGCCTGTCCAAATATACTATAACTTATTACAGAGGTGAATGGGTACTCGAACTCACAGTTTTAGAATAAAAACAGGGTTTTTGGGTACTTTCTCCAACATTAATATAAAGAACAATAAACTAGCAATAAAGAAAAGGCAAAACTTTCTCAGCTAAAAACTAAGTAAATTTCTAAAAACAACACTAACTAGAATATAATGATCGAAAATTTAAACAAAAAATCAAACTCTTCGTTAAAATTTCAACTATCTCTTCCACCAATCTATTGCAACTTATTGTTCCCGTTAGAATTTTGGATTCAATTCTCAATAACATAACCCAGAAAATTTCCAAGTTAGCAAAAAAGTTGGTAAAAAAATCTAAACCCCACATAACTCATAAATCCCATGAATTTCAAATTTACAAATAAAAATTGAAATAATATTTATAGTTTCTTGTTCTACGTACCTGTTGGTATTGAGGGAGAGAATAGACGCCGGGGACAGCAGATACGGGGGCAGGATAGGCTGGGGCGGCCGGAACGGGCTGGGCTGCGGTGGCATAAGGTTGAGCCTGTTGCTGGAGATGAAACGGCAAAGGAAAATACGGAGGATTAGCCGTCGTTTGGTAAGTGAATTGAGAAGAGGATGAGGAAGCCGGAGCTGTGGCGGAGGAAGATGGGATCGACATGGCTGAAATTGGGGATTTAGGGTTCTAGAAGAAAAAATTGGGGGAGAATTGTTGATTTAGAAGAGGGAACGATTAGGGATACAAGATATAAGCGTACGTATTTAATAATGCTTTTGCCTTTCAGTTTTAGGAGGCCAGCCTGTCCTTGAAACGCTGTCGTGTGGCCGTGAAGGAGGAAATGCTAAATTTTATCTAATTTGGATTGGTTGAAGGGTTGAATTATTTGTTTTAAGTCGAAAATTTAAGATTTTAAACAATAATAGTAAGCTAACAAATATAATTTTTTTATTATTTTTAATTATTATATATTTCAATTTAATTATTTTTAAAATTTATATTTTATTTTTAAAATAATTTTAATTTGTATAGTTTATTCTTAAAGATTAAATATCTTAAACTTAAAAAAAATCAACTAAATATCTTTTTAATGTCATACATATGATATGTCATGTTGTAAGATTAACCGTTACCTCATCGCAATAAAATCAACAAAGACCATTATCGATCAAATAACTCAGCATATAAAACTTATCAATTCAAGGGTTAAACTCAATGTAAAAAAACATTATTATGAGAATAATATTTATTTAAAAGTTATTTATTTAATTAGCATCTAAAAGATTATTTACAAAATAGTATCATTATTTATAAAGACACATCATGTATGTCTAGACCTGACAAATTTGACCCGAGCTCGATTATCCAAACCAATTTATCCAACTTAATACCTGATATTAACTAGGATATGATAATCAAATTTGATCTGATACCCAAGCCATACTCGATCTGAATCATACTCGACCAAAATTTAGCGAAACCAAAATTAACCCGAACCGAAACCGAAATTAACCAGAACTGAAAGAAACTCAAACTGAATTTTAACCCGATCCGAAAGTAACCCGAACCGAACTTAACCCAACCCGAAAACAACCCGAATAGAAATTAATTTGAACCGAATAATAAATTAATTTAAATAAAATTGATAATTTATTAAAAATATTAGGTTTATGATAAAAAATAATAGAAAGTTTGCTTATGTTATTACATAATTGTAACATCCCAAAAACTAGGCTAGTGACCAAAGTGTAAGATTTTAAAATTTCGTGAGTAAAGTAGATAAATTAAAAAGTTTAGGGATTTAATTGAAATTTCTTTGTGTACGATGGATTAGCCATGATTGAAAGATGGACGGACATAATGTTGATTAGATAATAAATGAATTAAAAATTTCTTAATGGTGTATTATAAACACGTGGAAAAGGAAGTGAAGAGAAAAAAATCTAGAATTCTCTATCTTCTTCATCCTTTCTTCCTCCTCTCCACCATGGTAAGGAATCCTTAACTTAGTTATTTCTTGTAAATTTTGATTGGTTTTGATTATTGGGGTATTAGGAAAACTTGATAAAACTTAAAGAGAAGTAGAAAATAAAAGATTTATAAGTTATGGGTGATTGAATAAAAAAGGTTTTTGAGTGAATTGATGAGAAAGGGTTAGTAAATGGATTTTGAAGTGAAATTTGATTTGTCATAAGCTGGAATAAGAAATCTAAGGTGTTGGAAAAAGATTTGGGACATGATGATTATTTGGTATGATTTTTAGTTTCAAGTAATTTAGTGGGATTTTGGATGTTTAGATGTGTTAAAGTGATTTAAGTTGGTTTTACAAAGGGTAGTTGAGTTTAAAGACCTGAAAGGAGTTAAAAGTATGGGATTTAGGTAAGTTTTGGTAAATTTTTGAGTTGAAATGAGTAATTTCTGGGCAAGGGTATCGATATTGGATGAACAATATCGATACTTCAAAGAAAAAATGGGTGAAATCTGGGTTTGGGTATTGATATTGGAAGAACAGTATCGATATCATAAGGTAAAATTGTATGAATCCTTAAAACAGTACCGAGGAAGAACAGTATCGATATCATAAGGTAAAATTGTATGAATCCTTAAAACAGTACCGATACCGAATGAGTAACATCGATACCAAGGGTGTCGATACTAATGGATACGTATCGGTACCATTTTTTAAAGACAAATTTCGATCGTATTATTGTGTAGATATCGAATGAAGGCAAGTTCCAAAAGATTTGAAGTTATAAGATCAACCAAGAGTAATAAGTGTTTTGCTTTGACTAAGTGAGGCCAAGATGGGTGCATACTACCATATATATTGTTTTATGGAAAGAAGACTTGTGATGAGTCTATTTCCAATGCTTTGATTGAAACAATGTTTTGAAAGTTTATTAAATGTTTTGAATACATGTTTACATGAGTACATAATATGATTTTGATTCCATTACTACGTGAATATGCACAGTTTACATTTCATACTATGTGATATTGAATTACGTGATTATATGAATATGTGATATAAGCTATGTGAAATGTATAAATGGTAAAGCCCAAAAGTATGTGCTATGAGAGCTAAAGGTATAATTGGTATGCCAAGAGTCGAGGGTTCTACACGGTCTTTCGAGACAATTCTACGTGGTCCTTCAGGACATTTCTACACGGTCCTTCGGGATAATACTATATGGTCTTTCGGGACAATTTCTACTTGGCACTTCGGTGCATATTCTACGCGGAACTTCGGTGTAATTCTATGTGACAATTTCAACTGCAACCCAGTGCACAAACTCAATGCACTCACATACCTTAAGTTCTTAAGAATGTACCATGGGCTATTAAAAGAAATAACATGATTGAACAGTGCATGATGTTATATGGTTTTGTTCTGTGAAATGTATTATGGTTTATTTATCTTATGATGTTTTATAAAAGTTAAGTATAAGATTAGATGTTTTATTGTTTTATTACGCACTTTTTTGTCTCACTAAGTGTAACATCCTTAATACTGGGTTAGTGACTAAATTGAAAAGTTTCAGAATTTTGTGATTAAAGTAGAATAATTGAAAAGTTCAATGACTTATTTGAGCTATATTGTGTAGGATCAATTTATAAAGAAGGAGGATTAGAAGGACAAAATTGTCTTTTTATAGCAATATAATTATTTGGGTTAGTATTATATTAACCCACGTGGAAGTATAGGAAACCAAAAACAAGTTTCCAGAGTTCTCCTCTTCTTCATCTTCTTCATACGTGAGACCCAAGGTAAGATTTCTTTTAGTGAATTTCTTGATGCATTTATAGTTGATTTATGACCATTAGACAATAGTTAAGCTTAAGGGAAGTTTAATTTGTTTTAAAACGACAAGATGAGGAGTATATGAAGAATTAAAGAAAGGAAGTAAAAAAGTGAAATATTGGAATAGAGTTTATAATAAGAATTGGAAATGAGATTTGACTTGTCATCAAGCTAATTAAGAAGTATTAAGTGTTAGAATTAAATTTAGAACATGTTGCAAAGTGGTGTGATTATTGAATTACATATGAAGGATAAGATTTTGAGGTTAAAGAAGTTATTATTGAGTAGAAATAAGTTTTAGCATGAGTAGATGAACTAAGAATATATAAAGGAAGGATATAGGAAGTTTTGAGTTGGGAATGAAGAATTATCATGCATAAAAATGTGATTTCTGGGCCAGGAGTATTAGTACCCATTCAACAGGTATCGATACCCTTTCAAATGAAAAGAATCACATAATGTAATGAGGGTATCGATACCCCAGTTAGGTACCGATACCCTCTTGAACGAAAAACTAACAGAATACGGTAAGGGTACCGATACCTCTGTAGATGCTTGTTTTGTCCGGGCTTATAGCATATTAGACAAGTTGAATTGAGCCCAATATGATATTTAACCCAACCCGTGCTCAGTTGGATTAAGCCACTAAGACAAACAGTTTTGAGCAGGAAAAGAGAGGGACGAAGAACCATCAGAGAGATCACGAGAGGGACGAAGAACCAGAGACCAACTTTTTTTTTAAAAAAAAGTAAGAAAAGCACGAAAGAGTTTGCTCCTTCATTTGTTTTTTACACAATAGAGTAACAAAAGAAAAATAGTGTATAGAGGGTTCAGTTATCCTATTTGAAACAAAAAAACAGTGTGTAAAAGAGGTTTTTTCCTCCAATTCGAAGATTAATATAAACACAGGGGCTCTTTCTCTTTCAAATCAATACAAATCAAGTCTAATTCGTGTAAGATTTTCTCTTCATGATTACTTATAGTTGCATTTTTTTTCATTTGTTTTAATATATTTCAAAATAAAGCAAAACAAGAATAAAAAATAGTAAAAAGAGAGTGTTTAGGTTACCTGTTGTTGAAGTCTAGTCTAGAGAGGTCGAGCGGTCGGAGGGTAGTAGAGTCGTCGATCCAAGGTCAGGGTGAAAATTTTAGGCTTTAGTTATGTTCATTTAGAAAAAAAAAGATTAAGCATTTGGAAAAGGGGTGAGATGGGTTGCCATTGATTCTTAGATTTGTTTTTAAAGATGAAGAAAGGAAAAAGAAGATACAGGGAAGAAAAAAGAGAAAGCTGCATGAGAGTAGCTGGAAAGGAAATGATAATTAGGGTAGCCCATCTGTGTGTGAGAGGGTTTATTGCCTTCAGGGGCCATGTTAGTTCCCACTTTAATTCATTTTAGTCCTTAAATCCAGTTTTCTGAATTTACAATTTTATCTTTATATTTCACACACTCTCCTTTTAGTCCAGTGCTAGGTTATTACTAATTTTGTGTTGTTTTACATTTGGAATATTTTTTTCTGATTTTTATTCTAGTCATACGAATGTTTTGGGTTTAAGCTAATTCTAATGCTTGTAGTTTTGTTAAATTCCATTTTACTCCTCTTTGATATGCGTTTGTTATTTTTATTTTTTTTGATGCTCTCCATGTATCATGCTTGAATTCATCCATGTCCCTAATCTCCTCTTTTAATTAGCCATTATTATTATTTTACCTCTTTTTTATTTAATTGTAATGGGGCATGCTCATATGTCCTGTAAATACATGTTCATGTCATTCATGTGCATTTTTAAGTTCTTTGCTTTCCAAATTACGTGTGGTGCATCGCAAGTAAATATATCTATGTATAATTACTTCATGCCAAATGTATATGCCTTATAATGTACAAGTGTCCCTTGCCATTTATTATTATTGTTTTCCATATGGCACAAATGTATATAGACGTCATTTTTGCACAATTTGTATGATATCCTCATGTGCATAACTCGACATATTATATAATTGGATTAAGGGTAATACACTTTTAATTTAAAATTGTTTTAAGTGGGTTGTCATAACGCATTTGAGGTCCGCTTTTAATGATTTTAATATAAAGTGTATCCCATTAGTGACACCTAAATATTGATCCATCACTTTAAAATTTGGGAATGAACGAAAAAGAAATGTTCGGCTATTTAAACTTATCGATAAAAGGTTGTTATAGCTTTTAAGATCTAGTCTCGATATTTGTAAATAACCGAACATTCTTTATCTTTCTAAAACGACTTGGTAATCTTAATTTAATTTATTTAAGTGCTTTTGAACATTATTAAATTCACATCTTTGTTTTATGGGATCAAAAATCAAATTAAGTTCGAATTTGTAAAGTTCATTGCAAAGACATTAATTAATCGACTACTAGGTACCGTTTTAGGGCGTTGTGGGGGTGCTAATCCTTCCCTGCACGTAACTGACTCTCGAACTCAGATTTTGGTAACGCAGCCCTTAATTTGTTGTTTTAATTAAAATTAATTTTTATTTAAAATAACAAACATTTTTGGGTACCCAATCACACCCTAATCAAAGATTGGTGGCGACTCTTTGAACCGTATTTTTTCGTATCGTAAAGGAAATCCAAAATTTTTCGAAACGAGAGGTTTTTAAATCGTATTTGTTTTTAAATTAAAAATCAATTGAAAGAGAAAAATTAAAAATTAATGTGATTTTCAAAATCTCACATTTTCACCTTTAAGAAAAAATCGTTTCGACAGTTTGGCGACTCCGCTGGGGACATTTTTTTAGAGAGTCAGGCCAATAGTCAATTAATTAATTGTCTTTGCAATTGAAAGTTATAAATTCGTTTTAATTTGATTTTTGATCCATTGTTTGGTTTTTAATAAGTTTTGTTTGTATTTTGATTTAATTCGATTAACAATTAAACAGTTGTACTGATTTGTTTGCTAATGATTTCAGATTAATTGTGTGAATTTAGGAAATTTTGAGTGTTTTTATTGTGTGTTTTTTTCGCTTTTCCTCACACACTGCACAACTGCATTTTCATGACATGAGCTAAAACCCCGCTCCGTCCTATTTAAGTAGGAGTGAGAGACTATGCCCTCGTGTGATTTTTACCTCCGCATGGGATAGTGGATCGCTCCTGGAGCTCACGCGTTATGGTCCTCGTGATGGTAATCACCTCCGCATGGACAAAAGAAGGTGTGTTCCCTCGAAAATAAACTTGATCCCCTAAAGCTTGTGATGGGTCAAGATTAAGGGTTCGACAACCCAATGGGGCACCGACAAGGACAATTCGAGAACCTATTACTTTAGAACCGAACCCATCATATAGTGAACATAGAGTCTGAACTTAGGTTGAGCCAAACCCGAACCTTAAGAATCCCGTAAGGAGGGTACACAAGAAAAAACTTTTTTGAGTCATTTATTTTCGTTTTCGAATAAATGCATACGAACTAGATATCATGCGGTTAGGTTTATTTTTCAAACAAGCATGCGAATTAGATATCATGCGGTTAGAATTTTTTGTGAATAACAAAGCATGGGGATAGATATCATATTGGTTAGGATCTGATAAAGCATGATTGGGTAGCCAACTTGTGGGTAGGATTCTTTAACAAATTATTATCCTGACTTAATTGCTTTATATTGACTAATCGATCTTTTATTGTCTTTGCTTTATTTCTTTTTGTTTTGCATTGCAATATCCATTATATGGTGTTAATTTGGGATCGATGTCCATATAGAAGGCCAGTAATATGGAACGAATGGTTCAAAAAGAGGTTGAGGACAATGAGTTGTTCTGAGGTGGTCAGAACAGTCCCAATTGACCAATGGGGACAGTGTGATGCCTGGATACGTGTCGGAGTTTTTTGGTTACACTCACATCAATGTACGTCAGAATGATCTGAGTGAGCTAAAAGAAGTATGGGGAAGATGGGAAGCAGTCGACAAGGAGATGTTTTATCAGTTGTATGGCGATATTCCTTATCTTCTGGATGTTCCTATTGACCGAAATCTGTTTAGAGCATTGACGCAGTTCTAGAACCCGGCTTATATAGTTGTTTCACATTTGGTAGAGTGGATCTGATACTAATAATAGAGGAATATCAAGCTTTGGTCCGTTGTTCGAGGTCCCAAATGGATAGAGTATATTCTAAGCTGCCAATCACTTCTTCATTTAAGAAGAAATTACTATTGATGACTGGAATGAGTGAAGATTGGGTAGTTAGAAACATTAAGAAGAAGGGAGACAGTGAGTGCATCTCTTGGGTTGCTTTGAAAGAAGTAATTGCTCATCACCCTGATAAGAGAAAGAAGCTTGACTTGTTTTCTTTAGGGATTTATGGGCTCGTTATTTTTCCAAATGTGCTAGGATATGTAGACGTATCAGTCGTTGACCTGTTTGAAATATTAGACAAGCGCGTGGATCCTGTTCCAGCCATTCTAGTTGAGATGTTTCGGTCTTTGAGTTCTTGTAGGCGCGAGGGAGAATGATGCTTTATAGGGTGTGCGCCATTGTTGCCAGTGTGGATTCTAAGTCATTTCAAACATGTTGAAAGGGCACCAGGACGAGTGTTTCTAGATGGGTTTTCGCCTTTGAAGGATTTTCTTTCTAAAGAATGACCTGGGGGTTTCACCGAAAAAAATGGATGGTAATCTTTAAGGATATCAAGGATGGTGATATTTTGTGGCGAGCTTCGTGGAATGTCTCTTCGGATATACTTTACAGGTGTGGAGAGCGAGATTAGGTTCCTTTGCCAGGTATATGGGGTTCTGTCGGGGTATGCACCGCTACTAGTTTCTAGACAGTATGGGTCAAGACAGTTCATTCCAGCCACATGTGACTTAGTAGGGTCAGATTTTGCATTCAAAGGAGATCAGTATAAGGGTAAAGTTAAAGGGGTTACTGAGGCCTGGAAGCAAACTCATCGTGTGAATCTGTTCACTTATGATCTCGAGTTATCTCAAGAGTACGAGCAGTAGAGAAGCGGTCGAGTAAATGATAACATCCCGATGGTGAATCCTAAAAACATTCAGCCTGTGGAAGAACAATTGAGAATGGTGCCATCTCCATTAGAGTTAGTTAAGCGCGATTTCGAAGCAGAACGGAGATAATGGAGAATGACTTTGCAGAAGCTAGAAGATGAAGTGTATCAAAAGGGATTTTAGATTGACATTTAGAAGAGTAGAGCAGATCGAATTGAAAAAGTAGAGAAGTAACTTCGGCTAGACTTTGACGATCTTCGGTCAACTTGTCAATGAATGGTAAAAGCTCAGACAGGTTCTAGATCGAGTAAGTCATCTGTCGAATGGAGGCGAGAAGTGGCGAGCCTCAAGAGAGTAGCCGGAGATAGTCAAGAAGAGCTCAAACAAAGCAAGTACCAAGTGAAGATTTTATCGAAAGAAAAGGATTCTTTAGAGCAGCGGTTACAAGAGAGTCAGACCCAAAATAAGAAGTTGAAGGGGATGATTTATAGTTTAGAGACTGCATTACGACGATACCGAAGCAAGGAAGGTAGCTCAAGCCATGGGGAGGTTGAGAGTTTGAAAAAACAAGTGAGTGAGCTTGAAGCCATGGTTCAAGATTTTCAGAGGTGAGCAAGTGAGCTATCGATAATTCCTTATGAGGGGATGTACAGTGGCGTTTTCGATGGGAGCGAGCTCAGGCGAGAGTTAAACAAAGAGAGGACCTTATTGCTTGTTACCTAGGACACGCGCGGGGAATAACTCAATATTTGGTCATTCTATCTGAGGAAGCTGCTGATGTGACTGAAGAACTGGATCCCGAGGCTGAAGAAAACTAGAAGATTGTGGAGTTGCTAGCACATATACAACAAATAGGAGAGATGGTGCAGATTTATTTGTGATATGTTCCAACTTTGTAATTGAACGTCGTTCTAATAGAAAGAGTTCTTTTAAGGAGTCTTCCAGGATCAACACCCTGCATTTTGCATATACATTTTTAATGCATTTAAATTTTTCATCGCCTTTTATTCATTTATAATCATATATTTCATATTCATTAATAAACATAAACATTAATAAAAGGACTGTGTGATAGAGTAATACTGGGAACTTCCAAGCATCCCTATAATACCCGGAAGAAGGTCATGGATGATAAAATTGCTCAACTTGAGAAAACTCAGCTGGAGTTACAAGAGAATATGAAGAAAATGCAAGAAGATATGATGAATGCCTAGAATGAGATGTTTGCCAAGTTTGCGAGTCTGTTGGAAGGAAGAAATCTGGAACATGGGAAAAGCTCTGTGCCAGGAGCTGTAACTGAGGACCCACTTTATCCTCCAGGGTTCACCCCAGAACAATCTCAGAACGTTCAAGTTACTACAACAAATTTGTCAATTTATGACAAAATTTCTATATGACGTTACTTATATCGTCACAAAATATACTATAATGTGACTTTTTTTATTTTCGTCATATTTATTGATTAATGGTATATCTTTTATGACAATTTTAAGAATGATCATTAATTTTTGTCACTATATGTTTGGCGCCAAAATCTTCCCACCAAATTCTTTGGTTGGAAACCTTTTAATGACATTTAGATAAAATAATGACGTATAAAATCATCTCCAATGAAAAAAATATATTAGTGACGATTTATTATAATGACGATTGAATTTGAAATAGTGGCGTTGCATATTTGTCACTAATAAGTTTTATTTGTGACAATTTAATTTGTCATATTTTATAAGACACTAAAAGTGACATTTTATTATTGTCACAAAAAAATAATTTTAGCACGACGAAATCAATTATTTTTCACTTGTTTTTATCTCTCTTTTTTATATAACGATTTTAAAAGACGTCATGAAGTTATGTCAGTTAATGTTAAAAAATAAGATAATCTAACAACCTTATTAAATTATACAATTTATAGATTTATTTATATTATTGACATTATTTTATATTAGATTACCTCATGTTCAATTTTTTTTAGAATAAAACATAAAATAATAAATCATTAAATTTACTCGTTTAAATTCGTCACTCTACAAGAACACAAGTCTTATTTATTCATATTCTGCTTTCCCCAGTCCTACTCTTTCAATCGCTTTACAATTTACGAAGGTCTTTGGAAACCCTAAAACGTTAAATTTACTCATCAAGGAATGACGAATGGCGGTCCATTGCAATTCCGCTCCTCTGTGTTGCAAACCATTGAGAAACAGAGGCCCCAGACCCGTATCCGCTCTCTTACCCGCTCGTCTATCCTCAATTCCTCGAACCCATTTAGATAGATGAAAGCTCTCAACCTGCATGTATTCATTAACTTTTAAACCAAAACCTACGATTCTTTCTGTATGTTTTAGTCTTTATATGTATATGTTTTCGTTTTGGGTTGGTTTCACAGGTGGGATAAGGGGGTTTCTGCTGTTGTTTATGAAGAGAGTGTTGTTGGGTCCAACTCTTCTGGGACTGATGTATTCAACCTCACTTACCTAGAGGTGGGTTTCTTTTTCTTTTTGATTTAGTAATTTCAGTTAATTTTCACCCTTTTTTTTGTTGTTGGCATGGTTTAGTTTTTGGTTTTTAGGGGAATAGTTGGTTGTGGGATGTAAGTGGGGTTAAACTTTTGGCTGATCCAATTCTGGTTGGTAACTTGGACTTCGGCATTCCATTGCTCTATGATGCTGCCAAGAAATTTATTAAGAATTTCAAGGTTTCTTTTTGTATCCATGTTATATATATATATAATTTGCTTTGTTGTTTAATAAGTGTGTTTGTTGTAATTGGGGTGTAACTTCCTTTGTGCAGCTTTCTGATCTTCCTCAACTTGATTGCCTACTGATTACACAAAACCTTGATGATCACTGCCATTTAAGGACCTTAAAACCACTCTCCAAATGCCAAGCCTTTGCTGGATCCTCTTTTCAGAAATGTGAGTTAAATCGTTAATATAGTTTTCAGGGGTTCTACTAGGCATCTATTATTGTCAGGGGTTCTACTAGGCATCTATTATTGTTTATGGTTCACGCTCCACTGCATTTTTGTGGTTTGGTTCATTGAATATACCATCATAAATTGATGATAGTGTTAAATGTAAAAAAATGATGATAGTGTTAAATGTAAACAATTCAGGACAACTTGTCATTTTATTAATCTATTTAGTTGTTGTAGAGCATCTGGTTGTAAACTAATTTTCAACCGAATCTGCTACTGTTCGATGTATCCATGCATATGGCTTTACTTCCGTTCACTGTTGCATTAGAATCTTTCAGGTCACATATCTAGAACCTGGTCAGGAGTCTGAAGTTGAATCAAGCAATGGTTCCAAAGTCAGAATTCAAGCTACTCCTGGGACAATTCTCGGTCCTCCATGGCAACGGCCTGAGAATGGGTAAGACTCTCCGAGCTTCAACTTGCGAATGTGACTTTAAGTATAACGCTTGCACTCTCCGTCACTAATCATTGGTACCGTATGGTGTGCTATATTATTTTCTTATGACTGAACTTACATGTATGGTTTTTGCCACGATGGTCTTGGAATTATGTGTTTCAGGTATTTAGTCATTTCTCCACAGGGCCAATTAACTCTCTATTATGAACCTGATTGCGTATACAAAAAAGATTTTCTCGAGAAGGAGCGTGCCGACATCGTTATCACCCCAGTTATCAAGCAGCTTCTTCCGAAATTTACTATGGTTTCTGGACAAGAAGATGCAGTGCAGTTAGCTAAACTGCTGGATGCCAAGTACATTACATGAACTATTCCTTGACGCTAAACCTGATCAACGAAATTTTACAAATCTCTTGCTCATTTCTTTATTTTAGGTTCATTGTGCCAATAAAGAACGAAGATCTAGATAGTAAAGGGTTTCTAGCATAGTTCGGTCTGAAAGAACAATCGAATCATTCAAGGTCAGATTCCTTTCTCCTTGAAAAGTAAATGAACCTAGGCCTCCCTTATGGTGTAAACATCCACCTCAAGTTGATTATATACTCATAAACGCTGTAAACCTATTTGAATCTCTTGCATGTGGGCATATTGATAAACTGTGTGGAAATCGATCTTTAAATCTAGAACGAGTCTGATCTGTGGTGATCATCTGCATGACTCAGTTGAACCGATCTGTCATCTTTATGTCAAAGGTAGTTTCTAACTTTCCATTCCAAATTTTGCTATAAATAAATACCCAAAAATGAGATTCTTAAGGAATCTTGGATACGTAACTATGACATTAGAGAAAATTTTAAGGGAGCACTTCCTAATGTAATAGCACTTTGAATGGATAAACGTTGTGCTTTTTAGCTGTTGTTGAAACATAATAAACCCTTTGGTGGGGATTTGGCTAATGTATGACAAATTTGAGATAAATTTGCCTTAGGGAGTTTTAGGTTGTAGTTGTGGTAGAATGATTTTGAGTTTAGTTTCGTGTAGACTATAGATTTGATCACAAACTGGTGCACGAAAATTGGGTTTGAGATTGTAGTAATTTCTCGGTACCTTCTAGATCATGTAAGTTTTGGGTTGACTTGGCCGACCAATTATAGGGAAAAACAAATTAGGAAACGTGAAGAAATAAAGCTTGTGAATAGTATATACAAGAGATAAGATTTAGGAGTGAATTAAGAGAAGAAAGGACGGCAGTCTTGGATTGATTGCATGTGCATATTTGGTGTGAACAGTACATTAAGATAGGTGTAGAAATTCAGGAAAAGCATTAGAGAAGGAAGAGGAGTGTTCTTTTGTTCAAAAAACTGTTGAGGAATTTTCCAATCAAGTTTCTCTACGTTTTATCTCGATGTAAATAATTTCCTAGGTCAAATAAATATAGTTTGAGCATTTTTAGAGGCGAGTCCTGTGCTGTGCGTTTACATAAGATAGAAACAAATATTCCATAAACCATATCAATATTAGTAACTCCATTGGTATTGGGAATTGAAATGTATATTGTTCATTTTCACTTTCATCTCTGTAAATACCTTGGCAACATTAATGCTATTATTGTTTAAGAAAAATCCTATGGTAAGTTTGACACTTTTGATATTTATAAAGTTTATTTTTATTTTAAAGTCTAATTTTTATTTTTGAAATCATAGAGCGCAAGGATGATGAAAAACCAAATAGGATGGATTTCTTCAAGGCAACTCATTATTCAAATGACAAAGGATGGACAACATCTGAGGCACAAGCAAAATATGTAAGACCTCACAAAGTTAAGTATTAAATTATAATTTTCATCTAAGGATTATTTTATTTATGATTAACTTTTTTAAGAGAAAATGGTGGAGTTGCAATCAACTCCAGCTGAAGAAGGAGCAGAACCTAAGAATATTGATGATATAATGGATGAGGTACTTGGTACTATACCAGGATACATTTCGAGGCTTGGATATGGGCCAAACCCTAAGAAATCAAATTCAAATGCAGATACAATCAAGTTAAAAAAGAGTTTGAAGAATAAAGAAGATGAACTTAATAACTATAAGTCAAATTTTGAATTGTTTCAAACTCAAATGGAAGCTATGAGATCTGCTTTGTTAGCTGTTGCAATTCAAGTGCCATCACTTCAATTTTCAGGTAAACAATATGGTTAATCAAATAAAAATTATTATATAATATTAATTGTAGTAACTAATGTTGATTATTTTAATTTGTAGCTTTAAATGATACTACGAATTCAACATCAATAGAATCACAACCGACTCAAGATTTGGATTGAGATTGCTACAACGAAATATTCCACAAGTCATATTATTATCATATTATTTTTATTTTATGTAAACATTTAAACATTTTTATATTTATAGAAATGAAATTATTATGTTTTTAGTGAAATATTTGTTTAAATCTTATTATTTTTCAATAAGTGAACTATTTTTCAATAAGTGAATTATTTTTTATTTAGATTTGTATAAATAACTTTTTAATATATATTGTCATTAAAAATGTGACAATTTTTAGTTTTGCCAATATGACCTTATATGTGGTGATGTTATATGCATAATCATCATTCAAAATATTATTAAGTAACGATATATTATGTCACTAAAAATGTGACAATATCTCTTTTGTCACATATAAGTTGATTTTAATGCATTATTTGTGACGATATAAATCATCAATAATGAAATTTTACATAATTTAGTGACATAATTAGTTGTCATTGAATATTAATTATATAGTGACATTATATATAAATGTTATTCATGCTACTATTAGGTGACGATATACTACGTTACTAACAATGTGGCAATTTTCTTTTCGTCACGTATACAATGAAATTATTGTGTTATTGGTGACGATATGATTTATTAATGACGAAAATGTACATCATTTAGTGACAAAAGTAATTGTCACTGAATGTAAATTAAACTGTGGCGTTATCCATTAGCGTCACTATATATTTAACAATACCTGACGATAACACATACATCGTCACTTTTGACATTTAGTGACATACCTAGGGTGACGATCATCGTGACATTGACTTTTACGTCACAAAATACATCTAGTGACATAAATTGAAGTTTTAGTGACAATAACCTAGATGCCACTAATAAGAAAATTTGTTGTAGTGAGTGACTCCTATTCATGTCGGGAAGGTGCACATTAATCCAGTCGGTGCTTCTGTTAACGTACAGTCTGGATCTAGTTCGTATCAGGAAAAATATCATTATCATCAAGTTTCAGACCTTGATGAAGAAGGCAAGAAGGACCAAAACAATCCGCTGGAAGAGAAATGGAAACAGTTAGAAAGAGAAGTCAGAGCCATGAAGTAAGATACCAGTGTCTATGGATTCAACGCAAAGGAATTAAGTCTAGTTCTTGATTTGGTTTTGCCTATAAAGTTTAAGGTTCCTGACTTTGAGAAGTTTGATGGTACCAGGTGTCCCTCTGCGCATATCACGATGTTTTGTAGGAAGATGATCGGATACATAGGGGATAATCAATTATTGATACACTGCTTTCAGGAAAGCTTAATTGGTTCGGCAATCCGGTGGTAAAACCAGCTGAGTAGAGCTAATATTAAATCGTGGAAAGACTTGGCTAAGTCCTTTCTTGAGCAATACAAACATGTAAAAGATGTTAGGCCCAACATAATGATGTGGCAAGGAATGGAAAAGAAGTCTAACGAGAGTTTTAGACAATATGCTCAAAGATGGAGAGATGTTGCGGTGCAAGTCTATCCACCATTGGAAGATGAGGAAACAAATATGCTTTTTGTCAATACCTTAAGGGCTCCTTTTTTCTCGCATCTTATCGGTAATCCTTATCGAAGTTTTGTTGATGTAGTTACGGTGGGATAAATGATTGAAATGGCGGTTAAGAGTGGAAAGCTTGAGGGGGAGAGTCTAGTAAGAGGCCACCAACGAGGAAAAAGGAAAATGAAGTCAATAACGTGAGGCAATATGATTCTAATAATATCACTATTTCCCGTCCTCAAGGAGTAGCATCATCAACACAAAATGATAATAGACAACCAGAGGAGAGAGAGGCCCCGATGACTTATAAGGAATTGTTTCAGATTTTGTATAACCAGTATGTGGTTTCGCCGTATCACATGACACCAATACAACCTCCTTTTCCCAAATGGTATGATGCTAGTGCTCAGTGTGAGTACCATACGGGGAATCTCGGGCATTCCATTGAGAATTATATTGCGTTTAAGAAGGTTGTCCAAGCTTTGAAAACGAGGAATGTCATCAACTTTGGTGACAGTGAACAATCGAATATAGCTCAGAATCCGTTGCCAAGCCATACAGGGGCAGGAGTTAATTCGCCGTATCACATGACACCAATACAACCTCCTTTTCCCAATGGTATGATGCTAGTGCTCAGTGTGAGTACCATACGGGGAATCTCGGGCATTCCATGAGAATTATATTGCGTTTAAGAAGGTTGTCCAAGCTTTGAAAACGAGGAATGTCATCAACTTTGGTGACAGTGAACAATCGAATATAGCTCAGAATCCGTTGCCAAGCCATACAGGGGCAGGAGTTAACGCAATTACTGAAGAAAAAAAAAGAGAATTATAAGGAAGGTTAGTGAGATGGTATGACCCATGAGTTGGCTGTGGTGTCAGATGGTTAAGGTGGGATTGTTGAAGCCCAGTTTGATGGGTGAACAGTTTAACAGTGGAGAGGTATGCCAGTATCATAACAGTGAAGGACACAGTATTCAGCAATGTCCTGACTTCCTATCTTTGGTATAAGACATGATGGACAGTAAAGAAATTGAGTTCTTTAAAGAGATTGCTGAAGAAGAGGAAGCAGAAGTTTGCGCTTCAGAATGATCGTCTAAAGGGGTATACAATGCTAGTTGTCCCCTAATCATTACTCCCAAGAATCGATTGCCTGAAAAGGTAGCTCCGAAAGTGGTTATTATACATCCATCTCCATTCCCATATCGGGATAATAAACAAGTGCCTTGGAAATATGATTGCCATATGGGAAATGTAACAAAAGAGAATGAGGAAGTAGATGAGGTGGGACACTTTACCAGAAGTGGTAGGTGTTATTCTCTTAATCCACCTAAAGAGTCTAAAAAGAAGGTTGCGGTTGATAAGGGGAAAAATGTTGATGTGCAGATAGAAGAAGATAAGCATGTTATCAACGAACCTGTAACTGAGAGTGAAGCAATGGAATTTTTGAAGTTTCTGAAGCACAGTGAGTACAATGTTGTTGAATAGTTACACAAGTTGCCTGCCCGTATTTCTGTTTTATCATTACTTTTGAGTTCAGAGGCCCATAGGAATGCTCTGTTAAAGGTTTTGAACCAGACTTTTGTTCCGAAAGAGTTGCTCATTAAAAAGTTGGACCGGTTAGTTTCCAATATATAAGCTAATAATTTTTTATCTTTTTCTGAGGATGAGATCCCTTCTGGGATGATTGGTAGTCAGAAGGCTTTGCATATCACAGTTAAGTGTAAAGGGCATGTGTTGTCCCAGGTTTTGGTTGATAATGGTTCGGCTTTGAATGTGATGCCCTTAGTGACTCTGAAGAAGCTTCCATAAGATAGTACACTTATGAGAACCTGTCAAAGTGTGGTTCGAGCTTTCGATGGGACTAAAAGAGAAGTGTTGGGCAAGATTGATGTTCCTCTGACTATTGGTCCAGTAACTTATGAAGTGGAATTTCTCGTAATGGACATTATGCTTACGTACAATTGTTTGTTGGGAAGGCCTTGGATTCATCAGGTCGGTGTAGTTCCGTCCACATTGCACCAGAGACTGGAATTTGTGATTGATGGAAGGTTGATATGTATTCACGCTGAAGAGGATATTATTGCTTCTATTTCTACTACTACTCCGTATATTGAAGTTGTTGAGCAAGCAGTCGAGTGTTCTTTCAGATCGTTAGAGTTTGTCAATGCCACATTTGTGGTCGAAGGAAGGAAGATACCAAATCCTCGATTGCCAAACTGTACCAAGATGGGGCTTAAATCGACTCTTGTAAGAGGAGCGAAAGTTGAAAAGGGGTTAGGTCGACAGTTGCAAGGACCGGTGAATCCAATATGCCCTATTACTAAAAGAGATCGATTTGGTTTGGGGTATCAGCCAACTTCAAGGGATAAACTAAGGGGAATTAAGAAGGGTCAGGAAATGAGAAAGGCCATATTGGCTGGTGAATACCTTAGCTGGGAACCCATGACCTTCCCACCGTTGAGCATCATTTTCATATATGTGGGGCATATGTTTCAAGGGAATTCAAGGAATAATGAAGTGATGGTTGAGAATGCCTTAGAAGATTTAGGCATTAATGTTATAATTGATGGTGAGTTTGAGGAAATGAGAGCTATGGGTATTTATCCTGCACCGCCGGGCTTCGTGTTGAACAATTGGACCATGGAAGAACTGCTTGTAGTTTACAAATCTTTTACAGAGTAATGCACCAGAACTTTCTCCCTGTTGTTCATACCCTAGGGCAATAGGTGATTTTATGTAAAGGGTTAAGCTGTTTGTTTTTGCTCGCTTTCAATAAAAGATGCATTCTGTTATTTCCAAATGGCAAACATTCTCCCATGCATTTTTTTCATTCATTCTTTGTTGTATATATGCATGTATTTATTCCTTTATATTTATTTATATGGGAAAAGATCCTCCCATATGTATATATGTATATATATCTTCTCTTTCGTTTCTTTAGGAACTCAGATATCAATAATATGAATGCTAATGACTCTGACCCGGATATTGATTTCGAGAAGTCTATATGTAAAGGGGAAATCGAGGATTGTGATGATGATGAGGGATGTGAACTACCTTCTGAATTACTGAAAATGGTGGAGAATTAAGTTACACAGATTCTGCCTCATAAAGAGCCTACTGAGATTTTGAATTTAGGGACAGATGAGAATAAGAAAGAAGTAAAGATTGGTACCACTCTGTCAGTTGGAGGTCGACAAGATTTGATAGAATTGCGTCGAGAATACAAGGATGTGTTTGCTTGGTCATACAAAGATATACCAGGTTTAGATATACAGTTGGTTGTCCATAAACTGCCAATAAAGCCTGAATGTAAGCCGGTACAACAAAAACTGAGAAGAATGAGACCCGAGATGCTGCTCAATATTAAAGAGGAAGTGAATAAACAATTTGATGTCGGGTTTCTTAAAGTGGCTAAATATCCTGAATGGGTGGCGAATATCATCCCAGTACCGAAGAAGGATGGGAAAGTTCGAATGTGTGTCGACTACAGAGATCTTAATCGAGCTAGTCCAAAAGATAATTTTCCTTTGCCACATATAGACACTTTAGTGGATAATACTGCTGGAAATTCTTTGTTCTCTTTTATGGATGGTTTCTATGGCTACAATCAAATTAAGATGAACCTTGAATATGTGAAAAAAAATGGCATTCGTTACTATGTAGGGAACGTTTTGTTATAAAGTAATGTCGTTTGGATTGAAGAACGCAGGGGCAACATATCAAAGGGCCATGTTGACGTTATTTCAGGATATGATGCATAAATAAATAGAAGTTTATGTCGATGATATGATTGTCAAAGCTAAGACAGAGGAAGAACATATTGGGAATTTAAGAAAACTCTTTAAAAGACTAAGAAGATGCCAGCTAAAACTCAACCCAAATAAATGTACTTTTGGGGTGATCTGGAAGCTGTTGGGATTCGTAGTAAGCCAAAAGGAATTGAATAGACCCAGATAAAGTAAAAGCTATTCAAGACTTGCCATCCCCACTAACACAAAAAGAAGTCAGAGGATTTTTGGGGAGATTGGATTATATAGCTCGGTTTATTTCACAACTGACGGAAAAGTGTGATCCCATATTCCGCCTTCTTCGCAAGAATAACTCAGGGAATGGAGTGAGGATTGTTAAAGAGCTTTTGAAGTAGTGAAAAGATATTTGTCGAGCACTCCAATCTTGGCGCCACCAATCTCAGGCAAACCATTGATTCTATATTTGTCGGTTTATGAAAATTCAATGGGGTGTCTGCTGGGGCAATGTAACCAAACTGAGAAAAAAGAAAAGGGCTATCTATTATCTCAGCAAGAAGTTCACTGAATGTGAGACTAGATACTCACCCATTGAAAAAGTTGTGTTGCACTTTAGTATGGGCTACCTGAAAGCTAAGGCAATATATGTTGTATCATACTACTTGGCTTATATCCAAGCTTGATCCCTTGAAATATCTAATGGGTGTGCCTGCATTATCTGAAAGATTAGCTCTTTGGCATATCCTATTGTCCGAATTTGACATCCAGTATGTAAACCAGACAGCAATTAAAGGAAGTGCTATAGCAGAATTCATTACAAGCAGGGCTTCGGAAGAATATGAGCCGTTGAGCTTTGATTTCCCAGATGAGGATTTAATGTCTATTTCAGTGGAAGAAGCAGTTACATCCACTAGTAAATATTGGAAGTTGAACTTCGATGGTGCTTCAAATGCCATGGGACATGGAATCGGGGCAATTTTGGTCTCACCAGAGGAAGAACATTATCCTTTCACCAGTCGGCTTAATTTTGAGTATACAAACAATATGGCCGAGTATGAAGTTGTGTTCTGGGTCTTAGAGCTGTCGTTGAACGCAAAGTAAAAATGCTCAAGGTGTATGGGGATTCAGCTTTGGTAATATACCAACTCAGGGGAGAATGAGAGACAAAAAATCCTAAGCTTGTAGAATACCGTAAGTTGGTTATGGAAATTGTTGAAGAATTTGAAGAAGCAACTTTCAATTATCTCCCCAGAGAAGAGAATCAAATGGCAGATGTCTTGGCCACACTGGCAACGGCATTTAAGATGAACGAGCATTCAAATATGATGCCCATTAAAATGAAAGCTTATGAGTATCCAGCCCATTGTTTTTAATATTGAAGAGGAAGAAGATGGAAACCCCTGGTATTATGATATCTTGCAATATATAAGGTATCAGAGTTATCCGGAACAAGCCACTGAGAATGATAAAAGAACCATTAGATGAATGGCATCAGGGTATGTGCTTGATGGTGAGACTCTTTACAAGAAAAGTCTAGATCAGGTATTCTTAAGATGTTGACACGAAAGAATCCAAGTTGATTCTTAAAGAAGTGCATGAGGGAATATGTGGTACACATGCTAATGGGCATGCTATGGCTAGGCAAATTATGAGATTTGGGTATTATTGGTCAACTATGGAAACAAACTGTATCAATTATGGCCGAAAATGTCACAAATGTCAGATTTATAGAGATAAGATACGTACTCCTCCTCATTCGTTGCATGTAATGACATCGTCGTGGCCATTCTCAATGTGGGGCATGGATGTTATTGGACAAATTTCGTCCAAAGCTTCAAATGGTCATCGCTTCATCCTAGTAGCCATAGATTACTTCACCAAGTGGGTAGAAGCAGCTTCTTATGCAAATGTTACCCAGTCGACAGTATGCAAATTTTTAAAGAAGGAGATCATTTGTATATGTGGCTTACCAGAGAGGATTATCTCCGATAATGCGTTGAATTTAAACAATAAGATGTTGGACTCGGTTTGTAAGCAGTTCAAAATAAAGCATCATAATTCCACCACTTACCGCCCGAAGATGAATGGGGCAGTAGAGGCGGCTAATAAGAACATCAAAAGGCTCATAGAGAAGATGACTGAGACCCATAAGGATTGGCATGAGAAGTTGCCATTTGCTATGTTTGCCTATCGAATTGCAGTACGGACGTCAACTGGGGCAACTCCATTTTCTCTGGTATATGAGATGGAAGCTGTCTTACCTATTGAGGTGGAAATTCCCTTACTTCAAATTTTGTCAGACGTGAAGCTCAATGAGGCAGAATGGGTACAGGCTAGGTATGACCAGTTAAACTTGATTGAAGAAAAGAGATTGAAAGCTATTTGTCACAGTCAGATGTACCAAAAACGAATGATACGGGCATATGGTAAGAAAGTTCGCCTTCGAGAATTCCATGAGGGAGATTTGGTGCTTAAAAGGATGTTTCCTACTCAGAAGATTTCCGAGGAAAGTGGATGCCCAACTGGGAAGGACCGTATGTTGTCAAGAAAACCTTTTCTGGGGGAGCTCTAGTCTTAACCGAAATGGACGGATCGGAATTACCCTATCCAGTGAATTTTGACTCTGTTAAAAAATATTTCGCTTGAATAATAAATAAAAAAATAAGAAGAAATAAAAAATGAAAAATAAAAAATGAAAAAATGAAAAAATGAAAAAAAAGAAAGAAGAAAGGGAAAAATGAAAAATTAAAAAAATAGAGAAAAATAAAAGGGGGTTCAAGATGAAAACCCGAAAAACGAGTCTTGAAACCAAAAGAGGTCTCAAGTTGAAAACCCGCAAAGGACGACTTGAGTTTTGTTTAAATTCAGAATTTGTGCATGGTGGAGGTTCTGAATTGATTTTGGAAGTGGAAAGAGCTCCTGATACGGATAGTAACAATGACAGTTGGTGATCAGGGTTGAGACTAAAGATTAATGAGTCTCGATTGAAACAACCAAGAGAGAAATTGAATGCACATGAGATTTAATACTGGTTTAGGGCATCCAATGATGGAGATTTGGGAGTTTAGAAGTAGCTTCACACTCTTAAGCATCATCACACTTTTGAAGATCCTTTCGACAGAAGTTACACTCGAGTCATTCTAACGGCGTGCCAGTTCAAAAGCATTTGCATTATTGATATTTTAAGAGGCCTACTCTTTTGTTCTTTTGCTTTTCCCAGTTAAAAGTTTGCCATATAGTTACCTAAAAATTCTCTGTATTATATAAATAAAGAGATGTGTTTTCTTGTTAATTTCCCTTTTGCACACATCTTATTTTGAAAAGTTAAAACATATAGATTAACTTGAAGTACATAAGATCATTTTGTATTATTGTGCAAAAGGTTTTGGAAAATGCAGGTATTCTAAAGCTGACAATGGTTTAAACATGTAAGCTTGTGTGGCTACAGCAAACTAAAATCTTGAAATTCTGAGAAAATCTCAGCCATTAGAAGATGATCCAAAGAAATTGTCATTGATCAAAAAGTTGGTCATGAGTACTGGTGGGTTTCAAGAAAGAAATGAGTCAAGGTTCTGTTAAGTCGAGAGATATGGAATTGAGATTGTTAGTTGGGGTGAGCTGGTCAAATGTTTTGTGCCCAAGATGAAACCGAGTTCCATTGAGATCAAGAGAGATGGTGTTCCTTCGAAGAAGAAAATGCATTAAATTGTATAATTGCATGCATTTTAGGCATGAATAGGATCATGACATCCATAATTGCACGATGACTTAAATATCTACAGGTTTCACAGGGATAGTTGAAGATTGAAGATATTGAAGTATCGAGATGAAGATAACTGGTTTTGAGATCTTGACAAGAATGATGTTTATACGAAAACTGAGCCAAAGCAGATTCACGTATCCAATGGCTTCCAGAAAAGTTTTCACGATGGAGATGGATTTTTAGAAATTTTCTCAAATTCTAAATTTTTGAATTTAATATTTTCAAACATATGTTCATGATGGATATTGTTTGATTTTCAGGTTTGACCTTCGAAACAAGTCAATCTTAAGCCTTCTTGGAAGAGTAGTGAAGCAAATCATCTATAAGCCTTCACGGAAGAATAGTGAAGCAAACTCATTTTATGAAGTTTGAGTCATATACTCTCTGATAGAATATGGAGCAGACACGTTTTTTGAAGATTGTTCGAGTTCTATACTCTCTGAAGGAATAGAGAGCGGACCTGTTTTATGAAGATTGTTCGAGTTCTATACTCTCTGAAGGAATAGAGAGCAGTCCTATTTTATAAAGATTGTTTGAGTTTTATACTCTCTGGAGGAATAGAGAGCGGACTCATTTTATGAAGATTGTTCGAGTTCTATATTCTCTGAAGGAATAGAGAGCGGACCCGTTTTATGAAGATTGTTCGAGTTCTATACTCTCTGAAGGAATAGAGAGCGGACCCGTTTTATGAAGATTGTTCGAGTTCTATACTCTCTGAAGGAATAGAGAGCGGACCCGTTTTATGAAGATTGTTCGAGTTCTATACTCTTTGAAGGAATAGAGAGCGGACTCGTTTGTCGAAGATTGTTCGAGTTCTATACTCTCCGAAGAAATAGATAGCAGACCCGTTTTATGAAGATTGTTCGAGTTCTATACTCCCTGAACGGATAGACAACGGACACATTTATTGAAGATTGTTCGAGTCTTATACTCCCTGAATGAATAGGGAGCAGACACATTTGCTGAAGATTATTCGAGTCTTATACTCCCTGAAAGAATAGGGAGCAGACCCGTCATTTGAAGATTTTTCAAGTCTCGCTTATCCTGAAGTAGCAGAGAGGCGGATTAATCTTTTGAAGTTCTAATGGTCGGACAAACTTGATCATTTATTGATCTTTGCACTATTCTCGTTGCACGCAATGAGTAAAGAGGGGAAGCTGTAGATGCTCATTTTTTCCGGGCTTATAGCATATTAGACAAGTCGAATCGAGCCCAATATGATATTTAACCCAACCTATGCTCAGTTGGATTAAGCCACTAAGACAAACAGTTTTGAGCAGGAAAAGAGAGGGAACAATTTGTAGAGAGTAGGGGGTTTTTAATTTTTGATTAAAACTGGAAACGGGGATGACACAACAACAATAAAAAATTAACCGAGAGAACGGGGGAGTTAGGAACCATCAGAGAGATCACGAGAGGGACGAAGAACCAGAGACCATTTAAAAAAAATAAGAAAAGCACGAAAGAGTTTGCTCATTCATTTGTTTTTTTACACAATAGAGTAACAAGAGAAAAATAGTGTGTAGAGGGTTCTGTTATCCTATTCGAAACAAAAAAACAGTGTGTAAAAGAGGTTTTTTCCTCCAATTCGAAGATTAATATAAACACAAGGGCTCTTTCTCTTTCAAAGCAATACAAATCAAGTCCAATTCGTGTAAGATTTTCTCTTCATGATTACTTATAGTTGTATTTTTTTCATTTGTTTTAATAGATTTCAAAATAAAGCAAAACAAGAATAAAAAAATAGTAAAAAGAGAGTATTTAGGTTACCTGTTATTGAAGTCTAGTCTAGAGGGGTCGAGCGGTCGAAGCGTAGTAGAGTTGTCGATCCAAGGTCGGGGTGAAGATTTTAGGCTTTAGTTCAGTTCATTTAGAAAAAAAGATTAAGCATTTGGAAAAGGGGTGAGATTTGTTGCCATTGATTCTTAGATTTGTTTTTAAAGATGAAGAAAAGAAAAAAGAAGATACAGGGAAGAAGAAAGAGAAAGCTGCGTGAGAGTAGCTGGAAAGGAAATGATAATTAGGGTAGCCCATCTGTGTGTGATAGGGTTTATTACCTCAGGGGTCATGTCAGTTCCCACTTTAATTCATTTTAGTCCTTAAATCCAGTTTTTCGAATTTACAATTTTATCTTTATATTTCACACGCTCTCTCTTTAGTCCAGTGTTAGGTTATTACTAATTTTGTGTTGTTTTACATTTGGAATATTTTTTTTTTCTGATTTTTATTCTAGTCCTACGAATGTTTTGGGTTTACTCTAATTCTAATGCTTGTAGTTTTGTTAAATTCCATTTTACTCCTCTTTGATATGCGTTTGTTATTTTTATTTTTTCTGATGCTCTCCATGTACTATGCTTGAATTCATCCGTGTCCCTAATTTCCTCTTTTAATCAGCCATTATTATTATTTTACCTCTTTTTTATTTAATTGTAATGGGGCATGCTCTTATGTCATGTAAATACATGTTCATGTCATTCATGTGCATTTTTAAGTTCTTTGCTTTCCAAATTACGTGTGGTGCACCGCAAGTAAATATATCTATGTATAATTACTTCATGCCAAATGTATATGCCTTATAATGTACAAGTGTCCCTTGCCATTTATTATTATTGTTTTCTTCGGTGTATAACTCGACATATTATATAATTGGATTAAGGGTAATACACTTTTAATTTAAAATTGTTTTAAGTGGGATGTCATAACGCATTTGAGGTCTTCTTTTAATGATTTTAAAATAAAGTGTATCCCATTAGTGACACCTAGAAATTGATCCATCACTTTAAAATTTGAGAATGGAAGAAAAAGAAATGTTCGGCTATTTAAATTTATCGAGAAAAGGTTGTTATAGCTTTTAAGATCTGGTCTCGATATTTGTAAATAACCGAACATTCTTTATCTTTCTAAAACGACTTGGTAATCTTAATTTAATTTATTTGAGTGCTTTTGAACATTATTAAATTCACATCTTTGTTTTATGGGATCAAAAATCAAATTAAGTTTGAATTTGTAAAGTTCATTGCAAAGACATTAATTAATCGACTAGGTACCGTTTTAGGGCGTGTGGGTGTATCCTCCCCGCACGTAATCGACTCCCGAACTCAGATTTTGGTAACGCAGACCTTAATTTGTTGTTTTAATTAAAATTAATTTTTAATTTAAAATAACAAACATTTTTGGGTGTTCAATCACACCCTAATCAAAAATTGGTGGCGACTCTTTGAACCGTATTTTTTTTATCGTAAAGGAAATCCAAAATTTTTAGAAACGAGAGGTTTTTAAATCGTATTTGTTTTTAAATTAAAAATCAAATGAAATAGGTAAATTAAAAATTAATGTGGTTTTCAAAATTTCACTTTTTCACCTTTAAGAAAAAATCGTTTCGACAACCTCAAGGGGTGTATCGATATCCCCTAAAGGAAAAATAGAATATAGATTCCTTAAATTTGTTTAAGTTATCAGAATCAAATTTCAAGGTTTAGGCATCTTCTAATCATCTTGAAAATTCTATTTATGTAGATACACATCCTAAACAAGTTCCGGAACAATCGAAAGATTAAGATCAATTCAAAGCAACAAGGTTAAAGTGAGTGCATGCTAGAGATGTAGTTCAAAGGAATTTTGACTTGTGATATGTCTATTACTATGATTAAAATTATAGCATAGTCATTATGAACATGCATACATTATAGTCTTTATTAAACATGCATAAGTCATATATGGTGATATATGATTCGATACATGTTATATGATTCATGTGAATGTACTTAAATACTTATGTTACATGTTATGAGATTAATGGTTATATGCACATGATAAATGTGATAGAAGAAATGATATATGTGATTACAAGGGAAATGATACAAGTATATGGTTATATGAAACATAATATTAATGCCCATGTTATGTAATGTGAGAGCTATATGTATAGTTGGTATGCCAAGAGTCGAGGGTTTCATAGGTCCTTTGGGACAACTCATAGGTCCTTCGAGACATATTCACAAGTCCTTCAGGATAAATCTCATATGCCACTCAGTGGAACTTATACAAGCTGTAGTGACAGCAGATGTGCACAACCTCTAAGAACTTGAATACCTTAAGTTTTCAGTATATACATGGGCTTATAAATAATATGAAAAATGTGTATATTACATTATAAGTTATCGTATTAATATTGGTCATAACGAATCATATGAGTGAAATGAAATTGTTAATGATAGTGATGATTTTATATGAATAACATGTCACATGTTCATATATATAGGAAATGCATTATTATATATTTATGCCTCACTAAATGTATGACTTAGCATGTAAGTTATTTACACGTAGGTACATAAAACCAAGAAGACCGGTCTTAGGAGCAGCAAAACATCATATCATCATTTGAAGATTAGATCAGAAGCACTTTATATAGTATGTATGCTTATGTAATATATATGTTGGCATGTAAAGATTGCCATATAGTATGTGCGCTCTGATCCATGTAATGTTTTGAATTTAGTATATAAATATAGTTTTGTATTAATAAAAGTTTTAAATTTACTATGGTTTTACAAATTTATGTACTTTGAAAAGTCAATGTGACACCTCGGATTCGTATTCGGGTCAGATACAGGTTAGGGTGTTACAATTAATGGTATCAGAGCCACATTTTAGTCGATTCTCGACATAAACCGGAGTCCAAACTGTCTTAAAAAGTGTACATGTCAACTTAATAGTAAATATTTCTGATCTAATAAGAGTAATGAGTATGTTGCTTAGCTAATAGAGATATTTGGTTATGTTTTGTTAGATGTCCAGACAAAATAGCTCCCGAAGTGAAGCGGGAGATGAGAGATTAGCTGAGAGCAGTAATTCACTTGCCCTGGCCAGGCAAGGTGAAGAACAAGCACCTTCTGGAATGCCTATAGCTGATCAAGATACGTTTTCAGGATGTTGGACACGGTATTTGCGCGTTTCCAACCTCCTGCTACTTCATCTCCGAGGATGAATATTGTGAAGGAGTTGAAAGGTTTAGGAGCTCCAGAGTTTCGTGGTGGAGCCGAAGGTCCCGTTGCTGCGAACTTTTGGCTCAATGACATGAAGATTATGTTAGAAGGACTCCACTATTATGATGTGGAGAAGCTTGACGGAGTAGTCTCCTTGCTTCATGGGAAAGTGAGAATATGGTGGATAAATGTCACATTGAGGATGGCAAGTGATAGTGTGACATGGTCTCTATTTCTAGAAGAATTTCGGCACAAGTATATAGAGGACCAGTTCATCAAGCAAATGAAGCAAGAATTTCTGAACTTAAAGAAAATGAACCGCACGATGTATGAATATGAGTGTGAGTTCAACAAACTAAGTCACTTTGTAGTGGAACTAGTGCCTATAGAGAATGATGCATGTGAATGGTTTGTGAAGGGCTTGAACCCGAGGTTGAAAGAGATGTTGATTGTGCTGAACTTGTCCTCATTCCAAGAAGTAGTAAACCGTGCCAAAACTTTAGAGAGAGCTTAGAATGAGCATTTTAGGAGCAAAGATCTCAGCCGTAAAAAATTACTGGAGCTTCATCGAGTTCTGTACCGCCCAAGAGAGGTAGAGATTCGGGCTTTCGATCTCAAGCAAGGTCGGAATCGATGGCATCCTCTACTAGAGGATCAAATCAGATGAGAGTTAGGCAGACTCAATCTGTAGGGTCTGGTGAAAGGCGAGCACAACAGAGTCAAGTTAGACAGTGTCAGATTTGTGGGAGAAAATTATAGTGGCATATGCAGAGTTAAAACTGGAGCTTGTTTTCAATGTGGGGAAACAGGGCATTTTATGAGAGATTTTCCTTTGAGGGCCGAAGAGTCTGCTCAATCGGAAAGATATGCTTCAATGTCTCAAAGAGGATGAGGTAGAGGTAGAGGTAGAGGTAGAAGAAGAAATCCGACGGAACCTGTTACTCAACAGGAGGTTCGATCCACTGCTCGAGTGTATAACCTTAAAACCAATGAAGACTATATGATCCAGAAATTATAACATGTACCTTTTTACTGTTGGATAGATGTGTTATGGTATTGATTGATCTGGGATCTACCTATTCATATATTAATAGTAAGTTAGTAAAAGAATTAAACATTTCACTAGAAGACACTAGTAATGAAGTTATAGTTACGAATCCGTTAGGGCATAGTGTTCGAGCTAATAGAAGGTGTCGAGGGTGTCCCATACGGATTCAGGGAATTGAATTCCCTGTTAATCTGATGGAATTACCTTTTGACGAATTTGAAGTAATCTTGGGAATGGATTGGTTATATCGTTATCATGCAAATGTTGATTGGAGATTAATGAGGGTAACGTTAGTCAAAAGATTATGATGTTGTGATAGATTTCCATCCTAGAAAAAACAAATGTGGTAGCGGATGCTCTAAGCCGAAAGACGTTTGCAGCCTTACGAGCCCTGGATGCTAGGTTAGCATTGAATGATGATGGTGTTTTATGTGCAGAATTAATCCTTCGACCATTATGGATGGATAGAATCAAAGAATTGCAAGCTAAAGATGAAGAGTGTTTAAAGAAATTACAACAAGTGAAAGATGGAGAACTTACTGATTATGAGATCAAAACTGATGGAAATTTGTACTATCGAGGAAGACTAGTAATTCTAGATGATAAGGAGCTGAAAAATGAATTGTTAGTAGAAGCCCATTGTAGTCCATTAACTATGCATCCAAGAGGAAATAAAATGTATATGGATCTCAAGAGTCGATATTGGTGGCCTGAAATGAAGAGAGACGTTACAGAATTCGTATCCAAGTGTTAAACTTGTCAACAAGTCAAAGCTGAAATTCAAGTTCCGTCCGTCGATTCCTCAGTGAAAATGAGAGAATGCAACGATGAACTTTGTGACGGTGTTACCTCTAACTCCGAACAAAAAAGATTCAATCTGGGTGATTGTAGATAGATTGACTAAGTCAATCCATTTTATTCCAGTACGAGCCGATTTCTCCATGGACAAGTATGTCGAGTTGTATATTAGGGAGTTTATACGGTTGCATGGTGAACCTGTTTCCATTGTTTCTGATCGAGACCCTCGATTTACTTCGAGATTTTAGAAGTTGTTGTATGGAGCATTAGGGACTCGATTAAAGTTTAGTATAATGTTTCATCCTCAGACTGATGGACAATCTGAGCAAACGATCCAAATCTTAGAAGACATGTTAAGAGCTTGTGTAATTGAATTCAAGGGATTGTGGGAAAGATATTTGCCACTTGCTGAATTTGTGTACAACAATAGCTATCAATCGAGCATTAAAATGGCTCCCTATAAAGCTCTATATGGGAGGAAGTGTCGTACACCTTTGAACTAGTATGAGTTTAAGGATCGAGAAGTTCTTGGTCCTGAATTAATTCAGGAGGTGAAAGAAAAAGTTTTTGTAATCTAGAATAATCTCAAAGCTGCCGCAGATAGAAAGAAATCATATGCAGATCTAAAAAGGAAATAAATTGAATTTTAAGTTGGTGATAAAGTGTTTTTAAAAGTATCTCCGTGGAAGAAGGTGTTGAGGTTTGGCTGGAAAGAAAAAGTTAAGTCCTCGGTTTATTAGACCATATGAAATTGTAAAAAGAGTGGGACTAGTAGCACAACAATTGGCTTTGCCACCGGAAATGGAAAAGATTCACAATGTATTTCATGTCTCAATGCTTCAGAAGTATCGATCGGATCCCTCCCATATCGTAACACCAGAAGAGATCAATGTACAACTGGATTTGACTTATGAGGAAGAACCGGTTCAAATTTTAGCTCATGAGGTTAAGCAATTGAGGAACAAGACTATTCCATTGGTTAAAGCCTTGTGGAGGAATCACAAGGTAGAGGAAGCAACATGATAGTGTGAAGAGGATATAAGGAATCAATACCCCCATCTCTTTACTTATTAAAGATTCGAGGACGAATTTTCTTAAGGAGGAGAGATTTGTAACATCCTCAATACTGGGTTAATGACTAAATTGAAAAGCTTCAGAATTTGGTGATTAAAGTAGAATAATTGAAAAGTTCAATGACTTATTTGAGCTATATTGTGTAGGATCAATTTATAAAGAATGAGGATTAGATGGACAAAATTGTATTTTTATAGCAAGATAATTATTTGGGTTAGCATTATATTAACCCACGTGGAAATATAGGAAACCAAAAACAAGTTTCCAGAGTTCTCCTCTTCTTTATCTTCTTAATACGTGAGACCTAAGGTAAGATTTCTTGTTAGTGAATTTCTTGATGAATTTATGGTTGATTTATGACCATTAGACAATAGTTAAGCTTAAGGGAAGTTTAATTTGTTTTAAAACCACAAGATGAGGAGTATGTGAAGAATTAAAGAAAGGAAGTAAAAAAGTGAAATCTTGGAATAGAGTTCATAATAAGAATTGGAAGTGGGATTTGACTTGTCATCAAGCTAATTAAGAAATATGAAGTGTTAGAATTAAATTTAGAACATGTTGCAAAGTGGTGTGATTCTTGAATTACATATGACGGATAAGATTTTGAGGTTAAAGAAGTTATTATTGATTAGGATTGAGTTTTAGCATGAGTAGATGAACTAAGAATATGTAAAGGAAGAATATAGGAAGTGTTGAGTTGGGAATAAAGAATTATCCTACATAAAAATGTGATTTATGGGCTAGGGGTATCGGTACCCATTCAACAGGTACCTATACACTCTCAAACGAAAAGAGTCACAGAATGTAATGAGGGTACTGATACCCCAGTTAGATATCGATACCCTCTTGAACGAAAAACTAACAGAATGCGGTAAGGGTACCGATACCTCAAGGGGTGTATCGATACCCCCGTAAAGGAAAAATAGAATATTGATTCCTTAAATTTGTTTAAGTTATTAGAATCAAATTTCAAGGTTTAGGCATCTGATAATCATCTTGAAAATTTTATTTATATAGATACAGAGCCTAAACAAGTTTCGGAACAATTGAAAGATTAGGATCAATTCAAAGCAACAAGGTTAAGGTGAGTGCATACTAGAGATGTAGTTCAAAAGAATTTTGACTTGTGATAAGTCTATTACTATGATTAAAAGTATAGCATAGCCATTATGAACATGCATACATTATAGCCTTTATTAAACATGCATAAGTCATATATGGTGACATATGATTCGATACATGTTATATGTAACACCCCCAACCCGTATCCGACCCGGATACGAGTCCGAAGTGTCACATTGACTTTTCAAACATTTATTCGTATAAAATAGTGAGTAATTTAAAAACTTTGATAACATTTAAATTATTTCAAAACGTTTACAAAATATATCAGAGTTCATACAATTTTTATCTTTAGACTACATGCCAACTACACTCTATATACAATACCTATATTTTCTGATCTGACATTTGGTAAGAAGAACTGACCTGTCTTGCTCCCTCTTTATTTCTCTTTTCGCTTTCCATACCTACGTGTGAAACAATCACACGCTAAGTCGATGACTTAGTGAGGCATATAAAACATATAATATTTCATATAACATAAATCATACATAAAACATATACCATCATTATCATTAAGAAACACACATAACATCATATGGTTCACGTAACACATTTCAAACCACTTATAAACCCATCGTATACATATCACATTCAGTATGCTTGTTTAATCACTTTATTAGCCCATGTACACTAGTGAGAACTCAAGGTATGTGAGTACATTGAGGTTGTGCACCACTATGCTGTCACAACAGCTCGATCAATGTCCCGAAGGACCAGTCCATAGATTCCGAAGAACCTAGGTAAACAGTCCATATGTTCCGAAGAACATAGGTAAACAGTCCATATGTCCCGAAGAACATAGGTAAACAGTCCGTATGTCCCGAAGAACATAGGTAAACAGTCCGTATGTCCCGAAGAACATAGGTAACCCTCGACCCTTGGCATGCCAACTATACCCCTAGCTCTCATATCACATAACATGGGCATTATCATTTATGACCGATCACATTACTTATTCATATTCTTACTCTTATAAACACATATCGTTTCTTTTCAGTCACATATTACATATACGTGTAATCCTTGATCTCATAATCACATGTTCATTCTCTTCTTATCACATACCAAATGTATGTGTAAACACATATCTAATATCATATGTTGCATTTTCATGTAAGCATGTAAATCATGTAACATAAAATAACATCCATTTCTATGTACTAATGCATACAGAGTAATCACATAACATTATATAAGTTACTTACCATAGTAACTCTATCATTGACTCATCGCAAGCCAATGTTTGATCAATCATAAGTACAATTTAAATTGCACTCACCTTAGCCTTGCTTTGATTCGATTATAATCCTTTGATTATTCCGGAACTTGTTTAGGCTCAATATCTACATAAATATATCATTTCAAAACAACTATCAGAAGCCTAAACTTTAAACTTGATGTTAATAACTTAAACCGGTTTAATAAATCGAATTCTGAATTTTCATTAGGGGGAATCGATACCCCCCCCAGGGGAATCGGTACCCTTAACATTCTGGAAATTTTTCGTTCAAGAAGGGGAATCGATTCCCATTCATAGGGTATCGGTTCCCTATACCCAGAAATTGCATTCTAAGCTCGAAAATCATCAATTTTCAATTCTAACCTTCCTATTTTACCTCCCTTAATACTCCTAACTTTAATACACATACTTAAACTTATTTCTATTCCATAATCACTTCTTTAACTTCAAATATAGTCATTCCTATGTAATTACAAAAATTCTACTAGTTTTGCAACATGTTCAAATTCCTATTCTAACACTTCCTATCCCTTAATTAACTTGATTACAAGTCAAATTCACCTTTTAATTCTCAATACACACTTTATTTCAATATTTCATTCCAAAACTCCTAATCTTTAAATCCTCATAAACTCTTCATTTTGTTGTTTTAAAGCAAATTAATCCTTCCTTAATCTTACTTAGCATCTAATAATCAAAACTAAACTTAAATTTCAGCACATAATCAACTCAAGAGAAAACTTACCTTTTGCTTGGCTTCACACGTGAAGAGAAAATGAAGAAGGAAAAGAGAGAATAGATTTTTCTGGAAACTCTCCATCCTTATCCATATATATATATCATTTAATTATATTTTCAAGTCTAATGACCAATTTGCCCTTTAACTCTTTAGATAATTACAATAAACTTTTAGGAAATATTTCTGAACAAATCATTAAACTATTAAACTATTACACTTTCATCTCCATATTCTAAAATTTTACAATTTTGGTCACTATCCCGTATTTTGGGATGTTACAAATCTCCCCTCCTTTTAATAAAAATTCGTCCTCGAATTTTCATTGCACACACTGATAAGAATATATCTTTGTTAAGCAGTTTCACTTATACAGAACCTCATTCTTTACCATCTCTTGTACTTTGTATTCTTTTTCCTCAAAGCTCCCTTTAAAACTTGTAAATACTCTTCTCTTTGTCTTCATCATATCAATATGATCCAAATATCTAACCATATTCAAATCCAGATCATACTTGATTAACTCACTTTATCTTTTCTTCCAATCTTATAACTCTATCACCTTTACTATCACAGTTAGTAAATATCAACTGTTCAATCTAGGGCACGAGCCCTAATTAATCATATATATTTTTTTTCCCAACCATAATTACCTCAATAATAGTTTACTTAACTTGTCAAATCCATATTCATTCTTAAACTTTTCTATTACTCTTTCTTATACACAATACTATTTACACGTCTATTATTCCTTTTTACATATCATCTCTTCAATAATCTTTCGTGCTATCATAAACTTCACTTCATTACTTTAATTCTTTCATTACATTTTTCCTTATGCTTTTACATTCCTTTCATATCATTTATACTTTCCTTCTTTATCCTTTTCAACTTTTCTATCAATCCTTAGTTTCCGTCAAACATACAAATCCTTTAACTTAATACGCTCACTATCACACTACTTTATTATTCAACTAATTTCTTTCAATCAAAACATAAACCTTCATCAAACTATCCATATCTTATTCTCAATCAAAATAATTCATTCTCTATTTCCTTCACTTATCAAACCTTAATTCTCATTTGTCCATAATAATTCCTTTGGTTCGAATTCAACCATTCCATTTACCTTTGTCTTATACATAACTAAACCATATGTCCTTCATACTCTCATGCTATTTTATATCACATATTTATCCTTAACTATCACTCCTTATCACATTTTCATGACTTTGATAGTCAACTTTACTTGCACAAAACCTTATTCTTTATCATTCTTATACTTATGTTTTCTCCACTTGTTTCACAATCACCAGATTTCAATACTCATCTAATCCATTTCAAATACTTTTTCTGCTTCGATTTACATAACTTCTAACAGGGCTTTTAACCCAATTCACAAAGGTTGTCTTAACCTTGACTTATTATCAATTAACTCATTGATTAATCTTCCAATATCATACCCTACTGCTTTAGTCTGACTGACTCTCATCTAATTCGATTCTCTGACAGAGAATACAACTAATTCATATCGGGTTTAAAGTTGAAAATCGAATCTCTATCTTTCTTTAATGGTGCTTAACTATATAAAGCACTAATTCTCTTAATCATATGAGATTTTGTTCTCCAATCTCTTCATTCTGAGCTCTTTATAAAACTTTAACGCGATTAATAATTTCTTTAAATAAGAAAAATTTCGAAACCAGTAACACTCTTTTAATTTAAGGCGCAAGCCCTAAACAACCAATCACATGTTCTTACTTATCCTTTCTAATCAAAATCAACTCAACAATAAATCTGTTTAACTTATTAAACTTATACTCATACACATGCACGTATAATTCCCTTGCTTCAAGCTCATATATTCGAGCTTATTTGTTTTATGAACTAATCATCATGTACTTATTCTTGAACTCTTCTACAAAATAACCACATCACTTGATCTTTTAACATTCTTATGGTGACATTTGTTCACCATACTTTAGCTTGACCACATAGTAACGAAACTACTCAATTTAACTTCTCCACTTTGGAGAAATGACAATCTTCTAACATTATCTTCCTACCATTTGATCAATTTTCCGCAACAATGGAACATTTCTCATATTCACCCTTGAACTCGGGTGTTCTCAACTCTTTTCAATACATTCATTCTATGAATTATTGAAGTATAAAATTAAAATATATCATAATATCATTCCATATCATGAAACATTCTCTAATCTTGTACAGGCACGCCCTGAGGTTTTTTGCTCTTCTCCCTGCCTGGCCAGGGCAGGTGAATGCTATTACCTGCAGTCTATTGCCTTGTGCTTCACTTTAGAAGCTCTCATATATTCATGTACTAATATCATTTCTTCTATCACATATAACATGTGCATATGATCATCCAATTCATATAATTTAACATATGTCATTTGCATATGTTCACATATCATCTATCACATAAACATATATCTCATAAATCATCATCATGTATTCACTTATCTTATATAACATAACAATTTAACTCTATTTACAAGACAGTATACTCCTTACACTATCAGATCAGAAAATTTTTCACTTTATGTTGGCATGTAGACTTTTTAAAGCACTTTTGACTTCATTTTTAGCCTAGAATCGGCTAAACCGTAGCTCTGATACCATTAAATGTAACACCCCCAACCCGTATCCGACCCAGATACGAGAAGTGTCACATTGACTTTTCAAACATTTATTCGTATAAAATAGTGAGTAATTTAAAAACTTTGATAACATTTAAATTATTTCAAACGTTTACAAAATATATCAGAGTTCATACAATTTTTATCTTTAGACTACATGCCAACTACACTCTATATACAATACCTATATTTTCTGATCTGACATTACATATAATATTCATATAACTATAATCATACATAAACATATACCATCATTATCATTAAGAAACACACATAACACATAGGTCACGTAACACATTTTAAACCACTTATAAACCATCGTACATATCACATTCAGTATGCTTGTTTAATCACTTTATTAGCCCATGACACTAGTGAGAACTCAAGGTATGTGAGTACATTGAGGTTGTGCACCACTATGCTGTCACAACATATAATAAATCCCAATACCATCATATCATTCCAATAACCTAGGTAAACATTTTCCATATGTTACAATCAACATAGGTAATCATATGCCCAGTACATAGTAAACAAGGTATGTGAGTACATTGAGGTGTGCACCACTATGCTGTCACAACAGCTCGATCAATGTCCCGAAGGACCAGTCCATAGATTCCGAAGAACCTAGGTAAACAGTCCATATGTTCCGAAGAACATAGGTAAACAGTCATATGTCCCGAAGAACATAGGTAAACAGTCCATATGTCCCGAAGAACATAGTAACATCCGTATGTCCCGAAGAACATAGTAACCCTCGACCTTGGCATGCCAACTATACCCCTAGCTCATATCACATAACAGGGCATTATCATTATGACCGATCACATTACTTATCATATTCTTACTCTTATAAACACATATCGTTTCTTTTCAGTCACGTATTACATATACGTGTATCCTTGATCTCATAATCACATGTTCATTCTCTTCTTATCACATACCAAATGTATGTGTAAACACATATCTAATATCATATGTTGCATTTTCATGTAAGCATGTAAATCATGTAACATATAAACATAACATCCATTTCTATGTAATGCATACAGAGTAATCACATAACATTATATAAGTTACTTCTTACCATAGTAACTCTATCATTGACTCATCGCAAGCCAATGTTTGATCATCACATAAGTACAATTAATTGCACTCACCTTAGCCTTGCTTTGATTCGATTATAATCCTTTGATTATTCCGGAACTTGTTTAGGCTCAATATCTAAATAATATATCATTTCAAAACAACTATCAGAAGCCTAAACTTTAACTTGATGTTTAACTTAAACCGGTTTAATAAATCGAATTCTGAATTTTCATTTAGGGGGGAATCGATACCCCCCCCAGGGGAATCGGTACCCCCTTACACTCTGGAAATTTTTCGTTCAAGAAGGGGAATCGATTCCCATTCATAGGGTATCGGTTCCCTCTACCCAGAATTGCATTCTAAGCTCGAAAATCATCAATTTTCAATTCTAACCTTCCTATTTTACCTCCCTTAATACTCCTAACTTTAATACACATACTTAAACTTATTTCTATCCATAATCACTTCTTTAACTTCAAATATAGTCATTCCTATGATTACAAAATTCTACTAGTTTTGCAACATGTTCAAATTCCTATTCTAACACTTCCTATCCTTAATTAACTTGATTACAAGTCAAATTCACCTTTTAATTCTCAATACACACTTTATTTCAATATTTCATTCCAAAACTCCTAATCTTTAAATCCTCATAAACTCTTCATTTTGTTGTTTTAAAGCAAATTAATCCTTCCTTAATCTTACTTAGCATCTAATAATCAAAACTAAACTTAAATTTCAGCACATAATCAACTCAAGAGAAAACTTACCTTTTGCTTGGCTTCACACGTGAAGAGAAAATGAAGAAGGAAAAGAGAGAATAGATTTTTCTGGAAACTCTCCATCCTTATCCATATATATATATCATTTAATTATATTTTCAAGTCTAATGACCAATTTGCCCTTTAACTCTTTAGATAATTACAATAAACTTTTAGGAAATATTTCTGAACAAATCATTAAACTATTAAACTATTACACTTTCATCTCCATATTCTAAAATTTTACAATTTTGGTCACTATCCCGTATTTTGGGATGTTACATTATATGATTCATGTGAATGTACTTAAATACTTATGTTATATAATATGAGATTAATGGTTATATGCACATGGGAAATGTGATGAAAGAAATGATATATGTGATTACAAGGGAAATGATACAAGTATATGGTTATATGAAACATAATATTAATGCCCATGTTATGTAATGTGAGAGCTGTAGATATAGTTGCCATGCCAAGAGTCGTGGGTTTCATAGGTCCTTCGGGACAACACATAGGTCCTTCAGGACATATTCACAGGTCCTTCGGGATAAATCTCATATGCCACTCAGTGGAACTTATACGAGCTGTGGTGACAACAGATGTGCACAATCTCTAAGCACTAGAATAACTTAAGTTCTCAGTATATACATGGGTCTATAAATAATATGAAAAATGTGTGTATTGTATTATAAGTTATCGTATTAATATTGTTCATAGCGAATCATATGAATGAAATGAAATTGTGAATGATAGTGATGATTTTATATGAATAATATTTCAAATGTTCATATACGTAGGAAATGCATTATTATAGATTTATGCCTCACTAAGTCTATGACTTAGCGTGTAAGTGATTTACACGTAGGTACATAAAAGCAAGAAATTTGGTCTTAGGAGCGGCAGGGCATCATATCATCATTTGAAGATTAGATCAGAAGCACTTTATATAGTATGTCTGCTTATGTAATATATATATGTTGGCATGTAAAGAGAGTCATATAGCATGTACGCTCTGATCGAGGTGTAATGTTTTGAATTTAGTATGTAAATATAGTTTCGTATTAATAAAAGTTTTAAATTTACTATGGTTTTATAAATTTGTGTACTTTAAAAAGTCAATGTGACACATTAGATTCGTATTCGGGTCAGATACGGGTTGGGGGTGTTACACTAAGTCAAAGACTTAGCGTGTGAGTGTTTCATACGTAAGTTCAAAGAAGCCGGAAGAACAAAGTTAGGACAAGTGAAGACATCATATCCCTACTGAAGATCAGATCAGAAACAATTTAAACAGTATGTCATTTTGTTGTACTAAATGTTGTTGGCATGTAATTAGATGTTTAAATCGTAAATGCTCTGATCAGATTTTGTAAAAATACTTGATTTTATTTATGTAAATTATTAAGTTTTTATTTTCAATTTAAATTTGAATTTCTGTAACTGTTTTCGTTTAAGGATTCCACCATTTTAATATAAATAAATGTTTAAATTTCAACTACTTTTTAAAAATTAACGATTTGAAAAGTCAATGTGACACCTTGTACTCGTATCCGGGTTGGATACAGGTTGAGGTGTTATATTTAATTGTATCAAAGTTATGGTTTAACCGATTCTAGGCTTAAAATGAAGTCAAGTGTGTTTTAAAAAAGTATACATGCAAACGAGAAGTGAAAATCAACCGATCCGATATTGACCCGACCCGAAATCTAACTAATCCAATATTCGATCTGAAAACAATCGATCCGATAATTATCCGACCTGAAAGTTGACCTGACCTGATATCCGATCCGATCTGATTTATCGTACACCAGAATTAGATCCAAACAAGATCTGATCTAAACAAAATTAAACCGAATATAGTCTAGACCTGAAATAATCTGATATGAAATGACCCGACCCAAACTCGATCCGAATGACTCGTTTGTCATCTTTATGTATGTCACGTTTTTCATAAAACCTATTTTATTGGTCATTAATGTTGTACGAGTTTCTAGCGATACATCAAATGCTTGTGCCATTAAAAATGAAAAATGAAATAGCGTATACATATATTGTCTTCAACCATTTAATGAGTATGTGTTTAAATGATATATTTATATACTTAAAAATTCTAATATAAATAATATGGAATTTGAGAAATCCATGATCGAACTTGTGATCAAATTCGTGTCAGTATTATAATAAAATATAATTTGCCTTTTAAAATATTCAAGCTCCTGGTGTACAAAATTATATTCAACTGTGGAAATGATCAATTGTAATTAATTTAATAAAAATAATAATTTATAATTATTTTAAAAAATATATAATTTTATTTACATGATATCATCACTTATTCACATGTGAATATGACACATCAATATTGTAGTCTACATGTATCTATGTAGTCAACAAAAATACTGACAATTAATCAATTAATAGTTTCCATTTAACAAAATTTTATTTTTGATTAAAATGAAACTTTAAGAATTAAAGTGTTTTAAAAAATAACAAAAATTAAAATAATTATCCAATCTAACATTATGACGTTATACTTTAAAAAATATATCAATCTTGAAGCGTGATATTACTAGGGATGATCATGAGAGTTGGATTAAGTTCAGTTTTTGGTCTACTCGAACCTGATTCAAAAATTAAATTCCTCCACATGCACTCAACTTGACTCAAATATATAATTTAAATTAATATATATATATATATATATATATATATATATATATATATATATATATATATATATGTGTGTGTGTGTGTATTATTGTAATTATCTCTTAAATATAAGTGATAATTATAATATTATTTCAGATTGAGTATGAGCTTTGACTCATTCAAACATGATTCAAAAATTAAATTCATCCACGTACACCTAACCTTACCAAAATATATATAATTTTATTTTTATTAAATAAAATAAGAATATAATTAAAAATAATATATATAAAAATATTATTCTAATTATCCCAAAATATTATCATGAATTTGGTCACGTTAAATATTTTACTCTAAAACCTGACATGAAGTATGAATTTTTAAAATAAAAAACAACTCAATTGAGTCGAGTTGAAACTCAGTTTTAGGGTCAAATGTTACTACCTATATCCCACCCAGTTTTAAACTAATGATTAATTTGGTCTTAAAAAGATTTATTTATTTATTGTAAAATTAAATGATGAAAAAAGTAAATAATTGTTGTGCTAACATGAATTGTTTTTAATCAATATTTATATTCTTTAAAATTTTAATATATCTATTTATATATTTATATTCATTTAATATTTTTATATTTTTACATAGAATAACTAAATATATGATATTAATATTAGCAAAAAATAAATAATTGACAATAGTTTAACAAATCTGACAAATTTTCTATTAAATTGTTTAACTTAAAATAATAAATATTTTAAAATAAAAAAGATGAAAAAGTATAAATAATTTATTTTTTCTTTTTTACAAACTTTAGGATTAAGACTGTGTTTAGTCCTAAACTAATCAACCAATACCGTGTTAACTTTACACAACCCGTGATTTAATGGATTATGGGTCAAAGTATTGTTAAACGGGTCAACTACTTGGATGACCACACAACTATTGGGTTGGTATTAAAATGACCACCATTTTAAAATTTACATCAATATGACCACTGAACTACTAACTGTTAAAATTTAACAGAGGGATGATGTAGCAGTTAACATAAATTTGTATAATTATATATTTAATCCTCAATACTTATATATTATATCAATTTAGTCATATTTTTAATTTAATTAACTATTAAAATGAGTCTCAATATTGATTGACACATCCAATGATTAATTTTTTAAATTAAATTAAAATTAGGACTAAATTGATAAAATATACAATATTGAAGAAAAAAATATGTAATTTATAAATTTTATTAACTGTCATGTCACTCTTCCGATAGATTTTAACTGCTAGTGACAATGTTGAACTCATTTATATAGTTTAATGGTCATATTGACACAAATTTTAAAATGATGATCATTTCAATATGAACCCCATAGTTGGATGATCATCCAAGTAGTTTACCCTTGTTAAAATTATAATCATATCTAGTCGCTTCAACTTTTCATTTCACGGTCATATCTTATTGGATTTATTGTATTATGGGTCAAAGATTTTGTTAAAATTATCTTTACCAAATAAAGGCGACTCATTGCTTAATTTAATGAAATTAGGTTTAATTATTTTAATTTTAATTTTTTAATACTTTAAATTGATTATAAGATAATATTTATTTAATATTTTTTATCTATTAATAATATACACACGCACGAATCAAATAATTTCGGTGATTAAAAAAATATTTATTATTCTCAGATGTCTTGATTCAAATACCAATAACTACAATAAGAGTGGTTAAACATTTATTGTTAAATAATTAAAAATATTTAAAATAAATACTATTTTATAATTATTTTAACTTAATAAAACATGATGAACACATATGCCATCTAATTACTCAAATTCAAAATCTTTAAAGAAATAACAAATTGAAATCATTTAATATATTTTAAAAATTAAAATTTAATAAATAAATAAATGAAGCGTATAGAAATGGTCGGTCCATACATTAGTTGATTCCAGACTGCGTGAAACCTTTATTATTCATTCCATACGGCGAACACAGAAAAAAGAGGTTTAATTAGACGTTGTTCATTAAGCTTTATTTTTTTCTTATTTTATTCATCGTATTTTCAAAATTTCTAATTTGCTCATTATACTTTACAGATTGAATCATTTTGCTTGCTCTACCGTTATCTCTCTAACTTTATGATCACGTGTCATTTTTGTTATTATTATTTAATATAAAAATAAATGAAAATATTAAGATAAATTATATTATTCCTCACTAAACTTTACTCTCTCATATTTTGCTCACTCAACTATAAAATAAAAACAGAAGGTGACCGAATGCCACCACCGACCACCTCGACCATCATAGATAGTAGTCGTTCGGCATGGGTCGCTTTGCCTCGACACTTTGAGTCCAAACCCGACATATATTTTGTCGAAAATTGCTCAAAAGTCTACGAATTGGAGATTGAAAGTGAGGGAGCCAAAACATTTCAGTCGAAATTCACAGATTTTAAAATTTTTTTCTGGTGAAACAACCACCAGATTCTAACTCAATGGGTCGAGATGAACCATGTTGTTTTGATGCTTATGCCATGTCATAACACCGTTAAAAAATTAAGAGCAAAGTGAGCAAAATGATTCAATCTGTGAAGTTCAAATGAGTAAATTAGAAAAATTAAAAGTAGGGTGAGTAAAATAAGAGAGAGTAAAGTTCATTGAGAAACATTGTAATATACCCTAAAAAGCAGCCCACAGTTAAATTCAATCAATTAATATTATTTCCAAAAAAGAAAATAAACCACCTTATCCTTCCATTTCCCCAAATTACCCCTCTCAAAAAGTAAACACCGTTTATGCTTTCAATTGCTTCATAAAAACCCAACAAAAACCTGAATCAAATTAATTGTAAGAAGAGATTTTATTAAAATCTATTATTTCCTGTATTGATTGGTGAATTAACTAATCTTCCGTATTTACCCTTATCATCTCACTCCGTTTTCATGGAATTCTTCTCTTTTCAGATTTTATTTTGAAGGTAGGGGTTTTGATGGTCATATATTTGGATTTGTGGGGTTCCCTTGTAAAACAATGAATTCTAGAAAATATAGTATTATATGATAAAAATAGTAACTTCTTTTTTTCTGTTGATTTTGATTTTTTTTTCTGTTTGTTGCTCTGTGATGTTTTAGGGTCAGAGTTAGGTTTAGATCTGTTTAAAATCAGATTTAACTTTGTGTTTTGTTTCCACTTTATAATTTTTATTTTTATTATGGTTTCAAATTTAGAAATATATTCATGATTTTTTCTTTCGCTTTTTTTATGAAAAAAATTGGTGTAGTCAAAAGGAGTTTTTTGAGCTTTGAAGTGATGCCAAATTACAGATGTCTTTTGGATCATGTAAGCTCCAATTTTTTTTTTAACTAATCTAGTTTTTTTCCTATATATTTTTGGGGATTTTTTGCTTGCATTTTGTGTGTGTGATGATAACTATAAAATAGTAACTCAGAATTTGAAGGGCTTTATTATATTTTTTTATCAAATCAAATGTTTGTGATCTTTTAGGGTTTGAGATGTTTTAATCAATTGAGAAAGTAACGCATGATGATCATGGATTTTGCTGGACATTTAGGTATCATAAATTTTGTTCCAGTCTCCTGATTTTATCCCATATAAAAAAGAAGTTGAAAAATATGTTGATGAAGTTGATGTTCAATCTTATTTATTGCATGTGAATTTTTGGATGTTATTGATGATTTTTGTTGAAGAAAAAATTTCTGATCCAAGAAGGGCCTGCAATCTGTTATTTTCGTGTTATATATAACTTTCTAGAAGCAGTATTTTTCAGAAGTTTGATTGCAACATTACACATTCGAGGGATCATGTTTTTGAAAGTAATCAATTAATCAAATCACTTCGATTTCAACTGCATCATCACTTCCCTGGTTTTAATCAAATATATAAAAAATGATAAGGCATTAGTCTTGTTGATTCATCTAATTGGGCTATATTAGTAATACGATCAGGAGTTTTATTGAATGCATCACTGGTTTTTGGGTAACTCCAGGTGTTTAGATGCAAAACTATATTTGTGTTTCGATTTTTTCTATCATCTATGTCACGTTGTAGGATTTGTGGAACCATTGTATGCATGAGTCAAACGAAATATGATTTTTCGTGCATTGAAGTGTTAGGCTTGGCAGCATACTTTAAGCATTGATCCTTAAGAACATAGTGAGATTTAAACTTATACAGGATTAAGGCTAAAGCTTATTTGGTCTCTCTCTCTCTTGCTCTATCAGCTGAGAATAGTCAGGAAATGGCTTATCAAGGATCATATGCAATTATCATACTCAAATATGCTGGAATATAGTCATCCTGGATTCTTATCATCTGCCATGTCTTCTTGAACTTACTGAATTGTGATTTTCTGGGGACAGCCTGAAAATTTATTGTAACGACTATTGCAGTGTTGACATATTTTATGCTGAGTCCATGACAATAGAATAGTTTGATAGAATGAAGCTTTTGAATTATGTTTCATCTATTTGTTTTCTTAATACCCGCTTTATATTTATGTGTAGATCAAAATTCTTTTTAGCAGTTCAGAATTTTAGTTTGGATATTGGGCTGCTGAATTGATTTTTTAATTTTTAAGTTAGGCCTGTTTTGTATTCAACTGTTTCTTTTCCAGATACGAATGCAGTGTTTGACGTGTCATTCATTGTTGTGTAGCAATACAGATGGGGACAGAACTTATGAGGGTTTGTGTTAAAGAAGAGAACGATGATTTTCCCCCAGTTCCGCCGGGTTTTGAGTCATATGCATCTTTTACGTTAACAAGGGGGGCACAAGATTCTGTAAAACTTGAGAGTGATAATGTAAAGTATTGTTCTGCCAATGCAACTGCAAGTAGTTCTGATGCTAGTTCTGCCTCTAAGGAAGCTGAATTGGGAATTAATGAAAGCTCAAAGATCACCAGATCTATGAGGGGAAGACCTTGGATAAACTATGGTATATATGATAGCAGTCCAGATGATGAGCCTGATCGTGGAAAGCTTGACCAAGTTAGTTTCTTCTTTTCTTGTAATTTATTTGTTTAAACTTCTGCTTTCTTTTCTTGTAATATATTTGTTGAACCTTCTGTTTTCTTTTCTTTGTGTTCTGAAAAAGTTATATCGTTTTATAGTTTTGGATGCTGGTATTGGAAATTTTAGCAAAACCTCATGCTATCATCTCTTTATGACAATTCTACATCTTCGTAGTTTCATATATGCCATTTATGTTTGCAGAATCAAAGATTGATGCATAATCTTCCTAAAGGCGTTATCCGTGGGTGTCCAGAGTGTAATGATTGCCTGAAGGTTATTTTTCAACTTCTTTTGGTTTTTCCTAGTTTCATAAACTTTTTAAATATTTCATTATCTGCCTTAGGCAACACTGCTCCTCTATTGTCATTTTTACAATACTGTTATTATATATATCCTCTATAGTAACAACATTATATATGTAAGAATTACTTGGAAATGCCTTGTACTTATGCTTTTTGGCTGGGTTAAATGATGGTTAATTGTAATGTAGCTTAAAGTGACAATAACAGGTAATTGAAGCTCCTACGAAGGAGCTAGACAATGCAATTCAGATTGTATAATTGCTATAATATTCTCCCTTTCTAACCATTGTCTTCAAATATTATATGATGATTGATGGGAGAAGGATATCGGTTAGGGTGGCGAAGTATTAGAAGCCTCAGTATAAGGAGAGTCAGGCTGAAGCAAAGAATGCAAGGACGATGAGAAGGTTCGCTGATTCTTCCAAGAGTGAGGAAAATAAGAGGGTGATGTTAAATAGGTTTTACAATGGGAGATCGTATAAGGATGCTTTGATTGATGATAGTAGTTTGTCAGAGGCCTTTCAGAAGAGAAATATGAAAAATGAAAGGAAGTCGAAGAGTCAGTTAAATATTTTCATTCCTTTGGAGGAAAGGGGGTGGATTAAGAGGTCCTTGACCGGAATTCTGAAGAAATTGTATGACATTGATTTCATCCAATAAGCTTTATGCGAGGATGAGTTTAATGTAAAGGTGGCAAGGTGGGGCTATGCCAGGAACGCGTGTATTGGTAAGGTATGGCTAATGATAATTTTGGAAACTGTTTTAGGAATAATACAAGGTTAAAAGTGAGCAATCGTGAGGTTGTCCTATTTTAGCATTATGCTTGGTTAGGTAATTTGCTTTAAAGGATCGTTTCCAGAGGATTTATGCGCTTTTGGTTAATAAAGGGGGGAGAATAGCAGATTTCAAGAATTCTAGTCAATCGGGTTGGTGTTGGGATATTAAAATAAGGAGGAATCTCGCGGCTTGGGAGTTGGAGCAATGGGTGGAATTAAACTATATTCTTTGTAATGTTCCTAATGGTTTGAATGAAACTGATAGTTATCTTTGGTGCGGAAATGGTGATGGGTCCTATGTGTTTTCGGTTAATAAAGTGGGGAGAATAGCAGATTTCAGAAATTCTAGTCAATCGGGTTGGTGTTGGGATATTCAAATGAGGAGGAATCTCGCGGATTGGGAGTTAGAGGAATGGGTGGAATTAAACTCTATTCTTTGTAATGTCTCTGATGGTTCGAATGAAGCTGATGGTTATCTTTGGTGTGGGAATGGTGATGACTCCTATTCTCTGCAATTTTTATGTTGATGTTTCTTTGGAGGATACTTCTGTTTGGACAAAAAATGGAGAAGGCACTTATTCCGTTAGATCTTGTTTAAAATTATTAAATGAGAAAGAGAATGTGGATCTAGCTTGGTTAAACTTTGTTTGGCTTGGGGTGGCACCTCCTCGGGTGGAATTTTTGTCTGGTAGGTTTTTCGCATGAAAGTAGGAGTTAAAGTTGAGCTGGTGAAACGTGGAGTCCCTGCGTAGACAATCTCTTCCCCTGTGTGGTTCGATTGTGGAAACGGTTTCTCATTTGTTTGTGTCTTGCTCGGTAGTTTGGAAATTATGGTTCATTTTTTTGAAGATGTGGGATGTTCCTTTTGCTGTTCCAGAAAGTCCGGCTGCTCTAGGTTCAGTTTGAATGTTGTTGGTGCCTCGCTCGAAAATTTGGTTGTTTATTCCAAGGGTGATTTTATGGTCGGTCTGGAAGTGTAGAAATGAGATTATTTTTGAAGGAAGGAAGTTAGACAACACACTGTTGTTTTTCTTAACAAGGTATAGACTGGTTTCTTGGTTCTCTACGAAATTTCCTGCTATCCCAATTCCTTTCGACTGTCTTGTGGGTAATCTTGCTCTAGCTGATTCATTAGTGTGTTGTAGTAAACTCCTCGCTATATCGTTGTCTTGGTTCCCTCTTCTAAGGGTTTCTTCAAGATAAATGTTGATGGGGCAGTGGATAAGTCTTGGACTAAAGGGGGAATAGGTGGTTTACTAAGGGATGAAGACGGTACGGTGTTGGGGACCTTTTCTGAAAGTGTTGGTTCGGGCCCTCCAATTTTGGCATAACTGTTGGCTATCAAAGCCGGTTTTTTATTCTTCATGAATTTGAATTGGAGCTCAAGGGGAAGATTTATTTTGGAGAGTGATTGCAGCAAAACCTTAGATTGGATCAAGATTTCGGGTTCTTGTCCTGCTTTATTTATTTCGTTAGTGAAAGAAATTGAGTCTTGGGTAGTAGATAGGAATGTTATTGTAAGGCATGTCAATAGAGTTGTGAATTGTGAGGCGGATGAATTAGCTAAGATAGGAATTGGATGAGCTTGTGTTTTTTGGTTTTTCTAGGAGTTTTATTTCTGCTGTAAGATGTTGTTGTAATGGACATTTTGTACTATTTTTTTCTTGGTTGGTAATAAAATTTCGAGGCACTCTTTTCCTCCTTCCAATATCTGTCGAGATACCTTAGTGTTTTGATGGTTATGAAGGGTTTATTTTAAAGAGGTCTCCCTTTCTTATAAAAAAAATGAGAAAGAGGAAGTCGTTCTTCCTTCGTCTAAGCTTGTTTGGATTGGAGTGGCTCCTCCTCGGGTGGAAGCATTTGTGTGGCAAGTCTTTCATAAGAAGTTGGGAGTAAAGACAGAGTTAATCAAACTGGGTGTTCTGGGGATTGTTGATAACCTTTGTCCTCTATGTGGTTCGGCCCCAGAAACTGTTTCCCACTTGTTTGTGGCCTGCCCGGTTGTTTGGAGACTTTGGATGAATTTCGCTTGGATGTGGGACTTGTCCTGTGTGGCTCTGGAAGATACTGTTGCTCTTTTTTTTTGTTTGGATGGATTTAGCGTCTCGTTCGAGGATTTGGATGTTTGTTCCTAGGGTAATATTATGGTCGGTTTGGAAGTTTAGGAATGAGATTATTTCCGAGAAAAGTAAGTTGGATCAATCATTTTGTTTACTATCCATTACAGGTAGGCGTCTTGTTCGACTAGTAAGAAAGACTTATTTTCTTCTGTGATATGGCAGCCTCCACGTCTGAGTTTTTTTTAAGTTGAATGTTGATGGGGCAATGGACAAATTCTAGAGTAAAAGGGGAGTTGGAGATATTTTAAGAATTTCAGACGGTGTTGTACTTGGGACCTTTTCAGAAAGTATAGGTTCTGGCCCTCCGATTTTGGCAGAATTTTTGGCAGTAAAAAGAGCCTTATCGTTCTTGGAGTCACATTGGGCTTCAAGCTGAAGATTGATATTGGAGTGTGATTGCTCCAAAGCTTTAGATTGGATTAGGAACCCGGGCTCTTGTTCCTTTTTGTTTATTTCGATTGTGAAGGAAATTGTATTGATTGTAATTGATAGGAATGTCTATCTGGGGTTACTTTTGGGCGCAAGGCGAAATTCTATTCATCTGTGGGAACTAATTATGAATAAATTTTATTAGAAGCTTGCAGGGTGGAAAACAGGGTCTTTATCCCTTGCGGGAAGGGCAGTTTTAGTAAAATCAGTCTTGAATGCACTTCCAAATTACTATGTCTCTTTTTAAAATGCCAGTGGTTGTTCGGAAAAAGATGGAATCTTTAATGGCTAACTTTTTGTGGGGGTCCTCGGTTTAGAAGAGTCGGATCCACTGGGTTAATTGGTCGACTGTTTGTAAAAATAAAGAATTTGGGGGGTTTGGGTATGTCGGACCTGAATCTGAGGAATATGGCTCTCTTGGGAAAATGGGTTTGGAAGTTTGGAAGTGAGAAGGATTCTTGGTGGAAGAAGATGATTTGTTGCAAGTATAATGTTGATAGGAGATCTATTGTTTTGGATAATAATTTGCCTCCTAGTGCGTCTTGGATTTGGAAAGGAGTTCTAAATAATTATCGGTTGAATGATACATTTGGGTTATGTTTTCGAAATCATCTATTGTTGCAGGTGGGAAAGGGAGATTCAATTAGGTTTTGGCATGATAGATGGATTTGTAACTAACCTTTGAAGACTAAATTTTCAAGGATATTTGCTTTGTCGGTTAATAAGGATGGGGTTATTACAGATTTTGGGTGTATTAGTAATGGGAGGTGGGTTTGGGATTTTCAGCTGAGGAGGAATTTGATGGATAGTGAATTTGACCAATGGATGGAACTAATGCTTATGTTGGATAGTTTTCGTCTTGGGCTGAAGGGTGAAGATTGTTATGCTAGGAAAGGAAATGGGGAGGGTGTGTTTTCAGTTCATTCATGCATAAGATTAATTTCTAGCTTATCCGAGCCAGATGTTTCTTGGTCTGAGATTGTTTGCAGGGGGTTAGTTCCTCCTAAAGTGGAGGTCTTTCTTTGGCAAGTGATCCACCAGAAGTTGGTTGTCAAGACAATTTTACTAAGCAGAGGGGTTCAAGGTATTGAGGATTTAAAATGCACGTTTTGTGGCTTGGAGTCTGAATCGGTGTCACTTGTTCTTTTCTTGTAAATTGGTTTGAGAGATTTGGGTGCAATTCCTTCAATTGTGGAATGTATGTTCAGTATTTCCCAATAATCCTAAAGGGTTTATGCTATCATGGTTGGAGTTAAGGCCTATTTCGGTTTTTTGGAAATTTCTGCCGGGTGCTGTTTTGTGGACTGTTTGGAATTGCAGGAATCAGATAGTGTTCGAGAATGGCAAGCTGGATAAAGATAATCTCTTCTTTTTGGTTAGGTATAAGGTGGCTTCATGGTTCTTGGCTAAAAACAGTGAATTCTCTATACAGGTAGACAACCTTGTGGGTGACTTAACCTTGGCTGATGTGCACCGTTCCCCTTCTAAGCTTGGTTTGTCTAAGCCAAAGTGGTGTCCTCCCCCATTGGGTTATTTTAAGATGAATGTTGATGGGGTTGTTAATTTTGACTGGAGATGTAGTGGTATTGGAGGAGTTCTCAGGGACGCTGATAAAAATAGGTTGGGTTCTTTCTCAAGAGCGACAGGACCATGCCCACCGATACTTGCAGAGATTTTAGCGATCCAAGCAGGGTTAGAATTGTTTTTTGACTCGGTTTGGAGGGATAAGGGGATTCTGATTTTAGAGAGTGATTCCTCTCTTGCTTTGAAGTGGATCAATAACCCGGATCTTTGCCCGGTTTGCTATGTTGATTTGGCTAGAGATATTCAGAATACTGTGTTGCATTTTAATGTTATAACTTGGCATGTTAACATATGTATTAATGGGGAAGCTTATTGTTTAGCTAAATCAGGAATAGGATAGTGTGAGGACAGGTTTTTTGGCTCGGTGAGACTGAGGGTGTTGGGTTGTTGTAATGGGGGTATTTGTATTGTTTATGTTTGGTTTTGGTTGTATTTCTTATGTTTGGTAATAAAATTCTGGGCACTCTTTTTCCCTTTCCAATGACTATGGAGTTCTTTAATAGTTATGAAGGGGGTTTTAACGAGGCTTTATTCCTATAAAAAAAATGATAGGAATGTTATTCTGAGGCTTGTTCAACATTGTGCGAATTATGAGGCGGATGATTTAGCCAAGTTAGGAATTGGTTAAGGTGGTTTGTTTGAGGTTCTATTGTTGGTGTGTTGTACTTTGTATTTTTGTTGGTTATTAATAAACTTTGAGGCACTCTTTTCCTCCTTCCAATGTTCTTCTTGATACCTTGGTATTTTGACGGTTATGTAGAGGGTTTTTAACGAGGCCTCCCTTTCTTATAAAAAAATATTATTTCATTGATATGTAATATGGTGGAACAGGTAACTGCAAGATGGCATCCAGAAGCAGCATGTAGACCAGGCATTGTGGATGCACCTGTGTTCTATCCGACAGAAAAGGTATTTAATGTTGCTTATAATATTTGAGTTGCTTGAATATCATAATTTGTCTCCCATAGTTGTTACTGTCAAATCTGCAGTTCTGCATTATAGAATTGAATATCTTATCTGGTTTTATAATGTTCCCGCAGGAGTTTGAAGATACGTTGAAGTATATAGCTAGCATACGACCAAAAGCGGAACAATTTGGAATCTGTCGCATTGTTCCTCCATCTTCTTGGAAGCCTCCTTGTCCTCTGAAAGAAAAGAATATATGGGAAAATTCTAGATTTGCTACTCGTGTGCAGAAGGTTGACAAGCTTCAGAATCGAGGTTCAATGAGAAAAATGTCAAAAGTTAAAAACAGCATGAGGAGGAAAAGGAGAAGATGCATGAGAATGGCTGTAGACTGTGGGTCTGATAGTGGAAATATCTCATGGTCTTCTGATACTGGATTTTGTGAAGTAGAGAGGTTTGGGTTTGAACCTGGTCCAGAGTTTACTCTGGATAAGTTTCAGAAGTATGCCGATGAGTTCAAGGCCCAGTACTTTAGGAAGAAGGAAAGTGATGTAGATATGAAAGGTAAAATGACCATTCTTCCAGAGCACCATGAACCTTCAGTTGAGAATATTGAGGGTGAATACTGGCGCATAGTGGAGAAAGCAACTGAGGAAATAGAGGTAAGATTTGTGAGTTTGGAAATTTCTCCTTCCGTTCTGTTGATTAATTTACTTAGCGCTGGGTAGCCTGGGCTATTGAAGTAACTTTCCTGCTCCAGGAAGCTATGGTTGGACCAAAAAGGAGTTTGAGAAAACTTTTTTTTATAGCTTTTCAAAAAAGCTGAAATGAGTTTTTGGAGGCTAGGAAGTTCCAAATGGGAGATTCTTGGAAGTGTCACTAGGAGAAACTGATAGACAAAGTCAATGGAGTTTCAAGTGGACTAAAGAGATTTATTCATAGTTCAAACAATTTCATTCTGATAAAGTATTTTAGAAAACCTCACACCAACAAACTGTTTTTTTTAACATTCCAACTAGACCAATCAAAATCCAATTGTTTTCTTATCTGCTCTTTTCTTTCTTTTTAAACCAGTTGCGAAGTGGAGTATAATTCTTATACTCCTTTTCTTTTTCAGGTCTTATATGGGGCTGATCTGGAAACGGGGGTATTTGGCAGTGGGTTTCCTAATAAGTCCAATCAAGTTGGATTTGCATCCAGTGAGAAGTACATAAAATCTGGCTGGAACTTGAATAACTTCTCCAGGCTTCCTGGATCTGTTCTCAACTATGAAAGCAGTGATATTTCAGGGGTTCTGGTTCCCTGGTTGTATTTAGGAATGTGCTTTTCATCCTTTTGTTGGGTAAGACTTATATGGCTATGAACTTCCTTCCCCCTTGTAATATGAGTCGACCTCTGATATTGTGTTAGTCTAGCTCTTTGTTGGGTAAGACTTCTATGGCTATAAACTTCCGTTGCCCTTGCATGAATTGAACTCGGCTCTGGTATTCTTTGATAATTTTGTGTTAGTCGAGCTTGTGAAAAATGAAATTCATGTCTATTTATTTTGATTGGGTGACTTTATACCCCATTTGATTCTCCTAAATCGTGTGCCTGGAATTTGGATCAATAAGAATAGTTAAGGGGTTGGCTTACCTGAAAAGTGATTCCAGGATGGTACTGATGTGAACCCTGGATGAATTTGTTAGCATAATAATGGAAGAAACCCTTAACAAAATATTATGCCACCTGGTCCACTGTGCAGAAATTTGTGGATTTAGTTTTATGTTTTTTTGGGTGTTAGCCAACAATTGGTTCTTTTGAACTTTTGAGCTATTGAAGTCACATTTAAGGTCATTACTTACATATGACAATATAAGGATGATCTGAGGGTGCTAATATTGCTATTCTTTTCCCATTTGTTTTATGTGGATGGGTCTAGCATGTTGAAGATCACCACCTGTACTCACTGAATTATATGCATTGGGGTGCTCCAAAAATATGGTATGGTGTCCCTGGAAAGCATGCTTCTAAACTGGAGGAGGCTATGAAAAAGCATTTGCCTGACCTTTTTGATGAACAACCTGACCTGCTTCACAAATTGGTAAGCTAAAAGATCTATAATACGGTGTTTGTATTTGTAATTATTGCTAATGGTGACTTTATCAAACTGTTTTGGAGCGAGTCAAAATGATACTAAGAAGCCAAATGTATCATGATGTTTTACTAAGCAGCCCCCTCCCCCGCACAAAAAAAGAAGAAGATAGCATGTTTACTTGGATCAATCCATTTTCTAGTGGCTTGATAAGGTCTATTCTAAGCTGAACCTGCCTTGTAACATTCAAGGGTATTGGCTATAATGATTACTAACTAAAATTTCTAATTTTTGAGAGAGCACAAATCAACCTTACCAAGCCAGTAGCAAAATGGGTTTTAAGCCTGAACTAGTTTTGGTAATGCTTTGGTTCACTATCCGAATAGACCGCTGCACGGTACCAATTATGCCCTGAATGTCATTCTTTCATGCAGGTCACCCAGCTGTCTCCTTCCATACTAAAATCTGAAGGGGTACCTGTCTATCGATGTGTTCAGAATGCCGGAGATTTTGTTCTGACATTCCCTAGAGCATATCATGCGGGGTTCAACTGTGGTTTCAATTGTGCAGAAGCAGTGAATGTTGCTCCCGTTGACTGGTTGCCACATGGACAGATTGCTGTTGAGCTCTACCGTGAACAGGGAAGGAAAACTTCCATCTCACATGATAGATTGTTGCTTGGAGCAGCAAGGGAAGCAGTCAAAGCCCATTGGGAACTCAGTTTACTGAAGAAGTATACTTCTGATAACTTAAGGTGGAAAGGTTTATGTGGAGAGGATGGAGTTTTAGCTAAAACTCTCAAGGTAAGTTATGTCCATTATTTTTCTTTGGGCTTGACATTTTGGGTATGATTTTATGAATTCTTAATTAGTCAGTTTAGAAACTCTGTGCATGATCTGGATTTGAACTGTGTAAATTTTATTCTTAAGCTATATTTTTGTGACTGATTCAAATTTAATGTTTGATAAACTTTTCAAGTGGTTTTGGATTAGTCTGATCTCTAGAGAATCATTGATCCAAAATCTCTAATAATGTAAGAAGCTTGTGATTACGATTTACGAGCTCTAAATATTTGTGCTCATATTCATGCTGCATGCATGTATTCTTTCATGATGATTGTATATGTGCAGTTGTGCACATGGACACATAACCTCATAATGCCGTTTGTGCGTGTGTGAAGTTCATTTTGTACAAAATAATAATTTACCCCTGGATTTGGATTTAGTATTCAATAGCAAAACTACTTGAAGTCAATTTTATGTTGATAAAACAAATCATATCTAGTACTTAATTTAATTTCAAACTCATAAATGAATCAATGTTTACTAGATTCTTGTAATATTTATTTTGTAAACTTATTATTATTAGCATATAAGCAATGCTTATATTGGTTGATATTGACCGACTTAATATATGTTTATTTCCTACAGACACGTGTTGAGATGGAGCGTCTAAGCAGGGAAATTGTTTGTAGTTCTTCTCAGGTTGTGAAAATGGAGAGCAATTTTGATGCTACCAGCGAGAGAGAATGCAGTATATGTTTTTTTGATTTGCACCTTTCTGCAGCAGGTTGTCATTGCTCCCCTGATAGATATGCATGCTTGAAACACGCAAAGCAGTTCTGTTCATGTGGTCGAGGTGCCACAATTTTCCTATTTCGGTATGATATAAATGAATTAAATATAATTGTTGAAGCAGTGGAAGGAAAACTAAGTGCCGTATATAGGTGGGCAAGACTAGACCTTGGGCTAGCCCTGAGTTCATATGTAACTAGGGACAATATAGGTGGTAGATTACCCCATAGCCTGGAAGGAGTATCCAAAGAAGTGCCAAAACCAGCAGTCATTTCCTCCAAAGAACTACCAGGAGAAGATATGTCGACAAACAAAGCCTTGATTTTGTCTCAAATATCTGCTCAGATGTTATTGCCACAAAGAAATAAACTATCAGAGGCTGTATTACCATCAAAGGATTCAAATTCTAAGTTGAAGAAAGGGGAATCAGTTCCTTCTGCTTCAAGCTTAAGCATGCCTGGAGGCCAAACTACTGCGGCAAGTAGAGTGAAGAAAGCTTCAGCTCCACAAGATAATAATACCATTCTTCTTAGTGATGATGAAGGTGATGAACCTGAGAAACCAGTTTCAGAAAGGCCAAAAGAACATTCTGGCACAGAGCATTCAGAAGCCTCCCTGAGGCTGGCACCGTCTGGTGAAAAAGCGAGCACATGTAATTACAAGAATGAGGCTATCTTAATTTCCCCTCTAACTGATGCTGCGGTTATGAATCAAAAGATTGTCGTTTCCCCTGATGTACAGAGGACTAGTTGGTCATCTGAATATTCTCAAATGAAAGATGAGCATGCTGAAAACAGTATCACATCTGTAGGATCTAATCACCAGAATATTTCTTTTCATTTAGAATCTGCCACTACAGAATCTGGTAAAGGTGTTCTGGATTCTTCTCATACCACAGAGATGGATGATAACAAGAATAAACCATTGACTGTTGAAAGCAACTTTCGGCATCTGCTGCCTTTGGGTGGTGAAAAAGTTGACAAGGATGAACATGAGAAGGTGGGAACCATTGCATCGGCAAATTTAATTGACCATACAAGAAGTAATGTAGAAGGGCCATCTTGCTCTCAAAATAATCTGGACATAAACGTCAGGCAGAAAGGTCCTCGCATTGCTAAGGTAGTGCGTAGGATCAACTGTAATGTTGAGCCTTTGGAATTTGGATCTGTTCTCTCTGGGAAGTTATGGTGCAACAGCCAGGCCATTTTCCCAAAAGGTTTGTTGCATTGTTGTTTATAATGTCAATATGCCAAGTATGGACAGCCATATGTATTTACTCATTTGTTCTAATGAATGCAGGATTTAAGAGCCGGGTTAGGTATATCAGTGTTTTAGATCCAACAAATATGGCTTACTATGTCTCAGAAATATTGGATGCAGAGAGGGATGCACCCCTGTTCATGGTAATTGAAAATTTTATTCTATCAACTATGTTTCTGTATCACGGATCTTATTAACTACACCCGGCATCTGTATTATATGACATCGGAAAATGCTGTCATGGTGTTTTTAAGCATGCATGGCCTTAATTCTGATTCGGTTTCAGGTATCTGTGGAGCACTGTCCCAGTGAAGTATATGTTCATGTTTCAGCTGCCAGATGCTGGGAGATGGTGCGGGAGAAAGTGAATCAAGAGATAGTGAAGCAACATAGACAAGGAAAGACCAACCTTCCCCCATTGCAGCCTCCCGGCTGCTTTGATGGCTATGAGATGTTCGGTTTTTCTACACCAGAAATTGTTCAGGTTCGTAGATTAAGTTTTTGTTCCCTCTACCTGCTTTTGCCCACCATTTTATCATTTGATTTTCGAAAGTTTGGCCATCCCAATACAACCTGACGTTTCACCTCGGATACCGATGAAATTTAACATCAAACATAGAAGTTAGCTGGTTTGCAGTTGATATGAAAAGAAAATTCAGCTGACTAGTTTGTTTTAACTGCTTCCCCCCCACCCCCACCCCCACGGGATTGTCTATTAACGACTTAAAATTTTATTTCATGGTAAATGCTTTCTCCTCTTACCGTATGCTTATCATAAACCAGGCCATTGAGGCGATGGATCGCAATCGAGTTTGTACGGAGTATTGGGACTCTCGGCCTTATTCACGGCTTCAAGTGCAGTTTCTACAACATTCTAACTCCCTTGCTAATGGCGACAACGTACTTAGAACATCCGGGGGAAAAGATATTGTAGGGCCTCCTCGGAGCAATTGCTTGCCTGGTGAAGTTGACACTCTACTCAGAGGTCTATTCAAGAAGGCGAACTCTGAAGAATTACATTCACTGTGTAGCATTTTAAGTGACAAAAGGCCACCCATGGATGTAGACCTTGTGGCTCGAGTCCTCAAAGAAGAGATCGATAGCCGTCGTGCTTGATAAATTTTTTTTGTCATTCAGATTTTTTTGTCATTCAGATTTAAGATGTTGTGTAAACTATTTTCCATTAGTTGATGATTTTAAAAAAAATTATTTATTAGAAATATTAAATATAATAAATAATATTATTTATTATAAATTTAATATAATTATTTTGAAAATTTTAAAATAATTTATTTATTATTATTAAAATATTATTTCTTTATAAAATATAAATATTAAGATTAATACATTGAAATAAAAATATTATAAATTATATTAATTATTTATTAAAGCAAGTGATAATATTATATTTCAAAAAAAATTGTTAATATATTTTAAACATTTTTTTTAAAACACTATTAGATTATTATATTAATATTAAATACATAAATAATATTATTCATCATTAGTAATTTAAAATAATATTATTCATACGAACTTAATATATTTTATTAATAATTTATTAAATATTATTAAAATAAAAATATATCTTGTATTATTATAATATAATTGTATATTATTATAATATTAAAAAGTATAATATTAAATTATTAGAAATATTAAAAATATATTTTAAATATTTTAATAATTAGCATTTCAATTAAAATGATATTAAAATATTAAATATATTAAATAAAATTATATTGAGTATTTATTCTTTGGAATGAAAAGTTCAAAAAACGACTTACCGAAAAATCAGACCGTAAGTCATTTTTCAAAAAATACAAAGATAATTCTGTTGACCAAAAAGAAACAGATTAAAATCAAATTAAAATCATTGTCGATAACTGACTTTACTGTAATTATAACCATTATTGACCACTTTGGATGTAACTGCATCCAGGGATAGACAAGAGGAAGTGTGTCAGGTAATCGTATTATGAAAATTTAAAATGACCACATATTTTAGATTTTTTTAATATTTTTTATTAAAAATATATTTTCGTCATCTAAAATTTTATAAACTCAAATTTTACCTTTAATATTTTAAAAGTTCAAGTTTATCTTCTAGTATCTTATACTCATTTAAATTATATTTTTACCTTAAAATAATTTTTCTTCAAAAAAAATAATATAAAATGAGAAAATAAAAAAATAATCTTCCTTCCATGATAGCAAAAGTAGGGATGAGTCTACGCGACATCTAAAATAGGATTAAAAATGACGTAATCGATTTTAAGTTACAACCGAAAATGTTATTAAATATATAACATTTTAGGTTACAAACCGAAAATACTACCAAACATATAACACTCTAGGTCGAGTATATTTCACAACAAGTATCAAAATTTTTACTTTGAGTTTCGAATACTTATCGTTTTTAACCTAAAATATTACCAATATATATCATTTTAGGTTAGATTAGTAAGTATAAAAACTTATTCTACGAGGTTCAATACTTATCATTTCCAACCTAAAATATTCTCAAAATATATAATATTTTAGGTTGACTTAGTGAGTACTGAAACTCGGAGTAAAATTTTTTGATACTTGTCGTAAAATATATTGAACATGGGAAGATAAAAAAACTCATATGAGAATTTAGGTTGAAACCTAAAATGTTTTATGCTTTATAACATTTCAAGTTGTAAAACGAAAAATATTATTTTTTTTATAACATTTCAGGTTAAAACCTAAAATACCCTCAATATTAACTTGGAATCAATCTAGAAACATAGATAAAATTTTAGGTTAACACCGATGGTAGATCCAAAAATATTTTTTAGAGTGGACAAATGTGCATGAATAACACAAAATTTTCGTATGAGATGAACACAAATAAATTTTCAGGCTAGACACTATCAATAAAATGAGTAACAAACTGAAATCAAAGAAATTCGGATTTTAGAATGGCACGTGCCCACCCTGGGAACAAGGTGGATCCACCATTGGATGTAACCGAAAATTTTACCAATTTTAGGTTGACTAGAGTAACATTTTAGGTTGATAACCGATAATAAAATATTTCTCGATTATCAACTGAAAATATAAAAAATTTTAAACTTCAGAATACTTTTGATTATACTAACTTAAAAAAATTGCCTCGATAATATTTTTGATTAATTATAAATTAGCCTTAATTATAAGGCACTCCACCTTAAACTTACCCCAAAAATAGACGACCCCAGAGATGGAAAGAGGGGAAAATAAAACCACGTATGGACGGATCGGGTACATCAGAGGGTTAATATCATGCCACGTGGAATAAAGTAATTGAGACGCGTGACTCAGAGTAGAAATTGCTGTCAGAGGGAAGAATTTATCTATTTCTACAAAAGTAGTACAAATGTCCACGTAGGAGCACACAGCTTGTAGGGCTCACACGTGTTAACTGCTTTGCCACATCACCATAGATCGTGGGGATCTTTCATCTATACATAATTTTTGAGTAGGTTTGGTGTCGATAGTCTTTATATACGGTTAAAGAAATGATTTATTAGAAATATTAATTTTTTTAATATTTTTAAAAAAATATTACCTAAAACATTATTTTTTTACTAGAAATGTTAATTTCACTAACTAATTTCCGATAGAACCCAATATTAATATTTCTGGTAGAAAAAATAATGTTTTAGGTAGAGCTTTACTAGAAATGTTAAACATTTTAGGTAGCGCTCAATATTAACATTTTCGATAGAAAAAATTAATGTTTTAAGTAGTACTTTATCGAAAATGTTAAAAAAATATTAAAATTTTCGATAATAGTTTTCCTTAGCCGTATATTAAGGTTGTCACACCTAAGACATCCCATAATTTTTTGGTTATAGGGAATTGTGTTTTTGTGCCTCTTAATATTATTTTTTTCAAAATAAGATTATTAACATATAAATATTATATAATATAGAGAAAATTATATATTTAGTTACTCACCTATTTGTGCAGTTTTATTTTGGTCATCTAACTATTTTTTTAAATTATAAATAATATTACATTTTAATTTTATTTTAGGCATTCGTCCTTAAAATATTAACAGAACTACTAATATGATTTTTTTCTCATTTTTCAATGATGACGTGACATTATCTTATAGTGACATGTTAACATCATCATTATTTTCTTAACGAAATAATTAAAATAAAATGCAACATTATGTATGATTTTGAATAAAATAACCGTGTGATAAATATAGAATAACGAGAATAGTTTTTCTTTAAAAAACAAATATTAATTCATTAAATTCCAAAGGCATCAAGAAATACTTCATTCTTTATACCATCATGTTCATCCATATAAAATCATAAGGAATTGGTACTCGACAATGCCCACTTGGACAGTGCATGAGCGACTCGATTTACCACCTGATTAGTGAAGTGCTCTTTAATGTTTTGATGTCTAGCAAGATTAACATAACCTTATTGAGTATCAATCCAATCTCCGATATGTCTTCGTGAGCGTTAGAAAGTCTGCTAGCGACTGAAATCACATCTCCTTCGATAATCGCCTTATCCTAAGCACGATCAATGGCCCATTGAATCCCATTAGTGAAAGCTAATACTTCTGTCGATTCAGGTGATTGAAGAGGCACAAGCTTCTGTGCCATACCACCTAGAACCATCTCATGGTGGTCTCGAGCGAAAACTCCAATTGTAACTTCCCTGTAGTGAGGGAGATAGGCACCGTCCACATGAACTTTAATTGATCATTCAGGAGGTCTGCTCCATTTCTGTCCATGAAAAGGTCGCACCATCGATGTTGCATTGTCCACATGAACTTTAATTGATCATTCAGGAGGTCTGCTCTATTTCTGTCCTTGAGAAGGTCGCACCAGTCTTTATAAGTATTTGGCCTTGTAGTCTTTAAAAAGCAGAGAGTTAGGAGAATGAACAAATCTTCACACTTGATTCCTTAGCGACGTAAGATTGAGCAGCTTGAGGTCTCGAAAATTTATACCTCCATCTCTTTTGGCACGACAAACCTGATTCCACCCAATGAGAGCCCAACCTCTGGATCCTTGTCGACTCGACCATTAATATGCATGCATAAGGGATGTAAGAGAGGTAATAATACATGGGGATGAGGTAAAAAGACATAACATGTGTAGGAAAGCTTGTGCCACAAATTTGAGGAAAACTTCTCTACCTCCGAAGGAGAGTAAGTTTTTGGTTCAACCATTGATGTGTGAACTAAATTTATCTTCTATGAAGACAAAAGCTTCTAATTTTCCTCTTTTAATCACAAGGGGAAGGGGAAGGCCAAGATAATAACTAGGGGTAACATTTTCATGGACTCCAAAAATATCACTGATTTGTCTTTGATTCTCCGAAGGTGTGCTTAGACAAAAATATATTATGAATCTATCATCGTCACCAACAATGGCATCGTCACCAACAATGTGCCAAAAGGAACAAAAAAAAAACCCAGGCATACCGTCCAAACTGGATGCTTTGCATTTGGGAAAAAGCCTATCTGAACCTCTTTAGCCGTAAAAGCTCTACACAACTTGGAAATTTTCTTTTTGTGAAATACATTTATCGATGGCATTAAGGATGTAACACCCCAATTTAGGGGCTAAATTTAAGAAATTATAAAGTGATGAATTTAATTGGTATTTTTGGATGAAATCGGGGATTAAATCGTAAAATTTAAAAGTTGGAAGACCGTTTTAAGAAGTACATGAAGTTCAGTGACTAAACTCTTGGTTTACCCATTTTTTTATATAAGGATGAATTATAAATTTCTTCTCCCAAGTTCTCATTTTTTCCAGTTTTGTCTTCTACAACTACCCTCCTTTCAACTCTGATCTACTCGCCGTCCGACCTCCGATCGACGAGCCGAAACCACCATCGTGTTCGTTGTCAACCGAGGAACAAAACTCCTCAAACCTTTTGTTGTGAATCATCTCCGTTCATCGTTAATTTCAGTCGGAAGTATCATCGGTATAATAACTCGATATTAGTTGGTTTTTCATCGATTCACGACGATCGGGTCATCCGTTTACGACACCTCCCGCACCATTGTGTTCGTTGCATCGTTCCGAGTTCGCCGGTGTCATCCTTGGTCTCCGTCGACGGCAGCGCGTGAGGAGGTGAAGCGGTCAAAGTTTCCGATTTGTTGAAATCGAGCTCTCCGCCGTTCAAAATTGTGAACTGAGCTTTGTAAGTATCTTGAAAGCGCTCAAAATATTTTTTAAGAATTTTCCCATGATTTTTAGGCAGCCGGAAGGGGCCCCACGCGCCGTCACTGCGCGTGGGGATGGTCTAAATGACCGGTTTGACCGGTTTTGGTGCATAGTTAATCGGTTTGACCGGTCATAACCCAACCCGACCCATTTACCCGACCTGTTGACCTGATCCGTTGACCCGACCCGTTGACCGTTGACCGGCGTTGACCACTGTTGACCAAAACTTTGACCGGCTTTGACCAGGCATTAAACGACCTTTGACTTCGACCGAGTATACCTATCCTGACATTTTTCGACGTTCCAAATCCGATTCCTCTGTCCGTTTTTCAAAATTCGAACCCGAAGGCCTCGAAATTCCCGGTCAAACCCGTTGACTTTGATTTTGACCGAAAAGTCATATTTTATGCTTTCGACGTCCTGAATCTGAATCCAAAGTCCGTTTTGCCAAATTCGAACCCGATAAGCCGTCTTTCACTGATTTATCACCCGATTCGATCCGTTTATCGCAATTAAGCTCCGTTTCTGATATAATTTATATTGATATGTATCTGAGGAATTGTTGGAAGTTGAATTGAAGATCAAAGGCATTCGAATGAAATTTTTATGGTCGATCAGTATTGCATGAAAATCGAGGTAATACTTTAATACCTCTTTATGCTTTATGGAACATGTTTATATTGATAAATGCATGAACAAGATAATGTTGGTCACTTTGGTGGAGTTGAATAATTTATACACTCGATATGATGTGATAGAAATTCTGTAACTAATTACGGATCGAATGACTAATATAAGAAATTGAGGAATTGTTAGATTAAATTACAAGGTTGTGATTAGTGATAAAGAAATCAGCCCTGTATCTGCAACTTATAATTTATTTCATCAAAGGTTAAATGTTAAAGGTACTTGGATGAGAAATTATGAGAATACTCCGATAGGGTAAAATTACGAAAATACCCTTATGTTATAAAAAGACAAGATTTGAATATGGAAGTTAGATAAGAGGATTTTACAAACATATTGATCTGATAAAAATATTGATGTGCATAAGAAATGTTAGTTTTATTTGGAAATTATGGATAACCGATTTTAATCCTATGAGAGTTTGTGAAAGATACTAGAAGTTTGTTAAGAGAACTGTTTCAAGATTAGAGAGTATTCAAGAAAGCAATTAATCATAGGATCTCTAAATTATACTATTTTCGTTAAGAGCTAATATCGAAATTATCTGGTTAAGAAATTACGGAAATGCCTTAAGAGGTAGAATAGTCTGAGTTGACTCTGAATGAGAAAATATTAGAGGATTCGTACTTAACTCGATTAAGTACGGATTTGATTGTTAAAATCCTGACTTAGTGCAGGAAAATTCCTGATGTTCCGTTTGTAAAATCTGAGAAGGCACTTGACCCGAAAATATCCGAGTTATGAGTAAATACCTGAAGAACAATTTGTCGGGGGTGTTCTGTTGTCAGAATTGTTCGAAAGGACTGAAATAAATGGTAAGATTGAATTTAATAGTAAGATCAGACGGAAGGAAATGATTAAAGTACACTGAATCTGTACAATGACCAAAATACCCCTATAATGGAAATGACCCAAGAATATCACCAAGCTCAGGAATGATTGGATATCCTCGAGCTCTGAAATAAATGGAATAAAACTGAACACCAAAATTACCAAAATAACCTTATGGCCTAAACTAAGTAAATACCTTGGATTAATTAAGGAATCCAAATAAGCATAGGTATTGGACTACATTTAAAAGTTATGGAACATAACTTAAGTGAGCCGATCAACCTTAATAATATGTCAGTACCTGAACGACATAGATATTACTTGAATGCATGTTCGTCTACTCAAGTTTAACTCAATGATAATTTTGGAAGTATTCATCTCAGCTCAACTCTAGATTGCATTCGGTACTAAGAATTGGATATTTGTTCGATAAATCAACCACGAAGACCAAACTGAACTGAACGGAAGTACAATATGTATCTGAAATTCAGAAACGTACGGAATTACTCTGGAAAATCCCGAAGTAACTGGAATAGACTTGAATGCTAAATGAACTAAGCAACCTCAAGCACTAAGGATTAAGTAAGTGATGTGAATGAGTCTGGAAACGGTAATGAACATACACAATGTACTATTCTTCTGGATCATGAACTACAAATCAAGCACGTCAATATTTCATGATATATTAGAAGCGTAAAAATAAAATAAAGACATTGGAAGATCTATTCAGTGATGATTCTGAAAATGATCTATGGACAAGAGTTTGTGGTATTAAAGAGTAAATACCCTGGAAGAACAATGAATTGATCAATCGACAAGCATTAATTTTGGGAGCTATTCATTTAAGAGTTGTTTGATAATCCGATCAATCGACATAGATTGTAAATGTCCTGAATCTTCATTTCTTCCTTACAGCTCAAGTCATATTCTGAATAATTGATGATTTTGTCAGTTATTGAACTCTTCCAATAGTGATTCTGAATTCCGATATTCTATCGGCATACTGAATAACTGTGTTTCTCTGCCTGATACAGTACCTCTAAATAATACCTGTAAACTCTGGTGTTTTCCCTAATTATATAAATATTTTATCTGATTTCCGAATTAAATTCTGTTCTGATACGTTACCTGAATTCTGTTCTGCTTCTGATATGGATTTTGTTCTGATATCTGATATGAATTCTGTTTTGATTTCTGATATCTCCGTTTACCGACGGAGAAATGTTTTATCTGGGGGGTTTATTGTTGGAGGAAGATTATTTCAGGCTCCTCGGCTGTGTGCTCAGGGCCTTACTGTTACTGGTTGTCCGGGGTGTATGGTTCCGGGGAACCTACACAAACAGATTGTGAAAGGATGGGGGTGTATATATATATGCTTTAAAAAAATATGTATCTTTTTACTAGTTTTATGGGAACACACTAGATAACCTGTTCTGATCTCCTGAACTCAGTCATCCGAAATATTTCTCTGAACTGAAAGCTCATTGTCCGTTACCACCTGAAATATCAGTAGGATCTCTGCTCAGCATAAAAATATGTAAATGTTCGAAAACAATAAGGAAATATATATTTATCTGTATTTGCACGTTCATCAGCATCATCTGGTAGTTCTGTATTACTGAGCTTTTCGAAGCTCACTCTATTACTCACGTTTTCAGGTTAAAAGAATTGTACAAGTGTAGCTATCGACATCAGTAAGGGAGTTCTTCCGGCATTGTTGCAGAGTATGGTACATGTGATTAGGGGGCATGTAATTGTATTTTGATTTATATACGAGTCTGGACGTCTGTTTTTTTTTTTAAATAGTGACAACTAATTTTATAAGTTACACGTTTCAATAAAAGTTTTAAATTTTCCGCTATTTTTACAGTGGTTCGCTCCTGTGGCCCCAAATGTGACACCTCGGATCGGATCTGGTTACCTTATCGGTCTGTGGGGGTTACATTTAGTGGTATCAGAGCTTTGGTTTGAGTCAAAATTTTCATGATAGACCGGCCGGTCGAATGTCAAAATATGTATAATCAGTACATGCCCCTAGACTGCAATCGTACCTCTCTGAGCCGAAACTCCAGGGCTAAGTCCCTATCTGTAACGAATAAACCTAAGTTTCTATCCGTTAAGACTATACTTGTATAAAAAGGAATACCAGTAACATCTGTCTAAACGCTGTAAAGTATCTCATGAGCCATGTGAGAGTTATTCATCTGAGAAATTCTTACTCGTCTCTGGAAATGAAATTGGGATATATTACTGCTTTATGAGCCTATTCTCGTGGCCAAGACTGAATTGATTACTAAAGGAAATTTTCGTTCGGATTCTTTTATTTAAATGAGAGAGAGTTCTGATAAGAATGTATACTCAACTAGTTAAGGATTAGTGGAGGATCCGTATTTCTATAAGAGCTACATGAAAGATATGAAAGAACTGATGGAAGTTTCATTTCTGCAATTATGTGACACGAATAAATTTCGGGGACGAAATTCTTTTAAGGAGGGGAGAATTGTAACACCCCAATTTAGGGGCTAAATTTAAGAAATTATAAAGTGATGAATTTAATTGGTATTTTTGGATGAAATCGGGGATTAAATTGTAAAATTTCAAAGTTGGAAAACCGTTTTAAGAAGTACAGGAAGTTCAGTGACTAAACTCTTGGTTTACCCATTTTTTATATAGGATGAATTATAAATTTCTTCTCCCCGTGCGCAGGTTCTCATTTTTTCCAGTTTTGTCTTCTCCAACTACCCTCCTTTCAACTCCGATCTACTCGCCGTCCGACCTCCGATCGACGAGCCAAAACCACTATCGTGTTCGTTGTCAACCGAGGAACAAAACCCCTCAAACCTTTCTTCGTGAATTATCTCCGTTCGTCGTTAATTTCAGTCGGAAGTATCATCGGTAATAACTCGGTTTTAGTTGGTTTTTCATCGATTCACGACGATCGGGTCATCTGTTTACGACACCTCCCGCACCATTGTGTTCATTGCATCGTTCCGAGTTTGCCGGTGTCATCCTTGGTCTCCGTCAACGGTGGCGCGTGAGGAGGTGAAGCGGTCAAAGTTTTCGATTTGTTGAAATCGAGCTCTCCGCCGTTCAAAATTATGAACCGAGCTTTGTAAGTATCATGAAATCGCTCAAAATAATTTTTAAGAATTTTTCCGTGATTTTTATGCAGCCGGAAGAGGCCCCACGCGCCGCCACTACGCATGGGGATGATCCAAATGACTGGTTTGACCGGTTTTGGTGCATAGTTGACCGGTCATAACCTAACCTAACCCGACCCGAACCGTTTTCCCGACCCGACCTGTTTACCCGACCCGTTGACCGTTGACCGACGTTGACCACTGTTGACCAAAACTTTGACCGGGCTTTGAACGACCTTTGACTTCGACCGAATATACTTATCTGACATTTTTCGACGTTCTAAATCCGATTCCGCTGTCCGTTTTTCAAAATTCGAACCCGAAGGCCTCGAAATTGCCGGTCAAACCCGTTGACTTTGATTTTGACCGAAAATTCCAAATTTCTGATAAGTCATATTTTATGCTTTCGACGTCCTGAATCCGAATCCGAAGTCTGTTTTGCCAAATTCGAACCCGGTAAGTCGTCTTTCACTGATTTATCACCCGATTCGATCCGTTTATCGCAATTAAGCTCCGTTTCTGATATAATTTATGTTGATATGTATCTGAGGAATTATTGGAAATTGAATTGAAGATCAAAGGCATTCGAATGGAATTTTTATGGTCGATCAGTATTGCACGGAAATCAAGGTAATATTTTACTACCTCTTTATGCTTTATGGAACATGTTTATATTGATAAATGCATGAACAAGATAATGTTGGTTACTTTGGTGGAGTTGAATAATTTATACACTCGATATGATGTGATAGAAATTCTGTAACTAATTACGGATCGAATGACTAATATAAGAAATTGAGGAATTGTTAGATTAAATTACAAGGTTGTGATTAGTGATAAAGAAATCAGCCCTGTATCTACAGCTTATAATTTATTTCATCAAAGGTTAAATGTTAAAGGTACTTGGATGAGAAATTATGAGAATACTCCGGTAGGGTAAAATTACGAAAATACCCTTATGTTATAAAAAGACAAGATTTGAATATGGAAGTTAGATAAGAGGATTTTACAGACATATTGATCTGATAAAAATATTGATGTGCATAAGAAATGTTAGTTTTATTTGGAAATTATGGATAACCGATTTTAATCCTATGAGAGTTTGTAAATGATACTAGAAGTTTGTTAAGAGAACCGTTTCAAGATCAGAGAGTATTCAAGAAAGCAATTAATCATAGGATCTCTAAATTATATTATTTTCGTTAAGAGCTAATATCGAAATTATCTAGTTAAGAAATTACGGAAATGCCTTAAGAGGTAGAATAGTCTGAGTTTACTCTGAATGAGAAAATACTTAGAGGATTCGTACTTAACTCGATTAAGTACGGATTTGATTGTTAAAATCCTGACTTAGTGCAGGAAAATTCCTGATGTTCCGTTTGTAAAATCTGAGAAGGCACTTGACCCGGAAATATCCGAGTTATGAGTAAATACCTGAAGAACAATTTGTCGGGGGTGTTCTGTTGTCAGAATTGTTCGAAATGACTGAAATAAATGATAAGATTGAATTTAATAGTAAGATCAGACGGAAGGAAATGATTAAAGTACACTGAATCTGTACAATGACCAAAATACCCCTGTAATGGAAATGACCCAAGAATATCACCAAGCTTAGGAATGATTGGATATCCTCGAGCTCTGAAATAAATGAACACCAAATTACCAAAATAACCTTATGGCCTAAACTAAGTAAATACCTTGGATTAATTAAGGAATCCAAATAAACATAGGTATTGGACTACCTTTAAAAGTTATGGAACATAACTTAAGTGAGCCGATCAACCTTAATAATATGTCAGTACCTGAACGACATAGATATTACTTGCATGCATGTTCGTCTACTCAAAGTTTAGCTCAATGATAATTTTGGAAGTATTCATCTCAGCTCAACTCTAGATTGCATTCGGTACTAAGAATTGGATATTTGTTCGATAAATCAACCACGAAGACCAAACTGAACTGAACGGAAGTACAATATGTATCTGAAATTCAGAAACGTACGGAATTACTCTGGAAAATCCCGAAGTAACTGGAATAGACTTGAATGCTAAATGAACTAAGCAACCTCAAGCACTAAGGATTAAGTAAGTGATGTGAATGAGTCTGGAAACGTTAATGAACATACACAATGTACTATTCTTCTGGATCATGAACTACAAATCAAGCACGTCAGTATTTCATGATATATTGGAAGCGTAAAAATAAAATAAAGACATTGGAAGATCTATTCAGTGATGATTCTGAAAATGATCTATGGACAAGAGTTTGTGGTATTAAAGAGTAAATACCCTGGAAGAACAATGAATTGATCAATCGACAAGCATTAATTTTGGGAGCTATTCATTTAAGAGTTGTTTGATAATCCGATCAATCGACATAGATTGTAAATGTCCTGAATCTTCATTTCTTCCTTACAGCTCAAGTCATATTCTGAATAATTGATGATTTTGTCAGTTATTGAACTCTTCCAAATAGTGATTCTGAATTCCGATATTCTATCGGCATACTGAATAACTGTGTTTCTCTGCCTGATACAGTACCTCTAAATAATACCTGTAAACTCTGGTGTGTTCCCTAATTATATAAATATTTTATCTGATTTCCGAATTGAATTCTGTTCTGATACGTTACCTGAATTCTGTTCTGATTCTGATCTGGATTCTGTTCTGATATCTGATATGAATTCTGTTTTGATTTCTGATATCTCCGTTTACCGACGGAGAAATGTTTTATATGGGGGGTTTATTGTTGGAGGAAGATTACTGCAGGCTCCTCGGCTGTGTGCTCAGGGCCTTACTGTTACTGGTTGTGCGGGGTGTATGGTTCCGGGGTACCTACACAAACAGATTGTGAAAGGATGGGGGTGTATATATATATATGCTTTAAAAAAAATATATGTATCTTTTTACTGGTTTTATGGGAACACACTAGATAACCTGTTCTGATCTCCTGAACTCAGTCATCCGAAATATTTCTCTAAACTGAAAGCTCATTGTCCGTTACCACCTGAAATGTTAGTAGGATCTCTGCTCAGCATAAAAATCTGTAAATATTCGGAAACAATAAGGAAACATATATTTATCTGTATCTGCACGTTCATCAGCATCATCTGGTAGTTCTGTATTACTGAGTTTTTCGAAGCTCACTCTATTACTCACATTTTCAGGTTAAAAGAATTGTACCAGTGCAGCTATCGACATCAGTAAGGGAGTTCTTCCGGCGTTGTTGCAGAGTATGGTACATGTGATTAGGGGGCATGTAATTGTATTTTGATTTATATACGAGTCTGGACGTCTGTTTTATTTTTAAATAGTGATAACTGATTTTATAAGTTACACGTTTTAATAAAAGTTTTAAATTTTCTGCTATTTTTACAGTGGGTCGCTCTGGTGGCCCAAATGTGACACCTCGGATCGGATCTGGTTACCCTTATCGGTCTGTGGGGGTTACAAAGGATCACACTCGCTGGTTCAACATCCGAAGAACGTCAGAGAAACGTGAAAAACTCAGTTGCAACATCGAAGATTTTCTTTATTTTCTCTACCTAGTTTCCGTCAGCATTCTCTAAACCATTGATCCGATTCTTCTTTCTTTGCCTGCTAGCTCTTTCATGAAAGAACTTTGTATTCTTATCACCATCTTTAGCCATGCTACATGAAATCTTTGCATCCGTTAGGTTCTTTTCTTTTGAGAATCTCTTTCAGTTCCTTTTTTGCATCTCTAAGTTGTTAGATCGAAGTGTTAGAGATGGTCTGGGATTCTAAAATAGTGATTTGTTTGCGAAGGAAGACCTTCATTATTTCACGATGTCTTCATTGTTTCTGCTTGCCTTCCGAACGTGAATCGATAGCCTAGATTTTTTTTTCCAAGGCAGAGCCCGATGCATTATCTCATTCCCTATTCATGATCTTCCCACACTCTTCATAATTTGCCTAGAAAATATCAAGCCTAAAATAGTTGCTTATTCATTGTTGAGGGACCACAATATCAAAACCTTGAGTGTTTAAGATAATACTTGAATGGTCAGACGTGATGGAAAGTTTAGTGACAGCCATGCAATCTTTAAAAAGACGACACTAGCTTGTGAATGCAATAAAGTGGTCCATACCCTCTCGAATGTGGTTTGATTCGTGTTGTACGTACGTCCATGTAAACCACCCCGATCTTGGTTTCACATCCCAAAGGTCACAATCCAAGAGAACAACCCTGAAATTTCCCATATCTGTATCACTTTTGCATCGGGCGCCTTGCTTCTCATTATGATGTAAAATCTCATTGAAGTCCCCTCTTATTAGCCAAGGAAGGGATGAGGCCTTCTGAATTTACCGTAACAGGTTCCAACCCTTAATCATCCTTGAGCGGTTGCTAAAACTGTAGAATTCAGTAAAACGGAATAACTTTTGTTGCCATTGTATCTCAACATCAATGAAATTGTTAGAGTACCTAATCAAATTAACTTGCACATCCTCTTTTTAGAATGAAATAAGCCTGGTGTATTGTTCACTTCAATCAACCATAAAACAATGTGTTATTCCCAAACGAATGCTTAGTCCATCCATTCTATTTTTTCGAAGGTGAGTTTCACATAAAAATAGTAGGATTGTGTTGAATGTTCTTGAATTATCGCAGGGTTCCCAAGCCCGTGACAGTTCTAGCTAAAAATGATCATGGTTCTCGGTGGGGCTACACTGCAGCCTCTACTGCTGGTTCATTTCCTTTTCTAGTTGTATTGGCCTTTTCAGTAATTTGATTAGGTCTTGATATATTCAGTGTCAGGGCGTATGACACATCATACATTACTTGTATCTCTCCTTTTGCATTTGTTTCTTTTGTATCCTTACTTGTCATCACTCCTCAGTTTCTCTTCATTGGATAAGACAACTTTCGTGGTTGGTGCAAAGGCCAGTTTGTCCAGATGTTCGCTAATCTCCTGGTTAACCTTGACCTTCTGAGTCGTGGCTTTGTTGTCCTCATTACCTGGGGAAGGGAAGGATCCATTGTTATCAACCAAAACATTAGTGGGGGAGCTATCAATCCTTGGTTCCAGAGATATGACAACTTGCTTCCCGATTGCAGAAGTATTGTCTTGCAGTAGTGATCCAAACCCTTATCTATATAAACTAACCCAACTTTCTTCACATCCTTTCTCCTCATCGCGTTCCTTGATGGGAGCACCTTGAGCCATTCACCATATTGCGATTGTTTAGAGAGGTCCAGAGCACTAACACACCTGAGAAGCGGGAGGGAGCTATCTATCTCGACTTTAAGACGCAAGTAATCTCCCAAAATCAATCCTCGCCTTCATGAAGATCAACAACAATGACTTTCCCAATTGCATTCCCAAGTTTCTCACCCAGAGCTTGATTCACCCAACCCAACAGTAAGTTGAAAACTCGTAATCAAATATGGAAAGAAGAAAAATTGTATTCCTTAATGCTAAGATAAGGGTTGAAATCACATAGCGCCAAAAGGTCCCCGTCGAAGCTCCAAGAGGTACGCCTGAGGATAGACTGCTTGTCTTCTCCAATGAAAAATTTGAGAAGGAATGTATTTTCCTTTAAGCATGACGCCTCATAAAGTTTCTTGGCACCCAAAACAGACTTGAACACTTTAATGAAAACTTCGCCATCTGAAAGTCTGTTTGTGACCAGTTTCCCAATAGCCCAATTTTTTATTTCCTTCACTATTTGTGTTTCAGGAACCAGAGGTATTTCAGCATCAATGAACTTGAGATTATCCATAAGTGCTAGAACTTTATCTGTCATACCTTCAGATTTGATAGAAAGATGTGAACTGAAGTACGAAAAAGAAAAGAAATTCTTTTGATAGGGCACACAGCTAGTTGTAGGGGATGTTGAGATATTAACGTGAAGAGGGATTTTAAACCGATGGTAAACGGAAAAAAATAAATGCATGTTTTTAGCAGATATCTGTGCAAATCTTTGAACTATATCTTGTCTTCACAGTTTGACTTATGCACCAAGGTTGACCTAGTATTGGAGGCCACACTAAAAAAGTTTGGTTTTTCTGCTTGAGAGTTTTCCTCCAAAAAGGTATTAATCACAAAAAAAAAAAAGTTATATTGTAACCCCTTTCCCCACCTAGACGAAATAGACCAAATCCAGAAGGTTCATTAACTAAATTTCCTCAAAAATTTTTCCAAACATTATTTTAAATTCTTTAAAATTTACCCTCACATTTATTGATTTCAAATACTTAAATAAATTAACAATAATTAAACATAAATCAAACGATTATAAAATTCAAATTCAAGTCCAGAAGTCCAAAACAAAATTTATATCTAATGTCCTAAAAATATTTAAACATAACAAATATTGTCTAAATAAAATATTAATAAAATAATAAACAAAAAAGTTCAGATAAATGTCATACTATAAAAATAATGAAAGCAAAATAATGTTAAACTGCAAGTACATATTCACCTAGCTCGAGAATCTGAAAAAAAAATTAAGAGGGAGTAAAATACAAGGCTTAGTGTGTCTCTAAAGTGTAACAAACACAAGTCACAGCATAATCCGAAATAAATAGTAATATTTATACTATAAATCATCAACGGTAATCACAATGTAAATGATATGCATGATGCACCCGCCCGTAATCCTATCACACCCTGAAGAGTGAGTTCCCCAGAACCACACTAACTCCAACCCACACGCCATATGAGTGGAGTCTGCCACAAAGGTAGATGCCACTAAATCCGAAAAAGTGACATTCACACTTTTAAGTGAATGCACTGAACTTCCCCTATCAAAATTTGTCTCAATATAATATGCAAATGATACACATATATGTTATTCGATCCAATCCGAATAACACATACTCGAATATCATATATCAGAATTCCAATCTGATCCGAATGAGATTGCAATTACATGATCCAGTGTCCGTACAAATAGCATAATCCGAAACTGATAAATATCACATGTCATGTAACATAATTTTCTGAATTCCAACTAATACAACAATATCACATAACTATCATGCTCAAAATCAACTTTCAAACATCCTTAACCAAATTATATTTAAAGCAACATTACATATAACAATCATGCTCACAACCAATTTCAAACAATCAATGAATCAACACGAAATAGATATAGCACTAGATATAGACACGCCTCGACAAAATATCTCTAACGGTTAACGCAATGTTTCCCACGATCAGCTCGAATAGTGGGTCTAACTGGACCAACTCCTACACCAATAATAATAATAATTTTGTAACTCTAAAATAACATCAGAACCAAACGAAACTAAGGTGCTATGTAACACTTACGGTCCTTTTTGGTAACCGAGTCGATTCAAAATTAAAGGGTAATGGTGAAGGCGGTTATTCCATTTCCGAGTTGGTATCTCCTGCAAAAATAAGATGCACGTATTAAATTTCAATTCACCAATTTCTAAAAATACGGAACGTTATTACGACGTAAATAACAAATATTTGATTCGAATCGAAAATTGGGCAACGGGGTTTCGGTTAGATTAAGAGACTGTAGGACACTAGAGAAGGGCAAATGGCACTTAGGGGCGGCTGTGGGCATACCAGTGGCGTAAGAGGGCACCCAGGGGAGACGGTGGAACACTAGAGGCGGTAGAAGGCACCCCACAGCCAACCAGGGTGCTACCCAGCCCACACCAGGTCGGTTCGACCACCCCACGCTCAATCTCGATCAAACCACGATTGAAAACAACAAAGAATGGTCAAGAAGAGCCACGACGGCGTCAGATGAGAGCCCTAAACCTGTGATATTCTCAGCAGAAACAAACAAAGAAGGAAAAGAGAGATGGTTAGCGATGACGCAACAATGATTTCACGGGTGAAGAACCTCGGTGTAAACGACGGCGAGAGGGACCGAGAGAAGAGGTGGCGGTGTTGGATGAAGTTACAAAGTAGAATGGAGAAAGAATAGCAACGACCACTCGAGGTTTTAAAAGTGGGGTTGGAATTCTAATATAAAAGGTGGGTAAATCACCCACTTGGTCTATATACTCTTTAAGGTTTTCAAAAATAACCAAAAGTGCTGGGTCCTTTACAAAATGATCACTGAAATTTTGTCAAAATTTATTTTGGTCCTAAACTTAATTTTAGGGTGTTACAATTCTTCTCTCCTTAAAGAAAATTTCGGCCTCGAGATTTACCATAATAGAATTTGAATTAATAAAGAAAGTACTCGCAATTTCGTCTGACTTATCTCAATTATCATATCTCTGAATAGAATATACTAACTCCGACTACCTCATTGCTGATCTAGATAAACCTCTACTCTGAGCTAGTTTATCTGAACAAACTAAACCAAAGCTATTATTTTACTCACTACTCTTAGACAGTGTCTAAACTGACCTTAATCTTTATCGATCGCTAATCGAAAACTCTTACGATGGCATAACAAACTATTTATAAATGAAAAAAATCCTAAGGTAGAAGTTGGCATTTGGAGTTTCAAATAAAAATATTAATTTAATATTTTCAAAATAAAAATAAATAAATAAATAAGATAATGAAAATAATAATAATAAAAAATTTTATTCCTAAAAATTTTCATTTTAACTTGAAAATATTGATATGCATGTAGAAAAAATTTGATTAAAATTTTATGATCAAGCTCCACAGTCTGAGAGTTGAATCGGACTCTGATATCACTAAATGTAACCTATTTACCTGACCTAGACGAAACAAGTTAGGCCCAGAAGGCCCATTAACTAAAATTTCTCCTAAACATTTATAAAACATTATTTTAAATACTTTAAAATTTACCCTCACATTTATTGAATTCGAATACTTAAAGTAATTGAAATAAATAACAATAATTAAACATAAATCAAACAATTATAAAATTCAAGTTCAAGTCCCAAAGTCCAAAACAAAATTTATATCCAATATCCCAAAAATATTAAAACATAACAAATATTATTCAAATAAAATATTAATAAAACAATAAACAGAAAATCCAAATAAATGTCATACTATAAAAATAATGAAAAAGGAATAATGTTAAACTCCAAGTACCGATTCACCTAGCTCAGGAATATGTCTCTAAAGTGCAACAAACAGAAGTCACAACATAATATAAAACAAGTAGTAATATTTATACGTCAAATCATCAACAATAATCACAATTTAAATGATATGCAAATGTTCATGAACTCGTCCATACTCTTGTCACACCCTGAAGAGTGAGTTCCCCATAACCATACTAATTCCAACCCACACACTATTTGAGAGGGATCTGCCACAAAGGAAGAGGCCACTGAATCCAAAAAATTCTCTTATAAAAACTCATCCCAATATGATATGCAAATGACACACATATATGATATCCAATCCGATCCGGATAATACATATTCGAATATCATATATCTGAATTTCGATATGATTTGAATGCAAATGCAATTACATGATCCAGAGTTTGTACACATAGTATAATTCGAATCCGAAAAATATAACATGTCACATAACATAATTTTCTGAATTTCAACTGATAAAACAATATAAAAAAAGAGAAAATAACCTCAGTGACCAAAAATCCCATATAATATACGATTTTAACCAACTTTTTCCGGATTTGCCAAAATGACCAACAAAATCGCAATGCGATCGCTAATTCGCAACGCGATCTCCATTATCGCAAATTCGCGTTGCATTTCGCGTTGCGATAGTTGAAAATCACGTTGCGATGGTCTACAGTATCGTTGCGATTTTCCCAATTCGCAATGCAAATAAGTAAATCGCAACGCGAATTGGGAAAATCGCAATGCGATACTGACTATCGCAATGCGATAATACAAAATCGCAACGAGATACTGACTTTCGCAACGCGATTCTGACTTTCGCAACGCGATAATACATAATCGCAATGCGATTTTCAAAGCTCCATTAGTATCCTGGCCAAGTATTTTATTTTTAAATTCCAAACACGAATATTAATATATTGGAACACTGAACCATCCACAGTATATCCCGTAATCGCAACTCAGAACCTGAACCATCCACAGTATATCCCGTAATCGCAACTCATAACCTAAAACCTAAATCACAACTCAGTCCCATCCATCTCTCACTCTCTCACCCATCTCCGACGAAATCTGTCCCCATCTCCGGCGAAATCCGTCTATCTCCATCTCTCAGCCACCCTCACAATCAAAATGGAAAATCAACCAACGAGGGTTAGTTTTTTTTAATTATTTTCTTTTTGAAATTTTGCATTATTATTAGGTTTTTTTCATATTGAAATTGTTGATAAGTTACTGGTAATTTCATAATAGATTAACCATTTCACTTAGATTGCTTATTAAATCAACCGAGAATCGCAACGCGAAATGCAAATCGCAACGCGATTTTAGTTTCGCGTTGCGATTCCTCGTTGCGATAGTCATTTTCGTGTTGCGATTTTTCATTTTCAGAAACTATTCTTCTTCTGCAAATTGAAACTTGAATGAATTGCATTACTTCAACCAAAAACAAAGACAAATACAAATTCACAGTGTTGCAAATTTAAGTTTGAAGAATAACTACTACTCTTTATGTTTATTATTGTTTTTGGTATATCTTCACAGTGTAGTTTTTGGTATATCTAACTTAGTATGTTTATTATTTTTGTAGAATTTTATCGGCTCAATTGACCTTAAGAAATAAAGTCAGCCTGGCCAAAACAATTGCGTCGAAGCTTTCACCTGCAAAGAAAAATGTTTGAGGATACATGCTTCGGGCCATGGCTGAAAGTACAACATCCCGGTGGAGATGCGATGTTGACACACCTGTTTCTTCAAACCATGACTAGCAATCTACCAAGACTATACACGTCATGAAGAGATATGGTTTGATTTTCCACCGGCGTATACGTGTTTTGGGCGGGTGGAGTTTTGCTTAATCACCGGTCTACGCTTCGGACACGATGATGTAGGTCGGTACACTAGACATATTACCCGCCCATCATGGCTATCCCAGTTTTTTCTTGAGCTGGAGAGGCCGAATCTACACGTAGAAGACCTGACAAGATTTTGAATAAGAAAGATGGTCTTACTCGGATGGATGACGTCGACGTTGTCCGAGTATGCCTTCTAATTCTTTTGCATGTCGGCTTTTTAGGCAGAGAGGCCAGACAACCTATTCCGGAATAAGTTATCGTCTACCTTGGATGATCGAAAAGTTTGCATGGCGATGGTTCCAAATACACTTTGACAGGCTTTATTGGGCCTTAAGGTAAGAATTTTTATATAATGTTCCACAATTATAAGTAATTATTTAACATTACTAATGTTTGTTATTATATTGTTTGTAGATTTGGATATTTGAGGCCTTTCCCGCCATGAAGACATATGCAATAAAAACTTCAAATGATATTCCCAGGGCTATTTCCTGGAAGAGGAAACGGACCTTGCAATGGGAAGATTACTACGGTATCGACAATAAATAATGTAAGTTAACATAAATACTACCATATGTTATAAACAATTTATTACTAGTACACGTTTAACTTTGTTTGAGCTTTTATATTGTTAGGAGGTCAACACTCCTCTATAGAGGCTGACACCCACGGAAGCTGAGCTTACCACTGATTGGTGGCAAGCTAGTAAGCGTTTTTTTTTGATGGAATGGTTGATGACCAGCTTCCACTTCGGAGCCATCACCTCGCCCAGAGCTATCACCTCACCCAGAGCCATCATCTGATCGACCCGACTACACTCCACAACGACAGCCATCACCTATTCTGTCACATCATCGAGCCTCTTCTCCACCATCACCGCAAGATAGGCGACCGAAAAGATGCCACGACTTTTATTCTCCATGTTCTCCACCTCCACCTCAACGGGATGAGTTAGGGAGTTACGTGATGAGGTCAATGCCTTGCGTGAGGAGGTCGGTACTTTACGCAAAGACGATGGTGCATGCGTGTTGAGGTGTCTACATTACGCGGTGAGGTAGCCGCTCTACGTAAGATGGTAGCATCGTTGTAGAATGAGGTTCATACTCTACGCAACGAGGTAAGTTTAAGATTTTCATACTCGTAATTCATTCGGTTGCTGCCAATACTGCTAAACTGTTTTGTTAGTATTTGTTTTTGGTTTTATTTTGTCTTTTGGTTGAAGTAAGCAATCCATTCAAGTTTCAATTTGCAGAAGAAGAGTTTACTTTCGCAACACGAAATGACTATCGCAACGCGGGAAATGGCTATCGCAATGCGAAATGAAATTGCAACGACAAAATCGCAATGCGAAATGAAATCGCAACGACAAAATCGCAACGCGAAATGAAAATCGTAATGCGATTTGTGTTTCGCGTTGCGATTTTGTCGTTGCGATTTCATTTCGCATTGCGATTTTGTCGTTGCGATTTTCATTTCGCATTGCGATAGCCATTTCCGCGTTGCGATAGTCATTTTCGCGTTGCAATTTTAAGTTTTGTGCTACGAAAGTAAACTATTCTTCTTCTGGAATGTTTATATATGTTATCCTTTTACATGTTTATATAAGTGCTTACTTCTGGAATGTTATCTGAGCATTTTGTGAACTATGATAGAATAATGACTTGGGTGAATACAATGCTAGTTTGAAACATATTTGTCTTTGTTTTATCATGTCTGTTTATTTACTGATTATGTATTAATTTTTTTTAGCGGCCCGATAAAGTGAATGCTTTACGTCGGGTTTTCCTTGCACGACGGAGTTCACGCATCAGACGGCGTGGACGTGCTATTACGTCTCCGTTCACCCCAATGGTGCGAAGACTCCGCAAGAAGAAGCCCGACTCACCTGTCATCCCTCAAGAGTCCCCTCCAATCGTTCAAGAGGCCCCTATCCTCCCTCAAGAGTCCCCCCACCGTTCAAGAGGCCACTGTCATCGTTGAAGAGGTCCCTCCCACCATTCCAGAGCCCGATTCACATGGGGTAATATATCGAAGTATTGAGAAACCCCCACTGGTTCCGGACATGATGGATGAGAGTTGGCTCTCGTATGAGTTATCGGCTAGTACCCTTCCGGTATCTGAAGTGGAGAGGAGACAACTACCGGAAACAATTGTGGATAATACCCTTTGGGCTAAGACCGCAGTTGATTTTTATCTACATGAGCGGAGCCAAGGGTGTTACACTGACATAAGCAAATCACGATGAAATGTTTTTGTTGCTTGATCGGTCTTGGTGGGGTTGCTATTAGGGTTGAATCCAGTGGCTATTTCGATGGGAAGGTAAGTATTATATTTGTCTTAATATGATTTTGATTAATTTTTTTAAAATTAATGTAATTCACTATATATGTATTTTTTTTAAAACAGCATATCGATGCGTGGGTGTCACGTCTACTAATAATAAGGAAGCTTAGGAAAAATAAAAAAAATTTGCGATATACAATAATGCCGGCGGCTTTTCACGCAGTTCACTTGAAGAATCAACAAGATGAATCATTTTCGTTGGGCAACGGACAAGCTAAACTTTATCCTGCATTGTGGGAGGTCGATACGGTTAGTGTTTATTTTTTAAATTTTTTAAAGGTGTTCATAAATAAGTGCACAAATAAATGAATTATTACTTATGATTGCAGGTGTTTATCCCTATTTTGGAACGTCGTCATTGGCTTCTCGTCCAACTTCAGCTCCCATCCCTGAAGATAATAGTGTATGACAACATGATAAATTACATATCACTGTCTGATTTGAGATATATGATCAAGGGATGGAGCTCTCATTTGGCTAAATTCTTGGATGGGATTAATTATTGGACTCATTCTGGACACAAGAAGCCAAATAAATTCAATGTCACAGTTGTCAGAGACGAGACCGCGCCACAACAATCGCCGGAGCCAGAGGGGATTGTGGTCCTCTCGTATGCTGTTCTGGCACGTTTGACGACGGGAAGCACAGAGTTCTACCTCCCACCGATAGAGATAGAGCTGCAGTAGGCTTGTGGTTTTGGCATTATATGGCTAGAGCAATATATTCGAGACGCTGCCTACCTGCATCTGCCTTATGAAAGTGTCCATTGTTAATTGATAAATCAAATGCAAGTTTTGTTAACATATATACTCCTTTTGGTTTGAAAATGTTTGGTTAAGTACCTAGAATTCAATAATTTGCTGTTTGTAGGTTTTAGATGTGTAGGAAGTCTTGTTTGTGCAAATTTTTGGTTTTTGCAGGTTAATCCTTAAGTGAGCTGCGTGAAATGGATGTACGGGGTCACAAAGTTGTTGATTCATTGATTCAATTATTTATGAAAAAAATAGAATTATTATTATTTTTTGATTGTTTAATTGATTTGTAAAAGATGATTTGTAAATGTTGATTTGTTTAATTGATGTGTACATAATTCTTATTTGTGCTTGTTTAATTGATTGAAATGTAATAGTTGATTTGTTGATTTTCAATCTGCATTATGTTGAAGGCAAAACAGACTATCGCAACACGAAACTGACTATCCCAACGAGAAAATCGCAATGCGAAATAAAAATCGCAATGCGAAATGAAAATCGCAACGAGAAAATCGCAATGCGATTTTCATTTCGCACTGCAATTTTCTAGTTGCGATAGCCATTTTCGCGTTGCGATTTTTCATTTCGAATTGCGATAGCCAGTTTCGCGTTGCGATAGCCATTTTCGCGTTGCGATTTCCCCGTTACGATAGTCAAATAAATGTCTAATAAGTGATAACAACTGAACAGATCATAGCAATGTTCAAACTCAAGTTACTAATACATGCCTAACTAAAAATGTTAAAAGTGCACACATAAAATACACATAATACAACGTTTGCATTTAAAAATCACCTAAGTTAACAGTCCCAAAAGGTGAAGCCGGTTGTGATTGGGATTTTGAAGATGATTGCGATTTTCAGAATCTCGTTGCGAAAGTCAGAATCTCGTTGCGATTTTGTATTATCTCGTTGCGATAGTTAGTATCGCATTGCGATTTTCCAAATTCGCATTGCGATTTACTTATTCGCATTGCGAATTAGGAAAATCGCAACGCGATACTTACTTTCGCAACGAGATAATACAGAATCGCAATGTGATTTTCAAAGTTCGCAATAGGTTTTAGTTTCGCTAGTTTCGCAACACAAATTTTTTGTGTATATATCTACGCAGAAGCAACAACTCATAAACTAAATCCCTAAATCGCAACTCATTCCATCTCCATCTATCACTCTCTCCGGCAACATCCGTTCCTATATCCGTTCCTACATCCTTCCCAATCCGGCAAAATGTCTTAGTTTCGCAGCTCGTTTGTTTAGTAAATTAATTTACAACCATGAAATCATCTAATGTTGATCATGTTTGGATAGATTTGTGTTTTGGAGGGTCATGGGAGAATGTTCATGGTGTTTTACAATATATGCCTTTACCCATGAATCTTCAACTAAAACTGTCATTAAAAAAGTTAACTTATGAAACTCTAATGTTACGTGTTTCAAAGAAATTGAATTTAGAGCCCCTAAGTGGATTTATGCTATCTTATCAGAGGAATGGTAAAGTTTATTTGTTAACCGACAATGAAGATGTTGAACGATTCATTGCTTACATTAGTGTTTCAAGTGATGATGTTACATTGTATGTTGTTGAACCTAGAAGTAGTATTGTTGGGTCAGTAGCGGGTAGTAATCAACTAAGTTTTTCTCAAACCCACACCTTTCTCTAATCCAAATCCCAATCAACTTTCAGCACCAAATTCCGGTTTTCGTATTGACCAATTAGACGATGATGAGCCAAGAGAAAAATTGTGAGTACTAGTCATATTCGAAATTTGATCTTGGTCAATACCCGGACTTTGATATTGGTCAATACTCGGATTTTGATGATGTTTCAGAAGAAGAAACAGACCTTGCGTGTAATGATTTTGATATTGGTCAATACCCGAATTTTGATGATGAAACAACCTTTGCCGAGGAAGATGTTGTTGATGATAATGAGGAGGAAGTGGAGGCTGTGAATGAACATGTTGAACATCCATTCTGTATTCATATAATCCTGAAGAAGAAAAAAGAAGAAGAAAAAGACTCCGAAGAAAAGAAAATGCCACGGGAGTATAACTGGAATATGCCAGAATTACTTCAGATACCGGAAGAAGAGTTGGTAAAGAAAGCAGTTGATTGTTACACAAAAGTTATTCGTATCAAGAAATATGATTGTTTTGATACAAAGGAAGACTTGAAGATAGCTTTGTATACGAAATGTGTGGAAGATGGCTATCAACTAAAAGTTAACAAATCAAGCAAAGATCGTTTCGAAACAAGGTGTATGATTGACAAAAACTGTACGTGGCGTATGATTGCAAAGAGGATAAAGATTGCGAAATGTTTCAAGTTAGGACTTTTATTGATAAACTACATGTTCAAGAACCCAAGTTTTTCCTCACCATAGACAGACAAACAAAAAGGTGTTGGGTGGTTTTCTGGCTGAGTTAATGTTTTTGAATGGCAGGGAATATCGGGGACATGAAATTATGACTGACATGAATGCTCGGTTCAAGATTAGTATATCATATTCTCAAGCTTGGAGAGCCAAATGTTATGCCTTGGAATTGTTGAGGGGGTCGCCAGAAGCATCGTTTGCCCAACTGCCGGCTTATTGTCACAATTTAAAGCTGAAAAATCCTGGGTCGGTAACTCATATCAAAACAGATAGAGATGGACGCTTTGAGTTGCTGTTTATCGCCATTGGTGTTGCGGTTAGTAAATCAATATAATTCTGTTGACTCATTTCTGTTAGTTATATGCATTTCACATTTAAATGATTATATTTCTTGTGTATATTATTTTGTAGATTCGTTCGTTTATTACTTGCATGCGCCCAGTTATTATAGTTGACGGAGCACATTTGAAAAGTCGATACCTTGGAGTAAACTTATTAGCAGTATGGATGCTAACAATGGGATATTGCCAATAGCTTACGGGGTTGGCAAATCTGAAACCTCTGATTCATGGACATGGTTTATGGGGTATCTTAGGGATTGCATAGGTCCTATTAATCTGACAATCATATCCGATAGGGCAAACTCAATTGACAACGCTGTTAGAAGGTGTTTCCCAGATGCTTTTCATGGACTTTGTGGTGTTCATTTGTATAGAAATCTAAAATCAAGGTCTGCTGTATAAAAAGCACAAATGGACATACTGGAAGGCTGTAAAAGCTTATCGGAAGTGGATTTCAATAAGCATATAAACTGTTTAAGATGTGTTTTGCCTCAGTGTGCTCAAACACTAGAAGATGTCGGGTTTGAAAGATGGTCAAGAGTACATCAACTTGGAGCAATATATGGTTTCATGACGTCTAATAGTGCAGAATCAATCAACGCTCTAAGTCGTCATTCCCGGAAATTACCCATTACTATGTTAATGGAGTTTTTTCGAGCCTCTATTCAACAGTGGTACTACAAGAAAAGAAACCATGCAGGTATTATTTCTTTGAATTCGTACTTATCATATTTTACTAAGTATTATTTATTTAAATTTACAGGAACATTGGTTTAAATTTACAGGAACATTGGAACATCGTGTTGCCCCATGGACTGAAAAAAAGATAACGAAACTGTTTGTGAAGTCAACGTCATGGAGAGTTGAACCATGTTCAAACACTTTGTTTGAAGTACTGGATAATAACTTAAATGGGCTTGTCGATCTAAATGCAAGGACGTGTAGTTGTATGAAATGGCAAACATCTGGTTATCCGTGTGGCCATGTTATAAAAGTTGCTCTTCTTCTAAACCAAGATGATTCAAGAACATACTCTATGGATTGCTACACTACAGAAGTATATCGACAGACTTATGCCGAGATTGTCTACCTATTCCACATCTTTCTGAGGGACATACCAGATGACTTACAAACAGTTTGCCACCAGCCATGGACAGAAGGCTACCTGGCCGACCAAAAAGTCACGATTGTATACCGTCTAAGGGTGAAGAGAAGAAGAGATCGACATGTAGTCAGTGCAAGGAAAGTGGTCATACAAGGTTGACATGTGGATCACCAGTGCCATCACAATCATCTTTTCCTCTACCAAAATATGGATCATCATCAAAATCCAAAGCTCATATGGTGTCAAGAAAAAGGTAATCAAAATCGCAATCATCTTTAAAATCCCAATCACAACTGGCTTCACCTTTTGGGACTGTTAACTTAGGTGATTTTTAAATACAAACGTTGTATTATGTAGATTTTATGTATGAACTTTTAACATTTTCAGTTAGGCATGTATTAGTAACTTGAGTTTGAAAATTGCTATGATCTGTTCAGTTGTTATCACTTAATAGGCAATCATCTTAATGTCTATCGCAACGCGGAAATTACTATCGCAATGCGAAATGAAAATCGCAACGAGAGAATCGCAATGCGAAATGAAAATCGCAACGCTAATTTCGCAATGCGAAATGAAAATCGCAACGAGGGAATCGCAATGCGAAATGAAAATCGCAACGCGAATTTAATTTCGCGTTGCGATTATCTCGTTGCGATTTTCATTTCGCGTTGCAATTCTCTCGTTGCAATTTTCATTTCGCATTGCGATAGTACTTTTTGCCTTCAACATAATGCAGATTGAAATCAACAAAATCAACCATTACATTTCAATCAATTAAACAAGCACAAATAAGAATTATGTTAACATCAATTAAACAAATCAACTTTTACAAATCACCTTTTACAAATCAATTAAACAATCAAAAAATAAGCAATAATTCTTAGAGAAAATAACACTTCTACTATTGAATCAACTTTTTCAGCCATACATCATTTTCACGCAGCTCACTTCTGAGATTAACCTGCATAAACCAAACATTTGCTCAAACAACACTTTCTACACATCTAAAACCTACAAACAGCAAATTATTGAATTTTGGGTATTTAACCAAACATTTTCAAACCACAAGCCTATAAACATACCAATTGTTTATGGATATTTTTATAACGCGGATGCAGGTAGGCAACGTCTCGTATATATCGATCTAGCCATATAATGTCGAAACCACAAGCCTACTGCAGCTCTATCTATATCGGTGGGAGGTAGATACTTTATACTTCCTGTGATCAAACGGTCCAACGCCAAGCATACAGAGGACCACAATCCCCTCTGGGTCCTTTCGTTTGTGTGGTGCGGTCTCGTCTGCTAACTGTAATATTGAGCTTCTCCAATGGTTACGTTCCAAAACAGGGATAAACACCTGCAATCATAAGTATAATTCATTCATTTGCGCACTTATTTATGAATACCTTTAAACTCAATCTAAAATAAACACTAACCTTATCGACCTCCCACCATGCAGGTAAAGTTTAGCTTGTCCATTGCCCAACGCAAATGATTCATCTCGTTGATTCTTCAAGTGAACGGCGTTAAAAGACGTCGGCATAATTGTATATCGTGTATTTCTTTTATTTTCCTTAAGTTTCCTAATTATTAGAAGACGTGACACCCACGCATCGATATGCTGTTTACAAAAAAAGACATATTAGTAACTTAAATTACAAAAAATAATCAAATAAAATATAAGAAAAATATAAGATTTACCCCTCCATCGAAATAGCCATTGTCTTCGACCCCTAATAATACGCCCCACCAAGACCGATCAAGCAACAAATAGATATCATCGTTGAGCTTGCATATGTCAGTGAAACACCCCTGGCTTCGCTCATGTAGATAAAAATCAACTGCGGTCTTAGCCCAAAGGGTGTTATCCAGAATTGTGTCCGGTAGTTGTTTCCTCTCCACTTCAGATACCGGTATGGTACTGGCCGGTAACTCATACGAGAGCCAACTTGAATCCATCATGTCCGGCACGTCAGAGGGTTTCTCAAGAATCCTATATGACGCCATGTGAATCGGGCTCTTGAATGGTGGGAGGGACCTCTTCAACGATGACAGTGGCTCTTGAACGGTGGGAGGGGACTCTCGAGGAATGATAGGGGCCTCTTCAACGATAGGAGTGGACTCTTGAGGGATGAAAGGCTATTCGGGCTTCTTCTTGCGGTGTCTTTGCACTATTGGGGTATACGGAGACTTAATAGCACGTGCATGCCGTCTGATGCGTGAACTCTGTCGTGCAAGAAAAACCCGACGTAAAGCATCCACCTTATCGGTCCGCTAAATAATTAAATACAAATATCAGTAAATAAACAGACATGATATTTAACAGTGAAAACAAAGACAAATATATTTCAAACTTTCAACCAAAAGACAAAACAAAGACAAAATACTAACTTCACAGTGTTAAAGAATACACAGTTTAGCAGAATTGGCAGCAACCGAATAAATTTACTTCAACCAAAAGACAAACAAAAAGACAAATACTAACTTCACAGTGTTAATAAACAGTTTAGCAGTATTGGCAGCAACCGAATAAATTTACTAAGCATCTAAGTGAAATGGTTAAATTAAGTGAAATTACGAGTAAATTTATCATCAAGTTAATATGGAAAATCTTAAACTTACCTCGTTGCGTAGAGTATGAACCTCATTCTGTAACGATACTACCATCTCACGTAGAGCGGCAACCTCACCACGTAAAGTAGACACCTCCACACGCCATGCACCATCGTTATCGCGTAGAGTACCGATCCTCACGTAAGGCATTGACCTCATCACGTAACTCCCTTGACTCATCCTGTGGAGGTGGAGAACAGGGAGATAGAAGTCGTGGCATCTTTTCGGTCGCCTATCAGAGGTGATAGTGGAGAAGAGGCTCGATGATGTGACGGGATAGGTGATGGCTCTCGTTGTAGAGGTGTATAGTCGGGTCGATCAGGTGATGGCTTGAGTGAGGTGATGGTTCTCGAAGTGGAGGAAGGGAGGCTGCTCATCATTCGTGCCATCAAGAAAACGCTGACTAGCTTGCCACCAATCAGTGGCAAGCTCAGCCTCCGTGGGTGTCAGTCTCATTAATGGAATGTTGGCTCCTAAAAATATAAAAATAAAACAACAAAGTTAAACGTCTACTATTAATAACTTGTTTATATATGATAGTTTGTGTTAACTTATATTTATTGTCGCATATGGTATTAAGTCTTCCCAATCCAACAGACGTTTCCTCTTCCAGGAAATAGCCCTGGGAATATCATTTGAAGTTTTTATTGCATATGTCTTCATGGCGGGAAAGGCCTCGAATATCCAAATCTACAAACAATATAATAACAAACATTAGTAATTGTTAAATAATTAATTATAATTTTGAAAACATTATATAGAAATTCTTACCTTAAAGGCCCAAACAAAGCCTGACAAAGTGTATTTCGACCCATCGCCCCGCAAACTTTTGCGGTCATCAAAGGCAGACGACAACTTAGTCCAGGTAGCTTTCCATATACGAACCCCACAGAAACAGATTCCATGCATTTAGGTCCTCTACCAAAATTAGCTCCTGAGGAATAGGTTGTCTGCCTCTCTGCCTAAAAAGCCGGCATACAAAAGTAGTAGAAGGCATACTCGGACAACATCGACGTCATTCATCCGAGTAAAATCATCTTTCTTATTAAACAATTTCTTCATATCGTCGACGTGTAAGTTCGGCTTCTCTATTGACTCATCAGGAAAAACCCTGGATAACCATGATGGGCGGGTGATATGACGAGTGTATCGGCCTACATCATCGTGTCCAAATCGTAGACCAGTGATTAAGCAGAACTCCTTCCGCCCAAAACAAGTATACGCCGGTGGAAAATGAAACCATATCTCTTCCTCACCACGTTGTATACTGTCGGGTAGATCGCTAGTCATGGTCTGAAGCCACAAATGGGTCAAATTAGCATCTCCACCCGGATGCTGTACTCTCAGCCATGGCCCGAAGCAGGTTTCCTCAAACAATTTTCTTTGTGTAGGTGAAAGCTTCGAAGCAATTGTAGTGGCTAGGCTAACTTTATTCCTTAATGTCAATGAAGCCGAAAAAAATTTCTACAAAAACAATAAACATACCAAGTTAGATATACCAAAAACTACGCTGTCAAGATATACCAAAAACAATAAACATAAATAGTAGTTTATTCTTGAAACTAAATTTGCAACACTGTTTTGTCTTTTGGTTGAAATGAAAATCGCAACGAGATAATGAGAATCGCAATGCGGAAATGACTATCGCAACGAGAGAATCGCAACGCGAAATGACTATCGCAACGAGAGAATCACAACGCGAAATGAAAATCGCAACGAGAGAATCGCAACACGAAATGAAAATCGCAATGCGATTTTGGTTTCGCGTTGCGATTTTTATTTCGCGTTGCGATTCTCTCGTTGTGATAGTTATTTCCGCGTTGCGATTTTCATTCTCGAAACTATTCTTCTTCTGCATTACTTCAACCAAAAGACAAAACAAAGACAAATACTAACTTCACAGGCTAAACAGTTTTAGCAGTATTGGCAGCAATCGAATGAATTTAATAAGAAATCTAAGTGAAATGGTTAATCTATTATTGAAATTACCAGTAAACTTATCATCAATCTCAATATGAAAAACCTAAAATAATGCAAAAATTTCAAAATAAAAATAAAACAAAACTAACCCTCGGAGGTTGATTTTCCATTTCTGAATGATTGTGAGGGATTTTTGACTGTGAATGGTTGTGAGGGATTTCGCCGGCGATGGGAACGGAAATCTTCGGAGATGGGGACGGATTTCGCCGTAGAAAGTGAGAGATGGAGATGGGACTGAGTGTTGTGATTTTGGGTTTGATGTTATGAGTTGCGATTACTGTGGACGGTTCAGTTTTCGATTTATTAAGAAAAAATTCGTGTTTGGAATTTGAAAAAAAAATACGCGTTAATACGAATGGCGCTATGTAAATCGCGTTGCGAAAGTCAGAATCGCGTTGCGAAAGTCAGTATCTCGTTGCAATTTTGTATTATCGCATTGCGATAGTAAGTATCGCATTGCGATAGTAAGTATCGCATTGCGATAGTCTGTATCGCATTGCGATTTTTCCCAATTCGCGTTGGGATTTACTTATTCGCATTGCGAATTGGGAAAATCGCAACGATACTGTAGACCATCGCAACGCGATTTTCAACTATCACAACGCGAATTTGCGATAATGGAGATCGCGTTGCGAATTAGCGATCGCATTACGATTTTGTTGGTCATTTTGGCAAATCCGGAAAAAGTTGGTTAAAATCGTATATTATATGGGATTTTTGGTCACTAAGGTTATTTTCTCTAAAAAAAACCATCATGCTAAAATCCAACTTCCAAACAACATGCTTAACATAATTATATTTAAAATAACAACACACATAACAATCATGTTCACAACCGATTTCAAGCAATTAATCAATCAACATAAAATAGTTATAGCACCATATAGGGACATACCTCAACAAAATAACTCTAACAGTTATCACAACATTCCCACAATTATCTCGAATAGGGGTCTAACCGAACCAACTCCTATACTAATAATAATAATAATAATTCTGTAACACTAAAATAACATCAGAACCAAACGAAACTAAGATGTTATTTAACACTTAGGGGGTGTTTGGTTCAGGGTATCTCACATTACCAGGGGAATGGAATGTCATTCCCCCATTTGATTGGCAAACATTCCCAACCCCCGGTAATAAGTTATTTCCAACAGTAGTATTTTGAGAGTATATTACCGGGAATGTGATTACCCCCTTCCCTTAGGTATTGTTACATTCCTGGTGTTTTGGACTAAAATGCCCTAATATTTTTTTCAAAAATATCCTTATTCTATCGTTGAATAAAAAAAATTCTAAGAAGGTTAAATTACAAATTTATCCTTAAACTATTTTAGATTTACAAAAAAAAAGAGTCAGTAATTAGAATTTTATATGAAGTTCAGGGGGTTAAAATAAAATTTTACCCTTTCATTAAACTTATTTATCTTTTGAATTTTGTAAAAAAATATATAAATTTTATGAATTTATTTTTTTTAAAGAAAATATATAAATTAATTATAATAAAATTATAGTAGAATTTAACTTGTTAAAAAACAAATATATAAGAAGGAAAATTTGCTAAAATATACATTCCAATAATCTTTTATTCCTTTAACCAAACATTGTAGTCTTACATTCCTGCTAAACGAACCAAACACAAAATACAACATTAACAAATATATAAGAAGGACAATTTGATAAAATATACATTCCAATAATCTTTTATTCCTTTAAACAAATACTATAATCTTACATTCATGCTAAACGAACCAAACACAAAATACAATATTCCCAGTAATCTTATTCTCGCCGGTAATCTTATTCCCACCGATAATTTTACATTCCGTGAACCAAACGTACCCTTACGATCCTTTTTGGTAACCCAGTCGATTCAAAATTAATGGGTAACGGTAAATGCGGTTATTCCATTCCCGAGTTGGTATCTCCTGCAAAAATACAATGCGCGTATTAAATTCCAATTCACCAATTTCTAAAAATACGGAACGTTATTATGAAAAATATACCAAATATTCGATTCGAATCGAAAATTGGGTAACGGGGTTTTGGTTCGATTAAGGGCTGTCTGACACTAGAGGGGCGTCAAATGGCACCCAGGGGCGGCTGTGGGCACACCAGTGGCGGCAGAGGGCACCCAGGGGCGACGGTGGGCACACTAGAGGCGGTAGAAGGTACCCCACAGCTAATCAGGGTGCTACCCAACCCACACCAGGTCGGTTCGACCACTCCACGCTCAATCTCAATCAAAACCACGATTGAAAACAACAAAGAATGGTACAACATATAAAAGTCGAAACTTGATGGTATAATGCAGGGTCTTCCAAAAGTGAAACAAGTGTTAGAAGTGTGTTCGATTGATTTAATATCAATGAACCTAGAAAACATAGTTAAGAAATGGAAACAATATATAACAAGACTTCTTGGAATTTCTTACATGCGTTAAGCTAATTATAATGCGAAGTCCTCTCTCTTTGATTAATATAATCCAAAAAGAATTTATCAATCACAAGGTCCATATCCATAATAGATATATAAAAAATTATGTACGTCAAATTAGGGGTGTTCATTCGGTTAATTCAGTGGCCGAACCGACCGAACTATCATTTTCGAATTAACTGAACTTTTTTTTTCTTTAACCGTTAACCAAACCGAACTTTTTTTCGAAAATATTAATCGAACCGAATAAATTTCGGTTAATTCGGTTAATTTTCGAATTAACCGAAATTTTTTAGAATTTTAGAATTTAATATTTTTTTAATTAAAAAAACAATTTACAATTAATTTAAATAATATCTAATTATAAATAATATCTAATTAATTTGATTCAAACATTTTGCATTTAGTTTTGATATTATTTTAATTAATTAATATTGATTTGGGTTTTAAATCGATTGGGCCTCTTAATATAATTATATTTAAAGGTTAATTCGGTTAATTCGGTTAATTAACTGATTTCGAACCGAATTAACCGTTAACTGAATTCCAAAAAAATCCTTAACCGTTCCCCGACCGAATTAATTCGGTGGCCGACCGAATTAACCGAACTAATTCGGTTCGGTCGGTTAATTCGGTTAAAACCAAATTTTGAACACCCCTACTTCAAATTACATTAAAAGTATTGATTTCAAAAAATGCAATGCCTAAGATTTACTAAGTTGTCTTATTGAAAAGAATGAGAGTTTCTACGAACACTCAATTTTATATCTAAAATGTTTTTTTTTAAATTGTGATTCTCTCTCAATAACATTCTATTCTAAATAGTAAAAAGAGAATATATATATAATTGATTTCATATTAATTTATGAAAAAACCATAGAGATTGCAAGATATACATAGGGGTATTGGCTTATACCATCTACATAGGGGCATTGGCTTATACCATCAAATTATATATCTAACATTTTGATCAACAATATATAAGCCATTGAAATATGATGAACTAATGAAGTAGAAAAAGAGGGATACCTTAAAAAAAATAAAAAAACCCATATCATCCAGACAATTTGCTGATTGCAAAAGGACCCCTCATCCCTCATCCATCTTCAAGTTATATATAGTACCTGCTGTAAAAAAAAAAAAGACCCTATTAGCATCAAGTCAAAAATAGAATTTTTTAATTAAAAATGTCCCCAGAACATCAAGCAAGCATCCTAAATGTCCCCGGTTTATGTTAGGGGACGAATTTCTAAAATTTTAGAAGTGAAAAAATTTCTAAAATATATGATAATTTTAAATTTTTAAAGGGGATGACTACCTCACCCGCCCCCTTGATCCATCCCTAGTTACCTCAGCTTTCTAGTAATTGATCATGTTGTCACTATACCGAGGGATAGATCGAAGGAGGGCGTGTGGGGTAGTCGCTTTCCAGAAAATTTTAAATTCTCAAATACTTTTTATATATTCTTTGTATTTTCTATTGATAATCTGTTTTTATTCTGAAATTTTATAAATTCACTCATTGTAACATTTATAAGTTCATTTCCCTAACATAAAATTTTAGGTCGGTCCCTAACTATAACATATAAACTGTAGTTTCGGCCTGGAAATCCCTTACTTCCCTCAAGTAAATTCTCACAGCTCTAGCCCCGAAAGGGTTCGCTACCGGCCTACCTCTGTGCTTCTCATAGGCAGCACTGAGTCGGGCGATGAGCGCAACAAGGCTTGAACTGGATCACACAAACAAAAGCGCAAACAAGCCAGAGAGCAAGCAGAGTTTGCAAGAAAGATTCTTGACAGACTAGTTTATATGAACTATGAAGTCTTTTTTACCATAAGCATTGCTATTGTCAATTCCCACAATTTCATTAGGGTTTTATTGCTCCATTTTCAGGCTACACATTCATGCATTTATACATAAAAGAAGACAATAGAAAGAACCTGTAAGTTGCAACTTCTTTGCCGAGGATCAAATTTATTTATATGACGCTTCATATTGAGGGTAGATTTGCAGGCCATACAATTGCAAGAAGGTATAATCAAATGTAAATATAACGGAGCCATGATTTTATATTAGGGGTAAAATAGATGATCAATAGAAAATATAAATAAGATATCTAAAACATATGCTAATTTAAAATTTTCAGGGACATCCATCCTTGAATATGAAGAACATATTAATTACTCATCACTGATGCATTGGAAATACGAGCGAGCCCTTAGACGTGAAGCTTTAAACGTGCTTCTTAGCTAGCTCGCCGACTCTGTCTGTTTATTCCTTAGACAAGCATCTACCACCAGAGCTGCAGCACATAAAATGTAATAACATTGTCCTAGAGGCTAAAAAGAATTGCATCAGAAAGATTCTTACTTGGCCTGTGAGTTTTCCAATCAAATGAGCCGTGTAGAGTGATACAGAAGGTAGCCTCTCAGATCAATAACAGCGACTTCAATCGCATCGATGTTCTTTGCCGGCCTTGTATGTAAACCTCCATGGTGCCTGACGAGACAAATAGACCAGCTTCTTTTCTTTCCTGGTGGTTTTTGCAACTCTGATTCTAACCGGGCCGGAACACGGTTGGATCAACTCCCATGACATCATCAACTAGTCTCAAGAAAACAAAAGATATCCATGCACGTGCACTCCCTTTGCTATATCTTTTATAAGCCTTGGAAAGCTCACCTTTTATAGAAAAAAGAAAATTCAATGAATCAGACAATATAATTAATTTCCATAGCTCCAAAAGGAAGTTGAAGATTACAAATGAAATATGATGACTGGCAAAGTGCTGACCAGCAAGTACAGCAATCCGAAACCGAACGCACCCAATAACTTTGGAGATTCTATTTTGTCTTATAACTTTTACAATTCTCTGTGCATCCATGTAATGTTAGTTTGTTATTACTGGTGAAGATTGTTATTCAATTGTAAATGGCTGTAGACTGTAGCTTGAGATATGTTCTTTTTCTCTTTAGATTGATTCACTGTTAAAATATACGTGAAACATAAAATGAATTGACATATTTTCATATTATTTTTATACCATATTATATTTACATAACCTAATTTATTTCATATTTTTCTAAAGTTTATTAATTTTATCTCTAAATTCACAATTTACTTGAAAATTAGATAAATTTATTATATAATAATATGAATATTATCTTTAATTTTTTTTCTAATTACCAAAAGGAAAGTGAAGAATATAATCTATTAAATTTTCAAAGATATTATTTAAATTTTTTTACTCGACCAATATGATTACAAAAGAAATTATAGGTCTGATTGAGAGCCTCGTTAAAAACCTCTCTAGACCTATGTGGAGGAAAAGAAAACTACTCAATCAGGGAAGAAAACAGACTACTACTGCAATACTAATCATAGAGAGTGCATATTCATATTTAGACAGCTCAAGAGCACGATCCTTCTCAGCTGCCTCCTCAGACGGCTCAAGAGCACGATCCTTCTTAACTGCCTCCTCAGATCACTCAAGAGCACGATCCTTCTCAGCTGCCTCCTAAGACCGCTCAAGAGCACGATCCTTCTCAGCTGCCTCCTAAGACCGCTCAAGAGCACGATCCTTCTCAGCTGCCTCCTCAGACCGCCTCAAGAGCACGATTCTTCTCAGCTGCCTCCTCAGACCGCCTCAAGAGCACGATCCTTCTCAGCTGCCTCCTCAGACTGCCTCAAGAGCACGATCCTTCTCAGTTGCCTCCTCCTTAGACGGCTCAACAGCACGATCCATCTCAGTTGCCTCCTCAGACGGCTCAAGAGCACGATCTTTCTCAACTGCATCCTCAGACTGTTCAAGAGCGCGATTCTTCTCAACTGCCTCTTGTCTTTGTGCTTGTACTCTGTATACATCCATGAGCTACTTCTTGTTTATGAACTTCCTCTTCTCGGGTACACTCGGTCTACATTTATCACAAAAACCAAATAAAAACACACCATTACTCAACTTTCAGCAAGAATGCCGCAGACAATTTAAGCACCAAACGGTTCCAAATCCTCTAATTAGAATGCTCTTGGTTCTTACTTTAGCCATTTTATATTATGCTCTTCAAGAAAAATCCATATTTAGACATACAAGTACACAGATATTAAGATTTCAATACCCACAACTGATTTGGTTAATTAAGAAGAAACCCAAATAAGCCATTCAATATTAAACACCTCTAAAATTCTATCAAGACTAATTAAAAAACACATGTTGATAAACGAAAAGAATTAAAAGAAAGAAAGAAATGTACCTTCTTGATGGAAGGGTCAAGCCATTCGTAGCAACGAGCCTTACATTGCTTAGAAGATTTACGAACAAGTAAAGAAGAAATCCGTGCCCATTGATTCTTCCCATATTTCATAACCGCCGCTTTCAATATCTCATCCTCCGTGTTCTTCCGTACTCCTCCTTTTATCATTATCCTCATCTTCGCTCACTTGTTTTTTTCACTTGCTTCGCCTTGAACTATTTCGATTGAAAGAAACAAATTACGAACCCTAGCTTCTTGGATTGAAAATCTCTGACTCTTAGAACCCTATATATCCTTTTCAGAAATCGAGGGGATATCAATCTTATATATTATTATTGTTTGACCCCTCAAATTTTGTGTAATTAGAGTAGGACCCTTATTAATAGATGTTGGTTTTCTATGGGCTGTCAACTACTGAATTGAGAAATTTGGATAAACTAGCTTAGACTAATTCGGCCTGGTCCATTCCATTTAATTAATTTTAGGGTAAACTAAATAAATTGTCACTAAAGTTTGAGCAAACTTTTGTTTTCCCTACTGAAGTTTCAAAAGTAACAAATTGATCATTAATGTTATCTATTTCTAACAAATTATTCATTAACCTAATCAGTTTATAAACAAATCGGTCACTCGCCATTAACAATCGTTAATGTTAGTGATGAAATACTGGGGCACGTTACAACCATGTTGACCACTCTTTGCTTTAAAAAAATTGTTTTTTATAATAGTAACCGTATTTCTTTTTTCCACCTTTACTTCTTATCCTTCATTCTCTTCCCACAGCCATAGAAGCATCCTTCATCCTAATATTTTTGTTTTGTTCTATTTTGTTGTTGTTGCTGGATTTACAAAGTTTCTTTTCTTTTACTATGATTCTTTTACGACACCATTTTCTTCGACTAGGTTCCCTTCTCTCATTTACATCATTCTCGGTCCAGACCATCTAGGAAGAGCTATAAATTCATGTTTCTAAACAAATCTAATAATAATACAACAAAAATTAATCTTCAAAAGGTGATTTCTTTTAGTTTCGAACTTTAAACCAAAAATGTAGGAGACTTCAAGTCGTTAACTGATATTGCATATAACTTTGTAATGCTCTCTCTGAAGCTGATCATTTCAAGCAAATATAACAAGAACATGCCACTTTACCATCAAGGTTTAAAATAGTTTAAAGAGGGGAAAGACTCTGAATCTTTTTAACACGGATTGAAACCTTAGGTGAATCAAGATGATTAAGGCAGCTATTCAATTTTAGCAAAATGATCAAATACCATAAACCTCAAAACCCCCATCAAATAAACTAAAATATTCCACTGAAACCCCTTAAACTATTGAGGATTTAATAAAAAAAACATTTTTTTCCTGATTTTAAGGAAAGAAACATTATAAATCCAACAACCAAAAAATAGAACAAAACAAAAATATTAAGATCAAAGAGCTTCCATAGCTATGGGAAGAGGATGAAGGGATAAGAAGCAAAGGTGAGAAAATGGGGGTTGTCATTATAGAAAACAATACTTAGAGTTAAAAGAGTGGTCAACGTGGCTGTAACATGCCACATCAGCATTTCGTCAACCACATTAACAATTATTAATGGCGAGTGATTGATTTGTTATAAATCGATAACGTTAATGACCAATTTATTACTTTTGAAACTTTAGTATGGAAAATGAAAACTTACTCAAACTTTAGTGACTATTCATATAGTTTACCCTTAATTTTGGTGGAATTTGAATTCATGTTTAAACTATAAATTATTTATGAAATTATTATTATGTCATGAATTGCATTGATGATAGAAAAATTCTATAAATGAGGTTTTGGTGTTGTTAGTTATTTTATCTAAAGTTTAAGAATTAGAATTTTAAGATTTAGGGTTAAATTTTGCTAAAATTTTTATCCCTACTTACAATCGGATTGAGTCGAAACCCGACATATTCGGATTAAATTTTTATCCCTACTTATAATAGTTTCATTAAGTTTTTTATGACATGACATCAAAGCAAAACAAAGAAAAAAAACGTTAGGTATGATTTTGAAAAAAAGATAAAAGTATAGATATCAAAATAAGATAAAAGTAATAGTTTAAGTATTAAACATATAGTTTATCCTATTTAATATTTGTTTTCAGGTAGTTCATGCGGCTCGTCTGGTGGTTGCTTAGAACTCTTGGAATGCTCGGTCGCCATAACAATGTAAAGCTAACAGCTTATCAGCTGGAAAAAGACAACGAGGTGGACAAATCAAATTTTAATATTTTACCATACAACTGGGTTTTACTCGGCCCTTTTACTTAAATATATAAAACTTAGGGTAAAATATGTATTTAATATTTAAATTATTAATTTTGATTCATTTTAATATCTAAATTTTAATTTTTAAAATCATACATAACTATCAATTTTTATTTTATTTTGATCCTAAAAATTTTAACTTTGAATTTTCTAACCAACAAACGGGTTAACTGCCTGCCTTCTAAATCCTCCCTTTTTTCCCCTCCCAACCCACCGAATATTCCTCTCACAATTCCTCTCTTTTCTCTCTATATAATCCCCCCATTACTACCAAAGTTTCGACCAAACCAAACAGAAAACCCATACACAAAAAAAAACTCTCATCCAAACAAACAAACCAAAAACACCTGCAAATGTTGAGTCAAGCACTAGAGAACAAGTACCAGCCCTGCGAAGAGATCGGAAGGGGCCGTTTCGGCGTCATCTCTCGAGTGTTCTCCGCCGTAACCGAATCCCACTTCGCCTGCAAAACCATCGAAAAACGCCTCCTCTCCGACCAGACCGATCGGGAATGCCTGGAGAACGAGCCGAAGATCATGTCCCTTTTGTCCCCCCACCCCAACATCGTCCAAATCCACGACATGTTCGAATCCGAACATACCCTTCAACTCATCCTCGACCTCTGTCAGCCGGTCACCCTCTACGACCAGATCCTGCAACACGATTTGTCCGAACCCAAGGCCGCCTCTTACATGCAACAGCTCATGTCGGGTCTGGCTCATTGTCACAGGTTCGGGATCGTTCATAGAGACATCAAGCCCGATAACATCTTCTTCGACTTCAGGGGGAATTTGAAGATCGGCGATTTCGGTTCCGCCGCCTGGTTGGCGGGGGACCTCGGCACCGCCGATAGGTTGGTTGGAACGCCGTATTACGTCGCGCCGGAGGTCGTTATGGGTCGACCTTACAACGAGAAGGTTGACGTCTGGAGTGCTGGCGTCGTTTTGTACGTCATTCTGGCCGGCGTTCCGCCGTTTTTTGGCGAAAATGCACAGGATATTTTCGAGGCTGTTTTGAGAGGGAATTTGAGGTTTCCTTCTAGGATTTTTAGATCAGTCTCTGCTGAGGCTAAGGATCTGTTGAGGAAGATGATATGCAGAGATGTTTCCAGGAGATTTTCTGCAGAACAAGTCCTGAGTAAGTTAAACTATATATAATAATTTTTCTGGGAAAATTTATGGGAAAAACCAAAACTTCAATCAAATTACTAAATGAATGTTTATTGTTTATGAAATGCAGGGCACCCATAGATCTTAAATGGAGGGGAAACAATTTCAATGGATTGAAAAGATCTGGAAATCATCATCACCAGTCAAAATCATACATAAATAAAAGCTTATCAAGAAAAAGAAAAAGAAAAAAATAGCTTATCAATGTAAATATAAGGCTCTGTTTGCCTGATAAGAAAATGGTCTCCAAGCTTCATCTTCCACTTTTCCAATGAAATGCAAGTTTATTACACAGAGAGCAGAGTTTCTTCCTCACATGGAGGGGGTCCATCAACCACCATGAACCCTATCAACATCTGATCATGGTCTTATCTTCTTCTGTTTTTGCTGTTTGGTTAATGTTTTGAGAACTAAGTAACAGAGCAGAGTGTACATAGATAAAAGTATTAGGTTTTTGAGAACTCAACCTCCTCCTTTACTACTGTTTTTTTATTAATCAAAGTATGAAGGAAGGGAGAAGAATGAAAAGCAAACCTTTGTTTTTTCATTTATGGGAATCTCTTGTAACCCTTTTTTTTTCTGGGAATCTTAAATCACATATATATATATATATATATATTCAAGTTTTGGTATCTATTTTGCATATTTTTTTTATGGGAATCTTAAGTTGTTCATCATCTGTGTATGTACTAACAGCATGTACTTGGGCATATGCTACATGCTGAAAGAACATATTGGAAGTGCTAGCTGACTTATTCTTTCCATATTGATATTTGACTAATTGTATATGTGAAATGGTCGTGGGATCGAGTCTCATTGAAGTCAATTCATAAATGGAAGTTTTCCACGGAAGCTGCTCTCAACCTGGCGTTGAGGATAACCTACTACCATACCTTCCCCTTATCCCATTACATATGGGAATAGGGTAAGCGGTTTTTGTATATGTGAAATGAAAGATCCAAATTGCAAATCATATGTAGATGCTTGGTACCAAAGTTTACAGAATCAAAAGTTTTGGGGAGCAAGCTTTGCATGTTAGCATATGCTTGGTTTATTCCATTTCTCTCTTTTTTTGTCATAATGACAAAAATCCTCTAATATTTGATTAAATTGTCACTTTGACTCTTAATCTTTTTTCTAGAGTATTGAAAAAGAAAATCCTTATATTTATGAAAATTATTAGTCAACAAACGGTTAATATTACAAAAATGAAGCGGTATATGGTAAAAAATACTCCAAAAGAAAAGAATAAAGAGTAAAGTGATTATTTAGATAAATTTTAGGGGCATTTTTATCTTAAAATAAAATATTAAGGGTAAAAAAATATATAAAAAAAGGTAGATTAGCATTGAAGCGTAAAAGGAAAATGCTTCTAAAGTATGGCACTCATCATTATGTCCGGTTTGAATACGAAAAATTAACTCTATTTTGTTTTTTTATGTGGCAAACTAGGCCACGGTGAAAGCTTCTGCCCTATTAGGGCCTCTCATGAAAGCGAAGTTCTACCCCTGGGGTGGGATCTGTCGCTACGTGCTCCTCCGCATAGGGGAATTACTCCGTCCAGCATTTGGCTTCTAGAAGCTGGTCAGAAAGATCATAACTTCCCTATTTTGTCTGAAAGTGAAAAATCAGGGGGGACGTCAGTCAAGGAAAATTCTTCCCCCAATTTTGGGGATTCTGGGAAGCCTAAGTCAGCGGTACAAATTGATTTAGGCAAGCAAAATAAGGAAACCAGTATTGAAGGTGGGAATAGACGGTTTTTTGTGAGGTCCACCAATAATGAGCTGAATTCTTTACCAACCCCAAAAGTGACAAGATTTGATTTCGATACTCCGATGTGCCAGAAGGATGAGAGTAGCCCAGAGGCGGGTGTTAGGAAAAATAAAAGTCCCAGATATCACCTTTCAGCACAGGATGTTACAAGTTACCTTGTTTCGAAGGATACTGCTCGAGAATCTACACAGGTTCTACATGATCCATCGGCAGGCTCTGCTCGGCAGGCTCTGCTCAGCAGGCTAGCTGTCAACAATGAAAATTCTAAGTTGGAATGTTCGGGGTTGGGGGCAATCCCAAGCGGTGAGACGTCTCAAGCATTATCTTAGAGACGCCAAACCCCCTGTAGTTTTTTTAATTGAAACAAAACTACAGGCAAAGAAAATGGAGAATGTGAGGAAAAGTTGCGGGTACCCAAATGGAATTGAAGTGGCAGCGGTTGGGAGGAGTGGGGGACTTTGCTTGGCCTGGAAAAGAAATTGCATTATTTCGCTTCAGTCCTTTCTCAAAGACATATTGATGTCATTATTGAAGAAGATTCGGAAGGGAAAAAATGGCGCTTCACTGGATTTTATGGTGATCCTGATGAATGTCACAGAGAAGCAGCGTGGAATCCGTTACGCTCTTTGAAGATCGATCAGCCCTGTCCGTGGCTGGTGTTAGGCGATTTCAACAAAATTTTGTACTCTCATTAGAAGTAAGGGGGTCGTTACAGAAGAGAGTCCCAGATGCTAGCTTTCCGTACTGTTCTGTCCGACTGTGCTCTTGAGGATTTGGGTTACAGTGGCCAGTGGTTTACTTGGGAAAGGGGAAACTTCTCTCACAGCAACATCAGAGAAATGTCGGACAGGGGTTACTATTGGACTGTGGTGGGATATGTTTCCTCATTTCCAAGTTGTTAATCAAACTCACGCTTTGTCCGACCATAGTCCCTATTGAATATTGCAGAGAAGTTCAGGAAGAAATGAACTCTTTACTTCATTGCATCAAGAAAACCATGTTTGAGCACAATATACACTACTGTACTTATACAGCTTACTTACAAAGCTTTAGCAATTCAAGAAAACTACCTAACCAACTAGTTGTTAAATTGTTAGACTGTTAAGAACCTGCTAGACTAACAAACTTATAACAACCTAGCATCTAGATTATCTTCTAGAACTTCCTTATGCATGGACATGCATGAAGCTGCATGAGCACGCATGGCATTGCACAAGCACACACGAGCACACGCTTCAACTAAGATAGCTTTTAGCATTCTTTCAACAGTCTCATCCTTGTTGATACGAATGCTATGGATTCTGATAAAGGTTCTTTCTGGCGCTTTTCGTTCGAGGAAGTTTGGCTTGTTAGAGTATGTCCAAAGACAAATCATATGATGAATGTAATAATACATTTATTTACCGATTTTATTGAATAAAGACATTACCGCTATTATTTTCAGTTATATATATGTATTTAACATAAACTGGAAGATAATAAAGTCCATATAATGACATAATTGTTATTATTAAAAGATTCCTAGTAAAGTATTATTATGAGCATGAACAATAATAATACGCTTAAGACTAACATGTTATTGATTGATGACAACGAGTTCTCATTGACATAGATATATCATAATTGATACATGATTATATTGTTAGAGAACAATGTATTGGATTGACCCACCATGAGCTTATGTCTTGGATTATTATGTGATTGTTATAACATTGCACATGGTGATGACTATATGTATGATCCTCAGACTTGAGATAATATTATCCCAACATATATTGTTGTATGTTTTGATGTAGTTAAACAAGCTCCATAATTGGTTGCTCTATAAAGACCGATGTTGAATATATCTCAATATATGTAGTGGGTGTATATGATTAAGATAGGATTTGTCCTTCCTATATAATAGGAAATATATCACAGGCCACTTGATTGAGTGAGACTAGAAACGCATGAACATGCTCGAATAAGTTGATATGAGATATCACAAACTATTCCTTAATTAAAGTCTAATCTAGATATCAAGAAACAATAGATGGACTATACAAGTGTGACTATTTCAATACTTGTGTCTATTCTAGATATAAAGGACATAAGGATGTAATACATAAAAGAGTTAATCACCAAGATGATATGTCGAATCATATTTTCTTGTAACTTATGTGACAATGATATATTGCTAGATGTCACTCATTGTATGTAATATTAGAATTGTTCTAATAATTACTGCTAACGTTACAAGAACCTACAGGGTCACACCCTAGGATTGAAACGAGCAAAGATGTACAATTTGTTGTACGTTACTAAAATATATCTAGAGTTAATATATGTATGTTTGCTATACATATGTTTTAATAATCTCAAATATTTAATTCCAATTAATTAAATAAAGATTTAATTAATTTGAAATAATAAAATCCTTAATATGATTAGGGTAACTTGGATATAAAATGATGTATAAGGTCTAGCATCCGTTTAAAAAAACACATAATCTTCAGTCGTTTTTCTCAAAAATAGTTTTGGAAAAAACAAATATTGCTATAAATCGGGTGAACTGAGTATAGGTCGATACGTGATTTAGTGGAGACTTACGATTTGAACCGATCGACACCACCATTAGCCGCTGTTGTCCTTGCTGTTTTTCAAGGAACCCGCGATAAGTATGCGCATCATTTCCTTCTGATTTCGTTTATTGTACTTGGATCATTGGTGAGATCGTCAAATTTTGTTTCTGTTGCGCTATGGGGTGAGCCGACGATCCTAACATTGGTATCAGAGCCACTTGTACGATCCAAATTCGGGTTAAATTCTTGGTTGATGCAATATGTATGAGATGCATGTTATAGTTTTATCATTTTCGACAAATATGCATGATATCATTGTTCGATTCGATAATCGCAACGATCAATATATTAATTTGTTAATATGTTTTTACAATCTGTGTTGCTGCAAGGATTTTACGAAATTCATATGTCAATTGTTGATATGATGATCCGTGTGTGTGCAATAACATATCGCGTTTGGCAATGGAACAATGGTTGTTCCGATGCAGAAAACCTTCAGGATTGAAAATCTCAAAACACGATTCTATTGATAAGTGTTATCAAATCGTGAGGTTTTCTATAGAAATGGAAGTACTGTTTTCAAAAAAAATCACATCGCCCCTAGACCCTGCAAGGGGCTTCGCCCCTTGACCCTTCATCAGCAATACAGATTGTAGGCCCATATTAATATTTTTAACAAAGGCGTAACAACGTGTATATATATGATATGTTTGTTTTGCACGATGTTTGACATGCATGGTTATAACCCTTGTTCAATTTGCAATGGTTGAATTTGAAATACGGCTTGCGAGTCGTGCCTTTCTATAACTCAGTTCTCTTCTCATCTTACTCCCTCGTATGTAAAACGAGTTTCTTTTAAAATTGTAATCCTATGAAGATTCACAAGGAGCATAATAATGGAATGAACTAAAGACGAGAAGATATAAAGAGCAATCTTAGGTTTTAAGTTTTTTTTGTTCTCCCATTGGCTTGGGATGGGCCACCTTAGTCATTGTTTTTGGGCTATAACCATTGCATCTTATTTATTGCTATATATGTTATGTATGCAATGCATCAAATGATAAAATAAGAATGAATATTGATGAGATCAATAAGGGCCTAATATTAAAACGAACAATGATGAGATAATTATGCAAATCCCTCTTTATAATATAATTTAACTTAACAGTCCAATATTTACCCTCGTTAAGGCTTCAATCGATATTGTGTGGGCTTTGCCAAAGCATTGTCACATAAATCTTTATTGGTTAAACGCGAAGAATAAGCAAGTGATATTCACCGGTTGAGATATTGGTAATAACTTAGCTAGGTTATTCTAATAGGATTAGAAACCTAGAGGTTAAGTATTTGGATAAGTCATGAGATAACTTGAACAAGAGTTGTTCACCAAAAGGAGTTACATGAGATGTAACTAGTAAAATGTTACTTACCTAAATAATCACTATCGTAAAAGAAAAGCCAAAGCTGATTTAGGAAATTGATGCATTATGGATCCTCACCCACTAGAAAAATTTTCGTTGAGTTTTTCCGAAATTAAAACATAGAGGCTTTTTTAATTTTGAATAAAATAGTGGGAGTAATTTGTAAATAAAGACCTATTTATAAAATTTAATTCGGTAAATTTACTTACTTTAATATTTCCATTGTTGTAGATTTAATGACAAACAACACTTAATCACTGCGATCACTCCTTGAGAAGGAGAAGCTTAATGGCATAAACTTCCTTGACTGGTTTCGTAATTTGAGAATTGTTCTCAAACAGGAAATGATGAAATATGTCATTGAAGAACATGTTCCTGATGAACCGGCAACTAATGCTTCAAAAGCTGACAAAGACAAATTCAAGAAACATATAGATGATATGTTAGACGTTGGATGTCTAATGCTTGCCACCATGACTCCTAAGCTTCAGAAGCAACATGAGGACATTGTTGCATATGAGATGATTGAAAATCTTAAAGAAATATATGAAGAGCAAACACGTCAAGAGAGATATGAAACATTTAAAGCTCTATTTCAATGCAAAATGGTATTGGGAACTCCTGTAGGAGCTCACATCATCAAGATGATGAGCTACATCCAAACGTTGGAAAAGTTGAGATTTCCTCTCAAAGATGAATTGACTACCGATGTTATCCTGCAATCGTTGCCAGATAGCTTTAGCCAATTTATCCTTAATTTCAACATGAATGAGATTAAAAAGACTTTGCCACGATTACTTGGCATGTTACTGTAAAACCCTCAACCCGTATCCGACTCGAATCTGAATCCGATGTGTCACATTGACTTTTCAAATCATTTGCTTATACAAAATAACTAAAAATCAATTTGACATTTACAATAAAACCAAATAATTTTCATTATATAAAACATATGGTTTTACAAAACCTATCAGATGATACTTAATCCAAATTTTTATTTACATGCCAACTAAAATCAATATTATCAAATACATATGATTCAATTCTTTTCTGATCTGATTCTTGGAAAGGAGAAGCTGACATGTCTTGTATGTCTTCGATCCCTTTTCATCTTCTCGGAACCTACGTGTGAAACACTCACACACTAAGTCATTAACTTAGTTAGGCATAATAAAATGTATACTATAAACTTAATCACTTAACAGTACAAAACATTTCATATGATCATGTCATACCACTCATATAATATTACATATAACCAAATGCAGACATACACATATATTATCATTATCATCATCAATAATCTTATCATATTCCTTATGATCCTTATTATTACTAACATCATTATCATATCATACATATAACCTTATTATCATTAATCCCTTTTTAGCATATTAAATTGTAATTATCATTTATACACAACATATAACACATTTCACAAGAGCACAAATAACATCACACAAGATATATTTATGTTATCTCTTTTATTAGTCCATATATACTCGTGAGAACTAAAGATATGTGAATATAGTGAGGTTGTGCACATGTGCTGTCACCACATCTCGTATAAATTCCCACTTAGTGGCATACGAAATTTATCCCGAAGGACCTCATGTATGTCCCAAATGACCTATGTATATGTCCCGAATGACCTATGTAACCCTCGACTCTTGGCATGCCAACTATACATATAACTCTTATATCTCATAACATGGACATTATCATTATGATATTTCATGTCACTTATTTTACATAAACATATAAACACATGTAATCACGTAGCTTATGTCATATATTCTCGTAGAGTCTCATATCTCATTATCACATATATCACTTTCACATATTTCGTCATATATCTCTTGTCATATATCTCATCTCTTATGCTCATATAACTTATTATCGCATATAACTCATAGTCACATAATCACAGTCATATAATCATTTGCTCATCTCTTATGATCATCTGACTATAAGACGTTGCTTTGTTGAGTCATTCAACTATTAAAAGTTATAAAATGATCATCTGACTATAGAACATTGTTTTGTTGGATCATTCGACTATTAAAAGTTACAAAATAATTATCTGACTATTCATATGTTACAAACTCGTCATTTTTCGTTAAAAAAATTGATGGTAGTCTAAGTTAGACGTTAACATGATGACTAAGATATGATAATTGTTTGAGATTCCGGGATCAAATTTTATCATATTATAGTCAGCATTTTAACATCCAACTTGATTTGCCGTTAATTTTTTTAGCGAAAAAAATAAGTTTGAAACATAAATAGTCGATTGACAATTTTATAACATTTAATAATTGAAAATTTTAACAAAACAAAACCTTGTAATCAAAGAACATGAATCGATATATCATATTTACCAATATCTTCAAAAGTCATATTGCATGAAATAGAAAAGTTTTGAGAGAATGAAGCATGAGACTTGTACCAAATTCAGATTTGCTGTCCCTCACCAAGAATAATGTCATTTAACAGACTTTCATGGTCTCAGAGCAGAGAACCTCAACACACTATTAAATTCATAGCAGCTATTAATGTACAAGGAGGAAGAGAAGAGAAAGGACGATTACGGCCTTTCGACCTTCAAAACCCAAATTCATACCAGAGAGGCATCATTTTCTAAGGCCTACCGTCGAGCATAATATCTTGAAATAAAAAAACTCCAATTCTGGTTTATCGGTGATGCATGCAATCTACTTTGCCAAATGCTGCTCTCATACCTTTGCACCAAGGAATCACTGAAATGAAACAGAGAACGATTAGGGGAGTCGACAAAAGTTCAATGCACACGGTAAATGCTATCCCCAAAAAATACTGGGGAAGTATCGAAGATGATATTCAGCTGTTGGTGTAAAGAATCTTGCTCAAAACTCCATATTCAGCTGTTGGTGTATAGAATCTTGCTCAAAACTCCAGTTTCATGCAAGTTGAACATTTTTCAATCTCCCCTTTGAAAGACACACACAGTTTAATTTAAAGACCGACGGCAAAATTAATCACGAGAAAAAGAAAATAAAAAAGCAGACACTTGATGACAAAGTTAAATAGTTTGAACCAACTATAGATATTAACTCGATAACAAAGCTAAAGAAAGTAATACCTTAAAGGTCCCTAGCATGAAAGAAAACTACATGAGAACCTTGATTGACATTGAAACATCATGCAGCTGGCGCCCTATATTCATTGGTTAAATTACATGATTGAAGATTTTACTCGTAGAATTTACCTCGACTCCTGCTGGGGAGTTTCCGGGCTTTGCTGTGGTTGTGCTCCCCAGGTTAAACTTTGGCCTCTTATCAGCAGGCTTCAAAATTTGAAAGGAGCACATCAAAGTCTCGTCCACACTCATCATGGCTCCAGAGTTATCAAACTCCCCGCAATAGTTGGGTGCTGAAAATATAGTTACTAGTTGTCGGTCGGCAAAGAACTCGTAGCCATCTTCCACAACCTAGAATATATAAAAAATACTATATATATGAGCATAAGTAGGGTAAGCTGACAATCATATCTTCTAAGATTAAAAATAAGGATTATGAAGTATGTATAAAAAGGAGCTGAAACCGTTTACAGAAGAAATGCCAAATGATTGACGACAGATCTAAACTTACAACAGAAGTAATTGGACGTCAGGGCATAAAATAGGTATCATTTTCAGAAAATAACCAATAAAACCAAATGAAATGTGCATTAGCTCCTATACATTTTTGTAAAACCTGAATGTAAAACATAAATTGAGCAGCTAGAAGACGTAAAACCTGATGGGCGCGGCAAATGAGATCCAGATCATGTTTCTCGAGAAACTCTGATACTTTGTCAGCCCCAAAAGTATATGAAACACCCCTGTCGTTCATTCCCCAACCTTGAACATCTTTACTTGGATCTGACCAGAGAAGATCACAGAGCAAACCTGTGTCAGGAACATCAGTTGGGCGTTGTAAACTTCGTATCTGATCCAAATTATTGAGATCAGGAGAAAGGCCTCCATGCATACACAGGATCTTCTCATCAATCAGCGCTGCCACAGGTAGGCAGTTAAAACATTCGGTGAATGTTTTCCATAGCCTAACATTAAATCTTCTCTTACACTCATCATAGAACCCATATATGCGGTTTATAGAAGCACATTCATGGTTTCCCCGCAAGAGGAAAAAGTTTTCAGGATATTTTATCTTGTAAGCAAGAAGAAGACATATGGTCTCCAGACTTTGCTTGCCTCGATCAACATAGTCCCCCAAAAATAAGTAGTTGGAATTTGGAGGCAATCCGCCGTACTCAAAAAGCCTTAGAAGATCAGAATATTGACCATGAACATCACCTGAATGCCATAAACAGATTTCACAAAGGAAAGAAATTCAGAACTATTCCCAACTCAAAGGAAACAGTTACTTGGAGAAAATATAATATAAATTACAACTACTATCATGAAAATGATTTCCTCAAAATCATACCTTATAGAACAATAACATTAGTAGTATAAGTGCCGCATATAAATCAATTTGAAGTATGGGGCAAATAGTTCAACAGAATTTTCAAAGAGGAAATTCTTTTCATATACGCGAAACACTAAAAAATCCCAATTCGACTATAAAAAACTGGAGCGGATCATTGAGGGGAGAGGAAAAACTAGCATGCCACACTTGCAAATCATACTAATTAAACAAAGAAAATGTGGTGGATAATCAATATATCCCAATGAAAAATACAGACTTTATAACATTCAACGATACGAAATTAGCCGAAAAACAATTAAGCAATTCAAATCATAGTCTTAAGCCTTAGCAATAAAAGAAATCAGGAAAAAGATTCAAGTCACACGACTAGGTGCAAAATAGCATACAACGTGTCCCCCATGCTCAAAAAAATCATTCCAAGTGCAAAAGTCAACAGGATACAACTTTGCAATCCAAAGCATAAAGAACTATTATTTTGAATTAAGCAGTTTGGTGTAAACTCATATTACAAATTTGTTCAATGGAACAAACTGAAAACCTAAAGTTTCCAACCGGCATAACATTTTCCACTGCATCGTTAAAAACGAACAGAATCTTCTCAGAATTAAGGAACCAAAACCACTGCAAAACAAGGTTACCAATCTGAATAAAAGGCCAATTTTATGAAATGGACACAAAACACTCCACAATAAGAACTAAAGCCACGCAGCAAAGAAACATCATTTGATCAGCCCATCAGAAACTAAGTTAGCTATAACTAACAAGTAATAACCCAATAACCATCCAAAACTACACAAATAAACCTCTTAGAGCATACAATACCAGGGTTTAACAGTAAAAGTGGGACTTATTTGGCAACCCTGCAGGGATACCTTTACTAAATTCCAAGTTAAAGCATTTATAACATAAATTAAAATAAAAATTTAACACCCAAAAAAAGGGGAGGAACCATTAAGCATAAATAAAGTGCCAATCTTGAAATGAAACTGCAGTTCTAACAAAATTGACCTGAAAGTCCCAAAATTCAACTTCAGATAATTAAACAAAGACAGAATAAATATATGGGTCATCAAAGAACAAAACAATAAAACTTGGGTATGTAAAGAATAAGTGAACAATACCACAAATCTTGATGGGTGCTTCAATTTCCAATAAGTTAGGTTGTTGCATGAAAATATCTTTAGAAACCACGCAAAGTTGCCGGATCTCCGATTCCGATAGCTGCACTTGTTTCCCTGGTTTTCCACGAACTTCCAAAAGCCGATTAATGATATCATCAAGTACCCCTTGCTCCATTTTCAACTGACTTCTTTCTAAAAGGGTAAAAAACTGAGTTATGGGGTTTAAACAAAACGAAGAGAGAAAAGTCAATGCCTATTTTTCTTCTCTCTTATGGGATGTGAAGGTGGAAGAGGGAAGAGGACGAAGAAGGAGAAGTGTTCGCCGCCGGTGAAGAGGAAAGTCGCTTCGAGGAGGAGAAGGGTGTCGTTTTCTAGAGAAATCGAGTCGTTTCTTTTTGTTTCAGTGGAGGGCTTTGGTTGAAGAGGTAAAGGCAAAAAAGCAAAAGAGACGTGGGGAAATTTCTTTGGAGAGAATTGGAGAATACTATGTTAGAATGACTGTAATCGGCTTTGATATTGGTTTACGTCGGCCATGGAAGCAAACAAAGAAAAGGTAAAGAGACAAGTTTTGGTAAATTTCGGTTTTTAGGATAAATTACAAGAGCAGTTCCTTATATTTTGATCCATTCAATTTAGTCACTAATTTAAAAAAATGATTTTGATCTATTACAATATCCATCTGTTCGATTTTAATCCTCAATTCAATAATAAAAATTTATTATTGAATTTGACGATTAAAAATAAAAAAAAATCATATTTTTCTTCAATAAGAACCTATATTAGCTCTCACTGAGTGACGGAAATAACAAATTTAGATCAACATTAAATAAAAATCATTGAACCAAAAACAACATATGACCATATAAGAGTAACAAAAGAGGCATGGAATCGTTCTTTTTTTTTAATCGATGAGTAAAAGAAGAAGAAAACATGTGATTTTTATTTTATTTTTTAATTGTTAACTCAAACTTGTAATGAATTAATGAAAATTAGTAATTGATGAACGAAAATTAGGGTTGAGCAACGAAACCGAGAAAATTGAAAAATCGATACGAACTGAGTAAAACGATTTGGTTCGGTTCAGGTTTATCTTTAAACAGTTTGGTTTCGGGTTGATTTAAAGAATTAATTCTATTAATTCGGTTCGGTTCGGATTTTCCATATGGAGCCCACTTGTTCCATATTGAACCAAAATAGACAATTTTTGTTTTGAATTTATAGTTTCAAGTGATTTTTTCATTGAAAAACTGACGAACCGAACCGAACCGAAAAATCGGTTTCACATAATTCAGTTTTTTAACCATTCGGTTTCAGTTTAAATTTTAAAAATCGTTTATTTCGGTTCGGTTCAATTTTTAGTAAAAAAATCTAATCGAACGGAATACACCCCTAACTAAAACTAAACATATCAATAACGTAGGGATTAAAATCATTCTTTTTTTAAATCGACGGTCTAATTAAATAGACTAAAAACATGAGAAACCACTATGTAGTTGATCTATTTTTCTATTCAAACAACAAAAACTTTTGTATTTTATGATATTAAGATCCAAATATTTCATAAGACAACAATTGCCTTTTTTTATCGTACTAATTCAAGTCTGATTAAATTTTAAGAAATATCTTTTTTAAATTTTAAAATAGTCTCGATCCTTGCTACTATAACAAATATTTCATAATAGTCTATCTATTGTATTTGTTTGCACCTTTCAAAAACTAGTCTTCTGCATTTTTCTACTTTTGCTTTTTTGTTGGTCTTCATCCTATACACCCACTTGACTCCAATTGAGTTGTGATCTTCTAGTCGACTTGTTAGTTTCCAAGTATCATTTTTTCTATTGTTGCAATTTCTTCGCCCATTGCATTCTTTCACTTGTCATCTTTAACTGCTTTTTCATATGTGGATCATTGTTTGCAAGTAAGAAAAGTAAAATATTTTTGTATTTCATAATCATTGTACCTTTCTGATATTCTTCTATCTTTTATAGATCTTTAAACTTTTGTGGGAGGTACTTCGAATCGTTCTATTATGTTGCTACCAATATTGTTGTTTGATGACGATGTAATTGAATTTTTTGAGTACCTAGATCATAATCTTCTTCATCTTGATTAATAAAATCATCATCATCTTTTTCTTTATAAAAATAGTCCTTGAACTTTCTTTTCTTTTTTGTTCCATCTCTAGTATTCTGTTTCATCGAACTCGGCCTATCTTGAAATTATTTTCTTCTTTGTGAGAGGATTATATAGCCTGTAAGCTTTGCTTCTTTCATCATGCCCGATGAAAATACAATATTGTCTGTCATCAAGCTTTTTCCTGGTCTGGTTAGGAATGTGGGCATATGCAATGCACCCGAAAATATTGAGGTCTCAAACTCCTAGTTTTTGGCCACTCCACGCTTCATTTGGAATCATATACTCACACTTTTGGTTGGACTTCGATTTAATAAGTAAACTGCAAAACAAACAGTTTCAACTTAGAAATTTCTTGGTAGGTGCTTATGTCACGCCCCTAGAGACTCTAACTCGGAACGTGTGGTTGTCTCGCCCTTGGACCTCCGAAACATGTGGCCTTAGGCACTCTTTGAAGACATTCGTTGGTTCTACATCTAAGTAAGCCTTACACCATGCCTTATAAGACCATAAAGTTAACAAAGGTTTACACCAAACCCTCAAGGCTTCAAAAGGATGCAGAAGCTTTAACACAATGTGGCCATTCAAGCAACCAAAGTTGAACACTCGTGTTGAAGTGTAAACACCACGGGAGCTACTCTTAGCCACCTAGGGATGATGTAAACAGAAAGAGAACTTAACTACTTAGAACAATTGAAAGGGATAAGAGAGTTTTAGAGTAAATGCCTTAGAGCTTTATTACTCTCTCAAATGAGAAAGGAAGAATGAGATGATTGAATGATTACAAATGAGGAGGGGATGCTCTCTATGTATACTTGAGCTCTCTCACAATCAATGGCTAGGATCAATTTACATCAATGGCTAAGATCGATCCTATTTAATACAAAATCACCTAATCTAAGGAAACTCAATACCATCTTATCTAATCACATCAATTAGTAGGATTCTTTCCTTTTATAGATGTTCACACTGGATATGGTAAAAATCCTCCAAAATCTCCATTGATTTGTTATCTCTTCCTATATTTTCCGAGCTCATGTGATCATCTTCTGATATGATGCCACTTTCCATATTTGCATAACCAATGTGAATGGACTCTCTAGCATTCTCCAAGTGATGGGCCAAGTTTGGTTGTCTTGGCAAGCCCGATTCTCCAAATCCAACCTCTTTGGCGGACTTATACGCCAATGTCTCAGACCCAAATATATGACCTGTGACACTCTCCCCCATTGGACTTAGCGACGCCCTCGTTATTGCACTAGAACGATTTTGGGCTCCTTTACTTTAGATACTTCCCAAAATATTGGCTCCTCGTGGTTACAAAACCACCTAAGCGGCTGACCATTTTTTAAAACATTTGACCAATATAACATCCAAACATAATATAAAACCCAAATATAATACGGTTACAAAATATAAGTATTTAAATATGGGGAAGCTACCAACAATAGTCTCCAAAAATACACAAGTGTAAAATATAGTTTACAAATCAAATAAGTAATTGGGGTCTATGATAGTACATGCTCTCTACAATACTCGAGACGTACTCTACTAAAGGATCGAGTCTAGAAGTCTTGAATCTAGCGATAAGGTCCTCAACTGGCACCCAATAACCTACGCACAAAAACACATTCCAAACGCTGAGCTCAGAAGCTCAGTGATAGACAAATAACCCTATTATACTACATGTATCCAACATATAAGCATGTTACAAGTATGGTTATAAACATTTGCATACACTAACACAACAAAAAAATAAGCATCATAGTGTAGCTCGAGGCCACTCAACGTCACGAAACTTAAACCCTTATTTGCTTACTAAAGAACCTTAGGTGACACATGGGTCACATAACATCAACATCTCCGTATACCTTGAGTTAAGGTTGGGTTGCGTAGCATTGGTACCTCGCCCCACTAGTCTACTCTTCTAGAGTACTCGAGATGTACTCGGGTCACTTAACATTGGTACAACATCCAACTAGAATTTAAAGTGCACAAGAACTGGATTGGGTATATCCGGATAATCTTTATTCTACCACGCAATTGTCATACAAGTGACTCGGGTGTCCTTGTTGTTTCCCGAGCATCACATAAATATTAAGTTTTCATTTGCAAACTTATTAAAAGTTTCCCTCACCAAACCATTTAGTTTCGTCTTTCTAATCCAAGCTAGGTTCATAGGCTAAATATTCACGATGATATTGATACTTCTCCTCGAGTATTGGTACTACCTCTTATGGTATCGATACTACCCAGAGTATCCGTATCGAAATTACGTTTGATGTTTTGGAAATTACCTCAGTGTCGATACACTTCCTGAGAGTATCGATACCCTACCCTCAGTATCGATACTTCATTGAGTACTGATACCAAAATTGCATTCGATGTTTAAAAGAATACTCCTTGAGGGGGTATCGATACTCTCCTCACAAACCATTTGAATTTTTCCTACTCACAACGAGCAGTATTGGTATTGTTCTTACAGTACCGATACCGTATACCAGAAAGTTTTGTTTAACTCATCTAAAACTTTCTAAAACACTCTTAAAGTGTCCCCAAGGCCCCCAATTGGTGTTTAAAGATTATTTAAAGTTTAAAGAAAATGAAAGGTCATTACTTTACACATGAATAACAACAACTCCCCGTTTTCATGCTTTAAACCCCAAGTGCACCCAAATGGCTCATACACACATACAAGCATCAAACTACACATGTTTATCTAAAAGCAATAAGGAAAGGATAAAAATGTGTTACCTTATGCTTAGGAGTTGTAAGAAAAACCTTAAGCTCACTCAAGCACCACTTTCTTTTTTCTCTTGTTTTTAGAGCCTTCACCAACTTCCCTCACTATAACAAAAAAAAATGAATAAGTTATTAACTCATCTAGGAGTTTAAGAAAGGTAAGAACGAGATTCCTAAAGCTTGGGAATGATTTAGAGCCTTCCACAAGCCCTAAACACAATACCCTTCTTAAACCCAACCATGGACACCATGGCCAAACTCTAAGGTTGTGAGCTCAAATTGTAGTTTTAAGGAAGAGGATTTCAAAACCTACATTCATCAATTCGATCTAGGAAGAATGAACAATAAAATTGTCTCCTTTTCTAGCTTCCACTTAAGAGAAAATGAAGAAGAAGAATGATGGAAAGAAGAAAAAGAAGGATGAAGAAAAAAAGGGAGCATGACACACATACATCATCAATTTTAATGAGAAATCATCTTTCAAAAAGTTCAAGAGTTATTTTCTCCTGTGTTGCTCCCTTTTTTACCTTCAATTCAAAGATACACTTTTCTAAAACTTAATGGGCTCAACCCAAGTCCAACTCACTTCATAATTGGACATGAGTTTCTCAAAAGCTTATTGGGTTTATTTAATTCTCTCTCGGGGTTAGCGCAAAACTTCTAACCCAGAAATCAAGGCGTTACATCTTTTATTGCCTCATCCTTATCGCCTCTGAATTCAATTCTCAGGGTCTTTCCCAGATGGATTGCATTCTTTGCCTTTCTAGTAAAATTATCTCATCTTACTTGTATATCTGAATCGGATAGTGATCTTCCCTCTAAATCCAATGGTGTTGTTGTCTTCCCTTTTTTCTTTAACCTCTTGTTGGCTCGGTCTCTCTTTTTCTCCTCTGCTTCAGTTAAGGCTTTATCTTGAAGTAATTGTAAAGAACCATATCTTCTTCTCTTAGTCAGTTTTGAGTTAGTCAAAAATTCATGAATCTTTAGTTTGTCATCTTCTCCCTTATTGTATCTCAACTCCTCTATAAAGCCTGGTGTGTGGCCTGGTGTGTGATTTATAACTATAGATGAGCCCTTGCCTTCAACTTTGTCCAATACATTCACTATTTCGGCCCAGTTTGGGATTTTTTTGACCGATGGACCATTGGAAATTTCTACTTGGTCTTCCATCAGATTGTTTAACTCGTTTCTCTTAAAACTCGATCCATCCATATCTTCTAATATTTTCCTTACGTGAGCAATGAGATTGGCATTGGGCCCATTTAGCCCACTTTCATCTAGGGTCCTTTATGGGCTATCACCCTCTTCAGAAGAAAGATCTTTTCCTCCTGGGTTACCTTGTGGTTAAGAATGTCGTTGTTGGCCTCGTTATTTTCACTCTTTCCTTAGTAGTATTATGATTTTTGATTCTCCCAGCAAGGAAGGCCCCTCCACATAGCCCACCATATCAAATTCCCCAAAACACCTACTTTCCTCTCTTTTATGGGAATTGATATCATCATAGGGGTACTTTCCCGTTTTTAATACATTAATGGCTTCGTCTTTTCCGAAAAAAATGTCCCCTGAACTATTCAACTTTTTCGTCTTGCCTGAGATCAGAGTTGTCTGCGATGAACTTTCCTCTTCTACTGAAACATAACTCATATATTTCTTGTTGATCGATCCTCTTACCTAATCTATGGTCGCATTTTATTTAAACGGATTGATTCCTGAAATTCTTCCGAAAATGATACACTCTCCTCGGACTTCATTACTTGTTTGTAATGGTTCCTTGTCTTGGTCGAGTTATCCAATAATCCTTTTCAGATGCTATTACTTTTAAGGTTACGTTGCCAACCTCGATTTCCACTGTTTCCTCTATCTTTCTGGCGTAGCTTGTGCTAATTAACATGGAGATCTTCTCACCGATTAAGGTTAGGTTTGCATTTTCACCAAGAGAATCCAATGATCCCCACAGTTCCGCCAACCTTTTAAACATAAAAGTATTCCAACATTGAATTGGCACCCCTGAAAATTCTACCCATGTTGCTCTCTTCAGTTTATTCAGGTTCTCTGACCACATTTTGACCTCTACGAAGATTTCTTTGAGAGACGACCAATTTAGATCGTCTAGTGCAATGAACAGGTCCTCGTCCTCAATTGATATTAAGAACGGTTTTCCTCTTACTCTTAGTATTTTTTATTTTCTCTAGCTCTATTCTTGGAGTCTTTGTTGGATGCTCCACACACTACATACCGTTGATGTTTGACCTATCAGGCATTCCTTTAGTTTCAGTAATTCCTCTAGTTCAATGTGCCCAGGTATTATTCTATTTCCTTCTTCTTCCCAGTCTTCGTCGGTTCCAGTTTCTGGTCCAACCTTTCTTTTTTCCACCGTATTATCTTACTTAGCAGTATTTAATCGGTTGCCTGGATTATCCTTTGTTATACTCATTTCATGTCTCCTTGTTCTTCTTTCTTCTATTGTCCCTCTATCGTTTTCTCTTTCATTTCTGGCATTTGCTATTCCTTGTTGACTCTTTCTGGTATCCCTTGCTCTTTCTTCTTCCTCCAGTACTGGTCCCTGCTGTTGTATCTAGCCATTGATGTCGTTAACCGACTCCCATTTAACGTTATGCCATTCGTATTACTTATCGCTTTTAGTGCATCCGCCCTATTTCCAAGCCTGACAAAGCCAAATCTAGCCCTCTTTCTACTTCTTTTTGATGTGATAAAACTATCAACAACCTCACCATATTGTTTTAGATTCATCAGTTTTAGATTCATTGTTTTATTTGTTATTATTTTTTAACATAATATATGAGTTGCAATTTGTGATAAAATTGATTATCTTTTTTATCACAATAACATGATTTATAATTTGTGATAAAATAATAAATTTTAGTTATTATGTAACAAGAAAATTAGATTGTTTTATGAAGAATTTTTTATCAAATAAAAGTTTATTACGATAAGAAAAGTCCTATTTTAAAAGGAAGTTTCCTCTAGTGTTATAAAAATGGAATCGGATATACTATTTGTGTTCATAGATAAATTTTTAACGATGTTCGATTTTGATTTGTGGTTGTTGATGGTCTTTCAGTAATTTAATCTTCTGTTGAAGTTCATTTGTCGATGCAGTCAAATTTGTTTGTAATATCTTTCTATAAACTTCTTTATAATTTTAAATATTTTCTCCTTTTAATAAATTAACGACCCCATTTACATAAAAAAATAACTATATTAATCAATTCAATCATAAATCGACATGTAATTAGAAATTTGGTGAGTCAACAACAACTATAAAAAATGAATAAGATCGATTAAATTCTAGAAAATATATCAAAATTGTCTTTTCTTTATTTATTTTTTATGCTTCATTGAAGACAAAGTTTATCTCACATAAATTAAAAAAGTTAACTTGTCAAAGATTTATGTAGGAACATAAAATAAATGTCTACTGAAAATTTGTTGCAGCAGAACAACGAAGATTGTTATGGTCTAATTGAGATTCCAAAACAAGTGTTTATTATCAGATAACAATTAAGTGAAGACTGAAGATGGGAGGCTTGAAACCGAGAAAGTACCTGGTGATGCTGACATAACGGTGATGGTTGGCTTTGGGTCTAACGAGGGCCGATGGGAGCATCGGAGCAGCGAACGATCACTCGACCAGTCGAGATGGAAGTACCGAAGCAGTGAGTGATATGGCGAGACCGTGCCTGAGGGAGGGGGATTAGGGATTGCAAATTTCCAATTTGGGGTTGGGAATAGATGACAAGGCTGTGTTTTAGTAAAATAGTTAAACGAGTAATTCAGATTGGGTTTAAGCCGGATCATCTCGGGTTGAGTCATTTCGGTTTGAGATTTGATTTAGATTGGGTCAAGTCATTTCGGGTTCGGTTTTAATTCGAGTTTATAGTAAGTTAGATCAAAATCAGATCGTTTGGTTTTCGGATTGGGTCAATACTATATTGGTTAATTTCGGATCGGATCAATATCGTATCGGTCAATTTTCGGGTGGGTAAATATCATATTGATCATTTTCATTTCGGGTCAATATTTATATTTTCGGGTCAATTTGAATTGAGTTAAGTATTAGTTCAATCAAGTATATATAAAATTATTGATATTCTTATAAGAAAAAATATATTTTTGTTTGTCAATCTTATTATTTAAATTCAAGTTCAATTTTCAAAAATTCAATGTTTCAAATTATACCATTATTTATGGATGACGATTTAACCCGAACCTGTAAGACATATTAGATTTTGTGAGTTGAATTTTTTATTGTTCTAGCATGAAAAGTTTATGGTACAACCAATTTGGTGAATAAATAAGTTTTAAATTATAAATTTTATTCTCAATTAAAAAATTTAATTAGATATTTTAATTAAACGTTTGATGTCTAATTATAAATATAATATTTATTAAATTTAAAAAATGATATCATAATTATATTTGAATGAATATTGATATAAATAATTTTATAAATGATATTACATTTTTTATAATATTAAATTATAAATAAAAATAAATATTTATATATTAGTTTGGTGGAGATGTTGAGCAGCGTATCACTTGTTTGGTTAAGTGAAGAGATAGGTGCTTTTATTTTTCAGAAATCTATGGTTGCAATTTGGGCAGCGAGTATGTGCACCTTTGGAATCATTTAGTTGATTTAAAGGACAAGTTGGGTGACATTCTTTAGATTGTTGGTGGTGATTTTAACATTGTGTCTAGGGTTGAGGAAAGCTCGGAAACTATTGGTTCAACTTTGGAAAGGGATATGGAGGATTTTAATAAATGTTTGGGGATTTTGGGGCTTGTTGATCATGCTTTTGTAGGTCCGGTTTTTCCTTAGTCCAACTGTCAAGGGTACTCGATCCTTGCTCAGAAATTGGACAGGGTGATGATTTTTTCCTAGGTGGCTGGAATTATTTCCTCGTGTTGTGGTGGAGATCTTGGTTCCTTCTCCTTCGGATCATTGTATGGGTGTGGTTGGAGAAAAGGTTTGTGTTGTGATGGAATTATTTTTCCATATGAATTAGCAGCACCAACCAAGCAACCTCGGTGTTAAAGGAATTGTTGTTCATTCGTTGAGTGTTATGTTGTTTGCCAATATTATATGCTTTATTGAAATCCAACTTTAACACTACTCCCCCGAACCACTTTGACCCGACGCCATAGAGTGTATAATTTCATTGACTATTAAAATCCCATCCACTGTCTGTCGATCATGAAGATATGTGCATCGAGTATCACTAATAATTTTATCAAGAACAAGCCTCAGCCTCCTCGAGAGCACCTTCGCAACGATTTTATACACCGAGCCCACTAGACTTATTGGCCTATGATCGGCCACCTCCAAAGGATTTATGACCTTCGGAATAAGCGTAACGAACGACGCATTTACTCTTGGCGGAAGTTTACCTGTCTCATGGAATTTCTTCATCAAGTTCATCAAATCCCCTTTGACAATTTCCCAGCATTCCTTGAAAAAGTGCATATTATGGCCATCAAGCCCCAGTGCTTTTGAACTCTCACAATCCCAGATAGCTTCCTTAACCTCACGCATCGAGAATGGATCCTTCAACTGAGTGTGATGCCTAGAGTCGTGCTTACAAAAGGCAGTCAAAAAAATAAATTTAATGATGTGAGAGACATTAAAGTTGGATGTTCCTAATAGGAATAAAATAATAGGAAGATATGTGTGGCCTTAGGTGGTGAGGTAAACACTCTGAAATTAAGTCTATGGAAGTTGGAAAAGTTCACAAATACCATTTGGTCAAAAGTATGAGAATGAGATCAAACTTAATTGGGACCTTAAATATAATTTCCTTGTAGGATTTAATCAAACTCTGTCTCAAGTACACAATTTTATTTGGAGGCAAAACAACAGTAGAAATGTATATAATATTTGGAGAAGAAAATTTCCATCTTGCGTTTTAGTCTTCGAAGGTAATTTCTGTTTTTCTACCAGCGTTTAGGATTTAGGGTTTAGGGTTCATAATTTTTTTATTTCTTAATACTATTATTAATATATAATTTATTAACTGGTAAATTTAAATTAAATATTATAGATGTCCGTTATAAGAATAATACTTTTAGCTTTAGTTTTTTTAGATAACTCGTATATTTATATATCGAAAGATTATTGTAAGATGTTTCGAGAGTACAAAAGTATAACAAAAAAATTTAGGGAACTGTTACGGTGCTCAACGAGCACAGCTGAGCATCATTAATTTAATTTATACAAATTTTAAATTTTAAAAAATTCAACGTATAATCATAAATTAATTAAAAATCTAAAGTTAAATCATTTAAGCAAAGAAATTTTTTAGATTTTTTAATTTAAGAGTTGATATTTGATCTAATTATTGTTAAAAGAAAGTTATAGAAACTAATGTAATTAAAATGTTTTTTTTAATATTTCACCTTTAAAATTTTAATTAATTTATAATTATACGGTACTTAGTGATGCTCGTCGCGATAGACTCGTCCAAAAATTTAATACTCAATCAAGAAGATTTTACATTTTACAAATATTAAAATTTACTGAACCTATCCTGTTTATTTATTCTATTTACATCATCAAAAATTTTATATTTATTTTTATTTAAGAATCTAATACTTTATTTCATTGAATCATTAACGATTGACCATAATTATTTTTTTCATTAATATATACGTATGCGGTTGATATTTATCATTTGATACATGGTGATAATCCACGAAATTAGACTGTTTCAACTGACCAAACAGCCCTTCCATTCAATTTATTTGATCATCAATTCCTTTTTCTATTTTGTTTCCTTTCTTTGAAAGATGGAACTCGAAAAATCAAACTACTGCTATAACAATACTTGTTCGACATGATAATTTTTCAATGTCGATGTAGCAGTACTATCCGGTGACATAACATCGTCATTGTTATTTTTTTAACGATAAATGAGCAAAACAGAAACTACGTAATAGATATGTGACCAAAATAGGTAGTTTATCCTTGGAAGAATATGACTAAGGAAAAAAAAGGGATACAAAGAACCTCATCCATGAATTTCAATTCAAAAGACAACCACAAATTACCAGTGAATCGAAGGACGGCTTAAGAAACTTATGGTATACTTCTTTCCTACATTCACCATTCAACACCAATTTCTATTTTTCTTTTATAAGAATTATGTTGTTTTTTTTGTTGCATTAAATTTGGTTCGTTAAAGTGTCTTTTCATTCTTGATTCATCTAGAAAAATCCAACACATATTAGGGTATTGAATCAAATTATTAGCAAAGATTATTCTTGCTCAAAGAGACCAAATTAAGCAATTCAGCTAGGGGTGCAACGAATATCACCGACCGTAAGGATGATTGAGCATTTATTATTAAATGGTTGAGAATATTTAAAATAAATATTTCTTTATAATCAATATTAACTTGATAAAAAAATACGAGAAGTGAAGCAGGAGGAGTAAATCGATTTTTTGGCTATTTCGATTTTAATTTGAAAATTAAATGTTTATACTCTACTCTAATTTATCTTGAATATTTTTAGTGTCGAGACTGATCGGATTTTAAAAAAAATTGTCATTGTTAACTGAAACTATCATATATATAGTAAAAAAAAATTATATTCTTATTATATCAAATATTTTCTTATATTAATATATATGATGATTAACACGTACAAATTTATGAGAAAGAGAAGGTGATGGTATTAAGATATACAAATTAAATAGACAATGTCCAAAAAAATTATGATCGTTCTTCATCTTTCCGATTATTCACCAATAAGGAGTTGCAGTTTCAGATAAACTTAAAAGTTCCTCCAAATAATCAGCACCTAAATCCTCCAACACCAGTACATTCTCATCTTCCTTCATCGTCTTCGTGTTATCCGCTCGTCTCGTTTTCATGGAGTACCTTTTCTTCATCGTCAACACAGGCGAGCATCCTTCTTCAAACCCGTATTCCATTTCCTGAAGCGATTCGTAAACTTTATCCATGGGGAAATTGAGTACCGCCATTGGACCTCGCATAGCCAATGCAGCTTGATCGTAGGCTAACGCTGCCGATTCCGCCGTATCGAAAGTTCCGAGCCAAACTCTGACACCATTCCTCGTCGAATCTCTGATCTCGGCCGCGTATTTCCCCCACGGCCGCTTTCGAACACCGCGATACGACACTTCCTTTGCCGTCTCCTCTTCGACGGCGGCCGCGGAGTTCACTTCGTGCTCATCTCTGGAACTACTGGCTTGATTCAGAACTCCAAGAAGAAGCATTTCCTGGGAATCGTTTTCATTGAAGGGAAGACCAGGGTTATGGTGGTGATAGGTGAACGAAGAATTATTTTCTCGGGAAATGAAGGAAGAAGATGATTCAGAGGAGAAATGGAGATTTGGGTATTGAAAATATGAAGAATCCATGTATCTGAAAATCAAAGTAGAATGCTTTTGATCTTTGAACAAGCTCTCTTTGGTTGTAGGAACTGGAATGAAATTTGAAGGCTGGGGATATTTATAGTGAGCAAGGGAGGGAGATTTAATTTTATTTTATTTTTTTGAAAAAGAAAATAAAAAAGAAAGAAAAGAAAAGAGGGTAAAAATACATGGAGAATCTAAAAGCGTCAAACATCATTATTTGGTCGTTAGTGGAAGTTAATACACGTGAGTCAAAGGAAATATACGTGGGGTATGGCGGCCTGGTCAACCCACAATTTTGTTATTACATCGCCACCTTCATCATTTTAATTCCCACATTATTTTTGAGTTATTTACATACTGATTATAGTTTTTTTTTCTTTCCCGGTTTCTAAGGTTTCCTGAGTCGCACACTTAGTTTTAATGTGTGAGTCTTCCAATAAAATATTTTTACATACATAAAGATTCAAACTCGATGCATGTTTAAGTAATATCAAACTGCTTATCACTTGAACCAATCACATTAGTTATGGGCCATAGCCCCTCAAAAATGTTTGGGTAAACTATATTTTCAATATCTAAACTATTATTTCATTTCATTTTGGTGCCTATATTTTTTTTTGTTTCAAAATCATGTCTAACATTTAGTTTAGGTTTCATTCTGATTCCTTGTCGTTAAAACTTAACGGTGATGTTAATATGTCATCATAATATAATGTCATGTCAACATTGAAAAAAATAAAAAAAAATCACATCACTAGTTTTGTTAAATTTTTAACGGTTAGAAATTAAATTGAAACCTAAAATAAATGTTAGGTGTGATTTTGAAACAAAATAAAATTTAGGTATCAAAATGAAACAAAAATTATAACTTAGGTATTAAACGTCTAGTTTACCCAAAATATTAAAAAATATTAATATTAATATTAATATTTATATAATATATATTAAATAATTAAGTTTAGCTCCCTAAGAAACATGTATAATAAGTTATTAAATTCGGTTATACAAAAGATGTGCATTCTACTTTTGGATTTAAAAATCACTTAATTATCATTTATTATTATTTTAGCAATCATTTTTAGTTATTATTTTATTATTATTAAATTTGGTTATACAAAATAAGCTTAGCAATCATTTTTTATATTATTATTTTATTTTTAGACAAATGAAAATTTATGTTCCTTTTTCAATTTTTATTTCAAGATATAGAAAAATCTTTTTATTTTTAGTATTTAATTGTTCATCTTCTTTGAGTTGTTCGTTTTATTTGATTTCAAGATATAATTTGATTTAATAAAAATATTAGAATATTTTAATTAATATATACAATTTTTTTAATTGGCCCCCTCAAATTCCGCCACTATTGGTTACATAGGAGTTTTTTCATATAACGAAGAGGTTATTCAAGGATAATATTGATTAAATATTTGATAAATATGAATCGATATAAATAAATAATATTATATATTTCGTTTAAATTAAAATATATTATTAAAATATTAAATATTCGATATAAAAATAATTATCTAAACGTACCTTAATTAATTTTAAGACTATCTAATGTTATCACCTATCTTGCACTCCAATTGATTAATTCCGCCAGCAAAAATGAAGTGATACTATCATAAAATGTCATGCGACATCGCTGGAATTTGATACATGATTAAATTTAGAAAAAATAAAATTAATTCAACATTTTAAAATTATATTTTTTAGAAAAACATATTATTTGAAAAAGTTATTTAGATTCTTTTACTTTTTTGGATTTTAAAAAAAGCACAAGTTAAAAAAAATAAAAATTCTCAAACATATATTTTACAAATTTATATTATTTTATATTTATTTAATTTTTTAAAAAATTTAAATTTTTATATTACCACCTACACTTTCGGATTGTCATGTGATATTTTCTAAGAGTACGTTACATAGCTGCCACAATTGAGTTCCTCATCCTATTTCAAACAAAATCTAACCAGTGGTGACTCTTCATCGTCATTGGAGATGGGGGGTCGAAGGGAGAGAGACAACGCTTAAAAATAATTTTTTTATTATAAAAATAAAAAATATAATGGTAGACACCTAAAAATGTAATGTAAAAAACATTACACATATATTTTTTAACAAAAAAATTTTTAGACATCAAAAGTTAATTTAAGATATATTTTAGACACTTAAAATATATTAAACCTTATTTTAGACATCAAAAGCGAAGGCGATTGACAAATGAAAGAATTGAAGGCAGCCAAAGAAAAGCCCAAAAACTCGAATAAAATAAGCTCAAATCACAAATAACAAAACAATAAATATATAATCTATAATTACAATCACTTGAACTCAATTTTTCTTTAAAAAAATTAATAATATAAAATAATTACAATGTAATATATATTTATTTATTTTTTCAAATTTATTAATAATATAACACAATTTGTAATTATAACCGTTTAAACATAAATTTTTTAAATAAAATAATATTTTCTTTCACCTCGAACACGAAACGATAAGAACATAATAGAACACAACCCTATAAAGAGCACTAACCGGAGTTGATTCAAGCAATTCAAACCATCTGAGAAAAGGCGCCATATTTTCCTGCATCATATTGCTCATAATTTGATGGTTTTCCACTTCGTAAGTTGCTTTAAAAATTATTTTACCCAAAGTATTTGTGCTGAAATTGCTCACGTATCCTTTGGTCATTAAATAATATATATTTTTCTACCTCATGATTGAAATTGGGAAACATGTTTGCACCTCTTTTCACCCAAAAGGAAGATATAAAAATAAGTTATCTTTTGGTTTGACCATTATATTGCACTAGTGGGTGTTATATTTGTTTATATGTGTATATATTTTTGGGCACGAACCAAGTTATCTCCGTGATAAATGAATTATTATTATTTTTTTAGGGCTCGGGTTCGAACACCATAGATACAAATGTTGAAAGGTTGAGAGTGGTATTTGAACTTATATTGTAGTGGCGGATCTAGAAATTAAAAAACGAGAGTCTAAAATTTTAATACCCTATTCTAAAAAATTTTGGGTATGCAAATTTTTTTTCTATTCCTATTAACAAATTAAACTAAATTTAACACTTTTCTCAAAATAATGGGTGTGCAATGGCTCCCCATGTACATCCGCCCCTGATATATTACCTTGTACTTACTCCATATTAATTAAAAAATGTATATATTTTTGGGTAAATTGTGTGTTTAATATCTAAACTATCAATTTTGATCCGTTTTATTACCTAAACTTTTATTTTTTTTAAAAAAAAATCATACCTAAAGTTTAATTTTTGTTTTATTTTAGTACTCATGTTCAAAATTTACGTTATGTTTTGAATTTTTTTTAAAAAAAGTTTAAGTACGCAAACGAATCGAAATTGATAGTTTAGGTACTAAATTGTCAACAACATCAAAAAGAAAAATTAATTAAATATGGTAACGTTTAGATCATTCATTTAACTGATTCTTGCTTATAGATACCCTGCAAGTTGCGTCATTGTCGAGCAATTTTGATATTACTAACTTAATGGTAAGTAAATTAAGTTCTAATAATCTTTTTTTGTTATTGATATTATGTGTAATCCTTGGTCCCGTTCTAGCTATTGCACATCTTTTACATATCATTATACAGAGTAAAATTTATTTCATGAATCATGTTCACCGTGTTATAGTCTTAATCAATAAAAACTACATATCTTTTATCTATTTTATGTCATTGATCGGTTTATAATTAAGTTTCAAATAAGTATCCATTTTAATATTTGCGTGAGAAAAAATAAAAAATTATCTTTGGAGATAATGACGTAGAATAAAAAAGTAAAATGAGTGATTTTTTACTAGTTGAAATTATGGATGACGCGATCATTAACGAGTTTAAATATTAATTTGTATTTGAAACTAAAGTACATGTTTATATATATAGGGATTGGTTTGATTACATGCACTAGGCTAATTAATTTTAGATAATTTTCCTAAGCAGCCCACAAAAAAAAGTTACAATTGTTCAATTGTGGTATTCGGTTCATGCAATAGTAAGCATGGCTCCAAGACCTTATCAAAAAGAGGGGAGCCACCACTCCCCAAAATCGCATTACAAACCCTGCAACCATGCTCAAATAAAACCCATTCAGTTTACTTCTTCCTATGTTGTCTCCATTCTTTGTAGCATCGATCGGAACACCATCAGTGCTGCAGTTTTTACTGACAGGAGGCCCGCAGAGATGATTGCCCATGAAGGAAGAGTTATCAAAGCTTTGAAGTTGAGCGGCTGTTGGGATCGGTCCTGTCAGGTTGTTGTAGGACACGTTGAAGTGATTCAAGAAGTTCAAATTGGACAGACTTGAAGGGATTCCACCATGCAATTGATTCCTCGACAAATCAAGAGATTCCATCGACGTCAAGTTGCCAATGCTGTCTGGTATATTTCCCGTTAGGAGATTCCCTGACAAATTTAATGACAGTAGCCCATTGAGTCTCCCAAGTTCTTTGGGAATCTCTCCTATGAGACTGTTATCTGAGAGATCCATTCTGGAAACAAGTCCCAGTGTGGTACTATACTCGTTCTCTCTTCCTTTCATCAACCAATACCGCACCCATCAAGTTAATGATAGAATCTTCTTCATAATTGTAGAACCACCCAAAGTTACTAAATTTTTGTTTAGTGGCCATTGCACTTAAATTTCTTAAACAATTTGGAATAGCTCCTGAAATGTTGTTGTGTCTAAAGTCTAAGTTCTGAAGAGATTGAAGAGCGCAAATTGTATGAGGAATATGCTCTTCAAAGGTATTCTTCCACTGAAATGACTTTCACTGAGATCAAGAATAACCAACTCCGTACAATTTTTCAATGTGGAGGGTAATTCTCCAAACATGCTATTTTTTCCGAAGGTTTAGCATTTCAAGACTTGTATAACCCAAAGAAAATGGAATTTTTCCTGTCAAGTTGTTGTTTCCCCAATTCAAGAACAACTCCTGTCAACAGCTCCAGCAATCTAGAATTTCTCCAGAGAGAAGATTTGTATCAATGTGAAGAATGTGAACTGATGTCATTGATGATTTGCAAACAAATTCAGAAAGGGATCCTGAAAATAAATTTCTTGACGGACTTAAATGTAGGTCTGGAGGTATTGGCTCATAGAATTGGTTTGGCAAGAGTCTTGGAAATGGACCAGAGAATCGGTTTAAACTCGGGTCGACAATGTCTTCTACATTCAAATATGAAATCCTTCCAGTAAGTTGATTAGATGAAAGATTTAGAATTTGAAATTGAGTGGGAATGATCAAAAACCAAGTGGGAATGACATTTGAAAGTCCTGCGTGGGAGATGTCTAAACGAGACAACTTTTGGAACTTCAACAACTGAGGATGCCATTGACTCAATTCGATAACTTCACATTGAAATGGGGGAATCCAACTTGAGTTTGGCTCAAATCTCATCATGTTTTCGGATGCCATCAAAGTTGTCAACCTCGTGAGATTAAAAAAATGAGTTTCTGATACAACTCCTTCCAATTGATTTTGCTCAATATCTAGAACTTCTAAATTTTTCAACTGCCAAAAACTTGGAGGAAAAGTACCATTTAATTGATTTTCTGAAACATCAAAGAGCTTCAAAGATGATAACTCCCCTATCGACAATGGAATGAGACCATAAATGTTGTTTTGAGCAAGGGACATGTGAGCTAAATTTTTAAATTGCACAAGTTGATCTGTTAAATGGCCAAAAAGTTTGTTATTTGCCGTACTTAACGACTCTAAGCTATCTAAACAACATTTAGACAGAGTCTGTAGGATTTTTGATATGTCTTGATCAATTCTATTAGATGTCAAATCCATCTCCTTCAATTTGTAAACATCTCCCAAAGAGGTTGGTACTTTTCCTTACAGTTGATTATCTGAAAGATCAAGGTGAATGAGAGAGCTCAAGTGACCAATGGCACTCGAAATTTGACCTTGAAAATTGTTTCCAGTAAGACCAAGGAATTGAAGATGGTTTAAACTATACAAAGAGTTGGGTATGGAAACTTTGTATGGGTTGAAATCTTCAAGCGACATAAGGGCACTAAGATGGAGGACTTCAAGAAACTAGATGTTCCCAAAGTAATATGGAATTGGGCCTTTCAAATAATTGACAGTAAGATCAATGGACACGATACCATGAAGACCAAATATCGACATAGGAAATGAAGATAATTGGTTCACAGAAAGATCAAGAACGACTAGTGATTTGGTAGAATTGATAGTGCTGATCGGAGAGGGATCATCTTGTAACATGCAATCAGACAAGTGCAACTCTAACAGAGAAGGAAGATTGGATAATGTTACCTATAGCCAATCAGTTGCTTTACGAAGATCCACTTCACTCAAATCAAGGTACTTCAAGAAAGAAAGTCCAGAAACCCATTGAAGACTCTTCTTCCAATAAATAATTACCTTCGAGGTCAAGATACTGCAACTCTGAGAGATTCCCAAGGTTACGAGGAATTGCTCCTCGAAATCTTGCTTGAGAGAGGTTAAGATATGTTAAACTCCCCAGCAAACCCAAAAACTCAGGGATTTGAATGCTGCTAAAATTGTTATTGCTCAACTCCATCCAATTGAGATGCTACAACTCCAGCAGAGAAGGATTTATTTTGCCTCTTAGAGCTGAACGACGGTAAGCTTCCAATTCAGCAAGTGGTACCCGACTAAAAGGAGCTAAAACTGGAGCGACCAAATGCAGTTGGTGGACCTGGCCTGTTGAGTTATGGCAGACAACACCATTCCAATAGCAGCAATCCCCACCTTCAACCTAGGATGATAGTCTGTTCGATGGATCGATCAGATCATTCTTGAACTTCAAAAGAGCATCTCTCTCACTTTCAATGCAAAGCACTTTCGAATTTCCATAGCAGAAGCTAACACAAATAGGCGCAATGAGAAGAAGAAATGAGAATAAGTAAATTGTAATAATTGTCATGGTTGTAATATTTTAATTTAATATCTAAATTTATCCCATCTTCTTATATATTGTAATAGAAATTATACCCATCAAATTATAGTTTTTGTTATTTTTTTGTTAGATCAAAATTTTCTATATATGTTTAGGTAAATTTTAGCATATTGTTTAAAACAAATATTCATTAAATTATATTTTTATGATAAAGAAGAATGATTGATAGATATATTAAAATAAGTTTTTTAATACCTTTTGTATCTATTTTTCCATTTGTAGTTTATCCTTTTATTATTATCTTTTCTAATATTTAAATTTATTTCAGTAGTTAAAAGAATTATTGTTGTTCTTAGAGGTTACAAGTTGGAGCAGCATGATGATTGAACATTTATTGTTAAATAATTGAGAGTATTTAAAACATATACTACTTTATAATAACCTTAACTTGATAGTTAAATAGTTGAGAGTATTTAGAATGCATATTATTTTATAATCACCCTAGCTTAATAAAATAAATTTTATTATTGAGAGTTAAAACATGTATTATCATTATTCCACCTAGACCTGACAAACTTGACCCGAACCCGATTACCCAACCGATTTGACCGACCCAATACTCGATATTAACCTGAATATGGTAATCAAATTTGATCTGATACCCGACCTATACCCGACCCGAATCATATCCAATCCAAAAATTAGTGAAATCAAAAGCAACCCGAATCAAAATTAACCCAAACCGTAAGCAACTTGAACCAAAATTAACATGAACTGAAAGCAACACACACCAAAATTAACCCAAACCAAAAGAAATCTGAACCAATTGATTATTTATTAGATAAGTTGTTAAGGTAATAAAAATACAATTTACGAACAAATTGATTTACTTTTACTTACTCTTACAATTCAATTTTCTTTTTCATAGAGGCCTAAATTTTATGTTTGTTATAAGGTCATCAAAATCTCATAAACGTGCCTGAACATATGCATCAGGTCGTGTCCTTGTGGGAGGGATACAGATAGATATGAGGTCGTGTCCTTGGGTTTTAGTTCTAACAACTTAGAAGGCGAAATTTCAAATGCCATTGCCTGAACTCTCTCATTTATCTTAATCTACCGGCCAATCAGCTATAAGAAAAAGTACCAGCCTCTTTGGGAGATGTTTGCAAATTGAAGGAGATGGATTTGTCATATAATGGAATTGATCAAGACATATAAAAAATCCTACAGACTCTGTCTAAATGTAGTTTAGATAGCTTACAGTCATTAAGTACGACAGATAACAAACTTTTTGGCCATTTAATAGATCAACTTGTGCAATTTAAAATTTTAGCTCATCTGTCCCTTGCTCAAAACAATATTTCTGGTCCCATTCCATTGTCAATAGGGGAGTTATCATCTTTAAAGCTCTTTGATGTTTCAGAAAATCAATTAAATGGTACTTTTCCTCCAAGTTTTTGGCAGTTGAAAATGTCAAAAGTTTTAGATATTGAGCAAAATCAATTGGGAGGAGTTGTATCAGAAACTCATTTTTCATCTCACGAGGTTGACAACTTTGATGGCATCCAAAAACATGATGAGATTTGAGCCAAACTCAAGTTGGATTCCCCCATTTCAATGTAACGTTATCGAATTGAGTCAATGGCATCCTCAGTGGTTGAAGTTCCAAAAGAAGTTGTCTCGTTTAGACATCTCCCATGCAGGACTTTCAGTTGTCTCATTTTTGAACCTTTCCACTAAATTTCAAATTCTAAATCTTTCCTCTAATCAACTTACTGGAAGGATTTCATATTTGAATGTAGAAGACAATGTCGACCTGAGTTTAAACCGATTCTCTGGTCCACTTCCAAAACTGTTGCCAAACCAATTCTATGAGCCAATACCTTCAGACTGATATTTAAGTCCGTCCAGAAATTTATTTTCAGGACCCCTTTCTGAATTTGTTTGCAATTCATCAATAACATCAATTCACATTCTTCACATTGATACAAATCTTCTCTCTAGAAAAATTCTATATTGCTGGAACCGTTGACAGGAGTTGAAGTTCTTAAATTGGGGAAACAACTTGACATGAAAAATTCCATCTTCTTTAGGTCATACAAGTCTTGAAATGCTAAACCTTCAGAAAAATAGCATGTTTGAAGAATTACCCTCCACATGGAAAAATTGTACGGAGTTTGTTATTCATCTCGGTGAAAATCATTAGTGGAAGAATACATGCATGGATTGGTGACACTCTCTAGCCTTTTGGCATTAAGTCTCCGTTCATATAACTTTAAAGAGCATATTCCTCATACAATTTGCGCTCTTCAATCTCTTCAGAACTTGGACTTTGGACACAACATTTCAGGAGCTATTCCAAATTGTTTAAGTGCAATGGCCACTAAATAAAAAGTTAGTAACTTTGGGTTGTTCTACAATTGTGAAGAAGATTCTATCATTAATTTGATGGGTGCGGTATTGGTGATGAAAGGAAGAGAGGACGAGTATAGTACCACACTAGGACTTGTTTCCAGCATGGATCTCTCAGATAACTGTCTCAGAGGAGAGATTCCCAAAGAACTTGGGAGTCTCAATGGGCTACTGTTATTAAATTTGTCAGGGAATCTCCTAACGGGAAACATACCAGACAGCGTTCTTAAATCCATCTCTACACACCATTATCTAATTGGATAATTCTGCGGTACGACATTCGATAGTCTAATTTAAGGTCAAAAACAGTAAAAATAAACACAATGAAAAATGTTATCAGAAAAATATAATATTTTAGGTTGAACATTACTTAAAATTTTTAACTTTTCCCTAATTTGGCTGAACTAAAAATGTTACGAAGAATATAATATTTCCGATTGAACCGAAAATGTTAGGAAAAAGTTAAACTTCTTATGTTACGTGTAATCTAAAATATTATGATTTTTATTGCATTTTTTATTACGTCTATTTTTGTCATTTTAACTTTAAATTAGATTGTTGTTTCTTAGGCTTTCTCAGTTTACTCATTAAATACTTCGATTTAATTAGCATAAAATATATGCAGCGCCGTGTCTAGTATGGAGGGGCACCTGCCGAGGGTTCAAAATTGAGAGTTTCACCTATAATTAAAAAAGAGTAAATTATCTATTTAGCTACTCATCTATTACTTTATTTATGTTTTATTCATTCGATTATCATTGTTTTCAAAAACGTACCTAATATTATATTTTTTTTTCTATTTCGGTCATTTATTATTGAAAAATTAATGATGATACTGACGTAATAATTTTCAATTTTTAAGTTTTCACATAATTAATCTTTTATTATTATTATTATTATTATTGACAATATGAAGATGACTGAAATCAAATTATTTTTTTTCTTGAAGTGAACTGAATTCAAATTATGATCCTCTTAAAAAAAGATATGCTTGTTTTGTGTGAGTAGTTGAGTATTTGATAAAAAAAAATTAATGTTTTGACATAATGTCCAAAAATGTCTCTATCGTTTGACTAATTAGTCACTATTTTTTTTAATATTTTGGCCTCCAACATTTTATTTTGAAGCAAAAGAGCTCTATGTGAATAAAAATTATTAATTAAAAAATGATTAACGCTTCAAAATAAAAATCTTCTATCATAAAATGAAACTTTAAGGGCTAAAATATTTTAAAAATGGGCAAAATGACGGTCAAATGTTAAAAGATTTTTACCCTAAAAATAAAATGTGAGGCTAAAATACTTTAAAAAAAATATGAGCTAAAATGACTGTAATACCTTAATTTTGCCGAGACAATTCCCATTCCAGCACACAACAGCCACATCAGCCTGAGCGTGAAGACCACGCATCAGTGGTCCCGATCTTCATATTAGCTCTCCCACGCCACCTCAGCCGCTACACCAGTGGTCCCGAATGGCCAGGACAGTCACGAGGTGGCCCCTTATCCGTGCATGCAGATACGCAGCTTGTCCCCTTTCCAGTCAGCCAGCAGCCTCCCGTCGAACGTAGCAGTGGTCTCTCGTCAGCACCAACTGCTGTCTAGCAGCCACCGAAGCTGGTCCCCACCCTTCGCCAGGGGCAGAGCAGCATAGGACGAGCGCCTCCAACAGTCTCGCACGGCCTCGCATGAGAGAGGACAAAAATGTTCTCTCCATATATGAAATGCATACAAAAGAAGCAAAAAGGGGGGCCATCATTTTAGAGAGAGCAACCAGAAATTGAGGAAGGAAGCATTCATCAACAAAAAAAAATACTCAAAGGGATGTAACTGTGAGAGGGGAACCGGGGAAAACAATAGTAAAGGTCTATGGCATACATCTTCGTTCGGTAAATCGGGAACTTACTTCCCCATTGGAAAATCAATGTAAACACAGCGGTTCCCTCTTTTCAAGGAACCGAAGCAATACCAACATCGGAGAAGGTTTTTTTCTCTCTAATTTTTTTTATATATGTTTTCTTTTTCTGTGTTTTCGAAGCAAACAAAATAGGAAGTAGAAAAAGAGTTTTAGTCGATTTACCTTACTCGCCGGAGGTTTAGTCATCGGTTTCGTCGGAGTAGAGAGTGGGGACCGGTTGTGTGAGCCTCGAAGGGTTGAGAGAGAAGCCGAAGCGTTTTGGTTCGTTTGGATTAGCCTATGACCTTCTCCGGTCAATGTTGCGGTCGTTGAGAGGAAGAGCGCCACCAAGATGGTGGCTAGAGCGGCGGTGGCCATGGGGCCCTTGGAAGCTGTCGGTCGAGCATTGAGGAAAAGGGTTAGAAGGGAAGAGAGGTGTTTTTAGGTCCTTTAGACCTTTGGGTTTAGTTCACCGGTCGTTCTGACGCCGGACGAGAGGAAAACGCCACCGTAGGAGCGGTGGCCGGCGACGTTTGGTTGTGGGTCGGTGAGGACGGCGGCTGCGTGGGTTGAGATATTTCAGGCTTTTTTTTTAGTTTTAGGTTGAAAGTGAAGTGAAAGTTAAAGTTAAAATTTAAGTTTTTCATTCCAATTAAAATTCGGAATGGCATAGATGTATTTTTACAATCTAATTTAACTTTAATAAATGTGGCCGGCGCTTGGATTACTCAATTGTTTTGGGTAAACTCTACAGTTATTCACTAATGTTTAAATTATTTTTTGTTTTCTCCACTGATGTTTAAAAAGTTACAAAATAATCATTAATGTTATATGTGGGTTATAAATTAATCCCTCAACATTAATCGACATTAAATTAATCTCTCAACGTTAATCGACGTTAATATGCTTGCCGACAAACACAATTGGCTCATTAAATGCTTACTTGAAAGGGTTGACTGTCACGTTGGAAAACAATTGAAACCTCTTTAACCGGCCATAAAATGCTTTGTTGAGACTGTTCAGAGTTTCAAATCACGGTCTAAAAATGTGATAACGCCCGTGAAATAACGGTTTCGCCTCCATTCGAGTTATTCGTGACACCTACAATAGCGTCTAATAGCGTTCGCGACGGTCGTAATAACGTCTGCGACGGCTACAATCACAATAAATCTAAAATGACCAAAAACACGATGGCAACCACAATTTAAAACCTTGCTAAGTCTCTACCTTTCTTCTACCCTTTTAGGAGCAGCAACAAGAACACTATAAAAATCTTTACTCTTACATTACAAAATCTCTTCTCTATCCTTCAAAGGTTTCTCAATCGATCAAATTATTCCCATATAATCAGCATTTTCAATCTCTTTATCCTTACACTAAATAGGTATCTCTTATTTCATCCAAAACAACATCGTTGGTGTTATTACCTTTGGTTTTGGCACTATGCGTATCGAACCCAGATGGGTTGAGTCAAAACTCGTCGGGGAAGTTAGGTGGGTTCCAAACGATGGAATCGGAGGTGGAGACTTTGAAGGTGAGGTAATCGATGAGGGGTTTTCGGTCGGTGAAGGTGACGCCGGGGATGCGGAGGGCAAGAGAGTTGTGCGTGTAATCAGTGTGCTTGAGATGATGGTTTTGGATGTAGAAAACCAGTGTCTCAAGGTTGTAGAGATTGTCTTGCTTGGAACGGTATGGGGTCTTGGCAGAGTAGGGGAAGGAATATTCGGTGTCGAATCAGAACTCATCATTGACTCGAACGATTTTTCGAGTTCCCCCGGATTGTGAAGTCACGGAGGGCGGAATCCATTCGCTTTGGTTTTCGAATAAAGAAAAAACAAAAAAGAGAGGGAAATTTTGACAGAGACGATGGTTTTAGCAACAGATATTTGTGTTGTTAAATTGGATTTTGGTAGTGATTAGTTTGTAGCTTGTGTTCGTGTCGTTGAATTGTATCTAGTTCAGGTGTAGGGTAAGTCGGGTCGGTTCGGGTCAATTTTCGAGTGGGGTGATTATCATATTGGTTTTTTTTCGGATCGATTGATTTTTGGGTCGGGTCAATATCGAATCAATTGATTTTTGGGTCGGATTAACACTAGATCGTTTAAATTTTGGGTCGAGTCAATATTGGATCGGTTGATTTTTAGTTTAGGTAAACGTTTAGATCAAGACAATTTAGGTTTAATTGGTTATGAGTCTAATCAAATATATATATAATTATTAATATATTCTTGTAAAAAATATGTTTTCTTGTTTGTCAATCTTATTATTTAGGGTCTAATTTAAATTCTCAATCATTCAATATTTTGAATTAAACCATCATTTATAGATGATTAATCGATAATTTGATATAAATACAATCCTATAATACGTATTAGAGCTTGTTATCAAAATTTTATATTGATATTGTATGAAAAGTTTATCTATTTGATAAAGAAATATTTTTTTAATAAAAAATTAATTTTCAATTATAAATTTCATATTTTTATTAAATTTTAAAAAATAGTACATAACTTTATTTATTAAGTTTTAGTCGTAACATATGTAAATTTTATATTATTTTTATTACAAGTAAGATAAGTAAACTTTATTTATTACTTTTTCAATATTACAATAAGATTCTTATCTTTTATATTCCTTTTATGTTACATAAGTAAACCATCTATTAATATTATAAATCTAATATTTTTATCACATGTAAGATAAATAAATTTTATTTGTTACTGTTTTCAATCTTACAATAGGTTTCTTCCTTTCAGTTTGGGTTAATTTTCATTCGAATTGTTTTTAGGTTGGGTTAAATTCGGTTTGGGTTACTTTCAGGTCGAGTTAAAATTTGGTTCGGATTTCTTTCAGTTTGGGTTAATTTTGGTTTGGGTTGCTTTCGGTTCGGGTTAATTTCGGTTCATGTTGCTTTCAATTCGGGTTAATTTTGGTTCGGAAATGATTTGGGTCAGGTATGGGTCTGGTATCAAATCAAATTTCATTATCATGTTCGGGTCAATATCGAGTTTTGGGTCAGTCAAATCGGTTCGGGTAATCGAGTTCAGACCCTATTTCCGCCCTCCGTGACTTCAGATTCCAGGGGGAACTCGACAAAATCATTCGAGTCAACGATGAGTTCCGATTCGACACCAAGTATTCCTTCCCCTGCTCCGCCGAGACCTCATACCGTTCCAAGCAAGGCAATCTCTACAACCTCGAGAGCCTAGTTTTCTACATCCAAAACCGTCATCTCAAGCACACCAATTACACGCACAACTCTCTTGCCCTCCGCATCCTCGCCATCACCTTCACCGACCGAAAACCCCTCATCGATTACCTCACCTTCAAAGTCTCCACCTCCGATTCCATCGTTTGGAACCCACCCTAGTTCCTCCGACGAGTTTTGACTCAACCCATCTGGGTTCGATCCGTATAGTGCCAAAACCAAAGGTTATAACACCAACGATGTTGTTTTGGATGAAATAGGAGATACCCATTTTAGTGTGAGGATAAAGAGATTGAAAATGCTGATTATATGGGAATTATTCGACCGATTGAGAAACCTTTGAAGGATAGAGAAGGGATTTTGGAATGTAAGAATAAAGATTTTAATAGTGTTCTTGTTGCTGCTACCAAAAGGGTAGAAGAAAGGTAGAGACTTGAGTCTCAACAAAGTATTTTGTGGCCGGTTAAAAGGGTTTCAATTGTTTTCCAACGTGGCAGTCAACCCTTTCAAGTAAGCATTTAATGAGCAACTGTGTTTTCCCGCAAGCATATTAACGTCTATTAAGGTTGACGGATTAATTTGTAATCAATCGATAATATTAATGATTAATTTATAATTTTTGAAACATCAATAGAAAAAATAAAAATTAATTCAAACATTAGTGAATAACTGTGTAGTTTACCCAAAACAATTGAGTAATCCAAGCGCCGGCCACAGTTATTAAAGTTAAATTAGATTGTAAAAATACATCTATGCCATTCCGAATTTTAATTGGAATGAAAACTTAAATTTTAACTTTAACTTTTTTCATTAAATATATTAAAATTAAAGTATTTTCAAGAAAATTAAAAGAATGAATACTAGAGATCTCATACAAGTATAATTTCGTGGATTTCACATTGTATTCACATCAATTGAGATGGAGATGGATATAAATTAAGTGAATAGTTAACGGGTGTGGATGTAAAAAGTTAAACCCGCTGTGGGTAGTAGGTAGGTGATGAGTTTAACACATTATATGTCCCACATCCGCCCTTCCCACATCCGCTCATCCACTAATATTCACTATATAAAATTTTGATCATTATGAATTCAAGTGTAATTCCGAAGATTATTTTATAAATATTAAGATTTTGTGAAAAATGCCATGTAATGTAATTAAATATTATGGTATAAACATTTTTAAAATTGAAATCAGTTGTTTCTCCAACCTCAAACCGATGGATATAGACGGATACAAACATGTACGAGATGGGTGGTGGGTATCCAATTAATTAATGGTGTATAGAGATAAATTTAAAAAATGTATCTGCGTGGACGAGTGTGAATTTAAAAATTTTACAATCATGTGTGTAATGGATAAGCGAAAGATACAAAAATATTAAGTAGATATCAAGAAGAAATATCCGTGCCCGTCCTACCCATCTGCTAACAAAGACCCATTATAAAAAGGGTTCTGTTGCGTTGAGTGCAAAGTAACCTTCGAATGGGCTGGTTAAAAGGATGATCATGCAAAGAGTCTTTGCAACTTATATAAAATTTCTTTTGAATTAACGTTAAATATTTTGATTAATAATTGCATAATTCGTTTGCCTTTTTAATTTATAAAAAGATTTTATTTAAAAATCAATAAAACGATTGATATAATTTATTTCACATATATATATGTATGATTTTAAATTATGTCATATAATGTCGATAATTGAAATCACTTTGATTTCTCATGTAAATCTATATATGATCATTTGTTAAATAACTTTATAAATATACATTTTATGTGAAATATTTTTTCACCCACATTGTAAATGTTACTTAATCTAATTATTAACAATATCTCTAATTAAAGTTTGATATATATATATATATATATATTTATAATTCTCACCAACGAGAATGGTTTAAGTGGTAAACATATCGGTATTGCTTAAGCAAGTTTTAAGTTTAAGTCCTTGTATATGTAGAAAATCTCTGTTGAAAGATTTACCCATAAAAACAGGTGTACGACAGAAGTCAGTCAAAATAATCAGAGCAAAGTTATGAAAATAGGGAGTACAAACAAAATATATATATATATATATATAATTTTCATTTTCATTGTTTTTGTATATTCTAAAAATCATACATAAATGTAACGTGACGTCGGAACAAGAGCAGGAAACAAGACGTGCACCCCACTTTCTCACCTTCCAAACAGAATAAATAAACAGGTAATCTATGTCAAATACCACTCATCTTTATGCTCGGGATCGAAAATGTCACTGACGTTTCAATTTTTCCAATTTTAGCACGGACGTTTATGTTTCACTTCAATTTTTCCACTCCGCCGTTAATCCGTTAACGGCACGATGACATGGCATGGATGGCCGTGACGGCGATGACATTAACGGCTTTGTTAAAGTTATTTAGTCCACGTAACATCTGTATTACCTGAGAAAAGTTATGCTTTTGACTCTATAAAGGTTTAATGAGATAGCAGGATTTCAACTAGGAAGCAAGGAGTACAAAAATAAAGATACGCCCAAGAAAATGTCAATATCTCTCATTCTTGCTTGCTCTTCCTTGGCTGCAATTATCTCTTCATTGTTTTGTTTTTGGGTTTATTACAGTAAGAATTCACGTAAATCCACCAGAAATGATGGGAAGAGCTCAGGTATATTCTTTTCACCCCATACTGTTTTAGTTTTTCTTCATAGTTTTGGGACTTTGAGAGTTAGGGTTTAGAACTGATACTTCTTTTCCCTATGTTTCCTCTTCTTTCTATGGTTTTGGTTTTGAAGATGTTGAAAAAGGGGCTGGACTGACACCATTTTTAGTAAATTCAAGCCTACAAGGACAGTTTTTATGGAAAATAATGCCTCATTCATGGATTATAAGATGCTTCAAAAATCTACAAACAAGTTTCATCAAGGGGCTTTTTTGTCATGGATGTACCTTAATTTGGGTATGTGGTTTGCTCTTAATCCGTTAATGGTCGTGACGTTAATTTGGGTATGTGGGTTGCTCTTAATTGGAATCATGGATGTGCATGTGTACTGTTTTTGGTCTTTTGGGGAAGAGCTGAAGCTGATTAGTTGTAATTAATTGTATAATTTGTCTATTTGGGGGGGGGTTTGGAGCTCTGATCTGTGGCTGGAATAGGGTTAAAGTTCTGAGTTTTTGTTGTAAAATTATATTTTTAAATTGAAATACTGGGTTCGAATCTTGTTGTGTCTCTGGGTTTGGAAAATGGAGGCTAGACTTGCAACTGAAGCTCGTTCATTTTATGGAATGAATCCGATAGATTTGTGGGCGGTTGGGAAAAGGATAGTGGAGTGGGATTTGAACGATTGGAAATATGATGGTGACCTTTTCATTACTAGCTCGATAAATCAAGTGTTTGCTGACGGCATGGGAAGGCAGTTTTTCCCACTCGGTTATGGGATTCCTGGAAATTCATCGAATAGTTCATCGTCATGCTTTGAAGAAATGAATCCTGAAACTAATAAAGGGAAAATGGAATTGGAAAAGAAAAGGAGGGTTATTGTGGTGGAAGATGACGGTGCCAATGAAGAAGCAGGTGGCCTTACTTTAAAGCTCGGTTCCCAAGGTGGTCACGGTTACCCAATCAGTCAAAGTGAGATGAGAGCTTGGGGCGGAGCTAGTGAGAAGAAGAATAAGTTGAGCAGAGGTTCTGGAAATCGCGCAATTTGTCAGGTTAAGGATTGTGGTGCTGATCTGAGCCAGACCAAGAATTATAATAGACGAACCAAAAACAGCTTCAGCTCTTTCTATGGGTCCACATCGTTTTGGTAAGCCTTCCATGTCATCACCGTCACGGCCCGTCCATGCCATGTTATCATGTTGTTAACGGATTAACGGCGGAGTGGCAAAATTGAAGTGAAACATAAATGTTCGTGCTAAAATTGATTAAATTGAAACGTCAGTGACATTTTCGATCCCGAGCATAAAGATGAATGGTATTTGACATAGATTACCCTAAATAAACATTAAACTTCCCCATATCTCTCTCGATTAAATTTCCCAAAAGAAAGAGAAAATGAAAGATTTTGCATGGAAAATACAAAGAAACCACATCTCCAAGGCATTGACAGTTGACACACCCAAAACCAAGGCAGATTAAATCCAACGATTTCTTGGAAATAATAAAGGAATTTTATACTTACTATGCCCAAAAGAAAAAAAAAGTTTAAATCATGCTTCAAGTCCCTGTACTTTATTTTTGAAATCTAAATTATTTTCTTTTAGTTCCAGAATTTAGTCTTTTATTTAAGTTTTTTATAAAGTAAATTCTAACTGATAATATTGCTAATTGATTATCTACGTTAAAATTGAATATATATTATTAATTTAATTTTAAATCAAATATTTTTTAATGTTTCACATATTCAAATTTAAACAGAGCTCATTAATAATAATACCATCATTAAACTTTAATGTTTAAGTCTGGTAAATCAAGATTAGATTCTTATCATAAAAGTAGATGAACTAAATTTAAAGGTTCTGACATTATAATTAATCCAAAATATTTCTTAAACTCTTTCTTTATGTTTCATTTCTTGTTCTTTGCAATTCTTTAGCTTTGATCGGTTAGCATACTTGCTTTCCACTAGCTTCAGTCTCTTTCTCTCTCTCTCTCTCAGCTAACGTTTCTAGAGAGTTGAATTCTTCCATACTTTCTCTTGTTCTTCAAAACCTTGATTCGTTCATATCCATAAAGATCACTGGCCAAAACAAGATCCAAACCCAGTTTTCAATCTTTGTTTGTAATCCTTTAACTTTTTTGTGAGCTCAAAAGCTTGAGAAAAAACCATGGCTAATCTATGGTGGGCGGGGCAAGTAGGGTTACAAGGAATGGAAACATCAGCCACTTCATCATCTCCGATCAAGAAACCAGATCTGGGTATATCCATGACAAACAATGGAGAAACAGGCAGCGGTGGAACCGGCGAGGAAGAAGAAGACAAAGATCATAGCGACGAGCCTAGAGAAGGTGCTATCGAAGTCTCCACTCGTCGTCCCAGGGGACGACCGGCGGGTTCCAGAAACAAGCCCAAACCACCGATCTTCGTCACCAGGGATAGCCCTAATGCACTTAGGAGTCACGTTATGGAGATAGCTAATGGTTCCGATGTAGCCGAAACCCTAGCTCAGTTCGCTAGGAGGAGACAAAGAGGGGTTTCGGTTCTTAGCGGAAGTGGAACCGTGACCAACGTTACACTTAGGCAACCTTCGGCTCCTGGTGCCGTCATGGCTCTTCATGGTCTGTTCGAGATTCTATCGTTAACCGGTGCGTTTCTTCCCGGACCGGCTCCCCCGGGGTCGACCGGGTTAACGATATACCTAGCCGGTGGACAAGGGCAGGTTGTTGGTGGTAGTGTAGTAGGGTCATTGATGGCATCAGGGCCTGTTATGGTTATAGCAGCCACTTTCTCCAACGCTACATATGAGAGGTTGCCTTTGGAGGAAGAAGAAGAGGATGCTGGTGGAGCTCAAGGTCAGCTCGGTGGCGGCGGATCGCCTCCGGGGATCGGTAGTGGAAGTGGTGGACATCAACAAGGTGGGATCGGTGGTAACGGCGGAGGCGGTGACAGTTCGGGTTTGCAAGGTTATAACAATTTGCCACCGAATTTGGTTCCTAATAGTGGACAGTTGAACCATGAGGCTTATGCTTGGGCACACGGTGGAAGGCCACCGTATCATTAAACATATAGGAAAACATTGCTTGTGGGAGATTTAGAGATACTTTCACTTGCATCAATTATCATAATAAGATCATCATGTTTAGTTTCTTACACTTATTTTTCTCTTTAATCCCATTTCTAAATTTTATAAATCAGATATTTCATCTCTATCAAATTAAATTCAATTAGCTTAACGGTGTTATTGTTTCTATATAAAAAGGATTACGAGTTAGAAATAGAGTTGGATTTTTCATAATTTTTTTAACTAATTGACAATGAATGCATACACACTATGTTCAACCTCGAGATCTTTGGGAAGAATTATGTTCTCTTTTATCGTCGTTCAATGAGTTCATAGATGTGGAACTTTAAATCTATTAGATTGTATGAACTAAACGAGTTAAACTTCGATTTCATAATGCTATTATTTAATGATACAAGTTTCTTGTTTCTTACCAACTTTGGGGATCAAACTAGTTATAATAGTGTTTTAAAAATAATAATAAGAAACATGATATCAAGAAACTGGCCTCTTTAATCTTCTCCTGCTGCAATTTTTCCTCCATTTTCATCATATGCAAAGCTCAGTATCATATGAAATGCAATGGAAAGGGATTCTTTCGGTTGGAAAGTAGGAAAGCAATAATGGGTTCTTGGCTGCATGCCATGTGCTATGCAAATTCTCAGTTTTCTTTGTGCATCGTCCTCGAATTTTGAGTTTTTATTAAAAACTCAATATCTGAAATATTAAAAAAAAACTAATCTCCTTAAAAGGTGACCGTAACATGCCTGTCAGTCCCTCAGAATCTTCAAAGATTGAGGTTCATGCATGCTTTCTGGCATAGTTCTTCGCTGTTTTCCTTTTAGAACTATCATGTCGCATTCAGTAATGATAGGGTGATTGACCAATATTTTTTTCCTCCTGTTTCTATATTTATACGAATGAAGTGCAAGGTTCTAGTCTCTTCTATCTGTCTTGATCAAGAGGTTTTATAATAACCTATAAAGATCATACGAAGATGGTACAACAATAACAATTCTAAATACGGGCACTGGAATTGTCACAGAAGTACAATTTTACTGATTTTCTTCAGCTCAATGCATGCATATGTATGTGTATCATGGGACTTAAAACCAAGATCAAGAAGATCTTCGATCTCACTCATCGCTTCTAAAGTTCCAAATGCTCATTGAGTCATATTTCTGCGCTTCCTGGCAATGGCTGCAGAGAATTTGCACAACATGAACCAATGTCTGAAGTAATGATGAAGTCCTTTAAGGACTTAGGTTTCCTTAAAAAAAAATATGAATGTAAATGATTTCACTATGATGGAACAATGCAAAAAGATGTTGGCATATCATATAGATAGATCTGCACTAGAATCCGGTTTCTTCAACTCGGTTTTCTGAACTTGTTCTCCGGCAACAAGAATCTTCGGAAATCGGGTCTTCGAATTTGTCCACCAACAACAAGAATCTTAACCTTTGGCTTGATGCATGAACTTGAAATCAAAGGATTCCAGGGTTTTAGCAAACAACAAGGTGTCAAGGACCCTCATCACATGGACTCACATGATGATGACATTGTTGATGAGCACCTTGGTAATTTTACCTACTAGTTACTTGCACAACATTCCAATGGCAAAGCAGTGGTAGTGGTGGAGCCCTCCAATGGGTTGCAGCCCCTAGCTTCTTCTTAAAAGTTGAACAAAAACCAATTAAACTATAATACTCTGAAGAGAGGATCCGGAAAATCGATATTATGGAGATGTGGTCCACCCAAATAAAGCCTAACCTGTGTAATTAGAAACGATTAGTTTATTCATTGATAATGGAGAATGATGCATCAGCAATTGAAATTTGAGAGCATGCTCACTTTCCAAGTCTGAAATGCTTGATTATTTTATTTCCTGCGGGTACCTGCCATGGGGTACATGGTGTCCCCAGCGAATTAGGTGCCATTTGACCTAACTTTCACAAGGTTGCACCTCCTATCCGGTTAGATAACCTCATCTCATTTCGAGTTCATCCCATTGATGTGTATTATACTTTCGGACATGATTTTTAAATTTTAATCAATTAAAACTTCTGGAAACCGTCAGTTCTCCATCAATGGAGATCTCGAAATAGACCTCTCTGTTTACGAGAATCTCCAAGGCTCCTACATCCTCAAAGGACGAGGATATTATGATCTTCGAGTCAGCTACAATGCATAAACACGATCCTTTTGATTAAAGAAAGGACCAGTAATATTTATAAATGTCTCACATTCCACGATTAAGAAGAGAAAGGTATCTTGATCTTGGCCTCCATAAGGTCCATATAGCCTCCTACTTTACCCTCATGAGTCATGACCTTTTCTCTTTCTCAAAACAACACTAATTAACAGTCGTCCTCTCACCGACTATAACTCTTTGTTCAAATTAAAAGGAGTGAACCCAACAGCCGACAATATAAACTTGTTCCTATCAACCATATGCATTTCCACATGGTCTATGAGTACGATAATGCACTCGCTTGTCTGCATTTCCTGATGAATCACTAGTTTCAAACCTTGTCATTTCTATGGAACAGAAACCTTTAGTATCTGCAAATGGATGCAATATTCAAAGAAATGATTCAACAGCTCCTCGTGTGAGGAGGCTAAAGATTGTTTGTGGCCTGGCAAAAACTGAAAATGGAGAGACGAAAGGACCACACAGTTACGATTGTAGTCAGTGGAGTATTTGTATGAGTTCCATGATGGGATCAAATCATGTCGGGACGTTTGATGTAGTGGTACTTTCAAATTTACTTCCCAAAAGATTCTTTCCATATAACCATCAAGTTGTTTTCCATTCCCCCTACAGCAGATCATCGAATAGTTAAGAAATATATATATTTAAATTGCAGAACTTCCATATAAATGAATCAAAATCATCATATCGGAGAAGTAATGGAATACTAAATCTTACAACCGTTTGCAGAAATAAAGGATTTGCTTTACATAATAAGAAGGATCATTGTCCATAAAGCATGCTGGATATAATTGAATGCAGGTGGGAGGGAGGACCTTTAACATGTGTATCAGAAAGTATGGGGGCACACTGATATTTTCCCCAGATAGAGTGCAGATATGGACAATTTTAGGAGAGGACAAAAGATGGGGGTCTTGACACCAATATCAAGGAAAAGGGTCCCACTAAATGAAACCAGATCTAGTTGACAATCTGACTGACTAGGAGTTGTCCTACAACAGGCATTGTCCTGATGTGAGCATCTTAGCTATTAGAACCCCTAAAATTCTGCCAGTATTTCGGGTTAGCCCCAACACTGCCCAATGCTTCATGGAGTTTGCCATGTAGATTTCTAAACTTGGAGTATTTGATAAAACAGTCGTACGTTTCTCTTTCGAGGTTAAACAAACATATCCTAAAAGCATGAATGGTCAAAACTTAACTGGCATTGACCTTAGTTTCATGCATGATACGAGATATGGACGCCCCCGCGTCAACCAAGGCCTGCAAATAGTATTCCCTTTCTTTTAAGGGAAGGGGTGATGGCCGATGGGGGGCATTCATACCTTGTTTTATGCATGCAACTAAGGTCAATTTGTCAAATTCTCTGAATATTTCATTTTTTATGGGACTAATACCCTTTGCAACTCTGAAAAGCAACATGTCTCTTTTCTTGGAGGGTAAGAGGTGTCATTCTTTACCATTCAATTTCATGACGCCTTCAGTGTAGACCCACATTTACGGTTGGTTAAAGGATCAAGATTGTACCATTTATGATGAAATTATTATTCTATTTTCAAAATATACTTGACATTGTTGAACTTTGAAATCTTTCTTTCTTCTTTGATTGTGGTATTAATGTGTAAGTCACCCTCACAGCTAATCTGTATCCCTCCCTCAAGGACACGGCCTGATGCATATGCTCAGGCACGTTTATGAGATTTTGATGACCTTATAACAAACATAAAATTTAGGCTTCCATGAAGAAGAAAAAAATTGAATTGTAAGAGTAAGTAAAAGTAAATCAATTTGTTCGCAAATTGTATTTTTATTACCTTAACAACTTATCTAATAAATAATCGCATTTCAAATAAAAAATATTAGCCGTAATATTAAAATTAGTTCCTAACATTTGCCGAAATGATCATTTTAGCTCATTTTTTTGAAACATTTTAGCTCCACATTTTATTTTAGGGCAAAAAGCTCTTAACGTTTGACCAAATAGTCACTTTGCCCAATTTTGGAATATTTTAGCCATCAACGTTTCATTTTATGATAGAAGATCTCTATTTGAAGCGTTAGCCATTTGTTAACTAATAGTTTCCATTCACATAGGACCCTTTTGCTTCAAAATGAAACGTTGGAGGCCAAAATGCTAAAAAAAGAATAGTGACCAATGTGACTATTTAGTTAAACGTTAGAGAAATTTTTAGACATTATGTCAAAACATTAAGAGATTTTATCAAACACTCAACTTCTCACACAAAACAAGCATGTCCTTTTTTAGGAGGATCATAATTTGATTTCAGTTCACTTCAACAACAAAAAAATAATTTGATTTAGTCATCTTCATATTGTCAAAAAAATAATAAAAGATTAATCATGTGAAAACTTAAAACTTAAAAATTATTACGTTAGTACCGTCGTTAATTTTTCAATAATGAATGACTAAAGTAGAAAAATATAATATTAGGTATGTTTTTGAAAATAATGATAATTGAATGAATAAAACAAAAATAAAGTAATAGATGAGTAGCTAAATAGATAATTTATTCTTTTTCAACTATATGTGAAACTCTCAATTTTGGACCCTCCGCAGGTGCCCCCTCCATACTAGATACGGCGCTGCCTATATTTTACCTCTAGACATGTCTGCTAAATAAATATTAACATAAATTTTTTTAAAATATCATTTTTATGTCGTTAAATTTAAAAAAATTCTACAAAAATTAAATTGTAAATTTATCCTTAAACTATTTTAGATTTATAAAAAAAAAATTCATAATTAGAATTTTATATGAAGTCCAGGGGTTAAAATAAAATTAAACCATTTCATTAAACCTATTTATCTTTTAAATTTTGTAAAAAAATTATATAAATTTTATGAATCTAAATTTTTTTAAGAAAATTTATAAATTAAAAATAGTAAAATTATATATTTTCTATGATCTTTTATACAAATATTTTCATTTGAATATTTACAATTCAACTTGTTAAAAAAACTGATATATAATAAGGATAATTTGGTAAAATATACATTCTAATAATCTTTTATTCATTTAACTAAACACTGTAATCTTACATTCCTGCTAAACGAACCAAACACAACAATACAACATTCCCAGTAATGTGTTAGATAATGATTACATTCTCAGTAATGTTACATTCCGGTAATCATATTTCCAGAGGTAATGCTACATTCTATGAACTAAACACACCCTAAAAGGAATAGCATTACCAGTAAGTGCCATACCCTGCCAATCTTAAATATAGACGAAGATTGTCCAGGTTTGAATTCATAACTTTATTGATAAAGGCATATGAATACCGTTTAGAGATCATTATCTTCTTTCCGAAAGATATATTCGATATTAAACTTCATGACCTCTCTTTCTTTTTGATGTGGTAGTAATGTCTCTCACCTTTGTGACATTCCCCTCATTCGATCTTGTGACATCCTCTTTCTAAAAGATTTATTCATAGGATTGTCTAGCCCGCACTGCCATTTCCACAGCCAACCTTCGAAACCTTAGAATCATCTCTACAAAAAACCAGCTCTAGAAATTATTAGAGACGATCAAATTTCCTGGCCGTATCAATCACTATAAGAAAATACATTTTTAATGACAATGCAAGTTGTTACTAAAAACATTAAATTTAGACATTAAAATGCATAGTGATAAAATTTTCAAGTAATCACTTACCATCATTAATAACCGGTTATTATTATATTACTGATAAATATTTTTAAAATTGTCAAAATTATTCATTTTTTATGAACATCTATCCAACACGATTATCAATATAAATTGTGATTAATTTGTATGACACTAAAAATATATTTTGTGACCATCAATATTGGTACAGTAAGTATTTTTTTAGTAACAAAATGCTCGATACTATTATCAATAAAAATTGTGATAAACTTGTTTGACACTGAAAATATATTTCCTAATTGAGTTTTTTAACACAAAAAGACTAATAACGGTGAAGAAAATTTAGATACTATTAGGGATGGCAACGGGCCGGGTTCGGGCCGGGTATTGGTCCCCCGTCCTCGTATAAAAAACCCGTACCCGTACCTGCTTAAAAAATCGCGGGGATTTAAACGGGGATCCCCATCGGGTAATCGGAGAAAACGGCAGGAAAACGTGCATCCTCGTTTAGCATAAACTGTTATTTAAACGGGTATCGGGCCGAGTATCGGGCTGGGTATATATATATATATTTAAATTAAATATATAAATATTATATATATATATATATATATATAATTTAAATGAAATTTATTAATATTATAGATATATAAAATAATTATTTTTAATATTTATCGGGCCGGGTAATCGGGTAATCGGGGCGGGGATTACCAAACTCGTCCCCGTCCCCATCCCCGTTTAGTATAAACAGTTTTTTCTCGTCTCTGTCCCCGTTTATCATCCCCGACCCGTTTAATTTGGTTTTCAGTTTTCCACGTCGGATTCGGATTTTTTTGTCATCCCTAACTAATATTATCCTTATCTGTGACAAAATATTTTATCACAACTATATTAAATTGATTAATTAAAATTTATTATAAAATCAATTATAGTAGATATTATATTTTTAGTTGTATCTAATTTTATTGAATAAATTGGATTGTAGTCATTACCGGTTGCTAAACAACAACCAAGATGATCAAACCTGATACCTTTAGAAAAAGAGTGCAACACCTAACCACTATGCTAAGAAAGAAATATATGTTGTTAATGATTAATTTTATTTAAGTTAAAGTTTGCTATAATTTATTTTAATATGTATACATAATATTAATTATTATAGTAACTTAATTAATTTTTTTATGATTTCTAATATAAACTACGTTCGTGGAAGATTAATATAAATAAATAATTAGGTTGATTTTAAAATATAAAATAATAAATAATAAAATTTAAACGAGTCTATAGATATTGTGTTAAATATAAATGAACGCACATAAACGAACGAACATAAATGAACATAAATGAACGAACATAAATGAATGAACATAAATGAACATATTACTGAACGTTCACGAACGTAAATGAACGAACAAACCATCTGTTCGTGTTTGTTCAATTAATTAAACGAATACAAAATCTTGTACATATTCATTCATTTAATAAATAAATGAACATAAATAAACTTTCCGCGAATGATTCACAAAACGATTCACTGAATATTCGGTTCGTTTACATCTATCACAGATTTCCAGTTACGGGTCCAGACTGAACTGCCTGTTGGTGTTCCAGATGCTATCCTAATCAGCTCTACCTCTCTTTCTGACGAGTTTTTCGACCAGACATCCGTCGAAACGCCATCCACCTCCTTCTCTTATCAAAACAGCTCCCGCCTTAACCATGATCAAGTAAGGTCTGTCATTCAGACAAATAATTAGAGATCTTGGAACATCAAAACCACTCTGATTAGAAGTTTTGCCACAGAGAGATCCTCTTTCATTAGCGTTTCATTGTTGATGCACACCAACAGTCCCCAACGGTTGGTAAGACTGTTAAAGAAGGATTCATGCCAGTAACTTAGAGGGTCGCTAATGAGAGAGATTAAACACAAGGTCATCGGGGGCCCTCCCTGCCAAGTGATCGAACCAGTACAATAGCTCTTCATGCTTGTTGTTCCAGGCGTTCTCATTTTCCTTCTCCGAGTCGAAAGTGATAATACACACATTAGCAGCATAACCCCATCTGGAAATTTTGACGTCGATACCATTGTTGTTCAAAGCTCTTTGCACAAACCCGAAGTCATGAATTTTCATGACGCCTGTTAGAGAGAACTTAATCCATTCAAAGTCTTTCGATGGTAGAAAGAAATTTGTGGCCTCCTTAACTTCACTTTCAGGTTCATTAGAACACTTCTTATCAGTGTATCGCTGGCTGGAAAGAGGGTCTCCTAATAAGGCTTCCTTGTATGTCGTTGTTGGGACGGTCGGCTCACCCATGGCGCAGCAGAAACAAAATTAGACTGTCTCACCAGAGATCCAAATACGATAAACCAAAATCGAGAGGAAAGAATGTGAATACAGGTTCCTTGAAAAATAGTAAGGACAACAGCAACTAATGGTGGTGACGATCGGTTCGAATCGTAAGCCTCCACGAAACCACGTCTCGACCTCTACTCAGTTCACCCGATTGAGAGTAATATTTGATTTCCCCAAAACTGTTTTGAGAGAAACGACTGAAAATGATGTAAAAACGGATGCTAGACCTTGCACCTCTTTTTATATCCAAGTTACCTTAACATATTAGGGATTTTATTATTTCAAATTAATTAAATCCTTATTTAATTAATTCAAATTAAATATTCAGGATAATTAAAACATATGTATATCAAATATACATATATTAACTCTAGATATGTTTTAGTAACATACAACAAATTGTACATCTTTGCTCATTTAAATCTTAGGATGTGACTATGTAGGTTCTTGTAAAGTTAGCAATAATTATTAGAACAATTCTAAAATTACATACAATGAGTGACATCTATCCATATATCATTGTCACTTAAGTTACAAGAAAATATGATTTGACATATCATCTTCGTTATTAACTCTTTTATGTATTACATCATTTTGTTCTTTATATCTAGAATAGGCTCAAGTCTTGGAATAATCACAATTGTATAACCCATCTATTGTTTATTGATATCTAGAGTAGACTTTAATTAACGAATAATTTGTAATATCTCATATCAACTTATTCGAGGATGTCCATACATTTCTAGTCTCACTCAATCAAGTGGCCTCTGATATATTTCCTATTATGTAAGAAGGACAAATCATATCTTAATCATACACACCCACTACATATATCGAGATATATTCAATAACAGTCTTTATAGAGCAACCAGTTACAAAGCATGTTTAATTGCATCAAAACATACAACAATATATGTTGAGATAACATTGATCTCAAGTCTGAGAATCATACATATAGTAATCATCATGAGCAATATTATGACTGTCACATAATAATACAAGACATATACTCATGGTGGGGTCAATCCAATACATTGTTCTCTAACAATATAATTATGTATCAATTCTGACATTTTATGTCGATGACAACCCGTTGTAATTAATCAATAACATGTTAGTCTTAAGCGTATTATTATTGTCTATGTCCATAATAATACTTGACTATGGATCTTTTAATAATAACAATTATGTTATTATATGGACTTTATTATCTTCAAGTTTATGTTAAACACAAATATATAACTGAAAATAATAGCAGCAATGCCTTTATTCAATAAAATCAGTAAATAAAATATATCATTACAATCATCATATGATTGGTCTTTAGGTATACTGTATAAATCGTTTCTTCCCTTCTCCGATTAAAAACTCTCTTTTAACCTTGTCAAACTTTTCACCTACCCTTCCTTGATTTGCCTTCTTAGGGTGAATCTGCTGATATCTCGCACTCTGCATTGTCACCTTTCTTCCATCAATCATACTCTCATTGACCTTCTCAATGACTGATTGGAGATCCTTTTAATTCGCAAAGTGGATGAAAGCAAAGGTGCCAAACTTGTATTTTGGTCTGTTGTTGTTCTGGGGGATGAAAACTTTGGTAACTTTGACATGCTATCTAAACAACTCCCATAGTGCTCTCCTAGAGACTCATTTGCTTAAGTTGGCAAGAAAGGTCGTCCAATCACCGCCGATATGGGGTTGCAAGCTGACTCCGGTAGACGAATTAAAGTTGGCTTCTGAAGGGACTCTTGAAGTTTCTCCCATTGTTCCTTCCACTAGGATAACATACATATAAGAGGATGAATTTGATGATATCTCGCTCTCTTCATCGTCACCTTCCTTCCATCAATCATACTCTCATTGTCCTTCTCAATGGCTGATTGGAGATCTTGATTCGCAAAATGGATAAAAGCAAAGGTGTCAAATTTGTATTTTGGCCTGTTGTTATCTAGGGGGATGAAAACTTTGGTAACTTTGACGTAATGACTAAACAACTCCCATAGTGCTCTCCTAGAGACTCATTTGCTTAAGTTGGCAACAAAGGTCGTCCAATCACCGCCGATATGGGGTTGTAAGTTGACTCCGGTGGATGAATTAAAGTTGGCTTCTGAAGCGACTCTTGAAGTTTCTCCCATTGTTCCTTCCACTAGGATAACATACATATAAGAGGATGAATCTGTTGATATCTCGCTCTTTGTATCGTCACCTTTCTTCTATCAATCATACTCTCATTGACCTTCTCAATGGCTGATTGGAGATCTTGATTCGCAAAGTGGATGAAAGCAAAGGTGTCAAACTTGTATTTTGGTTGTTGTCTGGGGGGATGCAAACTTTGGTAACTTTGACGTGCTGACTAAACAACTCCTATAGTGCTCTCCTAGAGACTCATTTGCTTAAGTTGGCAACAAAGGTCGTCCAATCATCGTCGATATGGGGTTGTAAGCTGACTCCGGTAGACGAATTAAAGTTGGCTTCTGAAGCGACTCTTGAAGTTTCTCCCATTGTTCCTTCCACTAGGATGACATACATATAAGAGGATGAATATGTTGATATCTCGCTCTCTGCATTGTCACATTTCTTCCATCAATCATACTCTCATTGACCTTCTCAATGGCTGATTAGAGATCTTGATTCACAAAATGGATGAAAGCAAAGGTGTCAAATTTGTATTTTGGCATGTTGCTGTCTGGGGGGATGAAAACTTTGGTAACTTTGACGTAATGACTAAACAACTCCCATAGTGCTCTCCTAGAGACTCATTTGCTTAAGTTGGCAAAAAAGGTCGTCCAATCACCGCCGATATGGGGTTGCAAGCTGACTCCGGTAGACGAATTAAAGTTGGCTTCTGAAGCGACTCTTGAAGTTTCTCTCATTGTTCCTTCCACTAGGATAACATACATATAAGAGGATGAATCTGTTGATATCTCGCTCTCTGCATCGTCGCCTTTCTTTCATCAATCATACTCTCATTGACATTCTCAATGGCTGATTGGAGATCTTGATTCGCAAAGTGGATGAAAGCAAAGGTGTCAAACTTGTATTTTGGTCTGTTGTTGTTCTGGGGGATGAAAACTTTGGTAACTTTGACGTGCTGACTAAACAACTCCCACAGTGCTCTCCTAGAGACTCATTTGCTAAAGTTGGCAACAAAGGTCGTCCAATCACCGTCGATATGGGGTTGCAAGTTTACTCCGGTAGACGAATTAAAGTTGGCTTCTGAAGCGACTCTTGAAGTTTCTCCCATTGTTCCTTCCACTAGGATAACATACATATAAGAGGATGAATATGCTGATATCTTGTTCTCTGCATCGTCACCTTTCTTCCATCAATCATACTCTCATTGACCTTCTCAATGACTGATTGGAGATCCTTTTAATTCGCAAAGTGGATGAAAGCAAAGGTGCCAAACTTGTATTTTGGTCTGTTGTTGTTCTGGGAGATGAAAACTTTGGTAACTTTGACGTGCTGACTAAACAACTCCCATAGTGCTCTCCTAGAGACTCATTTGCTTAAGTTGGCAACAAAGGTCGTCCAATCATCGCCGATATGGGGTTGTAAGCTGACTCTGGTAGACGAATTAAAGTTGGCTTCTGAAGCGACTCTTGAAGTTTCTCCCATTGTTCCTTCCACTAGGATAACATACATATAAGAGGATGAATCTGCTGATATCTCGCTCTCTGTATCGTCACCTTTCTTCCATCAATCATACTCTCATTGACCTTCTCAATGGCTGATTGGAGATCTTGATTCGCAAAGTGGATGAAAGCAAAGGTGTCAAACTTGTATTTTGGTCTGTTGTTGTTCTGGGGGGATGAAAACTTTGGTAACTTTGACGTGCTGACTAAACAACTCCCATAGTGCTCTCCTAGAGAGTCATTTGCTTAAGTTGGCAACAAAGATCGTCCAATCACCGTCGATATGGGGTTGCAAGCTGACTCCGGTAGACGAATTAAAGTTGGATTCTGAAGGGACTCTTGAAGTTTCTCCCATTGTTCCTTCCACTAGGATAACATACATATAAGAGGATGAATTTGATGATATCTCGCTCTCTTCATCGTCACCTTCCTTCCATCAATCATACTCTCATTGTCCTTCTCAATGGCTGATTGGAGATCTTGATTCGCAAAATGGATAAAAGCAAAGGTGTCAAATTTGTATTTTGGCCTGTTGTTATCTAGGGGGATGAAAACTTTGGTAACTTTGACGTAATGACTAAACAACTCCCATAGTGCTCTCCTAGAGACTCATTTGCTTAAGTTGGCAACAAAGGTCGTCCAATCACCGCCGATATGGGGTTGTAAGTTGACTCCGGTGGATGAATTAAAGTTGGCTTCTGAAGCGACTCTTGAAGTTTCTCCCATTGTTCCTTCCACTAGGATAACATACATATAAGAGGATGAATCTGTTGATATCTCGCTCTTTGTATCGTCACCTTTCTTCTATCAATCATACTCTCATTGACCTTCTCAATGGCTGATTGGAGATCTTGATTCGCAAAGTGGATGAAAGCAAAGGTGTCAAACTTGTATTTTGGTCTGTTGTTGTCTGGGGGGATGCAAACTTTGGTAACTTTGACGTGCTGACTAAACAACTCCTATAGTGCTCTCCTAGAGACTCATTTGCTTAAGTTGGCAACAAAGGTCGTCCAATCATCGTCGATATGGGGTTGTAAGCTGACTCCGGTAGACGAATTAAAGTTGGCTTCTGAAGCGACTCTTGAAGTTTCTCCCATTGTTCCTTCCACTAGGATGACATACATATAAGAGGATGAATATGTTGATATCTCGCTCTCTGCATTGTCACATTTCTTCCATCAATCATACTCTCATTGACCTTCTCAATGGCTGATTAGAGATCTTGATTCACAAAATGGATGAAAGCAAAGGTGTCAAATTTGTATTTTGGCATGTTGCTGTCTGGGGGGATGAAAACTTTGGTAACTTTGACGTAATGACTAAACAACTCCCATAGTGCTCTCCTAGAGACTCATTTGCTTAAGTTGGCAAAAAAGGTCGTCCAATCACCGCCGATATGGGGTTGCAAGCTGACTCCGGTAGACGAATTAAAGTTGGCTTCTGAAGCGACTCTTGAAGTTTCTCTCATTGTTCCTTCCACTAGGATAACATACATATAAGAGGATGAATCTGTTGATATCTCGCTCTCTGCATCGTCGCCTTTCTTTCATCAATCATACTCTCATTGACATTCTCAATGGCTGATTGGAGATCTTGATTCGCAAAGTGGATGAAAGCAAAGGTGTCAAACTTGTATTTTGGTCTGTTGTTCTGGGGATGAAAACTTTGGTAACTTTGACGTGCTGACTAAACAACTCCCACAGTGCTCTCCTAGAGACTCATTTGCTAAAGTTGGCAACAAAGGTCGTCCAATCACCGTCGATATGGGGTTGCAAGTTTACTCCGGTAGACGAATTAAAGTTGGCTTCTGAAGCGACTCTTGAAGTTTCTCCCATTGTTCCTTCCACTAGGATAACATACATATAAGAGGATGAATATGCTGATATCTTGTTCTGCATCGTCACCTTTCTTCCATCAATCATACTCTCATTGACCTTCTCAATGACTGATTGGAGATCCTTTTAATTCGCAAAGTGGATGAAAGCAAAGGTGCCAAACTTGTATTTTGGTCTGTTGTTGTTCTGGGAGATGAAAACTTTGGTAACTTTGACGTGCTGACTAAACAACTCCCATAGTGCTCTCCTAGACTCATTTGCTAAGTTGGCAACAAAGTCGTCCAATCATCGCCGATATGGGGTTGTAAGCTGACTCTGGTAGACGAATTAAGTTGGCTTCTGAAGCGACTCTTGAAGTTTCTCCCATTGTTCCTTCCACTAGGATAACATACATATAAGAGGATGAATCTGCGATATCTCGCTCTCTGTATCGTCACCTTTCTTCCATCAATCATACTCTCATTGACCTTCTCAATGGCTGATTGGAGATCTTGATTCGCAAAGTGGATGAAAGCAAAGGTGTCAAACTTGTATTTTGGTCTGTTGTTGTTCTGGGGGGATGAAAACTTTGGTAACTTTGACGTGCTGACTAAACAACTCCCATAGTGCTCTCCTAGAGAGTCATTTGCTTAAGTTGGCAACAAAGATCGTCCAATCACCGTCGATATGGGGTTGCAAGCTGACTCTGGTAGACGAATTAAAGTTGGATTCTAAAGCGACTCTTGAAGTTTCTCCCATTGTTCCTTCCACTAGGATAACATACATATAAGAGGATGAATCTGCTGATATCTCGCTCTCTGCATCGTCACCTTTCTTCCATCAATCATTCTCTCATTGACCTTCTCAATGGCTGATTAGAGATTTTGATTCGCAAAGTGGATGAAAGCAAATGTATCAAACTTGTATTTTGGTATGTTGTTGTTTGAGGGGATGAAAACTTTGGTAACTTTGACGTGTTGACTAAACAACTCCCATAGTGCTCCCCTAGAGACTCATTTGCTTAAGTTGGCAACAAAGGTCGTCCAATCACCGTCGATATGGGGTTGCAAGCTGACTCCGGTAGACGAATTAAAGTTGGCTTCTGAAGCGACTCTTGAAGTTTCTCCCATTGTTTCTTCCACTAGGATAACATACATATAAGAGGACGAATCTGTTGATATCTCGCTCTCTGCATCGTCACCTTTCTTCCATCAATCATACTCTCATTGACCTTCTCAATGGCTTATTGGAGATCTTGATTCGCAAAGTGGATGAAAGCAAATGTGTTAACCTTGTATTTGGTCTGTTGTTGTCTGGGGGATGAAAACTTTGGTAACTTTGACGTGCTGACTAAACAACTCCCTTAGTGCTCTCCTAAAGACTCATTTGCTTAAGTTGGCAACAAAGGTCGTCCAATCACCGTCGATATGGGGTTGCAAATTGACTCCGGTAGACGAATTAAAGTTGGCTTCTGAAGCTACTCTTAAAGATTCTCCCATTGTTCCTTCCACTAGGATAACATACATATAAGAGGATGCCTCTACAAAATTCTAGCTCATCTGGTGATGTTTGCTATGTAAACTGAGCTTTTGTCTTTCTTGTTATGGAGATTGTGGAGAAATAAAGGAATTGATCTGTCCCTGCAGAAATGATATACATGCACAGTTCTTTTAAGCTGTTCTTTTTATGAATTTAACCAGTCTTTATCTTATCTGCTTAAACTTTTTTCATCATAAATTTAATGTTACTCGAACCCGGGATTTTAATTAAACTAGAACAACTAATATCAATTTATTCAAAAAGCTTCATGGTATCATTTTAGCTCATTGGTTGATGGAAAGTTTATTTTTCCTTTTTCTAAGAAAAATGGGTTGTGTGAACAAACTTGTGGGAACTATAACAGCATAGAGCTTGAATGCGCTGATGCTAAGGTTTGTCAATGACAAGCTGTCAAATGCAGTATGCACCAGTAAAAGCATATGAACTCAACCTATTGCAGTTATGTTTTCAATAATAAATGGATTTCACCATAGAAAAAAAGAGAATTGATGGTATGCATTACTGTCCATACATTTTTCAGTGTCATAAATATCACACTAGCTTTCATTTTGGTATTCAGTAAGTGTACATGTAATTTTACCTTGATTCGTTCCATGGAGTTCCGGCTACGATGTTCGATGAGCAAATCGGTTAGCAAAATTCACTGCCTACATGTTTGTATACCATGGAATGACAGAATGCAAATACTAAGTTAAAGATCTCTGTGAGCCGACCGGTAACCGATCCCCATACCTGCGGGCCAAGCATCCAATTGGAGGTTCTGCCCACAAAGGGTTGGCCCGAGTACGAGTGGCTCCTCAAATCCCTTCCCCTTACCGACGCAAAATTCTTTGAAGCTCGACCGCCATTGCTTGCAATAAGACAGGTTTCTGAAGAACCGCATTCATTCCGTTATCTTTTGCCGAAATCTCCATCACATCATTGATCAAAGTTGAAAGAACACTGCTTGTTTTGACCAATGTGTCAACAATAGTCTTCTGCTTGAAGTTCATATTTTCATCTTGAAACACTGAAAGTAAGCCCAAAATCGAGTGCATTGGTCTTTTCATACCATGACTCATTACTTTCTGAAAAGAGTTCCTCGCTTGGTTGGCCATCATTGCATTCTGCCTTTCCTGCTGCAACACTTGATTCTGCTGGCTCAGTTTTTCTCTCATTCGTTGAGATTCTTCGAGAACAGCAGCATGGGATAGAGCTACAGCCACCTGATCAGCAACCACTTCAATGATCTCCATTTCTGGATAGCTCCAATTCCTAGAGTTCGTGCTTGGAAGAACCAATATCAGAATGGCATAGCTTGTCTCCACCAATTCTGGCGTTCCCCCTTTAAAATTAAAACCTTGAAGCATTGGCATCCTGATTGCTGCAATGGCACCTGCCTCATCTGATTCACTACCACTCGCAAGCCCAAGTGCGGAGTCTAGTCTCAAGATCCTCACTCCCCTTTATCTCCTTCACATCAGGATCACTCATCGGGATAGATTGGTGAAAACTCCTCGAAGAGCTTGTTTTCAACTCATGAGTCAAGTTCATCTGTGTTCCATTCTCATTCGGCATCCACACGGCACAGTTGATCAAATCCAAAGTCTTAGAAAGCTCAACCAAAGTGGTGTACAATATGGTATGTTTATCTAACGATTTCCTGATTTCCTGCGTTAACATCCGAACGTGTGAACTGGCTTCCTTCTTCCTTTTCATCATGTCAACCTCTTGATCCAATTCCAGCACATTTTGCCTCAAGAAAACCTCCCTCACTTTAACTTTGAGCAAGAGAGGGATCAGAGTCAATAACGTTATCGCGGTGGCACACGAGACGAGAGCGGTAAGCAATTTGGCAATGGTAAGGGACAGCATCAATTGGAATGAGTGGGGACCATAATAAGTCCATCCATTGAGAAGATGAGCCAATCCACAAAGCACTATAAAAGCTATAAACTGAACAAGGACCCATTTGAAGGGGACGTTCGAACAACTGATGAAGTAAAGCAACTCGATAGGTATCGAGAAATACGCCACGGCAATGAAGAAATCACTCACCTTCTGGCACTCTAAAATGCTATGAACACTCCAAAAGCCCTCATCATCACAGTTACAAGCTGCAAACTCATTATCAGTACCCGAAACCGAGACTGCCAAAAAAGAAATCAACAAGCCAAGAGCTAATGCTCTTAACATTGCCACTCAGGTAACTACTAGTTCAATCCATACAACTAAAATGTCAAACTTCCCAAACCCCCAACATATAAACTTTTGTATTCAACCAATTCAAATCACATCTATAATTCCTAAAGCCAATTACTTCGCAAAGACAGCAAAATCAAATCTGCCACAATTCAAGATCTATAAAAATAAACACAGCTTCCTAAATCTAAGAATCTAAAACACAAATCCAAAATCTTTCAATCTTCCTATTCAGCCACAACAATCAAGTATTGGTTTTTCACTTCCTCCAAGTGTTTATATATTAGCAGCCAACACCAAGAATCAAGGGTGAACCTTTTTGTTCACCAAAAAGCAAGATGGAAACAACAAGGAAGCCAATAATAGGTCAAGAACAAACCTTTAGCAGAAAAAAAAAGGACTACCGATCTCATTCAACGCCCCAAAAAAAAGTAATTTTTTATATATGTATGTACGTATCTTTCAACTTTCCAAGTGAAAATAACCCATACCCATCTTACCAAAATCTACACTTTTGCCCAAATCCAATCCCCACTTTCTTTTTTAACAGAGATCAACTAAAAAGCTCAAAAATTTTGTAACAACCTAAACCAAGAAGAAAAAAAGGGTCTTGTTTGGAGAAACCCCTTATATGTATGTACGTATCTTTCAACTTTCCAAGTGAAAATAACCCATACCCATCTTACCAAAATCTACACTTTGCCCAAATCCATCCCCACTTTCTTTTTTAACAGAGATCAACTAAAAAGCTCAAAAATTTTGTAACAACCTAAACCAAGAAGAAAAAAAGGGTCTTGTTTGGAGAAACCCCTTCACAAGATTGATAAAAAGGAGCAGAAAAAAGATTGAAGATTGAAAATAAAATCTCTCCCTTGTCCTTTAGTTTGAAAGAAACCTAGTCGAAGGACAAGGACACACAGTGGGAGAGAGACCTTGACATAAAGTTAACTTTAGAAAATAATGGCAACATCCAAGAAAACACACCAGAAAATTAAAAAGCTTGGAAACTGAGGGACCCATAGACCAAATTTCGTCTAATGTTAAGAGAACCCGGACACCCTCCCACATATTAACATCATTATTTTATAGATTTTTTTATTCACATATATTGTCTTAGTTGAAGTACTCAGCAATCAATTAATTAATTATTTTTTTTTAAAAAAAATCTTATTTTTATTAAAAATATAATTTACTTAACTTACAAGAAATATATTTTCTATAATTTCATCTGATATTTCGAAGAAATTCAAAAGAAACAAAAATTGAAGAGCAAGGATGGAATGTGTATGTATATTTATTGAAAAATGGTTTAGAAGAACAATAAATTCGAAATGTTGTGCCAAGAATCAAGAATCAATTTGATCGTGGGATTTGGATTTGATCCGACGGCGTAGGATGATTTTGATGACATGGCATCATTATTGACTGTTAGGCATTGGGTGATGGACGATTAGACGGGTTGACTGGGGACGGATTAAAGGTGGAAGTGGAACACTAATCACGTGATTGTCGATGTAAATAATGAACTTTGAGATCAGATTTTCTTAGGTACAGCTTATTGTCATATATAAAAATCTAATCTTGTATCTAAAATATCTATCCCCACATTTTACTATTAGCATTATTTTTTAATAGTATATAATAATTATAATATAATATATATCTATAAATTTTTAATCATCAACAACGTATATATATCATATAGTCGTTACTATTCGAATTAGGCCTAACGAACCGAACGTTCAACGAACCATTCGTGAACGATTTGGCGAGAAGTTTGTTTATTCATTAAACGAATAAACATGAATAATATTTTGTGTTCTTTTAATTAAATGAACGAATATGAACAGAGGACTCGTTCGTTCATTTACGTTCGTGAACGTTCGGTAATATGTTCGTTTATGTTCGATCGTTTATGTTGTTTATGTTCGTTCGTTTATCTCCTTTTATGTACATTCATTTATGTTTAGCTCAATCTCTCTAAACTCATTTAAAGTATTAAAGCCTAATAAATTTTAATATGATACCTATAAATATTTTAAAATTCAATTAATTTTAAATAAAATTAAAAAACTCAAGACAATTAAATAAAATATAATCCTAAAATTGTTAGGAAAGAAAAAAATATTTTCATTTATGTTTGTTTACGTCCATTTATGTTCATTTATTGTGTTAGTTTACGTTCGTTCATTTGTATTCGTTAACGTTCGTTTATTGTGTTCGTTTATGTTCGTACATTGGTGTTCGTTTATCATTTAAACGAACGAACATGAACGAACACGAACAAGTTACATTCCTTAACGAACGAACAAGAAACTTTTCGTTCGTTTATGTTCGTGTTCGTTCATTTGTTCGGTTAAAGTTAAACGAACGAACATGAACATACACTCGTTCGGTTCGTTTACAGGCCTAATTTAAATGCAAGACCTCAAGAAAAAATAATACTCTCTTTAACCATAAACCACTCGATAGAACCTTTATCTTATTACTTTAAGCCATTTAGTTTTTTCACTCCTATAATATTTGACTATTTTGATGAAATAAATATAACAGGACGAAAAAATACAGAAGCGATCATATTTTTAAAAAATTAAATAAATGTATAAATTAATATTTTTTTTATTTTTTTATTGATATCCTATTTCTGAAATTTTTAATACAATTCTTTAAAAGTTTATACTCTTGTACATAAAATTATATCCATCCTTAATCATACATGTATTTTAATTGTATTTGTTTAATTTTGTATGACAGAACGATTGTTAATATTTAAATTTAAATTTTAATGTTTATAAAAAATAAGTTTTAATGTTAATAAATATTAAAATAATTAATTTATTAAATAATTTCATTGATTAAGGATAACGTTGTTTTTTTTAAAAGTCTTGATTTTAAATAATTATAATTGTACGGTGTATATATTATAAATGATTAAGAAAAATTTATGAAAATAATGTTATCTTATAATTATTCTATTTTATTTTAAGTATTTCCTTAATCGTATATTAAACTGTCACATATCGAGACGATTTTTTTTAAGGGTAAAAAAGTGAGATTTTAAAAAACCACATTAATTTTTAATTATCTCTTTTTTAATTTAAAAACAAATACGATTTAAAAGACCTCTCGTTTCGAAAAAAATTTGGATTTCCTTTACGATCGAAAAATATGGTTCGAAGAGCCGCCACCAATCTTTGATTAAGGTGTGATTGGGCACCCAAAAATGCTTGTCATTTTAAATAAAAAATTAATTTTAAAACAAACAATTGAGGTATGCGTTACCAAATCCGAGTTCGGGAGTCGGTTATGTGTGGGGAAGGATTAACACCCCCACAACGCCCTAAATCGATACCTAGTCGATTAATTAACGTATTTGCAATGAACTTTACAACTTCGAATTTAATTTGATTTTTTATCTCATAAAACAAAAATGTAAATTTAAAACATTCAAAAGCACTCAAATAAATTAAATTGAAATTACCGAGTCGTTTTAGAAAGATAAAGAATGTTAGATTATTTACAATATCGAGATCATATCTTAAAAGTTATAACAACCTTTCTCGATAAATTTAAATAAACGAACATTTCCTTTTCTTTTGTTCCCAAATTTTAGAGTGATGGATCAATTTTTAGGCGTCAATAATGGGATACACTTTTATTTTAAAATCATTAAAAGCGGACCTCAAATCAGTTATGACTGCTCACTTAAAACAATTTTAAAATTAAAAGCTTACCCTTAGTCCAATTATGTATTATGTCGAGTTATGCAAATGAGGTTTCATACACCGGAAATTAAAGATACATGCAATTAAATCTACATGGTTTTACACAAATTAAAAATAATAAAGATATTTGAAAAACAACAATAATACATTTATAAATACTACTATACTAAATAAATAAAAAGACAAGTACGTACATGCATGTAACATACATCCCAAATTATGTGCAAATATGTGTTAACATACCAATGCTCATACATCCCACTATTCATAGTTCACAGGATTTTAAAAACAAATGCATTTATACATACATATAATACGTATCTAAATAATTTAAGCACAAACAAACACATGCATATATTTTTGTACGTATACGTATTTAAAATGGACAACCATGCTAAATGACAAACAAATGAAATAAATACAATTACGAGATTAAAATGCATGTAAAATAAAGAAACTAAATCAAAAATTAGAAAGACCTCAAACTAAGAACCAACTTGCATTAACCTCAAAATTGAATTGATCCCTCACTTAATAAGCCCAATAACAAAAGAAAACAACTCTTGGCCTATATTTGCTAAAATCAGAAACGTTTTGGCTTTAACAAACATGGTTTAAACTTGATTTTAACCATAATATCCCATTACGTTAACTCTCCTTCTCCACTGTTGCTCAGGCTTTCCTCGTCACTCTCCTTTTCATTTGCACAGCCGAAAAGCTCAAGGTTTTCACACTCATGACACCGACAGCCTCCCCGATGGTTACTACACTCCACTCCGACCATTAAAAGCTCTACAGGAATCCTAAATAACCCTATTTTTTTTCCGTCCTCAACTTTCAGTCACTCAAGTTCTTCATCTCACTCTCTTTCTTTTTCTTAATCGAGAAAGCAACTCATAGCCCTTCCTCGTCACTCTCCGACTCCGACGAAGAGCCGAGTGACTACTATACAACTCCATTTCAAACGTAGTCTCTAAATCATCCCTCTTCGGGCCTTACAACCCACAAATAAACATAGATTCAACAAACCCAAACAACCCCAACCGAGATACTATAAGAGCATTACCTTCGTCTGTTGAAGACGTTTACTTCATTCGATGAAGGCACAAAGGCTGTTATCGCAGAAGAGGTAAGGTTTCCCTTAGATTTTCCCCTTTTTTCCTTTATATTTTCTCTTGGGTTTTGATGGATTTTTCTTTTTGGGTTGTTATGTTTACTACTCGCTTATTGTTTTGATCACTAATTTAAGAAACAACCATGTCTATCGCTCCAGCCATGAGAGCTTGCACCGTTAAGGTAAAAACTCAACTCCCTATCTATCTATGCTTTTCGATTGCAAGAAAGAAAGAGGAACAAAGAAGTATTATGTACCTTAAAAAAGCTCTGTTATGTATTGATTGTATTGCTGAAAAAACGAATGTACCAGGAAGAAGAAACTACTTCTTTTCTATTTATTTTCGAACTCTCTGCTTACAAGAACGAAGGGGAAACCCCCTATTTTTTACAATGTATCTCTCCTATTCCCTTCACTCGAATGGTCCTTTTTTGTTTATTTTGCTCGTTCTCTTTAGAAAATGGGGAAGAACCCCTTTATATTTGCCATTTGTTTTGAATGTCCGGGAGTGGATTTACAGTATACTCTCTTGTTTCTCCAGATCATTTTTTCCTTTTTTTCTTTTCTGCCTGTGTCCTATCCTGTTTCTGGTGGTTAATTGTTCATTAAAAATTGACCCCCACCCCACTTTGTTTTGGTTAACTCCCGATAACCATTTTTTCGATTTTCCCGGACTTCACGTGGACTGGCTTGGATGATAATGTTGCTGGGTCATTGGGCTTGAAATGGGTCTTCAACGGGTTAGGTTCTTCTTTAGGCATGTCGTTGCTTTGGGTCTGCTCCGACATAACCCCGGACAAAACGAGTATCTTCAGTTGCCCCTCTTTTCTCATTGTCGTATAACGAGAATAGAGAAAAGATTAAAAGATGATCGAATTTGACCGGTCAAGAGAACTTCAAAAGATTAAACCACTCCACTATTACTTTGGGATAAATAAAACTTGAAAAATCTTCAAATGATAAGTCTGCTCCCTATTTCTTCAGAGAGTATATGACTTGATCTTCAACAAACGTGTCGGCTCCCTATTCCTTCAGAGAGTATAGGACTCGATCTTCAATAAAATGTGTCTGCTCCCTATTCTTTCAGAGAGTATAAGACTCGATCTTCAATAAACGCGTCCGCTCCCTATTGCTTCAGAGAGTATAGAACTCAAACATCTTCTTCTTACGGGTTCGCTCCCTCTTTATCTAGGGAGTATGGAACTCGAACATCTTCTTCTTACGGATTTGCTCCCTCTTTCTCTAGGGAGTATGGAACTCTAGCATCTTATTCTTACGGGTTCGCTCCCTCTTTCTCTATGGAGTATGGAACTCAAACATATTCTTCTTACAGGTTTGCTCCCTCTTTCTCTAGGGAGTATGGAACTCGAATATCTTCTTCTTAAGGGTTCGCTCCCTCTTTCTCTAGGGAGTATGGAACTCAAACATCTTCTTCTTACGGGTTCGCTCCCTCCTTCTCTAGGGAGTATGGAACTCGAACATCTTCTTCTTACGGGTTCGCTCCCTCTTTCTCTAGGGAGTATGGAACTCGAACATCTTCTTCTTACGGGTTCGCTCCCTCTTTCTCTAGGGAGTATGAAACTCGAACATCTTCTTCTGCTTTACTAATTTCTTGTGAAGACTTATAGATGATTTGCTTCACTACTCTCTCGTGAAGACTTAAGTTTGATTGGCTTCGAAGGTCGAACCTTAAAATCAAACATTATCAATCATTAATGTGTGCTTGAAAATTTGAAAATCATTATACTAAAAAATTTAGAATTTAAGAGAATCTTTTCGAATTCATTTCTCTTGTGAGAGCTTGTCTCGCTGCAACTAAATGCGAGAGTCTTCCTTGACTTGACTGTCATTTGAACCCCTCCCTTCCTGGGACATTAAATCGGTTAATAACTCCTCGCGCGCGTTTCTTTTTCTTTGTACTCGAGAAATTTTTCTTTTTCTCCTACATCTGATAGTCTGATGGTTTGCTCCAACACTCTTTCGAGAAGGCTTAAAAAGGATATGCTTCACTACTCTTCGATGAAGGCTTAAGATGGTTTGCTTCACTACTCTTTGGTGAAGGCTCAAAATGGATTTGCTTCACTACTCTTTAGTGAAGACTTGGCTTTACCCCAATCTTCTGTGTATAATTCACTTTAATCGAGTGATTCCTCTCTTCATACGTGAACATCTCTATTTTTCTTCTATATCTGATGGTTATCACTTTAGAGTAATGCTTATTCTATGGATTAGACCTCTCAATTCTTCAGGGTATGCCTCTCTAAATGTGATTTCTTGCGTTTGAGGTTTGAAATCTTCCTTTCGACTTGTTGGTCTTTTGACATCCTGCATCTTTTCTTTTCACTGGAAGATCTGTCAAAACTATGTGTTTATGCATGAAACACGAACACAAATGCAATTAAATGTATTAGTGTAATGTATTTTCTTTTATGCAAATGATGTTCTCATGAATGCATAAATGTCGATTCCATCTTCATTTAACTTCAAAGTGGTGAACTTAGTCTTCTTATACTTGATCATTCCTTTCTAGGGTCTGCTTTATATACCCGTGTAGCAACTCATAGTTTCCAACTTGCATTTTTGACGAGCCCTATGATCTTCTTCTATCTCCTTGTCATCTTTGTTATCTATCTTTATTTCGGAGAAAGTGTTTTCTCTCTTAACTTCTTGCTATGGTCAGAAGCATGATTGTGTTGCCCCATTTTTGGAGACTATGTACATGACTACGCCAAACTCCACAAAGATCAATGGGATAGTTGCATCTATTCTGCTTTAACTCATATCACAAGGAGGATTTATCCCAATTTTTCATGTCACCATATCATTTTTCATTTTAACCTTGGAGTTGCGTATGACAACCTTCATCTCGGATAATGGAAACAACACATGATCGCAACATTGATTCAGCATCATATTTACTGGTTCGTAAATCATTTGTCAACACATTCATCTTTTCTTGTGGCTTCTGCCCATATCTTTTAACCAGAAAAGCTCTTTGCATAACGTCCAGAGTTTTTTTATGGGATTACAAGAATACCAAACTCAATGAAGATTAAAGTGGGATGTTTCGGCTCGCCAACATTGATGCATGTAAAATCACCAGAATAATGCAACTGATGATAGACAAAATGATCATATATGGTAAACTCCACTGTCACTGTTTCACCATTTTCATTCTTCATACATTTTTATCTCCTTGGAACCATTTTTCAATTCAATGATCGTTCCACAGGTCTTCATTGGCTTCCAAAGATGCCCCACAATAATACCTCTAGCTGAAACAAGCCTTCATTAATGTCGCAACATTATCTTATTCAGGTAAGAGCCTTCAAAATACCCCAACACCTCAAATCATAAGGCTCATTTTCAATGCCTTCTTGGTCTGAATCTTATCATCTCAAAATGATGTGGGTTCAGTCGTGCCCCGACATTATCTCATACTGGTACGGACCTTTAAAATGCCCCAATATGGGTATTCATGGCTCTCTCCGTACCAAAATCTCTTAACCTTGAATGCTCCCATTCTAATGTCGCTACACAACAGTGTAGCTGAATATCTTGAGGGCTTTTCTTCAGGTTGCCTTAAACACTTAAGAAATGATCAGTTCTAACATAATGTCTTACATTTTGTTATGAGCTGGGATATGTGAGCCCTACTCTTCAAATAAAATGATCATCTTATTCTCGATTGGTCGCACACTTGCATCTATGCTATGCACTAGGATATATGCCTCCTTCTCATATGGTGATCATCTTCTTGACTGGTTATTGACAACATCACAAAGGAGTGTTACAAGTTCCATTCCTCAGTCATTCTAATCTCTCGGACTATTTCCTATCAACACTGTGGAATGCTTCATGTTCTGGCATCGCTTATTCTTTCTTCAATGGAGGAAAAAAGAGCCTCGTCAGCCTCAAGGACCTTTCACATTTGAGACTATCCTGTTTGAAAATATTTTTCCCCTTTCTCTTATTTTAGGGATCAAAGAATGAAATAATTTTGCAAAACACTGCCCCTTAATTCAGACTCACAATTGAATCAAATCATAAACAAGAGTTCACGGATTTTCAAAAGAATCAATAGCTCTTTATTATTTTCAGGGTTATAGCTCTTTGATAAGTGTCAAAATTAAGGGGTTAGCTTCAGGTTGGCTTCCTATTTTCTAAGGTTTCAACCACCGAAATATTATTTCCTTCTCGGTCATCGTGACTATTCCCTACTTTCTTGGCTTGGTATTTTAATCGGATGCGGACAAAATGACGCAACTAACATAATCCATTACTATACTTTCTAGAACACTTCCATTTTAGTTCTCTGAAATCTTCCATTTGTTCAAGCCTCGTAGACTTCTCTAACCAAGGCAGTGCAGAAATATTGATCTAAAAATGAAATTTCTGAGTACACGTGTGAAATTGACTATAACAGGTGTTCCTTATCTCCCTTAGTCCTTTTTTGCCGCAACTTCTTATTTATAAAATTTATTTAATTTGCCATTTTCTGGCTAGCTGAAATCAGCTTTATTGTAATTTGCCTTTATCGGGCTAGCTGAAAGATTCATCTCATCACAAAGTCTTTGACTTGACAATCACAGTGGAGCATACATCGAATTACCAAGTACCCGGTCAAGGTCATGGTTTGAATATAATCTATTCATAAAGCCAGGGCTTTCGAGTTTCCTCTATAACCAATTGCCTTAGTGGAATAGCTCAGCTTTATTGTATAAACATATTATATATATATATATTTATATATATATATATATATATATATATATATATTTGGGTATACGGATTCATTTCTTAAGCTTGTCAAGGAGAACCTGTTACAGTCTCGGTGTTTGTTGAAGGTCAGAAAATCTCATCGTTAGAGTTCATTTCCCAAGCAACTGACCCAAACTAGACTCATTTACTCAACAATTCCATCTGTAAAGATCATAATCATCATTGAACGTCATCAACAAAAGTGTAATCTAGTCAGTTTTGTAACGTCATAGACGAGAGATGCCCCATGTTGTCCGCTCCTGTGCATACCTGAATACCAAGCCTATTGTTCATCCCCTTATGATAGAAGAAGGCTACATCGGTCCCTGTAAGAAAAGGGTTTGGTGTTCGAGTGCATCTTTTGGGGTTAAGGTCAAGGTCCTTGTTTTATCAGGTTTCAACCTTATCATTTTGTTAAAGATTTATAACTCTAATCATTAAAGAGCTTTTAATTCAGTTGATATTCAAAGAATTTCAAGTCGTAAATTTGATTCAATGCTCACCATCCATAAAGTAACATGAATTTATTTAAATATCATTATAAAAAACTGAGAAAGAATGAAAAATAAGTTCAAACATGATGTTGCAAATGGAAAATGCGATTGTGGTGGAGCACAACCTTCACTTGTTCAACCAAAAGGCCCTACTTTCCCTAGAATGGTGGGTGCCCCGTTGGATTAGGGTTTTTACCCTCACTTACTCCCCATTTCTCGATCATTTCTCTTGTCAGGACTCCCTTGTCAACGAGCCTTTCTATCTCTTCCATCAATGGTATGCATTTGTCAGTGTGATGGCCCAATACCCCTAGATGAAAATCGCAAGCACTATTCGGGTCATAGCCATAAGCGGATGGGCTAGTCTTCATTCTTAATGGCCTTGGAGTGAGGTACTGATTCTTGATTAAAAGGGATAACAAGTCGGAAATGGGCACTTGAAAAACCTTGAGGGTCGTATTTTCCCAAGACATCTTCTGCGGCCAGTCCCGGACTACCTCTCCTTTAACTTTCTTCTTGTCACTTCCCACTTCTATCTTCTTTTTTAGCGTCAGAGTGGTCTCAAGAGTTGAGTCCTTTATCTCTGCTTCACATATCTCAATTTCCTTGATTTAATTTTTCTCCTTTTTAACACTCTCTTTGGTATGTACTTCACTTGTTTCAACCCCATCAACTACATTCTGGCGATTGACTTTCAACTGCTGAGCATCTACCTCTATAACTCCATGAGCCAAAAGATCTCGAACCTGTCGCTTGAAGTTACTACAATTCTCGATAGAGTGTCCTCGGGCTCCAGCATGATATTCACAAGTAACATCCTCATTATACCAACTCGGATAAGGGGGCAGCAAAGGCTTGGCCAAACGTGGGACAATTAGTTGGGCTTGGAGCAACTTTGGATATATCTGGCTATGTAAAAACTCTTTTGATCCCACTTTCTCCTTGCCGTTATTATGATCATATTGAAGACCTTGTGACTGACCACTGGAACATTCACTTTGAATGTTTAACGTTTGACTAACATCTTGGGAGAGACATTGATTTGCAGATCTCCCTTCATCGACAAGTTTTGAGCTTCCGGGGAGCTTAGGTTTTCCATTTTCAAAGCATAACAACCCTTCCGTTATGAAGTTTTGAACTTTAAATCTCAGGATCGAACAATCTTTTGTAGAGTGGCTAAACTCTTGAGAATGATAACCGCATGATCTCTTGACACCTTTCCAGTCTGGACGCAAATAAGTATTGTACCTCGGAGGAAAAGGCTTTAGAAGCCCACTTTCAAAGAGAAAGGGTAACAAGTCTGGATATGAGATCGGAATCGGAACCATAGGTGTCCTCTTCTTCTTCTTTCTATTCTTTTTTGCCTTCTTTACTGATAATTGAACCTCCTCTATGCCTTTTTTCTTTGAGTCCGGTTTCACTTTCGTATTAGAAGTTTCACCCTTAACTTCTGCATCTTACTTAATTTTTGGAGTTGACTTGAATTACCACATCCCCTAACAGGTTCTTGATCAGTTGCTATCATCACATTGGCTGCACCATTAACATTAAGATTCTCACTCGAAGTCTTCATCTGTTCTTGATCATTTGCTATCATCACATTGGCTGCACCACTAACATTCAAATTCTCACCCGAGGTATTCATATTTTCTTGTGTAATAGGGTCATCTGATGATTTCTCCCCATATATCACTGTAATCATCATGCTCATCAACTTGGACATCTGTCCCCTGGATTTAACTTGGAACTTCCTTGCTTCATCAATCTTTTCTTGTTGGGTCCTTACGAGCTGTTCTTGAATTCTCTCGATCTTACTAACTCGTGCTAAGATCTCATTCATTGTTGTCTATCTTTCCAGAAACACGTCTCAGGGTAACGTCAATTTAATTTCAGAGCTTCTGCCACATCATCCTTCACGAGTTACTCTCATATTTTCATGATTTATGCATGTAAAGATGCTTAAATTAAAGCGATGTGAATGCAAATGTGGATGAAAAAAATGCAAATGCAAAATGTGTTAATCCCAAAAGTGACCATTATAAAACAACCTTCATTTAGACAACAAGATTTCATTACACTATGTAATCAAAATACAATTGTGATTCTTCATTTCCTTGAACCATACTCTTCATGGAGTCTGGCATTGCATCTCCAAAATGGTCGGCGTATTTTATCACATTTGATGAAATCGATTGTCTTTGAATTGAATCTTGGGATCTCCATCTCTACTTTCAATGGAAAGTGCTCTTCACGTCTTTGTGAAGGGTCTTCTCGTCCTTGGCATTACTGCATCTATCTCCTGAGGGAACATCTTCAGGATGTCTTTCTTTGTGGATCGGTCTTCAATCAGTTTCAAATTTCTTCATTCATCGGATGTCCTTCTTCATGAATCGTTCTTCAGTCAGGTTCAAATTTCTTCATTCGTCGAATGTTCTTCTTCATGAATCATCTGAACGCCTCTTGATCTCCAGATTTTGATTACATGGTTAAGAATTTCTTGTCTCATTATGATCAGCCTTCTTATTAGTCAATCACTTGTGAATTAACACCTTGTGATGACATGAAGATGTGAATGCAATAAAATCAAAATAAAATAGACATAGAACAAAAATGGGTTAGTGTACATAATATAAACAACAAAATAAGTACCATAAACATCAAATAAAACCTACCCTCACATGCTGGCTACCCAATCATGCTTTAGTAGATCCTACTCAACATGATATCTACCCCCATGCTTTGTTTGAACATTAAAACCCTAACCGCATGATATCTAATTCGCATGCATGCTTGACAAATAAACCTAACCGCATGATATCTAGTTCACATGCATTTATTCAAAAAAACGAAAATGAATGACTCAAAAAGCTTTTCCTTGTGTACCCTCCTCACGGGACTCTTAAGGTTCGGGTTTGGCTCGACCTAAGTTTGGGCTCTATGTTCACTATATGCTTGGTTCGGTTCTAAAGTAATAATATATTCTCGAATTGTCCTTGTCGGTGCCCCCTTGGGCTGCCGAGCCCTCAATCCTGGCCCATCACAGGCTTTAGGGGATCGAGTTCAATTTCGAGGGAACACACCCCCTTATGTCTATGCGGAGGTGAATACCATCACGATGACCATAAGGCGTGAGTTCCATGAGCGATCCACTATCCCATGCGGAGGTGAAAACCACACGAGGGCATAGTCTCTCACTCCTAATTAATTAGGATGGAGCGGGGTTTTAGCTCATGTCATGAAAATGCAACTGTGCAGTGTGTGAGGAAAAGCAAAAAAACACATAATAAAAGCACTCAAAAATCAATTGTCAATTCACAAATAATCTGAAACCATTAGCAAACAGATCAGTACAACTATTTAATTGTTAATTGAATTAAATCAAAATACAAACAAAACTTATTAAAAACCAAACAATGGATAAAAAACCAAATTAAAACAAATTTATAACTTTCAATTGCAAAGACACTTAATTAATCGACTATCGGCCTGACTCTCTAAAAAAAGTCCCTAGTAGAGTCGCCATGTTGTCGAGACGATTTTTTCTTTTAAGGGTAAAAAAGGTGAGATTTTAAAAAATCATATTAATTCTTAATTATCTCTTTTTTAATTTAAAAACAAATGCGATTTAAAAGACCTCTCGTTTCGAAAAATTTTGGATTTTCTTTACGATCGAAAAATACGGTTCGAAGAGTCACCACCAATCTTTTGATTAGGGTGTGATTTGGCACCCAAAAATGCTTTGTCATTTTAAATAAAAATTAATTTTAATTAAAATAACAAATTGAGGTATGCGTTACCAAAATCCGAGTTCGGGAGTCGGTTACGTGTGGGGAAGGATTATCACTCCCATAACGCCCTAAATCGGTACCTAGTCGATTAATTAACGTCTTTGCAATGAACTTTACAACTTTGAATTTAATTTGATTTTTGATCTCATAAAACAAAAATGTAAATTTAAAACATTCAAAAGCACTCAAATAAATTAAATTGAAATTACCGAGTCGTTTTAGAAAGATGAAGAATGTTCGATTATTTACAGATATCGAGATTAGATCTTAAAAGTTATAACAACCTTTTCTCGATAAATTTAAATAAACGAACATTTCTTTTTCTTTTGTTCCCAAATTTTAGAGTGATGGATCAATTTTTAGGCGTCACTAATGGGATACACTTTTATTTTAAAATCATTAAAAGCGGACCTCAAATCAGTTATGACTGCCCACTTAAAATAATTTTAAATTAAAAGCATATTACCCTTAGTCCAATTATGTATTATGTCGAGTTATGCAAATGAGGTTTCATACACCGGAAATTAAAGATACATGCAATTAAATCTACATGGTTTTACACCAATTAAAATAATAAAGATATTTGAAAAACAACAAGAATACATTATATAAATACTACCAATACTAAATAAATAAATAAATAAAAAGACAAAGTACGTACATGCATGTAAACATACATCCCAAAATTATGTGCAAAATATGTGTTAACATACCAATGCTCATATATCCCAATATTCATAGTTCAGGATTTTAAAACAAATGCATTTATACATACATATAATATGTATCTAAATAATTTAAGCACAAACAAACCCATGCATATATTTCTGTACGTATATGTATTTAAAATGGACCACCATGCTAAATGAAAAACAAATGAAATAAATACACTTACGAGATTAAAATGCATGTAAAATAAAAGAACTAAATCAAAAATTAGAAAGACCTCAAACTGAGAACCAACTTACATTAACCTCAAAATTGAATTGATCCATCACTTAATAAGCCCAATAACAAAAGAAAACAACTCTTGGCCTATATTTGCTAAAATCAGAAACGTTTTGGCTTTAACAAATATGGTTTAAACTTGATTTTAACCCTAATATCCCATTACGTTAACTCTCCTTCTCCACTGCTGCTCAAGCTTTCCTCGTCACTCTCCTTTTCATTTGCACAGCCGAAAAATTCAAGGTTTTCACACTCATGACACCGACAGCCTCCCCGGTGGTTACTACACTCCACTCCGAGCACTAAAAGCTCTACAGGAATCCTAAACAACCCTATTTTTTTCTTCCGTCCTCAACTTTCGGTCACTCAAGTTCTTCATCTCACTCTCTTTCTTTTTCTTAAACGAGAAAGCCACTCATAGCCCTTCCTCGTCACTCTCCGACTCTGACGAGGAGCCGAGTGACTACTATACAACTCCATTTCAAACGTAGTCTCTAAATCATCCCTCTTCGGGCCTTACAACCCACAAATAAACATAGATTCTACAAACCCAAACAACCACAATCGAGATACTATAAGAGCGTTACCTTTGACTGTTGAAGACGTTTACTTCCTTCGATGAAGGCACAAAGGCTGTTATCGCAGAAGAGGTAAGGTTTCCCTTAGATTTTTCCCCTTTTTTCCTTTATATTTTCTCTTGGGTTTTGATGGATTTTTCTTTTTGGGTTGTTATGTTTACTACTCGCTTATTGTTTTGATCACTAATTTAAGAAACAATCATGTCTACCGCTCCAACCATGAGAGCTTGCACCGTTAAGGTAAAAACTCAACTCCCTATCTATCTATGCTTTTCGATTGCAAGAAAGAAAGAGGAACAAAGAAGTATTATGTACCTTAAAAAAGCTATGTTATGTATTGATTGTATTGCTGAAAAAACGAATGTACCAGGAAGAAGAAACTACTTCTTTTCTATTTATTTTTGAACTCTCTGCTTACAAGAACGAAGGGGAAACCCCATGGTTTTTACAATGTATCTCTCCTATTCCCTTCACTCGAATGGTCCTTTTTTGTTTCTTTTGCTTCGTTCTCTTTCAGAAAATGGGGAAGAACCCCTTTCAATTTGCCCTTTGTTTTGAATGTCCGGGAGTGGATTTACAGTATACTCTTTTGTTTCTCCAGATCATTTTTTTTCTTTTTTTTCTTTTCTGCCTGTGTCATCTCCTGTTTCTGGCGGTTAATTGTTCATTAAAAACTGACCCCCACCCCCACTTTGTTTTGGTTAACTCCCGATAACCATTTTTTCAGTTTTCCCGGACTTCACGTGGACTGGCTTGGATGATAATGTTGCTGGGTCATTGGGCTTGAACTGGGTCTTCAACGGGTTAGGTTCTTCTTTAGGCATGTCATTGCTTCGGGTCTGCTCCGACATAACCCCGGACAAATCGAGTATCTACATCACACATGAAACTTTCTCAATTATTTGATACGGAAGAAAATTACAACAATGACCTTAAAAAAACTCGTCATACCAACATGAACGGAACTGTTGGCACAATATTTTTGACTTGCAGACGGCGCCATCATGTTCCCGTAAATGGTAAATTTAGATTTTAATCCTTCAAGTCTTATAAAATTAAATCGTTGTAATGGTAAAGTAGCATTTTACTCTTCTAATTTTAAGAATTATAACATTTCAAATCAATATAATAAAAAAATGTGATTATTTTTTAACAAAAGCCCTAAAAAGCTAAGCAAGCGAAACTCTTATTTCTTTTTTACATGGGATGAGAAAAGTAAGATGTCTCTTTATAAAGATTCAGACAAATTTGACCAAATCAAGATAATGGTCTTACATGATCAAACCGAATTCCTTTGCTTTTTAGAAATAAAAATAAGGTTGCCCGTATTAGAAATCAGACCAACCAAAGTAGAAAAAGCAAAATGTCACACCCTAGAGATTAGGACCGAGATATGTGCATTTGAGACCGGGACAGAGGTTCTTAAGAAGGTATTGGGCGTGACTAATCCATCAGACTTAGTTCAATCCATGGAGAAAGCTAAGAATCTCATTCACATTGAACCTGCAAATATGAAAAGTGACAAGAAGATCACACGTGCTTGATAAATATGACAAGGGATAATGTCATATCAAGGAGGATTATGGAGGAATCTTTTCATATTAATAGGGTTTATCAAATGAAAGAATGGGACTAATTGATTTGTATGGATACTAATTTGATTGAGTTTCCTTAGATAGGAAGATTTGTAATTAATAGGGTTCATATTAGTCATTGATCTAGATTAATCTTAGTCGTCCATTGTAAAGAGATTCAACTATAAATAGAGGCATTTTCCACCTCATTTGTACTCACTTTACTTTTCATTTCATTTAGTGGAATACAAAGAGCATTCACCCAACTCTTTCTTTTGTTTATGTGAGCTATCTCCTTCTCAAGATCTTTTGTGCTTCCACGTTGTACTAAGCCTTTTAGTTTAGTGTTTTTCAGGCTAACTTACGTGCAAAACGCCCAAGAGTAGTCCCCAAGCATCTAAGGTCGCACGTTCTCGAGTTTAAGGTTCCAAGGGCATGACAAAAAGTATTTATAATTAAATATTAGACCTATAAGTCCAACCTTTCCACATGGCATATTTTCTTTTGAGATGAACCATACCCCGTAGACACCTTTCCCTTGAGATTTTAAAAACATGGAGGCCTGCATTTATGCGTTAATTATTCAACAAATTGCTCTTTGTCAACACTTTTTTTTATTCAATTTAAAAAAGGGGTTTTAAGGAAAAACCTCAGAGTATTTTATTGTTATTATTTTTGTATATTGAGGGGGCAAAGTACAATTTTATCATTTTTTTAAATTTAAAACTTTTAACTTCTGTAAGGCAACATGGACCCTGCAACCTGCACCTGATTTGGCTAAAGAAACCAGAAAACTGGAAAGAGTTGATTCTTCACACACAATCACCAATAGATCAAAATCTTTAGAGCTAGTTAAGGGGGTAAAAAGATGGAGAACTCAGACCAAAGTATAAAAGAAATGGTCCCCAAATCTGCAGCAAATTGCATAAGCCAACTTTTTTAAGATTTGTTTGTTTACTTTGAAATCATTCCCTGTCATTTTCATACCCTTTTACAAGAAACTGTCACACCACAAGTATTACATTCACATGCACAGTATGATTTCACTTTGAGGTAAAAAAATAATAATCAAAGACTAACAAGTGAAAAGATCCCAATATCTGCCACAATGATTAAGGAGAGAAAAAAAAAAGCTGTAATAATATAGTTCTTGCAATACCAATTGATTTGAACCACAATTCCCAGTAAATTGTCAAACATGAAATGTCTTCTTTTAATTATGGGAATCACAACTTAATTCAAAGGCTTTCAACAATCAATAATTTCAAGACTAAATGCACAACTGTTATATGTTATCACTAATGGGGTCCCCACGTTTCCCTAAACCAGAGAGGATTTATGCAACTCGAAAGTGATAAAATTAGCTGCAAAAATAAGGTAGAAACCATTTGAACAACTAAGCAAAGTAGCTACGATTTTCACAGGCCATCTCCTTACTTTATGGTGCGTAATCTAATCAGCATCAACTAACGAAAGAGTAAACGGCCAACCTGTACATGTATATCATATTACACTCCGGGTGCAAGGGCCAAGGAGAGTTGTTTTCTATTCGCTCTTGCAAAAAAGCTGTAACTTAAATTCATCTAAGACAAAATAGCACTTTCTGATCTTCATTCTAATCATAGTCCCCGTCTTCTGGTGATTGATGAGCTCCATGACCTGTTTTTCCTGCAATAGATATTTAGCTTCAGTATTTCCTACTGTGTCAGCACCCATGCATATGCACATGTGCAAGACTCTAACCTGTCAACTCAAAAGCAGTTCTATCATCTAGACCGGTCCTCCAATCTGTGGGGTGAGGTGCCAAATGCAGGCCCTGTGGTTGCATCATGAAATGACTTCCCCCAAAACTCTGATGATCGTCATTTGAGACGATAGGGTTTCTTCCTGGAGCTTCAAAAGCTGAGCGAAAGCCAACATTAGATACCGAAGTTCCAGCAACTGGAGATGGCAACTTGCTACTGGAGGCATCACCTTTCGCATTAACACTACCATCCTTCTTGTTGTCAATAATAAATGTACCAACAATAACCTGTAGATGCAAAAAATTATTGTGTGTTTGACATAAAATCCTAAGTCATATGGATAGGTTAATCAGAGTTCTCTTGATATCAATTGTACATTTTAGAAAATAACGCAGCTGACAAAGTCACTCAATCAATGGTAGATGCAATAATCCCCTGCTCAAAGAACTAGATTAACCCCCTACCCTCTCTTTTGCCAATTTCAATAACAATGAATAATTACCTGAACTGGACCAGCAGCCTTTAGAGGTCCACCAACTCCTCCTCCAATAATTTGCCCATCTGCACTTGATAGACATACACTGAGCCCACCAGTCCTCCCACCAACTTCAGTCCGAACATAAGATCCAGATAGTGAGATTATTTCAAACCGGCCCTGACATCATCACCCAGGAACGAGATCATATTTTTAACAGTACTAAAAATTATTATAGTTATCCAAAAACTAAATAAGTCAGAAAGTTCCAACAAGTTTTCTCATGAATGAAAGCATTGATTGGAAAAGGGAAATAATATTGAGACAAAAAATGAGCCTTTTAGGCATATCAGTATCACAGCGGCATCATAAAATATTGTTTCCATATCTCATACATTTGAAATCATAAACGTACACATACTTATAATGAGTTGATGCAAACAAAGATTCTAACCAGATGGTTTATTTTCCTTTTCCCCAATACAGAAATTATTGTCATAAGAAAACAAATATTACAGGACTAGTGTCCCAAGCAAGCACAGGTAGAAGCTTCCTGTTATGCTTAAACTTATATATACCATTCTTTAGACCATGATTTATTTGTAAACCACTTTTAGATCATCACACCAAATCCTCTCCCACAATATAGAACCTAAGTTTTTCTAACAAAACTTTATTCATGTTCTTAAAAGCACATTTTATTATTTTTGATATAAAGCTCCAATTTAAAAATCCTAGAACATATAAACAAAAAGTTGTGTAATTGATGTAAAGTAATTATAACAGAAGGGGAGAAAGGAGTGGTCACCTCATAAGCAATGTTACCACCCAATGTCGCTGGCTGCCGGAGAGATGCATTAGAGATCGTACCAGAAGCAGACAATATACACAATTCCCGCTTGCTTTGTTGCATGAACATCATTATTTTTTGGCCCACATCCTATTTGGATCCATATATCATGTCAGGGAGGCAACAAAATAACTTCAATTACATCTAGAAACGCTACTGCATCTTGACCTAGAACAGTTAATATAAGACTATAAGACCCAAGATTGTTGAAACGAAATTCATAACTATTAAGACCCAGAAAAAGCTACTATCGACTCGTGACATTGTTCATCAGGCATGATAAGGCACAATGTTTAACATCAACAATAGCAAGTAAGACCCAAACGGATAAGGGCTTCTTTCAAAGAGGTGGGTGATTAATGTGCACAAACTTCCCATTATTGGCAAAAAGATTATGAAAAGAAAACAAGCATGGCATTAGTCAACTTGCCAGAAAATAAAAGCAGATGACTGAATGTAACCACAATATATTTCCCTTTTGTGTTGGATCAGTCGGATGAGTAAAGACACATATAGGTGCCTCATCTCCACTCTTCTTGTGATAACCAATTATCAATTCCAGTTTAATAAGCATTGACTCAGTCAAAACACTAGTATCTCCCCAAAAATTGAAAATTTCTTTCAAATGTTACATGTATCCTTTCAAAAGGAAAAGGATTAAGTATATCGATGCAAAAGGTGGACACAGAAAAAGTAATTATAATGCTGCAAATTGTTGCATATGCTAAATGCCTTAACAGCCATCCTTTATAAAACTATCAACTATAAACGAGAAAATCCAAATAAAAAATGAAACAAAACAGGAAACATCATAAATATCAACATGATTCATCAAACTTTCCACAATGGCTATCTTGGACTCGACTTTCTTGAAATAAAACATCATAACCTTGAAACTTTTAAGGATTCTATATCAGAAACATAGCGTTAGACACCAAACTTTCTCATTTATAGTTTTTCGTCATAGGTGATTTCTCAAATTTTCTTTTCTTTAACAATTTTGTCCTCTACTGAAGCATTGCTATTCCAAACTACCATACACTATTATCTACATATGAGGCAAAATCAATGGGGCTTTTGTTAAACTGAACCATGCCTCAAAACCTTTCTTTAAGGTATGAAAAGATGGAAAACTATGCCAGATCTCTTTAACAAAAAAAGAAGAGCGCAGTTTTTAAAAATGGTTAGATGTGCAGGAGTTCTAACAGATTATATAAATTTAAATGCATAGCAATTGACATACATGAATCCCAAAATCATGTAGAACTGATTTCAACACATATATAAAGCATTAGTAAACTTTCTAACAGTAATAAGCACCATACCTCTCCTGCAACTACATTGATAACATGTGGAGTAAAACCTTGACCAGCATTGCCTGCACCAATTAGACTGAAGAAGTCAGAATTAAGAATCTAACTGAGACTCCGAACCAAATAAAAGTAAATGATAACACGACCTACTAGAGAACCGAAGTACCAAAAAGCACACAAACACAAGAACCATGGCATGCAATGTCAGAATGCGGGAAATGGCATTCATGATTCATGAATGAAGAATATAAATAAACATGATATTCTGAATCAACCGAGAAGAAGGATAATGAAGCATATGCATCTTTCTGCCAGTATCCTTTCAAAAAAAAAATCTTTCTGTCAGTATCTTAACGTTGTACTGTCTTTGAAAAGATCTAATCCAGCACACTCATTTGACGTATCAATGAATTTTGATATGCAATAAAGAGACAAGGTTATAATCTAACTTGCCAAAAAAGGAAGGTTTTTTCCCTCTTGTACAAGTGTTAACGAATTTGAGTGTATAATTACATATTCTTTATTACCAATCTCTTTAGTCTATAGAAATAATTTTACAACCTATAATGAAGCAGGAACAAAATAAAAAAGCCAAGTGAACATACAAAATAAAAACCGTAAATTGGTTGAAAACTTAAAGGTAAACCATAAACTAAATGTTCTCTAAAATTAAAACTAAACAGCTCAAAACAAAGTCATAGAAGGGAAGTGGGTTCACCCAAACAACCAAACACAAGGCAAAGGATCTAATTCAAAACATAAAAAAACTTCCCAAAAGTTTAAAAACATTAAAAACCTTCCCATCAAAGAACTATTTTTTTCAACAACAAAAAAAAGAAAAAGAAAATAGAGAAGTAATTTTCAAAGGGCACACACCAGGAGCAAATAAAGGCAATGATTCATAATCAACACACCTAGAACAGTCACAATTTCAACAAATTTACAACACAAAAAAGAGAATATTTTACGAAAGAAAATACCCCAACCACAGCTAACAAAGGCATTCGCTTCTCACGTAATGCATCAAAATACCAAAAGAAGATTTCATATATAGATAATGATTTCCCATCGCAATGCATAAAAAAAAACCCCTCAATTTTCAATAATTTTGAAACAACCCCGCCCACCCAAACCCTAATCAACTTTTTCACCCAAAAAAACCCACCTAAGCCAAGCAACTGAGATTTCCCGGAAGACCCGGAAAGCGTAGCACCGGCGCCACCAAGAGCCAACTGCTGCAGCTGCTGCTGTTCTCTCCGCTCCTTCGAGGTCGAAGACGCCATTTTCTTGGCGGCCATGGCCTGTTCGGGGGTACCATACTTCCTCGGCCGCCCTCTTTTCCGCCTGGCGGGCTCCAGAGGTGACGTCACCGCCGGGGGCACTGAATGAGGGTACACCATGTGGTGGTGGGGCCCGCCACTCTCGTTGGGCGGCGGCAGGAGGCCATTAGTCGTTGACGGAGTGGTGTTGACAGTGGTGGGGGTGTTGGTGGTGAAGTAGTGTTGTTGGGCTTCATTTCGTTCCATTGGATTTTTTTCGAGGTTTTAGAGAGAGAAAGAGGAAAATCTCTGCAATTTTTTTAAATTTTTTTTAGTTTATAATTTGTTTTTTTCGATTTAGTTTTTCTTTTTCTTGTAGGGTTTTTTATTCTGTTGATTTTGGGGTCGCGTGATATTGACCGTTGGATGGAAGTTTGGAAGGTGAGATGATTGACTTTTACTGATCAAGGATATCTCCATAAACGGGCTAGTTTATTTTGTTTTTAGGGTTTTAGAGATTTTTTCCCCCAAGATCCAATAATGTATTTAAAAAACATATAATGTCCTAAATTTAATAATTATTAGTAAATGAAAAATATTTGTTTACAAAAATAACTTCAATATTGTTTATAAACATAAAGGGTAAACTACATTAGTAGTCACCAAACTTATAGATCATTTGCATTTTGGTCATCAAGTATTGGAGGCGCTACACTTTTAATTCGTTTATCTCATACCCATCTATCATTTTTCTTAACAAACTAATGCACTATGATAAAATGATCACATATATCATCATCTTATCAATAAAAAAAACGAATATATATATATATATATATATGATTTTGATGAAGATCAATAGGGAACTTAGAGAGGAGATCCAACACCTAACTATTAGGTCAAGTTAAAACAATTATGATGATCCTCTAACTGCGCCACCATGGAAACATCTCAGATAACTTGCAGTAAAGAACTCGATTCGGGTAAAATCGGGGTGCCAAGATCAAACTGAAAATCGAAAACAGTACGGAAGTCCGATCATCGGCACGATACCATCAACGCTCTTGCTGACATATTCCGTATACGACAGAATCATAAACGCAGAGTGCCTGAGAATGAAATGCAACATATAGTGCAAAATGCTACCTTATTCAAATAAATCAAAACCATGTCCATACCTCTTTGCATGTATGTTGATGCTTGGCCAAAAGCTCATAGTACTTTGTCTACAAATCATACATCTCAGCTTGTAGTTTCTCATATTAAGATGCAGTTGGACCTCCTAATTTTTGTTGCACAAACCTATTTCATTAAAATAATAATAATCCCATATGAACAAATGATCCAAAACAAGAAATTTTATAGTGATCGCACATATTGAGATTCAAAATCCAACCCAGATGCAAATCCAGTGATTTTATGTTGGAAGATGAACTTATAAAATTTTAATAGGCATGATACCAATATTAGCTCTCTATATTTATCAAAATAATCATTATTCTTTTTTTTAACATTTGGCCTTGACGTTTTATTTTAAGACAAAAAGATCTTGACGTTTTATCAAATATTAGTCACTTTGATCCAACCGTTAGTTAACTAACGATTCCCTCCGTAAAGTGGCCTTTTTGCCAAAAATGAAACGATGGGCTAAAATGCTGAAAATAAAAAGAATAGGACTAAATTAACTATTTAGTGAGTGAACTTACAAAACTAATAGAAGGTGAAAACAGACTATTAACATCTTAAACAAAGAGAAACAGAAGTTCAAATTGGAAGATTGAATTGAGAAACTTACTCAAGGGCTGAGGAAGGCTTCTCATCTTGTTCATACAATGCCAGCAAAACTGCAGATAATGAAATGAAATAAAGAAAAGAAAACCCAGATCAAGCAATGAAGATTACATGTTCAAAAGAAAAAGGAACAAAACCTTTGGTGAGAGCATCAAGAACGCCACTGGACTTCAGATACTTCCTAAAAGCTTCCTTCCTTGCTTTTGTTTCCTAAATCCATAAATTGGGTACTCCAAATTTTATTGGAATTATTGAACAACAGAGTATAAGAATGTTGGTGGCAGATTGTCCCTCTTTATATCGCATCATTATCTTCTGCAACTGCTTCTTCTTCTTCTTCTTCTTCTTTGCCTTGAAAATTCGGTGGGTGTTCAACCTTTTTGCAGTTAAAAGCATGAAAGATTTAATTGTAATTCAGGAAATGTTTTTTTCCTTCCTTTTTTTTGTTTTTGTGGAAAAAAACGAAACACACGATGATCTGGTCTGGTTCTAGTTCATGTGTGATTCAGTTGCCATTTGTATCGGCTATTAAGGTTTTGAAACCCAAGTCAAAATATCGACTGTAAGTTCAAACCCTCAGTTCTAATGGTCCTTGTTGAGATTTTAGGGTCAGCCCATTTTCAGTTTACCGGAAATCACGTTTTTAGATTTTGGGTTTACTGTAAAGTGAAAAAAAAACCCCATAATTATTCAATTATTAGTGAGGTTTATGTTAGGTTTGATTTGATCGAGCCGGATTAGATTTTTTCTGTTGTCCTCTCGGTTCTAACGTTTTGTTCTGACTAATCCGGACCGACTCGTGTCGCACACCTCGTTTTGGTGGGTGAATCTCACAGCATGAATTTTCTGCATATACAATGACTCGAACCTGAGACTTTACTTAAACGGAATTAAGCTGAATTAGATTTAAATTTAAGATAAAACCTTAACTCGGCTTGATATAATATGATAACTATCTTTTATATATTTAAGAGTAATTATAATAATTATTTATTTATTTTTAATTAGATTCTTATTTTACTTAATAAAAATAAATTATAAAGTATATGTTTAGATAAGATCCGGTGTTAATCTAAAAAATTGAGTTGAATCTTAAGTCAAACAAACCCTACTAAACTTAAATTAAAGGGTAAACTACATAAAGAACCACCCACCTATGGACTTGATATCGAAATAACCACCATTTTCAAATTTACGTCAATATGGCCACTGAACTATTTAAATGATTTCAATATAACCACATGTCGTTAACATTTAACGGATGTGTTTAAGTGACAGTTAACAAATTTGGTATAACTAGGGCGCGAGTCCTTGTAAAGTTTCGTATTCGCGATGCTTACACCCTGCTTTGTTTTCTTCCATTAACTTTAAAATCTTTTATCCTAGTCATGTATTAAATTTATATATTAAATCCCATAGATTTTAGAATTAACCATTGAGCCAATTCTTACACTTGTTATCAAGATAATATATATGTTATATACCTTATTCAGGTTTAGGTAGAAAGATAAAACTAAAATAACTTAATTGCATTTTAACCCAAGATTAGTTAGTAACCAAGCAAAGCCTTTACCAATAGGTTAAATCTAATATTTAGGAATCAATTAAAAGATTTTTTAATATTAAATATTATAGTTAATTATAGAAATAAAAATAGACGAGTGAAGACTTAAATATAGGAACAATTGAGAATATGATAACACTTAAATTACTAAAAAAAAGTCTAATATATTATTTATAATTAATTTAAGATTTAATATTTTTAATTAAATTTATTTATTTTATATTTATTTATTAATGATTATATATATGAAATTATATTTAAAATTAAATTAAAAATTTATTTAACATGCACGAACTCATGAGTACAATTTTTTTAAATATGAAATTATTTTTTTTGCCTAAACTTGAACAAGTTATATAACATATGTATCATCTCAATAACAAATGCGAGAATTAGCTTAGTGGTTAAGGCATGCGCAGGTTACCATTGGGTGTCAAAACTCATAGTTTAGATATGGTTTTTAAAAAAATGAAAGTTTAGGTACTAAAACGGATAAAAAGTAATAGTTTAGCTAAACACATACTTTACCTTTATTTTTTAAGAACATTTAGTTTCAATGTTTCATTTTAGGATAAAATTATATCATAATATTTAATTAAATAACCATTGTGGTATTTATTCATTTTGTAGAACATTTCGACTCTTAATGTTTTATTTTGGGGTAAAAGCTCTATTTTAAATCGTTAATTAACGGGTATAGAAGTCTTTTTGTCTCAAAATAAAATATTTAGAGACAAAATGCTTAAAACATAACAGGTCAAAATGAATATTAAGTGTGGAGGGTATTTTTTTTTTAAATATTTTACGGTCTAGTACAAGAGATGGTGCATCTTCATTGATAATTGGATAAGTCGACCACTACCATATTAGACGCAAGTGGGCATGCAGCAACTAGTCCGTAAAGTAAATTATGGAGTATCTAGGCTGTAAAGTAAAGCCCCGCCGCATACAACGGCCAGAATGGTGTTTCATAAGATCGGTAACGTGGAATCGGGTTCTTTGGGATATTAGATGAGGACCTGTAGACATCAAATTCGAATATAGAATACTGTATGTTCCAACAATGGCAGTCTTCCTCGATTCGGAGCGAATACTAGCTGGGAGACAAAAATGAGGGTCTCTGCTTCATCTGCTTCAGCGGTGTTTTTCTTATCTGTTTTCGTAACCATAAATATCTCCATATTTCTCCCCGGATTTCGAACTCGGATCAGATATGTCACCTATATTTGCGCTTGTTAAGCAAATGGTAGGAGGGGGGGTACTGAACCTTCTGTGAGGGAGATTCTGGACTCGAAGCTGGGCGAAGTTTCAATGGAGTCGAAGGTGAAGACAACGACGTCGTCCTCATCGTCACTCATTTTCAAGGCGCCTCGTGAGCTCCGCCGAGTAAATGAAGGAGCCTTCGAACCACAGATCACCTCCATAGGACCTTACCACCATGGGAAAGATCATTTGAAGGCCATGGAAACAGACAAAGTTGGTTATTTAAGTAGCCTTCTCCAACGACGTCCTGTTGGCTTGGAAAACTATATGGACACCTATATGTCCATAGAACAAGAATTTCGTAATTGCTATGCCAAACATGATGATCCCGCTATGACCTCTGCAGAGTTCAGGGTGATTATGGTCATCGACGGATTGTTCGTTGTTCAACTCATTAGAAAATTCATGCATCCTCAATTGAGAGAATCAAACGATGTCCTGTTCAAGCAGAATTTGAATCTATCTTTTGTGGCACTAGATTTGTTACTGCTTGAAAATCAACTTCCTTTGTGTCTATTGGAAAAGTTCGCTGTCATGACCGGGCCGGGCGGGGATACTTTTGCAAGACAGAATCTAAATTTCTTCTCCAAAACAGATTTCCGATTACGGATGCTGTATAAAAAAAGAGATGATGAATTTATTCGAAATACTGAGCATCTATCTACTCGGCTTGGTGCACGATAATTGGACCCAGATTCGCTCGGGCTATCTGCAAACATTTCGTCTCATTACATTAGAGCGGAAGGATCAAAAGCATCCGGTCGCCGAGGAAAAGCGCCACCGTACACGGTTAGGGTATGGAGAATGTGATTCATAAGTTCGGCAATAGAGCTGTCGGAACAAGGAATCAAGTTCCGGCAAGGTGAGAAAAACTTCTTGTTTGACATCCAATTCAAACACGGAACACTGTGTATTCCAACCCTAATAGTTGACCACGATACACAGAAAATGATGCGAAACCTCATTGCATACGAACAATTCAAAGATAAATCAGGGAGCATCGTTATGGATTATGCTATATTCATAGATTGCCTCATCAACTATCCCGCAGATGTTGCTTTGCTATGCGACTGTGGGGTAATCGATAATTGGCTGGATAGCAACAAAGATGTCGCCAGCATGATTAACAAGATCAACGATTACGTTTACCTATCCACCGGAAGATTCTATTACTCCAACATATTCTACGAGGTGAACAAGCATTGCAGACAACCATGTAACCTGTGGAAGGTGAAACTGAGGCAGACATATTTCAACACCCCCGGAGATTGGGTTCTTACTTCCATTGCTGCTGCCACTCTCTTGCTCATACTTACCATTCTGCAAACTATATTTTCGGTTCTTGCTTATATAAAAAAACAAGTAGATTGTTCATCTGCAAACTATATTATGTACTTTAAAATCAAACGAATCATGCATGTACCGAATTAAAGGGTTCGAATTCATTTATAATCATCCTTTTGTTTGTAACGACTAGAGATCAATGAACCAGCCATGTCGAAATCACCAAGAAAATAAGCATTTCTGCCTAGCCATAGCATAGGGGAATTGGTTTGTAGTTGTCACAAAGAAAAGACATACCAAAGCTAGCAAATACAGTCCTTTTGTTAGAAAGTGTAATAAGAAAATCACCGAACCAGCCATGTCGGAATCACCAACAAAGGAATCATTGTTACCAAGCCATAGTTCACCAGTGAATCCACATTTTCGCCCTTTCGAAACTTGTTGCAGAAAGTACTCCATGGACATTTTGAAGCACCTTCTTCACCCTGCAACGGTTGCTTGTTTCCCTGCCGTAAGGTACAGGTTACATAGAGATTAAAATAAGTAGATAGCTGCATAAGGGAGGGTAGAAACAATCACCTCAGGGTTTACGTCGTGAGTTTCTTCTTGATCATTTACTTTCATCAGCGTTCTTCTCTCGGCATGGTGCACTGAATCCAAAGACATTTGGGCTTCAAACCTGCCAGAATTCCTCCTTGAAAGGGCTTTGTAGGCTGCATCGGTGTGTATTGTTTCCATCACCGACCCAAAGAAGTTCGTAACGGGTACCTAGAGAGAAATCAACTTGGTTATACAATGCTTCGATGTTTAGTATTATGCATAGCGGTTCATCATGATAACACTGAAAACAGTACCAACAATAATAAAGGCAGTTAAAAATGCAAATTCACCAACCCGAGCATATAGCAGATAATGAGAAGCTCATTACCAGTTAGAGGCACTTGAGCCTTAAAGCTTCATCACAAAACTATTAGAGAAGTACAGAGAACAATCATCGAAAGACGTATAGAGGCAAGCATATTAGGAAACAATTTTGGGACCTCCATACCTCCTCCAAATTCCGTTTGTATAGATCTTTGCGGTAGTAGGCAGTAGACATCAACCAACTTGGATTGTAAGAACTAAAAAGACTGCAAAATAACCAGAAAACCAGAGTTCACTTTTCAGAGATGAAAATGCTTTGGGGAAGCGGCAAAAATGTCAAAAAGAAAAGCCAACTTAAATGGACGAGAATTAAAAACTTCAATCGGGAAAAACATATTGAATATAAAATTTTTAAAATACCTGAAAAGAAAAGTTCATTAACGATCTTAAGACACATCAGTGCTAAAACAAATATGGCTATCATATTACTATTACAAATTCCAAAGCTGATGTACCTGCTCAATGAGGCATTGTCATATATATTTAGCCTCTCAAAGAAAGCAAGGGTATAATAGGTGAAGCGATCAACAACAGATACACCAACCTGCGCTAAGTGAAGAATTGAATAAGAACGATAACAAGTTTGTGTAACCAGAAAACCAACCAACCAAAAACCCTATACCACTCGGGTAATATACATGACATTTTCCCCCTTCTGGGACAGCAATTTAAAGGGTGCTAAAATGATAAAACAATTTCCTTTTATCACTTACATCAGAATCCAAGTGATGTGAGTACGAGTTCTCTCCTTTCATGCTACTTCCAATAGCCAAAACACCAGGGGACTGAAGCTGCAACATAGAGAGCAAAGATCATAAATTTTGCATCAGATCAGCTATCAGATAAAGCACATTATATTGCCTACAAATATATAAGTTTCAGAATGTCTCATCTATAAGTAAACAAAAATAGTTCAGAATTGCACCAAAACAAGAATATCAGTGAGCCGATGAAACAGGCGAAGGGGAATGCCTGCCAGACAATAATTTGAAACTTCGAATAGATTAGACAGACTGCTCATAAATTTTCAAAAGATGTAAAGAAATGAAAATGTATGAGAAATATGTTGATCAGTAGTGGGGTTATAATGCGATTCCATGTAGCAAAATGACAGTAATGGATCCACACCAATAACATATCAATAGTGCAATGAATTTACTTAGAGTTAGCAGAAAATTGAATTTTTTGACAAATATATGCAGGGATGGATGCAGAATTTTATGCTAGGGGGCGAACTTATAAATTTTAGAAGGGAGGGGGGCGAAAACAGATTATCAATAGAAAATAAACAAAAATATATAAAATATAGAAGAATTTGAAAATTTCAGGGGGGCGACTGTCCCCACCCGTCCCCCTCAGTCCATCCCTGAATATATGCATTTTCTACATAACCAAATGATTGAAGAGCAACATTCCTATCTGAAATGCATGCATTTATGGCTAAAAACTGAATAATGTAATATTTGGAGAAGTAAAGCTCCATTTTGATGCAGATAAAAACCTGATTGAAGAGAGTGGCCGCTTGGCAAGTGTCCACCATTATCAACAACTCCTTAAATCTGAATTCGCAGCACCGTCAACAACACAAGTCCATTTTTACATAGAAGTTACAACTATAGACCATCAGCAAGCAAGGTGCATATAAAGCGAAAGATGAAACAAGTCCAGACACAGTTCCGAGCCCATGACACCAACGTAACTGTTAAAAGATAGTCCTTACAAGAAAAGGCAAATTCTGCCAGTTATCTAGCCTATACTTCAAAATTCTATGTTATATGAGATTTGTTCAAGAATTACAAGGAAATTGGGACAGGTACATTCCCTCATGACCTCCAAAAGTCATACAACTTCCAATTCTATAGCTTTATTCAGGAACATGTCAAGGCAGGAGTTATAAGAATATGATTTACTCACCTGTGCTTTTCTTTCATCTGTTTCACAGCATCAGCTAAATCATGACTCTGGAGTTCCTCTGAGTCTTGAAACTTTAAAAACTCGTCTCCTCCATGACCGGTCATATAAAGAAGAATGTGACTGCCTTCATCACTCAAGAGACGCTTTGATCTTGGAACAGCAGTCTCATGACGTCCAGTTAAAACACGCAAAAAATTTTCCACTGTCACTTCATAACCTCGATAATCTACCTGAGTGATGGGATTTTGGATAAATTAGGGTTGATGAAAACTCAAAAGGACAAAAGAATAACAAAAAAAATACACTTCAAGCACAATATCAACAATACACACAGAATGGAAACCTAAGACAATCAAAGTCTGGTACCACGCATGTTAACATTAGGCTAGACCAAACTACTATCCCCGATGAAACCCCGCCTCCCCACCCCACATACGCATACACAAATAAGCCAAATTAGTAATTGGTTAAAAAGAACTAACCTCAACATTATCTCCATAAAGGTTAAGTCTATGGTTCTCGTTGTTGAAAACTTGAGCAGGATACTTGTTTCTAGTGTTGCAGGCCATGTCATCTGCAAGCATGAGTATTATCCTCTCATCAGGTATTCCTAACCGCTTAACTGTCCTGAAAATCCATGTCAAGGAAAAAATCAACCAAAAAAGTTTCTAGTTGTAGCAGGAAAGAAAAATAAGCAACTGTTTGGTTACCTATACAAGGATAAAGTGTTGGCCATATGACGATAGTTAAACCTGAATGAGAAACAATCACAAAAATTAATTCAATCAACAATTTCAGGACTGTATCTAGTGCAGCCGTGTTTGACATCAAATAGTAGCAAAATTAGCAAGTTTGTGTTTTAGCCGACCTAATGCAATGAGAAAAGGGAAAGTAACCTTCTCTGGTATAAGATAACCAAAGAGAAAGCATGTATGTCATGAGAAACAAGAAATGTTATACAGGAGCAAGATCAGACCACTGCCATTACCACATATGGAACTTGCATCTGCATTTCTATCAATGAACCAGAAGCAGAAAAGCATTCACCAAAATCTACATTAACCCTCAAAACATTTTGAAATCATCAGATGGGGAATACCTCCCCAGCACAAACAAAAAGGGGAAAGCTGCTAGACAATAACACTGGAAGGCTGATAGTCAGTTGATTCATCATTATTCATTACCACTAGTTTGAGGGGTGAATCACAGTAACAAAACAGAGGCACAGAGTTCAAACGCTCAAATGAATCACATATCAAAATAGCATCTAAAAGAACACCTATATTCTCTCAACTCCAGATTGGGTTCAAACAAATGTAGCTAGAAATCCAATCATACAAAAAATTTAGGGGGGATGGGCGATGGGTTATCTTAATTATCCCAAAAAACACCATGGGTATAATTCATTTGATCCTAAAACTCAATGAAAAGAAAAGAAAAACAAAACAGGGAAATATAGAACAAAGAGTACAAAGTGAGGTTTTTATTACCAGAAACGGGAGGTGCAAACTAAGACAGCCCAGTTGTTAGTATGCATAGCAGCTTCGACGGAAGAGGAATTGAATGAAATCAAACTGTAGAGAAGCAAACATGGTAATAACAGTAAAACCAAAACTGGTTTGGAATTATTGAAAGTTTCCATCTTGAATTCCGTCGGCTTTTCTTTTCCAGTGAACTAATTGATCTGATCAAATCGTATCTCAGAAGCTTGAAGCAGCAGCGCCAGAGAAGAAAAACAAAACGACGCCGTTACCAGGTCGGGTTTCCTTTTTGGAAATTTTAATCGCATGAAAAGAGAGGACAAAACATTTGAGTTAATTTCACCATAACTCCTCAGTATGATCTTATTTTAAATTGGTTCTTAAACTTTTAAAAATCATAATTTCATCTACAAACTATGGCTCTCTTTCAAAATTGATCCCTATACTTTTGAATATTCTAATTTTAACTTAAACTATGACTCTCATTCTATATTGATCCATAAATTTTTCAACATTCTAATTTTTGGAGTCAAATTTGATATGAATAAATTAATATTTAATTTGAAATCGAATTAGATTTATGAATGAACGTGTCAGATTGAATCGAGGTGGTTAAAAATTCGACCCATTTCATCCTATCAAGTTATTTTCTGATTATTTTGAGAAAAGATGTTTAATGACGCCATGTAAGGTATACTCTCCTTCTCTCTGGGCGTTTTTTGTTTGAAGGGCATTTTGCCTTGTTTTTGGGGTTGGTCATGTCATTTTAACATCTGGGTTGTGTCATGTTAAGCATTTGGTATTCTGTCTATGGTTGTTTAATGCCTTGTTTCTGTTGTTTTAGTGGCATTCTGTTTTAAAGAAAGGATGTTTTTGAATGAGTTGTATAGTTGTTTCCTGAATATGTGATCGAATGGTTTTTTTTAAATTAATATGGGATAAGTACAATGTAGTATCTGTTTAAATATAACTCTCAACCTCTGAATACTCACACCCTGGTATCTATGGTACTGGAATTTCGGGTCCTCAAAGAATAACAAAATTCTTTTACCACGGAGACCACACGGTTCATGTTATGTGATGAATGTTGGTAGTTGAGTCATGCAGGGATAGAACTTTATCAAGCGTACAAACCTTTAAGTATATTAAAATTTAACTGTTTTAAGTATATTAAAATTTAACTGTGTAAAACTATAGGGTTTTAGGGATGTGAAATTAGACCATTAAAAGAAAATAAAATACCTAAATTATATAAGAGTTTGAAATTTCAAGAGGATGGGACTGATATCCCTAGAGCTATGAGTGGCCAAAGGGTATGGCATTTTATTCAAAGTTGTGCCTTTGTTGGCAGTGAGACAGTGGTCATGGAAAAGAACAAGCTGGAAAACTCAAATGTTATCTGCTTTAATTATTTTCCATTGCCAAAAAAGATGGAGCTAATGGTACAACAAAACTCAAAATTTAAGACAACTATGCTATGTAGGGAACTAAGACATTCCTCTTTGAATCAATGACCTGTTATATGGAAAGGAAAGTTTTGGACAAATATTTCTGATGTTAAAGCGAGATCATCCAACGCCTTAAGAGTCATTCTCAGTTAACAAGGCCGGAACCTGGAAGGGCGAATGCACCTTGGAAGAAGAGATGAAACGAATGATACGGAGAAGAAATCTGGATTGGATTAATCCGAACGTGGCAATAAGAAACTAAAGCCTGTGTTCTCACGAATCAGTGGTGGTGGTTCGATGTCTGCAATGTCTATTTGTTCCATTGACTTTGATAGGTCATCAACTGAAAATGGTATGCTGCAAAATGATCAAAGTTGTGGGAACTCAGTTTAGGAACAGGTTCAGAATTCAGATAATTTTCCAGGTAGTATTTTCAACATCTCAAATGGAATGAAACGATTGAATAGGGTATAAAAAATTTCGTAAAGCGGAAAGTAAAAGCTAACCTTGAATCGTCATCCAGCAGGAAGGAATTACTAACTGCATTGTTTGAATCTTCTGTCATCAACACTCTCATATTGGCTATTACCTAGAAGTTGATAAATGAGCTAAATCATTATTAAACTACAGGATACCTCTTTAATCTGGGTTGAGAAATTGCATCTCTAGAAACTTACATCCGGTGACACACTATGTGTGCCGTACTTGTCATCCCAATACATGGTACTAATACGATACAGCTGCTGTATACTAAGGACCTGCAGGTGGAAAATGATTTTTTTTTTAGACTTGAGATTCAGGGAAGATTTAAAAGGTAGATATAATGGTATCTAATTATATGTTACATTTTTTAAACTTACCGGACAAAGATCGTGGCTTATTTCGTCCAGTGTTTTCTTAGACTTTTGATGTATTACCTAAATCAGAAACAGATAAAGAGGATATCAGTGCACCATTTCTTTTATCGTCATAACAAGAAATGGAAAAATAGATTGAAAGTGTTATAAGAATGGGAACATACTAGAAAACCAATGGCCTGCCGAATATGCTTAAGCTCATCCCAAGCTAAACCTGCATACTGCATTTATATATCTATCAAGTTCTGCAAGTACATATCTTAGAACCAGAAAGTGTGAACTGGGAGGCTTAAGGTACCTCGTCAGTTGCCTCAGAACACCAGTGTTCAAGTTCAGCTAGTCCAGCTTTTACATATTCACCATTACTGAACGAACAACATTCTCTCCTCAACAAAAGGCTACAACAGGACAGTGTATTGATAAGGCATACGATAATTTTCTTCATACAGCAGAACAAACAAAGTATAACGCATTAAATAGCAGTATGAGCTCTAACCTGTTGAAGAGTTGAACATTGATGAACGAGAATATCTGTGTAAACACCTTACGGACTAAGAAAGGAGGTACCTGTAAAGGGGATCAAACAACATTAATCCTAAAGGAAAAGCTGTTTAATCAATGCATATCAATGGTAAATATATGAGTACTTGAAGAGCCGGCATACCTAAGCTCAACTTGGAATTTGAAAGTAAGGTTTATGCAGAAGACAAAATATAGATACAAGTAAGGGAGGATGTTTAAACTAACATGATTTTCTTTCAATTTATTCAAGAATTTTCCAAGGCTTTTTACAATCCCTTGCCAGTGTGCAATCAAAGCCTGCTGGCCTGCAGTGTTAGCAACTGATCTTGATGCTCCCTTGACTAAGCTTGCTCTGGATGTTCTTGGTGCCTATATCATTGTGTCCATATTAGTCATAAAAGTAATTCTGGTTTAGTTCTTCGGGTTATTGCCTTCACTTAACCTAATTCTGATATATATTACCTGGATGCACAGTCCAAGCAATGGTGAAATTTCTTTCTTCAGATTATCTCTGATCATCCCATATATCTTCTCCACGTATGCTGTAAGCTGTTGCTTAAAAAGCAAGGCTGGGTACTTGGCTTCAACTTGCCGTAAAGTGTCCATACCACTGGTGACAGTACCATTAATCAAGGCGAGATTGACGCCTTGTGGAGCTGCACGGAAACTCTTCAAGAAAATAACAGTAACACATGGATCAGTCGCAGAAATGAAATTTTCTGAACATCATGACTTGGCATTAGTGAGAAAGCTTTTTACCTGAGTCATTCTCCCAAACAAAGTAGCTGATGATGATCGACGTCGTTGTGGTGTCATTCCAGCAGCACCACTAGCTTTCAACGTGCGCTGGAGTAGCAAGAGAAGTGTGGAGGCATTGGATAACCAATAGGCCAAGACGTCATTGTTATCCGGTGTCTGAAATTCAAATGCCAACAAAGAGCTCAAGAATCTGAGGTTTCTGATATTATCTTTCAGAAAAGGTTAGCGTGTAAAGCTTGATATTTCAACCTCAATAGCATTTCCTATAGTCTGAATGATCCGATCGAAGACACTTGTTCTCTCAACTTCAAATGATCTCCATTGCAAAAGACATTTATATATGATACAAGCTGCAATAGGCCTGTTCCCTGCAAAGCCTAAATGTTGTGCGATACATCGAATGAGTAACTCCTGGTTTTCCTGTTGTTTCTCGTTTAGTGACTTTTGTGGTTTCTCCTCCACTTCACTTGGCTCTCTACTGTTTATGGAGCTGCTGTGAAGATCCTGTTCAAATACATTGATCGAGACGAGAATTTAGACAACAAAGAACACCATATATGGGTTTTTATTTCATTTTTTACTCCTTTTCTTGGTGATCATAATGCAAAGTTATAGCAGTGTTTACTCACAATGGGTACCCTTGGTTCTAAATGCCCACTTTCAGAACCTCTCTGCCAATCATTAGACAGCTGGTAAATTTCTTTATTTCTTTGAGACAATAAAAGTTAAAATGGAAAATTTCAGAAGTTCATTATTCTAAATACCTGCAAAATTGATCTCGAACGTCCAGAAAGGAATTTATTAGGAGTCATAGATACAGCCTGTTGTCGTAGTACTTTATTCTCCGATTCTATATTAGTGAGCTTCTCTTCTAACCTGATGTCATGTAACCATGCCAGGAAGATTTTAATGTGGTTGATATATGGAACTGAGCAAGAACATTAACTGTATAAAACATGCATTATATGTTCTTGACAGAAACAAATTGAGCATTTATAGTAAACTCGTAAGGCAAATTATTTTTCATACACTACCCTCTCAATGTATCTTGGAGTAGTTTAAATTTTTTTTCTGTTTCTTCCAATTTTTTTGCACTTTCTTCATTTGACTGTTTGAGTTCATTGTATTTTTCTTCTGCATCGTCTGCTCTCTTTTTTTCCGAGTCGAATGTGGCCTGTTGGAAATAACAACAATGTCAATATCATAAGCTCTTATTTTTCAAGTATATACAGTCTTTCTTAGAGGAAATTGTTTATCTTCAATTACTTGATCCATTAAAAGAAATAAGTACTAACTGAAGAGTAGACCTTTCTACCTTTAGGGTTTCCATTTCTTCTGTTAACGATTCAAGTTGCTTTGTATCTTCAACTAAAATTTCTCTCTCTTGAACAACAGGAGGCGCTTCTTCAACGGCTTTCTTTGCAGACTCCCGTTCTTTTTCAAGCAATTCATTGGTTTCGTCAATTGTTTTCTGCATTTCTTGCAACTGGCTTTGCAGTTTTGCTACCTCCTGGGCTTTTGCTTCTTCTAAATCAGTCTGCATAAATGGTTTCAAGCCTTTCCATGAACATATATAAAAAAAGAAGCACATAATACAAATATAATCTCAGAGTATTCCAAAACACTTAAAAGCAAATGTAATTCAAGAATGTTGACAATATGTTTCGAGACACATTGTTGCATAGATACGACCAAACAACTTCCGGTAGAACTTTCATGTTCATGTTTTAGTAGTTTTGACCACATTTTATAAATCTGCAGAATTAGACCATTACCCGTAAACGTTTCTCGAGCTGTAAACGCCATGTAAGTTCCTCCACATTCTTTTCAAGCTTATCCTTTGCTTCTTTTAGTGCACCTGTTTCCCTTGCAGCCTACATCAAAACCGAGGAAAACGGAAAGCATTAATAGAAAGAAATGAATTGCAAGTCCCATAATCTTACTGATAAAAACACAGATCAGTTGGTTAATGATATTACTTCTATAACATCATTTTATTACAGCAATACGAAACATCAGTTGATGGACATAGTGAACACAAAAAGATTCAAAACCTACGAGATAAGATGAATTATTTGAAAGAAACAAATTTTGTAAGACTATAAAAGCATATAATCCAACACACACCATTTTGAGCTTTCTAAGCTCTCGTCTAGCAACTCTTCCCCTCCACCTGGTTTGTGTCACTATACATCCTCTTATGAGCTTCTTATAATATTTGACAGCTCTACAACAGCGCCATTGAGCCTGCAATGTTTCATTTATCCAAATTAAACAAGGACTACTCTGAAATGGATAGACAAGAGGCAAAATTTTCAAGCAACCTAATATGATTTAGAATATAACCTGAACCAATGTTGCAGCTTTATTTAACTTCCTGGATCTGAGTTCCTCACGAGCAGTCATTACCCTTATGCCTGTCTGTAAGACAAGGGCAGATACGTGGAGTTTCTTATAGGCTTGTCTTGATTGGTACTTCCTTGTGTTCTTCTGAATTTTCAAAGCTGCAGCCTGCCTTCTCTTATTACCATAAACTCTGCAAGCCAATCTTCCTGCAGATTTATATGTAAGGCAGTTTATTAACATGCTAGATGCATCAGTTCCTCTATATCTGCTTTCCTATTACCCATAGAAAAGTAGCTCGAAATAAACAACAAGATACTATTGAAAGCTACCAAAGCATACACTAAAAGACCGAGCTCATTTCGTAGATTTATTTTTGACACTCACCTCTACATATAGCCTGAAGATTAACAGAGGCCTTTCGTATTGCAAGGAATCTTTTACGAGATATATGAGTACAAATGCGCCGCTGTATGATTTTGGCAGCAGAATTGAGTATTTCTGCCCTCTTTGAGTCTAGTTCTGCCATCTGACCAGCTCTCAGAAAGACCTTTGTTATGCCTATCTGCAAAAACCATTTTGTGGTCAATAAGTGTTGCTTCTTACTGCAATATTACAAATACAAAGTACCAATGTATGCAATTTTCGGTTCCTAAAGCTACAGAGAAGATGCTAAAGGACATATGCCAATTGTTAGACCAGTTCCAATGGTTGCATTAAAATTGTTGTATTACCTGATATCCTTGAAGTCCAGACTTGTCCAAAATCTTTTGGCACGCAACCTTTTCATCGCAGCTGCTTACAGATAAAACCAATGATAAGAGCATTGAATTTAGTTTTTAATTTCAATCAGCAGAGTGCAACAGTAAAGTCTTAACTCGAACATCCACCGTCAAACAGAATTACACCATTTTCATGACAGCTAATCACGATTTTAAACCAAAATAGATCACTTACTTTCCTTCCAAAGCCTCTGGAAGAAGAATCCCGAATCGATTAATGAATTCAAAGAAAGGTCTTCGTGTTGGATATCCGGCCATACTGATTCTGATTGCCTCTAGAACACCCTAAAAGACCAACTTCTAGTTAAAAGGAAAACATCTAAGCAACAAGAAAAGATAGCTTTTACAAACCAGTTCTAATCAAATCATAAAATAAGAAATCTGCACTCACGCTGCAGCGAAGTTGTTGCATGACATTGACATTTTCAAATATAGCAGGTTTAAGTAGGTTGTTCGGCTTTACACATCGGATGTAGTGAGGTTCCGTAGAATTTAATGTTTCCATTAAAGATTGTAGTTGTAGCTACAGCATCATTTATCAAGAAAGTGTTAATCCACAAGTTCTTGCAGTATATAACGAGATATATGAGGCAGTGTAAAAGATGATTCAGTTGATAGAAAGGGACTATACCAAAATCATGAAGACAAACATAAAGCAAAACTACCTTAAAACGAGAACCGATCGAGGAAAACTTGGATGATTTTGATGTTTCTTCTGGAAGTGGAGGGAAAAGGCCTGCTACAAACGAACACTTGGAAGCATTCAACAAGTCTTGATGTTCAGGAACCACATAATCCTTGTTTTTGTCCAGAAATTGATCAGATTGGTACTGGACCTGGAAAAGAATGTTGTTAGAAATCATAATTGACATATCAGCTCAACTATTTACCCGTAAACACTTTGCTAATGGAACATACGTCTCCAGCATAATGAGCAATGGTGAAATCAGTGCGAGACAGTTTCGGCTTAATGAATCTCTTGTGGTTCTTAAACGTCTGATAAAGCTTGTTTGCAAAAGTTTCATGAGTTGATTTTGGGAACATGCTGATAAATAAATAAAGTGTAATTAATAAGACAGTAATTATTCTTTTCATCAACTAGCAGCTTAAACAGAAGTTATTTAATGAATTACAGACAAATTTCTTTGAGAAGTAGCAAAATTTTGAAGCAAATACATGAAAGAACAATATTGTACCAAGCTTCATCTAGAAGAGCAACAATTCCTCCAGGTTTCTGCCAACATAAGAAGGAAAATATATATAAGAGGGAAAATATATATATATATATATCTCTTTAAGTAAAATAATCAAGAAAAATAGAAATGAAAAAAAGTAATGGTCAACATGTATTATGTTTAGGGGATTAACCTTTTCAATAAGGTCTAGGACATCCTTATTATCAACAAATTCGATGTAGCTCCAATTGATCTCCTCTTTTTTGTACTCTTCTTGCTCCATCTTAAACACATGCTGAAAAATATAAACCAGAAACACTTAATTTATAGTTTCTGACTGAAAAATAGATCAAATGGACAACATGATTTTAAGACCTTACCTGATTGAAATGCTGTTGCAACTTCTCATTTGTGAAGTTAATACAGAACTGCTCAAAGCTGCACGGTGAGATACCATGAAATGAAGTCATAATTCTTCTTAACTGATTTAAAAGGTAGTTTTCTGAAATATCTCAAATACAATAGTCCATCAATTTATAATGGCTACAACCATTGAGCATACCTGTTAGACTTAAAGCTTTCGAAACCATATATGTCGAGGACTCCTATTAAAAATTTCGAGTTTGGATCTTGTCCTATTGAATTATTAATTTTATCCACCAACCTGCATACAAGGAGATACAACTTAGCATTATCTCGGCATCATAAATTGTTCTGCTTTGCCTTATCATGTGAGATTATCTCATGTTGAAGCTTCTCACCAGTCAAACAATCGTGAATAAACTGTTTTAGCCAAGCCATCCCTGCTAATTGTAGCGCTTGAGGATCGGACTTCTCTTTATAACCTCCTCGGGCGTGACCATAACACGCTTACACAATGCATCTTCTAAGGCCTTAGCATCACACCTGAAATGAAGTGAAGTGAAAATAATTAAATGAATATGAAAGTGACGATACCATAAAATACGACCTTGTGACATGAAGAAAAAGAACATACATGAGAAGCTCTGCTGTTGTTTGCAGATGGAACTTAGCCTGGTCATCTTTTGGAAGTGATGAGTCAGCTTCCTTTCCTTTAGAAAAAACAATGTTCCCAAGATGAAGAATTGCAGCAACAACTCTGAAAATGGCTTCCTGATAAAGAAAAAGGACTGTCATTCCTTGTTTTTATCAAAAAGCAGATGAATACTTGCAGCTTGAAGATTTATACCTGCTCCTTGTCACTAATCCCGACGATATCCATAGCCCCGTGTCGCAAGATCTTGGGCATCACTTACACCGACCAGTTCAAAGCACTTTGACTGGTTAAGATAGTGATAGTTTTTGGGGCTTCCCAACTTGTATTTCTCAACTTCCTGCTAACGATCGTAACTTAAGTAATATAGCTAATATTCATCATTAGTCAGATAATCTCACAAGAAGCCGGAAAATTACCTCCTGCGGTGCAGCACAAAGAAGATAAAAACAGTGGTAGTTGCGCTCAGGGTCGGAAACTTGGCAAACACGAGACCTCTCTAGAAGGTAAGTTCTGATGGCAGCTCCTGATATTCTTCCATGTTTATCAAATTGGATCTCAACAAATTTACCAAAACGACTGCACCAGCATCAGTATTAAGAAAGATTAGTTTCAAACCATATATTGTAGATTGGTGCAGATAACGGAAAATTAGGTAATTATATTCTCAAATATCTAGTTGCTAATATAAATTTAACAATAATGTAATTGTTGATTTTGTGTAATTAACTAATTTTATAATTTTTTTTCTAGATTAGATTATCTTTGTAATCTGTAAATAAGTACCACTTTTATCAATATCAACATAAAGAAATACAGAGAATTTCTTCTTCTCTATATATACCGTTATTCTACATGGTATTAATTTAGATTAGTCAATCCTTTAAACCCCAGTCAAATGACTACCAAAATATCCTCGAGATCAGTAATTCCAGTTTGATTTTCACAGCTCATGAATATATATATTTTTCTTTGCCTTTATGAATAATAACAATGGCTTAGGAGCATGAATTGTTGATTATAGGACATCAGATTATATGACACGAAACATTATCCTAAACTAAAATTTTATAAGATCATTTTTTCATTCTCATATCATGACAGTAGCTGTGTCATTATCACTAATCGAAGGAAGTATTCAATCTAGATTAACCAAGATCTTTACTTAAACTCCGTTCTTTATGTTCAATCACTACTTGCAATCTTTTGTCGGTTAGTAAAATCACTAATGAAATGAAGTGTCCAACTAAATTTATTATGAACGGCTGTGAATTTCAAGCACTGGATTCAAAAAAGTGATTGGAAATGTGTGATTGTCTGGTAGCCTCTGCATCATTCAAGGATAATTTCTTCCTATAAGGCAAATCAACTCAAGTCTACCTTTTCAGTTTAGTAGTGTTAAATATGAATTTTCTCTTAATGTTAGTTAGATTATGTTATGACATTTTAGGTTAGGACACCCAATTTTTTTTTATCTTGCAAGATCGTTCCCTCAAGTATTCATTCAGAACAAACTCAGTTCTCTTACTTGTGATGTCTGCCAACTTGCAAAACTTACAAAACACATTTATCTTCCTTCTACTTACAAATCATCTAAATCCTTTTTCAGTTATCCGCATTGACATTTGGAGTCCTTCACCACTTAAGAATACTAATAGTTGAATGTGGTTTGTTTCTTTTATTTCAAGAGTTACTTGAACTTTTTTAATGAAAGAGAGATATGAAACATAAGAGAAATTCAAGATCATAGAATGCTTGAAAAATAATTTCAGTGTGAAATAAGAAATTTTCATAGTGATAATGGGAGGAAATACTTTGTCAAAGTTTTAGGCATACTGTAATGAAAAAGGGATAATTCAGATTAGTTCATGCGTAGATACCCTACAATAGAGTGAGATTGCTGAGAGAAAGAATCGATATCTTTTAGAAGTTACTAGGTCCTTATTTTTTTCTAGTAACTTCCTAAACATTTTCGGGGAGAGACACTTCTTACTGCCACATACTTTATTAATGGGATGTCTAACAAAACTTCAAAATTTCAGACACCTGGAGAAATATTCCTCGAGAACTTTCCTTTTTTCAAGCCATGTCTTCTATACTCCCTTTTCGAGTGTTTGGATGGACTACTTTTGTTCACAACCATTCCCAATTTAGGTCTAAGTTAGATCCTGAGTCTATCAAAATCATATTTTTAGGATATTCTTCAATTAAGATGGGTTACAAATATTACTCTTCTGTCACACAAAAATTTTATATATCCATGGGTGTTAAATGTTTTGAACATACTCTATTTTGTTTACTAAGATTAAAATTCAGGGGGAGAATTTGAGTGAATTTCAGGTCAACACTAATCTCCAGCCTTTTGAAAACTCTTTTGGATTGCAATCTATGTTCTAACATTCTTTCTCACCAAATTCGCAGTATATTTCTCAACTTCCAACATTATTAGAAATGCCTCCACTCAAACTACAATCATCTTTCAGAACTTGTTCTTCTAAATATTCCTTCAACACCTTCACCGAGTCAAAATTCCCCAAAAATTTCTCAAGGTAACTAAATCTCACTTTAGATAAAGGAACGTATTGTTTACAACAGAAGGCAAAAACATAAGTCTATCTCAGAGGCTGTCACATAACCTGGAATTTTCCAAGAGCTGGACTTGAGTCCAATTGCCTCTAAGGAAGGAAGTATCACTTCGATTCTAACCTAGTTGCCACAAGAAAAAAATATTGTTGGTTGTAAATGAATATTTATTGTGAAGTAAAATCAAATGCCAGTGTTAAAATATTTAAGACAAAGCAGGTGGCTAAGGGCTTTACTCAATCCTATGGCATTAACTACCATGAGACATTTGCTCAAGTAGTCAAACTAAATACAGTTAAAGTTTTGCTCAACTTAGCTATAAACGAAAACTAGGAACTACATCAGCTAGATATCAAGAATGCATTTTTGAATGAAAATTTGAAGAAATAAGTGTACATGAGACTACCTCCAAGAATGGAACAAAACAAAAGAACTCAATGGTTTGCAAATTAGAGAAATCTCTTTATGGCCTGAAACAATCTCTTAGAGTCTAGTTTGAGAGGTTCACCAAAGTCATAGTTAAAAATGGTTATAAATAGTGTCAGACAGATCATACATTGTTTATAAAGATGATTTCAAGGAAGAAGAAAGCCATCCTCATTGTTTATGTAGATGATATCACCATCATTAGAGATGATTATGCCGAAACTATTAATCTAACGAAAATGTTGGTCAGTGAATTTGAAACTAAAGACCTGTGAAGTTTAAGGCATTTCTAAGGGATGTAAGTTATGAGATTAAAGGCTGATATTCTCATCTATCAGAGAAAATATATTTTGGACTTATTGTTTGAAGCTAAAATTTTAGGATGTAAGTCAGCAGAGACTCCAATGGAAGTTAATATAAAATTAAGAAGAGAAGAGGTGGAAAGTGCGGTAAACAAGGAGCAATACCAAAGATTGGTAGGTAAATTGATTTACCTTTCTCTCACCAGACCTGATATTACCTTCTTGGTAAGCATAGTGAGCCAACATATGACAAATCCAAGAGAAAAACATGGAGGCATTAAACAAGATTCTAAGGTATCTAAAAATGACTCCCGATCATGGTCTAATTTTCAAAAAAAAAAAAAAGGAGATAAATCAGTGAAATTATTTACAGACTCAAGTTGGGTTAGGGAGCTGACTGATAAAAGGTCTACCAATGGTTATTGTTTTCTGATTTGTGGAAATTTAGTCACCTAGAGAAGCAAGAAATAATCAGTTGTTGCTAGAAGTAGTGCAAAAGATGAGTAGGGCCCTTGCACTTGAAATTTGAGAAGGTGTATGGTTGAAGAGGTTGCTAGTTGAATTAGAAATAAGTCAAGACAACAAGTTGTGATAGTCAGTCTGCAATCAGTATAGCTAAAAATCTAGTTCACCATGATAAAACTAAGCATGTAGAGATTGATCGACATTTCATCTAAAAAAAAAAAGGTTAATAATAGTATAGTAAAGCTGAACTTGGTTTCTACTAAAAATCAGCTAGCTCATATCCTCACCAAAGCACTCTCGAGTTATCTTTGATGAATTACATTCAAGTTGGGAATCTATAATGTATACTCACCTACTTGTGGGGGTGCAGATTGGCGCAGATTGTGAAAAAAATAGGGAATTATATTCTCAAATATCTAGCTACTAACATTTAGGGATTTAATAATATTGTAGGTACTGATTTTGCATAATTAGACGATTTTATGTATATTAGATTAAACTTTATTTGTAACCTATTAATAGGTTCCACTTTTACCAATATCAACATAAAGAAATACAGATAATTTATTCTTCTCTACACACACCACTATTCTACATATATTGTTCTATATAATGAACATTAAATGCTATTAATCATCAATTGGATACAAAGAAGCAAATGAATATCCTTCCTTAGGAGTTATTTTCTACAAGGGAGTCTTACCTGGAGTTGTTATTTCGAACAGTTTTAGCATTGCCAAATGCTTCAAGAACTGGATTAGACTGCATTCAGGTAGAATAATGTTCTTATCAGTTATCATGCAAGAAATCAGGGAGACCCATGTTCGATGGAAGGTAACACGAGTTAAAGTTATCGATCATACTTCAAGAACTTGTTGTTCAACTGTCCGTCCTTCGGTGGCAACTCTGCCACCTAGATAGGCAAGGTATCGCATAAGCATCTTGGTGGTCTCGGTTTTACCTGCTCCACTTTCACCACTAACCAGAATTGAATTACTTTTTCCTTCATTAACCATTGCCCTGATTGAAGTTAAATAATTCTTTAAAATTTGTTCATCGATTGCCAAAAAAGATGCATAGAGTAAAGAAGAAGAACAATAACCTGTATGCAACATCAGCAACCGCGAAAACATGGGGACTTAGTTCTCCAAATGGGGCTCCCTTGTATTGTTCCATCATGTGAGAACCATAGATGTGTGCCAATTTTTGGAAAGGATTAATAGCAATCAATATATTTCCTGTATATGTCTGCCATCACCAGTATGCCAAATATTAATATAAAGAAAAACCCCGAAAAAGAAAAACTAACAGCTGTGATTACATAAAGAGAAAGCTTACATAAATTTCATTGAGTTCATATCTATTTTTCAGATTCTGCAAAACTCCAGGTTCATGTAGATAAGATAGCTTTGTCATGTCATCAACTCCACCAGGAGCAGCTTCCATGTCTTTCGGATATATTTTTGATAATTTCGATACCAGCTTCCAACATGACAATAGTCAATCTCAGTACGAGGAAAACCCAAGTAAAATACATTTTACGTAACACTACTAAACCCTGTTTAGACACTTCAATTTTCTTCATACACGTATTTGAACATGGTTACAAGAGCATGATCTTCCATATATATATAAAAAAACTCAGAAAACAATGGAAGTACCCAAGCCGAACATATAGTCGAATACATTACACTCATCCCAAAATCCGGGTAAGAGAAGTTGGTTCATATAGGAAATGAAGCATACCTTTTTTCCATTAGAGGTGTTAATCTCGGCATCTTTTCCGGTAATTTTCGAAACCACCCCATCGATCCAAGATACATCAGGGTCTTCAGCCCAAACGTGAGAACCTACAGTGATATTTACAGTTGCCTGCGATCAAAAGTATCAAAATCATCATTAACATTATGCAAAGAATTTTTTTCTTTTCATATGCACACACACAACAACAACAACAACAACAACAACAACAAAGCATGAACTTCTATCAGCTTGTAATACTAATTACAACATGCATCCATACAACCACAATGTACATCGAGTCAAAAGTTTGAATCTTAACATAAAAAGAATAAGAACGGGAATAAAATCGACTAGTATCCGAAGATCGGGTTACCATTGTTAAGTTCTCAATCTGAATCCTACCAATGTGTGATTAGTTTCTTCCTTGAAGCAGACCTTAGATCTAACTCCGAAAATTGGAGCATGGCTGGAAAACGAATTCACTTCCTAACCAAAACTTTTGCCTCTTAATTCAATAGACCCAAAGTTGAAAGATCAAAAAGAAGGAAACAACCCAAGTTGCCAACGAGTTTATTTGATTGCAAGAACATTAAGCTCCCAAAACATAGTCGAGATTTCCCCCCAATTTCCTGTAAAAGAAACCGAAAAACAGTGCAATGTGAATGTAATTAACTTCTGGGGAAAATTAGAGAGTCGGAGAGAAAAGAGTGGCGAATCATATGTGTTGTGAATGATGGGTTTGTTGAGAATCTGACATTGTTCAATGATACCGTTATGTTCGGTATTTATTTTACCTTTGTTTGCGCGCCAAATTCGTGGCTTCTAACCATGCGACTTGCTTAATCTCGTGGGAATACATGGTTATTTTACAGACAATGATACCGTGAAGAAAAAAATTAATTAAAATGGAAGGCTAGATTTATTAAAATCATTAAGAATTTAGGGTTCTTCATCAACCAGTCATTTTCTTTTTAAATTAAATGGGATTTTGAGTTCTTTCGATCATAAACGCAATGTTGAATTTGTTTTCAATCGCATAAGTATACAGGATCTGATTTCCGCAATTTCACGTACGAATAGCCTAGCTACGGAATCAAGAAAATTGAAAAATCGATTCGAATCGAATTATGCAATTCAGTTTGAATTTTTCAATTTGCGGTTAAGTTACAATTTTTCTACATGTAAATCGTTTGAATCGAATCAAACCGAATTAAAAAATATAAAAGAAACTACATATCCAAAACAAATTCATTTTGGATTTATTATAAGACAAACTTAAATAAATAAAATATTAAAACTAATACTAATTTTATAAATTTAAATTTATATATTACTCTCGACTGAAACTTCGTATTCGTTTCTTTTTAGAGGTTGAGTTTGAAATATAATGAACAGTCAAAAACCACAAAACCTAATCAAATCGAACCGAATCGAAAATCGTGATTTTTGTGTCATTCCGTTTCAATTTTTAAAAACCTGCAAAGTACAATTTCTTTCATATTTAGTGAAAATCTGAATCGAATCGAACCGAATACACCCTTACGTACAATTGGTCTTCGCATTGTCCGATTATTAATAGTTTATGTACGAATAAATAGAATGATTATTTTATGATAAATCAATAATATTAGCGCTTCTAATATAATTTTTCAAATATTAGTAATCAAAATAAAAGGCTATTAACATATTAATGACATTATATTCATTTTATCCTTTTATTTATTGACATAGTAACAACTTTCAATTTTTTTTTTGTTAATCTCGAGTAAATACAAAGCAATATATATTTAAAGAAAACTCTAAACCTTTCGATATTGAATGATCACAACTTTCAATATTTATTATTTTTTTAATTTAATTCTATTTAAGAATTTAAGAAAAAGATTTAATTACGTTATGTATTCATAAATTATGTCCCTCATTTAAATAGGCCCCTATTCATTTAAACAATCTAATTTCATCTTCAACCTATGACTCTCAATCTAAATTTGGTCCCCAAACTTTTTGACATCCCAAATTCATCCTCAAACTTTTGAATGATTTAAGAGCTGTTATTGGAATGTTCAAAAGTTTAGGATCAATTTAGAATGAAAGTCGTAGTTTGGTGATGAATTTAAAATATTTAAAAGGTTAGAAACTAATTTAAAATGAGACTCATAACTTAGAGATGTATGATGTAATTAACTTTTGAAAAAACTAAATTACCTCTAATTTTTAATCAAATTAATATGATTTTAACATAAACAATAATTAATATGTTAGTTTTTTATATCTTTGATATGATAATTTACGTGACAATTCAAACGCGAAGATAAAATATAGTCAGGAATGGATTAAGGTGGCTAGTGGGGGCGGTTGCCGCCCTTAAAATTTTTAAATTTTATATATTTTAGATATATTTTTATTGAAAATTTATTTTCGACTTCTTAGATTTTTTTAAGTTTGTCTCTTCTTAAAATTTTATAAATTTGTCCCATAGCATAAAAAATTATTTTTGTCTTTGAATATAATGAATGTATATATAAATTAACAAGAAGTTATATAAAGATATATCAATTTACAAAAACTCAATGTAAATGTAAACAATTAAAATTAAGGTTTTAAGTTCAAGTTAGGTGAAATTATCTAGAGATTTGATTTAATTTGACTTCAAATATAATAATGATTCTTAATTTCTAATAACTATAAGATATAAAGGAATATCAGAACAAAAGATCATAGAGGTGTCAGGGACAGGCGTATGATTGTAATTTAGGGAGGGCGTATTTGAATTTTTAAAATTTCAAGGGAGGTGAATTTAAATTTATAAAATTTCATGGGTAAAAATAATTTTTCAATAGAAAATACTTAAAAAAAATCTAAAATATAAAGGCGACCGTCTGCCTCAGTCCGTCTTGCATAGAGCTGGGTGCAATGGAGAAGGAAGAAACTCATAATTTTCACGTGCAATCTCTTCAAATGACCATCAAAATCCATCCACTGATAAGTAAAACGAAAACTAAACAAAGTTAAGCAGAGTTTGAAAGATGAGACCCTACAAATTTACATATTTAGATTACTATAAGATGCAGTGTCTCTCACTTGAAACGTAAGGCCAAAATTCTGATGATGAATCAAACCACCATATGTCCAACCGTCGTTACCTTTCAGTTCCTCTCGTCGGCCGCTTTCAAGTAAAGGGTTTCACCCCCATCACCTCCCTGACCACCGGAGCTTCCTCCCCGGCCTTCAGCCGAGCCGCCCCTCCCAATATCTTGCTTGCCACCATGGATGCCTTCTCTCGAAGAACCGCGTCCGAAATCTGGAAACCCTCCAGCACCAAGTGCTCCACTGCCACCTGCAGTGCTGGACACAGTTTGCAGCATGTGAAGGCCACCAGAGCTCATGCCGAGCTGACCGGAGGACCTCTTGAATATGATCAGTAGTGACGTTGTTGGGATAATAAGCTGCTATCATGGGCTGCATCTGCATCAGCTTCTATATGATCAGTAGTGACGTTGTTGGGATAATAAGCTGCTATCATGGGCTGCATCTGCATCAGCTTCTGCTGCATTTTCTTCCTTTATTATCCCCCCCCCCAAAACATTCTCAAAAAATAAAAAGTAAAAAATGTACGTTCGTCTCTTCCCTTTTTGTATGCAAAGAAAAAGAGAAAATTAAGGTGGCGTTTGGTTAAGAAGGATATTTATGAGAGAATTAGAATTTGTGAAGGAATTGAAATCTGAATCTAAAACCTGTTTGGTTGGCAGGAAATTGAATTGGAATCCAATTCCATATTCTGTTTAGTTCGCAGACATGTCAGATGAATTTGATTTCAGTAATGTAAAATAACATAATTGCTATTCTTTTTTTTTTTACTTAATTTTAGTTTGTTTTATAACTTACATGTATCAATATATTATAAAAATTTTAAAAATATTAAATTTGTATTTTATTGATTGATTATTCATTTCAATAAATTATAAAAATCATACTAATAAACATCATAAGTTAAAATCATCCTAATTAGGGATGGCCATGGTTCGAGTTGGGTCGGGTTTTTGGTCCACCCGACCCGACCCAAGAACAAGGGAACCTCCACCTGAGACCCGACCCGACCAAAATAAAGTTTCACCCGACCCGACCCGACCCAAATATATGAATTAGAAATTCGACCCGACCCGAAATAATAAAAAATATTTTTATTCAATAAAAACAGTGACTTAATTGAAAAAAATTATATATAGAGGGGTATTATTGTAATTATTCCTAAATATATAGGGTAAAATTATATATTTTTTCAGTTCAGGTCGGGTATTTTTCACCTTAAACCCGAACCCGATTCAAATATCAAACTTAAAAAAACCGACCCGACCCGAACCTGATTTTTTTTTTAAAAATCCGATCCGATCCCAAATTTTTTTATAAAAAAATCCGACCCGAATATCAAAAGATTGATGAGGGTAGTATGATCAAATTTCACATTCCCTCCTCTAAGGTGTCGTTTGGTTGGATGGAATCCCTTGGAATTGGGGAGAATTAGAATCCAATTCTACCACTTCCCCATGTTTGATTCAAGTTTTCCAATGGAATTTGAATCCCTCATGGCTTCAACTTTCCATCAAATGAGGAAAAGTGAATTCCATCCATTCTTGGATGGAATTCAATTACCTTGTTGGAGGGAATTGAAATTTGACCATACTACCCTCATCAATCTTTTGGTAATTTATTCATGTATTTAATAAAAAATATTTTTTTATTATTTCGGGTCGGGTCGGGTTGGGTTTCTAATTCATATATTCGGGTCGGGTCGGGTGAAACTTTATTTTGGTCGGGTTGGATTTTTTAAGTGTGATATTCGGGTCGGGTCGAGTTCGGGTTTAGTGTGAAAAATATCCGACCCAAAAATATATATAATTTTACGTTGTATATTTAGGAATAATTACAATAATACCCCTATATATATATTTTTTAAATTAAGTCACTGTTTTTATTGAATAAAAATAACTTTTATTATTTCGGGTCGGGTCGGGTCGGATTTCTAATTCATATATTCGGATTGGGTCGGGTGAAACTTTATTTTGTTCGGGTCGGGTTTTTTAAGTGTGATATTCAGGTCGGGTTGTGTTTTTTTTAAGTGTGATATTCGGGTCGGGTAGGGTTCGAGTTTAGGGTGAAAAAACTGGACCGACCCGAAAAAAATATATAATTTTACCTTATATATTTAGGAATAATTACAATAATACCCCTCTAAATATAATTTTTTTCAATTAAATCAATATTTTTATTGAATAAAAATAATTTTTTTATTATTTTGTGTCGGGTCGGGTCGGGTTTCTAATTCACATATTGAATAAAAATAGTTTTTGGTATATTTTTTTGTAACTAATTAACATACTCCGATTGGAATGTATCGAAATATTACTCTATCTTTTGGTAACTTATTAACATATTTTGATTGCGATGATTTTAACTTATGATGTTTATTAGCATGATTTTTATAATTTATTAAAATGAATAATCAATCAATAAAATGAAATTTTAATTTTTTTTAATTTTTTTTATAATATATTTCTACATGTAAGTTGTAAAACAAACTAAAATAAAGCAAAAAAATAAGAAGGGCAATTCTGTCATTTTACATTACTGAAATCAAATTCATCTGACATGTCTGCGACCCAAACAGAATATGGAATTGGATTCCAATTCCATTTCCTGCCAATCAAACAGAATATGGAATTGGATTTCAATTCCTTACAGATTTCAATTCCTTCACAGATTTCAATTCCCTCATAAACATTCCAGCGAACCAAACGCCACCTAAAGGATTTCAATTCCATCATGTTATGGATGGAATATAGTTTCCCTCCCTTGATGGAATTGAATTCTAATTCTCCCTTTGAAAACTTGAACCAAACATGAAAAAGTAGTGAAATTGAATTCCAATTCTCTTTAATTCCAAGGAATTACAGCAAACCAAACGGCACCTAACTCTTTCAAGGGTAAAAACAGACTGAGGTGAAGAAAAAGAAAGAGATACAAAGAGAAAGAGATACCCTTTTGCTGTTTTTTTTATATGTTTTTCACTTTCTTTTGTTCAGTTTTTCACTGAGCTCATTTAAAACTCTCATTTTTAGGAAATTTTTGTGTAAAATATATGAAAAGTCACTTATTTATGATTAAATTACTATTTTAGTCTCCTAACTTTTCAAAAATATAGAATAATCATTAAATTTATCTAAATATATAAAATTTGATAAAAAAGGTTTGCATTTTTTTTATAGTTGGTAGGGTTGTAAACGATTCAAGTCAACTCAACTCGAAAAGGTTAAAGCTCACTTGACCCCACTCAACTTGAAAGCTCGCGAGCAAAAAATTGTTAATCTCGACTTAAACTCGAAATAAAAAATTGAAGCTCGATTCGTAAGTTCGTGAGCTTAAAATTTTCAAGATCTAATCAAGCTCAAAAAACTTGAACTCAAAACATTCTTAAACTAAACTAGATTAAAATTCAAACTTGAGCTCTAACATAATCTTAAGTAGATGAAAGTCTTATATTGTATTATATATGGCTATAAAAACTATTTAAATTAGATTAAAATAATATCATATTGTAAAAATTTATAATTAAATTTAAAAAGAAATTCGAAAACTCGACTAAAAAAATTCTCAAAGTCAACTTCAACTTGTAAAATAAGAGTTGTCAACTTAAATAACTCAAAATTTCTTAACTCGACTCGATGCGCTCACTTCCAGAGAGAGAGAGAGAGAGAGGGACTGCAAAAGAGATAGAGCAGAGCTACAAATTCAAACACAGGGAAAGAGGAAGGGCTCTCTTGCAATTTTTAAGTAATTAAAAGAAGAAACAAAATGGGGGGTTCATTTCGACATGACTTTAACACCACTCTGGTTCGTACTCAAACACATCAGTTATTCCAGTTCGGATCATATTACAGTTTTACTTTAAGTTTAATTAATATCACAAAGTTAATTTAAATCAAGACTTAAAAATCGATAAAACAACTTTTACTCCCTCAACTTATCATTTTTTCTAACTTGGTTCATAAGTATTTTTTTTTATCAACATCAGGGATAGAATTAGGATAGAGTAATGTGAGCCTTGTTTAATTTTAAAATTAAGGATCTTAAAAAATAATTAAACCAAAAAATTAGAGTGCAATGCCTGAATTCACTAATCCCAAAACTATTAGGTCCTTAAAAGTAATTAAACCAAAAAAGTTGGAGCCTAGGGCTTAATTTCATTAATGTTTAATCTTGCAGGGCTTAGAAAATTATTAAACAATAAAATTAAAGGATAAGGGTTAATTTTAATGGTTTCAAAATTATGAGGGTCTTAAAATTTAATTAACTCGTAAAAGTTGTGGAGGACCAGAGCCTTTCCCGACATTTATGTGGCTTCATACCTTCGACATTGATCCTTGAACATGGTTTTTTACCATTTGTAGTCATGATGATGGTGAACCTTATTTAAAGGACTAAAATGATAAAAACTAATATCAAGTACTTAAATTAATATGACTAAAATTAAATTCAGAGACTAAATTTTAAATTTAAGGAGTAAAAGATATTTTATCCCAAACTTAATGAACAGTACATAAAGATTTTCATTATTTATGTAGAAATCATGTGGTGGATAAAATTATTGTACAAATTTTATATTATAATTAAGGATGAATAAAACTATTGAAATTCAATAATTTTTTATAGAATCATTTTCTTAAAATTTGAATTTATAATGGATAAGAGATTTTTTTGAAGGAATGGGTTAAAGATAAGGGATTTGTTGTTATATTTTGAGTATTTCGGGTTTGAACATCGCTATACAGAAGTATGAGTATTTATTCTCAAATGGTTGAGAGTTTTTTTTATATATGCTATCTTATATTCACCCTAAATTTATCAAAACATATATAATAAGCATACATATTATATATGATAAGCATGCATATTACGTATAATCTTTATGGTTAAGACCGGTAATGAATGTAAAATTTTATGTTATCATAAAAGTCTATAATATTTTAAAAGACAAAAAGAAATTACTAATGTAAAACATAAAAATATCTAAATTATATAATAATTTTAAATTTTAAAAAAATACAATCACTACAAAATTTAATCAATATTGGTCTAGGGGTGCTAAATGAGTTAAGCGGCTTGAACTCGACTCGGTAAGCGTTCAACTCAGATTGACTCGACTCGAGATCTTAACGATTTGAGTTGAGCAAAGTTTAATTCGACTCGATAAGTGCGCGTGCAACTCGTTAATTTTTTTAAAATATTTTTTTAGTAATTATTTTAAAATTATTTCATTAAAAAAAATCTAAATAATAATTATTAATTTGTTAATCAATAACAAAAAAATAATAAATTAACTAATCTATTAATTTTATAATAAATAATAAAATATCAATGATTAATATTATTTCAACAATCAACTAAACCCAACCCTAATATCCTATTTCAATCTTTGGTCTTCATGCTCCCCTTGGGGATTGCAACGGGACGGGTTAGTATAGGGCTTTTGGTTAACCCGACCCGAGTCAAAAAATATTTACCCTCTATCAGACTCTAACCCGACCCGATTTGTTAGAGTATAAGTCTGATCCGATCCGACCAGAATAAATTAAGGATTTAATTAAAAATAAAAAAAAATTAATAAAATTCTATTATTATCCTCAGGTCGGAGTTTTTTTCACCCTCTACCCGAACCTGACCTGACCCAACTCTACCCTTTAAAAAATCGAACCCGACTCAAACTCAAATTTTTTTAAAAAAAATTTCGACTCTATTGGGTCGGAGCCCGTTGGATGCGGGTGAAATTGTCATCCCTGCCCCCACGTCCTCACAAACCATTTCTTATCTTTCATCCATCAAATTTCAAATCTAGAAATCTTAAACCATTGAATCTCAGTTTTATCCCTAATTGAACAGCCATGACAGGTTAGTTTACTCTTCTCATCATTCTTCTTATTTCTTTTAAAATAATTTAGTTTAGTTTTCAATAATATTTTGTTTTTTCTTCTTTTAACAACGGTGTCCGTCTGAGCTTCATTCCTCCTTTGTTCTTAATTTTTATGATAATGGTGACGGCCTCTTTTGTTTAGCCTTGTTAAAAACCCAATGACCTATAATCAATATATTATGCTGAAATTTTAAAGAAACTAAAGAAGCCTACTGTCTACAAGGCTTGTAAAATAATATCTTGGTTATGCTAATTTTTAGTATGTTAATTTTTTTAGATTAAGTATAAGGTAGTTCAATTGATTCTAAACATCAGATAATTAGGAGTCTCTATGCTGTTTTTGATTTTGTAAATTCAATTGCAACAGTTTAATGAGGTTATAATAATCAACACTTTTAGTATGTTTTATTTTAGTTGTGTTTTCTAATGCTACTAATATTATCTCAGAATCGAAATATCTAACCTCTAATTTGTTCATTGGTGAAATTTATAAGATTAAAATATTGTTGGATGATAAATTAAATTTTCTCGATGAATTTGTTAGTGGTATGATTAAGAATATGAAAGAAAGATTTGATAAGTATTGGGGTGAATGTAATCTACATATGGCTATGGGTTGTGTGTTGGATCTTCGTTTGAAAATGAAAGGTATTAAAGTGACTTTCCTGAATATGTTTCGTTTAGAAGTTGTTCGAGATAACATTCATAAAGTTTGAGAAACTCTGTATGAACTTTATGATGAGTATGCTAGTTTCTATTATCATCCTACAATGGAAAAAAGTGGAGAAAATTGAATTGAAAGTACTTCACATCTGAGTAGAGGAAAAAACACTCCTGCTTTATTTAATCTAATAAATAAAGTGGGCAATGATGAAGTTGTGGCTAATGTTGAAAAGAATGAAATTGATTTGTATCTTGAGGATGGATGTGTGATGGACAAAGGTGATTACTTTGAACCTATAAGTTGGTGGATGGATGTGTGATGGGATACTGTTATCTATCATCTCAAATTGTGACCAGAGGTTCACCTTGAAGTTTTGGAAGTCTTTTCATAGTGCACTTGGTACTCGGTTTAATTTCAATACTTCTTACCATCCGCAGACAGATGGTCAGTTGGAGTGGATAATTCAGATTTTAGAGGATATGTTGAGGGTTGTGATGTTGATTATAGTGGCAGTTGTGAGGATTTTTAACTATTGGTCGAGTTTTCCTACAATAACGGCTTTTAGGCCAATATTAAGAAGGCTTCGTATAAGGCTCTTTATGGACGTAAGTATCAAACTCCGATTGGTTGGACTGAGTTGGTTGAGCATAGATTATTAGGTCCGAATTTAGTTTTTGAGGCGGAGCAAACTGTCATGATGTTGGGGAAAAGCTGAAAATTGCATTTGATTGACAAAAATCTTATGTTGATCTAAAACATCGAGATATTGCGTATGTAGTGGGTGATGAGATTTTCCTGAAAGTATCTCTATGGGGGAAGGTATTGCATTTTTGTCAGAAGGGTAAACTGAGTCCTCGTTTCATTGGGCCTTATCTGATTGTTCGTTGTGTAGGATCGGTTGCTTATCAGCTTGAGTTATCACTTGAGCTTGCTCGCATTCATGACGTTTTCCATGTTTCTGTGTTGAGATGTTACTGATACGACCCGTCACATGTGTTAGATGTTGATATGGTATAGATCCGACCTGACTTGAGATTCGTAGAAGAACCGGTTGAAATTCTTGAGAGGAATGAGATAGTACTTTGGAGAAGGACCGTTAAGATGGTGAAAGTCTTATGGCGTAATTGGGGTTATGATGAGTCTATATGGGAGATCGAAAAGGCCATGAAGGCTCAATATCCGCATATCTTTCCTCTAGGTAAATATCGAGGTCAAAATTTTCTTTAGGGGAGAATTCTAACACATTGAAAAGTCCCAAATTTAAAAGCCCTATAATTTGGGAATTTTGACCTAAATTCCTAAATTAAGATTATTGACGAAATTATAAGTTTAGATCCATTTTCGTGAACCTAGAAAGTTCGATGGCCATCTCTGTAATTAACTCATTTTACTTTAAAACAAATTTCTCCCTGCTTGATTATGTTCAAACTAACACATTCTTCTTTAGGTAAGCAAGGTCATCGGTCTTCCTGTTAAAGCCTCGACGAGATACCAAGCATCGTCAGTGGGCGACTGGTCTTGTTCAAACAACCACGAGCTTGTCTCACGAAAACACTATCTCCGTCGCTATGCGGTGACCGTATGTTAGGGGTGTATTCGGTTCGGTTCGGTTCGGTTTTTTACCAAAAATTGAACCGAACCGAAATAAACGGATTTTCAATATTTAAACTTAAACCGAAACCGAATAGTTAAAAAACCAAAAAAATCGAAATCGGTTTTTTCGGTTCGGTTCGGTTTTTTTAACAGTTCGGGTTTTTCGGTTCGGTTCGGTTCGGTTTATCGGTTTTTCAATAAAAAATCACTTGAAACTATAATTTTTTTTACAAAAATTGTCTATTCGGTTCAATATGGAACAAATGGGTTCCATATGGAAAACCCGAACCGAACCGAATCAAAAAAATGAAGCCTTTAAACCGAACCGAAAACCGAACCGAACCGTTTTACTCGGTTCGTGTCAGTTTTTCGGTTTTCTCGGTTTCGTTGCTCAGCCCTACCGTCTGTAGGCTTCAAGGGGTCGGGCACTCATCGGAGAAGGCTTCGCACGGCCTGGGTCACAGTTGAATGATCTCACCGACCATGAAAATGTTTTTCTCGGTTCTGTCTTGTGGAAAGGCAGCTGTGGGTAGCACGGGTTCATCATCAGCGGCCGTGTTAGACCTCTCTGAGGCCGTTCGTGATACCCCTAACCCTTGGATGTTGTTGTCGTTGTACCTTGTGTCGTAACCGTCTTTCGGTTGGGCCCCGAATTGGGCTTCGACTTGAAATAATTGGGTTGGGAGTCGCCACCGACCACTTTAAAACGAATTTAGGTGGGTCGGACACCATCTTACCTGATCTACGTTTTTACCAGAAATGTGTCAGGTTCGGGAGTCGGTTACGATCAAGGAAGGATTAGCACCCTTGAACTACCCTTTCGGTACCAATTAATTTGTCGTTTGTCTTATATTAAGAAAATTGTAATTTAAAATTAAAAGGTAAAAATACGATCACAATTAATTACCTTAGATAGTTTTAAAGGTGTGGTTTTAAGAAGGTCAAAATACCATGTTAGATAAAAAAAGTAAGAAATAAATAAATTAAATAAAAGATAAGATAAAGAAAGTAAAGATAAAATAGTAAGTAAAATAAATATAAAAAATAAAGAAAAAGAAGAAAAAATATATAAATAAAACAAATAAATAAAATAATAATAAAAAAGTAAAAATAGTATATATATATAAAAAAATAAAAAATAAAAAATAGTAAATATATATATATATATATATATATAAATTAATAAAATTGGTAATAAAAAATAATATATATATATATATAATCTAAAAAAAATAAAAATATATACTAAAGTAAAAAAGAAAATGCATAAAATGTAAAAAATATTACATGAAAAAAAAAGAAAAATAACAAAACAATTAAATAAAATGAGTAACAATGGAAATGTGCGTATAAATAAAGTTAAATAAATAAAATAATAATAATTAAAACTTAAATGTAAGAGATCGAATCAAAAGTAAAAAAGATACTACTTTTTATTTCCTTTTCGAATAGTTTACAATAGCTTTGCCTTTGTATTTTCTGTGCTTTCCTCTGTATTTTGTATGTAAATCGTGTGTTACAAATGGGGAGGATTACATGTATTTATAGTGAAAAAAACTAACTATTTTTAGAATCCTATTAGCAATAGAATCCTAATGCAACTAGACTCCTTGCTCGGTTGTTGCACGTTTGTTGGTGTGGTTGTTGCTTTAAAAGATATGGTGGTAGAAGAGTCCTCCTAGGAGAAAAACTCTTGCTAGTTCTATCTTTTAAGAAAATGGGTGTTTACAGCTGCCCCTATTTGTCATTTTTCGTGGAACAAAAAATAGGACAAAGATAAAAAGACACAAATTTTCGTTCAGTGGAGTTGAAGAATAACTCCTTGTCGAATTGAATTGCGGATGGCTCTTCCGTCGCGAAGTTGAGTCCATCTTGAAATGATTTGAATCAGAATGTGACTTCTCGTTGTAGTCCACTTTGGTCTTCTTCTCGGTTTAAAGACCTTGGCTAAAAATTCGACTGGAAAGTAATCTCTTTACTCCACAATGTGGTTGATATGCCCTCGAGCTGAATGAAACCGAACTCGAAAAGTCTTCGCTGACATATAGCTTTTCTCGACTTAAGCTATGCTGACGGAAAAAAAGCTTCTTGCTACTAAGGCACGACTAACCCAGACCTTCTTCTCGGCTTGAAAAACCTCGATTGTAGCCGGACAATAGTGTGATTGAGGTGTCATCGAGCTGAATGAAATCGAACTCGACAATTTTATTGACAGATAGCTCTTCTTGCCTTGAGTTATGCTGTAAATGATGTGCCTTAGAGCTGAGCATAGTCGAACTCGAAGGTCTTTTGGTGACAGATAACCCTTCTAGCCTTGAGTTATGTTGTAAATGATGTGCCCTCGAAGCTGAGTGTAATCGAACTCGAGGGTTTGGTGTTTCAAGAGAAATATTTTCAAAGTTTTTGTGTGTGTGTGTGTTTTAAGAGAAACAATTTCGAGGGGGTTTTTTTTGTGTTTCAAGAGAAACTGTCTCAAGAGGGACAAAATTTGTTTCAAAAGAACCTGTCTCAAGAGAGACAAAACTTAGTTCTAAAAGAAACTGTCTCAAGGGAGACGAAATTTGTTTCAAGGAAAAGATATTCAAAGATTTTGTTTCAAGGGAAACTGTCTCAAGAGAGACAAAATTTGTTTCAAAGGAAACTGTCTCAAGAGAGACAAGATTTTGTTTCAATGGAAACTGTCTCAAAACTCGTTTTAAGGGGAACTGATTTAAATATTTTGTGTTTCAAGGAAAACGTTTTCAAGGTTTATGTTTCAAGAGAAACTATCTCAAGGGAGACAAAATTTTGTTTCAAGGGAAACTATCTCAAGAGAGACAAAATTAATTTCAAAGGACATGTTTTCAATGTTTATGTTTCAAGAGAAACTGTCTCAAGGGAGACAAAATTTTGTTTCAAGGGAAACTACCCCAAGTGAGATAAAATTTATTTCAAGGGAAATGTTTTCAATGTTTAAGTTTCAAGGGAGACAAAATTTCATTTCAAGGGAAACTATCTCAATCGAGATAAAATTCATTTCAAGGGAAATGGTTTCAATGTTTATGTTTCAAGAGAAACTGTCTCAAGGGAGACAAAATTTAGTTCCAAAAGAAAATGTCTCAAGGGAGACGAAATTAGTTTCAATGAAAACAGATTCAAATATTTTGTTTCAAGGGAAACTTGGAAATTGTCTCAAGAGAGACAATGGTGAGCACGATTCCCTTCGTCGTGAAGTTGAAACCGTGGATGACCCATTCGTTGTGAAGTTGAGCCTTGGAATTGGATATCCTTCGTCGTGAAGTTGAAATCCAAGTAAGTTGTATTGTTCTGAGTCCAATATCCTCCGCCGTGAAGTTATAACTGGCTCTGGAAATAAGAAATTGTTTGTTGACAGCCAGTCGCCCCTTCGTTGTGAAGTTGAGCTTGTGCTGTCTCGAGTCCAATATCCTTCGCTGTGAAGTTGAAATTGGCTCCGAAATTGGGAAATTGTTTGTTGACAACTAGCCGTCCCTTCGTTGTGAAGTTGAACTTGTGTTGTATCGAGTCCAATATCCTTCGCTGTGAAGTTGAAATTGGCTCTGAAAATGGGAAATTGTTTGTTGACAACCAGCCATCCCTTCGTTGTGGAGTTGAACTTGTGTTGTCTCGAGTGGCACGATATCCTCCGTCGTGGAGTTGAAATCGTAGGTGGCCCTTTCATCGTGAAGTTGAGCCTTGACTTGGATATCATTCGTTGTGAAGTTGAAATCCAGGTATTGTATGTTGCGGGTGGACACGATTCCCTTCGTCGTGAAGTTGAAACCGTGGATGACCCATTTATTGTGAAGTTTGGCTTTGAGCTAGATATCTTTCGTCGTGAAGTTGAAATCTACTCTCGAGTGAATTTTGTCGCTTTGAGTTCAATATCCTTCGTCGTGACGTTAAAATTGACTCTGACTGAAACTGGAAAGTTATTTTGTTGTCATACAGTCGCCCCTTCGCTGTGAGGTAGAGCAACCACCATGTGCTTTTGAATCGAGCATCCTTCATCTTGAAGTTGAAACTTGACTCTAAAAGCTACAAAAACTTACGTATACAAAAAATGATAAATGCGATGCTCTTAAGTATGTCTAAGATGCATGTAACATGAATTAGTTCTGTTTTATCCCCTGGATGGAGTCTCGTGCTTTATGTACTTGTTCCTGCATATGGAGGAAATGCCTTTAAAAGGTATGATAATTTGCATCAGGATGTTGAATTCCCAAAGATGCCCCAATATTCGATGTTGAATCTAAAAAAATGCCCCAACATTTGATGTTAAATCTAAAAAAATGCCCCAACATTTGATGTTGAATTTTCTCATTGTTCCTGATTTCTTGCTTCAGCATTGATTCTAAGCATGAGTTTTGTGTTTGAGAGCCATCATTTACCAAGATCCACTCGAGAGAGATTGTCTTGTTTTGAAAAGAAAATGTTTTTCTTTCTATTTTATTTTCAAAGTTATGAAAATATCAAAAAAGAGTTTCGAAAAATGTTTAACCAAAAGTTTTGAAAATATTGCCCCTTTCACGGTTTTACAATTGAGACAAATCATAAAACTAGAGTTCATTGGATATCAAAGAATTAATTACATTGTTAATCCTTCAACAAATTATAGCCGTTTGACATGTGCCAAGATCAAATCTATTTTTGGGAAATGGTTAAGTAAGGAAAGGATAAAAATGCCTCAGGTTATTGTGTTTGGTCAAAGGTTTGACATTTTTGTTTATTTGATTCTCAAAGGTTTGATGGGGTATCTTGCATGCTCCTCTATTGGAAAAGTTCTCTGATTCCCAGCTTTCATGGTCAAGCTCGGATTGTGCGATGCCTTATCAAAGAATTCGTGTGATCGCCTCAACTGCCCAATTTTTGTATTCGAGCCACCTTTTCAAGTTTTCAACTCGAATCCTCTTTTGGTTTCAAGACGTCATTCGTAATTTACGTCTTGAACCCCCTTTTGTTATTTTTCTCTATCAAGCATTAATTACACTATTTTTTGCAAATAAAGATTAATCCTGATGTGCGGGATGAAATCTGAAGATAGTCACTTCTGTTTAGAAATCCATGTATGATTAGAATGGACTTTTAAGGCACGTAACGTAGGTCATGGTTCATGGTTATGAAAGAAAGGGATAAAAGGCTCAAACAAGTGTTTAAGGGTGATTGAACCAAGAATCAATTCATTCTGATGTCTTCGATCATATCTTGCTCAATTTGAATCTGCTCGTATGTGTCTCTCTCTTGATGCTCCATGATCTTCGAGTGGAGTGATTCAGTAATTCAGAAATGATTGTGCTTGATCGATCTTATTTGATGCTCTATAATCTTCGAGTGAAGTGGTTCAGTGATTCAGAAATGATTGTGCTTGATCAATCTCATAGTTTGAATCTCGATGCGTCATTTGAATCGAGAGAATCTTTACATATACATCTTGTCTTCTTTTTTCTTCAATTTTCTTTTTTTTTCTCTTTGTTTATTTTCTCTTTTTGTTCTGATTGAATCTTCGCACTTCGTATTTGGTTCACCTTTCGGTATCTCATTTGAATCAATGTCTTCACTCATGTGAGCAGATTTTCTCCACCTTGCCCCTAGTGTGGAGGGTGATCCTTGGTTAGGGTTGAATCAGAAGAAAAATACTATAGGCTCAAAAGGGGACACAAGGGATATATATTTTCTCCTGTTGTGAAGGGATGAAGAAAGAAAGCCGTTCATCATTTCATACATGGAAGTCCTCACAGAAGAGGTATCCCCAAGGGGATAGATTTTCAGGATTAATTTTTATTCACATGAAAACAGTGTAATTAATGCATGGTAGAATTATTTCGAGTGAATTATTCTTTCTACTTCTTGCCCCCAACATGTCTCAATGTTCATGCTCCCTGCGAGATGCCCCAAGTTGTGTCTTAGAAGAAGGCTTATGTTCAAATGAACAACTCAATGCCTTGGGTTTTAATGGCATAAAAATGTCAATTTTGAGTCTAAAAAGACAATGGTGTGACTTTATTTGACTCAAAGAAAGGTATGGGTGTATCAAAAGATAAAGGCAATGTTCAAAAGTTTCAAAGGGAGATAATGTCAAAATTTGGTCTTTTTGGTAATGATCATGAGTTATTTTGGGTAAAGAATCAAGGTATTTTATTTTAGGGTTTGAGACAGGATAAGAAAGGTCTAATCTTGCCATATGTCAAAAATCTACAATTCTTGAAGAATTAAAAGAATCCTTAATTCATTTAATATTCGAAGAACTAAAGATTAAAATTTGTTCAATTGCTCCACCTTAGAAAGTAGCATAAATTCAATTGTTTAAAAGATTAAGCAAACATGAAAGATCAAAGACGTGTTCAAACAAAACAATCCTCTAAGTGCAAATGATATATGCAATGTCCTCTTCTTCGGCTGTCCATGCCCCTGAATCTATCAGGTTTTAGATTTCACGCTTTAGCGCCTTATAGTTCTCAGAGGAATGTAAGGAGCATCCTATGTGGCAACTGCAAACAGCTTCAACATCGTAGCCCTTACGATATGTGGACTTTTTTCTTAGATCATCCTAGCAGGCTTAGTCTTACAACCAGCTGATCGGGCTCATTAGTTGTGATTTCAGTTTTTTTCTTTTATGTTACAATCTTGCTTCCATGTGGTGTCATATGGTTAAAACCACTTCATCGAATTCTCCATGAAGAAATTTCATGTTTATGAAAATGCTTAAAAAATGAAATGTAGATGTAAAATGCAAAAATGCATGAAATGTTTGAGGCATTGATCCAAAAACATGTATGTTATTATAAATAATCTTTATTGGGACAAAAGTGTTTTATCTTTTAAGAGACAATAAACATATTTAAAGGTACATCCAGACTAAATCCTCTAGACCCTAAAACAAGTTGACTAGTCTTCTACCTTCGTCTGTCACCGGTCGAATACCCTACCGAACCGCTCCGGCTTCTCTGGCTAAATCGTGCAAGTGACGAGCTATTTTTTGTACTTGTTCCAGAAGTATTGAATGACTGCATCTCTGGCTTTCATCCTTTGTTGAATCTGTTCTATAACGGAAACATCATTGAAATCCTCCATCAAAGGGATTATCTGAAGTTCATTGAATTTGTCGACAATGGATTCTAATTCAGCTATCGTTTTGTCATCTTGTTCTTGTTGTCTTTGAAGGGACTCTCAAGGTCAGTAATCTTTTTCTCGTCTTACCCCTGCCACCTTTGTCAACCCATTTTTGAAAAGTTGACTTTTGATCTATTTGATTGTGGGCACCATGTCTTCTTGATCGAATATGACACATAATTGTCTTCCAGATTATCCTCATTTTCTTTCTGAGTCTTTTCTGACCATAGCCGGACCCCTGTGTTTTTCACCTCTTGTATTACAACTCCTTTGTCCATTAATGCAGATCATTCATGTTTTAACAAACACGTTTTTAGTGGATCAACACCTCTTTTAAATGATGCAAATGATGAAAACAAAATAAAAGAGAACAAACGTAAAATAGAGTTAGTGAGGTAAATCAAAACAATAATAAAAACGAAAAATCCTACCCCACATGCTTTAATTCCTACCCGGACATGATCTTTATCCCGCATGTTAATTCCACACAAATCCTAACCGCATATTTGTCTACTTCGCATGCTTTGAACAGAAAGTAAAGCATGAAACAAAACAGCCTAGGGTTTGGAATGAGATTTTGGGGTGGGCTCTAATTCTCCATAGCCTCCCGGTTTAGGTTCTAAAAAACGGTACCCGAGTTCTCCTTGCCGGTGCCCCCTTGGGCTTACCAGACCCTTAGTCCTAAGCCCATTACAAGCTTATGTGGACTAAGTTAAACTCGAGAGGAAACATTCCCTTATGCCCATACGGAGAATAAATTCACATGAAGACATAAGGTATATGAATCCCGAAGGTTACTTACTAGGCCCATACGGTGAATAAATTCACACGAAGGTGTCGCTTTCACCCCCACTCAAAAGGGTTCGGAGCTCGGGTATAGAGTCAGAGATGGAAACTTTTTCAAAAATATGAAATCATTGAAAAAAACGTCAGTACAATTATTTACTTGAAAAAAATAATCAAAGATAAATAATTGGAATCGAATAAATAAAATAAAATTTAAAGTTGTAATTTTCACTAAAAAAGACAACCGAAAATTAATTTCGGCCTGACTCACTTACCTGTCCCCAGCGGAGTCGCCAAGTTGTCGTAACCGTCTTTCGGTTGGACCCTGAATTAGGCTTCGACTTAAAATAATTAGATTGGGAATCGCCACCGACCACTTTAAAACGAATTTAGGTGGGTCGGACACCATCTTACATGATCTGCGTTTTTACCAGAAACGTGTCGGGTTCGGGAGTCGGTTACGGTCAAGGAATGATTAACACCCTTGAACCACCCTTTCGGTACCAATTAATTTGCCGGTTGTCTTAAATTAAGAAAAATGTAATTTAAAATTAAAAGGTAAAAATACGATCACAATTACTTACCTTAGATAGTTTTAAAGGTGTGGTCTTAAGAATGTCAAAAAACCATGTTAGATAAAAAGGTAAGAAAGAAAGAAATAAATAAAATTAAAATGGAGAAAAAACAAATTAAATAAAAGATAAGATAAAGAAAGTAAAGATAAAATAGTAAGTAAAATAAATATAAAAAAATAAATAAAAAGAAGAAAAAATATATAAATAAAACAAATAAATAAAATAATAATAAATAAATAAAAATAATATATATACATATATATAATAAATAAAAAAATAAAAAATAGTAAATATATATATATATAAATTAATAAAACTGATAATAAAATAATATATATATATAATCTAAAAAAATAAAAATATATACTAAAGTAAAAAAGAAAATACATAAAACGTAAAAATAATTACATGAAAAAAAAGGAAAAGAAAAATAACAAAACAATTAAATAAAATGAGTAACAAGAGAAATGTGCGTATAAATAAAGTTAAATAAATAAAATAATAATAATTAAAACGTAAATGTAAGAGATCGAATCAAAAGTAAAAGAGATGTTACCTTTTATTTCCTTTTCGAATCGTTTATAATAGCTTTACCTTTGTATTTTTCGTGCTTTTCTCTGTATTTTTATGTAAATCGTGTGTTATAAATGGAGAGGATTACATGTATTTATAATGAAAAAAACTAACTATTTTTAGAATCCTATTAGCAATAGAATCTTAATGCAACTAAACTCCTTGCTCGGTTGTTGCACGTTTGTTGGTGTGGTTGTTGCTTTAAAAGATATGGTGATGGAAGAGTCATCCTAGGAGAGAAACTCTTGCTAGTTCTATCTTTTAAGAAAATGTGTGTCTACAGCTTGTCACCGACAGTCCCCTCCGGTGTACCGCAAAATTATTTATTCGAACTGAAACACTACCAATGCATCGATCGATTCAAAATTAAATTCTAGTTGCGTTAAATGTTTTTTCTTAAATTGAAATTTTTGATTGGGATTAATTTAGTACATTATAAATTTTACAGGAAATTTTGAAGCAGGAACCGAGTTACTGCCTCTTCAGCCGTTACCCACAAACTTCAAATCGAACCGTATAGTTTGTGTCGACTGTGAATGTTAACCGACAAATTTTAGTATGCTATTTACATAGTTAAGTTTAGAATAATTTATTTAATTAAATTATTTGTCGTAGGCACTGATTCGGATCAATCTACTACTCGAATTAACTGTGGAGGTTATTATCTACGTTAGTTTTTGTGTAGGTGTCTCTTTACTAGGTGCTATATTTATTGTGTTGAAATTATGATTGAAAACATGTATGTTTGTGAAATTGATATATGCTTCAGAATATATGCTTTAGATACTTGTTCATGAAATATTGTTATTCGAATCGGATAAAAAATCGGATTTGTATGTCATTCTGCAATCATATTAGTACAAATATTGATAGGAGAAATTTAGTCTATTCACTCGACGGGATGAATGTCACTTTTTCGGATTTAGTGGCCTCTGTCTTTGTGGCAGAATCCACTTATATGGTGTGTTAGTTGGAATTAGTGTGGTTCTAAGAACCCACTCTTCGAGGTGTGAGAATAGTACGACTGAGTGCATGAGCATTTGCATATCATTTACAATATGAATATTGTTGATGATTGGACTTACAAATATTACTATTGTTTTGAATTATGCTATGACTTGTGTTTGTTTTCATTTTAGAGATACATTAAGTCTTGTAGCTTACTCCCCTTAGTTTCTTCTTTCAGATTACCGAGCTAGGTGAATAGGTACTTGAAGTTCAACATTATTCTGTTTTCATTATTTTTATAGTATGACATTTATTTGAACTTTATGATTATTATTTTAGTAATATTTTATTTGGATAATACTTATTATGTTTATATATTTTTGGGACATTGGATATAAACTTTATTTTGGACTTTGGGACTTGAACTTGAATTTTATAAATGTTTGATTTGTGTTTAATTATTTTATTTTAGTTATTTCAAGTATTCAAAATTATAAATGCGAGGGAAAAATTTAAAATATTTAAAGCAATGTTTAGGAAAAGTTTTGGGGAAATTCAATTAATGGACCTTCTGGATGCTTTATGTTTCGTCTAGGTCGGGTAAAAGAGGTTACAGATGGGATGCAACATAGATGCATCAGTGTCTAGCCTAGTAATCCCTCAGGGTAACGTGTCAGAAGATGTAGCAACCCTGGATGTGGGAACCAGATTAGGGTCAAATTCCTTGATCTTTATAATCTTGTAATTAGGAAATTAATGGAGCATGAAGAAGGCGTGAGGCTTTAAATTTTCAGATACGTTTGCTTTTGATTAATCGCGTGTTGATCCTTTTAATGATAACAAAATTCTCTACCATCTCGTGGAACATTCATGGGTTAGGGAAAGGGGAAAAGGTTTGAGGTGTTAGTCAGATCATTCTGTCAAGTAAAGCAAAAATGTCACTTATCCAAGAATCCCAGTTGATTGTTGAGAGTTCAAGAAGTATGACGCGTTTGTGGTACTAGATTCAGTCACTATGTTAGCGTCCATCTGAAGGAGTGTCGGGAGGCCTTATCACACTCTGAGACTCGAACGTGTTGGTGGTTGAAAGACAACACCTGTAGAGACGATTTGTGGTGCTAGAAAGTTATCTCCCAAAAATGAAATTGAAGCTGGGTTTAATAAATGTGTATGCGCCTAATGGCCAAGGCTATAAGATAGTGTTCTTTACGAAATTGGAAGAAGTTGTTACCGATCTTGGTTTCCCTGTCGACATAGGGGGTGAATTCAATACGGTAAAATGTGAAAAAGATAAATTGGGTAGACCGGTTAATGTCTCTGCTATGAGGGAGTTTACAAATTTTATTCGGGTAAGGAATATGGTTGACTTACCTCTCGAGGGGAGCTCGTTTACTTAGTTAAGAGGAGGAACGTTAGGCTTAGTTTGTTTTCACTGTGCAACCTCTTCAAACCTCTTATGTCTGCGCCACGCAGACCACGCGCAGACATTAGGCTTCGCATGCCGTTTGTTTTTTAGAAGACATAAGCTCTTCTAACGTCTGTGCGAGCTCTTCTTGGTGCATACATGGTTTTATGTCTTCAAAGGTCTTCAAACCTCTTCAAGAACAATTATTAAATATGGTTATTTATTAAAATAATTTTAAATAATTTAATAAGGTTATCTATTTTAAAATAATTTATTTTAAAATAATTTATTATAAAATATAGATTGGTTTATTTTTAAATAATTTATTTTAAATAATTTATTAGTATGAATTGATTTATTTTAAAATATGGATTGATTTATTTTAAATAATTTATTAGTATGTATTGATTTATTTTAAAATATGGATTGATTTATTTTAAATAATTTATTAGTATAGATTGATTTATTTTAAAATATGGATTGATTTATTTGAAATAATTTATTATTGTAGTTGTATGGATTATTTAAATTTCAGTATTGTAAAACCAAAATTATTTAAATCTCATTATTGCAAAACTCTTTTAAGTTTAAAAAATCAGTTTATTTATATTTCAGTTCATTTTAACAGTATGCAGACGTTAAAAAACAAACAGTCTTCTTCTTACAGACTGTAGACTTTTGGTCCACCTCTTCTGCTGCAGATGCCTGCAGATGCCTGCAGATGTGGTCCACAGACTGCAGACCTTTTACCTCTGCAAAAACAAACACCACCTTAATTTCTGTATGCAGACTAGACATAAGCCAATAGTCTTGAAAACGTCGGTCGTTATTGGGGGCCGATTCCATTAAAATGGTTTTCCCATTGAGCGGATGACTGTGGCTTGTTGAATGGTAAAGGAAGTGACAAATGTGAAAAAAGGATTGATGTTCTCTTGAAGAACGTAAAATTTAGCTCTAAGGCATGGATGTCAGAGTTGAGATCTACCGAACCCGAGTCCGCAATGGAAATCGATAACAGAATTGAATCCCTAGAAGAATTTGTATTGTCTGACGGAAAAAGCAGTGGGATTCAGGAAGAATTTGTGTTTGGGATTCAGATTTTATGGTGTATGATCGACAATGTATCTTGTTATGGAGTGCTTTGGGCAGGGATTTTAGTGTCTTGTCTATAGTGTTTTGGTTTGTTGTTGGTTTTGACCTTTCTGTGTTGTTTATTATTGTGTGAAAAGTGGAAATGGTGAAAAAGTTCGATATTGTTTCGAAGATTGTGTGGAGTAAAGGGTCATCTTATTCGTTGCAGCTGGTGGTTTCTGTGATGCGTTTATAGTTTATGTTCCACATCTGGCTCGGTTCAAGAGGAACAAATAGTCTAGTTTACTGGTTTTCGTGGTGCGTGTAGGGGTGTAAACGAGCCGAGTCGAGTTCGAGTATTGCCGAGCTCGACTCGAACTCGAAAACTTTAAACGTATGCTCGACTCGACTCGAAAACTCGTGAGCTAAAAATTATGAAGCTCGGCTCGAACTCGAAATATATTATTGAAACTCGACTCGAACTCGAAAAGGCTCGAACTAAAAAAAATTTTAGGAACTCGATTGAAGCTCGAACTCAAACTCGAATTTTAACCTACAAAAATCTTATATTATATTTAAAATATATAAATAATTTTCCCTTTAATCAACCATCACCAATATATTATAATATGAATGTATAAACTATAAAAAATCTAAAAAATAAAAATACAATTGCAAGAAATTTAGGATAATTAATATAAGCTTTTGAAGTTTTTAAAACTTCAAATGTATTGAAAGTTTACAAAATATGGCAACAAAATGGGAATTTATTTAATTTACCCTTACATACAAAAGGTGGAAATAAAATCTAGACCACATGCTACTTCAACCATTTATTTAATAGTATTCATTTACTTTCAAATAACTCAAGGCAGAAATTAGAAGGATCCTGATGAATTTTTTATCCACTCTTCACAATCTTGTGTTATTCTTGATAAGGCATTCTTTAACCGATCTATGAATAAAAAAATTAGGAAAATGCAGAAATGAGAAGTGAATACATAATTTAAAGACAAATCAATTGATATATAAATTTCCAGTGTATTGAATGAAAACTAACTTACAATTAAGAGATTCAGTTGAAGTGTTTGCACTTGAATTCATGTTTTGCAGACCAAATGTTTCAAATATATAATGGAAAAACAACTCAAATAATTGGCATATGCCCTGCAACAATGTACTGAATCAGGAAAAATAATTTAGAGGGAAAAGGAAAAATAGTGTTCAGATTGTATGCGCATCTGAGATCGTAGAGCTTAGGAAAAGAGAGGTTTAACCAATACACACCTTAAAAAACAAGGATACATCATCCATTTGATAACCAAACCGAACAAAAATGAACCGGTGAGAAGGCAACCACAACTTGTTTGTAGAGGCTTGAAACAAATAAAATAATTTAACGATAATACGTTTTGAGGTTATCATATATGAAAACAACAATGCATAAATCATCTAGGAAGTTGAAATCAATGACTTCATACATGCATCAGGTATCAAGAACCAGGGGCAGAGAATAAATAACTGACAGTTAAATAGCCTTCTTCTTTAAACTCCTGACAAACTCCTAACAAGAGAGAATCCAGCTTTTGAAGGAATATTTTATTTAAAGATAAACAAACTCACCAGAGGGGAAAGGTATTGTTCGGTCGTGGGAGGTATACGTGAGCAACGAGAAAACTGTAATGCTCAGTTTTTAAGTGACAATTAACCACTGGAGAAAAAGAGATCACTTACAAAAAAAAAGAGAGGAATGAGCCGAGGGACAACAACAATTAACCAAAAAACAGAAGCAGAAAAAAAAACAGTCCCCATTGATTCTTTTTATAGAGAATAGCAAAACATAAGGAATGAATTTGTACTGTATTTTCCTGTTATTTGAGGATCAAAAGAAACAGAGAAGCATTTTTTTTCATCGAACCCAAGCAATACACAGAATCAAAAGGGTATTTTTTTAGTTTCTATTCTCCGTTACTTTCTTAATTTTCTTGTGTGTGCACATGTTTTGAATCTAAACCAAGTCAAAAGCATAAAGGAGATAGCTTAAACGTTTACCTTAGTTGTAGTTCATCCCACTTTGCCTCCTAGCTGTTCGAGCCTCACTGTCAAAATAAGGGACTGTGTTAGTCAAAAATAAGTTCATTATAAAATAAGAAGAGGTGGGTCTTGATAGTTTACCGTGCAGTGCGTCGGAGTTTAGAGTCGAACTCACCGACCTTGGAAGTTGGGGGTCGTTGCATGTAGTCTTAGTGTTTGGGGGTTTTAAAATAGTAAAGATAGGAGAGTTTAGGGGGGTTAGGCTCGTGTTTGGGTTAACCATCCGTCGCTAATGACGGTCAGAGTGCTTGGTTCTGTGTTTTCACGGCGGCGTTGCTAGTGACGGGGAGAGGGTTCTGTTTTCATGGTGGCTGTGGGTTTTGAGAGGGTCTCGGCTGAACCTTCAAGCTGATAACTAGGGCCATTATTCATTTTAATCTCTTTTGAGATGTTCGCGACCATACAAATTGACGGAAAATCGTATTTTTGTTGTTGCAGAATACCGTTGTTGCTCGAATATGGTCCCTCACCTGTTTTCGAGGGCGATATTAAGGTGGTTGTTATTGGTGCGTGCCCTGCTCTGTAACATTTTCTCTTTGGTGCGCTGTTGGTCTAGTTTGGGGGCAAGGAATTCTTTGTTGTGCTAATATGATTCTCATGTTAGTGTGTTTCGAGCATTGGTTACGTTAATTAAAGTTTGTGTGTGTTATGTTGTAAGATTCGGTCATGCTCTGACATCGATTTAGTGTACTCTTTTTTTTACTTAAATTTAGGAAGGTTTTTTAAGAAACATTATCGATGTTTCGTTTTGTTTGGTTCGATGTACACCACTAATGCACTAATTAAATTTAGGGATGGTAAAAAAATCCGAATCCGACGGGAAAAACCGAAAACCGAATTAAACGGGTCGGGTTCAGGGACGATAAACGGTGACAGAGATGGAGAAAAACCGTTTATGCTAAACGGGGATGGTCACGGGTTTGGTAATCCCCGCCCCGATTACCCAATTATCCGGCCCGATACCCGACCCAATATATATTAAAAATAATTATTTTTTTATATATATAATATTTTATATTTAATTTAAATATATATACTTAGCCCGATACATGTTTAAATAACCGTTTATGCTAAACGGGGATACCTGTTTCCCCGCGGTTGTCCCCGATTACCTGATGGAGATCCACGTTTAAATCCCCGCGGTTTTTTAAGCGGGGACGGGTACGGGGGACGGGGACGAGGGGACCAATACCTGGCCTGAACCCGGCCCGTTGCCATCTCTAATTAAATTATCCTTATTAAATAAATATAAAAAAATATAATGATTTATTCACAATTAATCTTTTTATTACTATTTAGTTTAAATTTTAATAGGAATATAATTAGATTATATTTTTTTATTAAAATTAGAGATGAATTAGAGCCAAGGTTCATCTTTTGCATCGACGATTATTCTCTCCGACAACATGTCTTTGACGAGTATGCTCGGCAAATATTAAGAATGCTGAAGCCGTAGAGCTTTTGCGATTCCGGTAGCGATTTTCCGGCGCCTCTCCCGGCTTAAATTTTGAAGGGTTTCACTTAAAAGTTTTCCTTCTACGTATTAGTAAACCAAATACGCACTCTCCTCTGACTGGCACTTTTTGATCAATTTAACGATATTCGGGTGCCGAAGCTTGTTGATTTCGGTGATTTCAGGCCAAAACCTCAGTAGAATTGAGCTGACAACGAATTGAAAATTATTTGAAACCGATGACTTTGCTTTGAACGAAATGACTTCGTCTTTTGCAGAAAGTGTAATATCATAGATTGTTATTGATTTCAAAGCCATGGAATCAGAGAACTGCAATTCCCAGATTGTTCCATCTTCATTTTCGATTTTTTTCAGCTCCAAATAGTTTCTTCCATTGATGAACAAAAACCCAAACGCGACAACGACAAGGACCCACCAAGCTCGGTTCTTAAGCTTCTTGCATGGCGGCAAACCGCAGTTGCAAAGATCATTGTCGATATCTGTACTTTCGTTTTTTACTAGAAAAGCTTCGGTTGAAGGTAAAGTGTCGGTTAAATGATTGTGAGAGATATTCACTTGAACCAATGATTCCATTTTCCCCAACTACGCCGAAACTTCACCGTATAATTTATTCTCTGACAAGTCAAGATGGCCGAGAACTAGCGTGTCTACGAGGTTTGGTGAAGATACATACCAGTTTCCTCTTGACAACGGCAGTGTAGATTGAAAAATACGATTTTATGGTCCCCGGTGGTGATTTTGTTGGATGCTCTAGGACTATTTTGTAAAATTAAATAAGTTAATTTCTTCAATCCTAAACAAATAAACTTTTTTAAATAATTATAATTTTAATAAAAAATATAATCTAATTATATTTATATTAAAATTTAAACTAACTAATAATAAATGATTAATTGTGAATATGTCATTATATAATTAATAGTATACATCAATATGTCACATTATTGGTGTGTTTCAGTGTGCGACATCTATTTTAAAATTTTCCGTTGGAACCGGTAATCGTGACATATGTATCACCAATATAACTATAAACATATTTGGATCAATCTTAGGGTTTCCGATAAAAGATGCTGAGTAGACCTATTTAGTGAACCCCTCATCTAGATTGTGTTTCTAAAGTGTTAGAATGTGTAAAACATACCAAATATAAAATTAAATATAAATACTTTAACAATATAACACCGAGTGGAGAATCTTTTAATAAAATTCCAACTAAAAAAATAGAAAAAGTCAAAATTTTGGGATTTCGCCACTTAATAAATTGAACAACCAACGATCAGTTGGTCTAGTAGGATAAGACACTAGATCTCTTAATCAATGTCAAGGGTTCGAATATTGGCGTTTGCGAATGGAGCAAACTGGGTTGGGAGGGTCGCCCTAACCTCTGCAGTATCTGATCTGTATTAGTCGGACAATAGATCCGGATACCAGTAATTAATTCAAAAAAATTGAACAAAATTTTGAAAAGGTCAACCAAAATTATCCAAGTAAAAGATTAGAGTTTTAAAACTTCAGGCACGGTTTGTGGGGGAAACAGACGCTTAGTATTTGACAAATTATTAGGTGTGTGTTTGAATTTTGATTCGCTCAACCAAACTACATCCTCATGACTACAAAACAATATTAACTATTTTTTATTAATCACGAATGTTTAAATAGAAGTTAGTCGTTGATATTTGAATTCGGAACCTTCAGAGATAACAATCATCCATTTAATTATTGAGGTCACTTGGTTCATACAATATTTAATTTATTGATCGAGTTAGATAATATTAGGGTGGCAACGGGTCGGGTTAGGGTTGTTTTTTTGTCAACCCGACCCGACACGAAAATATGTATCCTCCCCTGAACTCGACATAAAAAATATATATATTCTCCACTTGATTCTGACTTGACTCGAATTTTTAGATTATAAATCCAATCCAACCTGGCCTAATATAAATAAGGACTTAATTAAAAAAATAATTTTTAATGAAATTACATTATTATGTCCCAGTTGGGTCAGTTCAAAAAAATTTCATCCTCTACTCGAATCAACCAGAGCTCGCCCTCTTAAAAAATCAGACCTGACTAGACTCAAACTCAATTTAAAAAAAAATCGACCCTATCAAATCAGATCGAGTCAAAACTCATTGGTTTCAAGTTAAATTATCATCCCTAAACACTATATATGCCTTCTATGAGAGATTATTTAACCTAATTTTTTTCATTCATAACGTTCAAATTTAAACCCTTATTGCTTAAAAATCTAATGCATCGTCTTACTATACCAACAAGTTATGAATAACTAATAAAAAATCTTTACTTCAAGTAAAATTAGATATTAAAACTATTATTTGTGTTATACTGATATAATTTTTTTGGTCATTAAAATTTTGAATGTTATAAAATGATAATATTTATAAAATTGTTATAAAGTGATCATTAAATTTTATCAAATTAGTATAAAAAAAATTATTTAAATTTATCAAACTATTATAAAATGATCCAACTCATCAAAATTCATCACTATTTTATAATATGCAATTACTATTTTATAACAATTTAATAAATTTAATGATCACTTTATAATTTCTAAAACTTCAGTGATCAAAAAATTATTTAAACATAATTTAGAAACTATTTATGCACTTTACATCATTTTAACTCCGATTATAATTTTAGATAAGTTTAAATGTAATCATATTATTGAACAATTAAATGTTATATTTTTTTATAGAATCATTAATTTTATTAAAAATAGAAAATACCCAAATTATAATAAAGGTTTATAATCATACCAGTAAACTAAACATATAATAAATATATTTTTTAAACACGAGAAAATTAACCACTTAAGATTACAACGATCTTAAAAAGGAAAAGATTAAAAAATCTAACTAAATAAAATAAGATAAAAGGTAGATACGAACAGATCTGACCGCATCGGCAAATGAACCACAAAAGAGATGAGACTATTAAAAAATCACAGACAAATCGCAAATCAAAATTGAGCGATGTGAAAATACTTTTCACAAATGCAAATCATGTATCGAAATCTAATTTGAGGGTTCAAAGCAGGGAAGATTGACATAATAAAAAATAAACCGTCATCTTGATCAATTGTGAAGATATCAAATCCAACCCTAAATAAAGAATAAACAAAAATAACAGTCAAACAATCGAAAACGTGTCATAAAAACAGATAAAATGTACAACGATGATAAAAGAAAATGTCTTAAAGGTAGAATTATTAAAAATAAAAACAAGAAAAAAAATAAAAATAAACTATAATAAAGCAAAGGACAAATAATGAATATCAATGATAGACGATCAACACCAAAATTAATACTACAATCAATCGCAAAAAATTAAAAAAAAAAGATACTAACGATGATTAAGGAAAAAGAGAGAAAAATAGTACAAATCCTAAATTGAATTTACCACAACATTAAATGTAATCATTTTTAATTTAAAGGTTTTAAAACAGTACAAATGGTTAGATATTGTATCATAAAAAATTTAAATTTTAGTTTAGTATTGGAATACTTTTTTTTTTTTTACATTTTGTGTCATATTGAATTCAAAATGATAAAAAATAAAATTACTATATAAATGTATATAGTCTATTTTAATAATGGATATAATAATTGTAACAAAAAATAATAATGAATATAATAATTGAATACACTAAATTTCATCCTTATATTATATAATATATATATTTATTATAAATTATATTTACATTTTTTTTTTCTTCAGGGCCCAACAGTGGACCAAATCCGTCTCCCACGTAACCCTAGCACGCCCCTCATTCCTTGTTTCCAGCCGCTCGAGGACACCACAGCTTGCACGCCTCTCCAACGGTCCCCGAGTCATCCGGCGCAAGAGTCACAACCGTCCTCAACAACCAAAGCAATAATCCAGCATTAGAGTTCCATTAGGATTCAAAAGTGTAATCAAAAATAGGTTTTTTTATATTATTATAAATAGATGTAAACATCCATTGTAAAACGGGGGATTACGAGGAATTTGGTGAGAAAAACACACAATATATTACGAGAGATCAGGGGAAATATAACATTTTTGGAAGCTTTATTTTGTAACCAGTTCAGAAAGAAATAAAGGTAGCATTTTTTACCTCTTTTTTTTTTGGTTCTTTTCGCCGTTGCATGGTAGTATTCCTCTGCGATTTGTACAAAAACAAAAGAAAGCGTTTTCAGCCGATGAACGGAGGGGCTTGGTCGGGATCTTCTTTATAGATCTAGCCCCCGAGGCTCGTTTTTTATAAAAAATATTTCGTTTTTCTGAAACTAGATTTAAAAACCTTTGGAAAACAAAAAAAAAGAACGGGTTTTGCCGCCGATGAACGGCGGCCGTCGCCGTTCAACGGCGGCGGCGAGGCGGCGCGAGGAGGCCAACGGTCGGCTTCTGGAAAAGGTCGCCTGTGTTCTTCATTACTGAAGAACAAGGCAGAGAAAAGAGAAAGGGGGGGGGATCCCTCGGCTTGAAGAAGAAGAGAAAATGAATAAAAACAAACATTTGATCTGTTTATATCAGACCCACGTGTTTCTAAATAAATTAGGGTAAACTACCCTTTTGGTCCCTCGTATCTTTTGGAGAGTTATTTCACCCCCCAAATTGAAATTAACCCTTAATATTGCTTTAGAATTTCGACCTCAAACCTGCAGTTCTTTCATTTTAGTCCTTTCTCTGGATTTTAATTTTAATTATCTTTTTATTACATTATAATATTATATATATATTATTATTAGTGTTTACACTCGTATATATGTATTATTAGTATAGTATTATGTCACTTATACGTTTTTTATATATATATATTATTATTGTTATTATTATTATACGTATATATATATATTTTATTTCTTTTATACTCTTTTACCATTTTTATTTTTATTATTATTATTCTTATATTATCCTTATTATTTCTATTATTACTATTCTTTATTTATTCATGTAATTATATATATATATACGTATTTTCTATACATTTCATCTATATACTTAGTGTTAATACATATATATTATTTTAATTAACTTTTTGGTCATTTCTTTATCTAGCTACTACATCTTATAATTTTATACGTTATATGTGTATTTTTTTTATTATTTACCAACCTTACTCATTTTGTCTTATAATTATATTTCTATTAACATTTTTTGTATTTATGTATATACATATATATATATATATTCATTTTACCTATTATTGATATTTTTCCTTTTTAATACTTTAATATATATATTTCTCGTTTCATTCATTAATTATTTATTCCACGTTTATTTTATTTATTTCTCCCTTTTACTTTTTACTATTATTATTATTTATTTATTTATGCTATTATATTATATTTTTATTATTACATTCGTGTATGTATTACCTTTTTTTTACCTTTTATTTTTATATATCTTTCATGTATTTTTCATATTTTACATATATATGTATATATATTTTATTTATTATTTTCATCATTATTATTTCATTACTATTTTTACTATTATAACTGTTATTTTTTATTTATATATTACGCATATTTTTTCTTTTTTCATTATTCATTGTTTTATATTTTATTTTACTCTGTGTAATTTTTTTTTTTTTGGTATGTTTTATTATATTTTCTTCTTTTTCTTTATTTGTATTTTCGTTTGTATTTCTCTTCTGCATATCTTATTTTGTATTTAGTCATATTTCATTCTTTCCTTTTTGTATACATTGTTTTTTATATTATTTCGTTTGTCCGCCTTATTTTTCTATTTTTATTACTTTCATTACCTAACCCTTTCCTTGCCTTTTTGAGAGAACTTCAAATAATCAGTGGTAAGCAATTTGGATCAATATTTTACCTTTTAACTTAACTTTCAATTTTCTTAATTAAAGACAACTGGAAATTACACAGTACCGAAAGGGCAGTTCAAGGGTGCTAGCCCTTCCTTGACTGTAACCGACTCCCGAATCCGACACATCTCTGGTAAGACGCAGATCAGGTAAGAAATAGGGTATCCGATCAACCCATTTATTTTTAAATAAATGATCGGTGGCGACTCCAATCCACATTTTCCTAAGTCGAAGCCCAATTCCGGGGCCCAACCGAAAGACGGATGCGACAGCTTGGCGACTCCGCTGGGGACACAGGTAAGTGGGTCAGGCTAAGGTAATTTCCAGTTGTCTTTTTAATGAAAAGGGTAAGTTTGAACTTTAAGGTAATATTTCGATCCTTATTACTTACTTTTGGTTATATTTTTTCGAGTAAATAGTTGGACTGACCGTTTTCTAATGATTTCAGTTTTCCAAACTTTTTTCATCCAAAGGCTCTATACCCGAGCTCCGAACCCTTTAAGTGGGGGTGAAAGCGACGCATTCGTGTGAATTTATTCACCGCATATGCCTAGCGAGTAGCCTTCGGGATTCATATACCTTATGTCTTCGTGTGAATTTATTCTCCGCATAGACATAAGGGAATGTGTCCCCTCGAGTTTAACTTAGTCCACACAAGCCTGTGATGGGTTTAGGACTAAGGGTCTGGTAAGCCCAAGGGGCACCAGCAAGGAGAACTCGGGTACCGTTTTAGAACCTAAGCCAGGAGACTTCGAAGAAATAGAGCCTACCCCAAAACCACATTCCAAAACCTAGGACAATTGTTTCCTAATCATTTGTTTTTTCTTATGTTTTTATTGCCATTTATTTCTTGTTGTTTTTATTTATTTCCATTTATTTTTATTGTACTAACCATTTGCCTTTGTGTTTGTTTTTAGCATTTGCATCATAACAAGAGGCCATTGATCCCTAAAAAGACGTTCATTACGCACAAAATAATCTGAATTAATGGATAAAGGTGTTGTAATACAAGAGATTAAAAACCCTGAGGTACGACTATGGTCCGAGAAGACTCAGAAGGAAAAGGGAGACAGTCTTCAAGACAGCTATGTGTCAGAGCTGGTTAGCTACGCCTCGATCAGCCTAAAACAGAATGACGTACAAGAGCTCCGGGATATCTGGGATAGTTGGAAGAATGAGGTGAAACAGAAGTTCAGTCAACGGTACGGTGATGTTGCACTTTTGCTTCATGTTAAGATTGATGAGCCCTTAATTAGAGCATTGGTTCAATTCTGGAACCCGGGATACAGTTGCTTCACCTTTAACCGGGAAGACATGGTGCCCACCATAGAAGAGTACACTACACTGCTGCATTGTGAAAACATCAAACTCGAGCGGGCCTACCTTAAGCACATTAAAAGTCAACCTTTCAAAAATACACTAGCTAAGGTTGCTGGAGTTGATGAAAAATGGGTAACTGACCGAGCTCGATGTAAGGGTAGTGGAGAAGGAATCGCTTGGCTTCATATCAAACAACTAATGAAGCACCATCCTGATGAGTGGAAGACAATAGACCTGTTTGCATTAGGTCTGTATGGTCTAATTTTATTCCCAAAGACCTTGGGATACATCGATGCCACCGTAGTGGAGCTATCGAACAACTCTCGAGAAGAGTCAATCCAGCACCAGCCTCTTGGCTGAGACCTTTCGATCTCTCAATCATTGCCGGAGAACTGGCGGAGGAAGATTCACCGGGTGCATTCAGCTCCTTCAAGTCTGGATTCACAGCCACTTCTGGAAGACTGACGGGGTTGCCTACCGCCGTTTCAGCACCACCTATTCACCTCTAGGTGAATTTATTACCTTAAAATGGCATGAAGGCGCCTCGAAAGAAAAATGGTTGAAGGTCTTTACGCATCTTCAAGACCGAGATATTGTTTGGAGAGCCCCTTGGTTATTCCTCAGTGATGTTCTTTTTCGATGTGGTGACTCCGACACTGTGACTTACTTGGACTTTGGGGAGCAGTCGGGTATGCTCCGCTATTAGCACTTAGACAATATGGAGCACGTCAGTTTGTCCCAGCAACATGCGGGTTAGCTAGGTCAGAGTTTGAGTATCACGGCGACAGCTATAAGAAGATGATCAAAGAAGTAGCCGATTCGTGGAGGAAAGTATTCCGGATGGATGTTGTAGCTGCCAGAAGTATGCTTACTCCGGATTATGTGGAGTGGCGAAGATTGAGAAAGAATGACAATATCCCTGTGCCAGACTGTGATGACACCCGGACCATGGAGGAACATCTCAGGCACGTCCCTTCTGAACTCGAGATAGCCAAGACCGAGTTTGAAGCCGTGAATAATGAGCTGAAGCAAAGGATAAAGGAACTTGAAGCTGAACGTTATCAGTGGAAGCTTGATGCTGACTCTCAGAAAGATCGGGCAGAAAAACTGGAAAAAGAACAAAAAAGAGTCCGTTTTGAGCTCGAAGACTTGAGAAAGGGGTATCAAGATAAGGTCAAGGATAACTCCAAGTTGAAGGTAACCTCTGAATACTGGAAAGACGAAGCTCATAGCCTGAAAAGGAAGTTTGAGGGGCCTGATGAGAAAGCTTGGAAGGAACAGATGAAGACTGCCCAAAGACGCTTGGCAGATAGTCAATATCAGAACCAGCGCTTGAGAGTTCGGATAGCTGACTTAGAAAAAAGACATGAGAAAGATGACAAGACAATAGCTGAGTTAGAAGCTATTATAGATGGGTTCAAGGGGCAAGCAAACGAGCTTCAGATAGTGCCTTTCGACGGAGGATTACAATGGCGTTTCCGTTGGGAACAAGCACAGCGAAGGGTGAGGGCCCGAGACGCAACCATCAGAGATTTCCTGGATCAAGTGCAAAAAGCAGCCCGTCATCTTCACGGCCTAGCAAGGGAAGCTGGTGTGGTTCGACAAGGCATTCAACCAGTGACAGATGAAGGCAGAAGACTTGTCAACCTACTGGAGGCTGTTCGGGGTCTAGAGGATTTAGTCCGAATGTACCTTTAATATGTTTTTATGTCTCTAAAAAGATAAAACATTTTTGTCTGAATAAGGATTATTTATAATAATGAACACTTTTCTGGATCAATGCCTCCAATTGCATACATCATACATTGCATTTCTTGCATTTTATATTTCATATTTGTTTATTTTATATTTTCCATGTTTTTACATTCATATTAACTAACAGAACATGTCTCAGACACCGAGCTTACCACCGCAAGCATCAGACACATCACCCGCACAATACTCGAGCAAAAAAGAGACTTCAAAAGGAACTAGAAGACAAGATGGCTCAGAACAGTGAAAGTACTCTTGAGTCCATCAAGAAAAATCAGGAGTCCTTGGTCGACCAAATCGTAGCCAAGTTGTCAGGTCTACAGCAAGCTAGTGCATCGGGGGAGCGAAAGTTGCACCTGCCATGAAGATACAAACTTCTAAAATCATCCCTGATGATCATCCGGATGATTATAATGTCCCAGACTTTGACGAGGAAGATAAAGCCAAAAGATGGAAGAAAAGATAAAAATATTAGAAGATCAAATAAAGATGGTCCAGAGAGATGATTATTATGGAGTCGACGCAATGGAGCTAAGCCTAGTTACAGACTTGGTGCTTCCACCAAGTTTAAAATTCTGAGTTTGAAGTTCGACGGGAACAGCTGCCCTTCAGCCCATATCACTATGTTCTGTCGAAAGATGACAGATATGGAGGGAATGATCAACTCCTGATCCATTGTTTCAGGAGAGCCTGTCCGTTCAGCTATTCGGTGGTACAACCAGCTTAGCCGAACTCATATCAAGACGTGGAAAGACTTAGCCAAGTCTTTCCTGAGCATATAAGCATATCAACGATATGAGACCATACCGGGTCATGTTACAAAGCCTGGAGAAGAAACACAATGAGAGTTTCCGACAATACGCACAGAGATGGAGGGATTTATCTGCAAATTCATCCACCTTGGATGAAAAGGAAACTAAAGCTGTTTGTACAGACCCTGAGGGCACCTTACTCGGGCATTTGGTGGCAATCACGTCGGGAGTTTTTTCAGATTTAGTCATGGCCGGCGAAATGATCGAGTTGGCCAACAAGGAAAGATTGGGGAGGAGACTCCAGAAAAAGCCTTCCACGAAAACAAGGAGCGAGAGATCAACATGTGAACACCTAACGTCAACAAGGGGGTTACGATCTCAAGCTCAAATTCCACACAGCTGTACCATCCGGTACTTCTAGACAAACCAGAGAGAACCGAGAAGAGAAAGGAAAGGGAGCAGTTTGACCCCATTCCCATGACGTATAAGAATTATACAACAGCTCTTCGACACCCATGCAGTGTCGCCTATCCTATGAATCCAATAAATCCCCCTTACCCAAAATGTATGACGAGAGCGCTCATTGCGAATACCATGGCGGTGTGCAGGGGCATTCGATTGAAAGTTGTCTCGCATTCAAGAGACTTGTGCAACGATGAGAAACAAGAATTGGATCACTTTCAACTCCGGAGCACCAATGTCGCCCAGAATCCCTTGCCCAATCATCAAGAGACAGGAATCAATGCCGTTATTACCGAAGGGGGCAGGAAAGTTAAATTAAGTGTTTCAGAGGTTAAATCTCCTTTGTCTTGGGTATGGAGCCAAATGGTAAAGGCAGGATTTCTTGCACCATATTCAGATACGATAGAAAACGAAGATGGCAACCATTGTTGTTACCACAACAAAGAAGGCATAAGTGCAAGATTGCCCGTGTTTCAGAGGTTTAAATCTCCTTTGTCTTGGGTATGGAGCCAAATGGTAAAGGCAGGATTTCTTGCACCATATTCAGATATAGAAAACGAAGATGGCAACCATTGTTGTTACCACAACAAAGAAGGCATAAAGTGCAAGATTGCCAGAGTTCAGATTGTTAGTCCAGCTCATGATGGATCGAAAGGAGTTGGAATTTACGAAGAAATTCAAGATTCTCAGGAAGCAGATGTTTGTGCCACCGGAGAATCATCAGATAGAAAATTTGGTAGGGGTAGTCCTTTGATAATTACCCCTAAGGCAAGTATGACAGTGACAACACCAGCCAAGGTGGTAATCTCCGCACCGCGGCCTTTTCAATATAAGGACAATCGGCAAGTGCCATGGAAGTACGAATGTCAGGTGAGTACTTCCGGAGGAGGTAATAGTAAAGTGGGGCAAAGACCACTGGAACCGTTCAAGGAAGATGTGCTAGTTGTCAATGACCTATAAAGGAGGAAGAAGCTAAAGAGTTCCTCAAGATCTTGAAGCCAGCGAGTACAACATTGTAGAACAGCTCCACAACTTACCTACACGTACTTCAATGCTAGCACTATTTTTAAGCTCGGAAGCACACCGAGAAGCGTTGTGAATGTCCTTAATCAAACGTTCGTGCCACAAGACATACCAGTCAGCAAGATGGATCGACTGGTGAACAATATTCAAGCTGTAATCTCATCTCGTTTTCAGATGATGAGATTCCATCCGGAGGAAGAGGCCGAACAAAGGCGTTACTATTACTACCTACTGTAGGGCACGCTTTACCAAGTGTCTTAATCGATAATGGTTCAGCCCTGAACGTGATGCCTTCGATTACATTGAAGAGGCTACCAATAGATACCTCTCATATGAGAGCTTGTCAGAATGTGGTCCGAGCATTTGATGGGACCAAAAGAGAGGTAATCGGAAAGATTGAGGTACCATTGACCATCGGACCAGCCACCTATGATTTGAGTTCCTTGTGATGGATATCATGCCGTCCTATAGCTGTCTTTTGGGAAGGCCGTGGATTCATCAAGCAGGTGCAGTACCATCCACGTTGCACCAGAAAGTTAAATTTGTCATTGACGGGGCCTGGTAATCATCAACGCTGAGGAAGATATCGTGGCAAGCGTGACCACAGAGGCTCCATACATCGAAGTAGATGAGGAAGCGGTAGAATGTTCGTTCCGCTCCTTGGAGTTTGTGAATGCCACATTCGTTGGCAGAAGGAAAAAGAATCCCAAGACCTCGACTCTCCAAATGCACAAGGATGGAGATCAAGCAAACCCTAGGCCGAGGCGCAAGAACCGGGAGGTTTGGGGAAATATTTGCAAGGAATGATCAACCCTGTCCGTCCTATCCCAAAGTTAGACCAATTTGGGCTCGGTTTTCAGCCCAGTTATCATGAAAGAGAAGGAGATCCAAAAGAACCGGGAGAGAAGATTAGCCAGATTGACTGGGAACGAATTCAAAGGAAGCCCATGACATTCCCGCCGCTTTTCAGAACCATTCAGTGGTTATGTGTTTGAGACCACCACATCGAGTTAGAAACGGCTCTGGAAGATCTGAACGTTAATGCCGTGACCACAGAAGATGTTTGACAACGGAGATAGATCCGGGATATGTCTTCTGGCCACTTGGGTTCGTGCCTAGTTGGTCGGTGGAAGACTACCTGTGGTTTACAAGAATCTTTCAGAGAATATTCGAACTATCCCTATTTGCCTATACCCGGGGCAATAGGTGATCTTTTGTAAGGGTGAATAAATGTTTGTTTAAATTTAATAAAGGATGCATTTTTCTTTTCATGGCAAACAAATTTTTCTTTTATTTATATCTATCTCCCTCATTCCACTTCATTTCCAGTTACTCTCAAAGTAGTTCTTGACCATTCCGTGGGATATTATCCTCTCACACATACATCTTCCTCTTTCAGGTTCCCAGATAACGATAATGTGGGCACTAATGACCCTGATCCGGAGGTGGATTTTGAATCAACCATTGTCTTGGGGAATTTGAAGAGATAATGAAGAAGAGTATAACTTGCCTACCGAATTGTTGAGAATGATAAAAAGAAGAAAAGCAAATACTGCCACATGAGAGGCGATCGAAATCTTAAATTTGGGCACTGAGGAAGATCGAAAAGAGGTTAAAATCGGCACAACTCTTTCGACTGAAGCAAGAAAAAACCTGATAGCCTTACTTCAGGAGTACGAAGATGTGTTTGCTTGGTCGTATCAAGACATGCCGGGACTAGACACAGATATGGTAGTTCACAACTACCAATCAACCAGAATTCAAACCAGTGCAGCAAAAACTGAGAAGAATGCGACCAGAAATGCTTCTTAAGATCAAGGGAAGTCAAAGCAATTTGATGCCGGTTTTCTCCAAGTGGCCAAATACCCTGATGGGTGGCCAACATAGTGCCCGTGCCGAAAAAGGACGGGAAAGTACGCATGTGTGTCGATTACCGGGACCTTAATAAGGCCAGTCCCAAGGACAACTTTCCTCTGCCACACATAGACACTCTGGTGGACAATACGGCCGGAACGCCTACTTTTCATTCATGGATGGATTTTCGGGGTTACAATCAGATCAAGATGCATCCCGAAGACATGGAGAAGGACCACTTTCGTCACAATGTGGGGAACTTTCTGTTACAAAGTGATGCCTTTCGGATTAAGAATGCTGGGGCAACATATCAGAGAGCTATGGTGACCCTGTTCCATGACATGCACAAAGAAATCGAGGTTTATGTCGACGACATGATTGTCAAGGCAGAGACCGAGAGTGAACATGTCAAGAATCTGAGGAAGCTCTTCCAGAGATTGAGAAAGTTCCAGCTGAGACTAAACCCTAGCAAGTGTACCTTCGGGGCAACATCTGGAAAACTACTAGGCTTTATAGTCAGCAGAAGGGCATACAGGTCGATCCTGATAAGGTTAAGGCTATCCAGAATCTACCTCCACCACGAACCCAAAAAGAAGTCCGAGGTTTTCTGGGCAGACTAAACTACATAGCTCGGTTCATCTCTCAGTTAACCGACAAATGTGACCCCATCTTTCGTCTCCTCCGAAAGAATAGCCCTGGAGCATGGGATAAAAACTGTCAGATTGCATTTGAGAAGGTAAAAGAGTACTTGTCTCACACTCCTGTCCTGATGTCCCCTATCCCAGGAAAACCTTTGTTTTTGTATCTCTCCATATTCGAGAACTCCATGGGGTGTGTTCTGGGCCAACACGACGAATCTGGGAAGAAGGAAAGAGCCATCTACTACTTAAGCAAGAAGTTCACCGATTGCGAGGTCCGATATCCTCCTATTGAAGGTCTGTTGTGCCCTGGTATGGGCTACAAAAAGACTCGACAATACATGTTGTATCACACCACTTTGCTGATTTCCAAGTTAGACCCTCTAAAATACATGATGGGGTACCTGCTCTATCCGGAAGGTTAGCCCGATGGCAGATGCTTTTGTCTGAATTTGACATCGAATACGTGAGCCAAAAAAGCCGTAAAAGGCAGTGCCATATCCGATTTTTTGGCAAGCAGAATGATGAGCTAGAGCCGCTGGACTTCGATTTCCCAGACGAGACTTAATGGCCATATCTTTAGAGGAAGCAAGCATTTCAACGGACGGTTCATGGAGAATGCACTTCGATGGGGCATCAAATGCACTAGGACATGGCATCGGGGCAATTCTAGTCTCCCCAGAAGGAGTCACTACCCATTTACCAGCAGACTAACTTTGATTGTACCAATAACATGGCAGAATATGAAGCCTGTGTCTTGGAATTCGGGCTGCACTGGGGCAAAATATAAAGACTTTGCGGGTGTATGGAGACTCAGCCTTAGTAATCTATCAGCTCCGAGGAGAGTGGGAAACCAAGGATATAAAGCTGTTAGAGTACCGAAAACTAGTGTTGGATCTGCTCGAAGAGTTCGACGAAGTCACCTTCCACTACGTGCCTAGAGAAGAAAATCAAATGGCTGACGCTTTAGCTACCTTGGCTGCCACGTTCAAGACTGGCGGGGGGTCTGAAATGATGCCAATTAACATGCAGTCGTATGAGTATCCAGCTCATTGTTACCAAATTGAAGAAGTGAAAGATACTAAGCCTTGGTACTATGACATTCTGCAGTATATCAAGCAGCGGTGGTTATCCAGAAAAAGCCACCGAAACCGATAAGAGAACCCTTAGAAAGGTTGGCAGCTGGATATGTCCTTGACGGAGAGGTTTTATACAAGAAAAGCATAACCAAATTCTGTTAAGGTGCGTCGATGCTGAAGAGGCAAAAATGATAGTGGAATAAGTACATGATGGGGTTTGTGGAGCACATGCAAATGGGCATATGATGTCAAGACAAATAATGAGATGCGGATATTTTTGGTCTACACTGGAAAGTGATTGCATCACTATGCTAGGAGATGTCATAAATGTCAGATTTATGGAGACAAGATAAATGTTCCACCCCATCCACTTCATGTAATGACGTCACCATGGCCTTTTTCTGTGTGGGGCATGGACGTTATCGGGCAAATCCATCCGAAGGCTTCGAATGGTCACCGTTCATTCTCGTAGCAATTGATTATTCACGAAATGGGTAGAAGCTGCGTCATACGCCAGTGTCACTCAATCCACTATTTGCAAGTTTCTGAAGAAAGAAATTATATGTCGGTATGTCTACCTGAAAGGATTATCACCGATAACGCAACAAACTTGAACAACAAGATGATGAATGCTGCGTGCGAACAGTTCAACATAAAACATCACAATTCCACTGCTTACAGACCAAAGATGAACGGAGCAGTAGAAGCAGCAAAAATATTAAGAAGATAGTGGAGAAAACAACTGAAACCTACAAGGACTGGCATGAGAAGTTGCCTTTTGCTTTGTTCGCTTATCGAACCTCGGTACGTACATCGACTGGGGCAACTCCATTTTCACTAGCCTATGGAATGGAAAGCAGTGCTACCCATTGAAGTCGAGATCGTCTCTCAGGGTCTTGTCAGAAGTCAAACTAGATGATGCAGAGTGGGCACAATCCAGATATATCAGCTTAATCTGATAGATGAAAAAAGACTGAAAGCCATTCATCATGGTCAAATCTATCAGAAACGAATGATCAGAGCACACGACAAAAGGTGCGCCCGAGAATATTCCGTGAAGGGGATCTAGTGCTGAAAAGAATTTGGCCGTCCAGAAAGATTTCCGAGGAAAATGGACGCCAAATTGGGAAGGACCTTATGTCGTGAAGAAGGCTTTCTCCGGAGGAGCCCTTATCCTGGCTGAAATGGACGGACCTGAGCTGCCACATCCCATTAACTCGGACGCCGTCAAGAAATACTTCGCTTAGGATGAAAACCCGAGAGGGCGTCCTAAGTTGAAAAAAAAAAAAAAAAAAAAAAGGTGAAAACCCGAAAGGGCACCCTAAATTGAAAAAGAAAAAAGAGAAAAAAGAAGAGAAAATAAGGTGGTTCAAGATGAAACCCGCAAAGGGCGTCTTGCAACTAAGGATGGGTCCAAATTGAAAAACCCGGAAAGGGCGATTTGGATATCAACAGTGGAAACATCCCGGCACATGAATCTTCTACGAACTCAACAAATCGGAGAAATGTTGTACCCTCCCAAACGTTGTCGCATCTTCAAAGATCCTTTGGCAAAGGCTACATTCAATCACCAAACGGCTTTTCAACTCAGAAGTGCCCACGTTATCGAGATCTAAGACATTCATTTACATCATTGTGTATTCATTTTCTAGAATGTTTGCCGTGTATATTTGTTCTCTCCTCTCTTATGAATAAAGACCATCTTTCCTCCAATTCCTTTTGAGCATCGTGAATTAGATTTAAACCTAATGGTTTATTTATTTTTATGGAAGATAATCGCATATTACTGTACAAATTCATTGAAAAGTACAGGTACCCAGAAGCCGATCAAGGCTCATGCACATGCTTGAGATGGTGAGGAGCATCTTCAAAAAAAAAAAAAAAAAAAAAAAAAATCATCAAACATTTGAAGAATTCAAGATCAGAGATCGGAACTTCAAGCTCAAGAATCAACAACGACAGGCCACCGGAGATCGAGATTACTCTCCAGAGCTCAGAATAACATATGTTGCATATGCATTTTAGGCATAACTAAGAGCATGACATCCATAACATCACATATGCATATCTTTGCAGGTTTTACCCAGAGCCAATTTCAACTTCACAGCGAAGGATATTGGACTCCAGACAACGCAAGTTCAACTTCACGACGAAGGGACCGCTGGTTGTCACCAAACATTTCTCAAATTTAGAGCCAATTTCAACTTCACAGCGAAGGATATTGGACTCCAGACAACGCAAGTTCAACTTCACGACGAAGGACCGCTGGTTGTCACCAAACATTTCTCAAATTTAGAGCCAATTTCAACTTCACAGCGAAGGATATTGGACTCCAGACAACGCAAGTTCAACTTCACGACGAAGGGACCGCTGGTTGTCACCAACATTTCTCAAATTTAGAGCCAATTTCAACAGCGAGGATATTGGACTCCAGACAACGCAAGTTCAACTTCACGACGAAGGGACCGCTGGTTGTCACCAAACATTCTCAAATTTAGAGCCAATTTCAACTTCACAACGAAGGATATTGGACTCAGACAACGCAGGTTCAACTTCATGACGAAAGGGACCGCTGGTTGTCGATAAACAATTTCCCAATTTCAGCTTCACAACGAATATCTTTGGCTAGAAGACGATCCATGAACTACCTCCAGAACTCTGAGTTCGACTTCAACTTCACGAGTTCGATTTCAATTTCACGACGAAGGATTCAGGCTCAGAATCTTCCAGTTTAACTCAACCTCACGACGAGGGAGCCATCGTGTTTTAAAAACCAGACTCAACATCGAATTTCAACTCTACGACAGAGGATATTCGATATGGACGAAATTTATTTTTTAATCTTTGCTCTATTTTCGTTACACAACAATGAGCAAAGAGGGCAGCTGAATACACTAAATTTCATCCTTATATATATAATATATATTTATTATAAATTATATTTACATTTTTTTTTCTTCAGGGCCCAACAGTGGACCAAATCCGTCTCCCACGTAACCTAGCACGCCCCTCATTCCTTGTTTCCAGCCGCTCGAGGACACCACAGCTTGCACGCCTCTCCAACGGTCCCCGAGTCATCCGGCGCAAGAGTCACAACCGTCCTCAACAACCAAAGCAATAATCCAGCATTAGAGTTCCATTAGGATTCAAAAGTGTAATCAAAAATAGGTTTTTTATTATTATAAATAGATGTAAACATCCATTGTAAAACGGGGGATTACGAGGAATTTGGTGAGAAAAACACACAATATATTACGAGAGATCAGGGGAAACATTTTTGGAAGCTTTATTTTGTAACCAGTTCAGAAAGAAATAAGGTAGCATTTTTTACCTCTTTTTTTTTTGGTTCTTTCGCCGTTGCATGGTAGTATTCCTCTGCGATTTGTACAAAAACAAAGAAGCGTTTTCAGCCGATGAACGGAGGGGCTTGGTCGGGATCTTCTTTTATAGATCTAGCCCCGAGGCTCGTTTTTTATAAAAAATTTTCGTTTTCTGAAACTAGATTTAAAAACCTTTGGAAA